>NC_140579.1:630978553-633378553 GCF_964204655.1 Triturus cristatus | reverse complement strand
GAGGTGGTGGAGTGCAGAGTAGGAAGTAGAGGCGGCAGAGTGCGGCCTATGAAGTAGAGGTGGCAGAGTGCGGCCTATGAAGTACAGGCGGCAGAGTGCGGCCTATGAAGTAGAGGTGGCAGAGTGCAGGCTCTGAAGTAGAGGCGGCGGAGTGCAGCCTATGAAGTAGAGGCATTGGAATGCAGCCTATGAAGTAGGGGAGGTGGAATGCAGCCTATGAAGTAGAGGCAGCGGAGTGCGGCTTATGCAGTAGAGGTGGCGGAGTGCAGCCTATGAAGTGGAGTCGGTGGAGTGCACCTATGAAGTGGAGTCGGCAGACTGCAGCCTATGAAGTAGAGGCGGCGGAGTGCAGCCTATGAAGTAGAGGCATTGGAATGCATCCTATGAAGTAGGGGCGGTGGAATGCAGCCTATGAAGTAGAGGCAGCAGAGTGCGGTCTATGAAGTAGAGGCGGCAGATTGCGGCCTATGAAATAGAGGCGGCGTCGTGCAGCCTATGAAGTAGAGGTGGCAGAGTGCAGCGTACGAAGTAGAGGTGTCAGAGTGCGACCTATGAAGTGGAGGCGGTGGAGTTCGGCCTATGAAGTAGAGGCGGCGGAGTGCGGCCTATGAAGTAGAGGTGGCAGATTGCGGCCTGTGAAATAGAGGCGGCGGAGTGCAGCCAATGAAGTAGAGGTGGCAGATTGCAGCCTATGAAATAGAGGCGACGGAGTGCAGCCTATGAAGTAGAGGTGGCAGAGTGTGGCCTATGAAGTAGAGGCGGCGGAGTGCAGCCCATGAAGTAGAGGCGGCAGAGTGCGGCCTATGAAGTACAGGTGGCGGAGTGCGGCCTATGAAGTAGAGGTGGCAGAGTGCGGGCTATGAAGTAGAGGCGGCAGAGTCCGGCCTATGAAGTACAGGCGGCGGAGTGCGGCCTATGAAGTAGAGGTGGCAGAGTGCGGGCTATGAAGTAGAGGCGGTGGAGTGCAGCCTATGAAGTAGAGGCAGTGGAGAGGTGGCGGAGTGCAGTGTAGGAAGTAGAGGTGGCGGAGTGCGACCTATGAAGTGTAGGCGGTGGAGTGCTAATAATGAAGTAGAGGCGGTGGAGTGCGTCCTATGAAGTAGAGGCGGTGGAGTGCGGCCTATGAAGTAGAGGCGGCAGAGTGCGGCCTATGAAGTAGAGGCAGTGGAGTGCGGCCTATGAAGTAGAGGCGGCAGAGTGCGGCCTATGAAGTAGAGGCAGTGGAGTGCTGCCTATGAAGTAGAGGAGGCAGATTGCAGCCTATGAAATAGAGGCGACGGAGTGCAGCCTATCAATTAGAGGCGGCAGAGTGTGGCCTATGAAGTAGAGGTGGCAGAGCGCAGCCTATGAAGTACAGGCGGCAGAGTGCGGCCTATGAAGTAGAGATGGCGGAGTGCAGCCTATGAAGTAGAGGCAGCGGAGTGCTGCTTATGAAGTAGAGGCGGCGGAGTGCAGCTAATGAAGTAGAGGTGGCAGAGTGCGGGCTATGAAGTAGAGGCGGTGGAGTACAGATTATGAAGTAGAGGCAGTGGAGAGGTGGCGGAGTGCAGTGTAGGAAGTAGAGGTGGCGGAGTGCGACCTATGAAGTGTAGGTGGTGGAGTGCTACTTATGAAGTAGAGGCGGCGGAGTGTGTCCTATGAAGTAGAGGCGGTGGAGTGCGGCCTATGAAGTAGAGGCGGCAGAGTGCGACCTATGAAGTAGAGGCAGTGGAGTGCAGCCTATGAAGTGGAGGTGGCAGAGTGCAGCCTATGAAGTGGAGGCAGCGGAGTGCTGCGGAGTGCTGTGGAGTGTGGCCTATGAAGTAGAGGTGGCAGAGTGCGGCCTATGAAGTAGAGACGGCGGAGTGTAGCCTATGAAGTAGAGGCGGCGGAGTGCGGTCTATGAAGTAGAAGAGGCGGAGTGCAGCCTATGAAGCAGAGGCAGCGGAGTGCTGCTTATTAAGTAGAGGTGGCGGAGTGCAGCTAATGAAGTAGAAGCGGTGGAGTGCAGCTTATGAAGTAGAGGCGGTGGAGTGCGGCCTATGAAGTAGAGGTGTTGGAATGCAGCCTATGAAGTAGGGGCAGTGGAATGCAGTCTATGAAGTAGAGGCGGCGGAGTGCGGCCTATGAAGTAGAGGCAGCAGAGTGCGGCCTATGAAGTGGAGGTGGCGGAGTGGAGCCTATAAAGTGGAGGCGACAGAGTGCGGCCTATGAAGTAGAGGCGGCAGATTGCAGCCTATGAAATAGAGGCGACAGGGTGCAGCCTTTCAATTAGAGGCGGCAGAGTGTGGCCTATGATGTAGAGGCGGCAGAGTGCAGCCTATGAAGTACAGGCAGCAGAGTGTGGCCTATGAAGCAGAGAAGGTGGAGTGCGGCCTATGAAGTAGAGGCATTGGAATGCAGCCTATGAAGTTGGGGCGGTGGAATGCAGCCTATGAAGTAGAGGCGGCGGTGTTCGGCCTATGAAGTAGAGGCGGCAGATTGCGGCCTATGAAATAGAGGCGGTGGAGTGCAGCCTATGAAGTAGAGGCGGCAGATTGCAGCCTATGAAATAGAGGTGACGGAGTGCAGCCTATGAAGTAGAGGTGGCAGAGTGCAGCGTACGAAGTAGAGGTGTCAGAGTGCGACCTATGAAGTGGAGGCGGTGGAGTTCGGCCTATGAAGTAGAGGCGGCGGAGTGCGGCCTATGAAGTAGAGGTGGCAGATTGCGGCCTGCGAAATAGAGGCGGCGGAGTGCAGCCAATGAAGTAGAGGTGGCAGATTGCAGCCTATGAAATAGAGGCGACGGAGTGCAGCCTATGAAGTAGAGGTGGCAGAGTGTGGCCTATGAAGTAGAGGCGGCGGAGTGCAGCCCATGAAGTAGAGGCGGCAGAGTGCGGCCTATGAAGTACAGGTGGCGGAGTGCGGCCTATGAAGTAGAGGTGGCAGAGTGCGGGCTATGAAGTAGAGGCGGCAGAGTCCGGCCTATGAAGTACAGGCGGCGGAGTGCGGCCTATGAAGTAGAGGTGGCAGAGTGCGGGCTATGAAGTAGAGGCGGTGGAGTGCAGCCTATGAAGTAGAGGCAGTGGAGAGGTGGCGGAGTGCAGTGTAGGAAGTAGAGGTGGCGGAGTGCGACCTATGAAGTGTAGGCGGTGGAGTGCTAATAATGAAGTAGAGGCGGTGGAGTGCGTCCTATGAAGTAGAGGCGGTGGAGTGCGGCCTATGAAGTAGAGGCGGCAGAGTGCGGCCTATGAAGTAGAGGCAGTGGAGTGCGGCCTATGAAGTAGAGGCGGCAGAGTGCGGCCTATGAAGTAGAGGCAGTGGAGTGCTGCCTATGAAGTAGAGGAGGCAGATTGCAGCCTATGAAATAGAGGCGACGGAGTGCAGCCTATCAATTAGAGGCGGCAGAGTGTGGCCTATGAAGTAGAGGTGGCAGAGCGCAGCCTATGAAGTACAGGCGGCAGAGTGCGGCCTATGAAGTAGAGATGGCGGAGTGCAGCCTATGAAGTAGAGGCAGCGGAGTGCTGCTTATGAAGTAGAGGCGGCGGAGTGCAGCTAATGAAGTAGAGGTGGCAGAGTGCAGGCTCTGAAGTAGAGGCGGCGGAGTGCAGCCTATGAAGTAGAGGCATTGGAATGCAGCCTATGAAGTAGGGGCGGTGGAATGCAGCCTATGAAGTAGAGGCAGCGGAGTGCGGCTTATGAAGTAGAGGCGGCGGAGTGCAGCCTATGAAGTGGAGTCGGTGGAGTGCACCTATGAAGTGGAGTCGGCAGAGTGCAGCCTATGAAGTAGAGGCGGCGGAGTGCAGCCTATGAAGTGGAGGCGGCAGAGCGCTGCTTATGAAGTAGAGGCGGCGGAGTGCAGCCTATGAAGTAGAGTTGGTGGAGTGCACCTATGAAGTGGAGTTGGCAGAGTGCAGCCTATGAAGTAGAGGCGGTAGAGTGTAGCTAATGAAGTAGAAGCGGCACAGTGCAGCTTATGAAGTAGAGGCAGTGGAGTGCGACCTATGAAGTAGAGGCATAGTAATGCAGCCTATGAAGTAGGGGCGGTGGAATGCAGCCTATGATGTAGAGGTGGTGGAGTGCGGCCTATGAAGTAGAGGCGGCGGATTGCGGCCTATGAAATAGAGGCGACAGAGTGCAGCCTATGAAGTAGAAGCGGCAGAGTGCAGCTTATGAAGTAGAGGCGGTTGGGTGCGGCCTATGAAGTAGAGGCATTGGAATGCATCCTATGAAGTAGGGGCGGTGGAATGCAGCCTATGAAGTAGAGGCAGCGGAGTGCGGCCTATGAAGTAGAGGCGGCAGATTGCGGCCTATGAAATAGAGGCGGCAGAGTGCAGCCTATGAAGTAGAGGCGGCAGAGTGCGGCCTATGAAGTAGAGGCGGCGGAGTGCGGCCTATGAAGTAGAGGCGGCGGAGTGTAGCTAATGAAGTAGAAGCGGCAGAGTGCAGCTTATGAAGTAGAGACGGTGGAGTGCGGCCTATGAAGTAGAGGCATTGGAACGCAGTCTATGAAGTAGGGGCGGTGGAATGAAGCCTATGAAGTAGAGGCGGAGGAGTGTGGCCTATGAAGTAGAGGTGGCAGATTGTGGCCTATGAAATAGAGGCGGCGGAGTGCAGCCTATGAAGTAGAGGCAGCAGATTGCAGCCTATGAAATAGAGGCGACGGAGTGCAGCCTATGAAGTAGAGGTGGCAGAGTGTGGCCTATGAAGTAGAGGCGGCAGAGTGTGGCCTATGAAGTACAGGTGGCGGAGTGCGGCCTATGAAGTAGAGGTGGCAGAGTGCGGCCTATGAAGTAGAGGCGGCAGAGTGTGGCCTATGAAGTACAGGTGGCGGAGTGCGGCCTATGAAGTAGAGGTGGCAGAGTGCTGGCTATGAAGTAGAGGTGGCAGAGTGCGGCCTATGAAGTAGAGGCATTGGAACGCAGTCTATGAAGTAGGGACAGTGGAATGCAGCCTATGAAGTAGAGGCGGTGGAGTGCGGCCTATGAAGTAGAGGTGGCAGATTGCGGCCTATAAAATAGAGGCGGCGGAGTGCAGCCTATGAAGTAGAGGTGGCAGATTGCAGCCTATGAAATAGAGGCGACGGAGTGCAGCCTATGAAGTAGAGGTGGCAGAGTGTGGCCTATGAAGTTGAGGCGGCGGAGTGCGGCCTATGAAGAAGAGGTGGCAGAGTGCGGCCTATGAAGTAGAGGCGGTGGAGTGCAGCCTATGAAGTAGAGGCAGTGGAGAGGTGGCGGAGTGCAGTGTAGGAAGTAGAGGTGGCGGAGTGCGACCTATGAAGTGTAGGCGGTGAAGTGCTACCTATGAAGTAGAGGCGGCGGAGTGCATCCTATGAAGTAGAGGCGGTGGAGTGCGGCCTATGAAGTAGAGGCGGCAGAGTGCAGCCTATGAAGTAGAGGCAGTGGAGTGCAGCTTATGAAATGGAGGTGGCAGAGTGCAGCCTATGAAGTGGAGGCAGCGGAGTGCTGCGGAGTGCTGCGGAGTGTGGCCTATGAAGTAGAGGTGGCAGAGTGCGGCCTATGAAGTAGAGACAGCGGAGTGCAGCCTATGAAGTAGAGGCGGCGGAGTGCGGTCTATGAAGTAGAAGAGGCGGAGTGCAGCCTATGAAGTAGAGGCAGCGGAGTGCTGCTTATGAAGTAGAGGCGGCAAAGTGCAGCTAATGAAGTAGAAGCGGTGGATGCAGCTTATGAAGTAGAGACGGCGGAGTGTAGCCTATGAAGTAGAGGCGGCGGAGTGCGGTCTATGAAGTAGAAGAGGCGGAGTGCAGCTTATGAAGTAGAGGCAGCGGAGTGCTGCTTATGAAGTAGACGCGGCGGAGTGCAGCTAATGAAGTAGAAGCCGCAGAGTGCAGCTTATGAAGTAGAGGTGGTGGAGTGTGGCCTATGAAGTAGAGGCGTTGGAATGCAGCCTATGAAGTAGGGGCAGTGGAATGCAGCCTATGAAGTAGAGGCGGCAGAGTGCGGCCTATGAAGTAGAGGCGGCGAGTGCGGCCTATGAAGTGGAGGTGGCGGAGTGGAGCCTATGAAGTGGAGGTGACAGAGTGCGGCCTATGAAGTAGAGGCGGCAGATTGCAGCCTATGAAATAGAGGCGACGGAGTGCAGCCTATGAATTAGAGGCGGCAGAGAGTGGCCTATGAAGTAGAGGTGGCAGAGTGCAGCCTATGAAGTACAGGCGGCAGAGTTTAGCCTTTGAAGTAGAGGTGGCAGAGTGCGGGCTATGAAGTAGAGGCGGTGGAGTGCAGCCTATGAAGTAGAGGCGGCGGAGAGGTGGCGGAGTGCAGAGTAGGAAGTAGAGGCGGCAGAGTGCGGCCTATGAAGTAGAGGTGGCAGAGTGCGGCCTATGAAGTACAGGCGGCGGAATGCGGCCTATGAAGTAGAGGTGGCAGAGTGCGGGCTATGAAGTAGAGGCGGCGGAGTGCAGCCTATGAAGTAGAGGAATTGGAATGCAGCCTATTAAGTAGGGGCGGTGGAATGTAGCCTATGAAGTAGAGGCAGCGGAGTGCGGCTTATGAAGTAGAGGCGGCGGAGTGCAGCCTATGAAGTGGAGTCAGTGGAGTGCACCAAGTGGAGTCGGCAGAGTGCAGCCTATGAAGGAGAGGCGGCAGAGTGCGGCCTATGAAGTAGAGGTGGCAGAGTGCGGCCTATGAAGTAAAGGCGGTGGAGTGCGGCCTATGAAGTAGAGGTGGCAGAGTGCGGGCTCTGAAGTAGAGGCGGCGGAGTGCAGCCTATGAAGTAGAGGCATTGGAATGCAGCCTATGAAGTAGGGGCGGTGGAATGCAGCCCATGAAGTAGAGGCAGCGGAGTGCGGCTTATGAAGTAGAGGCGATGGAGTGCAGCCTATGAAGTGGAGTCGGTGGAGTGCACCTATGAAGTGGAGTCGGCAGAGTGCAGCCTATGAAGTAGAGGCGGCGGAGTGCAGCCTATGAATGAGAGGCATTGGAATGCAGCCTATGAAGTAGGGGCGGTGGAATGCAGCCTATGAAGTAGAGGTGGCGGAGTACGGCCTATGAAGTAGAGGCGGCAGATTGCGGCCTATGAAATAGAGGTGGCGGAGTGCAGCCTATGAAGTAGAGGCGGCAGATTGCAGCTTCTGAAATAGAGGCAACGGAGTGCAGCCTATGAAGTAGAGGTGGCAGAGTGTGGCCTATGAAGTAGTGGTGGCGGAGTGTGGCCTATGAAGTAGAGGTGGCAGAGTGCGGCCTATGAAGTATAGGTGGCGGAGTGCGGCCTATGAAGTAGAGGTGGCAGAGTGTGGGCTATGAAGTAGAGGCGGCAGAGTGCGGCCTATGAAGTACAGGCGGCGGAGTGCGGCCTATGAAGTAGAGGTGGCAGAGTGGGGGCTATGAAGTAGAGGCGGTGGAGTGTAGCCTATGAAGTAGAGGCGGCGGAGTGCGTCCTATGAAGTAGAGGTGGTGGAGTGCGGCCTATGAAGTGGAGGCAGCGGAGTGCTGCGGAGTGCTGCGGAGTGCTGCTGAGTGTGGCCTATGAAGTAGAGGCGGCAGAGTGCGGCCTATGAAGTAGAGACGGCAGAGTGCAGCCTATGAAGTAGAGGTGGCGGAGTGCAGTCTATGAAGTAGAAGAGGCGGAGTGCAGCCTATGAAGTAGAGGCAGCGGAGTGCTGCTTATGAAGTAGAGGCGGCGGAGTGCAGCTAATGAAGTAGAAGCGGCGGAGTGCAGCTTATGAAGTAGAGACGGCAGAGTGCAGCCTATGAAGTAGAGGCAGCGGAGAGTGGTCTATGAAGTAGAAGAGTTGGAGTGCAGCCTATGAAGTAGAGGCAGAGGAGTGCTGCTTATGAAGTAGAGGCGGCGGAGTGCAGCTAATGAAGTAGAAGCGGCGGAGTGCAGCTTATGAAGTAGAGGCGGTGGAGTGCGGCCTATGAAGTAGAGGCATTGGAATGCAGCCTATGAAGTAGGGGCAGTGGAATGCAGCCTATGAAGTAGAGGCGGCGGAGTGCGGCCTATGAAGTAGAGGTGGCAGAGTGTGGCCTATGAAGTGGAGGTGGCGGAGTGGAGCCTATGAAGTGGAGGCGACAGAGTGCGGCCTATGAAGTAGAGGCGGCAGATTGCAGCCTATGAAATAGAGGCAACGGAGTGCAGCCTATGAATTAGAGGCGGCAGAGTGTGGCCTATGAAGTAGAGGCGGCAGAGTGCAGCCTATGAAGTACAGGCGGCAGAGTTCGGCCTTTGAAGTAGAGGTGGCAGAGTGCGGGCTATGAAGTAGAGGCGGTGGAGTGCAGCCTATGAAGTAGAGGCGGCGGAGAGGTGGTGGAGTGCAGAGTAGGAAGTAGAGGCGGCAGATTGCAGCCTATGAAATAGAGGGGACGGAGTGCAGCCTATGAATTAGAGGTGGCAGAGTGTGGCCTATGAAGTAGAGGCAGCAGAGTGCAGCCTATGAAGTACAGGCGGCAGAGTTCGGCCTTTGAAGTAGAGGTAGCAGAGTGCGGGCTATGAAGTAGAGGCGGTGGAGTGCAGCCTATGAAGTGGAGGCGGCGGAGAGGTGGTGGAGTGCAGAGTAGGAAGTAGAGGCGGCAGAGTGCGGCCTATGAAGTAGAGGTGGCAGAGTGCGGCCTATGAAGTACAGGCGGCAGAGTGCGGCCTATGAAGTAGAGGTGGCAGAGTGCAGGCTCTGAAGTAGAGGCGGCGGAGTGCAGCCTATGAAGTAGAGGCATTGGAATGCAGCCTATGAAGTAGGGGAGGTGGAATGCAGCCTATGAAGTAGAGGCAGCGGAGTGCGGCTTATGCAGTAGAGGTGGCGGAGTGCAGCCTATGAAGTGGAGTCGGTGGAGTGCACCTATGAAGTGGAGTCGGCAGACTGCAGCCTATGAAGTAGAGGCGGCGGAGTGCAGCCTATGAAGTAGAGGCATTGGAATGCATCCTATGAAGTAGGGGCGGTGGAATGCAGCCTATGAAGTAGAGGCAGCAGAGTGCGGTCTATGAAGTAGAGGCGGCAGATTGCGGCCTATGAAATAGAGGCGGCGTCGTGCAGCCTATGAAGTAGAGGTGGCAGAGTGCAGCGTACGAAGTAGAGGTGTCAGAGTGCGACCTATGAAGTGGAGGCGGTGGAGTTCGGCCTATGAAGTAGAGGCGGCGGAGTGCGGCCTATGAAGTAGAGGTGGCAGATTGCGGCCTGTGAAATAGAGGCGGCGGAGTGCAGCCAATGAAGTAGAGGTGGCAGATTGCAGCCTATGAAATAGAGGCGACGGAGTGCAGCCTATGAAGTAGAGGTGGCAGAGTGTGGCCTATGAAGTAGAGGCGGCGGAGTGCAGCCCATGAAGTAGAGGCGGCAGAGTGCGGCCTATGAAGTACAGGTGGCGGAGTGCGGCCTATGAAGTAGAGGTGGCAGAGTGCGGGCTATGAAGTAGAGGCGGCAGAGTCCGGCCTATGAAGTACAGGCGGCGGAGTGCGGCCTATGAAGTAGAGGTGGCAGAGTGCGGGCTATGAAGTAGAGGCGGTGGAGTGCAGCCTATGAAGTAGAGGCAGTGGAGAGGTGGCGGAGTGCAGTGTAGGAAGTAGAGGTGGCGGAGTGCGACCTATGAAGTGTAGGCGGTGGAGTGCTAATAATGAAGTAGAGGCGGTGGAGTGCGTCCTATGAAGTAGAGGCGGTGGAGTGCGGCCTATGAAGTAGAGGCGGCAGAGTGCGGCCTATGAAGTAGAGGCAGTGGAGTGCGGCCTATGAAGTAGAGGCGGCAGAGTGCGGCCTATGAAGTAGAGGCAGTGGAGTGCTGCCTATGAAGTAGAGGAGGCAGATTGCAGCCTATGAAATAGAGGCGACGGAGTGCAGCCTATCAATTAGAGGCGGCAGAGTGTGGCCTATGAAGTAGAGGTGGCAGAGCGCAGCCTATGAAGTACAGGCGGCAGAGTGCGGCCTATGAAGTAGAGATGGCGGAGTGCAGCCTATGAAGTAGAGGCAGCGGAGTGCTGCTTATGAAGTAGAGGCGGCGGAGTGCAGCTAATGAAGTAGAGGTGGCAGAGTGCGGGCTATGAAGTAGAGGCGGTGGAGTACAGATTATGAAGTAGAGGCAGTGGAGAGGTGGCGGAGTGCAGTGTAGGAAGTAGAGGTGGCGGAGTGCGACCTATGAAGTGTAGGTGGTGGAGTGCTACTTATGAAGTAGAGGCGGCGGAGTGTGTCCTATGAAGTAGAGGCGGTGGAGTGCGGCCTATGAAGTAGAGGCGGCAGAGTGCGACCTATGAAGTAGAGGCAGTGGAGTGCAGCCTATGAAGTGGAGGTGGCAGAGTGCAGCCTATGAAGTGGAGGCAGCGGAGTGCTGCGGAGTGCTGTGGAGTGTGGCCTATGAAGTAGAGGTGGCAGAGTGCGGCCTATGAAGTAGAGACGGCGGAGTGTAGCCTATGAAGTAGAGGCGGCGGAGTGCGGTCTATGAAGTAGAAGAGGCGGAGTGCAGCCTATGAAGCAGAGGCAGCGGAGTGCTGCTTATTAAGTAGAGGTGGCGGAGTGCAGCTAATGAAGTAGAAGCGGTGGAGTGCAGCTTATGAAGTAGAGGCGGTGGAGTGCGGCCTATGAAGTAGAGGTGTTGGAATGCAGCCTATGAAGTAGGGGCAGTGGAATGCAGTCTATGAAGTAGAGGCGGCGGAGTGCGGCCTATGAAGTAGAGGCAGCAGAGTGCGGCCTATGAAGTGGAGGTGGCGGAGTGGAGCCTATAAAGTGGAGGCGACAGAGTGCGGCCTATGAAGTAGAGGCGGCAGATTGCAGCCTATGAAATAGAGGCGACAGGGTGCAGCCTTTCAATTAGAGGCGGCAGAGTGTGGCCTATGATGTAGAGGCGGCAGAGTGCAGCCTATGAAGTACAGGCAGCAGAGTGTGGCCTATGAAGCAGAGAAGGTGGAGTGCGGCCTATGAAGTAGAGGCATTGGAATGCAGCCTATGAAGTTGGGGCGGTGGAATGCAGCCTATGAAGTAGAGGCGGCGGTGTTCGGCCTATGAAGTAGAGGCGGCAGATTGCGGCCTATGAAATAGAGGCGGTGGAGTGCAGCCTATGAAGTAGAGGCGGCAGATTGCAGCCTATGAAATAGAGGTGACGGAGTGCAGCCTATGAAGTAGAGGTGGCAGAGTGCAGCGTACGAAGTAGAGGTGTCAGAGTGCGACCTATGAAGTGGAGGCGGTGGAGTTCGGCCTATGAAGTAGAGGCGGCGGAGTGCGGCCTATGAAGTAGAGGTGGCAGATTGCGGCCTGCGAAATAGAGGCGGCGGAGTGCAGCCAATGAAGTAGAGGTGGCAGATTGCAGCCTATGAAATAGAGGCGACGGAGTGCAGCCTATGAAGTAGAGGTGGCAGAGTGTGGCCTATGAAGTAGAGGCGGCGGAGTGCAGCCCATGAAGTAGAGGCGGCAGAGTGCGGCCTATGAAGTACAGGTGGCGGAGTGCGGCCTATGAAGTAGAGGTGGCAGAGTGCGGGCTATGAAGTAGAGGCGGCAGAGTCCGGCCTATGAAGTACAGGCGGCGGAGTGCGGCCTATGAAGTAGAGGTGGCAGAGTGCGGGCTATGAAGTAGAGGCGGTGGAGTGCAGCCTATGAAGTAGAGGCAGTGGAGAGGTGGCGGAGTGCAGTGTAGGAAGTAGAGGTGGCGGAGTGCGACCTATGAAGTGTAGGCGGTGGAGTGCTAATAATGAAGTAGAGGCGGTGGAGTGCGTCCTATGAAGTAGAGGCGGTGGAGTGCGGCCTATGAAGTAGAGGCGGCAGAGTGCGGCCTATGAAGTAGAGGCAGTGGAGTGCGGCCTATGAAGTAGAGGCGGCAGAGTGCGGCCTATGAAGTAGAGGCAGTGGAGTGCTGCCTATGAAGTAGAGGAGGCAGATTGCAGCCTATGAAATAGAGGCGACGGAGTGCAGCCTATCAATTAGAGGCGGCAGAGTGTGGCCTATGAAGTAGAGGTGGCAGAGCGCAGCCTATGAAGTACAGGCGGCAGAGTGCGGCCTATGAAGTAGAGATGGCGGAGTGCAGCCTATGAAGTAGAGGCAGCGGAGTGCTGCTTATGAAGTAGAGGCGGCGGAGTGCAGCTAATGAAGTAGAGGTGGCAGAGTGCGGGCTATGAAGTAGAGGCGGTGGAGTACAGATTATGAAGTAGAGGCAGTGGAGAGGTGGCGGAGTGCAGTGTAGGAAGTAGAGGTGGCGGAGTGCGACCTATGAAGTGTAGGTGGTGGAGTGCTACTTATGAAGTAGAGGCGGCGGAGTGTGTCCTATGAAGTAGAGGCGGTGGAGTGCGGCCTATGAAGTAGAGGCGGCAGAGTGCGACCTATGAAGTAGAGGCAGTGGAGTGCAGCCTATGAAGTGGAGGTGGCAGAGTGCAGCCTATGAAGTGGAGGCAGCGGAGTGCTGCGGAGTGCTGTGGAGTGTGGCCTATGAAGTAGAGGTGGCAGAGTGCGGCCTATGAAGTAGAGACGGCGGAGTGTAGCCTATGAAGTAGAGGCGGCGGAGTGCGGTCTATGAAGTAGAAGAGGCGGAGTGCAGCCTATGAAGCAGAGGCAGCGGAGTGCTGCTTATTAAGTAGAGGTGGCGGAGTGCAGCTAATGAAGTAGAAGCGGTGGAGTGCAGCTTATGAAGTAGAGGCGGTGGAGTGCGGCCTATGAAGTAGAGGTGTTGGAATGCAGCCTATGAAGTAGGGGCAGTGGAATGCAGTCTATGAAGTAGAGGCGGCGGAGTGCGGCCTATGAAGTAGAGGCAGCAGAGTGCGGCCTATGAAGTGGAGGTGGCGGAGTGGAGCCTATAAAGTGGAGGCGACAGAGTGCGGCCTATGAAGTAGAGGCGGCAGATTGCAGCCTATGAAATAGAGGCGACAGGGTGCAGCCTTTCAATTAGAGGCGGCAGAGTGTGGCCTATGATGTAGAGGCGGCAGAGTGCAGCCTATGAAGTACAGGCAGCAGAGTGTGGCCTATGAAGCAGAGAAGGTGGAGTGCGGCCTATGAAGTAGAGGCATTGGAATGCAGCCTATGAAGTTGGGGCGGTGGAATGCAGCCTATGAAGTAGAGGCGGCGGTGTTCGGCCTATGAAGTAGAGGCGGCAGATTGCGGCCTATGAAATAGAGGCGGTGGAGTGCAGCCTATGAAGTAGAGGCGGCAGATTGCAGCCTATGAAATAGAGGTGACGGAGTGCAGCCTATGATGTAGAGGTGGCAGAGTGCGGCCTATGAAGTACAGGTGGCGGAGTGCGGCCTATGAAGTAGAGGTGACAGATTGCGGGCTATGAAGTAGAGGTAGCACAGTGCGGCCTACGAAGTACATGCGGAGGAGTATGGCCTATGCAGTAGAGGTGGCATAGTACGGGCTATGAAGTAGAGGCGGTGGAGTGCATCCTATGAAGTAGAGGCAGTGGAGAGGTGGCGGAGTGCAGTGTAGGAAGTAGAGGTGGCGGAGTGCGGCCTATGAAGTAGAGGCATTGGAATGCAGCCTATGAAGTAGGGGCAGTGGAATGCAGCCTATGAAGTAGAGGCGGCGGAGTGCGGCCTATGAAGTAGAGGCGGCAGAGTGCGGCCTATGAAGTGGAGGTGGCGGAGTGGAGCCTATGAAGTGGAGGCGACAGAGTGCGGCCTATGAAGTAGAGGCGGCAGATTGCAGCCTATGAAATAGAGGCGACGGAGTACAGCCTATGAATTAGAGGCGGCAGAGTGTGGCCTATGAAGTAGAGGCGGCAGAGTGCAGCCTATGAAGTACAGGCGGCAGAGTTCGGCCTTTGAAGTAGAGGTGGCAGAGTGCGGGCTATGAAGTAGAGGCGGTGGAGTGCAGCCTATGAAGTAGAGGCGGCGGAGAGGTGGTGGAGTGCAGAGTAGGAAGTAGAGGCGGCAGAGTGCGGCCTATGAAGTAGAGGTGGCAGAGTGCGGCCTATGAAGTACAGGCGGCGGAGTGCGGCCTATGAAGTAGAGGTGGCAGAGTGTGGGCTCTGAAGTAGAGGCGGCGGAGTGCAGCCTATGAAGTAGAGGGATTGGAATGCAGCCTATGAAGTAGGGGCGGTGGAATTCAGCCTATGAAGTAGAGGCAGCGGAGTGCGGCTTATGCAGTAGAGGCGGCGGAGTGCAGCCTATGAAGTGGAGTCGGTGGAGTGCACCTATGAAGTTGAGTCGGCAGACTGCAGCCTTTGAAGTAGAGGCGGCGGAGTGCAGCCTATGAAGTAGAGGCATTGGAATGCATCCTATGAAGTAGGGGCGGTGGAATGCAGACTATGAAGTAGAGGCAGCGGAGTGCGGCCTATGAAGTAGAGGCGGCAGATTGCGGCCTATGAAATAGAGGCGGCGGAGTGCAGCCTATGAAGTAGAGGTGGCAGAGTGCAGCGTACGAAGTAGAGGTGTCGGAGTGTGACCTATGAAGTGGAGGCGGTGGAGTTCGGCCTATGAAGTAGAGGCGGTGGAGTGCGGCCTATGAAGTAGAGGTGGCAGATTGCGGCCTATGAAATAGAGGCGGCGGAGTGCAGCCAGTGAAGTAGAGGCGGCAGATTGCAGCCTATGAAATAGAGGCGACGGAGTGCAGCCTATGAAGTAGAGGTGGCAGAGTGTGGCCTATGAAGTAGAGGTGGCGGAGTGCAGCCTATGAAGTAGAGGCGGCAGAGTGCGGCCTATGAAGTAGAGGTGGCGGAGTGCAGCCTATGAAGTAGAGGTGGCAGAGTGTGGGCTATGAAGTAGAGGCAGCAGAGTCCGGCCTATGAAGTACAGGCGGCGGAGTGCGGCCTTTGAAGTAGAGGTGGCAGAGTGTGGGCTATGAAGTAGAGGTGGTGGAGTGCAGCCTATGAAGTAGAGGCAGTGGAGAGGTGGCGGAGTGCAGTGTAGGAAGTAGAGGTGGCGGAGTGCGACCTATGAAGTGTAGGCGGTGGAGTGCTACCAATGAAGTAGAGGCGGTGGAGTGTGTCCTATGAAGTAGAGGCGGTGGAGTGCAGCCTATGAAGTAGAGGCGGCAGAGTGCGGCCTATGAAGTAGAGGCAGTGGAGTGCAGCCTATAAAGTGGAGGTGGCAGAGTGCAGCCTATGAAGTGCAGGCAGCGGAGTGCTGCGGAGTGCTGCGGAGTGTGGCCTATGAAGTAGAGGCGGCAGAGTGCGGCCTATGAAGTAGAGACGGAGGAGTGCAGCCTATGAAGTAGAGGCGGCGGAGTGCGGTCTATGAAGTAGAAGAGGCGGAGTGCAGCCTATGAAGTAGAGGCAGCGGAGTGCTGCTTATGAAGTAGAGGCGGCGGAGTGCAGCTAATAAAGTAGAAGCGGCGGAGTGCAGCATATGAAGTAGAGGCGGTGGAGTGCGGCCTATGAAGTGGAGGCGACAGAGTGCTGCCTATGAAGTAGAGGAGGCAGATTGCAGCCTATGAAATAGAGGCGATGGAGTGCAGCCTATCAATTAGAGGCGGCAGAGTGTGGCCTATGAAGTAGAGGCGGCAGAGCGCAGCCTATGAAGTACAGGCGGCAGAGTGCGGCCTATGAAGTAGAGATGGCGGAGTGCAGCCTATGAAGTAGAGGCGGCAGAGTGCGGTCTATCAAGTAGAAGAGGCGGAGTGCAGCCTATGAAGTAGAGGCAACGGAGTACTGCTTATGAAGTAGAGGCGGCGGAGTGCAGCTAATGAAGTAGAGGTGGCAGAGTGCGGGCTATGAAGTAGAGGCGGTGGAGTGCAGCCTATGAAGTAGAGGCAGTGGAGAGGTGGCGGAGTGCAGTGTAGGAAGCAGAGGTGGCGGAGTGCGACCTATGAAGTGTAGGTGGTGGAGTGCTACTTATGAAGTAGAGGTGGCGGAGTGCGTCCTATGAAGTAGAGGTGGTGGAGTGCGGCCTATGAAGTAGAGGCAGTGAAGTGCAGCCTATGAAGTGGAGGTGGCAGAGTGCAGCCTATGAAGTGGAGGCAGCGGAGTGCTGCGGAGTGTGGCCTATGAAGTAGAGGCGGCAGAGTGCGGCCTATGAAGTAGAGACGGCGGAGTGCAGCCTATGAAGTAGAGGCGGCGGAGTGCGGTCTATGAAGTAGAAGAGGCAGAGTGCAGCCTATGAAGTAGAGGCAGCGGAGTGCTGCTTATGAAGTAGAGGCGGCAGAGTGCAGCTAATGAAGTAGAAGCGGCGGAGTGCAGCTTATGAAGTAGAGGCGGTGGAGTGCGGCCTATGAAGTAGAGGTGTTGGAATGCAGCCTATGAAGTAGGGGCAGTGGAATGCAGCCTATGAAGTAGAGGCGGCGGAGTGCGGCCTATGAAGTAGAGGTGGCAGAGTGCGGCCTATGAAGTGGAGGTGGCGGAGTGGAGCCTATGAAGTGGAGGCGACAGAGTGCGGCCTATGAAGTAGAGGCGGCAGAGTGCAGCCTATGAAGTACAGGCGGCAGAGTGCGGCCTATGAAGTAGAGACGGTGGAGTGCGGCCTATGAAGTAGAGGCATTGGAATGCAGCGTATGAAGTAGGGGCGGTGGAATGCAGCCTATGAAGTAGAGGCGGCGGTGTTCGGCCTATGAAGTAGAGGCGGCAGATTGCGGCCTATGAAATAGAGGCGGTGGAGTGCAGCCTATGAAGTAGAGGCGGCAGATTGCAGCCTATGAAATAGAGGCGACGGAGTGCAGCCTATGATGTAGAGGTGGCAGAGTGTGGCCTATGAAGTAGAGGCGGCGGAGTGCGGCCTATGAAGTAGAGGTGGCAGACTGCGGCCTATGAAGTACAGGTGGCGGAGTGCGGCCTATGAAGTAGAGGTGACAGAGTGCGGGCTATGAAGTAGAGGTAGCAGAGTGTGGCCTATGAAGTACATGCGGCGGAGTGCGGCCTATGAAGTAGAGGTGGCAGAGTGCTGGCTATGAAGTAGAGGCGGCAGAGTGCGGCCTATGAAGTACAGGCGGCGGAGTGCAGCCTATGAAGAAGAGGTGGCAGAGTGCAGGCTATGAAGTAGAGGCGGTGGAGTGCAGCCTATGAAGTAGAGGCAGTGGAGAGGTGGCGGAGTGCAGTGTAGGAAGTAGAGGTGGCGGAGTGCGACCTATGAAGTGTAGGCGGTGGAGTGCTACCTATGAAGTAGAGGCAGCGAAGTGCGTCCTATGAAGTAGAGGCGGTGGAGTGCGGCCTATGAAGTAGAGGCCGCAGAGTGCAGCCTATGAAGTAGAGGCAGTGGAGTGCAGCCTATGAAGTGAAGGTGGCAGAGTGCAGCCTATGAAGTGGAGGCAGCGGAGTGCTGCAGAGTGTGGCCTATGAAGTAGAGGTGGCAGAGTGCGGCCTATGAAGTAGAGACGGCAGAGTGCAGCCTATGAAGTAGAGGCGGCGGAGTGTGGTCTATGAAGTAGAAGAGGCGGAGTGCAGCCTATAAAGTAGAGGCAGCGGAGTGCTGCTTATGAAGTAGAGGCGGCGGAGTGCAGCTAATGAAGTAGAAGCGGCGGAGTGCAGCTTAAGAAGTAGAGACGGCGGAGTGTAGCCTATGAAGTAGAGGCGGCCGAGTGCGGTCTATGAAGTAGAAGAGGCGGAGTGCAGCCTATGAAGTAGAGGCAGCGGAGTGCTGCTTATGAAGTAGAAGCGGCGGAGTGCAGCTTATGAAGTAGAGGCGGTGGAGTGTGGCTTATGAAGTAGAGGCGTTGGAATGCAGCCTATGAAGTAGGGGCAGTGGAATGCAGCCTATGAAGTAGAGGCGGCGGAGTGCAGCCTATGAAGTAGAGGCGGCAGAGTGCGGCCTATGAAGTGGAGGTGGCGGAGTGGAGCCTATGAAGTGGAGGTGACAGAGTGTGGCCTATGAAGTAGAGGCGGCAGATTGCAGCCTATGAATTAGAGGCGGCAGAGTGCAGCCTATGAAGTACAGGCAGCAGAGTTTAGCCTTTGAAGTAGAGGTGGCAGAGTGCGGGCTATGAAGTAGCGGCGGTGGAGTGCAGCCTATGAAGTAGAGGCGGCGGAGAGGTGGCGGAGTGCAGAGTAGGAAGTAGAGGCGGCAGAGTGCGGCCTATGAAGTAGAGGTGGCAGAGTGCGGCCTATGAAGTACAGGCAGCAGAGTGCGGCCTATGAAGTACAGGCGGCAGAGTGCGGCCTATGAAGTACAGGCGGCAGAGTGTGGCCTATGAAGTAGAGGTGGCAGAGTGCAGGCTATGAAGTAGAGGCGGTGGAGTGCAGCCTATGAAGGAGAGGCGGCAGAGAGGTGGCGGAGTGCAGAGTAGGAAGTAGAGGCGGCACAGTGCGGCCTATGAAGTAGAGGTGGCTGAGTGCGGCCTATGAAGTACAGGCAGCAGAGTGCGGCCTATGAAGTAGAGGTGGCAGAGTGCGGGCTCTGAAGTAGAGGCAGCGGAGTGCAGCCTATGAAGTAGAGGCATTGGAATGCAGCCTATGAAGTAGGGGCGGTGGAATGCAGCCTATGAAGTAGAGGCAGCAGAGTGCGGCTTGTGAAGTAGAGGCAGCGGAGTGCAGCCTATGAAGTGGAGTCGGTGGAGTGCACCTATGAAGTGGAGTCGGCAGAGTGCAGCCTATGAAGTAGAGGCGGCGGAGTGCAGCCTATATAGTAGAGGCATTGGAATGCAGCCTATGAAGTAGGGGCGGTGGAATGCAGCCTATGAAGTAGAGGCGGCAAAGTGCGGCCTATGAAGTAGAGGCGGCAGATTGCGGCCTATGAAATAGAGGCGGCGGAGTGCAGCCTATGAAGTAGAGGCGGCAGATTGCAGCTTATGAAATAGAGGCGACGGAGTGCAGCCTATCATGTAGAGGTGGCAGAGTGCAGCCTATGAAGTACAGGTGGCAGAGTGCGGGCTATGAAGTAGCGGCGGTGGAGTGCAGCCTATGAAGTAGAGGCGGCGGAGAGGTGGCGGAGTGCAGAGTAGGAAGTAGAGGCGGCAGAGTGCGGCCTATGAAGTAGAGGTGGCAGAGTGCGGCCTATAAAGTACAGGCGGCGGAGTGCGGCCTATGAAGTAGAGGTGGCAGAGTGCGGGCTCTGAAGTAGAGGTGGCGGAGTGCAGCCTATGAAGTAGAGGCGGCAGAGTGCAGCCTATGAAGTATAGGCGGCAGAGTCCGGCCTATGAAGTACAGGCGGCGGAGTGCGGCCTATGAAGTAGAGGTGGCAGAGTGCGGGCTATGAAGTAGAGGCGGTGGAGTGCAGCCTATGAAGTAGAGGCAGTGGAGAGGTGGCGGAGTGCAGTGTAGGAAGTAGAGGTGGCGGAGTGCGACCTATGAAGTGTAGGCGGTGGAGTGCTACTAATGAAGTAGAGGCGGTGGAGTGCGTCCTATGAAGTAGAGGCGGTGGAGTGCGGCCTATGAAGTAGAGGCGGCAGAGTGCGGCCTATGAAGTAGAGGCAGTGGAGTGCGGCCTATGAAGTAGAGGCGGCAGAGTGCGGCCTATGAAGTAGAGGCAGTGGAGTGCTGCCTATGAAGTAGAGGAGGCAGATTGCAGCCTATGAAATAGAGGCGACGGAGTGCAGCCTATCAATTAGAGGTGGCAGAGTGTGGCCTATGAAGTAGAGGTGGCAGAGCGCAGCCTATGAAGTACAGGCGGCAGAGTGCGGCCTATGAAGTAGAGATGGCGGAGTGCAGCCTATGAAGTAGAGGCAGCGGAGTGCTGCTTATGAAGTAGAGGCGGCGGAGTGCAGCTAATGAAGTAGAGGTGGCAGAGTGCGGGCTATGAAGTAGAGGCGGTGGAGTACAGCCTATGAAGTAGAGGCAGTGGAGAGGTGGCGGAGTGCAGTGTAGGAAGTAGAGGTGGCGGAGTGCGACCTATGAAGTGTAGGTGGTGGAGTGCTACTTATGAAGTAGAGGCGGCGGAGTGTGTCCTATGAAGTAGAGGCGGTGGAGTGCGGCCTATGAAGTAGAGGCGGCAGAGTGCGACCTATGAAGTAGAGGCAGTGGAGTGCAGCCTATGAAGTGGAGGTGGCAGAGTGCAGCCTATGAAGTGGAGGCAGCGGAGTGCTGCGGAGTGCTGTGGAGTGTGGCCTATGAAGTAGAGGTGGCAGAGTGCGGCCTATGAAGTAGAGACGGCGGAGTGTAGCCTATGAAGTAGAGGCGGCGGAGTGCGGTCTATGAAGTAGAAGAGGCGGAGTGCAGCCTATGAAGCAGAGGCAGCGGAGTGCTGCTTATTAAGTAGAGGTGGCGGAGTGCAGCTAATGAAGTAGAAGCGGTGGAGTGCAGCTTATGAAGTAGAGGCGGTGGAGTGCGGCCTATGAAGTAGAGGTGTTGGAATGCAGCCTATGAAGTAGGGGCAGTGGAATGCAGCCTATGAAGTAGAGGCGGCGGAGTGCGGCCTATGAAGTAGAGGCAGCAGAGTGCGGCCTATGAAGTGGAGGTGGCGGAGTGGAGCCTATAAAGTGGAGGCGACAGAGTGCGGCCTATGAAGTAGAGGCGGCAGATTGCAGCCTATGAAATAGAGGCGACAGGGTGCAGCCTTTCAATTAGAGGCGGCAGAGTGTGGCCTATGATGTAGAGGCGGCAGAGTGCAGCCTATGAAGTACAGGCAGCAGAGTGTGGCCTATGAAGCAGAGAAGGTGGAGTGCGGCCTATGAAGTAGAGGCATTGGAATGCAGCCTATGAAGTTGGGGCGGTGGAATGCAGCCTATGAAGTAGAGGCGGCGGTGTTCGGCCTATGAAGTAGAGGCGGCAGATTGCGGCCTATGAAATAGAGGCGGTGGAGTGCAGCCTATGAAGTAGAGGCGGCAGATTGCAGCCTATGAAATAGAGGTGACGGAGTGCAGCCTATGATGTAGAGGTGGCAGAGTGCGGCCTATGAAGTACAGGTGGCGGAGTGCGGCCTATGAAGTAGAGGTGACAGATTGCGGGCTATGAAGTAGAGGTAGCACAGTGCGGCCTATGAAGTACATGCGGCGGAGTGCGGCCTATGAAGTAGAGGTGGCAGAGTACGGGCTATGAAGTAGAGGCGGTGGAGTGCATCCTATGAAGTAGAGGCAGTGGAGAGGTGGCGGAGTGCAGTGTAGGAAGTAGAGGTGGCGGAGTGCGACCTATGAAGTGTAGGCGGTGGAGTGCTACCTATGAAGTAGAGGCGGCGGAGAGCATCCTATGAAGTAGAGGCGGTGGAGTGCGGCCTATGAAGTAGAGGCCGCAGAGTGCAGCCTATGAAGTAGAGGCAGTGGAGTGCAGCCTATGAAGTGAAGGTGGCAGAGTGCAGCCTATGAAGTGGAGGCAGCGGAGTGCTGTGGAGTGTGGCCTATGAAGTAGAGGTGGCAGAGTGCGGCCTATGAAGTAGAGACGGTGGAGTGCAGCCTATGAAGTAGAGGCGGCGGAGTGCGGTCTATGAAGTAGAAGAGGCGGAGTGCAGCCTATGAAGTAGAGGCAGCGGAGTGCTGCTTATGAAGTAGAGGCGGCGGAGTGCAGCTAATGAAGTAGAAGCAGTGGAGTGCAGCTTATGAAGTAGAGACGGCGGAGTGTAGCCTATGAAGTAGAGGCGGCGGAGTGCGGTCTATGAAGTAGAAGAGGCGGAGTGCAGCCTATGAAGTAGAGGCAGCGGAGAGCTGCTTATGAAGTAGAGGCGGCGGAGTGCAGCTAATGAAGTAGAAGCGGCGGAGTGCAGCTTATGAAGTAGAGGCGGTGGAGTGCGGCCTATGAAGTAGAGGCATTGGAATGCAGCCTATGAAGTAGGGGCAGTGGAATGCAGCCTATGAAGTAGAGGCGGCGGAGTGCGGCCTATGAAGTAGATGCGGCAGAGTGCGGCCTATGAAGTGGAGGTGGCGGAGTGGAGCCTATGAAGTGGAGGTGACAGAGTGCGGCCTATGAAGTAGAGGTGGCAGATTGCAGCCTATGAAATAGAGGCGACGGAGTGCAGCCTATGAATTAGAGGCGGCAGAGAGTGGCCTATGAAGTAGAGGCGGCAGAGTGCAGCCTATGAAGTACAGGCGGCAGAGTTTACCCTTTGAAGTAGAGGTGGCAGAGTGCGGGCTATGAAGTAGAGACGGCGGAGTGCAGCCTATGAAGTAGAGGCGGCGGAGTGTGGTCTATGAAGTAGAAGAGGCGGAGTGCAGCCTATAAAGTAGAGGCAGCAGAGTGCTGCTTATGAAGTAGAGGCGGTGGAGTGCAGCTAATGAAGTAGAAGCGGCGGAGTGCAGCTTATGAAGTAGAGACGGCGGAGTGCAGCCTATGAAGTAGAGGCGGCGGAGAGCAGTCTATGAAGTAGAAGAGTTGGAGTGCAGCCTATGAAGTAGAGGCAGCGGAGTGCTGCTTATGAAGTAGAGGCGGCGGAGTGCTGCTAATGAAGTAGAAGCGGAAGAGTGCAGCTTATGAAGTAGAGGCGGTGGAGTGCGGCCTATGAAGTAGAGGCATTGGAATGCAGCCTATGAAGTAGGGGCAGTGGAATGCAGCCTATGAAGTAGAGGCGGCGGAGTGCGGCCTATGAAGTAGAGGCGGCAGAGTGCGGCCTATGAAGTGGAGGTGGCGGAGTGGAGCCTATGAAGTGGAGGCGACAGAGTGCGGCCTATGAAGTAGAGGCGGCAGATTGCAGCCTATGAAATAGAGGCGACGGAGTGCAGCCTATGAATTAGAGGCGGCAGAGTGTGGCCTATGAAGTAGAGGCGGCAGAGTGCAGCCTATTAAGTACAGGCGGCAGAGTTCGGCCTTTGAAGTAGAGGTGGCAGAGTGCGGGCTATGAAGTAGAGGCGGTGGAGTGCAGCCTATGAAGTAGAGGCGGCGGAGAGGTGGTGGAGTGCAGAGTAGGAAGTAGAGGCGGCAGAGTGCGGCCTATGAAGTAGAGGTGGCAGAGTGCGGCCTATGAAGTACAGGCGGCGGAGTGCAGCCTATGAAGTAGAGGGATTGGAATGCAGCCTATGAAGTAGGGGCGGTGGAATGCAGCCTATGAAGTAGAGGCAGCGGAGTGCGGCTTATGCAGTAGAGGCGGCGGAGTGCAGCCTATGAAGTGGAGTCGGTGGAGTGCACCTATGAAGTTGAGTCGGCAGACTGCAGCCTTTGAAGTAGAGGCGGCGGAGTGCAGCCTATGAAGTAGAGGCATTGGAATGCATCCTATGAAGTAGGGGCGGTGGAATGCAGACTATGAAGTAGAGGCAGCGGAGTGCGGCCTATGAAGTAGAGGCGGCAGATTGCGGCCTATGAAATAGAGGCGGCGGAGTGCAGCCTATGAAGTAGAGGTGGCAGAGTGCAGCGTACGAAGTCGAGGTGTCGGAGTGTGACCTATGAAGTGGAGGCGGTGGAGTTCGGCCTATGAAGTAGAGGCGGTGGAGTGCGGCCTATGAAGTAGAGGTGGCAGATTGCGGCCTATGAAATAGAGGCGGCGGAGTGCAGCCAGTGAAGTAGAGGCGGCAGATTGCAGCCTATGAAATAGAGGCAACGGAGTGCAGCCTATGAAGTAGAGGTGGCAGAGTGTGGCCTATGAAGTAGAGGTGGCGGAGTGCAGCCTATGAAGTAGAGGCGGCAGAGTGCGGCCTATGAAGTAGAGGTGGCGGAGTGCAGCCTATGAAGTAGAGGTGGCAGAGTGTGGGCTATGAAGTAGAGGCAGCAGAGTCCGGCCTATGAAGTACAGGCGGCGGAGTGCGGCCTTTGAAGTAGAGGTGGCAGAGTGTGGGCTATGAAGTAGAGGCGGTGGAGTGCAGCCTATGAAGTAGAGGCAGTGGAGAGGTGGCGGAGTGCAGTGTAGGAAGTAGAGGTGGCGGAGTGCGACCTATGAAGTGTAGGCGGTGGAGTGCTACCAATGAAGTAGAGGCGGTGGAGTGTGTCCTATGAAGTAGAGGCGGTGGAGTGCGGCCTATGAAGTAGAGGCGGCAGAGTGCGGCCTATGAAGTAGAGGCAGTGGAGTGCAGCCTATAAAGTGGAGGTGGCAGAGTGCAGCCTATGAAGTGCAGGCAGCGGAGTGCTGCGGAGTGCTGCGGAGTGTGGCCTATGAAGTAGAGGCGGCAGAGTGCGGCCTATGAAGTGGAGGCGACAGAGTGCTGCCTATGAAGTAGAGGAGGCAGATTGCAGCCTATGAAATAGAGGCGACGGAGTGCAGCCTATCAATTAGAGGCGGCAGAGTGTGGCCTATGAAGTAGAGGCGGCAGAGCGCAGCCTATGAAGTACAGGCGGCAGAGTGCGGCCTATGAAGTAGAGATGGCGGAGTGCAGCCTATGAAGTAGAGGCGGCAGAGTGCGGTCTATCAAGTAGAAGAGGCGGAGTGCAGCCTATGAAGTAGAGGCAACGGAGTACTGCTTATGAAGTAGAGGCGGCGGAGTGCAGCTAATGAAGTAGAGGTGGCAGAGTGCGGGCTATGAAGTAGAGGCGGTGGAGTGCAGCCTATGAAGTAGAGGCAGTGGAGAGGTGGCGGAGTGCAGTGTAGGAAGCAGAGGTGGCGGAGTGCGACCTATGAAGTGTAGGTGGTGGAGTGCTACTTATGAAGTAGAGGTGGCGGAGTGCGTCCTATGAAGTAGAGGTGGTGGAGTGCGGCCTATGAAGTAGAGGCGGCAGAGTGCGGCCTATGAAGTAGAGGCAGTGGAGTGCAGCCTATGAAGTGGAGGTGGCAGAGTGCAGCCTATGAAGTGGAGGCAGCGGAGTGCTGCGGAGTGTGGCCTATGAAGTAGAGGCGGCAGAGTGCGGCCTATGAAGTAGAGATGGCAGAGTGCAGCCTATGAAGTAGAGGCGGCGGAGTGCGGTCTATGAAGTAGAAGAGGCAGAGTGCAGCCTATGAAGTAGAGGCAGCGGAGTGCTGCTTATGAAGTAGAGGCGGCAGAGTGCAGCTAATGAAGTAGAAGCGGCGGAGTGCAGCTTATGAAGTAGAGGCGGTGGAGTGCGGCCTATGAAGTAGAGGTGTTGGAATGCAGCCTATGAAGTAGGGGCAGTGGAATGCAGCCTATGAAGTAGAGGCGGCGGAGTGCGGCCTATGAAGTAGAGGTGGCAGAGTGCGGCCTATGAAGTGGAGGTGGCGGAGTGGAGCCTATGAAGTGGAGGCGACAGAGTGCGGCCTATGAAGTAGAGGCGGCAGAGTGCAGCCTATGAAGTACAGGCGGCAGAGTGCGGCCTATGAAGTAGAGACGGTGGAGTGCGGCCTATGAAGTAGAGGCATTGGAATGCAGCCTATGAAGTAGGGGCGGTGGAATGCAGCCTATGAAGTAGAGGCGGCGGTGTTCGGCCTATGAAGTAGAGGCGGCAGATTGCGGCCTATGAAATAGAGGCGGTGGAGTGCAGCCTATGAAGTAGAGGCGGCAGATTGCAGCCTATGAAATAGAGGCGACAGAGTGCAGCCTATGATGTAGAGGTGGCAGAGTGTGGCCTATGAAGTAGAGGCGGCGGAGTGCGGCCTATGAAGTAGAGGTGGCAGACTGCGGCCTATGAAGTACAGGTGGCGGAGTGCGGCCTATGAAGTAGAGGTGACAGAGTGCGGGCTATGAAGTAGAGGTAGCAGAGTGTGGCCTATTAAGTACATGCGGCGGAGTGCGGCCTATGAAGTAGAGGTGGCAGAGTGCTGGCTATGAAGTAGAGGCGGCAGAGTGCGGCCTATAAAGTACAGGCGGCGGAGTGCGGCCTATGAAGTAGAGGTGGCAGAGTGCGGGCTCTGAAGTAGAGGCGTCGGAGTGCAGCCTATGAAGTAGAGGCGGCAGAGTGCAGCCTATGAAGTACAGGCGGCAGAGTGCAGCCTATGAAGTACAGGCGGCAGAGTGTGGCCTATGAAGTAGAGGTGGCAGAGTGCGGGCTATGAAGTAGAGGCGGTGGAGTGCAGCCTATGAAGGAGAGGCGGCAGAGAGGTGGCGGAGTGCAGAGTAGGAAGTAGAGGCGGCAGAGTGCGGCCTATGAAGTAGAGGTGGCTGAGTGCGGCCTATGAAGTACAGGCGGCAGAGTGCGGCCTATGAAGTAGAGGTGGCAGAGTGCGGGCTATGAAGTAGAGGCAGCGGAGTGCAGCCTATGAAGTAGAGGGATTGGAATGCAGCCTATGAAGTAGGGGCGGTGGAATGCAGCCTATGAAGTAGAGGCAGCAGAGTGCGGCTTGTGAAGTAGAGGCGGCGGAGTGCAGCCTATGAAGTGGAGTCGGTGGAGTGCACCTATGAAGTGGAGTCAGCAGAGTGCAGCCTATGAAGTAGAGGCGGCGGAGTGCAGCCTATATAGTAGAGGCATTGGAATGCAGCCTACGAAGTAGGGGCGGTCGAATGCAGCCTATGAAGTAGAGGCGGCGGAGTGCGGCCTATGAAGTAGAGGTGGCAGATTGCGGCCTATGAAATAGAGGCGGCAGAGTGCAGCCTATGAAGTAGAGGCGGCAGATTGCAGCTTATGAAATAGAGGCGACGGAGTGCAGCCTATCATGTAGAGGTGGCAGAGTGCAGCCTATGAAGTACAGGCAGCAGAGTTTAGCCTTTGAAGTAGAGGTGGCAGAGTGCGGGCTATGAAGTAGCGGCGGTGGAGTGCAGCCTATGAAGTAGAGGCGGCGGAGAGGTGGCGGAGTGCAGAGTAGGAAGTAGAGGCGGCACAGTGCGGCCTATGAAGTAGAGGTGGCAGAGTGCGGCCTATAAAGTACAGGCGGCGGAGTGCGGCCTATGAAGTAGAGGTGGCAGAGTGTGGGCTCTGAAGTAGAGACGGCGGAGTGCAGCCTATGAAGTAGAGGCGGCGGAGTGCGGTCTATGAAGTAGAAGAGGCGGAGTGCAGCCTATAAAGTAGAGGCAGCGGAGTGCTGCTTATGAAGTAGAGGCGGCGGAGTGCAGCTAATGAAGTAGAAGCGGCGGAGTGCAGCTTATGAAGTAGAGACGGTGGAGTGTAGCCTATGAAGTAGAGGCGGCGGAGTGCGGTCTATGAAGTAGAAGAGGGGGAGTGCAGCCTATGAAGTAGAGGCAGCGGAGTGCTGCTTATGAAGTAGAGGCGGCGGAGTGCAGCTAATGAAGTAGAAGCGGCAGAGTGCAGCTTATGAAGTAGAGGCGGTGGAGTGTGGCCTATGAAGTAGAGGCGTTGGAATGCAGCCTATGAAGTAGGGGCCTTGGAATGCAGCCTATGAAGTAGAGGCGGCGGAGTGCAGCCTATGAAGTAGAGGCGGCAGAGTGCGGCCTATGAAGTGGAGGTGGCGGAGTGGAGCCTATGAAGTGGAGGTGACAGAGTGTGGCCTATGAAGTAGAGGCGGCAGATTGCAGCCTATGAATTAGAGGCGGCAGAGTGCAGCCTATGAAGTACAGGCAGCAGAGTTTAGCCTTTGAAGTAGAGGTGGCAGAGTGCGGGCTATGAAGTAGCGGCGGTGGAGTGCAGCCTATGAAGTAGAGGCGGCGGAGAGGTGGCAGAGTGCAGAGTAGGAAGTAGAGGCGGCAGAGTGCGGCCTATGAAGTAGAGGTGGCAGAGTGCGGCCTATAAAGTACAGGCGGCGGAGTGCGGCCTATGAAGTAGAGGTGGCAGAGTGCGGGCTCTGAAGTAGAGGCGTCGGAGTGCAGCCTATGAAGTAGAGGCGGCAGAGTGCAGCCTATGAAGTACAGGCGGCAGAGTGCGGCCTATGAAGTACAGGCGGCATAGTGTGGCCTATGAAGTAGAGGTGGCAGAGTGCGGGCTATGAAGTAGAGGCGGTGGAGTGCAGCCTATGAAGGAGAGGCGGCAGAGAGGTGGCGGAGTGCAGAGTAGGAAGTAGAGGCGGCAGAGTGCGGCCTATGAAGTAGAGGTGGCTGAGTGCGGCCTATGAAGTACAGGCGGCAGAGTGCGGCCTATGAAGTAGAGGTGGCAGAGTGCGGGCTCTGAAGTAGAGGCAGCGGAGTGCAGCCTATGAAGTAGAGGCATTGGAATGCAGCCTATGAAGTAGGGGCGGTGGAATGCAGCCTATGAAGTAGAGGCAGCAGAGTGCGGCTTGTGAAGTAGAGGCGGCGGAGTGCAGCCTATGAAGTGGAGTCGGTGGAGTGCACCTATGAAGTGGAGTCAGCAGAGTGCAGCCTATGAAGTAGAGGCGGCGGAGTGCAGCCTATATAGTAGAGGCATTGGAATGCAGCCTACGAAGTAGGGGCGGTCGAATGCAGCCTATGAAGTAGAGGCGGCGGAGTGCGGCCTATGAAGTAGAGGTGGCAGATTGCGGCCTATGAAATAGAGGCGGCAGAGTGCAGCCTATGAAGTAGAGGCGGCAGATTGCAGCTTATGAAATAGAGGCGACGGAGTGCAGCCTATCATGTAGAGGTGGCAGAGTGCAGCCTATGAAGTACAGGCAGCAGAGTTTAGCCTTTGAAGTAGAGGTGGCAGAGTGCGGGCTATGAAGTAGCGGCGGTGGAGTGCAGCCTATGAAGTAGAGGCGGCGGAGAGGTGGCGGAGTGCAGAGTAGGAAGTAGAGGCGGCACAGTGCGGCCTATGAAGTAGAGGTGGCAGAGTGCGGCCTATAAAGTACAGGCGGCGGAGCGCGGCCTATGAAGTAGAGGTGGCAGAGTGCGGGCTCTGAAGTAGAGGCGGCGGAGTGCAGCCTATGAAGTAGAGGCGGCAGAGTGCAGCCTATGAAGTACAGGCGGCAGAGTGCGGCCTATGAAGTACAGGCGGCAGAGTGTGGCCTATGAAGTAGAGGTGGCAGAGTGCGGGCTATGAAGTAGAGGCGGTGGAGTGCAGCCTATGAAGGAGAGGCGGCAGAGAGGTGGCAGAGTGCAGAGTAGGAAGTAGAGGCGGCAGAGTGCGGCCTATGAAGTAGAGGTGGCAGAGTGCGGCCTATGAAGTACAGGCGGCAGAGTGCGGCCTATGAAGTAGAGGTGGCAGAGTGCGGGCTCTGAAGTAGAGGCAGCGGAGTGCAGCCTATGAAGTAGAGGCATTGGAATGCAGCCTATGAAGTAGGGGCGGTGGAATGCAGCCTATGAAGTAGAGGCAGCAGAGTGCGGCTTGTGAAGTAGAGGCGGCGAAGTGCAGCCTATGAAGTGGAGTCGGTGGAGTGCACCTATGAAGTGGAGTCGGCAGAGTGCAGCCTATGAAGTAGAGGCGGCGGAGTGCAGCCTATATAGTAGAGGCATTGGAATGCAGCCTATGAAGTAGGGGCGGTGGAATGCAGCCTATGAAGTAGAGGCGGTGGAGTGCGGCCTATGAAGTAGAGGCGGCAGATTGCGGCCTATGAAATAGAGGCGGCGGAGTGCAGCCTATGAAGTAGAGGCGGCAGATTGCAGCTTATGAAATAGAGGCATCGGAGTGCAGCCTCTCATGTAGAGGTGGCAGAGTGTGGCCTATGAAGTAGAGGTGGCGTAGTGTGGCCTATGAGGTAGAGGCCGCAGAGTGCAGCCTATGAAGTAGAGGCGGCGGAGTGCGGCCTATTAAGTAGAGGTGGCAGAGTGCGGGCTATGAAGTAGAGGCGGCAGAGTGAGGCCTATGAAGTACAGGTGGCGGAGTGCGGCCTATGAAGTAGAGGTGGCAGAGTGCGGGCTATGAAGTAGAGGCGGTGGAGTGCAGCCTATGAAGTAGAGGCGGCGGAGTGCAGCCTATGAAGTAGAGGCGGCGGAGTGCGTCCTATGAAGTAGAGGCGGTGGAGTGCAGCCTATGAAGTGAAGGCAGCGGAGTGCTGCGGAGTGCTGCGGAGTGCGTCCTATGAAGTAGAGGCAGCAGAGTGCGGCCTATGAAGTAGAGATGGCGGAGTGCAGCCTATGAAGTAGAGGCGGCGGAGTGCGGTCTATGAAGTAGAAGAGGCGGAGTGCAGCCTATGAAGTAGAGGCAGAGGAGTGCTGCTTATAAAGTAGAGGCGGCGGAGTGCAGCTAATGAAGTAGAAGTGGCGGAGTGCAGCTTATGAGGTAGAGACGGCAGAGTGCAGCCTATGAAGTAGAGGCGGCGGAGTGCGGTCTATGAAGTAGGGGCAGTGGAATGCAGCCTATGAAGTAGAGGCGGCGGAGTGCGGCCTATGAAGTAGAGGCGGCAGAGTGCGGCCTATGAAGTGGAGGTGGCAGAGTGGAGCCTATGAAGTGGAGGCGACAGAGTGCGGCCTATGAAGTAGAGGCGGCAGAGTGTGGCCTATGAAGTAGAGGTGGCAGAGTGCAGCCTATGAAGTAGAGGCGGCAGAGTTCGGCCTTTGAAGTAGAGGTGGCAGAGTGCGGGCTATCAAGTAGAGGCGGTGGAGTGCAGCCTATGAAGTAGAGGTGGCGGAGAGGTGGCGGAGTGCAGAGTAGGAAGTAGAGGCGGCAGATTGCAGCCTATGAAATTGAGGCGACGGAGTGCAGCCTATGAATTAGAGGCGGCAGATTGTGGCCTATGAAGTAGAGGCGACAGAGTGCAGCCTATGAAGTAGAGGCGGCAGAGAGGTGGCGGAGTGCAGAGTAGGAAGTAGAGGCGGCAGAGTGCGGCCTATGAAGTAGAGGTGGCAGAGTGCGGCCTAGGAAGTACAGGCGGCGGAGTGCGGCCTATGAAGTAGAGGTGGCAGAGTGCGGGCTCTGAATTAGAGGCGGCGGAGTGCAGCCTATGAAGTAGAGGCATTGGAATGCAGCCTATGAAGTAGGGGCGGTGGAATGCAGCCTATGAAGTAGAGGCAGCGGAGTGCGGCTTATGCAGTAGAGGCGGCGGAGTGCAGCCTATGAAGTGGAGTCGGTGGAGTGCACCTATGAAGTGGAGTCAGCAGACTGCAGCCTATGAAGTAGAGGCGGCGGAGTGCAGCCTATGAAGTAGAGGAATTGGAATGCATCCTATGAAGTAGGGGCGGCAGATTGCGGCCTATAAAATAGAGGCGGCGGAGTGCAGCCTATGAAGTAGAGGTGGCAGAGTGCAGCGTACGAAGTAGAGGTGTCGGAGTGCGACCTATGAAGTGGAGGCGGTGTAGTTCGGCCTATGAAGTAGAGGCGGCGGAGTGCGGCCTATGAAGTAGAGATGGCAGATTGCGGCCTATGAAATAGAGGCGGCAGAGTGCAGCCAGTGAAGTAGAGGCGGCAGATTGCAGCCTATGAAATAGAGGCGACGGAGTGCAGCCTATGAAGTAGAGGTGGCAGAGTGTGGCCTATGAAGTAGAGGCGGCGGAGTGCAGCCTATGAAGTAGAGGCGGCAGAGTGCGGCCTATGAAGTAGAGGTGGCAGAGTGCGGCCCATGAAGTAGAGGTGGCAGAGTGTGGGCTATGAAGTAGAGGCAGCAGAGTCCGGCCTATGAAGTACAGGCGGCGGAGTGCAGCCTATGAAGTAGAGGTAGCAGAGTGCGGGCTATGAAGTAGAGGCGGTGGAGTGCAGCCTATGAAGTAGAGGCAGTGGAGAGGTGGTGGAGTGCAGTGTAGGAAGTAGAGGTGGCGGAGTGCGACCTATGAAGTGTAGGCGGTGGAGTGCTATCAATGAAGTAGAGGCGGTGGAGTGCGTCCTATGAAGTAGAGGCAGTGGAGTGCGGCCTATGAAGTAGAGGCGGCAGAGTGCGGCCTATGAAGTAGAGGCAGTGGAGTGCAGCCTATGAAGTGGAGGTGGCAGAGTGCAGCCTATGGAGTGGAGGCAGCGGAGTGCTGGGGAGTGCTGCGGAGTGTGGCCTATGAAGTAGAGGCGGCAGAGTGCGGCCTATGAAGTAGAGACGGAGGAGTGCAGCCTATGAAGTAGAGGCGGCGGAGTGCGGTCCATGAAGTAGAAGAGGCGGAGTGCAGCCTATGAAGTAGAGGCAGCGGAGTGCTGCTTATGAAGTAGAGGCGGCGGAGTGCAGCTAATAAAGTAGAAGCGGCGGAGTGCAGCATATGAAGTAGAGGCGGTGGAGTGCGTCCTATGAAGTAGAGGTGTTGGAATGCAGCCTATGAAGTAGGGGCAGTGGAATGCAGCCTATGAAGTAGAGGCGGCGAGTGCGGCCTATGAAGTAGAGGCAGCAGAGTGCGGCCTATGAAGTGGAGGTGGCGGAGTGGAGCCTATGAAGTGGAGGCGACAGAGTGCTGCCTATAAAGTAGAGGAGGCAGATTGCAGCCTATGAAATAGAGGCGACGGAGTGCAGCCTATCAATTAGAGGCGGCAGAGTGTAGCCTATGAAGTAGAGGCGGCAGAGCGCAGCCTATGAAGTACAGGCGGCGGAGTGCGGCCTATGAAGTAGAGATGGCGGAGTGCAGCCTATGAAGTAGAGGCGGCGGAGTGCGGTCTATCAAGTAGAAGAGGCGGAGTGCAGCCTATGAAGTAGAGGCAGCGGAGTACTGCTTATGAAGTAGAGGCGGCGGAGTGCAGCTAATGAAGTAGAGGTGGCAGAGTGTGGGCTATGAAGTAGAGGCGGTGGAGTGCAGCCTATGAAGTAGAGGCAGTGGAGAGGTGGCGGAGTGTAGTGTAGGAAGTAGAGGTGGCGGAGTGCGACCTATGAAGTGTAGGTGGTGGAGTGCTACTTATGAAGTAGAGGTGGTGGAGTGCGTCCTATGAAGTAGAGGCGGTGGAGTGCGGCCTATGAAGTAGAGGCGGCAGAGTGCGGCCTATGAAGTAGAGGCAGTGGAGTGCAGCCTATGAAGTGGAGGTGGCAGAGTTCAGCCTATGAAGTGGAGGCAGCGGAGTGCTGTGGAGTGCTGCGGAGTGTGGCCTATGAAGTAGAGGCGGCAGAGTGCGGCCTATGAAGTAGAGACGGCGGAGTGCAGCCTATGAAGTAGAGGCGGCGGAGTGCGGTCTATGAAGTAGAAGAGGCGGAGTGCAGCCTATGAAGTAGAGGCAGCGGAGTGCTGCTTATGAAGTAGAGGCGGTGGAGTGCAGCTAATGAAGTAGAAGCGGCGGAGTGCAGCTTATGAAGTAGAGGCGGTGGAGTGCGGCCTATGAAGTAGAGGTGTTGGAATGCAGCCTATGAAGTAGGGGCAGTGGAATGCAGCCTATGAAGTAGAGGCGGCGGAGTGCGGCCTATGAAGTAGAGGTGGCAGAGTGCAGCCTATGAAGTGGAGGTGGCGGAGTAGAGCCTATGAAGTGGAGGCGACAGAGTGCGGCCTATGAAGTAGAGGCGGCAGATTGCAGCCTATGAAATAGAGGCGACGGAGTGCAGCCTTTCAATTAGAGGCGGCAGAGTGTGGCCTATGATGTAGAGGCGGCAGAGTGCAGCCTATGAAGTACAGGCGGCAGAGTGCGGCCTATGAAGTAGAGACGGTGGAGTGCGGCCTATGAAGTAGAGGCATTGGAATGCAGCCTATGAAGTAGGGGCGGTGGAATGCAGCCTATGAAGTAGAGGTGGCGGTGTTCGGCCTATGAAGTAGAGGTGGCAGATTGCGGCCTATGAAATAGAGGCGGTGGAGTGCAGCCTATGAAGTAGAGGCGGCAGATTGCAGCCTATGAAATACAGGCGACGGAGTGCAGCCTATGATGTAGAGGTGGCAGAGTGTGGCCTATGAAGTAGAGGTGGCGGAGTGCGGCCTATGAAGTAGAGGTGGCAGAGTGCGGCCTATGAAGTACAGGTGGCGGAGTGCGGCCTATGAAGTAGAGGTGACAGAGTGCGGGCTATGAAGTAGAGGTAGCAGAGTGCGGCCTATGAAGTACATGCGGCGGAGTGCGGCCTATGAAGTAGAGGTGGCAGAGTGCTGGCTATGAAGTAGAGGCGGCAGAGTGCGGCCTATGAAGTACAGGCGGCGGAGTGCGGCCTATGAAGAAGAGGTGGCAGAGTGCGGGCTATGAAGTAGCGGCGGTGGAGTGCAGCCTATGAAGTAGAGGCGGCGGAGAGGTGGCGGAGTGCAGAGTAGGAAGTAGAGGCAGCAGAGTGCGGCCTATGAAGTAGAGGTGGCAGAGTGCGGGCTCTGAAGTAGAGGCGGCGGAGTGCAGCCTATGAAGTAGAGGCGGCAGAGTGCAGCCTATGAAGTACAGGCGGCAGAGTGCGGCCTATGAAGTACAGGCGGCAGAGTGTGGCCTATGAAGTAGAGGTGGCAGAGTGCAGGCTATGAAGTAGAGGCGGTGGAGTGCAGCCTATGAAGGAGAGGCGGCAGAGAGGTGGCGGAGTGCAGAGTAGGAAGTAGAGGCGGCAGAGTGCGGCCTATGAAGTAGAGGTGGCTGAGTGCGGCCTATGAAGTACAGGCAGCAGAGTGCGGCCTATGAAGTAGAGGTGGCAGAGTACGGGCTCTGAAGTAGAGGCAGCGGAGTGCAGCCTATGAAGTAGAGGCATAGGAATGCAGCCTATGAAGTAGGGGCGGTGGAATGCAGCCTATGAAGTAGAGGCAGCAGAGTGCGGCTTGTGAAGTAGAGGCAGCGGAGTGCAGCCTATGAAGTGGAGTCGGTGGAGTGCACCTATGAAGTGGAGTCGGCAGAGTGCAGCCTATGAAGTAGAGGCGGCGGAGTGCAGCCTATATAGTAGAGGCATTGGAATGCAGCCTATGAAGTAGGGGCGGTGGAATGCAGCCTATGAAGTAGAGGCGGCAAAGTGCGGCCTATGACGTAGAGGCGGCAGATTGCGGCCTATGAAATAGAGGCGGCGGAGTGCAGCCTATGAAGTAGAGGCGGCAGATTGCAGCTTATGAAATAGAGGCGACGGAGTGCAGCCTATCATGTAGAGGTGGCAGAGTGCAGCCTATGAAGTACAGGCAGCAGAGTTTAGCCTTTGAATTAGAGGTGGCAGAGTGCGGGCTATGAAGTAGCGGCAGTGGAGTGCAGCCTATGAAGTAGAGGCGGCGGAGAGGTGGCGGAGGGCAGAGTAGGAAGTAGAGGCGGCAGAGTGCGGCCAATGAAGTAGAGGTGGCAGAGTGCGGCCTATAAAGTACAGGCGGCGGAGTGCGGCCTATGAAGTAGAGGTGGCAGAGTGCGGGCTCTGAAGTAGAGGCGGCGGAGTGCAGCCTATGAAGTAGAGGTGGCAGAGTGCAGCCTATGAAGTATAGGCGGCAGAGTGCGGCCTATGAAGTACAGGCGGCAGAGTGTGGCCTATGAAGTAGAGGTGGCAGAGTGCGGGCTATGAAGTAGAGGCGGTGGAGTACAGCCTATGAAGGAGAGGCGGCGGAGTGCGTCCTATGAAGTAGAGGCGGTGGAGTGCAGCCTATGAAGTGGAGTCGGTGGAGTGCACCTATGAAGTGGAGTCGGCAGAGTGCAGCCTATGAAGTAGAGGCGGCGGAGTGCAGCCTATATAGTAGAGGCATTGGAATGCAGCCTATGAAGTAGGGGCGGTGGAATGCAGCCTATGAAGTAGAGGCGGTGGAGTGCGGCCTATGAAGTAGAGGCGGCAGATTGCGGCCTATGAAATAGAGGCGGCGGAGTGCAGCCTATGAAGTAGAGGCGGCAGATTGCAGCTTATGAAATAGAGGCATCGGAGTGCAGCCTATCATGTAGAGGTGGCAGAGTGTGGCCTATGAAGTAGAGGTGGCGTAGTGTGGCCTATGAGGTAGAGGCCGCAGAGTGCAGCCTATGAAGTAGAGGCGGCGGAGTGCGGCCTATTAAGTAGAGGTGGCAGAGTGCGGGCTATGAAGTAGAGGCGGCAGAGTGAGGCCTATGAAGTACAGGTGGCGGAGTGCGGCCTATGAAGTAGAGGTGGCAGAGTGCGGGCTATGAAGTAGAGGCGGTGGAGTGCAGCCTATGAAGTAGAGGCGGCGGAGTGCAGCCTATGAAGTAGAGGCGGCGGAGTGCGTCCTATGAAGTAGAGGCGGTTGAGTGCAGCCTATGAAGTGAAGGCAGCGGAGTGCTGCGGAGTGCTGCGGAGTGCGTCCTATGAAGTAGAGGCAGCAGAGTGCGGCCTATGAAGTAGAGATGGCGGAGTGCAGCCTATGAAGTAGAGGCGGCGGAGTGCGGTCTATGAAGTAGAAGAGGCGGAGTGCAGCCTATGAAGTAGAGGCAGAGGAGTGCTGCTTATAAAGTAGAGGCGGCGGAGTGCAGCTAATGAAGTAGAAGTGGCGGAGTGCAGCTTATGAGGTAGAGACGGCAGAGTGCAGCCTATGAAGTAGAGGCGGCGGAGTGCGGTCTATGAAGTAGGGGCAGTGGAATGCAGCCTATGAAGTAGAGGCGGCGGAGTGCGGCCTATGAAGTAGAGGCGGCAGAGTGCGGCCTATGAAGTGGAGGTGGCAGAGTGGAGCCTATGAAGTGGAGGCGACAGAGTGCGGCCTATGAAGTAGAGGCGGCAGAGTGTGGCCTATGAAGTAGAGGTGGCAGAGTGCAGCCTATGAAGTAGAGGCGGCAGAGTTCGGCCTTTGAAGTAGAGGTGGCAGAGTGCGGGCTATCAAGTAGAGGCGGTGGAGTGCAGCCTATGAAGTAGAGGTGGCGGAGAGGTGGCGGAGTGCAGAGTAGGAAGTAGAGGCGGCAGATTGCAGCCTATGAAATTGAGGCGACGGAGTGCAGCCTATGAATTAGAGGCGGCAGATTGTGGCCTATGAAGTAGAGGCGACAGAGTGCAGCCTATGAAGTAGAGGCGGCAGAGAGGTGGCGGAGTGCAGAGTAGGAAGAAGAGGCGGCAGAGTGCGGCCTATGAAGTAGAGGTGGCAGAGTGCGGCCTATGAAGTACAGGCGGCGGAGTGCGGCCTATGAAGTAGAGGTGGCAGAGTGCGGGCTCTGAATTAGAGGCGGCGGAGTGCAGCCTATGAAGTAGAGGCATTGGAATGCAGCCTATGAAGTAGGGGCGGTGGAATGCAGCCTATGAAGTAGAGGCAGCGGAGTGCGGCTTATGCAGTAGAGGCGGCGGAGTGCAGCCTATGAAGTGGAGTCGGTGGAGTGCACCTATGAAGTGGAGTCAGCAGACTGCAGCCTATGAAGTAGAGGCGGCGGAGTGCAGCCTATGAAGTAGAGGAATTGGAATGCATCCTATGAAGTAGGGGCGGCAGATTGCGGCCTATAAAATAGAGGCGGCGGAGTGCAGCCTATGAAGTAGAGGTGGCAGAGTGCAGCGTACGAAGTAGAGGTGTCGGAGTGCGACCTATGAAGTGGAGGCGGTGGAGTTCGGCCTATGAAGTAGAGGCGGCGGAGTGCGGCCTATGAAGTAGAGATGGCAGATTGCGGCCTATGAAATAGAGGTGGCAGAGTGCAGCCAGTGAAGTAGAGGCGGCAGATTGCAGCCTATGAAATAGAGGCGACGGAGTGCAGCCTATGAAGTAGAGGTGGCAGAGTGTGGCCTATGAAGTAGAGGCGGCGGAGTGCAGCCTATGAAGTAGAGGCGGCAGAGTGCGGCCTATGAAGTAGAGGTGGCAGAGTGCGGCCCATGAAGTAGAGGTGGCAGAGTGTGGGCTATGAAGTAGAGGCAGCAGAGTCCGGCCTATGAAGTACAGGCGGCGAAGTGCGGCCTATGAAGTAGAGGTAGCAGAGTGCGGGCTATGAAGTAGAGGCGGTGGAGTGCAGCCTATGAAGTAGAGGCAGTGAAGAGGTGGTGGAGTGCAGTGTAGGAAGTAGAGGTGGCGGAGTGCGACCTATGAAGTGTAGGCGGTGGAGTGCTATCAATGAAGTAGAGGCGGTGGAGTGCGTCCTATGAAGTAGAGGCAGTGGAGTGCGGCCTATGAAGTAGAGGCGGCAGAGTGCGGCCTATGAAGTAGAGGCAGTGGAGTGCAGCCTATGAAGTGGAGGTGGCAGAGTGCAGCCTATGGAGTGGAGGCAGCGGAGTGCTGGGGAGTGCTGCGGAGTGTGGCCTATGAAGTAGAGGCGGCAGAGTGCGGCCTATGAAGTAGAGATGGAGGAGTGCAGCCTATGAAGTAGAGGCGGCGGAGTGCGGTCCATGAAGTAGAAGAGGCGGAGTGCAGCCTATGAAGTAGAGGCAGCGGAGTGCTGCTTATGAAGTAGAGGCGGCGGAGTGCAGCTAATAAAGTAGAAGCGGCGGAGTGCAGCATATGAAGTAGAGGCGGTGGAGTGCGGCCTATGAAGTAGAGGTGTTGGAATGCAGCCTATGAAGTAGGGGCAGTGGAATGCAGCCTATGAAGTAGAGGCGGCGAGTGCGGCCTATGAAGTAGAGGCAGCAGAGTGCGGCCTATGAAGTGGAGGTGGCGGAGTGGAGCCTATGAAGTGGAGGCGACAGAGTGCTGCCTATAAAGTAGAGGAGGCAGATTGCAGCCTATGAAATAGAGGCGACGGAGTGCAGCCTATCAATTAGAGGCGGCAGAGTGTAGCCTATGAAGTAGAGGCGGCAGAGCGCAGCCTATGAAGTACAGGCGGCGGAGTGCGGCCTATGAAGTAGAGATGGCGGAGTGCAGCCTATGAAGTAGAGGCGGCGGAGTGCGGTCTATCAAGTAGAAGAGGCGGAGTGCAGCCTATGAAGTAGAGGCAGCGGAGTACTGCTTATGAAGTAGAGGCGGCGGAGTGCAGCTAATGAAGTAGAGGTGGCAGAGTGTGGGCTATGAAGTAGAGGCGGTGGAGTGCAGCCTATGAAGTAGAGGCAGTGGAGAGGTGGCGGAGTGTAGTGTAGGAAGTAGAGGTGGCGGAGTGCGACCTATGAAGTGTAGGTGGTGGAGTGCTACTTATGAAGTAGAGGTGGTGGAGTGCGTCCTATGAAGTAGAGGCGGTGGAGTGCGGCCTATGAAGTAGAGGCGGCAGAGTGCGGCCTATGAAGTAGAGGCAGTGGAGTGCAGCCTATGAAGTGGAGGTGGCAGAGTGCAGCCTATGAAGTGGAGGCAGCGGAGTGCTGTGGAGTGCTGCGGAGTGTGGCCTATGAAGTAGAGGCGGCAGAGTGCGGCCTATGAAGTAGAGACGGCGGAGTGCAGCCTATGAAGTAGAGGCGGCGGAGTGCGGTCTATGAAGTAGAAGAGGCGGAGTGCAGCCTATGAAGTAGAGGCAGCGGAGTGCTGCTTATGAAGTAGAGGCGGTGGAGTGCAGCTAATGAAGTAGAAGCGGCGGAGTGCAGCTTATGAAGTAGAGGCGGTGGAGTGCGGCCTATGAAGTAGAGGTGTTGGAATGCAGCCTATGAAGTAGGGGCAGTGGAATGCAGCCTATGAAGTAGAGGCGGCGGAGTGCGGCCTATGAAGTAGAGGTGGCAGAGTGCAGCCTATGAAGTGGAGGTGGCGGAGTGGAGCCTATGAAGTGGAGGCGACAGAGTGCGGCCTATGAAGTAGAGGCGGCAGATTGCAGCCTATGAAATAGAGGCGACGGAGTGCAGCCTTTCAATTAGAGGCGGCAGAGTGTGGCCTATGATGTAGAGGCGGCAGAGTGCAGCCTATGAAGTACAGGCGGCAGAGTGCGGCCTATGAAGTAGAGACGGTGGAGTGCGGCCTATGAAGTAGAGGCATTGGAATGCAGCCTATGAAGTAGGGGCGGTGGAATGCAGCCTATGAAGTAGAGGCGGCGGTGTTCGGCCTATGAAGTAGAGGTGGCAGATTGCGGCCTATGAAATAGAGGCGGTGGAGTGCAGCCTATGAAGTAGAGGCGGCAGATTGCAGCCTATGAAATACAGGCGACGGAGTGCAGCCTATGATGTAGAGGTGGCAGAGTGTGGCCTATGAAGTAGAGGTGGCGGAGTGCGGCCTATGAAGTAGAGGTGGCAGAGTGCGGCCTATGAAGTACTGGTGGCGGAGTGCGGCCTATGAAGTAGAGGTGACAGAGTGCGGGCTATGAAGTAGAGGTAGCAGAGTGCGGCCTATGAAGTACATGCGGTGGAGTGCGGCCTATGAAGTAGAGGTGGCAGAGTGCTGGCTATGAAGTAGAGGCGGCAGAGTGCGGCCTATGAAGTACAGGCGGCGGAGTGCGGCCTATGAAGAAGAGGTGGCAGAGTGCGGGCTATGAAGTAGCGGCGGTGGAGTGCAGCCTATGAAGTAGAGGCGGCGGAGAGGTGGCGGAGTGCAGAGTAGGAAGTAGAGGCAGCAGAGTGCGGCCTATGAAGTAGAGGTGGCAGAGTGCGGGCTCTGAAGTAGAGGCGGCGGAGTGCAGCCTATGAAGTAGAGGCGGCAGAGTGCAGCCTATGAAGTACAGGCGGCAGAGTGCGGCCTATGAAGTACAGGCGGCAGAGTGTGGCCTATGAAGTAGAGGTGGCAGAGTGCAGGCTATGAAGTAGAGGCGGTGGAGTGCAGCCTATGAAGGAGAGGCGGCAGAGAGGTGGCGGAGTGCAGAGTAGGAAGTAGAGGCGGCAGAGTGCGGCCTATGAAGTAGAGGTGGCTGAGTGCGGCCTATGAAGTACAGGCAGCAGAGTGCGGCCTATGAAGTAGAGGTGGCAGAGTACGGGCTCTGAAGTAGAGGCAGCGGAGTGCAGCCTATGAAGTAGAGGCATTGGAATGCAGCCTATGAAGTAGGGGCGGTGGAATGCAGCCTATGAAGTAGAGGCAGCAGAGTGCGGCTTGTGAAGTAGAGGCAGCGGAGTGCAGCCTATGAAGTGGAGTCGGTGGAGTGCACCTATGAAGTGGAGTCGGCAGAGTGCAGCCTATGAAGTAGAGGCGGCGGAGTGCAGCCTATATAGTAGAGGCATTGGAATGCAGCCTATGAAGTAGGGGCGGTGGAATGCAGCCTATGAAGTAGAGGCGGCAAAGTGCGGCCTATGACGTAGAGGCGGCAGATTGCGGCCTATGAAATAGAGGCGGCGGAGTGCAGCCTATGAAGTAGAGGCGGCAGATTGCAGCTTATGAAATAGAGGCGACGGAGTGCAGCCTATCATGTAGAGGTGGCAGAGTGCAGCCTATGAAGTACAGGCAGCAGAGTTTAGCCTTTGAATTAGAGGTGGCAGAGTGCGGGCTATGAAGTAGCGGCGGTGGAGTGCAGCCTATGAAGTAGAGGCGGCGGAGAGGTGGCGGAGTGCAGAGTAGGAAGTAGAGGCGGCAGAGTGCGGCCAATGAAGTAGAGGTGGCAGAGTGTGGCCTATAAAGTACAGGCGGCGGAGTGCGGCCTATGAAGTAGAGGTGGCAGAGTGCGGGCTCTGAAGTAGAGGCGGCGGAGTGCAGCCTATGAAGTAGAGGCGGCAGAGTGCAGCCTATGAAGTATAGGCGGCAGAGTGCGGCCTATGAAGTACAGGCGGCAGAGTGTGGCCTATGAAGTAGAGGTGGCAGAGTGCGGGCTATGAAGTAGAGGCGGTGGAGTACAGCCTATGAAGGAGAGGCGGCAGAGAGGTGGCGGAGTGCAGAGTAGGAAGTAGAGGCGGCAGAGTGCGGCCTATGAAGTAGAGGTGGCAGAGTGCAGCCTATGAAGTACAGGCGGCAGAGTGCGACCTATGAAGTAGAGGTGGCAGAGTGCGGGCTCTGAAGTAGAGGCAGCGGAGTGCAGCCTATGAAGTAGAGGCATTGGAATGCAGCCTATGAAGTAGGGGCGGTGGAATGCAGCCTATGAAGTAGAGGCAGCAGAGTGCGGCTTGTGAAGTAGAGGCGGCAGAGTGCAGCCTATGAAGTAGAGTCGGTGGAGTGCACCTATGAAGTGGAGTCGGCAGAGTGCAGCCTATGAAGTAGAGGCGGCAGAGTGCAGCCTATATAGTAGAGGCATTGGAATGCAGCCTATGAAGTAGGGGCGGTGGAATGCAGCCTATGAAGTAGAGGCGGCGGAGTGCGGCCTATGAAGTAGAGGCGGCAGATTGCGGCCTATGAAATAGAGGCGGCGGAGTGCAGCCTATGAAGTAGAGGCGGCAGATTGCAGCTTATGAAATAGAGGCGACGGAGTGCAGCCTATCATGTAGAGGTGGCAGATTGCAGCCTATGAAATTGAGGCGACGGAGTGCAGCCTATGAATTAGAGGCGGCAGATTGTGGCCTATGAAGTAGAGGCGACAGAGTGCAGCCTATGAAGTACAGGCGGCAGAGTTCGGCCTTTGAAGTAGAGGTGGCAGAGTGCGAGCTATGAAGTAGAGGCGGTGGAGTGCAGCCTATGAAGTAGAGGCGGCGGAGAGGTGGCGGAGTGCAGAGTAGGAAGTAGAGGCGGCAGAGTGCGGCCCATGAAGTAGAGGTGGCAGAGTGTGGGCTATGAAGTAGAGGCAGCAGAGTCCCGCCTATGAAGTACAGGCGGCGGAGTGCGGGCTATGAAGTAGAGGCAGTGGAGTGCAACCTATGAAGTAGAGGCAGTGGAGAGGTGGTGGAGTGCAGTGTAGGAAGTAGAGGTGGCGGAGTGCGACCTATGAAGTGTAGGCGGTGGAGTGCTATCAATGAAGTAGAGGCGGTGGAGTGCGTCCTATGAAGTAGAGGCAGTGGAGTGCGGCCTATGAAGTAGAGGCGGCAGAGTGCGGCCTATGAAGTAGAGGCAGTGGAGTGCAGCCTATGAAGTGGAGGTGGCAGAGTGCAGCCTATGGAGTGGAGGCAGCGGAGTGCTGGGGAGTGCTGCGGAGTGTGGCCTATGAAGTAGAGGCGGCAGAGTGCGGCCTATGAAGTAGAGACGGAGGAGTGCAGCCTATGAAGTAGAGGCGGCGGAGTGCGGTCCATGAAATAGAAGAGGCGGAGTGCAGCCTATGAAGTAGAGGCAGCGGAGTGCTGCTTATGAAGTAGAGGCGGCGGAGTGCAGCTAATAAAGTAGAAGCGGCGGAGTGCAGCATATGAAGTAGAGGTGGTGGAGTGCGGCCTATGAAGTAGAGGTGTTGGAATGCATCCTATGAAGTAGGGGCAGTGGAATGCAGCCTATGAAATAGAGGCGACGGAGTGCAGCCTATCAATTAGAGGTGGCAGAGTGTAGCCTATGAAGTAGAGGCGGCAGAGCGCAGCCTATGAAGTACAGGCGGCGGAGTGCGGCCTATGAAGTAGAGATGGCGGAGTGCAGCCTATGAAGTAGAGGCGGCGGAGTGCGGTCTATCAAGTAGAAGAGGCGGAGTGCAGCCTATGAAGTAGAGGCAGCGGAGTACTGCTTATGAAGTAGAGGCGGCGGAGTGCAGCTAATGAAGTAGAGGTGGCAGAGTGTGGGCTATGAAGTAGAGGCGGTGGAGTGCAGCCTATGAAGTAGAGGCAGTGGAGAGGTGGCGGAGTGTAGTGTAGGAAGTAGAGGTGGCGGAGTGCGACCTATGAAGTGTAGGTGGTGGAGTGCTACTTATGAAGTAGAGGTGGTGGAGTGCGTCCTATGAAGTAGAGGCGGTGGAGTGCGGCCTATGAAGTAGAGGCGGCAGAGTGCGGCCTATGAAGTAGAGGCAGTGGAGTGCAGCCTATGAAGTGGAGGTGGCAGAGTGCAGCCTATGAAGTGGAGGCAGCGGAGTGCTGTGGAGTGCTGCGGAGTGTGGCCTATGAAGTAGAGGCGGCGGAGTGCGGTCTATGAAGTAGAAGAGGCGGAGTGCAGCCTATGAAGTAGAGGCAGCGGAGTGCTGCTTATGAAGTAGAGGCGGTGGAGTACAGCTAATGAAGTAGAAGCGGCGGAGTGCAGCTTATGAAGTAGAGGCGGTGGAGTGCGGCCTATGAAGTAGAGGTGTTGGAATGCAGCCTATGAAGTAGGGGCAGTGGAATGCAGCCTATGAAGTAGAGGCGGCGGAGTGCGGCCTATGAAGTAGAGGTGGCAGAGTGCAGCCTATGAAGTGGAGGTGGCGGAGTGGAGCCTATGAAGTGGAGGCGACAGAGTGCGGCCTATGAAGTAGAGGCGGCAGATTGCAGCCTATGAAATAGAGGCGACGGAGTGCAGCCTTTCAATTAGAGGCGGCAGAGTGTGGCCTATGATGTAGAGGCGGCAGAGTGCAGCCTATGAAGTACAGGCGGCAGAGTGCGGCCTATGAAGTAGAGACGGTGGAGTGCGGCCTATGAAGTAGAGGCATTGGAATGCAGCCTATGAAGTAGGGGCGGTGGAATGCAGCCTATGAAGTAGAGGCGGCGGTGTTCGGCCTATGAAGTAGAGGTGGCAGATTGCGGCCTATGAAATAGAGGCGGTGGAGTGCAGCCTATGAAGTAGAGGCGGCAGATTGCAGCCTATGAAATACAGGCGACGAAGTGCAGCCTATGATGTAGAGGTGGCAGAGTGTGGCCTATGAAGTAGAGGTGGCGGAGTGCGGCCTATGAAGTAGAGGTGGCAGAGTGCGGCCTATGAAGTACAGGTGGCGGAGTGCGGCCTATGAAGTAGAGGTGACAGAGTGCGGGCTATGAAGTAGAGGTAGCAGAGTGCGGCCTATGAAGTACATGCGGCGGAGTGCGGCCTATGAAGTAGAGGTGGCAGAGTGCTGGCTATGAAGTAGAGGCGGCAGAGTGCGGCCTATGAAGTACAGGCGGCGGAGTGTGGCCTATGAAGAAGAGGTGGCAGAGTGCGGGCTATGAAGTAGAGGCGGTGGAGTGCAGCCTATGAAGTAGAGGCAGTGGAGAGGTGGCGGAGTGCAGTGTAGGAAGTAGAGGTGGCTGAGTACGACCTATGGAGTGTAGGCGGTGGAGTGCTACCTATGAAGTAGAGGCGGCGGAGTGCGTCCTATGAAGTAGAGGCGGTGGAGTGCGGCCTATGAAGTAGAGGCCACAGAGTGCAGCCTATGAAGTAGAGGCAGTGGAGTGCAGCCTATGAAGTGAAGTGGCAGAGTGCAGCCTATGAAGTGGAGGCAGCGGAGTGCTGCGGAGTGTGGCCTATGAAGTAGAGGTGGTAGAGTGCGGCCTATGAAGTAGAGACGGCGGAGTGCAGCCTATGAAGTAGAGGCGGCGGAGTGCGGTCTATGAAGTAGAAGAGGCGGGGTGCAGCCTATAAAGTAGAGGCAGCGGAGTGCTGCTTATGAAGTAGAGGCGGCGGAGTGCAGCTAATGAAGTAGAAGCGGCGGAGTGCAGCTTATGAAGTAGAGACGGTGGAGTGTAGCCTATGAAGTAGAGGCGGCGGAGTGCGGTCTATGAAGTAGAAGAGGGGGAGTGCAGCCTATGAAGTAGAGGCAGCGGAGTGCTGCTTATGAAGTAGAGGCGGCGGAGTGCAGCTAATGAAGTAGAAGCGGCAGAGTGCAGCTTATGAAGTAGAGGCGGTGGAGTGTGGCCTATGAAGTAGAGGCGTTGGAATGCAGCCTATAAAGTAGGGGCCTTGGAATGCAGCCTATGAAGTAGAGGCGGCGGAGTGCAGCCTATGAAGTAGAGGCGGCAGAGTGCGGCCTATGAAGTGGAGGTGGCGGAGTGGAGCCTATGAAGTGGAGGTGACAGAGTGTGGCCTATGAAGTAGAGGCGGCAGATTGCAGCCTATGAATTAGAGGCGGCAGAGTGCAGCCTATGAAGTACAGGCAGCAGAGTTTAGCCTTTGAAGTAGAGGTGGCAGAGTGCGGGCTATGAAGTAGCGGCGGTGGAGTGCAGCCTATGAAGTAGAGGCGGCGGAGAGGTGGCGGAGTGCAGAGTAGGAAGTAGAGGCGGCAGAGTGCGGCCTATGAAGTAGAGGTGGCAGAGTGCGGCCTATAAAGTACAGGCGGCGGAGTGCGGCCTATGAAGTAGAGGTGGCAGAGTGCGGGCTCTGAAGTAGAGGCGTCGGAGTGCAGCCTATGAAGTAGAGGCGGCAGAGTGCAGCCTATGAAGTACAGGCGGCAGAGTGCGGCCTATGAAGTACAGGCGGCAGAGTGTGGCCTATGAAGTAGAGGTGGCAGAGTGCGGGCTATGAAGTAGAGGCGGTGGAGTGCAGCCTATGAAGGAGAGGCGGCAGAGAGGTGGCGGAGTGCAGAGTAGGAAGTAGAGGCGGCAGAGTGCGGCCTATGAAGTAGAGGTGGCTGAGTGCGGCCTATGAAGTACAGGCGGCAGAGTGCGGCCTATGAAGTAGAGGTGGCAGAGTGCGGGCTCTGAAGTAGAGGCAGCGGAGTGCAGCCTATGAAGTAGAGGCATTGGAATGCAGCCTATGAAGTAGGGGCGGTGGAATGCAGCCTATGAAGTAGAGGCAGCAGAGTGCGGCTTGTGAAGTAGAGGCGGCGGAGTGCAGCCTATGAAGTGGAGTCGGTGGAGTGCACCTATGAAATAGAGGCGGCAGAGTGCAGCCTATGAAGTAGAGGCGGCAGATTGCAGCTTATGAAACAGAGGCGACGGAGTGCAGCCTATCATGTAGAGGTGGCAGAGTGCAGCCTATGAAGTACAGGCAGCAGAGTTTAGCCTTTGAAGTAGAGGTGGCAGAGTGCGGGCTATGAAGTAGCGGCGGTGGAGTGCAGCCTATGAAGTAGAGGCGGCGGAGAGGTGGCGGAGTGCAGAGTAGGAAGTAGAGGCGGCACAGTGCGGCCTATGAGGTAGAGGTGGCAGAGTGCGGCCTATAAAGTACAGGCGGCGGAGTGCGGCCTATGAAGTAGAGGTGGCAGAGTGCGGGCTCTGAAGTAGAGGCGGCGGAGTGCAGCCTATGAAGTAGAGGCGGCAGAGTGCAGCCTATTTAGTACAGGCGGCAGAGTGCGGCCTATGAAGTACAGGCGGCAGAGTGTGGCCTATGAAGTAGAGGTGGCAGAGTGCGGGCTATGAAGTAGAGGCGGTGGAGTGCAGCCTATGAAGGAGAGGCGGCAGAGAGGTGGCAGAGTGCAGAGTAGGAAGTAGAGGCGGCAGAGTGCTGCCTATGAAGTAGAGGTGGCAGAGTGCGGCCTATGAAGTACAGGCGGCAGAGTGCGGCCTATGAAGTAGAGGTGGCAGAGTGCGGGCTCTGAAGTAGAGGCAGCGGAGTGCAGCCTATGAAGTAGAGGCATTGGAATGCAGCCTATGAAGTAGGGGCGGTGGAATGCAGCCTATGAAGTAGAGGCAGCAGAGTGCGGCTTGTGAAGTAGAGGCGGCGAAGTGCAGCCTATGAAGTGGAGTCGGTGGAGTGCACCTATGAAGTGGAGTCGGCAGAGTGCAGCCTATGAAGTAGAGGCGGCGGAGTGCAGCCTATATAGTAGAGGCATTGGAATGCAGCCTATGAAGTAGGGGCGGTGGAATGCAGCCTATGAAGTAGAGGCGGTGGAGTGCGGCCTATGAAGTAGAGGCGGCAGATTGCGGCCTATGAAATAGAGGCGGCGGAGTGCAGCCTATGAAGTAGAGGCGGCAGATTGCAGCTTATGAAATAGAGGCATCGGAGTGCAGCCTATCATGTAGAGGTGGCAGAGTGTGGCCTATGAAGTAGAGGTGGCGTAGTGTGGCCTATGAGGTAGAGGCCGCAGAGTGCAGCCTATGAAGTAGAGGCGGCGGAGTGCGGCCTATTAAGTAGAGGTGGCAGAGTGCGGGCTATGAAGTAGAGGCGGCAGAGTGAGGCCTATGAAGTACAGGTGGCGGAGTGCGGCCTATGAAGTAGAGGTGGCAGAGTGCGGGCTATGAAGAAGAGGCGGTGGAGTGCAGCCTATGAAGTAGAGGCGGCGGAGTGCAGCCTATGAAGTAGAGGCGGCGGAGTGCGTCCTATGAAGTAGAGGCGGTGGAGTGCAGCCTATGAAGTGAAGGCAGCGGAGTGCTGTGGAGTGCTGCGGAGTGCGTCCTATGAAGTAGAGGCAGCAGAGTGCGGCCTATGAAGTAGAGATGGCGGAGTGCAGCCTATGAAGTAGAGGCGGCGGAGTGCGGTCTATGAAGTAGAAGAGGCGGAGTGCAGCCTATGAAGTAGAGGCAGTGGAGTGCTGCTTATAAAGTAGAGGCGGCGGAGTGCAGCTAATGAAGTAGAAGTGGCGGAGTGCAGCTTATGAGGTAGAGACGGCAGAGTGCAGCCTATGAAGTAGAGGCAGCGGAGTGCGGTCTATGAAGTAGGGGCAGTGGAATGCAGCCTATGAAGTAGAGGCGGCGGAGTGCGGCCTATGAAGTAGAGGCGGCAGAGTGCGGCCTATGAAGTGGAGGTGGCAGAGTGGAGCCTATGAAGTGGAGGCGACAGAGTGCGGCCTATGAAGTAGAGGCGGCAGAGTGTGGCCTATGAAGTAGAGGTGGCAGAGTGCAGCCTATGAAGTAGAGGCGGCAGAGTTCGGCCTTTGAAGTAGAGGTGGCAGAGTGCGGGCTATCAAGTAGAGGCGGTGGAGTGCAGCCTATGAAGTAGAGGTGGCGGAGAGGTGGCGGAGTGCAGAGTAGGAAGTAGAGGCGGCAGATTGCAGCCTATGAAATTGAGGCGACGGAGTGCAGCCTATGAATTAGAGGCGGCAGATTGTGGCCTATGAAGTAGAGGCGACAGAGTGCAGCCTATGAAGTAGAGGCGGCAGAGAGGTGGCGGAGTGCAGAGTAGGAAGTAGAGGCGGCAGAGTGCGGCCTATGAAGTAGAGGTGGCAGAGAGCGGCCTATGAAGTACAGGCGGCGGAGTGCGGCCTATGAAGTAGAGGTGGCAGAGTGCGGGCTCTGAATTAGAGGCGGCGGAGTGCAGCCTATGAAGTAGAGGCATTGGAATGCAGCCTATGAAGTAGGGGAGGTGGAATGCAGCCTATGAAGTAGAGGCAGCGGAGTGCGGCTTATGCAGTAGAGGCGGCGGAGTGCAGCCTATGAAGTGGAGTCGGTGGAGTGCACCTATGAAGTGGAGTCAGCAGACTGCAGCCTATGAAGTAGAGGCGGCGGAGTGCAGCCTATGAAGTAGAGGAATTGGAATGCATCCTATGAAGTAGGGGCGGCAGATTGCGGCCTATAAAATAGAGGCGGCGGAGTGCAGCCTATGAAGTAGAGGTGGCAGAGTGCAGCGTACGAAGTAGAGGTGTCGGAGTGCGACCTATGAAGTGGAGGCGGTGGAGTTCGGCCTATGAAGTAGAGGCGGCGGAGTGCGGCCTATGAAGTAGAGATGGCAGATTGCGGCCTATGAAATAGAGGCGGCCGAGTGCAGCCAGTGAAGTAGAGGCGGCAGATTGCAGCCTATGAAATAGAGGCGACGGAGTGCAGCCTATGAAGTAGAGGTGGCAGAGTGTGGCCTATGAAGTAGAGGCGGCGGAGTGCAGCCTATGAAGTAGAGGCGGCAGAGTGCGGCCTATGAAGTAGAGGTGGCAGAGTGCGGCCCATGAAGTAGAGGTGGCAGAGTGTGGGCTATGAAGTAGAGGCAGCAGAGTCTGGCCTATGAAGTACAGGCGGCGGAGTGCGGCCTATGAAGTAGAGGTAGCAGAGTGCGGGCTATGAAGTAGAGGCGGTGGAGTGCAGCCTATGAAGTAGAGGCAGTGGAGAGGTGGTGGAGTGCAGTGTAGGAAGTAGAGGTGGCGGAGTGCGACCTATGAAGTGTAGGCGGTGGAGTGCTATCAATGAAGTAGAGGCGGTGGAGTGCGTCCTATGAAGTAGAGGCAGTGGAGTGCGGCCTATGAAGTAGAGGCGGCAGAGTGCGGCCTATGAAGTAGAGGCAGTGGAGTGCAGCCTATGAAGTGGAGGTGGCAGAGTGCAGCCTATGGAGTGGAGGCAGCGGAGTGCTGGGGAGTGCTGCGGAGTGTGGCCTATGAAGTAGAGGCGGCAGAGTGCGGCCTATGAAGTAGAGACGGAGGAGTGCAGCCTATGAAGTAGAGGCGGCGGAGTGCGGTCCATGAAGTAGAAGAGGCGGAGTGCAGCCTATGAAGTAGAGGCAGCGGAGTGCTGCTTATGAAGTAGAGGCGGCGGAGTGCAGCTAATAAAGTAGAAGTGGCGGAGTGCAGCATATGAAGTAGAGGCGGTGGAGTGCGGCCTATGAAGTAGAGGTGTTGGAATGCAGCCTATGAAGTAGGGGCAGTGGAATGCAGCCTATGAAGTAGAGGCGGCGAGTGCGGCCTATGAAGTAGAGGCAGCAGAGTGCGGCCTATGAAGTGGAGGTGGCGGAGTGGAGCCTATGAAGTGGAGGCGACAGAGTGCTGCCTATAAAGTAGAGGAGGCAGATTGCAGCCTATGAAGTACAGGCGGCGGAGTGCGGCCTATGAAGTAGAGATGGCGGAGTGCAGCCTATGAAGTAGAGGCGGCGGAGTGCGGTCTATCAAGTAGAAGAGGCGGAGTGCAGCCTATGAAGTAGAGGCAGCGGAGTACTGCTTATGAAGTAGAGGTGGCGGAGTGCAGCTAATGAAGTAGAGGTGGCAGAGTGTGGGCTATGAAGTAGAGGCGGTGGAGTGCAGCCTATGAAGTAGAGGCAGTGGAGAGGTGGCGGAGTGTAGTGTAGGAAGTAGAGGTGGCGGAGTGCGACCTATGAAGTGTAGGTGGTGGAGTGCTACTTATGAAGTAGAGGTGGTGGAGTGCGTCCTATGAAGTAGAGGCGGTGGAGTGCGGCCTATGAAGTAGAGGCGGCAGAGTGCGGCCTATGAAGTAGAGGCAGTGGAGTGCAGCCTATGAAGTGGAGGTGGCAGAGTGCAGCCTATGAAGTGGAGGCAGCGGAGTGCTGTGGAGTGCTGCGGAGTGTGGCCTATGAAGTAGAGGCGGCAGAGTGCGGCCTATGAAGTAGAGACGGCGGAGTGCAGCCTATGAAGTAGAGGCGGCGGAGTGCGGTCTATGAAGTAGAAGAGGCGGAGTGCAGCCTATGAAGTAGAGGCAGCGGAGTGCTGCTTATGAAGTAGAGGCGGTGGAGTGCAGCTAATGAAGTAGAAGCGGCGGAGTGCAGCTTATGAAGTAGAGGCGGTGGAGTGCGGCCTATGAAGTAGAGGTGTTGGAATGCAGCCTATGAAGTAGGGGCAGTGGAATGCAGCCTATGAAGTAGAGGCGGCGGAGTGCGGCCTATGAAGTAGAGGTGGCAGAGTGCAGCCTATGAAGTGGAGGTGGCGGAGTGGAGCCTATGAAGTGGAGGCGACAGAGTACGGCCTATGAAGTAGAGGCGGCAGATTGCAGCCTATGAAATAGAGGCGACGGAGTGCAGCCTTTCAATTAGAGGCGGCAGAGTGTGGCCTATGATGTAGAGGCGGCAGAGTGCAGCCTATGAAGTACAGGCGGCAGAGTGCGGCCTATGAAGTAGAGACGGTGGAGTGCGGCCTATGAAGTAGAGGCATTGGAATGCAGCCTATGAAGTAGGGGCGGTGGAATGCAGCCTATGAAGTAGAGGCGGCGGTGTTCGGCCTATGAAGTAGAGGTGGCAGATTGCGGCCTATGAAATAGAGGCGGTGGAGTGCAGCCTATGAAGTAGAGGCGGCAGATTGCAGCCTATGAAATACAGGCGACGGAGTGCAGCCTATGATGTAGAGGTGGCAGAGTGTGGCCTATGAAGTAGAGGTGGCGGAGTGCGGCCTATGAAGTAGAGGTGGCAGAGTGCGGCCTATGAAGTAGAGGTGGCGGAGTGCGGCCTATGAAGTAGAGGTGACAGAGTGCGGGCTATGAAGTAGAGGTAGCAGAGTGCAGCCTATGAAGTACATGCGGCGGAGTGCGGCCTATGAAGTAGAGGTGGCAGAGTGCTGGCTATGAAGTAGAGGCGGCAGAGTGCGGCCTATGAAGTACAGGCGGCGGAGTGTGGCCTATGAAGTAGAGGTGGTAGAGTGCGGCCTATGAAGTAGAGGCGGTGGAGTGCAGCCTATGAAGTAGAGGCAGTGGAGAGGTGGCGGAGTGCAGTGTAGGAAGTAGAGGTGGCGGAGTACGACCTATGAAGTGTAGGCGGTGGAGTGCTACCTATGAAGTAGAGGCGGCGGAGTGCGTCCTATGAAGTAGAGACGGTGGAGTGCGGCCTATGAAGTAGAGGTGACAGAGTGCGGGCTATGAAGTAGAGGTAGCAGAGTGCGGCCTATGAAGTACATGCGGCGGAGTGCGGCCTATGAAGTAGAGGTGGCAGAGTGCTGGCTATGAAGTAGAGGCGGCAGAGTGCGGCCTATGAAGTACAGGCGGCGGAGTGTGGCCTATGAAGTAGAGGTGGTAGAGTGCGGCCTATGAAGTAGAGGCGGTGGAGTGCAGCCTATGAAGTAGAGGCAGTGGAGAGGTGGCGGAGTGCAGTGTAGGAAGTAGAGGTGGCGGAGTACGACCTATGAAGTGTAGGCGGTGGAGTGCTACCTATGAAGTAGAGGCGGCGGAGTGCGTCCTATGAAGTAGAGACGGTGGAGTGCGGCCTATGAAGTAGAGGCCACAGAGTGCAGCCTATGAAGTAGAGGCAGTGGAGTGCAGCCTATGAAGTGAAGTGGCAGAGTGCAGCCTATGAAGTGGAGGCAGCGGAGTGCTGCGGAGTGTGGCCTATGAAGTAGAGGTGGTAGAGTGCGGCCTATGAAGTAGAGACGGCGGAGTGCAGCCTATGAAGTAGAGGCGGCGGAGTGCGGTCTATGAAGTAGAAGAGGCGGAGTGCAGCCTATAAAGTAGAGGCAGCGGAGTGCTGCTTATGAAGTAGAGGCGGCGGAGTGCAGCTAATGAAGTAGAAGCGGCGGAGTGCAGCTTATGAAGTAGAGACGGTGGAGTGTAGCCTATGAAGTAGAGGCGGCGGAGTGCGGTCTATGAAGTAGAAGAGGGGGAGTGCAGCCTATGAAGTAGAGGCAGCGGAGTGCTGCTTATGAAGTAGAGGCGGCGGAGTGCAGCTAATGAAGTAGAAGCGGCAGAGTGCAGCTTATGAAGTAGAGGCGGTGGAGTGTGGCCTATGAAGTAGAGGCGTTGGAATGCAGCCTATGAAGTAGGGGCCTTGGAATGCAGCCTATGAAGTAGAGGCGGCGGAGTGCAGCCTATGAAGTAGAGGCGGCAGAGTGCGGCCTATGAAGTGGAGGTGGCGGAGTGGAGCCTATGAAGTGGAGGTGACAGAGTGTGGCCTATGAAGTAGAGGCGGCAGATTGCAGCCTATGAATTAGAGGCGGCAGAGTGCAGCCTATGAAGTACAGGCAGCAGAGTTTAGCCTTTGAAGTAGAGGTGGCAGAGTGCGGGCTATGAAGTAGCGGCGGTGGAGTGCAGCCTATGAAGTAGAGGCGGCGGAGAGGTGGCGGAGTGCAGAGTAGGAAGTAGAGGCGGCAGAGTGCGGCCTATGAAGTAGAGGTGGCAGAGTGCGGCCTATAAAGTACAGGCGGCGGAGTGCGGCCTATGAAGTAGAGGTGGCAGAGTGCGGGCTCTGAAGTAGAGGCGTCGGAGTGCAGCCTATGAAGTAGAGGCGGCAGAGTGCAGCCTATGAAGTACAGGCGGCAGAGTGCGGCCTATGAAGTACAGGCGGCAGAGTGTGGCCTATGAAGTAGAGGTGGCAGAGTGCGGGCTATGAAGTAGAGGCGGTGGAGTGCAGCCTATGAAGGAGAGGCGGCAGAGAGGTGGCGGAGTGCAGAGTAGGAAGTAGAGGCGGCAGAGTGCGGCCTATGAAGTAGAGGTGGCTGAGTGCGGCCTATGAAGTACAGGCGGCAGAGTGCGGCCTATGAAGTAGAGGTGGCAGAGTGCGGGCTCTGAAGTAGAGGCAGCGGAGTGCAGCCTATGAAGTAGAGGCATTGGAATGCAGCCTATGAAGTAGGGGCGGTGGAATGCAGCCTATGAAGTAGAGGCAGCAGAGTGCGGCTTGTGAAGTAGAGGCGGCGGAGTGCAGCTTATGAAGTGGAGTCGGTGGAGTGCACCTATGAAGTGGAGTCAGCAGAGTGCAGCCTATGAAGTAGAGGCGGCGGAGTGCAGCCTATATAGTAGAGGCATTGGAATGCAGCCTACGAAGTAGGGGCGGTCGAATGCAGCCTATGAAGTAGAGGCGGCGGAGTGCGGCCTATGAAGTAGAGGTGGCAGATTGCGGCCTATGAAATAGAGGCGGCAGAGTGCAGCCTATGAAGTAGAGGCGGCAGATTGCAGCTTATGAAATAGAGGCGACGGAGTGCAGCCTATCATGTAGAGGTGGCAGAGTGCAGCCTATGAAGTACAGGCAGCAGAGTTTAGCCTTTGAAGTAGAGGTGGCAGAGTGCGGGCTATGAAGTAGCGGCGGTGGAGTGCAGCCTATGAAGTAGAGGCGGCGGAGAGGTGGCGGAGTGCAGAGTAGGAAGTAGAGGCGGCACAGTGCGGCCTATGAAGTAGAGGTGGCAGAGTGCGGCCTATAAAGTACAGGCGGCGGAGTGCGGCCTATGAAGTAGAGGTGGCAGAGTGCGGGCTCTGAAGTAGAGGCGGCGGAGTGCAGCCTATGAAGTAGAGGCGGCAGAGTGCAGCCTATGAAGTACAGGCGGCAGAGTGCGGCCTATGAAGTACAGGCGGCAGAGTGTGGCCTATGAAGTAGAGGTGGCAGAGTGCGGGCTATGAAGTAGAGGCGGTGGAGTGCAGCCTATGAAGGAGAGGCGGCAGAGAGGTGGCAGAGTGCAGAGTAGGAAGTAGAGGCGGCAGAGTGCGGCCTATGAAGTAGAGGTGGCAGAGTGCGGCCTATGAAGTACAGGCGGCAGAGTGCGGCCTATGAAGTAGAGGTGGCAGAGTGCGGGCTCTGAAGTAGAGGCAGCGGAGTGCAGCCTATGAAGTAGAGGCATTGGAATGCAGCCTATGAAGTAGGGGCGGTGGAATGCAGCCTATGAAGTAGAGGCAGCAGAGTGCGGCTTGTGAAGTAGAGGCGGCGAAGTGCAGCCTATGAAGTGGAGTCGGTGGAGTGCACCTATGAAGTGGAGTCGGCAGAGTGCAGCCTATGAAGTAGAGGCGGCGGAGTGCAGCCTATATAGTAGAGGCATTGGAATGCAGCCTATGAAGTAGGGGCGGTGGAATGCAGCCTATGAAGTAGAGGCGGTGGAGTGCGGCCTATGAAGTAGAGGCGGCAGATTGCGGCCTATGAAATAGAGGCGGCGGAGTGCAGCCTATGAAGTAGAGGCGGCAGATTGCAGCTTATGAAATAGAGGCATCGGAGTGCAGCCTATCATGTAGAGGTGGCAGAGTGTGGCCTATGAAGTAGAGGTGGCGTAGTGTGGCCTATGAGGTAGAGGCGGCAGAGTGCAGCCTATGAAGTAGAGGCGGCGGAGTGCGGCCTATTAAGTAGAGGTGGCAGAGTGTGGGCTATGAAGTAGAGGCGGCAGAGTGAGGCCTATGAAGTACAGGTGGCGGAGTGCGGCCTATGAAGTAGAGGTGGCAGAGTGTGGGCTATGAAGTAGAGGCGGTGGAGTGCAGCCTATGAAGTAGAGGCGGTGGAGTGCAGCCTATGAAGTAGAGGCAGCGGAGTGCGTCCTATGAAGTAGAGGCGGTGGAGTGCAGCCTATGAAGTGAAGGCAGCGGAGTGCTGCGGAGTGCTGCGGAGTGCGTCCTATGAAGTAGAGGCAGCAGAGTGCGGCCTATGAAGTAGAGATGGCGGAGTGCAGCCTATGAAGTAGAGGCGGCGGAGTGCGGTCTATGAAGTAGAAGAGGCGGAGTGCAGCCTATGAAGTAGAGGCAGAGGAGTGCTGCTTATAAAGTAGAGGCGGCGGAGTGCAGCTAATGAAGTAGAAGTGGCGGAGTGCAGCTTATGAGGTAGAGACGGCAGAGTGCAGCCTATGAAGTAGAGGCGGCGGAGTGCGGTCTATGAAGTAGGGGCAGTGGAATGCAGCCTATGAAGTAGAGGCGGCGGAGTGCGGCCTATGAAGTAGAGTCGGCAGAGTGCGGCCTATGAAGTGGAGGTGGCAGAGTGGAGCCTATGAAGTGGAGGCGACAGAGTGCGGCCTATGAAGTAGAGGCGTCAGATTGCAGCCTCTAAAATAGAGGCGACGAGTGCAGCTTATGAATTAGAGGCGGCAGAGTGTGGCCTATGAAGTAGAGGTGGCAGAGTGCAGCCTATGAAGTAGAGGCGGCAGAGTTCGGCCTTTGAAGTAGAGGTGGCAGAGTGCGGGCTATCAAGTAGAGGCGGTGGAGTGCAGCCTATGAAGTAGAGGTGGCGGAGAGGTGGCGGAGTGCAGAGTAGGAAGTAGAGGCGGCAGATTGCAGCCTATGAAATTGAGGCGACGGAGTGCAGCCTATGAATTAGAGGCGGCAGATTGTGGCCTATGAAGTAGAGGCGACAGAGTGCAGCCTATGAAGTAGAGGCGGCAGAGAGGTGGCGGAGTGCAGAGTAGGAAGTAGAGGCGGCAGAGTGCGGCCTATGAAGTAGAGGTGGCAGAGTGCGGCCTATGAAGTACAGGCGGCGGAGTGCGGCCTATGAAGTAGAGGTGGCAGAGTGCGGGCTCTGAATTAGAGGCGGCGGAGTGCAGCCTATGAAGTAGAGGCATTGGAATGCAGCCTATGAAGTAGGGGCGGTGGAATGCAGCCTATGAAGTAGAGGCAGCGGAGTGCGGCTTATGCAGTAGAGGCGGCGGAGTGCAGCCTATGAAGTGGAGTCGGTGGAGTGCACCTATGAAGTGGAGTCAGCAGACTGCAGCCTATGAAGTAGAGGCGGCGGAGTGCAGCCTATGAAGTAGAGGAATTGGAATGCATCCTATGAAGTAGGGGCGGCAGATTGCGGCCTATAAAATAGAGGCGGCGGAGTGCAGCCTATGAAGTAGAGGTGGCAGAGTGCAGCGTACGAAGTAGAGGTGTCGGAGTGCGACCTATGAAGTGGAGGCGGTGGAGTTCGGCCTATGAAGTAGAGGCGGCGGAGTGCGGCCTATGAAGTAGAGATGGCAGATTGCGGCCTATGAAATAGAGGCGGCAGAGTGCAGCCAGTGAAGTAGAGGCGGCAGATTGCAGCCTATGAAATAGAGGCGACGGAGTGCAGCCTATGAAGTAGAGGTGGCAGAGTGTGGCCTATGAAGTAGAGGCGGCGGAGTGCAGCCTATGAAGTAGAGGCGGCAGAGTGCGGCCTATGAAGTAGAGGTGGCAGAGTGCGGCCCATGAAGTAGAGGTGGCAGAGTGTGGGCTATGAAGTAGAGGCAGCAGAGTCCGGCCTATGAAGTACAGGCGGCGGAGTGCGGCCTATGAAGTAGAGGTAGCAGAGTGCGGGCTATGAAGTAGAGGCTGTGGAGTGCAGCCTATGAAGTAGAGGCAGTGGAGAGGTGGCAGAGTGCAGTGTAGGAATTAGAGGTGGCGGAGTGCGACCTATGAAGTGTAGGCGGTGGAGTGCTACCAATGAAGTAGAGGCGGTGGAGTGCGTCCTATGAAGTAGAGGCGGTGGAGTGCGGCCTATGAAGTAGAGGCGGCAGAGTGCGGCCTATGAAGTAGAGGCAGTGGAGTGCAGCCTATGAAGTGGAGGTGGCAGAGTGCAGCCTATGAAGTGGAGGCAGCGGAGTGCTGCGGAGTGCTGCGGAGTGTGGCCTATGAAGTAGAGGCGGCAGAGTGCGGCCTATGAAGTAGAGACGGAGGAGTGCAGCCTATGAAGTAGAGGCGGCGGAATGCGGTCCATGAAGTAGAAGAGACGGAGTGCAGCCTATGAAGTAGAGGCAGCGGAGTGCTGCTTATGAAGTAGAGGCGGCGGAGTGCAGGTAATAAAGTAGAAGCGGCGGAGTGCAGCATATGAAGTAGAGGCGGTGGTGTGCGGCCTATGAAGTAGAGGTGTTGGAATGCAGCCTATGAAGTAGGGGCAGTGGAATGCAGCCTATGAAGTAGAGGCGGCGGAGTGCGGCCTATGAAGTAGAGGCAGCAGAGTGCGGCCTATGAAGTGGAGGTGGCAGAGTGGAGCCTATGAAGTGGAGGCGACAGAGTGCTGCCTATGAAGTAGAGGAGGCAGATTGCAGCCTATGAAATAGAGGCGACGGAGTGCAGCCTATCAATTAGAGGCGGCAGAGTGTGGCCTATGAAGTAGAGGCGGCAGAGCGCAGCCTATGAAGTACAGGCAGCAGAGTGAGGCCTATAAAGTAGAGATGGCGGAGTGCAGCCTATGAAGTAGAGGCGGCGGAGTGCGGTCTATCAAGTAGAAGAGGCGGAGTGCAGCCTATGAAGTAGAGGCAGCGGAGTACTGCTTATGAAGTAGAGGCGGCGGAGTGCAGCTAATGAAGTAGAGGTGGCAGAGTGTGGGCTATGAAGTAGAGGCGGTGGAGTGCAGCCTATGAAGTAGAGGCAGTGGAGAGGTGGCGGAGTGCAGTGTAGGAAGTAGAGGTGGCGGAGTGCGACCTATGAAGTGTAGGTGGTGGAGTGCTACTTATGAAGTAGAGGTGGCGGAGTGCGTCCTATGAAGTAGAGGCGGTGGAGTGCGGCCTATGAAGTAGAGGCGGCAGAGTGCGGCCTATGAAGTAGAGGCAGTGGAGTGCAGCCTATGAAGTGGAGGTGGCAGAGTGCAGCCTTTGAAGTGGAGGCAGCGGAGTGCTGTGGAGTGCTGCGGAGTGTGGCCTATGAAGTAGAGGTGGCAGAGTGCGGCCTATGAAGTAGAGACGGCGGAGTGCAGCCTATGAAGTAGAGGCGGCGGAGTGCGGTCTATGAAGTAGAAGAGGCGGAGTGCAGCCTATGAAGTAGAGGTAGCGGAGTGCTGCTTATGAAGTAGAGGCAGCGGAGTGCAGCTAATGAAGTAGAAGCGGCGGAGTGCAGCTTATGAAGTAGAGGCGGTGGAGTGCGGCCTATGAAGTAGAGGTGTTGGAATGCAGCCTATGAAGTAGGGGCAGTGGAATGCAGCCTATGAAGTAGAGGCGGCGGAGTGCGGCCTATGAAGTAGAGGTGGCAGAGTGCGGCCTATGAAGTGGAGGTGGCGGAGTGGAGCCTATGAAGTGGAGGCGACAGAGTGCGGCCTATGAAGTAGAGGCGGCAGATTGCAGCCTATGAAATAGAGGCGACGGAGTGCAGCCTTTCAATTAGAGGCGGCAGAGTGTGGCCTATGATGTAGAGGTAGCAGAGTGCAGCCTATGAAGTACAGGTGGCAGAGTGCGGCCTATGAAGTAGAGACGGTGGAGTGCGGCCTATGAAGTAGAGGCATTGGAATGCAGCCTATGAAGTAGGGGCGGTGGAATGCAGCCTATGAAGTAGAGGCGGCGGTGTTCGGCCTATGAAGTAGAGGCGGCAGATTGCGGCCTATGAAATAGAGGCGGTGGAGTGCAGCCTATGAAGTAGAGGCGGCAGATTGCAGCCTATGGAATAGAGGCGACGGAGTGCAGCCTATGATGTAGAGGTGGCAGAGTGTGGCCTATGAAGTAGAGGCGGCGGAGTGCGGCCTATGAAGTAGAGGTGGCAGAGTGCGGCCTATGAAGTACAGGTGGCGGAGTGCGGCCTATGAAGTAGAGGTGACAGAGTGCGGGCTATGAAGTAGAGGTAGCAGAGTGCGGCCTATGAAGTACATGCGGCAGAGTGCGGCCTATGAAGTAGAGGTGGCAGAGTGCTGGATATGAAGTAGAGGCGGCAGAGTGCGGCCTATGAAGTACAGGCGGCAGAGTGCGGCCTATGAAGAAGAGGTGGCAGAGTGCGGGCTATGAAGTAGAGGCGGTGGAGTGCAGCCTATGAAGTAGAGGCAGTGGAGAGGTGGCGGAGTGCAGTGTAGGAAGTAGAGGTGGCGGAGTGCGACCTATGAAGTGTAGGCGGTGGAGTGCTACCTATGAAGTAGAGGTGGCGGAGTGCGTCCTATGAAGTAGAGGCGGTGGAGTGCGGCCTATGAAGTAGAGGCCGCAGGGTGCAGCCTATGAAGTAGAGGCAGTGGAGTGCAGCCTATGAAGTGAAGGTGGCAGAGTGCAGCCTATGAAGTGGAGGCAGCGGAGTGCTGCGGAGTGTGGCCTATGAAGTAGAGGTGGCAGAGTGCGGCCTATGAAGTAGAAGAGGCGGAGTGCAGCCTATAAAGTAGAGGCAGCGGAGTGCTGCTTATGAAGGAGAGGCGGCGGAGTGCAGCTAATGAAGTAGAAGCGGCGGTGTGCAGCTTATGAAGTAGAGACGGCGGAGTGTAGCCTATGAAGTAGAGGCGGCGGAGTGCGGTCTATGAAGTAGAAGAGGCGGAGTGCAGCCTATGAAGTAGAGGCATCGGAGTGCTGCTTATGAAGTAGAGGCGGCGGAGTGCAGCTAATGAAGTAGAAGCGGCGGAGTGCAGCTTATGAAGTAGAGGCGGTGGAGTGCGGCCTATGAAGTAGAGGCGTTGGAATGCAGCCTATGAAGTAGGGGCAGTGGAATGCAGCCTATGAAGTAGAGGCGGCGGAGTGCAGCCTATGAAGTAGAGGCGGCAGAGTGCGGCCTATGAAGTGGAGGTGGCGGAGTGGAGCCTATGAAGTGGAGGCGACAGAGTGCGGCCTATGAAGTAGAGGCGGCAGATTGCAGCCTATGAATTAGAGGCGGCAGAGTGCAGCCTATGAAGTACAGGCAGCAGAGTTTAGCCTTTGAAGTAGAGGTGGCAGAGTGCGGGCTATGAAGTAGCGGCGGTGGAGTGCAGCCTATGAAGTAGAGGCGGCAGAGTGCGGCCTATGAAGTAGAGACGGCAGAGTGCAGCCTATGAAGTAGAGGCGGCGGAGTGCGGTCTATGAAGTAGAAGAGGCGGAGTTCAGCCTATGAAGTAGAGGCAGCGGAGTGCTGCTTATGAAGTAGAGGTGGCGGAGTGCAGCTAATGAAGTAGAAGCGGCGGATTGCAGCTTATGGAGTAGAGGCGGTGGAGTGCGGCCTATGAAGTAGGGGCGGTGGAATGCAGCCTATGAAGTAGAGGCGGCGGAGTGCGGCCTATGAAGTAGAGGCGGCAGATTGTGGCCTATGAAATAGAGGCGGCGGAGTGCAGCCTATGAAGTAGAGGCGGCAGATTGCAGCTTATGAAATAGAGGCGACAGAGTGCAGCCTATCATGTAGAGGTGGCAGAGTGTGGCCTATGAAGTAGAGGTGGCGTAGTGTGGCCTATGAGGTAGAGGCGGCAGAGTGCGGACTATGAAGTATAGGTGGCGGAGTGCGGCCTATGAAGTAGAGGTGGCAGAGTGAGGCCTATGAAGTACAGGTGGCGGAGTGCGGCCTATGAAGTAGAGGTGGCAGAGTGCGGGCTATGAAGTAGAGGCGGTGGAGTGCAGCCTATGAAGTAGAGGCGGTGGAGTGCGGGCTATGAAGTAGAGGCGGTGGAGTGCAGCCTATGAAGTAGAGGCGGCGGAGTGCGTCCTATGAAGTAGAGGCGGTGGAGTGCAGCCTATGAAGTGAAGGCAGCGGAGTGCTGCGGAGTGCTGCGGAGTGCGGCCTATGAAGTAGAGGTGGCAGAGTGCGGCCTATGAAGTAGAGACGGCGGAGTGCAGCCTATGAAGTAGAGGCGGCGGAGTGCGGTCTATGAAGTAGAAGAGGCGGAGTGCAGCCTATGAAGTAGAGGCAGCGGAGTGCTGCTTATGAAGTAGAGGCGGCGGAGTGCAGCTAATGAAGTAGAAGCGGCGGAGTGCAGCTTATGAGGTAGAGACGGCGGAGTGCAGCCTATGAAGTAGAGGCGGCGGAGTGCGGTCTATGAAGTAGGGGCAGTGGAATGCAGCCTATGAAGTAGAGGCGGCGGAGTGCGGCCTATGAAGTAGAGGCGGCAGAGTGCGGCCTATGAAGTGGAGGTGGCGGAGTGGAGCCTATGAAGTGGAGGCGACAGAGTGCGGCCTATGAAGTAGAGGCGGCAGATTGCAGCCTATAAAATAGAGGCGACGGAGTGCAGCCTATGATTTAGAGGCGGCAGAGTGTGGCCTATGAAGTAGAGGCGGCAGAGTGCAGCCTATGAAGTACAGGCGGCAGAGTTCGGCCTTTGAAGTAGAGGTGGCAGAGTGCGGGCTATGAAGTAGAGGCGGTGGAGTGCAGCCTATGAAGTAGAGGTGGCGGAGAGGTGGCGGAGTGCAGAGTAGGAAGTAGAGGCGGCAGATTGCAGCCTATGAAATTGAGGCGACGGAGTGCAGCCTATGAATTAGAGGCGGCAGATTGTGGCCTATGAAGTAGAGGCCACAGAGTGCAGCCTATGAAGTACAGGCGGCAGAGTTCGGCCTTTGAAGTAGAGGTGGCAGAGTGCGACCTATGAAGTAGAGGCGGTGGAGTGCAGCCTATGAAGTAGAGGCGGCGGAGAGGTGGCGGAGTGCAGAGTAGGAAGTAGAGGGGCAGAGTGCGGCCTATGAAGTAGAGGTGGCAGAGTGCGGCCTATGAAGTACAGGCGGCGAAATGCGGCCTATGAAGTAGAGGCAGCGGAGTGCTGCTTATGAAGTAGAGGCGGCGGAGTGCAGCTAATGAAGTAGAATCGGTGGAGTGCAGCTTATGAAGTAGAGACGGCGGAGTGTAGCCTATGAAGTAGAGGCGGCGGAGTGCGGTCTATGAAGTAGAAGAGGCGGAGTGCAGCCTATGAAGTAGAGGCAGCGGAGTGCTGCTTATGAAGTAGAGGCGGCGGAGTGCAGCTAATGAAGTAGAAGCGGAGGAGTGCAGCTTATGAAGTAGAGGCGGTGGAGTGCGGCCTATGAAGTAGAGGTGTTGGAATGCAGCCTATGAAGTAGGGGCAGTGGAATGCAGCCTATGAAGTAGAGGCGGCGGAGTGCGGCCTATGAAGTAGAGGCGGCAGCGTGCGGCCTATGAAGTGGAGGTGGCGGAGTGGAGCCTATGAAGTGGAGGTGACAGAGTGCGGCCTATGAAGTAGAGGCGGCAGATTGCAGCCTATGCAATAGAGGCGACGGAGTGCAGCCTATGAATTAGAGGCGGCAGAGAGTGGCCTATGAAGTAGAGGCGGCAGAGTGCAGCCTATGAAGTATAGGCGGCAGAGTTTAGCCTTTGAAGTAGAGGTGGCAGAGTGCAGGCTCTGAAGTAGAGGCGGTGGAGTGCAGCCTATGAAGTAGAGGCGGCGGAGAGGTGGCAGAGTGCAAAGTAGGAAGTAGAGGTGGCAGAGTGCGGCCAATGAAGTAGAGGTGGCAGAGTGCGGCCTATGAAGTACAGGCGGCGGAGTGCGGCCTATGAAGTAGAGGTGGCAGAGTGCGGGCTCTGAAGTAGAGGCGGCGGAGTGCAGCCTATGAAGTAGAGGCGGCGGAGAGGTGGCGGAGTGCAGAGTAGAAAGTAGAGGCGGCAGAGTGCGGCCAATGAAGTAGAGGTGGCAGAGTGTGGCCTATGAAGTACAGGCGGCGGAGTGCGGCCTATGAAGTAGAGGTGGCAGAGTGCGGGCTCTGAAGTAGAGGCGGCGGAGTGCAGCCTATGAAGTAGAGGAATTGGAATGCAGCCTATGAAGTAGGGGCGGTGGAATGTAGCCTATGAAGTAGAGGCAGCGGAGTGCGGCTTATGAAGTAGAGGCGGCGGAGTACAGTCTATGAAGTGGAGTCGGTGGAGTGCACCTATGAAGTGGAGTTGGCAGAGTGCAGCCTATGAAGTAGAGGCGGCAGAGTGCAGCCTATGAAGTAGAGGTGGCAGAGTGCGGCCTATGAAGTACAGGCGGCGGAGTGCGGCCTATGAAGTAGAGGTGGCAGAGTGCGGGCTCTGAAGTGGAGGCGGCGGAGTGCAGCCTATGAAGTAGAGGCATTGGAATGCAGCCTATGAAGTAGGGGCGTTGGAATGCAGCTCATGAAGTAGAGGCAGCGGAGTGCGGCTTATGAAGTAGAGGCGATGGAGTGCAGCCTATGTAGTGGAGTCGGTGGAGTGCACCTATGAAGTGGAGTCGGCAGAGTGCAGCCTATGAAGTAGAGGCGGCGGAGTGCAGCCTATGAAGTAGAGGCATTGGAATGCAGCCTATGAAGTAGGGGCGGTGGAATGCAGCCTATGAAGTAGAGGCGGCGGAGTACGGCCTATGAAGTAGAGGCGGCAGATTGCGGCCTATGAAATAGAGGTGGCGGAGTGAAGCCTATGAAGTAGAGGCGGCAGATTGCAGTTTATGAAATAGAGGCGACGGAGTGCAACCTATGAAGTAGAGGTGGCAGAGTGTGGCCTATGAAGTAGAGGCGGCGGAGTGTGGCCTATGAAGTAGAGGTGGCAGAGTGCGGCCTATGAAGTATAGGTGGAGGAGTGCGGCCTATGAAGTAGAGGTGACAGAGTGCGGGCTATGAAGTAGAGGCGGTGGAGTGTAGCCTATGAAGTAGAGGCGGCGGAGTGCGTCCTATGAAGTAGAGGCGGTGGAGTGCGGCCTATGAAGTGGAGGCAGCGGAGTGCTGCGGAGTGCTGCGGAGTGCTGCGGAGTGCTGCGGAGTGCTGCGGAGTGTGGCCTATGAAGTAGAGGCGGCAGAATGCGGCCTATGAAGTAGAGACGGCGGAGTGCTGCTTATGAAGTAGAGGCGGCGGACTGCAGCTAATGAAGTAGAAGCAGCAGAGTGCAGCTTATGAAGTAGAGATGGCAGAGTGCAGCCTATGAAGTAGAGGCGGCGGAGTGCAGTCTATGAAGTAGAAGAATTGGAGTGCAGCCATTGAAGTAGAGGCGGCGGAGTGCGGCCTATGAAGTAGAGGCATTGGAATGCAGCCTATGAAGTAGGGGTAGTGGAATGCAGCCTATGAAGTAGAGGCGGCGGAGTGCGGCCTATGAAGTAGAGGCAGCAGAGTGCGGCCTATGAAGTGGAGATGGCGGAGTGGAGCCTATGAAGTGGAGGTGACAGAGTGCGGCCTATGAAGTAGAGGCGGCAGATTGCAGCCTATGAAATAGAGGCGACAGAGTGCAGCCTATGAATTAGAGGCGGCAGAGTGTGGCCTATGAAGTAGAGGCGGCAGAGTGCAGCCTATGAAGTACAGGCGGCAGAGTTCGGCCTTTGAAGTAGAGGTGGCAGAGTGCGGGCTATGAAGTAGAGGCGGTGGAGTGCAGCCTATGAAGTAGAGGCGGCGGAGAGGTGGCGGAGTGCAGAGTAGGAAGTAGAGGCGGCAGATTGCAGCCTATGAAATAGAGGGGACGGAGTGCAGCCCATGAATTAGAGGCGGCAGAGTGTGGCCTATGAAGTAGAGCCGGCAGATTGCAGCCTATGAAGTACAGGCGGCAGAGTTCGGCCTTTGAAGTAGAGGTGTCAGAGTGCGGGCTATGAAGTAGAGGCGGTGGAGTGCAGCCTATGAAGTGGAGTCGGTGGAGTGCACCTATGAAGTGGAGTCAGCAGAGTGCAGCCTATGAAGTAGAGGCGGCGGAGTGCAGCCTATATAGTAGAGGCATTGGAATGCAGCCTACGAAGTAGGGGCGGTCGAATGCAGCCTATGAAGTAGAGGCGGCGGAGTGCGGCCTATGAAGTAGAGGTGGCAGATTGCGGCCTATGAAATAGAGGCGGCAGAGTGCAGCCTATGAAGTAGAGGCGGCAGATTGCAGCTTATGAAATAGAGGCGACGGAGTGCAGCCTATCATGTAGAGGTGGCAGAGTGCAGCCTATGAAGTACAGGCAGCAGAGTTTAGCCTTTGAAGTAGAGGTGGCAGAGTGCGGGCTATGAAGTAGCGGCGGTGGAGTGCAGCCTATGAAGTAGAGGCGGCGGAGAGGTGGCGGAGTGCAGAGTAGGAAGTAGAGGCGGCACAGTGCGGCCTATGAAGTAGAGGTGGCAGAGTGCGGCCTATAAAGTACAGGCGGCGGAGTGCGGCCTATGAAGTAGAGGTGGCAGAGTGCGGGCTCTGAAGTAGAGGCGGCGGAGTGCAGCCTATGAAGTAGAGGCGGCAGAGTGCAGCCTATGAAGTACAGGCGGCAGAGTGCGGCCTATGAAGTACAGGCGGCAGAGTGTGGCCTATGAAGTAGAGGTGGCAGAGTGCGGGCTATGAAGTAGAGGCGGTGGAGTGCAGCCTATGAAGGAGAGGCGGCAGAGAGGTGGCAGAGTGCAGAGTAGGAAGTAGAGGCGGCAGAGTGCGGCCTATGAAGTAGAGGTGGCAGAGTGCGGCCTATGAAGTACAGGCGGCAGAGTGCGGCCTATGAAGTAGAGGTGGCAGAGTGCGGGCTCTGAAGTAGAGGCAGCGGAGTGCAGCCTATGAAGTAGAGGCATTGGAATGCAGCCTATGAAGTAGGGGCGGTGGAATGCAGCCTATGAAGTAGAGGCAGCAGAGTGCGGCTTGTGAAGTAGAGGCGGCGAAGTGCAGCCTATGAAGTGGAGTCGGTGGAGTGCACCTATGAAGTGGAGTCGGCAGAGTGCAGCCTATGAAGTAGAGGCGGCGGAGTGCAGCCTATATAGTAGAGGCATTGGAATGCAGCCTATGAAGTAGGGGTGGTGGAATGCAGCCTATGAAGTAGAGGCGGTGGAGTGCAGCCTATGAAGTAGAGGCGGCAGATTGCGGCCTATGAAATAGAGGCGGCGGAGTGCAGCCTATGAAGTAGAGGCGGCAGATTGCAGCTTATGAAATAGAGGCATCGGAGTGCAGCCTATCATGTAGAGGTGGCAGAGTGTGGCCTATAAAGTGGAGGTGGCGTAGTGTGGCCTATCAGGTAGAGGCGGCAGAGTGCAGCCTATGAAGTAGAGGCGGCGGAGTGCGGCCTATTAAGTAGAGGTGGCAGAGTGCGGGCTATGAAGTAGAGGCGGCAGAGTGAGGCCTATGAAGTACAGGTGGCGGAGTGCGGCCTATGAAGTAGAGGTGGCAGAGTGCGGGCTATGAAGTAGAGGCGGTGGAGTGCAGCCTATGAAGTAGAGGCGGCGGAGTGCAGCCTATGAAGTAGAGGCGGCGGAGTGCGTCCTATGAAGTAGAGGCGGTGGAGTGCAGCCTATGAAGTGAAGGCAGCGGAGTGCTGCGGAGTGCTGCGGAGTGCGTCCTATGAAGTAGAGGCAGCAGAGTGCGGCCTATGAAGTAGAGATGGCGGAGTGCAGCCTATGAAGTAGAGGCGGCGGAGTGCGGTCTATGAAGTAGAAGAGGTGGAGTGCAGCCTATGAAGTAGAGGCAGAGGAGTGCTGCTTATAAAGTAGAGGCGGCGGAGTGCAGCTAATGAAGTAGAAGTGGCGGAGTGCAGCTTATGAGGTAGAGACGGCAGAGTGCAGCCTATGAAGTAGAGGCGGCGGAGTGCGGTCTATGAAGTAGGGGCAGTGGAATGCAGCCTATGAAGTAGAGGCGGCGGAGTGCGGCCTATGAAGTAGAGGTGGCAGAGTGCGGCCTATGAAGTGGAGGTGGCAGAGTGGAGCCTATGAAGTGGAGGCGACAGAGTGCGGCCTATGAAGTAGAGGCGTCAGATTGCAGCCTCTAAAATAGAGGCGACGGAGTGCAGCTTATGAATTAGAGGCGGCAGAGTGTGGCCTATGAAGTAGAGGTGGCAGAGTGCAGCCTATGAAGTAGAGGCGGCAGAGTTCGGCCTTTGAAGTAGAGGTGGCAGAGTGCGGGCTATCAAGTAGAGGCGGTGGAGTGCAGCCTATGAAGTAGAGGTGGCGGAGAGGTGGCGGAGTGCAGAGTAGGAAGTAGAGGCGGCAGATTGCAGCCTATGAAATTGAGGCGACGGAGTGCAGCCTATGAATTAGAGGCGGCAGATTGTGGCCTATGAAGTAGAGGCGACAGAGTGCAGCCTATGAAGTAGAGGCGGCAGAGAGGTGGCGGAGTGCAGAGTAGGAAGTAGAGGCGGCAGAGTGCGGCCTATGAAGTAGAGGTGGCAGAGTGCGGCCTATGAAGTACAGGCGGCGGAGTGCGGCCTATGAAGTAGAGGTGGCAGAGTGCGGGCTCTGAATTAGAGGCGGCGGAGTGCAGCCTATGAAGTAGAGGCATTGGAATGCAGCCTATGAAGTAGGGGCGGTGGAATGCAGCCTATGAAGTAGAGGCAGCGGAGTGCGGCTTATGCAGTAGAGGCGGCGGAGTGCAGCCTATGAAGTGGAGTCGGTGGAGTGCACCTATGAAGTGGAGTCAGCAGACTGCAGCCTATGAAGTAGAGGCGGCGGAGTGCAGCCTATGAAGTAGAGGAATTGGAATGCATCCTATGAAGTAGGGGCGGCAGATTGCGGCCTATAAAATAGAGGCGGCGGAGTGCAGCCTATGAAGTAGAGGTGGCAGAGTGCAGCGTACGAAGTAGAGGTGTCGGAGTGCGACCTATGAAGTGGAGGCGGTGGAGTTCGGCCTATGAAGTAGAGGCGGCGGAGTGCGGCCTATGAAGTAGAGATGGCAGATTGCGGCCTATGAAATAGAGGCGGCAGAGTGCAGCCAGTGAAGTAGAGGCGGCAGATTGCAGCCTATGAAATAGAGGCGACGGAGTGCAGCCTATGAAGTAGAGGTGGCAGAGTGTGGCCTATGAAGTAGAGGCGGCGGAGTGCAGCCTATGAAGTAGAGGCGGCAGAGTGCAGCCTATGAAGTAGAGGTGGCAGAGTGCGGCCCATGAAGTAGAGGTGGCAGAGTGTGGGCTATGAAGTAGAGGCAGCAGAGTCCGGCCTATGAAGTACAGGCGGCGGAGTGCGGCCTATGAAGTAGAGGTAGCAGAGTGCGGGCTATGAAGTAGAGGCGGTGGAGTGCAGCCTATGAAGTAGAGGCAGTGGAGAGGTGGCAGAGTGCAGTGTAGGAAGTAGAGGTGGCGGAGTGCGACCTATGAAGTGTAGGCGGTGGAGTGCTACCAATGAAGTAGAGGCGGTGGAGTGCGTCCTATGAAGTAGAGGCGGTGGAGTGCGGCCTATGAAGTAGAGGCGGCAGAGTGCGGCCTATGAAGTAGAGGCAGTGGAGTGCAGCCTATGAAGTGGAGGTGGCAGAGTGCAGCCTATGAAGTGGAGGCAGCGGAGTGCTGCGGAGTGCTGCGGAGTGTGGCCTATGAAGTAGAGGCGGCAGAGTGCGGCCTATGAAGTAGAGACGGAGGAGTGCAGCCTATGAAGTAGAGGCGGCGGAATGCGGTCTATGAAGTAGAAGAGGCGGAGTGCAGCCTATGAAGTAGAGGCAGCGGAGTGCTGCTTATGAAGTAGAGGCGGCGGAGTGCAGGTAATAAAGTAGAAGCGGCGGAGTGCAGCATATGAAGTAGAGGCGGTGGTGTGCGGCCTATGAAGTAGAGGTGTTGGAATGCAGCCTATGAAGTAGGGGCAGTGGAATGCAGCCTATGAAGTAGAGGCGGCGGAGTGCGGCCTATGAAGTAGAGGCAGCAGAGTGCGGCCTATGAAGTGGAGGTGGCAGAGTGGAGCCTATGAAGTGGAGGCGACAGAGTGCTGCCTATGAAGTAGAGGAGGCAGATTGCAGCCTATGAAATAGAGGCGACGGAGTGCAGCCTATCAATTAGAGGCGGCAGAGTGTGGCCTATGAAGTAGAGGCGGCAGAGCGCAGCCTATGAAGTACAGGCAGCAGAGTGAGGCCTATAAAGTAGAGATGGCGGAGTGCAGCCTATGAAGTAGAGGCGGCGGAGTGCGGTCTATCAAGTAGAAGAGGCGGAGTGCAGCCTATGAAGTAGAGGCAGCGGAGTACTGCTTATGAAGTAGAGGCGGCGGAGTGCAGCTAATGAAGTAGAGGTGGCAGAGTGTGGGCTATGAAGTAGAGGCGGTGGAGTGCAGCCTATGAAGTAGAGGCAGTGGAGAGGTGGCGGAGTGCAGTGTAGGAAGTAGAGGTGGCGGAGTGCGGCCTATGAAGTGTAGGTGGTGGAGTGCTACTTATGAAGTAGAGGTGGCGGAGTGCGTCCTATGAAGTAGAGGCGGTGGAGTGCGGCCTATGAAGTAGAGGCGGCAGAGTGCGGCCTATGAAGTAGAGGCAGTGGAGTGCAGCCTATGAAGTGGAGGTGGCAGAGTGCAGCCTTTGAAGTGGAGGCAGCGGAGTGCTGTGGAGTGCTGCGGAGTGTGGCCTATGAAGTAGAGGCAGCAGAGTGCGGCCTATGAAGTAGAGACGGCGGAGTGCAGCCTATGAAGTAGAGGCGGCGGAGTGCGGTCTATGAAGTAGAAGAGGCGGAGTGCAGCCTATGAAGTAGAGGTAGCGGAGTGCTGCTTATGAAGTAGAGGCAGCGGAGTGCAGCTAATGAAGTAGAAGCGGCGGAGTGCAGCTTATGAAGTAGAGGCGGTGGAGTGCGGCCTATGAAGTAGAGGTGTTGGAATGCAGCCTATGAAGTAGGGGCAGTGGAATGCAGCCTATGAAGTAGAGGCGGCGGAGTGCGGCCTATGAAGTAGAGGTGGCAGAGTGCGGCCTATGAAGTGGAGGTGGCGGAGTGGAGCCTATGAAGTGGAGGCGACAGAGTGCGGCCTATGAAGTAGAGGCGGCAGATTGCAGCCTATGAAATAGAGGCGACGGAGTGCAGCCTTTCAATTAGAGGCGGCAGAGTGTGGCCTATGATGTAGAGGTGGCAGAGTGCAGCCTATGAAGTACAGGTGGCAGAGTGCGGCCTATGAAGTAGAGACGGTGGAGTGCGGCCTATGAAGTAGAGGCATTGGAATGCAGCCTATGAAGTAGGGGCGGTGGAATGCAGCCTATGAAGTAGAGGCGGCGGTGTTCGGCCTATGAAGTAGAGGCGGCAGATTGCGGCCTATGAAATAGAGGCGGTGGAGTGCAGCCTATGAAGTAGAGGCGGCAGATTGCAGCCTATGGAATAGAGGCGACGGAGTGCAGCCTATGATGTAGAGGTGGCAGAGTGTGGCCTATGAAGTAGAGGCGGCGGAGTGCGGCCTATGAAGTAGAGGTGGCAGAGTGCGGCCTATGAAGTACAGGTGGCGGAGTGCGGCCTATGAAGTAGAGGTGACAGAGTGCGGGCTATGAAGTAGAGGTAGCAGAGTGCAGCCTATGAAGTACATGCGGCAGAGTGCGGCCTATAAAGTAGAGGTGGCAGAGTGCTGGCTATGAAGTAGAGGCGGCAGAGTGCGGCCTATGAAGTACAGGCGGCGGAGTGCGGCCTATGAAGAAGAGGTGGCAGAGTGCGGGCTATGAAGTAGAGGCGGTGGAGTGCAGCCTATGAAGTAGAGGCAGTGGAGAGGTGGCGGAGTGCAGTGTAGGAAGTAGAGGTGGCGGAGTGCGACCTATGAAGTGTAGGCGGTGGAGTGCTACCTATGAAGTAGAGGTGGCGGAGTGCGTCCTATGAAGTAGAGGCGGTGGAGTGCGGCCTATGAAGTAGAGGCCGCAGGGTGCAGCCTATGAAGTAGAGGCAGTGGAGTGCAGCCTATGAAGTGAAGGTGGCAGAGTGCAGCCTATGAAGTGGAGGCAGCGGAGTGCTGCGGAGTGTGGCCTATGAAGTAGAGGTGGCAGAGTGCGGCCTATGAAGTAGAAGAGGCGGAGTGCAGCCTATAAAGTAGAGGCAGCGGAGTGCTGCTTATGAAGTAGAGGCGGCGGAGTGCAGCTAATGAAGTAGAAGCGGCGGTGTGCAGCTTATGAAGTAGAGACGGCGGAGTGTAGCCTATGAAGTAGAGGCGGCGGAGTGCGGTCTATGAAGTAGAAGAGGCGGAGTGCAGCCTATGAAGTAGAGGCAGCGGAGTGCTGCTTATGAAGTAGAGGCGGCGGAGTGCAGCTAATGAAGTAGAAGCGGCGGAGTGCAGCTTATGAAGTAGAGGCGGTGGAGTGCGGCCTATGAAGTAGAGGCATTGGAATGCAGCCTATGAAGTAGGGGCAGTGGAATGCAGCCTATGAAGTAGAGGCGGCGGAGTGCAGCCTATGAAGTAGAGGCGGCAGAGTGCGGCCTATGAAGTGGAGGTGGTGGAGTGGAGCCTATGAAGTGGAGGCGACAGAGTGCGGCCTATGAAGTAGAGGCGGCAGATTGCAGCCTATGAATTAGAGGCAGCAGAGTGCAGCCTATGAAGTACAGGCAGCAGAGTTTAGCCTTTGAAGTAGAGGTGGCAGAGTGCGGGCTATGAAGTAGCGGCGGTGGAGTGCAGCCTATGAAGTAGAGGCGGCAGAGTGCGGCCTATGAAGTAGAGACGGCGGAGTGCAGCCTATGAAGTAGAGGCGGCGGAGTGCGGTCTATGAAGTAGAAGAGGCGGAGTGCAGCCTATGAAGTAGAGGCAGCGGAGTGCTGCTTATGAAGTAGAGGTGGCGGAGTGCAGCTAATGAAGTAGAAGCGGCGGATTGCAGCTTATGGAGTAGAGGCGGTGGAGTGCGGCCTATGAAGTAGGGGCGGTGGAATGCAGCCTATGAAGTAGAGGCGGCGGAGTGCGGCCTATGAAGTAGAGGCGGCAGATTGTGGCCTATGAAATAGAGGCGGCGGAGTGCAGCCTATGAAGTAGAGGCGGCAGATTGCAGCTTATGAAATAGAGGCGACAGAGTGCAGCCTATCATGTAGAGGTGGCAGAGTGTGGCCTATGAAGTAGAGGTGGCGTAGTGTGGCCTATGAGGTAGAGGCGGCAGAGTGCGGACTATGAAGTATAGGTGGCGGAGTGCGGCCTATGAAGTAGAGGTGGCAGAGTGAGGCCTATGAAGTACAGGTGGCGGAGTGCGGCCTATGAAGTAGAGGTGGCAGAGTGCGGGCTATGAAGTAGAGACGGTGGAGTGCAGCCTATGAAGTAGAGGCGGTGGAGTGCGGGCTATGAAGTAGAGGCGGTGGAGTGCAGCCTATGAAGTAGAGGCGGCGGAGTGCGTCCTATGAAGTAGAGGCGGTGGAGTGCAGCCTATGAAATGAAGGCAGCGGAGTGCTGCGGAGTGCTGCGGAGTGCGGCCTATGAAGTAGAGGCGGCAGAGTGCGGCCTATGAAGTAGAGATGGCGGAGTGCAGCCTATGAAGTAGAGGCGGCGGAGTGCGGTCTATGAAGTAGAAGAGGCGGAGTGCAGCCTATGAAGTAGAGGCAGCGGAGTGCTGCTTATGAAGTAGAGGCGGCGGAGTGCAGCTAATGAAGTAGAAGCGGCGGAGTGCAGCTTATGAGGTAGAGACGGCGGAGTGCAGCCTATGAAGTAGAGGCGGCGGAGTGCGGTCTATGAAGTAGGGGCAGTGGAATGCAGCCTATGAAGTAGAGGCGGCGGAGTGCGGCCTATGAAGTAGAGGCGGCAGAGTGCGGCCTATGAAGTGGAGGTGGCGGAGTGGAGCCTATGAAGTGGAGGCGACAGAGTGCGGCCTATGAAGTAGAGGCGGCAGATTGCAGCCTATAAAATAGAGGCGACGGAGTGCAGCCTATGATTTAGAGGCGGCAGAGTGTGGCCTATGAAGTAGAGGCGGCAGAGTGCAGCCTATGAAGTACAGGCGGCAGAGTTCGGCCTTTGAAGTAGAGGTGGCAGAGTGCGGGCTATGAAGTAGAGGCGGTGGAGTGCAGCCTATGAAGTAGAGGTGGCGGAGAGGTGGCGGAGTGCAGAGCAGGAAGTAGAGGCGGCAGATTGCAGCCTATGAAATTGAGGCGACGGAGTGCAGCCTATGAATTAGAGGCGGCAGATTGTGGCCTATGAAGTAGAGGCCACAGAGTGCAGCCTATGAAGTACAGGCGGCAGAGTTCGGCCTTTGAAGTAGAGGTGGCAGAGTGCGACCTATGAAGTAGAGGCGGTGGAGTGCAGCCTATGAAGTAGAGGCGGCGGAGAGGTGGCGGAGTGCAGAGTAGGAAGTAGAGGGGCAGAGTGCGGCCTATGAAGTAGAGGTGGCAGAGTGCGGCCTATGAAGTACAGGCGGCGAAATGCGGCCTATGAAGTAGAGGCAGCGGAGTGCTGCTTATGAAGTAGAGGCGGCGGAGTGCAGCTAATGAAGTAGAATCGGTGGAGTGCAGCTTATGAAGTAGAGACGGCGGAGTGTAGCCTATGAAGTAGAGGCGGCGGAGTGCGGTCTATGAAGTAGAAGAGGCGGAGTGCAGCCTATGAAGTAGAGGCAGCGGAGTGCTGCTTATGAAGTAGAGGCGGCGGAGTGCAGCTAATGAAGTAGAAGCGGAGGAGTGCAGCTTATGAAGTAGAGGCGGTGGAGTGCGGCCTATGAAGTAGAGGCGTTGGAATGCAGCCTATGAAGTAGGGGCAGTGGAATGCAGCCTATGAAGTAGAGGCGGCGGAGTGCGGCCTATGAAGTAGAGGCGGCAGCGTGCGGCCTATGAAGTGGAGGTGGCGGAGTGGAGCCTATGAAGTAGAGGCGGCAGAGTTCGGCCTTTGAAGTAGAGGTGGCAGCGTGCGGCCTATGAAGTGGAGGTGGCAGAGTGCAGCCTATGAAGTAGAGGCGGCAGAGTTCGGCCTTTGAAGTAGAGGTGGCAGAGTGCGGGCTATCAAGTAGAGGCGGTGGAGTGCAGCCTATGAAGTAGAGGTGGCGGAGAGGTGGCGGAGTGCAGAGTAGGAAGTAGAGGCGGCAGATTGCAGCCTATGAAATTGAGGCGACGGAGTGCAGCCTATGAATTAGAGGCGGCAGATTGTGGCCTATGAAGTAGAGGCGACAGAGTGCAGCCTATGAAGTAGAGGCGGCAGAGAGGTGGCGGAGTGCAGAGTAGGAAGTAGAGGCGGCAGAGTGCGGCCTATGAAGTAGAGGTGGCAGAGTGCGGCCTATGAAGTACAGGCGGCGGAGTGCGGCCTATGAAGTAGAGGTGGCAGAGTGCGGGCTCTGAATTAGAGGCGGCGGAGTGCAGCCTATGAAGTAGAGGCATTGGAATGCAGCCTATGAAGTAGGGGCGGTGGAATGCAGCCTATGAAGTAGAGGCAGCGGAGTGCGGCTTATGCAGTAGAGGCGGCGGAGTGCAGCCTATGAAGTGGAGTCGGTGGAGTGCACCTATGAAGTGGAGTCAGCAGACTGCAGCTTATGAAGTAGAGGCGGCGGAGTGCAGCCTATGAAGTAGAGGAATTGGAATGCATCCTATGAAGTAGGGGCGGCAGATTGCGGCCTATAAAATAGAGGCGGCGGAGTGCAGCCTATGAAGTAGAGGTGGCAGAGTGCAGCGTACGAAGTAGAGGTGTCGGAGTGCGACCTATGAAGTGGAGGCGGTGGAGTTCGGCCTATGAAGTAGAGGCGGCGGAGTGCGGCCTATGAAGTAGAGATGGCAGATTGCGGCCTATGAAATAGAGGCGGCAGAGTGCAGCCAGTGAAGTAGAGGCGGCAGATTGCAGCCTATGAAATAGAGGCGACGGAGTGCAGCCTATGAAGTAGAGGTGGCAGAGTGTGGCCTATGAAGTAGAGGCGGCGGAGTGCAGCCTATGAAGTAGAGGCGGCAGAGTGCGGCCTATGAAGTAGAGGTGGCAGAGTGCGGCCCATGAAGTAGAGGTGGCAGAGTGTGGGCTATGAAGTAGAGGCAGCAGAGTCCGGCCTATGAAGTACAGGCGGCGGAGTGCGGCCTATGAAGTAGAGGTAGCAGAGTGCGGGCTATGAAGTAGAGGCGGTGGAGTGCAGCCTATGAAGTAGAGGCAGTGGAGAGGTGGCAGAGTGCAGTGTAGGAAGTAGAGGTGGCGGAGTGCGACCTATGAAGTGTAGGCGGTGGAGTGCTACCAATGAAGTAGAGGCGGTGGAGTGCGTCCTATGAAGTAGAGGTGGTGGAGTGCGGCCTATGAAGTAGAGGCGGCAGAGTGCGGCCTATGAAGTAGAGGCAGTGGAGTGCAGCCTATGAAGTGGAGGTGGCAGAGTGCAGCCTATGAAGTGGAGGCAGCGGAGTGCTGCGGAGTGCTGCGGAGTGTGGCCTATGAAGTAGAGGCGGCAGAGTGCGGCCTATGAAGTAGAGACGGAGGAGTGCAGCCTATGAAGTAGAGGCGGCGGAATGCGGTCTATGAAGTAGAAGAGGCGGAGTGCAGCCTATGAAGTAGAGGCAGCGGAGTGCTGCTTATGAAGTAGAGGCGGCGGAGTGCAGGTAATAAAGTAGAAGCGGCGGAGTGCAGCATATGAAGTAGAGGCGGTGGTGTGCGGCCTATGAAGTAGAGGTGTTGGAATGCAGCCTATGAAGTAGGGGCAGTGGAATGCAGCCTATGAAGTAGAGGCGGCGGAGTGCGGCCTATGAAGTAGAGGCAGCAGAGTGCGGCCTATGAAGTGGAGGTGGCAGAGTGGAGCCTATGAAGTGGAGGCGACAGAGTGCTGCCTATGAAGTAGAGGAGGCAGATTGCAGCCTATGAAATAGAGGCGACGGAGTGCAGCCTATCAATTAGAGGCGGCAGAGTGTGGCCTATGAAGTAGAGGCGGCAGAGCGCAGCCTATGAAGTACAGGCAGCAGAGTGAGGCCTATAAAGTAGAGATGGCGGAGTGCAGCCTATGAAGTAGAGGCGGCGGAGTGCGGTCTATCAAGTAGAAGAGGCGGAGTGCAGCCTATGAAGTAGAGGCAGCGGAGTACTGCTTATGAAGTAGAGGCGGCGGAGTGCAGCTAATGAAGTAGAGGTGGCAGAGTGTGGGCTATGAAGTAGAGGTGGCAGAGTGCTGGCTATGAAGTAGAGGCGGCAGAGTGCGGCCTATGAAGTACAGGCGGCGGAGTGCGGCCTATGAAGAAGAGGTGGCAGAGTGCGGGCTATGAAGTAGAGGCGGTGGAGTGCAGCCTATGAAGTAGAGGCAGTGGAGAGGTGGCGGAGTGCAGTGTAGGAAGTAGAGGTGGCGGAGTGCGACCTATGAAGTGTAGGTGGTGGAGTGCTACTTATGAAGTAGAGGTGGCGGAGTGCGTCCTATGAAGTAGAGGCGGTGGAGTGCGGCCTATGAAGTAGAGGCGGCAGAGTGCGGCCTATGAAGTAGAGGCAGTGGAGTGCAGCCTATGAAGTGGAGGTGGCAGAGTGCAGCCTTTGAAGTGGAGGCAGCGGAGTGCTGTGGAGTGCTGCGGAGTGTGGCCTATGAAGTAGAGGCGGCAGAGTGCGGCCTATGAAGTAGAGACGGCGGAGTGCAGCCTATGAAGTAGAGGCGGCGGAGTGCGGTCTATGAAGTAGAAGAGGCGGAGTGCAGCCTATGAAGTAGAGGTAGCGGAGTGCTGCTTATGAAGTAGAGGCAGCGGAGTGCAGCTAATGAAGTAGAAGCGGCGGAGTGCAGCTTATGAAGTAGAGGCGGTGGAGTGCGGCCTATGAAGTAGAGGTGTTGGAATGCAGCCTATGAAGTAGGGGCAGTGGAATGCAGCCTATGAAGTAGAGGCGGCGGAGTGCGGCCTATGAAGTAGAGGTGGCAGAGTGCGGCCTATGAAGTGGAGGTGGCGGAGTGGAGCCTATGAAGTGGAGGCGACAGAGTGCGGCCTATGAAGTAGAGGCGGCAGATTGCAGCCTATGAAATAGAGGCTACGGAGTGCAGCCTTTCAATTAGAGGCGGCAGAGTGTGGCCTATGATGTAGAGGTGGCAGAGTGCAGCCTATGAAGTACAGGTGGCAGAGTGCGGCCTATGAAGTAGAGACGGTGGAGTGCGGCCTATGAAGTAGAGGCATTGGAATGCAGCCTATGAAGTAGGGGCGGTGGAATGCAGCCTATGAAGTTGAGGCGGCGGTGTTCGGCCTATGAAGTAGAGGCGGCAGATTGCGGCCTATGAAATAGAGGCGGTGGAGTGCAGCCTATGAAGTAGAGGCGGCAGATTGCAGCCTATGGAATAGAGGCGACGGAGTGCAGCCTATGATGTAGAGGTGGCAGAGTGTGGCCTATGAAGTAGAGGCGGCGGAGTGCGGCCTATGAAGTAGAGGTGGCAGAGTGCGGCCTATGAAGTACAGGTGGCGGAGTGCGGCCTATGAAGTAGAGGTGACAGAGTGCGGGCTATGAAGTAGAGGTAGCAGAGTGCGGCCTATGAAGTACATGCGGCAGAGTGCGGCCTATGAAGTAGAGGTGGCAGAGTGCTGGCTATGAAGTAGAGGCGGCAGAGTGCGGCCTATGAAGTACAGGCGGCGGAGTGCGGCCTATGAAGAAGAGGTGGCAGAGTGCGGGCTATGAAGTAGAGGCGGTGGAGTGCAGCCTATGAAGTAGAGGCAGTGGAGAGGTGGCGGAGTGCAGTGTAGGAAGTAGAGGTGGCGGAGTGCGACCTATGAAGTGTAGGCGGTGGAGTGCTACCTATGAAGTAGAGGTGGCGGAGTGCGTCCTATGAAGTAGAGGCGGTGGAGTGCGGCCTATGAAGTAGAGGCCGCAGGGTGCAGCCTATGAAGTAGAGGCAGTGGAGTGCAGCCTATGAAGTGAAGGTGGCAGAGTGCAGCCTATGAAGTGGAGGCAGCGGAGTGCTGCAGAGTGTGGCCTATGAAGTAGAGGTGGCAGAGTGCGGCCTATGAAGTAGAAGAGGCGGAGTGCAGCCTATAAAGTAGAGGCAGCGGAGTGCTGCTTATGAAGTAGAGGCGGCGGAGTGCAGCTAATGAAGTAGAAGCGGCGGTGTGCAGCTTATGAAGTAGAGACGGCGGAGTGTAGCCTATGAAGTAGAGGCGGCGGAGTGCGGTCTATGAAGTAGAAGAGGCGGAGTGCAGCCTATGAAGTAGAGGCAGCGGAGTGCTGCTTATGAAGTAGAGGCGGCAGAGTGCAGCTAATGAAGTAGAAGCGGCGGAGTGCAGCTTATGAAGTAGAGGCGGTGGAGTGCGGCCTATGAAGTAGAGGCGTTGGAATGCAGCCTATGAAGTAGGGGCAGTGGAATGCAGCCTATGAAGTAGAGGCGGCGGAGTGCAGCCTATGAAGTAGAGGCGGCAGAGTGCGGCCTATGAAGTGGAGGTGGCGGAGTGGAGCCTATGAAGTGGAGGCGACAGAGTGCGGCCTATGAAGTAGAGGCGGCAGATTGCAGCCTATGAATTAGAGGCGGCAGAGTGCAGCCTATGAAGTACAGGCAGCAGAGTTTAGCCTTTTAAGTAGAGGTGGCAGAGTGCGGGCTATGAAGTAGCGGCGGTGGAGTGCAGCCTATGAAGTAGAGGCGGCAGAGTGCGGCCTATGAAGTAGAGACGGCGGAGTGCAGCCTATGAAGTAGAGGCGGCGGAGTGAGGTCTATGAAGTAGAAGAGGCGGAGTGCAGCCTATGAAGTAGAGGCAGCGGAGTGCTGCTTATGAAGTAGAGGTGGCGGAGTGCAGCTAATGAAGTAGAAGCGGCGGATTGCAGCTTATGGAGTAGAGGCGGTGGAGTGCGGCCTATGAAGTAGGGGCGGTGGAATGCAGCCTATGAAGTAGAGGCGGCGGAGTGTGGCCTATGAAGTAGAGGCGGCAGATTGTGGCCTATGAAATAGAGGCGGCGGAGTGCAGCCTATGAAGTAGAGGCGGCAGATTGCAGCTTATGAAATAGAGGCGACAGAGTGCAGCCTATCATGTAGAGGTGGCAGAGTGTGGCCTATGAAGTAGAGGTGGCGTAGTGTGGCCTATGAGGTAGAGGCGGCAGAGTGCGGACTATGAAGTATAGGTGGCGGAGTGCGGCCTATGAAGTAGAGGTGGCAGAGTGAGGCCTATGAAGTACAGGTGGCGGAGAGCGGCCTATGAAGTAGAGGTGGCAGAGTGCGGGCTATGAAGTAGAGGCGGTGGAGTGCAGCCTATGAAGTAGAGGCGGTGGAGTGCGGGCTATGAAGTAGAGGCGGTGGAGTGCAGCCTATGAAGTAGAGGCGGCGGAGTGCGTCCTATGAAGTAGAGGCGGTGGAGTGCAGCCTATGAAGTGAAGGCAGCGGAGTGCTGCGGAGTGCTGCGGAGTGCGGCCTATGAAGTAGAGGCGGCAGAGTGCGGCCTATGAAGTAGAGATGGCGGAGTGCAGCCTATGAAGTAGAGGCGGCGGAGTGCGGTCTATGAAGTAGAAGAGGCGGAGTGCAGCCTATGAAGTAGAGGCAGCGGAGTGCTGCTTATGAAGTAGAGGCGGCGGAGTGCAGCTAATGAAGTAGAAGCGGCGGAGTGCAGCTTATGAGGTAGAGACGGCGGAGTGCAGCCTATGAAGTAGAGGCGGCGGAGTGCGGTCTATGAAGTAGGGGCAGTGGAATGCAGCCTATGAAGTAGAGGCGGCGGAGTGCGGCCTATGAAGTAGAGGCGGCAGAGTGCGGCCTATGAAGTGGAGGTGGCGGAGTGGAGCCTATGAAGTGGAGGCGACAGAGTGCGGCCTATGAAGTAGAGGCGGCAGATTGCAGCCTATAAAATAGAGGCGACGGAGTGCAGCCTATGATTTAGAGGCGGCAGAGTGTGGCCTATGAAGTAGAGGCGGCAGAGTGCAGCCTATGAAGTACAGGCGGCAGAGTTCGGCCTTTGAAGTAAAGGTGGCAGAGTGCGGGCTATGAAGTAGAGGCGGTGGAGTGCAGCCTATGAAGTAGAGGTGGCGGAGAGGTGGCGGAGTGCAGAGTAGGAAGTAGAGGCGGCAGATTGCAGCCTATGAAATTGAGGCGACGGAGTGCAGCCTATGAATTAGAGGCGGCAGATTGTGGCCTATGAAGTAGAGGCCACAGAGTGCAGCCTATGAAGTACAGGCGGCAGAGTTCGGCCTTTGAAGTAGAGGTGGCAGAGTGCGACCTATGAAGTAGAGGCGGTGGAGTGCAGCCTATGAAGTAGAGGCGGCGGAGAGGTGGCGGAGTGCAGAGTAGGAAGTAGAGGGGCAGAGTGCGGCCTATGAAGTAGAGGTGGCAGAGTGCGGCCTATGAAGTACAGGCGGCGAAATGCGGCCTATGAAGTAGAGGCAGCGGAGTGCTGCTTATGAAGTAGAGGCGGCGGAGTGCAGCTAATGAAGTAGAATCGGTGGAGTGCAGCTTATGAAGTAGAGACGGCGGAGTGTAGCCTATGAAGTAGAGGCGGCGGAGTGCGGTCTATGAAGTAGAAGAGGCGGAGTGCAGCCTATGAAGTAGAGGCAGCGGAGTGCTGCTTATGAAGTAGAGGCGGCGGAGTGCAGCTAATGAAGTAGAAGCGGAGGAGTGCAGCTTATGAAGTAGAGGCGGTGGAGTGCGGCCTATGAAGTAGAGGCGTTGGAATGCAGCCTATGAAGTAGGGGCAGTGGAATGCAGCCTATGAAGTAGAGGCGGCGGAGTGCGGCCTATGAAGTAGAGGCGGCAGCGTGCGGCCTATGAAGTGGAGGTGGCGGAGTGGAGCCTATGAAGTGGAGGTGACAGAGTGCGGCCTATGAAGTAGAGGCGGCAGATTGCAGCCTATGCAATAGAGGCGACGGAGTGCAGCCTATGAATTAGAGGCGGCAGAGAGTGGCCTATGAAGTAGAGGCGGCAGAGTGCAGCCTATGAAGTATAGGCGGCAGAGTTTAGCCTTTGAAGTAGAGGTGGCAGAGTGCAGGCTCTGAAGTAGAGGCGGTGGAGTGCAGCCTATGAAGTAGAGGCAGCGGAGAGGTGGCAGAGTGCAAAGTAGGAAGTAGAGGTGGCAGAGTGCGGCCAATGAAGTAGAGGTGGCAGAGTGCGGCCTATGAAGTACAGGCGGCGGAGTGCGGCCTATGAAGTAGAGGTGGCAGAGTGCGGGCTCTGAAGTAGAGGCGGCAGAGTGCAGCCTATGAAGTAGAGGCGGCGGAGAGGTGGCGGAGTGCAGAGTAGAAAGTAGAGGCGGCAGAGTGCGGCCAATGAAGTAGAGGTGGCAGAGTGTGGCCTATGAAGTACAGGCGGCGGAGTGCGGCCTATGAAGTAGAGGTGGCAGAGTGCGGGCTCTGAAGTAGAGGCGGCGGAGTGCAGCCTATGAAGTAGAGGAATTGGAATGCAGCCTATGAAGTAGGGGCGGTGGAATGTAGCCTATGAAGTAGAGGCAGCGGAGTGCGGCTTATGAAGTAGAGGCGGCGGAGTACAGTCTATGAAGTGGAGTCGGTGGAGTGCACCTATGAAGTGGAGTTGGCCGAGTGCAGCCTATGAAGTAGAGGCGGCAGAGTGCAGCCTATGAAGTAGAGGTGGCAGAGTGCGGCCTATGAAGTACAGGCGGCGGAGTGCGGCCTATGAAGTAGAGGTGGCAGAGTGCGGGCTCTGAAGTGGAGGCGGCGGAGTGCAGCCTATGAAGTAGAGGCATTGGAATGCAGCCTATGAAGTAGGGGCGGAGGAATGCAGCTCATGAAGTAGAGGCAGCGGAGTGCGTCTTATGAAGTAGAGGCGATGGAGTGCAGCCTATGAAGTGGAGTCGGTGGAGTGCACCTATGAAGTGGAGTCGGCAGAGTGCAGCCTATGAAGTAGAGGCGGCGGAGTGCAGCCTATGAAGTAGAGGCATTGGAATGCAGCCTATGAAGTAGGGGCGGTGGAATGCAGCCTATGAAGTGGAGGCGGCGGAGTACGGCCTATGAAGTAGAGGCGGCAGATTGCGGCCTATGAAATAGAGGTGGCGGAGTGAAGCCTATGAAGTAGAGGCGGCAGATTGCAGCTTATGAAATAGAGGCGACGGAGTGCAACCTATGAAGTAGAGGTGGCAGAGTGTGGCCTATGAAGTAGAGGCGGCGGAGTGTGGCCTATGAAGTAGAGGTGGCAGAGTGCGGCCTATGAAGTATAGGTGGAGGAGTGCGGCCTATGAAGTAGAGGTGACAGAGTGCGGGCTATGAAGTAGAGGCGGTGGAGTGTAGCCTATGAAGTAGAGGCGGCGGAGTGCGTCCTATGAAGTAGAGGCGGTGGAGTGCGGCCTATGAAGTGGAGGCAGCGGAGTGCTGCGGAGTGCTGCGGAGTGCTGCGGAGTGTGGCCTATGAAGTAGAGGCGGCAGAATGCGGCCTATGAAGTAGAGACGGCGGAGTGCTGCTTATGAAGTAGAGGCGGCGGACTGCAGCTAATGAAGTAGAAGCAGCAGAGTGCAGCTTATGAAGTAGAGATGGCAGAGTGCAGCCTATGAAGTAGAGGCGGCGGAGTGCAGTCTATGAAGTAGAAGAATTGGAGTGCAGCCATTGAAGTAGAGGCGGCGGAGTGCGGCCTATGAAGTAGAGGCATTGGAATGCAGCCTATGAAGTAGGGGTAGTGGAATGCAGCCTATGAAGTAGAGGTGGTGGAGTGCGGCCTATGAAGTAGAGGCGGCAGAGTGCGGCCTATGAAGTGGAGATGGCGGAGTGGAGCCTATGAAGTGGAAGTGACAGAGTGCGGCCTATGAAGTAGAGGCGGCAGATTGCAGCCTATGAAATAGAGGCGACAGAGTGCAGCCTATGAATTAGAGGCGTCAGAGTGTGGCCTATGAAGTAGAGGCGGCAGAGTGCAGCCTATGAAGTACAGGCGGCAGAGTTCGGCCTTTGAAGTAGAGGTGGCAGAGTGCGGGCTATGAAGTAGAGGCGGTGGAGTGCAGCCTATGAAGTAGAGGCGGCGGAGAGGTGGCGGAGTGCAGAGTAGGAAGTAGAGGCGGCAGATTGCAGCCTATGAAATAGAGGGGACGGAGTGCAGCCTATGAATTAGAGGCGGCAGAGTGTGGCCTATGAAGTAGAGCCGGCAGATTGCAGCCTATGAAGTACAGGCGGCAGAGTTCGGCCTTTGAAGTAGAGGTGTCAGAGTGCGGGCTATGAAGTAGAGGCGGTGGAGTGCAGCCTATGAAGTAGAGGCGGCGGAGAGGTGGTGGAGTGCAGAGTAGGAACTAGAGGCGGCAGAGTGCGGCCTATGAAGTAGAGATGGCAGAGTGCGGCCTATGAAGTACAGGCGGCGGAGTGCGGCCTATGAAGTAGAGGTGGCAGAGTGCAGGCTCTGAAGTAGAGGCGGCGGAGTGCAGCCTATGAAGTAGAGGCATTGGAATGCAGCCTATGAAGTAGGGGCGGTGGAATGCAGCCTATGAAGTAGAGGCAGCGGAGTGCGGCTTATGCAGTAGAGGCGGCGGAGTGCAGCCTATGAAGTGGAGTCGGTGGAGGGCACCTATGAAGTAGAGGCATTGGAATGCATCCTATGAAGTAGGGGCGGTAGAATGCAGCCTATGAAGTAGAGGCAGCGGAGTGCGGCCTATGAAGTAGAGGCGGCAGATTGCGGCCTATGAAATAGAGGCGGCGGAGTGCAGCCTATGAAGTAGAGGCCCCAGAGTGCAGCGTAAGAAGTAGAGGTGTCGGAGTGCGACCTATGAAGTGGAGGCGGTGGAGTTCGGCCTATGAAGTAGAGGCGGCGGAGTGCGGCCTATGAAGTAGAGGCAGTGGAGTGCAGCCTATGAAGTGGAGGTGGCAGAGTGCAGTCTATGAAGTGGAGGCAGCGGAGTGCTGCAGAGTGCTGCGGAGTGTGGCCTATGAAGTAGAGGCGGCAGAGTGCAGCCTATGAAGTAGAGACGGCGGAGTGCAGCCTATGAAGTAGAGGCGGCGGAGTGCGGTCTATGAAGTAGAAGAGGCAGAGTGCAGCCTATGAACTAGAGGCTGCGGAGTGCTGCTTATGAAGTAGAGGCGGCGGAGTGCAGCTAATGAAGTAGAAGCGGCGGAGTGCAGCTTATGAAGTAGAGGCGGTGGAGTGCGGCCTATGAAGTAGAGGTGTTGGAATGCAGCCTATGAAGTAGGGGTAGTGGAATGCAGCCTATGAAGTAGAGGCGGCGGAGTGCGGCCTATGAAGTAGAGGCGGCAGAGTGCGGCCTATGAAGTGGAGGTGGCGGAGTGGAGCCTATGAAGTGGAGGCGACAGAGTGCTGCCTATGAAGTAGAGGCGGCAGATTGCAGCCTATGAAATAGAGGCGACGGAGTGCAGCCTATCAATTAGAGGCGGCAGAGTGTGGCCTATGAAGTAGAGGTGGCAGAGTGCAGCCTATGAAGTACAGGCGGCAGAGTGCGGCTTATGAAGTAGAGACGGCGGAGTGCAGCCTATGAAGTAGAGGCGGCAGAGTGCGGTCTATCAAGTAGAAGAGGCGGAGTGCAGCCTATGAAGTAGAGGCAGCGGAGTGCTGCTTATGAAGTAGAGGCGGCGGAGTGCAGCTAATGAAGTAGAGGTGGCAGAGTGCGGGCTATGAAGTAGAGGCGGTGGAGTGCAGCCTATGAAGTAGAGGCAGTGGAGAGGTGGCGGAGTGCAGTGTAGGAAGTAGAGGTGGCGGAGTGCGACCTATGAATTGTATGCGGTGGAATGCTACTTATGAAGTAGAGGCGGCGGAGTGCGTCCTATGAAGTAGAGGCGGTGGAGTGCGGCCTATGAAGTAGAGGCGGCAGAGTGCGGCCTATGAAGTAGAGGCAGTGGAGTGCAGCCTATGAAGTGGAGGTGGCAGAGTGCAGCCTATGAAGTGGAGGCAGCGGAGTGCTGCGGAGTGTGGCCTATGAAGTAGAGGCGGCAGAGTGCGGCCTATGAAGTAGAGATGGCGGAGTGCAGCCTATGAAGTAGAGGCGGCGGAGTGCGGTCTATGAAGTAGAAGAGGCGGAGTGCAGCCTATGAAGTAGAGGCAGCGGAGTGCTGCTTATGAAGTAGAGGCGGCGGAGTGCAGCTAATGAAGTAGAAGCAGCGGAGTGCAGCTTATGAAGTAGAGACGGTGGAGTGTAGCCTATGAAGTAGAGGCGGCGGAGTGCGTTCTATGAAGTAGAAGAGGCGGAGTGTAGCCTATGAAGTAGAGGCAGCGGAGTGCTGCTTATGAAGTAGAGGCGGCGGAGTGCAGCTAATGAAGTAGAAGCGGTGGAGTGCGGCCTATGAAGTAGAGATGGCGGAGTGCAGCCTATGAAGTAGAGGCGGCGGAGTGCGGTCTATGAAGTAGAAGAGGCGGAGTGCAGCCTATGAAGTAGAGGCAGCGGAGTGCTGCTTATGAAGTAGAGGCGGCGGAGTGCAGCTAATGAAGTAGAAGCGGCAGAGTGCAGCTTATGAAGTAGAGGCGGTGGAGTGCGGCCTATGAAGTAGAGGTGTTGGAATTCAGCCTATGAAGTAGGGGCAGTGGAATGCAGCCTATGAAGTAGAGGCGGCGGAGTGCGGCCTATGAAGTAGAGGCGGCAGAGTGCGGCCTATGAAGTGGAGGTGGCGGAGTGGAGCCTATGAAGTGGAGGCGACAGAGTGCGGCCTATGAAGTAGAGGCGGCAGATTGCAGCCTATGAAATAGAGGCGACGGAGTGCAGCCTTTCAATTAGAGGCGGCAGAGTGTGGCCTATGATGTAGAGGCGGCAGAGTGCAGCCTATGAAGTACAGGCGACAGAGTGCGGTCTATGAAGTAGAGACGGTGGAGTGCAGCCTATGAAGTAGAGGCGGCGGAGTGCGGTCTATCAAGTAGAAGAGGCGGAGTGCAGCCTATGAAGTAGAGGCAGCGGAGTGCTGCTTATGAAGTAGAGGCGGCGGAGTGCAGCTAATGAAGTAGAGGCGGCAGATTGCGGCCTATGAAATAGAGGCGGCGGAGTGCAGCCTATGAAGTAGAGGCGGCAGAGTGCGGCCTATAAAGTAGAGGCGGCGGAGTGCGGCCTATGAAGGTGAGGCGGCGGAGTGTAGCTAATGAAGTAGAAGCGGCAGAGTGCAGCTTATGAAGTAGAGGCGGTGGAGTGCAGCCTATGAAGTAGAGTCATTGGAATGCAGCCTATGAAGTAGGGGCGGTGGAATGCAGCCTATGAAGTAGAGGCGGCGGTGTTCGGAAAATGAAGTAGAGGCGGCAGATTGCAGCCTATGAAATAGAGGCGGTGGAGTGCAGCCTATGAAGTAGAGGCGGCAGATTGCATCCTATGAAATAGAGGCGACGGAGTGCAGCCTATGATGTAGAGGTTGCAGATTGTGGCCTATGAAGTAGAGGCGGCGGAGTGCAGCCTATGAAGTAGAGGTGGCAGAGTGCGGCCTATGAAGTACAGGTGGCGGAGTGCGGCCTATGAAGTAGAGGTGACAGAGTGCGGGCTATGAAGTAGAGGTAGCAGAGTGTGGCCTATGAAGTACATGCGGCGGAGTGCGGCCTATGAAGTAGAGGTGGCAGAGTGCGGGCTATGAAGTAGAGGCGGTGGAGTGCAGCCTATGAAGTAGAGGCAGTGGAGAGGTGGCGGAGTGCAGTGTAGGAAGTAGAGGTGGCGGAGTGCGACCTATGAAGTGTAGGCGGTGGAGTGCTACCTATGAAGTAGAGGCGGCGGAGTGCGTCCTATGAAGTAGAGGCGGTGGAGTGCGGCCTATGAAGTAGAGGCCGCAGAGTGCAGCCTATGAAGTAGAGGCAGTGGAGTGCAGCCTATGAAGTGGAGGTGGCAGAGTGCAGCCTATGAAGTGGAGGCAGCTTAGTGCTGCGGAGCGTGGCCTATGAAGTAGAGGTGGCAGAGTGCGGCCTATGAAGTACAGGTGGCGGAGTGCGGCCTATGAAGTAGAGGTGACAGAGTGCGGGCTATGAAGTAGAGGTAGCAGAGTGTGGCCTATGAAGTACATGCGGCGGAGTGCGGCCTATGAAGTAGAGGTGGCAGAGTGCGGGCTATGAAGTAGAGGCGGTGGAGTGCAGCCTATGAAGTAGAGGCAGTGGAGAGGTGGCGGAGTGCAGTGTAGGAAGTAGAGGTGGCGGAGTGCGACCTATGAAGTGTAGGCGGTGGAGTGCTACCTATGAAGTAGAGGCGGCGGAGTGCGTCCTATGAAGTAGAGGCGGTGGAGTGCGGCCTATGAAGTAGAGGCCGCAGAGTGCAGCCTATGAAGTAGAGGCAGTGGAGTGCAGCCTATGAAGTGGAGGTGGCAGAGTGCAGCCTATGAAGTGGAGGCAGCGGAGTGCTGCGGAGCGTGGCCTATGAAGTAGAGGCGGCAGAGTGCGGCCTATGAAGTAGAGACGGCAGAGTGCAGCCTTTGAAGTAGAGGCGGCGGAGTGCGGTCTATGAAGTAGAAGAGGCGGAGTGCAGCCTATGAAGTAGAGGCAGCGGAGTGCTGCTTATGAAGTAGAGGTGGCGGAGTGCAGCTAATGAAGTAGAAGCGGCGGAGTGCAGCTTATGAAGTAGAGGCGGTAGAGTGCAGCCTATGAAGTAGAGGCGGCAGAGTGCGGCCTATGAAGTGGAGGTGGCGGAGTGGAGCCTATGAAGTGGAGGCGACAGAGTGCGGCCTATGAAGTGGAGGCAGCGGAGTGCTGCGGAGTGTGGCCTATGAAGTAGAGGCGGCAGAGTGCGGCCTATGAAGTAGAGACGGCGGAGTGCAGCCTATAAAGTAGAGGCGGCGGAGTGCGGTCTATGAAGTAGAAGAGGCGGAGTGCAGCCTATGAAGTAGAGGCAGCGGAGTGCTGCTTATGAAGTAGAGGCGACGGAGTGCAGCTAATGAAGTAGAAGCGGCGGAGTGCAGCTTATGAAGTAGAGACGGTGGAGTGTAGCCTATGAAGTAGAGGCGGCGGAGTGCGTTCTATGAAGTAGAAGAGGCGGAGTGTAGCCTATGAAGTAGAGGCGGCGGAGAGGTGGCGGAGTGCAGAGTAGAAAGTAGAGGCGGCAGAGTGCGGCCAATGAAGTAGAGGTGGCAGAGTGTGGCCTATGAAGTACAGGCGGCGGAGTGCGGCCTATGAAGTAGAGGTGGCAGAGTGCGGGCTCTGAAGTAGAGGCGGCGGAGTGCAGCCTATGAAGTAGAGGAATTGGAATGCAGCCTATGAAGTAGGGGCGGTGGAATGTAGCCTATGAAGTAGAGGCAGCGGAGTGCGGCTTATGAAGTAGAGGCGGCAGAGTGCAGTCTATGAAGTGGAGTCAGTGGAGTGCACCTATGAAGTGGAGTTGGCAGAGTGCAGCCTATGAAGTAGAGGCGGCAGAGTGCAGCCTATGAAGTAGAGGTGGCAGAGTGCGGCCTATGAAGTACAGGCGGCGGAGTGCGGCCTATGAAGTAGAGGTGGCAGAGTGCGGGCTCTGAAGTGGAGGCGGCGGAGTGCAGCCTATGAAGTAGAGGCATTGGAATGCAGCCTATGAAGTAGGGGCGGTGGAATGCAGCTCATGAAGTAGAGGCAGCGGAGTGCGGCTTATGAAGTAGAGGCGATGGAGTGCAGCCTATGAAGTGGAGTCGGTGGAGTGCACCTATGAAGTGGAGTCGGCAGAGTGCAGCCTATGAAGTAGAGGCGGCGGAGTGCAGCCTATGAAGTAGAGGCATTGGAATGCAGCCTATGAAGTAGGGGCGGTGGAATGCAGCCTATGAAGTAGAGGCAGCAGAGTACGGCCTATGAAGTAGAGGCGGCAGATTGCGGCCTATGAAATAGAGGTGGCGGAGTGAAGCCTATGAAGTAGAGGCGGCAGATTGCAGCTTATGAAATAGAGGCGACGGAGTGCAACCTATGAAGTAGAGGTGGCAGAGTGTGGCCTATGAAGTAGAGGCGGCGGAGTGTGGCCTATGAAGTAGAGGTGGCAGAGTGCGGCCTATGAAGTATAGGTGGAGGAGTGCGGCCTATGAAGTAGAGGTGACAGAGTGCGGGCTATGAAGTAGAGGCGGTGGAGTGTAGCCTATGAAGTAGAGGCGGCGGAGTGCGTCCTATGAAGTAGAGGCGGTGGAGTGCGGCCTATGAGGTGGAGGCAGCGGAGTGCTGCGGAGTGCTGCGGAGTGCTGCGGAGTGTGGCCTATGAAGTAGAGGCGGCAGAGTGCGGCCTATGAAGTAGAGACGGCGGAGTGCTGCTTATGAAGTAGAGGCGGCGGACTGCAGCTAATGAAGTAGAAGTGGCAGAGTGCAGCTTATGAAGTAGAGATGGCAGAGTGCAGCCTATGAAGTAGAGGCGGCGGAGTGCAGTCTATGAAGTAGAAGAATTGGAGTGCAGCCATTGAAGTAGAGGCAGAGGAGTGCTGCTTATGAAGTAGAGGCAGCGGAGTGCAGCTAATTAAGTAGAAGCGGCAGAGTGCAGCTTATGAAGTAGAGGCGGCGGAGTGCGGCCTATGAAGTAGAGGCATTGGAATGCAGCCTATGAAGTAGGGGTAGTGGAATGCAGCCTATGAAGTAGAGGTGGCGGATGCGGCCTATGAAGTAGAGGCGGCAGAGTGCGGCCTATGAAGTGGAGATGGCGGAGTGGAGCCTATGAAGTGGAGGTGACAGAGTGCGGCCTATGAAGTAGAGGCGGCAGATTGCAGCCTATGAAATAGAGGCAACGGAGTGCAGCCTATGAATTAGAGGCGGCAGAGTGTGGCCTATGAAGTAGAGGTGGCAGAGTGCAGCCTATGAAGTACAGGCGGCAGAGTTCGGCCTTTGAAGTAGAGGTGGCAGAGTGCGGGCTATGAAGTAGAGGCGGTGGAGTGCAGCCTATGAAGTAGAGGCGGCGGAGAGGTGGCGGAGTGCAGAGTAGGAAGTAGAGGCGGCAGATTGCAGCCTATGAAATAGAGGGGACGGAGTGCAGCCTATGAATTAGAGGCGGCAGAGTGTGGCCTATGAAGTAGAGCCGGCAGATTGCAGCCTATGAAGTACAGGCGGCAGAGTTCGGCCTTTGAAGTAGAGGTGTCAGAGTGCGGGCTATGAAGTAGAGGCGGTGGAGTGCAGCCTATGAAGTAGAGGCGGCGGAGAGGTGGTGGAGTGCAGAGTAGGAAGTAGAGGCGGCAGAGTGCGGCCTATGAAGTAGAGATGGCAGAGTGCGGCCTATGAAGTACAGGCGGCGGAGTGCGGCCTATGAAGTAGAGGTGGCAGAGTGCAGGCTCTGAAGTAGAGGCGGCGGAGTGCAGCCTATGAAGTAGAGGCATTGGAATGCAGCCTATGAAGTAGGGGCGGTGGAATGCAGCCTATGAAGTAGAGGCAGCGGAGTGCGGCTTATGCAGTAGAGGCGGCGGAGTGCAGCCTATGAAGTGGAGTCGGTGGAGGGCACCTATGAAGTGGAGTCGGCAGACTGCAGCCTATGAAGTAGAGGCGGCGGAGTGCAGCCTATGAAGTAGAGGCATTGGAATGCATCCTATGAAGTAGGGGCGGTGGAATGCAGCCTATGAAGTAGAGGCAGCGGAGTGCGGCCTATGAAGTAGAGGTGGCAGATTGCGGCCTATGAAATAGAGGCGGCGGAGTGCAGCCTATGAAGTAGAGGCCCCAGAGTGCAGCGTACGAAGTAGAGGTGTCGGAGTGCGACCTATGAAGTGGAGGCGGTGGAGTTCGGCCTATGAAGTAGAGGCGGCGGAGTGCGGCCTATGAAGTAGAGGCGGCAGATTGCGGCCTATGAAGTAGAGGCGGCGGAGTGCGGCCTATGATGTAGAGGCGGCAGATTGCTGCCTATGAAAGAGAGGCGGCGGAGTGCGGCCTATGAAGTAGAGGTGGCAGAGTGCGAGCTATGAAGTAGAGGCGGTGGAGTGCAGCCTATGAAGTAGAGGCTGCGGAGTGCTGCTTATGAAGTTGAGGCGGCGGAGTGCAGCTAATGAAGTAGAAGCGGCGGAGTGCAGCTTATGAAGTAGAGGCGGTGGAGTGCGGCCTATGAAGTAGAGGTGTTGGAATGCAGCCTATGAAGTAGGGGTAGTGGAATGCAGCCTATGAAGTAGAGGCGGCGGAGGCAGTGGAGAGGTGGCGGAGTGCAGTGTAAGAAGTAGAGGTGGCGGAGTGCGACCTATGAAGTGTAGGCGGTGGAGTGCTACCAATGAAGTAGAGGCGGTGGAGTGCGTCCTATGAAGTAGAGGCGGTGGAGTGCGGCCTATGAAGTAGAGGCGGCAGAGTGCGGCCTATGAAGTAGAGGCAGTGGAGTGCAGCCTATGAAGTGGAGGTGGCAGAGTGCAGTCTATGAAGTGGAGGCAGCAGAGTGCTGCAGAGTGCTGCGGAGTGTGGCCTATGAAGTAGAGGCGGCAGAGTGCGGCCTATGAAGTAGAGACGGCGGAGTGCAGCCTATGAAGTAGAGACGGCGGAGTGCGGTCTATGAAGTAGAAGAGGCAGAGTGCAGCCTATGAAGTAGAGGCTGCGGAGTGCTGCTTATGAAGTAGAGGCGGCGGAGTGCAGCTAATGAAGTAGAAGCGGCGGAGTGCAGCTTATGAAGTAGAGGCGGTGGAGTGCGGCCTATGAAGTAGAGGTGTTGGAATGCAGCCTATGAAGTAGGGGTAGTGGAATGGAGCCTATGAAGTAGAGGCGGCAGAGTGCGGCCTATGAAGTGGAGGTGGCGGAGTGGAGCCTATGAAGTGGAGGCGACAGAGTGCTGCCTATGAAGTAGAGGCGGCAGATTGCAGCCTATGAAATACAGGCGACGGAGTGCAGCCTATCAATTAGAGGCGGCAGAGTGTGGCCTATGAAGTAGAGGTGGCAGAGTGCGGCTTATGAAGTAGAGACGGCGGAGTGCAGCCTATGAAGTAGAGGTGGCGGAGTGCGGTCTATCAAGTAGAAGAGGCGGAGTGCAGCCTATGAAATAGAGGCAGCGGAGTGCTGCTTATGAAGTAGAGGCGGCGGAGTGCAGCTAATGAAGTAGAGGTGGCAGAGTGCGGGCTATGAAGTAGAGGCGGTGGAGTGCAGCCTATGAAGTAGAGGCAGTGGAGAGGTGGCGGAGTGCAGTGTAGGAAGTAGAGGTGGCGGAGTGCGACCTATGAATTGTATGCGGTGGAATGCTACTTATGAAGTAGAGGCGGCGGAGTGCGTCCTATGAAGTAGAGGCGGTGGAGTGCGGCCTATGAAGTAGAGGCGGCAGAGTGCGGCCTATGAAGTAGAGGCAGTGGAGTGCAGCCTATGAAGTGGAGGTGGCAGAGTGCAGCCTATGAAGTGGAGGCAGCGGAGTGCTGCGGAGTGTGGCCTATGAAGTAGAGGCGGCAGAGTGCGGCCTATGAAGTAGAGATGGCGGAGTGCAGCCTATGAAGTAGAGGCGGCGGAGTGCGGTCTATGAAGTAGAAGAGGCGGAGTGCAGCCTATGAAGTAGAGGCAGCGGAGTGCTGCTTATGAAGTAGAGGCGGCGGAGTGCAGCTAATGAAGTAGAAGCGGCAGAGTGCAGCTTATGAAGTAGAGGCGGTGGAGTGCGGCCTATGAAGTAGAGGTGTTGGAATGCAGCCTATGAAGTAGGGGCAGTGGAATGCAGCCTATGAAGTAGAGGCGGCGGAGTGCGGCCTATGAAGTAGAGGCGGCAGAGTGCGGCCTATGAAGTGGGGGTGGCGGAGTGGAGCCTATGAAGTGGAGGCGACAGAGTGCGGCCTATGAAGTAGAGGCGGCAGATTGCAGCCTATGAAATAGAGGCGACGGAGTGCAGCCTTTCAATTAGAGGCGGCAGAGTGTGGCCTATGATGTAGAGGCGGCAGAGTGCAGCCTATGAAGTACAGGCGACAGAGTGCGGTCTATGAAGTAGAGACGGTGGAGTGCAGCCTATGAAGTAGAGGCGGCGGAGTGCGGTCTATCAAGTAGAAGAGGCGGAGTGCAGCCTATGAAGTAGAGGCAGCGGAGTGCTGCTTATGAAGTAGAGGCGGCGGAGTGCAGCTAATGAAGTAGAAGCGGCGGAGTGCAGCTTATGAAGTAGAGGCGGTGGAGTGCGGCCTATGAAGTAGAGGCGTTGGAATGCAGCCTATGAAGTAGGGGCGGTGGAATGCAGCCTATGAAGTAGAGGCAGCGGAGTGCGGCCTATGAAGTAGAGGCGGCAGATTGCGGCCTATGAAATAGAGGCGGCGGAGTGCAGCCTATGAAGTAGAGGCGGCAGAGTGCGGCCTATGAAGTAGAGGCGGCGGAGTGCGGCCTATGAAGGTGAGGCGGCGGAGTGTAGCTAATGAAGTAGAAGCGGCAGAGTGCAGCTTATGAAGTAGAGGCGGTGGAGTGCGGCCTATGAAGTAGAGTCATTGGAATGCAGCCTATGAAGTAGGGGCGGTGGAATGCAGCCTATGAAGTAGAGGCGGCGGTGTTCGGCCTATGAAGTAGAGGCGGCAGATTGCAGCCTATGAAATAGAGGCGGTGGAGTGCAGCCTATGAAGTAGAGGCGGCAGATTGCATCCTATGAAATAGAGGCGACGGAGTGCAGCCTATGATGTAGAGGTGGCAGATTGTGGCCTATGAAGTAGAGGCGGCGGAGTGTGGCCTATGAAGTAGAGGTGGCAGAGTGCGGCCTATGAAGTACAGGTGGCGGAGTGCGGCCTATGAAGTAGAGGTGACAGAGTGCGGGCTATGAAGTAGAGGTAGCAGAGTGTGGCCTATGAAGTACATGCGGCGGAGTGCGGCCTATGAAGTAGAGGTGGCAGAGTGCGGGCTATGAAGTAGAGGCGGTGGAGTGCAGCCTATGAAGTAGAGGCAGTGGAGAGGTGGCGGAGTGCAGTGTAGGAAGTAGAGGTGGCGGAGTGCGACCTATGAAGTGTAGGCGGTGGAGTGCAACCTATGAAGTAGAGGCGGCGGAGTGCATCCTATGAAGTAGAGGCGGTGGAGTGCGGCCTATGAAGTAGAGGCCGCAGAGTGCAGCCTATGAAGTAGAGGCAGTGGAGTGCAGCCTATGAAGTGGAGGTGGCAGAGTGCAGCCTATGAAGTGGAGGCAGCTTAGTGCTGCGGAGCGTGGCCTATGAAGTAGAGGTGGCAGAGTGCGGCCTATGAAGTACAGGTGGCGGAGTGCGGCCTATGAAGTAGAGGTGACAGAGTGCGGGCTATGAAGTAGAGGTAGCAGAGTGTGGCCTATGAAGTACATGCGGCGGAGTGCGGCCTATGAAGTAGAGGTGGCAGAGTGCGGGCTATGAAGTAGAGGCGGTGGAGTGCAGCCTATGAAGTAGAGGCAGTGGAGAGGTGGCGGAGTGCAGTGTAGGAAGTAGAGGTGGCGGAGTGCGACCTATGAAGTGTAGGCGGTAGAGTGCTACCTATGAAGTAGAGGCGGCGGAGTGCGTCCTATGAAGTAGAGGCGGTGGAGTGCGGCCTATGAAGTAGAGGCCGCAGAGTGCAGCCTATGAAGTAGAGGCAGTGGAGTGCAGCCTATGAAGTGGAGGTGGCAGAGTGCAGCCTATGAAGTGGAGGCAGCGGAGTGCTGCGGAGCGTGGCCTATGAAGTAGAGGCGGCAGAGTGCGGCCTATGAAGTAGAGACGGCAGAGTGCAGCCTATGAAGTAGAGGCAGCGGAGTGCGGTCTATGAAGTAGAAGAGGCGGAGTGCAGCCTATGAAGTAGAGGCAGCGGAGTGCTGCTTATGAAGTAGAGGCGGCGGAGTGCAGCTAATGAAGTAGAAGCGGCGGAGTGCAGCTTATGAAGTAGAGGCGGTGGAGTGCAGCCTATGAAGTAGAGGCGGCAGAGTGCGGCCTATGAAGTGGAGGTGGCGGAGTGGAGCCTATGAAGTGGAGGCGACAGAGTGCGGCCTATGAAGTGGAGGCAGCGGAGTGCTGCGGAGTGTGGCCTATGAAGTAGAGGCGGCAGAGTGCGGCCTATGAAGTAGAGACGGCGGAGTGCAGCCTATAAAGTAGAGGCGGCGGAGTGCGGTCTATGAAGTAGAAGAGGCGGAGTGCAGCCTATGAAGTAGAGGCAGCGGAGTGCTGCTTATGAAGTAGAGGCGGCGGAGTGCAGCTAATTAAGTAGAAGCGGCGGAGTGCAGCTTATGAAGTAGAGACGGTGGAGTGTAGCCTATGAAGTAGAGGCGGCGGAGTGCGTTCTATGAAGTAGAAGAGGCGGAGTGTAGCCTATGAAGTAGAGGCAGCGGAGTGCTGCTTATGAAGTAGAGGCGGCGGAGTGCAGCTAATGAAGTAGAAGCGGCGGAGTGCAGCTTATGAAGTAGAGGTGGTGGAGTGCGGCCTATGAAGTAGAGGCGTTGGAATGCAGCCTATGAAGTAGGGGCAGTGGAATGCAGCCTATGAAGTAGAGGTGGCGGAGTGCAGCCTATGAAGTAGAGGCGGCAGAGTGCGGCCTATGAAGTGGAGGTGGCGGAGTGGAGCCTATGAAGTGGAGGTGACAGAGTGTGGCCTATGAAGTAGAGGCGGCAGATTGCAGCCTATGAAATAGAGGCGACGGAGTGCAGCCTATGAATTAGAGGCGGCAAAGTGTGGCCCATGAAGTAGAGGCGGCAGAGTGCAGCCTATAAAGTACAGGCGGCAGAGTTTAGCCTTTGAAGTAGAGGTGGCAGAGTGCGGGCTATGAAGTAGAGGCGGTGGAGTGCAAAGTAGGAAGTAGAGGCGGCAGAGTGCGGCCTATGAAGTAGAGGTGGCAGAGTGCGGCCTATAAAGTACAGGCGGTGGAGTGCGGCCTATGAAGTAGAGGTGGCAGAGTGCAGGCTCTGAAGTAGAGGCGGCGGAGTGCAGCCTATGAAGTAGAGGCATTGGAATGCAGCCTATGAAGTAGGGTCGGTGGAATGTAGCCTATGAAGTAGAGGCAGCGGAGTGCGGCTTATGAAGTAGAGGCGGCGGAGTGCAGCCTATGAAGTGGAGTCGGTGGAGTGCACCTATGAAGTGGAGTCGGCAGAGTGCAGCCTATGAAGTAGAGGTGGCAGAGTGCGGCCTATGAAGTAGAGGTGGCAGAGTGCGGCCTATGAAGTACAGGCGGCGGAGTGCGGCCTATGAAGTAGAGGTGGCAGAGTGCGGGCTCTGAAGTAGAGGCAGCGGAGTGCAGCCTATGAAGTAGGGGCAGCGGAGTGCAGCTTGTGAAGTAGAGGTGGCGGAGTGCAGCCTATGAAGTGGAGTCGGTGGAGTGCACCTATGAAGTGGAGTCGGCAGAGTGCAGCCTATGAAGTAGAGGCGGCGGAGTGCAGCCTATGAAGTAGAGGCATTGGAATGCAGCCTATGAAGTAGGGGCGGTGGAATGCAGCCTATGAAGTAGAGGCGGCGGAGTACGGCCTATTAAGTAGAGGCGGCAGATTGCAGCTTATGAAATAGAGGTGACGGAGTGCGGCCTATGAAGTAGAGGTGGCAGAGTGCGGGCTATGAAGTAGAGGCGGCAGAGTGCGGCCTATGAAGTACAGGCGGCGGAGTGTGGCCTATGAAGTAGAGGTGGCAGAGTGCAGGCTATGAAGTAGAGGCGGTGGAGTGCAGCCTATGAAGTAGAGGCAGTGTAGAGGTGGCGGAGTGCAGTGTAGGAAGTAGAGGTGGCGGAGTGCGACCTATGGAGTGTAGGCGGTGGAGTGCTACCTATGAAGTAGAGGCAGCGGAGTGCGTCCTATGAAGTAGAGGCGGTGGAGTGCGGCCTATGAAGTAGAGGCGGCAGAGTGCGGCCTATGAAAGAGAGGCAGTGGAGTGCAGCCTATTAAGTGGTGGTGGCAGAGTGCAGCCTAGGAAGTGGAGGCAGCGGAGTGCTGCGGAGTGCTGGGGAGTGTGGCCAATGAAGTAGAGGCGGCAGAGTGTGGCCTATGAAGTAGAGACGGCGGAGTGCAGCCTATGAAGTAGAGGCGGCGGAGAGCGGTCTATGAAGTAGAAGAAGCGGAATGCAGCCTATGAAGTAGAGGCAGCGGAGTGCTGCTTATGAAGTAGAGGCGGTGAAGTGCAGCTAATGAAGTAAAAGCGGCGGAGTGTAGCTTATGAAGTAGAGGTGGTGGAGTGCGGCCTATGAAGTAGAGGCGTTGGAATGCAGCCTATGAAGTAGGGGCAGTGGAATGCAGCCTATGAAGTGGAGGCGGCAGAGTGCGGCCTATGAAGTGGAGGTGGCAGATTGCAGCCTATGAAATAGAGGCGACGGAGTGCAGCCTATGAATTAGAGGCGGCAGAGTGTGGCCTATGAAGTAGAGGTGGCAGAGTGCAGCCTATGAAGTACAGGCGGCAGAGTGCGGCCTTTGAAGTAGAGGTGGCAGAGTGCGGGCTATGAAGTAGAGGCGGTGGAGTGCAGCCTATGAAGTAGAGGCGGCGGAGAGGTGGCGGAGTGCAGAGTAGGAAGTAGAGGCGGCAGAGTGTGGCCTATGAAGTAGAGACAGCGGAGTGCGGCCTATGAAGCAGAGGCAGCGAAGTGCGGCCTATGAAGTAGAGGCGGCAGAGTGCGGGCTATGAAGTATAGGCGGTGGAGTGCAGCCTATGAAGTAGAGGCAGCGGAGAGGTGGCAGAGTGCAGTGTAGGAAGCGGAGAGGTGGCAGAGTGCGGCCTATTAAGTAGAGGCGGCGGAGTGTGGCCTATGAAGTAGAGGCCGCAGAAAGCAGCCTATGATGTAGAGGTGGTGGAGTGTGGCCTATGAAGTAGAGGTGGCAGATTGCGGCCTATGAAGTAGAGGCAGCGGAGTGCGGCCTATGAAATAGAGGCGGCAGAGTGCAGCCTATAAAGGAGAGGCAGCGGAGCCCAGCCTATGAAGTAAAGGCAGTGGAGAGGTGGCAGAGTGCAGCGTACGAAGTAGAGGTGGCGGAGTGTGACCTATGAAGTGGAGGTGGTGGAGTGCGGCCTATAAAGTATAGGTGGCGGAGTGCGTCCTATGAAGTAGAGGCGGTGGAGTGCTTCCTATGAAGCAGAGGCGGCAGAGTGCGGCCTATGAAGTAGAGGCAGTGGAGTGAAGCCTATGAAGTGGAGGTGGCAGAGTGCAGCCTATGAAGTGGAGGCAGCGGAGTGCTGCGGAGTGCTGCGGAGTGTGGCCTATGAAGTAGAGGTGGTGGAGTGCGGCCTATGAAGTAGAGGCTGTGGAATGCAGCGTATGAAGTAGAGGTGGTGGAGTGCGGCCTATGAAGTAGAGGCGGCGGAGTGCAGCCTATGAAGTAGAGGCAGCGGAGTGCAGTCTAGGAAGTAGAGGCAGCAGAGTGCAGCCTGGAGTGCAGCCTATGAAGTAGAGGTGGCGGAGCGCAGCCTATGAAGTAGAGGCGGTGGAGTGCAGCCTGTGAAGTGGAGGCGGCGGAGTGCAGCCTATGAAGTGGAGGCAGCGGAGTGCAGCCTATGAAGTGGAGGCGGCGGAGTGCTGCTTATGAAGTAGAGGCGGCGGAGTGCAGCCTATGAAGTGGAGTCAGTGGAGTGCGCCTATGAAGTGGAGTCAGCAGAGTGCAGCCTATGAAGTAGAGGCGGCGGAGTGTAGCTAATGAAGTAGAAGCGGCAGAGTGCAGCTTATGAAGTAGAGGCAGTGGAGTGCGGCCTATGAAGTAGAGGCATTGGAATGCAGCCTATGAAGTAGGAGCGGTGGATTGCAGCCTATGAAGTAGAGGCAGCAGAGTGCGGCCTATGAAGTAGAGGCGGCAGATTGCAGCCTATGAAATAGAGGCGGCAGAGTGCAGCCTATGAAGTAGTGGCGGCAGAGTGCGGCCTATGAAGTAGAGGCGGCGGAGTGCAGCCTATGAAGTAGAGGCGGCAGAGTGTAGCTAATGAAGTAGAAGCGGCAGAATGCAGCTTATGAAGTAGAGGCGGTGGAGTGCGGCCCATGAAGTAGAGGCATTGGAATGCAGCCTATGAAGTAGGGGTGGTGGAATGCAGCCTATGAAGTAGAGGCGGCGGAGTGCGGCCTATGAAGTAGAGGCGGCAGATTGCAGCCTATGAAATAGAGGTTGCGGAGTGCAGCCTATGAAGTAGAGGCGGCAGATTGCAGCCTATGAAATATAGGCAACGGAGTGCAGCCTATGAAGTAGAGGTGGCAGAGTGTGGCCTATGAAGTAGAGGCGGCAGAGTGCGGCCTATGAGGTACAGGCAGCAGAGTGCGGCCTATGAAGTAGAGGTGGCAGACTGCGGGCTATGAAGTAGAGGCGGTGGAGTGCAGCCTATGAAGTAGAGGCAGTGGAGAGGTGGCGGAGTGCAGTGTAGGAAGTAGAGGTGGCTGAGTGCGGCCTATTAAGTAGAGGCGGCAGAGTGCGGCCTATGAAGTAGAGGTAGCAGAATGCAGCCTATGAAGTAGAGGTGGTACAGTGCGGCCTATGAAGTAGAGGCGGCAGATTGCGGCCTATGAAGTAGAGGCGGCAGAGTGCGGCCTATGAAGTAGAGGCAGTAGAGTGCGGCCTATGCAGTAGAGGCAGTGGAGGACACTCTATGAAGTAGAGGCGGCGGAGTGCAGCCTGGAGTGCAGCCTATGAAGTAGAGGCGGCAGAGTGTGGCCTATCAAGTAGAGACGGCGGAGTGTGGCCTATGAAGTAGAGGCAGCGGAGCCCAGCCTATGAAGTAAAGGCAGCGGAGAGTTGGTGGAGTGCAGCGTACGAAGTAGAGATGGTGGAGTGCGACCTATGTAGTGGAGGCGGTGGAGTGCGGCCTATGAAGTAGAGGCAGCAGAGTGCGTCCTTTGAAGTAGAGGCGGTGGAGTGCGGCCTATGAAGTAGAGGTGGCAGAGTGCGGCTTATGAATTGGAGGTGGTGGAGAGCAGCCTATGAAGTGGAGGTGGCAGAGTGCAGCCTATGAAGTGGAGGCAGCGGAGTGCTGCGGAGTGCGGCCTATGAAGTAGAGGCGGTGGAGTGCAGCCTATGAAGTAGAGGCAGCAGAGTGCAGCCTGGAGTGCAGCCTATGAAGTAGAGGTGGCGGAGCGCAGCCTATGAAGTAGAGGCGGTGGAGTGCAGCCTGTGAAGTGGAGGCGGCGGAGTGCAGCCTATGAAGTGGAGGCAGCGGAGTGCAGCCTATGAAGTGGAGGCGGCGGAGTGCTGCTTATGAAGTAGAGGCGGCGGAGTGCAGCCTATGAAGTGGAGTCGGTGGAGTGCGCCTATGAAGTGGAGTCGGCAGAGTGCAGCCTATGAAGTAGAGGCGGCGGAGTGTAGCTAATGAAGTAGAAGTGGCAGAGTGCAGCTTATGAAGTAGAGGCAGTGGAGTGTGGCCTATGAAGTAGAGGCATTGGAATGCAGCCTATGAAGTAGGGGCGGTGGATTGCAGCCTATGAAGTAGAGGCAGCAGAGTGCGGCCTATGAAGTAGAGGCGGCAGATTGCGGCCTATGAAATAGAGGCGGCAGAGTGCAGCCTATGAAGTAGAGGTGGCAGAGTGCGGCCTATGAAGTAGAGGCGGCGGAGTGCAGCCTATGAAGTAGAGGCGGCGGAGTGTAGCTAATGAAGTAGAAGCAGCGGAATCCAGCTTATGAAGTAGAGGCGGTGGAGTGCGGCCCATGAAGTAGAGGCATTGGAATGCAGCCTATGAAGTAGGGGTGGTGGAATGCAGCCTATGAAGTAGAGGCGGCGGAGTGCGGCCTATGAAGTAGAGGCGGCAGATTGCGGCCTATGAAATAGAGGTTGCGGAGTGCAGCCTATGAAGTAGAGGCGGCAGATTGCAGCCTATGAAATATAGGCAACGGAGTGCAGCCTATGAAGTAGAGGTGGCAGAGTGTGGCCTATGAAGTAGAGGCGGCAGAGAGCAGCCTATGAAGTACAGGCAGCAGAGTGCGGCCTATGACGTAGAGGTGGCAGACTGCGGGCTATGAAGTAGAGGCGGTGGAGTGCAGCCTATGAAGTAGAGGCAGTGGAGAGGTGGCGGAGTGCAGTGTAGGAAGTAGAGGTGGCTGAGTGCGGCCTATTAAGTAGAGGTGGCAGAGTGCGGCCTATGAAGTAGAGGTAGCAGAATGCAGCCTATGAAGTAGAGGTGGTGCAGTGCGGCCTATGAAGTAGAGGCGGCAGATTGCGGCCTATGAAGTAGAGGCGGCAGAGTGCGGCCTATGAAGTAGAGGCGGTAGAGTGCGGCCTATGCAGTAGAGGCAGTGGAGGACACTCTATGAAGTAGAGGCGGCGGAGTGCAGCCTGGAGTGCAGCCTCTGAAGTAGAGGCGGCAGAGTGTGGCCTATCAAGTAGAGACGGCGGAGTGTGGCCTATGAAGTAGAGGCAGCGGAGCCCAGCCTATGAAGTAAAGGCAGCGGAGAGGTGGTGGAGTGCAGCGTACGAAGTAGAGATGGTGGAGTGCGACCTATGTAGTGGAGGCGGTGGAGTGCGGCCTATGAAGTAGAGGCAGCAGAGTGCGTCCTTTGAAGTAGAGGCGGTGGAGTGCGGCCTATGAAGTAGAGGTGGCAGAGTGTGGCTTATGAAGTGGAGGTGGTGGAGAGCAGCCTATGAAGTGGAGGTGGCAGAGTGCAGCCTATGAAGTGGAGGCAGCGAAGTGCTGCGGAGTGCGGCCTATGAAGTAGAGGCGGTGGAGTGCAGCCTATGAAGTAGAGGCGGCAGAATGCAGCGTATGAAGTAGAGGCGGCGGTGTTCGGCCTATGAAGTAGAGGCGGCAGATTGCGGCCTATGAAATAGAGGCGGTGGAGTGCAGCCTATGAAGTAGAGGCGGCAGATTGCAGCCTATGAAATAGAGGCGACGGAGTGCAGCCTATGATGTAGAGGTGGCAGATTGTGGCCTATGAAGTAGAGGCGGCGGAGTGCGGCCTATGAAGTAGAGGTGGCGGAGTGCGGCCTATGAAGTAGAGGTGACAGAGTGCGGGCTATGAAGTAGAGGTAGCAGAGTGTGGCCTATGAAGTACATGCGGCGGAGTGCGGCCTATGAAGTAGAGGTGGCAGAGTGCGGGCTATGAAGTAGAGGCGGTGGAGTGCAGCCTATGAAGTAGAGGCAGTGGAGAGGTGGCGGAGTGCAGTGTAGGAAGTAGAGGTGGCAGAGTGCGACCTATGAAGTGTAGGCGGTGGAGTGCTACCTATGAAGTAGAGGCGGCGGAGTGCGTCCTATGAAGTAGAGGCGGTGGAGTGCGGCCTATGAAGTAGAGGCCGCAGAGTGCAGCCTATGAAGTAGAGGCAGTGGAGTGCAGCCTATGAAGTGGAGGTGGCAGAGTGCAGCCTATGAAGTGGAGGCAGCGGAGTGCTGCGGAGCGTGGCCTATGAAGTAGAGGCGGCAGAGTGCGGCCTATGAAGTAGAGACGGCAGAGTGCAGCCTATGAAGTAGAGGCGGCGGAGTGCGGTCTATGAAGTAGAAGAGGCGGAGTGCAGCCTATGAAGTAGAGGCAGCGGAGTGCTGCTTATGAAGTAGAGGCGGCGGAGTGCAGCTAATGAAGTAGAAGCGGCGGAGTGCAGCTTATGAAGTAGAGGCGGTGGAGTGCAGCCTATGAAGTAGAGGCGGCAGAGTGCGGCCTATGAAGTGGAGGTGGCGGAGTGGAGCCTATGAAGTGGAGGCGACAGAGTGCGGCCTATGAAGTGGAGGCAGCGGAGTGCTGCGGAGTGTGGCCTATGAAGTAGAGGCGGCAGAGTGCGGCCTATGAAGTAGAGACGGCGGAGTGCAGCCTATAAAGTAGAGGCGGCGGAGTGCGGTCTATGAAGTAGAAGAGGCGGAGTGCAGCCTATGAAGTAGAGGCAGCGGAGTGCTGCTTATGAAGTAGAGGCGGCGGAGTGCAGCTAATGAAGTAGAAGCAGCGGAGTGCATCTTATGAAGTAGAGACGGTGGAGTGCAGCCTATGAAGTAGAGGCAGTGGAGAGGTGGCGGAGTGCAGTGTAGGAAGTAGAGGTGGCAGAGTGCGACCTATGAAGTGTAGGCGGTGGAGTGCTACCTATGAAGTAGAGGCGGCGGAGTGCGTCCTATGAAGTAGAGGCGGTGGAGTGCGGCCTATGAAGTAGAGGCCGCAGAGTGCAGCCTATGAAGTAGAGGCAGTGGAGTGCAGCCTATGAAGTGGAGGTGGCAGAGTGCAGCCTATGAAGTGGAGGCAGCGGAGTGCTGCGGAGCGTGGCCTATGAAGTAGAGGCGGCAGAGTGCGGCCTATGAAGTAGAGACGGCAGAGTGCAGCCTATGAAGTAGAGGCGGCGGAGTGCGGTCTATGAAGTAGAAGAGGCGGAGTGCAGCCTATGAAGTAGAGGCAGCGGAGTGCTGCTTATGAAGTAGAGGCGGCGGAGTGCAGCTAATGAAGTAGAAGCGGCGGAGTGCAGCTTATGAAGTAGAGGCGGTGGAGTGCAGCCTATGAAGTAGAGGCGGCAGAGTGCGGCCTATGAAGTGGAGGTGGCGGAGTGGAGCCTATGAAGTGGAGGCGACAGAGTGCGGCCTATGAAGTGGAGGCAGCGGAGTGCTGCGGAGTGTGGCCTATGAAGTAGAGGCGGCAGAGTGCGGCCTATGAAGTAGAGACGGCGGAGTGCAGCCTATAAAGTAGAGGCGGCGGAGTGCGGTCTATGAAGTAGAAGAGGCGGAGTGCAGCCTATGAAGTAGAGGCAGCGGAGTGCTGCTTATGAAGTAGAGGCGGCGGAGTGCAGCTAATGAAGTAGAAGCAGCGGAGTGCATCTTATGAAGTAGAGACGGTGGAGTGTAGCCTATGAAGTAGAGGCGGCGGAGTGCGTTCTATGAAGTAGAAGAGGCGGAGTGTAGCCTATGAAGTAGAGGCAGCGGAGTGCTGCTTATGAAGTAGAGGCGGCGGAGTGGAGCTAATGAAGTAGAAGCGGCGGAGTGCAGCTTATGAAGTAGAGGTGGTGGAGTGCGGCCTATGAAGTAGAGGCGTTGGAATGCAGCCTATGAAGTAGGGGCAGTGGAATGCAGCCTATGAAGTAGAGGCGGCGGAGTGCAGCCTATGAAGTAGAGGCGGCAGAGTGCGGCCTATGAAGTGGAGGTGGCGGAGTGGAGCCTATGAAGTGGAGGTGACAGAGTGTGGCCTATGAAGTAGAGGCGGCAGATTGCAGCCTATGAAATAGAGGCGACGGATTGCAGCCTATGAATTAGAGGCGGCAGAGTGTGGCCCATGAAGTAGAGGCGGCAGAGTGCAGCCTATAAAGTACAGGCGGCAGAGTTTAGCCTTTGAAGTAGAGGTGGCAGAGTGCGGGCTATGAAGTAGAGGCGGTGGAGTGCAGAGTAGGAAGTAGAGGCGGCAGAGTGCGGCCTATGAAGTAGAGGTGGCAGAGTGCGGCCTATAAAGTACAGGTGGTGGAGTGCGGCCTATGAAGTAGAGGTGGCAGAGTGCAGGCTCTGAAGTAGAGGCGGCGGAGTACAGCCTATGAAGTAGAGGCATTGGAATGCAGCCTATGAAGTAGGGTCGGTGGAATGTAGCCTATGAAGTAGAGGCAGCGGAGTGCGGCTTATGAAGTAGAGGCGGCGGAGTGCAGCCTATGAAGTGGAGTCGGTGGAGTGCACCTATGAAGTGGAGTCGGCAGAGTGCAGCCTATGAAGTAGAGGTGGCAGAGTGCGGCCTATGAAGTAGAGGTGGCAGAGTGCGGCCTATGAAGTACAGGCGGCGGAGTGCGGCCTATGAAGTAGAGGTGGCAGAGTGCGGGCTCTGAAGTAGAGGCAGCAGAGTGCAGCCTATGAAGTAGAGGCATTGGAATGCAGCCTATGAAGTAGGGGCAGTGGAGTGCGGCTTGTGAAGTAGAGGCGGCGGAGTGCAGCCTATGAAGTAGAGGCGGCGGAGAGGTGGCGGAGTGCAGAGTAGGAAGTAGAGGCGGCAGAGTGCGGCCTATGAAGTAGAGACAGCGGAGTGCGGCCTATGAAGCAGAGGCAGCGAAGTGCGGCCTATGAAGTAGAGGCGGCAGAGTGCGAGCTATGAAGTATAGGCGGTGGAGTGCAGCCTATGAAGTAGAGGCAGCGGAGAGGTGGCAGAGTGCAGTGTAGGAAGCGGAGAGGTGGCAGAGTGCGGCCTATTAAGTAGAGGCGGCGGAGTGTGGCCTATGAAGTAGAGGCCGCAGAAAGCAGCCTATGATGTAGAGGTGGTGGAGTGTGGCCTATGAAGTAGAGGTGGCAGATTGCGGCCTATGAAGTAGAGGCGGCGGAGTGCGGCCTATGAAATAGAGGCGGCAGAGTGCAGCCTATAAAGGAGAGGCAGCGGAGCCCAGCCTATGAAGTAAAGGCAGCGGAGAGGTGGCAGAGTGCAGCGTACGAAGTAGAGGTGGCGGAGTGTGACCTATGAAGTGGAGGTGGTGGAGTGCGGCCTATAAAGTATAGGTGGCGGAGTGCGTCCTATGAAGTAGAGGCGGTGGAGTGCTTCCTATGAAGCAGAGGCGGCAGAGTGCGGCCTATGAAGTAGAGGCAGTGGAGTGAAGCCTATGAAGTGGAGGTGGCAGAGTGCAGCCTATGAAGTGGAGGCAGCGGAGTGCTGCGGAGTGCTGCGGAGTGTGGCCTATGAAGTAGAGGGGGTGGAGTGCGGCCTATGAAGTAGAGGCTGTGGAATGCAGCGTATGAAGTAGAGGTGGTGGAGTGCGGCCTATGAAGTAGAGGCGGCGGAGTGCAGCCTATGAAGTAGAGGCAGCGGAGTGCAGTCTAGGAAGTAGAGGCAGCAGAGTGCAGCCTGGAGTGCAGCCTATGAAGTAGAGGTGGCGGAGCGCAGCCTATGAAGTAGAGGCGGTGGAGTGCAGCCTGTGAAGTGGAGGCGGCGGAGTGCAGCCTATGAAGTGGAGGCAGCGGAGTGCAGCCTATGAAGTGGAGGCGGCGGAGTGCTGCTTATGAAGTAGAGGCGGCGGAGTGCAGCCTATGAAGTGGAGTCGGTGGAGTGCGCCTATGAAGTGGAGTCAGCAGAGTGCAGCCTATGAAGTAGAGGCGGCGGAGTGTAGCTAATGAAGTAGAAGCGGCAGAGTGCAGCTTATGAAGTAGAGGCAGTGGAGTGCGGCCTATGAAGTAGAGGCATTGGAATGCAGCCTATGAAGTAGGGGCGGTGGATTGCAGCCTATGAAGTAGAGGCAGCAGAGTGCGGCCTATGAAGTAGAGGCGGCAGATTGCAGCCTATGAAATAGAGGCGGCAGAGTGCAGCCTATGAAGTAGTGGCGGCAGAGTGCGGCCTATGAAGTAGAGGCGGCGGAGTGCAGCCTATGAAGTAGAGGCGGCGGAGTGTAGCTAATGAAGTAGAAGCGGCGGAATGCAGCTTATGAAGTAGAGGCGGTGGAGTGCGGCCCATGAAGTAGAGGCATTGGAATGCAGCCTATGAAGTAGGGGTGGTGGAATGCAGCCTATGAAGTAGAGGCGGCGGAGTGCGGCCTATGAAGTAGAGGCGGCAGATTGCGGCCTATGAAATAGAGGTTGCGGAGTGCAGCCTATTGTTAGAAATGGCGATTTCTGGTTGGCTAGGGCTTGCGCCAAAGCCAGACAGAAACCACCACTCTAGTCAGGGCAAGGAAGTTACACGCCAAAGATAACCCCTGCTCACCCCCTTGGTAGCTTGGCACGAGCAGACAGGCTTATCCCTGAGGCGATGTGTAAAGCGTTTGCGCGCGCACCCAGCAACAACCCCCACGGTCCACCACAAAGGAAACTCCACACAAGGTATTCTATAAAAATAGCCTTTGTATTATACACAACACATTAGATAAAAACACACACTCTACAATGTGCCAACAGGCACGGGCAGAATTTACAAGGGATTATATATACAGGGGACAGGGCCACATGGACCACTGCCAGGGATTAGCACTTAGAACATAGCACAAATCACCAATAGTAAACGTAGAACATAACACAAAGTAACTGTAGAACACAACCAGTCTCACTGGCGCAATAATGACCTCAGCGTCATCACACTAGCATCAGGTATAAAACCTATCCTGCATCCATCACAGGGGCATAAATCACCTTATGCAATTCTCGCAAGTCTAACGCCTTAGACCTAGCCACCTAAGTATACCTACACTAGGGGCGTACATAACACAGGGAAGTACATTCTCCCTACCATCAACCTAAACAAGGTAAAACAACCTCCTAGGCAGAAATCCTATCTAGAGGTATCAGACACAGGGTGCGTAAAACATGCTATACACAATACATTTCCTAGCACCCAAAAGCACATTAGCATGAATCGCAATAACACCTCAATCACATTAGGGTCCAGGACGCACCAGAACCTAAACGTAGCAGCTGCCCACTACTTGCTGGGCAGCTGGGGACAAAGCCGGGCCTAAACGCTGCAGCTGGCACTAAGTGCTGCGCAGCTGGGGAAGGCACAGAGTAAGCAGGGGCTCTCACTAGCACCACCTGTACTAGGAGAAAACAAACAACCACCTAAGTATCACAATACCTGTAGGGGTAAACGCACATTACACATGATGCATCGCAACACATTCAGAGGTGTAGGGAAGGAAAACACATGATGCATAAAAACATTCAGCGGTGTAAAACAAGGCACATGACGTATAACAACACATTCAGAGGTGCAGGGAAACACAATTGCGCAAGAACTCATAAAAGCCACAACCTGTGGCAGTCCATAGGCCAACTGGCCTTGTCAGGGCTAGGACGCCCTATGTCCAGCAAGGCTGCGCCAGGTGCGCAAGCCAAAAAGCGTAAAGGCCACAACCTAAACGTTGCAGCTGCCCACTAAGTGCTGGGCAGCTGGGAAGACGCTGGGGCCAACGTTGGAGCCTTCCAGGGCTCTGAATACCCAATCCTCGTGGCCCCCTGAGCCCCTCTGGGCTCTACAACAAGAAATGCCCCCTAGAGCCTCCGCGGCTCTGAACAACTCTGTGGGGCAAGGTGGGAGCGGCCCGCTGCCATCTGGGGCCGCTCTATCACTGAAGAAATGCCCCCTGAGCCTCGCAGGCTCTAAACAATAATGCGCCCCGCGTTGGAGCCTCAACCGGCTCTTAAACAAGCAATGCGGCCCCAACAAGGTCAGCTTGGAGCCCCACTCACCGGACTCTGGCAGCTGCGCGTGGGCCCTCTTCTCGGCATGCGGCGCCTCCTTTACGGCGGTGGGGCAGTCACCGCGCTCACTTGCCTTCGCCCGGGCCCCCTCCTGGGACCCGGGACTTTCTCCTGTCTGCTTTGGGAGAAGGGGGTGGGCTCCTGTACTCCTCCAAATCAGGCAGGGACACGCGGGGCTCCACCTTCCGCACAGGAGCCCCGCCTGGAGGCTTCTCTGGTCGGGAGAGCGGGGTGGGCTCCCGCCTCTCTTTGGCAGTATCCCGGGTCTCCCCCAGCTCACGGGAGGCCCGTCTACTTCCGGGGGGCGCGTCACCAAAAGCTCCGCCCACAATCAGGGTTTCCCTGACACCTTCCGGGTCGCCGCAGGCAGCGCGGCGGCCCGGTGTTCCCGGTGGCAGGAATACGGGGTAGGCTCCCGTGGATTAATCACACAGTCCCTGGCGGGGTGGGCACCCGCTTCAGGATAAAATAAAGACAGCGGCCAGGTCCCTGGCGGGGTGGGCACCCGCTAGGGATTTCACTTCCCTAACAAAGCGGTGTAGGCACCCGCGATGTCACAAGTGTGCGGGGTGGGCTCCCGCACCGACCAGGAAACAAAAACGAAGACGCAGGGTGGGCACCTGCGCACCCTAAGCAACCAAATACGCGGGGTGGGCACCCGCAAGGCACACACCATGGGGGAATCCCTAGGCTGGGGATTCCCTCCTCGCTCGTCGTGCAGCGCCGTTCTGCGAGGCCCACGCGCTCTCAGGGCGCTTGGCAGGCTAACAAGCCTTGGTAAAGCAAAAGGACCAGCAAAAAGGTCCCCAAGATCCTGAGGGCATCCAGGGGGCAAGGTAGGGCCCAGGGGCCAGCACACAGGGCCCTCCAGCAGGGAGGTAGCCCCCATGGCGGTCCCTCCTGGGCCCCACCAGCAGCAAGCCCCCCCCTGTCAGGATCCAAAAAGAGAACAGTTTCTGTGGGGACACAGCCCCATTTTTATACAGCGAACCCCTTTGTTCTGGGTTCAGGGTGAGGGGGAAAACCAGTCGCAGCTGGTTGGGGAGCACCCTTGATGTGCTCAGCCCCTCACTCTATTCATTGGCAGGGCTAGGGTCGTCAGTCGCACCGCAGGGGGCGGGGCCAGCATTGTGTGTGGAAAACCCTGTCCTATTCAGGACCCAGGTGTACTCCTCCCACCCATCTAGCTGCTGATCTCCCCATTCACCACTGGGTGACTCATCCTGACTCTGGGGAATCCCTAGCCCGTCACATGACATGACCAGCCAATCACGCGACAGACACACTGCACACAGAAGTGCCCACTTCCAGAAGTGGCACTTCCACACTAGGTACATGCACGCCGCACACATCATCGCGCAGCATTCACTCCCACGAGTCCGCACATACCAAACTCGGGCCTGCACACCACACGCATCAGGAACTACTAGGGACACATACATTCCCCATGCATTCCTATGGGAGGGCAGGCCTATCTCACCACATGCACTCAGAGCGCGCACGCACTTTACCCTGGGACACAGGGAAAGTGCGCAGAAACCAAGAAATCACCACACCAAGTCACCAATAAAAAGCAAAAAGTTCAGGGGTGAACCTGCCAGAAGGGCCAAGTCCAACACAAATGGCAATTTCTGGTTGGCTAGGGCTTGCGCCAAAGCCAGACAGAAACCACCACTCTAGTCAGGGCAAGGAAGTTACACGCCAAAGATAACCCCTGCTCACCCCCTTGGTAGCTTGGCACGAGCAGACAGGCTTATCCCTGAGGCGATGTGTAAAGCGTTTGCGCGCGCACCCAGCAACAACACCCAAGGCCCACCACAAAGGAAACTCCACACAAGGTATTCTATAAAAATAGCCTTTGTATTATACACAACACATTAGATAAAAACACACACTCTACAATGTGCCAACAGGCACGGGCAGAATTTACAAGGGATTATATATACAGGGGACAGGGCCACATGGACCACTGCCAGGGATTAGCACTTAGAACATAGCACAAATCACCAATAGTAAACGTAGAACATAACACAAAGTAACTGTAGAACACAACCAGTCTCACTGGCGCAATAATGACCGCAGCGTCATCACACTAGCATCAGGTATAAAACCTATCCTGCATCCATCACAGGGGCATAAATCACCTTATGCAATTCTCGCAAGTCTAACGCCTTAGACCTAGCCACCTAAGTATACCTACACTAGGGGCGTACATAACACAGGGAAGTACATTCTCCCTACCATCAACCTAAACAAGGTAAAACAACCTCCTAGGCAGAAATCCTATCTAGAGGTATCAGACACAGGGTGCGCAAAACATGCTATACACAATACATTTCCTAGCACCCAAAAGCACATTAGCATGAATCGCAATAACACCTCAATCACATTAGGGTCCAGGACGCACCAGAACCTAAACGTAGCAGCTGCCCACTACTTGCTGGGCAGCTGGGGACAAAGCCGGGCCTAAACGCTGCAGCTGGCACTAAGTGCTGCGCAGCTGGGGAAGGCACAGAGTAAGCAGGGGCTCTCACTAGCACCACCTGTACTAGGAGAAAACAAACAACCACCTAAGTATCACAATACCTGTAGGGGTAAACGCACATTACACATGATGCATCGCAACACATTCAGAGGTGTAGGGAAGGAAAACACATGATGCATAAAAACATTCAGCGGTGTAAAACAAGGCACATGACGTATAACAACACATTCAGAGGTGCAGGGAAACACAATTGCGCAAGAACTCATATAAGCCACAACCTGTGGCAGTCCATAGGCCAACTGGCCTTGTCAGGGCTAGGACGCCCTATGTCCAGCAAGGCTGCGCCAGGTGCGCAAGCCAAAAAGCGTAAAGGCCACAACCTAAACGTTGCAGCTGCCCACTAAGTGCTGGGCAGCTGGGAAGACGCTGGGGCCAACGTTGGAGCCTTCCAGGGCTCTGAATACCCAATCCTCGTGGCCCCCTGAGCCCCTCTGGGCTCTACAACAAGAAATGCCCCCTAGAGCCTCCGCGGCTCTGAACAACTCTGTGGGGCAAGGTGGGAGCGGCCCGCTGCCATCTGGGGCCGCTCTATCACTGAAGAAATGCCCCCTGAGCCTCGCAGGCTCTAAACAATAATGCGCCCTGCGTTGGAGCCTCAACCGGCTCTTAAACAAGCAATGCGGCCCCAACAAGGTCAGCTTGGAGCCCCACTCACCGGACTCTGGCAGCTGCGCGTGGGCCCTCTTCTCGGCATGCGGCGCCTCCTTTACGGCGGTGGGGCAGTCACCGCGCTCACTTGCCTTCGCCCGGGCCCCCTCCTGGGACCCGGGACTTTCTCCTGTCTGCTTTGGGAGAAGGGGGTGGGCTCCTGTACTCCTCCAAATCAGGCAGGGACACGCGGGGCTCCACCTTCCGCACAGGAGCCCCGCCTGGAGGCTTCTCTGGTCGGGAGAGCGGGGTGGGCTCCCGCCTCTCTTTGGCAGTATCCCGGGTCTCCCCCAGCTCACGGGAGGCCCGTCTACTTCCGGGGGGCGCGTCACCAAAAGCTCCGCCCACAATCAGGGTTTCCCTGACACCTTCCGGGTCGCCACAGGCAGCGCGGCGGCCCGGTGTTCCCGGTGGCAGGAATACGGGGTAGGCTCCCGTGGATTAATCACACAGTCCCTGGCGGGATGGGCACCCGCTTCAGGATAAAATAAAGACAGCGGGCAGGTCCCTGGCGGGGTGGGCACCCGCTAGGGATTTCACTTCCCTAACAAAGCGGTGTAGGCACCCGCGATGTCACAAGTGTGCGGGGTGGGCTCCCGCACCGACCAGGAAACAAAAACGGAGACGCAGGGTGGGCACCTGCGCACCCTAAGCAACCAAATACGCGGGGTGGGCACCCGCAAGGCACACACCATGGGGGAATCCCTAGGCTGGGGATTCCCTCCTCGCTCGTCGTGCAGCGCCGTTCTGCGAGGCCCACGCGCTCTCAGGGCGCTTGGCAGGCTAACAAGCCTTGGTAAAGCAAAAGGACCAGCAAAAAGGTCCCCAAGGTCCTGAGGGCATCCAGGGGGCAAGGTAGGGCCCAGGGCCAGCACACAGGGCCCTCCAGCAGGGAGGTAGCCCCCATGGCGGTCCCTCCTGGGCCCCACCAGCAGCAAGCCCCCCCCTGTCAGGATCCAAAAAGAGAACAGTTTCTGTGGGGACACAGCCCCATTTTTATACAGCGAACCCCTTTGTTCTGGGTTCAGGGTGAGGGGGAAAACCAGTCGCAGCTGGTTGGGGAGCACCCTTGATGTGCTCAGCCCCTCACTCTATTCATTGGCAGGGCTAGGGTCGTCAGTCGCACCGCAGGGGGCGGGGCCAGCATTGTGTGTGGAAAACCCTGTCCTATTCAGGACCCAGGTGTACTCCTCCCACCCATCTAGCTGCTGATCTCCCCATTCACCACTGGGTGACTCATCCTGACTCTGGGGAATCCCTAGCCCGTCACATGACATGACCAGCCAATCACGCGACAGACACACTGCACACAGAAGTGCCCACTTCCAGAAGTGGCACTTCCACACTAGGTACATGCACGCCGCACACATCATCGCGCAGCATTCACTCCCACGAGTCCGCACATACCAAACTCGGGCCTGCACACCACACGCATCAGGAACTACTAGGGACACATACATTCCCCATGCATTCCTATGGGAGGGCAGGCCTATCTCACCACATGCACTCAGAGCGCGCACGCACTTTACCCTGGGACACAGGGAAAGTGCGCAGAAACCAAGAAATCACCACACCAAGTCGCCAATAAAAAGCAAAAAGTTCAGGGGTGAACCTGCCAGAAGGGCCAAGTCCAACACCTATGAAGTAGAGGCGGCAGATTGCAGCCTATGAAATATAGGCAACGGAGTGCAGCCTATGAAGTAGAGGTGGCAGAGTGTGGCCTATGAAGTAGAGGCGGCAGAGTGCGGCCTATGAAGTACAGGCAGCAGAGTGCGGCCTATGAAGTAGAGGTGGCAGACTGCGGGCTATGAAGTAGAGGCGGTGGAGTGCAGCCTATGAAGTAGAGGCAGTGGAGAGGTGGCGGAGTGCAGTGTAGGAAGTAGAGGTGGCTGAGTGCGGCCTATTAAGTAGAGGCGGCAGAGTGCGGCCTATGAAGTAGAGGTAGCAGAATGCAGCCTATGAAGTAGAGGTGGTGCAGTGCGGCCTATGAAGTAGAGGCGGCAGATTGCGGCCTATGAAGTAGAGGCGGCAGAGTGCGGCCTATGAAGTAGAGGCGGTAGAGTGCGGCCTATGCAGTAGAGGCAGTGGAGGACATTCTATGAAGTAGAGGCGGCGGAGTGCAGCCTGGAGTGCAGCCTATGAAGTAGAGGCGGCAGAGTGTGGCCTATCAAGTAGAGACGGCGGAGTGTGGCCTATGAAGTAGAGGCAGCGGAGCCCAGCCTATGAAGTAAAGGCAGCGGAGAGGTTGTGGAGTGCAGCGTACGAAGTAGAGATGGTGGAGTGCGACCTATGTAGTGGAGGCGGTGGAGTGCGGCCTATGAAGTAGAGGCAGCAGAGTGCGTCCTTTGAAGTAGAGGCGGTGGAGTGCGGCCTATGAAGTAGAGGTGGCAGAGTGCGGCTTATGAAGTGGAGGTGGTGGAGAGCAGCCTATGAAGTGGAGGTGGCAGAGTGCAGCCTATGAAGTGGAGGCAGCGGAGTGCTGCGGAGTGCGGCCTATGAAGTAGAGGCGGTGGAGTGCAGCCTATGAAGTAGAGGCAGCAGAGTGCAGCCTGGAGTGCAGCCTATGAAGTAGAGGTGGCGGAGCGCAGCCTATGAAGTAGAGGCGGTGGAGTGCAGCCTGTGAAGTGGAGGCGGCGGAGTGCAGCCTATGAAGTGGAGGCAGCGGAGTGCAGCCTATGAAGTGGAGGCGGCGGAGTGCTGCTTATGAAGTAGAGGCGGCGGAGTGCAGCCTATGAAGTGGAGTCGGTGGAGTGCGCCTATGAAGTGGAGTCGGCAGAGTGCAGCCTATGAAGTAGAGGAGGCGGAGTGTAGCTAATGAAGTAGAAGCGGCAGAGTGCAGCTTATGAAGTAGAGGCAGTGGAGTGCGGCCTATGAAGTAGAGGCATTGGAATGCAGCCTATGAAGTAGGGGCGGTGGATTGCAGCCTATGAAGTAGAGGCAGCAGAGTGCGGCCTATGAAGTAGAGGCGGCAGATTGCGGCCTATGAAATAGAGGCGGCAGAGTGCAGCCTATGAAGTAGAGGTGGCAGAGTGCGGCCTATGAAGTAGAGGCGGCGGAGTGCAGCCTATGAAGTAGAGGCGGCGGAGTGTAGCTAATGAAGTAGAAGCAGCGGAATGCAGCTTATGAAGTAGAGGCGGTGGAGTGCGGCCCATGAAGTAGAGGCAGTGGAATGCAGCCTATGAAGTAGGGGTGGTGGAATGCAGCCTATGAAGTAGAGGCGGCAGATTGCGGCCTATGAAATAGAGGTTGCGGAGTGCAGCCTATGAAGTAGAGGCGGCAGATTGCAGCCTATGAAATATAGGCAACGGAGTGCAGCCTATGAAGTAGAGGTGGCAGAGTGTGGCCTATGAAGTAGAGGCGGCAGAGAGCGGCCTATGAAGTACAGGCAGCAGAGTGCGGCCTATGAAGTAGAGGTGGCAGACTGCGGGCTATGAAGTAGAGGCGGTGGAGTGCAGCCTATGAAGTAGAGGCAGTGGAGAGGTGGCGGAGTGCAGTGTAGGAAGTAGAGGTGGCTGAGTGCGGCCTATTAAGTAGAGGTGGCAGAGTGCGGCCTATGAAGTAGAGGTAGCAGAATGCAGCCTATGAAGTAGAGGTGGTACAGTGCGGCCTATGAAGTAGAGGCGGCAGATTGCGGCCTATGAAGTAGAGGCGGTAGAGTGCGGCCTATGCAGTAGAGGCAGTGGAGGACACTCTATGAAGTAGAGGCGGCGGAGTGCAGCCTGGAGTGCAGCCTCTGAAGTAGAGGCGGCAGAGTGTGGCCTATCAAGTAGAGACGGCGGAGTGCGGCCTATGAAGTAGAGGCAGCAGAGTGCGTCCTTTGAAGTAGAGGCGGTGGAGTGCGGCCTATGAAGTAGAGGTGGCAGAGTGCGGCTTATGAAGTGGAGGTGGTGGAGAGCAGCCTATGAAGTGGAGGTGGCAGAGTGCAGCCTATGAAGCGGAGGCAGCGGAGTGCTGCGGAGTGCGGCCTATGAAGTAGAGGCGGTGGAGTACAGCCTATGAAGTAGAGGCAGCAGAGTGCAGCCTGGAGTGCAGCCTATGAAGTAGAGGTGGCGGAGTGCAGCCTATGAAGTAGAGGCGGTGGAGTGCAGCCTGTGAAGTGGAGGCGGCGGAGTGCAGCCTATGAAGTGGAGGCAGCGGAGTGCAGCCTATGAAGTGGAGGCGGCGGAGTGCTGCTTATGAAGTAGAGGCGGCGGAGTGCAGCCTATGAAGTGGAGTCGGTGGAGTGCGCCTATGAAGTGGAGTCGGCAGAGTGCAGCCTATGAAGTAGAGGAGGCGGAGTGTAGCTAATGAAGTAGAAGCGGCAGAGTGCAGCTTATGAAGTAGAGGCAGTGGAGTGCGGCCTATGAAGTAGAGGCATTGGAATGCAGCCTATGAAGTAGGGGCGGTGGATTGCAGCCTATGAAGTAGAGGCAGCAGAGTGCGGCCTATGAAGTAGAGGCGGCAGATTGCGGCCTATGAAATAGAGGCGGCAGAGTGCAGCCTATGAAGTAGAGGTGGCAGAGTGCGGCCTATGAAGTAGAGGCGGCGGAGTGCAGCCTATGAAGTAGAGGCGGCGGAGTGTAGCTAATGAAGTAGAAGCAGCGGAATGCAGCTTATGAAGTAGAGGCGGTGGAGTGCGGCCCATGAAGTAGAGGCATTGGAATGCAGCCTATGAAGTAGGGGTGGTGGAATGCAGCCTATGAAGTAGAGGCGGCAGATTGCGGCCTATGAAATAGAGGTTGCGGAGTGCAGCCTATGAAGTAGAGGCGGCAGATTGCAGCCTTTGAAATATAGGCAACGGAGTGCAGCCTATGAAGTAGAGGTGGCAGAGTGTGGCCTATGAAGTAGAGGCGGCAGAGAGCGGCCTATGAAGTACAGGCAGCAGAGTGCGGCCTATGAAGTAGAGGTGGCAGACTGCGGGCTATGAAGTAGAGGCGTTGGAGTGCAGCCTATGAAGTAGAGGCAGTGGAGAGGTGGCGGAGTGCAGTGTAGGAAGTAGAGGTGGCTGAGTGCGGCCTATTAAGTAGAGGTGGCAGAGTGCGGCCTATGAAGTAGAGGTAGCAGAATGCAGCCTATGAAGTAGAGGTGGTACAGTGCGGCCTATGCAGTAGAGGCAGTGGAGGACACTCTATGAAGTAGAGGCGGCGGAGTGCAGCCTGGAGTGCAGCCTCTGAAGTAGAGGCGGCAGAGTGTGGCCTATCAAGTAGAGACGGCGGAGTGTGGCCTATGAAGTAGAGGCAGCGGAGCCCAGCCTATGAAGTAAAGGCAGCGGAGAGGTGGTGGAGTGCAGCGTACGAAGTAGAGATGGTGGAGTGCGACCTATGTAGTGGAGGCGGTGGAGTGCGGCCTATGAAGTAGAGGCAGCAGAGTGCGTCCTTTGAAGTAGAGGCGGTGGAGTGCAGCCTATGAAGTAGAGGTGGCAGAGTGTGGCTTATGAAGTGGAGGTGGTGGAGAGCAGCCTATGAAGTGGAGGTGGCAGAGTGCAGCCTATGAAGTGGAGGCAGCGAAGTGCTGCGGAGTGCGGCCTATGAAGTAGAGGCGGTGGAGTGCAGCCTATGAAGTAGAGGCGGCAGAATGCAGCGTATGATGTAGAGGCGGCGGTGTTCGGCCTATGAAGTAGAGGCGGCAGATTGCGGCCTATGAAATAGAGGCGGTGGAGTGCAGCCTATGAAGTAGAGGCGGCAGATTGCAGCCTATGAAATAGAGGCGATGGAGTGCAGCCTATGATGTAGAGGTGGCAGATTGTGGCCTATGAAGTAGAGGTGGCGGAGTGCGGCCTATGAAGTAGAGGTGGCGGAGTGCGGCCTATGAAGTAGAGGTGACAGAGTGCGGGCTATGAAGTAGAGGTAGCAGAGTGCGGCCTATGAAGTACATGCGGCGGAGTGCGGCCTATGAAGTAGAGGTGGCAGAGTGCGGGCTATGAAGTAGTGGCGGTGGAGTGCAGCCTATGAAGTAGAGGCAGTGGAGAGGTGGCGGAGTGCAGTGTAGGAAGTAGAGGTGGCGGAGTGCGACCTATGAAGTGTAGGCGGTGGAGTGCTACCTATGAAGTAGAGGCGGCGTAGTGCGTCCTATGAAGTAGAGGCGGTGGAGTGCGGCCTATGAAGTAGAGGCCGCAGAGTGCAGCCTATGAAGTAGAGGCAGTGGAGTGCAGCCTATGAAGTGGAGGTGGCAGAGTGCAGTCTATGAAGTGGAGGCAGCGGAGTGCTGCGGAGCGTGGCCTATGAAGTGGAGGCGGCAGAGTGCAGTCTATGAAGTAGAAGAGGCGGAGTGCAGCCTATGAAGTAGAGGCAGCGGAGTGCTGCTTATGAAGTAGAGGTGGCGGAGTGCAGCTAATGAAGTAGAAGCGGCGGAGTGCAGCTTATGAAGTAGAGGCGGTGGAGTGCAGCCTATGAAGTAGAGGTGGCAGAGTGCGGCCTATGAAGTGGAGGTGGCGGAGTGGAGCCTATGAAGTGGAGGCGACAGAGTGCGGCCTATGAAGTGGAGGCAGCGGAGTGCTGCGGAGTGTGGCCTATGAAGTAGAGGCGGCAGAGTGCGGCCTATGAAGTAGAGACGGCGGAGTGCAGCCTATAAAGTAGAGGCGGCGGAGTGTGGTCTATGAAGTAGAAGAGGCGGAGTGCAGCCTATGAAGTAGAGGCAGCGGAGTGCTGCTTATGAAGTAGAGGCGGCGGAGTGCAGCTAATGAAGTAGAAGCGGCGGAGTGCAGCTTATGAGTAGAGACGGTGGAGTGTAGCCTATGAAGTAGAGGCGGCGGAGTGCATTCTATGAAGTAGAAGAGGCGGAGTGTAGCCTATGAAGTAGAGGCAGCGGAGTGCTGCTTATGAAGCAGAGGCGGCGGAGTGCAGCTAATGAAGTAGAAGCGGCGGAGTGCAGCTTATGAAGTAGAGGTGGTGGAGTGCGGCCTATGAAGTAGAGGCGTTGGAATGCAGCCTATGAAGTAGGGGCAGTGGAATGCAGCCTATGAAGTAGAGGCGGCGGAGTGCGGCCTATGAAGTAGAGGCGGCAGAGTGCGGCCTATGAAGTGGAGGTGGCGGAGTGGAACCTATGAAGTGGAGGTGACAGAGTGCGGCCTATGAAGTACAGGTGGCAGATTGCAGCCTATGAAATAGAGGCGACGGAGTGCAGCCTATGAATGAGAGGCGGCAGAGTGTGGCCTATGAAGTAGAGGCGGCAGAGTGCAGCCTATGAAGTACAGGCGGCAGAGTTTAGCCTTTGAAGTAGAGGTGGCAGAGTGCGGGCTATGAAGTAGAGGCGGTGGAGTGCAGAGTAGGAAGTAGAGGCGGCAGAGTGCGGCCTATGAAGTAGAGGTGGCAGAGTGCGGGCTCTGAAGTAGAGGCGGCGGAGTGCAGCCTATGAAGTAGAGGCATTGGAATGCAGCCTATGAAGTAGGGGCGGTGGAATGTAGCCTATGAAGTAGAGGCAGCGGAATGCGGCTTATGAAGTAGAGGCGGCGGAGTGCAACCTATGAAGTGGAGTCGGCAGAGTGCAGCCTATGAAGTAGAGGCGGCAGAGTGCGGCCTATGAAGTAGAGGTGGCAGAGTGCGGCCTATGAAGTACAGGCGGCGGAGTGTGGCCTATGAAGTAGAGGTGGCAGAGTGCGGGCTCTGAAGTAGAGGCAGCGGAGTGCAGCCTATGAAGTAGAGGCATTGGAATGCAGCCTTTGAAGTAGGGGCGGTGGAATGCAGCCTATGAAGTAGAGGCAGCGGAGTGCGGCTTGTGAAGTAGAGGCGGTGGAGTGCAGCCTATGAAGTGGAGTCGGTGGAGTGCACCTATGAAGTGGAGTCGGCAGAGTGCAGCCAATGAAGTAGAGGCGGCGGAGTGCAGCCTATGAAGTAGAGGCATTGGAATGCAGCCTATGAAGTAGGGGCAGTGGAATGCAGCCTATGAAGTAGAGGCGGCGGAGTGCGGCCTATGAAGTAGAGGCGGCAGATTGCGGCCTATTAAATAGAGGCGGCGGAGTGCAGCCTATGAAGTAGAGGCGGCAGATTGCAGCTTATGAAATAGAGGCGACGGAGTGCGGCCTATGAAGTAGAGGTGGCAGAGTGCGGGCTATGAAGTAGAGGCGGCAGAGTGCGGCCTATGAAGTACAGGCGGCGGAGTGTGGCCTATGAAGTAGAGGTGGCAGAGTGCGGGCTATGAAGTAGAGGCGGTGGAGTGCAGCCTATGAAGTAGAGGTAGTGGAGAGGTGGCGGAGTGCAGTATAGGAAGTAGAGGTGGCGGAGTGCGACCTATGGAGTGTAGGCGGTGGAGTGCTACCTATGAAGTAGAGGCAGCGGAGTGCGTCCTATGAAGTAGAGGCGGTGGAGTGCGGCCTATGAAGTAGAGGCGGCAGAGTGCGGCCTATGAAAGAGAGGCAGTGGAGTGCAGCCTATTAAGTGGTGGTGGCAGAGTGCAGCCTAGGAAGTGGAGGCAGCAGAGGGCGGCGGAGTGCTGGGGAGTGTGGCCAATGAAGTAGAGGCGGCAGAGTGTGGCCTATGAAGTAGAGACGGCGGAGTGCAGCCTATGAAGTAGAGGCGGCGGAGAGCGGTCTATGAAGTAGAAGAAGCGGAATGCAGCCTATGAAGTAGAGGCAGCGGAGTGCTGCTTATGAAGTAGAGGCGGTGGAGTGCAGCTAATGAAGTAAAAGCAGTGGAGTGCAGCTTATGAAGTAGAGGTGGTGGAGTGCGGCCTATGAAGTAGAGGCGTTGGAATGCAGCCTATGAAGTAGGGGCAGTGGAATGCAGCCTATGAAGTGGAGGCGGCAGAGTGCGGCCTATGAAGTGGAGGTGGCAGATTGCAGCCTATGAAATAGAGGCGATGGAGTGCAGCCTATGAATTAGAGGCGGCACAGTGTGGCCTATGAAGTAGAGGTGGCAGAGTGCAGCCTATGAAGTACAGGCGGCAGAGTGCGGCCTTTGAAGTAGAGGTGGCAGAGTGCGGGCTATGAAGTAGAGGCGGTGGAGTGCAGCCTATGAAGTAGAGGCGGCGGAGAGGTGGCGGAGTGCAGAGTAGGAAGTAGAGGCGGCAGAGTGCGGCCTATGAAGTAGAGACGGCGGAGTGCGGCCTATGAAGCAGAGGCAGCGAAGTGCGGCCTATGAAGTAGAGGCGGCAGAGTGCGGGCTATGAAGTATAGGCGGTGGAGTGCAGCCTATGAAGTAGAGGCAGCGGAGAGGTGGCAGAGTGCAGTGTAGGAAGCGGAGAGGTGGCAGAGTGCGGCCTATTAAGTAGAGGTGGCGAAGTGTGGGCTATGAAGTAGAGGCCGCAGAAAGCAGCCTATGAAGTAGAGGTGGTGGAGTGTGGCCTATGAAGTAGAGGTGGCAGATTGCGGCCTATGAAGTAGAGGCGGCGAAGTGCGGCCTATGAAATAGAGGCGGCAGAGTGCAGCCTATGAAGGAGAGGCAGCGGAGCCCAGCCTATGAAGTAAAGGCAGCGGAGAGGTGGCAGAGTGCAGCGTACGAAGTAGAGGTGGCGGAGTGTGACCTATGAAGTGGAGGTGGTGGAGTGCGGCCTATGAAGTATAGGCGGCGGAGTGCGTCCTATGAAGTAGAGGCGGTGGAGTGCTTCCTATGAAGCAGAGGCAGCAGAGTGCGGCCTATGAAGTAGAGGCAGTGGAGTGAAGCCTATGAAGTGGAGGTGGCAGAATGCAGCCTATGAAGTGGAGGCAGCGGAGTGCTGCGGAGTGCTGCGGAGTGTGGCCTATGAAGTAGAGGCGGTGGAGTGCGGCCTATAAAGTAGAGGCTGCGGAATGCAGCATATGAAGTAGAGGTGGTGGAGTGCGGCCTATGAAGTAGAGGCGGCGGAGTGCAGCCTATGAAGTAGAGGCAGCGGAGTGCAGTCTATGAAGTAGAGGCGGCAGAGTGCAGCCTGGAGTGCAGCCTATGAAGTAGAGGTGGCGGAGCGCAGCCTATGAAGTAGAGGCGGTGGAGTGGAGCCTGTGAAGTGGAGGCGGCGGAGTGCAGCCTATGAAGTGGAGGCAGCGGAGTGCAGCCTATGAAGTGGAGGCGGCAGAGTGCTGCTTATGAAGTAGAGGTGGCAGAGTGCAGCCTATGAAGTTGAGTCGGTGGAGTGCGCCTATGAAGTGGAGTCGGCAGAGTGCAGCCTATGAAGTAGAGGCGGCGGAGTGTAGCTAATGAAGTAGAAGCGGCAGAGTGCAGCTTATGAAGTAGAGGCAGTGGAGTGCGGCCTATGAAGTAGAGGCATTGGAATGCAGCCTATGAAGTAGGGGCGGTGGATTGCAGCCTATGAAGTAGAGGCAGCAGAGTGCGGCCTATGAAGTAGAGGCGGCAGATTGCGGCCTATGAAATAGAGGCGGCAGAGTGCAGCCTATGAAGTAGAGGCGGCAGAGTGCGGCCTATGAAGTAGAGGCGGCGGACTGCAGCCTATGAAGTAGAGGCAGCGGAGTGTAGCTAATGAAGTAGAAGCGGCGGAATGCAGCTTATGAAGTAGAGGCGGTGGAGTGCGGCCCATGAAGTAGAGGCATTGGAATGCAGCCTGTGAAGTAGGGGTGGTGGAATGCAGCCTATGAAGTAGAGGCGGCGGAGTGCGGCCTATGAAGTAGAGGCGGCAGATTGCGGCCTATGAAATAGAGGTTGCGGAGTGAAGCCTATGAAGTAGAGGCGGCAGATTGCAGCCTATGAAATATAGGCGACGGAGTGCAGCCTATGAAGTAGAGGTGGCAGAGTGTGGCCTATGAAGTAGAGGCGGCAGAGTGCGGCCTATGAAGTACAGGCAGCAGAGTGCGGCCTATGAAGTAGAGGTGGCAGACTGCGGGCTATGAAGTAGAGGCGGTGGAATGCAGCCTATGAAGTAGAGGCAGTGGAGAGGTGGCGGAATGCAGTGTAGGAAGTAGAGGTGGCTGAGTGCGGCCTATTAAGTAGAGGCGGCGGAGTGCGGCCTATGAAGTAGAGGTAGCAGAATGCAGCCTATGAAGTAGAGGTGGTGCAGTGCGGCCTATGAAGTAGAGGCGGCAGATTGCGGCCTATGAAGTAGAGGCGGTGGAATGCAGCCTATGAAGTAGAGGCGGCAGAGTGCGGCCTATGAAGTAGAGGCAGTGGAGTGCAGCCTATGAAGTGGAGGTGGCAGAGTGCAGTCTATGAAGTGGAGGCAGCGGAGTGCTGCGGAGTGCTGCGGAGTGTGGCCTATGAAGTAGAGGCGGTGGAGTGCGGCCTATAAAGTAGAGGTGGCGGAATGCAGCGTATGAAGTAGAGGCGGTGGAGTGCGGCCTATAAAGTAGAGGTGGTGGACCGCAGCCTATGAAGTAGAGACGGTGGAGTGCAGCCAGTGAAGTGGCGGTGGCAGAGTGCAGCCTATGAAGTGGACGTGGCGGAGTGCAGCCTATGAAGTGGAGGCGGCAGAGTGCTGCTTATGAAGTAGAGGTGGCGGCATGCAGCCTATGAAGTGGAGTCGGTGGAGTGCACCTATGAAGTGGAGTCGGCAGAGTGCAGCCTATGAAGTAGAGGTGGCGGAGTGCAGCCTATGAAGTAGAGGCGGCAGAGTGCGGCCTATGAAGTAGAGGCGGCGGAGTGCAGCCTCTGAAGTAGAGGCGGCGGAGTGTAGCTAATAAAGTAGAAGGGGCGAAGTGCAGCTTATGAAGTAGAGGCGGTGGAGTGCGGCCTATGAAGTAGAGGCATTGGAATACAGCCTATGAAGTAGGGGCGGTGGAATGCAGCCTATGAAGTAGAGGCGGCAGAGTGCGGCCTATGAAGTGGAGGTGGCGGAGTGGAGCCTATGAAGTGGAGGCGACAGAGTGCGGCCTATGAAGTAGAGGCGGCAGATTGCAGCCTATGAAATAGAGGCGACGGAGTGCAGCCTTTCAATTAGAGGCGGCAGAGTGTGGCCTATGATGTAGAGGCGGCAGAGTGCAGCCTATGAAGTACAGGCGGCAGAGTGCGGCCTATGAAGTAGAGACAGTGGAGTGCAGCCTATGAAGTAGAGGCGGCAGAGTGCGGTCTATCAAGTAGAAGAGGCGGAGTGCAGCCTATGAAGTAGAGGCAGCGGAGTGCTGCTTATGAAGTAGAGGCCGCGGAGAGCAGCTAATGAAGTAGAAGCGGTGGAGTGCAGCTTATGAAGTAGAGGCGGTGGAGTGCGGCCTATGAAGTAGGGGCGGTGGAATGCAGCCTATGGAGTAGAGGCAGCGGAGTGCGGCTTGTGAAGTAGAGGCGGCGGAGTGCAGCCTATGAAGTGGAGTCGGTGGAGTGCACCTATGAAGTTGAGTCGGCAGAGTGCAGCCTATGAAGTAGAGGCGGCGGAGTGCAGCCTATGAAGTAGAGGCATTGGAATGCAGCCTATGAAGTAGGGGCGGTGGAATGCAGCCTATGAAGTAGAGGCGGCGGAGTGCGGCCTATGAAGTAGAGGTGGCAGATTGCGGCCTATTAAATAGAGGCGGCGGAGTGCAGCCTATGATGTAGAGGCGGCAGATTGCAGCTTATGAAATAGAGGCGACGGAGTGCGGCCTATGAAGTAGAGGTGGCAGAGTGCGGGCTATGAAGTAGAGGCGGCAGAGTGCGGCCTATGAAGTACAGGCGGCGGAGTGTGGCCTATGAAGTAGAGGTGGCAGAGCGCAGGCTATGAAGTAGAGGCGGTGGAGTGCAGCCTATGAAGTAGAGGCAGTGGAGAGGTGGCGGAGTGCAGTGTAGGAAGTAGAGGTGGCGGAGTGCGACCTATGGAGTGTAGGCGGTGGAGTGCTACCTATGAAGTAGAGGCAGCGGAGTGCGTCCTATGAAGTAGAGGCGGTGGAGTGCGGCCTATGAAGTAGAGGCGGCAGAGTGCGGCCTATGAAAGAGAGGCAGTGGAGTGCAGCCTATTAAGTGGTGGTGGCAGAGTGCAGCCTAGGAAGTGGAGGCAGCGGAGTGCTGCGGAGTGCTGGGGAGTGTGGCCAATGAAGTAGAGGCGGCAGAGTGTGGCCTATGAAGTAGAGACGGCGGAGTGCAGCCTATGAAGTAGAGGCGGCGGAGAGCGATCTATGAAGTAGAAGAAGCGGAATGCAGCCTATGAAGTAGAGGCAGCGGAGTGCTGCTTATGAAGTAGAGGAGGTGGAGTGCAGCTAATGAAGTAAAAGCGGCGTAGTGCAGCTTATGAAGTAGAGGTGGTGGAGTGCGGCCTATGAAGTAGAGGCGTTGGAATGCAGCCTATGAAGTAGGGGCAGTGGAATGCAGCCTATGAAGTGGAGGCGGCAGAGTGCGGCCTATGAAGTGGAGGTGGCAGATTGCAGCCTATGAAATAGAGGCGACGGAGTGCAGCCTATGAATTAGAGGCGGCAGAGTGTGGCCTATGAAGTAGAGGTGGCAGAGTGCAGCCTATGAAGTACAGGCGGCAGAGTGCGGCCTTTGAAGTAGAGGTGGCAGAGTGCGGGCTATGAAGTAGAGGCGGTGGAGTGCAGCCTATGAAGTAGAGGCAGCGGAGAGGTGGCGGAGTGCAGAGTAGGAAGTAGAGGCGGCAGAGTGCGGCCTATGAAGTAGAGACGGCGGAGTGCGGCCTATGAAGCAGAGGCAGCGAAGTGCGGCCTATGAAGTAGAGGCGGCAGAGTGCGGGCTATGAAGTATAGGCGGTGGAGTGCAGCCTATGAAGTAGAGGCAGCGGAGAGGTGGCAGAGTGCAGTGTAGGAAGCGGAGAGGTGGCAGAGTGCGGCCTATTAAGTAGAGGCGGCGGAGTGTGGCCTATGAAGTAGAGGCCGCAGAAAGCAGCCTGTGATGTAGAGGTGGTGGAGTGTGGCCTATGAAGTAGAGGTGGAAGATTGCGGCCTATGAAGTAGAGGCGGCAGATTGTGGCCTATCAAGTAGAGACGGCGGAGTGTGGCCTATGAAGTAGAGGCAGCGGAGCCCAGCCTATGAAGTAAAGGCAGCGGAGAGGTGGCAGAGTGCAGCGTACGAGGAGTGTGACCTATGAAGTGGAGGTGGTGGAGTGCGGCCTATGAAGTATAGGCGGCGGAGTGCGTCCTATGAAGTAGAGGCGGTGGAGTGCTTCCTATGAAGCAGAGGTGGCAGAGTGCGGCCTATGAAGTAGAGGCAGTGGAGTGAAGCCTATGAAGTGGAGGTGGCAGAGTGCAGCCTATGAAGTGGAGGCAGCGGAGTGCTGCGGAGTGCTGCGGAGTGTGGCCTATGAAGTAGAGGCGGTGGAGTGCGGCCTATGAAGTAGAGGCGGCGGAATGCAGCGAATGAAGTAGAGGTGGTGGAGTGCGGCCTATGAAGTAGAGGCGGCGGTGTGCAGTCTATGAAGTAGAAGAGGCGCAGTGCAGTCTATGAAGAAGAGGCGGCAGAGTGCAGTCTGGAGCACAGCCTATGAAGTAGAGGCAGCGGAGTGCAGTGTACGAAGTAGAGGCGGCGGAGTGCGGCCTATGAAGTAGAGGTGGCAGAGTGCAGCCAATTAAGTGGAGGCGGCAAAGTGCAGTCTAGGAAGTGGAGGCGGTGGAGTGCAGCCTATGAAGTGGAGGCGGTGGAGTGCAGTGTAGGAAGTAGAGGCTGCAGAGTGCAGCCTATTAAGTAGAAGCGGCGGAGTGCAGCCTATGAAGTAGAGGTGGCAGACTGCGGGCTATGAAGTAGAGGCGGTGGAGTGCAGCCTATGAAGTAGAGGCGGCGGAGAGGTGGCGGAGTGCAGAGTTGGAAGTAGAGGTGGTCGAGTGCGACCTATGAAGTGGAGGCGGTGGAGTGCGGCCTATGAAGTAGAGGCGGCAGAGTGCGGCCTAAGAAGTAGAGGTGGCAGAGTGCGGGCTATGAAGTGTAGGCGGTGGAGTGCTACCTATGATGTAGAGGCAGCGGAGTGCGTCCTATGAAGTAGAGGCGGTGGAGTGCGGCCTATGAAGTGTAGGCGGTGGAGTGCTACCTATGATGTAGAGGCGGCGGAGTGCATCCTATGAAGTAGAGGCGGTGGAGTGCGGCCTATGAAGTAGAGGCGGCAGAGTGCGGCCTATGAAGTAGAGGCAGTGGAGTGCAGCCTATGAAGTGGAGGTGGCAGAGTGCAGCCTATGAAGTGAAGGCAGCGGAGTGCTGCGGAATGCTGCGGAGTGTGGCCTATGAAGTCGAGGCGGAAGAGTGCGGCCTATGAAGTAGAGACGGCGGAGTGCAGCCTATGAAGTAGAGGTGGCGGAGTGAGGTCTATGAAGTAGAAGAGGCGGAGTGCAGCCTATGAAGTAGAGGCAGCGGAGTGCTGCTTATGAAGTAGAGGCGGCAGAGTGCAGCCTATGAAGTAGAGGCGGCGGAGAGGTGGCGGAGTGCAGAGTAGGAAGTAGAGGCGGCATAGTGCGGCCTATGAAGTAGAGACGGCGGAGTGTGGCCCATGAAGTAGAGGCGGTGGAGTGCAGCCTAGGAAGTGGAGGTGGCGGAGTGCAGCCTATGAAGTGGAGGCGGCGGAGTGCGGCCTATGAAGTAGAGGTGGCAGATTGCGGCCTACGAAGTAGAGGCGGCAGAATGCCGCCTATGAAATAGAGGTGGCAGAGTGCGGCCTATGAAGGAGAGGCAGTGGAGCCCAGCCTATGAAGTAAAGGCCGTGGAGAGGTGGCAGAGTGCAGCGTACGAAGTAGAGGTGGCGAAGTGCGACCTATGAAGTGGAGGCGGTGGAGTGCGGCCTATGAAGTAGAGGCGGCAGTGTGCATCCTATGAAGTAGAGGCGGTGGAATGCAGCCTATGAAGTAGAGGCGGCAGAGTGCGGCCTATGAAGTAGAGGCAGTGGAGTGCAGCCTATGAAGTGGAGGTGGCAGAGTGCAGCCTATGAAGTGGAGGCAGCGGAGTGCTGCGGAGTGCTGCGGAGTGTGGCCTATGAAGTAGAGGCGGTGGAGTGCGGCCTATAAAGTAGAGGCGGCGGAATGCAGCGTATGAAGTAGAGGTGGTGGAGTGCGGCCTATGAAGTAGAGGCGGCAGAGTGCAGCCTATGAAGTAGAGGCAGCGGTGTGCAGTCTATGAAGTGGAGGCGGCAGAGTGCAGCCTGGAGTGCAGCCTATGAAGTAGAGGTGGTGGACCGCAGACTATGAAGTAGAGGCGGTGGAGTGCAGCCAGTGAAGTGGCGGTGGCAGAGTGCAGCCTATGAAGTGGACGTGGCGGAGTGCAGCCTATGAAGTGGAGGCGGCAGAGTGCTGCTTATGAAGAAGAGGTGGCGGAGTGCAGCCTATGAAGTGGAGTCGGTGGAGTGCACCTATGAAGTGGAGTCGGCAGAGTGCAGCCTATGAAGTAGAGGCGGCGGAGTGCAGCCTATGAAGTAGAGGCAGCAGAGTGCGGCCTATGAAGTAGAGGCGGCGGAGTGCGGCCTATGAAGTAGAGGCGGCAGAGTGTAGATAATAAAGTAGAAGGGGCGAAGTGCAGCTTATGAAGTAGAGTCGGTGGAGTGCGGCCTATGAAGTAGAGGCATTGGAATGCAGCCTATGAAGTACGGGCGGTGGAATGCAGCCTATGAAGTAGAGGTGGCGGAGTGCGGCCTATGAAGTAGAGGCGGCAGATTGCAGCCTATGAAATACAGGCGGCGGAGTGCAGCCTATGAAGTAGAGGCGGTAGATTGCAGCCTATGAAATACAGGCGGCGGAGTGCAGCCTATGAAGTAGAGGCAGTAGATTGCAGCCTATGAAATAGAGGCGACGGAGTGCAGCCTATGAAGTAGAGGTGGCAGAGTGTGGACTATCAAGTATAGGCGGCAGAGTGCGTCCTATGAAATACAGGCAGCAGAGTGCGGCCTATGAAGTAGAGGTGGCAGACTGCGGGCTATGAAGTAGAGGCGGTGGAGTGCAGCCTATGAAGTAGAGGCGGCGGAGAGGTGGCGGAGTGCAGAGTAGGAAATAGAGGCGGCATAGTGCGGCCTATGAAGTAGAGACGGCGGAGTGCGGCCTATGAAGTAGAGGTGGCAGATTGCAGCCTATGAAATACAGGCGGCGGAGTGCAGCCTATGAAGTAGAGGTGGTAGATTGCAGCCTATGAAATAGAGGCGACGGAGTGCAGCCTATGAAGTAGAGGGGGCAGAGTGTGGACTATGAAGTATAGGCGGCGGAGTGCAGCCTATGAAGTAGAGGCAGCGGAGTGCAGTCTATGAAGTAGAGGTGGCAGATTGCAGCCTGGAGTGCGGCCTATGAAGTACAGGTGGCAGAGTGCGGCCTATGAAGTAGAGGTGGCAGAGTGCGGGCTATGAAGTAGAGGTGGTGGAGTGCAGCCTATGAAGTAGAGGCTGCGGAAAGGTGGCGGTGTGCAGTGTAGGAAGTAGAGACAGCAGAGTGCGGCCTATGAAGTAGAAACGGCGGAGTGTGGCCTATGAAGTAGAGGTGGCGCAATGCAGCCTATGAAGTAGAGGTGGCAGAGTGGGGGCTATGAAGTAGAGGTGGTGGAGTGCGGCCTATGAAGTAGAGGCAGCGGAGCGCAGCTTATGAAGTAAAGGCAGCGGAGAGGTGGCGGAGTGCAGCGTACGAAGTAGATGTGGCGGAGTGCGACCTATGAAGTGGAGGTGGTGGAGTGCGGGCTATGAAGTAGAGTCGGCGGAGTGCGTCCTATGAAGTAGAGGCGGTGGAGTGCGGCCTATGAAGTACAGGTGGCAGAGTGCGGCCTATGAAGTAGAGGTGGCGGAGTGCGGCCTATGAAGTAGAGGCAGCAGATTGCAGCCAATGAAGTAGAGGCAGTGGAGTACAGTCTATGAAGTAGAGGTGAAGGAGTGCAGCCTATGAAGTAGAGGCGGCAGAGTGCGACCTATGAAGTAGAAGCGGCAGAGTGCGGCCTATGAAGTACAGGTGGCAGAGTGCAGCCTATGAAGTAGAGGTGGTAGAGTGCAGCCTATGAAGTAGAGGCTGCGGAGAGGTGGCGGAGTGCAGAGTAGGAAGTAGAGGCGGCATAGTGCGGCCTATGAAGTAGAGACGGCGGAGTTTGGCCCATGAAGTAGAGGCGGTGGAGTGCAGCCTATGAAGTGGAGGTGGCGGAGTGCAGCCTATGAAGTAGAGGTGGCAGATTGCGGCCTACGAAGTAGAGGCGGCAGAGTGCCGCCTATGAAATAGAGGTGGCAGAGTGCGGCCTATGAAGGAGAGGCAGTGGAGCCCAGCCTATGAAGTAAAGGCCGCGGAGAGGTGGCAGAGTGCAGCGTACGAAGTAGAGGTGGCGGAGTGCGACCTATGGAGTGGAGGCGGTGGAGTGCGGCCTATGAAGTAGAGGCGGCAGAGTGCGTCCTATGAAGTAGAGGCGGTGGAATGCAGCCTATGAAGTAGAGGCGGCACAGTGCGGCCTATGAAGTAGAGGCAGTGGAGTGCAGCCTATGAAGTGGAGGTGGCAGAGTGCAGCCTATGAAGTGGAGGCAGCGGAGTGCTGCGGAGTGCTGCGGAGTGTGGCCTATGAAGTAGAGGCGGTGGAGTGCGGCCTATAAAGTAGAGGCGGCGGAATGCAGCATATGAAGTAGAGGTGGTGGATTGCGGCCTATGAAGTAGAGGCAGCAGAGTGCGGCCTATGAAGTAGAGGCGGCGGAGTGTGGCCTATGAAGTAGAGGCGGCGGAGTGTAGCTAATAAAGTAGAAGGGGCGAAGTGCAGCTTATGAAGTAGAGGCGGTGGAGTGCGGCCTATGAAGTAGAGGCATTGGAATGCAGCCTCTGAAGTAGGGGTGGTGGAATGCAACCTATGAAGTAGAGGTGGCGGAGTGCGGCCTATGAAGTAGAGGCGGCAGATTGCAGCCTATGAAATACAGGCGGCGGAGTGCAGCCTATGAAGTAGAGGCGGTAGATTGCAGCCTATGAAATACAGGCGGCGGAGTGCAGCCTATGAAGTAGAGGTAGTAGATTGCAGCCTATGAAATAGAGGCGACGGAGTGCAGCCTATGAAGTAGAGGTGGCAGAGTGTGGACTATCAAGTATAGGCGGCAGAGTGCGTCCTATGAAGTACAGGCAGCAGAGTGCGGCCTATGAAGTAGAGGTGGCAGACTGCGGGCTATGAAGTAGAGGCGGCATAGTGCGGCCTATGAAGTAGAGACGGTGATGAATACAGGCCCCAGCTAGGCCCGCAGGACACAAGGGTTCGCTCTCCTGTAATGGAATCTACAAGGAAGTTGGCACGGAAACTGCAAAGTACAAAGACAGCATTTATTAACCCTTAAGGGTGGTCCTACAATCCACACAACACTCTTCAGTATTGCATAGAGTAGCACAAAGAACTTGCGTACACGGTCCCCTTTTATACACAATAGAGGGGCTCATAAGTGGGTGGATACAACATGAGGCCGAAGAACATTACCATTTATGGTCATTTTCGATACTGAATCAATATGTGGGCGGAGCTAACACACTCCTTGAGCCCGCGAAAACATGGTCAAGCAAGGCTAACCGATAACAGATGTGGTCAAGTCTGGGCATGTAGCAGATGGACAAAGGAGCTATTTATAGACTGTTACTAGGCAGATTACAGGAGCAACTAACACAGAGGTTGGACTCTTCTCGTGGTGAACACGTGGAAGCATAACAATACAAAATGGAGTCCAAACTTCGGTCAACATAACAGAGAAAACATGATCTATAAGAGGGGAATTAATGTCTTTAGTAAATGCTTAATCACATCGTTGTTTCAATTTACAACAGACGACCCTTTCAGCATTTACTGAAGACATCCGGTTTGTTAGGATAATCGTCATATATGTCAATCGTCATCATTTCTTCAACTTCTTTAGCTAAACGTTTCTGGTGAGCAACATCGGCAATAGCTTTCTTATCAGGGATACAGATTGATACACATAATGAGCAGAGTAAAGGACCACATTGAACGCAGATACAGCATGAAAACAGAACCGCTACAATAATGCAGAGACCAGTTAGAACCTTCCATCCCCAGGCAGTAATTAACGCCCAAAACCATCCAGAAAAGTGCCGTTTTCTGTATGGATCTCAGCTGCAATTTTATGCAGTTTATTGATGGCATTATAAACTGATGGCGTATGATCAGGGATGAACACACAACAGCTACTTCCAATAATTTTACATGCTCCTCCTCTGTCAGCTAGCATAACGTCTAATACCATACGATTCTGCAATGCAACAATTCTAGTAATTTGCAATTCCTCCGTAAGATTCCCAAGTGCAGCAGCAGTCTGATTTGTTACAGCTTCTACCACTCTTGTTAATCTTCGGATCTTCCTACTGTTCAGGGCAGCTCCAACAAAGAAAAACAGTCCTAAGTTAAAATCAATATACTGCTGCAGACTGGTATCAGTCTGATCTACATCGTCAAGTGATAAAGTACGTTTATACCTATTTACAGTCACATTATTCAATAATTTCAGATCCTTATGATAAGATGCGGGAGCTAGGAATACAGGAGGTAATAGAAATGATACATAGCATACCCCAGACCACCCAGCCGGCAGACGGTAATAACCTTTATTTCCACACACAAAGTACGTATTATGGGAGGCTAAGAAGGTACTATTGTTCAACCCATCAATATTCAGAACAGTAATACAATCACTAACACCAACAGGGATAAAACCCACACTCTGGACACACAGGTCCGCTTGAGCTTGTGCTACTTGGATCACGAATTTGTCCTTTCCCACAATGTCTCTTGTGTTCGTGAAGATGTAGGGAATGGATTCATTGTCTGGTCGGTACTCTTCCCATTCCCAAATTGTCCCATTCGCTTGTGGATACCCATTTTTGTCTTGATGGCATTCTTTATTGAGTCTGAAGAGCAATCGTCCCACTGTTGGTTTCCGAGTAGCAAAAAGCAAAGTATACCATGCTCTACAAGAGCCATTATGAGAGAAAGGAAGTGGTATAAATGGCGTTCCTCCTTTCTTCTGATGAGCTGGCATCATCCCACATATCCAACAGTTCGTAGCATTCGTAGCAACGTGGGTATGATGCAGCATCTGGATGAAAGTGTTATTCAAGTAAGACTGTCGATGCTTCAACTCTTGATACGGTAATGTATAAAAGTAGTGCTCCTCAGGCACCGGAGTTGTCAACACAAGAATCTTCCGAGCGGGTGTTACATCCTCCACGAACCATGTGGTTATCCCAACAATGGCTACTGTCAACATGAACCCTAATGCACAAAGGATTTTCTTTTTCTCCATGTCAAGGTAAAAATAAAACCCAATATCTACCTGAAACTAAAAGTCTGTCAGAACTCTTCCCCTTGGGCAGCGGTTGATTTCTTCACCAGCGGGCCAAGACGGGCGTCGCTACACTAATGCAGGGCTGATCCCCCCCCCTTGCCTCATCGGCTCTCCGTTTCACTAACCCAAGGGCCGTTCTGACAGTATGTCCCGGTACTGGAAAACTCACTTCCTTGGTCGAAGATGATATCGCCTTCCTCCAGGAGTCGCGTGGTCCGGAAAGAGCTCCTCAGTGGCGTTTGGCTCCGCAGCACGGCCTGTCTCTGCAGCCAAGATTTCTCGTTGATCGGTCAGCACGGCAGGTTCCACCAATCCGGGCGGCACCTTCCTACAGTGCAGGGAATGGATCCAATTCTTTCTGTTGGAGACTCGCACAGCCGTCCTCGTTGCGAGGAGGACCTGCTCGGGACCCACCCATCTCGGTTCCAAGCTGTTCGTCCTGTCGAAAACTTTCACCATCACGTGGTCCCCAGGCCGGAGACCATGTCCTTCACCGGTAGACCGATCAGGGAGCGCCTCTCGGACCTGTTGATGGATAGAAACCAAGTTATCCGTTAACTGTGCCAGATAATCGTTCATCATTACACAAGGTACATCATACACAGCCTTAGGTCTTGGTGGACCCCAAATATTCATTGGGCGTCCGAAAACGATTTCATAAGGTGTAAGGCCAGTTCAAGAGTGTGGTACCGATCTAATTGACAATAACGCCAGTGGCAGAGCATCTGGCCAAGTCAAAGACGTTGAAGCTTGAATTTTAGCAATCTTAAGCTTCAGTGTACCATTATACTTCTCAACTAGGCCTGCAGACTGAGGGTGAAACACGGCGTGGAACTTCTGAGTGATGCCTAGGCCCTTCAAGACATACTTTATAACATCCGCTACAAAGTGAGGGCCGTTATTACTCCACAGAAGTCTACAAACGCCATATCGGGGGAAAAATTCCTTCAGCAGCAGCTTCGCAGTAGTCATTGCAGTATTGTCTTTCGTAGGGTACGCTTCAACCCATTTGCTGAAAGCGCAGACCACTACTAGAACATACTTCAGATTATTACAGCGCTCAAGCTGGATGTAATCCATCTGCAAAACCTCGAAGGGTGCAGTGGGTGTCACAAACCCTCCTGCTGGAGTTCGAGTACCCTTTCCTGGGTTATACCTCAGGCAGATCATACAGGTCTGCACCACCCTCTTCGCTGTGCTAGCAATCTCTGGATGCTCCCAGACTTGGGTAAGCAATTTCACAATTGCGGAAGCTCCAACATGTGCTAGCCCATGTGCCATCTGAACCATAGGCTGTACAAAAGCCGTGGGTAATTTCCATCTATCCATCTGCTTATTTCTCCAGCAACCCTCATCATCCAATTCTCCCTCACTAGCCCATTGTTCCCGCTCTTTGTCAGAAGCGGTCCGTTGCATTTCCCGCACTTCCTCCTTCGCATCATGCCATCTTTCCACCTGCGACTTTACTACATACACGGCAGTAGTACCGGGCTGCATCGCAGTCTCCCGTGCTACTCGATCTGCCAACGCATTCCCTTCTCCAACTTTATCAACTACTTTCCTATGGGCGCTACACTTAACGATGGCAATTTTCTTTGGGTATGTCAATGCGGTTAAAAGATTATGAACTAACTCTCCATGCATTATCTGTACTCCATGTGACGTCAAAAACCCTCTCTCCTTCCAGAGTAGGCCGAAGTCATGCGCTACTCCGAAGGCATAGCGGCTATCTGTATAAACATTCACACATAGTCCTGTACTGAGCTCACATGCTCGTGTTAATGCTATCAGTTCCGCTGCTTGAGCTGATTTCTGTGGTATGCGTGCTGTCTCCACTATCGTTTGCAATGTGGTAATCGCATACGCTGCTGAAGTCGTACCATCTGGTAGCTTCAGACAGGATCCATCCACCCACAGTTCTCCATCTACATCTGGAAAGGGCGTATCCTGGAGATCAATACGACCCTTTGTTTGTTCCTCAGTCACGAGAATACAATCATGCGCTTTCCGCGCCTCAGGCTGGGTTTCGGGGTATGGCAACAATGTGGCCGGGTTTAACGTTACGCACCTTTTTAACGTAATATGACGTAATATGAGGAGCCAAAAGCGTCAACTCATATCCCGTTAAACGGGCGCTGGTCAAATGCTGCGTCTTCGTTTGATTGAGCAGGGCATCGACAGCATGGGGGACTAATACCAACAACTTATGAGATAACACAATTCCCTCGCTTTGGCGTATTGACACAGCTGTCGCCGCAACCGAGCGAAAACACCCCGGTAATGCTCGGGCGACAGGATCAAGTACAGCCGAAAAATATGCACAAGGGCGCTGCTTATCGCCGTGCATCTGCACTAAAACTGACAATGCACATCCATCTTTCTCATGCACATACAACGAAAAGGGTTTTGCATAATCAGGGGTCCCTAACACTGGTGCTGAACAAAGGGCCTGCCGTAGTTGCTGAAAAGCAGTATCACACTCATCTGACCAAGGGATTGGGATAGGCGTGTCCTTTGTCAAGAGGGCTAATAATGGCTTAGCTATGTGCGATAACCCCAATATCCACTGTCTACAAAAAGAAACAAGACCCAGAAATGCCCGCACATCCTTCTGTGTGGACGGTCTCGGTGTATCCAGAATTACTTGGATACGATCCGGTGTGAGTGCACGTCCCTCCTTAGACAAAAGGTGACCCAAATAAGTCACCTTTGGTCTACAGAATTGCAATTTCTTCCTAGATACTTTATGATTGTGGGATGCTAAAAAGGAAAGTAAGGATAACGTACTTGTTTCACACAACTCCAGGGTGTCAGCCGCCAGCAAGATGTCATCGACATATTGAATGAGGGCGACACCCTCGAGCAGAACAAAGGAATCCAATTGTCTTTTCAAAGCCTGACTGTAAATGCTAGGGCTTTCTGTGTAGCCCTGGGGAATCCTACAAAAACAATAAGATCTATTATTTAATGTAAACCCAAAAAGATATCGGCTATCAGGGTGAATGGGAATGGAAAAGAAGGCATTCTTCAAATCGATCACAGAGAACATAGTCGCCGTAGGTGGGACCAAAGTAAGCAACGTCGTGATATCGGAAACCACTGGGTACTGAGGTATCACGATCTTGTTCACTTCTCTCAAATCAATTATAAACCGATAAACTCTGGCATCCGTATCCTTTTTCAGTATGGGAAGAATCGGACTGTTACAAATGTTGTAGGGGACTTCCTCCACTACCCCTACCGCCATCAAATCCTGCACTATCTGTATGAGAGCCTCCTCACCCTCCTGGGAAATACGGTACTGTGGGAGGCGTGGTAACACCGCCCCCTCCTGGACGCTAATGTGGACCGGTGGAATCACCATTTGTCCCACATCAGTATCCGAAGTTGCCCACAAAGCACGAGGGAGGGTAGCTAACAGCGCATCCTCTGACATCGTGCACATTCGTTCTGATCGGGGGTGATTGTCATTCAATATTACCCGTACACCAGCAGGGGAGCAACGGATCGTAGCCCTAAAATGCTTTAACATATCAAGACCCATAATGTTGTCCGGTGTGTACGGGGCAAGCAGAAACGGACAGGGTGCAGAAAAAGAATCAACCTTAAACATGAGGGGCTGCGAAAGAGGGCTTCGGGAGAGTGTACCGTCAAACCCTACCGATGTGACCGTTAAGCCGGATGGGGGAGCCCCCGGAACCAATTGCTTAGACAGTGCACTACGTGTCGCTCCTGTATCCACTAGGAACTGATCAGTAGAGCCCAAAACCTCAGCCGATACATAAGGACCCTTCTGATCAACCGGCACCTCAACTGATTCTAACCCCCATCCAACGCATCCCTATGCATGCTGAGAGTCATGGTACCCCGACCGGTCAATCCCCGACGCTTGGTACTGATGCTGGCGATCAAAAACGTTTGATCTATCGCGGTGCTGCCCAGCAGAGTCAAAACGAGCCTGTTCGTTAGAATTCCCTCGAAAGTTCGAGAAACCCCCTCTACCTCGCGGGCCACCATAGGTATGCCCCTGACGCGATGCATGCAACACCGGGCAGTCCCTAGCCCAATGACCCGATTGCTTACAATACGCACATTGGTTCCTATTTAAGTCAGATCGGCCCGAGGGAGGACCATAAGATCCTCCCCTACCTCTATTACTACCCCGCCGGGGCGGGCCATAGACTTGTGCCAACATCACCTTTGTTTTCAAATCTTTCGATTTCTTTTCCTCCTGGCCCTTTGCTTCTTGCTCCTGACGTTCATAATACTGGGCGATAGTCAGGAGGGCCGTCGGTGTAGAGGAGGACCAAGAACTCTCGCTCGCTTTTAAACGGGCTGCAACTGCCGGCAGCAGATTAGCCACATATTTATCCGCAAAAAGGTGGCGGCCCGTATCGTCAGTAAGCGACTGGCCACTAAAATCATGAAACGTCTCCTCAAAGCGCGTAAAGAAGTCCGCAACTGACTCGTCAACTTTCTGTTTACATGCAGCTAACATATTCCAATCAATCTTTTTAGGGGGGATAATTGTCTTCAGCTTAGCCACAATAGCAGCAGGGAGATCTAAAATATTCTGGGGCGGTTTCTGCGCGGGCTTCCGCTCCCTATCCTCATCCTCAAGGTCAGACCACCGAGCCTTAAAGGCAACTACATCATCTACCTTTCGGACAGATCGCCACATATCCGGTGGTAGAATAAGGCCAAAGAACAAATCGATATCTGCTAAAGTCATAACGCAAGAATTCAAGGCCCCCTCGACTTCTTCGTAGAAGGCCGCTGGATTCTTGCGGGGGTCAGGCAGCGCATTCTTTAATGCCATCACATCAGCTCTATGCCACGGAGTATAAACCCAATTATACACAAAATATCCCTTAGCATCGGCGGAGGTAATGTCCGAGCTAGTCCCCGCTCCTTTAGGAGGAACATACAAAGGCGCCGCCTCGCGCATTGGCTTAGCATGCACTAGATCGCTCTTATCTGATTGAGAGGTGGATGAGTGGCCTTCTGCGGTACACGAATCCGACTGCGTCTCCTCCCCTGCTCGTTGGCGCGCTTTTTCTCTATGGGCCAGCACCGCGTCCCGCAAGGCGAATAACCGCCGAGCCGTATCAGGAGCCTTAGAGGGAGAAAAAACACCATCATGCAATGCTTTAGCATCCGATGTCACTTCTTCAGGCTCAAAGACACTAGAATATTTCCGAAAAGCAGCAATCACTTCCTCAGCGAAATGGTTCAAAAAATACAATCTCTCTCTATCCTGCCACGACCCCCAAGTATGGAACAATTCATCCACGGACACCTCACCCTTAAGTGCACGGAAGGAAATTTGCCGAAGCTCATGCATATGCTCAGCCGATAACATGGACCGCGTATCTACCTTACCCGGACCCGGGACAGAATCTTGTGGCCTCGGAGCAGATGCGCCAACATAAGGGGGCGGAGAGCGATCTAGTAAATAAAAATCATCATCAAGATTATTAAGGACAGGATAAAGTGGCTGCCGAACAGCATATTGACCCGAAACTTGCAGCCTACGCTCTTTCTCTTGTCTCTCCGTTTGTTCTTTGTCCTCCCGACGCCTCGCTTCCTGTGCTCGCACATGATCATTCTTCCGTTGTTCCTTATCAAACAGCGCTTTCTCACGTTTCTCTCGCTCACGCACCTCCTTCACCCACAACCGCACACACTCAAACATATCCTGACGAGCACGCCGCTTACACATACACTGTTCCACATACTCAATCTTACGTATATCAAACGATCCATACAAAGGCCATCGTAACTCAGGATCCTTTTTTGTATATTTCCTCCATACTGTGCTGTACATTATGGAAGAAAGACCATGCTTCACATACATATCCCTATTAGGAGTCCCCTCTGGGGGAGCTGGAGCAGATTCCTCGAGGTTCAACCGGTTTCCGAAACAGCAACACCACTTACGGAGTGCGCTGAAAGCAGGCATGCTCAGAAATAATGCAAAATATGCAATATTATAGAAAAAAATGGCACTTAATCGTTGCGCCGTTCAGTTACACAGCTCCGGAGAAATCTCTCCACATTACCTGCCTATATGTGTTGCAACGCATATATTTTCACAAAGACAAATACAAAATATGACTAGTCATCACAAATCAAACTCAAATAGCCGGACCAGGCTTCAAAAACTCGGAGCAAGTACCGTACACCGGTTCTTACCAATCAAGAGTCCAGATTCCAACTGCCAAGCTCCACAATCGCCCAAACGGCTTTCACGGCAGGACCGACAGAAGAGGTCTCAGTCGAGGACCGGCGCCACCCGGACGGTCAGCTCGGAAGGGAAGGAAGAAAAACCTCGGGATGCCAGGGCTAAGACGCCGCTGGCAGTGATCACGTCCCCGGCCAAGTTCCTCACCTTCGTCGCGACCAGTCCTTCGAGCATCCGAGTCGCCGATGAGCCCCACGTGACGGGCGCCAATTGATGAATACAGGCCCCAGCTAGGCCCGCAGGACACAAGGGTTCGCTCTCCTGTAATGGAATCTACAAGGAAGTTGGCACGGAAACTGCAAAGTACAAAGACAGCATTTATTAACCCTTAAGGGTGGTCCTACAATCCACACAACACTCTTCAGTATTGCATAGAGTAGCACAAAGAACTTGCGTACACGGTCCCCTTTTATACACAATAGAGGGGCTCATAAGTGGGTGGATACAACATGAGGCCGAAGAACATTACCATTTATGGTCATTTTCGATACTGAATCAATATGTGGGCGGAGCTAACACACTCCTTGAGCCCGCGAAAACATGGTCAAGCAAGGCTAACCGATAACAGATGTGGTCAAGTCTGGGCATGTAGCAGATGGAAAAAGGAGCTATTTATAGACTGTTACTAGGCAGATTACAGGAGCAACTAACACAGAGGTTGGACTCTTCTCGTGGTGAACACGTGGAAGCATAACAATACAAAATGGAGTCCAAACTTCGGTCAACATAACAGAGAAAACATGATCTATAAGAGGGGAATTAATGTCTTTAGTAAATGCTTAATCACATCGTTGTTTCAATTTACAACAACGGCGGAGTGCGGCCTATGAAGTAGAGGCGGCAGATTGCAGCCTATGAAATACAGGTGGCGGAGTGCAGCCTATGAAGTAGAGGTGGTAGATTGCAGCCTATGAAATAGAGGCGACGGAGTGCAGCCTATGAAGTAGAGGGGGCAGAGTGTGGACTATGAAGTATAGGCGGCGGAGTGCAGCCTATGAAGTAGAGGCAGCGGAGTGCAGTCTATGAAGTAGAGGCGGCAGATTGCAGCCTGGAGTGCGGCCTATGAAGTACAGGTGGCAGAGTGCGGCCTATGAAGTAGAGGTGGCAGAGTGCGGGCTATGAAGTAGAGGTGGTGGAGTGCAGCCTATGAAGTAGAGGCTGCGGAGAGGTGGCGGTGTGCAGTGTAGGAAGTAGAGACAGCAGAGTGCGGCCTATGAAGTAGAGACGGCGGAGTGTGGCCTATGAAGTAGAGGTGGCGGAATGCGGCCTATGAAGTAGAGGTGGCAGAGTGGGGGCTATGAAGTAGAGGCAGCGGAGCGCAGCTTATGAAGTAAAGGCAGCGGAGAGGTGGCGGAGTGCAGCGTACAAAGTAGATGTGGCGGAGTGCGACCTATGAAGTGGAGGTGGTGGAGTGCGGGCTATGAAGTAGAGTCGGCGGAGTGCGTCCTATGAAGTAGAGGTGGTGGAGTGCGGCCTATGAAGTACAGGTGGCAGAGTGCGGCCTATGAAGTAGAGGTGGCGGAGTGCGGCCTATGAAGTAGAGGCAGCAGATTGCAGCCAATGAAGTAGAGGCAGTGGAGTACAGTCTATGAAGTAGAGGCGAAGGAGTGCAGCGTATGAAGTAGAGGCGGCAGAGTGCGACCTATGAAGTAGAAGCGGCAGAGTGCGGCCTATGAAGTACAGGTGGCAGAGTGCGGCCTATGAAGTAGAGGTGGCAGAGTGCAGGCTATGAAGTAGAGGTGGTGGAGTGTGGCCTATGAAGTAGAGGCGGCAGATTGCGGCCTATGAAGTGGAGGCGGCGGAGTGCGGCCTATGAAGTAGAGGCAGCAGACTGCAGCCTATGAAGTAGAGGCAGTGGAGTACAGTCTATGAAGTTGAGGCGGCGGAGTGCAGCCTATGAAGTAAAGGCGGCAGAGTGCAGCCTATGAAGTAGAGGTGGCAGAGTGCGGGCTATGAAGTAGAGGTGGTAGAGTGCAGACTATGAAGTAGAGGCTGCAGAGAGGTGGCGGAGTGCAGTGTAGGAAGTAGAGGCTGCAGAGTGCAGCCTATTAAGTAGAAGCGGCGGAGTGCGGCCTATGAAGTAGAGGTGGCAGACTGCGGGCTATGAAGTAGAGGCGGTGGAGTGCAGCCTATGAAGTAGAGGCGGTGGAGAGGTGGCGGAGTGCAGAGTAGGAAGTAGAGGCGGCATAGTGCGGCCTATGAAGTAGAGACGGCGGAGTGCGGCCTATGAAGTAGAGGTGGCAGAGCGCGGCCTATGAAGTAGAGGCGGCAGAGTGCGGCCTATGAAGTAGAGGTGGCAGAGTGTGGGCTATGAATTAGAGGCGGTGGAGTGCAGCCTATGATGTAGAGGCAGTGGATAGGTGGCGGAGTGCAGTGTAGGAAGTAGAGGTGGTCGAGTGCGACCTATGAAGTGGAGGCGGTGGAGTGCGGCCTATGAAGTAGAGGTGGCAGAGTGCAGCCTATGAAGTAGAGGTGGCAGAGTGCGGGCTATGAAGTGTAGGCGGTGGAGTGCTACCTATGATGTAGAGGCGGCGGAGTGCTTCCTATAAAGTAGAGGCGGTGGAGTGCGGCCTATGAAGTAGAGGCAGTGGAGTGCAGCCTATGAAGTGGAGGTGGCAGAGTGCAGCCTATGAAGTGGAGGCAGCGGAGTGCTGCGGAGTGCTGCGGAGTATGGCCTAGAAAGTCGAGGCGGAAGAGTGCGGCCTATGAAGTAGAGATGGCGGAGTGCAGCCTAGGAAGTAGAGGTGGCGGAGTGCGGTCTATGAAGTAGAAGAGGCGGAGTGCAGCCTATGAAGTAGAGGCAGCGGAGTGCTGCTTATGAAGTAGAGGCGGCGGAGTGCAGCCTATGAAGTGGAGTCGGCGGAGTGCAGCCTATGGAGGAGAGGCGGCGGAGTGTAGCTAATGAAGTAGAAGCGGCAGAGTGCAGCTTATGAAGTAGAGGCGGTGGAGTGCGGCCTATGAAGTAGAGGCGTTGGAATGCGGCCTATGAAGTAGAGGTGGCAGAGTGCGGGCTATTAAGTAGAGACGGCGGAGTGCGGCCTATGAAGTAGAGGTGGCAGATTGCAGCCTATGAAATACAGGCGGCGGAGTGCAGCCTATGAAGTAGAGGTGGTAGATTGCAGCCTATGAAATAGAGGCAACGGAGTGCAGCCTATGAAGTAGAGGTGGCAGAGTTTGGACTATGAAGTATAGGCGGCAGAGTGCGGCCTATGAACTACAGGCAGCAGAGTTCGGCCTATGAAGTAGAGGTGACAGACTGCGGGCTATGAAGTAGAGGCGGTGGAGTGCAGCCTATGAAGTAGAGGCGGAGGAGAGGTGGCGGAGTGCAGAGTAGGAAGTAGAGGCGGCATAGTGCGGCCTATGAAGTAGAGACGGCGGAGTGCGGCCTATGAAGTAGAGGTGGCAGAGCGCGGCCTATAAAGTAGAGGCGGCAGAGTGTGGCCTATGAAGTAGAGGCGGTGGAGTGCAGCCTATGATGTAGAGGCAGTGGATAGGTGGCGGAGTGCAGTGTAGGAAGTAGAGGTGGTCGAGTGCGAACAATGAAGTGGAGGCGGTGGAGTGCGGCCCATGAAGTAGAGGCGGCAGAGTGCGGCCTATGAAGTAGAGGTGGCAGAGTGCGGGCTATGAAGTGTAGGCGGTGGAGTGCTACCTATGATGTAGAGGCGGCGGAGTGCGTCCTATAAAGTAGAGGCGGTGGAGTGCGGCCTATGAAGTAGAGGCGGCAGAGTGCGGCCTATGAAGTGGAGGTGGCAGAGTGCAGCCTATGAAGTGGAGGCAGTGGAGTGCTGCGGAGTGCTGCGGTGTGTGGCCTATGAAGTCGAGGCGGAAGAGTGCGGCCTATGAAGTAGAGACGGCGGAGTGCAGCCTATGAAGTAGAGGCGGCGGAGTGCGGTCTATGAAGTAGAAGAGGCGGAGTGCAGCCTATGAAGTAGAGGCAGCGGAGTGCTGCTTATGAAGTAGAGGCGGCGGAGTGCAGCCTATGAAGTGGAGTAGGCAGAGTGCAGCCTATGAAGTGGAGTCGGCGGAGTGCAGCCTATGAAGGAGAGGCGGCGGAGTGTAGCTAATGAAGTAGAAGCGGCAGAGTGCAGCTTATGAAGTAGAGGCGGTGGAGTGCGGCCTATGAAGTAGAGGCGTTGGAATGCGGCCTATGAAGTAGAGGTGGCAGAGTGCGGGCTATTAAGTAGAGACGGCGGAGTGCGGCCTATGAAGTAGAGGTGGCAGATTGCAGCCTATGAAATACAGGCGGCGGAGTGCAGCCTATGAAGTAGAGGTGGTAGATTGCAGCCTATGAAAAAGAGGCGACGGAGTGCAGCCTATGAAGTAGAGGTGGCAGAGTGTGGACTATGAAGTATAGGCGGCAGAGTGCGGCCTATGAACTACAGGCAGCAGAGTGCGGCCTATGAAGTAGAGGTGGCAGACTGCGGGCTATGAAGTAGAGGCGGTGGAGTGCAGCCTATGAAGTAGAGGCGGTGGAGAGGTGGCGGAGTGCAGAGTAGGAAGTAGAGGCGGCATAGTGCGGCCTATGAAGTAGAGACGGCGGAGTGCAGCCTATGAAGTAGAGGTGGCCGAGCGCGGCCTATAAAGTAGAGGCGGCAGAGTGCGGCCTATGAAGTAGAGGTGGCAGAGTGTGGGCTATGAATTAGAGGCGGTGGAGTGCAGCCTATGATGTAGAGGCAGTGGATAGGTGGCGGAGTGCAGTGTAGGAAGTAGAGGTGGTCGAGTGCGAACAATGAAGTGGAGGCGGTGGAGTGCAGCCTATGAAGTAGAGGCGGCAGAGTGCGGCCTATGAAGTAGAGGTGGCAGAGTGCGGGCTATGAAGTGTAGGCGGTGGAGTGCTACCTATGATGTAGAGGCGGCGGAGTGCGTCCTATAAAGTAGAGGCGGTGGAGTGCGGCCTATGAAGTAGAGGCGGCAGAGTGCGGCCTATGAAGTAGAGGCAGTGGAGTGCAGCCTATGAAGTGGAGGTGGCAGAGTGCAGCCTATGAAGTGGAGGCAGCGGAGTGCTGCGGAGTGCTGCGGAGTGTGGCCTATGAAGTCGAGGCGGAAGAGTGCGGCCTATGAAGTAGAGACGGCGGAGTGCAGCCTATGAAGTAGAGACGGCGGAGTGCGGTCTATGAAGTAGAAGAGGCGGAGTGCAGCCTGTGAAGTAGAGGCAGCGGAGTGCTGCTTATGAAGTAGAGGCGGCGGAGTGCAGCCTATGAAGTGGAGTAGGCAGAGTGCAGCCTATGAAGTGGAGTCGGCGGAGTGCAGCCTATGAAGGAGAGGCGGCGGAGTGTAGCTAATGAAGTAGAAGCGGCGGAGTGCAGCTTATGAAGTAGAGGCGGTGGAGTGCGGCCTATGCAGTAGAGGCGTTGGAATGTGGCCTATGAAGTAGAGGTGGCAGAGTGCGGGCTATTAAGTATAGGCGGTGGAGTGCAACCTATGAAGAATAGGCAGCGGAGAGGTGGCGGAGTGCAGTGTAGGAAGCGGAGAGGTGGCAGAGTGCGGCCTATTAAGTAGAGGCGGCGGAGTGTGGCCTATGAAGTAGAGGCCGCAGAAAGCAGCCTATGAAGTAGAGGTGGTGGAGTGCGGCCTATGAAGTAGCGGAGGCAGATTGCGGCCTATGAAGTAGAGGCGGCGGAGTGCGGCCTATGAAATAGAGGTGGCACAGTGCGGCCTATGAAGGAGAGGCAGCGGAGCCAAGCCTATGAAGTAAAGGCAGCGGAGAGGTGGCGGAGTGCAGCGTACGAAGTAGAGGTGGCGGAGTGCGACCTATGAAGTGGAGGCGGTGGAGTGCGGCCTATGAAGTATAGGCGGCAGAGTGCATCCTATGAAGTAGAGGCGGTGGAGTGCTTCCTATGAAGTAGAGGCGGCAGAGTGCGGCCTATGAAGTAGAGGCAGTGGAGTGCAGCCTATGAAGTAGAGGCAGCGGAGTGCTGCTTATGAAGTAGAGGCGGCGGAGTGCAGCCTATGAAGTGGAGTAGGCAGAGTGCAGCCTATGAAGTGGAGTCGGCGGAGTGCAGCCTATGAAGGAGAGGCGGCGGAGTGTAGCTAATGAAGTAGAAGCGGCAGAGTGCAGCTTATGAAGTAGAGGCGGTGGAGTGCGGCCTATGAAGTAGAGGCGTTGGAATGCGGCCTATGAAGTAGAGGTGGCAGAGTGCGGGCTATTAAGTAGAGACGGCGGAGTGCGGCCTATGAAGTAGAGGTGGCAGATTGCAGCCTATGAAATACAGGCGGCGGAGTGCAGCCTATGAAGTAGAGGTGGTAGATTGCAGCCTATGAAAAAGAGGCGACGGAGTGCAGCCTATGAAGTAGAGGTGGCAGAGTGTGGACTATGAAGTATAGGCGGCAGAGTGCGGCCTATGAACTACAGGCAGCAGAGTGCGGCCTATGAAGTAGAGGTGGCAGACTGCGGGCTATGAAGTAGAGGCGGTGGAGTGCAGCCTATGAAGTAGAGGCGGTGGAGAGGTGGCGGAGTGCAGAGTGGGAAGTAGAGGCGGCATAGTGCGGCCTATGAAGTAGAGACGGCGGAGTGCAGCCTATGAAGTAGAGGTGGCCGAGCGCGGCCTATAAAGTAGAGGCGGCAGAGTGCGGCCTATGAAGTAGAGGTGGCAGAGTGTGGGCTATGAATTAGAGGCGGTGGAGTGCAGCCTATGATGTAGAGGCAGTGGATAGGTGGCGGAGTGCAGTGTAGGAAGTAGAGGTGGTCGAGTGCGAACAATGAAGTGGAGGCGGTGGAGTGCAGCCTATGAAGTAGAGGCGGCAGAGTGTGGCCTATGAAGTAGAGGTGGCAGAGTGCGGGCTATGAAGTGTAGGCGGTGGAGTGCTACCTATGATGTAGAGGCGGCGGAGTGCGTCCTATAAAGTAGAGGCGGTGGAGTGCGGCCTATGAAGTAGAGGCGGCAGAGTGCGGCCTATGAAGTAGAGGCAGTGGAGTGCAGCCTATGAAGTGGAGGTGGCAGAGTGCAGCCTATGAAGTGGAGGCAGCGGAGTGCTGCGGAGTGCTGCGGAGTGTGGCCTATGAAGTCGAGGCGGAAGAGTGCGGCCTATGAAGTAGAGACGGCGGAGTGCAGCCTATGAAGTAGAGGCGGCGGAGTGCGGTCTATGAAGTAGAAGAGGCGGAGTGCAGCCTATGAAGTAGAGGCAGCGGAGTGCTGCTTATGAAGTAGAGGCGGCGGAGTGCAGCCTATGAAGTGGAGTAGGCAGAGTGCAGCCTATGAAGTGGAGTCGGCGGAGTGCGGCCTATGAAGTAGAGACGGCGGAGTGCAGCCTATGAAGTAGAGGCGGCGGAGTGCGGTCTATGAAGTAGAAGAGGCGGAGTGCAGCCTATGAAGTAGAGGCAGCGGAGTGCTGCTTATGAAGTAGAGGCGGCGGAGTGCAGCCTATGAAGTGGAGTAGGCAGAGTGCAGCCTATGAAGTGGAGTCGGCGGAGTGCAGCCTATGAAGGAGAGGCGGCGGAGTGTAGCTAATGAAGTAGAAGCGGCGGAGTGCAGCTTATGAAGTAGAGGCGGTGGAGTGCGGCCTATGAAGTAGAGGCGTTGGAATGTGGCCTATGAAGTAGAGGTGGCAGAGTGCGGGCTATTAAGTATAGGCGGTGGAGTGCAACCTATGAAGAATAGGCAGCGGAGAGGTGGCGGAGTGCAGTGTAGGAAGCGGAGAGGTGGCAGAGTGCGGCCTATTAAGTAGAGGCGGCGGAGTGTGGCCTATGAAGTAGAGGCCGCAGAAAGCAGCCTATGAAGTAGAGGTGGTGGGGTGCGGCCTATGAAGTAGAGGAGGCAGATTGCGGCCTATGAAGTAGAGGCGGCGGAGTGCGGCCTATGAAATAGAGGTGGCACAGTGCGGCCTATGAAGGAGAGGCAGCGGAGCCAAGCCTATGAAGTAAAGGCAGCGGAGAGGTGGCGGAGTGCAGCGTACGAAGTAGAGGTGGCGGAGTGCGACCTATGAAGTGGAGGCGGTGGAGTGCGGCCTATGAAGTATAGGCGGCAGAGTGCATCCTATGAAGTAGAGGCGGTGGAGTGCTTCCTATGAAGTAGAGGCGGCAGAGTGCGGCCTATGAAGTAGAGGCAGTGGAGTGCAGCCTATGAAGTAGAGGCAGCGGAGTGCTGCTTATGAAGTAGAGGCGGCGGAGTGCAGCCTATGAAGTGGAGTAGGCAGAGTGCAGCCTATGAAGTGGAGTCGCCCGGAGTGCAGCCTATGAAGGAGAGGCGGCGGAGTGTAGCTAATGAAGTAGAAGCGGCAGAGTGCAGCTTATGAAGTAGAGGCGGTGGAGTGCGGCCTATGAAGTAGAGGCGTTGGAATGCGGCCTATGAAGTAGAGGTGGCAGAGTGCGGGCTATTAAGTAGAGACGGCGGAGTGCGGCCTATGAAGTAGAGGTGACAGATTGCAGCCTATGAAATACAGGCGGCGGAGTGCAGCCTATGAAGTAGAGGTGGTAGATTGCAGCCTATGAAAAAGAGGCGACGGAGTGCAGCCTATGAAGTAGAGGTGGCAGAGTGTGGACTATGAAGTATAGGCGGCAGAGTGCGGCCTATGAACTACAGGCAGCAGAGTGCGGCCTATGAAGTAGAGGTGGCAGACTGCGGGCTATGAAGTAGAGGCGGTGGAGTGCAGCCTATGAAGTAGAGGCGGTGGAGAGGTGGCGGAGTGCAGAGTAGGAAGTAGAGGCGGCATAGTGCGGCCTATGAAGTAGAGACGGCGGAGTGCAGCCTATGAAGTAGAGGTGGCCGAGCGCGGCCTATAAAGTAGAGGCGGCAGAGTGCGGCCTATGAAGTAGAGGTGGCAGAGTGTGGGCTATGAATTAGAGGCGGTGGAGTGCAGCCTATGATGTAGAGGCAGTGGATAGGTGGCGGAGTTTAGTGTAGGAAGTAGAGGTGGTCGAGTGCGAACAATGAAGTGGAGGCGGTGGAGTGCAGCCTATGAAGTAGAGGCGGCAGAGTGCGGCCTATGAAGTAGAGGTGGCAGAGTGCGGGCTATGAAGTGTAGGCGGTGGAGTGCTACCTATGATGTAGAGGCGGCGGAGTGCGTCCTATAAAGTAGAGGCGGTGGAGTGCGGCCTATGAAGTAGAGGCGGCAGAGTGCGGCCTATGAAGTAGAGGCAGTGGAGTGCAGCCTATGAAGTGGAGGTGGCAGAGTGCAGCCTATGAAGTGGAGGCAGCGGAGTGCTGCGGAGTGCTGCGGAGTGTGGCCTATGAAGTCGAGGCGGAAGAGTGCGGCCTATGAAGTAGAGACGGCGGAGTGCAGCCTATGAAGTAGAGGCGGCGGAGTGCGGTCTATGAAGTAGAAGAGGCGGAGTGCAGCCTATGAAGTAGAGGCAGCGGAGTGCTGCTTATGAAGTAGAGGCGGCGGAGTGCAGCCTATGAAGTGGAGTAGGCAGAGTGCAGCCTATGAAGTGGAGTCGGCGGAGTGCAGCCTATGAAGGAGAGACGGCAGAGTGTAGCTAATGAAGTAGAAGCGGCGGAGTGCAGCTTATGAAGTAGAGGCGGTGGAGTGCGGCCTATGAAGTAGAGGCGTTGGAATGTGGCCTATGAAGTAGAGGTGGCAGAGTGCGGGCTATTAAGTATAGGCGGAGGAGTGCAACCTATGAAGAATAGGCAGCGGAGAGGTGGCGGAGTGCAGTGTAGGAAGCGGAGAGGTGGCAGAGTGCGGCCTATTAAGTAGAGGCGGCGGAGTGTGGCCTATGAAGTAGAGGCCGCAGAAAGCAGCCTATGAAGTAGAGGTGGTGGAGTGCGGCCTATGAAGTAGAGGAGGCAGATTGCGGCCTATGAAGTAGAGGCAGCGGAGTGCGGCCTATGAAATAGAGGTGGCACAGTGCGGCCTATGAAGGAGAGGCAGCGGAGCCAAGCCTATGAAGTAAAGGCAGCGGAGAGGTGGCGGAGTGCAGCGTACGAAGTAGAGGTGGCGGAGTGCGACCTATGAAGTGGAGGCGGTGGAGTGCGGCCTATGAAGTATAGGCGGCAGAGTGCATCCTATGAAGTAGAGGCGGTGGAGTGCTTCCTATGAAGTAGAGGCGGCAGAGTGCGGCCTATGAAGTAGAGGCAGTGGAGTGCAGCCTATGAAGTGGAGGTGGCAGAGTGCAGCCTATGAAGTGGAGGTAGCGGAGTGCTGCGGAGTGCTGCGGAGTGTGGCCTATGAAGTAGAGGTGGTGGAGTGCGGCCTATGAAGTAGAGGTGGCAGAGTGCAGCCTGGAGTGCAGCCTATGAAGTAGAGGTGGCGGAGCGCAGCCTATGAAGTAGAGGCGGTGGAGTGCAGCCTGTGAAGTGGAGGCGACGGAGTGCAGCCTATGAAGTGGAGTCGGTGGAGTGCACCTATGAAGTGGAGTCGGCAGAGTGCAGCCTATGAAGTAGAGGCGGCAGAGTGTAGCTAATGAAGTAGAAGCGGCAGAGTGCAGCTTATGAAGTAGAGGCAGTGGAGTGCGGCCTATGAAGTAGAGGCATTGGAATGCAGCCTATGAAGTAGGGGCGGTGGAATGCAGCCTATGAAGTAGAGGCAGCGGAATGCGGCCTATGAAGTAGAGGCGGCAGATTGCGGCCTATGAAATATAGGCGGCGGAGTGCAGCCTATGAAGTAGAGGTGGCAGAGTGCGGCCTATGAAGTAGAGGCGGCGGAGTGCGTCCTATGAAGTAGAGGTGGCAGAGTGTAGCTAATGAAGTAGAAGCGGCGGAGTGCAGCTTATGAAGTAGAGGTGGTGGAGTGCGGCCTATGAAGTAGAGGCATTGGAATGCAGCCTATGGAGTAGGGGCGGTGGAATGCAGCCTATGAAGTAGAGGCGGCGGAGTGCGGCCTATGAAGTAGAGGCAGCAGATTGCGGCCTATGAAATAGAGGCGGCGGAGTGCAGCCTATGAAGTAGAGGCGGCAGATTGCAGCCTATGAAATAGAGGCGACCGAGTGCAGCCTATGAAGTAGAGGTGGCAGAGTGTGGCCTATGAAGAAGAGGTGGCAGAGTGCGGACTATGAAGTACAGGCAGCAGAGTGCGGCCTATGAAGTAGAGGTGGCAGACTGCGGGCTATGAAGTAGAGGCGGTGGAGTGCAGCCTATGAAGTAGAGGCAGTGGAGAGGTGGCGGAGTGCAGTGTAGGAAGTAGAGGTGGCTGAGTGCGGCCTATTAAGTAGAGGTGGCTGAGTGCGGCCTATTAAGTAGAGGCGGCGGAGTACGGCCTATCAAGTAGAGGTAGCAGAATGCAGCCTATGAAGTAGAGGTGGTGGAGTGCGGCCTATGAAGTAGAGGTGGCAGATTGCGGCCTATGAAGTAGAGGCGGCAGAGTGCGGCATATGAAGTAGAGGCGGCAGAGTGTGGCCTATGAAGTAGAGGCAGTGGAGTACACTCTATGAAGTAGAGGCGGCGGAGTGCAGCCTGGAGTGCAGCCTATGAAGTAGAGGCGGCAGAGTGCGGCCTATGAAGTAGAGACGGCGGAGTGTGGCCTATGAAGTAGAGGCAGCGGAGCCCAGCCTGTGAAGTAAAGGCAGCGTAGAGGTGGCGGAGTGCAGCGTACGAAGTAGAGGTGGCGGAGTGCGACCTATGAAGTGGAGGCAGTGGAGTGCGGCCTATGAAGTAGAGGTGGCAGAGTGCGTCCTATGAAGTAGAGGCGGTGGAGTGCGGCCTATGAAGTAGAGGCCGCAATCAATCAATCAATCAATCAATCATGGAATTTATATAGCACACTACTCACCCGGAAGGGTCTCAAGGCGCTTGGGGGAGGGGGTCTGCTACTGCTCGAACAGCCAGGTCTTGAGCTGTTTCCTGAAGGCGAGGTGGTCCTGGGTCAGCCGCAGGTGGACGGGCAGGGAGTTCCATGTCTTGGCCGCCAGGTAGGAGAAGGATCTTCCTCCGGCGGTGGCTCTCTGGACGGGAGGGACGACAGCGAGGGCGAGATTCGTGGATCGTAGCTGGCGGGTGGGCGTGTAGAAGGTCAGGCAGTTGTTGAGGTATCTTGGGCCCAGGTCATGGAGGGATTTGTGTGCGTGGGTGAGGAGTCTGAACGTGATCCTTTTGTTGACCGGGAGCCAGTGCAGGCCTCTCAGGTGGCTCGAGATGTGGCTGCGTCGTGGGACGTCCAGGATGAGTCGGGCGGAGGCGTTCTGGATACGCTGAAGTCTCTTCTGAAGCTTGGCTGTTGTACCGGCGTAGAGGGTGTTTCCGTAGTCTAGTCTGCTGGTGACGAGGGCCTGGGTGACCGTCTTCCTGGTCTCGGACGGGATCCATCGGAAGATCTTGCGGAGCATGCGGAGGGTGTGGAAGCAAGATGAGGAGACGGCGTTGACTTGTCTGGTCATCGATAGGGAGGAGTCCAGGATGACGCCCAGGTTGCGTGCGTGGTCCGTTGGCTTGGGTGCGGTGCCTAGGGCCGGGGGCCACCAGGAGTTGTCCCATGCGGAGGGCGACGGCCCCAGGATGAGGACTTCCGTCTTGTCCGTGTTCAATTTCAGGCGGCTGATGTTCATCCATTCGGCGATGTCTCTCATCCCTCCGTGTAGGCTGGCTTTGGCGGTGTCGGGGTCTTTGGTGAGAGAGAGAATCAGCTGGGTGTCATTGGCGTAGGAAATGATGTTGAGGTTGTGTTGGCATGCGATGGCAGCGAGGGGTTTCATGTAGATGTTGAAGAGAGTGGGGCTGAGCGACGATCCTTGGGGGACTCCGCAGATGACTTCGGTTGCCTCAGAGCAGAACGGAGGGAGGCGTACTCTCTGAGTTCTGCCGGAGAGGTATGAGATGATCCAGTCCAGAGCCTTCCCTTGGATGCCGGTGTCGTTGAGGCGTTGGACTAGGGTGCGGTGGCAGACAGTGTCAAATGTTGCGGAGAGGTCTAGGAGGATGAGTGCCGCTGTTTCACCGTTGTCGAGCAGGGCGCGGATGTCGTCGGTGGCTGCGATGAGGGCGCTCTCGGTGCTGTGGTTGGCTCTGAATCTGGACTGTGATGGGTCGAGGGATCCGTTCGTCTCAAGGAAGGCGGCCAGTTGTTTGTTGACGACCTTCTCGATGACTTTGGCGGGGTAAGGCAGGAGCGAGATGGGGCGGAAGTTCTTGAGGTCGGTCGGGTCCGCTGTTGGTTTCTTCAGCAGGGCGCTGAGCTCGGCATGCTTCCAGCTCTCCGGGAAGGTTGCTGTGTCAAAGGAGGTGTTGATGAGGTCTCGGAGGTGGGGTGCGATGGTAGAGGCGGCCTTGTTGAAGACATGGTGGGGGCACGGGTCGGTCGGGGATCCGGAGTGGATGGTGCTCATCATGCGTGTTGTTTCTTCGGGGGTCACCTCGGTCCATGTTTGGAGGATGGCGGCGGGGTGCGTCGGTTCGGCTGATGGATGCGGGGTTGGCCGCAGAGTGCGGCTTATGATTTAGAGGTGGTGGAGAGCAGCCTATGAAGTGGAGGTGGCAGAGTGCAGCCTATGAAGTACAGGCGGCGGAGTGCGGCCTATGAAGTAGAGGTGGCAGAGTGCGGGCTATGAAGTAGAGGCGGTGGAGTGCAGCCTATGAAGTAGAGGTGGTTGAGTGCAGCCTATGAAGTAGAGGCGGCAGAGAGGTGGCGGAGTGCAGAGTAGTAAGTAGAGGCAGCAGAGTGCGGCCTATGAAGTAGAGATGGCGGAGTACGGCCTATGAAGTAGAAGCGGCAGAGTGCGGCCTATGAAGTAGAGGTGGCAGAGTGTGGCCTATGAAGTACAGGTGGCAGAGTGCGGCCTATGAAGTAGAGGTGGCAGAGTGCGGGCTATGAAGTAGATGCGGTGGAGTGCAGCCTATGAAGTAGAGGCAGTGGAGAGGTGGCAGAGTGCAGTGTAGGAAGTAGAGGTGGCGGAGTGCGACCTATGAAGTGGAGGTGGTGGAGTGCGGCCTATAAAGTATAGGCGGCAGAGTGCGGCCTATGAAGTAGAGGTGGCAGAGTGTGGGCTATGAAGTAGAGGCGGTGGAGTGCAGCCTATGAAGTAGAAGCAGTGGAGAGGTGGCGGAGTGCAGTGTAGGAAGTAGAGGTGGCTAAGTGCTGCCTATTAAGTAGAGGCGGCAGAGTGCAGCCTATGAAGTAGAGGCAGCAGAATGTAGCCTATGGAGTAGAGGTGGTGGAGTGCGGCCTATGAAGTAGAGGCGGCAGATTGTGGCCTATGAATTAGAGGCGGCAGAGTGCGGCCTATGAAGTAGAGGCGGCAGAGTGTGGCCTATGAAGTAGAGGCAGTGGAGTACACTCTATGAAGTAGAGGCGGCGGAGTGCAGCCTGGAGTGCAGCCTATGAAGTAGAGGTGGCAGAGTGTGGCCTATGAAGTAGAGACGTCGGAGTGTGGCCTTTGAAATAGAGGCAGCGGAGCCCAGCCTATGAAGTAAAGGCAGCGGAGAGGTGGTGGAGTGCAGCGTACGAAGTAGAGGTGGTGGAGTGCGACCTATGAAGTGGAGGTGGCAGAGTGCGTCCTATGAAGTAGAGGCGATGGAGTGCGGCCTATGAAGTAGAGATGGCGGAGTGCGGCCTATGAAGTAGAAGCGGCAGAGTGCGGCCTAAGAAGTAGAGGTGGCAGAGTGTGGCCTATGAAGTACAGGTGGCAGAGTGCGGCCTATGAAGTAGAGGTGGCAGAGTGCGGGCTATGAAGTAGATGCGGTGGAGTGCAGCCTATGAAGTAGAGGCAGTGGAGAGGTGGCAGAGTGCAGTGTAGGAAGTAGAGGTGGCGGAGTGCGACCTATGAAGTGGAGGCGGTGGAGTGCGGCCTATGAAGTATAGGCGGCAGAGTGCGGCCTATGAAGTAGAGGTGGCAGAGTGTGGGCTATGACGTAGAGGCGGTGGAGTGCAGCCTATGAAGTAGAAGCAGTGGAGAGGTGGCGGAGTGCAGTGTAGGAAGTAGAGGTGGCTAAGTGCGGCCTATTAAGTAGAGGCGGCAGAGTGCAGCCTATGAAGTAGAGGCAGCAGAATGTAGCCTATGGAGTAGAGGTGGTGGAGTGCGGCCTATGAAGTAGAGGCGGCAGATTGCGGCCTATGAATTAGAGGCGGCAGAGTGCGGCCTATGAAGTAGAGGCGGCAGAGTGTGGCCTATGAAGTAGAGGCAGTGGAGTACACTCTATGAAGTAGAGGCGGCGGAGTGCAGCCTGGAGTGCAGCCTATGAAGTAGAGGTGGCAGAGTGTGGCCTATGAAGTAGAGACGTCGGAGTGTGGCCTATGAAGTAGAGGCAGCGGAGCCCAGCCTATGAAGTAAAGGCAGCGGAGAGGTGGTGGAGTGCAGCGTACAAAGTAGAGGTGGTGGAGTGCGACCTATGAAGTGGAGGTGGCAGAGTGTGTCCTATGAAGTAGAGGCGGTGGAGTGCAGCCTATGAAGTAGAGGCGGCAGAGTGCGGCTTATGAAGTAGAGGTGGTGGAGAGCAGCCTATGAAGTGGAGGTGGCAGAGTGCAGCCTATGAAGTGGAGGCAGCGGAGTGCTGCAGAGTGCGGCCTATGAAGTAGAGGCGGTGGAGTGCAGCCTATGAAGTAGAGGCGGCGGAATGCAGCGTATGAAGTAGAGGTGGTGGAGTGCGGCCTATGAAGTAGAGGCGGCAGATTGCAGCCTATGAAGTAGAGGCGGCGGTGTGCAGTCTATGAAGTAGAAGAGTCGCAGTGCAGTCTATGAAGAAGAGGCGGCGGAGTGCAGCCTGGAGCGCAGCCTATGAAGTAGAGGCAGCGGAGTGCAGTGTACGAAGTAGAGGCGGCGGAGTGCGGCCTATGAAGTAGAGGTTGCAGAGTGCAGCCAATTAAGTGGAGGCGGCAAAGTGCAGTCTAGGAAGTGGAGGCGGTGGAGTGCAGCCTATGAAGTGGAGGCGGTGGAGTGCAGCCTATGAAATGGAGGTGGTGGAGTGCAGCCTATGAAGTGATGGCGGCGGAGTGCAGCCTATGAAGTAGAGGCGGCAGATTGCAGCCTATGAAATAGAGGCGACGGAGTGCAGCCTATGAATTAGAGGTGGCCGAGTGTGGCCTATGAAGTAGAGGTGGCAGAGTGCAGCCTATGAAGTACAGGCGGCAGAGTGCGGCCTATGAAGTAGAGACAGCGGAGTGCACCCTATGAAGTAGAGGCGGTAGAGTGCAGCCTATGAAGTAGAGGCAGCAGATTGCGGCCTATGAAATAGAGGCAGCGGAGTGTAGTCTATGAAGTAGAGGCGGCAGAGTGCGGCCTGTAAAGTAGAGGCGGCGGAGTGCGGCCTATGAAGAAGAGGCGGCGGAGTGTAGCTAATGAAGTAGAAGCGGCGGAGTGCAGCTTATGAAGTAGAGGCGGTGGAGTGCGGCCTATGAAGTAGAGGCATTGGAATGCAGCCTATGAAGTAGGGGTGGTGGAATGCAGCCTATGAAGTAGAGGCGGCGGAGTGCGTGCTATGAAGTAGAGGCGGCAGATTGCGGCCTATGAAATAGAGGCGGCGGAGTGCAGCCTATGAAGTAGAGGCGGAAGATTGCAGCCTATGAAATAGAGGCGACGGAGTGCAGCCTATGAAGTAGAGGTGGCAGAGTGTGGCCTATGAAGTAGAGGCGGCAGAGTGTGGCCTATGAAGTACAGGCGGCAGAGTGCGGCCTATGAAGTAGAGGTGGCAGATTGCGGGCTATGAAGTTGAGGTGGAGGAGTGCAGCCTATGAAGTAGAGGCGGTGGAGTGCGGCCTATGAAGTAGAGGCGGCAGAGTGCGGCTTATGAAGTAGAGGTGGTGGAGAGCAGCCTATGAAGTGGAGGTGGCAGTGTGCAGCCTATGAAGTGGAGGCAGCGGAGTGCTGCGGAGTGCGGCCTATGAAGTAGAGGCGGTAGAGTGCAGCCTATGAAGTAGAGGCGGCGGAATGCAGTGTATGAAGTAGAGGTGGTGGAGTGCGGCCTATGAAGTAGAGGCGGCAGATTGCAGCCTATGAAGTAGAGGCGGCGGTGTGCAGTCTATGAAGTAGAAGAGGCGCAGTGCAGTCTATGAAGAAGAGGTGGCGTAGTGCAGCCTGGAGCGCAGCCTATGAAGTAGAGTCAGCGGAGTGCAGTGTACGAAGTAGAGGCGGCGGAGTGCGGCCTATGAAGTAGAGGTTGCAGAGTGCAGCCAATTAAGTGGAGGCGGCAAAGTGCAGTCTAGGAAGTGGAGGCGGTGGAGTGCAGCCTATGAAGTGGAGGCGGTGGAGTGCAGCCTATGAAGTGGAGGTGGCGGAGTGCAGCCTATGAAGTGGAGGCGGCGGAGTGCGGCCTATGAAGTAGAGGCGGCAGATTGCAGCCTATGAAATAGAGGCGACGGAGTGCAGCCTATGAATTAGAGGTGGCAGAGTGTGGCCTGTGAAGTAGAGGTGGCAGAGTGCGGCCTATGAAGTACAGGCGGCAGAATGTGGCCTATGAAGTAGAGGTGGCAGATTGCGGGCTATGAAGTTGAGGCGGAGGAGTGCAGCCTATGAAGTAGAGGCGGCGGAGAGGTGGCGGAGTGCAGAGTAGGAAGTAGAGGCTGCAGAGTGCAGCCTATGAAGTAGAGGCGGTGGAGTGCAGCCTATGAAGTAGAGGCGGCGGAATGCAGCGTATGAAGTAGAGGTGGAGGAGTGCGGCCTATGAAGTAGAGGCGGCAGATTGCAGCCTATGAAGTAGAGGCGGCGGTGTGCAGTCTATGAAGTAGAAGAGTCGCAGTGCAGTCTATGAAGAAGAGGCGGCGGAGTGCAGCCTGGAGCGCAGCCTATGAAGTAGAGGCAGCGGAGTGCAGTGTACGAAGTAGAGGCGGCGGAGTGCGGCCTATGAAGTAGAGGTTGCAGAGTGCAGCCAATTAAGTGGAGGCGGCAAAGTGCAGTCTAGGAAGTGGAGGCGGTGGAGTGCAGCCTATGAAGTGGAGGCGGTGGAGTGCAGCCTATGAAGTGGAGGTGGCGGAGTGCAGCCTATGAAGTGATGGCGGCGGAGTGCAGCCTATGAAGTAGAGGCGGCAGATTGCAGCCTATGAAATAGAGGCGACGGAGTGCAGCCTATGAATTAGAGGTGGCAGAGTGTGGCCTATGAAGTAGAGGTGGCAGAGTGCAGCCTATGAAGTACAGGCGGCAGAGTGCGGCCTATGAAGTAGAGACAGCGGAGTGCAGCCTATGAAGTAGAGGCGGTAGAGTGCAGCCTATGAAGTAGAGGCAGCAGATTGCGGCCTATGAAATAGAGGCAGCGGAGTGTAGTCTATGAAGTAGAGGCGGCAGAGTGCGGCCTATAAAGTAGAGGCGGCGGAGTGCGGCCTATGAAGAAGAGGCGGCGGAGTGTAGCTAATGAAGTAGAAGCGGCGGAGTGCAGCTTATGAAGTAGAGGCGGTGGAGTGCGGCCTATGAAGTAGAGGCATTGGAATGCAGCCTATGAAGTAGGGGTGGTGGAATGCAGCCTATGAAGTAGAGGCGGCGGAGTGCGGGCTATGAAGTAGAGGCGGCAGATTGCGGCCTATGAAATAGAGGCGGCGGAGTGCAGCCTATGAAGTAGAGGCGGAAGATTGCAGCCTATGAAATAGAGGCGACGGAGTGCAGCCTAAGAAGTAGAGCTGGCAGAGTGTGGCCTATGAAGTAGAGGCGGCAGAGTGCGGCCTATGAAGTACAGGCGGCAGAGTGCGGCCTATGAAGTAGAGGTGGCAGATTGCGGGCTATGAAGTTGAGGTGGAGGAGTGCAGCCTATGAAGTAGAGGCGGTGGAGTGCGGCCTATGAAGTAGAGGCGGCAGAGTGCGGCTTATGAAGTAGAGGTGGTGGAGAGCAGCCTATGAAGTGGAGGTGGCAGTGTGCAGCCTATGAAGTGGAGGCAGCGGAGTGCTGCGGAGTGCGGCCTATGAAGTAGAGGCGGTAGAGTGCAGCCTATGAAGTAGAGGCGGCGGAATGCAGTGTATGAAGTAGAGGTGGTGGAGTGCGGCCTATGAAGTAGAGGCGGCAGATTGCAGCCTATGAAGTAGAGGCGGCGGTGTGCAGTCTATGAAGTAGAAGAGGCGCAGTGCAGTCTATGAAGAAGAGGCGGCGTAGTGCAGCCTGGAGCGCAGCCTATGAAGTAGAGTCAGCGGAGTGCAGTGTACGAAGTAGAGGCGGCGGAGTGCGGCCTATGAAGTAGAGGTTGCAGAGTGCAGCCAATTAAGTGGAGGCGGCAAAGTGCAGTCTAGGAAGTGGAGGCGGTGGAGTGCAGCCTATGAAGTGGAGGCGGTGGAGTGCAGCCTATGAAGTGGAGGTGGCGGAGTGCAGCCTATGAAGTGGAGGCGGCGGAGTGCGGCCTATGAAGTAGAGGCGGCAGATTGCAGCCTATGAAATAGAGGCGACGGAGTGCAGCCTATGAATTAGAGGTGGCAGAGTGTGGCCTGTGAAGTAGAGGTGGCAGAGTGCGGCCTATGAAGTACAGGCGGCAGAATGTGGCCTATGAAGTAGAGGTGGCAGATTGCGGGCTATGAAGTTGAGGCGGAGGAGTGCAGCCTATGAAGTAGAGGCGGCGGAGAGGTGGCGGAGTGCAGAGTAGGAAGTAGAGGCTGCAGAGTGCGGCCTATGAAGTAGAGGCAGTGGAGTGCAGCCTATGAAGTAGAGGCGGCGGAATGCAGCGTATGAAGTAGAGGTGGAGGAGTGCGGCCTATGAAGTAGAGGCGGCAGATTGCAGCCTATGAAGTAGAGGCGGCGGTGTGCAGTCTATGAAGTAGAAGAGTCGCAGTGCAGTCTATGAAGAAGAGGCGGCAGAGTGCAGCCTGGAGCGCAGCCTATGAAGTAGAGGCAGCGGAGTGCAGTGTACGAAGTAGAGGCGGCGGAGTGCGGCCTATGAAGTAGAGGTTGCAGAGCGCAGCCAATTAAGTCGAGGCGGCAAAGTGCAGTCTAGGAAGTGGAGGCGGTGGAGTGCAGCCTATGAAGTGGAGGCGGTGGAGTGCAGCCTATGAAGTGGAGGTGGCGGAGTGCAGCCTATGAAGTGATGGCGGCGGAGTGCAGCCTATGAAGTAGAGGCGGCAGATTGCAGCCTATGAAATAGAGGCGACGGAGTGCAGCCTATGAATTAGAGGTGGCAGAGTGTGGCCTATGAAGTAGAGGTGGCAGAGTGCGGCCTATGAAGTACAGGCGGCAGAGTGCGGCCTATGAAGTAGAGGTGGCAGATTGCGGGCTATGAAGTTGAGGTGGAGGAGTGCAGCCTACGAAGTAGAGGCGGTGGAGTGCGGCCTATGAAGTAGAGGCGGCAGAGTGCGGCTTATGAAGTAGAGGTGGTGGAGAGCAGCCTATGAAGTGGAGGTGGCAGTGTGCAGCCTATGAAGTGGAGGCAGCGGAGTGCTGCGGAGTGCGGCCTATGAAGTAGAGGCGGTAGAGTGCAGCCTATGAAGTAGAGGCGGCGGAATGCAGTGTATGAAGTAGAGGTGGTGGAGTGCGGCCTATGAAGTAGAGGCGGCAGATTGCAGCCTATGAAGTAGAGGCGGCGGTGTGCAGCCTGGAGCGCAGTCTATGAAGTAGAGTCAGCGGAGTGCAGTGTACGAAGTAGAGGCGGCAGAGTGTGGCCTATGAAGTAGAGGTTGCAGAGTGCAGCCAATTAAGTGGAGGCGGCAAAGTGCAGTCTAGGAAGTGGAGGCGGTGGAGTGCAGCCTATGAAGTGGAGGCGGTGGAGTGCAGCCTATGAAGTGGAGGTGGCGGAGTGCAGCCTATGAAGTGGAGGCGGCGGAGTGCGGCCTATGAAGTAGAGGCGGCAGATTGCAGCCTATGAAATAGAGGCGACGGAGTGCAGCCTATGAATTAGAGGTGGCAGAGTATGGCCTATGAAGTAGAGTTGGCAGAGTGCGGCCTATGAAGTACAGGCGGCAGAATGTGGCCTATGAAGTAGAGGTAGCAGATTGCGGGCTATGAAGTTGAGGCGGAGGAGTGCAGCCTATGAAGTAGAGGCGGCGGAGAGGTGGCGGAGTGCAGAGTAGGAAGTAGAGGCGGCAGAGTGCGGCCTATGAAGTAGAGACGGCGGAGTGCAGCCTATGAAGTAGAGGTGGCAGATCGGTCTATGAAGTAGAAGAGGCGGAGTGCAGCCTATGAAGTAGAGGCGGCGGAGTGTAGCTAATGAAGTAGAAGCGGCGGAGTGCAGCTTATGAAGTAGAGGCGGTTGCGTGCGGCCTATGAAGTAGAGGCGTTGGAATGCAGCCTATGAAGTAGGGGCAGTGGAATGCAGCCTATAAAGTAGAGGCAGCGGAGTGCAGTGTACAAAGTAGAGGCGGCGGAGTGCGGCCTATGAAGTACAAGCAGAGGAGTGCGGCCTATGAAGTAGAGGTGGCATAGTGAAGCCAATTAAGTGGAGGCAGCAAAGTGCAGCCTATGAAGTGGAGGCGGTGGAGTGCAGCCTATAAAGTAGAGGCGGCGAAGTGCAGCCTATGAAGTAGAGGCGGCAGAATGCAGCCAATGAAGTAGAGGTGGTGGAGTGCGGCCTATGAAGTAGAGGTGGCAGATTGTGGCCTATGAAGTAGTGGCGGCAGAGTGCAGCTTATGAAGTAGAGGCAGCGGAATGCAGTCTATGAAGTAGAGGCGGCAGAGTGCAGCCTGGAGTGTAGCCTATGAAGTGGAGGTGGCGGAGCGCGGCCTATGAAGTAGAGGTGACGGAGTGCAGCCTGTGAAGTGGAGGCGTCGGAGTGCAGCCCATGAAGTGGAGGCAGCGGAGTACAGCAGAGTGAGGCCTATGAAGTAGAGGCGACGGAGTGCGGCCTATGAAGTAGAGGCCGCGGAATGCAGCCTATGAAGTAGAGGTGGTGGAGTGCGGCCTATCAAGTAGAGGTGGCAGATTGCGGGCTATGAAGTTGAGGCGGAGGAGTGCAGCCTATGAAGTAGAGGCAGCGGAGAGGTGGCGGAGTGCAGAGTAGGAAGTAGAGGCGGCAGAGCGCGCCCTATGAAGTAGAGACGGCGGAGTGCAGCCTATGAAGTAGAGGCGGCAGAGTGCGGTCTATGAAGTAGAAGAGGCGGAGTGCAGCCTATGAAGTAGAGGCGGCGGAGTATAGCTAATGAAGTAGAAGCGGCGGAGTGCAGCTTATGAAGTAGAGGCGGTTGCGTGCGGCCTATGAAGTAGAGGCGTTGGAATGCAGCCTATGAAGTAGGGGCAGTGGAATGCAGCCTATAAAGTAGAGGCAGCGGAGTGCAGTGTACGAAGTAGAGGCGGCGGAGTGCGGCCTATGAAGTACAAGCAGAGGAGTGCGGCCTATGAAGTAGAGGTGGCATAGTGAAGCCAATTAAGTGGAGGCAGCAAAGTGCAGCCTATGAAGTGGAGGCGGTGGAGTGCAGCCTATAAAGTAGAGGCGGCGAAGTGCGGCCTATGAAGTAGAGGCGGCAGAATGCAGCCAATGAAGTAGAGGTGGTGGAGTGCGGCCTATGAAGTAGAGGTGGCAGATTGTGGCCTATGAAGTAGTGGCGGCGGAGTGCAGCCTATGCAGTAGAGGCAGCGGAATGCAGTCTATGAAGTAGAGGCGGCAGAGTGCAGCCTGGAGTGTAGCCTATGAAGTAGAGGTGGCGGAGCGCGGCCTATGAAGTAGAGGCGACGGAGTGCAGCCTGTGAAGTGGAGGCGTCGGAGTGCAGCCTATGAAGTGGAGGCAGCGGAGTACAGCAGAGTGAGGCCTATGAAGTAGAGGCGACGGAGTGCGGCCTATGAAGTAGAGGCCGCAGAATGCAGCCTATGAAGTAGAGGTGGTGGAGTGCGGCCTATGAAGTAGAGGTGGCAGATTGTGGAATATGAAGTAGAGGTGGCAGATTGCGGCCTATGAAGTAGAGGCGGCGTAGTGCAGCCTATGAGGTAGAGGCAGCGGAGTGCAGTCTATGAAGTAGAGGCGGCAGAGTGCAGCCTGGAGTGCAGCCTATGAAGTAGAGGTGGAGGAGCGCAGCCTATGAAGTACAGGCGGTGGATTGCGGCCTATGAAATAGAGGCGACGGAGTGCAGCCTATGAAGTAGAGGTGGCAGATTGCGGCCTATGAAGTAGAGGCGGCAGAGTGCGGCCTATGAAATAGAGGCGGCAGAGTGCGGCCTATGAAGGAGAGGCAGCGGAGCCCAGCCTATGAAGTAAAGGCCGCGGAGAGGTGGCAGAGGGCAGCGTACGAAGTAGAGGTGGCGGAGTGCGACCTATGAAGTGGAGGCGGTGGAGTGCGGCCTATGAAGTAGAGGCGGCAGAGTGTGTCCTATGAAGTAGAGGCGGTGGAGTGCAGCCTATGAAGTAGAGGCAGCAGAGTGCGGCCTATGAAGTAGAGGCAGTGGAGTGCAGCCTATGAAGTGGAGGTGGCAGAGTGCAGCCTATGAAGTGGAGGCAGCGGAGTGCTGCGGAGTGCTGCGGAGTGTGGCCTATGAAGTAGAGGCGGTGGAGTGTGGCCTATAAAGTAGAGGCGGTGGAATGCAGCGTATGAAGTAGAGGTGGTTGAGTGCGGCCTATGAAGTAGAGGCGGTGGAGTGCAGCCTGTGAAGTGGAGGTGGTGGAGTGCAGCCTATAAAGTGGAGGTGTTACAACAAACAAATGATGGACGGAATGCTGACAATGCAGACATTCTCCCCCAGTCAAGAGATCTGGGTTAAATCCATCGTTATTTTGCCCACTGCGCCACCCCAGTTCAGACATGGCCATATGCAAATCAGTCTTGACCCTGTGCCTCATGGGAACAGTCCAGCCCGAACTGCCAAGCCATGTCTTCCCTGGACCGGAATCAAGCATCCTAGGACCGGTTTCTGGCTATCAGCCGTCATCAGCCAGGATAGCTTGACTCCAGTGGCGTAGTGAGCGCGGGTCCCACGTCTGGGAATACCCATCCCACTTAGGGCGAAAAGCGTTACAACAAACAAATGATGGACGGAATGCTGACAATGCAGACATTCTTCCCCAGTCAAGAGATCTGGGTTAAATCCATCGTTCTTTTGCCCACTACGCCACCCCAGTTCAGACATGGCCATATGCAAATCAGTCTTGACCCTGTGCCTCATGGGAACAGTCCAGCCCGAACTGCCAAGCTATGTCTTTCCTGGACCGGAATCAAGCATCCTAGGACCGGTTTCTGGCTATCAGCCGTCATCAGCCAGGATAGCTTGACTCCAGTGGCGTAGTGAGCACGGGTCCCACGTCTGGGAATACCCATCCCACTTAGGACGAAAAGCGTTACAACAAACAAATGATGGACGGAATGCTGACAATACAGACATTCTCCCCCAGTCAAGAGATATGGGTTAAATCCATCGTTCTTTTGCCCACTACGCCACCCCAGTTCAGACATGGCCATATGCAAATTAGTCTTGACCCTGTGCCTCATGGGAACAGTCCAGCCCGAACTGCCAAGCCATGTCTTCCCTGGACTGGAATCAAGCATCCTAGGACCGGTTTCTGGCTATCAGCCGTCATCAGCCAGGATAGCTTGACTCCAGTGTCGTAGTGAGCACGGGTCCCACGTCTGGGAATACCCATCCCACTTAGGGTGAAAAGCGTTACAACAAACAAATGATGGACGGAATGCTGACAATGCAGACATTCTCCCCCAGTCAAGAGATCTGGGTTAAATCCATCGTTCTTTTGCCCACTACGCCACCCCAGTTCAGACATGGCCATATGCAAATCAGTCTTGACCCTGTGCCTCATGGGAACAGTCCAGCCCGAACTGCCAAGCCATGTCTTCCCTGGACCGGAATCAAGCATCCTAGGACAGGTTTCTGGCTATCAGCCGTCATCAGCCAGGATAGCTTGACTCCAGTGGCATAGTGAGCACGGGTCCCACGTCTGGGAATACCCATCCCACTTAGGGCGAAAAGCGTTACAACAAACAAATGATGGACGGAATGCTGACACTGGGGTGAATGTATGACATTGTTCTGCATTCTGTCCATCAATTGTTGTTTTTGCATTTGTCACCCCGAGTGGGAAGGGTATGCCCAGACGTGGGTCCCTTGCTCTCCATGCCACTGGAATCAAGCTATCCTGGCTGAAGAGGGGTGAAACCCCGAAACCGGTCCTAGGATGCTTGTTTCCATTCCAGGGAGGACCTGGCTTGGCAGTTGGGGCTGGACTGTTCCCATGAGGCACAGGGTCAAGACTGATTTGCATATGGCCTGGTTCAAACTGGAACGGCATGGTGAGCAAAAAAACGATGGATTTAGGCCCAGATCTCTGTACTGGGGTGAATGTATGACATTGTTCTGCATTCTGTCCATCAATTGTTGTTTTTACATATGAAGTGGATGTGGCAGAGTGCAGCCTATGAAGTGGAGGCGGCGGAGTGCTGCTTATGAAGTTGAGGCGGCTGAGTGCAGCCTATGAAGTGGAGTCGGTGGAGTGCACCTATGAAGTGGAGCCGGCAGAGTGCAGCCTATGAAGTAGAGGCGGCGGAGTGCAGCCTATGAAGTAGAGGCGGCAGAGTGCGGCCTATGAAGTAGAGGCGGCGGAGTGCGGCCTATGAAGTAGAGGCGGCGGAGTGTAGCTAATGAAGTAGAAGCGGCGGAGTGGAGCTTATGAAGTAGAGGCGGTGGAGTGCGGCCTATGAAGTAGAGGCATTGGAATGCAGCCTATGAAGTAGGGGCGGTGGAATGCAGCCTATGAAGTAGAGGCGGTGGAGTGCGGCCTATGAAGTAGAGGCGGCAGATTGCGGCCTATGAAATAGAGGCGGCGGAGTGCAGCCTATGAAGTAGAGGCGGCAGATTGCAGCCTATGAAATAGAGGCGACAGAGTGCAGCCTATGAAGTTGAGGTGGCAGAGTGTGGCCTATGAAGTAGAGGTGGCAGAGTGCGGCCTATGAAGTACAGGCAGCAGAGTGCGGCCTATGAAGTAGAGGTGGAAGACTGCGGGCTATGAAGTAGAGGCGGTGGAGTGCAGCCTATGAAGTAGAGGCGGCAGAGAGGTGGCGGAGTGCAGAGTAGGAAGTAGAGGCGGCAGAGTGCGGCCTATGAAGTAGAGACGGCGGAGTGCGGCCTATGAAGTAGAGGTGGTGGAGTGCGGCCTATAAAGTAGAGGTGGCAGAGTGCGGCCTATGAAGTACAGGCGGCGGAGTGCGGCCTATGAAGTACAGGTGGCAGAGTGTGGGCTATGAAGTAGAGGCGGTGGGTTGCAGCCTATGATGTAGAGGCAGTGGATAGGTGGCGGAGTGCAGTGTAGGAAGTAGAGGTGGTCGAGTGCGACCTATGAAGTGGAGGCGGTGGAGTGCGGCCTATGAAGTAGAGGCGGCAGAGTGCAGCCTATGAAGAAGAGGTGGCAGAGTGCGGGCTATGAAGTAGAGGCGGTGTAGTGCAGCCTATGAATTAGAGGCAGTGGAGAGGTGGCGGAGTGCAGTGTAGGAAGTAGAGGTGGCTGAGTGCGGCCTATTAAGTAGAGGCGGTGGAGTGCGGCCTATGAAGTAGAGGCAGCTGAATGCAGCCTATGAAGTAGAGGTGGTGGAGTGCGGCCTATGAAGTAGAGGCGGCAGATTGCAGCCTATGAAGTAGAGGCAGCAGAGTGCGGCCTATGAAGTAGAGGCAGTGGAGTACACTCTATGAAGTAGAGGTGGCGGAGTGCAGCCTGGAGTGCAGCCTATGAAGTAGAGGCGGCAGAGTGCGGCCTATGAAGTAGAGACGGCAGAGTGTGGCATATGAAGTAGAGGCAGTGGAGCCCAGCCTATGAAGTAAAGGCAGCGGAGAGGTGGCGGAGTGCAGCGTATGAAGCAGAGGTGGCGGAGTGCAACCCATGAAGTGGAGGCGGTGGAGTGTGTCCTATGAAGTAGAGGCGGCAGAGTGCGGCTTATGAATTAGAGGCGGTGGAGAGCAGCCTATGAAGTGGAGGTGGCAGAGTGCAGCCTATGAAATACAGGCGGCAGAGTGCGGCCTATGAAGTAGAGGTGGCAGAGTGCGGGCTATGAAGTACAGGCGGTGGAGTGCAGCCTATGAAGTAGAGGTGGTGGAGTGCAGCCTATGAAGTAGAGGTGGCGGAGAGGTGGCGGAGTGCAGAGTAGGAAGTAGAGGCGGCAGAGTGCGGCCTATGAAGTAGAGACGGCGGAATGTGGCCTATGAAGTAGAGGCAGTGGAGTGCGGCCTATGAAGTAGAGGCGGCAGAGTGCGGCCTATGAAATACAGGCGGAAGAGTGCAGCCTATGAAGTAGAGGTGGCAGAGTGAGGGCTATGAAGTCGATGCGGTGGAGTGCAGCCTATGAAGTAGAGGCAGTGGAGAGGTGGCGGAGTGCAGTGTAGGAAGTAGAGGTGGCGGAGTGCGACCTATGAAGTGGAGGCGGTGGAGTGCGGCCTATGAAGTATAGGCGGCAGAGTTCAGCCTATGAAGTAGAGGTGGCAGAGTGCGGGCTATGAAGTAGAGGCGGAGGAGTGAAGCCTATGAAGTAGAGGCAGTGGAGAGGTGGCGGAGAACAGTGTAGGAAGTGGAGGTGGCTGAGTGCGGCCTATTAAGTAGAGGCGGCGGAGTGCGGACTATAAAGTAGAGGCAGCAGAATGCAGCCTATGAAGTAGAGGTGGTGGAGTGCGGCCTATGAAGTAGAGGCGGCAGAGTGCGGCCTATGAAGTAGAGGTGGCAGAGTGTGGCCTATGAAGTAGAGGCAGTGGAGTACACTCTATGAAGTAGAGGTGGCGGAGTGCAGCCTGGAGTGCAGCCTATGAAGTAGAGGCGGCAGAGTGCGGCCTATGAAGTAGAGACGGCAGAGTGTGGCCTATGAAGTAGAGGCGGCAGAGTGCGGCCTATGAAGTAGAGGCGGCAGAGTGCGGCCTATGAAGTAGAGGCAGTGGAGTACACTCTATGAAGTAGAGGCTGCGGAGTAGAGCCTGGAGTGCAGCCTATGAAGTAGAGGCGGCAGAGTGCGGCCTATGAAGTAGAGATGGCGGAGTGTGGCCTATGAAGTAGAGGCAGCGGAGCCCAGCCTATGAAGTAAAGGCAGCGGAGAGGTGGCGAAGTGCAGCGTACGAAGTAGAGGTGGCGGAGTGCGACCTATGAAGTAGAGGCGGCAGAGTGTGACCTTTGTATTATACCAAAACACATTAGATAAAAACACACACTTTACAAGGTGCCAACAGGCACGGGCAGAATTTACAGGGGATATGTACAAGACAGGGCCACCTGGACCACTGTCAGGAATAGGCACTTTTGGAACTAGAACGTTGTAGAAATATCACTTTAGAACATAGCACATATAATCATTGTAGCACCAATTAGAAAATGTAGCGCACAACCAATACCCACTGGCAACTGTTAAGTACCACCTACGCAACCCTAACCACCTTAGGAGAATATTGCGCAGGGAACCAGGACCTCACTAGCACCACCTGTACTAGGAGAAAAACAACCACCTAAGTATCCCAATACCTGTAGGGGTCTAAGCACATTACACATGATGCATCACAACACATTCAGAGGTGTAGGGAAGGAAAACACATGATGCATAACATACATTCAGCGGTGTAAAACAAGGCACATGACGCATAAAAACACATTCAGAGGTGCAGGAAAAACACAATTGCACCCAACTCAAAGTCACCACCTGTGACTGTCCCTAGGCCAACTGGCCTGGTTGGGGCTCAAACACCCTGTCCAGCAGAGTCAGGGCAAGACTGCGCACGCAGTCAAGGCAAAACACCAAGCGCCCAAGAGCAACTGAGCACAGCCTACACGTTGCAGCTGCCCACTAAGTGCTGGGCAGCTGGGAAAATGCTGGGGCACCACTGTGCCTTTTTAAATCAACTGTCCCGCCCTGGAGCCACCTAGGCTCCCTCTGGGAATGAAGTGTGCCGCACGTTGGAGCCTCACTGGGCTCTGAGAAAACACTGCCCCCCAAGACAGCATGGGAACCTCGTGGGCGCTAGACAACTCTGTGCCCTGCTTGGGAGCGACCTCGCGCTCTTAACAAATGCTACCCCTTCGTTGGAGCCTTCCCGGGGCTCAGGAAACAACTGATGCTGCGTTGGAGCCTTCTCGGCTCGTAAACAATTAGGCCCCGTTGTTGGAGTCCCTCTGGACTCTTAAGTAGCAATGCCCCCAATCATTGGAGCGCCACTCGCGCTCTTCACACAACAATGCGGCCCTGCGTTGGAGCCTCTCGGCTCTTAAAGAATGAATGCCCGACGTCGGAGCGGCCCGCTGTCAGGTGCGGGGCCGCTCAGATAGCACGACGTGGAGCCCCAGGTATCAAATGGCCCCCACTCACCGAGAACACTCGTCGGCTTCGGGGGCACTTCTTCACGGCGGGGCTGGGGGGCAGTCACGGCGCCTCTGCTCTTTCTTCCACTCTCTGGGAAGCGCGGGGTAGGCTCCCGTCCGCTTCCACCAATGACGCTCTTCCTTCACCCGGGCCCCCTCCTGGGACCCGGGACTCGAATGCGGAGCCTACCGGCTCCCGACCCACAGGTCTGCATGTCCCAGTGCGGGGTGGGCTCCCGCCTGGGTGGGGGGAGGCGGCGCTGCTCTTTCTGCTACAGGAGCGCGGGGTAGGCTCCCGCCCTCCTACTTCCGGCTCTGGTTGTCCCGGAAGCCCGCCCCCGGCCTGCCTGACTTCCTGGTCGGGCGCCGGAGGGACGATTTGCGGGCAAATGCCGGGTGGGCACCGGCTCTTTCGAAAAGACAATGAATCAAGGTGGGCACTCGATATCAGAAATAAAGCGCTCCTGGCGCTAAGGGTAAAGGGTGAAAAGCGCTCTCTGCGCCAAAGGCAAGTCCAGCGCTTCCAGGCGCTGGAGGTTTCAGCAAAGCACCAAGTACAGCGCTCCTCAACGCTGGGGTCTCAAACAAAGCACTCCTAGCGCTATAAGTCAAACAAAAGCACCTCCAGGCGCCCTAGGGGAGAATACAGAAGTCCAGCAAAGCTCTCCCCCATATGCAGCAAGGCAGGGGGGGCAAGGCTGGACCCAGAGCCAGCTCACTGGGCCTCCAGGCAGGGAGGTCGTCCAAGCGGCAGTCCTCTGGTCCAGCAACAGCAGCAGCCCCCCCCTCAGGCAGGATCCTGGAAGAGAACATTTTACATGGGGTCACAGCCCCTTCTTATGCACAGGTTCACCTTTGTTTCAAGGTGCAGGGAAGGGGCGAACCAGTTTCAACTGGTTCCTGAGCACTTTGTTTTGCTCTGCCCCTCTCCCTATTCAGAGAGCAGGCCAGGGTCATCAGTCGCACCACAGAGGGCGGAGCCAGCATTGTGTGGGGAAAGCCTAGCCCTATTCAGGTCCTAGGTGTACTCCTCCCACCCATCTAGCTGCTGATCTCCCCATTCACCACTGGGTGAATCCTCCTGACTCTGGGGATTCCCTAGCCCATCACATGACCTCAGCCAGCCAATCACACGACAGGCAGTCACTGCACAATTATGCCAGCGTCTAGAAGTGGCACTTCCACACTAGCTACATGGACACCACACACATCATCATGCAGCATTCCATCACACGAGTCCGCACATACCAAACTCATACCTGCACTCCTCATGCATCAGGAACTACCAGGGACACATACATTCCCCCATGCATTCCTATGGGAGGGCAGGCCAACCTCACTACACGCATGCACTTTACCCTGGGACACAGTGGTAAAGTGCGCAGAAACCAAAAATCACTACGACCAGGTCACCAGTAAAAAGTAAAAAGTTTCAGGGTGAACCTGCTAGTAGGGCCAAGTCCAACAGTGGCCTATGAAGTAGAGGCGGCAGATTGCGGCCTATGAAATAGAGGCGGCGGAGTGCAGCCTATGAAGTAGAGGCGGCAGATTGCAGCCTATGAAATAGAGGCGACGGAGTGCAGCCTATGAAGTAGAGGTGGCAGAGTGTGGCCTATGAAGTAGAGGTGGCAGAGTGCGGCCTATGAAGTACAGGCAGCAGAGTGCGGCCTATGAAGTAGAGGTGGCAGAGTGCAGGCTATGAAGTAGAGGCGGTGGAGTGCAGCCTATGAAGTAGAGGCGGCGGAGAGGTGGCAGAGTGCAGAGTAGGAAGTAGAGGCGGCAGAGTGCGGCCTATGAAGTAGAGGCGGCAGAGTACGGCCTATGAAGTAGAGGCGGCAGAGTGTGGCCTATGAAGTACAGGCGGCGGAGTGCGGCCTATGAAGTAGATGTGGCAGAGTGCGGGCTATGAAGTAGAGGCGGTGGAGTGCAGCCTATGAAGTAGAGGCAGTGGAGAGGTGGCGGAGTGCAGTATAGGAAGTAGAGGTGGCTGAGTGCGGCCTATTAAGTAGAGGTGGCGGAGTGCGGCCTATGAAGTAGGGGCAGCAGAATGCAGCCTATGAAGTAGAGGTGGTGGATTGCGGCCTATGAAGTAGAGGCGGCAGATTGCGGCCTATGAAGTAGAGGCGGCAGAGTGCGGCCTATGAAGTAGAGGCGGCAGAGTGCGGCCTCTGAAGTAGAGGCAGTGGAGTACACTCTATGAAGTAGAGGTGGCGGAGTGCAGCCTGGAGTGCAGCCTATGAGGTAGAGGCGGCAGAGTGCAGACTATGAAGTAGAGACGGCGGAGTGTGGCCTATGAAGTAGAGGCAGCGGAGCCCAGCCTATGAAGTAAAGGCAGCGGAGAGGTGGCCAAGTCCAACAGTGGCCTATGAAGTAGAGGCGGCAGATTGCGGCCTATGAAATAGAGGCGGCGGAGTGCAGCCTATGAAGTAGAGGCGGCAGATTGCAGCCTATGAAATAGTGGTGACGGAGTGCAGCCTATGAAGTAGAGGTGGCAGAGTGTGGCCTATGAAGTAGAGGTGGCAGAGTGCGGCCTATGAAATAGAGGCGGCAGAGTGCGGCCTATGAAGGAGAGGCAGCGGAGCCCAGCCTATGAAGTAAAGGCCGCGGAGAGGTGGCAGAGGGCAGCGTACGAAGTAGAGGTGGCGGAGTGCGACCTATGAAGTGGAGGCGGTGGAGTGCGGCCTATGAAGTAGAGGCGGCAGAGTGTGTCCTATGAAGTAGAGGCGGTGGAGTGCAGCCTATGAAGTAGAGGCAGCAGAGTGCGGCCTATGAAGTAGAGGCAGTGGAGTGCAGCCTATGAAGTGGAGGTGGCAGAGTGCAGCCTATGAAGTGGATGCAGCGGAGTGCTGCGGAGTGCTGCGGAGTGTGGCCTATGAAGTAGAGGCGGTGGAGTGTGGCCTATAAAGTAGAGGCGGCGGAATGCAGCGTATGAAGTAGAGGTGGTTGAGTGCGGCCTATGAAGTAGAGGCGGTGGAGTGCAGCCTGTGAAGTGGAGGTGGTGGAGTGCAGCCTATGAAGTGGAGGTGTTACAACAAACAAATGATGGACGGAATGCTGACAATGCAGACATTCTCCCCCAGTCAAGAGATCTGGGTTAAATCCATCGTTCTTTTGCCCACTGCGCCACCCCAGGTCAGACATGGCCATATGCAAATCAGTCTTGACCCTGTGCCTCATGGGAACAGTCCAGCCCGAACTGCCAAGCCATGTCTTCCCTGGACCGGAATCAAGCATCCTAGGACCGGTTTCTGGCTATCAGCCGTCATCAGCCAGGATAGCTTGACTCCAGTGGCGTAGTGAGCGCGGGTCCCACGTCTGGGAATACCCATCCCACTTAGGGCGAAAAGCGTTACAACAAACAAATGATGGACGGAATGCTGACAATGCAGACATTCTTCCCCAGTCAAGAGATCTGGGTTAAATCCATCGTTCTTTTGCCCACTACGCCACCCCAGTTCAGACATGGCCATATGCAAATCAGTCTTGACCCTGTGCCTCATGGGAACAGTCCAGCCCGAACTGCCAAGCTATGTCTTTCCTGGACCGGAATCAAGCATCCTAGGACCGGTTTCTGGCTATCAGCCGTCATCAGCCAGGATAGCTTGACTCCAGTGGCGTAGTGAGCACGGGTCCCACGTCTGGGAATACCCATCCCACTTAGGGTGAAAAGCGTTACAACAAACAAATGATGGACGGAATGCTCACAATGCAGACATTCTCCCCCAGTCAAGAGATCTGGGTTAAATCCATCGTTCTTTTGCCCACTACGCCACCCCAGTTCAGACATGGCCATATGCAAATCAGTCTTGACCCTGTGCCTCATGGGAACAGTCCAGCCCGAACTGCCAAGCCATGTCTTCCCTGGACCGGAATCAAGCATCCTAGGACAGGTTTCTGGCTATCAGCCGTCATCAGCCAGGATAGCTTGACTCCAGTGGCATAGTGAGCACGGGTCCCACGTCTGGGAATACCCATCCCACTTAGGGCGAAAAGCGTTACAACAAACAAATGATGGACGGAATGCTGACACTGGGGTGAATGTATGACATTGTTCTGCATTCTGTCCATCAATTGTTGTTTTTGCATTTGTCACCCCGAGTGGGAAGGGTATGCCCAGACGTGGGTCCCTTGCTCTCCATGCCACTGGAATCAAGCTATCCTGGCTGAAGAGGGGTGAAACCCCGAAACCGGTCCTAGGATGCTTGTTTCCATTCCAGGGAGGACCTGGCTTGGCAGTTGGGGCTGGACTGTTCCCATGAGGCACAGGGTCAAGACTGATTTGCATATGGCCTGGTTCAAACTGGAACGGCATGGTGAGCAAAAAAACGATGGATTTAGGCCCAGATCTCTGTACTGGGGTGAATGTATGACATTGTTCTGCATTCTGTACATCAATTGTTGTTTTTACATATGAAGTGGAGGTGGCAGAGTGCAGCCTATGAAGTGGAGGCGGCGGAGTGCTGCTTATGAAGTTGAGGCGGCTGAGTGCAGCCTATGAAGTGGAGTCGGTGGAGTGCACCTATGAAGTGGAGCCGGCAGAGTGCAGCCTATGAAGTAGAGGCGGCGGAGTGCAGCCTATGAAGTAGAGGCGGCAGAGTGCGGCCTATGAAGTAGAGGCGGCGGAGTGCGGCCTATGAAGTAGAGGCGGCGGAGTGTAGCTAATGAAGTAGAAGCGGCAGAGTGGAGCTTATGAAGTAGAGGCGGTGGAGTGCGGCCTATGAAGTAGAGGCATTGGAATGCAGCCTATGAAGTAGGGGCGGTGGAATGCAGCCTATGAAGTAGAGGCGGTGGAGTGCGGCCTATGAAGTAGAGGCGGCAGATTGCGGCCTATGAAATAGAGGCGGCGGAGTGCAGCCTATGAAGTAGAGGCGGCAGATTGCAGCCTATGAAATAGAGGCGACGGAGTGCAGCCTATGAAGTAGAGGCGGTGGAGTGCAGCCTATGAAGTAGAGGCGGCGGAGAGGTGGCGGAGTGCAGAGTAGGAAGTAGAGGCGGCAGAGTGCGGCCTATGAAGTAGAGACGGCGGAGTGCGGCCTATGAAGTAGAGGTGGTGGAGTGCGGCCTATAAAGTAGAGGTGGCAGAGTGCGGCCTATGAAGTACAGGCGGCGGAGTGCGGCCTATGAAGTACAGGTGGCAGAGTGTGGGCTATGAAGTAGAGGCGGTGGAGTGCAGCCTATGATGTAGAGGCAGTGGATAGGTGGCGGAGTGCAGTGTAGGAAGTAGAGGTGGTCGAGTGCGACCTATGAAGTGGAGGCGGTGGAGTGCGGCCTATGAAGTAGAGGCGGCAGAGTGCAGCCTATGAAGAAGAGGTGGCAGAGTGCGGGCTATGAAGTAGAGGCGGTGTAGTGCAGCCTATGAAGTAGAGGCAGTGGAGAGGTGGCGGAGTGCAGTGTAGGAAGTAGAGGTGGCTGAGTGCGGCCTATTAAGTAGAGGCGGTGGAGTACGGCCTATGAAGTAGAGGCAGCTGAATGCAGCCTATGAAGTAGAGGTGGTGGAGTGCGGCCTATGAAGTAGAGGCGGCAGATTGCAGCCTATGAAGTAGAGGCAGCAGAGTGCGGCCTATGAAGTAGAGGCAGTGGAGTACACTCTATGAAGTAGAGGTGGCGGAGTGCAGCCTGGAGTGCAGCCTATGAAGTAGAGGCGGCAGAGTGCGGCCTATGAAGTAGAGACGGCAGAGTGTGGCATATGAAGTAGAGGCAGTGGAGCCCAGCCTATGAAGTAAAGGCAGCGGAGAGGTGGCGGAGTGCAGCGTATGAAGCAGAGGTGGCGGAGTGCAACCCATGAAGTGGAGGCGGTGGAGTGAGTCCTATGAAGTAGAGGCGGCAGAGTGCGGCTTATGAATCAGAGGCGGTGGAGAGCAGCCTATGAAGTGGAGGTGGCAGAGTGCAGCCTATGAAATACAGGCGGCAGAGTGCGGCCTATGAAGTAGAGGTGACAGAGTGCGGGCTATGAAGTACAGGCGGTGGAGTGCAGCCTATGAAGTAGAGGTGGTGGAGTGCAGCCTATGAAGTAGAGGTGGCGGAGAGGTGGCGGAGTGCAGAGTAGGAAGTAGAGGCGGCAGAGTGCGGCCTATGAAGTAGAGACGGCGGAATGTGGCCTATGAAGTAGAGGCAGTGGAGTGCGGCCTATGAAGTAGAGGCGGCAGAGTGCGGCCTATGAAATACAGGCGGCAGAGTGCAGCCTATGAAGTAGAGGTGGCAGAGTGAGGGCTATGAAGTCGATGCGGTGGAGTGCAGCCTATGAAGTAGAGGCAGTGGAGAGGTGGCGGAGTGCAGTGTAGGAAGTAGAGGTGGCGGAGTGCGACCTATGAAGTGGAGGCGGTGGAGTGCGGCCTATGAAGTATAGGCGGCAGAGTTCAGCCTATGAAGTAGAGGTGGCAGAGTGCGGGCTATGAAGTAGAGGCGGAGGAGTGAAGCCTATGAAGTAGAGGCAGTGGAGAGGTGGCGGAGAACAGTGTAGGAAGTGGAGGTGGCTGAGTGCGGCCTATTAAGTAGAGGCGGCGGAGTGCGGCCTATAAAGTAGAGGCAGCAGAATGCAGCCTATGAAGTAGAGGTGGTGGAGTGCGGCCTATGAAGTAGAGGCGGCAGAGTGCGGCCTATGAAGTAGAGGTGGCAGAGTGTGGCCTATGAAGTAGAGGCAGTGGAGTACACTCTATGAAGTAGAGGTGGCGGAGTGCAGCCTGGAGTGCAGCCTATGAAGTAGAGGCGGCAGAGTGCGGCCTATGAAGTAGAGACGGCAGAGTGTGGCCTATGAAGTAGAGGCGGCAGAGTGCGGCCTATGAAGTAGAGGCGGCAGAGTGCGGCCTATGAAGTAGAGGCAGTGGAGTACACTCTATGAAGTAGAGGCTGCGGAGTAGAGCCTGGAGTGCAGCCTATGAAGTAGAGGCGGCAGAGTGCGGCCTATGAAGTAGAGATGGCGGAGTGTGGCCTATGAAGTAGAGGCAGCGGAGCCCAGCCTATGAAGTAAAGGCAGCGGAGAGGTGGCGAAGTGCAGCGTACGAAGTAGAGGTGGCGGAGTGCGACCTATGAAGTAGAGGCGGCAGAGTGTGACCTTTGTATTATACCAAAACACATTAGATAAAAACATACACTTTACAAGGTGCCAACAGGCACGGGCAGAATTTACAGGGGATATGTACAAGACAGGGCCACCTGGACCACTGTCAGGAATAGGCACTTTTGGAACTAGAACGTTGTAGAAATATCACTTTAGAACATAGCACATATAATCATTGTAGCACCAATTAGAAAATGTAGCGCACAACCAATACCCACTGGCAACTGTTAAGTACCACCTACGCAACCCTAACCACCTTAGGAGAATATTGCGCAGGGAACCAGGACCTCACTAGCACCACCTGTACTAGGAGAAAAACAACCACCTAAGTATCACAATACCTGTAGGGGTCTAAGCACATTACACATGATGCATCACAACACATTCAGAGGTGTAGGGAAGGAAAACACATGATGCATAACATACATTCAGCGGTGTAAAACAAGGCACATGACGCATAAAAACACATTCAGAGGTGCAGGAAAAACACAATTGCACCCAACTCACAAGAGTCACCACCTGTGACTGTCCCTAGGCCAACTGGCCTGGTTGGGGCTCAAACACCCTGTCCAGCAGAGTCAGGGCAAGACTGCGCACGCAGTCAAGGCAAAACACCAAGCGCCCAAGAGCAACTGAGCACAGCCTACACGTTGCAGCTGCCCACTAAGTGCTGGGCAGCTGGGAAAATGCTGGGGAACCACTGTGCCTTTTTAAATCAACTGTCCCGCCCTGGAGCCACCTAGGCTCCCTCTGGGAATGAAGTGTGCCGCACGTTGGAGCCTCACTGGGCTCTGAGAAAACACTGCCCCCCAAGACAGCATGGGAACCTCGTGGGCGCTAGACAACTCTGTGCCCTGCTTGGGAGCGACCTCGCGCTCTTAACAAATGCTACCCCTTCGTTGGAGCCTTCCCGGGGCTCAGGAAACAACTGATGCTGCGTTGGAGCCTTCTCGGCTCGTAAACAATTAGGCCCCGTTGTTGGAGTCCCTCTGGACTCTTAAGTAGCAATGCCCCCAATCGTTGGAGCGCCACTCGCGCTCTTCACACAACAATGTGGCCCTGCGTTGGAGCCTCTCGGCTCTTAAAGAATGAATGCCCGACGTCGGAGCGGCCCGCTGTCAGGTGCGGGGCCGCTCAGATAGCACGACGTGGAGCCCCAGGTATCAAATGGCCCCCACTCACCGAGAACACTCGTCGGCTTCGGGGGCACTTCTTCACGGCGGGGCTGGGGGGCAGTCACGGCGCCTCTGCTCTTTCTTCTACTCTCTGGGAAGCGCGGGGTAGGCTCCCGTCCGCTTCCACCAATGACGCTCTTCCTTCACCCGGGCCCCCTCCTGGGACCCGGGACTCGAATGCGGAGCCTACCGGCTCCCGACCCACAGGTCTGCACATCCCAGTGCGGGGTGGGCTCCCGCCTGGGTGGGGGGAGGCGGCGCTGCTCTTTCTGCTACAGGAGCGCGGGGTAGGCTCCCGCCCTCCTACTTCCGGCTCTGGTTGTCCCGGAAGCCCGCCCCCGGCCTGCCTGACTTCCTGGTCGGGCGCCGGAGGGACGATTTGCGGGCAAATGCCGGGTGGGCACCGGCTCTTTCGAAAAGACAATGAATCAAGGTGGGCACTCGATATCAGAAATAAAGCGCTCCTGGCGCTAAGGGTAAAGGGTGAAAAGCGCTCTCTGCGCCAAAGGCAAGTCCAGCGCTTCCAGGCGCTGGAGGTTTCAGCAAAGCACCAAGTACAGCGCTCCTCAACGCTGGGGTCCCAAACAAAGCACTCCTAGCGCTATAAGTCAAACAAAAGCACCTCCAGGCGCCCTAGGGGAGAATACAGAAGTCCAGCAAAGCTCTCCCCTATATGCAGCAAGGCAGGGGGGGCAAGGCTGGACCCAGAGCCAGCTCACTGGGCCTCCAGGCAGGGAGGTCGTCCAAGCGGCAGTCCTCTGGTCCAGCAACAGCAGCAGCCCCCCCCTCAGGCAGGATCCTGGAAGAGAACATTTTACATGGGGTCACAGCCCCTTCTTATGCACAGGTTCACCTTTGTTTCAAGGTGCAGGGAAGGGGCGAACCAGTTTCAACTGGTTCCTGAGCACGTTGTTTTGCTCTGCCCCTCTCCCTATTCAGAGAGCAGGCCAGGGTCATCAGTCGCACCACAGAGGGCGGAGCCAGCATTGTGTGGGGAAAGCCTAGCCCTATTCAGGTCCTAGGTGTACTCCTCCCACCCATCTAGCTGCTGATCTCCCCATTCACCACTGGGTGAATCCTCCTGACTCTGGGGATTCCCTAGCCCATCACATGACCTCAGCCAGCCAATCACGCGACAGGCAGTCACTGCACAATTATGCCAGCGTCTAGAAGTGGCACTTCCACACTAGCTACATGGACACCACACACATCATCGTGCAGCATTCCATCACACGAGTCCGCACATACCAAACTCATACCTGCACTCCTCATGCATCAGGAACTACCAGGGACACATACATTCCCCCATGCATTCCTATGGGAGGGCAGGCCAACCTCACTACACGCATGCACTTTACCCTGGGACACAGTGGTAAAGTGCGCAGAAACCAAAAATCACTACCACCAGGTCACCAGTAAAAAGTAAAAAGTTTCAGGGGTGAACCTGCTAGTAGGGCCAAGTCCAACAGTGGCCTATGAAGTAGAGGCGGCAGATTGCGGCCTATGAAATAGAGGCGGCGGAGTGCAGCCTATGAAGTAGAGGCGGCAGATTGCAGCCTATGAAATAGAGGCGACGGAGTGCAGCCTATGAAGTAGAGGTGGCAGAGTGTGGCCTATGAAGTAGAGGTGGCAGAGTGCGGCCTATGAAGTACAGGCAGCAGAGTGCGGCCTATGAAGTAGAGGTGGCAGAGTGCAGGCTATGAAGTAGAGGCGGTGGAGTGCAGCCTATGAAGTAGAGGCGGCGGAGAGGTGGCAGAGTGCAGAGTAGGAAGTAGAGGCGGCAGAGTGCGGCCTATGAAGTAGAGGCGGCAGAGTACGGCCTATGAAGTAGAGGCGGCAGAGTGTGGCCTATGAAGTACAGGCGGCGGAGTGCGGCCTATGAAGTAGATGTGGCAGAGTGCGGGCTATGAAGTAGAGGCGGTGGAGTGCAGCCTATGAAGTAGAGGCAGTGGAGAGGTGGCGGAGTGCAGTATAGGAAGTAGAGGTGGCTGAGTGCGGCCTATTAAGTAGAGGTGGCGGAGTGCGGCCTATGAAGTAGGGGCAGCAGAATGCAGCCTATGAAGTAGAGGTGGTGGATTGCGGCCTATGAAGTAGAGGCGGCAGATTGCGGCCTATGAAGTAGAGGCGGCAGAGTGCGGCCTATGAAGTAGAGGCGGCAGAGTGCGGCCTCTGAAGTAGAGGCAGTGGAGTACACTCTATGAAGTAGAGGTGGCGGAGTGCAGCCTGGAGTGCAGCCTATGAGGTAGAGGCGGCAGAGTGCGGACTATGAAGTAGAGACGGCGGAGTGTGGCCTATGAAGTAGAGGCAGCGGAGCCCAGCCTATGAAGTAAAGGCAGCGGAGAGGTGGCCAAGTCCAACAGTGGCCTATGAAGTAGAGGCGGCAGATTGCGGCCTATGAAATAGTGGTGACGGAGTGCAGCCTATGAAGTAGAGGTGGCAGAGTGTGGCCTATGAAGTAGAGGTGGCAGAGTGCGGCCTATGAAGTACAGGCAGCAGAGTGCGGCCTATGAAGTAGAGGTGTCAGAGTGCGGGCTATGAAGTGGAGGCAGTGGAGTGCAGCCTATGAAGTAGAGGCGGCGGAGAGGTGGCAGAGTGCAGAGTAGGAAGTAGAGGCGGCAGAGTGCGGCCTATGAAGTAGAGGCGGCGGAGTACGACCTATGAAGTAGAGGCAGCAGAGTGCGGCCTATGAAGTACAGGCGGCGGAGTGCGGCCTATGAAGTAGATGTGGCAGAGTGCCGGCTATGAAGTAGAGGCGGTGGAGTGCAGCCTATAAAGTAGAGGCAGTGGAGAGGTGGCGGAGTGCAGTGTAGGAAGTAGAGGTGGCTGAGTGCGGCCTATTAAGTAGAGGTGGCGGAGTGCGGCCTATGAAGTAGAGGCGGCGGAGTACGACCTATGAAGTAGAGGCGGCAGAGTGTGGCCTATGAAGTACAGGCGGCAGAGTGCGGCCTATGAAGTAGATGTGGCAGAGTGCCGGCTATGAAGTAGAGGCGGTGGAGTGCAGCCTATGAAGTAGAGGCAGTGGAGAGGTGGCAGAGTGCAGTGTAGGAAGTAGAGGTGGCTGAGTGCGGCCTATTAAGTAGAGGTGGCGGAGTGCGGCCTATGAAGTAGAGGCAGCAGAATGCAGCCTACGAAGTAGAGGTGGTGGAGTGCGGCCTATGAAGTAGAGGCGGCAGATTGCGGCCTATGAAGTAGAGGCGGCAGAGTGCTGCCTATGAAGTAGAGGCGGCAGAGTGCGGCCTATGAAGTAGAGGCAGTGGAGTACACTCTATGAAGTAGAGGTGGCGGAGTGCAGCCTGGAGTGCAGCCTATGAAGTAGAGGCGGCAGAGTGCGGCCTATGAAGTAGAGACGGCGGAGTGTGGCCTATGAAGTAGAGGCAGCGGAGCCCAGCCTATGAAGTAGAGGCGGCAGAGTGCAGCCTATGAAGTAGAGGCAGCGGAGTGCTGCAGAGTGCTGTGGAGTGTGGCCTATGAATTAGAGGCGGTGGAGAGCAGCCTATGAAGTGGAGGTGGCAGAGTGCAGCCTATGAAGTGGAGGCAGCGGAGTGCTGCGGAGTGCGGCCTATGAAGTAGAGGTGGTGGAGTGCGGCCTATGAAGTAGAGACGGCAGAATGCAGCATATGAAGTAGAGGTGGTGGAGTGCGGCCTATGAAGTAGAGGCGGCAGATTGCAGCCTATGAAGTGGAGGCAGCGGAGTGCTGCAGAGTGCTGAGGAGTGTGGCCTATGAAGTAGAGGTGGTGGAGTGCGGCCTATGAAGTAGAGGCGGCGGAATGCAGCGTATGAAGTAGAGGTGGTGGAGTGCGGCCTATGAAGTAGAGGCGGCGGAATGCAGCCTATGAAGTAGAGGCAGCGGAGTGCAGTCTATGAAGTAGAGGCACCAGAGTGCAGCCTGGAGTGCAGCCTATGAAGTAGAGGTGGTGGAGCGCAGCCTATGAAGTAGAGTCAGTGGAGTGCAGCCTGTGAAGTGGAGGTGGCGGAGTGCAGCCTATGAAGTGGAGGCGGCAGAGTGCAGCCTATGAAGTGGAGGCGGCGGAGTGCTGCTTATGAAGTAAAGGCGGCGGAGTGCAGCCTATGAAGTGGAGTCGGTGGAGTGCACCTATGAAGTGGAGTCGGCAGAGTGCAGCCTACGAAGTAGAGGCGGCGGAGTGTAGCTAATGAAGTAGAAGCGACAGAGTGCAGCTTATGAAGTAGAGGCAGTGGAGTGCGGCCTATGAAGTAGAGGCATTGGAATGCAGCCTATGAAGTAGGGGCTGTGGAATGCAGCCTATGAAGTAGAGGCAGCGGAGTGTGGCCTATGAAGTAGAGGCGGCAGATTGCGGCCTAGGAAATAGAGGGCGCCAGAGTGTAGCCTATGAAGTAGAGGCGGCAGAGTGCGGCCCATGAAGTAGAGGCGGCTGAGTGCGGCCTATGAAGTAGAGGTGGCGGAGTGTAGCTAATGAAGTAGAAGCGGCAGAGTGCAGCTTATGAAGTAGAGGCGGCGGAGTGTGGCCTATGAAGTAGAGGCGGCAGATTGCGGCCTATGAAATAGAGGCGGCAGAGTGCAGCCTATGAAGTAGAGGCGGCAGATTGCAGCCTAAGAATTAGAGGCGACAGAGTGCAGCCTATGAAGTAGAGGTGGCAGAGTGCGGCCTATGAAGTACAGGCAGCAGAGTGCGGCCTATGAAGTAGAGGTGGCAGAGTACAGGCTATGAAGTAGAGGCGGTGGAGTGCAGCCTATGAAGTAGAGGCGGCGGAGAGGTGGCGGAGTGCAGAGTAGGAAGTAGAGGCGGCAGAGTGCGGCCTATGAAGTAGAGACGGTGGAGTGCGGCCTATGAAGTAGAGGCGGCGGAGTACGGCCTATGAAGTAGAGGCGGCAGAGTGCGGCCTATGAAGTACAGGTGGCAGAGTGCGGCCTATGAAGTAGATGTGGCAGAGTGCGGGCTATGAAGTAGAGGCGGTGGAGTGCAGCCTATGAAGTAGAGGCAGTGGAGAGGTGGTGGAGTGCAGTGTAGGAACTAGAGGTGGCTGAGTGCGGCCTATTAAGTAGAGGTGGCGGAGTGCGGCCTATCAAGTAGAGGCAGCAGAATGCAGCCTATGAAGTAGAGGTGGTGGATTGCGGCCTATGAAGTAGAGGCAGCAGATTGCGGCCTATGAAGTCGAGGCGGCAGAGTGTGGCCTATGAAGTAGAGGCGGCAGAGTGCGACCTATGAAGTAGAGGCAGTTGAGTACACTCTATGAAGTAGAGGTGGCGGAGTGCAGCCTGGAGTGCAGCCTATGAAGTAGAGGCGGCAGAGTGCGGCCTATGAAGTAGAGACGGCGGAGTGTGGCCTATGAAGTAGAGGCAGCAGAGCCCAGCCTATGAAGTAAAGGCAGCGGAGAGGTTGCCAAGTCCAACAGTGGCCTATGAAGTAGAGGCGGCAGATTGCGGCCTATGAAATAGAGGCGGCGGAGTGCAGCCTATGAAGTAGAGGCGGCAGAGTGCGGCCTATGAAGTAGAGGCAGCGGAGTGCTGCAGAGTGCTGTGGAGTGTGGCCTATGAATTAGAGGCGGTGGAGAGCAGCCTATGAAGTGGAGGTGGCAGAGTGCAGCCTATGAAGTGGAGGCAGCGGAGTGCTGTGGAGTGCGGCCTATGAAGTAGAGGTGGTGGAGTGCGGCCTATGAAGTAGAGACGGCAGAATGCAGCATATGAAGTAGAGGTGGTGGAGTGCGGCCTATGAAGTAGAGGCGGCAGATTGCAGCCTATGAAGTGGAGGCAGCGGAGTGCTGCAGAGTGCTGAGGAGTGTGGCCTATGAAGTAGAGGTGGTGGAGTGCGGCCTATGAAGTAGAGGCGGCGGAATGCAGCGTATGAAGTAGAGGTGGTGGAGTGCGGCCTATGAAGTAGAGGCAGCTAGTGCAGCCTGTGAAGTGGAGGTGGTGGAGCGCAGCCCATGAAGTAGAGGCGGTGGAGTGCAGCCTGTGAAGTGGAGGTGGAGGAGTGCAGCCTATGAAGTGGAGGCGGCGGAGTGCAGCCTATGAAGTGGAGGTGGCGGAGTGCTGCTTATGAAGTAGAGGCGGCGGAGTGCAGCCTATGAAGTGGAGTCGGTGGAGTGCACCTATGAAGTGGAGTCGGCAGAGTGCAGCCTACGAAGTAGAGGCGGCGGAGTGTAGCTAATGAAGTAGAAGCGACAGAGTGCAGCTTATGAAGTAGAGGCAGTGGAGTGCGGCCTATGAAGTAGAGGCGGCAGATTGCAGCCTATGAAATAGAGGCGACGGAGTGCAGCCTATGAAGTAGAGGTGGCAGAGTGTGGCCTATGAAGTAGAGGTGGCAGATTGCGGCCTATGAAATAGAGGCGGCGGAGTGCAGCCTATGAAGTAGAGGCGGCAGATTGCAGCCTATGAAATAGAGGCGACGGAATGCAGCCTATGAAGTAGAGGTGGCAGAGTGTGGCCTATGAAGTAGAGGTGGCAGAGTGCAGCCTATGAAGTACAGGCAGCAGAGTGCGGCTTATGAAGTAGAGGTGGCAGAGTGCAGGCTATGAAGTAGAGGCGGTGGATTGCAGCCTATGAAGTAGAGGCGGCAGAGAGGTGGCGGAGTGCAGAATAGGAAGTAGAGGCGGTAGAATGCGGCCTATGAAGTAGAGACGGCGGAGTGCAGCCTATGAAGTAGAGGCGGCAGAGTACGGCCAATGAAGTAGAGGCGGCAGAGTGCGGCCTATAAGGTAGAGGCGGCGGAGTACGTCCTATGAAGTAGAGGCGGTGGAGTGCAGCCTATGAAGTGGAGACGGCAGAGTGCGGCCTATGAAGTAGAGGCAGTGGAGTGCAGCCTATGAAGTGGAGGTGGCAGAGTGTAGCCTATGAAGTGGAGGCAGCGGAGTGCTGCGGAGTGCTGCAGAGTGCTGCGGAGTGCTGCGGAGTGTGGCCTATGAAGTAGAGGCGGTGGAGTGCAGCCTATAAAGTAGAGGCGGTGGAATGCAGCGTATGAAGTAGAGGTGGTGGAGTGCGGCCTATGAAGTAGAGGCAGCGGTGTGCAGCCTATGAAGTAGAGGCAGCGGAGTGCAGTCTATGAAGTAGAGGCGGCAGAGTGCAGCCTGGAGTGCAGCCTATGAAGTAGAGGTGGCAGAGCGCAGCCTATGAAGTAGAGGCGGTGGAGTGCAGCCTGTGAAGTGGAGGCGGCAGAGTGCAGCCTATAAAGTGGAGGTGGCGGAGTACAGCCTATGAAGTGGAGGCGGCGGAGTGCTGCTTATGAAGTAGAGGTGGCGGAGTGCAGCCTATGCAGTGGAGTTGGTGGAGAGCACCTATGAAGTTGAATCGGCAGAGTGTAGCCTATGAAGTAGAGGCGGCGGAGTGTAGCTAATGAAGTAGAAGCGGCAGAGTGCAGCTTATGAAGTAGAGGCGGTGGAGTGCGGCCTATGAAGTAGAGGCATTGGAATGCAGCCTATGAAGTAGGGGCAGTGGAATGCAGCCTATGAAGTAGAGGCGGCGGAGTGCAGCCTATGAAGTAGAGGCGGCAGAGTGCGGCCTATGAAGTAGAGGCGGCGGAGTACGACCTATGAAGTAGAGGCAGCAGAGTGCAGCCTATGAAGTACAGGCGGCGGAGTGCGGCCTATGAAGTAGATGTGGCAGAGTGCCGGCTCTGAAGTAGAGGCGGTGGAGTGCAGCCTATAAAGTAGAGGCAGTGGAGAGGTGGCGGAGTGCAGTGTAGGAAGTAGAGGTGGCTGAGTGCGGCCTATTAAGTAGAGGCAGTGGAGTGCAGCCTATGAAGTGGAGGTGGCAGAGTGTAGCCTATGAAGTGGAGGCAGCGGAGTGCTGCGGAGTGCTGCAGAGTGCTGCGGAGTGCTGCAGAGTGTGGCCTATGAAGTAGAGGCGGTGGAGTGCAGCCTATAAAGTAGAGGCGGTGGAATGCAGCGTATGAAGTAGAGGTGGTGGAGTGCGGCCTATGAAGTAGAGGCAGCGGTGTGCAGCCTATGAAGTAGAGGCAGCGGAGTGCAGTCTATGAAGTAGAGGCGGCAGAGTGCAGCCTGGAGTGCAGCCTATGAAGTAGAGGTGGCAGAGCGCAGCCTATGAAGTAGAGGCGGTGGAGTGCAGCCTGTGAAGTGGAGGCGGCAGAGTGCAGCCTATAAAGTGGAGGTGGCGGAGTACAGCCTATGAAGTGGAGGCGGCGGAGTGCTGCTTATGAAGTAGAGGTGGCGGAGTGCAGCCTATGCAGTGGAGTTGGTGGAGAGCACCTATGAAGTTGAATCGGCAGAGTGTAGCCTATGAAGTAGAGGCGGCGGAGTGTAGCTAATGAAGTAGAAGCGGCAGAGTGCAGCTTATGAAGTAGAGGCGGTGGAGTGCGGCCTATGAAGTAGAGGCATTGGAATGCAGCCTATGAAGTAGGGGCAGTGGAATGCAGCCTATGAAGTAGAGGCGGCGGAGTGCAGCCTATGAAGTAGAGGCGGCAGAGTGCGGCCTATGAAGTAGAGGCGGCGGAGTACGACCTATGAAGTAGAGGCAGCAGAGTGCAGCCTATGAAGTACAGGCGGCGGAGTGCGGCCTATGAAGTAGATGTGGCAGAGTGCCGGCTATGAAGTAGAGGCGGTGGAGTGCAGCCTATAAAGTAGAGGCAGTGGAGAGGTGGCGGAGTGCAGTGTAGGAAGTAGAGGTGGCTGAGTGCGGCCTATTAAGTAGAGGTGGCGGAGTGCGGCCTATGAAGTAGAGGCGGCGGAGTACGACCTATGAAGTAGAGGCGGCAGAGTGCGGCCTATGAAGTACAGGCGGCGGAGTGCAGCCTATGAAGTAGATGTGGCAGAGTGCCGGCTATGAAGTAGAGGCGGTGGAGTGCAGCCTATGAAGTAGAGGCAGTGGAGAGGTGGCAGAGTGCAGTGTAGGAAGTAGAGGTGGCTGAGTGCGGCCTATTAAGTAGAGGTGGCGGAGTGCGGCCTATGAAGTAGAGGCAGCCGAATGCAGCCTACGAAGTAGAGGTGGTGGAGTGCGGCCTATGAAGTAGAGGCGGCAGATTGCGGCCTATGAAGTAGAGGCGGCAGAGTGCGGCCTATGAAGTAGAGGCGGCAGAGTGCGGCCTATGAAGTAGAGGCAGTGGAATACACTCTATGAAGTAGAGGTGGCGGAGTGCAGCCTGGAGTGCAGCCTATGAAGTAGAGGCGGCAGAGTGCGGCCTATGAAGTAGAGACGGCGGAGTGTGGCCTATGAAGTAGAGGCAGCGGAGCCCAGCCTATGAAGTAAAGGCAACGGAGAGGTGGCGAAGTGCAGCATACGAAGTAGAGGTGGCGGAGTGCGAACTATGAAGTGGAGGCGGTGGAGTGCGGCCTATGAAGTAGAGGCGGCAGAGTGCGGCCTATGAAGTAGAGGCAGCGGAGTGCTGCAGAGTGCTGTGGAGTGTGGCCTATGAATTAGAGGCGGTGGAGAGCAGCCTATGAAGTGGAGGTGGCAGAGTGCAGCCTATGAAGTGGAGGCAGCGGAGTGCTGCGGAGTGCGGCCTATGAAGTAGAGGTGGTGGAGTGCGGCCTATGAAGTAGAGACGGCAGAATGCAGCATATGAAGTAGAGGTGGTGGAGTGCAGCCTATGAAGTAGAGGCGGCAGATTGCAGCCTATGAAGTGGAGGCAGCGGAGTGCTGCAGAGTGCTGAGGAGTGTGGCCTATGAAGTAGAGGTGGTGGAGTGCGGCCTATGAAGTAGAGGTGGCGGAATGCAGCGTATGAAGTAGAGGTGGTAGAGTGCGGCCTATGAAGTAGAGGCGGCGGAATGCAGCCTATGAAGTAGAGGCAGCGGAGTGCAGTCTATGAAGTAGAGGCACCAGAGTGCAGCCTGGAGTGCAGCCTATGAAGTAGAGGTGGTGGAGCGCAGCCTATGAAGTAGAGTCAGTGGAGTGCAGCCTGTGAAGTGGAGGTGGCGGAGTGCAGCCTATGAAGTGGAGGCGGCAGAGTGCAGCCTATGAAGGGGAGGCGGCGGAGTGCTGCTTATGAAGTAAAGGCGGCGGAGTGCAGCCTATGAAGTGGAGTCGGTGGAGTGCACCTATGAAGTGGAGTCGGCAGAGTGCAGCCTACGAAGTAGAGGCAGCGGAGTGTAGCTAATGAAGTAGAAGCGACAGAGTGCAGCTTATGAAGTAGAGGCAGTGGAGTGCGGCCTATGAAGTAGAGGCATTGGAATGCAGCCTATGAAGTAGGGGCTGTGGAATGCAGCCTATGAAGTAGAGGCAGCGGAGTGTGGCCTATGAAGTAGAGGCGGCAGATTGCGGCCTAGGAAATAGAGGCGGCAGAGTGTAGCCTATGAAGTAGAGGCGGCAGAGTGCGGCCTATGAAGTAGAGGCGGCTGAGTGCGGCCTATGAAGTAGAGGTGGCGGAGTGTAGCTAATGAAGTAGAAGCGGCAGAGTGCAGCTTATGAAGTAGAGGCGGTGGAGTTTGGCCTATGAAGTAGAGGCGGCAGATTGCGGCCTATGAAATAGAGGCGGCAGAGTGCAGCCTATGAAGTAGAGGCGGCAGATTGCAGCCTATGAATTAGAGGCGACAGAGTGCAGCCTATGAAGTAGAGGTGGCAGAGTGCGGCCTATGAAGTACAGGCAGCAGAGTGCGGCCTATGAAGTAGAGGTGGCAGAGTACAGGCTATGAAGTAGAGGCGGTGGAGTGCAGCCTATGAAGTAGAGGCAGCGGAGAGGTGGCGGAGTGCAGAGTAGGAAGTAGAGGCGGCAGAGTGCGGCCTATGAAGTAGAGACGGTGGAGTGCGGCCTATGAAGTAGAGGCGGCGGAGTACGGCCTATGAAGTAGAGGCGGCAGAGTGCGGCCTATGAAGTACAGGTGGCGGAGTGTGGCCTATGAAGTAGATGTGGCAGAGTGCAGGCTATGAAGTAGAGGCGGTGGAGTGCAGCCTATGAAGTAGAGGCAGTGGAGAGGTGGTGGAGTGCAGTGTAGGAACTAGAGGTGGCTGAGTGCGGCCTATTAAGTAGAGGTGGCGGAGTGCGGCCTATGAAGTAGAGGCAGCAGAATGCAGCCTATGAAGTAGAGGTGGTGGATTGCGGCCTATGAAGTAGAGGCAGCAGATTGCGGCCTATGAAGTCGAGGCAGCAGAGTGTGGCCTATGAAGTAGGGGCGGCAGAGTGCGACCTATGAAGTAGAGGCAGTTGAGTACACTCTATGAAGTAGAGGTGGCGGAGTGCAGCCTGGAGTGCAGCCTATGAAGTAGAGGCGGCAGAGTGCGGCCTATGAAGTAGAGACGGCGGAGTGTGGCCTATGAAGTAGAGGCAGCAGAGCCCAGCCTATGAAGTAAAGGCAGCGGAGAGGTTGCCAAGTCCAACAGTGGCCTATGAAGTAGAGGCGGCAGATTGCGGCCTATGAAATAGAGGTGGCGGAGTGCAGCCTATGAAGTAGAGGCGGCAGATTGCAGCCTATGAAATAGAGGCGACGGAGTGCAGCCTATGAAGTAGAGGTGGCAGAGTGTGGCCTATGAAGTAGAGGTGGCAGAGTGCGGCCTATGAAGTACAGGCAGCAGAGTGCGGCCTATGAAGTAGAGGTGGCAGAGTGCGGGCTATGAAGTAGAGGCGGTGGAGTGCAGCCTATGAAGTAGAGGCGGCGGAGAGGTGGCAGAGTGCAGAGTAGGAAGTAGAGGCGGCAGAGTGCGGCCTATGAAGTAGAGGCAGCGGAGTACGACCTATGAAGTAGAGGCGGCAGAGTGCGGCCTATGAAGTACAGGTGGCGGAGTGCGGCCTATGAAGTAGATGTGGCAGAGTGCGGGCTATGAAGTAGAGGTGGTGGAGTGCAGCCTATGAAGTAGAGGCAGTGGAGAGGTGGCGGAGTGCAGTGTAGAAAGTAGAGGTGGCTGAGTGCGGCCTATTAAGTAGAGGTGGCGGAGTGCGGCCTATGAAGTAGAGGCAGCAGAATGCAGCCTATGAAGTAGAGGTGGTGGAGTGCGGCCTATGAAGTATAGGCGGCAGATTGCGGCCTATGAAGTAGAGGCGGCAGAGTGCGGCCTATGAAGTAGAGGCGGCAGAGTGCGGCCTATGAAGTAGAGTTAGTGGAGTACACTCTATGAAGTAGAGGTGGCGGAGTGCAGCCTGGAGTGCAGCCTATGAAGTAGAGGCGGCACAGTGCGGCCTATAAAGTAGAGACGGCGGAGTGTGGCCTATGAAGTAGAGGCAGCGGAGCCCAGCCTATGAAGTAAAGGCAGCGGAGAGGTGGCGAAGTGCAGCATACGAAGTAGAGGTGGCAGAGTGTGAACTATGAAGTGGAGGCGGTGGAGTGCGGCCTATGAAGTAGAGGCAGTGGAGTACACTCTATGAAGTAGAGGTGGCGGAGTGCAGCCTGGAGTGCAGCCTATGAAGTAGAGGCGGCAGAGTGCGGCCTATGAAGTAGAGACGGCGGAGTGTGGCCTATGAAGTAGAGGCAGCGGAGCCCAGCCTATGAAGTAAAGGCAGCGGAGAGGTGGCCAAGTCCAACAGTGGCCTATGAAGTAGAGGCGGCAGATTGCGGCCTATGAAATAGAGGCGGCGGAGTGCAGCCTATGAAGTAGAGGCGGCAGATTGCAGCCTATGAAATAGAGGCGACGGAGTGCAGCCTATGAAGTGGAGGTGGCAGAGTGTGGCCTATGAAGTAGAGGTGGCAGAGTGCGGCCTATGAAGTACAGGCAGCAGAGTGCGGCCTATGAAGTAGAGGTGGCAGAGTGCAGGCTATAAAGTAGAGGCGGTGGAGTGCAGCCTATGAAGTAGAGGCGGCGGAGAGGTGGCAGAGTGCAGAGTAGGAAGTAGAGGCGGCAGAGTGCGGCCTATGAAGTAGAGGCGGCGGAGTACGACCTATGAAGTAGAGGCGGCAGAGTGCGGCCTATGAAGTACAGGCGGCGGAGTGCGGCCTATGAAGTAGATGTGGCAGAGTGCGGGCTATGAAGTAGAGGCGGTGGAGTGCAGCCTATGAAGTAGAGGCAGTGGAGAGGTGGCGGAGTGCAGTGTAGGAAGTAGAGGTGGCTGAGTGTGGCCTATTAAGTAGAGGTGGCGGAGTGCGGCCTATGAAGTAGAGGCAGCAGAATGCAGCCTATGAAGTAGAGGTGGTGGAGTGCGGCCTATGAAGTAGAGGCGGCAGATTGCGGCCTATGAAGTAGAGGAGGCAGAGTGCGGCATATGAAGTGGAGGCGGCAGAGTGCGGCCTATGAAGCAGAGGCAGTGGAGTACACTCTATGAAGTAGAGGTGGCGGAGTGCAGCCTGGAGTGCAGCCTATGAAGTAGAGGCGGCAGAGTGCGGCCTATAAAGTAGAGACGGCGGAGTGTGGCCTATGAAGTAGAGGCAGCGGAGCCCAGCCTATGAAGTAAAGGCAGCGGAGAGGTGGCGAAGTGCAGCATACGAAGTAGAGGTGGCAGAGTGCGAACTATGAAGTGGAGGCGGTGGAGTGCGGCCTATGAAGTAGAGGCGGCAGAGTGCGGCCTTTGAAGTAGAGGCAGCAGAGTGCTGCAGAGTGCTGCGGAGTGTGGCCCATGAAGTAGAGGCAGTGGAGAGCAGCCTATGAAGTGGAGGTGGCAGAGTGCAGCCTATGAAGTGGAGGCAGCGGAGTGCTGCGGAGTGTGGCCTATGAAGTAGAGGCAGTGGAGTGCGGCCTATGAAGTAGAGACGGCAGAATGCAGCATATGAAGTAGAGGTGGTGGAGTGCGGCCAATGAAGTAGAGGCGGCAGATTGCAGACTATAAAGTGGAGGCAGCGGAGTGCTGCAGAGTGCTGAGGAGTGTGGCCTATGAAGTAGAGGTGGTGGAGTGCGGCCTATGAAGTAGAGGCGGCGGAATGCAGCGTATGAAGTAGAGGTGGTGGAGTGCGGCCTATGAAGTAGAGGCGGTGGAGTGCAGCCTATGAAGTAGAGGCAGCGGAGTGCAGTCTATGAAGTAGAGGCGCCAGAGTGCAGCCTGGAGTGCAGCCTATGAAGTAGAGGTGGTGGAGCGCAGCCTATGAAGTAGAGTCGGTGGAGTGTAGCCTGTGAAGTGGAGGTGGCGGAGTGCAGCCTATGAAGTGGAGGCGGCAGAGTGCAGCCTATGAAGTGGAGGCGGCAGAGTGCTGCTTATGAAGTAGAGGCGGCAGAGTGCAGCCTATGAAGTGGAGTCGGTGAAGTGCACCCATGAAGTGGAGTCGGCAGAGTGCAGCCTACGAAGTAGAGGCGGCGGAATGTAGCTAATGAAGTAGAAGCGGCAGAGTGCAGCTTATGAAGTAGAGGCGGTGGAGTGTGGCCTATGAAGTAGAGGCATTGGAAACCAGCCTATGAAGTAGGGGCGGTGGAATGCAGCCTATGAAGTAGAGGCGGCGGAGTGTGGCCTATGAAGTAGAGGTGGCAGATTGCAGCCTATGAAATAGAGGCGGCGGAGTGTAGCCTATGAAGTAGAGGCGGCAGATTGCAGCCTATGAAATAGAGGCAACGGAGTGCAGCCTATGAAGTAGAGGTGGCAGAGTGTGGCCTATGAAGTAGAGGTGGCAGAGTGCGGCATATGAAGTACAGGCAGCAGAGTGCGGCCTATGAAGTAGAGGCGGTGGAGTGCAGCCTATGAAGTAGAGGCGGCGGAGAGGTGGCAGAGTGCGGGCTCTGAATTATAGGCGGTGAAATGCAGCCTATGAAGTAGAGGCTGCGGAGAGGTGGCAGAGTGCAGTGTAGGAAGTAGAGGTGGCAGAGTGCGGCCTATTAAGTAGAGGCAGCAAAGTGCGGCCTATGAAGTAGAGGCCGCAGAATGCAGCCTATGAAGTAGAGGTGGTGGAGTGCGGCCAATGAAGTAGAGGCGGCAGATTGCGGCAATGAAGTAGAGGCGGCGGAGTGTGGCCTATGAAATAGTGGTGGCAGAGTGCGGCCTATGAAGTAGAGGCAGTGGAGTACACTCTATGAAGTAGAGGCAGCGGAGTGCAGCCTGGAGTGCGGCCTATGAAGTAGGGACGGCGGAGTGCAGATTATGAAGTAGAGGCAGCGGAACCCAGCCTATGAAGTAAAGGCAGCGGAGAGGTGGCGGAGTGCAGCGTACGAAGTAGAGGTGGCGGAGTGCGACATATGAAGTAGAGGCGGTGGAGTGCGGCCTATGAAGTTGAGGTGGCTGAGTGCGGCCTATAAAGTAGAGGCGGCGGAGTTCGTCCTATGAAGTAGAGGTGGCGGAGTGCGACATATGAAGTAGAGGCGGTGGAGTGCGGCCTATGAAGTTGAGGCGGCTGAGTGCGGCCTATGAAGTAGAGGCGGCGGAGTGTGTCCTATGAAGTAGAGACGGCAGAGTGCGGCCTATGAAGTAGAGGCAGTGGAGTGCAGCCTATGAAGTGGAGGTGGCAGAGTGCAGCCTATGAAGTGGAGGCAGCAGAGTGCTGCGGAGTGCTGCGGAGTGCTGCGGAGTGTGGCCTATGAAGTAGAGGCGGTGGAGTACGGCCTATAAAGTAGAGGCGGTGGAATGCAGCGTATGAAGTAGAGGTGGTGGAGTGCGGCCTATGAAGTAGAGGCGGCGGTGTGCAGCCTATGAAGTAGAGGCAGCGGAGTGCAATCTATGAAGTAGAGGCGGCAGAGTGCAGCCTGGAGTGCAGCCTATGAAGTAGAGGTGGCAGAGCGCAGCCTATGAAGTTGAGGCGGTGGAGTGCAGCCTGTGAAGTGGAGGAGGCAGAGTGCAGCCTATAAAGTGGAGGCGGCGTAGTGCAGCCTATGAAGTGGAGGCAGCAGAGTGCTGCGGAGTGCTGCGGAGTGCTGCGGAGTGTGGCCTATGAAGTAGAGGCGGTGGAGTGCGGCCTATAAAGTAGAGGCGGTGGAATGCAGCGTATGAAGTAGAGGTGGTGGAGTGCGGCCTATGAAGTAGAGGCGGCGGTGTGCAGCCTATGAAGTAGAGGCAGCGGAGTGCAATCTATGAAGTAGAGGTGGCAGAGTGCAGCCTGGAGTGCAGCCTATGAAGTAGAGGTGGCAGAGCGCAGCCTATGAAGTTGAGGCGGTGGAGTGCAGCCTGTGAAGTGGAGGAGGCAGAGTGCAGCCTATAAAGTGGAGGCGGCGTAGTGCAGCCTATGAAGTGGAGGCGGTGTTGTGCTGCTTATGAAGTAGAGGCGGTGGAGTGCAGCCTATGAAGTGGAGTCGGTGGAGTGCACCTATGAAGTGGAGTCGGCAGAGTGCAGCCTATGAAGTAGAGGCGGTGGAGTGTAGCTAATGAAGTAGAAGCGGCAGAGTGCAGCTTATGAACTAGAGGCGGTGGAGTGCGGCCTATGAAGTAGAGGCATTGGAATGCAGCCTATGAAGTAGGGGCGGTGGAATGCAGCCTATGAAGTAGAGGTGGCGGAGTGCGGCCTATGAAGTAGAGGTGGCAGATTGCGGCCTATGAAAAAGAGGCGGCGGAGTGCAGCCTATGAAGTAGAGGCGGCAGAGTGCGGCCTATGAAGTAGAGGCGGTGGAGTGCGGCCTATGAAGTAGAGGCGGCGGAATGTAGCTAATGAAGTAGAAGCGGCAGAGTGCAGCTTATGAAGTAGAGGCGGTGGAGTGCGGCCTATGAAGTAGAGGCATTGGAAACCAGCCTATGAAGTAGGGGCGGTGGAATGCAGCCTATGAAGTAGAGGCGGCGGAGTGTGGCCTATGAAGTAGAGGTGGCAGATTGCAGCCTATGAAATAGAGGCGGCGGAGTGTAGCCTATGAAGTAGAGGTGGCAGATTGCAGCCTATGAAATAGAGGCGACGGAGTGCAGCCTATGAAGTAGAGGTGGCAGAGTGTGGCCTATGAAGTAGAGGTGGCAGAGTGTGGCATATGAAGTACAGGCAGCAGAGTGCGGCCTATGAAGTAGAGGCGGTGGAGTGCAGCCTATGAAGTAGAGGCAGCGGAGAGGTGGCAGAGTGCGGGCTCTGAAGTATAGGCAGTGAAATGCAGCCTATGAAGTAGAGGCTGCGGAGAGGTGGCAGAGTGCAGTGTAGGAAGTAGAGGTGGCAGAGTGCGGCCTATTAAGTAGAGGCAGCAAAGTGCGGCCTATGAAGTAGAGGCCGCAGAATGCAGCCTATGAAGTAGAGGTGGTGGAGTGCGGCCAATGAAGTAGAGGCGGCAGATTGCGGCAATGAAGTAGAGGCGGCGGAGTGTGGCCTATGAAATAGTGGTGGCAGAGTGCGGCCTATGAAGTAGAGGCAGTGGAGTACACTCTATGAAGTAGAGGCAGCGGAGTGCAGCCTGGAGTGCGGCCTATGAAGTAGGGACGGCGGAGTGCGGCTTATGAAGTAGAGGCAGCGGAACCCAGCCTATGAAGTAAAGGCAGCGGAGAGGTGGCGGAGTGCAGCGTACGAAGTAGAGGTGGCGGAGTGCGACATATGAAGTAGAGGCGGTGGAGTGCGGCCTATGAAGTTGAGGCGGCTGAGTGCGGCCTATGAAGTAGAGGCGGCGGAGTGCGTCCTATGAAGTAGAGACGGCAGAGTGCGGCCTATGAAGTAGAGGCAGTGGAGTGCAGCCTATGAAGTGGAGGTGGCAGAGTGCAGCCTATGAAGTGGAGGCAGCAGAGTGCTGCGGAGTGCTGCGGAGTGCTGCGGAGTGTGGCCTATGAAGTAGAGGCGGTGGAGTGCGGCCTATAAAGTAGAGGCGGTGGAATGCAGCATATGAAGTAGAGGTGGTGGAGTGCGGCCTATGAAGTAGAGGCGGCGGTGTGCAGCCTATGAAGTAGAGGCAGCGGAGTGCAATCTATGAAGTAGAGGCGGCAGAGTGCAGCCTGGAGTGCAGCCTATGAAGTAGAGGTGGCAGAGCGCAGCATATGAAGTTGAGGCGGTGGAGTGCAGCCTGTGAAGTGGAGGAGGCAGAGTGCAGCCTATAAAGTGGAGGCGGCGTAGTGCAGCCTATGAAGTGGAGGCGGTGTTGTGCTGCTTATGAAGTAGAGGCGGTGGAGTGCAGCCTATGAAGTGGAGTCGGTGGAGTGCACCTATGAAGTGGAGTCGGCAGAGTGCAGCCTATGAAGTAGAGGCGGTGGAGTGTAGCTAATGAAGTAGAAGCGGCAGAGTGCAGCTTATGAACTAGAGGCGGTGGAGTGCGGCCTATGAAGTAGAGGCATTGGAATGCAGCCTATGAAGTAGGGGCGGTGGAATGCAGCCTATGAAGTAGAGGCAGCGGAGTGCGGCCTATGAAGTAGAGGTGGCAGATTGCGGCCTATGAAAAAGAGGCGGCGGAGTGCAGCCTATGAAGTAGAGGCGGCAGAGTGCGGCCTATGAAGTAGAGGCGGTGGAGTGCGGCCTATGAAGTAGAGGCGGCGGAGTGTAGCTAATGTAGTAGAAGCGGCAGAGTGCAGCTTATGAAGTAGAGGCGGTGGAGTGCGGCCTATGAAGTAGAGGCATTGGAATGCAGGCTATGAAGTAGGGGCGGTGGAATGCAGCCTATGAAGTAGAGGCGGCAGAGTGCGGCCTATGAAGTAGAGGCAGTGGAGAGGTGGCGGAGTGCAGTGTAGGAAGTGGAGGTGGCTGAGTGCGGCCTATTAAGTAGAGGCAGTGGAGTGCGGCCTATGAAGTAGAGGCATTGGAATGCAGCCTATGGAGTAGAGGCGGTGGAATGCAGCCTATGAAGTGGAGGCGGCGGAGTGCGGCCTATGAAGTAGAGGCAGCAGATTGCGGCCTATGAAATAGAGGCGGCGGAGTGCAGCCTATGAACCAGAGGCGGCAGATTGCAGCCTATGAAATAGAGGCGACGGAGTGCAGCCTATGAAGTAGAGGCGGCAGAGTGTGGCCTATGAAGCAGAGGGGGCAGAGTGCGGCATATGAAGTACAGGTGGCAGAGTGCGACCTATGAAGTAGAGGTGGCAGAGTTCAGGCTATGAAGTAGAGGCGGTGGAGTGCAGCCTATGAAGTAGAGGCGGCGGAGAGGTGGGTGAGTGCAGAGTAGGAAGTAGAGGCTGCAGAGTGCGGCCTATGAAGTAGAGACGGCGGAGTGCGGCCTATGAAGTAGAGGCGGCGGAGTGCGGCCTATGAAGTAGAGGCGGCAGAGTGCAGCCTATGAAGTACAGGCAGCAGAGTGCAGCCTATAAAGTAGAGGTGGCAGAGTGCGGGCTATGAAGAAGAGGCGGTGGAGTGCAGCCTATGAAGTAGAGTCAGCGGAGAGGTGGCGGAGTGCAGTGTAGGAAGTAGAGGTGGCAGAGTGCGGCCTATTAAGTAGAGGCGGCGGAGTGCGGCCTATGAAGTAGAGGTGGCAGAATGCAGCCTATGAAGTAGAGGCGGCAGAGTGCAGCCTATGAAGTAGAGGCAGTGGAGTACACTCTATGAAGTAGACGCGGCGGAGTGCAGCCTGGAGTGCAGCCTATGAAGTAGAGGTGGCAGAGTGCGGCCTATGAAGTAGAGGCGGCGGAGTGTAGCTAATGTAGTAGAAGCAGCAGAGTGCAGCTTATGAAGTAGAGGCGGTGGAGTGCGGCCTAGGAAGTAGAGGCATTGGAATGCAGGCTATGAAGTAGGGGCGGTGGAATGCAGCCTATGAAGTAGAGGCGGCAGAGTGCGGCCTATGAAGTAGAGGCAGTGGAGAGGTGGCGGAGTGCAGTGAAGGAAGTGGAGGTGGCTGAGTGCGGCCTATTAAGTAGAGGCAGTGGAGTGCGGCCTATGAAGTAGAGGCATTGGAATGCAGCCTATGGAGTAGAGGCGGTGGAATGCAGCCTATGAAGTAGAGGCGGCGGAGTGCGGCCTATGAAGTAGAGGCAGCAGATTGCGGCCTATGAAATAGAGGCGGCGGAGTGCAGCCTATGAACCAGAGGCGGCAGATTGCAGCCTATGAAATAGAGGCGACGGAGTGCAGCCTATGAAGTAGAGGCGGCAGAGTGTGGCCTATGAAGCAGAGGGGGCAGAGTGCGGCATATGAAGTACAGGTGGCAGAGTGCGACCTATGAAGTAGAGGTGGCAGAGTTCAGGCTATGAAGTAGAGGCGGTGGAGTGCAGCCTATGAAGTAGAGGCGGCGGAGAGGTGGGTGAGTGCAGAGTAGGAAGTAGAGGCTGCAGAGTGCGGCCTATGAAGTAGAGACGGCGGAGTGCGGCCTATGAAGTAGAGGCGGCGGAGTGCGGCCTATGAAGTAGAGGCGGCAGAGTGCAGCCTATGAAGTACAGGCAGCGGAGTGCAGCCTATAAAATAGAGGTGGCAGAGTGCGGGCTATGAAGAAGAGGCGGTGGAGTGCAGCCTATGAAGTAGAGTCAGCGGAGAGGTGGCGGAGTGCAGTGTAGGAAGTAGAGGTGGCAGAGTGCGGCCTATTAAGTAGAGGCGGCGGAGTGCGGCCTATGAAGTAGAGGTGGCAGAATGCAGCCTATGAAGTAGAGGCGGCAGAGTGCAGCCTATGAAGTAGAGGCAGTGGAGTACACTCTATGAAGTAGACGCGGCGGAGTGCAGCCTGGAGTGCAGCCTATGAAGTAGAGGTGGCAGAGTGCGGCCTATGAAGTAGAGACGGAAGAGTGTGGCCTATTAAGTAGAGGCAGCGGAGCCCAGCCTATGAAGTAAAGGCAGCGGAGAGGTGGCAAAGTGCAGCGTACGAAGTAGAGGTGGCGGAGTGCGACCTATGAAGTGGAGGCGGTGGAGTGCAGCCTATGAAGTAGAGGCAGCAGAATGCGTCCTATGAAGTAGAGGTGGTGGAGTGCGGCCTATGAAGTAGAGGCGGTGGAGTGCGGCCTATGAAGTAGAGGCATTGGAATGCAGCCTATGAAGTAGGGGCGGTGGAATGCAGCCTATGAAGTAGAGGTGGCGGAGTGTGGCCTATGAAGTAGAGGTGGCAGATTGCGGCCTATGAAATAGAGGCGGCGGAGTGCAGCCTATGAAGTAGAGGCGGCAGATTGCAGCCTATGAAATAGAGGCGACGGAGTGCAGCCTATGAAGTAGAGGTGGCAGAGTGTGGCCTATGAAGTAGAGGTGGCAGAGTGCGGCCTATGAAGTACAGGCAGCAGAGTGCGGCTTATGAAGTAGAGGTGGCAGAGTGCGGGCTATGAAGTAGAGGCGGTGGATTGCAGCCTATGAAGTAGAGGCGGCAGAGAGGTGGCGGAGTGCAGAATAGGAAGTAGAGGCGGTAGAATGCGGCCTATGAAGTAGAGACGGCAGAGTGCAGCCTATGAAGTAGAGGCGGCAGAGTACGGCCAATGAAGTAGAGGCGGCAGAGTGCGGCCTATAAGGTAGAGGCGGCGGAGTGCGTCCTATGAAGTAGAGGCGGTGGAGTGCAGCCTATGAAGTGGAGACGGCAGAGTGCGGCCTATGAAGTAGAGGCAGTGGAGTGCAGCCTATGAAGTGGAGGTGGCAGAGTGTAGCCTATGAAGTGGAGGCAGCGGAGTGCTGCGGAGTGCTGCAGAGTGCTGCGGAGTGCTGCGGAGTGTGGCCTATGAAGTAGAGGCGGTGGAGTGCAGCCTATAAAGTAGAGGCGGTGGAATGCAGCGTATGAAGTAGAGGTGGTGGAGTGCGGCCTATGAAGTAGAGGCAGCGGTGTGCAGCCTATGAAGTAGAGGCAGCGGAGTGCAGTCTATGAAGTAGAGGCGGCAGAGTGCAGCCTGGAGTGCAGCCCATGAAGTAGAGGTGGCAGAGCGCAGCCTATGAAGTAGAGGCGGTGGAGTGCAGCCTGTGAAGTGGAGGCGGCAGAGTGCAGCCTATAAAGTGGAGGTGGCGGAGTACAGCCTATGAAGTGGAGGCGGCGGAGTGCTGCTTATGAAGTAGAGGTGGCGGAGTGCAGCCTATGCAGTGGAGTTGGTGGAGAGCACCTATGAAGTTGAATCGGCAGAGTGCAGCCTATGAAGTAGAGGCGGCGGAGTGTAGCTAATGAAGTAGAAGTGGCAGAGTGCAGCTTATGAAGTAGAGGCGGTGGAGTGCGGCCTATGAAGTAGAGGCATTGGAATGCAGCCTATGAAGTAGGGGTGGTGGAATGTAGCCTATTAAGTAGAGGCGGCAGAGTGTGGCCTATGAAGTAGAGGCGGCAGATTGCGAACTATGAAAAAGAGGCGGCGGAGTGCAGCCTATGAAGTAGAGGCGGCAGAGTGCGGCCTATGAAGTAGAGGCGGCAGAGTGCGGCCTATGAAGTAGAGGCGGCGGAGTGTAGCTAATGTATTAGAAGCGGCAGAGTGCAGCTTATGAAGTAGAGGCGGTGGAGTGCGGCCTATGAAGTAGAGGCATTGGAATGCAGGCTATGAAGTAGGGGCGGTGGAATGCAGACTATGAAGTAGAGGCGGCAGAGTGCGGCCTATGAAGTAGAGGCAGCAGATTGCGGCCTATGAAATAGAGGCGGCGGAGTGCAGCCTATGAACTAGAGGCGGCAGATTGCAGCCTATGAAATAGAGGCAACGGAGTGCAGCCTATGAAGTAGAGGCGGCAGAGTGTGGCCTATGAAGCAGAGGGGGCAGAGTGCGGCATATGAAGTACAGGCGGCAGAGTGCGACCTATGAAGTAGAGGTAGCAGAGTTCAGGCTATGAAGTAGAGGCAGTGGAGTGCAGCCTATGAAGTAGAGGCGGCGGAGAGGTGGGTGAGTACAGAGTAGGAAGTAGAGGCGTCAGAGTGCGGCCTATGAAGTAGAGACGGCGGAGTGCGGCCTATGAAGTAGAGGCGGCAGAGTGCGGCCTATGAAGTAGAAGCAGCAGAGTGCGGCCTATGAAGTACAGGCGGCGGAGTGCAGCCTATTAAGTAGAGGTGGCAGAGTGCGGGCTATGAAGAAGAGGCGGTGGAGTGCAGCCTATGAAGTAGAGTCAGCAGAGAGGTGGCGGAGTGCAGTGTAGGAAGTAGAGGTGGCAGAGTGCGGCCTATTAAGTAGAGGCGGCGGAGTGCGGCCTATAAAGTAGAGGCGGAAGAATGCAGCCTATGAAGTAGAGGTGGCAGAGTGCGGCCTATGAAGTAGAGGCAGTGGAGTACACTCTATGAAGTAGAGGCGGCGGAGTGCAGCCTGGAGTGCAGCCTATGAAGTAGAGGCGGCAGAGTGTGGCCTATGAAGTAGAGACGGCAGAGTGTGGCCTATGAAGTAGAGGCAGCGGAGCCCAGCCTATGAAGTAAAGGCAGCAGAGCGGTGGCAAAGTGCAGCGTACGAAGTAGAGGTGGCGGAGTGCGACCTATGAAGTGGAGGCGGTGGAGTGCGGCCTCTGAAGTAGAGGCAGCAGAGTGCGTCCTATGAAGTAGAGGCGGTGGAGTGCGGCCTATGAAGTAGAGGCGGTGGAGTGCGGCCTATAAAGTAGAGGCATTGGAATGCAGCCTATGAAGTAGGGGCGGTGGAATGCAGCCTATGAATTAGAGGCGGCGGAGTGTGGCCTATGAAGTAGAGGCGGCAGATTGCAGCCTATGAAATAGAGGCGGCGGAGTGCAGCCTATGAAGTAGAGGCGGCAGATTGCAGCCTATGAAATAGAGGCGACGGAGTGCAGCCTATGAAGTAGAGGTGGCAGAGTGTGGCCTATGAAGTAGAGGTGGCAGAGTGCGGCCTATGAAGTACAGGCAGCAGAGTGCGGCCTATGAAGTAGAGGTGGCAGAGTGTGGGCTATGAAGTAGAGGCGGTGGAGTGCAGCCTATGAAGTAGAGGCGGCGGAGAGGTGGCGGAGTGCAGAGTAGGAAGTAGACGCGGTAGAGTGCGGCCTATGAAATAGAGACGGCGGAGTGCGGCCTATGAAGTAGAGGCGGCAGAGTACGGCCAATGAAGTAGAGGTGGCAGAGTGCGGCCTATGAAGTACAGGCGGCGGAGTGCGGCCTATGAAGTAGAGGTGGCAGAGTGTGGGCTATAAACTAGAGGTGGTGAAGTGCAGCCTATGAAGTAGAGGCAGTGGAGAGGTGGCGGAGTGCAGTGTAGGAAGTAGAGGTGGCTGAGTGCGGCCTATTAAGAAGAGGCGGCGGAGTGCGGCCTATGAAGTAGAGGCAGCAGAATGCAGCCTATGAAGTAGAGGTGGTGGAGTGCAGCCTATGAAGTAGAGGCGGCAGATTGCGGCCATTGAAGTAGAGGCGGCAGAGTGCGGCCTATGAATTAGAGGCGGCAGAGTGTGGCCTATGAAGTAGAGGCAGTGGAGTACACTCTATGAAGTAGAGGCGGTGGAGTGCAGCCTGGAGTGCAGCCTATGAAATAGAGGCGTCAGAGTGCGGCCTATAAAGTAGAGACGGCGGAGTGTGGCCTATGAAGTAGAGGCAGCGGAGCCCAGCCTATGAAGTAAAGGCAGCGGAGAGGTGGCGAAGTGCAGCGTACGAAGTAGAGGTGGCGGAGTGCGACCTATGAAGTGGAGGCGGTGGAGTGCGGCCTATGAAGTAGAGGCGGCAGAGTGCATCCTATGAAGTAGAGGCGGTGGAGTGCGGCCTATGAAGTAGAGGCGGCAGAGTGCGGCCTATGAAGTAGAGGCGGTGGAGAGCAGCCTATGAAGTGGAGGTGGCAGAGTGCAGCCTATGAAGTGGAGGCAGCGGAGTGCTGTGGAGTGCGACCTATGAAGTAGAGGTGGTGGAGTGCGGCCTATGAAGTAGAGGCGGCGGAATGCAGCATATGAAGTAGAGGTGGTGGAGTGCGGCCTATGAAGTAGAGGCGGCAGATTGCAGCCTATGAAGTAGAGGTGGCGGTGTGCAGTCTATGAAGTAGAAGAGGCGCAGTGCAGTCTATGAAGAAGAGGCGGCGGAGTGCAGCCTGGAGCGCAGCCTATGAAGTAGGGGCAGCGGAGTGCAGTGTACGAAGTAGAGGCGGCGGAGTGCGGCCTATGAAGTAGAGGTGGCAGAGTGCAGCCAATTAAGTGGAGGTGGCAAAGTGCAGTCTAGGAAGTGGAGGCGGTGGAGTGCAGCCTATAAAGTGGAGGCGGTGGAGTGCAGCCTATGAAGTGGAGGTGGCGGAGTGCAGCCTATGAAGTGGAGGCGGCGGAGTGCGGCCTATGAAGTAGAGACGGTGGAGTGCGGCCTATGAAGTAGAGGCGGCAGAGTGCGGTCTCTGAAGTAGAAGAGGCAGAGTGCATCCTATGAAGTAGAGGTGGCGGAGTGTAGCTAATGAAGTAGAAGCGGCAGAGTCCAGCTTATGAAGTAGAGGTGGTTGAGTGCGGCCTATGAAGTAGAGACGTTGGAATGCAGCCTATGAAGTAGGGGCAGTGGAATGCAGATTATGAAGTGGAGTAGGAGGAGTGCAGCCTATGAAGTGGAGTCGGCTGAGTACAGCCTATGAAGTAGAGGCGGCGGAGTGTAGCTAATGAAGTAGAAGCGGCGGTTTGCAGTGTATGAAGTAGAGGCGGTGGAGTGCGGCCTATGAAGTAGAGGCGTTGGAATGCAGCCTATGAAGTAGGGGCAGTGGAATGCAGATTATGAAGTGGAGTAGGAGGAGTGCAGCCTATGAAGTGGAGTCGGCTGAGTACAGCCTATGAAGTAGAGGCGGCGGAGTGTAGCTAATGAAGTAGAAGCGGCGGAGTGCAGTGTATGAAGTAGAGGCGGTGGAGTGCGGCCTATGAAGTAGAGGCGTTGGAATGCAGCCTATGAAGTAGGGGCAGTGGAATGCACCCTATGAAGTAGAGGCGGTGGAGTGCAGCCTATGAAGTAGAGGCGGCGGAGTGCGGCCTATGAAGTGGAGGTGGCGGAGTGCAGTCTATGAAGTAGAGGCGGCAGATTGCAGCCTATGAAATAGAGGCGACGGAGTGCAGCCTATGATTTAGAGGCGGCAGAGTGTGGCCTATGAAGTAGAGGCGGCAGAGTGCGGCCTATGAAGTACAGATGGCAGAGTGCGGCATTTGAAGTAGAGGTGGCAGAGTGCGGGCTATGAAGTGGAGGCGGTGGAGTGCATCCTATGAAGTAGAGGCAGCGGAGAGGTGGTGGAGTGCAGAGTAGGAAGTAGAGGCGGCAGAGTGTGGCCTATGAAGTAGAGACGGCGGAGTGCGCCTATGAATTAGAGGCGGCGGAGGGCAGCCTATGAAGTAGAGGCGGCAGAGTGCAGCCAATGAAGTACAGGCGGTGGAGTGCGGCCTATGAAGTAGAGGCGGTGGAGTGCGGCCTATGAAGTAGAGGCGGCGGAGTGCGGCCTATGAAGTAGAGGCGGTGGAGTGCAGCCTATGAAGTAGAGGCAGCAGAGTGCGGCCTGTGAAGTAGAGGCAGTGGAGTGCAGCCTATGAAGAGGAGGCAGCGGAGTGCTGCGGAGTGCTGCGGAGTGCTGCGGAGTGCTGCGGAGTGTGGCCCATGAAGTAGAGGCGGTGGAGTGCGGCCTATAAAGTAGAGGCGGTGGAATGCAGCATATGAAGTAGAGGCAGCGAAGTGCAGTCTATGAAGTAGAGGCGGCAGAGTGCAGCCTGGAGTGCAGCCTATGAAGTAGAGGTGGCAGAGCGCAGCCTATGAAGTAGAGGCGGTGGAGTGCAACCTGTGAAGTGGAGGCGGCAGAGTGCAGCCTATGAAGTGGAGGCGGCGGAGTACAGCCTATGAAGTGGAGGTGGCGGAGTGCTGCTTATGAAGTAGAGGCAGCGGAGTGCAGCCTATGAAGTGGAGTCGTTGGAGTGCACCTATGAAGTGGAGTCGGCAGAGGGCAGCATATGAAGTAGAGGCGGCGGAGTGTAGCTAATGAAATAGAAGCGGCAGAGTGCAGCTTATGAAGTAGAGGCGGTGGAGTGCGGCCTATGAAATAGAGGCATTGGAATGCAGCCTATGAAGTTGAGGCAGCAAAGTGTGGCCTATGAAGTAGAGGCTGCAGATTGCGGCCTATGAAATAGAGGCGGCAGAGTGCAGCCTATAAAGTAGAGGTGGCAGAGTGCGGCCTATGACGTAGAGGCGGCGGAGTGCGGCCTATGAAGTAGAGGCAGCGGAGTGTAGCTAATGAAGTAGAAGCGGCGGAGTGCAGCTTATGAAGTAGAGGCGGTGGAGTGCGACCTATGAAGTAGAGGCATTGGAATGCAGGCTATGAAGTAGGGGCGGTGGAATGCAGCCTATGAAGTAGAGGCGGCAGAGTGCAGCCCATGAAGTAGAGGCGGCAGATTGCGGCCTATGAAATAGAGGCAGCGGAGTGCAGCCTATGAACTAGAGGCGTCAGACTGCAGCCTATGAAATAGAGTCGACGGAGTGTAGCCTATGAAGTAGAGGCGGCAGAGTGTGGCCTATGAAGTAGAGGTTGCAGAGTTCGGGCTATGAAGTAGAGGTGGTGGAGTGCAGCCTATGAAGTAGAGGCGGCGGAGAGGTGGCGGAGTGCAGAGTAGGAAGTAGAGGCGGCAGAGTGCAGCCTAAGAAGTAGAGACGGCGGAGTGCGGCCTATGAAGTAGAGGCGGCGGAGTGCAGCCTATGAAGTAGAGGCGGCAGAGTGCGGCCTATGAAGTACAGGCGGCGGAGTGCAGCCTATAAAGTAGAGGTGGCAGAGTGCGGGCTATGAAGAAGAGGCGGTGGAGTGCAGCCTATGAAGTAGAGTCAGCGGAGAGGTGGCGGAGTGCAGTGTAGGAAGTAGAGGTGCCAGAGTGCGGCCTATTAAGTAGAGGCGGCGGAGTGCGGCCTATGAAGTAGAGGCGGCAGAATGCAGCCTAATAAGTAGAGGCGGCAGAGTGCGGCCTATGAAGTAGAGGCAGTGGAGTACACTCTATGAAGTAGAGGCGGTGGAGTGCAGCCTGGAGTGCAGCCTATGAAGTAGAGGTGGCAGAGTGCGGCCTATGAAGTAGAGACGGCGGAGTGTGGCCTATGAAGTAGAGGCAGCGGAGCCCAGCCTATGAAGTAAAGGCAGCGGAGAGGTGGCGAAGTGCAGCGTACGAATTAGAGGTGGCGGAGTGCGACCTATGAAGTGGAGGAGGTGAAGTGCGGCCTATGAAGTAGAGGCAGCAGAGTGCGTCCTATGAAGTAGAGGCGGTGGAGTGCGGACTATGAAGTAGAGGCGGTGGAGTGCGGCCTATGAAGTAGAGGCATTGGAATGCAGCCTATGAAGTAGGGGCGGTGAAATGCAGCCTATGAAGTAGAGGCGGCGGAGTGTGGCCTATGAAGTAGAGGCAGCAGATTGCGGCCTATGAAATAGAGGCGGCGGAGTGCAGCCTATAAAGTAGAGGTGGCAGAGTGTGGCCTATGAAGTACAGGCAGCAGAGTGCGGCCTATGAAGTAGAGGTGGCAGAGTGCGGGCTATGAAGTAGAGGCGGTGGAGTGCATCCTATGAAGTAGAGGCGGCGGAGAGGTGGCGGAGTGCAGAGTAGGCAGTAGAGGCGGTAGAGTGCGGCCTATGAAGTAGAGACGGCGGAGTGCGGCCTATGAAGTAGAGGCGGTGGAGTACGGTCTATGAAGTAGAGGCGGCAGAGTGCGGCCTATGAAGTACAGGCGGCTGAGTGCGGCCAATGAAGTAGAGGTGGCAGAGTGCTGGGCTATGAAGTAGAGGCGGTGGAGTGCAGCCTATGAAGTAGAGGCAGTGGAGAGGTGGCGGAGTGCAGTGTATGAAGTAGAGGTGGCTGAGTGCGGCCTATTAAGTAGAGGCGGCGGAGCGCGGTCTATGAAGTAGAGGCAGCAGAATGCAGCCAGTGAAGTAGAGGTGGTGGAGTGCGGCCTATGAAGTATTCCGTCCATCATTTTTTTGTTGTAACGCTTTTCGCCCTAAGTGGGATGGGTATGCCCAGACGTGGGTCCCGTGCTCACTACGCCACTGGAGTCAAGCTATCCTGGCTGATGACGGCTGATAGCCAGAAACCTGTCCTAGGATGCTTGATTCCGGTCCAGGGAAGACATGGCTTGGCAGTTCGGGCTGGACTGTTCCCATGAGGCACAGGGTCAAGACTGATTTGCATATGGCCATGTCTGAACTGGGGTGGCGTAGTGGGCAAAAGAACGATGGATTTAACCCAGATCTCTTGACTGGGGGAGAATGTCTGCATTGTCAGCATTCCGTCCATCATTTGTGTGTTGTAACGCTTTTCGCCCTAAGTGGGATGGGTATGCCCAGACGTGGGTCCAGTGCTCACTACGCCACTGGAGTCAAGCTATCCTGGCTGATGACGGCTGATAGCCAGAAACCGGTCCTAGGATGCTTAATTCCGGTCCAGGGAAGACATGGCTTGGCAGTTCGGGCTGGACTGTTCCCATGAGGCACAGGGTCAAGACTGATTTGCATATGGCCATATCTGAACTGGGGTGGCGTAGTTGGCAAAAGAACGATGGATTTAACCCAGATCTCTTGACTGGGGGAGAATGTCTGCATTGTCAGCATTCCGTCCATCATTTGTTTGTTGCAACCCTTTTCGCCCTAAGTGGGATGGGTATGCCCAGACGTGGGTCCCGTGCTCACTACGCCACTTGAGTCAAGCTATCCTGGCTGATGACGGCTGATAGCCAGAAACCGGTCCTAGGATGCTTGACTCCGGTCCAGGGAAGACATGGCTTGGCAGTTCGGGCTGGACTGTTCCCATGAGGCACAGGGTCAAGACTGATTTGCATATGGCCATGTCTGAACTGGGGTGGCGTAGTGGGCAAAAGAACGATGGATTTAACCCAGATCGCTTGACTGGGGGAGAATGTCTGCATTGTCAGCATTCCGTCCATCATTTGTTTGTTGTAACGCTATGAAGTAGTTGCGGCAGATTGCGGCCTATGAAGTAGAGGCGGCAGAGTGCGGCCTATGAAGTAGAGTTGGCAGAGTGCGGCCTATGAAGTAGAGGCAGTGGAGTACACTCTATAAAGTAGAGGCGGCGGAGTGCAGCCTGGAGTGCAGCCTATGAAATAGAGGCGGCAGAGAGCGGCCTATGAAGTAGAGACGGCGGAGTGTGGCCCATGAAGTAGAGGCAGCGGAGCCCAGACTATGAAGTAAAGGCAGCGGAGAGGTGGCGAAGTGCAGCGTACGTAGTAGTGGTGGCGGAGTGCGACCTATGAAGTGGAGGCGGTGGAATGCGGCCTATGTAGTAGAGGCGGCAGAGTGCGGCCTATGAAGTAGAGGCGGCGGAGTGTAGCTAATGAAGTAGAAGCGTCAGGGTGCAGCTTATGAAGTAGAGGCGGTGGAGTGCAGCCTATGAAGTAGAGGCATTGGAATGCAGCCTATGAAGTAGGGGTGGTGGAATGCAGCCTATGAAGTAGAGCTGGTGGAGTGCGGCCTATGAAGTAGAGATGGCAGATTGTGGCCTATGAAGTAGAGGTGGCAGATTGCTGCCTATGAAGTAGAGGCAGCGGAGTGCAGCCTATGAAGTAGAGGCAGCGGAGTGCAGTCTATGAAGTAGAGGTGGCGAGTGCAGCCTGGAGTGCAGCCTATGAAGTAGAGGTGGTGGAGTGCGGCCTATGAAGTAGAGGTGGCAGAGTGCGGCCTATTAAGTAGAGACGACGGAGTGTGGCCTATGAAGTAGAGGCGGCAGAATGCAGCCTATGAAGTAGAGCTGGTGGAGTGCGGCCTATGAAGTAGAGGTGGCAGATTGTGGCCTATGAAGTAGAGGTGGCAGATTGCTGCCTATGAAGTAGAGGCGGCGGAGTGCAGCCTATGAATTAGAGGCAGCGGAGTGCAGTCTATGAAGTAGAGGTGGCAGAGTGCAGACTGGAGTGCAGCCTATGAAGTAGAGGTGGCGGATGGTGGTGGGTGGTGGGTGGAGGTGGTGGGATGGGTATTCCCAGACGTGGGACCCGTGCTCACTACGCCACTGGAGTCAAGCTATCCTGGCTGATGACGGCTGATAGCCAGAAACCGGTCCTAGGATGCTTGATTCCGGTCCAGGGAAGACATGGCTTGGCAGTTCGGGCTGGACTGTTCCCATGAGGCACAGGGTCAAGACTGATTTGCATATGGCCATGTCTAAACTGGGGTGGTGTAGTGGGCAAAAGAACGATGGATTTAACCCAGATCTCTTGACTGGGGGAGAATGTATGCATTGTCAGCATTCCGTCCATCATTTGTTTGCTGTAACACTTTTCGCCCTAAGTGGGATGGGTATTCCCAGACGTGGGACCCGTGCTCACTACGCCACTGGAGTCAAGCTATCCTGGCTGATGACGGCTGATAGCCAGAAACCTGTCCTAGGATGCTTGATTCCGGTCCAGGGAAGACATGGCTTGGCAGTTCGGGCTGGACTGTTCCCATGAGGCACAGGGTCAAGACTGATTTGCATATGGCCATGTCTGAACTGGGGTGGCGTAGTGGGCAAAAGAACGATGGATTTAACCCAGATCTCTTGACTGGGGGAGAATGTCTGCATTGTCAGCATTCCGTCCATCATTTGTGTGTTGTAACGCTTTTCGCCCTAAGTGGGATGGGTATGCCCAGACGTGGGTCCAGTGCTCACTACGCCACTGGAGTCAAGCTATCCTGGCTGATGACGGCTGATAGCCAGAAACCGGTCCTAGGATGCTTAATTCCGGTCCAGGGAAGACATGGCTTGGCAGTTCGGGCTGGACTGTTCCCATGAGGCACAGGGTCAAGACTGATTTGCATATGGCCATATCTGAACTGGGGTGGCGTAGTTGGCAAAAGAACGATGGATTTAACCCAGATCTCTTGACTGGGGGAGAATGTCTGCATTGTCAGCATTCCGTCCATCATTTGTTTGTTGCAACCCTTTTCGCCCTAAGTGGGATGGGTATGCCCAGACGTGGGTCCCGTGCTCACTACGCCACTTGAGTCAAGCTATCCTGGCTGATGACGGCTGATAGCCAGAAACCGGTCCTAGGATGCTTGACTCCGGTCCAGGGAAGACATGGCTTGGCAGTTCGGGCTGGACTGTTCCCATGAGGCACAGGGTCAAGACTGATTTGCATATGGCCATGTCTGAACTGGGGTGGCGTAGTGGGCAAAAGAACGATGGATTTAACCCAGATCGCTTGACTGGGGGAGAATGTCTGCATTGTCAGCATTCCGTCCATCATTTGTTTGTTGTAACGCTATGAAGTAGTTGCGGCAGATTGCGGCCTATGAAGTAGAGGCGGCAGAGTGCGGCCTATGAAGTAGAGTTGGCAGAGTGCGGCCTATGAAGTAGAGGCAGTGGAGTACACTCTATAAAGTAGAGGCGGCGGAGTGCAGCCTGGAGTGCAGCCTATGAAATAGAGGCGGCAGAGAGCGGCCTATGAAGTAGAGACGGCGGAGTGTGGCCCATGAAGTAGAGGCAGCGGAGCCCAGCCTATGAAGTAAAGGCAGCGGAGAGGTGGCGAAGTGCAGCGTACGTAGTAGTGGTGGCGGAGTGCGACCTATGAAGTGGAGGCGGTGGAATGCGGCCTATGTAGTAGAGGCGGCAGAGTGCGGCCTATGAAGTAGAGGCGGCGGAGTGTAGCTAATGAAGTAGAAGCGTCAGGGTGCAGCTTATGAAGTAGAGGCGGTGGAGTGCAGCCTATGAAGTAGAGGCATTGGAATGCAGCCTATGAAGTAGGGGTGGTGGAATGCAGCCTATGAAGTAGAGGCGGCAGAGTGCGGCCTATAAAGTAGAGGCGGCAGATTGCGGCCTATGAAATAGAGGCGGCGGAGTGCAGCCTATGAAGTAGAGGCGGCAGATTGCAGCCTATGAAATAGAGGCGACGGAGTGCAGCCTATGAAGTAGAGGTGGCAGAGTGTGGCCTATGAAGTAGAGGCGGCAGAGTGCGGCCTATGAAGTACAGGCAGCAGAGTGCGGCCTATGAAGTAGAGGTGGCAGAGTGTGGGCTATGAAGTAGAGGCGGTGGAGTGCAGCCTATGAAGTAGAGGCGGCGGAGAGGTGGTGGAGTGCAGAGGAGGAAGTAGAGATGGCAGAGTGCGGCCTATGAAGTAGAGGCGGCGGAGTGCAGCCTATGAAGTAGAGGTGGCAGAGTGTGGGCTATGAAGTAGAGGCGGTGGAGTGCAGCCTATGAAGTAGAGGCGGCGGAGAGGTGGTGGAGTGCAGAGGAGGAAGTAGAGACGGCAGAGTGTGGCCTATGAAGTAGAGGCGGCGGAGTGCGGCCTATGAAGTAGAGGCGGCAGAGTGTGGCCTATGAAGTAGAGGCGGCGGAGTGTAGCTAATGAAGTAGAAGCAGCGGAGTGCAGCTTATGATGTAGAGGCGGTGTAGTGCGGCCTATGAAGTAGAGGCATTGGAATGCAGCCTATGAAGTAGGGGCGGTGGAATGCAGCCTATGAAGTAGAGGCGGCAGATTGCGGCCTATGAAATAGAAGCGGCGGAGTGCAGCCTATGAAGTAGAGGCGGCAGATTGCAGCCTATGAAATAGAGGCGACAGAGTGCAGCCTATGAAGTAGAGGTGGCAGAGTGTGGCCTATGAAGTAGAGGCGGCAGAGTGCGGTCTATGAAGTACAGGCAGCAGAGTGCGGCCTATGAAGTAGAGGTGGCAGAGTGCGGGCTATGAAGTAGAGGCGGTGGAGTGCAGCCTATGAAGTAGAGGCGGCGGAGAGGTGGTGGAGTGCAGAGTAGGAAGTAGAGACGGCAGAGTGCGGCCTATGAAGTAGAGATGGCGGAGTGCGCCTATGAAGTAGAGGTGGCGGGGTGCGGCCGATGAAGTAGAGGCGGCAGAGTGCGGCCTATGAAGTACAGGTAGCGGAGTGCAGCCTATGAAGTAGAGTTGGCAGAGTGCGGGCTATGAAGTAGAGGCGGTGGAGTGCAGCCTATGAAGTAGAGGCAGTGGAGAGGTGGCGGAGTGCAGTGTAGGAAGTAGAGGTGGCGGAGTGCGACCTGTGAACTGGAGGCAGTGGAGTGCGGCCTATGAAGTAGAGGTGGCGGAGTGCGTCCTATGAAGTAGAGGCGGTGGAGTGCGGCCTATGAAGTAGAGGCGGCAGAGTGCGGCCTATGAAGTAGAGGCGGCAGAGTGCAGCCTGGAGTGCAGCCTATGAAGTAGAGGTGGAGGAGCGCAGCCTATGAAGTAGAGGCAGCGGAGTGCAGCCTATGAAGTGGATGCAGCGGAATGCAGCCTATGAAGAAGAGGTGGTGGAGTGCGGCCTATGAAGTAGAGGCTGCGGAATGCAGCCTATGAAGAAGAGGTGGTGGAGTGCGGCCTATGAAGTAGAGGTGGCAGATTGTGGAATATGAAGTAGAGGTGGCAGATTGCGTCCCATGAAGTAGAGGTGGCGGAGTGCAGCCTATGAAGTAGAGGCAGCAGAGTGCAGTCTATGAAGTAGAGGCGGCAGAGTGCAGCCTGAAGTGCAGCCTATGAAGTAGAGGTGGCGGAGTGCAGCCTATGAAGTACAGGCGGTGGATTGCGGCCTATGAAATAGAGGAGACGGAGTGCAGCCTATGAAGTAGAGGTGGCAGAGTGTGGTCTATGAAGTACAGGCGGCGGAGTGCGGCCTATGAAGTAGAGGTGGCAGAGTGCGGCCAATGAAGTAGAGATAGCAGAGTGCGGCCTAAGAAGTAGAGGCGGCGGAGTGTGGCCTATGAAGTAGAGGCGGCGGAGAGGTGGCGGAGTGCAGTGTAGGAAGTAGAGGCGGAAAAGTGGGGCCAATGAACTAGAGACGGCAGAGTGCGGCCTATGTAGTAGAGGCGGCGGAGTGCGGCCTATGAAGTAGAGGCGGCGGAATGCAGCCTATGAAGTAGAAGCGGCAGAGTGCGTCCTATGAAGTAGAGGCGGTGGAGTACAGTCTATGAAGTAGAGGCGGCGGAGTGCAGCCTGGAGTGCAGCCTATGAAGTAAAGGTGGCAGAATGCGGCCTATGAAGTAGAGGTGGCAGAGTGCAGCGTACGAAGTAGAGGCAGCAGAGTGCGACCTATGAAGTGGAGGCGGTGGAGTGCGGCCTATGAAGTAGAGGTGGCAGAGTGCGGCCTATGAAGTAGAGGCAGTGGAGTGCAGCCTATGAAGTGGAGGTGGCAGAGTGCAGCCTATGAAGTGGAGGCAGCAGAGTGCTGCGGAGTGCTGCGGAGTGTGGCCTATGAAGTAGAGGCGGCGGAGTGCAGCCTATGAAGTAGAGGCGGCGGAATGCGGTGTATGAAGTAGAGGTGGTGGAGTGCGGCCTTTGAAGTACAGGCGGCGGAGTGCAGCCTATGAAGTAGAGGCAGCGGAGTGCAGTCTATGAAGTAGAGGCGACAGAGTGCAGCCTGGAGTGCAGCCTTTGAAGTAGATGTGGTGGAGCGCAGCCTATGAAGTAGAGGTGGTGGAGTGCAGCCTGTGAAGTGGAGGTGGCGGAGTGCAGCCTATGAAGTGGAGGCGGCGGAGTGCTGCTTATGAAGTAGAAGCGACAGAGTGCAGCTTATGAAGTAGAGACAGAGGAGTGCGGCCTATGAAGTAGAGGCATTGGAATGCAGCCTATGAAGTACTGGCGGTGGAATGCAGCCTATGAAGTAGAGGCAGCAGAGTGTGGCCTATGAAGTTGAGGCAGCAGATTGCGGCCTATGAAATAGAGGCGGCGGAGTGCAGCCTATGAAGTAGAGGTGGCAGAGTGCGGCCTATGAAGCAGAGGCGGCGGAGTGCGGCCTATGAAGTAGAGGCGGCAGAGTGTAGCTAATGAAGTAGAAGCGGCGGAGTGCAGCTTATGAAGTAGAGGAGGTGGAGTGCGGCCTATGAAGTAGAGGCATTGGAATGCAGCCTATGAAGTAGGGGCGGTGGACTGCAGCCTATGAAGTAGAGGCAGCGGAGTGCGGCCTATGAAGTAGAGGCGGCAGATTGCAGCCTATGAAATAGAGGCGACAGAGTGCAGCCTATGAAGTAGAGGTGGCAGAGTGTGGCCTATGAAGTAGAGGCGGCAGAGTGCGGTCTATGAAGTACAGGCAGCAGAGTGCGGCCTATGAAGTAGAGGTGGCAGAGTGCGGGCTATGAAGTAGAGGCTGTGGAGTGCAGCCTATGAAGTAGAGGCGGCGGAGAGGTGGTGGAGTGCAGAGTAGGAAGTAGAGACGGCAGAGTGCGGCCTATGAAGTAGAGATGGCGGAGTGCGCCTATGAAGTAGCGGTGGCGGGGTGCGGCCGATGAAGTAGAGGCGGCAGAGTGCGGCCTATGAAGTACAGGTGGCGGAGTGCAGCCTATGAAGTAGAGTTGGCAGAGTGCGGGCTATGAAGTAGAGGCGGTGGAGTGCAGCCTATGAAGTAGAGGCAGTGGAGAGGTGGCGGAGTGCAGTGTAGGAAGTAGAGGTGGCGGAGTGCGACCTGTGAAGTGGAGGCAGTGGAGTGCGGCCTATGAAGTAGAGGTGGCGGAGTGCGTCCTATGAAGTAGAGGCGGTGGAGTGCGGCCTATGAAGTAGAGGCGGCAGAGTGCGGCCTATGAAGTAGAGGCGGCAGAGTGCAGCCTGGAGTGCAGCCTATGAAGTAGAGGTGGAGGAGCGCAGCCTATGAAGTAGAGGCAGCGGAGTGCAGCCTATGAAGTGGAGGCAGCGGAATGCAGCCTATGAAGAAGAGGTGGTGGAGTGCGGCCTATGAAGTAGAGGCTGCGGAATGCAGCCTATGAAGAAGAGGTGGTGGAGTGCGGCCTATGAAGTAGAGGTGGCAGATTGTGGAATATGAAGTAGAGGTGGCCGATTGCGTCCCATGAAGTAGAGGTGGCGGAGTGCAGCCTATGAAGTAGAGGCAGCAGAGTGCAGTCTATGAAGTAGAGGCGGCAGAGTGCAGCCTGAAGTGCAGCCTATGAAGTAGAGGTGGCGGAGTGCAGCCTATGAAGTACAGGCGGTGGATTGCGGCCTATGAAATAGAGGAGACGGAGTGCAGCCTATGAAGTAGAGGTGGCAGAGTGTGGCCTATGAAGTACAGGCGGCGGAGTGCGGCCTATGAAGTAGAGGTGGCAGAGTGCGGCCAATGAAGTAGAGATAGCAGAGTGCGGCCTAAGAAGTAGAGGCGGCGGAGTGTGGCCTATGAAGTAGAGGCGGCGGAGAGGTGGCGGAGTGCAGTGTAGGAAGTAGAGGCGGAAAAGTGGGGCAAATGAACTAGAGACGGCAGAGTGCGGCCTACGAAGTAGAGGTGGCGGAGTGCGGCCTATGAAGTAGAGGCGGCGGAATGCAGCCTATGAAGTAGAAGCGGCAGAGTGCGTCCTATGAAGTAGAGGCGGTGGAGTACAGTCTATGAAGTAGAGGCGGCGGAGTGCAGCCTGGAGTGCAGCCTATGAAGTAAAGGTGGCAGAATGCGGCCTATGAAGTAGAGGTGGCAGAGTGCAGCGTACGAAGTAGAGGCAGCAGAGTGCGACCTATGAAGTGGAGGCGGTGGAGTGCGGCCTATGAAGTAGAGGTGGCAGAGTGCGGCCTATGAAGTAGAGGCAGTGGAGTGCAGCCTATGAAGTGGAGGTGGCAGAGTGCAGCCTATGAAGTGGAGGCAGCAGAGTGCTGCGGAGTGCTGCGGAGTGTGGCCTATGAAGTAGAGGCGGCGGAGTGCAGCCTATGAAGTAGAGGCGGCGGAATGCGGCGTATGAAGTAGAGGTGGTGGAGTGCGGCCTTTGAAGTACATGCGGCGGAGTGCAGCCTATGAAGTAGAGGCAGCGGAGTGCAGTCTATGAAGTAGAGGCGACAGAGTGCAGCCTGGAGTGCAGCCTTTGAAGTAGATGTGGTGGAGCGCAGCCTATGAAGTAGAGGTGGTGGAGTGCAGCCTGTGAAGTGGAGGTGGCAGAGTGCAGCCTATGAAGTAGAGGCGGCAGAGTGCGGCCTATGAAGTACAGGCAGCAGAGTGCGGCCTATGAAGTAGAGGTGGCAGAGTGTGGGCTATGAAGTAGAGGCGGTGGAGTGCAGCCTATGAAGTAGAGGCGGCGGAGAGGTGGTGGAGTGCAGAGGAGGAAGTAGAGATGGCAGAGTGCGGCCTATGAAGTAGAGGCGGCGGAGTGCAGCCTATGAAGTAGAGGTGGCAGAGTGTGGGCTATGAAGTAGAGGCGGTGGAGTGCAGCCTATGAAGTAGAGGCGGCGGAGAGGTGGTGGAGTGCAGAGGAGGAAGTAGAGACGGCAGAGTGTGGCCTATGAAGTAGAGGCGGCGGAGTGCGGCCTATGAAGTAGAGGCGGCAGAGTGTGGCCTATGAAGTAGAGGCGGCGGAGTGTAGCTAATGAAGTAGAAGCAGCGGAGTGCAGCTTATGATGTAGAGGCGGTGTAGTGCGGCCTATGAAGTAGAGGCATTGGAATGCAGCCTATGAAGTAGGGGCGGTGGAATGCAGCCTATGAAGTAGAGGCGGCAGATTGCGGCCTATGAAATAGAAGCGGCGGAGTGCAGCCTATGAAGTAGAGGCGGCAGATTGCAGCCTATGAAATAGAGGCGACAGAGTGCAGCCTATGAAGTAGAGGTGGCAGAGTGTGGCCTATGAAGTAGAGGCGGCAGAGTGCGGTCTATGAAGTACAGGCAGCAGAGTGCGGCCTATGAAGTAGAGGTGGCAGAGTGCGGGCTATGAAGTAGAGGCGGTGGAGTGCAGCCTATGAAGTAGAGGCGGCGGAGAGGTGGTGGAGTGCAGAGTAGGAAGTAGAGACGGCAGAGTGCGGCCTATGAAGTAGAGATGGCGGAGTGCGCCTATGAAGTAGAGGTGGCGGGGTGCGGCCGATGAAGTAGAGGCGGCAGAGTGCAGCCTATGAAGTACAGGTGGCGGAGTGCAGCCTATGAAGTAGAGTTGGCAGAGTGCGGGCTATGAAGTAGAGGCGGTGGAGTGCAGCCTATGAAGTAGAGGCAGTGGAGAGGTGGCGGAGTGCAGTGTAGGAAGTAGAGGTGGCGGAGTGCGACCTGTGAAGTGGAGGCAGTGGAGTGCGGCCTATGAAGTAGAGGTGGCGGAGTGCGTCCTATGAAGTAGAGGCGGTGGAGTGCGGCCTATGAAGTAGAGGCGGCAGAGTGCGGCCTATGAAGTAGAGGCGGCAGAGTGCAGCCTGGAGTGCAGCCTATGAAGTAGAGGTGGAGGAGCGCAGCCTATGAAGTAGAGGCAGCGGAGTGCAGCCTATGAAGTGGAGGCAGCGGAATGCAGCCTATGAAGAAGAGGTGGTGGAGTGCGGCCTATGAAGTAGAGGCTGCGGAATGCAGCCTATGAAGAAGAGGTGGTGGAGTGCGGCCTATGAAGTAGAGGTGGCAGATTGTGGAATATGAAGTAGAGGTGGCAGATTGCGTCCCATGAAGTAGAGGTGGCGGAGTGCAGCCTATGAAGTAGAGGCAGCAGAGTGCAGTCTATGAAGTAGAGGCGGCAGAGTGCAGCCTGAAGTGCAGCCTATGAAGTAGAGGTGGCGGAGTGCAGCCTATGAAGTACAGGCGGTGGATTGCGGCCTATGAAATAGAGGAGACGGAGTGCAGCCTATGAAGTAGAGGTGGCAGAGTGTGGCCTATGAAGTACAGGCGGCGGAGTGCGGCCTATGAAGTAGAGGTGGCAGAGTGCGGCCAATGAAGTAGAGATAGCAGAGTGCGGCCTAAGAAGTAGAGGCGGCGGAGTGTGGCCTATGAAGTAGAGGCGGCGGAGAGGTGGTGGAGTGCAGTGTAGGAAGTAGAGGCGGAAAAGTGGGGCCAATGAACTAGAGACGGCAGAGTGCGGCCTATGTAGTAGAGGCGGCGGAGTGCGGCCTATGAAGTAGAGGCGGCGGAATGCAGCCTATGAAGTAGAAGCGGCAGAGTGCGTCCTATGAAGTAGTTGCGGTGGAGTACAGTCTATGAAGTAGAGGCGGCGGAGTGCAGCCTGGAGTGCAGCCTATGAAGTAAAGGTGGCAGAATGCGGCCTATGAAGTAGAGGTGGCAGAGTGCAGCGTACGAAGTAGAGGCAGCAGAGTGCGACCTATGAAGTGGAGGCGGTGGAGTGCGGCCTATGAAGTAGAGGTGGCAGAGTGCGGCCTATGAAGTAGAGGCAGTGGAGTGCAGCCTATGAAGTGGAGGTGGCAGAGTGCAGCCTATGAAGTGGAGGCAGCAGAGTGCTGCGGAGTGCTGCGGAGTGTGGCCTATGAAGTAGAGGCGGCGGAGTGCAGCCTATGAAGTAGAGGCGGCGGAATGCGGCGTATGAAGTAGAGGTGGTGGAGTGCGGCCTTTGAAGTACAGGCGGCGGAGTGCAGCCTATGAAGTAGAGGCAGCGGAGTGCAGTCTATGAAGTAGAGGCGACAGAGTGCAGCCTGGAGTGCAGCCTTTGAAGTAGATGTGGTGGAGCGCAGCCTATGAAGTAGAGGTGGTGGAGTGCAGCCTGTGAAGTGGAGGTGGCGGAGTGCAGCCTATGAAGTGGAGGCGGCGGAGTGCTGCTTATGAAGTAGAAGCGGCAGAGTGCAGCTTATGAAGTAGAGACAGAGGAGTGCGGCCTATGAAGTAGAGGCATTGGAATGCAGCCTATGAAGTACTGGCGGTGGAATGCAGCCTATGAAGTAGAGGCAGCAGAGTGTGGCCTATGAAGTTGAGGCAGCAGATTGCGGCCTATGAAATAGAGGCGGCGGAGTGCAGCCTATGAAGTAAAGGCGGCAGAGTGTGGCCTATGAAGCAGAGGTGGCAGAGTGTAGCTAATGAAGTAGAAGCGGCAGAGTGCAGCTTATGAAGTAGAGGAGGTGGAGTGCGGCCTATGAAGTAGAGGCATTGGAATGCAGCCTATGAAGTAGGGGCGGTGGAATGCAGCCTATGAAGTAGAGGCAGCGGAGTGCGGCCTATGAAGTAGAGGCGGCAGATTGCAGCCTATGAAATAGAGGCGACAGAGTGCAGCCTATGAAGTAGAGGTGGCAGAGTGTGGCCTATGAAGTAGAGGCGGCAGAGTGCGGTCTATGAAGTACAGGCAGCAGAGTGCGGCCTATGAAGTAGAGGTGGCAGAGTGCGGGCTATGAAGTAGAGGCGGTGGAGTGCAGCCTATGAAGTAGAGGCGGCGGAGAGGTGGTGGAGTGCAGAGTAGGAAGTAGAGACGGCAGAGTGCGGCCTATGAAGTAGAGATGGCGGAGTGCGCCTATGAAGTAGAGGTGGCGGGGTGCGGCCGATGAAGTAGAGGCGGCAGAGTGCGGCCTATGAAGTACAGGTGGCGGAGTGCAGCCTATGAAGTAGAGTTGGCAGAGTGCGGGCTATGAAGTAGAGGCGGTGGAGTGCAGCCTATGAAGTAGAGGCAGTGGAGAGGTGGCGGAGTGCAGTGTAGGAAGTAGAGGTGGCGGAGTGCGACCTGTGAAGTGGAGGCAGTGGAGTGCAGCCTATGAAGTAGAGGTGGCAGAGTGCGTCCTATGAAGTAGAGGCGGTGGAGTGTGGCCTATGAAGTAGAGGCGGCAGAGTGCGGCCTATGAAGTAGAGGCGGCAGAGTGCAGCCTGGAGTGCAGCCTATGAAGTAGAGGTGGAGGAGCGCAGCCTATGAAGTAGAGGCAGCGGAGTGCAGCCTATGAAGTGGAGGCAGCGGAATGCAGCCTATGAAGAAGAGGTGGTGGAGTGCGGCCTATGAAGTAGAGGCTGCGGAATGCAGCCTATGAAGAAGAGGTGGTGGAGTGCGGCCTATGAAGTAGAGGTGGCAGATTGTGGAATATGAAGTAGAGGTGGCAGATTGCGTCCCATGAAGTAGAGGTGGCGGAGTGCAGCCTATGAAGTAGAGGCAGCAGAGTGCAGTCTATGAAGTACAGGCGGTGGATTGCGGCCTATGAAATAGAGGAGACGGAGTGCAGCCTATGAAGTAGAGGTGGCAGAGTGTGGCCTATGAAGTACAGGCGGCGGAGTGCGGCCTATGAAGTAGAGGTGGCAGAGTGCGGCCAATGAAGTAGAGATAGCAGAGTGCGGCCTAAGAAGTAGAGGCGGCGGAGTGTGGCCTATGAAGTAGAGGCGGCGGAGAGGTGGCGGAGTGCAGTGTAGGAAGTAGAGGCGGAAAAGTGGGGCCAATGAACTAGAGACGGCAGAGTGCGGCCTATGAAGTAGAGGCGGCGGAGTGCGGCCTATGAAGTAGAGGCGGCGGAATGCAGCCTATGAAGTAGAAGCGGCAGAGTGCGTCCTATGAAGTAGAGGCGGTGGAGTACAGTCTATGAAGTAGAGGCGGCGGAGTGCAGCCTGGAGTGCAGCCTATGAAGTAAAGGTGGCAGAATGCGGCCTATGAAGTAGAGGTGGCAGAGTGCAGCGTACGAAGTAGAGGCAGCAGAGTGCGACCTATGAAGTGGAGGCGGTGGAGTGCGGCCTATGAAGTAGAGGTGGCAGAGTGCGGCCTATGAAGTAGAGGCAGTGGAGTGCAGCCTATGAAGTGGAGGTGGCAGAGTGCAGCCTATGAAGTGGAGGCAGCAGAGTGCTGCGGAGTGCTGCGGAGTGTGGCCTATGAAGTAGAGGCGGCGGAGTGCAGCCTATGAAGTAGAGGCGGCGGAATGCGGCGTATGAAGTAGAGGTGGTGGAGTGCGGCCTTTGAAGTACATGCGGCGGAGTGCAGCCTATGAAGTAGAGGCAGCGGAGTGCAGTCTATGAAGTAGAGGCGACAGAGTGCAGCCTGGAGTGCAGCCTTTGAAGTAGATGTGGTGGAGCGCAGCCTATGAAGTAGAGGTGGTGGAGTGCAGCCTGTGAAGTGGAGGTGGCGGAGTGCAGCCTATGAAGTGGAGGCGGCGGAGTGCTGCTTATGAAGTAGAAGCGGCAGAGTGCAGCTTATGAAGTAGAGACAGAGGAGTGCGGCCTATGAAGTAGAGGCATTGGAATGCAGCCTATGAAGTACTGGCGGTGGAATGCAGCCTATGAAGTAGAGGCAGCAGAGTGTGGCCTATGAAGTTGAGGCAGCAGATTGCGGCCTATGAAATAGAGGCGGCGGAGTGCAGCCTATGAAGTAGAGGCGGCAGAGTGCGGCCTATGAAGCAGAGGCGGCGGAGTGCGGCCTATGAAGTAGAGGCGGCAGAGTGTAGCTAATGAAGTAGAAGCGGCGGAGTGCAGCTTATGAAGTAGAGGAGGTGGAGTGCGGCCTATGAAGTAGAGGCATTGGAATGCAGCCTATGAAGTAGGGGCGGTGGAATGCAGCCTATGAAGTAGAGGCAGCAGAGTGCGGCCTATGAAGTAGAGGCGGCAGATTGCAGCCTATGAAATAGAGGCGACAGAGTGCAGCCTATGAAGTAGAGGTGGCAGAGTGTGGCCTATGAAGTAGAGGCGGCAGAGTGCGGTCTATGAAGTACAGGCAGCAGAGTGCGGCCTATGAAGTAGAGGTGGCAGAGAGCGGGCTATGAAGTAGAGGCGGTGGAGTGCAGCCTATGAAGTAGAGGCGGCGGAGAGGTGGTGGAGTGCAGAGTAGGAAGTAGAGGCGGCAGAGTGCGGCCTATGAAGTAGAGATGGCGGAGTGCGCCTATGAAGTAGAGGTGGCGGGGTGCGGCCGATGAAGTAGAGGTGGCAGAGTGCGGCCTATGAAGTACAGGTGGCGGAGTGCAGCCTATGAAGTAGAGTTGGCAGAGTGCGGGCTATGAAGTAGAGGCGGTGGAGTGCAGCCTATGAAGTAGAGGCAGTGGAGAGGTGGCGGAGTGCAGTGTAGGAAGTAGAGGTGGCGGAGTGCGACCTGTGAAGTGGAGGCAGTGGAGTGCGGCCTATGAAGTAGAGGTGGCGGAGTGCGTCCTATGAAGTAGAGGCGGTGGAGTGCGGCCTATGAAGTAGAGGCGGCAGAGTGCGGGCTATGAAGTAAAGGCGGCAGAGTGCAGCCTGGAGGGCAGCCTTTGAAGTAGAGGTGGTGGAGCGCAGCCTATGAAGTAGAGGTGGTGGAGTGCAGCCTGTGAAGTGGAGGTGGCGGAGTGCAGCCTATGAAGTGGAGGCGGCGGAGTGCAGCCTATGAAGTGGAGGCGGCGGAGTGCTGCTTATGAAGTAGAAGCGGCAGAGTGCAGCTTATGAAGTAGAGGCAGAGGAGTGCGGCCTATGAAGTAGAGGCATTGGAATGCAGCCTATGAAATACTGGCGGTGGAATGCAGCCTATGAAGTAGAGGCAGCAGAGTGTGGCCTATGAAGTAGAGGCGGCAGATTGCGGCCTATGAAATAGAGGTGGCGGAGTGCAGCCTATGAAGTAGAGACGGCAGAGTGCAGCCTATGAAGTAGAGGCGGCGGAGTGCGGCCTATGAAGTAGAGGCAGCGGAGTGTAGCAAATGAAGTAGAAGCGGCGGAGTGCAGCTTATGAAGTAGAGGAGGTGGAGTGCGGCCTATGAAGTAGAGGCATTGGAATGCAGCCTATGAAGTAGGGGCGGTGGAATGCAGCCTATGAAGTAGAGGTGGTGGAGTGCAGCCTATGAAGTAGAGGCGGCAGATTGCGGCCTATGAAATAGAGGCGGCAGAGTGCAGCCTATGAAATAGAGGCGGCAGATTGCAGCCTATGAAATAGAGGCGACGGAGTGCAGCCTATGAAGTAGAGGTGGCAGAGTGTGGCCTATGAAGTAGAGGCGGCAGAGTGCGGCCTATGAAGTACAGGCAGCAGAGTGCGGCCTATGAAGTAGAGGTGGCAGAGTGCGGGCTATGAAGTAGAGGCAGTGGATTGCAGCCTATGAAGTAGATGTGGCGGAGAGGTGGCGGAGTGCAAAGTAGGAAGTAGAGACGGCAGAGTGCGGCCTATGAAGTAGAGATGGCGGAGTACGGGCTATGAAGTAGAGGCGGTGGAGTGCAGCCTATTAAGTAGATGTGGCGGAGAGGTGGCAGAGTGTGGCCTATGAAGTAAAGGCGGCAGAGTGCGGCCTATGAAGTAGAGGTGGCAGAGTACGGGCTATGAAGTAGAGGCGGTGGAGTGCAGCCTATGAAGTAGATGTGGCGGAGAGGTGGCGGAGTGCAAAGTAGGAAGTAGAGACGGCAGAGTGCGGCCTATGAAGTAGAGATGGCGGAGTGCGCCTATGAAGTAGAGGCGGCCGAGTGCGGCCTATGAAGTAGAGGCGGCAGAGTGTGGCCTATGAAGTACAGGTGGCGGATTGCGGCCTATGAAGTAGAGGTGGCAGAGTGTGGGCTATGAAGTAGAGGCGGTGGAGTGCAGCCTATGAAGTAGAGGCAGTGGAGAGGTGGCGCAGTACAGTGTAGGAAGTAGAGGTGCCGGAGTGCGACCTATGAAGTGGAGGCGGTGGAGTGCGGCCTATGAAGTAGAGGCAGTGGAGAGGTGGTGGAGTGCAGTGTAGGAAGTAGAGGTGGTGGAGTGCAACCTATGAAGTGGAGGCAGTGGAGTGCGGCCTATGAAGTAGAGGCGGCGGAGTGCGTCCTATGAAGTAGAGGCGGTGGATTGCAGCCTATGAAGTAGAGGCGGCAGAGTGCGGCCTATGAAGTAGAGGCGGCAGAGTGCAGCCTGGAGTGCAGCCTATGAAGTAGAGGTGGAGGAGCGCAGCCTAAGAAGTAGAGGCAGCGGAGTGCAGCCTATAAAGTGGAGGCAGCAGAGTACAGCAGAGTGATGCCTCTGAAGTAGAGGCGGCGGAGTGTGGCCTATGAAGTAGAGGTGGCAGAATGCAGCCTGTGAAGTAGAGGTGGTGGAGTGCGGCCTATGAAGTAGAGGTGGCAGAGTGTGGCCTATGAAGTAGAGGTGGCAGATTGCGTCCTATGAAGTAGAGGCGGGGGAGTGCAGCCTATGAAGTAGAGGCAGCAGAGTGCAGTCTATGAAGTAGAGGTGGCAGAGTGCAGCCTGAAGTGCAGCCTATGAAGTAGAGGTGGCGGAGCGCAGCCTATGAAGTACAGGCGGTGGATTGCAGCCTATGAAATAGAGGAGACGGAGTGCAGCCTATGAAGTAGAGGTGGCAGAGTGTGGCCTATGAAGTACAGGCGGCGGAGTGCGGCCTATGAAGTAGAGGTGGCAGAGTGCGGGCTCTGAAGTAGAGGTGGTGGAGTGCAGCCTATGAAGTAGAGGTGGCGGAGAGGTGGCGGAGTGAAGTGTAGGAAGTAGAGGTGGCAGAGTGCGGCCAATGAAGTAGAGATAGCAGAGTCCGGCCTAAGAAGTAGAGGCGGCGGAGTGCGGCCTATGAATTAGAGGCGGCGGAGAGGTGGCGGAGTGCAGTGTAGGAAGTAGAGGCGGAAAAGTGGGGCCAATGAAGTAGAGACGGCAGAGTGCGGCCTATGAAGTAGAGGCGGCGGAGTGTGGCCTATGAAGTAGAGGCGGCGGAATGCAGCCTATGAAGTAGAAGCGGCAGAGTGCGTCCTATGAAGTAGAGGTGGTGGAGTACAGTCTATGAAGTAGAGGCGGCAGAGTGCAGCCTGGAGTGCAGCCTATGAAGTACAGGTGGCAGAATGCGGCCTATGAAGTAGAGGTAGCGGAGTGCATCCTATGAAGTAGAGGTGGCAGAGTGCGGCCTATGGAGTAGAGGCAGTGGAGTGCAGCCTATGAAGTGGAGGTGGCAGAGTGCAGCCTATGAAGTGGAGGCAGCGGAGTGCTGCGGAGTGCTGCGGAGTGTGGCCTATGAAGTAGAGGCGGTGGAGTGCAGCTATGAAGTAGAGGTGGCGGAATGCGGCGTATGAAGTAGAGGTGGTGGAGTGCGGCCTTTGAAGTAGAGGCGGCGGAGTGCAGCCTATGAAGTAGAGGCAGCGGAGTGCAGTCTATGAAGTAGAGGCGACAGAGTGCAGCCTGGAGTGCAGCCTTTGAAGTAGAGGTGGTGGAGCGCAGCCTATGAAGTAGAGGTGGTGGAGTGCAGCCTGTGAAGTGGAGGTGGCGGAGTGCAGCCTATGAAGTGGAGGCGGCGGAGTGCAGCCTATGAAGTGGAGGCAGTAGAGTGCTGCTTATGAAGTAGAAGCGGCAGAGTGCAGCTTATGAAGTAGAGACAGAGGAGTGTGGCCTATGAAGTAGAGGCATTGGAATGCAGCCTATGAAGTACTGGCGGTGGAATGCAGCCTATGAAGTAGAGGCAGCAGAGTGTGGCCTATGAAGTTGAGGCAGCAGATTGCGGCCTATGAAATAGAGGCGGCGGAGTGCAGCCTATGAAGTAAAGGCGGCAGAGTGTGGCCTATGAAGCAGAGGTGGCAGAGTGTAGCTAATGAAGTAGAAGCGGCAGAGTGCAGCTTATGAAGTAGAGGAGGTGGAGTGCGGCCTATGAAGTAGAGGCATTGGAATGCAGCCTATGAAGTAGGGGCGGTGGAATGCAGCCTATGAAGTAGAGGCGGCGGAGTGCGGCCTATGAAGTAGAGGCGGCAGATTGAGGCCTATGAAATAGAGGCGGCAGAGTGCAGCCTATGAAGTAGAGGCGGCAGATTGCAGCCTATGAAATAGAGGCGACGGAGTGCAGCCTATGAAGTAGAGGTGGCAGAGTGTGGCCTATGAAGTAGAGGCGGCAGAGTGCAGCCTATGAAGTACAGGCAGCAGAGTGCGGCCTATGAAGTAGAGGTGGCAGAGTGCGGGCTATGAAGTAGAGGCGGTGGAGTGCAGCCTATGAAGTAGAGGCGGCGGAGAGGTGGTGGAGTCCAGAGTAGGAAGTAGAGACGGCAGAGTGCGGCCTATGAAGTAGAGGTGGCAGAGTGCGGGCTATGAAGTATAGGCGGTGGAGTGCAGCCTATGAAGTAGAGGCGGCGGAGAGGTGGCGGAGTGCAGAGTAGGAAGTAGAGACGACAGAGTGCAGCCTCTGAAGTAGAGATGGCGCAGTGCGCCTATAAAGTAGAGGCGGCGGAGTGCGGCCTATGAAGTAGAGGCGGCAGAGTGCTGCTTATGAAGTAGAGGCGGCGGAGTGCGGCCTATGAAGTAGAGGCGGCAGAGTGCTGCTTATGAAGTAGAGGTGGTGGAGTGCAGCCTATGAAGTGGAGTCAGTAGAGTGCACCTATGAAGTGAAGTCGGCAGAGTGCAGCCTATGAAGTAGAGGTGGCGGAGTGTAGCTAATGAAGTAGAAGCGGCAGAGTGCAGCTTATGAAGTAGAGGCAGCGGAGTGCAGCCTATGAAGTAGAGGCAGCAGAGAGGTGGCTGAGTGCAGAGTAGGAAGTAGAGGTGGCGGAGTGCAGCGTATGAAGTAGAGGTGGTGGAGTGCAACCTATGAAGTGGAGGTTGTGGAGTGCGGCCTATGAAATAGAGGCGGCGGAGTGCGGCCTATTAAGTAGAGGCGGTGGAGTGCAGCCTATGAAGTGGAGGTGGCAGAGTGCAGCCTATGAAGTGGAGGCAGCGGAGTGCTGCGGAGTGCGACGTATGAAGTAGAGGCGGTGGACTGCAGCCTATGAAGTGGAGGAGGCGGAATGCAGCGTATGAAGTAGAGGTGGTGGAGTGCGGCCTATGAAGTTGAGGCGGCAGATTGCAGCCTATGAAGTAGAGGCGGCGGTGTGCAGTCTATGAAGTAGAAGAAGCGCAGTGCAGTCTATGAAGAAGAGGCGGCGGAGTGCAGCCTGGAGCGAAGTCTATGAAGTAGAGGCAGCGGAGTGCAGTTTACGAAGTAGAGGCGGCGGAGTGCGGCCTATGAAGTAGAGGTGGCAGAGTGCAGCCAATTAAGTGGAGGCAGCAAAGTGCAGTCTAGGAAGTGGAGGCGGTGGAGTGCAGCCTATGAAGTGGAGGCAGTGGAGTGCAGCCTATGAAGTGGAGGTGGCGGAGTGCAGCCTATGAAGTGGAGGCGGCAAATTGCAGCCTATGAAATAGAGGCGACGGAGTGCAGCCTATGAATTAGAGGCGGCAGAGTGTGGCCTATGAAGTACAGGCGGCGGAGTGCGGCCTATGAAGTAGAGGTGGCAGAGTGCGGGCTCTGAAGTAGAGGCGGTGGAGTGCAGCCTATGAAGTAGAGGTGGCGGAGAGGTGGCGGAGTGCAGTGTAGGAAGTAGAGGTGGCAGAGTGCGGCCAATGAAGTAGAGATAGCAGAGTGCGGCCTAAGAAGTAGAGGCGGCGGAGTGCGGCCTATGAAGTAGAGGCGGCGGAGAGGTGGCGGAGTGCAGTGTAGGAAGTAGAGGCGGAAGAGTACGGCCAATGAAGTAGAGACGGCAGAGTGCGGCCAATGAAGTAGAGGCGGCGGAGTGCGGCCTATGAAGTAGAGGCGTTGGAATGCAGCCTATGAAGTAGAAGCGGCAGAGTGCGTCCTATGAAGTAGAGGCGGTGGAGTACAGTCTATGAAGTAGAGGCGGCAGAGTGCAGCCTATGAAGTAGAGGTGGCAGAATGTGGCCTATGAAGTAGAGGTGGCGGAGTGCAGCGTACGAAGTTAAGGTGGCGGAGTGCGACCTATGAAGTAGAGGCGGCGGAGTGCATCCTATGAAGTAGAGGCGGTGGAATACGGCCTATGAAGTAGAGGCGGCAGAGTGCGGCCTATGAAGTAGAGGCAGTGGAGTGCAGCCTATGAAGTGGAGGTGGCAGAGTGCAGCCTATGAAGTGGAGGCAGCGGAGTGCAGCGTATGAAGTAGAGGTGGTGGAGTGCGGCCTATGAAGTAGAGGCGGTGGAGTGCAGCCTATGAAGTAGAGGCAGCGGATTGCAGTCTATGAAGTAGAGGTGACAGAGTGCAGCCTGGAGGGCAGCCTTTGAAGTAGAGGTGGTGGAGCGCAGCCTGTGAAGTAGAGGTGGCGGAGTGCAGCCTATGAAGTGGAGGCGGCGGAGTGCAGCCTATGAAGTGGAGGCGGCAGAGTGCTGCTTATGAAGTAGAAGTGGCAGAGTGCAGCTTATGAAGTAGAGGCAGAGGAGTGCGGCCTATGAAGTAGAGGCATTGGAATGCAGCCTATGAAGTACTGGCGGTGGAATGCAGCCTATGAAGTAGAGGCAGCAAAGTGTGGCCTATGAAGTAGAGGCCGCAGATTGCGGCCTATGAAATAGAGGCGGCGGAGTGCAGCCTATGAAGTAGAGGCGGCAGAGTGCAGCCTATGAAGTAGAGGCGGCAGAGTGCGGCCTATGAAGTAGAGGCGGCGGAGTGTAGCAAATGAAGTAGAAGCGGCGGAGTGCAGCTTATGAAGTAGAGGAGGTGGAGTGCAGCCTATGAAGTAGAGGCATTGGAATGCAGCCTATGAAGTAGGGGCGGTGGAATGCAGCCTATGAAGTAGAGGCGGCGGAGTGCGGCCTATGAAGTAGAGGCGGCAGATTGAGGCCTATGAAATAGAGGCGGCAGAGTGCAGCCTATGAAGTAGAGGCGGCAGATTGCAGCCTATGAAATAGAGGCGACGGAGTGCAGCCTATGAAGTAGAGGTGGCAGAGTGTGGCCTATGAAGTAGAGGCGGCAGAGTGCAGCCTATGAAGTACAGGCAGCAGAGTGCGGCCTATGAAGTAGAGGTGGCAGAGTGCGGGCTATGAAGTAGAGGCGGTGGAGTGCAGCCTATGAAGTAGAGGTGGCGGAGAGGTGGTGGAGTGCAGAGTAGGAAGTAGAGACGACAGAGTGCAGCCTCTGAAGTAGAGATGGCGCAGTGCGCCTATAAAGTAGAGGCGGCGGAGTGCGGCCTATGAAGTAGAGGCGGCAGAGTGCTGCTTATGAAGTAGAGGTGGTGGAGTGCAGCCTATGAAGTGGAGTCAGTAGAGTGCACCTATGAAGGGAAGTCGGCAGAGTGCAGCCTATGAAGTAGAGGTGGCGGAGTGTAGCTAATGAAGTAGAAGCGGCAGAGTGCAGCTTATGAAGTAGAGGCAGCGGAGTGCAGCCTATGAAGTAGAGGCAGCAGAGAGGTGGCTGAGTGCAGAGTAGGAAGTAGAGGTGGCGGAGTGCAGCGTATGAAGTAGAGGTGGTGGAGTGCAACCTATGAAGTGGAGGTTGTGGAGTGCGGCCTATGAAATAGAGGCGGCGGAGTGCGGCCTATTAAGTAGAGGCGGTGGAGTGCAGCCTATGAAGTGGAGGTGGCAGAGTGCAGCCTATGAAGTGGAGGCAGCGGAGTGCTGCGGAGTGCGACGTATGAAGTAGAGGCGGTGGACTGCAGCCTATGAAGTGGAGGAGGCGGAATGCAGCGTATGAAGTAGAGGTGGTGGAGTGCGGCCTATGAAGTAGAGGCGGCAGATTGCAGCCTATGAAGTAGAGGCGGCGGTGTGCAGTCTATGAAGTAGAAGAGGCGCAGTGCAGTCTATGAAGAAGAGGCGGCGGAGTGCAGCCTGGAGCGAAGCCTATGAAGTAGAGGCAGCGGAGTGCAGTTTACGAAGTAGAGGCGGCGGAGTGCGGCCTATGAAGTAGAGGTGGCAGAGTGCAGCCAATTAAGTGGAGGCAGCAAAGTGCAGTCTAGGAAGTGGAGGCGGTGGAGTGCAGCCTATGAAGTGGAGGCAGTGGAGTGCAGCCTATGAAGTGGAGGTGGCGGAGTGCAGCCTATGAAGTGGAGGCGGCAAATTGCAGCCTATGAAATAGAGGCGACGGAGTGCAGCCTATGAATTAGAGGCGGCAGAGTGTGGCCTATGAAGTACAGGCGGCGGAGTGCGGCCTATGAAGTAGAGGTGGCAGAGTGCGGGCTCTGAAGTAGAGGCGGTGGAGTGCAGCCTATGAAGTAGAGGTGGCGGAGAGGTGGCGGAGTGCAGTGTAGGAAGTAGAGGTGGCAGAGTGCGGCCAATGAAGTAGAGATAGCAGAGTGCGGCCTAAGAAGTAGAGGCGGCGGAGTGCGGCCTATGAAGTAGAGGCGGCGGAGAGGTGGCGGAGTGCAGTGTAGGAAGTAGAGGCGGAAGAGTGCGGCCAATGAAGTAGAGACGGCAGAGTGCGGCCAATGAAGTAGAGGCGGCGGAGTGCGGCCTATGAAGTAGAGGCGTTGGAATGCAGCCTATGAAGTAGAAGCGGCAGAGTGCGTCCTATGAAGTAGAGGCGGTGGAGTACAGTCTATGAAGTAGAGGCGGCAGAGTGCAGCCTATGAAGTAGAGGTGGCAGAATGTGGCCTATGAAGTAGAGGTGGCGGAGTGCAGCGTACGAAGTTAAGGTGGCGGAGTGCGACCTATGAAGTAGAGGCGGCGGAGTGCATCCTATGAAGTAGAGGCGGTGGAATGCGGCCTATGAAGTAGAGGTGGCAGAGTGCGGCCTATGAAGTAGAGGCAGTGGAGTGCAGCCTATGAAGTGGAGGTGGCAGAGTGCAGCCTATGAAGTGGAGGCAGCGGAGTGCAGCGTATGAAGTAGAGGTGGTGGAGTGCGGCCTATGAAGTAGAGGCGGTGGAGTGCAGCCTATGAAGTAGAGGCAGCGGATTGCAGTCTATGAAGTAGAGGTGACAGAGTGCAGCCTGGAGGGCAGCCTTTGAAGTAGAGGTGGTGGAGCGCAGCCTGTGAAGTAGAGGTGGCGGAGTGCAGCCTATGAAGTGGAGGCGGCGGAGTGCAGCCTATGAAGTGGAGGCGGCAGAGTGCTGCTTATGAAGTAGAAGCGGCAGAGTGCAGCTTATGAAGTAGAGGCAGAGGAGTGCGGCCTATGAAGTAGAGGCATTGGAATGCAGCCTATGAAGTACTGGCGGTGGAATGCAGCCTATGAAGTAGAGGCAGCAAAGTGTGGCCTATGAAGTAGAGGCCGCAGATTGCGGCCTATGAAATAGAGGCGGCGGAGTGCAGCCTATGAAGTAGAGGCGGCAGAGTGCAGCCTATGAAGTAGAGGCGGCAGAGTGCGGCCTATGAAGTAGAGGCGGCGGAGTGTAGCAAATGAAGTAGAAGCGGCGGAGTGCAGCTTATGAAGTAGAGGAGGTGGAGTGCAGCCTATGAAGTAGAGGCATTGGAATGCAGCCTATGAAGTAGGGGCGGTGGAATGCAGCCTATGAAGTAGAGGCGGCGGAGTGCGGCCTATGAAGTAGAGGCGGCAGTTTGCGGCCTATGAAATAGAGGCAGCAGAGTGCAGCCTATGAAGTAGAGGCGGCAGATTGCAGCCTATGAAATAGAGGCGACGGAGTGCAGCCTATGAAGTAGAGGTGGCAGAGTGTGGCCTATGAAGTAGAGGCGGCAGAGTGCGGCCTATGAAGTACAGGCAGCAGAGTGCGGCCTATGAAGTAGAGGTGGCAGAGTGCGGGCTATGAAGTAGAGGCGGTGGAGTGCAGCCTATGAAGTAGATGTGGCGGAGAGGTGGCGGAGTGCAAAGTAGGAAGTAGAGACGGCAGAGTGCGGCCTATGAAGTAGAGATGGCGGAGTACGGGCTATGAAGTAGAGGCGGTGGAGTGCAGCCTATGAAGTAGATGTGGCGGAGAGGTGGCAGAGTGTGGCCTATGAAGTAAAGGCGGCAGAGTGCGGCCTATGAAGTAGAGGTGGCAGAGTGCGGGCTATGAAGTAGAGGCGGTGGAGTGCAGCCTATGAAGTAGATGTGGCGGAGATGTGGCGGAATGCGAAGTAGGAAGTAGAGACGGCAGAGTGCGGCCTATGAAGTAGAGATGGCGGAGTGCGCCTATGAAGTAGAGGCGGCGGAGTGCGGCCTATGAAGTAGAGGCCGCGGAATGCAGCCTATGAAGTAGAGGTGGTGGAGTGTGGCCTATGAAGTAGAGGTGGCAGATTGTGAAATATGAAGTAGAGGTGGCAGATTGCGGCCTATGAATAGAGGCGGCGGAGTGCAGCCTATGAAGTAGAGGCAGCGGAGTGCAGTCTATGAAGTAGAGGTGGCAGAGTGCAGCCTGGAGTGCAGCCTATGAAGTAGAGGTGGCGGAGCGCAGCCTGTGAAGTACAGGCGGTGGATTGCGGCCTATGAAATAGAGGCGATGGAGTACAGCCTATGACGTAGAAGTGGCTGAGTGTGGCCTATGAAGTACAGGCGGCGGAGTGCGGCCTATGAAGTAGAGGTGGCAGAGTGCGGCCTAAGAAGTTGAGGCGGCGGAGTGCGGCCTATGAAGTAGAGGCAGCGGAGAGGTGGCAGAGTGCAGTGTAGGAAGTAGAGGCAGAAGAGTGCGGCCAATGAAGTAGAGACGGCAGAGTGCGGCCAATGAAGTAGAGGCGGCGGAGTGTGGCCTATGAAGTAGATGCATTGGAATGCAGCCTATGAAGTAGGGGCGGTGGAATGCAGCCTATGAAGTAGAGGCAGCGGAGTGCGGAGTATGAAGTAGAGGCGGCAGATTGCGGCCTATGAAATAGAGCCGGCGGAGTGCAGCCTATGAAGTAGAGGCGGCAGATTGCAGCCTATGAAATAGAGGCGACGGAGTGCAGCCTGTGAAGTAGAGGTGGCAGAGTGTGGCCTATGAAGTAGAGGCGGCAGAGTGCGCCCTATGAAGAACAGGCAGCAGAGTGCGGCCTATGAAGTAGAGGTGGCAGTGTGCAGGCTATGAAGTAGAGGCGGTGGAGTGCAGCCTATGAAGTAGAGGTGGCGGAGAGGTGGCGGAGTGCAGAGTAGGAAGTATAGACGGCAGAGTGCGGCCTATGCAGTAGAGATGGCGGAGTGCGCCTATGAAGTAGAGGCGGCGGCGTGCGGCCTATGAAGTAGAGGTGGCAGAGTGCGGCCTATGAAGTACAGGCGGCGGAGTGCGGCCTATGAAGTAGAGGTGGCAGAGTGCGGGCTATGAAGTAGAGGCGGTGGAGTGCAGCCTATGAAGTAGATGTGGCGAAGAGGTGGCGGAGTGCAAAGTAGGAAGTAGAGACGGCAGAGTGCGGCCTATGAAGTAGAGATGGCGGAGTGCGCCTATGAAGTAGAGGCGGCTGAGTGCGGCCTATGAAGTAGAGGTGGCAGAGTGCGGCCTATGAAGTACAGGCGGCAGATTGCGGCCTATGAAGTAGAGGTGGCAGAGTGTGGGCTATGAAGTAGAGGCGGTGGAGTGCAGCCTATGAAGTAGAGTCAGTGGAGAGGTGGCGTAGTGCAGTGTAGGAAGTAGAGGTGCCGGAGTGCGACCTATGAAGTGGAGGCGGTGGAGTGAGGCCTATGAAGTAGAGGCGGCGGAGTGCGTCCTATGAAGTAGAGGCGGTGGAGTGCGGCCTATGAAGTAGAGGCGGCAGAGTGCGGCCTATGAAGTAGAGGCAGCAGAGTGCAGCCTGGAGTGCAGCCTTTGAAGTAGAGGTCGCGGAGCGCAGCCTATGAAGTAGAGGCGGCAGAGTGCAGCCTGTGAAGTGGAGGCGGCGGAGTGCAGCCAATTAAGTGGAGGCAGCAAAGTGCAGTCTAGGAAGTGGAGGCGGTGGAGTGCAGCCTATGAAGTGGAGGCAGTGGAGTGCAGCCTATGAAGTGGAGGTGGCGGAGTGCAGCCTATGAAGTGGAGGCGGCAAATTGCAGCCTATGAAATAGAGGCGACGGAGTGCAGCCTATGAATTAGAGGCGGCAGAGTGTGGCCTATGAAGTACAGGCGGCGGAGTGCGGCCTATGAAGTAGAGGTGGCAGAGTGCGGGCTCTGAAGTAGAGGCGGTGGAGTGCAGCCTATGAAGTAGAGGTGGCGGAGAGGTGGCGGAGTGCAGTGTAGGAAGTAGAGGTGGCAGAGTGCGGCCAATGAAGTAGAGATAGCAGAGTGCGGCCTAAGAAGTAGAGGCGGCGGAGTGCGGCCTATGAAGTAGAGGCGGCGGAGAGGTGGCGGAGTGCAGTGTAGGAAGTAGAGGCGGAAGAGTGCGGCCAATGAAGTAGAGACGGCAGAGTGCGGCCAATGAAGTAGAGGCGGCGGAGTGCGGCCTATGAAGTAGAGGCGTTGGAATGCAGCCTATGAAGTAGAAGCGGCAGAGTGCGTCCTATGAAGTAGAGGCGGTGGAGTACAGTCTATGAAGTAGAGGCGGCAGAGTGCAGCCTATGAAGTAGAGGTGGCAGAATGTGGCCTATGAAGTAGAGGTGGCGGAGTGCAGCGTACGAAGTTAAGGTGGCGGAGTGCGACCTATGAAGTAGAGGCGGCGGAGTGCATCCTATGAAGTAGAGGCGGTGGAATGCGGCCTATGAAGTAGAGGTGGCAGAGTGCGGCCTATGAAGTAGAGGCAGTGGAGTGCAGCCTATGAAGTGGAGGTGGCAGAGTGCAGCCTATGAAGTGGAGGCAGCGGAGTGCAGCGTATGAAGTAGAGGTGGTGGAGTGCGGCCTATGAAGTAGAGGCGGTGGAGTGCAGCCTATGAAGTAGAGGCAGCGGATTGCAGTCTATGAAGTAGAGGTGACAGAGTGCAGCCTGGAGGGCAGCCTTTGAAGTAGAGGTGGTGGAGCGCAGCCTGTGAAGTAGAGGTGGCGGAGTGCAGCCTATGAAGTGGAGGCGGCGGAGTGCAGCCTATGAAGTGGAGGCGGCAGAGTGCTGCTTATGAAGTAGAAGCGGCAGAGTGCAGCTTATGAAGTAGAGGCAGAGGAGTGCGGCCTATGAAGTAGAGGCATTGGAATGCAGCCTATGAAGTACTGGCGGTGGAATGCAGCCTATGAAGTAGAGGCAGCAAAGTGTGGCCTATGAAGTAGAGGCCGCAGATTGCGGCCTATGAAATAGAGGCGGCGGAGTGCAGCCTATGAAGTAGAGGCGGCAGAGTGCAGCCTATGAAGTAGAGGCGGCAGAGTGCGGCCTATGAAGTAGAGGCGGCGGAGTGTAGCAAATGAAGTAGAAGCGGCGGAGTGCAGCTTATGAAGTAGAGGAGGTGGAGTGCAGCCTATGAAGTAGAGGCATTGGAATGCAGCCTATGAAGTAGGGGCGGTGGAATGCAGCCTATGAAGTAGAGGCGGCGGAGTGCGGCCTATGAAGTAGAGGCGGCAGTTTGCGGCCTATGAAATAGAGGCAGCAGAGTGCAGCCTATGAAGTAGAGGCGGCAGATTGCAGCCTATGAAATAGAGGCGACGGAGTGCAGCCTATGAAGTAGAGGTGGCAGAGTGTGGCCTATGAAGTAGAGGCGGCAGAGTGCGGCCTATGAAGTACAGGCAGCAGAGTGCGGCCTATGAAGTAGAGGTGGCAGAGTGCGGGCTATGAAGTAGAGGCGGTGGAGTGCAGCCTATGAAGTAGATGTGGCGGAGAGGTGGCGGAGTGCAAAGTAGGAAGTAGAGACGGCAGAGTGCGGCCTATGAAGTAGAGATGGCGGAGTACGGGCTATGAAGTAGAGGCGGTGGAGTGCAGCCTATGAAGTAGATGTGGCGGAGAGGTGGCAGAGTGTGGCCTATGAAGTAAAGGCGGCAGAGTGCGGCCTATGAAGTAGAGGTGGCAGAGTGCGGGCTATGAAGTAGAGGCGGTGGAGTGCAGCCTATGAAGTAGATGTGGCGGAGATGTGGCGGAATGCGAAGTAGGAAGTAGAGACGGCAGAGTGCGGCCTATGAAGTAGAGATGGCGGAGTGCGCCTATGAAGTAGAGGCGGCGGAGTGCGGCCTATGAAGTAGAGGCCGCGGAATGCAGCCTATGAAGTAGAGGTGGTGGAGTGTGGCCTATGAAGTAGAGGTGGCAGATTGTGAAATATGAAGTAGAGGTGGCAGATTGCGGCCTATGAATAGAGGCGGCGGAGTGCAGCCTATGAAGTAGAGGCAGCGGAGTGCAGTCTATGAAGTAGAGGTGGCAGAGTGCAGCCTGGAGTGCAGCCTATGAAGTAGAGGTGGCGGAGCGCAGCCTGTGAAGTACAGGCGGTGGATTGCGGCCTATGAAATAGAGGCGATGGAGTACAGCCTATGACGTAGAAGTGGCTGAGTGTGGCCTATGAAGTACAGGCGGCGGAGTGCGGCCTATGAAGTAGAGGTGGCAGAGTGCGGCCTAAGAAGTTGAGGCGGCGGAGTGCGGCCTATGAAGTAGAGGCAGCGGAGAGGTGGCAGAGTGCAGTGTAGGAAGTAGAGGCAGAAGAGTGCGGCCAATGAAGTAGAGACGGCAGAGTGCGGCCAATGAAGTAGAGGCGGCGGAGTGTGGCCTATGAAGTAGATGCATTGGAATGCAGCCTATGAAGTAGGGGCGGTGGAATGCAGCCTATGAAGTAGAGGCAGCGGAGTGCGGAGTATGAAGTAGAGGCGGCAGATTGCGGCCTATGAAATAGAGCCGGCGGAGTGCAGCCTATGAAGTAGAGGCGGCAGATTGCAGCCTATGAAATAGAGGCGACGGAGTGCAGCCTGTGAAGTAGAGGTGGCAGAGTGTGGCCTATGAAGTAGAGGCGGCAGAGTGCGCCCTATGAAGAACAGGCAGCAGAGTGCGGCCTATGAAGTAGAGGTGGCAGTGTGCAGGCTATGAAGTAGAGGCGGTGGAGTGCAGCCTATGAAGTAGAGGTGGCGGAGAGGTGGCGGAGTGCAGAGTAGGAAGTATAGACGGCAGAGTGCGGCCTATGCAGTAGAGATGGCGGAGTGCGCCTATGAAGTAGAGGCGGCGGCGTGCGGCCTATGAAGTAGAGGTGGCAGAGTGCGGCCTATGAAGTACAGGCGGCGGAGTGCGGCCTATGAAGTAGAGGTGGCAGAGTGCGGGCTATGAAGTAGAGGCGGTGGAGTGCAGCCTATGAAGTAGATGTGGCGAAGAGGTGGCGGAGTGCAAAGTAGGAAGTAGAGACGGCAGAGTGCGGCCTATGAAGTAGAGATGGCGGAGTGCGCCTATGAAGTAGAGGCGGCTGAGTGCGGCCTATGAAGTAGAGGTGGCAGAGTGCGGCCTATGAAGTACAGGCGGCAGATTGCGGCCTATGAAGTAGAGGTGGCAGAGTGTGGGCTATGAAGTAGAGGCGGTGGAGTGCAGCCTATGAAGTAGAGGCAGTGGAGAGGTGGCGTAGTGCAGTGTAGGAAGTAGAGGTGCCGGAGTGCGACCTATGAAGTGGAGGCGGTGGAGTGAGGCCTATGAAGTAGAGGCGGTGGAGTGCGTCCTATGAAGTAGAGGCGGTGGAGTGCGGCCTATGAAGTAGAGGCGGCAGAGTGCGGCCTATGAAGTAGAGGCAGCAGAGTGCAGCCTGGAGTGCAGCCTTTGAAGTAGAGGTCGCGGAGCGCAGCCTATGAAGTAGAGGCGGCAGAGTGCAGCCTGTGAAGTGGAGGCGGCGGAGTGCAGCCTATGAAGTGGAGGCAGCAGAGTACAGCAGAGTGAGGCCTATGAAGTAGAGGCGGCGGAGTGCGGCCTATGAAGTAGAGGCCGCGGAATGCAGCCTATGAAATAGAGGTGGTGGAGTGTGGCCTATGAAGTAGAGGTGGCAGATTGTGAAATATGAAGTAGAGGTGGCAGATTGCGGCCTATGAATAGAGGCGGCGGAGTGCAGCCTATGAAGTAGAGGCAGCGGAGTGCAGTCTATGAAGTAGAGGTGGCAGAGTGCAGCCTGGAGTGCAGCCTATGAAGTAGAGGTGGCGGAGTGCAGCCTATGAAGTAGAGGCGGCAGAGTGCAGCCTATGAAGTAGAGGTGGCGGAGTGCGGCCTATGAAGTAGAGGCGGCAGAGTGTAGCAAATGAAGTAGAAGCGGCGGATTGCAGCTTATGAAGTAGAGGAGGTGGAGTGCAGCCTATGAAGTAGAGGCATTGGAATGCAGCCTATGAAGTAGGGGCAGTGGAATGCAGCCTATGAAGTAGAGGCTGCGGAGTGCGGCCTATGAAGTAGAGGCGGCAGTTTGTGGCCTATGAAATAGAGGCGGCAGAGTGCAGCCTATGAAGTAGAGGCGGCAGATTGCAGCCTATGAAATAGAGGCGACGGAGTGCAGCCTATGAAGTAGAGGTGGCAGAGTGTGGCCTATGAAGTAGAGGCGGCAGAGTGCGGCCTATGAAGTACAGGCAGCAGAGTGCGGCCTATGAAGTAGAGGTGGCAGAGTGCGGGCTATGAAGTAGAGGCGGTGGAGTGCAGCCTATGAAGTAGATGTGGCAGAGAGGTGGCGGAGTGCAAAGTAGGAAGTAGAGACGGAAGAGTGCGGCCTATGAAGTAGAGATGGCGGAGTACGGGCTATGAAGTAGAGGCGGCGGAGTGCAGCCTATGAAGTAGATGTGGCGGAGAGGTGGCAGAGTGTGGCCTATGAAGTAAAGGCGGCAGAGTGCGGCCTATGAAGTAGAGGTGGCAGAGTGCGGGCTATGAAGTAGAGGCGGTGGAGTGCAGCCTATGAAGTAGATGTGGCGGAGATGTGGCGGAATGCGAAGTAGGAAGTAGAGACGGCAGAGTGCGGCCTATGAAGTAGAGATGGCGGAGTGCGCCTATGAAGTAGAGGCGGCCGAGTGCGGCCTATGAAGTAGAGGCGGCAGAGTGCGGCCTATGAAGTACAGGCGGCGGATTGCGGCCTATGAAGTAGAGGTGGCAGAGTGTGGGCTATGAAGTAGAGGCGGTGGAGTGCAGCCTATGAAGTAGAGGCAGTGGAGAGGTGGCGTAGTGCAGTGTAGGAAGTAGAGGTGCCGGAGTGCGAGCTATGAAGTGGAGGCGTCGGAGTGCGGCCTATGAAGTAGAGGTGGCGGAGTGCGTCCTATGAAGTAGAGGCGGTGGAGTGCAGCCTATGAAGTAGAGGCGGCAGAGTGCGGCCTATGAAGTGGAGGCGGCAGAGTGCAGCCTGGAGTGCAGCCTTTGAAGTAGAAGTCGCGGAGCGCAGCCTATGAAGTAGAGGCGGCAGAGTGCAGCCTGTGAAGTGGAGGCGGCAGAGTGCAGCCTATGAAGTGGAGGCAGCGGAGTACAGCAGAGGGAGGCCTATGAAGTAGAGGCGGTGGAGTGCGGCCTATGAAGTAGAGGCCGTGGAATACAGCCTATGAAGTAGAGGTGGCAGAGTGCGGCCTAAGAAGTTGAGGCGGCGGAGTGCGGCCTATGAAGTAGAGGCAGCGGAGAGGTGGCAGAGTGCAGTGTAGGAAGTAGAGGCAGAAGAGTGCGGCCAATGAAGTAGAGACGGCAGAGTGCGGCCAATGAAGTAGAGGCGGCGGAGTGCGGCCTATGAAGTAGAGGCGGCAGATTGCGGCCTATGAAATAGAGCCGGCGGAGTGCAGCCTATGAAGTAGAGGCGGCAGATTGCAGCCTATGAAATAGAGGCGACGGAGTGCAGCCTGTGAAGTAGAGGTGGCAGAGTGTGGCCTATGAAGTAGAGGCGGCAGAGTGCGCCCTATGAAGAACAGGCAGCAGAGTGCTTCCTATGAAGTAGAGGTGGCAGTGTGCAGGCTATGAAGTAGAGGTGGCAGAGTGTGGCCTATGAAGTAGAGGCGGCAGAGTGCGCCCTATGAAGAACAGGCAGCAGAGTGCTTCCTATGAAGTAGAGGTGGCAGTGTGCAGGCTATGAAGTAGAGGCGGTGGAGTGCAGCCTATGAAGTAGAGGCGGCGGAGAGGTGGCGAAGTGCAGAGTAGGAAGTAGAGACGGCAGAGTGCGGCCTATGAAGTAGGGGCGGTGGAATGCAGCCTATGATGTAGAGGCGGCGGAGTGCGGAGTATGAAGTAGAGGCGGCAGATTGCGGCCTATGAACTAGAGCCGGCGGAGTGCAGCCTATGAAGTAGAGGCGGCAGATTGCAGCCTATGAAATAGAGGCGACGGAGTGCAGCCTGTGAAGTAGAGGTGGCAGAGTGTGGCCTATGAAGTAGAGGTGGCAGAGTGCGCCCTATGAAGAACAGGCAGCAGAGTGCTTCCTATGAAGTAGAGGTGGCAGTGTGCAGGCTATGAAGTAGAGGCGGTGGAGTGCAGCCTATGAAGTAGAGGCGGCGGAGAGGTGGCGGAGTGCAGAGTAGGAAGTAGAGATGGCAGAGTGCGGCCTATGCAGTAGAGATGGCGGAGTGCGCCTATGAAGTAGAGGCGGCGGCGTGCGGCCTATGAAGTAGAGGCGGCAGAGTGCGGCCTATGAAGTACAGGCGGCGGAGTGCGGCCTATGAAGTAGAGGTGGCAGAGTGCGGGCTATGAAGTAGAGGCGGTGGAGTGCAGCCTATGAAGTAGATGTGGCAGAGAGGTGGCGGAGTGCAAAGTAGGAAGTAGAGACGGCAAAGTGCGGCCTATGAAGTAGAGATGGCGGAGTGCGCCTATGAAGTAGAGGCGGCCGAGTGCGGCCTATGAAGTAGAGGTGGCAGAGTGCGGCCTATGAAGTACAGGCGGCAGATTGCGGCCTATGAAGTAGAGGTGGCAGAGTGTGGGCTATGAAGTAGAGGCGGTGGAGTGCAGCCTATGAAGTAGAGGCAGTGGAGAGGTGGCGTAGTGCAGTGTAGGAAGTAGAGGTGCCGGAGTGCGACCTATGAAGTGGAGGCGGTGGAGTGCGGCCTATGAAGTAGAGGCGGCGGAGAGCGTCCTATGAAGTAGAGGCGGTGGAGTGCGGCCTATGAAGTAGAGGCGGCAGAGTGCGGCCTATGAAGTAGAGGCGGCAGAGTGCAGCCTGGAGTGCAGCCTTTGAAGTAGAGGTCGCGGAGCACAGCCTATGAAGTAGAGGCGGCAGAGTGCAGCCTGTGAAGTGGAGGCGGCGGAGTGCAGCCTATGAAGTGGAGGCAGCAGAGTACAGCAGAGTGAGGCCTATGAAGTAGAGGCGGCGGAGTGCGGCCTATGAAGTAGAGGCCGCGGAATGCAGCCTATGAAGTAGAGGTGGTGGAGTGTGGCCTATGAAGTAGAGGTGGCAGATTGTGAAATATGAAGTAGAGGTGGCAGATTGCGGCCTATGAATAGAGGCGGCGGAGTGCAGCCTATGAAGTAGAGGCAGCGGAGTGCAGTCTATGAAGTAGAGGTGGCAGAGTGCAGCCTGGAGTGCAGCCTATGAAGTAGAGGTGGCGGAGTGCAGCCTATGAAGTAGAGGCGGCAGAGTGCAGCCTATGAAGTAGAGGCGGCGGAGTGCGGCCTATGAAGTAGAGGCGGCGGAGTGTAGCAAATGAAGTAGAAGCAGCGGATTGCAGCTTATGAAGTAGAGGAGGTGGAGTGCAGCCTATGAAGTAGAGGCATTGGAATGCAGCCTATGAAGTAGGGGCGGTGGAATGCAGCCTATGAAGTAGAGGCGGCGGAGTGCGGCCTATGAAGTAGAGGCGGCAGTTTGCGGCCTATGAAATAGAGGCGGCAGAGTGCAGCCTATGAAGTAGAGGCGGCAGATTGCAGCCTATGAAATAGAGGCAACGGAGTGCAGCCTATGAAGTAGAGGTGGCAGAGTGTGGCCTATGAAGTAGAGGCGGCAGAGTGCGGCCTATGAAGTACAGGCAGCAGAGTGCGGCCTATGAAGTAGAGGTGGCAGAGTGCGGGCTATGAAGTAGAGGCGGTGGAGTGCAGCCTATGAAGTAGATGTGGCAGAGAGGTGGCGGAGTGCAAAGTAGGAAGTAGAGACGGTAGAGTGCGGCCTATGAAGTAGAGATGGCGGAGTACGGGCTATGAAGTAGAGGCGGTGGAGTGCAGCCTATGAAGTAGATGTGGCGGAGAGGTGGCAGAGTGTGGCCTATGAAGTAAAGGCGGCAGAGTGCGGCCTATGAAGTAGAGGTGGCAGAGTGCGGGCTATGAAGTAGAGGCGGTGGAGTGCAGCCTATGAAGTAGATGTGGCGGAGATGTGGCGGAATGCGAAGTAGGAAGTAGAGACGGCAGAGTGCGGCCTATGAAGTAGAGATGGCGGAGTGCGCCTATGAAGTAGAGGCGGCCGAGTGCGGCCTATGAAGTAGAGGCGGCAGAGTGCGGCCTATGAAGTACAGGCGGCAGATTGCGGCCTATGAAGTAGAGGTGGCAGAGTGTGGGCTATGAAGTAGAGGCGGTGGAGTGCAGCCTATGAAGTAGAGGCAGTGGAGAGGTGGCGTAGTGCAGTGTAGGAAGTAGAGGTGCCGGAGTGCGAGCTATGAAGTGGAGGCGGTGGAGTGCGGCCTATGAAGTAGAGGCGGCGGAGTGCGTCCTATGAAGTAGAGGTGGTGGAGTGCAGCCTATGAAGTAGAGGCGGCAGAGTGCGGCCTATGAAGTAGAGGCGGCAGAGTGCAGCCTGGAGTGCAGCCTTTGAAGTAGAAGTCGCGGAGCGCAGCCTATGAAGTAGAGGCGGCAGAGTGCAGCCTGTGAAGTGGAGGCGGCAGAGTGCAGCCTATGAAGTGGAGGCAGCGGAGTACAGCAGAGGGAGGCCTATGAAGTAGAGGCGGCGGAGTGCGGCCTATGAAGTAGAGGCCGCGGAATACAGCCTATGAAGTAGAGGTGGTGGAGTGTGGCCTATGAAGTAGAGGTGGCAGATTGTGAAATATGAAGTAGAGGTGGCAGATTGCGGCCTATGAATAGAGGCGGCGGAGTGCAGCCTATGAAGTAGAGGCAGCGGAGTGCAGTCTATGAAGTAGAGGTGGCAGAGTGCAGCCTGGAGTGCAGCCTATGAAGTAGAGGTGGCGGAGCACAGCCTATGAAGTACAGGCGGTGGATTGCGGCCTATGAAATAGAGGCGATGGAGTACAGCCTATGACGTAGAAGTGGCTGAGTGTGGCCTATGAAGTACAGGCGGCGGAGTGCGGCCTATGAAGTAGAGGTGGCAGAGTGCGGCCTAAGAAGTTGAGGCAGCGGAGTGCGGCCTATGAAGTAGAGGCAGCGGAGAGGTGGCAGAGTGCAGTGTAGGAAGTAGAGGCAGAAGAGTGCGGCCAATGAAGTAGAGACGGCAGAGTGCGGCCAATGAAGTAGAGGCGGCAGAGTGCGGCCTATGAAGTAGATGCATTGGAATGCAGACTATGAAGTAGGGGCGGTGGAATGCAGCCTATGAAGTAGAGGCGGCAGAGTGCGGAGTATGAAGTAGAGGCGGCAGATTGCGGCCTATGAAATAGAGCCGGCGGAGTGCAGCCTATGAAGTAGAGGCGGCAGATTGCAGCCTATGAAATAGAGGCGACGGAGTGCAGCCTGTGAAGTAGAGGTGGCAGAGTGTGGCCTATGAAGTAGAGGCGGCAGAGTGCGCCCTATGAAGAACAGGCAGCAGAGTGCGGCCTATGAAGTAGAGGTGGCAGTGTGCAGGCTATGAAGTAGAGGCGGTGGAGTGCAGGCTATGAAGTAGAGGCGGCGGAGAGGTGGCGGAGTGCAGAGTAGGAAGTAGAGACGGCAGAGTGCGGCCTATGCAGTAGAGATGGCGGAGTGCGCCTATGAAGTAGAGGCGGCGGCGTGCGGCCTATGAAGTAGAGGCGGCAGAGTGCGGCCTATGAAGTACAGGCGGCAGAGTGCGGCCTATGAAGTAGAGGTGGCAGAGTGCGGGCTATGAAGTAGAGGCGGTGGAGTGCAGCCTATGAAGTAGATGTGGCGGAGAGGTGGCGGAGTGCAAAGTAGGAAGTAGAGACGGCAGAGTGCGGCCTATGAAGTAGAGATGGCGGAGTGCGCCTATGAAGTAGAGGCAGCCGAGTGCGGCCTATGAAGTAGAGGTGGCAGAGTGCGGCCTATGAAGTACAGGCGGCAGATTGCAGCCTATAAAGTAGAGGTGGCAGAGTGTGGGCTATGAAGTAGAGGCGGTGGAGTGCAGCCTATGAAGTAGAGGCAGTGGAGAGGTGGCGTAGTGCAGTGTAGGAAGTAGAGGTGCCGGAGTGCGACCTATGAAGTGGAGGCGGTGGAGTGCGGCCTATGAAGTAGAGGCGGCGGAGTGCGTCCTATGAAGTAGAGGCGGCGGAGTGCATCCTATGAAGTAGAGGCGGTGGAGTGCGGCCTATGAAGTAGAGGCGGCAGAGTGCGGCCTATGAAGTAGAGGCAGTAGAGTGCCGTCTATGAAGTGGAGGTGGCAGAGTGCAGCCTATGAAGTGGAGGCAGCGGAGTGCTGCGGAGTGCTGCGGAGTGTGGCCTATGAAGTAGAGGCAGTGGAGTACAGCCTATGAAGTAGAGGCAGCGGAGTGCAGTCTATGAAGTAGAGGCGGCAGAGTGCAGCCTGGAGTGCAGCCTATGAAGTAGAGGTGGCAGAGCGTAGCCTATGAAGTAGAGGTGGTGGAGTGCAGCCTGTGAAGTGGAGGTGGCGGTGTGCAGCCTATGAAGTGGAGGCGGCGGAGTGCAGCCTATGAAGTGGAGGTGGCGGAGTGCTGCTTATGAAGTAGAGGCGGCAGAGTGCAGCCTATGAAGTGGAGTCGGTGGAGTGCACCTATGAAGTGGAGTCAGCAGAGTGCAGCCTATGAAGTAGAGGCGGCGGTGTGTAGCTAATGAAGTAGAAGTGGCAGAGTGCAGCTTATGAAGTAGAGGCGGTGGAGTGCGGCATATGAAGTAGAGGCATTGGAATGCAGCCTATGAAGTAGGTGCGGTGGAATGCAGCCTATGAATTAGAGGTGGCGGAGTGCGGCCTATGAAGTAGAGGCGGCAGATTGCGGCCTATGAAATAGAGGCGGAGGAGTGCAACCTATGAAGTAGAGGTGGCAGAGTGCGGCCTATGAAGTTGAGGCGGCGGAGTGTGGCCTATGAAGTAGAGGTGGTGGAGTGTAGCTAATGAAGTAGAAGCGGCGGAGTGCAGCTTATGAAGTAGAGGCGATGGAGTGTGGCCTATGAAGTAGAGGCATTGGAATAAAGGCTATGAAGTAGGGGCGGTGGAATGCAGCCTATGAAGTAGAGGCGGCAGAGTGCGGCCTATGAAGTAGAGGTGGCAGAGTGCAGGCTATGAAGTAGAGGCGGTGGAGTGCAGCCTATGAAGTAGAGGCGGCGGAGAGGTGGCGGAGTGCAGAGTAGGAAGTAGAGGTGGCAGAGTGTGGCCTATGAAGTAGAGACAGCGGAGAGCAGCCTATGAAGTAGAGGTGGCGGAGTGTGGTCTATGAAGTAGAAGAGGCGGAGTGCAGCCTATGAAGTAGAGGCGGCGGAGTGCTGCTTATGAAGTAGAGGTGGCGGAGTGCAGCCTGGAGTGCAGGCTATGAAGTACAGGTGGCAGAATGCGGCCTATGAAGTAGAGGCGGAGGAATGCCGCATATGAAGTAGATGTGGTGGAGTGCGGCCTATGAAGTAGAGGCGGCAGATTGCAGCCTATGAAGTAGAGGCGGCGGAATGCAGTCTATGAAGTAGTAGAGATGGAGTGCAGCCTATGAAGTAGAGGCAGTGGAGTGCAGTCTATGAAGTAGAAGAGGCGGAGTGAAGCCTATGAAGTAGAGGTGGCGGAGTGCTGCTTATGAAGTAGATGCTGCGGAGTGCAGCCTATGAAGTGGAGTAGGCGGAGTGCAGCCTATGAAGTGGAGTCGGCGGAGTGCAGCCTATGAAGTAGAGGCGGCGGAGTGTAGCTAATGAAGTAGAAGCAGCGGAGTGCAGCTTATGAAGTAGAGGCAGTGGAGTGCGGCCTATGAAGTAGAGGCATTGGAATACAGCCTATGAAATAGGGGCAGTGGAATGCAGCCTATGAAGTAGAGGTGGCGGAGTGCGGCCTATGAAGTAGAGGCGGTGGAGTGCAGCCTTTGAAGTGGAGGTGGCGGAGTACAGCCTATGAAGTGGAGGCGGCAGAGTGCGGCCTATGAAGTAGAGGTGGCAGATTGCGACCTATGAAGTAGAGGCGGTGGATTGCAGCCTATGAAATAGAGGCGGCAGAGTGCGGCCTATGAAGGAGAGGCAGCGGAGCCCAGCCTCTGAAGTAAAGGCAGCGGAGAGGTGACGGAGTGCAGGGTACGAAGTAGAGGTGGCGGAGTGCGACCTATGAAGTGGAGGTGGTGGAGTGCGGCCTATGAAGTAGAGGCGGCGGAGTGCTGCCTATGAAGTAGAGGCGGCAGAGTGAGGCCTATAAAGTAGAGGCGGCGGAGTGTAGCTAATGAAGTAGAAGCGGCGGAGTGCAGCTTATGAAGTAGAGGAGGTGAAGTGTGGCCTATGAAGTAGAGGCTTTGGAATGCAGCCTATGAAGTAGGGGTGGTGGAATGCAGCCTATGAAGTAGAGGTGGCAGAGTGCAGCCTATGAAGTAGAGGTGGCAGATTGCGGCCTATGAAATAGAGGCGGCGGAGTGCAGCCTATGAAGTAGAGGCGGCAGAGTGTGGCCTATGAAGTAGAGGCGGCGGAGTGTGGCCTATGAAATAGAGGTGGCAGAGTGTAGCTAATGAAGTAGAAGTGGCGGAGTGCAGCTTATGAAGTAGAGGCGATGGAGTGCGGCCTATGAAGTAGAGGCATCGGAATGCAGGCTATGAAGTAGGGGCGGTGGAATGCAGCCTATGAAGTAGAGGCGGCAGAGTGTGGCCTATGAAGTAGAGGCGGCAGATTGCGGCCTATGAAATAGAGGCGGCGGAGTGCAGCCTATGAAGTAGAGGCGGACGATTGCAGCCTATGAAAGAGAGGCGACGGAGTGCAGCCTATGAAGTAAAGGCGGCAGAGTGTGGCCTATGAAGCAGAAGGGGCAGAGTGCGGCCTATGAAGTACAGGCGGCAGAGTGCGACCTATGAAGTAGAGGTGGCAGAGTTCAGGCTATGAAGTAGAGGCGGTGGAGTGCAGCCTATGAAGTAGAGGGGGCGGAGTGCGGCCTTTGAAGTAGAGGCGGTGAAGTGCGGCCTATGAAGTAGAGGCGGTAGAGTGCGGCCTATGAAGTACAGGTGGCAGAGTGCAGCCTATAAAGTAGATGTGGCAGAGTGCGGGCTATGAAGTAGAGGCGGTGGAGTGCAGCCTATGAAGTAGAGGCAGCGGAGAGGTGGCGGAGTGCAGTGTAGGAAGGAGAGGAGGCAGAGTGCGGCCTATTAAGTAGAGGCGGCGGAGTGCGGCCTATGAAGTAGAGGCGGCAGAATGCAGCCTATGAAGTAGAGGCGGCAGAGTGCGGCCTATGAAATAGAGGCGGCAGAGTGTGGCCTATGAAGTAGAGGCAGTGGAGTACACTCTATGAAGTAGAGGCAGTGGAGTGCAGCCTGGAGTGCGGCCTATGAAGTAGAGACGGCGGAGTGCGGCCTATGAAGTAGAGGCAGTGGAGCCCAGCCTATGAAGTGAAGGCAGCGGAGAGGTGGCGGAGTGCAGCATATGAAGTAGAGGTGGCTGAGTGCGACCTATGAAGTGGAGGTGGTGGAGTGCGGCCTATGAAGTAGAGGCGGCGGAGTGCATCCTATGAAGTAGAGGCGGTGGAGTGCGGCCTATGAAGTAGAGGTGGCAGAGTGCGGCCTATGAAGTAGAGGCAGTAGAGTGCCGTCTATGAAGTGGAGGTGGCAGAGTGCAGCCTATGAAGTGGAGGCAGCGGAGTGCTGCGGAGTGCTGCGGAGTGTGGCCTATGAAGTAGAGGCAGTGGAGTACAGCCTATGAAGTAGAGGCAGCGGAGTGCAGTCTATGAAGTAGAGGCGGCAGAGTGCAGCCTGGAGTGCAGCCTATGAAGTAGAGGTGGCAGAGCGCAGCCTGTGAAGTGGAGGTGGCGGTGTGCAGCCTATGAAGTGGAGGCGGCGGAGTGCAGCCTATGAAGTGGAGGTGGCGGAGTGCTGCTTATGAAGTAGAGGCGGCAGAGTGCAGCCTATGAAGTGGAGTCGGTGGAGTGCACCTATGAAGTGGAGTCAGCAGAGTGCAGCCTATGAAGTAGAGGCGGCGGAGTGTAGCTAATGAAGTAGAAGTGGCAGAGTGCAGCTTATGAAGTAGAGGCGGTGGAGTGCGGCATATGAAGTAGAGGCATTGGAATGCAGCCTATGAAGTAGGTGCGGTGGAATGCAGCCTATGAATTAGAGGTGGCGGAGTGCGGCCTATGAAGTAGAGGCGGCAGATTGCGGCCTATGAAATAGAGGCGGAGGAGTGCAACCTATGAAGTAGAGGTGGCAGAGTGCGGCCTATGAAGTTGAGGCGGCGGAGTGTGGCCTATGAAGTAGAGGTGGTGGAGTGTAGCTAATGAAGTAGAAGCGGCGGAGTGCAGCTTATGAAGTAGAGGCGATGGAGTGTGGCCTATGAAGTAGAGGCATTGGAATGCAGGCTATGAAGTAGGGGCGGTGGAATGCAGCCTATGAAGTAGAGGCGGCAGAGTGTGGCCTATGAAGTAGAGGTGGCAGAGTGCAGGCTATGAAGTAGAGGCGGTGGAGTGCAGCCTATGAAGTAGAGGCGGCGGAGAGGTGGCGGAGTGCAGAGTAGGAAGTAGAGGCGGCAGAGTGTGGCCTATGAAGTAGAGACAGCGGAGAGCAGCCTATGAAGTAGAGGTGGCGGAGTGCGGTCTATGAAGTAGAAGAGGCGGAGTGCAGCCTATGAAGTAGAGGCGGCGGAGTGCTGCTTATGAAGTAGAGGTGGCAGAGTGCGGGCTATGAAATATAGGCGGTGGAGTGCAGCCTATGAAGTAGAGGCAGCGGAGAGGTGGCAGAGTGCAGTGTCGGAAGTAGAGGTGGCAGAGTGCGGCCTATGAAGTGGAGGTGGCGGAGTGCAGCCTATGAAGTGGAGGCGGCGGAGTTCGACCTATGAAGTAGAGGCGGCAGATTGAAGCCTATGAAATAGAGGCGACGGAGTGCAGCCTATGAATTAGAGGCAGCAGAGTGTGGCCTATGAAGTAGAGGCGGCAGAGTGCGGCCTATGAAGTACAGACAGCAGAGTGCGGCATATGAAGTAGAGGTGGCAGAGTGCGGGCTATGAAGTAGAGGCGGTGGAGTGCAGCCTATGAAGTAGAGGCTGCGGAGAGGTGGCGAAGTGCAGTGTAGGAAGTAGAGCCAGCAGAGTGCGGCCTATGAAGTAGAGACAGCGGAGTGCGGCCTTTGAAGTAGAGGCGGTGGAGTGCGGCCTATGAAGTAGAGGTGGCAGAGTGCGGCCTATGAAGTACAGGCGGCGGAGCGCAGCCTATAAAGTAGATGTGGCAGAGTGCGGGCCATGAAGTAGAGGCGGTGGAGTGCAGCCTATGAAGTAGAGGCAGCGGAGAGGTGGCGGAGTGCAGTGTAGGAAGTAGAGGAGGCAGAGTGTGGTCTATTAAGTAGAGGCGGCGGAGTGCAGCCTATGAAGTAGAGGTGGCAGAATGCAGCCTATGAAGTAGAGGCGGCATAGTGCGGCCTATGAAATAGAGGCGGCAGTGTGTGGCCTATGAAGTAGAGGCAGTGGAGTACACTCTATGAAGTAGAGGCAGTGGAGTGCAGCCTGGAGTGCGGCCTATGAAGTAGAGACGGCGGAGTGCGGCCTATGAAGTAGAGTCAGCGGAGCCCAGCCTATGAAGTAAAGGCAGCGGATAGGTGGCGGAGTGCAGCGTACGAAGTAGAGGTGGTGGAGTGCGACCTATGAAGTGGAGGCGGTGGAGTGCGGCCTATGAAGTAGAGGCGGCAGAGTGCAGCCTATGAAGTGGAAATGAAATGAAATGAAATGAAAAAGATATTTGATAAAGCGCACTGCGGCCAAGCAGCTTCCTGGCGCTAAAACCTGATCAAGACTCACATAAATCAGACCGAAGGGTTTAGGGAGAGAAAGCCTGAGAGAAGAGGAAGGTTTTTAAAGCTTTACGAAAATGGGAATAAATGGGAATAGACCGGATAGAAAGAGGGAGACTATTCCAGAGCTGAGGGGCCAGAACCGAAAGGCGAGTGCCCCCGGTTCTGGATTTACGAAAACGAGGGATGTGCAAGAGAGACAAAGAAGAAGAGCGAAGGGTGCGACAGGGGGCATAAGAAGAAATGAGAGAGGTGATGAAAAGAGGGGCAGAACGGGAATGAGCCTGAAAGGCTAGACAGGCCAATTTAAAAAAAGATCGAAAGTGTACAGGAAGCCAGTGAAGAGATTTGAGTGCAGGAGTGATGTGAGAAAATTTAGGAAGGGAAAGAATAAGGCGAGCAGCTTGATTTTGAATGGCCTGAAGTCGGCGAGATTGAAAAGCAGGAATGCCTACATACAGGCCATTTCCATAGTCGATGCGGGAGATGACAAGAGCCAATACTATGGTTTTGAGGGCGTCAGTGGAAAAAAACCGAGAGATCTTCCGGATGAGAAACGACGGAGCTGATCTGACTATGCATCGAAAGGTCATGGCTGACTTTGATGCCAAGAGTACGGACAGAGGGGACAGGCGAAGGTGGGGGACCAAAAGAGGGGGGCCAATGTGCAGGGGACCAAGGGTTAGAGGGGCCACCCGTGAGGACAAGTTCCGTCTTGTCAGGATTGAGTTTCAGATGGTTGGCGCTCATCCACTCAGAGATAAAAACTAAAGTAGAACACAATTTGGGAAGGGAGTCAGAAGAAGAGGATAAATCAAAGATGAGCTGAAGGTCATCGGCATAGTTATAAACAGAGACCCCCAGCTCAAGAAGGGAAGTAATAAGGGGTTGGATGTAAAGATTAAAAAGTAAAGGGGAAAGAGAGGAGCCCTGGGGAACGCCACAGGTAACCGGGCGGGAGGGGGCCGAAAAGCCAGAGAGATGGACCGCCTGGGACCTATCCCGAAGAAAAGACGCTATCCAGGAAAAGGCCACACCCCGAATACCAGCTGATCTGACACGGTCGAGAAGGATGGAATGGTCGACCGTGTCAAATGCAGCGGACAAGTCGAGGAGGACCAAGGCTTGAGGAAGATTGAGATCGGCTTTCGCTTTGAGCTCATCCAGAACCGCGAGGACTACCACCTTCGTGGAATGACCCGGGCGGAATCCGGCCTGGTGAGATGCCAATAAGCCATTCTGCTCGACATAGGAGGAGAGGCAAGAGGTGACATGTGCTTCAAGGATTTTTCCAAGATATGGGAGAAGGGAAATGGGACGAAAGTTAGAAAGAAGAGAGGGATCCAGGCCAGTTTTTTTTAAGATGGGAAGGACAATAGCAGATTTAAAAGAGGAAGGGACAGAACCCAAAGCCAAAGAAGAATTGAGAAGAGCAAGAGGGGAGCAGAGCAGCTGGTGAATAAGATTTTGAGGATGCGAGCTGGCGCACGATCGGCAGGAGAACCTGACCTGACTTTGGCCAGGAGTTTAGAAAATAATTCAAAAGAAATGGGAGGAAAGGAGACAAAAGAAGAGAGAGGAGGAGGGGGGGGTGACAAGACAAGGTTGGGACACAGGGGGGATGTGGGCTTTTATCTTCAAGATTTTGTCAATGAAAAAATCATTGAGTGAGGAGCAGAGGGTTAGTGAGGGAACGGGACCGGGGGTGGAGCGATCAGAAGTGGCTAGAGCGTGAACCAGGGAAAATATTTCCCGAGGCTTATTGGCAGCCAAAGCCACTTTCTCAGTAAAGTAAGCGGTTTTGGCTGCGGTGATCACTTTTTTGTATTCCGTGAGAAGAGATTTGTATTTGACGCGCCAAGATGGACTGTAGTTGCGTCTCCAAAGGCGTTCCGAATGCCTAAGATCGAGTTTGAGTACTTTAAGCTCGGGAGAGAACCACTTGTGAGCGTCATGGGGACGAACCTTTTTGACCTTTCTGAGCGGGGCGACTAGGTCGCAAGAAGAAGCGAGCCAAGTGCGAACGGTCTCAGCTTGGGAGTCAAGGGGGAGGTCGTTAAGAGCCGGGGGGCAGAAGAAGCCAGAGTGAGCGTGAGGGCGTCGAGGTCAATCGAGTTCCAATTTCGGGCTAAGAGATTTTTAGGAAGGGAGGGCTTAACGGCCATGCCCAGAGAAATGGAAAACGAGATATTAAAATGATCTGACCAGACACAGGGGGAAATAAAGAGAGAGGAAATATTAGAACAAGTAGACCAAATTTGGTCTAAAGTGTGGCCCTGAACATGAGTGGGAGCTGTGACGTAGGGTGTGAAGTTCAGACAGTGAAGGGTGGCAGAAAAATCTTTAGAGGAAGAGTCTTCCCTAATATCACCCGGCCAGAAGTTAAAATCGCCGAGCAAGAGGACTGAGGAGTTATTGACCACCAAGGTGGCCAAAAGGTCCTGGAGGGAAGAAACAAAAGAAGGCATAGATTGGGGGGGGCGATACACGAGAACAACTGTGATAGGCGCCAAAAGATTAAGTGAGCGGGCCACCAGGTAATCCACATTGGGTATAGGAGGATAAGTAAGGAGTTGAAATTTAAGAGAGGAACGGATGAGCATCGCCACTCCTCCCCCGGCTTTGCCTGCCGGGCGATCAGCTCGAAGGGCATAATGAGAGTCGGGGAGGATGGCCAGAAGGTCAGGGAGAGAGTCAGAAGAAAATCATGTTTCGGTCAGGCAAAGAATGTCAGGGGAGTCTGTGGTCAAAAGGTTAAAAAGGGCCGTCTGATGCTTGACCGCAGAGCGGGTATTGAGAAGATGGACAGAAGCAGTGGTGGGAGCAGGGAGAGGGGTGAACAGGCGAGGAATAGGGCAAGGAGTGATAGGTACCGGGTAGGAAGGGGGAGAAAAGAGGATACCATATGAGTCGAGGAGCTGCAAGAGGGGGAGAGGCGGGGGGAGAGAAGATGACAGTGCTGTGAGCTGGGCAGCCGAATAAGCCACAGCAGGGGCAGAATGTGTAGTCCCTAGTCCCGGCCCGTCGCGGACGGGCGCAGACGGGCTTAACTTAGGCGCAACTTCGGCGCGCCTTCGTCGCGCCCGCTGCGCTCGTCCGCTGCGCTGCCGAGGATAAGCGGCCATGTTATAGGGACACATGAAAGGGAGAGGTTGGTGGGCGTGGCAGGGGGTGGAGGAGCCAAACAACAGCGACGCGGCGCCCGGACCCGGCCAAGATGGAAGACCAGCCCGTCCCACACCGAGAACCAGGTGAGGAGGGGGCGGTCAGCAGTGGGGGTCTGGGACGCGTGCAGGGGCAGGGCTGCAAGGAAGGATCCAAGAGCGCTGGGCGCTGTGGCGAGAGCGCGGAAAGTGCAGGTACAGTCGAAAAGATTTAAAAACAAGAAAGTCTCGTGACAGGTTGTTGCTCCCGGAGACGCTTCGGGAGATTAGCGGTAAGATGCAGGAGTGAGCGCACTCTCTGCCGTCCGCCTGAAGTACTTGCCAGGGGGGGAGGAGCCAAACAACAGCAACGCGGCGCCCGGACCCGGCCAAGAGGGAAGACCAGCCCATCCCACACCGAGAACCAGGTGAGGAGGGGGCAGTCAGCAGCGGGGGTCTGGGACGCGTGCAGGGGCAGGGCTGCAAGGAAGGATCCAAGAGCGCTGGGCGCTGTGGCGAGAGCGTGGAAAGTGCAGGTGCAGTCGAAAAGATTTAAAAACAAGAAAGTCTCATGACAGGTTGTTGCTCCCGGAGACGCTTCGGGAGATTAGCGGTAAGATGCAGGAGTGGAGTGGTGGAGTGCACCTATGAATTGGAGTCGGCAGAGTGCAGCCTATGAAGTAGAGGCGGCGGAGTGTAGCTAATGAAGTAGAAGCGGCAGAGTGCAGCTTATGAAGTAGAGACGGTGGAGTGTGGCCTATGAAGTAGAGGCATTGGAATGCAGCCTATGAAGTAGGGGTGGTGGAATGCAGCCTATGAAGTAGAGGCGGCGGAGTGCAGCTTAGGAAGTAGAGGCGGCAGATTGCGGCCTATGAAATAGAGGCGGCGGAGTGCAGCCTATGAAGTAGATGCGGCAGAGTGAGGCCTATGAAGTAGAGGCGGCGGAGTGTGGCCTATGAAGTAGAGGTGGCGGAGTGTAGCTAATGAAGTAGAAGCGGCGGAGTGCAGCTTATGAAGTAGAGGCGATGGAGTGCGGCCTATGAAGTAGAGGCATTGGAATGCAGGCTATGAAGTAGGGGCGGTGGAATGCAGCCTATGAAGTAGAGGCGGCAGAATGTGGGCTATGAAGTAGAGGTGGCAGATTGCGGCCTATGAAATAGAGGCGGCGGAGTGCAGCCTATGAAGTAGATACGGCAGATTGCAGCCTATGAAATAGAGGCGACGGAGTGCAGCCTATGAAGTAGAGGCGGCAGAGTGTGGCTTATGAAGCAGAAGGGGCAGAGTGCGGCCTATGAAGTACAGGCGGCAGAGTGCGGCCTATGAAGTAGAGACGGCGGAGTGTGGCCTATGAAGTAGAGGCAGCGGAGCCCAGCCTATGCAGTAAAGGCAGCGGAGAGGTGGCGGAGTGCAGCGTACGAAGTAGAGGTGGCGGAGTGCGGCCTATGAAGTGGAGGCGGTGGAGTGCGGCCTATGAAGTAGAGGCGGCAGAGTGCGTCCTATGAAGTAGAGGCGGTAGAGTGCGGCCTATGAAGTAGAGGCGGCAGAGTGCGGCCTATGAAGTAGAGGCAGTGGAGTGCAGTCTATGAAGTGGAGGTGGCAGAGTGCAGCCTATGAAGTGGAGGCAGCGGAGTGCTGCGGAGTGCTGCGGAGTGTGGCCTATGAAGTAGAGGCAGTGGAGTGCGGCCTATGAATTAGAGGCGGTGGAATGCAGCATATCAAATAGAGGTGGTGGAGTGCGGCCTATGAAGTAGAGGCGGCGGAGTGCAGCCTATGAAGTAGAGGCAGCGGAGTGCAGCCTGGAGTGCAGCCTATGAAGTAGAGGTGGCAGAGCGCAGCCTATGAAGTAGAGGCGGTGGAGTGCAGCCTGTGAAGTGGAGGTGGCGGAGTGCAGCCTATGAAGTGGAGGCGGCGGAGTACAGCCTATGAAGTTGAGGTGGCAGAGTGCTGCTTCTGAAGTAGAGGCGGCGGAGTGCAGCCTATGAAGTGGAGTTGGTGGAGTGCACCTATGAAGTGGAGTCGGCAGAGTGCAGCCTATGAAGTAGAGGCGGCGGAGTGTAGCTAATGAAGTAGAAGCGGCAGAGTGCAGCTTATGAAGTAGAGGTGGTGGAGTGCGGCCTATGAAGTAGAGGCATTGGAATGCAGCCTATGAAGTAGGGGCGGTGGAATGCAGCCTATGAAGTAGAGGCAGCGGAGTGCGGCCTATGAAGTAGAGGCGGCAGATTGCGGCCTATGAAATAGAGGCGGCGGAGTGCAGCCTATGAAGTAGAGGCGGCAGAGTGCAGCCTATGAAGTAGAGGCGGCGGAGTGTGGCCTATGAAGTAGAGGTGGCAGAGTGTAGCTAATGAAGTAGAAGTGGCGGAGTGCAGCTTATGAAGTAGAGGCGATGGAGTGCGGCCTTTGAAGTAGAGGCGGTGGAGTGCGGCCTATGAAGTACAGGTGGCGGAGTGCAGCCTATAAAGTAGATGTGGCAGAGTGCGGGCTATGAAGTAGAGGCGGTGGAGTGCAGCCTATGAAGTAGAGGCAGCGGAGAGGTGGCGGAGAGCAGTGTAGGAAGTAGAGGAGGCAGAGTGCGGCCTATTAAGTAGAGGCGGTGGAGTGCGGCCTATGAAGTAGAGGTGGCAGAATGCAGCCTATGAAGTAGAGGCGGCAGAGTGCGGCCTATGAAATAGAGGCGGCAGAGTGTGGCCTATGAAGTAGAGGCAGTGGAGTACACTCTATGAAGTAGAGGCAGTGGAGTGCAGCCTGGAGTGCGGCCTATGAAGTAGAAGTGGCAGAGTGCAGCTTATGAAGTAGAGGCGGTGGAGTGCAGCATATGAAGTAGAGGCATTGGAATGCAGCCTATGAAGTAGGTGCGGTGGAATGCAGCCTATGAAGTAGAGGCGGCAGAGTGCGGCCTATGAAGTAGAGGCGGCAGATTGCGGCCTATGAAATAGAGGCAGAGGAGTGCAGCCTATGAAGTAGAGGTGGCAGAGTGCGGCCTATGAAGTTGAGGCGGCGGAGTGTGGCCTATGAAGTAGAGGTGGCGGAGTGTAGCTAATGAAGTAGAAGCGGCGGAGTGCAGCTTATGAAGTAGAGGCGATGGAGTGTGGCCTATGAAGTAGAGGCATTGAAATGCAGGCTATGAAGTAGGGGCGGTGGAATACAGCCTATGAAGTAGAGGCGGCAGAGTGTGGCCTATGAAGTAGAGGCGGCAGATTGCGGCCTATGAAATAGAGGCGGCGGAGTGCAGCCTATGAAGTAGAGGCGGCAGATTGCAGCCTATGAAATAGAGGCGACGGAGTGCAGCCTATGAAGTAGAGGCGGCAGAGTGTGGCCTATGAAGCAGAGGGGGCAGAGTGCGGCCTATGAAGTACAGGCGGCAGAGTGCGACCTATGAAGTAGAGGTGGCAGAGTTCAGGCTATGAAGTAGAGGCGGTGGAGTGCAGCCTATGAAGTAGAGGCGGCGGAGAGGTGGCAGAGTGCTGAATAGGAAGTAAAGGCGGCAGAGTGCGGCCTATGAAGTAGAGACGGCGGAGTGCGGCCTATGAAGTAGAGGCGGTGGAGTGCGGCCTATGAAGTAGAGGCGGCAGAGTGCGGCCTATGAAGTACAGGCGGCGGAGTGCAGCCTATAAAGTAGAGGTGGCAGAGTGCGGGCTATGAAGTAGAGGCGGTGGAGTGCAGCCTATGAAGTAGAGGCAGCGGAGAGGTGGCGGAGTGCAGTGTAGGAAGTAGAGGAGGCAGAGTGCGGCCTATTTAGTAGAGGCGGCGGAGTGCGGCCTATGAAGTAGAGGCGGCAGAATGCAGCCTATGAAGTAGAGGCGGCAGAGTGCGGCCTATGAAGCAGAGACGGCGGAATGTGGCCTATGAAGTAGAGGCAGCAGAGCCCAGCCTATGAAGTAAAGGCAGCGGAGAGGTGGCGGAGTGCAGCGTACGAAGTAGAGGTGGCGGAGTGTGACCTATGAAGTGGAGGCGGTGGAGTGCGGCCTATGAAGTAGAGGCGGCGGAGTGCATCCTATGAAGTAGAGGCGGTGGAGTGCGGTCTGTGAAGGAGAGGCGGCAGAGTGCGGCCTATGAAGTAGAGGTGGTGGAGAGCAGCCTATGAAGTGGAGGTGGCAGAGTGCAGCCTATGAAGTCGAGGCAGCGGAGTGCTGCGGAGTGCGGCCTATGAAGTAGAGGCGGTGGAGTGCGGCCTTTGAAGTAGAGATGGCAGAATGCAGCATATGAAGTAGAGGTGGTGGAGTGCGGCCTATGAAGTAGAGGCGGAAGATTGCAGCCTATGAAGTAGAGGCGGCGGCGTGCAGTCTATGAAGTAGAAGAGGCGCAGTGCAGTGCACGAAGTAGAGGCAGCGGAGTGCGGCCTATGAAGTAGAGGTGGCAGAGTGCAGTCAATTAGGTGGAGGCGGCGAAGTGCAGTCTAGGAAGTGGAGGCGGCGGAGTGCAGCCTATGAAGTGGAGGCGGTGGAGTACGGCCTATGAAGTAGAGGTGGCAGATTGTGGCCTATGAAGTAGAGGTGGCAGATTGGAACCTACAAAGTAAAGGCGGCGGAGTGCAGCCTATGAAGTAGAGGCAGTGGAGTGCAGCCTATGAAGTAGAGGTGGCAGAGCGCAGCCTATGAAGTAGAGGTGGTGGAGTGCAGCCTGAGAAGTGGAGGCGGTGGAGTGCAGCCTATGAAGTGGAGGCGGCAGAGTGCAGCCTATGAAGTGGAGGCGGCGGAGTGCTGCTTATGAAGTAGAGGCAGCAGAGTGCAGCTTATGAAGTTGAAGCAGTGGAGTGCGGCCTATGAAGTAGAGGCATTGGAATGCAGTCTATGAAGTAGAGGCGGTGGAATGCAGCCTATGAAGTAGAGGCAGCAGAGCGCAGCCTATGAAGTAAAGGTGGCGGAGTGCAGCCTATAAAGTAGAGGCGGCGGAGTGCGGCCTATGAAGTTGAGGCGGCGGAATGCAGCCTATGAAGTAGAGGTGGCGGAATGCAGCCTATGAAGTAGAGGCGGCGGAGTGCGGCCTATGAAGTAGAGATGGCAGAGTGCGGCCTATGAAGTGGAGGCAGCAGATTGCGGCCTATGAAATAGAGGCGGCGGAGTGCAGCCTATGAAGTAGAGGCGGCAGAGTGCGGCTTATGAAGTAGAGGCGGCAGAGTGCAGCCTATGAAGTAGAGGCGGAAGAGTGTAGCTAATGAAGTAGAAGCGGCAGAGTGTAGCTTATGAAGTAGAGGCGGTGGAGTGCGGCCTATGAAGTAGAGGCATTGGAATGCAGCCTATGAAGTAGGGGCGGTGGAATGCAGCCTATGAAGTAGAGGCGGCGGAGTGCGGCCTATGAAGTAGAGGCGGCAGAATGCAGCCTATGAAGTAGAGGTGGTGGAGTGCGGCCGATGAAGTAGAGGCGGCAGAATGCAGCCTATGAAGTAGAGGTGGCAGAGTGCGGCCTATTAAGTAGAGGCGGCGGAGTGCAGCCTATGAAGTAGAGGCGGCAGAATGCAGCCTATGAAGTAGAGGTGGTGGAGTGCGGCCTATGAAGTAGAGGAGGCAGATTGCGGCCTATGAAGTAGAGGCGGCCGAGTGCGGCCTATGAAGTAGAGGCAGTGGAGTACACTCTATGAAGTAGAGGCAGAGGAGTGAAGCCTGGAGTGCAGCCTATGAAGTAGAGGCGGCAGAGTGCGGCCTATGAAGTAGAGACGGCGGAGTGTGGCCTTTGAAGTAGAGGCAGCGGAGCCCAGCCTATGAAGTAAAGGCAGCAGAGAGGTGGCGGAGTGCAGCGTACGAAGTAGAGGTGGCAGAGTGCGACCTATGACGTGGAGGCGGTTGAGTGCGGCCTATGAAGTAGAGGCGGCGGTGTGCAGTCTATGAAGTAGAAGAGGCGCAGTGCAGCCTATGAAGTAGAGGCGGCGGAGTGAAGTCTATGAAGAAGAGGCGGCGGAGTGCAGCCTGGACCGCAACCTATGAAGTAGAGGCAGCGGAGTGCACTGTACGAAGTAGAGGCGGCTGAGTGCGGCCTATGAAGTACAAGCAGAGGAGTGCGGCCTATGAAGTAGAGGTGGCAGAGTGAAGCCAATTAAGTGGAGGCGGCGAAGTGCAGCCTATGAAGTGGAGGCGGTGGAGTGCAGCCTATAAAGTGGAGGCAGCGGAGTGCAGCCTATGAAGTGGAGGCAGCGGAGTACAGCAGAGTGAGGCCTATGAAGTAGAGGCGGCGAAGTGCGGCCTATGAAGTAGAGGCGGCATAATGCAGCCAATGAAGTAGAGGTGGTGGAGTGTGGCCTATGAAGTAGAGGTGGCAGATTGTGGCCTATGAAGTAGAGGTGGCAGATTGCGGCCTATGAAGTAGAGGCGGCGGAGTGCAGCCTATTAAGTAGAGGCAGCGGAGTGCAGTCTATGAAGTAGAGGCGGCAGAGTGCAGCCTGGAGTGCAGCCTACGAAGTAGAGGTGGCGGAGCGCAGCCTGTGAAGTTGAGGCGGCGAAGTGCAGCCTATGAAGTGGAGGCAGCGGAGTGCAGCAGAGTGAGGCCTATGAAGTAGAGGCGGCGAAGTGCGGACTATGAAGTAGAGACGGCAGAGTGCGGCCTATGAAGTATAGGCGGCTGAGTGCGGCCTATGAAGTAGAGGCAGCAGAATGCAGCCTATGAAGTAGAGGCGGCAGAGTGCGTCCTATGAAGTAGAGGCGTTGGAGTACAGTCTATGAAGTAGAGGCGGCGGAGTGCAGCCTGGAGTGCAGCCTATGAAGTACAGGCAGCAGAATGCGGCATATGAAGTAGAGGCGGCGGAATGCGGCGTATGAAGTAGAGGTGGTGGAGTGCGGCCTATGAAGTAGAGGCGGCAGATTGCAGCCTATGAAGTAGAGGCAGCGGAATGCAGTCTATGAAGTAGTAGAGACGGAGTGCAGACCATATAGGAGAGGCAGTGGAGTGCAGTCTATGAAGTAGAAGAGGCGAAGTGCAGCCTATGAAGTAGAGGCGGCGGAGTGCTGCTTATGAAGTAGAGGTGGCGGAATGCAGCCTATCAAGTGGAGTAGGCGGAGTGCAGCCTATGAAGTGGAGTCGGCGGAGTGCAGCCTATGAAGTAGAGGCGGCGGAGTGTAGCCTATGAAGTAGAGGCAGCGGAGTGCGGCCTATGAAGTAGAGACAGCGGAGTGCGGCCTTTGAAGTAGAGGTGGCAGAGTGCAGCCTATGAAGTAGAGGTGGCAGAGTGCGGGCTATGAAGTAGAGGCGGTGGAGTGCAGCCTATGAAGTAGAGGCGGCAGAGAGGTGGCGGAGTGCAGAGTAGGAAGTAGAGGTGGCAGAGTGCGGCCTATGAAGTAGAGACGGCGGAGTGCGGCCTATGAAGTAGAGGCAGCGGAGTGCGGCCTATGAAGTAGACGTGGCAGAGTGCGGCCTATGAAGTACAGGCTGCGGAGTGCGGCCTATGAAGTAGAGGTGGCAGAGTGCGGGCTATGAAGTTGAGGCGGTGGAGTGCAGCCTATGAAGTAGAGGCAGTGGAGATGTTGCGGAGTGCAGTGTAGGAAGTAGAGGTGGCTAAGTGCGGCCTATTAAGTAGAGGCGGCGGAGTGCGGCCTATGAAGTAGAGGCGGCAGAATGCAGCCTATGAAGTAGAGGCGGCAGAGTGCAGCCTGTGAAGTGGAGGCGGCAGAGTGCAGCAGAGTGAGGCCTATGAAGTAGAGGCAGCGGAGTGCGGCCTATGAAGTAGAGGTGGAGGAATGCAGCCTATGAAGTAGAGGTGGTGGAGTGCAGCCTATGAAGTAGAGGTGGCAGATTGTGGCCTATGAAGTAGAGGTGGCAGATTGCTGCCTATGATGTAGAGGCGGCGGAGTGCAGCCTATGAAGTAGAGGCAGCGGAGTGCAGTCTATGAAGTAGAGGTGGCAGAGTGCAGCCTGGAGTGCAGCCTATGAAGTAGAGGTGGCGGAGTGCAGCCTATGAAGTAGAGGCAGCGGAGTACAGCCTGTGAAGTGGAGGAGGCGGAGTGCAGCCTGAGAAGTGGAGGCGGCGGAGTGCAGCCTATGAAGTGGAGGCGGCGGAGTGCTGCTTATGAAGTAGAGGTGGTTGAGTGCAGCCTATGAAGTGAAGTAGGCGGATTACAGCCTATGAAGTGGAGTCCGCGGAGTGCACCTATGAAGTGGAGTCAGCGGAGAGTGCAGCCTATGAAGTAGAGGCGGCGGAGTATAGCTAATGAAGTAGAAGCGGCGGAGTGCAGCTTATGAAGTAGAGGTGGTGGAGTGCGGCCTATGAAGTATAGGAATTGGAATGCAGTCTATGAAGTAGAGGTGGCGGAGCGCAGCCTTTGAAGTAGAGGCGGTGGAGTGCAGCCTGTGAAGTGGAGGTGGCGGAGTGCAGCCTATGAAGTGGAGGCGGTAAAGTGCAGCCTATGAAGTGGAGGCAGAAGAGTGCTGCTCATTAAGTAGAGGCAGCAGAGTGCAGCCTATTAAGTGGAGTCTGCGGAGTGCCTTATGAAGTGGAGTCGGCGGAGTGCAGCCTATGAAGTAGAGGCGGCGGAGTGCGGCCTATGAAGTAGAGGAATTGGAATGCAGTCTATGAAGTAGAGGCGGTGGAATGCAGCCTATGAAGTAAAGGCAGCAGAGCGCAGCCTATGAAGTAAAGGTGGCAGAGTGCAGCCTATGAAGTAGAGGCGGTGGAGTGCTGTCTATGAAGTAGAGGCGGCGGAGTGCCACCTGGAGTGCAGCCTATGAAGTAGAGGCTGCGGAGTGCGACCTATGAAGTAGAGGCGGCAGAGTGCAGCCTATAAAGTAGAAGTGGCGGAGTGCAGCCTATGAAGTAGAGGCGGCAGAGTACGGCCTATGAAGTAGAGATGGCGGAGTGCGGCCTATGAATTATAGGCGGCGGAGTGCGGCCTATGAAGTGGAGGCGGCGGAGTGCGGGCTATGAAGTAGAGGCGGCAGATTGCGGCCTATGAAATAGAGGCGACGGAGTGCAGCCTATGAAGTAGAGGCAGCAGAGTGCGGCCTATGAAGTAGAGGCGGCAGAGTGCGGCCTATGAAGTATAGGCGGCAGAGTGCAGCCTATGAAGTAGAGGCTGTGGAGTGCAGCCTGTGAAGTGGAGGCGGCGGAGTGCAGCCTATGAAGTGGAGGCGGCAGAGTGCAGCCTATGAAGTGGAGGCAGCAGAGTGCTGCTTATGAAGTAGCGGCGGCAGAGTGCAGCCTATGAAGTGGAGTCGGCGGAGTGCACCTATGAAGTGGAGTCGTGGAGTGCAGCCTATGAAGTAGAGGCGGCGGAGTGTAGCTAATGAAGTAGAAGCGGCAGAGTGCAGATTTTGAAGTAGAGGCGGTGGAGTGTGGCCTATGAAGTAGAGGCAGTGGAATGCAGCCTATGAGGTAGGAGTGGTGGAATGCAGCCTATGAAGTAGAGGCGGCGGAGTGCGGCCTATGAAGTAGAGGCGGCAGAGTGCGGCCTATGAAGTGGAGGTGGCGGAGTGCAGCCTATGAAGTGGAGGCAGCGGAGTGCAACCTATGAAGTAGAGGCGGCAGATTGCGGCCTATGAAATAGAGGCAACAAAGTGCAGCCTATGAAGTAGAGGTGGCAGAGTGTGACCTATGCAGTAGAGGCGGCAGAGTGCGGCCTATGAAGCACAGGCGGCAGAGTGCGGCCTATGAAGTAGAGGTGGCAGAGTACGGGCTATGAAGTAGAGGTGGTGGAGTGCAGCCTATGAAGTAGAGGCGGCGGAGAGGTGGCGGAGTGCAGTGTAGGAAGTAGAGGCGGCAGAGTGCGGCCTATGAAGTAGAGACGGGGAAGTGCGGCCTATGAAGTAGAGGCGGCGGAGAGCGGCCTATGAAGTAGAGGTGACAGAGTGCAGCCTATGAAGTAGAGGTGGCCAGAGTGCAGCCTATGAAGTAGAGGCATCAGAGTGCGGCCTATGAAGTACAGGTGGCAGCCTATGAAGTAGAGGCGGCGGAGAGTGTGGCCTATGAAGTAGAGTTGGCAGAGTGCGGGCTATGAAGTAGAGGCACTGGAGTGCAGCCTATGAAGTAGAGGCGGCAGATTGCTGCCTATGAAGTAGAGGCGGCGGAGTGCAGCCTATGAAGTAGAGGCAGTGGAGTGCAGTCTATGAAGTAGAGGCGGCAGAGTGCAGCCTGGAGTGCAGCCTATGAAGTAGAGGTGGCGGAGTGCAGCCTATGAAGTAGAGGCGGTGGAGTGCAGCCTGTGAAGTGGAGGAGACGGAGTGAAGCCTGAGAAGTAGAGGTGGCGGAGTGCAGCCTATGAAGTAGAAGCGGCGGAGTGCAGCTTATGAAGTAGAGGCGGTGGAGTGCGGCCTATGAAGTATAGGAATTGGAATGCAGTCTATGAAGTAGAGGTGGCGGAGCGCAGCCTTTGAAGTAGAGGCGGTGGAGTGCAACCTGTGAAGTGGAGGTGGCGGAGTGCAGCCTATGAAGTGGAGGCGGTAAAGTGCAGCCTATGAAGTGGAGGCGGAAGAGTGCTGCTCATTAAGTAGAGGCGGCAGAGTGCAGCCTATTAAGTGGAGTCTGCGGAGTGCCTTATGAAGTGGAGTCGGCGGAGTGCAGCCTATGAAGTAAAGGCGGCGGAGTGCGGCCTATGAAGTAGAGGAATTGGAATGCAGTCTATGAAGTAGAGGCGGTGGAATGCAGCCTATGAAGTAAAGGCAGCAGAGCGCAGCCTATGAAGTAAAGGTGGCAGAGCGCGGCCTATGAAGTAGAGGCGGTGGAGTGCTGTCTATGAAGTAGAGGCGGCGGAGTGCCACCTGGAGTGCAGCCTATGAAGTAGAGGCTGCGGAGTGCGACCTATGAAGTAGAGGCGGCGGAGTGCAGCCTATAAAGTAGAGGTGGCGGAGTGCAGCCTATGAAGTAGAGGCGGCAGAGTACGGCCTATGAAGTAGAGATGGCGGAGTGCGGCCTATGAATTGTAGGCCGCGGAGTGCGGCCTATGAAGTGGAGGCGGCGGAGTGCGGGCTATGAAGTTGAGGCGGCAGATTGCGGCCTATGAAATAGAGGCGACGGAGTGCAGCCTATGAAGTAGAGGCAGCAGAGTGCGGCCTATGAAGTAGAGGCGGCAGAGTGCGGCCTATGAAGTATAGGCGGCAGAGTGCAGCCTATGAAGTAGAGGCTGTGGAGTGCAGCCTGTGAAGTGGAGGCGGCGGAGTGCAGCCTATGAAGTGGAGGCGGCAGAGTGCAGCCTATGAAGTGGAGGCAGCAGAGTGCTGCTTATGAAGTAGCGGCGGCAGAGTGCAGCCTATGAAGTGGAGTCGGCGGAGTGCACCTATGAAGTGGAGTCGTGGAGTGCAGCCTATGAAGTAGAGGCGGCGGAGTGTAGCTAATGAAGTAGAAGCGGCAGAGTGCAGATTTTGAAGTAGAGGCGGTGGAGTGTGGCCTATGAAGTAGAGGCAGTGGAATGCAGCCTATGAGGTAGGAGTGGTGGAATGCAGCCTATGAAGTAGAGGCGGCGGAGTGCGGCCTATGAAGTAGAGGCGGCAGAGTGCGGCCTATGAAGTGGAGGTGGCAGAGTGCAGCCTATGAAGTGGAGGCAGCGGAGTGCAACCTATGAAGTAGAGGCGGCAGATTGCGGCCTATGAAATAGAGGCAACAAAGTGCAGCCTATGAAGTAGAGGTGGCAGAGTGTGACCTATGCAGTAGAGGCGGCAGAGTGCAGCCTATGAAGCACAGGCGGCAGAGTGCGGCCTATGAAGTAGAGGTGGCAGAGTGCGGGCTATGAAGTAGAGGTGGTGGAGTGCAGCCTATGAAGTAGAGGCGGCGGAGAGGTGGCGGAGTGCAGTGTAGGAAGTAGAGGCGGCAGAGTGCGGCCTATGAAGTAGAGAAGGGGAAGTGCGGCCTATGAAGTAGAGGCGGCGGAGAGCGGCCTATGAAGTAGAGGTGACAGAGTGCAGCCTATGAAGTAGAGGTGGCCAGAGTGCAGCCTATGAAGTAGAGGCATCAGAGTGCGGCCTATGAAGTACAGGTGGCAGAGTGTGGCCTATGAAGTAGAGTTGGCAGAGTGCGGGCTATGAAGTAGAGGCACTGGAGTGCAGCCTATGAAGTAGAGGCGGCAGATTGCTGCCTATGAAGTAGAGGCGGCGGAGTGCAGCCTATGAAGTAGAGGCAGCGGAGTGCAGTCTATGAAGTAGAGGCGGCAGAGTGCAGCCTGGAGTGCAGCCTATGAAGTAGAGGTGGCGGAGTGCAGCCTATGAAGTAGAGGCGGTGGAGTGCAGCCTGTGAAGTGGAGGAGGCGGAGTGCAGCCTGAGAAGTAGAGGTGGCGGAGTGCAGCCTATGAAGTGGAGGCGGCGGAGTGCTGCTTATGAAGTAGAGGCGGTTGAGTGCAGCCTATGAAGTGAAGTAGGCGGATTACAGGCTATGAAGTGGAGTCGGCGGAGTGCACCTATGAAGTGGAGTCAGCGGAGAGTGCAGCCTATGAAGTAGAGGCGGCGGAGTATAGCTAATGAAGTAGAAGCGGCGGAGTGCAGCTTATGAAGTAGAGGCGGTGGATTGCGGCCTATGAAGTAGAGGAATTGGAATGCAGTCTATGAAGTAGAGGTGGCAGAGCGCAGCCTTTGAAGTAGAGGCGGTGGAGTGCAGCCTGTGAAGTGGAGGCGGCGGAGTGCAGCCTATGAAGTGGAGGCGGCAAAGTGCAGCCTATGAAGTGGAGGCGGAAGAGTGGTGCTCATTAAGTAGAGGCGGCAGAGTGCAGCCTATGAATTGGAGTCTGCGGAGAGGTGGAGGAGTGCAGTGTAGGAAGTAGAGGCTGCAGAGTGCGGCCTATTAAGTAGAGGTGGCGGAGTGCGGCCTATGAAGTAGAGGCAGCAGACTGCAGCCTATGAAGTAGAGGCGCTGGAGTGCAGCCTATGAAGTAGAGGCGGCGGAGAGGTGGCGGAGTGCAGTGTAGGAAGTAGAGGCGGTGGAGTGCGGCCTATGAAGTAGAGACGGCAGAGTGCAGCCTATGATGTAGAGGCGGCGGAGAGGAGGCACAGTGCAGTGTAGGAAGTAGAGGTGGCAGAGTGCGGCCTATGAAGTAGAGGTGGCAGAGTGTGGCCTATGAAGTAGAGGCGGCAGAGTACAGTCTATGAAGTAGAGGCAGCGGAGTGCAGCCTGGAGTGCAGCCTATGAAGTAGAGACGGTGGAGCGCAGCCTATCAAGTAAAGGCGGCAGATTGCAGCCTATGAAGTAGAGGCGGCGGAGTGCAGTCTATGAAGTAGAAGAGGCGGAGTGCAGCCTATGAAGTAGAGGCGGCGGAATGCAGTCTATGAAGTAGAGGCGGCGGAGTGCAGCCTGGAGCGTAGCCTGTGAAGTAGAGGAAGCAGAGTGCAGCGCAAGAAGTAGAGGCGGCAGAGTGCGGCCTATGAAGTAGAAGTAGCAGAGTGCAGCCAATTAAGTGGAGGTGGCGAAGTGCATTCTACAAAGTGGAGGCAGCGTAGTGCAGCCTATGAAGTGGAGGCGGAGGAGTACAGCCTATGAAGTAGAGGTGGCAGAGTGCAGCCAATTAAGTAGAGGTGGCGGAGTGCGGCCTATGAAGTAGAGGTGGCGGAATGCAGCCTATGAAGTAGAGGTGGTGGAGTGCGGCCTATTAAGTAGAGGTGGCATATTCTCGCCTATGAAGTAGAGGTGACAGATTGCGGCCTATGAAGTAGAGGCAGCAGAGTGCAGCCTATCAAGTAGAGGCAGCGGAGTGCGGTCTATGAAGTAGAGGCGGCAGAGTGCAGCCTGGAGTGCAGCCTATGAAGTAGAGGTGGCGGAGCGCAGCCTATGAAGTAGAAGCAGCGGAGTGCAGCCTGTGAAGTGGAGGCGGCGGAGTGCAGCCTATGAAGTGGAGGCAGCGGAGTGCTGCTTATAAACTAGAGGTGGCGGAGTGCAGCCTATGAAGTGGAGTCGGCGGAGTGCAGCCTATGAAGTAGAGGCGGCAGAGTGTAGCTAATGAAGTAGAAGCGGCGGAGTGCAGCTTATGAAGTAGAGGCGGTGGAGTGCGGCCTATGAAGTAGAGGCATTGGAATGCAGCCTATGAAGTAGGAGCGGTGGAATGCAGCCTATGAAGTAGAGGCGGCAGAGTGCGGCCTATGAAGTAGAGGCAGCGGAGTGCGGCCTATGAAGTGGAGGCAGCGGAGTGCAGCCTATAAAGTGGAGGCAGCGGAGTGTGACCTATGAAGTAGAGGCGGCAGAGTGCGACCTATGCAGTAGAGGCGGCAGAGTGCGGCCTATGAAGTAGAGGTGGCAGGGTGCGGGCTATGAAGTAGAGGCGGTGGAGTGCAGCCTATGAAGTAGAGGCGGTGGAGAGGTGGCGGAGTGCAGTGTAGGAAGTAGAGGCAGTAGAGTGCGGCCTATGAAGTAGCGACGGCGGAGAGTGGCCTATGAAGTAGAGGCGGCAGAGTGCGGCCTATGAAGTTGAGGAAGCAGAGTGTGGCCTATGAAGTAGAGGTGGCAGAGTGTAGCTAATGAAGTAGAAGCGGCGGAGTGCAGCTTATGAAGTAGAGGCGATGGAGTGCAGCCTATGAAGTAGAGGCATTGGAATGCAGGCTATGAAGTAGGGGCGGCGGAGTGCAGCCTATGAAGTAGAGGCAGCAGATTGCAGCCTATGAAATAGAGGCGACGGAGTGCAGCCTATGAAGTAGAGGCGGCAGAGTGTGGCCTATGAAGCAGAGGGGGCAGAGTGCGGCCTATGAAGTACAGGCAGTGGAGTGCGGCCTATGAAGTAGAGGCAGCAGAGTGCGGCCTATGAAGTACAGGCGGCGGAGTGCAGCCTATAAAGTAGAGGTGGCAGAGTGCGGGCTATGAAGTAGAGGCGGTGGAGTGCAGCCTATGAAGTAGAGGCAGCAGAGATGTGGTGGAGTGCAGTGTAGGAAGTAGAGGAGGCAGAGTGCGGCCTATTAAGTAGAGGCGGCGGAGTGTGGCCTATTAAGTAGAGGCGGCAGAATGCAGCCTATGAAGTAGAGGCGGCAGAGTGCGGCCTATGAAGTAGAGACGGCGGAGTGTGGCCTATGAAGTAGAGGCAGCGGAGCCCAGCCTATGAAGTAAAGGCAGCGGAGAGGTGGCGAAGTGCAGCGTACAAAGTAGAGGTGGCGGAGTGCGACCTATGAAGTGGAGGCGGCGGAGTGCGGCCTATGAAGTAGAGGTGGCGGAGTGCGTCCTATGAAGTAGAGGCGGTGGAGTGCGGTCTATGAAGGAGAGGCGGCAGAGAGCGGCCTATGAAGTAGAGGCGGTGGAGAGCAGCCTATGAAGTGGAGGTGGCAGAGTGCAGCCTATGAAGTGGAGGCAGCGGAGTGCTGCGGAGTGCGGCCTATGAAGTAGAGGCGGTGGAGTGCGGCCTATGAAGTAGAGATGGCAGAATGCAGCATATGAAGTAGAGGTGGTGGAGTGCGGCCTAAGAAGTAGAGGCGGCAGATTGCAGCCTATGAAGTAGAGGCGGCGGTGTGCAGTCTATGAAGTAGAAGAGGCGCAGTGCAGTGTACGAAGTAGAGGCAGCGGAGTGCGGCCTATGAAGTAGAGGTGGTAGAGTGCAGCCAATTAAGTGGAGGCGGCAAAGTGCAGTCTAGGAAGTGGAGGCAGCGGAGTGCAGCCTATGAATTGGAGGCGGTGGAGTACGACCTATGAAGTAGAGGTGGCAGATTGTGGACTATGAAGTAGAGGTGGCAGATTGGGGCCTATAAAGTAGAGGCGGCGGAGTGCAGCCTATGAAGTGGAGGCAGTGGAGTGCAGCCTATGAAGTAGAGGCGGCAGAGTGCAACTGGGAGTGCAGCCTATGAAGTAGAGGTGGCAGAGCGCAGCCTATGAAGTAGAGGCGGTGGAGTGCAGCCTGAGAAGTGGAGGCGGCGGAGTGCAGCCTATGAAGTGGAGGCGGCAGAGTGCAGCCTATGAAGTGGAGGCGGCGGAGTGCTGCTTATGAAGTAGAGGTGGCAGAGTGCTGCCTATGAAGTGGAGTCGGTGGAGTGCACCTATGAAGTGGAGTCGGCGGAGTGCAGCCTATGAAGTAGAGGCAGCGGAGTGTAGCTAATGAAGAAGAAGCGGCAGAGTGCAGCTTATGAAGTTGAAGCGGTGGAGTGCGGCCTATGAAGTAGAGGCATTGGAATGCAGTCTATGAAGTAGAGGCGGTGGAATGCAGCCTATGAAGTAGAGGCAGCAGAGCGCAGCCTATGAAGTAAAGGTGGCGGAGTGCTGCCTATAAAGTAGAGGTGGCAGAGTGCGGCCTATGAAGTCGAGGCGGCGGAGTGCAGCCTATGAAGTAGAGGTGGCGTAGTGCAGCCTATGAAGTAGAAGTGGCGGAGTGCGGCCTATGAAGTAGAGATGGCGGAGTGCGGCCTATGAAGTGGAGGCTGCAGATTGTAGCTAATGAAGTAGAAGCGGCAGAGTGTAGCTTATGAAGTAGAGGCGGTGGAGTGCGGCCTATGAAGTAGAGGCATTGGAATGCAGCCTATGAAGTAGGGGCAGTGGAATGCAGCCTATGAAGTAGAGGCGGCGGAGTGCGGCCTATGAAGTAGAGGCGGCAGACTGCAGTCTATGAAGTAGAGGCGGCGGAGTGCAGCCTGGAGTGCAGCCTATGAAGTAGAGGCGGCGGAGTACGGTCTATGAAGTAGAGGCGGCAGAGTGCGGCCTATAAAATAGAGGCGGTGGAGTACAGTCTATGAAGTAGAGGCGGCGGAGTGCAGCCTGGAGTACAGCCTATGAAGTAGAGGTGGCAGAGTGCAGCCTATGAAGTAGAGGTGGCAGAGTGCGGCCTATTAAGTAGAGGCGGCGGAGTGCAGCCTATGAATTAGAGGCGGCAGAATGCAGCCTATGAAGTAGAGGTGGCAGAGTGCGGCCTATTAAGTAGAGGCGGCGTAGTGCAGCCTATGAAGAAGAGGCAGCAGAATGCAGCCTATGAAGTAGAGGTGGTGGAGTGCGGCCTATGAAGTAGAGGAGGCAGATTGCGGCCTATGAAGTAGAGGTGGCGGAGTCCGGCCTATGAAGTAGAGGTGGCAGAGTGTGGCCTATGAAGTAGAGGCAGTGGAGTACACTCTATGAGGTAGAGGCAGAGGAGTGCAGCCTGGAGTGCAGCCTATGAAGTAGAGGCGGCATAGTGCGGCCTATGAAGTAGAGACGGCGGAGTGTGGCCTTTGAAGTAGAGGCAGCGGAGCCCAGCCTATGAAGTAAAGGCAGCGGAGAGGTGGCGGAGTGCAGCGTACGAAGTAGAGGTGGCGGAGTGCGACCTATGATGTGGAGGCGGTGGAGTGCGGCCTATGAAGTAGAGGCGGCAGAGTGCGTCCTATGAAGTAGAGGCGGTGGAGTGCGGCCTATGAAGTAGAGGCGGCAGATTGCAGCCTATGAAGTAGACGCGGCGGTGTGCAGTCTATGAAGTAGAAGAGGCACAGTGCAGCCTATGAAGTAGAGGCGGCGGAGTGCAGTCTATGAAGAAGAGGCAGCGGAGTGCAGCCTGGAGCGCAACCTATGAAGTAGAGGCAGCGGAGTGCAGTGTACGAAGTAGAGGCAGCTGAGTGCGGCCTATGAAGTAGAGGTGGCAGAGTGAAGCCAATTAAGTAGAGGCGGCGAAGTGCAGCCTATGAAGTGGAGGCGGTGGAGTGCAGCCTATAAAGTGGAGGCGGCGGAGTGCAGCCTATGAAGTGGAGGCAGCGGAGTACAGCAGAGTGAGGCCTATGAAGTAGAGGCGGCGAAGTGCGGCCTATGAAGTAGAGGCGGCATAATGCAGCCAATGAAGTAGAGGTGGTAGAGTGTGGCCTATGAAGTAGAGGTGGCAGATTGTGGCCTATGAAGTAGAGGTGGCAGATTGCGGCCTATGAAGTAGAGGCGGCGGAGTGCAGCCTATTAAGTAGAGGCAGCGGAGTGCAGTCTATTAAGTAGAGGCGGCAGAGTGCAGCCTGGAGTGCAGCCTACGAAGTAGAGGTGGCGGAGCGCAGCCTGTGAAGTGGAGGCGGCGGAGTGCAGCCTATGAAGTGGAGGCAGCGGAGTACAGCAGAGTGAGGCCTATGAAGTAGAGGCGGCGGAGTGCGGCCTATGAAGTAGAGATGGCAGAGTGCGGCCTATGAAGTAGAGGTTGCTGAGTGCGGCCTATGAAGTAGAGGCGGCAGAATGCAGCCTATGAAGTAGAGGCGGCAGAGTGCGTCCTATGAAGTAGAGGCGGTAGAGTACAGTCTATGAAGTAGAGGCGGCGGAGTGCAGCCTGGAGTGCAGCCTATGAAGTACAGGCAGCAGAATGCGGCATATGAAGTAGAGGCTGCGGAATGCGGCGTATGAAGTAGAGGTGGTGGAGTGCGGCCTATGAAGTAGAGGCAGCGGAATGCAGTCTATGAAGTAGTAGAGACGGAGTGCAGACCATATAGGAGAGGCGAGGAGTGCAGTCTATGAAGTAGAAGAGGCGAAGTGCAGCCTATGAAGTAGAGGCGGCGGAGTGCTGCTTATGAAGTAGAGGTGGCAGAGTGCAGCCTATAAAGTGGAGTAGGCGGAGTGCAGCCTATGAAGTGGAGTCGGCAGAGTGCAGCCTATGAAGTAGAGGCGGCGGAGTGTAGCCTATGAAGTAGAGGCGGTGGAGTGCGGCCTATGAAGTAGAGACAGTGGAGTGCAGCCTATGAAGTAGAGGCGGCAGAGTGTGGCCTATGAAGTAGAGGCGACAGAGTGCGGCCTATGAAGTACAGGCGGCAGAGTGCGGCCTATGAAGTAGAGGTGGCAGAGTGCGGGCTATGAAGTAGAGGCGGCGGAGTGCAGCCTATGAAGTAGAGGCGGCGGAGAGGTGGTGGAGTGCAGAGTAGGAAGTAGAGGTGGCAGAGTGCGGCCTATGAAGTAGAGATGGCGGAGTGCGGCCTATGAAGTAGAGGCAGCGGAGTCCGGCCTATGAAGTAGAGGTGGCAGAGTGCGGCCTATGAAGTACAGGCTGCGGAGTGCGGCCTATGAAGTAGAGGTGGCAGAGTGCGGGCTATGAAGTAGAGGCGGTGGAGTGCAGCCTATGAAGTAGAGGCAGTGGAGATACTGCGGAGTGCAGTGTAGGAAGTAGAGGTGGCTAAGTGCGGCCTATTAAGTAGAGGCGGCGGAGTGCGGTCTATGAAGTAGAGGCGGCAGAATGCAGCCTATGAAGTAGAGGCGGCAGAGTGCAGCCTGTGAAGTGGAGGCGGCGGAGTGCAGCAGAGTGAGGCCTATGATGTAGAGGCGGCAGAGTGCTGCCTATGAAGGAGAGGCGGAGGAATGCAGCCTATGAAGTAGAGGTGGTGGAGTGCAGCCTATGAAGTAGAGGTGGCAGATTGTGGCCTATGAAGTAGAGGTGGTAGATTGCTGCCTATGAAGTAGAGGCGGCAGAGTGCAGCCTATGAAGTAGAGGCAGCGGAGTGCAGTCTATGAAGTAGAGGCGGCAGAGTGCAGGCTGGAGTGCAGCCTATGAAGTAAAGGTGGCAGAGTGCAGCCTATGAAGTAGAGGCGGCGGAGTGCAGCCTGTGAAGTGGAGGAGGCGGAGTGCAGCCTGAGAAGTGGAGGCGGCGGAGTGCAGCCTATGAAGTGGAGGCGGCGGAGTGCTGCTTATGAAGTAGAGGCGGTTGAGTGCAGCCTATGAAGTGAAGTAGGCGGATTACAGCCTATGAAGTGGAGTCGGCGGAGTGCACCTATGAAGTGGAGTCAGCGGAGAGTGCAGCCTATGAAGTAGAGGCGGCGGAGTATAGCTAATGAAGTAGAAGCGGCGGAGTGCAGCTAATGAAGTAGAGGCGGTAGAGTGCGGCCTATGAAGTAGAGGAATTGGAATGCAGTCTATGAAGTAGAGGTGGCGGAGCGCAGCCTTTGAAGTAGAGGCGGTGGAGTGCAGCCTGTGAAGTGGAGGCGGCGGAGTGCAGTCTATGAAGTAGAGGCGGCAGAGTGCAGGCTGGAGTACAGCCTATGAAGTAGAGGTGGCGGAGTGCAGCCTATGAAGTAGAGGCGGCGGAGTGCAGCCTGTGAAGTGGAGGAGGTGGAGTGCATCCTGAGAAGTGGAGGTGGCGGAGTGCAGCCTATGAAGTGGAGGCGGCGGAGTGCTGCTTATGAAGTAGAGGCGGTTGAGTGCAGCCTATGAAGTGAAGTAGGTGGATTACAGCCTATGAAGTGGAGTCGGCGGAGTGCACCTATGAAGTGGAGTCAGCGGAGAGTGCAGCCTATGAAGTAGAGGCGGCGGAGTATAGCTAATGAAGTAGAAGCGGCGGAGTGCAGCTTATGAAGTAGAGGCGGTGGAGTGCGGCCTATGAAGTAGAGGAATTGGAATGCAGTCTATGAAGTAGAGGTGGCGGAGCGCAGCCTTTGAAGTAGAGGCGGTGGAGTGCAGCCTGTGAAGTGGAGGCGGCAGAGTGCAGCCTATGAAGTGGAGGCGGCAAAGTGCAGCCTATGAAGTGGAGGCGGAAGAGTGCTGCTCATTAAGTAGAGGCGGCAGAGTGAAGCCTATGAAGTGGAGTCTGCAGAGTGCCTTATGAAGTGGAGTCGGCGGAGTGCAGCCTATGAAGTAGAGGCGGCGGAGTATAGTTAATGAAGTAGAAGCGGCGCAGTGCAGCTTATGTAGTAGAGGCGGTAGAGTGCGGCCTATGAAGTAGAGGAATTGGAATGCAGTCTATGAAGTGGAGGCGGTGGAATGCAGCCTATGAAGTAGAGGCAGCAGAGCGCAGCCTATGAAGTAAAGGTGGCGGAGTGCGGCCTATGAAGTAGAGGTGGCGGATTGCTGTCTATGAAGTAGAGGCGGCGGAGTGCCACCTGGAGTACAGCCTATAAAGTAGAGGCGGCGGAGTGCGACCTATGAAGTAGAGGCGGCGGAGTGCAGCCTATAAAGTAGAGGTGGCGGAGTGCAGCCTATGAAGTAGAGGCGGCAGAGTACGGCCTATGAAGTAGAGATGGCAGAGTGCGGCCTATGAAGTGTAGGCGGCGGAGTGCGGCCTATGAAGTGGAGGCGGCGGAGTGCAGGCTATGAAGTAGAGGTGGCAGATTGCGGCCTATGAAATAGAGGCGACGGAGTGCAGCCTATGAAGTAGAGGCAGCAGAGTGCGGCCTATGAAGTAGAGGCGACAGAGTGCGGCCTATGAAGTATAGGCGGCAGAGTGCAGCCTATGAAGTAGAAGCTGTGGAGGGCAGCCTGTGAAGTGGAGGCGGCGGAGTGCAGCCTATGAAGTGGAGGCGGCAGAGTGCAGCCTATGAAGTGGAGGCGGCAGAGTGCTGCTTATGAAGTAGCGGCGGCAGAGTGCAGCCTATGAAGTGGAGTCGGCGGAGTGCACCTATGAAGTGGAGTCGTGGAGTGCAGCCTATGAAGTAGAGGCGGCGGAGTGTAGCTAATGAAGTAGAAGCGGCAGAGTGCAGCTTTTGAAGTAGAGGCGGTGGAGTGCGGCCTATGAAGTAGAGGCAGTGGAATGCAGCCTATGAGGTAGGAGCAGTGGAATGCAGTCTATGAAGTAGAGGCGGCGGAGTGCGGCCTATGAAGTAGAGGCGGTGGAGTGCGGCCTATGAAGTGGAGGTGGTGGAGTGCAGCCTATGAAGTGGAGGCAGCGGAGTGCAACCTATGAAGTAGAGGCGGCAGATTGCGGCCTATGAAATAGAAGCAACAAAGTGCAGCCTATGAAGTAGAGGTGGCAGAGTGCGACCTATGCAGTAGAGGCGGCAGAGTGCGGCCTATGAAGCACAGGCGGCAGAGTGCGGCCTATGAAGTAGAGGTGGCAGAGTGCGGGCTATGAAGTAGAGGTGGTGGAGTGCAGCCTATGAAGTAGAGGCGGCGGAGAGGTGGCGGAGTGCAGTGTAGGAAGTAGAGGCGGCAGAGTGCGGCCTATGAAGTAGAGATGGGGGAGTGCGGCCTATGAAGTAGAGGCGGCGGAGTGCGGCCTATGAAGTAGAGGTGACAGAGTGCAGCCTATGAGGTAGAGGTGGCAGAGTGCAGCCTATGAAGTAGACGCATCAGAGTGCGGCCTATGAAGTACAGGTGGCAGAGTGTGGCCTATGAAGTAGAGGTGGCAGAGTGTGGGCTATGAAGTAGAGGCACTGGAGTGCAGCCTATGAAGTAGAGGCAGCGGAGAGGTGGCGGAGTGCAGTGTAGGAAGTAGAGGCGGCAGAGTGCGGCCTATGAAGTAGGGACGGCAGAGTGCAGCCTATGATGTAGAGGCGGCGGAGAGGTGGCGGAGTGCAGTGTAGGAAGTAGAGGCGGCAGAGTGCGGCCTATGAAGTAGAGGTGGCAGAGTGCGGGCTATGAAGTAGAGGTGGTGGAGTGCAGCCTATGAAGTAGAGGCGGCGGAGAGGTGGCGGAGTGCAGTGTAGGAAGTAGAGGCGGCAGAGTGCGGCCTATGAAGTAGAGATGGGGGAGTGCGGCCTATGAAGTAGAGGCGGCGGAGTGCGGCCTATGAAGTAGAGGTGACAGAGTGCAGCCTATGAGGTAGAGGTGGCAGAGTGCAGCCTATGAAGTAGACGCATCAGAGTGCGGCCTATGAAGTACAGGTGGCAGAGTGTGGCCTATGAAGTAGAGGTGGCAGAGTGTGGGCTATGAAGTAGAGGCACTGGAGTGCAGCCTATGAAGTAGAGGCAGCGGAGAGGTGGCGGAGTGCAGTGTAGGAAGTAGAGGCGGCAGAGTGCGGCCTATGAAGTAGGGACGGCAGAGTGCAGCCTATGATGTAGAGGCGGCGGAGAGGAGGCACAGTGCAGTGTAGGAAGTAGAGGTGGCAGAGTGCGGCCTATGAAGTAGAGATGGCAGAGTGTGGCCTATGAAGTAGAGGCGGCAGAGTATAGTCTATGAAGTAGAGGCAGCGGAGTGCAGCCTATGAATTAGAGGTGACAGAGTGCAGCCTATGAAGTAGAGGTGGCAGAGTGCAGCCTATGAAGTAGAGGCATCAGAGTGCGGCCTATGAAGTACAGGTGGCAGAGTGTGGCCTATGAAGTAGAGGTGGCAGAGTGCGGGCTATGAAGTAGAGGCACTGGAGTGCAGCCTATGAAGTAGAGGCTGCGGAGAGGTGGCGGAGTGCAGTGTAGGAAGTAGAGGCGGCGGAGTGCGGCCTATGAAGTAGAGACGGCAGAGTGCAGCCTATGATGTAGAGGCGGCGGAGAGGAGGCACAGTGCAGCCTATGAAGTAGAGATGGTGGAGCGCAGCCTATGAAGTAAAGGCGGCAGATTGCAGCCTATGAAGTAGAGGCGGCGGAGTGCAGTCTATGAAGTAGAAGAGGCGGAGTGCAGCTTATGAAGTAGAGGCGGCGGAGTGCAGTCTATGAAGTAGAAGAGGCGGAGTGCAGCCTGGAGCGTAGCCTGTGAATGAGAGGCAGCAGAGTGCAGCGCAAGAAGTAGAGGCGGCAGAGTGCGGCCTATGAAGTAGAAGTAGCAGAGTGCAGCCAATTAAGTGGAGGTGGCGAAGTGCAGCCTATGAAGTGGAGGCGGAGGAGTGCGGCCTATGAAGTAGAGGTGGCAGAGTGCAGCCAATTAAGTAGAGGTGGCGGAGTGCGGCCTATGAAGTAGAGGTGGCGGAGTGCGGCCTATGAAGTAGAGGTGGCGGAATGCAGCCTATGAAGTAGAGGTGGTGGAGTGCGGCCTATTAAGTAGAGGTGGCATATTCTCGCCTATGAAGTAGAGGTGGCAGATTGCGGCCTATGAAGTAGAGGCAGCAGAGTGCAGCCTATCAAGTAGAGGCAGCGGAGTGCAGTCTGTGAAGTAGAGGCGGCAGAGTGCAGCCTGGAGTGCAGCCTATGAAGTAGAGGTGGCGGAGCGCAGCCTATGAAGTAGAAGCAGCGGAGTGCAGCCTGTGAAGTGGAGGCGGCGGAGTGCAGCCTATGAAGTGGAGGCAGCGGAGTGCTGCTTATAAACTAGAGGTGGCAGAGTGCAGCCTATGAAGTGGAGTCGGCGGAGTGCAGCCTATGAAGTAGAGGCGGCGGAGTGTAGCTAATGAAGTAGAAGCGGCGGAGTGCAGCTCATGAAGTAGAGGCGGTGGAGTGCGGCCTATGAAGTAGAGGCATTGGAATGCAGCCTATGAAGTAGGAGAGGTGGAATGCAGCCTATGAAGTAGAGGCGGCAGAGTGCGGCCTATGAAGTAGAGGCGGCGGAGTGTGGCCTATGAAGTTGAGGCAGCGGAGTGCAGCCTATGAAGTGGAGTCAGCGGAGTGTGACCTATGAAGTAGAGGCGGCAGATTGCGGCCTATGAAATAGAGGCAAGAGAGTGCAGCCTATGAAGTAGAGGTGGCAGAGTGCGACCTATGCAGTAGAGGCGGCAGAGTGCGGCCTATGAAGTACAGGCGGCAGAGTGCGGCCTATGAAGTAGAGGTGGCAGGGTGCGGGCTATGAAGTAGAGGCGGTGGAGTGCAGCCTATGAAGTAGAGGCGGCGGAGAGGTGGCGGAGTGCAGTGTAGGAAGTAGAGGTGGCAGAGTACGGCCTATGAAGTAGAGACGGCGGAGTGTGGCCTATGAAGTAGAGGCGGCGGAGTGCGGCCTATGAAGTACAGGTGACGGAGTGCAGCCTATGAAGTAGAGGCGGCAGAGTGCGGCCTATAAAGTAGAGGCGGCAGAGTACGGCCTATGAAGTACAGGTGGCAGAGTGCGGGCTATGAAGTAGAGGCACTGGAGTGTAGCCTATGAAGTAGAGGCTGTGGAGAGGTGGCGGAGTGCAGTGTAGGAAGTAGAGGCTGCAGAGTGCGGCCTATTAAGTAGAGGCAGCAAAGTGCAGCCTATGAAGTAGAGGCAGCAGAGTGCAGCCTATGAAGTAGAGGCGCTGGAGTGCAGGCTATGAAGTAGAGGCGGCGGAGTATAGCTAATGAAGTAGAAGCGGCAGAGTGCAGCTTATGAAGTAGAGGCGGTGGAGTGCGGCCTATTAAGTAGAGGAATTGGAATGCAGCCTATGAAGTAGAGGCAGCAGAGCGCAGCCTATGAAGTAAAGGTGGTGGAGTGCAGCCTATGAAGTAGAGGCGGCAGAGTGCGACCTATGAAGTAGAGGCGGCAGAGTACGGCCTATGAAGTAGAGATGGCGGAGTGCGGCCTATGAAGTGTAGGTGGCGGAGTGCGGCCTATGAAGTGGAGGCGGCGGAGTGCAGCCTATGAAGTAGAGGCGGCAGAGTACGGCCTATGAAGTAGAGATGGCGGAGTGCGGCCTATGAAGTGTAGGCGGCGGAGTGCGGCCTATGAAGTGGAGGCGGCGGAGTGCAGGCTATGAAGTAGAGGCGGCAGATTGCGGCCTATGAAATTGAGGCGACGGAGTGCAGCCTATGAAGTAGAGGCAGCAGAGTGCGGCCTATGAAGTAGAGGCGGCAGAGTGCGGCCTATGAAGTATAGGCGGCGGAGTGCTGCTTATGAAGTAGAGGCGGTTGAGTGCAGCCTATGAAGTGAAGTAGGCGGATTACAGCCTATGAAGTGGAGTCGGTGGAGTGCACCTATGAAGTGGAGTCAGCGGAGTGTGCAGCCTATGAAGTAGAGGCGGCGGAGTATAGCTAATGAAGTAGAAGCGGCGGAGTGCAGCTTATGAAGTAGAGGCGGTGGAGTGCGGCCTATGAAGTAGAGGAATTGGAATGCAGTCTATGAAGTAGAGGTGGCAGAGCGCAGCCTTTGAAGTAGAGGTGGTGGAGTTCAGCCTCTGAAGTGGAGGCGGCAGAGTGCAGCCTATGAAATGGAGGCAGCAAAGTGCAGCCTATGAAGTGGAGGCGGAAGAGTGCTGCTCATTAAGTAGAGGCGGCAGAGTGCAGCCCATGAAGTGGAGTCTGCAGAGTGCCTTATGAAGTGGAGTCGGCGGAGTGCAGCCTATGAAGTAGAGGCGGCGGAGTATAGCTAATGAAGTAGAAGCGGCGGAGTGCAGCTTATGTAGTAGAGGCGGTGGAGTGCGGCCTATGAAGTAGAGGAATTGGAATGCAGTCTATGAAGTGGAGGCGGTGGAATGCAGCCTATGAAGTAGAGGCAGCAGAGCGCAGCCTATGAAGTAAAGGTGGCAGAGTGCGGCCTATGAAGTAGAGGTGGCGGATTGCTGTCTATGAAGTAGAGGCGGCGGAGTGCCACCTGGAGTGCAGCCTATGAAGTAGAGGCGGCGGAGTGCGACCTATGAAGTAGAGGCGGCGGAGTGCAGCCTATAAAGTAGAGGTGGCGGAGTGCAGCCTATGAAGTAGAGGCGGCAGAGTACGGCCTATGAAGTAGAGATGGCGGAGTGCGGCCTGTGAAGTGTAGGCGGCGGAGTGCGGCCTATGAAGTGGAGGCGGCGGAGTGCAGGCTATGAAGTAGAGGCGGCAGATTGCGGCCTATGAAATAGAGGCGACGGAGTGCAGCCTATGAAGTAGAGGCGGCAGAGTGCGGCCTATGAAGTATAGGCGGCAGAGTGCAGCCTATGAAGTAGAGGCGGCAGAGTGCAGCCTATGAAGTGGAGGCGGCAGAGTGCTGCTTATGAAGTAGCGGCGGCAGAGTGCAGCCTATGAAGTGGAGTCGGCGGAGTGCACCTATGAAGTGGAGTCGTGGAGTGCAGCCTATGAAGTAGAGGTGGCGGAGTGTAGCTAATGAAGTAGAAGCGGCAGAGTGCAGCTTTTGAAGTAGAGGCGGTGGCGTGCGGCCTATGAAGTAGAGGCAGTGGAATGCAGCCTATGAGGTAGGAGCAGTGGAATGCAGCCTATGAAGTAGAGGCGGCGGAGTGCGGCCTATGAAGTAGAGGCGGCGGAGTGCGGCCTATGAAGTGGAGGTGGCGGAGTGCAGCCTATGAAGTGGAGGCAGCGGATTGCAACCTATGAAGTAGAGGCTGCAGAGTGCAGCCTATTAAGTTGAGGCGGCGGAGTGCGGCCTATGAAGTAGAGGCAGCGGAGTGCAGCCTATGAAGTAGAGGCGCTGGAGTGCAGCCTATGAATTAGAGGCGGCGGAGAGGTGGCGGAGTGCAGTGTAGGAAGTAGAGGCGGCGGAGTGCGGCCTATGAAGTAGAGACGGCAGAGTGCAGCCTATGATGTAGAGGCGGCGGAGAGGAGGCACAGTGCAGTGTAGGAAGTAGAGGTGGCAGAGTGCGGCCTATGAAGTAGAGGTGGCAGAGTGTGGCCTATGAAGTAGAGGCGGCAGAGTACAGTCTATGAAGTAGAGGCAGCGGAGTGCAGCCTATGAAGTAGAGGTGACAGAGTGCAGCCTATGAAGTAGAGGTGGCAGAGTGCAGCCTATGAAGTAGAGGCATCAGAGTGCGGCCTATGAAGTACAGGTGGCAGAGTGTGGCCTATGAAGTAGAGGTGGCAGAGTGCGGGCTATGAAGTAGAGGTACTGGAGTGCAGCCTATGAAGTAGAGGCTGCGGAGTGGTGGCGGAGTGCAGTGTAGGAAGTAGAGGCGGCGGAGTTCGGCCTATGAAGTAGAGACGGCAGAGTGCAGCCTATGATGTAGAGGCGGCGGAGAGGAGGCACAGTGCAGCCTATGAAGTAGAGATGGTGGAGCGCAGCCTATGAAGTAAAGGCGGCAGATTGCAGCCTATGAAGTAGAGGCGGCGGAGTGCAGTCTATGAAGTAAAAGAGGCGGAGTGCAGCCTATGAAGTAGAGGCGGCGGAATGCAGTCTATGAAGTAGAGGCGGCGGAGTGCAGCCTGGAGCGTAGCCTGTGAAGTAGAGTCAGCAGAGTGCAGCGCAAGAAGTAGAGGCGGCAGAGTGCGGCCTATGAAGTAGAAGTAGCAGAGTGCAGCCAATTAAGTGGAGGTGGCGAAGGGCATTCTACAAAGTGGAGGCAGCGTAGTGCAGCCTATGAAGTGGAGGCGGAGGAGTGCGGCCTATGAAGTAGAGGTGGCAGAGTGCAGCCAATTAAGTAGAGGTGGCGGAGTGCGGCCTATGAAGTAGAGGTGGCGGAATGCTGCCTATGAAGTAGAGGTGGTGGAGTGCGGCCTATTAAGTAGAGGTAGCATATTCTCGCCTATGAAGTAGAGGTGGCAGATTGCGGCCTATGAAGTAGAGGCAGCAGAGTGCAGCCTATCAAGTAGAGGCAGCGGAGTGCAGTCTGTGAAGTAGAGGCGGCAGAGTGCAGCCTGGAGTGCAGCCTATGAAGTAGAGGTGGCGGAGCGCAGCCTATGAAGTAGAAGCAGCGGAGTGCAGCCTGTGAAGTGGAGGCGGCGGAGTGCAGCCTATGAAGTGGAGGCAGCGGAGTGCTGCTTATAAACTAGAGGCGGCGGAGTGCAGCCTATGAAGTAGAGGCGGCAGAGTGCGGCCTATGAAGTAGAGGCGGCGGAGTGCGGCCTATGAAGTTGAGGCAGCGGAGTGCAGCCTATGAAGTGGAGGCAGCGGAGTGTGACCTATGAAGTAGAGGTGGCAGATTGCGGCCTATGAAATAGAGGCAAGAGAGTGCAGCCTATGAAGTAGAGGCGGCAGAGTGCGACCTATGCAGTAGAGGCGGCAGAGTGCGGCCTATGAAGTACAGGCGGCAGAGTGCGGCCTATGAAGTAGAGGTGGCAGGGTGCGGGCTATGAAGTAGAGGTGGTGGAGTGCAGCCTATGAAGTAGAGGCAGCGGAGAGGTGGCGGAGTGCAGTGTAGGAAGTAGAGGCGGCAGAGTGCGGCCTATGAAGTAGAGACGGCGGAGTGTGGCCGATGAAGTAGAGGCAGCGGAGTGCAGCCTATGAAGTACAGGTGACGGAGTGCAGCCTATGAAGTAGAGGCGGCAGAGTGCGGCCTATAAAGTAGAGGCGGCAGGGTGCGGCCTATGAAGTACAGGTGGCAGAGTGCGGCCTATGAAGTAGAGGTGGCAGAGTGCGGGCTATGAAGTAGAGGCACTGGAGTGCAGCCTATGAAGTAGAGGCTGTGGAGAGGTGGCGGAGTGCAGTGTAGGAAGTAGAGGCTGCAGAGTACGGCCTATTAAGTAGAGGGGGCAAAGTGCAGCCTATGAAGTAGAGGCAGCAGAGTGCAGCCTATGAAGTAGAGGCGCTGGAGTGCAGGCTATGAAGTAGAGGCGGCGGAGTATAGCTAATGAAGTGGAAGCGGCAGAGTGCAGCTTATGAAGTAGAGGCGGTGGAGTGCGGCCTATGAAGTAGAGGAATTGGAATGCAGTCTATGAAGTAGAGGCGGTGGAATGCAGCCTATGAAGTAGAGGCAGCAGAGCGCAGCCTATGAAGTAAAGGTGGCGGAGTGCGGCCTATGAAGTAGAGGCGGCAGAGTGCTGTCTATGAAGTAGAGGCGGCGGAGTGCCACCTGGAGTGCAGCCTATGAAGTAGAGGCGGCGGAGTGCGACCTATGAAGTAGAGGCGGCGGAGTGCAGCTTATAAAGTAGAGGTGTCGGAGTGCAGCCTATGAAGTAGAGGCGGCAGAATACGGCCTATGAAGTAGAGATGGCGGAGTGCGGCCTATGAAGTGTAGGCGGCGGAGTGCGGCCTATGAAGTGGAGGCGGCGGAGTGCAGGCTATGAAGTAGAGGCGGCAGATTGCGGCCTATGAAATAGAGGCGACGGAGTGCAGCCTATGAAGTAGAGGCAGCAGAGTGCGGCCTATGAAGTAGAGGCGGCAGAGTGCGGCCTATGAAGTATAGGCGGCGGAGTGCTGCTTATGAAGTAGAGGCAGTTGAGTGCAGCCTATGAAGTGAAGTAGGCGGATTACAGCCTATGAAGTGGAGTCGGCTGAGTGCACCTATGAAGTGGAGTCAGCGGAGAGTGCAGCTTATGAAGTAGAGGCGGCGGAGTATAGCTAATGAAGTAGAAGCGGCGGAGTGCAGCTTATGAAGTAGAGGCGGTGGAGTGCGGCCTATGAAGTAGAGGAATTGGAATGCAGTCTATGAAGTAGAGGTGGCGGAGCGCAGCCTTTGAAGTAGAGGCGGTGGAGTGCAGCCTGTGAAGTGGAGGCGGCAGAGTGCAGCCTATGAAATGGAGGCGGCAAAGTGCAGCCTATGAAGTGGAGGCGGAAGAGTGCTGCTCATTAAGTAGAGGCGGCAGAGTGCAGCCTATGAAGTGGAGTCTGCAGAGTGCCTTATGAAGTGGAGTCGGCGGAGTGCAGCCTATGAAGTAGAGGCGGCGGAGTATAGCTAATGAAGTAGAAGTGGCAGAGTGCAGCTTATGTAGTAGAGGCGGTGGAGTGCAGCCTATGAAGTAGAGGAATTGGAATGCAGTCTATGAAGTGGAGGCGGTGGAATGCAGCCTATGAAGTAGAGGCAGCAGAGCGCAGCCTATGAAGTAAAGGTGGCGGAGTGCGGCCTATGAAGTAGAGGTGGCGGATTGCTGTCTATTAAGTAGAGGTGGCGGAGTGCCACCTGGAGTGCAGCCTATGAAGTAGAGGCGGCGGAGTGCGACCTATGAAGTAGAGGCGGCGGAGTGCAGCCTATGAAGTAGAGGTGGCGGAGTGCAGCCTATGAAGTAGAGGCGGCAGAGTACGGCCTATGAAGTAGAGATGGCAGAGTGCGGCCTATGAAGTGTAGGCGGCGGATTGCGGCCTATGAAGTGGAGGCGGCGGAGTGCAGGCTATGAAGTAGAGGCGGCAGATTGCGGCCTATGAAATAGAGGCGACGGAGTGCAGCCTATGAAGTAGAGGCAGCAGAGTGTGGCCTATGAAGTAGAGGCGGCAGAGTGCGGCCTATGAAGTATAGGCGGCAGAGTGCAGCCTATGAAGTAGAGGCTGTGGAGGGCAGCCAGTGAAGTGGAGGCGGCGGATTGCAGCCTATGAAGTGGAGGCAGCAGAGTGCAGCCTATGAAGTGGAGGCGGCAGAGTGCTGCTTATGATGTAGCGGCGGCAGAGTGCAGCCTATGAAGTGGAGTCGGCGGAGTGCACCTATGAAGTGGAGTCGTGGAGTGCAGCCTATGAAGTAGAGGCGGCGGAGTGTAGCTAATGAAGTAGAAGCGGCAGAGTGCAGCTTTTGAAGTAGAGGCGGTGGAGTGCGGCCTATGAAGTAGAGGCAGTGGAATGCAGCCTATGAGGTAGGAGCAGTGGAATGCAGCCTATGAAGTAGAGGCGGCGGAGTGCGGCCTATGAAGTAGAGGCGGCGGAGTGCGGCCTATGAAGTGGAGGTGGCGGAGTGCAGCCTATGAAGTGGAGGCAGCGGAGTGCAACCTATGAAGTAGAGGCGGCAGATTGCGGCCTATGAAATAGAAGCAACAAAGTGCAGCCTATGAAGTAGAGGTGGCAGAGTGCGACCTATGCAGTAGAGGCGGCAGAGTGCGGCCTATGAAGCACAGGCGGCAGAGTGCGGCCTATGAAGTAGAGGTGGCAGAGTGCGGGCTATGAAGTAGACGTGGTGGAGTGCAGCCTATGAAGTAGAGGCGGCAGAGAGGTTTAGGAGTGCAGTGTAGGAAGTAGAGGCGGCAGAGTGCGGCCTATGAAGTAGAGACGGGGGAGTGCGGCCTATGAAGTAGAGGTGGCGGAGTGCAGCCTATGAAGTAGAGGTGACAGAGTGCAGCCTATGAAGTAGAGGTGGCAGAGTGCAGCCTATGAAGTAGATGCATCAGAGTGCGGCCTATGAAGTACAGGTGGCAGAGTGTGGCCTCTGAAGTAGAGGTGGCAGAGTGTGGGCTATGAAGTAGAGGCACTGGAGTGCAGCCTATGAAGTAGAGGCTGCGGAGAGGTGGAGGAGTGCAGTGTAGGAAGTAGAGGCTGCAGAGTGCGGCCTATTAAGTTGAGGCGGCGGAGTGCGGCCTATGAAGTAGAGGCAGCGGAGTGCAGCCTGTGAAGTAGAGGCGCTGGAGTGCAGCCTATGAAGTAGAGGCGGCGGAGAGGTGGCGGAGTGCAGTGTAGGAAGTAGAGGCGGCGGAGTGCGGCCTATGAAGTAGAGACGGCAGAGTGCAGCCTATGATGTAGAGGCGGCGGAGAGGAGGCACAGTGCAGTGTAGGAAGTAGAGGTGGCAGAGTGCGGCCTATGAAGTAGAGGTGGCAGAGTGTGGCCTATGAAGTAGAGGCGGCAGAGTACAGTCTATGAAGTAGAGGCAGCGGAGTGCAGCCTATGAAGTAGAGGTGACAGAGTGCAGCCTATGAAGTAGAGGTGGCAGAGTGCAGCCTATGAAGTAGAGGCATCAGAGTGCGGCCTATGAAGTACAGGTGGCAGAGTGTGGCCTATGAAGTAGAGGTGGCAGAGTGCGGGCTATGAAGTAGAGGCACTGGAGTGCAGCCTATGAAGTAGAGGCTGCGGAGAGGTGGCGGAGTGCAGTGTAGGAAGTAGAGGCGGCGGAGTGCGGCCTATGAAGTAGAGACGGCAGAGTGCAGCCTATGATGTAGAGGCGGCGGAGAGGAGGCACAGTGCAGCCTATGAAGTAGAGATGGTGGAGCGCAGCCTATGAAGTAAAGGCGGCAGATTGCAGCCTATGAAGTAGAGGCGACGGAGTGCAGTCTATGAAGTAGAAGAGGCGGAGTGCAGCCTATGAAGTAGAGGCGGCGGAATGCAGTCTATGAAGTAGAGGCGGCGGAGTGCAGCCTGGAGCGAAGCCTGTGAAGTAGAGGCAGCAGAGTGCAGCGCAAGAAGTAGAGGCGGCAGAGTGCAGCCTATGAAGTAGAAGTAGCAGAGTGCAGCCAATTAAGTGGAGGTGGCGAAGTGCATTCTACAAAGTGGAGGCAGCGTAGTGCAGCCTATGAAGTGGAGGCGGAGGAGTGCGGCCTATGAAGTAGAGGTGGCAGAGTGCAGCCAATTAAGTAGAGGTGGCGGAGTGCGGCCTATGAAGTAGAGGTGGCGGAATGCAGCCTATGAAGTAGAGGTGGTGGAGTGCGGCCTATTAAGTAGAGATGGCATATTCTCGCCTATGAAGTAGAGGCAGCAGAGTGCAGCCTATCAAGTAGAGGCAGCGGAGTGCAGTCTGTGAAGTAGAGGCGGCAGAGTGCAGCCTGGAGTGCAGCCTATGAAGTAGAGGTGGCGGAGCACAGCCTATGAAGTAGAAGCAGCGGAGTGCAGCCTGTGAAGTGGAGGCGGCGGAGTGCAGCCTATGAAGTGGAGGCAGCGGAGTGCTGCTTATAAACTAGAGGCGGCGGAGTGCAGCCTATGAAGTGGAGTCGGCGGAGTGCAGCCTATGAAGTAGAGGCGGCGGAGTGTAGCTAATGAAGTAGAAGCGGCGGAGTGCAGCTCATGAAGTAGAGGCGGTGGAGTGCGGCCTATGAAGTAGAGGCATTGGAATGCAGCCTATGAAGTAGGAGAGGTGGAATGCAGCCTATGAAGTAGAGGCGGCAGAGTGCGGCCTATAAAGTAGAGGCGGCGGAGTGCGGCCTATGAAGTTGAGGCAGCGGAGTGCAGCCTATGAAGTGGAGGCAGCGGAGTGTGACCTATGAAGTAGAGGCGGCAGATTGCGGCCTATGAAATAGAGGCAAGAGAGTGCAGCCTATGAAGTAGAGGCGGCAGAGTGCGACCTATGCAGTAGAGGCGGCAGAGTGCGGCCTATGAAGTACAGGCGGCAGAGTGCGGCCTATGAAGTAGAGGTGGCAGGGTGCGGGCTATGAAGTAGAGGCGGTGGAGTGCAGCCTATGAAGTAGAGGCGGCAGAGAGGTGGCGGAGTGCAGTGTAGGAAGTAGAGGCGGCAGAGTGCGGCCTATGAAGTAGAGACGGCGGAGTGTGGCCTATGAAGTAGAGGTGGCGGAGTGCGGCCTATGAAGTACAGGTGACGGAGTGCAGCCTATGAAGTAGAGGTGGCAGAGTGCAGCCTATGAAGTAGACGCATCAGAGTGCGGCCTATGAAGTACAGGTGGCAGAGTGTGGCCTATGAAGTAGAGGTGGCAGAGTGTGGGCTATGAAGTAGAGGCACTGGAGTGCAGCCTATGAAGTAGAGGCTGCGGAGAGGTGGAGGAGTGCAGTGTAGGAAGTAGAGGCTGCAGAGTGCGGCCTATTAAGTTGAGGCGGCGGAGTGCGGCCTATGAAGTAGAGGCAGCGGAGTGCAGCCTATGAAGTAGAGGCGCTGGAGTGCAGCCTATGAATTAGAGGCGGCGGAGAGGTGGCGGAGTGCAGTGTAGGAAGTAGAGGCGGCGGAGTGCGGCCTATGAAGTAGAGACGGCAGAGTGCAGCCTATGATGTAGAGGCGGCGGAGAGGAGGCACAGTGCAGTGTAGGAAGTAGAGGTGGCAGAGTGCGGCCTATGAAGTAGAGGTGGCAGAGTGTGGCCTATGAAGTAGAGGCGGCAGAGTACAGTCTATGAAGTAGAGGCAGAGGAGTGCAGCCTATGAAGTAGAGGTGACAGAGTGCAGCCTATGAAGTAGAGGTGGCAGAGTGCAGCCTATGAAGTAGAGGCATCAGAGTGCGGCCTATGAAGTACAGGTGGCAGAGTGTGGCCTATGAAGTAGAGGTGGCAGAGTGCGGGCTATGAAGTAGAGGTACTGGAGTGCAGCCTATGAAGTAGAGGCTGCGGAGTGGTGGCGGAGTGCAGTGTAGGAAGTAGAGGCGGCGGAGTGCGGCCTATGAAGTAGAGACGGCAGAGTGCAGCCTATGATGTAGAGGCGGCGGAGAGGAGGCACAGTGCAGCCTATGAAGTAGAGATGGTGGAGCGCAGCCTATGAAGTAAAGGCGGCAGATTGCAGCCTATGAAGTAGAGGCGGCGGAGTGCAGTCTATGAAGTAGAAGAGGCGGAGTGCAGCCTATGAAGTAGAGGCAGCGGAATGCAGTCTATGAAGTAGAGGCGGCGGAGTGCAGCCTGGAGCGTAGCCTGTGAAGTAAGTCAGCAGAGTGCAGCGCAAGAAGTAGAGGCGGCAGAGTGCGGCCTATGAAGTAGAAGTAGCAGAGTGCAGCCAATTAAGTGGAGGTGGCAAAGTGCATTCTACAAAGTGGAGGCAGCGTAGTGCAGCCTATGAAGTGGAGGCGGAGGAGTGCGGCCTATGAAGTAGAGGTGGCAGAGTGTAGCCAATTAAGTAGAGGTGGCGGAGTGTGGCCTATGAAGTAGAGGTGGCGGAATGCAGCCTATGAAGTAGAGGTGGTGGAGTGCGGCCTATTAAGTAGAGGTGGCATATTCTCGCCTATGAAGTAGAGGTGGCAGATTGCGGCCTATGAAGTAGAGGCAGCAGAGTGCAGCCTATCAAGTAGAGGCAGCGGAGTGCAGTCTGTGAAGTAGAGGCGGCAGAGTGCAGCCTGGAGTGCAGCCTATGAAGTAGAGGTGGCGGAGCGCAGCCTATGAAGTAGAAGCAGCGGAGTGCAGCCTGTGAAGTGGAGGCGGTGGAGTGCAGCCTATGAAGTGGAGGCAGCGGAGTGCTGCTTATAAACTAGAGGCGGCGGAGTGCAGCCTATGAAGTGGAGTCGGCGGAGTGCAGCCTATGAAGTAGAGGCGGCGGAGTGTAGCTAATGAAGTAGAAGCAGCAGAGTGCAGCTCATGAAGTAGAGGCGGTGGAGTGCGGCCTATGAAGTAGAGGCATTGGAATGCAGCCTATGAAGTAGGAGAGGTGGAATGCAGCCTATGAAGTAGAGGCGGCAGAGTGCGGCCTATGAAGTAGAGGCGGCGGAGTGCGGCCAATGAAGTTGAGGCAGCGGAGTGCAGCCTATGAAGTGGAGGCAGCGGAGTGTGACCTATGAAGTAGAGGTGGCAGATTGCGGCCTATGAAATAGAGGCAAGAGAGTGCAGCCTATGAAGTAGAGGCGGCAGAGTGCGACCTATGCAGTAGAGGCGGCAGAGTGCGGCCTATGAAGTACAGGCGGCAGAGTGCGGCCTATGAAGTAGAGGTGGCAGGGTGCGGGCTATGAAGTAGAGGCGGTGGAGTGCAGCCTATGAAGTAGAGGCAGCGGAGAGGTGGCGGAGTGCAGTGTAGGAAGTAGAGGCGGCAGAGTGCGGCCTATGAAGTAGAGACGGCGGAGTGTGGCCTATGAAGTAGAGGCGGCGGAGTGCAGCCTATGAAGTACAGGTGACGGAGTGCAGCCTATGAAGTAGAGGCGGCAGAGTGCGGCCTATAAAGTAGAGGCGGCAGGGTGCGGCCTATGAAGTACAGGTGGCAGAGTGCGGCCTATGAAGTAGAGGTGGCAGAGTGCGGGCTATGAAGTAGAGGCACTGGAGTGCAGCCTATGAAGTAGAGGCTGTGGAGAGGTGGCGGAGTGCAGTGTAGGAAGTAGAGGCTGCAGAGTGCGGCCTATTAAGTAGAGGGGGCAAAGTGCAGCCTATGAAGTAGAGGCAGCGGAGTGCAACCTATGAAGTAGAGGCGGCAGATTGCGGCCTATGAAATAGAGGCAACAAAGTGCAGCCTATGAAGTAGAGGTGGCAGAGTGCGACCTATGCAGTAAAGGCAGCAGAGTGCGGCCTATGAAGCACAGGCGGCAGAGTGCGGCCTATAAAGTAGAGGTGGCAGAGTGCGGGCTATGAAGTAGAGGTGGAGGAGTGCAGCCTATGAAGTAGAGGCGGCGGAGAGGTGGCGGAGTGCAGTGTAGGAAGTAGAGGCGGCAGTGTGCGGCCTATGAAGTAGAGACGGGGGAGTGCGACCTATGCAGTAGAGGCGGCAGAGTGCGGCCTATGAAGCACAGGCGGCAGAGTGCGGCCTATGAAGTAGAGGTGGCAGAGTGCGGGCTATGAAGTAGAGGTGACAGAGTGCAGCCTATGAAGTAGAGGTGGCAGAGTGCAGCCTATGAAGTAGAGGCATCAGAGTGCGGCCTATGAAGTACAGGTGGCAGAGTGTGGCCTATGAAGTAGAGTTGGCAGAGTGCGGGCTATGAAGTAGAGGCACTGGAGTGCAGCCTATGAAGTAGAGGCTGCGGAGAGGTGGAGGAGTGTAGGAAGTAGAGGCTGCAGAGTGCGGCCTATTAAGTAGAGGCGGCGGAGTGCGGCCTATGAAGTAGAGGCAGCGGAGTGCAGCCTATGAAGTAGAGGCGCTGGAGTGCAGCCTATGAAGTAGAGGCGGCGGAGAGGTGGAGGCGTGCAGTGTAGGAAGTAGAGGCGGCGGAGTGCGGCCTATGAAGTAGAGACGGCAGAGTGCAGCCTATGATGTAGAGGCGGCGGAGAGGAGGCACAGTGCAGTGTAGGAAGTAGAGGTGGCAGAGTGCGGCCTATGAAGTAGAGGTGGCAGAGTGTGGCCTATGAAGTAGAGGCGGCAGAGTACAGTCTATGAAGTAGAGGCAGCGGAGTGCAGCCTGGAGTGCAGCCTATGAAGTAGAGACGGTGGAGCACAGCCTATGAAGTAAAGGCGGCAGATTGCAGCCTATGAAGTAGAGGCGGCGGAGTGCAGTCTATGAAGTAGAAGAGGCGGAGTGCAGCCTATGAAGTAGAGGCGGCGGAATGCAGTCTATGAAGTAGAGGCGGCGGAGTGCAGCCTGGAGCGTAGCCTGTGAAGTAGAGGCAGCAGAGTGCAGCGCAAGAAGTAGAGGCGGCAGAGTGCGGCCTATGAAGTAGAAGTAGCAGAGTGCAGCCAATTAAGTGGAGGTTGCGAAGTGCATTCTACAAAGTGGAGGCAGCGTAGTGCAGCCTATGAAGTGGAGGCGGAGGAGTGCGGCCTATGAAGTAGAGGTGGCAGAGTGCAGCCAATTAAGTAGAGGTGGCGGAATGCGGCCTATGAAGTTGAGGTGGCATATTCTTGCCTATGAAGTAGAGGTGGCAGATTGTGGCCTATGAAGTAGAGGCAGCAGAGTGCAGCCCATCAAGTAGAGGCAGCGGAGTGCAGTCTGTGAAGTAGAGGCGGCAGAGTGCAGCCTGGAGTGCAGCCTATGAAGTAGAGGTGGCGGAGCGCAGCCTATGAAGTAGAAGCAGCGGAGTGCAGCCTGTGAAGTGGAGGCGGCGGAGTGCAGCCTATGAAGTGGAGGCAGCGGAGTGCTGCTTATAAACTAGAGGCGGCGGAGTGCAGCCTATGAAGTGGAGTCGGCGGAGTGCAGCCTATGAAGTAGAGGCGGCGGAGTGTAGCTAATGAAGTAGAAGTGGCGGAGTGCAGCTTATGAAGTAGAGGCGGTGGAGTGCGGCCTATGAAGTGGAGGCATTGGAATGCAGCCTATGAAGTAGGAGCGGTGGAATGCAGCCTATGAAGTAGAGGCGGCAGAGTGCGGCCTATGAAGTAGAGGCGGCGGAGTGCGGCCTATGAAGTTGAGGCAGCGGAGTGCAGCCTATGAAGTGGAGGCAGCGGAGTGTGACTTATGAAGTAGAGGCGGCAGATTTCGGCCTATGAAATAGAGGCAACAGAGTGCAGCCTATTAAGTAGAGGCGGCAGAGTGCGACCTATGCAGTAGAGGCGGCAGTGTGTGGCCTATGAAGTATAGGCGGCAGAGTGTGGCCTATGAAGTAGAGGTGGCAGGGTGCGGGCTATGAAGTAGAGGCGGTGGAGAGCAGCCTATGAAGTAGAGGTGGCGGAGAGGTGGCGGAGTGCAGTGTAGGAAGTAGAGGCGGCAGAGTGTGGCCTATGAAGTAGAGACGGCGGAGTGTGGCCTATGAAGTAGAGGCGACGGAGTGCGGCCTATGAAGTACAGGTGACGGAGTGCAGCCTATGAAGTAGAGGCGGCAGAGTGCGGCCTATAAAGTAGAGGCGGCAGAGTGCGGCCTATGAAGTACATGTGGCAGAGTGCGGCCTATGAAGTAGAGGTGGCAGAGTGCGGGCTATGAAGTAGAGGCACTGGAGTGCAGCCTATGAAGTAGAGGCTGTGGAGAGGTGGCGGAGTGCAGTGTAGGAAGTAGAGGCTGCAGAGTGCGGCCTATTAAGTAGAGGCGGCGGAGTGCAGCCTATGAAGTAGAGGCAGCAGAGTGCAGCCTATGAAGTAGAGGCACTGGAGTGCAGCCTATGAAGTAGAGGCGGTGGAGAGGTGGCGGAGTACAGTGTAGGAAGTAGAGGCGGCGGTGTGCGACCTATGAAGTAGAGGCGGCGGAGAGGAGGCGCAGTGTAGTGCAGGAAGTAGAGGTGGCAGAGTGCGGCCTATGAAATAGAGTTGGCAGAGTGTGGCCTATGAAGTAGATGCGGCAGAGTACACTCTATGACGTAGAGGCGGCGGAGTGCAGCCTGGAGTGCAGCCTATGAAGTAGAGATGGTGGAGCGCACCCTATGAAGTAAAGGCAGCGTAGAGGTGGCGGAGTGCAGCATATGAAGTAGAGGCGGCAGAGTGCGACCTATGAAGTGGAGGCGGCGGAGTGCGGCCTATGAAGTAGAGGCGGTGGAGTGCGGCCTATGAATTAGAGGTGGCAGAGTGCGGCCATGAAGTAGAGGCAGTGGAGTGCAGCCTATGAAGTTGAGGCAGCAGAGAGGTGGCGGAGTGCAGTGTACGAAGTAGAGGCGGCAGAGTGCGGCCTATGAAGTAGAGACGGCAGAGTGCGGCCTATGAAGTAGAGGTGGCGGAATGCTACTTATGAAGTAGAGGCGGCGGAATGCAGCCTATGAAGTAGAGGTGGTGAAGTGCGGCCTATGAAGTAGAGGTGGCAGATTGCGGCCTATGAAGTAGAGGCTGCGGAGTGCGGCCTATGAAGTAGAGGCGGCAGAGTGCGGCCTATGAAGTAGAGGCGGTGGAGTACAGTCTATGAAGTAGCAGCGGCGGAGTGCATCCTGGAGTGCAGCCTATGAAGTAGAGGCAGCAGAGTGCGGCCTATGAAGTAGGCCCTCAGCGCCTTCACGAGTTGGGCCTTCTTTTTCAATCCAGTTTGGGCAATTCTGAACTTGGAGCAAAAACCTTTCAATTCTTCATTGGTATGATTCTGAAGTGCGCTTTCTTCCCAATCTATGTCCTCAAATCCAGAGATTATAGAAGCTGCCCTTCCGGCGGGAAGTGAATCAGGCATGGCTCTAACAACAGAGATTCTTGGCAAAACAAAAACAATTGCTAGTCTTGTGGCTGTGTTACTGGTCTGCTCTCACTACGTGGTGATCAGTGGTTCACTATACGCAAACCACAAATGCAAATCCGTAAATCCTCACCGCTGCCACCAATGTTAGAAATGAGGGGGCTCTGGTTGACGCAGGTGTGTACCTACAACAAGCAGGGACCCTTTACTTCTTGTCAGGGCAAAGGATGACTCCTCAGAATAACCCCTGCTCACCCTCTAGGTGCGTGGCGCGAGGAGTCTAGGCTAAGTCTCAGGCGTACACGGTTAAGCAAATGCAATTACACATACAGTATACCCCTTGCATGCACCACAAACGAACACCAATCAGGAAGTATATAAAAATAGCTTTTATGTAGATTCAGCAGATTCAAATACAAGGCCCAGTAACGTTGAACTGATGGGGCCACAACTCTTGGAAATACGGTAAAGTCTCTTTGTTACGGAAAGTTCTTTAGGCGGGCACAAGGTAACTGTGGGCCTCAGCGCACTTCGTGCTGAGGCGGCGTCCGGGAAGCACACGGCAGATGACAGGGAAATCAGAACATTGCGGACCCTGGATCCGATGCGAGCTCGTGGTCGAGTTCGTAAGTACAGTACCTAGTTTCTTGACGCGAAGGCGGGTGCGGGATTTCAGCGGCTCTTCGACAGAAGGGCGAGGCAGCGTCCGGGGCTCCCACACTTCACGATGGGGGTCTGATCTTCAGGCTCACGACAAGAGCGGGGTGTTGCAGGTGGCGGGTGAACAAAGCGGGGCAGCCGGGCACGCAGATTACGTCCGGGCCGTCCGAGGCTTGGAGATGCTCACAACGCCGATTCCGGCGGGAGGGTGAAGGTGCACAGCGAGCCTCCAGCGAGCGAGGTGACATGGGCAGCCCAGCACAGCGTAGGGGGAGTGGCTCCGATCGAGCGAGGCTCTTCCCAAGGCGGGGGTGGCTAAGCAGTCCTGCTCACGGCTCAGGGAGGGACTTGGGCACGAGGGTCACAGCTCCGGTGAGGGAAAGGACACCACAGTCCAGCGGCAGGTGAGTGAAGATCAGGTAGAGCCCAATGGTCCTGGGGCTCAGTTCAGGGGGCAAGCTCAGTTCCAAGCCATTGGAGATCGTTTTGGAAAGCACAAGTCTTGAAAGTAAAAATAAAGCAAAGTCTTCAGCAACAGTTTCTCTTCTCCCCTTTGGTAGCAAGGTCACCACTGCAGGCCAATCCCCCAGGACAGGGACAGTCTTCCTCCTACAGCTTTCCCGGTGCCTCCTCCTCAGGCAGAGATTCTTCTTGGTCAAAAGCGGATCTAGTTTCTTAGGAGCAGGGCTCCTACATTTATACAGCAAATCTTTTGTTCTCCCAGGCCAGGGGGGCCCTTGCCTAGTCCAGTCCAGTTTCTGAGCACTTTGTTTACGCGATGCAGGCTTCTTCTTTCAGAGTGCAGGCCAGAGTCATCAGACGCTCCACAGGGGGCGGAGCTGGCATTGAGGTGGCAGAGCACTGTCCTATTCAGAGCCTAGGAGTACTCCTCCCCCCATCTACCTGTCGATCGTCCTATTCACCACCAGGCTACCTAGCCCTGCCCATCTGGGTTCCCCCAGCCCTGTCACTCACACCAGCCGGACATCAGATACACATCACGCAGAGGCGGGCTGAAATGTTTAGGCAAGCAAAGGCCAGCTTTCTAAAAGCGGCATTTGCAAATGCGGAATATTAAAATAAACCTTGGAAAAAGATGTACCTTATTATTCCGAGTTCAGGCATACTAAACTCGATCTTCTACCATGTTCCCTGGGTCGGTTAGGATCATAGGATGTAACAATCCTCGCCGCCCATACTGGCCTATGAGAACAGGGTAGCCTTACAGTAGTGAACAACAAGATGGCGGTCATTCACTACTAGGACATGCCACGCATCCAGGCTTGTCCTACCTTAGGCTTACAACGCACCCTGCCCGTGGGCCTACCAGAGGGGTGACTAACATGAAGTTAAGGGAAGGTTTAGGGACCGGCCAGTGTGGGCACTTGCCAGTCAGCATGTCAGTACCAGACTGCACGCAGGTTCTGCGATGGCAGACCTTAGACATATTTTACCGGCCGCTTCTGTGGGTGGCACAACCAGTGCTGCAAGCCCACCAGCGGTGTTTGCATTTACATGCCCTGGCTCTCCTGGCGCACTTTACTGGGGTCTGACAGTAAACCAAACAATCCAATCATGGAATCCAACCAACATATATAATTTACAAGGGAGCACTCGCACCGCGGCACTGGTTGGCAGTGGCACAGCGCGCTGAGCGGCCAACACCATAAAAGCACATGAGGCACAGCGACAAAAAGAGGAAGGGAGACTCACGCCAAGGTGCCAGGTCTAACAAGGTGGCAGAGTGCGGCCTATGAAGTAGAGGTGGCAGAGTGCGGGCTATGAAGTAGAGACGGCGGAGTGTGGCCTATGAAGTAGAGGCGGCAGAGTGCGGTCTATGAAGTTGAAGAGGCGGAGTGCAGCCTATGAAGTAGAGGCGGCGTAGTGCTGCTTATGAAGTAGAGGCGGCGGAGTGCAGCCTATGAAGTGGAGTAGGCGGAGTGCAGCCTATGAATGGAGTCGGCGGAGTGCAGCCTATGAAGTAGAGGCAGTGGAGTGTAGCTAATGAAGTAGAAGCGGCGGAGTGCAGCTTATGAAGTAGAGGCGGTGGAGTGCGGCCAATGAAGTAGAGGCATTGGAATGCAGCCTATGAAGTAGGGGAAGTGGAATGCAGCCTATGAAGTAGAGGTGGCGGAGTGCGGCCTATGAAGCTGAGGCGGCGGAGTGTGGCCTATGAAGTGGAGGTGGCGGAGTGCAGCCTATGAAGTACAGGCGGCAGAGTGCGGCCTATGAAGTAGAGGTGGCAGAGTGCGGGCTATGAAGTAGAGGCGGTGGAGTGCAGCCTATGAAGTAGAGGCGGCGGAGAGGTGGCGGAGTGCAGAGTAGGAAGTAGAGGCGGCAGAGTGCGGCCTATGAAGTAGAGGCGGCAGAGTGTGGCCTATGAAGTAGAGGCGGCAGAGTGCGGCATATGAAGTACAGGCGGCGGAGTGCGGCCTATGAAGTAGAGGTGGCAGAGTGCAGGCTATGAAGTAGAGGCGGTGGAGTGCAGCCTATGAAGTAGAGGCAGTGGAGAGGTGGCTGAGTGCAGTGTAGGAAGTAGAGATGGCTGAGTGCGGCCTATTAAGTAGAGGCGGCGGAGTGCGGCCTATAAAGTAGAGGCAGCAGAATGCAGCCTATGAAGTAGAGGTGGTGGAGTGCGGCCTATGAAGTAGAGGCGGCAGATTGCGGCCTATGAAGTAGAGGCAGCAGAGTGCGGCCTATGAAGTAGAGGCGGCAGAGTGCGGCCTATGAAGTAGAGGCGGTGGAGAGCAGCCTATGAAGTGGAGGTGACAGAGTGCAGCCTATGAAGTGGAGGCAGCGGAGTGCTGCGGAGTGCGGCCTATGAAGTAGAGGTGGTGGAGTGTGGCCTATGAAGTAGAGGTGGCGGAATGCAGCGTATGAAGTAGAGTTGGTGGAGTGCGGCCTATGAAGTAGAGGCGGCAGATTGCAGCCTATGAAGTAGAGGCGGCGGTGTGCAGTCTATGAAGTAGAAGAGGCGCAGTGCAGTCTATGAAGAAGAGGCGGCAGAGTGCAACCTGGAGCGCAGCCTATGAAGTAGAGGCAGCGGAGTGGAGTGTACGAAGTAGAGGCGGCGGAGTGCGGCCTATAAAGTAGAGGTGGCAGAGTGCAGCCAATTAAGTGGAGGCGGCAAAGTGCAGTCTAGGAAGTGGAGGCGGTGGAGTGCAGCCTATGAAGTGGAGGAGGTGGAGTGCAGCCTATGAAGTGGAGGCGGCGGAGTACGGCCTATGAAGTAGATGCGGCAGATTGCAGCCTATGAAATAGAGGCGACAGAGTGCAGCCTATGAATTAGAGGCGGCAGAGTATGGCCTATGAAGTAGAGGCGGCAGAGTGCGGCCTATGAAGTACAGGCGGCAGAGTGCGGCCTATGAAGTAGAGGTGGCAGATTGCGAGCTATGAAGTAGAGGTGGTGGAGTGCAGCCTATGAAGTGGAGGCGGCGGAGAGGTGGTGGAATGCAGAGTAGGAAGTAGAGGCGGCAGAGTGCGGCCTATGAAGTAGAGACGGCGGAGTGTGGCCTATGAAGTAGAGGCGGTGGAGAGGTGGCGGAGTGCAGTGTAGGAAGTAGAGGTGGCTGAGTGCGGCCTATTAAGTAGAGGCGGTGGAGTGCATCCAATGAAGTAGAGACGGTGGAGTGCGGCCTATGAAGTAGAGGCGGAAGAGTGCGGTCTATGAAGTAGAGGCAGCGGAGTGCAGTGTACGAAGTAGAGGCGGCGGAGTGCGGCCTATGAAGTAGAGGCGGCAGAATGCAGCCTATGAAGTAGAGGTGGTTAAGTACACTCTATGAAGTAGAGGCGGTGGAGTGCAGCCTGGAGTGCAGCCTATGAAGTAGAGGCGGCAGAGTGCGGCCTATGAAGTAGAGACGGCGGAGTGTGGCCTATGAAGTAGAGGCGACAGAGTGCAGCCTATGAATTAGAGGCGGCAGAGTATGGCCTATGAAGTAGAGGCGGCAGAGTGCGGCCTATGAAGTACAGGCGGCAGAGTGCGGCCTATGAAGTAGAGGTGGCAGATTGCGGGCTATGAAGTAGAGGCGGTGGAGTGCAGCCTATGAAGTAGAGGCGGCGGAGAGGTGGTGGAATGCAGAGTAGGAAGTAGAGGCGGCAGAGTGCGGCCTATGAAGTAGAGACGGCGGAGTGCGGCCTATGAAGTAGAGGCGGCGGAGTGCTGCCTATGAAGTAGAGGCGGCAGAGTGCAGCCTATGAAGTACAGGCAGCAGAGTGCAGCCTATAAAGTAGAGGTGGCAGAGTGCGGGCTATGAAGAAGAGGCGGTGGAGTGCAGCCTATGAAGTAGAGTCAGCGGAGAGGTGGCGGAGTGCAGTGTAGGAAGTAGAGGTGGCTGAGTGCGGCGTATTAAGTAGAGGCGGCGGAGTGCGTCCTATGAAGTAGAGGCGGTGGAGTGCAGCCTATGAAGTAGAGGCAGAAGAGTGCGGTCTATGAAGTAGAGGCAGCGGAGTGCAGTGTACGAAGTAGAGGCGGAGGAGTGCGGCCTATGAAGTAGAGGCGGCAGAATGCAGCCTATGAAGTAGAGGTGGTGGAGTACACTCTATGAAGTAGAGGCGGTGGAGTGCAGCCTGGAGTGCAGCCTATGAAGTAGAGGCGGCAGAGTGCGGCCTATGAAGTAGAGTCGGCGGAGTGTGGCCTATGAAGTAGAGGCAGCGCAGCCCAGCCTATGAAGTAAAGGCAGCGGAGAGGTGGCGGAGTGCAGCGTACGAAGTAGAAGTGACGGAGTGCGACCTATGAAGTGGAGGCGGTGGAGTGCGGCCTATGAATTAGAGGCGGCAGAGTGCGTCCTATGAAGTAGAGGCGGTGGAGTGCGGCCTATGAAGTACAGGCAGCAGAGTGTGGCCTATGAAGTAGAGGTGGCAGATTGCGGGCTATGAAGTAGAGGCGGTGGAGTGCAGCCTATGAAGTAGAGGCGGCAGAGAGGTGGCGGAGCGCAGAGTAGGAAGTAGAGGTGGCAGAGTGCGGCCTATGAAGTAGAGACGCGGAGTGCGGCCTATAAAGTAGAGGCGGTAGAGAGGTGGCGGAGTGCAGTGTAGGAAGTAGAGGTGGCTGAGTGCAGCCTATGAAGTGGAGGTGGTGGTGTGCAGCCTATGAAGTTGAGGCGGCGGAGTACGGCCTATGAAGTAGAGGCGGCAGATTGCAGCCTATGAAATAGAGGCGACAGAGTGCAGCCTATGAATTAGAGGCGGCAGAGTGTGGCCTATGAAGTAGAGGCGGCAGAGTGCGGCCTATGAAGTACAGGCGGCAGAGTGCGGCCTATGAAGTAGAGGTGGCAGATTGTGGGCTATGAAGTAGAGGCGGTGGAGTGCAGCCTATGAAGTAGAGGCGGCGCAGAGGTGGCGGAGTGCAGAGTAGGAAGTAGAGGCGGCAGAGTGCGGCCTATGAAGTAGAGACGGCGGAGTGCAGCCTATGAAGTAGAGGCGGTGGAGAGGTGGCGGAGTGCAGTGTAGGAAGTAGAGGTGGCTGAGTGCGGCCTATTAAGTAGAGGCGGCGGAGTGCATCCTATGAAGTAGAGGCGGTGGAGTGCGGCCTATGAAGTAGAGGCAGAAGAGTGCGGTCTATGAAGTAGAGGCAGCGGAGTGCAGTGTACGAAGTAGAGGCGGCGGAGTGCGGCCTATGAAGTAGAGGCGGCAGAATGCAGCATATGAAGTAGAGGCGGCAGAGTGCGGCCTATGAAGTAGAGACGGCGTAGTGTGGCCTATGAAAAAGAGGCAGGGGAGTACACTCTATGAAGTAGAGGTGGCGGAGTGCAGCCTGGAGTGCAACCTATGAAGTAGAGGCGGCAGAGTGCAGCCTGTGAAGTGGAGGTGGCGGAGTGCAGCAGAGTGAGGCCTATGAAGTAGAGGCGGCGGAGTGTGGCCTATGAAGTAGAGGTGGTGGAATGCAGCCTATGAAGTAGAGGTGGTGGAGTGCGGCCTGGAGTGCAGCCTATGAAGTAGAGGCAGCAGAGTGCAGCCTGTGAAGTGGAGGCGGCGGAGTGCAGCAAAATGAGGCCTATGAAGTAGAGGCGGCGGAGTGTGGCCTATGAAGTAGAGGCGGTGGAATGCAGCCTATGAAGTAGAGGTGGTGGAGTGCGGCCTATGAAGTAGAGGTGGCAGATTGTGGCCTATGAGGTAGAGGTGGCAGATTGCTGCCTATGAAGTAGAGGCGGCGGAGTGCAGCCTATGAAGTAGAGGCAGCGGAGTGCAGTCTATGAAGTAGAGGCGGCAGAGTGCAGCCTGGAGTGCAGCCTATGAAGTAGAGGTGGCAGAGTGCAGCCTATGAAGTAGAGGCGGCGGAGTGCAGCCTATGAAGTGGAGTAGGCGGAGTGCACCTATGAAGTGGAGTCAGCGGAGAGTGCAGCCTATGAAGTAGAGGCGGCGGAGTGTAGCTAATGAAGTAGAAGCGGCGGAGTGCAGCTTATGAAGTAGAGGCGGTGGAGTGCGGTCTATGAAGTAGAGGCATTGGAATGCAGTCTATGAAGCAGAGGCGGCGGAGTGCAGCCTTTGAAGGAGAGGCAGCGGAGTGCAGTTAATGAAGTAGAGGCGGCAGAGTGCAGCCTGGAGTGCAGCCTATGAAGTAGAGGTGGCGGAGCGCAGCGTTTGAAGTAGAGGCGATGGAGTGCAGCCTGTGAAGTGGAGGCGGCGGAGTGCAGCCTATGAAGTGGAGGCGGCAGAGTGCAACCTATGAAGTGGAGGCGGAAGAGTGCTGCTCATTAAGTAGAGGCGGCAGAGTGCAGCCTATGAAGTGGAGTCTGTGGAATGCCTTATGAAGTGGAGTCGGTGGAGTCGGCGGAGTGCAGCCTATGAAGTAGAGGCGGCGGAGTATAGCTAATGAAGTAGAAGCGGCGGAGTGCAGCTTATGAAGTAGAGGCGGTGGAGTGCGGCCTATGAAGTAGAGGAATTGGAATGCAGTCTATGAAGTAGAGGCAGCAGAGCGCAGCCTATGAAGTAAAGGTGGCGGAGTGCGGTCTATGAAGTAGAGGCGGCAGAGTGCTGTCTATGAAGTAGAGGCGGCAGAATGCCACCTGGAGTGCAGCCTATGAAGTACAGGTGGCGGAGTGCGACCTATGAAGTAGAGGCGGCAGAGTGCAGCCTATAAAGTAGAGGTGGCTGAGTGCAGCCTATGAAGTAGAGGCAGCAGAGTACGGCCTATGAAGTAGAGATGGCGGAGTGCGGCCTATGAAGTTTAGGCGGCGGAGTGCGGCCTATGAAGTGGAGGCGGCGGAGTGCGGGCTATGAGGTAGAGGTGGCAGATTGCGGCCTATGAAATAGAGGCGACGGAGTGCAGCCTATGAAGTAGAGGCAGCAGAGTGCGGCCTATGAAGTAGAGGCGGCAGAGTGCGGCCTATGAAGTATAAGCGGCAGAGTGCAGCCTATGAAGTAGAGGCTGTGGAGTGCAGCCTGTGAAGTGGAGGCGGCGGAGTGCAGCCTATGAAGTGGAGGCGGCAGAGTGCAGCCTATGAAGTGGAGGCGGCGGAGTGCTGCTTATGAAGTAGAGGCGGCAGAGTGCAGCCTATGAAGTGGAGTCGGCAGAGTGCACCTATGAAGTGGAGTCGTGGAGTGCAGCCTATGAAGTAGAGGCGGCGGAGTGTAGCTAATGAAGTAGAAGCGGCAGAGTGCAGCTTATGAAGTAGAGGCGGCGGAGTGCGGCCTGTGAAGTAGAGGTGGCAGAGTGCAGCCTATGAAGTAGAGGTGGCGGAGTGCAGCCTATGAAGTGGAGGCAGCGGAGTGCGACCTATGAAGTAGAGGCGGCAGATTGCAGCCTATGAAATAGAGGCAACAAAGTGCAGCCTATGAAGTAGAGGCAGCAGAGTGTGACCTATGCAGTAGAGGCGGCAGAGTGCGGCCTATGAAGTACAGGCGGCAGAGTGCGGCCTATGAAGTAGAGGTGGCAGATTTCGGGCTATGAAGTAGAGGCGGTGGAGTGTAACCTATGAAGTAGAGGCGGCGGAGAGGTGGCGGAGTGCAGAGTAGGAAGTAGAGGTGGCAGAGTGCGGCCTATGAAGTAGAGACGCGGAGTGCGGCCTATAAAGTAGAGGCGGTGGAGAGGTGGCGGAGTGCAGTGTAGGAAGTAGAGGTGGCTGAGTGCAGCCTATGAAGTGGAGGTGGCGGTGTGCAGCCTATGAAGTGGAGGCGGCGGAGTATGGCCTATGAAGTAGAGGCGGCAGATTGCAGCCTATGAAATAGAGGCGACAGAGTGCAGCCTATGAATTAGAGGCGGCAGAGTGTGGCCTATGAAGTAGAGGCGGCAGAGTGCGGCCTATGAAGTACAGGTGGCAGAGTGCGGCCTATGAAGTAGAGGTGGCAGATTGCGGGCTATGAAGTAGAGGCGGTGGAGTGCAGCCTATGAAGTAGAGGCGGCGGAGAGCTGGCGGAATGCAGAGTAGGAAGTAGAGGTAGCTGAGTGCAGCCTATGAAGTGGAGGTGGTGGTGTGCAGCCTATGAAGTGGAGGCGGCGGAGTACGGCCTATGAAGTAGAGGCGGCAGATTGCAGCCTATGAAATAGAGGCGACAGAGTGCAGCCTATGAATTAGAGGCGGCAGAGTGTGGCCTATGAAGTAGAGGCAGCAAAGTGCGGCCTATGAAGTACAGGCGGCAGAGTGCGGCCTATGAAGTAGAGGTGGCAGATTGCGGGCTATGAAGTAGAGGCGGTGGAGTGCAGCCTATGAAGTAGAGGCGGCGGAGAGGTGGCGGAGTGCAGAGTAGGAAGTAGAGGCGGCAGAGTGCGGCCTATGAAGTAGAGACGGCGGAGTGCGGCCTATGAAGTAGAGGCGGTGGAGAGGTGGTGGAGTGCAGTGTAGGAAGTAGAGGTGGCTGAGTTCAGCCTATTAAGTAGAGGTGGCGGAGTGCGTCCTATGAAGTAGAGGCGGTGGAGTGCGGCCTATGAAGTAGAGGCGGAAGAGTGCGGTCTATGAAGTAGAGGCAGTGGAGTGCAGTGTACGAAGTAGAGGCGGCGGAGTGCGGCCTATGAAGTAGAGGCGGCAGAATGCAGCCCATGAAGTAGAGGTGGTCGAGTACACTCTATGAAGTAGAGGCGGCGGAGTGCAGCCTGGAGTGCAGCCTATGAAGTAGAGGCGGCAGAGTGCGTCCTATGAAGTAGACGGCAGAGTGTGGCCTATGAAGCAGAGGCAGCGGAGTACACTCTATGAAGTAGAGGCGGCAGAGTGCAGCCTGGAGTGCAGCCTATGAAGTAGAGGCGGCAGAGTGCAGCCTGTGAAGTGGAGGCGGCAGAGTGCAGCAGAGTGAGGCCTATGAAGTAGAGGCGGCGGAGTGCGGCCTATGAAGTAGAGGCAGTGGAATGCAGCCTATGAAGTAGAGCTGGTGGAGTGCGGCCTATGAAGTAGAGATGGCAGATTGTGGCCTATGAAGTAGAGGTGGCAGATTGCTGCCTATGAAGTAGAGGCAGCGGAGTGCAGCCTATGAAGTAGAGGCAGCGGAGTGCAGTCTATGAAGTAGAGGTGGCGAGTGCAGCCTGGAGTGCAGCCTATGAAGTAGAGGTGGTGGAGTGCGGCCTATGAAGTAGAGGTGGCAGAGTGCGGCCTATTAAGTAGAGACGACGGAGTGTGGCCTATGAAGTAGAGGCGGCAGAATGCAGCCTATGAAGTAGAGCTGGTGGAGTGCGGCCTATGAAGTAGAGGTGGCAGATTGTGGCCTATGAAGTAGAGGTGGCAGATTGCTGCCTATGAAGTAGAGGCGGCGGAGTGCAGCCTATGAAGTAGAGGCAGCGGAGTGCAGTCTATGAAGTAGAGGTGGCAGAGTGCAGACTGGAGTGCAGCCTATGAAGTAGAGGTGGCGGATGGTGGTGGGTGGTGGGTGGAGGTGGTGGGATGGGTATTCCCAGACGTGGGACCCGTGCTCACTACGCCACTGGAGTCAAGCTATCCTGGCTGATGACGGCTGATAGCCAGAAACCGGTCCTAGGATGCTTGATTCCGGTCCAGGGAAGACATGGCTTGGCAGTTCGGGCTGGACTGTTCCCATGAGGCACAGGGTCAAGACTGATTTGCATATGGCCATGTCTAAACTGGGGTGGTGTAGTGGGCAAAAGAACGATGGATTTAACCCAGATCTCTTGACTGGGGGAGAATGTATGCATTGTCAGCATTCCGTCCATCATTTGTTTGTTGTAACACTTTTCGCCCTAAGTGGGATGGGTATTCCCAGACGTGGGACCCGTGCTCACTACGCCACTGGAGTCAAGCTATCCTGGCTGATGACGGCTGATAGCCAGAAACCTGTCCTAGGATGCTTGATTCCGGTCCAGGGAAGACATGGCTTGGCAGTTCGGGCTGGACTGTTCCCATGAGGTACAGGGTCAAGACTGATTTGCATATGGCCATGTCTAAACTGGGGTGGTGTAGTGGGCAAAAGAACGATGGATTTAACCCAGATCTCTTGACTGGGGGAGAATGTATGCATTGTCAGCATTCCGTCCATCATTTGTTTGTTGTAACACTTTTCGCCCTAAGTGGGATGGGTATTCCCAGACGTGGGACCCGTGCTCACTACGCCACTGGAGTCAAGCTATCCTGGCTGATGACGGCTGATAGCCAGAAACCGGACCTAGGATGCTCGATTCCGGTCCAGGGAAGACATGGCTTGGCAGTTCGGGCTGGACTGTTCCCATGAGGCACAGGGTCAAGACTGATTTGTATATGGCCATGTCTAAACTGGGGTGGTGTAGTGGGCAAAAGAACGATGGATTTAACCCAGATCTCTGGACTGGGGGAGAATGTATGCATTGTCAGCATTCCGTCCATCATTTGTTTGTTGTAACACTTTTCGCCCTAAGTGGGATGGGTATTCCCAGACATGGGACCCGTGCTCACTACGCCACTGGAGTCAAGCTATCCTGGCTGATGACGGCTGATAGCCAGAAACCGGTCCTAGGATGCTTGATTCCGGTCCAGGGAAGACATGGCTTGGCAGTTCGGGCTGGACTGTTCCCATGAGGCACAGGGTCAAGACTGATTTGCATATGGCCATGTCTAAACTGGGGTGGTGTAGTGGGCAAAAGAACGATGGATTTAACCCAGATCTCTTGACTGGGGGAGAATGTATGCATTGTCAGCATTCCGTCCATCATTTGTTTGTTGTAACACTTTTCGCCCTAAGTGGGATGGGTATTCCCAGACGTGGGACCCGTGCTCACTACGCCACTGGAGTCAAGCTAAACTGGCTGATGACGGCTGATAGCCAGAAACCGGTCCTAGGATGCTTGATTCCGGTCCAGGGAAGACATGGCTTGGCAGTTCGGGCTGGACTGTTCCCATGAGGCACAGGGTCAAGACTGATTTGCATATGGCCATGTCTAAACTGGGGTGGTGTAGTGGGCAAAAGAACGATGGATTTAACCCAGATCTCTTGACTGGGGGAGAATGTATGCATTGTCAGCATTCCGTCCATCATTTGTTTGTTGTAACACTTTTCGCCCTAAATGGGATGGGTATTCCCAGACGTGGGACCCGTGCTCACTACGCCACTGGAGTCAAGCTATCCTGGGTGATGACGGCTGATAGCCAGAAACCGGTCCTAGGATGCTTGATTCCGGTCCAGGGAAGACATGGCTTGGCAGTTCGGGCTGGACTGTTCCCATGAGGCACAGGGTCAAGACTGATTTGCATATGGCCATGTCTAAACTGGGGTGGTGTAGTGGGCAAAAGAACGATGGATTTAACCCAGATCTCTTGACTGGGGGAGAATGTATGCATTGTCAGCATTCCGTCCATCATTTGTTTGTTGTAACACTTTTCGCCCTAAGTGGGATGGGTATTCCCAGACGTGGGACCCGTGCTCACTACGCCACTGGAGTCAAGCTATCCTGGCTGATGACGGCTGATAGCCAGAAACCGGTCCTAGGATGCTTGATTCCGGTCCAGGGAAGACATGGCTTGGCAGTTCGGGCTGGACTGTTCCCATGAGGCACAGGGTCAAGACTGATTTGCATATGGCCATGTCTAAACTGGGGTGGTGTAGTGGGCAAAAGAACGATGGATTTAACCCAGATCTCTTGACTGGGGGAGAATGTATGCATTGTCAGCATTCCGTCCATCATTTGTTTGTTGTAACGCCTCTACTTCATAGGCCGCACTCCACCGCCACTACTTCATAAGTTGCACCCTGCCGCTTCTACTTCATTAGCTACACTCCGCCGCCTCTACTTCATAGGCTGCACTCCGCCGACTCCACTTCATAGCATGCACTCTGACGACTCCACTTCATAGGCTGCACTCCGCCGTCTCTACATTATAAGCAGCACTCCACTGCCTCCACTTCACAGGCTGCACTCCGCCGCCTCTACTTCATAGGCTGCTCTCCGCCACCTCTACTTCATAGGCTGCACTCCAGGCTGCACTCTGCCGCCTCTACTTCATAGGCCGCACTCTGCCACCTCTACTTCATAGGCTGCATTCCGCCGCCTCTACTTCATAGGCCGCACTCTGCCACCTCTACTTCATAGGCCTCACTCTGCTGTACTCCGCTGCCTCCACTTCATAGGCTGTACTCCACCGCCTCCACTTCATAGGCTGCACTCCGCCGCCTCCACTTCATAGCTTTCACTCCGCTGCCTCCACTTCATAGACTGCACTTCGCCGCCTCCACTGAATTGGCTGCACTCTGCGACCTCTACTTCATAGGCCGCACTCCTCCGCCTGTACTTCATAGGCCGCACTCCGCTGCCTCTACTTCATAGGCTCTGCTCCAGGCTGCACTCCGCCGCCTCTACTTCATAGACAGCACTTCGCCACCTCTACTTCATAGGCTTCACTCCGCCTCTTCAACTTCATAGACTGCACTCTGTCGCCTTTACTTCATAGGTTGCAATCTGCCGCCTTTACTTCATAGGCCACACTCCACCACCTCTACTTCATAGGACGCACTCTGCCGCACTCCGCTGCCTCCACTTCATAGGCTGCACTCTGCCACCTCCACTTCATAGGCTGCACTCCACTGCCTCTACTTCATAGGCCGCACTCCTCCACCTCTACTTTATGGGCCGCACTCCACCGCCTCCACTTCATAGGTCACACTCCGCCACCTCTACTTCATACGCTGACTCTGCCACCTCTCCGCTGCCTTTACTGCATAAGCTGTGCTCCGCTGCCTCTACTTCATAGGCCGCTTTCTGCCGTCTCTACTTCATAGGCCGCACTCTGCGGCCTCTACTTCATAGGCTGCACTCCAGGCTGCACTCCGCCGCCTCTACTTCATAGACTGTACACCACTGCCTCTACTTCATAGGATGCACTCTGCTGCCTCTACTTCATAGGCCGCACTCCGCCGCCTCTACTTCATAGGCCGCAATCTGCCGCCTCTACTTCATAGGCTGCACTCCGCCGCCTCTGCGTAATAGGCCGCACTCTGCAGCCTCTACTTCCTACGCTGCACTCCGCCACCTCTCCACAGCCTCTACTTCATAGGCTGCACTCCACACATCTACTTCATAGCCCCCACTCTGCCACCTCTACTTCATAGGCCGCACTCTGCCACCTGTACTTCATAGGCCGCACTCTGCCGCCTCTACTTCATAGGCCACACTCTGCCGCCTCTACTTCATACGCTGCACTCCGTCGCCTCTACTTTATAGGCCGCATTCCGCCGCCTCTACTTCATAGGCCGCACTCTGCCGTCTCTACTTCATAGGCCGCACTCTGCTGCCTCTACTTCCTATAATGCACTTCGCCACCTCTCCACAGCCTCTACTTCATAGGCTGCACTCCACCACCTCTACTTCATAGGCCGCACTCTGCCACCTCTACTTCATAGGCCGCACTCTGCCACCTGTACTTCATAGGCCGCACTCTGCTGCCTCTACTTCATAGGCTGCACTCTGCCACCTCTACTTCATACGCTGCACTCCGCCGCCTCTATTTCATAGGCCGCACTCCACCGCCTCTACTTTATAGGATGCACTCCGCCGACTCTACTTCATAGGCTGCACTCCGCCACCTCCACTTCATAGGCCGTATTTCGCCGCCTCTACTTCATAGCCCACATTCTGCTTCCTCTACTTCATAGGCTGCATTCACCGCCCCTACTTCATAGGCTGCATTCCAATGCCTCTACTTCATAGGCCACACTCCACCGCCTCTACTTCATAAGCTGCACTCCGCCGCTTCTACTTCATTAGCTACACTCCACAGCCTCTACTTCATAGGCTGCACTCCGCTGCCTCCACCTCTTAGGCTGCACTCCGCCACCTCCACTTCATAGGCTGCACTCCGCCGCCTCCACTTCACATCCTGCACTCCGCCGCCTCTACTTTATAGGCTGCGCTCCGCCACCTCTACTTCATAGGCTGCACTCCACGCTGCACTCTGCTGCCTCTACTTCATAGACTGCACTCTGCTGCCTCTACTTCATAGGCTGAACTCCGCCGCCTCCACTTCATAGGCCACAATCTGCCACCTCTACTTCATAGGCCACAATCTGAAACCTCTACTTCAAAGGCCGATCTCCGCAGCACTCCGCTGCCTCCACTTCATAGGCCGAACTCTGCCACCTCCACTTCATAGGCTGCACTCCACCGCCTCTACTTCATAGGCCACACTCCACCGCCTCTATTTCATAGGCCGCATTCCACCGCCTCTACTTCATAGGAAGCACTCTGCCGACTCTACTTCATAGGCCGCACTCCACCGCCTCCACTTCATAGGTCACACTCCGCCACCTCTACTTCGTACGCTGCACTTCGCCACCTCTCCGCAGCCTCTACTTCATTGTCTGCACTCTACCATCTCTACTTCATAGCCCGCACTCTGCCACCTCTACTTCAAAGGCCGCACTCTGCCGCCTCTACTTCCTAGGCTGCACTCCGCCGCCTCTACTTCATAGACTGTACTCCACTGCCTCTACTTCATAGGCTGCACTCTGCTGCCTCTACTTCATAGGCCGCACTCCGCCGCCTCCACTTCATAGGCCGCAATCTGCCGCCTCTACTTCATAGGCCACACTCCACCACCTCTACTTCATAGGCTGCATTCTGCCGCCTCTACTTCATAGGCCGCACTCCGCCGCCTCTACTTAATAGGCCGTACTCTGCAGCCTCTACTTCCTACACTGCACTCCGCAACCTCTCCGCAGCCTCTACTTCATAGGCTGCACTCCACCACCTCTACTTCATAGCCTGCACTCTGCCACCTCTACTTCATAGGCCGCACTCTGCCACCTGTACTTCATAGGCCGCACTCTGCCGCTTCTACTTCATAGGCCGCACTCTGCCGCCTCTACTTCATACGCTGCACTCCTTCACCTCTACTTCATAGACTGTACTCCACTGCCTTTACTTCATTGGCTGCACTCTGCTGCCTCTACTTCATAGGCCGCATTCTGCCACCTCTACTTCATAGGCCGCACTCTGCCACCTGTACTTCATAGGCCGCACTCCACAGCCTCTACTTCATAGGACGCACTCTGCCGACTCTACTTCGTAGCCCGCACTCCACCGCCTCCACTTCATAGGTCACACTCCGCCACATCTACTTCGTACGCTGCACTCCGCCACCTCTCCGCTGCCTTTACTTCATAAGCTGCGCTCCGCTGCCTCTACTTCATAGGCCGCACTCCACCACCTCTACTTCATAGCCCCCACTCTGCCACTTCTACTTCATAGGCCGCACTCTGCCACCTGTACTTCATAGGCCGCACTCTGCCGCCTCTACTTCATAGGCCGCACTCTGCCACCTCTACTTCATACGCTGCACTCTGCCACCTCTATTCCATATGCCGCACTCCAGCGCCTCTACTTCATAGGCCGCACTCCACCGCCTCCACTTCATAGGTCGCACTCCTCCATCTCTACTTCGTACGCTGCACTCTGCCACCTCTCCGCTGCCTTTACTTCATAAGCTGCGCTCCGCTGCCTCTAATTCATAGGCCGCACACCGCTGTATCTACTTCATAGGCCTCACTCTGCCGCCTCTACTTCATAGGCTGCACTCCGCCACCTCTACTTCATAGACTGTACTCCACTGCCTCTACTTCATAGGCTGCACTCTGCTGCCTCTACTTCATAGGCCACACTCCACCACCTCTACTTCTTAGGCCGCAATCTGCCACCTCTACTTCATAGGCCACACTCCACCACCGCTACTTCATAGGCTGCATTCTGCCACCTCTACTTCATAGGCCGCACTCCGCCGTCTCTACTTCATATTTATTTAGAACTCTTGTATAGCGCGCAGATACCCCAACGGGGTGTCCCGGCGCTAGTGTGAAGGCAGAGGAAGTGCCAGAACTCAGATGGAATTAACAGAAAAGAAAAGTTTTCAAGGCTCTCCGAAAGGAAGATTCCTCCCGGATGGTCCTCATGGACAGGGGTAAATTGTTCCAATGGGAGGAAACACAGAATTGGAATGTTTTCCCCCCAGATCGAGCTTTTTTGACTCTAGGGTTAGAAAGAAGATGTTTAGAGCTCGAGCGAAGAAGTCGGGTGTTGCTGTAAGGACGAAGGCAGGAAGATAAATGAGCAGAACCTTTACCATTAATCGCGTGATGAGCGAGGGTAAGAGCCTTAAATTCCGCCCTTTTGTGAACTGGGAGCCAATGCAGCCTGAGTCGATGGGGAGTGATATGTTCCCGAAGTGGAAGACCACAAACCAGGCGGACAGCAGCGTTTTGGACTGTTTGAAGACAACGCTGAAGGCCCCAAGAAAGACCTAGGTACAATCCATTTGCATAATCAAGATGGGAAGTGATTAAAGCCTGCACAATCGTTTTCCTAGTGTGACTAGGGAGGAAATTGATAAATGTTTTCATCATCCTCATCTTGAAGAAACAGGCAGCAGAAACCAACTGGATTTGCTTCTGAAAAGAGAGATTACTATCCCAGATAACTCCTAGATTTTTAACTGAGTCTTTAGGCAAAGGGGGAGAACTCAGATCGAGAGGCCACCACAGGTTAGGGTCCAACGGCGAAGGTTGATGGAAAAATAGAACCTCAGTTTTGCCAGCATTAAGCCGGAGGGAGTTGTTGTCCATCCAGCTAGCGATGTTCCGGAGGCAAATCTTCAACGGATCAAAGGTAGACTGGGAGGGGGAGTCAAATGAAAACAGAAGCTGAATATCATCCGCATAAGAGGTGGCCTGGATTCCAGATTGAGAAATGATCTCGGCCAGCGGAGAAAAATATACATTAAACAAAAGAGGGCTCAGTGAAGAACCCTGAGGGACGCCCCATCTAAGGGGATGACTTTCTGAGGTAAAAGAGTGAATACAGCCTGTGTACGATTGGACAAAAAAGAGGCAAACCATTCCAAGGCCTTGCCCTGGATGCCTTTTGCCTGCAGATGGTCGAGGAGGACGGGATGAGAGACGGTGTCGAAAGCTGCCGACAAGTCAAGCAGCACCAACACCGCTCTAGAGCCCTCGTCTAACTTCCATCTGATGGCGTCAGCCATCTCTATAAGGGCAGATTCGGTACTATGACCCGACCTGAAACCATGCTGTGAGGTGTGGAAAGCGCCGCTCGTTTCCAAGAAACCGGCCAGTTGTCATTGTACCAGTTTCTCCAGTACTTTAGCTGGGGCGGGAAGCAAAGAGATGGGACGATAGTTAGCTGGATCAGAGTGGTCTGCAGTTGCTTTTTTGATGATGGGAACCAATCTAGCATGTTTCCAGGAATCAGGATAGATTCCTGCCTGGAGGGAGTCATTCCAAATTTTGTTTAAAAAAGGGTTAAGCACATTCGGAAGAGATTTGTATTGTTTAGCCGGCCAGGGGTCCAAAGGGGAACCAGATTTACATTTGAGTAATTCTGCCAGTGACTGTTCCGGGGTGATCACCTCAAAGTTGGAGAAGGCCTTATCAGAGTTGGAACTGACTGGACATGATTTCAGATAGGAAGGGTTGATTTTGCAGGGGAAAGAGCTCTGAATAGTAGCAATCTTATCTTCAAAATAACTGGAGAGATTGTCGCATAGGGACTGGGATACCGAAGGTTGGCGCTTGAGGGCCAGGGGGTCAGTAAAGGCTCTGACAGTGTCAAAAATGACTCTAGAAGATCCTTGTGCCCGGGTAATTTCCTCCTCAAGATGGGATCTTTTGTGATCAATGATTTTCTTCCTATACTCCTTGAGGGAAGTTTTATATTTAGATTTATAGGCCACTCTCCACCGCCTCTATTTCATAGGCCGCACTCCACCGCCTCTACTTCATAGGACGCACTCCGCCGACTCTACTTCATAGGCCGCACTCTGCTGCCTCCACTTCCTATAATGCACTTCGCCACCTCTCCGCAGCCTCTACTTCATAGGCTGCACTCCACCACCTCTACTTCATAGGCCGCACTCCACCGCCTCTACTTCATAGGACGCACTCCGCCGACTCTACTTCATAGGCCGCACTCTGCTGCCTCCACTTCCTATAATGCACTTCGCCACCTCTCCGCAGCCTCTACTTCATAGGCTGCACTCCACCACCTCTACTTCATAGGCCGCACTCTGCCACCTCTACTTCATAGGCTGCACTCTGCCACCTGTACTTCATAGGCCGCACTCTGCCACTTCTACTTCATAGGCCGCACTCTGCCACCTCTACTTCATACGCTGCACTCCGCCGCCTCTATTTCATAGGCCGCACTCCACCGCCTCTACTTCATAGGATGCACTCCGCCGACTCTACTTCATAGGCTGCACTCCGCCACCTCCACTTCATAGGCCGTACTTCGCTGCCTCTACTTCATAGGCCACACTCTGCTTCCTCTACTTCATATGTTATGTTTCAATGGGGTGACCCGATAGACCACTGGACTCGGGTGTATAAATTGGTATATGAAAAAACAGTCACAGTGGAACAATTTAACTTAATTAAAACACAAGTATGTGAATATAAACTTAAATTGAGTTATGACAACACCTTATTGAGATACACAAATGACTTCATTTAATCGTATTGAGCATAGAAAAAGGTCAACATGTCAACCTATTAAATAGACAAATGCATGTCAAAATCATCATTTTCAATTACTAAGGGTGTAAGTGAAGTGAAAAGTGCAACATAAATCGGGATAAGTGCAGACGAAGTGAAGGGGAAGGTCGTGTGTTTAAGAACATCCAAAATGAATTTGAAGACCTAGCCTGCCACTTGAATGGCAATAACACAAATGCAATAACATTAGCAAGAAAAGCAGTTGTAAAATCACTGTCAGTCTCGTGTATTGAACCAAGGGAAAAGTCGTCGACGTTTCGACCCCTAATCGAGCCAGCAATTAGGAAATCTTGGAAGCGGGGTCTTCTTCAGGACCAGCGGGGGATAGGGAAGATGGACTTACACCTAGGGATAATGAGTAGTATTAATACGGTGTGTCTATGGGATCATTAATTATCATTAGGTAGAAATAAGACAATATTTACCAGCAACAGCAAGGAAAACTCATGCTGGACTATTTGTGGAGTGGGCCCGAACGGCTCCTAAAACAAAACAGAAAGACGGAACAAGAGGAGATTGCACATCTGTATGGGGTCTCAATTGGGGCCTACTGGTCAAAGCAAAATGGTGTATTACTCACCATTCAATGTTGAAAAACCGGTGCTATTGATGGCAATATTCTTATCGGTATATGATGAATCACAATGGGCAGTGGTTCAAACGTAACCAAAGCTGGGGGGGTAAAAAAATTTGAATTACAATTCCCACAACCTAGTTTGGAGATGTACCTAAATCAATTAAGGTACAAACATCAAAGGACCCACACAAGTGAAGAGAAAACACAAAAAATGGCGGCAAATGTATCTAAAAATATCTAAAAAGGAGTCACCGTGAGGGGACACCAAGGGTAAGTATGGACAGCGCCGCGGGGTTTGTTGAATATAAATCCGCTATATTAAGAAAAACACCCAGCGTGTTACAGACTTAACAAGGAACAAGCCTCAGCCTCTAAAAGCCCGGACAGTTAATATGAGGCAGGCGAAAGCCCATGAGGCGGCGTTAACATCAAGAACCCAAAGATAGGAGATTTGTCTCGCAGCGTTTTACAAAATCAAAATATAAACCCGCCTAACGGCTCTAAAGCATGGAATCTAGTTAAATATGGCGGTTATTATAACTAAACCCAACCCAGATGTGGCTAACAACGGGAGATTACCAAATGGAGAGGTGAAGAGGGGCAGCATTTAATCTCTTGGTGGAGCAAAAAGAAGGTGAGAAGCGCGGTGAGATGCAATCTCTTGGAAAACGCGCGCTTGCTCCGCGGTGTGACATACCTCCCAGGCAGCGTCGACAACATCTGACAGCTAACCCTGGGAAGTGTCAAGTCGCTCGTTAAGTAGCTGACGTAAGCAAGTACGTCAGCGAAAGGAACGTGACGCGCTCATTGGACAGGGGCAGGGGGTGTGTCTGTATCAACGCAGCTGAAAACTCAGATGCTGCAAAACTGAAAGTGTTATCCCACGAGCGGCAGACAACGTTCTGTGGCGCGCGAAGGGCACTTGAATGTGTCAATTGAAACTGCTGTATAACAGCTTACACTCTAAGTTTCTTGTTTACAACATTGAGGCATAATAATTTCAGCAATGTGCGTGAATGCAAAAAAGGTAAAGCCACTTAGTCAAATATACGTCAGCTTTGAAAACCATAAACATGAGAACCAAATCATAGTGCAGCATATAAAATGGAGGCGAGCTTTAAAATATATGCACAGAGGTAATGACCTGACTGCAAACGCAGCTTACATTCTGAAGCAGAAATAGACTGCCCTCAACGAGTTAACAATAAATATCTAGATAGATTGTAGTTCAGATTTTGAAAGGGAATCAAGGCAATAGTAGGCCAAAGGGCGGAGATAGTGTGTCATGCAGCAAATGGTTATAAATGGTCAAGATTACCCCAAATTTAAAGGCTAGGTGTTATTCAACAAGGATAATTGTGCATATGTGGTGTCAAGTTCGTTAAGACCATTTAGGACAGAATCAAACCTGTCCATCCATTTACATTCACGGGTGTTGAGGATTGCTCCCAGGTCGCCTCCCCTGATACCCAAAGTGATGGCCTCAAGAACTAGCCCTTTCATCGATTCAGGGGGGTGGTTAAATGCTGAAAAATGTTCAACCATGGGGGCCCCCGTGGTATTGCATCTTATTCTGCTTCAATGTTGTAGGATACGGCACTTGATCCTCTGAGTGGTCTGACCCACGTATATCTTGTTGCAGGGACAGACAATGGCGTAAATGACATTTTTAGTGTTACAGTTTGTCAATGTTTTTAAGGGCACCGTGCAATTGTTGAATTGAAACACTTTAGTTTCAATAGTGAGACTGCAAGCTTTACATTGTCCACATTTGACATGGCCTACTGGTGCCGGTAGTTGCCACATTGATTCGATTGTTGGCTTAGGAGGTGTGTCCAAAAAGGACTTCACCACTTGATCACGGACATTTCTGCCTTTCTTGAAGGAGTGCATTGGTGGTTCGGGAAGATGTAGTTCCGATGATACCAAATGCCAGTGTTTGTTTATGATATGCCGAATTTCGTTGCTCCTGGTGCTGAAGGTGGTAACGCATATTAGCCTGTTGAGGTCCTCAGTACGATTCTTTGGAGTTAAAAGCATGTCCCTATGGTTGAACCACGCTCTCTTGCGGGCTCTCTTAACCAACCGTCTGGGGTAGCCACGTTCAATTAGTCTAACAATCAGATCATCAGATTCATTGAAGAAATCCTCCTTCCATGTACAATTTCTCCTGATCCTCAGGAACTGGCCAAAGGGTAGATTATCCCGCAGGCCTCTTGGGTGGTGACTCCCATATCTGAGTAGCGTGTTTCTCTCAGTAGGCTTTCGATAAAGGGTCGTATATAGGCACTCGTCCGCAGTTTTGATAGAGATGTCCAGAAAGTCAATGGTGGACTTGTCTTTGTGAATTGTAAACTGGATGTCGCCTGTTCTCTCATTGAGCCATTTGAAAAAATTGTTGAGTTCTGAATCACTGCCTGTCCAAATCATGAGGACATCATCGATGTACCGCTTCCAGTACGCAACTTGCCTATTAAATGGATTTGTAATGTTGTTCACAAAGGTCTGCTCAAAATCGTCCATGTACAGGATCGCCAGGTCCGGTGCAAAGCTGGCCCCCATCGCAACACCTTTAGTCTGCATAAAATACTCATTCTGGAAGAGGAAAAAGTTTTGTGTCATCGCTATAGTGAGCAACTGAATTATGAACTCGGATGGAACATATGTGGGTTGTGTTCTTGTGTCCAAATATTTTGACATCACATCTAGAGCATGTTGTTGTGGTATGCTGGTATACAGTGACACAATATCCAGCGTGACAAGAATCTGGGTATCTGGATTGAAAGACATACCATCAATTAAATTGATGACCTGCATCGTGTCTCGTACATATGACCTGGTTTGTTCAGCCAAAGGTTTTAGAAAGAAGTCCACGTATTTACACAATGGTTCAAGAATAGACCCACATCCAGAAACTATGGGGCGCCCAGGCGGTCGTTGTTGATTCTTATGAACTTTAGGTAAGGTGTAAATCGTTGGAATGCGTGGATGAGTCTGGTTCAGGTAGGCAAATTCCAAATTCGAAAGGAAACCTTGGGCAAGGCCATCTTGAGTTGTCCGCAAAATCATGCTGCTGATTTTCTTGGAGGGATTGGAATTTAATCTGGTGTAACTAACACCGTCATTCAGTTGAGAGTAAATCTCGTCCTTGTAATCTTCCACATTTTGAAGCACAATGGCACCACCCTTATCCGCAGGTTTGATGACAATGGAGCGATTGTTTTTTAGGTTCTCAAGGGCTTTCCTTTCACCACTAGTAACGTTATGAGTTACATATTTCTTGATGGAACACGTGTTGAGGGCCTCCTTGAGCACAATACTCTCATAAGTTAGCAGCCGATGTGAAACCATTTGTGAGGTTGGAGTAAAGGAGGATGGAGTCCGGAGTCCAGTACAAGATGTCGTAGATTGACTTGGGGACTGACGGAAGAAATAGCGTAACCTCATCTTGCGAAAGAAACGGTGTAATTCAGTTTGCAGATTAAATTTATTAGGGTATGCGGTGGGGACGTACGATAGCCCTTTACTGAGAACCTTATGTTCATCATTAGTCAATACATGATTGGACAAATTCATAATAGGGTCCTTGATGGTGCTCACCAGCGATAGACCCGGCGTCTCGTTTGGATTTCCCCATGCTGTTCCTGGGGGAAATGTACTTGCTTCTGGGCAGGGGTCATGCCCTGGGGTTGGCCTCGGCCCCATCCTTGTTGAAGGTGGCCGCGTCCCCGGCCTCTGTTCCAGTTCCAGTTCGTATTCCTTCCTCTTGGTGGTCGCCATTGTCTGTCCTCTAAAAAAGAAGGACCAGATGGTGGATAATATGCCGTGTCCTGGCCTTGGTAGTTAAGACTACTACCTGCTTGTTCACTGTCGCTTCCGGTGGATCCTGTTGACTCAGAAAAGGTTGTGAATCTACGGGTACCTCTGAATCCACCCCTTCCTCTATTGAAAAAACGACCTTGCTGATCCTGTTTGTAGTAGTCGTCGTGTAAATATGGGTAGGTCAACTTCTTGTCATAGACACGCACGTCTTTGGAGAGTTTGTCAAGCTTCTTTGCTTGAGTATTAATGTCAAATTCTTTGATTGTTTTCTCAAGGCGTTCCAAGGCTTCTTTGGCGTTCGTTAAAGCGTTGTCAGTAGAGATATCGCGTTTAAGATCTGCGATTTCTTTCATAAGTTTCTCGACCTGTTCAAGGGCTGTTTCTACCCCCAGCACCATCCAGTGCCGCGAGCAGTTGTTGGCAACAAAACTGAAGCCCTCCTTGAACTTGGGCTGGTCCACAAAGATCGCAGGTTCGTTCTTAACTTGTAATCCTACCGGGATGACATTGGCCTGTAGGTATTTGGTCAGGACGTGTCCGTGTAATCTTGTACGGATTAGCTTTTTCTCCAGTCTTTCCAATTTGTTTATCTTTTCGTTGAGAGACACATCTATGTTGGGAGTGTTGGAGGTTATGAAGAGGTTAGTGGGGTCCTGAATGAGATTGGCGATGTACTCCTCAGTATATGATAAAGTTTCACTTGCCGTCATAATGTAAGAAAGTAAATTAAATGGGCTAAAAGCAAAGACCCTCGCAGGAAAAACCTGCACTAGGATATGTTATGTTTCAATGGGGTGACCCGATAGACCACTGGACTCGGGTGTATAAATTGGTATATGAAAAAACAGTCACAGTGGAACAATTTAACTTAATTAAAACACAAGTATGTGAATGAGCATTTAATCTCTTGGTGGAGCAAAAAGAAGGTGAGAAGCGCGGTGAGATGCAATCTCTTGGAAAACGCGCGCTTGCTCCGCGGTGTGACATACCTCCCAGGCAGCGTCGACAACATCTGACAGCTAACCCTGGGAAGTGTCAAGTCGCTCGTTAAGTAGCTGACGTAAGCAAGTACGTCAGCGAAAGGAACGTGACGCGCTCATTGGACAGGGGTATTGTCTTATTTCTACCTAATGATAATTAATGATCCCATAGACACACCGTATTAATACTACTCATTATCCCTAGGTGTAAGTCCATCTTCCCTATCCCCCGCTGGTCCTGAAGAAGACCCCGCTTCCAAGATTTCCTAATTGCTGGCTCGATTAGGGGTCGAAACGTCGACGACTTTTCCCTTGGTTCAATACACGAGACTGACAGTGATTTTACAACTGCTTTTCTTGCTAATGTTATTGCATTTGTGTTATTGCCATTCAAGTGGCAGGCTAGGTCTTCAAATTCATTTTGGATGTTCTTAAACACACGACCTTCCCCTTCACTTCGTCTGCACTTATCCCGATTTATGTTGCACTTTTCACTTCACTTACACCCTTAGTAATTGAAAATGATGATTTTGACATGCATTTGTCTATTTAATAGGTTGACATGTTGACCTTTTTCTATGCTCAATACGATTAAATGAAGTCATTTGTGTATCTCAATAAGGTGTTGTCATAACTCAATTTAAGTTTATATTCACATACTTGTGTTTTAATTAAGTTAAATTGTTCCACTGTGACTGTTTTTTCATATACCAATCCTCTACTTCATAGGCTGCATTCACCGCCCCTACTTCATAGGCTGCATTCCAATGCCTCTACTTCATAGGCCGCACTCCACCGCCTCTACTTCATAAGCTGCACTCCGCCGCTTCTACTTCATTAGCTACACTCCACAGCCTCTACTTCATAGGCTGCACTCCGCCGACTCCACTTCATAGGCTGCACTCCGCCGACTCCACTTCATAGGCTGCACTCTGCCGCCTCTACTTCATAAGCAGCACTCCGCTGCCTCCACCTCTTAGGCTGCACTCCGCCACCTCCACTTCATAGGCTGCACTCCGCCGCCTCCACTTCACATCCTGCACTCTGCCACCTCTACTTCATAGGCTGCGCTCCGCCACCTCTACTTCATAGGCTGCACTCCACGCTGCACTCTGCTGCCTCTACTTCATAGACTGCACTCTGCTGCCTCTACTTCATAGGCTGCACTCCGCCGCCTCCACTTCATAGGCCACAATCTGCCACCTCTACTTCATAGGCCACAATCTGCCACCTCTACTTCATAGGCCGCACTCCGCAGCACTCCGCTGCCTCCACTTCATAGGCTGCACTCTGCCACCTCCACTTCATAGGCTGCACTCCACCGCCTCTACTTCATAGGCCACACTCTGCCGCCTCTATTTCATAGGCCGCACTCCACCGCCTCTACTTCATAGGACGCACTCCGCCGACTCTACTTCATAGGCCACACTCTACCGCCTCCACTTCATAGGTCACAGTCCACCACCTCTACTTCGTACGCTGCACTCCGCCACCTCTCCGCAGCCTCTACTTCATAGTCTGCACTCTACCACCTCTACTTCATAGCCTGCACTCTGCCACCTCTACTTCAAAGGCCGCACTCTGCCGCCTCTACTTCATAGGCTGCACTCTGCCGCCTCTACTTCATAAACTGTACTCCACTGCCTCTACTTCATAGGCTGCACTCTGCTGCCTCTACTTCATAGGCCGCAGTCCGTCGCCTCCACTTTATAGGCCGCAATCTGCCGCCTCTACTTCATAGGCCACACTCCACCACCTCTACTTCATAGGCTGCATTCTGCCGCCTCTACTTCATAGGCCGCACTCCGCCGCCTCTACTTAATAGCCCACACTCTGCAGCCTCTACTTCCTACACTGCACTCCGCCACCTCTCTGCAGCCTCTACTTCATAGGCTGCACTCCACCACCTCTACTTCATAGCCTGCACTCTGCCACCTCTACTTCATAGGCCGCACTCTGCCACCTGTACTTCATAGGCCGCACTCTGCCGCTTCTACTTCATAGGCCGCACTCTGCCGCCTCTACTTCATATGCTGCACTCCTTCGCCTCTACTTCATAGACTGTACTCCACTGCCTTTACTTCATTGGCTGCACTCTGCTGCTTCTACTTCATAGGCCGCATTCCGCCACCTCTACTTCATAGGCCGCACTCTGCCACCTGTACTTCATAGGCCGCACTCCACCGCCTCTACTTCATAGGACGCACTCTGCCGACTCTACTTCATAGCCCGCACTCCACCGCCTCCACTTCATAGGTCACACTCCGCCACATCTACTTCGTACGCTGCACTCCGCCACCTCTCCACTGCCTTTACTTCATAAGCTGCGCTCCGCTGCCTCTACTTCATAGGCCGCACTCCACCACCTCTACTTCATAGCCCCCACTCTGCCACTTCTACTTCATAGGCCGCATTCTGCCACCTCTACTTCATAGGCCACACACCGCCGTCTCTACTTCATAGGCCACACTCTGCTGCCTCTACTTCCTACACTGCAATCCGCCACCTCTCCGCAGCCTCTACTTCATAGGCTGCACTCCACCACCTCTACTTCATAGCCCGCACTCTGCCACCTCTACTTCATAGGCCGCACTCTGCCACCTGTACTTCATAGGCCGCATTCTGCCGCCTCTACTTCATAGGCCGCACTCTGCCGCCTCTACTTCATACGCTGCACTCCGCCGCCTCTATTTCATATGCCGCACTCCAGCGCCTCTACTTCATAGGCCGCACTCCACCGCCTCCACTTCATAGGTCGTACTCCTCCATCTCTACTTCGAACACTGCACTCCGCCACCTTTCCGCTGCCTTTACTTCATAAGCTGCGCTCCGCTGCCTCTAATTCATATGCCGCACACCGCTGTATCTACTTCATAGGCCGCACTCCGCCGACTCCACTTCATAGGCTGCACTCCGCCGACTCCACTTCATAGGCTGCACTCTGCCGCCTCTACTTCATAAGCAGCACTCCGCTGCCTCTACCTCTTAGGCTGCACTCCGCCACATCCACTTCAAAGGCTGCACTCCGCCACCTCCACTTCACATCCTGCACTCCGCCGCCTCTACTTCATAGGCTGCGCTCCGCCACCTCTACTTCATAGGCTGCACTCTGCCACCTCTACTTCATAGGCCGCACTCTGCCACCTGTGCTTCATAGGCCGCACTCTGCCACTTCTACTTCATAGGCCGCACTCTGCCACCTCTACTTCATACGCTGCACTCCGCTGCCTCTATTTCATAGGCCGCACTCCACCGCCTCTACTTCATAGGATGCACTCCGCCGACTCTACTTCATAGGCTGCACTCCGCCACCTCCACTTCATAGGCCGTACTTCGCTGCCTCTACTTCATAGGCCACACTCTGCTTCCTCTACTTCATAGGCTGCATTCACCGCCCCTACTTCATAGGCTGCATTCCAATGCCTCTACTTCATAGGCCGCACTCCACCGTCTCTACTTCATAAGCTGCACTCCGCCGCTTCTACTTCATTAGCTACACTCCACAGACTCTACTTCATAGGCTGCACTCCGCCGACTCCACTTCATAGGCTGCACTCCGCCGACTCCACTTCATAGGCTGCACTCTGCCGCCTCTACTTCATAAGCAGCACTCCGCTGCCTCCACCTCTTAGGCTGCACTCCGCCACCTCCACTTCATAGGCTGCACTCCGCCGCCTCCACTTCACATCCTGCACTCCGCCACCTCTACTTCATAGGCTGCGCTCCGCCACCTCTACTTCATAGGCTGCACTCCACGCTGCACTCTGCTGCTTCTACTTCATAGACTGCACTCTGCTGCCTCTACTTCATAGGCTGCACTCTGCCGCCTCCACTTCATAGGCCACAATCTGCCACCTCTACTTCATAGGCCACAATCTGCCACCTCTACTTCATAGGCCGCACTCCGCAGCACTCCGCAGCACTCCGCTGCCTCCACTTCATAGGCTGCACTGTGCCACCTCCACTTCATAGGCTGCACTCCACCGCCTCTACTTCATAGGCCACACTCCGCCGCCTCTATTTCATAGGCCGCACTCCACCGCCTCTACTTCATAGGACGCACTCCGCCGACTCTACTTCATAGGCCACACTCCACCGCCTCCACTTCATAGGTCACAGTCCGCCACCTCTACTTCGTACGCTGCACTCCGCCACCTCTCCGCAGCCTCTACTTCATAGTCTGCACTCTACCACCTCTACTTCATAGCCTGCACTCTGCCACCTCTACTTCAAAGGCCGCACTCTGCCGCCTCTACTTCATAGGCTGCACTCTGCCGCCTCTACTTCATAAACTGCACTCCACTGCCTCTACTTCATAGGCTGCACTCTGCTGCCTCTACTTCATAGGCCGCAGTCTGCCGCCTCCACTTCATAGGCCGCAATCTGCCGCCTCTACTTCATAGGCCACACTCCACCACCTCTACCTCATAGGCTGCATTCTGCCGCCTCTACTTCATAGGCCGCACTCCGCCGCCTCTACTTAATAGCCCACACTCTGCAGCCTCTACTTCCTACACTGCACTCCGCCACCTCTCCGCAGCCTCTACTTCATAGGCTGCACTCCACCACCTCTACTTCATAGCCTGCACTCTGCCACCTCTACTTCATAGGCCGCACTCTGCCACCTGTACTTCATAGGCCGCACTCTGCCGCTTCTACTTCATAGGCCGCACTCTGCCGCCTCTACTTCATATGCTGCACTCCTTCGCCTCTACTTCATAGACTGTACTCCACTGCCTTTACTTCATTGGCTGCACTCTGCTGCTTCTACTTCATAGGCCGCATTCCGCCACCTCTACATCATAGGCCGCACTCTGCCACCTGTACTTCATAGGCCGCACTCCACCGCCTCTACTTCATAGGACGCACTCTGCCGACTCTACTTCATAGCCCGCACTCCACCGCCTCCACTTCATAGGTCACACTCCGCCACATCTACTTCGTACGCTGCACTCCGCCACCTCTCCGCTGCCTTTACTTCATAAGCTGCGCTCCACTGCCTCTACTTCATAGGCCGCACTCCACCACCTCTACTTCATAGCCCCCACTCTGCCACTTCTACTTCATAGGCCGCACTCTGCCACCTGTACTTCATAGGCCGCACTCTGCCACCTCTACTTCATAGGCCGCACTCTGCCGCCTCTACTTCATACGCTGCACTCCGCCGCCTCTATTTCATATTCCGCACTCCAGCACCTCTACTTCATAGGCCGCACTCCACCGCCTCCACTTCATAGGTCGCACTCCTCCATCTCTACTTCGTACGCTGCACTCTGCCACCTCTCCGCTGCCTTTACTTCATAAGCTGTGCTCCGCTGCCTCTAATTCATAGGCCGCACACCGCTGTATCTACTTCATAGGTCGCACTCTGCCGCCTCTACTTCATAGGCTGCACTCCGCCACCTCTACTTCATAGACTGTACTCCACTGCCTCTACTTTATAGGCTGCACTCTGCTGCCTCTACTTCATAGGCCACACTCCACCACCTCTACTTCATAGGCAGCAATCTGCCACTTCTACCTCATAGGCCACACTCCACCACCTCTACTTCATAGGCTGCATTCTGCGGCCTCTACTTCATAGGCCGTACTCTGCCGCCTCTACTTCATAGGCCGTACTCTGCCGCCTCTACTTCATAGGCTGCATTCCACCGCTCCTACTTCATAGGCTGCACTCCAACGCCTCTACTTCATACACTGCACTCCGCCACCTCTCCGCAGCCTCTACTTCATAGGCTGCACTCCACCACCTCTACTTCATAGCCCGCACTCTGCCACCTCTACTTCATAGGCTGCACTCTGCCACCTGTCCTTCATAGGCCGCACTCTGCCGCCTCTACTTCATAGGCCGTACTCTGCCGCCTCTACTTCATAGGCTGCATTCCACCGCTCCTACTTCATAGGCTGCATTCCAACGCCTCTTCTTCATAGGCCGCACTCCACCGCCACTACTTCATAAGTTGCACCCTGCTGCTTCTACTTCATTAGCTACACTCCGCCGCCTCTACTTCATAGGCTGCACTCCGCCGAATCCACTTCATAGCCTGCACTCTGACGACTCCACTTCATAGGCTGCACTCTGCCGTCTCTACTTTATAAGCAGCACTCCACTGCCTCCACTTCATAGGCTGCACTCTGCCGCCTCCACTTCACAGGCTGCACTCCGCTGCCTCTACTTCATAGGCTGCGCTCCGCCACCTCTACTTCATAGGCTGCACTCCAGGATGCACTCTGCCGCCTCTACTTCATAGACTGCACTCCGCTGCCTCTACTTCATAGGCTGAACTCCGCCGCCTCTACTTCATAGGCCGCAATCTGCCACCTCTACTTCATAGACCAGAATCTGTCTCCTCTACTTTATAGGCCGCACTCCACCACCTCTACTTCATAGGCTGCATTCCGCCGCCTCTACTTCATAGGCCGCACTCTGCCACCTCTAGTTCATAGGGCTCACTCTGCTGTACTCCGCTGCCTCCACTTCATAGGCTGCACTCCGCCGCCTCCACTTCATAGGCTGCACTCTGCCGCCTCCACTTCATAGGTTTCACTCCGCTGCCTCCACTTCATAGACTGCACTTCGCTGCCTCCACTTAATTGGCTGCACTCTGCCACCTCTACTTCATAGGCCGCACTCCTCCACCTGTACTTCATAGGCCGCACTCTGCCGCCTCTACTTTATAGGCTGTGGTCCAGGCTGCACTCCGCCGCCTCTACTTCATAGACAGCACTTCGCCACCTCTACTTCATAGGCCGCACTCCGTCGTCTCTACTTCATATTTATTTAGAACTCTTGTATAGCGCGCAGATACCCCAACGGGGTGTCCCCGCGCTAGTGTGAAGGCAGAGGAAGTGCCAGAACTCAGATGGAATTAACAGAAAAGAAAAGTTTTCAAGGCTCTCCGAAAGGAAGATTCCTCCCGGATGGTCCTAATGGACAGGGGTAAATTGTTCCAATGGGAGGAAACACAGAATTGGAATGTTTTCCCCCCAGATCGAGCTTTTTTGACTCTAGGGGTAGAAAGAAGATGTTTAGAGCTTGAGCGAAGAAGTCGGGTGTTGCTGTAAGGACGAAGGCAGGAAGATAAATGAGCAGAACCTTTACCACTAATCGCGCGATGAGCGAGGGTAAGAGCCTTAAATTCCGCCCTTTTGTGAACTGGGAGCCAATGCAGCCTGAGTCGATGGGGAGTGATATGTTCCCGAAGTGGAAGACCACAAACCAGGCGGACAGCAGCGTTTTGGACTGTTTGAAGACGACGCTGAAGGCCACAAGAAAGACCTAGGTACAATCCATTTGCATAATCAAGATGGGAAGTGATTAAAGCCTGCACAATCGTTTTCCTAGTGTGACTAGGGAGGAAATTGATAAATTTTTTCATCATCCTCATCTTGAAAAAACAGGCAGCAGAAACCGACTGGATTTGCTTCTGAAAAGAGAGATTACTATCCCAGATAACTCCTAGATTTTTAACTGAGTCTTTAGGCAAAGGGGGAGAACTCAGATCGAGAGGCCACCACAGGTTAGGGTCCAACGGCGAAGGTTGATGGAAAAATATAACCTCTGTTTTGCCAGCATTAAGCCGGAGGGAGTTGTTGTCCATCCAGCTAGCGATGTTCCGGAGGCAAATCTTCAACGGATCAAAGGTAGACTGGGAGGGGGAGTCAAATGAAAACAGAAGCTGAATATCATCCGCATAAGAGGTGGCCTGGATTCCAGATTGAGAAATGATCTCGGCCAGCGGAGAAAAATATACATTAAACAAAAGAGGGCTCAGTGAAGAACCCTGAGGGACGCCCCATCTAAGGGGATGACTGTCTGAGGTAAAAGGGGGAGTGAATACAGCCTGTGTACGATTGGACAAAAAAGAGGCAAACCATTCCAAGGCCTTGCCCTGGATGCCTTTTGCCTGCAGACGGTCGAGGAGGACGGGATGAGAGACGGTGTCGAAAGCTGCCGACAAGTCAAGCAGCACCAACACCGCTCTAGAGCCCTCGTCTAACTTCCATCTGATGGCGTCAGCCATCTCTATAAGGGCAGATTCGGTACTATGACCCGACCTGAAACCATGCTGTGAGGTGTGGAAAGCGCCGCTCGTTTCCAAGAAACCGGCCAGTTGTCGTTGTACTAGTTTCTCCAGTACTTTAGCTGGGGCGGGAAGCAAAGAGATGGGACGATAGTTAGCTGGATCAGAGGGGTCTGCAGTTGCTTTTTTGATGATGGGAACCAATCTAGCATGTTTCCAGGAATCAGGATAGATTCCTGCCTGGAGGGAGTCATTCCAAATTTTGTTTAAAAAAGGGTTAAGCACAGGCGCAAGAGATTTGTATTGTTTAGCCGGCCAGGGGTCCAAAGGGGAACCAGATTTACATTTGAGTAATTCTGCCAGTGACTGTTCCGGGGTGATCACCTCAAAGTTGGAAAAGGCCTTATCAGAGTTGGAACTGACTGGACATGATTTCAGATAGGAAGGGTTGATTTTGCAGGGGAAAGAGCTCTGAATAGTAGCAATCTTATCTGCAAAATAACTGGAGAGATTGTCTCATAGGGACTGGGATACCGAAGGTTGGCGCTTGAGGGCCAGGGGGTCAGTAAAGGCTCTGACAGTGTCAAAAATGACTCTAGAAGATCCTTGTGCCCGGGTAATTTCCTCCTCAAGATGGGATCTTTTGTGATCAATGATTTTCTTCCTATACTCCTTGAGGGAAGTTTTATATTTAGATTTATAGGCCACACTCCGTCGCCTCTATTTCATAGGCCGCACTCCACCGCCTCTACTTCATAGGACGCACTCCGCCGACTCTACTTCATAGGCCGCACTCTGCTGCCTCCACTTCCTATAATGCACTTCGCCACCTCTCCGCAGCCTCTACTTCATAGGCTGCACTCCACCACCTCTACTTCATAGGCCGCACTCTGCCACCTCTACTTCATAGGCCGCACTCTGCCACCTGTACTTCATAGGCCGCACTCTGCCGCTTCTACTTCATAGGCCGCACTCTGCCACCTCTACTTCATAGGATGCACTCCGCCGACTCTACTTCATAGGCTGCACTCCGCCACCTCCACTTCATAGGCCGTACTTCGCCGCCTCTACTTCATAGGCCACACTCTGCTTCCTCTACTTCATAGGCTGCATTCACCGCCCCTACTTCATAGGCTGCATTCCAATGCCTCTACTTCATAGGCCGCACTCCACCGCCTCTACTTCATAAGCTGCACTCCGCCGCTTCTACTTCATTAGCTACACTCCACAGCCTCTACTTCATAGGCTGCACTCCGCCGACTCCACATCATAGGCTGCACTCCGCCGACTCCACTTCATAGGCTGCACTCTGCCGCCTCTACTTCATAAGCAGCACTCTGCTGCCTCCACCTCTAAGGCTGCACTCCGCCACCTCCACTTCATAGGCTGCACTCCGCCGCCTCCACTTCACATCCTGCACTCCGCCACCTCTACTTCATAGGCTGCGCTCCACCACCTCTACTTCATAGGCTGCACTCCACGCTGCACTCTGCTGCCTCTACTTCATACGCTGCACTCTGTCGCCTCTACTTCATAGGCCGCATTCCGCCGCCTCTATTTTATAGGCCGCACTCCGCCGTCTCTACTTCATAGGCCGCACTCTGCTGCCTCTACTTCCTATAATGCACTTTGCCACCTCTCCGCAGCCTCTACTTCATAGGCTGCACTCCACCACCTCTACTTCATAGGCCGCACTCTGCCACCTGTACTTCATAGGCCGCACTCTGCCGCCTCTACTTCATAGGCCGCACTCTGCCACCTCTACTTCATACGCTGCACTCCGCTGCCTCTATTTCATAGGCAGCACTCCACCGCCTCTACTTCATAGGATGCACTCCGCCGACTCTACTTCATAGGCTGCACTCCGCCACCTCCACTTCATAGGCTGTACTTCGCCGCCTCTACTTCATAGGCCACATTCTGCTTCCTCTACTTCATAGGCTGCATTCACCGCCCCTACTTCATAGGCTGCATTCCAATGCCTCTACTTTATATACCACACTCCACCGCCTCTACTTCATAAGCTGCACTCCGCCGCTTCTACTTCATTAGCTATACTCCACAGCCTCTAATTCATAGGCTGCACTCCGCCGACTCCACTTCATAGGCTGCACTCCGCCGACTCCACTTCATAGGCTGCACTCTGCCGCCTCTACTTCATAAGCAGCACTCCGCTGCCTCCACCTCTTAGGCTGCACTCCGCCACCTCCACTTCATAGGCTGCACTCCACCGCCTCCACTTCACATCCTGCACTCCGCCACCTCTACTTCATAGGCTGCGCTCCGCCACCTCTACTTCATAGGCTGCACTCCACGCTGCACTCTGCTGCCTCTACTTCATAGACTGCACTCTGCTGCCTCTACTTCATAGGCTGAACTCCGCCGCCTCCACTTCATAGGCCACAATCTGCCACCTCTACTTCATAGGCCACAATCTGCCACCTCTACTTCATAGGCCGCACTCCGCAGCACTCCGCTGCCTCCACTTCATAGGCTGCACTCTGCCACCTCCACTTAATAGGCTGCACTCCACCGCCTCTACTTCATAGGCCACACTCCGCCGCCTCTATTTCATAGGCCGCACTCCACCGCCTCTACTTCATAGGACGCACTCTGCCGACTCTACTTCATAGGCCGCACTCCACCGCCTCCACTTCATAGGTCCCACTCCGCCTCCTTTACTTCGTACGCTGCACTCCGCCACCTCTCCGCAGCCTCTACTTCATAGTCTGCACTCTACCACCTCTACTTCATAGCCCGCACTCTGCCACCTCTACTTCAAAGGCCGCACTCTGCCGCCTCTACTTCCTAGGCTGCACTCCGCCGCCTCTACTTCATAGACTGTACTCCACTGCCTCTACTTCATAGGCTGCACTCTGCTGCCTCTACTTCATAGGCCGCACTCTGCCGCCTCTACTTCATAGGCCGCAATCTGCCGCCTCTACTTCATAGACCACACTCCACCACGTCTATTTCATAGGCTGCATTCTGCCGCCTCTACTTCATAAGCAGCACTCTGCTGCCTCCACCTCTAAGGCTGCACTCCGCCACCTCCACTTCATAGGCTGCACTCCGCCGCCTCCACTTCACATCCTGCACTCCGCCACCTCTACTTCATAGGCTGCGCTCCACCACCTCTACTTCATAGGCTGCACTCCACGCTGCACTCTGCTGCCTCTACTTCATACGCTGCACTCTGTCGCCTCTACTTCATAGGCCGCATTCCGCCGCCTCTATTTCATAGGCCGCACTCCGCCGTCTCTACTTCATAGCCCGCACTCTGCTGCCTCTACTTCCTATAATGCACTTTGCCACCTCTCCGCAGCCTCTACTTCATAGGCTGCACTCCACCACCTCTACTTCATAGGCCGCACTCTGCCACCTGTACTTCATAGGCCGCACTCTGCCGCCTCTACTTCATAGGCCGCACTCTGCCACCTCTACTTCATACGCTGCACTCCGCTGCCTCTATTTCATAGGCAGCACTCCACCGCCTCTACTTCATAGGATGCACTCCACCGACTCTACTTCATAGGCTGCACTCCGCCACCTCCACTTCATAGGCTGTACTTCGCCGCCTCTACTTCATAGGCCACATTCTGCTTCCTCTACTTCATAGGCTGCATTCACCGCCCCTACTTCATAGGCTGCATTCCAATGCCTCTACTTTATATACCACACTCCACCGCCTCTACTTCATAAGCTGCACTCCGCCGCTTCTACTTCATTAGCTATACTCCACAGCCTCTAATTCATAGGCTGCACTCCGCCGACTCCACTTCATAGGCTGCACTCCGCCGACTCCACTTCATAGGCTGCACTCTGCCGCCTCTACTTCATAAGCAGCACTCCGCTGCCTCCACCTCTTAGGCTGCACTCCGCCACCTCCACTTCATAGGCTGCACTCCACCGCCTCCACTTCACATCCTGCACTCCGCCACCTCTACTTCATAGGCTGCGCTCCGCCACCTCTACTTCATAGGCTGCACTCCACGCTGCACTCTGCTGCCTCTACTTCATAGACTGCACTCTGCTGCCTCTACTTCATAGGCTGAACTCCGCCGCCTCCACTTCATAGGCCACAATCTGCCACCTCTACTTCATAGGCCACAATCTGCCACCTCTACTTCATAGGCCGCACTCCGCAGCACTCCGCTGCCTCCACTTCATAGGCTGCACTCTGCCACCTCCACTTAATAGGCTGCACTCCACCGCCTCTACTTCATAGGCCACACTCCGCCGCCTCTATTTCATAGGCCGCACTCCACCGCCTCTACTTCATAGGACGCACTCTGCCGACTCTACTTCATAGGCCGCACTCCACCGCCTCCACTTCATAGGTCCCACTCTGCCTCCTTTACTTCGTACGCTGCACTCCGCCACCTCTCCGCAGCCTCTACTTCATAGTCTGCACTCTACCACCTCTACTTCATAGCCCGCACTCTGCCACCTCTACTTCAAAGGCCGCACTCTGCCGCCTCTACTTCCTAGGCTGCACTCCGCCGCCTCTACTTCATAGACTGTACTCCACTGCCTCTACTTCATAGGCTGCACTCTGCTGCCTCTACTTCATAGGCCGCACTCTGCCGCCTCTACTTCATAGGCCGCAATCTGCCGCCTCTACTTCATAGACCACACTCCACCACGTCTATTTCATAGGCTGCATTCTGCTGCCTCTTCTTCATAGGCCACACTCCGCCACCTCTGCTTAATAGGCCGCACTCTGCAGCCACTACTTCCTATGCTGCACTCTGCCACCTCTCCACAGCCTCTACTTCATAGGCTGCACTCCACACATCTACTTCATAGCCCCCACTCTGCCACCTCTACTTCATAGGCTGCACTCTGCCACCTGTACTTCATAGGCCGCACTCTGCCGCCTCTACTTCATAGGCCACACTCTGCTGTCTCTACTTCATACGCTGCACTCTGTCGCCTCTATTTCATAGGCCGCATTCCGCCGCCTCTACTTCATAGGCCGCACTCCGCCGTCTCTACTTCATAGGCCGCACTCTGCTGCCTCTACTTCCTATAAAGCACTTTGCCACCTCTCCGCAGCCTCTACTTCATAGGCTGCACTCCACCACCTCTACTTCATAGGCCGCACTCTGCCACCTCTACTTCATAGGCCGCACTCTGCCACTTGTACTTCATAGGCCGCACTCTGCCGCCTCTACTTCATAGGCCGCACTCTGCCACCTCTACTTCATACGCTGCACTCCGCTGCCTCTATTTCATAGGCAGCACTCCACCGCCTCTACTTCATAGGATGCACTCCGCCGACTCTACTTCATAGGCTGCACTCCGCCACCTCCACTTCATAGGCTGTACTTCGCCGCCTCTACTTCATAGGCCACATTCTGCTTCCTCTACTTCATAGGCTGCATTCACCGCCCCTACTTCATAGGCTGCATTCCAATGCCTCTACTTTATATGCCACACTCCACCGCCTCTACTTCATAAGCTGCACTCCGCCGCTTCTACTTCATTAGCTATACTCCACAGCCTCTAATTCATAGGCTGTTCTCCGCCGACTCCACTTCATAGGCTGCACTCCGCCGACTCCACTTCATAGGCTGCACTCTGCCGCCTCTACTTCATAAGCAGCACTCCGCTGCCTCCACCTCTTAGGCTGCACTCTGCCACCTCCACTTCATAGGCAGCACTCCACCGCCTCCACTTCACATCCTGCACTCCGCCACCTCTACTTCATAGGCTGCGCTCCGCCACCTCTACTTCATAGGCTGCACTCCACGCTGCACTCTGCTGCCTCTACTTCATAGACTGCACTCTGCTGCCTCTACTTCATAGGCTGAACTCCGCCGCCTCCACTTCATAGGCCACAATCTGCCACCTCTACTTCATAGGCCACAATCTGCCACCTCTACTTCATAGGCCGCACTCCGCAGCACTCCGCTGCCTCCACTTCATAGGCTGCACTCTGCCACCTCCACTTCATAGGCTGCACTCCACCGCCTCTACTTCATAGGCCACACTCCGCCGCCTCTATTTCATAGGCCGCACTCCACCGCCTCTACTTCATAGGACGCACTCTGCCGACTCTACTTCATAGGCCGCACTCCACCGCCTCCACTTCATAGGTCCCACTCCGCCTCCTTTACTTCGTACGCTGCACTCCGCCACCTCTCCGCAGCCTCTACTTCATAGTCTGCACTCTACCACCTCTACTTCATAGCCCGCACTCTGCCACCTCTACTTCAAAGGCCGCACTCTGCCGCCTCTACTTCCTAGGCTGCACTCCGCCGCCTCTACTTCATAGACTGTACTCCACTGCCTCTACTTCATAGGCTGCACTCTGCTGCCTCTACTTCATAGGCCGCACACTGCCGCCTCCACTTCATAGGCCGCAATCTGCCGCCTCTACTTCATAGGCCACACTCCACCACCTCTACTTCATAGGCTGCATTCTGCCGCCTCTACTTCATAGGCCGCAGTCCGCCGCCTCTACTTAATAGGCCGTACTCTGCAGCCTCTACTTCCTACACTGCACTCCGCCACCTCTCCGCAGCCTCTACTTCATAGGCTGCACTCCACCACCTCTACTTCATAGCCTGCACTCTGCCACCTCTACTTCATAGGCCGCACTCTGCCACCTGTACTTCATAGGCCGCACTCTGCCGCTTCTACTTCATAGGCCGCACTCTGCCGCCTCTACTTCATACGCTGCACTCCTTCGCCTCTACTTCATACACTGTACTCCACTGCCTTTACTTCATTGGCTGCACTCTGCTGCCTCTACTTCATAGGCCGCATTCCGCCACCTCTACTTCATAGGCCGCACTCTGCCACCTGTACTTCATAGGCCGCACTCCACTGCCTCTACTTCATAGGACGCACTCTGCCGACTCTACTTCATAGCCCGCACTCCACCGCCTCCACTTCATAGGTCACACTCCGCCACATCTACTTCGTACGCTGCACTCCGCCACCTCTCCGCTGCCTTTACTTCATAAGCTGCGCTCCACTGCCTCTACTTCATAGGCCGCACTCCACCACCTCTACTTCATAGCCCCCACTCTGCCACTTCTACTTCATAGGCCGCACTCTGCCACCTGTACTTCATAGGCCGCACTCTGCCACCTCTACTTCATAGGCCGCACTCTGCCGCCTCTACTTCATACGCTGCACTCCGCCGCCTCTATTTCATATTCCGCACTCCAGCACCTCTACTTCATAGGCCGCACTCCACCGCCTCCACTTCATAGGTCGCACTCCTCCATCTCTACTTCGTACGCTGCACTCTGCCACCTCTCCGCTGCCTTTTCTTCATAAGCTGTGCTCCGCTGCCTCTAATTCATAGGCCGCACACCGCTGTATCTACTTCATAGGCCGCACTCTGCCGCCTCTACTTCATAGGCTGCACTCCGCCACCTCTACTTCATAGACTGTACTCCACTGCCTCTACTTCATAGGCTGCACTCTGCTGCCTCTACTTCATAGGCCACACTCCACCACCTCTACTTCATAGGCCGCAATCTGCCACTTCTACTTCATAGGCCACACTCCACCACCTCTACTTCATAGGCTGCATTCTGCGGCCTCTACTTCATAGGCCGTACTCTGCCGCCTCTACTTCATAGGCCGTACTCTGCCGCCTCTACTTCATAGGCTGTATTCCACCGCTCCTACTTCATAGGCTGCACTGCAACGCCTCTACTTAATAGGCCGCACTCTGCCGCCTCTACTTCATACGCTGCACTCCGCCGCCTCTATTTCATATGCCGCATTCCAGTGCCTCTACTTCATAGGCCGCACTCCACCGCCTCCACTTCATAGGTCGCACTCCTCCATCTCTACTTCGTACGCTGCACTCTGCCACCTCTCCGCTGCCTTTACTTCATAAGCTGTGCTCCGCTGCCTCTAATTCATAGGCCGCACACCGCTGTATCTACTTCATAGGCCGCACTCTGCCGCCTCTACTTCATAGGCTGCACTCCGCCACCTCTACTTCATAGACTGTACTCCACTGCCTCTACTTCATAGGCTGCACTCTGCTGCCTCTACTTCATAGGCCACACTCCACCACTTCTACTTCATAGGCCGCAATCTGCCACTTCTACTTCATAGGCCACACTCCACCACCTCTACTTCATAGGCTGCATTCTGCGGCCTCTACTTCATAGGCCGTACTCTGCCGCCTCTACTTCATAGGCCGTACTCTGCCGCCTCTACTTCATAGGCTGCATTCCACCGCTCCTACTTCATAGGCTGCACTCCAACGCCTCTACTTCATACACTGCACTCCGCCACCTCTCCGCAGCCTCTACTTCATAGGCTGCACTCCACCACCTCTACTTCATAGCCCGCACTCTGCCACCTCTACTTCATAGGCTGCACTCGGCCACCTGTCCTTCATAGGCCGCACTCTGCCGCCTCTACTTCATAGGCCGTACTCTGCCGCCTCTACTTCATAGGCTGCATTCCACCGCTCCTACTTCATAGGCTGCATTCCAACGCCTCTACTTCATAGGCCGCACTCCACCGCCACTACTTCATAAGTTGCACCCTGCCGCTTCTACTTCATTAGCTACACTCCGCCGCCTCTACTTCATAGGCTGCACTCCGCCGAATCCACTTCATAGCCTGCACTCTGACGACTCCACTTCATAGGCTGCACTCCGCCGTCTCTACTTTGTAAGCAGCACTCCACTGCCTCCACTTCATAGGCCGCACTCCACCGCCTCTACTTCATAGGATGCACTCTGCCGACTCTACTTCATAGGCCGCACTCCACCGCCTCCACTTCATAGGTCCCACTCCGCCTCCTTTACTTCGTACGCTGCACTCCGCCACCTCTCCGCAGCCTCTACTTCATAGTCTGCACTCTACCACCTCTACTTCATAGCCCGCACTCTGCCACCTCTACTTCAAAGGCCGCACTCTGCCGCCTCTACTTCCTAGGCTGCACTCCGCCGCCTCTACTTCATAGACTGTACTCCACTGCCTCTACTTCATAGGCTGCACTCTGCTGCCTCTACTTCATAGGCCGCACTCTGCCGCCTCCACTTCATAGGCCGCAATCTGCCGCCTCTACTTCATAGGCCACACTCCACCACCTCTACTTCATAGGCTGCATTCTGCCGCCTCTACTTCATAGGCCGCAGTCCGCCGCCTCTACTTAATAGGCCGTACTCTGCAGCCTCTACTTCCTACACTGCACTCCGCCACCTCTCCGTAGCCTCTACTTCATAGGCTGCACTCCACCACCTCTACTTCATAGCCTGCACTCTGCCACCTCTACTTCATAGGCCGCACTCTGCCACCTGTACTTCATAGGCCGCACTCTGCCGCTTCTACTTCATAGGCCGCACTCTGCCGCCTCTACTTCATACGCTGCACTCCTTCGCCTCTACTTCATACACTGTACTCCACTGCCTTTACTTCATTGGCTGCACTCTGCTGCCTCTACTTCATAGGCTGCATTCCGCCACCTCTACTTCATAGGCCGCACTCTGCCACCTGTACTTCATAGGCCGCACTCCACTGCCTCTACTTCATAGGACGCACTCTGCCGACTCTACTTCATAGCCCGCACTCCACCGCCTCCACTTCATAGGTCACACTCCGCCACATCTACTTCGTACGCTGCACTCCGCCACCTCTCCGCTGCCTTTACTTCATAAGCTGCGCTCCACTGCCTCTACTTCATAGGCCGCACTCCACCACCTCTACTTCATAGCCCCCACTCTGCCACTTCTACTTCATAGGCCGCACTCTGCCACCTGTACTTCATAGGCCGCACTCTGCCACCTCTACTTCATAGGCCGCACTCTGCCGCCTCTACTTCATACGCTGCACTCCGCCGCCTCTATTTCATATTCCGCACTCCAGCACCTCTACTTCATAGGCCGCACTCCACCGCCTCCACTTCATAGGTCGCACTCCTCCATCTCTACTTCGTACGCTGCACTCTGCCACCTCTCCGCTGCCTTTACTTCATAAGCTGTGCTCCGCTGCCTCTAATTCATAGGCCGCACACCGCTGTATCTACTTCATAGGTCGCACTCTGCCGCCTCTACTTCATAGGCTGCACTCCGCCACCTCTACTTCATAGACTGTACTCCACTGCCTCTACTTTATAGGCTGCACTCTGCTGCCTCTACTTCATAGGCCACACTCCACCACCTCTACTTCATAGGCCGCAATCTGCCACTTCTACTTCATAGGCCACACTCCACCACCTCTACTTCATAGGCTGCATTCTGCGGCCTCTACTTCATAGGCCGTACTCTGCCGCCTCTACTTCATAGGCCGTACTCTGCCGCCTCTACTTCATAGGCTGCATTCCACCGCTCCTACTTCATAGGCTGCACTCCAACGCCTCTACTTCATACACTGCACTCCGCCACCTCTCCGCAGCCTCTACTTCATAGGCTGCACTCCACCACCTCTACTTCATAGCCCGCACTCTGCCACCTCTACTTCATAGGCTGCACTCTGCCACCTGTCCTTCATAGGCCGCACTCTGCCGCCTCTACTTCATAGGCCGTACTCTGCCGCCTCTACTTCATAGGCTGCATTCCACCGCTCCTACTTCATAGGCTGCATTCCAACGCCTCTACTTCATAGGCCGCACTCCACCGCCACTACTTCATAAGTTGCACCCTGCCGCTTCTACTTCATTAGCTACACTCCGCCGCCTCTACTTCATAGGCTGCACTCCGCCGAATCCACTTCATAGCCTGCACTCTGACGACTCCACTTCATAGGCTGCACTCTGCCGTCTCTACTTTATAAGCAGCACTCCACTGCCTCCACTTCATAGGCTGCACTCTGCCGCCTCCACTTCACAGGCTGCACTCCGCTGCCTCTACTTCATAGGCTGCGCTCCGCCACCTCTACTTCATAGGCTGCACTCCAGGATGCACTCTGCCGCCTCTACTTCATAGACTGCACTCCGCTGCCTCTACTTCATAGGCTGCACTCCGCCGCCTCTACTTCATAGGCCGCAATCTGCCACCTCTACTTCATAGGCCAGAATCTGTCTCCTCTACTTTATAGGCCGCACTCCACCACCTCTACTTCATAGGCTGCATTCCGCCGCCTCTACTTCATAGGCCGCACTCTGCCACCTCTACTTCATAGGGCTCACTCTGCTGTACTCCGCTGCCTCCACTTCATAGGCTGCACTCCGCCGCCTCCACTTCATAGGCTGCACTCTGCCGCCTCCACTTCATAGGTTTCACTCCGCTGCCTCCACTTCATAGACTGCACTTCGCTGCCTCCACTTAATTGGCTGCACTCTGCCACCTCTACTTCATAGGCCGCACTCCTCCACCTGTACTTCATAGGCCGCACTCTGCCGCCTCTACTTCATAGGCTGTGCTCCAGGCTGCACTCCGCCGCCTCTACTTCATAGACAGCACTTCGCCACCTCTACTTCATAGGCCGCACTCCGCCGTCTCTACTTCATATTTATTTAGAACTCTTGTATAGCGCGCAGATACCCCAACGGGGTGTCCCGGCGCTAGTGTGAAGGCAGAGGAAGTGCCAGAACTCAGATGGAATTAACAGAAAAGAAAAGTTTTCAAGGCTCTCCGAAAGGAAGATTCCTCCCGGATGGTCCTAATGGACAGGGGTAAATTGTTCCAATGGGAGGAAACACAGAATTGGAATGTTTTCCCCCCAGATCGAGATTTTTTGACTCTAGGGGTAGAAAGAAGATGTTTAGAGCTTGAGCGAAGAAGTCGGGTGTTGCTGTAAGGACGAAGGCAGGAAGATAAATGAGCAGAACCTTTACCACTAATCGCGCGATGAGCGAGGGTAAGAGCCTTAAATTCCGCCCTTTTGTGAACTGGGAGCCAATGCAGCCTGAGTCGATGGGGAGTGATATGTTCCCGAAGTGGAAGACCACAAACCAGGCGGACAGCAGCGTTTTGGACTGTTTGAAGACGACGCTGAAGGCCCCAAGAAAGACCTAGGTACAATCCATTTGCATAATCAAGATGGGAAGTGATTAAAGCCTGCACAATCGTTTTCCTAGTGTGACTAGGGAGGAAATTGATAAATTTTTTCATCATCCTCATCTTGAAAAAACAGGCAGCAGAAACCGACTGGATTTGCTTCTGAAAAGAGAGATTACTATCCCAGATAACTCCTAGATTTTTAACTGAGTCTTTAGGCAAAGGGGGAGAACTCAGATCGAGAGGCCACCACAGGTTGGGGTCCAACGGCGAAGGTTGATGGAAAAATATAACCTCGGTTTTGCCAGCATTAAGCCGGAGGGAGTTGTTGTCCATCCAGCTAGCGATGTTCCGGAGGCAAATCTTCAACGGATCAAAGGTAGACTGGGAGGGGGAGTCAAATGAAAACAGAAGCTGAATATCATCCGCATAAGAGGTGGCCTGGATTCCAGATTGAGAAATGATCTCGGCCAGCGGAGAAAAATATACATTAAACAAAAGAGGGCTCAGTGAAGAACCCTGAGGGACGCCCCATCTAAGGGGATGACTGTCTGAGGTAAAAGGGGGAGTGAATACAGCCTGTGTACGATTGGACAAAAAAGAGGCAAACCATTCCAAGGCCTTGCCCTGGATGCCTTTTGCCTGCAGACGGTCGAGGAGGACGGGATGAGAGACGGTGTCGAAAGCTGCCGACAAGTCAAGCAGCACCAACACCGCTCTAGAGCCCTCGTCTAACTTCCATCTGATGGCGTCAGCCATCTCTATAAGGGCAGATTCGGTACTATGACCCGACCTGAAACCATGCTGTGAGGTGTGGAAAGCGCCGCTCGTTTCCAAGAAACCGGCCAGTTGTCGTTGTACCAGTTTCTCCAGTACTTTAGCTGGGGCGGGAAGCAAAGAGATGGGACGATAGTTAGCTGGATCAGAGGGGTCTGCAGTTGCTTTTTTGATGATGGGAACCAATCTAGCATGTTTCCAGGAATCAGGATAGATTCCTGCCTGGAGGGAGTCATTCCAAATTTTGTTTAAAAAAGGGTTAAGCACAGGCGCAAGAGATTTGTATTGTTTAGCCGGCCAGGGGTCCAAAGGGGAACCAGATTTACATTTGAGTAATTCTGCCAGTGACTGTTCCGGGGTGATCACCTCAAAGTTGGAAAAGGCCTTATCAGAGTTGGAACTGACTGGACATGATTTCAGATAGGAAGGGTTGATTTTGCAGGGGAAAGAGCTCTGAATAGTAGCAATCTTATCTGCAAAATAACTGGAGAGATTGTCTCATAGGGACTGGGATACCGAAGGTTGGCGCTTGAGGGCCAGGGGGTCAGTAAAGGCTCTGACAGTGTCAAAAATGACTCTAGAAGATCCTTGTGCCCGGGTAATTTCCTCCTCAAGATGGGATCTTTTGTGATCAATGATTTTCTTCCTGTACTCCTTGAGGGAAGTTTTATATTTAGATTTATAGGCCACACTCCGTCGCCTCTATTTCATAGGCCGCACTCCACCGCCTCTACTTCATAGGACGCACTCCGCCGACTCTACTTCATAGGCCGCACTCTGCTGCCTCCACTTCCTATAATGCACTTCGCCACCTCTCCGCAGCCTCTACTTCATAGGCTGCACTCCACCACCTCTACTTCATAGGCCGCACTCTTCCACCTCTACTTCATAGGCCGCACTCTGCCACCTGTACTTCATAGGCCGCACTCTGCCGCTTCTACTTCATAGGCCGCACTCTGCCACCTCTACTTCATAGGATGCACTCCGCCGACTCTACTTCATAGGCTGCACTCCGCCACCTCCACTTCATAGGCCGTACTTCGCCGCCTCTACTTCATAGGCCACACTCTGCTTCCTCTACTTCATAGGCTGCATTCACCGCCCCTACTTCATAGGCTGCATTCCAATGCCTCTACTTCATAGGCCGCACTCCACCGCCTCTACTTCATAAGCTGCACTCCGCCGCTTCTACTTCATTAGCTACACTCCACAGCCTCTACTTCATAGGCTGCACTCCGCCGACTCCACATCATAGGCTGCACTCCGCCGACTCCACTTCATAGGCTGCACTCTGCCGCCTCTACTTCATAAGCAGCACTCTGCTGCCTCCACCTCTTAGGCTGCACTCCGCCACCTCCACTTCATAGGCTGCACTCCGCCGCCTCCACTTCACATCCTGCACTCCGCCACCTCTACTTCATAGGCTGCGCTCCACCACCTCTACTTCATAGGCTGCACTCCACGCTGCACTCTGCTGCCTCTACTTCATAGACTGCAATCTGCTGCCTCTACTTCATAGGCTGCACTCCGCCGCCTCCACTTCATAGGCCACAATCTGCCACCTCTACTTCATAGGCCACAATCTGCCACCTCTACTTCATAGGCCGCACTCCGCAGCACTCTGCTGCCTCCACTTCATAGGCTGCACTCTGCCACCTCCACTTCATAGGCTGCACTCCACCGCCTCTACTTCATAGGCCACACTCCGCCGCCTCTATTTCATAGGCCGCACTCCACCGCCTCTACTTCATAGGACGCACTCCGCCGACTCTACTTCATAGGCCGCACTCCACCGCCTCCACTTCATAGGTCCCACTCCGCCTCCTTTACTTCGTACGCTGCACTCCGCCACCTCTCCGCAGCCTCTACTTCATAGTCTGCACTCTACCACCTCTACTTCATAGCCCGCACTCCGCCACCTCTACTTCAAAGGCCGCACTCTGCCGCCTCTACTTCCTAGGCTGCACTCCGCCGCCTCTACTTCATAGACTGTACTCCACTGCCTCTACTTCATAGGCTGCACTCTGCTGCCTCTACTTCATAGGCCGCACTCTGCCGCCTCCACTTCATAGGCCGCAATCTGCCGCCTCTACTTCATAGGCCACACTCCACCACCTCTACTTCATAAGCTGCATTCTGCCGCCTCTACTTCATAGGCCGCAGTCCGCCGCCTCTACTTAATAGGCCGTACTCTGCAGCCTCTACTTCCTACACTGCACTCCGCCACCTCTCCGCAGCCTCTACTTCATAGGCTGCACTCCACCACCTCTACTTCATAGCCTGCACTCTGCCACCTCTACTTCATAGGCTGCACTCTGCCACCTGTACTTCATAGGCCGCACTCTGCCGCTTCTATTTCATAGGCTGCACTCTGCCGCCTCTACTTCATACGCTGCACTCCTTCGCCTCTACTTCATACACTGTACTCCACTGCCTTTACTTCATTGGCTGCACTCTGCTGCCTCTACTTCATAGGCCGCATTCCGCCACCTCTACTTCATAGGCCGCACTCTGCCACCTGTACTTCATAGGCCGCACTCCACTGCCTCTACTTCATAGGACGCACTCTGCCGACTCTACTTCATAGCCCGCACTCCACCGCCTCCACTTCAAAGGTCACACTCCGCCACATCTACTTTGTACGCTGCACTCCGCCACCTCTCCGCTGCCTTTACTTCATAAGCTGCGCTCCACTGCCTCTACTTCATAGGCCGCACTCCACCACCTCTACTTCATAGCCCCCACTCTGCCACTTCTACTTCATAGGCCGCACTCTGCCACCTGTACTTCATAGGCCGCACTCTGCCGCTTCTACTTCATACGCTGCACTCCGCCGCCTCTATTTCATATTCCGCACTCCAGCACCTCTACTTCATAGGCCGCACTCCACCGCCTCCACTTCATAGGTCGCACTCCTCCATCTCTACTTCGTACGCTGCACTCTGCCACCTCTCCGCTGCCTTTACTTCATAAGCTGTGCTCCGCTGCCTCTAATTCATAGGCCGCACACCGCTGTATCTACTTCATAGGCCGCACTCTGCCGCCTCTACTTCATAGGCTGCACTCCGCCACCTCTACTTCATAGACTGTACTCCACTGCCTCTACTTCATAGGCTGCACTCTGCTGCCTCTACTTCATAGGCCACACTCCACCACCTCTACTTCATAGGCCGCAATCTGCCACTTCTACTTCATAGGCCACACTCCACCACCTCTACTTCATAGGCTGCATTCTGCGGCCTCTACTTCATAGGCCGTACTCTGCCGCCTCTACTTCATAGGCCGTACTCTGCCGCCTCTACTTCATAGGCTGCATTCCACCGCTCCTACTTCATAGGCTGCACTCCAACGCCTCTACTTAATAGGCTGCACTCTGCAGCCTCTACTTCATACACTGCACTCCGCCACCTCTCCGCAGCCTCTACTTCATAGGCTGCACTCCACCACCTCTACTTCATAGCCCGCACTCTGCCACCTCTACTTCATAGGCTGCACTCTGCCACCTGTCCTTCATAGGCCGCACTCTGCCGCATCTACTTCATAGGCCGTACTCTGCCGCCTCTACTTCATAGGCTGCATTCCACCGCTCCTACTTCATAGGCTGCATTCCAACGCCTCTACTTCATAGGCCGCACTCCACCGCCACTACTTCATAAGTTGCACCCTGCCGCTTCTACTTCATTAGCTACACTCCGCCGCCTCTACTTCATAGGCTGCACTCCGCCGAATCCACTTCATAGCCTGCACTCTGACGACTCCACTTCATAGGCTGCACTCTGCCGTCTCTACTTTATAAGCAGCACTCCACTGCCTCCACTTCATAGGCCGCACTCCACCGCCTCTACTTCATAGGATGCACTCTGCCGACTCTACTTCATAGGCCGCACTCCACCGCCTCCACTTCATAGGTCCAACTCCGCCTCCTTTACTTCGTACGCTGCACTCCGCCACCTCTCCGCAGCCTCTACTTCATAGTCTGCACTCTACCACCTCTACTTCATAGCCCGCACTCTGCCACCTCTACTTCAAAGGCCGCACTCTGCCGCCTCTACTTCCTAGGCTGCACTCCGCCGCCTCTACTTCATAGACTGTACTCCACTGCCTCTACTTCATAGGCTGCACTCTGCTGCCTCTACTTCATAGGCCGCACTCTGCCGCCTCCACTTCATAGGCCGCAATCTGCCGCCTCTACTTCATAGGCCACACTCCACCACCTCTACTTCATAGGCTGCATTCTGCCGCCTCTACTTCATAGGCCGCAGTCCGCCGCCTCTACTTAATAGGCCGTACTCTGCAGCCTCTACTTCCTACACTGCACTCCGCCACCTCTCCGCAGCCTCTACTTCATAGGCTGCACTCCACCACCTCTACTTCATAGCCTGCACTCTGCCACCTCTACTTCATAGGCCGCACTCTGCCACCTGTACTTCATAGGCCGCACTCTGCCGCTTCTACTTCATAGGCCGCACTCTGCCGCCTCTACTTCATACGCTGCACTCCTTCGCCTCTACTTCATACACTGTACTCCACTGCCTTTACTTCATTGGCTGCACTCTGCTGCCTCTACTTCATAGGCCGCATTCCGCCACCTCTACTTCATAGGCCGCACTCTGCCACCTGTACTTCATAGGCCGCACTCCACTGCCTCTACTTCATAGGACGCACTCTGCCGACTCTACTTCATAGCCCGCACTCCACCGCCTCCACTTCATAGGTCACACTCCGCCACATCTACTTCGTACGCTGCACTCCGCCACCTCTCCGCTGCCTTTACTTCATAAGCTGCGCTCCACTGCCTCTACTTCATAGGCCGCACTCCACCACCTCTACTTCATAGCCCCCACTCTGCCACTTCTACTTCATAGGCCGCACTCTGCCACCTGTACTTCATAGGCCGCACTCTGCCACCTCTACTTCATAGGCCGCACTCTGCCGCCTCTACTTCATACGCTGCACTCCGCCGCCTCTATTTCATATTCCGCACTCCAGCACCTCTACTTCATAGGCCGCACTCCACCGCCTCCACTTCATAGGTCGCACTCCTCCATCTCTACTTCGTACGCTGCACTCTGCCACCTCTCCGCTGCCTTTACTTCATAAGCTGTGCTCCGCTGCCTCTAATTCATAGGCTGCACACCGCTGTATCTACTTCATAGGCCGCACTCTGCCGCCTCTACTTCATAGGCTGCACTCCGCCACCTCTACTTCATAGACTGTACTCCACTGCCTCTACTTCATAGGCTGCACTCTGCTGCCTCTACTTCATAGGCCACACTCCACCACCTCTACTTCATAGGCCGCAATCTGCCACTTCTACTTCATAGGCCACACTCCACCACCTCTACTTCATAGGCTGCATTCTGCGGCCTCTACTTCATAGGCCGTACTCTGCCGCCTCTACTTCATAGGCCGTACTCTGCCGCCTCTACTTCATAGGCTGCATTCCACCACTCCTACTTCATAGGCTGCACTCCAACGCCTCTACTTAATAGGCTGCACTCTGCAGCCTCTACTTCATACACTGCACTCCGCCACCTCTCCGCAGCCTCTACTTCATAGGCTGCACTCCACCACCTCTACTTCATAGCCCGCACTCTGCCACCTCTACTTCATAGGCTGCACTCTGCCACCTGTCCTTCATAGGCCGCACTCTGCCGCCTCTACTTCATAGGCCGTATTCTGCCGCCTCTACTTCATAGGCTGCATTCCACCGCTTCTACTTCATAGGCTGCATTCCAACGCCTCTACTTCATAGGCCGCACTCCACCGCCACTACTTCATAAGTTGCACCCTGCCGCTTCTACTTCATTAGCTACACTCCGCCGCCTCTACTTCATAGGCTGCACTCCGCCGAATCCACTTCATAGCCTGCACTCTGACGACTCCACTTCATAGGCTGCACTCTGCCGTCTCTACTTTATAAGCAGCACTCCACTGCCTCCACTTCATAGGCTGCACTCTGCCGCCTCCACTTCACAGGCTGCACTCCGCTGCCTCTACTTCATAGGCTGCGCTCCGCCACCTCTACTTCATAGGCTGCACTCCAGGATGCACTCTGCCGCCTCTACTTCATAGACTGCACTCCGCTGCCTCTACTTCATAGGCTGCACTCCGCCGCCTCTACTTCATAGGCCACAATCTGCCACCTCTACTTCATAGGCCAGAATCTGTCTCCTCTACTTCATAGGCCGCACTCCACCACCTCTACTTCATAGGCTGCATTCCGCCGCCTCTACTTCATAGGCCGCACTCTGCCACCTCTACTTCATAGGGCTCACTCTGCTGTACTCCGCTGCCTCCACTTCATAGGCTGCACTCCGCCACCTCCACTTCATAGGCTGCACTCTGCCGCCTCCACTTCATAGGTTTCACTCCGCTGCCTCCACTTCATAGACTGCACTTCGCTGCCTCCACTTAATTGGCTGCACTCTGCCACCTCTACTTCATAGGCCGCATTCCTCCACCTGTACTTCATAGGCCGCACTCTGCCGCCTCTACTTCATAGGCTGTGCTCCAGGCTGCACTCTGCCGCCTCTACTTCATAGACAGCACTTCGCCACCTCTACTTCATAGGCCGCACTCCGCCGTCTCTACTTCATATTTATTTAGAACTCTTGTATAGCGCGCAGATACCCCAACGGGGTGTCCCGGCGCTAGTGTGAAGGCAGAGGAAGTGCCAGAACTCAGATGGAATTAACAGAAAAGAAAAGTTTTCAAGGCTCTCCGAAAGGAAGATTCCTCCCGGATGGTCCTAATGGACAGGGGTAAATTGTTCCAATGGGAGGAAACACAGAATTGGAATGTTTTCCCCCCAGATCGAGCTTTTTTGACTCTAGGGGTAGAAAGAAGATGTTTAGAGCTTGAGCGAAGAAGTCGGGTGTTGCTGTAAGGACGAAGGCAGGAAGATAAATGAGCAGAACCTTTACCACTAATCGCGCGATGAGCGAGGGTAAGAGCCTTAAATTCCGCCCTTTTGTGAACTGGGAGCCAATGCAGCCTGAGTCGATGGGGAGTGATATGTTCCCGAAGTGGAAGACCACAAACCAGGCGGACAGCAGCGTTTTGGACTGTTTGAAGACGACGCTGAAGGCCCCAAGAAAGACCTAGGTACAATCCATTTGCATAATCAAGATGGGAAGTGATTAAAGCCTGCACAATCGTTTTCCTAGTGTGACTAGGGAGGAAATTGATAAATTTTTTCATCATCCTCATCTTGAAAAAACAGGCAGCAGAAACCGACTGGATTTGCTTCTGAAAAGAGAGATTACTATCCCAGATAACTCCTAGATTTTTAACTGAGTCTTTAGGCAAAGGGGGAGAACTCAGATCGAGAGGCCATCACAGGTTAGGGTCCAACGGCGAAGGTTGATGGAAAAATATAACCTCGGTTTTGCCAGCATTAAGCCGGAGGGAGTTGTTGTCCATCCAGCTAGCGATGTTCCGGAGGCAAATCTTCAACGGATCAAAGGTAGACTGGGAGGGGGAGTTAAATGAAAACAGAAGCTGAATATCATCCGCATAAGAGGTGGCCTGGATTCCAGATTGAGAAATGATCTCGGCCAGCGGAGAAAAATATACATTAAACAAAAGAGGGCTCAGTGAAGAACCCTGAGGGACGCCCCATCTAAGGGGATGACTGTCTGAGGTAAAAGGGGGAGTGAATACAGCCTGTGTACGATTGGACAAAAAAGAGGCAAACCATTCCAAGGCCTTGCCCTGGATGCCTTTTGCCTGCAGACGGTCGAGGAGGACGGGATGAGAGACGGTGTCGAAAGCTGCCGACAAGTCAAGCAGCACCAACACCGCTCTAGAGCCCTCGTCTAACTTCCATCTGATGGCGTCAGCCATCTCTATAAGGGCAGATTCGGTACTATGACCCGACCTGAAACCATGCTGTGAGGTGTGGAAAGCGCCGCTCGTTTCCAAGAAACCGGCCAGTTGTCGTTGTACCAGTTTCTCCAGTACTTTAGCTGGGGCGGGAAGCAAAGAGATGGGACGATAGTTAGCTGGATCAGAGGGGTCTGCAGTTGCTTTTTTGATGATGGGAACCAATCTAGCATGTTTCCAGGAATCAGGATAGATTCCTGCCTGGAGGGAGTCATTCCAAATTTTGTTTAAAAAAGGGTTAAGCACAGGCGCAAGAGATTTGTATTGTTTAGCCGGCCAGGGGTCCAAAGGGGAACCAGATTTACATTTGAGTAATTCTGCCAGTGACTGTTCCGGGGTGATCACCTCAAAGTTGGAAAAGGCCTTATCAGAGTTGGAACTGACTGGACATGATTTCAGATAGGAAGGGTTGATTTTGCAGGGGAAAGAGCTCTGAATAGTAGCAATCTTATCTGCAAAATAACTGGAGAGATTGTCTCATAGGGACTGGGATACCGAAGGTTGGCGCTTGAGGGCCAGGGGGTCAGTAAAGGCTCTGACAGTGTCAAAAATGACTCTAGAAGATCCTTGTGCCCGGGTAATTTCCTCCTCAAGATGGGATCTTTTGTGATCAATGATTTTCTTCCTATACTCCTTGAGGGAAGTTTTATATTTAGATTTATAGGCCACAGTCCGTCGCCTCTATTTCATAGGCCGCACTCCACCGCCTCTACTTCATAGGACGCACTCCGCCGACTCTACTTCATAGGCCGCACTCTGCTGCCTCCACTTCCTATAATGCACTTCGCCACCTCTCCGCAGCCTCTACTTCATAGGCTGCACTCCACCACCTCTACTTCATAGGCCGCACACTGCCACCTCTACTTCATAGGCCGCACTCTGCCACCTGTACTTCATAGGCCGCACTCTGCCGCTTCTACTTCATAGGCCGCACTCTGCCACCTCTACTTCATAGGATGCACTCCGCCGACTCTACTTCATAGGCTGCACTCCGCCACCTCCACTTCATAGGCCGTACTTCGCCGCCTCTACTTCATAGGCCACACTCTGCTTCCTCTACTTCATAGGCTGCATTCACCGCCCCTACTTCATAGGCTGCATTCCAATGCCTCTACTTCATAGGCCGCACTCCACCGCCTCTACTTCATAAGCTGCACTCCGCCGCTTCTACTTCATTAGCTACACTCCACAGCCTCTACTTCATAGGCTGCACTCCGCCGACTCCACTTCATAGGCTGCACTCCGCCGACTCCACTTCATAGGCTGCACTCTGCCGCCTCTACTTCATAAGCAGCACTCTGCTGCCTCCACCTCTTAGGCTGCACTCCGCCACCTCCACTTCATAGGCTGCACTCCGCCGCCTCCACTTCACATCCTGCACTCCGCCACCTCTACTTCATAGGCTGCGCTCCACCACCTCTACTTCATAGGCTGCACTCCACGCTGCACTCTGCTGCCTCTACTTCATAGACTGCAATCTGCTGCCTCTACTTCATAGGCTGCACTCCGCCGCCTCCACTTCATAGGCCACAATCTGCCACCTCTACTTCATAGGCCACAATCTGCCACCTCTACTTCATAGGCCGCACTCCGCAGCACTCCGCTGCCTCCACTTCATAGGCTGCACTCTGCCACCTCCACTTCATAGGCTGCACTCCACCGCCTCTACTTCATAGGCCACACTCCGCCGCCTCTATTTCATAGGCCGCACTCCACCGCCTCTACTTCATAGGACGCACTCCGCCGACTCTACTTCATAGGCCGCACTCCACCGCCTCCACTTCATAGGTCACACTCCGCCACCTCTACTTTGTACGCTGCACTCCGCCACCTCTCCGCAGCCTCTACTTCATAGTCTGCACTCTACCACCTCTACTTCATAGCCCGCTCTCTGCCACCTCTACTTCAAAGGCCGCACTCCGCCGCCTCTACTTCATAGGCTGCACTCCGCCGCCTCTACTTCATAAACTGTACTCCACTGCCTCTACTTCATAGGCTGCACTCTGCTGCCTCTACTTCATAGGCCGCACTCCGCCGCCTCCACTTCATAGGCCGCAATCTGCCACCTCTACTTCATAGGCCACACTCCACCACCTCTACTTCATAGGCTGCATTCTGCCGCCTCTACTTCATAGGCCGCACTCTGCCGCCTCTACTTAATAGCCCACACTCTGCAGCCTCTACTTCCTACTCTGCACTCCGCCACCTCTCCGCAGCCTCTACTTCATAGGCTGCACTCCACCACCTCTACTTCATAGCCTGCACTCTGCCACCTCTACTTCATAGGCCGCATTCTGCCACCTGTACTTCATAGGCCGCACTCTGCCGCTTCTACTTCATAGGCCGCACTCTGCCGCCTCTACTTCATATGCTGCACTCCTTCGCCTCTACTTCATAGACTGTACTCCACTGCCTTTACTTCATTGGCTGCACTCTGCTGCCTCTACTTCATAGGCCGCATTCCGCCACCTCTACTTCATAGGCCGCACTCTGCCACCTGTACTTCATAGGCCGCACTCCACCGCCTCTTCTTCATAGGACGCACTCTGCCGACTCTACTTCATAGCCCGCACTCCACCGCCTCCACTTCATAGGTCACACTCCGCCACATCTACTTCGTACTCTGCACTCCGCCACCTGTCCGCTACCTTTACTTCATAAGCTGCGCTCCGCTGCCTCTACTTCATAGGCCGCACTCCACCACTTCTACTTCATAGCCCCCACTCTGCCACTTCTACTTCATAGGCCACACTCTGCTGCCTCTACTTCCTACACTGCACTCCGCCACCTCTCTGCAGCCTCTACTTCATAGGCTGCACTCCACCACCTCTACTTCATAGCCCGCACTCTGCCATCTCTACTTCATAGGCCGCACTCTGCCACCTGTACTTCATAGGCCGCACTCTGCCGCCTCTACTTCATAGGCCGCACTCTGCTGCCTCTACTTCATACGCTGCACTCCGCCGCCTCTATTTCATATGCCGCACTCCAGCGCCTCTACTTCATAGGCCGCACTCCACCGTCTCCACTTCATAGGTCGTACTCCTCCATCTCTACTTCGAACGCTGCACTCCGCCACCTTTCCGCTGCCTTTACTTCATAAGCTGCGCTCCGCTGCCTCTAATTCATATGCTGCACACCGCTGTATCTACTTCATAGGCCGCACTCTGCCGACTCCACTTCATAGGCTGCACTCCGCCGACTCCACTTCATAGGCTGCACTCTGCCGCCTCTACTTCATAAGCAGCACTCCGCTGCCTCTTCCTCTTAGGCTGCACTCCGCCACATCCAATTCAAAGGCTGCACTCCACCACCTCCATTTCACATCCTGCACTCCGCCGCCTCTACTTCATAGGCTGCGCTCCGCCAACTCTACTTCATAGGCTGCACTCCACGCTGCACTCTGCTGCCTCTACTTCATAGACTGCACTCTGCTGCCTCTACTTCATAGGCTGCACTCCGCCGCCTCCACTTCATAGGCCACAATCTGCCACCTCTACTTCATAGGCCACAATCTGCCACCTCTACTTCATAGGCCGCACTCCGCAGCACTCCGCTGCCTCCACTTCATAGGCTGCACTCTGCCACCTCCACTTCATAGGCTGCACTCCACCGCCTCTACTTCATAGGCCACACTCCGCCGCCTCTATTTCATAGGCCGCACTCCACCACCTCTACTTCATAGGACGCACTCTGCAGACTCTACTTCATAGGCTGCACTCCACCGCCTCCACTTCATAGGTCACACTCCGCCACCTCTACTTCGTACGCTGCACTCCGCCACCTCTCCGCAGCCTCTACTTCATAGTCTGCACTCTACCACCTCTACTTCATAGCCTGCACTCTGCCACCTCTACTTCAAAGGCCGCACTCTGCCGCCTCTACTTCATAGGCCACACTCTGCCGTCTCTACTTCATAGGCTGCACTCTGCTGCCTCTACTTCCTACACTGCACTCCGCCACCTCTCCGCAGCCTCTACTTCATAGGCTGCACTCCACCACCTCTACTTCATAGCCTGCACTCTGCCACCTCTACTTCATAGGCCGCACTCTGCCACCTGTACTTCATAGGCCGCACTCTGCCGCTTCTACTTCATAGGCCGCACTCTGCCGCCTCTACTTCATACGCTGCACTCCTTCGCCTCTACTTCATAGACTGTACTCCACTGCCTTTACTTCATTGGCTGCACTCTGCTGCCTCTACTTCATAGGCCGCATTCCGCCACCTCTACTTCATAGGCTGCACTCTGCCACCTGTACTTCATAGGCCGCACTCCACCGCCTCTACTTCATAGGACGCACTCTGCTGACTCTACTTCATAGCCCGCACTCCACCGCCTCCACTTCATAGGTCACACTCCGCCACATCTACTGCATACGCTGCACTCCGCCACCTCTCCGCTGCCTTTACTTCATAAGCTGCGCTCCGCTGCCTCTACTTCATAGGCCGCACTCCACCACCTCTACTTCATAGCCCCCACTCTGCCACTTCTACTTCATAGGCCGCATTCTGCCACCTCTACTTCATAGGCCACACTCTGCCATCTCTACTTCATAGGCCACACTCTGCTGCCTCTACTTCCTATACTGCACTCCACCACCTCTCCGCAGCCTCTACTTCATAGGCTGCACTCCACCACCTCTACTTCATAGCCCAGACTCTGCCACCTCTACTTCATAGGCCGCACTCTGCCACCTGTACTTCATAGGCCGCACTCTGCCGCCTCTACTTCATAGGCTGCACTCTGCCGCCTCTACTTCATACGCTGCACTCCGCCGCCTCTATTTCATATGCCGCACTCCAGCGCCTCTACTTCATAGGCCGCACTCCACCGCCTCCACTTCATAGGTCGCACTCCTCCATCTCTACTTCGTACGCTGCACTCCGCCACCTCTCCGCTGCCTTTACTTCATAAGCTGCGCTCCGCTGCCTCTAATTCATATGCCGCACACCGCTGTATCTACTTCATAGGCCGCACTCTGCCGCCTCTACGTCATAGACTGTACTCCACTGCCTCTACTTCATAGGCTGCACTCTGCTGCCTCTACTTCATAGGCCACACTCCACCACCTCTACTTCATAGGCCGCAATCTGCCGCCTCTACTTCATAGGCCACACTCCACCACCTCTACTTCATAGGCTGCATTCTGCGGCCTCTACTTCATAGGCCGCACTCCACCGCCTCTACTTAATAGGCTGCACTCTGCAGCCTCTACTTCCTACACTGCATTCTGCCACCTCTCCGCAGCCTCTACTTCATAGGCTGCACTCCACCACCTCTACTTCATAGCCCGCACTCTGCCACCTCTACTTCATAGGCTGCACTCTGCCACCTGTACTTCATAGGCCGCACTCTGCCGCCTCTACTTCATAGGCTGCATTCCACCGCTCCTACTTCATAGGCTGCATTCCAATGCCTCTACTTCATAGGCCGCACTCCACCGCCACTACTTCATAAGTTGCACCCTGCCGCTTCTACTTCATTAGCTACACTCCGCCACCTCTACTTCATAGGCTGCACTCCGCCGAATCCACTTCATAGCCTGCACTCTGATGACTCCACTCCATAGGCTGCACTCCGCCGTCTCTACTTTATAAGCAGCACTCCACTGCCTCCACTTCATAGGCTGCACTCTGCCGCCTCCACTTCACAGGCTGCACTCCGCCGCCTCTACTTCATAGGCTGCGCTCCGCCACATCTACTTCATAGGCTGCACTCCAGGCTACACTCTGCCGCCTCTACTTCATAGACTGCACTCCGCTGCCTCTACTTCATAGGCTGCACTCCGCCGCCTCTACTTCGTAGGCCGCAATCTGCCACCTCTACTTCATAGGCCAGAATCTGTCTCCTCTACTTCATAGGCCGCACTCCACCACCTCTACTTCATAGGCTGCATTCCGCCGCCTCTACTTCATAGGCCGCACTCTGCCACCTCTACTTCATAGGGCTCACTCTGCTGTACTCCGCTGCCTCCACTTCATAGGCTGCACTCCGCCGCCTCCACTTCATAGGCTGCACTCCGCTGCCTCCACTTCATAGGTTTCACTCCGCTGCCTCCACTTCATAGACTGCACTTCGCCGCCTCCACTTAATTGGCTGCACTCTGCCACCTCTACTTCATAGGCTGTACTCCTCCGCCTGTACTTCATAGGCCGCACTCCGCCGCCTCTACTTCATAGGCTGTGCTCCAGGCTGCACTCCGCCGCATCTACTTCATAGACAGCACTTCGCCGCCTCTACTTCATAGGCCGCACTCCGCCGTCTCTACTTCATAGGCCGCACTCTGCTGCCTCCACTTCCTATAATGCACTTCGCCACCTCTCCGCAGCCTCTACTTCATAGGCTGCACTCCACCACCTCTACTTCATAGGCAGCACTCTGCCACCTCTACTTCAGAGGCCGCACTCTGCCACCTGTACTTCATAGGCCGCACTCTGCCACTTCTACTTCAAAGGCCGCACTCTGCTACCTCTACTTCATATGCTGCACTCCACCGCCTCTATTTCATAGGCCGCACTCCACCGCCTCTACTTCATAGGATGCACTCCGCCGACTCTACTTCATAGGCTGCACTCCGCCACCTCCACTTCATAGGCCGTACTTCGCCGCCTCTACTTCATAGGCCACACTCTGCTTCTTCTACTTCATAGGCCACATTCTGCCACCTCTACTTTATAGGCCACACTCTGCCGTCTCTACTTCATAGGCCACTCTCTGCTGCCTATACTTCCTACACTGCACTCCGCCACCTCTCCGCAGCCTCTACTTCATAGGCTGCACTCCACCACCTCTACTTCATAGCCCGCACTCTGCCACCTCTACTTCATAGGCCGCACCCTGCCACCTGTACTTCATAGGCTGCACTCTGCCGCCTCTACTTCATAGGCCGCACTCTGCCGCCTCTACTTCATACGCTGCACTCCGCCGCCTCTATTTCATATGCCGCATTCCAGTGCCTCTACTTCATAGGCCGCACTCCACCGCCTCCACTTCATAGGTCGCACTCCTCCATCTCTACTTCGTACGCTGCACTCCACCACCTCTCCGCTGCCTTTACTTCATAAGCTGCGCTCCGCTGCCTATAATTCATAGGCCGCACACCGCTGTATCAACTTCATAGGCCGCACTCTGCCGCCTCTACTTCATAGGCTGCACTCCGCCACCTCTACTTCATAGACTGTACTCCACTGCCTCTACTTCATAGGCTGCACTCTGCTGCCTCTACTTCATAGGCCACAGTCCACCACCTCTACTTCATAGGCCGCAATCTGCCGCCTCTACTTCATAGGCCGCACTCCACCGCCTCCACTTCATAGGTCGCACTCCTCCATCTCTACTTCGTACGCTGCACTCCACCACCTCTCCGCTGCCTTTACTTCATAAGCTGCGCTCCGCTGCCTCTAATTCATAGGCCGCACACCGCTGTATCAACTTCATAGGCCGCACTCTGCCGCCTCTACTTCATAGGCTGCACTCCGCCACCTCTACTTCATAGACTGTACTCCACTGCCTCTACTTCATAGGCTGCACTCTGCTGCCTCTACTTCATAGGCCACAGTCCACCACCTCTACTTCAAAGGCCGCACTCCGCCGACTCCACTTCATAGGCTGCACTCCGCCGACTCCACTTCATAGGCTGCACTCTGCCGCCTCTACTTCATAAGCAGCACTCCGCTGCCTCTACCTCTCAGGCTGCACTCCGCCACATCCACTTCAAAGGCTGCACTCCGCCACCTCCACTTCACATCCTGCACTCCGCCGCCTCTACTTCATAGGCTGCGCTCCGCCACCTCTACTTCATAGGCTGCACTCCACGCTGCACTCTGCTGCCTCTACTTCATAGACTGTACTCTGCTGCCTCTACTTCATAGGCTGCACTCCGCCGCCTCCACTTCATAGGCCACAACTCGCCACCTCTACTTCATAGGCCACAATCTGCCACCTCTACTTCATAGGCCGCACTCCGCAGCACTCCGCTGCCTCCACTTCATAGGCTGCACTCTGCCAACTCCACTTCATAGGCTGCACTCCACCGCCTCTACTTCATAGGCCACACTCCGCCGCCTCTATTTCATAGGCCGCACTCCACCACCTCTACTTCATAGGACGCATTCCGCAGACTCTACTTCATAGGCCGCACTCCACCGCCTCCACTTCATAGGTCACACTCCGCCACCTCTACTTCGTACGCTGCACTCCGCCACCTCTCCGCAGCCTCTACTTCATAGTCTGCACTCTACCACCTCTACTTCATAGCCCGCACTCTGCCACCTCTACTTTAAAGGCCACACTCTGCCGCCTCTACTTCATAGGCCACACTCTGCCGTCTCTACTTCATAGGCCGCACTCTGCTGCCTCTACTTCCTACACTGCACTCTGCCACCTCTCCGCAGCCTCTACTTCATAGGCTGCACTCCACCACCTCTACTTCATAGCCTGCACTCTGCCACCTCTACTTTATAGGCCGCACTCTGCCACCTGTACTTCATAGGCCGCACTCTGCCGCTTCTACTTCATAGGCCGCACTCTGCCACCTCTACTTCATACGCTGCACTCCTTCGCCTCTACTTCATAGACTGTACTCCACTGCCTTTACTTCATTGGCTACACTCTGCTGCCTCTACTTCATAGGCCGCATTCTGCCACCTCTACTTCATAGGCCGCACTCTGCCACCTGTACTTCATAGGCTGCACTCCACCGCCTCTACTTCATAGGACGCACTCTGCCGACTCTACTTCATAGCCCGCACTCCACCGCCTCCACTTCATAGGTCACACTCCGCCACATCTACTTCATATGCTGCACTCCGCCACCACTCCGCTGCCTTTACCTAATAAGCTGCGCTCCGCTGCCTCTACTTCATAGGCCGCACTCCACCACCTCTACTTCATAGCCCCCACTCTGCCACTTCTACTTCATAGGCCGCATTCTGCCACCTCTACTTCATAGGCCACACTCCGTCGTCTCTACTTCATAGGCCACACTCTGCTGCCTCTACTTCCTACACTGCACTCCGCCACCTCTCCGCAGCCTCTACTTCATAGGCTGCACTCCACCACCTCTACTTCATAGCCCGCACTCTGCCACCTCTACTTCATAGGCCGCACTCTGCCACCTGTACTTCATAGGCTGCACTCTGCTGCCTCTACTTCATAGGCCGCACTCTGCCGCCTCTACTTCATACGCTGCACTCCGCCGCCTCTATTTCATATGCCGCACTCCAGCGCCTCCACTTCATAGGCCGCACTCCACTGCCTCCACTTCATAGGTCGCACTCCTCCATCTCTACTTCGTACGCTGCACTCCGCCACCTCTCCGCTGCCTTTACTTCATAAGCTGCGCTCCGCTGCCTCTAATTCATAGGCCGCACACCGCTGTATCTACTTCATAGGCCGCACTCTGCCGCCTCTACTTCATAGGCTGCACTTCGCCACCTCTACTTCATAGACTGTACTCCACTGCCTCTACTTCATAGGCTGCACTCTGCTGCCTCTACTTCATAGGCCACACTCCACCACCTCTACTTCATAGGCCGCAATCTGCCGCCTCTACTTCATAGGCCACACTCCACCACCTCTACTTCATAGGCTGCATTCTGCGGCCTCTACTTCATAGGCCGCACTCCACCGCCTCTACTTAATAGGCTGCACTCTGCAGCCTCTACTTACTACACTGCACTCCGCCACCTCTCCGCAGCCTCTACTTCATAGGCTGCACTCCACCACCTCTACTTCATAGCCCGCACTCTGCCACCTCTACTTCATAGGCTGCACTCTGCCACCTGTACTTCATAGGCCGCACTCTGCCGCCTCTACTTCATAGGTTGCACTCTGCCGCCTCTACTTCATAGGCTGCATTCTACCGCTCCTACTTCATAGGCTGCATTCCAATGCCTCTACTTCATAGGCCGCACTCCACCGCCACTACTTCATAAGTTGCACCCTGCCGCTTCTACTTAATTAGCTACACTCCGCCGCCTCTACTTCATAGGCTGCACTCCGCCGAATCCACTTCATAGCCTGCACTCTGATGACTCCACTTCATAGGCTGCACTCCGCCGTCTCTACTTCATAGGCTGCACTCCAGGCTGCACTCTGCCGCCTCTACTTCATAGACTGCACTCCGCTGCCTCTACTTCATAGGCTGCACTCCGCCGCCTCTACTTCATAGGTCGCAATCTGCCACCTCTACTTTATAGGCCAGAATCTGTCTCCTCTACTTCATAGACCGCACTCCACCACCTCTACTTCATAGGCTGCATTCCGCCGCCTCTACTTCATAGGCCGCACTCTGCCACCTCTACTTCATAGGGCTCACTCTGCTGTACTCCGCTGCCTCCACTTCATAGGCTGCACTCTGCCGCCTCCAATTCATAGGCTGCACTCCGCCGCCTCCACTTCATAGGTTTCACTCCGCTGCCTCCACTTCATAGACTGCACTTCGCCGCCTCCACTTAATTGGCTGCACTCTGCCACCTCTACTTCATAGGCCGCACTCCTCTGCCTGTATTTCATAGGCCGCACTCCGCCGCCTCTACTTCATAGGCTGTGCTCCAGGCTGCACTCCGCCGCCTCTACTTCATAGACAGCACTTCGCCACCTCTACTTCATAGGCTTCACTCCGCCTCTTCAACTTCATAGACTGCACTCTGTCGCCTCTACTTCATAGGCTGCAATCTGCCGCCTTTACTTCATAGGCCGCACTCCACCACCTCTACTTCATAGGACGCACTCTGCCGCACTCCGCTGCCTCCACTTCATAGGCTGCACTCTGCCACCTCCACTTCATAGGCTGCACTCCACCGCCTCTACTTCATGGGCCGCACTCCTCCACCTCTAAACATGGGCCGCACTCCACCACCTCCACTTTATTGGTCACACTCCGCCACCTCTACTTCATATGCTGACTCTGCCACCTCTCCGCTGCCTTTACTGCATAAGCTGCGCTCCACTGCCTCTACTTCATAGGCCGCACTCTGCCGCCTCTAATTCATAGGCTGCACTCCAGGCTACACTCCGCCGCCTCTACTTCATAGACTGTACACCACTGCCTCTACTTCATAGGCTGCACTCTGCTGCCTCTACTTCATAGGCCGCACTCCGCCGCCTCTACTTCATAGGTCGCAATCTGCAGCCTCTACTTCATAGACCACACTCCACCACGTCTACTTCATAGGCTGCATTCTGCTGCCTCTACTTCATAGGCCGCACTCCGCCGCCTCTGCTTAATAGGCCGCACTCTGCAGCCTCTACTTCCTACGCTGCACTCCGCCACCTCTCCACAGCCTCTACTTCATAGGCTGCACTCCACACATCTACTTCATAGCCCCCACTCTGCCACCTCTACTTCATAGGCCGCACTCTGCCACCTGTACTTCATAGGCCGCACTCTGCCGCCTCTACTTCATAGGCCACACTCTGCCGCCTCTACTTCATACGCTGCACTCCGTCGCCTCTACTTCATAGGCCGCATTCTGCCGCCTCTACTTCATAGGCCGCACTCCGCAGTCTCTACTTCATAGGCCACACTCTGCCACCTCTACTTCATACGCTGCACTCCGCCGCCTCTATTTCATAGGCCGCACTCCACCACCTCTAATTCACAGGATGCACTCCGCTGACTCTACTTCATGGGCCGCACTCACCGCCTCCATTTCATAGGTCGCACTCCTCCCCCTCTACTTCGTATGCTGCACTCCGCCACCACTCCGCTGCCTTTACTTCATAAGCTGCGCTCTGCTGCCTCTACTTCATAGGCCGCTCTCCACCACCTCTACTTCATAGCCCCCACTCTGCCACCTCTACTTCATAGGCCGCATTCCGCCACCTCTACTTCATAGGCCACACTCCGCCGTCTCTACTTCATAGGCCGCACTCTGCTGCCTCTACTTCCTACACTGTACTCCGCCACCTGTCTGCAGCCTCTACTTCATAGGCTGCACTCTACTACCTCTACTACATAGCCCGCACTCTGCAACCTCTACTTCATAGGCCGCACTCTGCCACCTGTACTTCATAGGCCGCACTCTGCCGCCTCTACTTCATACGCTGCACTCCGCCGCCTCTATTTCATAGGCTGCACTCCACCGCCTCTACTTCATAGGACACACTCCGCTGACTCTACTTCATAGGCCGCACTCCACCGCCTCCACTTCATAGGTCGCACTCCTCCACCTCTACTTCGTACGCTGCACTCCGCCATCTCTCCACTGCCTTTACTTCATAAGCTGCGCTCCGCTGACTCTAATTCATAGGCTGCACTCCGCTGTATCTACTTCATAGGCCGCACTCTGCCGCCTCTACTTCATAGGCTGCACTCCGCCACCTCTACTTCATAGACTGTACTCCACTGCCTCTACTTCATAGGCCGCACTCCGCCGCCTCTACTTCATAGGCCGCAATCTGCCGCCTCTACTTCATAGGCCACACTCCACCACCTCTACTTCATAGGCTGTATTCTGTGGCCTCTACTTCATAGGCCGCACTCCACCGCCTCTACTTAATAGGCTGCACTCTGCAGCCTCTACTTCCTACACTGCACTCCGCCACCTCTCCGCAGCCTCTACTTCATAGGCTGCACTCCACCACCTCTACTTCATAGCCCGCACTCTGCCACCTCTACTCCATAGGCCGCACTCTGCCACCTGTACTTCATAGGCCGCACTCTGCTGCCTCTACTTCATAGGCTACACTCTGCCGCCTCTACTTCACAGGCTGCATTCCACCGCTCCTACTTCATAGGCTGCATTCCAACGCCTCTACTTCATAGGCCGCACTCCACCGCCACTACTTCATAAGTTGCACTCCGCCGCTTCTACTTCATTAGCTACACTCTGCCGCCTCTACTTCATAGGCTGCACTCTGCCGACTCCACTTCATAGGCTGCACTCTGATGACTCCACTTCATAGGCTGCACTCCGCCGTCTCTACTTTATAAGCAGCACTCCACTGCCTCCACTTTATAGGCTGCACTCCGCCGCCTCTACTTCATAGACTGTACTCCGCTGCCTCTACTTCATAGACTGCACTCCGCTGCCTCTACTTCATAGGCTGCACTCTGCCGCCTCTACTTCATAGGCCGCAATCTGCCACCTCTACTTCATAGGCCAGAATCTGCCTCCTCTACTTCATAGGCCGCACTCCACCACCTCTACTTCATAGGCTGCATTCCACTGCCTCTAATTCATAGGCCGCACTCTGCCACCTCTACTTCATAGGCCTCACTCTGCTCTACTCCGCTGCCTCCACTTCATAGGCTGCACTCTGCCGCCTCCACTTCATAGGCTGCACTCTGCCGCCTCCACTTCATAGGTTTCACTCCGCTGCCTCCACTTCATAGACTGCACTCTGCCGCCTCCACTTCATAGGCCGCACTCCTCCACCTGTACTTCATAGGCCGCACTCCACAGCCTCTACTTCATAGGCTGTGCTCCAGGCTGCACTCCGCCGCCTCTACTTCATAGACTGCAGTCCGCTGCCTCTACTTCATAGGCTGCACTCCACCGCCTCTACTTCATAGGCCGCACTCTGCCACCTCTACTTCATAGGCCGCACTCTGCCACCTGTACTTCATAGGCCGCACTCTGCCGCCTCTACTTCATAGTCCGCACTCTGCCGCCTCTACTTCACAGGCTGCATTCCACCGCTCCTACTTCATAGGCTGCATTCCAACACCTCTACTTCATAGGCCGGACTCCACCGCCACTACTTCATAAGTTGCACTCCACCGCCTCTACTTCATAGACAGCACTTCGCCGCCTCTAATTCATAGGCTTCACTCCGCCTCTTCAACTTCATAGACTGCACTGCGTCGCCTCTACTTCATAGGCTGCAATCTGCCACCTTTACTTCATAGGCCGCACTCCACCACCTCTACTTCATAGGACGCACTCTGCCGCACTCCGCTGCCTCCACTTCATAGGCTGCACTCCTGCCACCTCCACTTCATAGGCTGCACTCCACCGCCTCTACTTCATAGGCCGCACTCCTCCACCTCTACTTTATGGGCCGCACTCCACCGCCTCCACTTCATAGGTCGCACTCCGCCTCCTCTACTTCATACGCTGACTCCGCCACCTCTCCGCTGCCTTTACTGCATAAGCTGCGCTCCGCTGCCTCTACTTCATGGGCCGCATTCTGCCATCTCTACTTCATAGGCCGCACTCTGCTGCCTCTACTTCATAGGCTGCACTCCAGGCTGCACTCCACCGCCTCTACTTCATAGACTGTACTCCACGGCCTCTACTTCATAGGCTGCACTCTGCTGCCTCTACTTCATAGGCCGCAATCTGCTGCCTCTACTTCATAGACCACACTCTACCACGTCTACTTCATAGGCTGCATTCTGCTGCCTGTACTTCATAGGCCGCACTCCGCCGCCTCTGCTTAATAGGCTGCACTCTGCAGCCTCTACTTCCTACACTGCACTCTGCCACCTCTCCGCAGCCTCTACTTCATAGGCTGCACTCCACCACCTCTACTTCATAGCCCCCACTCTGCCACCTCTACTTCATAGCCCCCACTCTGCCACCTCTAACTTCATATGCCGCACTCTGCCACCTGTATTTCATAGGCCGCACTCTGCTGCCTCTACTTCATAGGCCACACTGTGCAATCTCTACTTCATACGCTGCACTCCGTCGCCTCTACTTCATAGGCCAGAATCTGCCACCTCTACTTCATAGGCCGCACTCCGCCGTCTCTACTTCATAGGCCGCACTCTGCTGCCTCTACTTCCTACACTGCACTTCGCCACCTCTCCGCAGCCTCTACTTCATAGGCTGCACTCCATCACCTCTACTTCATAGGCCGCACTCTGCCACCTCTACTTCATAGGCCGCACTCTGCCACCTGTACTTCATAGGCCGCACTCTGCCGCCTCTACTTCATAGGCCGCACTCTGCCACCTCTCCTTCATACGCTGCACTCCGCCGCCTCTATTTCATAGGCCGCACTCCACCGCCTCTACTTTATAGGATGCACTCCGCCGACTCTACTTCATAGGCCGCACTCCACCGCCCCCACTTCATAGGTCGCACTCCGCCACCTCTACTTCGTACGCTGCACTCTGCCACCTCTCCGCTGCCTTTACTTCATAAGCTGCGCTCCGCTGCTTTACTTCATAGGCCGCACTCCGCCGTATCTACTTCATAGGCTGCACTCTGCCGCCTCTACTTCATAGGCTGCACTCCGCCGCCTCTACTTCATAGACTGTACTCCACTGCCTCTACTTCATAGGCTGCACTCTTCTGCCTCTACTTAATAGGCCGCAGTCTGCCACCTCTACTTCATAGACCACACTCCCCCACGTCTACTTCATAGGCTGCATTCTACTGCCTGTACTTCATAGGCCGCACTCCGCCGCCTCTGCTTAGTAGGCCGCACTCTGCTGCCTCTACTTCCTACACTGCATTCCACCACCTCTCCACCACCTTTACTTCATAGGCTGCGCTCCGCAGCCTATACTTCATAGGCTGCACTCCAGGCTGCACTCTGCCGCCTCTACTTCATAGACTGCACTCTTCCGCCTCTACTTCATAGGCCGCTGTTGGACAGGCCACATGAAGGGCTTGCTCCCTCCCCGCATGACAGGGCCCGAGCCCCAGCCCTCCAGGTGTTACCCACAGAAACAACCTGCACCCCGTCTCCAGACGGGACTCCTGCCCCCGGACATCTCTGTATCATGGGGCCGAACCACTACCGGCTCCCTCGCCCGGCCCGGCCGCCATCTTGGACACTGCACCACGAGGCCGCGTGGCCTCAGCTCGACCCTAACCCTGGGCCTGGCCAGGCCCCGACATCCCGGCACCACCATCCACCCAGGAGGTGAACGGACCACTTGGCAGGTCGATGGGAGAAAGAAGTGTCGATGGCTCTCCCCCGCCAGGTGCCGATCGCCCCCCAGCTCCCCCGGGCGCTGGCTCCACCCCCCTGCTGGGTGTCTGGACTTCCTCATCCCGGACCTCCCGACCTCCAAGTGCGAGGGTCCGGACATCAAAGGGCGCCAGACCTATAACTGGGGCAGCTCCAGAGCAGGAAGGCAGTTGTATCCTGGAGTCGAGAGACACCGAGAAGAACTCATACTTGACGGACTACCGGCGCTGCCGTAGCCCTGCCTTGTGAACTATCATCCTGCCTGCTGGCGCTGCCGCAGCCTTCTGCATCCTCCATCCTCGTCGGGACCTGCTGGCGCTGCCGCGGACCGTTGTAACTACCACCTTCATCGGGACCTGCTGGCGCTGCTGCGGACCGTTGTAACTACCACCTTCATTGGGACCTGCTGGCGCTGCCGCGGACCGTTGTAACTACCACCTTCGTTGGGACCTGCTGGCGCTGCCGCGGACCGTTGTAACCACCACCTTCATCGGGACCTGCTGGCGCTGCCGCGGACCGTGTAACGACCACCTTCACCGGGACCTGCTGGCGCTGCCGCGGCCCGTCCAGCTAGAACTCCGAGCTCGAGGATTGTGAGCTATCCATCATATCATCGCATCTACCAGATTGGTAACAAGACTGTCCCGCTACCCCCTTTCCCAACCAAGAGACTAGAATCGAGGGGACCCCTGAGTCCTGACCTCCTTGTACCACTCTATCGTACCTAAAGATTGCTTATAAAGAACGTTAAACCTTATCTTTGTGTGGTGTACATCTGTGGGGGGGAAGTTACTCGTCTGTACGATCGCTGGAGACGGCTCTCCCCGGAGACCTCTCCCCTTGTCCTCGGCCGACCCTCCCGGTCCATCTAACATTGGTGGCCAGCGGCGCGATCCGAATCAACGCGTAATCGTACAGAGAGTAGCTCACCCCACGACGAAACCACAATGTCAACCAAAGAGAGCGGATCCACCGAGAAATTCCAGATGGAGAAATTGGAAGAGTACAGCCATCGTGAATTGAAACAATTCTGCATTGAACTAGGCATTGCTACCACCGGCCTGAGTACCAAAGACGATTTCAAGCACGCCATTGAGTCGTGGGCAGAAACTTTGGCCGCGAGATCCCCGGACCAAAACATTGCAGCATCAGAGAGGAACACCATGGCTCCCGAGGAGCGAAGAACGGGTCTCTCGCAGGAAGAGATCCAAGAGAGAGAAAAAAGCAGACTACATGAGCTAGAAATGGCACGGCTCAAAATGGACGGTGAACTAAAATTAGCTGAACAAAAACTGAACCTAGAACATCTGCGGCTCCGAGAAGAACGGGAAGAAAAACAGAGGCAGAGAGAGCTCGAAGAAAAGAGATTAGCGTACGAACACGAGCACAAACTGGCAGAAATAGACCTACGGAAGCAGAACAAAGAACCGGAGGTGCCCGAGCGACCGCGCACCCCGGGAGCGACAGAAAAGAAAGTCCACATCCCCAAGGATGTCGTTCGAGAGTATGTCCGAGAGGACGACATACAACAGTGGTTCAAGGCCTACGAGATCGCCATGACCTCCCACCGGATCGATCGAAGTGACTGGGGAGCCGGTCTATGGGGGAGGTTCGTCAATGAAGGCCGCGATGCCCTGTTACAGCTCTCAGACCATCTGATGTCATCCTATGACCACATGAAGGCTGCCCTCCTCACCCGATATGGGCTCACACCCGAAATGTACCGCCAGAGGTTCCTAGACTGCACCCGGATCCCGGGTACAACTTGGGTGGAATATGTCAACTATTTCAGCCGAGCCTTCGAGGGTTGGATCAAGGGAAGCCACGTAACGACCTACGAGCAACTTTTTAATCTCATGGTGTGGGAGCACCTCTCTAGCAACTGCTTCGTCGAGCTCAGGCAGCACCTCCTCGACAGTAAATTGACTGACCCACGGCAACTCGCCGCCGAAGCTGACACGGTGGGAAAGCACCCGAGTGGGCCGGAGAGGGCCGCACGAACAGAACCGGAACAACCAAGGTCAGCACCGTCCCCGAGGAGGAGGAGGAGGCCAGGGACGAGGAAGAGACACCGTCCCGGCCGCTCCCGCTGCCAGCACCCCGCCCCCGGCCAGCCGGGGCAACCCCCCGATGCGGCCGGGGTTCCGAGCCAATGTCACGTGTCACCGATGCCAGCGAGTCGGCCACTACGCCAATGACCCGAACTGTCCACAGAACCAAACTCCGAGACCCTGCCAGGTAGCTGCCGCCGCCCTGGGGGGAGAACAAATCTCCGAAGAACAGGAAGAATACGAGCAGGAACAACAAGAGTGGGAACCGGCCGCCATGGTTCTAGCGTGCCTAGGGGGAAGAGACATGGTCCCGCGGGCTCCCCTACCCGCCAACACCAGAAAATATAGTCAGTGGGTGAACATTAATGGACGCCGGGTCGAAGCACTACGTGACACGGGGGCCAGTGTGACGGCCGTCCGCTGTCACCTGGTAAAACCAGAGCAGATCCTGCCGAACATTCTCTGCCCCGTCCGTTCAGCCGACAATTCGGAGAGTCTATGTCGGATGGCCTGCGTCCCCTTCGAATGGGGAGAAGTCTCCGGCATGTTGAAGGTGACGGTCCGAGATGATGCCCCCGTGGACTGTCTCCTGGGGAATGATCTTGAGAGTTCCCCGTGGGCCACCGTAGAAAGAAAAGAGCACCTGGGGATGTTGGGCCTCCCGGACTGGGCGTGCGTAACCACCCGGTCCCTGGCCGCCCGTGCCATCCCCCGACCAGAAGAACCAGAATGGCCAGCACCTCCTCCCCCGATCGCTCCAGTAGAGGACACCGACCATACCGACCCCCCAGAGCAAACCCCCGAAGGGCTCGCTCAGCCCCAGGACCTTCCCAACCTGGCTCAGTGGCGTCAAGAAGGGAGGCCCACCCAGGAACAGTTCCGTCAAGAACAGAAGACCTGTCCCTCCCTCGAGGGACTCCGCCAGCAAGCCCTCGCCCAGAGCGCAGGGGACACCACCGGATCCCATTGGATCTATTGGGACAACGACCTATTGTACAGTGAACAGAGAATCGCGGAGTTAGGGGCCAGTCGAGTGCTGGTGGTGCCCCTCCGTTTTAGAGACTTCCTGTTAAATTTGGCCCACGACGTCCCTCTGGCTGGACACCTGGGCCAGGACAAAACCTACAGTCGCCTGGTGACCCACTTTTTCTGGCCGAAGATGAGAAACGACGTCCTCAACCACTGCCGGTCCTGCCCCACGTGCCAGGCCAGCGGGAAGAGCGGCCGCAAACTCAAAGCACCTCTGCAACCCTTCCCAGTTGTCACCACCCCGTTCGGGAGGGTGGGAATAGACATTGTGGGGCCCCTGGACCCCCGTACAGCACAAGGACATCGGTTCATCCTGGTACTGGTGGACCACGCCACCCGCTACCCCGAGGCTGTGTCCCTGCGAACTGTAACAGCCCCGGTGGTCGGCCGGGCCTTAATGGGGATCTTCTCCCGGGTGGGCTTCCCCCGAGAAGTCGTCAGCGACAGAGGCACAAACTTTATTTCAAAGTATATGAAGTCCCTCTGGCAACAGTGCGGGGTCACCTACCGGTTCACGACCCCCTATCACCCTCAAGGAAACGGACTAGTCGAGCGGTTCAACCGCACGCTCAAGGGAATGATTGGGGGATTGGAAGAGCCCCTCCGTCGCCAGTGGGATGTACTACTTCCGTGCCTCCTCTTCGCCTATCGAGAAGTTCCCCAGAAGTCCCTCGGCTTTAGCCCTTTCGAAGTCTTGTACGGGCACCCTGTGCGAGGGCCCCTCAGCCTAGTCAAAGAAGGTTGGGAGATGGCCCCCCTAAAGACCCCTCCAGACGTCTTCAAGTACCTCCTGACCCTACGCAATCAGACCAGGCGATTCAGAGAAATGGTGAAAGCGAACCTTGAGGCCAGTCAGGAGGACATGAAAAAATGGTACGATCAAAATGCCTCCTCCATCGAATTCGAACCTGGCCAACAAGTGTGGGTGATGTCCCCCACCGAACCATGTGCCTTGCAGGACAAGTGGACGGGGCCCTTCAAAGTGGTCGAACGCAAGAGCCCCGTCACCTATCTCATCGATATGGAATCTCCCCGGAACCCCCTCCGGGTCCTCCACACCAACAGACTCAAATCCCACTTTGTGCGCTCGGAGCTCAGCCTCCTGATGGCTACAGACAGTGGAGCGGAAGAAGACTCCGAGCCTCTCCCTGATCTCCTGAAGACTCGTGAGAAAGATGGTTCCGTGGACGGGGTCCGGCTCTCCGATGCCCTCACCCCGGAACAGCGCCACGGCTGCCGGGACCTCCTGCTGCAGTTTGCTACCTTGTTTTCCCTCACCCCAGGGGTCACCCCCTGGTGCTTGCACGACGTGGACACTGGGGACAGTCCCCCTATCAGACACCAGGCGTACCGCGTACCAGATCGGGTACGGGCCTGCATCCAAGAGGAGGTATCAAAGATGCTCACGCTCGGGGTCATCGAGCCCTCGGACAGCCCCTGGGCCAGCCCGGTCGTGCTGGTCCCCAAAGCTGCTGCCCCCGGCACCACTCCTGAGCTCCGATTCTGCGTCGACTATCGGGGCTTGAATGCTGTCACCAGAACCGACGCTCATCCCATCCCCCGAGCGGATGAACTGATCGACCGCATGGGGGCTGCCCGCTACCTCAGCATCTTCGACCTGACAGCGGGCTACTGGCAGATCGGTCTCACACCCCGGGCTCAAGAACGATCCGCCTTTTCTACCCCCGATGGCCACTACCACTTCAAAGTCATGCCCTTCGGCATGAAGAATGCCCCAGCTACCTTTCAGCGACTGGTGAACCAGGTCTTGGCGGGGCTCGAGGAGTTCAGCGCCGCCTACCTGGACGATATCGCTGTGTACAGCCGCCACTGGTCCGACCACCTCCACCACCTCCGAGAGGTCCTGCAGGCCCTCCAACAGGCCGGCCTCACAATCAAGGCCAGCAAGTGCCAAATTGGTCAGGGGTCCGTGACCTATCTCGGACACCAGGTGGGAAGCGGTCTGGTGGCCCCTCTGCAACTCAAAATCGCTGCCATCCAGTCCTGGCAGCCTCCAGTCACGCAGAGAGAGGTCCGAGCCTTCTTGGGGCTCACCGGCTACTACCGGCGGTTCGTGAGGGACTATGGCAGCATTGTGGGGCCCCTCACGGGACTCACATCCAAAAACCACCCGAAGAAGGTCAACTGGACCCCAGACTGTCAAGCGGCCTTCGAGAAGCTGAAAGCCGCCATGTGCACAGCCCCTGTGCTCCAGGCCCCCGACTACAGTCGGGAATTCATCGTACAAACAGATGCCTCCGACCATGGCATCGGGGCGGTCCTCTCCCAGCTGAACTCCGAGAGACTTGACCAACCGGTGGCCTTCATCAGCAGACGCCTCCTGGCCCGAGAACAGCGCTGGAGCACCATCGAGAGGGAGGCCTTCGCAGTGGTGTGGGCCCTCAAAAAGCTCCGGCCCTATCTCTTCGGTACCCACTTCCGGGTGCAAACAGATCATCGACCCCTGCAGTGGCTAATGCAGATGCGGGGGGAAAACCCCAAACTATTGCGTTGGTCTATCTCCCTGCAGGGGATGGACTTCACTGTGGAACATCGACGGGCCAAGACCACGCCAACGCAGATGGCCTGTCACGCTTTTTCCGCCTCGACGAGGAGAGTCCCCAAGAGGATGGGTGACTCTCCACGCCTTCAGCTGGGGGTACGCATGTTGGACAGGCCACATGAAGGGCTTGCTCCCTCCCCGCATGACAGGGCCCGAGCCCCGGCCCTCCAGGTGTTACCCACAGAAACAACCCGCACCCCGTCTCCAGACGGGACTCCTGCCCCCGGACATCTCTGTATCATGGGGCCGAACCACTACCGGCTCCCTCGCCCGGCCCGGCCGCCATCTTGGACACTGCACCACGAGGCCGCGTGGCCTCAGCTCGACCCTAACCCTGGGCCTGGCCAGGCCCCGACATCCCGGCACCACCATCCACCCAGGAGGTGAACGGACCACTTGGCAGGTCATTGGGAGAAAGAAGTGTCGATGGCTCTCCCCCGCCAGGTGCCGATCGCCCCCCAGCTCCCCCGGGCACTGGCTCCACCCCCCTGCTGGGTGTCTGGACTCCCTCATCCCGGACCTCCCGACCTCCAAGTGCGAGGGTCCGGACATCAAAGGGCGCCAGACCTATAACTGGGGCAGCTCCAGAGCAGGAAGGCAGTTGTATCCTGGAGTCGAGAGACACCGAGAAGAACTCATCCTTGACGGACTACCGGCGCTGCCGTAGCCCTGCCTTGTGAACTATCATCCTGCCTGCTGGCGCTGCCGCGGCCTTCTGCATCCTCCATCCTCGTCGGGACCTGCTGGCGCTGCCGCGGACCGTTGTAACTACCACCTTCATCGGGACCTGCTGGCGCTGCCGCGGACCGTTGTAACTACCACCTTCATTGGGACCTGCTGGCGCTGCCGCGGACCGTTGTAACTACCACCTTCGTTGGGACCTGCTGGCGCTGCCGCCGACCGTTGTAACCACCACCTTCATCGGGACCTGCTGGCGCTGCTGCGGACCGTGTAACGACCACCTTCACCGGGACCTGCTGGCGCTGCCGCGGCCCGTCCAGCTAGAACTCCGAGCTCGAGGATTGTGAGCTATCCATCATATCATCGCATCTACCAGATTGGTAACAAGACTGTCCCGCTACCCCCTTTCCCAACCAAGAGACTAGAATCGAGGGGACCCCTGAGTCCTGACCTCCTTGTACCACTCTATCGTACCTAAAGATTGCTTATAAAGAACGTTAAACCTTATCTTTGTGTGGTGTACATCTGTGGGGTGGAAGTTACTCGTCTGTACGATCGCTGGAGACGGCTCTCCCCGGAGACCTCTCCCCTTGTCCTCGGCCGACCCTCCCGGTCCGTCTAACAGCCGCACTCCGCCGCCTCTACTTCATAGGCAAACAAAAACAGGAGTAAACCCGTTATCCCAGCTGAGACCGGGTAAGTGCAATAACAGAAGAACAATGTCTCAACTGGAAAATCATACAAAGGGAAACACTATATATAAGAATCAATCCAAAACACAAGGGAAACCAGGGAGACCAAAAGAGGATGAAAGGTTGTTATTTGTAAAATAGAAGCACAAATTATACAATTAATTTACAGTAACCATAACAACCGTATGTACACTGGGAGTGACGTGATAAGTGAACGGCGCAGTGACATAAGTGTTTAAGAAACAACGTGAAACGGCATAGGACACATAAAACATAGAGATCATACACAGGTATTTACAAGAAATTTACAATTTACAAAGACTGATTATTCAAATTATGTATGACTCTAATAGAGCCGCAATTTGCGTTGTCGAGTCGACGGCGTTTCAACCACTTTAAATTGAGGTCATCATCAGGACTAATGGTTACGGTGATTCAAAGGTGCTTCTGAAATGAGAAGGGCAAGGGGAGTAAAACCCCGTGGGGTGAGGTGACATCAAACGATCCAAGAAGGGGCAATTGAATGATATCAATCCTGGAGATGAAAAGGTGCATCAAAGCACACAACTTGTAAAGGCGGACCCGAGGGAATTCTCGTCGATGTGAACAACAATTCAGATAAATCACAATCAAACAGGGGACAAGTCCATATAAATTGCGCGAACCGGGATTAGTCCAGACGACGGGAGGCAGGAAGACGAATGAAACGCCTTCATAGGCGGCACTCCACCGCCTCTACTTCATAGGCCACACTTTGCCGCCACTACTTCCTACACTGCACTCCGCCACCTCTCCGCTGCCTCTACTTCATAGGCTGCACTCCGCCGTCTCTACTTCATAGGCCGCACTCTGCCGCCTCTACTTCCTACACTCTACTCTGCCACCTCTACTTCATAGGCCACACTCTGCCGCCTCTACTTCATAGGATGCACTCCGCCGCCTCTACTTCATAGGACACACTCTGCCTCCTCCACCTCATTGTCCCCACTCCGCTGCATCTACTTCATAGGCAGCACTCCGCCGCCTCTAATTCATAGGCCACACTCTGCCGCCTCTACATCATAGGCTGCACTCCGCTGCCTCTATTTCATCGGCCTCAATCTGCCGCCTCTACTTCATAGGCCGCACACTGCCACCTCTACTTCATAGGCTGCATTCCACCGCCTCTACTTCATAGGCTGCATTCCAACACCTCTACTTCATAAGCTGCACTCTGCCGCTTCTACTTCATTAGCTACACTCCGCCGCCTCTACTTCGTATGCTGCACTCCGCCGACTCCACTTCATAGGCTGCTCTCTGCTGCCTCCACTTCATAGGCTGCACTCCGATGCCTCTACTTCATAAGCAGCACTCTGCCGCCTCCACTTCATAGGCTGCACTCCACCGCATCCTCTTCATAGGCTGCACTCTGCTGCCTCCACTTCATAGGCCACAATCTGCCACCTCTACTTCATAGGCCACACTCCACCACCTCTATTTCATAGGCTGCATTACGTCGCCTCTACTTCATAGGCCGCACTCCGCCATCTCTACTTCATAGGCCTCACTCTGCTGCACTCCGCTGCTTCCACTTCAAAGGCTGCACTCTGCCGCATCCACTTCATAGGCTGCACCCCGCCGCCTCCACTTCATAGACTGCACGTCGTCGCCTCCACTTAAATGGCTGCACTATGCCACCTCTACTTCATAGGCTGCACTCCTCCGCCTGTACTTCATAGGCAGCACTCCGCCGCCTCTACTTCATAGACTGCACTCCGCCACCTCTAATTCATAGGCTGCAATCTGCCGCCTCTACTTTATAGGCCGCACTCCACCACCTCTACTTCATATGCCGCATTCCGCTGCCTCTACTTCATAGGCCGCACTCCACCACCTCCACTTCATAGTCTGCACTCTGCCGTCTTCCCTTCATAGGCTGCATTCTGCTGCCTCCACTTCATAGGCTGCACTCCGCCGCCTCCACTTCATAGGCCACACTCTGCCGCCTCTACTTCATAGGCCGCACTCTGCTGTCTTTACTTCATAGGCCGCACACTGCCACCTCTACTTCTTAGGCTGTACTCCAGGCTGCACTCCGCCGCCTCTACTTCATAGACTGTACTCCACCGCCTCTACTTTATAGGGCACACTCTGCCGCCTCTACTTCATAGGCCACACTCCGCCGCCTCTACTTCATAGGCTGCACTCCAGGCTGCACTCTGCCGCCTCTACTTCATAGACAGCACTCCGCCGCCTCTACTTCATAGGCCGCACTCCACCACCTTTACTTCATAGGCTGCGCTCTGCTGCCACTACTTCATAGGCTGCACTCCAGGCTGTACTCTGCCGCCTCTACTTCATAGACAGCACTCCGCCGCCTCTTCTTCATAGGCTGCACTCTGCCACCTTTACTTCATAGGCTGCGCTCCGCCGCCTCTACTTCATAGGCTGCACTCCAGGCTGCACTCCGACGCCTCTACTTCATAGACTGCACTCTGCCGCCTCTACTTCATAGGCCGCATTCCACTGCCTCTACTTCATAGGCAGCACTCCACCGCCTTTACTTCATAGGCCACACTCCGCTGCCTCTACTTCCTACACTGCACTCCTCCACCTCTCCACAGCCTCTACTTCATAGTCTGCACTCCACGTCTCTACTTCATAGGCCGCACTCTGCCGCCTCTACTTCCTACACTGCACTCTGCCACCTCTACTTCATAGGCCGCACTCTGCCTTCTCTACTTCATAGGTCGCACTCCGCCACCTCCACTTCATAGGCTGCACTCTGCCACCTCCACTTCATAGGCCGCACTCCGCCGCCTCTACTTCATAGGCCGCACTCTGCTTCCTCTACTTCATAGGCTACATTCCACCGCCCCTACTTCATAGGCTGCATTCCATCGCCTCTACTTCATAGGCCGCACTCCACCGCCTCTACTTCATAAGCTGCACTCCGCCACTTCTACTTCATTAGCTACACTCCACCGCCTCTACTTCATAGGCTGCACTCGGCCGACTCCACTTCATAGGCTGCACTCTGCCACCTCTACTTAATAAGCAGCACTCTGCTGCCTCCACCTCATAGGCTGCACTCCCCCACCTCCACTTCATAGGCTGCACTCCGCCGCCTCCACTTCACATCCTGCACTCCGCCGCCTCTACTTCATAGGCTGTGCTCCGCCACCTCTACTTCATAGGCTGCACTCCACGCTGCACTCTGCCGCCTCTACTTCATAGACTGCACTCTGCTGCCTCTACTTCATAGGCTGTGCTCCGCCACCTCTACTTCATAGGCTGCACTCCACGCTGCACTCTGCCGCCTCTACTTCATAGGCTGCACTCCGCCGCCTCCACTTCATAGGCCGCACTATGCAGCACTCCGCTGCCTCCACTTCATAGGCTGCACTCTGCCACCTCCACTTCATAGGCTGCACTCCACCGCCTCTACTTAATAGGCCGCACTCCGCCGCCTCTATTTCGTAGGCCGCACTCCACTGCCTCTACTTCATAGGACGCACTCTGCCGACTCTACTTCATAGGCCGCACTCCACCGTCTCCACTTCATAGGTCACACTCCGCCACCTCTACTTCGTACGCTGCACTCCGCCACCTCTCCGCAGCCTCTACTTCATAGGCTGCACTCCACCACCTATACTTCATAGCCCACACTCTGCCACCTCTACTTCATAGGCCGCACTCTGCCGCCTCTACTTCATAGGCCGCACTCTGCCGCCTCTACTTCATACGCTGCACTCCTTCGCCTCTACTTCATAGACTGTACTCCACTGCCTCTACTTCATTGGCTGCACTCTGCTGCCACGACTTCATAGGCCGCACTCTGCCACTTGTACTTCATAGGCCGTACTCCACCACCTCTACTTCATAGGATGCACTCCGCCGACTCTACTTCATAGTCCGCACTCCACCACCTCCACTTCATAGGTCGCACTCCGCCACATCTACTTCGTACGCTGCACTCCGCCACCTCTCCGCTGCCTTTACTTCATAAGCTACGCTCCGGTGCCTCTACTTCATAGGCCGCACTCCACCACCTCTGCTTCATAGCCCCCACTCTGCCACCTCTACTTCATAGGCCGCATTCCGCCGCCTCTACTTCATAGGCCACACTCCGCTGTCTCTACATCATAGGCCGCACTCTGCTGCCTCTACTTCCTACACTGCACTCCGCCACCTCTCCGCAGCCTCTACATGATAGGCTGCACTCCACCATATCTACTTCATAGCCCGCACTCTGCCACCTCTACTTCATAGGCCGCACTCTGCCACCTGTACTTCATAGGCCGCACTCTGCCGCCTCTACTTCATACGCTGCACTCCGCCGCCTCTATTTCATAGGCCGCACTCCACCGCCTCTACTTCATAGGACACACTCCGCTGACTCTACTTCATAGGCCGTACTCCACCACCTCCACTTCATAGGTCGCACTCCGCCACCTCTACTTCGTACGCTGTACTCCGCCACCTCTCCGCTGCCTTTACTTCATAAGCTGTGCTCCGCTGCCTCTAATTCATAGGCCGCACTCCGCTGTATCTACTTCATAGGCCGCACTCTGCCACCTCTACTTCATAGGCTGCACTCCGCCACCTCTACTTCATAGACTGTACTCCACTGCCTCTACTTCATAGGCTGCACCCTGCGGCCTCTACTTCATAGGCCGTACTCCGCCGCCTCTACTTCATAGGCTCCATTCTGCTGCCTCTACTTCATAGGCCGCACTCCACCGCCTCTACTTCATAGGGTGCACCCTGCGGCCTCTACTTCATAGGCCGCACTCCACTGCCTCTACTTCATAGGACGCACTCTGCCGACTCTACTTTATAGGCCGCACTCCACCGTCTCCACTCCATAGGTCACACTCCGCCACCTCTACTTGGTACGCTGCACTCCGCCACCTCTCCGCAGCCTCTACTTCATAGGCTGCATTCCACCACCTCTACTTCATAGCCTGCACTCTGCCACCTCTACTTCATAGGCCGCACTCTCCCACCTGTACTTCATAGGCCGCACTCTGCCGCCTCTACTTCATAGGCCGCACTCTGCCGCCTCTACTTCATAGGCCGCACTATGCCGCCTCTACTTCATATGCTGCACTCCTTCGCCTCTACTTCATAGACTGTACTCCACTGCCTCTACTTCATTGGCTGCACTCTGCTGCCTCAACTTCATAGGCCGCACTCCGCCACCTCTACTTCATAGGCCGCACTCTGCCACCTGTACTTCATAGGCCATACTCCACCACCTCTACTTCATAGGATGCACTCCGCCGACTCTACTTCATAGCCCGCACTCCACCGCCTCCACTTCATAGGTCGCACTCCGCCACATCTACTTCGTACGCTGCACTCCGCCACCTCTCCACTGCCTTTACTTCATAAGCTACGCTCCGCTGCCTCTACTTCATAGGCCGCACTCCACCACCTCTGCTTCATAGCCCCCACTCTGCCACCTCTACTTCATAGGCCGCATTCCGCCGCCTCTACTTCATAGGCCACACTCTGCCGTCTCTACTTCATAGGCCGCACTCTGCTGCCTCTACTTCCTACACTGCACTCCGCCACCTCTCCGCAGCCTCTACATGATAGGCTGCACTCCACCATCTCTACTTCATAGCCCGCACTCTGCCACCTCTACTTCATAGGCCGCACTCTGCCACCTGTACTTCATAGGCTGCACTCTGCCGCCTTTACTTCATACGCTGCACTCCGCCGCCTCTATTTCATAGGCCGCACTCCACTGCCTCTACTTCATAGGACACACTCCGCTGACTCTACTTCATAGGCCGTACTCCACCGCCTCTACTTCATAGGCTCCATTCTGCTGCCTCTACTTCATAGGCCGCACTCCACCGCCTCTACTTCATAGGGTGCACCCTGCGGCCTCTACTTCATAGGCCGCACTCTACTGCCTCTACTTCATAGGACGCACTCTGCCGACTCTACTTTATAGGCCGCACTCCACCGTCTCCACTCCATAGGTCACACTCCGCCACCTCTACTTGGTACGCTGCACTCCGCCACCTCTCCGCAGCCTCTACTTCATAGGCTGCATTCCACCACCTCTACTTCATAGCCTGCACTCTGCCACCTCTACTTCATAGGCCGCACTCTCCCACCTGTACTTCATAGGCCGCACTCTGCCGCCTCTACTTCATAGGCCGCACTCTGCCGCCTCTACTTCATAGGCCGCACTATGCCGCCTCTACTTCATAGGGTGCACCCTGCGGCCTCTACTTCATAGGCCGCACTCCACTGCCTCTACTTCATAGGACGCACTCTGCCGACTCTACTTTATAGGCCGCACTCCACCGTCTCCACTCCATAGGTCACACTCCGCCACCTCTACTTGGTACGCTGCACTCCGCCACCTCTCCGCAGCCTCTACTTCATAGGCTGCATTCCACCACCTCTACTTCATAGCCTGCACTCTGCCACCTCTACTTCATAGGCCGCACTCTCCCACCTGTACTTCATAGGCCGCACTCTGCCGCCTCTACTTCATAGGCCGCACTCTGCCGCCTCTACTTCATAGGCCGCACTATGCCGCCTCTACTTCATATGCTGCACTCCTTCGCCTCTACTTCATAGACTGTACTCCACTGCCTCTACTTCATTGGCTGCACTCTGCTGCCTCAACTTCATAGGCCGCACTCCGCCACCTCTACTTCATAGGCCGCACTCTGCCACCTGTACTTCATAGGCCATACTCCACCACCTCTACTTCATAGGATGCACTCCGCCGACTCTACTTCATAGCCCGCACTCCACCGCCTCCACTTCATAGGTCGCACTCCGCCACATCTACTTCGTACGCTGCACTCCGCCACCTCTCCACTGCCTTTACTTCATAAGCTACGCTCCGCTGCCTCTACTTCATAGGCCGCACTCCACCACCTCTGCTTCATAGCCCCCACTCTGCCACCTCTACTTCATAGGCCGCATTCCGCCGCCTCTACTTCATAGGCCACACTCTGCCGTCTCTACTTCATAGGCCGCACTCTGCTGCCTCTACTTCCTACACTGCACTCCGCCACCTCTCCGCAGCCTCTACATGATAGGCTGCACTCCACCATCTCTACTTCATAGCCCGCACTCTGCCACCTCTACTTCATAGGCCGCACTCTGCCACCTGTACTTCATAGGCTGCACTCTGCCGCCTTTACTTCATACGCTGCACTCCGCCGCCTCTATTTCATAGGCCGCACTCCACTGCCTCTACTTCATAGGACACACTCCGCTGACTCTACTTCATAGGCCGTACTCCACCGCCTCTACTTCATAGGCTCCATTCTGCTGCCTCTACTTCATAGGCCGCACTCCACCGCCTCTACTTCATAGGGTGCACCCTGCGGCCTCTACTTCATAGGCCGCACTCTACTGCCTCTACTTCATAGGACGCACTCTGCCGACTCTACTTTATAGGCCGCACTCCACCGTCTCCACTCCATAGGTCACACTCCGCCACCTCTACTTGGTACGCTGCACTCCGCCACCTCTCCGCAGCCTCTACTTCATAGGCTGCATTCCACCACCTCTACTTCATAGCCTGCACTCTGCCACCTCTACTTCATAGGCCGCACTCTCCCACCTGTACTTCATAGGCCGCACTCTGCCGCCTCTACTTCATAGGCCGCACTCTGCCGCCTCTACTTCATAGGCCGCACTATGCCGCCTCTACTTCATATGCTGCACTCCTTCGCCTCTACTTCATAGACTGTACTCCACTGCCTCTACTTCATTGGCTGCACTCTGCTGCCTCAACTTCATAGGCCGCACTCCGCCACCTCTACTTCATAGGCCGCACTCTGCCACCTGTACTTCATAGGCCATACTCCACCACCTCTACTTCATAGGATGCACTCCGCCGACTCTACTTCATAGCCCGCACTCCACCGCCTCCACTTCATAGGTCGCACTCCGCCACATCTACTTCGTACGCTGCACTCCGCCACCTCTCCACTGCCTTTACTTCATAAGCTACGCTCCGCTGCCTCTACTTCATAGGCCGCACTCCACCACCTCTGCTTCATAGCCCCCACTCTGCCACCTCTACTTCATAGGCCGCATTCCGCCGCCTCTACTTCATAGGCCACACTCTGCCGTCTCTACTTCATAGGCCGCACTCTGCTGCCTGTACTTCCTACACTGCACTCCGCCACCTCTCCGCAGCCTCTACATGATAGGCTGCACTCCACCATCTCTACTTCATAGCCCGCACTCTGCCACCTGTACTTCATAGGCCGCACTCTGCCACCTGTACTTCATAGGCCGCACTCTGCCGCCTTTACTTCATACGCTACACTCCGCCGCCTCTATTTCATAGGCCGCACTCCACTGCCTCTACTTCATAGGACACACTCCGCTGACTCTACTTCATAGGCCGCACTCCACCGCCTCCACTTCATAGGTCGCACTCCGCCACCTATACTTCGTACTCTGCACTCTGCCACCTCTCCGCTGCCTTTACTTCATAAGCTGCGCTCCGCTGCCTCTAATTCATAGGCCGCACTCCGCTGTATCTACTTCATAGGCCGCACTCAGCCACCTCTACTTCATAGGCTGCACTCCGCCACCTCTACTTCATAGACTGTACTCCACTGCCTCTACTTCATAGGCTGCACCCTGTGGCCTCTACTTCATAGGCCGTACTTCGCCACCTCTACTTCATAGGCCGCAATCTGCCACCTCTACTTCATAGGCCATACTCCACCACCTCTACTTCATAGGCTGCATTCTGCCGCCTCTACTTCGTAGGCCGCACTCCACCGCCTCTACTTCATAGGGCGCACCCTGCGGCCTCTACTTCATAGGCCGCACTCCACTGCCTCTACTTCATAGGACGCACTCTGCCGACTCTACTTCATAGGCCACACTCCACGTCTCCACTTCATAGGTCACACTCCGCCACCTCTACTTCGTACGCTGCACTCCGCCACCTCTCCGCAGCCTCTACTTCATAGGCTGCACTCCATCACCTCTACTTCATAGCCCGCACTCTGCCACCTCTACTTCATAGGTCGCACTCTGCCACCTGTACTTCATAGGCCGCACTCTGCCGCCTCTACTTCATAGGCCACACTCTGCTGCCTCTACTTCATATGCTGCACTCCTTCGCCTTTACTTCATAGACTGTACTCCACTGCCTCTACTTCATTGGCTGCACTCTGCTGCCTCAACTTCATATGCCGCACTCCACCACCTCTACTTCATAGGCCACACTCTGCCACCTGTACTTCATAGTCTGCACTCCACTGCCTCTACTTCATAGGAGGCACTCCGCCGACTCTACTTCATAGCCCGCACTCCACCGCCTCCACTTCATAGGTCGCACTCTGCCACATCTACTTCGTACGCTGCACTCCGCCACCTCTCCGCTGCCTTTACTTCATAAGATGTGCTCCGCTGCCTCTACTTCATAGCCCCCACTCTGCCACCTTTACTTCATAGGCCGCATTCCGCCGCATCTACTTCATAGGCCACACTCCGCCGTCTCTACTTCATAGGCCGCACTCTGCTGCCTCTACTTCCTACACTGCACTCCGCCACCTCTCCACAGCCTCTACTTCATAGGCTGCACTCCACCACCTCTACTTCATAGCCCGCACTCTGCCACCTCTACTTCATAGGCCACACTCTGCCACCTGTACTTCATAGGCCGCACTCTGTCGCCTCTACTTCATAGGCCTCACTCTGCCGCTTCTACTTCATACGCTGCACTCCGCCGACTCTATTTCATAGGCCGCACTCCACCGCCTCTACTTCATGGAACACACTCCGCTAACTCTACTTCATAGGCCGCACTCCACCGCCTCCACTTCATAGGTCGCACTCCGCCACCTCTACTTCGTACGCTGCACTCCGCCACCTCTCCGCTGCCTTTACTTCATAAGCTGCGCTCCGCTGCCTCTAATTCATAGGCCGCATTCCGCTGTATGTACTTCATAGGCTGCACTCTGCCACCTCTACTTCATAGGCTGCATTCCGCCACCTCTACTTCATAGACTGTACTCCACTGCCTCTACTTCATAGGCCACACTCCACCACCTCTACTTCATAGGCTGCATTCTGCCGCCTCTACTTCATAGGCCGCACTCCACCGCCTCTACTTAATAGGTCACACTCCGCCACCTCTACTTCGTACGCTGCACTCCGCCACCTCGCCGCAGCCTCTACTTCATAGGCTGCACTCCACCACCTCTACTTCATAGCCCGCACTCTGCCACCTCTACTTCAGAGGCCGCACTCTGCCACCTGTACTTCATACGCTGCACTCCATCGCCTCTACTTCATAGACTGTACTCCACTGCCTCTATTTCATTGGCTGCACTCTGCTGCCTCGACTTCATAGGCCGCACTCTGCCACCTTGTAGGAACCTGGGGTCACCAGGCCCTATGGGCGGTAACGTGGCGCGAGCCGGTCGGGCAACCAGAGGGCTATGTGTTAAGCAACCATACACCACACGCTTCTCATGGACTAGAGTCACACACAATAAGGGACGCCACACCGTTTAAATTATGCAAATACTTCAAGTTTATCCAAGTATAGCTGGTCAGTTGCAGTTCAGGAAATAACAAGGTAATACATGAATCATAATACCATCGTTCAGTACATGCGACACTCTTGGTGATATCTATGCAGTGCCTAACCTCGTTCATGTACCCACGCCCGCTGGTTAAATGCAGGAGATTCTAGCGCTGTGCGCGCTTATGTAAAGTCTGTCCCTGAACAGGCCGTCTAACACAGCGTAATACTGGTAAGGGGGAACATTGGGTTCATCAACATGGCGCCTGTCGAACTGAGCGCTCCTCGTGACCACTGGCCCCTAGTACTGTGAAGCAAGGCATATAAAACACAGCGCTACGCGCAATCAGTTGCATGTGGAAACGTTTGCGTAGAACAGTTATCACAACGCGTTACTCGTAATCAGTTGCATAACATTACCTTCGAGCAGAGCATATAACACAATGCGCTACTCGCATTCCTAGGCATGTAACTACGGTCGAGCAGAGCATATAACACAGTGCGCTACTCGCGTTCCTGGGCATGTAATTACTTTCGAGCAGAGCATATAACACAGTGCGCTACTCGCATTCCTGGGCATGTAATTACTTTTGAGCAGAGCATATAACACAGTGCGCTACTCGCATTCCTTGGCAGGTAATTACTTTCGAGCAGAGCATATAACACAGTGCGCTAATCGCATTCCTTGGCAAGTAATTTACTTTCGAAAGGAGCATATAACACAGTGCGCTACTCGCAGTCCCGGTCTCTCCGGCTGGGGAAGCAGGGTCGGTGGCGTGAAGCGCCACACGAGGGTAATGTCAGTCAGTTCTTTGGGCGGCTTCCAGCGGGGAGGGTGACCAGATTTGAGGAGCGGGTCCCTATGCTCCGGTGCAGTTCACAGAGCACCGCGCTCAGTATTACAAAAAGGGGGGACACGGACAGGATCCCTCGGCGGGGTCTCTCCGTCGCGCAGGCAGGGGAGGGGACTCCCACGGAGGGGACAACCTGGGCCAAGTGCGGTGTGGTTTCCAGACCAGCAGGGGGCGCACCAGGGGGGATCTCGGCCTCCAGGCTTACCTCCGTCTCGGCGTCAGCAGGCGTCCGTCCTCACGACGTTGGGGGATCTCGGCCCCGACCATGCGCACCTCCTCACACGGCTGCGACGGCAGCGACGGGGCCCCGGACTTCGCCTGGGCCTCGTGACACAGCAGGGCACTCCTCCAGGCCTCCAGGCCGCGGCGGTGAGCGCGCTGGCTTCGTCGTCGCAGGGGGGGGCTCAAATTAAGGATGGGGGTAAAGTGCTCAGCGGAGCACGCTGCCGGGGGTCCCAGACCAGGGCAGGAAGCGCGGGGGTCACAGCGCTAGTACCTGGTCGATCCCCGGTGACTTGGCAATCGGCTTAGTATTTTGTTCACTAGGGTAGCTTGGACACGCAGTCTCAGCTCTGGCATTCAAGGCTTACAGCTCGCTCTTGTCATGCAGTCTCAGTTCTTAAAGTTAGGTTTCAGTTCTCAGTTGACAGATGAAGTCTTTTGGCGCAGATGTATCTGGCGCCCTTAAGGGGTTCTGTTACAGGGGTAGGGATGGAGAGGGCGACTAGGTCCTTCCTAGTCAGGTTGGCAGAGAGTCTCTGGGTCCTCCTACTACTGGGCAAGATCAGTGGGATTCACAGGGCACCTCACTCACTTAAGAGGCAGTACCTAAATCCTGTCACTCTCAGAGGCATAAGTCCCTGGCTAGGCCCTACCGCCTACACTCCTGGTGGATTCTTCCAGCTCTGCTTCACCCCAATGGCCAACTCACCACAAAAGTTTCCCTCCCACTCTTAAGTAGCCCTAGGTCAGGTGACCTCTAGCCAAGGCGTCAAAAGTAAAACCCCACCTCCCTTCTAGAAGGTTCCAGCACATTCCAGGAGTTTCCCCACTCTACCTATGGGACAACAAGGCGGGCTGGTGTTGCAACATTGTTGTGGGTCCCAGCCAGCTCCTGGCAGCTAGGGTGCTACTATGAAAAACGACCACCCTGCAGTAGCAGGGGTCTGTGGCAGCCATCTTGGGAGAAGTAAGCACCTGCACCTTAACACTACAAAAACGAAACAATTGAGGGAAAAAGGGCCAAGTCCAACATAACCCCCTTCCAGCCAAAAGCCAGGGCAGACCGATCAATGCCTTGATGGTCTTCCCTGCTTGGGGCGAGAAAAGGTGGACGCAGGCCCGCAACTGCAGAATCTCTTCCACTCTGGAACCCGATGGTTCCCTCTCAATCTTTCCTGGACCAACGAAACCACCCCACTGGGGCTCCCTAGCTAGTTGTGGCCAGGACTGGCCCCTGGGCCGTCCAGATGTCTCTGGCCCGGGTGATCTCGCGGAGTGGGGGGCAGTAGCCCCAGGCCTGTAGTGCCTGTTGACCACTCCGGTCCTCCTCCTTGCAGTCCTAAACTGCCTCTGGTCCTTCCTCCTGGGGTTCACACCCTTAGGCTGACCAGCCTTCAGGGGCGAGGCTCTCCTCCCCCTAACTCTACTTCTGGGGTTCCTTACCCTACCCTGCGAGGCACCCTCAAACCACCACTGTCTCTTCAGTACAGGGCCTTGACCCTTCAACTGATTCCTCAACCTAGGGTCTAAACCCTTAGGCCGAGCCGGTGCCCGAGGCGAGACCTTCCTCCCTCTGCACCCCCTTCCAGATTTCAGCACCCTCCTAACGGGAAAAGTACCCCAGGAAGTCAATTTCGGGGGGACCCTGTTAGCAGAGGCCCCACCCACCAGGTCAGGCAACCCCTGAGCCTGGCACCCCAGCCCAGGATCTAAACCCTGAAACTGGGCCAACCCCAGAACCTCAGGCGCGCTGGTTACAGTCGCCCTGGGTCCTCCTGCCACTAGGGGCTCCCCTGCACTGGATGGCACATCGGGACAGCCTAGGCTCCCAACCTGGGGCTCCCTTGCGGAACTCTCCAGGCCCTGAGACTTCGGTTGGGGCACCTCGGGACACCTCCCCGTCTCACGCCTTCCTACAGATAGGTCGTGAGGCCCTACAACCCTCTCTCCCTGGGACCTAGCTGGGCTATCTGCCACTCCTCCCACCTCGCTGGGTTGGGAGATCCCTGCACCGCCCCCTTCAGGTTCACACCCCAATGCCTCCTCAGACACCCTGGTGATGTCATCCTGGGGTAAATAAACTCCTAGCTCCTGTGGAGCTTCCGGTATGCTGCCACCAGTGTCCTCACTGGACACACTCATCTGGAGGGCACGCAGCTCCAACTCCTTCATCCGAAGCTCGTGCGCCATCCTCCTCTCCTCCATTGCCCATTTCTTATTCTCTCTTTCCTGTTCCAGTTTGGCTAGTTCCCATCTTAATTGCCTCTCTTCCCTTCTGTCCTCATACTCCTTTGGAGACGTGCTCCTACTAGACCCTGTCCTACTACTGGCCCCAGAACGTCTCCCTGGGGGCACATTTTCAGACTCCTCTATGTTTACGATGTCTAGGACTTCTTGGGCGCTGTCCTCCTGAGGTGCATCTGGCGCCCCCTGTCCCTCATCCCCTCTCCCTTCTGGGTGGGCTTCTACCCATGCCCTAATGGCGGTACGGAGTTCCGGCGCTTTGGCCCTCCGCATCCCAGGCACCCCCAACTCCTGCGCAAACTTCCTTAGTTGCTTCACTGTGTACCCCTCGAGGTCAGCTAACCGGGATTCCATTCTGGCAGGTGGGGACCTAGACTCTAAGGAGAAAATTCCTAGGGTGTAGGCAACAGTTAGTGGCTAACCAGGTTTCTTGCACTCTCTACCTGGACAGTGGAACTAATGATCCAGCAACAATGGTTTCTGAGCTGTGGAACAAAAAAATGTAGGATAGGCGTTTAATTGTGGCGCCCTTCGCCTCACGGAAGGGTGCTGTATGGTCACAAGTCCCAAGGATCCCACCGCTGGCCAACAATGTAGGAACCTGGGGTCACCAGGCCCTATAGGCGGTAGCGTGGCGCGAGCCGGTCGGGCAACCAGAGGGCTATGTGTTAAGCAACCATACACCACACGCTTCTCATGGACTAGAGTCACACACAATAAGGGACGCCACACCATTTAAATTATGCAAATACTTCAAGTTTATCCAAGTATAGCTGGTCAGTTGCAGTTCAGGAAATAACAAGGTAATACATGAATCATAATACCATCGTTCAGTACATGCGACACTCTTGGTGATATCTATGCAGTGCCTAACCTCGTTCATGTACACACGCCCGCTGGTTAAATGCAGGAGATTCTAGCGCTGTGCGCGCTTATGTAAAGTCTGTCCCTGAACAGGCCGTCTAACACAGCGTAATACTGGTAAGGGGGAACATTGGGTTCATCAACATGGCGCCTGTCGAACTGAGCGCTCCTCGTGACCACTGGCCCCTAGTACTGTGAAGCAAGGCATATAAAACACAGCGCTACGCGCAATAAGTTGCATGTGGAAACGTTTGCGTAGAACAGTTATCACAACGCGTTACTCGTAATCAGTTGCATAACATTACCTTCGAGCAGAGCATATAACACAATGCGCTACTCGCATTCCTAGGCATGTAACTACGGTCGAGCAGAGCATATAACACAGTGCGCTACTCGCGTTCCTGGGCATGTAATTACTTTCGAGCAGAGCATATAACACAGTGCGCTACTCGCATTCCTGGGCATGTAATTACTTTCGAGCAGAGCATATAACACAGTGCGCTACTCGCATTCCTTGGCAGGTAATTACTTTCGAGCAGAGCATATAACACAGTGCGCTACTCGCATTCCTTGGCAAGTAATTTACTTTTGAGCAGAGCATATAACACAGTGCGCTACTCGCAGTCCCGGTCTCTCCGGCTGGGGAAGCAGGGTCGGTGGCGTGAAGCGCCACACGAGGGTAATGTCAGTCAGTTCTTTGGGCGGCTTCCAGCGGGGAGGGTGACCAGATTTGAGGAGCGGGTCCCTATGCTCCGGTGCAGTTCACAGAGCACCGCGCTCAGTATTACAAAAAGGGGGGACACGGACAGGATCCCTCGGCGGGGTCTCTCCGTCGCGCAGGCAGGGGAGGGGACTCCCACGGAGGGGACAACCCGGGCCAAGTGCGGTGTGGTTTCCAGACCAGCAGGGGGCGCACCAGGGGGATCTCGGCCTCCAGGCTTACCTCCGTCTCAGCGTCAGCAGGCGTCCGTCCTCACGACGTTGGGGGATCTCGGCCCGACCTTGCGCACCTCCTCACACAGCTGCGACGGCAGCGACGGGGCCCCGGACTTCGCCTGGGCCTCGCGACACAGCAGGGCACTCCTCCAGGCCTCCAGGCCGCGGCGGTGAGCGCGCTTGCTTCGTCGTCGCAGGGGGGGCTCAAATTAAGGATGGGGGTAAAGTGCTCAGCGGAGCACGCTGCCGGGGGTCCCAGACCAGGGCAGGAAGCGCGGGGGTCACAGCGCTAGTACCTGGTCGATCCCCGGTGACTTGGCAATCGGCTTAGTATTTTGTTCACTAGGGTAGCTTGGACACGCAGTCTCAGCTCTGGCATTCAAGGCTTACAGCTCGCTCTTGTCATGCAGTCTCAGTTCTTAAAGTTAGGTTTCAGTTCTCAGTTGACAGATGAAGTCTTTTGGCGCAGATGTATCTGGCGCCCTTAAGGGGTTCTGTTACAGGGGTAGGGATGGAGAGGGCGACTAGGTCCTTCCTAGTCAGGTTGGCAGAGAGTCTCTGGGTCCTCCTACTACTGGGCAAGATCAGTGGGATTCACAGGGCACCTCACTCACTTAAGAGGCAGTACCTAAATCCTGTCACTCTCAGAGGCATAAGTCCCTGGCTAGGCCCTACCGCCTACACTCCTGGTGGATTCTTCCAGCTCTGCTTCACCCCAATGGCCAACTCACCACAAAAGTTTCCCTCCCACTCTTAAGTAGCCCTAGGTCAGGTGACCTCTAGCCAAGGCGGCAAAAGTAAAACACCACCTCCCTTCTAGAAGGTTCCAGCACATTCCAGGAGTTTCCCCACTCTACCTATGGGACAAAAAGGCGGGCTGGTGTCGCAACATTGTTGTGGGTCCCAGCCAGCTCCTGGCAGCTAGGGTGCTACTATGAAAAACGACCACCCTGCAGTAGCAGGGGTATGTGGCAGCCATCTTGGGAGAAGTAAGCACCTGCACCTTAACACTACAAAAACGAAAAAATTGAGGGAAAAAGGGCCAAGTCCAACACACCTCTACTTCATAGACCGCACTCTGCCGCCTCTACTTCCTACACTCTACTCTGCCACCTCTACTTCATAGGCCGCACTCTGCCTTCTCTACTTCATAGGCCACACTCTGCCGCCTCTACTTCATAGGCTGCACTCCAGGCTGCACTCCGCCGCCTCTACTTCATAGACTGTACTCCACTGCCTCTACTTTATAGGCTGCACTCTGCTGCCTCTACTTCATAGGCCGCACTCCGCCGCCTCTGCTTAATAGGCCACACTCTTCAGCCTCTACTTCCTACACTGCACTCGGCCACCTCTCCGCAGCCTCTACTTCATAGGCTGCACTCCACCACCTCTACTTCATAGCCCCCACTCCGCCACCTCTACTTCATAGCCCCCACTCTGCCACCTCTACTTCATAGGCCGCACTCTGCCACCTGTACTTCATAGGCCGCACTCTGCCGCCTCTACTTCATAGGCCACACTCGGCTGTCTCTACTTCATACGCTGCACTCCGTCGCCTCTACTTCATAGGCCGCATTCCGCCGCCTCTACTTCATAGGCCGCACTCCACCGTCTCTACTTCATAGGCCGCACTCTGCTGCCTCTACTTCCTACACTGCACTTCCCCACCTCTCCGCAGCCTCTACTTCATAGGCTGCACTCCACCACCTCTACTTCATAGGCCGCACTCTGCCACCTGTACTTCATAGGCCGCACTCTGCAGCCTCTACTTCATAGGCCGCACTCTGCCACCTCTACTTCTTTATACGCTGCACTCCGCCGCCTCTATTTTAAAGGTCGCACTCCACTGCCTCTACTTCATATAATGCACTCCGCCGACTCTACTTCATAGGCCGCACTCCACCGCCTCCACTTCATAGGTCGCACTCCACCACCTCTACTTCATACACTGCACTCCGCCACCTCTCCGCTGCCTTTACTTCATAAGCTGCGCTCCGCTGCCTCTGCTTCATAGGCCGCACTCCGCCGTATCTACTTCATAGGCTGCACTCTGATGCCTCTACTTCATAGGCTGCACTACGCCGCCTCTACTTCATAGACTGTACTCCACTGCCTCTACTTCATAGGCTGCACTCTGCTGCCTCTACTTCCTACACTGCATTCCGCCACCTCTCCACCACCTTTACTTTATAGGCTGCGCTCCGCAGCCTATACTTCATAGGCTGCACTCCAGGCCGCACTCCGGCGCCTCTACTTCATAGGCAAACAAAAACAGGAGTAAACCCGTTATCCCAGCTGAGACCGGGTAAGTGCAATAACAGAAGAACAATGTCTCAACTGGAAAATCATACAAAGGCAAACACTATATATAAGAATCAATCCAAAACACAAGGGAAACCAGGGAGACCAAAAGAGGATGAAAGGTTGTTATTTGTAAAATAGAAGCACAAATTATACAATTTGCTCTGCTCTGCTCAATAAAAATAAAAAAAATAAAAATGTTTTACAGTAACCATAACAACCGTATGTGCACTGGGAGTGACGTGATAAGTGAACGGCGCAGTGACATAAGTGTTTAAGACACAACGTGAAACGGCATAGGACACATAAAACATAGAGATCATACACAGGTATTTCCAAGAAATTTACAATTTACAAAGACTGATTATTCAAATTATGTATGACTCTAATAGAGCCGCAATTTGCGTTGTGGAGTCAACGGCGTTTCAACCACTTTAAATTGAGGTCATCATCAGGACTAATGGTTACGGTGATTCAAAGGTGCTTCTGAAATGAGAAGGGCAAGGGGAGTAAAACCCCGTGGGGTGATGTGACATCAAACGATCCAAGAAGGGGCAATTGAATGATATCAATCCTGGAGATGAAAAGGTGCATCAAAGCACACAACTTGTAAAGGCGGACCAGAGGGAATTCTCGTGGATGTGAACAACAATTCAGATAAATCACAATCAAACAGGGGACAAGTCCATATAAATTGCGCAAACCGGGATTAGTCCGGACGACGGGAGGCAGGAAGACGAATGAAACGCCTTCATAGGCGGCACTCCACCGCCTCTACTTCATAGGCCACACTTTGCTGCCACTACTTCCTACACTGCACTCCGCCACCTCTCCGCTGCCTCTACTTCATAGGCTGCACTCCGCCGTCTCTACTTCATAGGCCGCACTCTGCCGCCTCTACTTCCTACACTCTACTCTGCCACCTCTACTTCATAGGCCACACTCTGCCGCCTCTACTTCATAGGCCACACTCTGCCGCCTCTACTTCATAGGCCACACTCTGCCGCCTCTACTTCATAGGCCGCACTCCACCGCCTCCACTTCATAGGTCGCACTCCGCCACCTCTACTTCGTACGCTGCACTCTGCCACCTCTCCGCTGCCTTTACTTCATAAGCTGCGCTCTGCTGCCTCTAATTCATAGGCCGCACTCCACTGTATCTACTTCATAGGCCGCACTCTGCCACCTCTACTTCATAGGCTGCACTCCGCCACCTCTACTTCATAGACTGTACTCCACTGCCTCTACTTCATAGGCTGCACCCTGCGGCCTCTACTTCATAGGCCGTACTCCGCCTCCTCTACTTCATAGGCCACAATCTGCCGCCTCTACTTCATACGCTGCACTCCTTCGCCTCTACTTCATAGACTGTACTCCACCACCTCTACTTCATAGGCTGCATTCTGCCACCTCTACTTCATACGCCGCACTCCACCGCCTCTACTTCATAGGCTGCACCCTGCGGCCTCTACTTCATAGGCCGTACTCCGCCGCCTCTACTTCATAGGCCGCAATCTGCCGCCTCTACTTTATAGGCCACACTCCACCACCTCTACTTCATAGGCTGCACTCTGCAGCCTCTACTTCCTACACTGCACTCCGCCACCTCTCCGCCGCCTATACTTCATAGGCTGCACTCCAGGCGGCACTCTGCCGCCTCTACTTCATAGACTGCACTCTTCCGCCTCTACTTCATAGGCCGCACTCTGCCGCCTCTACTTCATAGGTGGCACTCCACCGCCTCTACTTAATAGGCCACACTTTGCCGCCTCTACTTCCTACACTGCACTCCACCACCTCTCCGCCGCCTCTACTTCATAGGCTGCACTCCGCCGTCTCTATTTCATAGGCCGCACTCTGCTGCCTCTACTTCCTACACTCTACTCTGCCACCTCTACTTCATAGGCCGCACTCTGCCTTCTCTTCTTCATAGGCCACACTCTGCCGCCTCTACTTCATAGGCTACACTCCGCCGCCTCTACTTCATAGGACGCACTCGGCCGCCTCCACCTCATAGTCCGCACTCTGCTGCCTCTACTTCATAGGCCGCACTCCGCCGCCTCTAATTCATAGGCCAAACTCTGCCACCTTTACTTCATAGGCTGCACTCCGCCGCCTCTATTTCATTGGCCGCAATCTGCTGCCTCTACTTCATAGGCCGCACACTGCCGCCTCTACTTCATAGGCTGCATTCCACCGCCTCTACTTCATAGGCTGCATTCCAACGCCTCTACTTCATAAGCTGCACTCTGCCGCTTCTGCTTCATTAGCTGCTCTCCGCCGCCTCCACTTCATAGACTGCACTCCGATGCCTCTACTTCATAAGCAGCACTCCGCCGCCTCCACTTCATAGGCTGCACTCTGCCGCATCCTCTTCATAGGCTGCACTCTGCCGCCTCCACTTCATAGGCCACAATCTGCCACCTCTACTTCATAGGCTGCACTCCGCCGTCTCTACTTCATAGGCCTCACTCTGCTGCACTCCGCCGCCTCCACTTCATAGGCTGCACTCCGCCGCCTCCACTTCATAGACTGCACGTCGTTGCCTCCACTTAATTGGCTGCACTATGCCACCTCTACTTCATAGGCAGCACTCCTCCGCCTGTACTTCATAGGCCGCACTCCGCCACCTCTACTTCATAGACTGCACTCTGCCACCTCTAATTCATAGGCTGCACTCCGCCTCTTCTACTTCATAGACTGCACTCTGCCGCCTCTACTTCATAGGCCGCAATCTGCCACCTCTAGTTCATAGGCCGCACTCCACCAACTCTACTTCATATGCCGCATTCCGCTACTTCTACTTCATAGGCCGCACTCCACCACCTCCACTTCATAGGCTGCACTCCACCGCCTCCACTTCATAATCTGCACTCCGCCGCCTCCACTTCATAGACTGCACGTCGTCGCCTCCACTTAATTGGCTGCACTATGCCACCTCTACTTCATAGGCCACACTCCTCCGCCTGTACTTCATAGGCCACACTCCGCCACCTCTACTTCATAGACTGCACTCCGCCACCTCTAATTCATAGGCTGCACTCCGCCTCTTCTACTTCATAGACTGCACTCCGCCGCCTCTACTTCATAGGCCGCAATCTGCCGCCTCTACTTCATAGGCCGCACTCAACCACCTCTACTTCATATGCCACATTCCGCTGCCTCTACTTCATAGGCCGCACTCCACCACCTCCACTTCATAGTCTGCACTCTGCCACCTTCCCTTCATAGGCTGCATTCTGACGCCTCCACTTCATAGGCTGCACTCCGCCGCCTCTACTTCATAGGCCACACTCTGCCGCCTCTACTTCATAGGCCGCACTCCGCTGTTTTTACTTCATAGGCCGCACTCTGCCACCTCTACTTCTTAGGCTGTACTCCAGGCTGCACTCCGCCGCCTCTACTTCATAGACTGTACTCCACCGCCTCTACTTCATAGGCTGCACTCCAGGCTGCACTCTGCCGCCTCTACTTCATAGACAGCACTCCGCCGCCTCTACTTCATAGGCCGCACTCTGCCACCTTTACTTCATAGGCTGCGCTCTGCCGCCTCTACTTCATAGGCTGCACTCCAGGCTGTACTCTGCCGCCTCTACTTCATAGACAGCACTCCGTCGCCTCTTCTTCATAGGCCGCACTCCGCCACCTTTACTTCATAGGCTGCGCTCCGCCGCCTCTACTTCATAGGCTGCACTCCGCCACCTCTACTTCATAGACTGCACTCTGCTGCCTCTACTTCATAGGCCGCACTCCGCTGCCTCTACTTCATAGGCAGCACTCCACCGCCTCTACTTCATAGGCCACACTTCGCTGCCTCTACTTCCTACACTGCACTCTGCCACCTCTCCGCCGCCTCTACTTCATAGGCTGCACTCCACCGTCTCTACTTCATAGGCTGCACTCTGCCGCCTCTACTTCCTACACTGCACTCCGCCACCTCTACTTCATAGGCCGCACTCTGCCTTCTCTACTTCATAGGTCGCACTCCGCCACCTCCACTTCAGAGGCTGCACTCCGCCACCTCTACTTCATAGGCCGCACTCCGCCGCATCTACTTCATAGGCCGCACTCTGCTTCCTCTACTTCATAGGCTGCATTCCACCACCCCTACTTCATAGGCTGCATTCCAACGCCTCTACTTCATAGGCCGCACTCCACTGCCTCTACTTCATAAGCTGCACTCCGCCGCTTCTACTTCCTACGCTACACTCCACCGCCTCTACTTCATAGGCTGTACTCTGCCGACTCCACTTCATAGGCTGCACTCCGCCGACTCCACTTCATAGGCTGCACTCTGCCGCCTCTACTTAATAAGCAGCACTCCGCTGCCTCCACCTCATAGGCTGCACTCCGCTACTTCCACTTCATAGGCTGCACTCCGCCACCTCCACTTCACATCCTGCACTCCGGCGCCTCTACTTCATAGGCTGTGCTCCGCCACCTCTACTTCATAGGCTGCACTCCACGCTGCACTCTGCTGCCTCTACTTCATAGACTGCACTCTGCTGCCTCTACTTCATAGGCTGCACTCCGCCGCCTCCACTTTATAGGCTGCACTACGCAGCACTCCGCTGCCTCCACTTCATAGGCTGCACTCTGCCACCTCCACTTCATAGGCTGCACTCCACCGCCTCTACTTCATAGGCCGCACTCCGCCGCCTCTATTTCATAGGCCGCACTCCACTGCCTCTACTTCATAGGACGCACTCCGCCGCCTCTACTTCCTACACTGCACTCCGCCACCTCTACTTCATAGGCCGCACTCTGCCTTCTCTACTTTATAGGTCGCACTCCGCCACCTCCACTTCATAGGCTGCACTCTGCCACCTCCACTTCATAGGCCGCACTCCGCCACCTCTACTTCATAGGCCGCACTCTGCTTCCTCTACTTCATAGGCTGCATTCCACCGCCCCTACTTCATAGGCTGCATTCCAACGCCTCTACTTCATAGGCCGCACTCCACCGCCTCTAATTCATAAGCTGCATTCCAACGCCTCTACTTCATAGGCCGCACTCCACCGCCTCTACTTCATAAGCTGCACTCCGCCGCTTCTACTTCATTAGCTACACTCCACCGCCTCTACTTCATAGGCTGTACTCTGCCGACTCCACTTCATAGGCTGCACTCGGCCAACTCCACTCCATAGGCTGCACTCTGCCGCCTCTAATTAATAAGCAGCACTCCGCTGCCTCCACCTCTTAGGCTGCACTCCGCCACCTCCACTTCATAGGCTGCACTCCGCTGCCTCCACTTCACATCCTGCACTCCGCCGCCTCTACTTCATAGGCTGTGCTCTGCCACCTCTACTTCATAGGCTGCACTCCACGCTGCACTCTGCCGCCTCTACTTCATATACTGCACTCTGCTGCCTCAACTTCATAGGCTGCACTCCGCCGCCTCCACTTCATAGGCCGCACTATGCAGCACTCCGCTGCCTCCACTTCATAGGCTGCACTCTGCCACCTCCACTTCATAGGCTGCACTCCACCGCCTCTACTTAATAGGCCGCACTCCGCCGCTTCTATTTCATAGGCCGCACTCCACTGCCTCTACTTCATAGGACGCACTCCGCTGACTCTACTTCATAGGCCGCACTCCACCGTCTCCACTTCATAGGTCACACTCCGCCACCTCTACTTCGTACGCTGCACTCCGCCACCTCTCCGCAGCCTCTACTTCATAGGCTGCACTCCACCACCTCTACTTCATAGCCCGCACTCTGCCACCTCTACTTCATAGGCCGCACTCTGCCACCTGTACGTCATAGGCCGCACTCTGCCGCCTCTACTTCATAGGCCGCACTCTGCCGCCTCTACTTCATAGGCCACACTCTGCCGCCTCTACTTCATACGCTGCACTCCTTCGCCTCTACTTCATAGACTGTACTCCACTGCCTCTACTTCATAGGCTGCACTCCAGGCTGTACTCTGCCGCCTCTACTTCATAGACAGCACTCCGTCGCCTCTTCTTCATAGGCCGCACTCCGCCACCTTTACTTCATAGGCTGCGCTCTGCCGCCTCTACTTCATAGGCTGCACTCCGCCGCCTCTACTTCATAGACTGCACTCTGCTGCCTCTACTTCATAGGCCGCACTCCGATGCCTCTACTTCATAGGCTGCACTCCACCGCCTCCACTTCCTAGACTGCACTTTGCTGCCTCCACTTAATTGGCTGCACTCTGCCACCTCTACTTCATAGGCCGCACTCCGCCGCCTCTACTTCGTAAACTGCACTCCGCTGCCTCTACTTCATAGGCTTCGCTCCAGGCTGCACTCCGCCGCCTCTTCTTCATAGACTGCACTGCGCCTCTTCTACTTCATAGACTGCACACCGCCGCCTCTACTTCATAGGCTGCAATCTGCTGCCTCTACTTCATAGGCCGCACTCCACCACCTCTACTTCATACGCTGCATTCCGCCTCCTCCACTTCATAGGCTGCAGTCCACCGCCTCTACTTCATACGTCGCACTCCGCAGCACTCCGCTGCCTCCACTTCATAGGCTGCACTCTGCCACCTCCACTTCATAGGCTGCACTCCACCGCCTCTACTTAATAGGCCGCACTCCGCCGCCTCTATTTCATAGGCCGCACTCCACAACCTCCACTTCATAGGTTGCACTCCACCACCTCTACTTCATACGCTGCACTCCGCCACCTCTACTTCCTACTCTGCACTCAGCCACCTCTCTGCTGCCTCTACTTCATAGGCCGCACTCCACCGCCTCTACTTCATAAGCTGCACTCCGCCGCTTCTACTTCGTTAGCTACACTCCACCGCCTCTACTTCATAGGCTGTACTCTGCCGACTCCACTTCATAGGCTGCACTCGGCCAACTCCACTCCATAGGCTGCACTCTGCCGCCTCTAATTAATAAGCAGCACTCCGCTGCCTCCACCTCTTAGGCTGCACTCCGCCACCTCCACTTCATAGGCTGCACTCCGCTGCCTCCACTTCACATCCTGCACTCCGCCGCCTCTACTTCATAGGCTGTGCTCTGCCACCTCTACTTCATAGGCTGCACTCCACGCTGCACTCTGCCGCCTCTACTTCATAGACTGCACTCTGCTGCCTCAACTTCATAGGCTGCACTCCGCCGCCTCCACTTCATAGGCCGCACTATGCAGCACTCCGCTGCCTCCACTTCATAGGCTGCACTCTGCCACCTCCACTTCATAGGCTGCACTCCACCGCCTCTACTTAATAGGCCGCACTCCGCCGCTTCTATTTCATAGGCCGCACTCCACTGCCTCTACTTCATAGGACGCACTCCGCTGACTCTACTTCATAGGCCGCACTCCACCGTCTCCACTTCATAGGTCACACTCCGCCACCTCTACTTCGTACGCTGCACTCCGCCACCTCTCCGCAGCCTCTACTTCATAGGCTGCACTCCACCACCTCTACTTCATAGCCCGCACTCTGCCACCTCTACTTCATAGGCCGCACTCTGCCACCTGTACTTCATAGGCCGCACTCTGCCGCCTCTACTTCATAGGCCGCACTCTGCCGCCTCTACTTCATAGGCCACACTCTGCCGCCTCTACTTCATACGCTGCACTCCTTCGCCTCTACTTCATAGACTGTACTCCACTGCCTCTACTTCATAGGCTGCACTCCAGGCTGTACTCTGCCGCCTCTACTTCATAGACAGCACTCCGTCGCCTCTTCTTCATAGGCCGCACTCCGCCACCTTTACTTCATAGGCTGCGCTCTGCCGCCTCTACTTCATAGGCTGCACTCCGCCGCCTCTACTTCATAGACTGCACTCTGCTGCCTCTACTTCATAGGCCGCACTCCGATGCCTCTACTTCATAGGCAGCACTCCACCGCCTCTACTTCATAGGCCACACTCCGCTGCCTCTACTTCCTACACTGCACTCTGCCACCTCTCCGCCGCCTCTACTTCATAGGCTGCACTCCACCGTCTCTACTTCATAGGCTGCACTCTGCCGCCTCTACTTCCTACACTGCACTCCGCCACCTCTACTTCATAGGCCGCACTCTGCCTTCTCTACTTCATAGGTCGCACTCCGCCACCTCCACTTCAGAGGCTGCACTCCGCCACCTCCACTTCATAGGCCGCACTCCGCCGCCTCTACTTCATAGGCCGCACTCTGCTTCCTCTACTTCATAGGCTGCATTCCACCACCCCTACTTCATAGGCTGCATTCCAACGCCTCTACTTCATAGGCTGCACTCCACTGCCTCTACTTCATAAGCTGCACTCCGCCGCTTCTACTTCCTACGCTACACTCCACTGCCTCTACTTCATAGGCTGTACTCTGCCGACTCCACTTCATAGGCTGCACTCCGCCGACTCCACTTCATAGGCTGCACTCTGCCGCCTCTACTTAATAAGCAGCACTCCGCTGCCTCCACCTCATAGGCTGCACTCTGCCACTTCCACTTCATAGGCTGCACTCCGCCACCTCCACTTCACATCCTGCACTCCGCCGCCTCTACTTCATAGGCTGTGCTCCGCCACCTCTACTTCATAGGCTGCACTCCACGCTGCACTCTGCTGCCTCTACTTCATAGACTGCACTCTGCTGCCTCTACTTCATAGGCTGCACTCCGCCGCCTCCACTTTATAGGCCGCACTACGCAGCACTCCGCTGCCTCCATTTCATAGGCTGCACTCTGCCACCTCCACTTCATAGGCTGCACTCCACCGCCTCTACTTCATAGGCCGCACTCCGCCGCCTCTATTTCATAGGCCGCACTCCACTGCCTCTACTTCATAGGACGCACTCCGCCGCCTCTACTTCCTACACTGCACTCCGCCACCTCTACTTCATAGGCCGCACTCTGCCTTCTCTACTTCATAGGTCGCACTCCGCCACCTCCACTTCATAGGCTGCACTCTACCACCTCCACTTCATAGGCCGCACTCTGCCACCTCTACTTCATAGGCCGCACTCTGCTTCCTCTACTTCATAGGCTGCATTCCACCGCCCCTACTTCATAGGCTGCATTCCAACGCCTCTACTTCATAGGCCGCACTCCATCGCCTCTACTTCATAAGCTGCATTCCAACGCCTCTACTTCATAGGCCGCACTCCACCGCCTCTACTTCATAAGCTGCACTCCGCTGCTTCTACTTCATTAGCTACACTCCACCGCCTCTACTTCATAGGCTGTACTCTGTCGACTCCACTTCATAGGCTGCACTACGCAGCACTCCGCTGCCTCCATTTCATAGGCTGCACTCTGCCACCTCCACTTCATAGGCTGCACTCCACCGCCTCTACTTCATAGGCCGCACTCCGCCGCCTCTATTTCATAGGCCGCACTCCACTGCCTCTACTTCATAGGACGCACTCCGCCGCCTCTACTTCCTACACTGCACTCCGCCACCTCTACTTCATAGGCCGCACTCTGCCTTCTCTACTTCATAGGTCGCACTCCGCCACCTCCACTTCATAGGCTGCACTCTGCCACCTCCACTTCATAGGCCGCACTCCGCTACCTCTACTTCATAGGCCGCACTCTGCTTCCTCTACTTCATAGGCTGCATTCCACCGCCCCTACTTCATAGGCTGCATTCCAACGCCTCTACTTCATAGGCCGCACTCCACCGCCTCTACTTCATAAGCTGCATTCCAACGCCTCTACTTCATAGGCCGCACTCCACCGCCTCTACTTCATAAGCTGCACTCCGCTGCTTCTACTTCATTAGCTACACTCCACCGCCTCTACTTCATAGGCTGTACTCTGTCGACTCCACTTCATAGGCTGCACTCGGCCAACTCCACTCCATAGGCTGCACTCTGCCGCCTCTAATTAATAAGCAGCACTCCGCTGCCTCCACCTCCTAGGCTGCACTCCGCCACCTCCACTTCATAGGCTGCACTCCGCTGCCTCCATTTCACATCCTGCACTCCGCTGCCTCTACTTCATAGGCCGTGCTCTGCCACCTCTACTTCATAGGCTGCACTCCACGCTGCACTCTGCCGCCTCTACTTCATAGACTGCACTCTGCTGCCTCTACTTCATAGGCTGCACTCCGCCGCCTCCACTTTATAGGCCGCACTACGCAGCACTCAGCTGCCTCCACTTCATAGGTCGCACTCCGCCACCTCCACTTCATAGGCTGCACTCTGCCACCTCCACTTCATAGGCCGCACTCCGCCACCTCTACTTCATAGGCCGCACTCTGCTTCCTCTACTTTATAGGCTGCATTCCACCGCCCCTACTTCATAGGCTGCATTCCAACGCCTCTACTTCATAGGCCGCACTCCACCGCCTCTACTTCATAAGCTGCATTCCAACGCCTCTACTTCATAGGCCGCACTCCACCGCCTCTACTTCATAAGCTGCACTCCGCTGCTTCTACTTCATTAGCTACACTCCACCGCCTCTACTTCATAGGCTGTACTCTGTCGACTCCACTTCATAGGCTGCACTCGGCCAACTCCACTCCATAGGCTGCACTCTGCCGCCTCTAATTAATAAGCAGCACTCCGCTGCCTCCACCTCCTAGGCTGCACTCCGCCACCTCCACTTCATGGCTGCACTCCGCTGCCTCCACTTCACATCCTGCACTCCGCCGCCTCTACTTCATAGGCCGTGCTCTGCCACCTCTACTTCATAGGCTGCACTCCACGCTGCACTCTGCCACCTCTACTTCATAGACTGCACTCTGCTGCCTCAACTTCATAGGCTGCACTCCGCCGCCTCCACTTCATAGGCCGCACTACGCAGCACTCCGCTGCCTCCACTTCATAGGCTGCACTCTGCCACCTCCACTTCATAGGCTGCACTCCACCGCCTCTACTTAATAGGCCGCACTCCGCCGCCTCTATTTCATAGGCCGCACTCCACTGCCTCTACTTCATAGGACGCACTCCGCCGACTCTACTTCATAGGCCGCACTCCACCGTCTCCACTTCATAGGTCACACTTCACCACCTCTACTTTGTACACTGCACTCCGCCACCTCTCTGCAGCCTCTACTTCATAGGCTGCACTCCACCACCTCTACTTCATAGCCCGCACTCTGCCACCTCTACTTCATAGGCCGCACTCTGCCACCTGTACTTCATAGGCCGCACTCTGCCGCCTCTACTTCATAGGCCGCACTCTGCCGCCTCTACTTCATAGGCCATACTCTGCCGCCTCTACTTCATACGCTGCACTCCTTCGCCTCTACTTCATAGACTGTACTCCACTGCCTCTACTTCATTGGCTGCACTCTGCTGCCTCGACTTCATAGGCCGCACTCTGCCACCTGTACTTCATAGGCCGTACTCCACCGCCTCTACTTCATAGGATGCACTCTGCCGACTCTACTTCATAGGCCGCACTCCACCGCCTCCACTTCATAGGTCGCACTCCGCCACATCTACTTCTTACGCTGCACTCCGCACTCTCTCCACTGCCTTTACTTCATAAGCTACGCTCCGCTGCCTCTAGTTCATAGGCCGCACTCCACCACCTCTGCTTCATAGCCCCCACTCTGCCACCTCTACTTCATAGGCCGCATTCCGCCGCCTCTACTTCATAGGCCACACTCCGCCGTCTCTACTTCATAGGCCGCACTCTGCTGCCTCTACTTCCTACACTGCACTCTGCCACCTCTCCGCAGCCTCTACCTGATAGGCTGCACTCCACCATCTCTACTTCATAGCCCGCACTCTGCCACCTCTGCTTCATAGGCCGCACTCTGCCACCTGTACTTCTTAGGCTGCACTCTGCCGCCTCTACTTCATATACTGTACTCCGCCGCCTCTATTTCATAGGCCGCACTCCACCGCCTCTACTTCATAGGACACACTCCACTGACTCTACTTCATAGGCCGCACTCCACCGCCTCCACTTCATAGGTCGCACTCCGCCACCTCTACTTCGTACGCTGCACTCCGCCACCTCTCCGCTGCCTTTACTTCATAAGCTGCGCTCCGCTGCCTCTAATTCATAGGCCGCACTCCGCTGTATCTACTTCAGAGGCCGCACTCTGCCACCTCTACTTCATAGGCTGCACTCTGCCACCTCTACTTCATAGGCTGTACTCCACTGCCTCTACTTCATAGGCTGCACCCTGCGGCCTCTACTCCATAGGCCGTACTCCGCCACCTCTACTTCATAGGCCGCAATCTGCCGCCTCTACTTCATAGGCCATACTCCACCACCTCTACTTCATAGGCTGCATTCTGCCGCCTCTACTTCATAGGCCGCACTCCACCGCCTCTACTTCATAGGCTGCACTCCGCCGTCTCTATTTCATAGGCCGCCCTCTGCTGCCTCTACTTCCTACACTCTACTCTGCCGCCTCTACTTCATAGGCCGCACTCAACCACCTCTACTTCATATGCCGCATTCCGCTGCCTCTACTTCATAGGCCGCACTCCACCACCTCCACTTCATAGTCTGCACTCTGCCGCCTTCCCTTCATAGGCTGCATTCTGACGCCTCCACTTCATAGGCTGCACTCCGCCGCCTCTACTTCATAGGCCGCACTCTGCCACCTCTACTTCATAGGCCACACTCCGCTGTCTTTACTTCATAGGCTGCACTCTGCCACCTCTACTTCTTAGGCTGTACTCCAGGCTGCACTCCGCCGCCTCTACTTCATAGACTGTACTCCGCCGCCTCTACTTCATAGGCTGTACTCCGCAGCCTCTACTTCATAGGCTGCACTCCACCACCTCTACTTCATAGCCCGCACTCTGCCACCTCTACTTCATAGGCCACACTCTGCCACCTGTACTTCATAGGCCGCACTCTGCCGCCTCTAATTCATAGGCCTCACTCTGCCGCTTCTACTTCATACGCTGCACTCCGCCGCCTCTATTTCATAGGCCGCACTCCACCGCCTCTACTTCATGGAACACACTCCGCTAACTCTACTTCATAGGCCGCACTCCACCGCCTCCACTTCAGAGGTCGCACTCCGCCACCTCTACTTCGTACGCTGCACTCCGCCACCTCTCCGCTGCCTTTACTTCATAAGCTGCGCTCCGCTGCCTCTAATTCATAGGCCGCACTCCGCTGTATGTACTTCATAGGCTGCACTCTGCCACCTCTACTTCATAGGCTGCATTCCGCCACCTCTACTTCATAGACTGTACTCCACTGCCTCTACTTCATAGGCTGCACCCTGCAGCCTCTACTTCATAGACCATACTCCGCCGCCTCTACTTCATAGGCCACACTCCACCACCTCTACTTCATAGGCTGCATTCTGCCGTCTCTACTTCATAGGCCGCACTCCACCGCCTCTACTTAATAGGTCACACTCCGCCACCTCTACTTCGTACGCTGCACTCCGCCACCTCGCCGCAGCCTCTACTTCATAGGCTGCACTCCACCACCTCTACTTCATAGCCCGCTCTCTGCCACCTCTACTGCATAGGCCGCACTCTGCCACCTGTACTTCATACGCTGCACTCCATCGCCTCTACTTCATAGACTGTACTCCACTGCCTCTACTTCATTGGCTGCACTCTGCTGCCTCGACTTCATAGGCCGCACTCCGCCACCTCTACTTCATAGACCGCACTCTGCCGCCTCTACTTTCTACACTCTACTCTGCCACCTCTACTTCATAGGCCGCACTCTGCCTTCTCTACTTCATAGGCCACACTCTGCCGCCTCTACTTCATAGGCTGCACTCCAGGCTGCACTCCGCCGCCTCTACTTCATAGACTGTACTCCACTGCCTCTACTTTATAGGCTGCACTCTGCTGCCTCTACTTCATAGGCCGCACTCCGCCGCCTCTGCTTAATAGGCCACACTCTTCAGCCTCTACTTCCTACACTGCACTCGGCCACCTCTCCGCAGCCTCTACTTCATAGGCTGCACTCCACCACCTCTACTTCATAGCCCCCAATCCGCCACCTCTACTTCATAGCCCCCACTCTGCCACCTCTACTTCATAGGCCGCACTCTGCCACCTGTACTTCATAGGCCGCACTCTGTCGCCTCTACTTCATAGGCCACACTCTGCTGTCTCTACTTCATACGCTGCACTCCGTCACCTCTACTTCATAGGCCGCATTCCGCTGCCTCTACTTCATAGGCCGCACTCCGCCGTCTCTACTTCATAGGCCGCACTCTGCTGCCTCTACTTCCTACACTGCACTTTGCCACCTCTCCACAGCCTCTACTTCATAGGCTGCACTCCACCACCTCTACTTCATAGGCCGCACTCTGCCACATGTACTTCATAGGCCACACTCTGCAGCCTTTACTTCATACGCTGCACTCCGCCGCCTCTATTTTAAAGGCCGCACTCCACCGCCTCTACTTCATAGGATGCACTCCGCCGACTCTACTTCATAGGCCGCACTCCACCGCCTCCACTTCATAGGTCGCACTCCACCACCTCTACTTCATACACTGCACTCCGCCACCTCTCCGCTGCCTTTACTTCATAAGCTGCGCTCCGCTGCCTCTGCTTCATAGGCCGCACTCCGCCGTATCTACTTCATAGGCCGCACTCTGATGCCTCTACTTCATAGGCTGCACTCCGCCGCCTCTACTTCATAGACTGTACTCCACTGCCTCTACTTCATAGGCTGCACTCTGCTGCCTCTACTTCCTACACTGCATTCCGCCACCTCTCCACCACCTTTACTTCATAGGCTGCGCTCCGCAGCCTATACTTCATAGGCTGCACTCCAGGCCGCACTCCGCCGCCTCTACTTCATAGGCAAACAAAAACAGGAGTAAACCCGTTATCCCAGCTGAGACCGGGTAAGTGCAATAACAGAAGAACAATGTCTCAACTGGAAAATCATACAAAGGCAAACACTATATATAAGAATCAATCCAAAACACAAGGGAAACCAGGGAGACCAAAAGAGGATGAAAGGTTGTTATTTGTAAAATAGAAGCACATATTATACAATTTGCTCTGCTCTGCTCAATAAAAAAAAAAAAATGTTTTACAGTAACCATAACAACCGTATGTGCACTGGGAGTGACGTGATAAGTGAACGGCGCAGTGACATAAGTGTTTAAGAAACAACGTGAAACGGCATAGGACACATAAAACATAGAGATCATACACAGGTATTTCCAAGAAATTTACAATTTACAAAGACTGATTATTCAAATTATGTATGACTCTAATAGAGCCGCAATTGGCGTTGTGGAGTCAACTGCGTTTCAACCACTTTAAATTGAGGTCATCATCAGGACTAATGGTTACGGTGATTCAAAGGTGCTTCTGAAATGAGAAGGGCAAGGGGAGTAAAACCCCGTGGGGTGATGTGACATCAAACGATCCAAGAAGGGGCAATTGAATGATATCAATCCTGGTGATGAAAAGGTGCATCAAAGCACACAACTTGTAAAGGCGGACCCGAGGGAATTCTCGTGGATGTGAACAACAATTCAGATAAATCACAATCAAACAGGGGACAAGTCCATATAAATTGCGCAAACCGGGATTAGTCCGGACGACGGGAGGCAGGAAGACGAATGAAACGCCTTCATAGGCGGCACTCCACCGCCTCTACTTCATAGGCCACACTTTGCCGCCACTACTTCCTACACTGCACTCTGCCACCTCTCCGCTGCCTCTACTTCATAGGCTGCACTCCGCCGTCTCTACTTCATAGGCCGCACTCTGCCGCCTCTACTTCCTACACTCTACTCTGCCACGTCTACTTCATAGGCCACACTCTGCTGCCTCTACTTCATAGGCCACACTCTGCCGCCTCTACTTCAGAGGCCGCACTCCACCGCCTCCACTTCATAGGTCGCACTCCGCCACCTCTACTTCGTACGCTGCACTCTGCCACCTCTCCGCTGCCTTTACTTCATAAGCTGCGCTCCGCTGCCTCTAATTCATAGGCTGCACTCCGCTGTATCTACTTCATAGGCCACACTCTGCCACCTCTACTTCATAGGCTGCACTCCGCCACCTCTACTTCATAGACTGTACTCCACTGCCTCTACTTCATAGGCTGCACCCTGCGGCCTCTACTTCATAGGCCGTACTCCGCTGCCTCTACTTCATAGGCCGCAATCTGCCGCCTCTACTTCATACGCTGCACTCCTTCGCCTCTACTTCATAGACTGTACTCCACCACCTCTACTTCATAGGCTGCATTCTGCCACCTCTACTTCATACGCCGCACTCCACCGCCTCTACTTCATAGGCTGCACCCTGCGGCCTCTACTTCATAGGCCGTACTCCGCCACCTCTACTTCATAGGCCGCAATCTGCCGCCTCTACTTTATAGGCCACACTCCACCACCTCTACTTCATAGGCTGCACTCTGCAGCCTCTACTTCCTACACTGCACTCCGCCACCTCTCCGCCGCCTATACTTCATAGGCTGCACTCCAGGCGGCACTCTGCCGCCTCTACTTCATAGACTGCAGTCTTCCGCCTCTACTTCATAGGCTGCACTCTGCCGCCTCTACTTCATAGGCGGCACTCCACCGCCTCTACTTCATAGGCCACACTTTGCCGCCTCTACTTCCTACACTGCACTCCGCCACCTCTCTGCCGCCTCTACTTCATAGGCTGCACTCCGCCGTCTCTATTTCAAAGGCCGCACTCTGCTGCCTCTACTTCCTACACTCTACTCTGCCACCTCTACTTCATAGGCCGCACTCTGCCTTCTCTTCTTCATAGGCCACACTCTGCCACCTCTACTTCATAGGCTACACTCCGCCGCCTCTACTTCATAGGACGCACTCTGCCGCCTCCACCTCATAGTCCGCACTCTGCTGCCTCTACTTCATAGGCCGCAATCTGCTGCCTCTACTTCATAGGCCGCACACTGCCGCCTCTACTTCATAGGCTGCATTCCACCGCCTCTACTTCATAGGCTGCATTCCAACGCCTCTACTTCATAAACTGCACTCTGCCGCTTCTGCTTCATTAGCTGCTCTCCGCCGCCTCCACTTCATAGGCTGCACTCCGATGCCTCTAATTCATAAGCAGCACTCCGCCGCCTCCACTCCATAGGCTGCACTCCGCCGCATCCTCTTCATAGGCTGCACTCTGCCGCCTCCACTTCATAGGCCACAATCTGCCCCCTCTACTTCATAGGCCGCACTCTGCCGTCATCACTTCATAGGCCTCACTCTGCTGCACTCCGCCGCCTCCACTTCATAGGCTGCACTCCGCCGCCTCCACTTCATAGACTGCACTCTGCCACCTCTAATTCATAGGCTGCACTCCGCCTCTTCTACTTCATAGACTGCACTCAGCCGCCTCTACTTCATAGGCCGCAATCTGCCACCTCTAGTTCATAGGCCGCACTCCACCAACTCTACTTCATATGCCGCATTCCGCTACTTCTACTTCATATGCCGCACTCCACCACCTCCACTTCATAGGCTGCACTCCACCGCCTCCACTTCATATTCTGCACTCCGCCGCCTCCACTTCATAGACTGCACGTCGTCGCCTCCACTTAATTGGCTGCACTATGCCACCTCTACTTCATAGGCCACACTCCTCCGCCTGTACTTCATAGGCCACACTCCGCCACCTCTACTTCATAGACTGCACTCCGCCACCTCTAATTCATAGGCTGCACTCCGCCGCCTCTACTTCATAGGCCGTAATCTGCCGCCTCTACTTCATAGGCCGCACTCAACCACCTCTACTTCATATGCCGCATTCCGCTGCCTCTACTTCATAGGCCGCACTCCACCACCTCCACTTCATAGTCTGCACTCTGCCACCTTCCCTTCATAGGCTGCATTCTGACGCCTCCACTTCATAGGCTGCACTCTGCCGCCATCACTTCATAGGCCACACTCTGCCGCCTCTACTTCATAGGCCACACTCCGCTGTTTTTACTTCATAGGCCGCACTCTGCCACCTCTACTTCTTAGGCTGTACTCCAGGCTGCACTCCGCCGCCTCTACTTCATAGACTGTACTCCACCGCCTCTACTTCATAGGCTGCACTCCAGGCTGCACTCTGCCGCCTCTACTTCATAGACAGCACTCCGCCGCCTCTACTTCATAGGCCGCACTCCGCCACCTTTACTTCATAGGCTGCGCTCTGCCGCCTCTACTTCATAGGCTGCACTCCAGGCTGTACTCTGCCGCCTCTACTTCATAGACAGCACTCCGTCGCCTCTTCTTCATAGGCCGCACTCCGCCACCTTTACTTCATAGGCTGCGCTCCACCGCCTCTACTTCATAGGCTGCACTCCGCCGCCTCTACTTCATACACTTCACTCTGCTGCCTCTACTTCATAGGCCGCACTCCGCTGCCTCTACTTTATAGGCAGCACTCCACCGCCTCTACTTCATAGGCCACACTTCGCTGCCTCTACTTCCTACACTGCACTCTGCCACCTCTCCGCCGCCTCTACTTCATAGGCTGCACTCCACCGTCTCTACTTCATAGGCTGCACTCTGCCGCCTCTACTTCCTACACTGCACTCCGCCACCTCTACTTCATAGGCCGCACTCTGCCTTCTCTACTTCATAGGTCGCACTCCGCCACCTCCACTTCAGAGGCTGCACTCCGCCACCTCCACTTCATAGGCCGCACTCCGCCACCTCTACTTCATAGGCCGCACTCTGCTTCCTCTACTTCATAGGCTGCATTCCACCACCCCTACTTCATAGGCTGCATTCCAACGCCTCTACTTCATAGGCCGCACTCCACTGCCTCTACTTCATAAGCTGCACTCCGCCGCTTCTACTTCCTACGTTACACTCCACCGCCTCTACTTCATAGGCTGTACTCTGCCGACTCCACTTCATAGGCTGCACTCCGCCGACTCCACTTCATAGGCTGCACTCTGCCGCCTCTACTTAATAAGCAGCACTCCGCTGCCTCCACCTCATAGGCTGCACTCCGCCACTTCCACTTCATAGGCTGCACTCCGCCACCTCGACTTCACATCCTGCACTCCGCCGCCTCTACTTCATAGGCTGTGCTCCGCCACCTCTACTTCATAGGCTGCACTCCAAGCTGCACTCTGCTGCCTCTACTTCATAGACTGCACTCTGCTGCCTCTACTTCATAGGCTGCACTCCGCCGCCTCCACTTTATAGGCCGCACTACGCAGCACTCCGCTGCCTCCACTTCATAGGCTGCACTCTGCCACCTCCACTTCATAGGCTGCACTCCACCGCCTCTACTTCATAGGTCGCACTCCGCCGCCTCTATTTCATAGGCCGCACTCCACTGCCTCTACTTCATAGGACGCACTCCGCCGCCTCTACTTCCTACACTGCACTCCGCCACCTCTACTTCATAGGCCGCACTCTGCCTTCTCTTCTTCATAGGTCGCACTCCGCCACCTCCACTTCATAGGCTGCACTCTGCCACCTCCACTTCATAGGCCGCACTCCGCCACCTCTACTTCATAGGCCGCACTCTGCTTCCTCTACTTCATAGGCTGCATTCCACCGCCCCTACTTCATAGGCTGCATTCCAACGCCTCTACTTCATAGGCCGCACTCCACCGCCTCTAATTCATAAGCTGCATTCCAACGCCTCTACTTCATAGGCCGCACTCCACCGCCTCTACTTCATTAGCTACACTCCACCGCCTCTACTTCATAGGCTGTACTCTGCCGACTCCACTTCATAGGCTGCACTCGGCCAACTCCACTCCATAGGCTGCACTCTGCCGCCTCTAATTAATAAGCAGCACTCCGCTGCCTCCACCTCATAGGCTGCACTCCGCCGCCTCCACTTCATAGGCTGCACTCCGCTGCCTCCACTTCACATCCTGCACTCCGCCGCCTCTACTTCATAGGCTGTGCTCTGTCACCTCTACTTCATAGGCTGCACTCCACGCTGCACTCTGCCGCCTCTACTTCATAGATTGCACTCTGCTGCCTCAACTTCATAGGCTGCACTCCGCCGCCTCCACTTCATAGGCCGCACTACGCAGCACTCCGCTGCCTCCACTTCATAGGCTGCACTCTGCCACCTCCACTTCATAGGCTGCGCTCCACCGCCTCTACTTAATAGGCCGCACTCCGCCGCCTCTATTTCATAGGCCGCACTCCACTGCCTCTACTTCATAGGACGCACTCCGCCGACTCTACTTCATAGGCCGCACTCCACCGTCTCCACTTTATAGGTCACACTCCGCCACCTCTACTTCGTACGCTGCACTCCGCCACCTCTCCGCAGCCTCTACTTCATAGGCTGCACTCCACCACCTCTACTTCATAGCCCGCACTCTGCCACCTCTACTTCATAGGCCGCACTCTGCCACCTGTACTTCATAGGCCGCACTCTGCCGCCTCTACTTCATAGGCCGCACTCTGCCGCCTCTACTTCATAGGCCACACTCTGCCGCCTCTACTTCATACGCTGCACTCCTTCGCCTCTACTTCATAGACTGTACTCCACTGCCTCTACTTCATTGGCTGCACTCTGCTGCCTCGACTTCATAGGCCGCACTCTGCCACCTGTACTTCATAGGCCGTACTCCACCGCCTCTACTTCATAGGATGCACTCTGCCGACTCTACTTCATAGGCCGCACTCCACCGCCTCCACTTCATAGGTCGCACTCCGCCACATCTACTTCTTACGCTGCACTCCGCACTCTCTCCACTGCCTTTACTTCATAAGCTACGCTCCGCTGCCTCTAGTTCATAGGCCGCACTCCACCACCTCTGCTTCATAGCCCCCACTCTGCCACCTCTACTTCATAGGCCGCATTCCGCCGCCTCTACTTCATAGGCCACACTCCGCCGTCTCTACTTCATAGGCCGCACTCTGCTGCCTCTACTTCCTACACTGCACTCTGCCACCTCTCCGCAGCCTCCACCTGATAGGCTGCACTCCACAATCTCTACTTCATAGCCCGCACTCTGCCACCTCTACATCATAGGCCGCACTCTGCCACCTGTACTTCTTAGGCTGCACTCTGCCGCCTCTACTTCATACACTGCACTCCGCCGCCTCTATTTCATAGGCCGCACTCCACCGCCTCTACTTCATAGGACACACTCCGCTGACTCTACTTCATAGGCCGCACTCCACCGCCTCCACTTCATAGGTCGCACTCCGCCACCTCTACTTCGTACGCTGCACTCCGCCACCTCTCCGCTGCCTTTACTTCATAAGCTGCGCTCCGCTGCCTCTAATTCATAGGCCGCACTCCGCTGTATCTACTTCAGAGGCCGCACTCTGCCACCTCTACTTCATAGGCTGCACTCTGCCACCTCTACTTCATAGGCTGTACTCCACTGCCTCTACTTCATAGGCTGCACCCTGCGGCCTCTACTCCATAGGCCGTACTCCGCCACCTCTACTTCATAGGCCGCAATCTGCCGCCTCTACTTCATAGGCCATACTCCACCACCTCTACTTCATAGGCTGCATTCTGCCGCCTCTACTTCATAGGCCGCACTCCACCGCCTCTACTTCATAGGCTGCACTCAGCCGTCTCTATTTCATAGGCCGCCCTCTGCTGCCTCTACTTCCTACACTCTACTCTGCCGCCTCTACTTCATAGGCCGCACTCAACCACCTCTACTTCATATGCCGCATTCCGCTGCCTCTACTTCATAGGCCGCACTCCACCACCTCCACTTCATAGTCTGCACTCTGCCGCCTTCCCTTCATAGGCTGCATTCTGACACCTCCACTTCATAGGCTGCACTCCGCCGCCTCTACTTCATAGGCCGCACTCTGCCACCTCTACTTCATAGGCCACACTCCGCTGTCTTTACTTCATAGGCTGCACTCTGCCACCTCTACTTCTTAGGCTGTACTCCAGGCTGCACTCCGCCGCCTCTACTTCATAGACTGTACTCCGCCGCCTCTACTTCATAGGCTGCATTCCCGCTGCACTCTGCCGCCTCTACTTCATAGACAGCACTCCGCCGCCTCTACTTCATAGGCCGCACTCCACCACCTTTACTTCATAGGCTGCGCTCTGCCGCTTCTACTTCATAGGCTGCACTCCAGGCTGTACTCTGCCGCCTCTACTTCATAGACAGCACTCCATCGCCTCTTCTTCATAGGCTGCACTCCGCCACCTTTACTTCATAGGCTGCGCTCCGCCGCCTCTACTTCATAGGCTGCACTCCACCGCCTCTACTTCATAGACTGCACTCTGCCGCCTCTACTTCATAGGCCGCACTCCGCTGCCTCTACTTCATAGGCAGCACTCCACCGCCTCTACTTCATAGGCCACACTCCGCTGCCTCTACTTCCTACACTGCAATCTGCCACCTCTCTGCCGCCTCTACTTCATAGGCTGCACTCCACCGTCTCTACTTCATAGGCTGCACTCTGCCGCCTCTACTTCCTACACTGCACTCCGCCACCTCTACTTCATAGGCCCCACTCTGCCTACTCTACTTCATAGGTCGCACTCCGCCACCTCCACTTCAGAGGCCGCACTCTGCCACCTCCACTTCATAGGCCACACTCCGCCGCCTCTACTTCATAGGCCGCACTCTGCTTCCTCTACTTCATAGGCTGCATTCCACCGCCCCTACTTCATAGGCTGCATTCCAACACCTCTACTTCATAGGCCGCACTCCACTGCCTCTACTTCATAAGCTACACTCTGCCGCTTCTACTTCGTACGCTACACTCCACCGCCTCTACTTCATAGGCTGTACTCTGCTGACTCCACTTCATAGGCTGCACTCCGCCGACTCCACTTCATAGGCTGCACTCTGCCGTCTCTACTTCATAAGCGGAACTCCGCCGCCTCCACTTCACAGGCTGCACTCCGCCGCCTCTACTTCAAAGACTGCACTCCGCTGCCTCTACTTCATAGGCTGCACTCCGCCACCTCTACTTCATAGGCCGCAATCTGCCACCTCTACTTCATAGGCCACAATCTGCCACCTCTACTTCATAGGCCACACTCCACCACCTCTATTTCATAGGCTGCATTCCGTCGCCTCTACTTCATAGGCTGCACTCCACCGCCTCCACTTCATAGGCTGCACTCCGCCGCCTCCACTTCATAGACTGCACGTCGTCGCCTCCACTTAATTGGCTGCACTATGCCACCTCTACTTCATAGGCCGCAATCCTCCGCCTGTACTTCATGGGCCGCACTCCGCAGCCTCTACTTCATTGACTGCACTCCGCCACCTCTAATTCATAGGCTGCACTCCGCCTCTTCTACTTCATAGACTGAACTCTGCTGCCTCTACTTCATAGGCCTCAATCTGCCGCCTCTAGTTCTTAGGCCGCACTCCACCACCTCTACTTCATATGCCGCATTCCGCTGCCTCTACTTCATAGGCCGCACTCCACCACCTCCACTTCATAGTCTGCACTCTGCCGCCTTCCCTTTATAGGCTGCATTTTGCTGCCTCCACTTCATAGGCTGCACTCCGCCGCCTCTACTTCATAGGCCTCACTCTGCCGCCTCTACTTCATAGGCCGCACTCCACTGTCTTTACTTCATAGGCCGCACTCTGCCACCTCTACTTCTTAGGCTGTACTCCAGGCTGCACTCTGCCGCCTCTACTTCATAGACTGTACTCCACCGCCTCTATTTTAAAGGCCGCACTCTGCCGCCTCTACTTCATAGGCTGCACTCCAGGCTGCACTCTGCTTTCTCTACTTCATAGACAGCACTCCGCCGCCTCTACTTCATAGGCTGCATTCTGCCACCTTTACTTCATAGGCTGTGCTCTGCCGCCTCTACTTCATAGGCTGCACTCCAGGCTGTACTCTGCCACCTCTACTTCATAGACAGCACTCTGCCGCCTCTTCTTCATAGACCGCACTCCGCCACCTTTACTTCATAGGCTGCGCTCTGCTGCCTCCACTTCATAGGCTGCACTCTGCCACCTCCACTTCATAGGCTGCACTCCACCGCCTCTACTTCATAGGCCGCACTCCGCCACCCCTATTTCATAGGCCGCACTCCACTGCCTCTACTTCATAGGACGCACTCCGCCGACTCTACTTCATAGGCCGCATTCCGTCGCATCTACTTCATAGGCCACACTCCGCCGTCTCTACTTCATAGGCCGCAATCTGCTGCCTCTACTTCCTACACTGCACTCCGCCACCTCTCCGTAGCCTCTACTTCATAGGATGCACTCCACCACCTCTACTTCATAGCCAGCACTCTGCCACCTCTACTTCATACACTGCACTCCGCCGCCTCTATTTCATAGGCCGCACTCCACCGCCTCTACTTCATAGGACACACTCCGCTGACTCTACTACATAGGCCGCACTCCACCGCCTCCACTTCATAGGTCGCACTCTGCCACCTCTACTTCGTACGCTGCACTCCGCCACCTCTCCGCTGCCTTTACTTCATAAGCTGCGCTCCGCTGCCTCTAATTCATAGGCTGCACTCCGCTGTATCTACTTCAGAGGCCGCACTCTGCCACCTCTACTTCATAGGCCGCAATCTGCCGCCTCTACTTCATAGGCCATACTCCACCACCTCTACTTCCTACACTCTACTCTGCCGCCTCTACTTCATAGGCCGCACTCAACCACCTCTACTTCATATGCCGCATTCCGCTGCCTCTACTTCATAGGCCGCACTCCACCACCTCCACTTCATAGTCTGCACTCTGCCGCCTTCCCTTCATAGGCTGCATTCTGACGCCTCCACTTCATAGGCTGCACTCCCCCGCCTCTACTTCATAGGCCGCACTCTGCCGCCTCTACTTCATAGGCCACACTCCACTGTCTTTACTTCATAGGCTGCACTCTGCCACCTCTACTTCTTAGTCTGTACTCCAGGCTGCACTCCGCCGCCTCTACTTCATAGACTGTACTCCGCCGCCTCTACTTCATAGGCTGCATTCCCGCTGCACTCTGCCGCCTCTACTTCATAGACAGCACTCCACCACCTCTACTTCATAGGCCGCACTCCACCACCTTTACTTCATAGGCTGCGCTCTGCCGCCTCTACTTCATAGGCTGCACTCCAGGCTGTACTCTGCCGCCTCTACTTCATAGACAGCACTCCGTCGCCTCTTCTTCATAGGCCGCACTCCAACACCTTTACTTCATAGGCTGCGCTCCGCCGCCTCTACTTCATAGGCTGCACTCCTCCGCCTCTACTTCATAGACTGCACTCTGCCGCCTCTACTTCATAGGCCGCACTCCGCTGCCTCTACTTCATAGGCAGCACTCCACCACCTCTACTTCATAGGCCACACTCCGCTGCCTCTACTTCCTACACTGCAATCTGCTACCTCTATGCCGCCTCTACTTCATAGGCTGCACTCCACCGTCTCTACTTCATAGGCTGCACTCTGCCGCCTCTACTTCCTACACTGCACTCCGCCACCTCTACTTCATAGGCCGCACTCTGCCTACTCTACTTCATAGGTCGCACTCCGCCACCTCCACTTCAGAGGCCGCACTCTGCCACCTCCACTTCATAGGCCACACTCCGCCGCCTCTACTTCATAGGCCGCACTCTGCTTCCTCTACTTCATAGGCTGCATTCCACCGCCCCTACTTCATAGGCTGCATTCCAACGCCTCTACTTCATAGGCCGCACTCCACTGCCTCTACTTCATAAGCTACACTCTGCCGCTTCTACTTCGTACGCTACACTCCACCGCCTCTACTTCATAGGCAGTACTCTGCCGACTCCACTTCATAGGCTGCACTCCGCCGACTCCACTTCATAGGCTGCACTCTGCCGTCTCTACTTCATAAGCAGCACTCCGCCGCCTCCACTTCACAGGCTGCACTCCGCCGCCTCTACTTCAAAGACTGCACTCCGCTGCCTCTACTTCATAGGCTGCACTCCGCCACCTCTACTTCATAGGCCGCAATCTGCCACCTCTACTTCATAGGCCACAATCTGCCACCTCTACTTCATAGGCCGCACTTCACCACCTCTATTTCATAGGCTGCATTCCGTCGCCTCTACTTCATAGGCTGCACTCCACCGCCTCCACTTCATAGGCTGCACTCCGCCGCCTCCACTTCATAGACTGCACGTCGTCGCCTCCACTTAATTGGCTGCACTATGCCACCTCTACTTCATAGGCCGCACTCCTCCGCCTGTGCTTCATGGGCCGCACTCCGCCACCTCTACTTCATAGACTGCACTCCGCCACCTCTAATTCATAGGCTGCACTCCGCCTCTTCTACTTAATAGACTGAACTCTGCTGCCTCTACTTCATAGGCCTCAATCTGCCGCCTCTAGTTCTTAGGCCGCACTCCACCACCTCTACTTCATATGCCGCATTCCGCTGCCTCTACTTCATAGGCCGCACTCCACCACCTCCACTTCATAGTCTGCACTCTGCCGCCTTCCCTTTATAGGCTGCATTTTGCTGCCTCCACTTCATAGGCTGCTCTCCGCCGCCTCCACTTCATAGGCCGCACTCTGCCGCCTCTACTTCATAGGCCGCACTCCGCTGTCTTTACTTCATAGGCCGCACTCTGCCACCTCTACTTCTTAGGCTGTACTCCAGGCTGCACTCCGCCGCCTCTACTTCATAGACTGTACTCCACCGCCTCTATTTTATAGGCCGCACTCTGCCGCCTCTACTTCATAGGCTGCACTCCAGGCTGCACTCTGCTGCCTCTACTTCATAGACAGCACTCCGCCGCCTCTACTTCATAGGCTGCATTCCGCCACCTTTACTTCATAAGCTGTGCTCTGCCGCCTCTACTTCATAGGCTGCACTCCAGACTGTACTCTGCCACCTCTACTTCATAGACAGCACTCTGCCACCTCTTCTTCATAGACCGCACTCCACCAATTTTACTTCATAGGCTGCGCTCTGCTGCCTCCACTTCATAGGCTGCACTCTGCCACCTCCACTTCATAGGCTGCACTCCACCGCCTCTACTTCATAGGCCGCACTCCGCCACCTCTATTTCATAGGCCGCACTCCACTGCCTCTACTTCATAGGACGCACTCCGCCGACTCTACTTCATAGGGCGCACTCCACCGTCTCCACTTCATAGGTCAGAATCCGCCACCTCTACTTCGTACGCTGCAATCCGCCACCTCTCGGCAGCCTCTACTTCATAGGCTGCACTCCACCACCTCTACTTCATAGCCCGCACTCTGCCACCTCTACTTCATAGGCTGCACTCTGCCACCTGTACTTCATAGGCCGCACTCTGCCGCCTCTACTTCATACGCTGCACTCCTTTGCCTCTACTTCATAGACTGTACTCCACTGCCTCTACTTCATTGGCTGCACTCTGCTGCCTCTACTTCCTAGGCCGCACTCCGCCACCTCTACTTCATAGGCCACACTCTGCCACCTGTACTGCATAGTCCGCACTCCACCACCTCTACTTCATAGGACGCACTCCGCCGACTCTACTTCATAGCCCGCACTCCACCGCCTCCACTTCATAGGTCGCACTCTGCCACATCTACTTCGTATGCTGCACTCCGCCACCTCTCCGCTGCCTTTACTTCATAAGCTGCGCTCAGCTGCCTCTACTTTATAGCCCCCACTCTGCCACCTCTACTTCATAGGCCGCATTCCGTCACATCTACTTCATAGGCCACACTCCGCCGTCTCTACTTCATAGGCCGCAATCTGCTGCCTCTACTTCCTACACTGCACTCCGCCACCTCTCCGTAGCCTCTACTTCATAGGATGCACTCCACCACCTCTACTTCATAGCCAGCACTCTGCCACCTCTACTTCATAGGCCGAACTCTGCCACCTGTACTTCATAGGCCGCACTCCGCCGCCTCTATTTCATAGGCCGCACTCCGCCGCCTCTACTTCATGGAACACACTCCGCTAACTCTACTTCATAGGCCGCACTCCACCGCCTCCACTTCATAGGTCGCACTCCGCCACCTCTACTTCGTATGCTGCACTCTGCCACCTCTCCGCTGCCTTTACTTCATAAGCTGCGCTCCGCTGCCTCTAATTCATAGGCCGCATTCCGCTGTATCTACTTCATAGGCCGCACTCTGCCACCTCTACTTCATAGGCTGCACTCCGCCACCTCTACTTCATAGACTGTACTCCACTGCCTCTACTTCATATGCTGCACCCTGCGGCCTCTACTTCATAGGCCATACTCCGCCGCCTCTACTTCATAGGCCGCAATCTGCTGCCTCCACTTCATAGGCCCTACTCCACCACCTCTATTTCATAGGCTGCATTCTGCCGCCTCTACTTCATAGACCGCAATCTGCCACCTCCACTTCATAGGCCACACTCCACTGCCTCTACTTAATAGGCTGCACTCTGCAGCCTCTAGTTCCTACACTGCACTCCGCCACCTCTCCGCCACCTATACTTCATAGGCTGCACTCCAGGCTGCACTCTGCCGCCTCTACTTCATAGACTGCACTCTTCCGCCTCTACTTCATAGGCCGCACTCCGCCGCCTCTACTTCATAGGCGGCACTCCACCGCCTCTCTTTCATAGGCCACACTTTGCCACCTCTACTTCCTACACTGCACTCCGCCACCTCTCCGCCGCCTCTACTTCATAGGCTGCACTCCGCCATCTCTACTTCATAGGCCGCACTCTGCCGCCTCTACTTCCTACACTCTACTCTGCCACCTCTACTTCATAGGCCGCACTCTGCCTTCTCTACTTCATAGGCCACACTCTGCCACCTCTACTTCATAGGCTGCACTCCGCCACCTCTACTTCATAGGACGCACTCTGCCGCCTCCACGTCATAGTCCGCAGTCTGCTGCGTCTACTTCATAGGCCGCACTCCGCTGCCTCTAATTCATAGGCTGCATTCCGCTGTATCTACTTCATAGGCCGCACTCTGCCACCTCTACTTCATAGGGTGCACTCCGCCACCTCTACTTCATAGACTGTACTCCACTGCCTCTACTTCATAGGCTGCACCCTGCGGCCTCTACTTCATAGGCCATACTCCGCCGCCTCTACTTCATAGGCTGCATTCTGCCGCCTCTACTTCATAGAACGCAATCTGCCGCCTCTACTTCATAGGCCACACTCCACCGCCTCTACTTAATAGGCTGCACCCTGCAGCCTCTACTTCCTACACTGCACTCCGCCACCTCTCCGCCGCCTATACTACATAGGCTGCACTCCAGGCTGCACTCTGCTGCCTCTACTTCATAGACAGCACTCTTCCGCCTCTACTTCATAGGCCGCACTCTGCTGCCTCTACTTCATAGGCGGCACTCCACCGCCTCTCTTTCATAGGCCACACTTTGCCACCTCTACTTCCTACACTGCACTCCGCTACCTCTCCGCCGCCTCTACTTCATAGGCTGCACTCCGCCACCTCTACTTCATAGGCCGCACTCTGCCTTCTCTACTTCATAGGCCATACTCTGCCACCTCTACTTCATAGGCTGCACTCCGCCGCCTCTACTTCATAAGACGCACTCTGCCGCCTCCACCTCATAGTCCGCAGTTCGCTGCCTCTACTTCATAGGCCGCACTCCGCTGCCTCTAATTCATAGGCCACACTCTGCCACCTCTACTTCATAGGCTGCACTCCACCGCCTCTATTTCATCGGCCACAATCTGCCGCCTCTACTTCATAGGCCGCACACTGCCGCCTCTACTTCATAGGCTGCATTCCACCGCCTCTACTTCATAGGCTGCATTCCAATGCCTCTACTTCATAAGCTCCACTCTGCCGCTTCTACTTCATTAGCTGCTCTCCGCCGCCTCCACTTCATAGGCTGCACTCCGATGCCTCTACTTCATAAGCAGCACTCCGCCGCCTCCACTTCATAGGCTGCACTCCGCCGCATCCTCTTCATAGGCTGCACTCTGCCGCCTCCACTTCATAGGCCACAATCTGCCACCTCTACTTCGTAGGCCGCACTCCACCACCTCTATTTCATAGGCTGCATTCCGTCGCCTCTACTTCATAGGCCGCACTCCGCCATCTCTACTTCATAGGCCTCACTCTGCTGCACTCCGCTGCCTCCACTTCATAGGCTGCACTCCACCGCCTCCAATTCATAGGCTGCACTCCGCCGCCTCCACTTCATAGACTGCACGTCGTCGCCTCCACTTAATTGGCTGCACTATGCCACCTCTACTTCATAGGCTGCACTCCTCCGCCTGTACTTCATAGGCCGCACTCCACCGCCTCTACTTCATAGACTGCACTACATCACCTCTAATTCATAGGCTGCACTCCGCCTCTTCTACTTCATAGACTGAACTCCGCTGCCTCTACTTCATAGGCCTCAATCTGCCGCCTCTAGTTCATAGGCCGCACTCCACCACCTCTACTTCATATGCCGCATTTCGCTGCCTCTACTTCATAGGCCGCACTCCACCACCTCCACTTCATAGTCTGCACTCTGCCGCCTTCCCTTTATAGGCTGCATTCTGCCGCCTCCACTTCATAGGCTGCACTCTGCCGCCTCTACTTCATAGGCTGCACTCTGCCGCCTCTACTTCATAGGCCGCACTCTGCCGCCTCTACTTCATAGGCCGCACTCCGCTGTCTTTACTTCATAGGCCGCACTCTGCTACCTCTACTTCTTAGGCTGTACTCCAGGCTGCACTCTGCCGCCTCTACTTCATAGACTGTACTCCACCGCCTCTATTTTATAGGCCGCACTCTGCTGCCTCTACTTCATAGGCTGCACTCCAGGATGCACTCTGCCGCCTCTACTTCATAGACAGCACTCCGCCGCCTCTACTTCATAGGCCGCATTCCGCCACCTTTACTTCATAGGCTGTGCTCTACCGCCTCTACTTCATAGGCTGCATTCCAGGCTGTACTCTGCCACCTCTACTTCATAGACAGCACTCTGCCGCCTCTTCTTCATAGACCGCACTCCGCCACCTTTACTTCATAGGCTGCGCTCTGGCGCCTCTACTTCATAGGCTGCACTCCAGGCTGTACTCTGCCACCTCTACTTCATAGACTGCACTCTGCTGCCTCTACTTCATAGGCTGCACTCCGCTGCCTCCACTTTATAGGCCGCACTACGCAGCACTCCGCTGCCTCCACTTCATAGGCTGCACTCTGCCACCTCCACTTCATAGGCTGCACTCCACCGCCTCTACTTCATAGGCCGCACTCCGCCGCCTCTATTTCATAGGCCGCACTCCACTGCCTCTACTTCATAGGACGCACTCCGCCGACTCTACTTCATAGGCCGCACTCCACCATCTCCACATCATAGGTCAGACTCCGCCACCTCTACTTCGTACGCTGCACTCCACCACCTCTCCGCAGCCTCTACTTCATAGGCTGCACTCCACCACCTCTACTTCATAGCCCGCACTCTGCCACCTCTACTTCATAGGCTGCACTCTGCCACCTGTACTTCATAGGCCGCACTCTGCCGCCTCTACTTCATAGGCCGCACTCCGCCGCCTCTACTTCATAGGCCGCACTCTGCCGCCTCTACTTCATACGCTGCACTCCTTTGCCTCTACTTCATAGACTGTACTCCACTGCCTCTACTTCATTGGCTGCACTCTGCTGCCTCTACTTCCTAGGCCGCACTCCGCCACCTCTACTTCATAGGCCGCAATCTGCCACCTGTACTTCATAGTCTGCACTCCACCGCCTCTACTTCATAGGACGCACTCCGCCGACTCTACTTCATAGGCTGCATTCCACCGCCTCTACTTCATAGGCTGCATTCCAACGCCTCTACTTCATAAGCTCCACTCTGCCGCTTCTACTTCATTAGCTGCTCTCTGCCGCCTCCACTTCATAGGCTGCACTCCGATGCCTCTACTTCATAAGCAGCACTCCGCCGCCTCCACTTCATAGGCTGCACTCCGCCGCATCCTCTTCATAGGCTGCACTCTGCCGCCTCCACTTCATAGGCCACAATCTGCCACCTCTACTTCATAGGCCTCACTCCACCACCTCTATTTCATAGGCTGCATTCCGTCGCCTCTACTTCATAGGCCGCACTCCGCCATCTCTACTTCATAGGCCTCACTCTGCTGCACTCCGCTGCCTCCACTTCATAGGCTGCACTCCACCGCCTCCACTTCATAGGCTGCACTCCGCCGCCTCCACTTCATAGACTGCACGTCGTCGCCTCCACTTAATTGGCTGCACTATGCCACCTCTACTTCATAGGCCGCACTCCTCCGCCTGTACTTCATAGGCCGCACTCCGCCGCCTCTACTTCATAGACTGCACTCCATCACCTCTAATTCATAGGCTGCACTCCGCCTCTTCTACTTCATAGACTGAACTCCGCTGCCTCTACTTCATAGGCCTCAATCTGCCGCCTCTAGTTCATAGGCCGCACTCCACCACCTCTACTTCATATGCCGCATTCTGCTGCCTCTACTTCATAGGCAGCACTCCACCACCTCCACTTCATAGTCTGCACTCTGCCACCTTCCCTTTATAGGCTGCATTCTGCCGCCTCCACTTCATAGGCTGCACTCTGCCGCCTCTACTTTATAGACAGCACTCCGCCACCTCTACTTCATAGGCCGCATTCCGCCACCTTTACTTCATAGGCTGTGCTCTGCCGCCTCTACTTCATAGGCTGCACTCCAGGCTGTACTCTGCCACCTCTACTTCATAGACAGCACTCTGCCGCCTCTTCTTCATAGACTGCACTCCGCCACCTTTACTTCATAGGCTGCGCTCTGCCGCCTCTACTTCATAGGCTGCACTCCAGGCTGTACTCTGCCACCTCTACTTCATAGACTGCACTCTGCTGCCTCTACTTCATAGGCTGCACTCCGCCGCCTCCACTTTATAGGCCGCACTACGCAGCACTCCGCTGCCTCCACTTCATAGGCTGCACTCTGCCACCTCCACTTCATAGGCTGCACTCCACCGCCTCTACTTCATAGGCCGCACTCCGCCGCCTCTATTTCATAGGCCGCACTCCACTGCCTCTACTTCATAGGACGCACTCCGCCGACTCTACTTCATAGGCCGCACTCCACCATCTCCACATCATAGGTCAGACTCCGCCACCTCTACTTCGTACGCTGCACTCCACCACCTCTCCGCAGCCTCTACTTCATAGGCTGCACTCCACCACCTCCACTTCATAGACTGCACATCGTCGCCTCCACTTAATTGGCTGCACTATGCCACCTCTACTTCATAGGCCGCACTCCTCCGCCTGTACTTCATAGGCCGCACTCCGCCGCCTCTACTTCATAGACTGCACTCCATCACCTCTAATTCATAGGCTGCACTCCGCCTCTTCTACTTCATAGACTGAACTCCGCTGCCTCTACTTCATAGGCCTCAATCTGCCGCCTCTAGTTCATAGGCCGCACTCCACCACCTCTACTTCATATGCCGCATTCCGCTGCCTCTACTTCATAGGCCGCATTCCACCACCTCCACTTCATAGTCTGCACTCTGCCGCCTTCCCTTTATAGGCTGCATTCTGCAGCCTCCACTTCATAGGCTGCACTCCGCCGCCTCTACTTCATAGGCCGCACTCTGCCGCCTCTACTTCATAGGCCGCACTCCGCTGTCTTTACTTCATAGGCCGCACTCTGCCACCTCTACTTCTTAGGCTGTACTCCAGGCTGCACTCTGCCGCCTCTACTTCATAGACAGCACTCCGCCGCCTCTACTTCATAGGCCGCATTCCGCCACCTTTACTTCATAGGCTGTGCTCTACCGCCTCTACTTCATAGGCTGCACTCCAGGCTGTACTCTGCCACCTCTACTTCATAGAAAGCACTCTGCCGCCTCTTCTTCATAGACCGCACTCCGCCACCTTTACTTCATAGGCTGCGCTCTGGCGCCTCTACTTCATAGGCTGCACTCCAGGCTGTACTCTGCCACCTCTACTTCATAGACTGCACTCTGCTGCCTCTACTTCATAGGCTGCACTCCGCTGCCTCCACTTTATAGGCCACACTACGCAGCACTCCGCTGCCTCCACTTCATAGGCTGCACTCTGCCACCTCCACTTCATAGGCTGCACTCCACCGCCTCTACTTCATAGGCCGCTCTCCGCCGCCTCTATTTCATAGGCCGCACTCCACTGCCTCTACTTCATAGGACGCACTCCGCCGACTCTACTTCATAGGCCGCACTCCACCATCTCCACATCATAGGTCAGACTCCGCCACCTCTACTTCGTACACTGCACTCCGCCACCTCTCCGCAGCCTCTACTTCATAGGCTGCACTCCACCACCTCTACTTCATAGCCCGCACTCTGCCACCTCTACTTCATAGGCCGCACTCTGCCACCTGTACTTCATAGGCCGCACTCTGCCGCCTCTACTTCATAGGCCGCACTCCGCCGCCTCTACTTTATAGGCCGCACTCTGCCGCCTCTACTTCATACGCTGCACTCCTTCGCCTCTACTTCATAGACTGTACTCCACTGCCTCTACTTCATTGGCTGCACTCTGCTGCCTCTACTTCCTAGGCCGCACTCCGCCACCTCTACTTCATAGGCCGCACTCCGCCACCTGTACTTCATAGTCCGCACTCCACCGCCTCTACTTCATAGGACGCACTCCGCCGACTCTACTTCATAGGCTGCATTCCACCGCCTCTACTTCATAGGCTGCATTCCAACGTCTCTACTTCATAAGCTCCACTCTGCCGCTTCTACTTCATTAGCTGCTCTCCGCCGCCTCCACTTCATAGGCTGCACTCCGATGCCTCTACTTCATAAGCAGCACTCCGCCGCCTCTACTTCATAGGCTGCACTCCGCCGCATCCTCTTCATAGGCTGCACTCTGCCGCCTCCACTTCATAGGCCACAATCTGCCACCTCTACTTCATAGGCCGCACTCCACCACCTCTATTTCATAGGCTGCATTCCGTCGCCTCTACTTCATAGGCCGCACTCCGCCATCTCTACTTCATAGGCCTCACTCTGCTGCACTCCGCTGCCTCCACTTCATAGGCTGCACTCCACCGCCTCCACTTCATAGGCTGCACTCCGCCGCCTCCACTTCATAGACTGCACGTCGTCGCCTCCACTTAATTGGCTGCACTATGCCACCTCTACTTCATAGGCCGCACTCCTCCGCCTGTACTTCATAGGCCGCACTCCGCCGCCTCGACTTCATAGACTGCACTCCATCACCTCTAATTCATAGGCTGCACTCCGCCTCTTCTACTTCATAGACTGAACTCCGCTGCCTCTACTTCATAGGCCTCAATCTGCCGCCTCTAGTTCATAGGCCGCACTCCACCACCTCTACTTCATATGCTGCATTCCGCTGCCTCTACTTTATAGGCCGCACTCCACCACCTCCACTTCATAGTCTGCACTCTGCCGCCTTCCCTTTATAGGCCGCACTCTGCCGCCTCTAATTCATAGGCCGCACTCCGCTGTCTTTACTTCATAGGCCGCACTCTGCCACCTCTACTTCTTAGGCTGTACTCCAGGCTGCACTCCGCCGCCTCTACTTCATAGACTGTACTCCACCGCCTCTATTTTATAGGCCGCACTCTGCCGCCTCTACTTCATAGGCTGCACTCCAGGATGCACTCTGCCGCCTCTACTTCATAGACAGCACTCCGCCGCCTCTACTTCATAGGCCGCATTCCTCCACCTTTACTTCATAGGCTGTGCTCTACCGCCTCTACTTCATAGGCTGCACTCCAGGCTGTACTCTGCCACCTCTACTTCATAGACAGCACTCTGCCGCCTCTTCTTCATAGACCACACTCCGCCACCTTTACTTCATAGGCTGCGCTCTGCCGCCTCTACTTCATAGGCTGCACTCCAGGCTGTACTCTGCCACCTCTACTTCATAGACTGCACTCTGCTGCCTCTACTTCATAGGCTGCACTCCGCTGCCTCCACTTTATAGGCCGCACTACGCAGCACTCCGCTGCCTCCACTTCATAGGCTGCACTCTGCCACCTCCACTTCATAGGCTGCACTCCACCGCCTCTACTTCATAGGCCGCACTCCGCCGCCTCTATTTCATAGGCCGCACTCCACTGCCTCTACTTCATAGGACGCACTCCGCCGACTCTACTTCATAGGCCGCACTCCACCATCTCCACTTCATAGGTCAGACTCCGCCACCTCTACTTCGTACGCTGCACTCCACCACCTCTCCGCAGCCTCTACTTCATAGGCTGCACTCCACCACCTCTACTTCATAGCCCGCACTCTGCCACCTCTACTTCATAGGCCGCACTCTGCCACTTGTACTTCATAGGCCGCACTCTGCCGCCTCTACTTCATAGGCCGCACTCCGCCGCCTCTACTTCATAGGCCGCACTCTGCCGCCTCTACTTCATACGCTGCACTCCTTCGCCTCTACTTCATAGACTGTACTCCACTGCCTCTAATTCATTGGCTGCACTCTGCTGCCTCTACTTCCTAGGTCGCACTCCGCCACCTCTACTTCATAGGCCGCACTCTGCCACCTGTACTTCATAGTCCGCACTCCACCGCCTCTACTTCATAGGACGCACTCCGCCGACTCTACTTCATAGGCTGCATTCCACCGCCTCTACTTCATAGGCTGCATTCCAACGCCTCTACTTCATAAGCTCCACTCTGCCGCTTCTACTTCATTAGCTGCTCTCCGCCGCCTCCACTTCATAGGCTGCACTCCGATGCCTCTACTTCATAAGCAGCACTCCGCCGCCTCCACTTCATAGGCTGCACTCCGCCGCATCCTCTTCATAGGCTGCACTCTGCCGCCTCCACTTCATAGGCCACAATCTGCCACCTCTACTTCATAGGCCGCACTCCACCACCTCTATTTCATAGGCTGCATTCCGTCGCCTCTACTTCATAGGCTGCACTCCGCCATCTCTACTTCATAGGCCTCACTCTGCTGCACTCCGCTGCCTCCACTTCATAGGCTGCACTCCACCGCCTCCACTTCATAGGTCAGACTCCGCCACCTCTACTTCGTACGCTGCACTCCACCACCTCTCCGCAGCCTCTACTTCATAGGCTGCACTCCACCACCTCTACTTCATAGCCTGCACTCTGCCACCTCTACTTCATAGGCCGCACTCTGCCACCTGTACTTCATAGGCCGCACTCTGCCGCCTCTACTTCATAGGCCGCACTCCGCCGCCTCTACTTCATAGGCCGCACTCTGCAGCCTCTACTTCATACGCTGCACTCCTTCGCCTCTACTTCATAGACTGTACTCCACTGCCTCTACTTCATTGGCTGCACTCTGCTGCCTCTACTTCCTAGGCCGCACTCCGCCACCTCTACTTCATAGGCCGCACTCTGCCACCTGTACTTCATAGTCCGCACTCCACCGCCTCTACTTCATAGGATGCACTCCGCCGACTCTACTTCATAAGCTCCACTCTGCCGCTTCTACTTCATTAGCTGCTCTCCGCCGCCTCCACTTCATAGGCTGCACTCCGATGCCTCTACTTCATAAGCAGCACTCCGCCGCCTCCACTTCATAGGCTGCACTCCGCCGCATCCTCTTCATAGGCTGCACTCTGCCGCCTCCACTTCATAGGCCGCACTCTGCCACCTCTACTTCATAGGCCGCACTCTGCCACCTGTACTTCATAGGCTGCACTCTGCCGCCTCTACTTCATAGGCCGCACTCCGCCGCCTCTACTTCATAGGCCGCACTCTGCCGCCTCTACTTCATACGCTGCACTCCTTCGCCTCTACTTCATAGACTGTACTCCACTGCCTCTACTTCATTGGCTGCACTCTGCTGCCTCTACTTCCTAGGCCGCACTCCGCCACGTCTACTCATAGGCCGCACTCTGCCACCTGTACTTCATAGTCCGCACTCCACCGCCTCTACTTCATAGGACGCACTCTGCCGACTCTACTTCATAGGCTGCATTCCACCGCCTCTACTTCATAGGCTGCATTCCAACGCCTCTACTTCATAAGCTCCACTCTGCCGCTTCTACTTCATTAGCTGCTCTCCGCCGCCTCCACTTCATAGGCTGCACTCCGATGCCTCTACTTCATAAGCAGCACTCCGCCGCCTCCACTTCATAGGCTGCACTCTGCCACATCCTCTTCATAGGCTGCACTCTGCCGCCTCTACTTCATAGGCCACAATCTGCCACCTCTACTTCATAGGCCGCACTCCACCACCTCTATTTCATAGGCTGCATTCCGTCACCTCTACTTCATAGGCCGCACTCCGCCATCTCTACTTCATAGGCCTCACTCTGCTGCACTCCGCTGCCTCCACTTAATAGGCTGCACTCCACCGCCTCCACTTCATAGGCTGCACTCCGCTGCCTCCACTTCATAGACTGCACGTCGTCGCCTCCACTTAATTGGCTGCACTATGCCACCTCTACTTCATAGGCCACACTCTGCCACCTGTACTTCATAATCCGCACTCCACCGCCTCTACTTCATAGGACGCACTCCGCCGACTCTACTTCATAGGCTGCATTCCACCACCTCTACTTCATAGGCTGCATTCCAACGCCTCTACTTCATAAGCTCCACTCTGCCGCTTCTACTTCATTAGCTGCTCTCCGCCGCCTCCACTTCATAGGCTGCACTCCGATGCCTCTACTTCATAAGCAGCACTCCGCCGCCTCCACTTCATAGGCTGCACTCCGCCGCATCCTCTTCATAGGCTGCACTCTGCCGCCTCTACTTCATAGGCCACAATCTGCCACCTCTACTTCATAGGCCGCACTCCACCACCTCCACTTCATAGTCTGCACTCTGCCGCCTTCCCTTTATAGGCTGCATTCTGCCGCCTCCACTTCATAGGCTGCACTCCGCCGCCTCTACTTCATAGGCCGCACTCTGCCGCCTCTACTTCATAGGCCGCACTCCGCTGTCTTTACTTCATAGGCCGCACTCTGCCACCTCTACTTCTTAGGCTGTACTCCAGGCTGTACTCCGCCGCCTCTACTTCATAGACTGTACTCCACCACCTCTATTTTATAGGCCGCACTCTGCCGCCTCTACTTCATAGGCTGCACTCCAGGATGCACTCTGCCGCCTCTACTTCATAGACAGCACTCCGCCGCCTCTACTTCATAGGCCGCATTCCGCCACCTTTACTTCATAGGCCGTGCTCTCCCGCCTCTACTTCATAGGCTGACCTCCAGGCTGTACTCTGCCACCTCTACTTCATAGACAGCACTCTGCCGCCTCTTCTTCATAGACCGCACTCCGCCACCTTTACTTCATAGGCTGCGCTCTGGCGCCTCTACTTCATAGGCTGCACTCCAGGCTGTACTCTGCCACCTCTACTTCATAGACTGCACTCTGCTGCCTCTACTTCATAGGCTGCACTCCGCTGCCTCCACTTTATAGGCCGCACTACGCAGCACTCCGCTGCCTCCACTTCATAGGCTGCACTCTGCCACCTCCACTTCATAGGCTGCACTCCACCGCCTCTACTTCATAGGCTGCACTCCGTCGCCTCCATTTCATAGGCCGCACTCCACTGCCTCTACTTCATAGGACGCACTCCGCCGACTCTACTTCATAGGCCGCACTCCACCATCTCCACTTCATAGGTCAGACTCCGCCACCTCTACTTCGTACGCTGCACTCCACCACCTCTCCACAGCCTCTACTTCATAGGCTGCACTCCACCACCTCTACTTCATAGCCCGCACTCTGCCACCTCTACTTCATAGGCCGCACTCTGCCACCTGTACTTCATAGGCCGCACTCTGCCGCCTCTACTTCATAGGCCGCACTCCGCCGCCTCTACTTCATAGGCCGCACTCTGCCGCCTCTACTTCATACGCTGCACTCCTTCGCCTCTACTTCATAGACTGTACTCCACTGCCTCTACTTCATTGGCTGCACTCTGCTGCCTCTACTTCCTAGGCCGCTCTCCACCATCTCTACTTCATAGGCCGCACTCTGCCACCTGTACTTCATAGTCCGCACTCTACCGCCTCTACTTCATAGGACGCACTCCGCCGACTCTACTTCATAGCCCGCACTCCACCGCCTCCACTTCATAGGTCGCACTCTGCCACATCTACTTCGTATGCTGCACTCCACCACCTCTCCGCTGCCATTACTTCATAAGCTGCGCTCCGCTGCCTCTACTTCATAGCCCCCACTCTGCCACCTCTACTTCATAGGCCGCATTCCGCCGCATCTACTTCATAGGCCACACTCCGCCGTCTCTACTTCATAGGCCGCACTCTGCTGCCTCTACTTCCTACACTGCACTCCGCCACCTCTCCGCAGCCTCTATTTCATAGGCCGCACTCCACCGCCTCTACTTCATGGAACACACTCCGCTAACTCTACTTCATAGGCCGCACTCCACCGCCTCCACTTCATAGGTCGCACTCCGCCACCTCTACTTCGTACGCTGCACTCCGCCACCTCTCCACTGCCTTTACTTCATAAGCTGCGCTCCGCTGCCTCTAATTCATAGGCCGCATTCTGCTGTATCTACTTCATAGGCCGCACTCTGCCACCTCTACTTCATAGGCTGCACTCCGCCACCTCTACTTCATAGACTGTACTCCACTGCCTCTACTTCATAGGGTGCACCCTGTGGCCTCTACTTCATAGGCCATACTCCGCCGCCTCTACTTCATAGGCCGCAATCTGCTGCCTCTACTTCATAGGCCATACTCCACCACCTCTACTTCATAGGCTGCATTCTGCCGCCTCTACTTCATAGGCCGCAATCTGCTGCTTCCACTTCATAGGCCACACTCCACCACCTCTACTTAATAGGCTGCACTCTGCAGCCTCTACTTCCTACACTGCACTCCGCCACCTCTCCGCCGCCTATACTTCATAGGCTGCACTCCAGGCTGCACTCTGCCGCCTCTACTTCAAAGACTGCACTCTTCCGCCTCTACTTCATAGGCCGCACTCCGCCGCCTCTACTTCATAGGCGGCACTCCACCGCCTCTCTTTCATAGGCCACACTTTACCACCTCTACTTCCTACACTGCACTCTGCCACCTCTCCGCCGCCTCTACTTCATAGGCTGCACTCCGCCATCTCTACTTCATAGGCCGCACTCTGCCGCCTCTACTTCCTACACTCTACTCTGCCACCTCTACTTCATAGGCTGCTCTCTGCCTTCTCTACATCATAGGCCACACTCTGCCACCTCTACTTCATAGGCTGCACTCCGCCGCCTCTACTTCATAGGACGCACTCTGCCGCCTCCACCTCATAGTCCGCAGTCCGCTGCCTCTACTTCATAGGCCGCACTCCGCCGCCTCTAATTCATAGACCACACTCTGCCGCCTCTACTTCATAGGCTGCACTCCGCCGCCTCTATTTCATCGGCCGCAATCTGCCGCCTCTACTTCATAGGCCGCACACTGCCACCTCTACTTCATAGGCTGCATTCCACAGCCTCTACTTCATAGGCTGCATTCCAACGCCTCTACTTCATAAGCTGCACTCTGCCGCTTCTACTTCATTAGCTGCTCTCCGCCGCCTCCACTTCATAGGCTGCATTCCAATGCCTCTACTTCATAGGCCGCACTCCACCTCCTCTACTTCATAAGCTGCACTCCGCCGCTTCTACTTCATTAGCTACACTCCGCCGCCTCTTCTTCATAGGCCGCACTCTGCCGCCTCTAATTCATAGGCCACACTCTGCCGCCTCTACTTCATAGGCTGCACTCCGCCGCCTCTATTTCATCAGCCGCAATCTGCCGCCTCTACTTCATAGGCCGCACACTGCCGCCTCTACTTCATAGGCTGCATTCCACCGCCTCTACTTCATAGGCTGCATTCCAACGCCTCTACTTCATAAGCTGCACTCTGCCGCTTCTACTTCATTAGCTGCTCTCCGCCGCCTCCACTTCATAGGCTGCACTCCGAAGCCTCTACTTCATAAGCAGCACACTGCCGCCTCCACTTCATAGGCTGCACTCCGCCGCATCCTCTTCATAGGCTGCACTCTGCCGCCTCCACTTCATAGGCCACAATCTGCCACCTCTACTTCATAGGCCGCACTCCACCACCTCTATTTCATAGGCTGCATTCTGCGACCTCTACTTCATAGGGCGCACTCCGCCGCCTCTACTTAATAGGCCACACTCTGCCACCTCTACTTCATAGGCCTCAGTCTGCTGCACTCCACTGCCTCCACTTCATAGGCTGCACTCCACCGCCTCCACTTCATAAGCTGCACTCTGCCGCCTCCACTTCATAAACTGCACGTCGTCACCTCCACTTAATTGGCTGCACTATGCCACCTCTACTTCATAGGCCGCACTCCTCCGCCTGTACTTCATAGGCCTCAATCTGCCGCGTCTAGTTCATAGACTGCACTCCGCCACCTCTAATTCATAGGCTGCACTCCGCCTCTTCTACTTCATAGACTGAACTCCGCTGCCTCTACTTCATAGTCTGCACTCTGCCGCCTTCCCTTTATAGGCTGCATTCTGCCGCCTCCACTTCATAGGCTGCACTCCGCTGCCTCTACTTCATAGGCCGCACTCTGCCGCCTCTACTTCATAGGCCGCACTCCGCTGTCTTTACTTCAGAGGCCGCACTCTGCCACCTCTATTTCATAGACTGTACTCCACCGCCTCTATTTTATAGGCCGCACTCTGCCGCCTCTACTTCATATGCTGCACTCTGCCGCCTCTACTTCATAGACAGCACTCCGCCGCCTCTACTTCATAGGCCGCATTCCGCCACCTTTACTTCATAGGCTGTGCTCTGCCGCCTCTACTTCATAGGCTGCACTCCAGGCTGTACTCTGCCACCTCTACTTCATAGACAGCACTCCGCCGCCTCTTCTTCATAGACCGCACTCCGCCACCTTTACTTCATAGGCTGCGCTCTGCCGCCTCTACTTCATAGGCTGCACTCCAGGCTATACTCTGCCACCTCTACTTCATAGACTGCACTCTGCTGCCTCTACTTCATAGGCTGCACTCCGCCGCCTCCACTTTATAGGCCGCACTACGCAGCACTCTGCTGCCTCCACTTCATAGGCTGCACTCTGCCACCTCCACTTCATAGGCTGCACTCCACCGCCTCTACTTCATAGGCCGCACTCCGCCGCCTCTATTTCATAGGCCACACTCCACTGCCTCTACTTCATAGGACGCACTCCGCCGACTCTACTTCATAGGCCGCACTCCACCGTCTCCACTTCATAGGTCACACTCCACCACCTCTACTTCGTACGCTGCACTCCGCCACCTCTCCGCAACCTCTACTTCATAGGCTGCACTCCACCACCTCTACTTCATAGCCCGCACTCTGCCACCTCTACTTCATAGGCCGCACTCTGCCACCTGTACTTCATAGGCCGCACTCTGCCGCCTCTACTTCATAGGCCGCACTCTGCCGCCTCTACTTCATAGGCCGCACTCTGTCGCCTCTACTTCATACGCTGCACTCGTTCGCCTCTACTTCTTAGACTGTACTCCACTGCCTCTACTTCATTGGCTGCACTCTGCTGCCTCTACTTCATAGGCCGCACTCTGCCACCTGTACTTCATAGTCCGCACTCCACCGCCTCTACTTCATAGGACGCACTCCGCCGACTCTACTTCATAGCCCGCACTCCACCGCCTCCACTTCATAGGTCACACTCCGCCACATCTACTTCGTTCGCTGCACTCCGCCACCTCTCCGCAGCCTCTACTTCATAGTCTGCACTCTACCACCTCTACTTCATAGCCCGCACTCTGCCACCTCTACTTCATAGGCCGCACTCCGCCGCCTGTACTTCATAGGCCGCACTCTGCCGCCTCTACTTCATAAGCCACACTCTGCCGCCTCTACTTCATAGGCCGCACTCCGCCGTCTCTACTTCATAGGTCGCACTCTGCCGCCTCTACTTCCTACTCTGCACTCCGCCACCTCTCCGCTGCCTTTACTTCATAAGCTGCGCTCCGCTGCCTCTACTTCATAGCCCCCACTCTGCCACCTCTACTTCATAGGCCACATTCTGCCGCATCTACTTCATAGGCCACACTCCGCCGTCTCTACTTCATAGGCCGCACTCTGCTGCCTCTACTTCCTACACTGCACTCCGCCACCTCTCCGTAGCCTCTACTTCATAGGCTGCACTCCACCACCTCTACTTCATAGCCCGCACTCTGCCACCTCTACTTCATAGGCCGCACTCTGCCACCTGTACTTCATAGGCTGCACTCTGCCGCCTCTACTTCATAGGCCGCACTCTGCCGCCTCTACTTCATAGTCCGCAGTCCGCTGCCTCTACTTCATAGGCCGCACTCCGCTGCCTCTAATTCATAGGCCACACTCTGCCGCCTCTACTTCATAGGCTGCACTCCGCCGCCTCTATTTCATCGGCCACAATCTGCCGTCTCTACTTCATAGGCCGCACTCTGCTGCCTCTACTTCCTACACTGCACTCCGCCCTCTCTCCGCAGCCTCTACTTCATAGGATGCACTCCACCACCTCTACTTCATAGCCAGCAGTCTGCCACCTCTACTTCATAGGCCGCACTCTGCCACCTGTACTTCATAGGCCGCACTCTGCCGCCTCTACTTCATAGGCCGCACTCTGCCGCTTCCTCTTCATACGCTGCACTCCGCCGCCTCTATTTCATAGGCCGCACTCCACCGCCTCTACTTCATGGAACACACTCCGCTAACTCTACTTCATAGGACGCACTATACCGCCTCCACTTCATAGGTCGCACTCCGCCACCTCTACTTCGTACGCTGCACTCCGCCACCTCTCCGCTGCCTTTACTTCATAAGCTGCGTTCCGCTGCCTCTAATTCATAGGCCTCATTCCGCTGTATCTACTTCATAGGCCGCACTCTGCCACCTCTACTTCATAGGCTGCACTCCGCCACCTCTACTTCATAGACTGTACTCCACTGCCTCTACTTCATAGGCTGCACCCTGCGGCCTCTACTTCATAGGCCATACTCCGCCGCCTCTACTTCATAGGCCGCAATCTGCCGCCTCTACTTCATAGGCCATACTCCACCACCTCTACTTCATAGGCTGCATTCTGCCGCCTCTACTTCATAGGCCGCAATCTGCCGCCTCTACTTCATAGGCCACACTCCACCGCCTCTACTTAATAGGCTGCACTCTGCAGCCTCTACTTCCTACACTGCACTCCGCCACCTCTCCGCCGCCTATACTTCATAGGCTGCACTCCAGGCTGCACTCTGCCGCCTCTACTTCATAGACTGCACTCTTCCGCCTCTACTTCATAGGCCGCACTCCGCCGCCTCTACTTCATAGGCAGCACTCCACCGCCTCTCTTTCATAGGCCACACTTTGCCACCTCTACTTCCTACACTGCACTTCGCCACCTCTCCGCCGCCTCTACTTCATAGGCTACACTCCGCCACCTCTACTTCATAGGCCGCACTCTGCCTTCTCTACTTCATAGGCCATACTCTGCCACCTCTACTTCATAGGCTGCACTCCGCCGCCTCTACTTCATAGGACGCACTCTGCCACCTCCACCTCATAGTCCGCAGTCCGCTGCCTCTACTTCATAGGCCGCACTCCGCTGCCTCTAATTCATAGGCCACACTCTGCCGCCTCTACTTCATAGGCTGCACTCCGTCGCCTCTATTTCATCGGCAACAATCTGCCGCCTCTACTTCATAGGCCGCACACTGCCGCCTCTACTTCATAGGCTGCATTCCACTGCCTCTACTTCATAGGCTGCATTCCAACGCCTCTACTTCATAAGCTGCACTCTGCCGCTTCTACTTCATTAGCTGCTCTCCGCCGCCTCCACTTCATAGGCTGCACTCCGATGCCTCTACCTCATAAGCAGCACTCCGCCGCCTCCACTTCATAGGCTGCACTCTGCCGCATCCTCTTCATAGGCTGCACTCTGCTGTCTCCACTTCATAGGCCACAATCTGCCACCTCTACTTCATAGGCCGCACTCCACCACCTGTATTTCATAGGCTGCATTCCGTCGCCTCTACTTCATAGGCCGCACTCCGCCATCTCTACTTCATAGGCCTCACTCTGCTGCACTCCGCTGCCTCCACTTCATAGGCTGCACTCCACCGCCTCCACTTCATAGGCTGCACTCCGCAGCCTCCACTTCATAGACTGCACGTCGTCGCCTCCACTTAATTGGCTGCACTATGCAACCTCTACTTCATAGGCCGCACTCCTCCGCCTGTACTTCATAGGCCGCACTCCGCCGCCTCTACTTCATAGACTGCACTCCGTCACCTCTAATTCATAGGCTGCACTCCGCCTCTTCTACTTCATAGACTGAACTCCGCTGCCTCTACTTCATAGGCCTCAATCTGCCGCCTCTAGTACATAGGCCGCACTCCACCACCTTTACTTCATATGCCGCATTCCGCTGCCTCTACTTCATAGGCAGCACTCCACCATCTCCACTTCATAGTCTGCACTTTGCCGCCTTCCCTTTATAGGCTGCATTCTGCCGCCTCCACTTCATAGGCCGCACTCTGCCGCCTCTACTTCATAGGCCGCACTCCGCTGTCTTTACTTCATAGGCTGCACTCTGCCACCTCTACTTCTTAGGCTGTACTCCAGGCTGCACTCCGCCGCCTCTACTTCATAGACAGTACTCCACCGCCTCTATTTTATAGGCCCCACTCTGCCGCCTCTACTTCATAGGCTGCACTCCAGGCTGCACTCTGCCGCCTCTACTTTATAGACAGCACTCCGCCACCTCTACTTCATAGGCCGCATTCCGCCACCTTTACTTCATAGGCTGTGCTCTGCCACCTCTACTTCATAGGCTGCACTCCAGGCTGTACTCTGCCACCTCTACTTCATAGACAGCACTCTGCCGCCTCTTCTTCTTAGACTGCACTCCGCCACCTTTACTTCATAGGCTGCGCTCTGCCGCCTCTACTTCATAGGCTGCACTCCAGGCTGTACTCTGCCACCTCTACTTCATAGACTGCACTCTGCTGCGTCTACTTCATAGGCTGCACTCCGCCACCTCCACTTCATAGGCCGCAATCTGCCGCCTCTACTTCATAGGCCACACTCCACCGCCTCTACTTAATAGGCTGCACTCTGCAGCCTCTACTTCCTACACTGCACTCCGCCACCTCTCCGCCGCCTATACTTCATAGGCTGCACTCCAGGCTGCACTCTGCCGCCTCTACTTCATAGACTGCACTCTTCCGCCTCTACTTCATAGGCCGCACTCCGCCGCCTCTACTTCATAGGCAGCACTCCACCGCCTCTCTTTCATAGGCCACACTTTGCCACCTCTACTTCCTACACTGCACTTCGCCACCTCTCCGCCGCCTCTACTTCATAGGCTACACTCCGCCACCTCTACTTCATAGGCCGCACTCTGCCTTCTCTACTTCATAGGCCATACTCTGCCACCTCTACTTCATAGGCTGCACTCCGCCGCCTCTACTTCATAGGACGCACTCTGCCACCTCCACCTCATAGTCCGCAGTCCGCTGCCTCTACTTCATAGGCCGCACTCCGCTGCCTCTAATTCATAGGCCACACTCTGCCGCCTCTACTTCATAGGCTGCACTCCGTCGCCTCTATTTCATCGGCAACAATCTGCCGCCTCTACTTCATAGGCCGCACACTGCCGCCTCTACTTCATAGGCTGCATTCCACTGCCTCTACTTCATAGGCTGCATTCCAACGCCTCTACTTCATAAGCTGCACTCTGCCGCTTCTACTTCATTAGCTGCTCTCCGCCGCCTCCACTTCATAGGCTGCACTCCGATGCCTCTACCTCATAAGCAGCACTCCGCCGCCTCCACTTCATAGGCTGCACTCTGCCGCATCCTCTTCATAGGCTGCACTCTGCTGTCTCCACTTCATAGGCCACAATCTGCCACCTCTACTTCATAGGCCGCACTCCACCACCTGTATTTCATAGGCTGCATTCCGTCGCCTCTACTTCATAGGCCGCACTCCGCCATCTCTACTTCATAGGCCTCACTCTGCTGCACTCCGCTGCCTCCACTTCATAGGCTGCACTCCACCGCCTCCACTTCATAGGCTGCACTCCGCAGCCTCCACTTCATAGACTGCACGTCGTCGCCTCCACTTAATTGGCTGCACTATGCAACCTCTACTTCATAGGCCGCACTCCTCCGCCTGTACTTCATAGGCCGCACTCCGCCGCCTCTACTTCATAGACTGCACTCCGTCACCTCTAATTCATAGGCTGCACTCCGCCTCTTCTACTTCATAGACTGAACTCCGCTGCCTCTACTTCATAGGCCTCAATCTGCCGCCTCTAGTACATAGGCCGCACTCCACCACCTTTACTTCATATGCCGCATTCCGCTGCCTCTACTTCATAGGCAGCACTCCACCATCTCCACTTCATAGTCTGCACTTTGCCGCCTTCCCTTTATAGGCTGCATTCTGCCGCCTCCACTTCATAGGCCGCACTCTGCCGCCTCTACTTCATAGGCCGCACTCCGCTGTCTTTACTTCATAGGCTGCACTCTGCCACCTCTACTTCTTAGGCTGTACTCCAGGCTGCACTCCGCCGCCTCTACTTCATAGACAGTACTCCACCGCCTCTATTTTATAGGCCCCACTCTGCCGCCTCTACTTCATAGGCTGCACTCCAGGCTGCACTCTGCCGCCTCTACTTTATAGACAGCACTCCGCCACCTCTACTTCATAGGCCGCATTCCGCCACCTTTACTTCATAGGCTGTGCTCTGCCACCTCTACTTCATAGGCTGCACTCCAGGCTGTACTCTGCCACCTCTACTTCATAGACAGCACTCTGCCGCCTCTTCTTCTTAGACTGCACTCCGCCACCTTTACTTCATAGGCTGCGCTCTGCCGCCTCTACTTCATAGGCTGCACTCCAGGCTGTACTCTGCCACCTCTACTTCATAGACTGCACTCTGCTGCGTCTACTTCATAGGCTGCACTCCGCCACCTCCACTTCATAGGCCGCACTCCGCCGCCTCTACTTCATAGGCCGCACTCCGCCGCCTCTTCTTCATAGGCTGCATTCCACTGCTCCTACCTCATAGGCTGCATTCCACTGCCTCTACTTCATAGGACGCACTCCGCCGACTCTACTTCATAGGCCGCACTCCACCATCTCCACTTCATAGGTCAGACTCCGCCACCTCTACTTCGTACGCTGCACTCCACCACCTCTCCGCAGCCTCTACTTCATAGGCTGCCCTCCACCACCTCTACTTCATAGCCCGCACTATGCCACCTCTACTTCATAGGCCGCACTCTGCCACCTGTACTTCATAGGCCGCACTCTGCCACCTCTACTTCATAGACCGCACTCCACCGCCTCTACTTCATAGGACGCACTCCGCCGACTCTACTTCATAGCCCGCACTCCACCGCCTCCACTTCATAGGTCGCACTCTGCCACATCTACTTCGTATGCTGCACTCCGCCATCTCTCCGCTGCCATTACTTCATAAGCTGCGCTCCGCTGCCTCTACTTCATAGCCCCCACTCTGCCACCTCTACTTCATAGGCCGCATTCCGCCGCATCTACTTCATAGACTGTACTCCACTGCCTCTACTTCATTGGCTGCACTCTGCTGCCTCTACTTCCTAGGCCGCACTCCGCCACCTCTACTTCATAGGCCGCACTCTGCCGCCTCTACTTCATATGCTGCACTCCTTCGCCTCTACTTCATAGACTGTACTCCACTGCCTCTACTTCATTGGCTGCACTCTGCTGCCTCTACTTCCTAGGCCGCACTCCGTCACCTCTACTTCATAGGCTGCACTCTGCCACCTGTACTTAATAGTCCGCACTCCACCGCCTCTACTTCATAGGACGCACTCCGCCGACTCTACTTCATAGCCCGCACTCCACCGCCTCCACTTCATAGGTCGCACTCTGCCACATCTACTTCGTATGCTGCACTCCGCCACCTCTCCGCTGCCATTACTTCATAAGCTGCGCTCCGCTGCCTCTACTTCATAGCCCCCACTCTGCCACCTCTACTTCATAGGCCGCATTCCGCCACATCTACTTCATAGGCCACACTCCGCCGTCTCTACTTCATAGGCCGCACTCTGCTGCCTCTACTTCCTACACTGCACTCCGCCACCTCTCCGCAGCCTCTACTTCATAGGATGCACTCCACCACCTCTACTTCATAGCCAGCACTCTGCCACCTCTACTTCATAGGCCGCACTCTGCCACCTGTACTTCATAGGCCGCACTCCGCCGCCTCTATTTCATAGGCCGCACTCCACCGCCTCTACTTCATGGAACACACTCCGCTAACTCTACTTCATAGGCCGCACTCCACCGCCTCCACTTCATAGGTCGCACTCTGCCACCTCTACTTCGTACGCTGCACTCCGCCACCTCTCCGCTGCCTTTACTTCATAAGCTGCGCTCCGCTGCCTCTAATTCATAGGCCGCATTCCGCTGTATCTACTTCATAGGCCGCACTCTGCCACCTCTACTTCATAGGCTGCACTCCGCCAACTCTACTTCATAGACTGTACTCCACTGCCTCTACTTCATAGGCTGCATCCTGTGGCCTCTACTTCATAGGCCATACTCCGCCGCCTCTACTTCATAGGCCGCAATCTGCTGCCTCTACTGCATAGGCCATACTCCACCACCTCTACTTCATAGGCTGCATTCTGCCGCCTCTACTTCATAGGCCGCAATCTGCCGCTTCCACTTCATGGGCCACACTCCACCGCCTCTACTTAATAGGCTGCACTCTGCAGCCTCTACTTCCTACACTGCACTCCGCCACCTCTCCGCCGCCTATACTTCATAGGCTGCACTCCAGGCTGCTCTCTGCCGCCTCTACATCAAAGACTGCACTCTTCCGCCTCTACTTCATAGGGAGCACTCCGCCGCCTCTACTTCATAGGCGGCACTCCACCGCCTCTCTTTCATAGGCCACACTTTGCCACCTCTACTTCCTAGACTGCACTCTGCCACCTCTCCGCCGCCTCTACTTCATAGGCTGCACTCCGCCATCTCTACTTCATAGGCCTCACTCTGCCGCCTCTACTTCCTACACTCTACTCTGCCACCTCTACTTCATAGGCCGCACTCTGCCTTCTCTACATCATAGGCCATGCTCTGCCACCTCTACTTCATAGGCTGCACTCCGACGCCTCTACTTCATAGGACGCACTCTTCCGCCTCCACCTCATAGTCCGCAGTCCGCTGCCTCTACTTCATAGGCCGCACTCCGCCGCCTCTAATTCATAGGACACACTCTGCCGCCTCTACTTCATAGGCTGCACCCCGCCGCCTCTATTTCATCGGCCGCAATCTGCCGCCTCTACTTCATAGGCCGCACACTGCCACCTCTACTTCATAGGCTGCATTCCACCGCCTCTACTTCATAGGCTGCATTCCAACGCCTCTACTTCATAAGCTGCACTCTGCCGCTTCTACTTCATTAGCTGCTCTCCACCGCCTCCACTTCATAGGCTGCTTTCCGATGCCTCTACTTCATAAGCAGCACTCCGCCACCTCCACTTCATAGGCTGCACTCCGCCGCATCCTCTTCATAGGCTGCACTCTGCCGCCTCCACTTCATAGGCCACAATCTGCCACCTCTACTTCATAGGCCGCACTCCACCACCTCTATTTCATAGGCTGCATTCCGTCGCCTCTACTTCATAGGCCGCACTCCGCCGTCTCTACTTCATAGGCCTCACTCTACTGCACTCCGCTGCCTCCACTTCATAGGCTGCACTCCACCGCCTCCACTTCATAGGCTGCACTCCGCCGCCTCCACTTCATAGACTGCACGTCGTCGCCTCCACTTAATTGGCTGCACTATGCCACCTCTACTTCATAGGCCGCACTCCTCTGCCTGTACTTCATAGGCCGCACTCCGCCGCCTCTACTTCATAGACTGCACTCCGCCACCTCTAATTCATAGGCTGCACTCCGCCTCTTCTACTTCATGGACTGAACTCCGCTGCCTCTACTTCATAGGCCTCAATCTGCCGCCTCTAGTTCATAGGCCGCACTCCACCACCTCTACTTCATATGCCGCATTCCGCTGCCTCTACTTCATAGGCCGCACTCCACCACCTCCACTTCATAGTCTGCACTCTGCCGCCTTCCCTTTATAGGCTGCATTCTGCCACCTCCACTTCATAGGCTGCACTCCGCCGCCTCTACTTCATAGGCCGCACTCTGCCGCCTCTACTTCATAGGCCGCACTCCGCTGTCTTTACTTCATAGGCCGCACTCCGCCGCCTCTACTTCATAGACTGTACTCCACCGCCTCTATTTTATAGGCCGCACTCTGCCGCCTCTACTTCATAGGCTGCACTCCAGGCTGCACTCTGCCGCCTCTACTTCATAGACAGCACTCCACCGCCTCTACTTCATAGGCCGCATTCTGCCACCTTTACTTCATAGGCTGTGCTCTGCCACCTCTACTTCATAGGCTGCACTCCAGGCTGTACTCTGCCACCTCTACTTCATAGACAGCACTCCGCCGCCTCTTCTTCATAGACCGCACTCCGCCACCTTTACTTCATAGGCTGCGCTCTGCCGCCTTTACTTCATAGGCTGCACTCCAGGCTGTACTCTGCCACCTCTACTTCATACACTGCACTCTGCTGCCTCTACTTCATAGGCTGCACTCTGCCGCCTCCACTTTATAGGCCGCACTACGCAGCACTCTGCTGCCTCCACTTCATAGGCTGCACTCTGCCACCTCCACTTCATAGGCTGCACTCCACCGCCTCTACTTCATAGGCCACACTCCGCTGCCTCTATTTCATAGGCCGCACTCCACTGCCTCTACTTCATAGGCCGCACTCCACCGTCTCCACTTCATAGGTCACACTCCGCCACCTCTACTTCGTACGCTGCACTCCGCCACCTCTCCGCAGCCTCTACTTCATAGGCTGCACTCCACCACCTCTACTTCATAGCCCACACTCTGCCACCTCTACTTCATAGGCCGCACTCTGCAACTTGTACTTCATAGGCCGCACTCTGCCGCCTCTACTTCATAGGCCGCACTCTGCCGCCTCTACTTCATACGCTGCACTCCTTCGCCTCTACTTCATAGACTGTACTCTACTGCCTCTACTTCATTGGCTGCACTCTGCTGCCTCTACTTCATAGGCCACACTCCACCACCTCTACTTCATAGGCCGCAATCTGCCGCCTCTACTTCATAGGCCACACTCCACCACCTCTACTTCATAGGCTGTATTCTGCGGCCTCTACTTCATAGGCCGCACTCCACCGCCTCTACTTAATAGGCTGCACTCTGCAGCCTCTACTTCCTACACTGCACTCCGCCACCTCTCCGCAGCCTCTACTTCATAGGCTGCACTCCACCAACTCTACTTCATAGCCCGCACTCTGCCACCTCTACTTCATAAGCTGTACTCTGCAACCTGTACTTCATAGGCCGCACTCTGCAGCCTCTACTTCATAGGCCGCACTCTGCCACCTCTACTTCATAGGCTGCATTCCACCGCTCCTACTTCATAGGCTGCATTCCAACGCCTCTACTTCATAGGCTGCACTCTGCCACCTCTACTTCATAGGCCGCACTCTGCCTTCTCTACTTCATAGGCCACACTCTGCCACCTCTACTTCATAGGCTGCACTCCGCCGCCTCTACTTCATAGGACGCACTCTGCCGCCTCCACCTCATAGTCCGCAGTCCGCTGCCTCTACTTCATAGGCCGCACTCCGCCGCCTCTAATTCATAGGCCACACTCTGCCGCCTCTGCTTCATAGGCTGCACTCCGCCGCCTCTATTTCATCGGCCGCAATCTGCCGCCTCTACTTCATAGGCCGCACACTGCCGCCTCTACTTCCTAGGCTGCATTCCACCGCCTCTACTTCATAGGCTGCATTCCAACGCCTCTACTTCATAAGGTGCACTCTGCCGCTTCTACTTCATTAGCTGCTCTCCGCCGCCTCCACTTCATAGGCTGCACTCCGATGCCTCTACTTCATAAGCAGCACTCTGCCGCCTCCACTTCATAGGCTGCACTCCGCTGCATCCTCTTCATAGGCTGCACTCTGCCGCCTCCACTTCATAGGCCACAATCTGCCACCTCTACTTCATAGGCCGCACTCCACCACCTCTATTTCATAGGCTGCATTCCATCGCCTCTACTTCATAGGCCGCACTCCGCCATCTCTACTTCATAGGCCTCACTCTGCTGCACTCCGCTGCCTCCACTTCATAGGCTGCACTCCACCGCCTCCACTTCATAGGCTGCACTCCGCCGCCTCCACTTCATAGACTGCACGTCGTCGCCTTCACTTAATTGGCTGCACTATGCCGCCTCTACTTCATAGACAGCACTCCGCCACCTCTAATTCATAGGCTGCACTCCGCCTCTTCTACTTCATAGACTGAACTCCGCTGCCTCTACTTCATAGGCCTCAATCTGCCGCCTCTAGTTCATAGGCCGCACTCCACCACCTCTACTTCATATGCCGCATTCCGCTGCCTCTACTTCATAGGCTGCACTCCACCACCTCCACTTCATAGTCTGCACTCTGCCGCCTTCCCTTTATAGGCTGCATTCTGCCGCCTCCACTTCATAGGCTGCACTCCGCCGCCTCTACTTCATAGGCCGCACTCTGCCGCCTCTACTTCATGGGCCGCACTCCGCTGTCTTTACTTCATAGGCCGCACTCTGCCACCTCTACTTCTTAGGCTGTACTCCAGGCTGCACTCCGCCGCCTCTACTTCATAGACTGTACTCCACCGCCTCTATTTTATAGGCCGCACTCTGCCGCCTCTACTTCATAGGCTGCACACCAGGCTGCACTCTGCAGCCTCTACTTCATAGACAGCACTCCGCCGCCTCTACTTCATAGGCCGCATTCCGCCACCTTTACTTCATAGGCTGCGCTCTGCCACCTCTACTTCATAGGCTGCACTCCAGGCTGTACTCTGCCACCTCTACTTCATAGACAGCACTCCGCCGCCTCTTTTTCATAGGCCGCACTCCGCCACCTTTACTTCATAGGCTGCGCTCAGCCGCCTCTACTTCATAGGCTGCACTCCAGGCTGTACTCCACCGCCTCTATTTTATAGGCCGCACTCTGCCGCCTCTACTTCATAGGCTGCACTCCAGGCTGCACTCTGCCGCCTCTACTTCATAGACAGCATTCCGCCGCCTCTACTTCATAGGCCGCATTCTGCCACCTTTACTTCATAGGCTGCGCTCTGCCGCCTCTACTTCATAGGCTGCACTCCAGGCTGTACTCTGCCACCTCTACTATATAGACAGCACTCCGCCGCCTCTTCTTCATAGGCCGCACTCCGCCACCTTTACTTCATAGGCTGCGCTCTGCCGCCTCTACTTCATAGGCTGTACTCCAGGCTGCACTCTGCCGCCTCTACTTCATAGACTGCACTCTGCCGCCTCTACTTCATAGGCCGCACTCCGCTGCCTCTACTTCATAGGCAGCACTCCACGCCTCTACTTCATAGGCAACACTCCGCTGCCTCTACTTCGTACACTGCACTCCGCCATCTCTACGCCGCCTCTACTTTATAGGCTGCACTCCGCCGTCTCTACTTCATAGGCCGCACTCTGCGCCTCTACTTCCTACACTGCACTCCGCCACCTCTACTTCATAGGCCACACTCTGCCTTCTCTACTTCATAGGTCGCACTCCACCACCTCCACTTCATAGGCTGCACTCCGCCACCTCCACTTCATAGGCCGCACTCCGCCGCCTCTACTTCATAGGCCGCACTCTGCTTCCTCTACTTCATAGGCTGCATTCCCCCGCCCCTACTTCATAGGATGCATTCCAACGCCTCTACTTCATAGTCAACACTCCACCGTCTCTACTTCATAAGCTGCACTCTGCCGCTTCTACTTCATTAGCTACACTCCACCGCCTCTACTTCATAGGCTGCACTCCACGCTGCACTCTGCCGCCTCTACTTCATAGACTGCACTCTGCTGCCTCTACTTCATAGGCTGCACTCCGCCGCCTCCACTTCATAGGCCACAATCTGCCACCTCTACTTCATAGGCCACCATCTGCCACCTCTACCTCATAGGCCGCACTCCACCGCCTCTATTTCATAGGCCGCACTCCACTGCCTCTACTTCATAGGACGCACTCCGCCGACTCTACTTCATAGGCCGCACTTCACCGCCTCTACTTTATAGGTCACACTCCACCACCTCTACTTCGTATGCTGCACTCCGCCACCTTTCCGCAGCCTCTACTTCATATGCTGCACTCCACCACCTCTACTTCATAGCCCGCACTCTGCCACCTCTACTTCATAGGCCGCACTCTGCCACCTGTACTTCATAGGCCGCACTCTGTCGCCTCTACTTCATAGGCTGCACTCTGCCGCCTCTACTTCATAGGCCGTACTCTGCCGCCTCTACTTCATACGCTGCACTCCTTCGCCTCTACTTCATAGACTGTACTCCACTGCCTCTACTTCATTGGCTGCACTCTGCTGCCTCTACTTCATAGGCTGCACTCTGCCACCTCTACTTCATAGGCCGCACTCTGCCACCTGTACTTCATAGGCCGCACTCCACCGCCTCTACTTCATAGGACGCACTCCGATGACTCTACTTCATAGACCGCACTCCACCACCTCCACTTCATATGTCGCACTCCGCCACATCTACTTCGTACACTGCACTCTGCCACCACTCTGCAGCCTCTACTTCATAGGCTGCACTCCACCACCTCTACTTCATAGCCCGCACTCTGCCACCTCTACTTCATAGGCCGCACTCTGCCACCTCTACTTCATACGCTGCACTCCGCCGCCTCTATTTCATAGGCCGCACTCCACCGCCTCTACTTCATAGGACACACTCTGCTGACTCTACTTCATAGGCTGCACTCCACCGCCTCCACTTCATAGGTCGCACTCCGCCACCTCTACTTCGTATGCTGCACTCCGCCACCTCTCCGCTGCCTTTACTTCATAAGCTGCGCTCCGCTGCCTCTAATTCATAGGCCGCACTCCGCTGTGTCTACTTCATAGGCCGCACTCTGCCGCATCTTCTTAATAGGCTGCACTCCGCCACCTCTATTTCATAGACTGTACTCCACTGCCTCTACTTCATAGGCTGCACTCTGCTGCCTCTACTTCATAGGCCGCACTCCGCCGCCTTTACTTCATAGGCCGCAATCTGCCGCCTCTACTTCATAGGCCACACTCCACCACCTCTACTTCATAGGCTGCATTCTGCGGCCTCTACTTCATAGGCTGCACTCCACCACCTCTACTTCATAGCCCGCACTCAGCCACCTCTACTTCATAGGCCGCACTCTGCCACCTGTACTTCATAGGCCGCACTCTGCCGCCTCTACTTCATAGGCCGCACTCTGCTGCCTCTACTTCATAGGCTGCATTCCACCGCTCCTACTTCATAGCCTGCATTCCAACACCTCTACTTCATAGGCCGCACTCCACTGCCACTACTTCATAAGTTGCACTCCGCCGCTTCTACTTCATTAGCTGCACTCCGCCGCCTCTACTTCATAGGCTGCACTCCGCCGACTCCACTTCATAGGCTGCACTCTGACGACTCCACTTCATAGGCTGCACTCCGCCATCTCTACTTTATAAGCAGCACTCCACTGCCTCCACTTCTTAGGCTGCACTCTGCTGCCTCCACTTCACAGGCTGCACTCTGCCGCCTCTACTTCATAGGCTGCGCTCCGCCACCTCTACTTCATAGGCTGCACTCCAGGCTGCACTCTGCCGCCTCTACTTCATAGACTGCACTCCGCTGCCTCTACTTCATAGGCTGTACTCCTCCGCCTCTACTTCATAGGCCGCAATCTGCCACCTCTACTTCATAGGCCAGAATCTGCCCCCTCTACTTCATAGGCCGCACTCCACCACCTCTACTTCATAGGCTGCATTCTGCCGCCTCTACTTCATAGGCCGCACTCTGCCGCTTCTACTTCATAGGCCGCACTCTGCCGCCTCTACTTCATAGGCTGCATTCCACCGCTCCTACTTCATAGGCTGCATTCCAATGCCTCTACTTCATAGGCCGCACTCCACCGCCACTACTTCATAAGTTGCACTCCGCCGCTTCTACTTCATTAGCTATACTCTGCCGCCTCTACTTCATAGGCTGCACTCCGCCGACTCCACTTCATAGGCTGCACTCTGACGACTCCACTTCATACGCTGCACTCCGCCGTCTCTACTTTATAAGCAGAACTCCACTGCCTCCACTTCATAGGCTGCACTCTGCTGCCTCCACTTCACAGGCTGCACTCCGCCGCCTCTACTTCATAGGCTGCGCTCCGCCACCTCTACTTCATAGGCTGCACTCCAGGCTGCACTCTGCCGCCTCTACTTCACAGACTGCACTCCGCTGCCTCTACTTCATAGGCTGTACTCCGCCACCTCTACTTCATAGGCTGCACTCCAGGCTGCACTCTGCCGCCTCTACTTCACAGACTGCACTCCGCTGCCTCTACTTCATAGGCTGTACTCCGCCGCCTCTACTTCATAGGCCGCAATCTGCCACCTCTACTTCATAGGTCAGAATCTGCCTCCTCTACTTCATAGGCCGCACTCCACCACCTCTACTTCATAGGCTGCATTCCGCCGCCTCTACTTCATAGGCCACACTCTGCCACCTCTACTTCATAGGCCTCACTCTGCTGTACAACGCTGCCTCCACTTCATAGGCTGCACTCCGCCGCCTCCACTTCATAGGCTGCATTCCGCCGCCTCCACTTCATAAGTTTCACTTCGCTGCCTTCACTTCATAGACTGCACTTCGCCGCCTCCACTTAATTGCCTGTACTCTGCCACCTCTACTTCATAGGCCGCACTCCTCCGATTGTACATCATAGGCCGCACTCTGCCGCCTCTACTTCATAGGCCGCAATCTGCCACCTCTACTTCATAGGCCACAGTCCACCACGTCTACTTCATAGGCTGCATTCTGCTGCCTCTACTTCATAGGCCGCACTCCGCTGCCTCTACTTAATAGGCCGCACTCTGCAGCCTCTACTTCCTACACTGCACTCCGCCACCTCTCCGCAGCCTCTACTTCATAGGCTGCACTCCACCACCTCTACTTCATAGCCCCCACTCTGCCACCTCTACTTCATAGCCCCCACTCTGCCACCTCTACTTCATAGGCCGCACTCTGCCACCTGTACTTCATAGGCCGCACTCTGCCGCCTCTACTTCATAGGCCACACTCTGCCGCCTCTACTTCATATGCTGCACTCCGTCGCCTCTACTTCATAGGCCGCATTCCGCCGCCTCTACTTCATAGGCCGCACTCCGCCGTCTCTACTTCATAGGCCGCACTCTGCTGCCTCTACTTCCTACACTGCACTTCGCCACCTCTTCGCAGCCTCTACTTTATAGGCTGCACTCCACCACCTCTACTTCATAGGCCGCACTCTGCCACCTCTACTTCTTAGGCCGCACTCTGCCACCTGTGCTTCATAGGCCGCACTCTGCCGCCTCTACTTCATAGGCCGCACTCTGCCACCTCTACTTCATACGCTGCAGTCCGCCGCCTCTATTTCATAGGCCGCACTCCACCGCCTCTACTTCATAGGATACACTCCGACAACTCTACTTCATAGGCCGCACTCCACCGCCTCCACTTCATAGGTCGCACTCCTTCACCTCTACTTCGTACGCTGCACTCCGCGACCTCTCCGCTGCCTTTACTTTATAAGCTGCGCTCCGCTGCCTCTACTTCATAGGCCGCACTCCGCTGTATCTACTTCATAGGCCGCACTCTGCCGCCTCTACTTCATAGGCTACACTCCGCCGCCTCTACTTCATAGACTGTACTCCACTGCCTCTACTTCATAGGCTGCACTCTGCTGCCTCTACTTCATAGGCTGCACTCCGCCGCCTCTACTTCATAGGCCGCAATCTGCCGCCTCTACTTCATAGACCAGACTCCACCACCTCTACTTCATAGGTTACATTCTGCTGCCTCTACTTCATAGGCCGCACTCCGCCGCCTCTACTTAATAGGCTGCACTCTGTAGCCTCTACTTCCTACACTGTACTACGCCACCTCTCCGCAGCCTCTACTTCATAGACTGCACTCCCCCACCTCTACTTCATAGCCCGCACTCTGCCACCTCTACTTCATAGGCCGCACTCTGCCACCTGTACTTCATAGGCCGCACTCTGCCGCCTCTACTTCATAGGCTGCATTCCACCGCTCCTACTTCATAGGCTGCATTCCAACAACTCTACTTCATAGGCCGCACTCATCCACCACTAATTCATAAGTTGCACTCTGCCGCTTCTACTTCATTTGCTACACTCCGCCGCCTCTACTTCATAGGCTGCACTCCACCGACTCCACTTCATAGGCTGCACTCCGCCGCCTCTACTTTATAAGCAGCACTCCACTGCCTCCACTTCATAGGCTGCACTCTGCCACCTCCACTTCACAGGCTGCACTCCGCCGCCTCTACTTCATAGGCTGCGCTCCCCCACCTCTACTTCATAGGCTGCACTCCAGGCTGCACTCTGCCGCCTCTACTTCATAAACTGCACTCCGCTGCCTCTACTTCATCGGCCGCATTCCGCTGCCTCTACTTCATAGGCCGCACTCTGCCGTCTCTACTTCATAGGCCACACTCTGCTGCCTCTACTTCCTACACTGCACTTCGCCACCTCTCCGCAGCCTCTACTTCATAGGCTGCACTCCACCACCTCTACTTCATAGGCCGCACTCTGCCACCTCTACTTCATAGGCCGCACTCTGCCACCTGTACTTGATAGGCCGCACTCTGCGACCTCTACTTCATAGGCCGCACTCTGCCACATCTACTTCATACGCTGCACTCCGCCGCCTCTATTTCATGGGCCGCACTCCACCGCCTCTTCTTCATAGGATGCATTCCGCCAACTCTACTTCATAGGCCGCACTCCACCACCTCCACTTCATAGGTCGCACTCCGCCACCTCTACTTCGTATGCTGCACTCCGCCACCTCTCCGCTGCCTTTACTTCATAAGCTGCGCTCCGCTGCCTCTACTTCATAGGCCGCACTCCGCCGTATCTACTTCATAGGCCGCACTCTGCCGCCTCTACTTCATAGGCTACACTCCGCCGCCTCTACTTCATAGACTGTACTCCCCTGCCTCTACTTGATAGGCTGCACTCTGCTGCCTCTACTTCATAGGCCGCACTCCGCCGCCTCTACTTCATAGGCCGCAATCTGCCGCCTCTACTTCATAGGCCACACTCCACCACCTTTACTTCATAGGCTACATTCTGCCACCTGTACTTCATAGGCCGCACTCTGCCGCCTCTACTTCATAGGCCACACTCTGCCGCCTCTACTTCATATGCTGCACTCCGTCGCCTCTACTTCATAGGCCGCATTCCGCCGCCTCTACTTCATAGGCCGCACTCCGCCGTCTCTACTTCATAGGCCGCACTCTGCTGCCTCTACTTCCTACACTGCACTTCGCCACCTCTTCGCAGCCTCTACTTTATAGGCTGCACTCCACCACCTCTACTTCATAGGCCGCACTCTGCCACCTCTACTTCTTAGGCCGCACTCTGCCACCTGTGCTTCATAGGCCGCACTCTGCCGCCTCTACTTCATAGGCCGCACTCTGCCACCTCTACTTCATACGCTGCAGTCCGCCGCCTCTATTTCATAGGCCGCACTCCACCGCCTCTACTTCATAGGATACACTCCGACAACTCTACTTCATAGGCCGCACTCCACCGCCTCCACTTCATAGGTCGCACTCCTTCACCTCTACTTCGTATGCTGCACTCCGCGACCTCTCCGCTGCCTTTACTTCATAAGCTGCGCTCCGCTGCCTCTACTTCATAGGCCGCACTCCGCTGTATCTACTTCATAGGCCGCACTCTGCCGCCTCTACTTCATAGGCTACACTCCGCCGCCTCTACTTCATAGACTGTACTCCACTGCCTCTACTTCATAGGCTGCACTCTGCTGCCTCTACTTCATAGGCTGCACTCCGCCGCCTCTACTTCATAGGCCGCAATCTGCCGCCTCTACTTCATAGACCAGACTCCACCACCTCTACTTCATAGGTTACATTCTGCTGCCTCTACTTCATAGGCCGCACTCCGCCGCCTCTACTTAATAGGCTGCACTCTGTAGCCTCTACTTCCTACACTGTACTACGCCACCTCTCCGCAGCCTCTACTTCATAGACTGCACTCCCCCACCTCTACTTCATAGCCCGCACTCTGCCACCTCTACTTCATAGGCCGCACTCTGCCACCTGTACTTCATAGGCCGCACTCTGCCGCCTCTACTTCATAGGCTGCATTCCACCGCTCCTACTTCATAGGCTGCATTCCAACAACTCTACTTCATAGGCCGCACTCATCCACCACTAATTCATAAGTTGCACTCTGCCGCTTCTACTTCATTTGCTACACTCCGCCGCCTCTACTTCATAGGCTGCACTCCACCGACTCCACTTCATAGGCTGCACTCCGCCGCCTCTACTTTATAAGCAGCACTCCACTGCCTCCACTTCATAGGCTGCACTCTGCCACCTCCACTTCACAGGCTGCACTCCGCCGCCTCTACTTCATAGGCTGCGCTCCCCCACCTCTACTTCATAGGCTGCACTCCAGGCTGCACTCTGCCGCCTCTACTTCATAAACTGCACTCCGCTGCCTCTACTTCATCGGCCGCATTCCGCCGCCTCTACTTCATAGGCCGCACTCTGCCGTCTCTACTTCATAGGCCACACTCTGCTGCCTCTACTTCCTACACTGCACTTCGCCACCTCTCCGCAGCCTCTACTTCATAGGCTGCACTCCACCACCTCTACTTCATAGGCCGCACTCTGCCACCTCTACTTCATAGGCCGCACTCTGCCACCTGTACTTGATAGGCCGCACTCTGCGACCTCTACTTCATAGGCCGCACTCTGCCACATCTACTTCATACGCTGCACTCCGCCGCCTCTATTTCATGGGCCGCACTCCACCGCCTCTTCTTCATAGGATGCATTCCGCCAACTCTACTTCATAGGCCGCACTCCACCACCTCCACTTCATAGGTCGCACTCCGCCACCTCTACTTCGTATGCTGCACTCCGCCACCTCTCCGCTGCCTTTACTTCATAAGCTGCGCTCCGCTGCCTCTACTTCATAGGCCGCACTCCGCCGTATCTACTTCATAGGCCGCACTCTGCCGCCTCTACTTCATAGGCTACACTCCGCCGCCTCTACTTCATAGACTGTACTCCCCTGCCTCTACTTGATAGGCTGCACTCTGCTGCCTCTACTTCATAGGCCGCACTCCGCCGCCTCTACTTCATAGGCCGCAATCTGCCGCCTCTACTTCATAGGCCACACTCCACCACCTTTACTTCATAGGCTACATTCTGCCACCTCTACTTCATAGGCCGCACTCCGCCGCCTCTACTTAATAGGCTGCACTCTGCAGCCTCTACTTCCTACACTGCACTCCGCCACCTCTCCGCAGCCTCTACTTCATGGGCTGTACTCCACCACCTCTACTTCATAGCCCGCACTCTGCCACCTCTACTTCATAGGCCGCACTCTGCCACCTGTACTTCATAGGCTGCATTCCACCTCTCCTACTTCATAGGCTGCATTCCAACGCCTCTACTTCATAGGCTGCACTCCACCACCACTACTTCATAAGTTGCACTCTGCCGCTTCTACTTCATTTGCTACACTCCGCCACCTCTACTTTATAGGCTGCACTCCGCCGACTCCACTTCATAGGCTGCACTCCGCCGCCTCTACTTTATAAGCAGCACTCCACTGCCTCCACTTCATAGGCTGCACTCCGCCGCCTCCACTTCACAGGCTGCACTCCGCCGCCTCTACTTCATAGGCTGCGCTCCCCCACCTCTACTTCATAGGCTGCACTCCAGGCTGCACTTTGCCGCCTCTACTTCATAGACTGCTCTCCGCTGCCTCTACTTCATAGGCTGCACTCCGCCGCCTCTACTTCATAGGCCGCAATCTGCCACCTCTACTTCATAGGCCAGAATCTGCCTCCTCTACTTCATAGGCCGTACTCCGCCGCCTCTACTTCATAGGCTGCACTCTGCAGCCTCTACTTCCTACGCTGCACTCCTCCACCTCTCCGCAGCCTCTACTTCATAGGATGCACTCCGCTGCCTCTACTTCATAGGCCGCACTCCGCCGCCTCTACTTCATAGGCCGCAAACTGCCACCTCTACTTCATAGGCCACACTCCACCACCTCTACTTCATAGGCTGCATTCCGCCGCCTCTACTTCATAGGCTGCACTCCGCCGCCTCTACTTCATAGGCCGCACTCCGCTGTCTCTACTTCATAGGCCGCACTCTGCCGCCTCTACTTCATAGGCCAGAATCTGCCTCCTCTACTTCATAGGCCGTACTCCGCCGCCTCTACTTCATAGGCTGCACTCTGCAGCCTCTACTTCCTACGCTGCACTCCTCTACCTCTCCGCAGCCTCTACTTCATAGGATGCACTCCGCTGCCTCTACTTCATAGGCCGCACTCCGCCGCCTCTACTTCATAGGCCGCAAACTGCCACCTCTACTTCATAGGCTGCATTCCGCCGCCTCTACTTCATAGGCTGCACTCCGCCACCTCTACTTCATAGACCGCACTCCGCTGTCTCTACTTCATAGGCCGCACTCTGCCGCCTCTACTTCGTACACTGCACTCTGCCACCTCTCGGCCGCCTCTACTTCATAGGCTGCACTCCACTGCCTCTACTTCATAGCCTGAACTCTGCCACCTCTACTTCATAGGCCGCACTCCACTGCCTCTACTTCATAGGCCGCACTCCGCCGCCTCTACTTCATAGGTCGCAGTCCACCGTCTCCACTTTATAGTTCGCACTCTGCCGCCTCTACTTCATATGCTGCACTCCGCCACCTCTCTGCTGCCTTTACATCATAGACTGCGCTCCACCGCCTCTACTTCATAGGCTGCACTCCAGGCTGCACTCCGCTGCCTCTACTTCATAGACAGCACTCCGCCACCTCTTCTTCATAGGCAGCACTCCACCACCTCTACTTCATAGGCCACACTCCACTGCCTCTACTTCCTACACTGCACTCTGCCACCTCTCCGCCGCCACTATTTAATAGGCTGCACTCCTCCACCTTTACTTCATAGGCTACGCTCCGCCGCCTCTACTTCATATCCTGCACTCCAGGCTGCACTCCGCCGCCTCTACTTCATAGGCCGCACTCCGCTGCCTCTACTTCATAGGCAGCACTCCACCACCTCTACTTCATAGGCCACACTCCACTGCCTCTACTTCCTACACTGCACTCTGCCACCTCTCCGCCGCCACTATTTAATAGGCTGCACTCCGCCGTCTCTACTTCATAGGCCGCACTCTGCCTCCTCTATTTCCTACACTGCACTCCGCCACCTCTACTTCATAGGCCGCAGTCTGCCTTCACTCCTCTTCACTCCTTCATATGCTGCACTCCATTGCCTCTACTTCATAGCCTGCACTCTGCCACCTCTACTTCATAGGCCGCACTCTGCCACCTGTACTTCATAGGCCGCACTCTGCCACCTCTACTTCATAGGTCGCACTCTGCCGCCTCTACTTCATAGGCTGCACTCCGTTGCCTCTATTTCATAGGCTGCAATCTGCCGCCTCTACTTCATAGGTCGCACTCCGCCGCCTCCACTTCATAAGCTGCACTCTGCTGCCTCCACTTCATAGGCCGCACTCTGCCACCTCTGCTTCATAGGCCGCACTCCGCTGCTTCTACTTCATAGGCTACATTCCACCGCTCCTACTTCATAGGCTGCATTCCAACGCCTCTACTTCATAGGCCGCACTCCATCGCCACTACATCATAAGCTGCGCTCCGCCGCTTCTACTTCATTAGCTACACTACGCCGCCTCTACTTCATAGGCTGTACTCCTCCGACTCGACTTCATAGGCTGCACTCTGACGACTCCACTTCATAGGCTGCACTCCATCGCCTCTACTTTATAAGCAGCACTCCCTCCACTTCATAGGCTGCACTCCGCCGCCTCCACTTCACAGGCTGCACTCTGCCGCCTCTACTTCATAGGCTGCACTCCACCACCTCTACTTCATAGGCTGCATTCCGCCGCCTCTACTTCATAGGCTGCACTCCGCCACCTCTACTTCATAGGCCGCACTCCGCTGTCTCTACTTCATAGGCCGCACTCTGCCGCCTCTACTTCGTACACTGCACTCTGCCACCTCTCGGCCGCCTCTACTTCATAGGCTGCACTCCACTGCCTCTACTTCATAGCCTGAACTCTGCCACCTCTACTTCATAGGCCACACTCCACTGCCTCTACTTCATAGGCCGGACTCCGCCGCCTCTACTTCATAGGTCGCAGTCCACCGTCTCCACTTTATAGTTCGCACTCTGCCGCCTCTACTTCATACGCTGCACTCCGCCACCTCTCTGCTGCCTTTACATCATAGACTGCGCTCCACCGCCTCTACTTCATAGGCTGCACTCCAGGCTGCACTCCGCTGCCTCTACTTCATAGACAGCACTCCGCCACCTCTTCTTCATAGGCTGCACTCCTCCACCTTTACTTCATAGGCTACGCTCCGCCGCCTCTACTTCATATGCTGCACTCCAGGCTGCACTCAGCCGCCTCTACTTCATAGGCCGCACTCCGCTGCCTCTACTTCATAGGCAGCACTCCACCACCTCTACTTCATAGGCCACACTCCACTGCCTCTACTTCCTACACTGCACTCTGCCACCTCTCCGCCGCCACAATTTAATAGGTTGCACTCCGCCGTCTCTACTTCATAGGCCGCACTCTGCCTCCTCTACTTCCTACACTGCACTCCGCCACCTCTACTTCATAGGCCGCAGTCTGCCTTCACTCCTCTTCACTCCTTCATATGCTGCACTCCGTTGCCTCTACTTCATAGGCCGCACTCCGCCGTCTCTACTTCATAGGCTGCACTCTGCTGCCTCTACTTCCTACACTGCTCTCCGCCACCTCTCCGCTGCCTCTACTTCATAGGCTGCACTCCACCACCTCTACTTCATAGCCTGCACTCTGCCACCTCTACTTCATAGGCCGCACTCTGCCACCTGTAATTCATAGGCCGCACTCTGCCACCTCTACTTCATAGGTCGCACTCTGCCGCCTCTACTTCATAGGCTGCACTCCGTTGCCTCTATTTCATAGGCTGCAATCTGCCGCCTCTACTTCATAGGTCCCACTCCGCCGCCTCCACTTCATAAGCTGCACTCTGCTGCCTCCACTTCATAGCCCGCACTCTGCCACCTCTGCTTCATAGGCCGCACTCCGCTGCCTCTACTTCATAGGCTACATTCCACCGCTCCTACTTCATAGGCTGCATTCCAACGCCTCTACTTCATAGGCCGCACTCCATCGCCACTACATCATAAGCTGCGCTCCGCCGCTTCTACTTCATTAGCTACACTACGCCGCCTCTACTTCATAGGCTGTACTCCGCCGACTCAACTTCATAGGCTGCACTCCGACGACTCCACTTCATAGGCTGCACTCACCGCCTCTACTTTATAAGCAGCACTCCCTCCACTTCATAGGCTGCACTCCGCCGCCTCCACTTCACAGGCTGCACTCCGCCGCCTCTACTTCATAGGCTGCGCTCGGCCACCTCTACTTCATAGGCTGCACTCCAGGCTGCACACTGCGGCTTCTACTTCATAGACTGCACTCCGCTGCCTCTACTTCATAGGCTGCACTCCGCCGTATCTACTTCATAGGCCACACTCTGCCGCCTCTACTTCATAGGCTACACTCCGCCGCCTCTACTTCATAGACTGTACTCCACTGCCTCTACTTCATAGGCCACACTCCGCCGCCTCTACTTCATAGGCCGCAATCTGCCGCCTCTACTTCATAGGCCACACTCCACCACCTCTACTTGATAGGCTACATTCTGCCGCCTCTACTTCATTTTCCGCACTCCGCCGCCTCTACTTAATAGGCTGCACTCTGCAGCCTCTACTTCCTACACTGCACTCCGCCACCTCTCCGCAACCTCTACTTCATAGGCTGCACTCCCCCACCTCTACTTCATAGCCCGCACTCTGCCACCTCTACTTAATAGGCCGCACTCTGCCACCTGTACTTCATAGGCCGCACTCTGCCGCCTCTACTTCATAGGCCGCACTCTGCTGCCTCTACTTCATAGGCTGCATTCCACCGCTCCTACTTCATAGGCTGCATTCCAACGCCTCTACTTCATAGGCCGCACTCCACCGCCACTACTTCATAAGTTGCACTCTGCCGCTTCTACTTCATTTGCTACACTCCGCTGTAGTACTTGAAATTTTCATTCTCAGGGTAATATAACAAAGAACTTGGCAAAGAAGCTGAAATATGAAAAGACATCTTTATTAAACTCAAATGAGTGAGACTACATCACACAGAAGCCTTAGCAACTGAATGAGGCAGTCTCTCAGAATGGTCTTAGCTCAGACCTTTTAGACCATTTATTATGCCCTAGGCATGCAAGGGAGTTGTACCAGTCACATTCCTAAACAAATGAAAAAGCTAGAGAGGCAACAGGTGAGTAGCCTTTGGGGTTTTAGCAGGATATGAGCAAAACATTATAATTACAGGGTTTCATAAAGGTTACAGTTGACAAAGGTAAAAAGACCGGACAAAACCAACATTCTTCTTTAGACAAGCTGGACAAACCCATAATAAAAATGGTCACCTCCCCATCGTAAATAGACCATAAAAGCAGGAACAGAAACAGATAGGAATAGGATAAGGCATGTTTGTGTGTAATAAATATCTACAATGTCCTGTGCTCTGATCCTTAATCTTGATCAGCTAAAGGGCAGGAACTGGCTTGGCAAGGTCGGCCTCAGGCAATAGAGTCAGCTTTCGCCAGGTCATGCAGGAGTCAGCACAAACCCAAGCTAAGGTGTATGTGTCCTAAATACTTGTTCAGCCACAGTCAGGGCCTATGTAAAGGGCAACCACAAAATGGCTGCCATGCACAAAATGGAACCCAAGGGTTCAGAACAAGACCTTCAAATACACAGTGAATCCATTGGTGTAACATGACGCAAACACTCGTATTTGCTGAACTCACTGTTTACGGTTTGCTGTTACCAAAATCATAACAGAATCATGACATTTAAAACACAGGTTCAGAATTCACGGAACCACAGACCCTCCTTTTGCCCTTATATAGGCAATCGCTCAGTCTATATTTGCAACTGTGCCCAAAGTCCGTTATAAGCCTCTTTGGAAGGCTTCTATTGTCCATCAAATCTGCTTCCGTTGCCTTCTTCCGTGCTGGGCCTCTCAATTCAGGCCTCTTCGTGAGAAAAGTACTGCTTAGTTGGAGTGCCCTCCTGGCAAACACCCACAGCTCACTCGAAAGTCTCAATGTCTTAAGGCAATGCACCAGTGTCTCTCCTCTGTGGCAGACACTACAAACAATGTGCTCTTCATTGATCAAGGGCACAAATCATCTCGTGCAGATGCAAGCACTATTAATTGGGAAATAGCTCAAGCTCAGCAGCACTTTCAGACTCCAACACTCATTATTTAGTGTCAGAGGACGCTCAAGCTGCTCTTTCATGGGCACCACAATATAGTGCCTTTTTCCAAACTTGGATCCTCAGGTGTACTGCCTTTCCGCTGGAGCAAAGGAAAAGAGGTGTGTGGCCAAAACTCAGGCCAAGGGGCTCAAGGGATTGCACACTGTCAGAGGTTACCAGCACATGACAGGTAGAGAAATGAAACCTCAAACCAGCTCTGCCATCAACAACAGGAATCCTTCTCTTTAGCTCTTTTACACTGAAACTTTTTGGTTTTGTGATGTCCAACGCCATCTGATGGAGCAAGTACGATACCATACACTGGCGATCGCTGTCCAGCTTTGCTACTTTCTGGGTGCTGAGACTGTAGGGCCAAGACGTCCGTCTTTCATCTGTAGCTGTCACTGATGGGAATTAGGCTTAAATCAATGTTCTGCAGGTTATTATGACTTGATACCCGCAGAATCTAGTGATGTAGGAAGTGTGACACAGTTGTTAGTTTCCTTCAATTTAGTACAAAAACAGTTCATTGTTTTTAACAAGGGGACTGCAAGCAGGTGGTCTGCAATCTTTAAAGGAGTAGCCATACACCATGGGCATAGAATACAAATACAAAGGCAGAAGGGCAAAACAGGGTCTCTAGCATCTTCAATTGGGTTCTCTCCATTATTCTCTGCCATCTATAGCTACATGAGAATTCTATCTGAATGAATTTCCTCACACAGTGGCATTGTCTAATGGGGTAAACACATATTTTCCTCAATGATTAAGTCTAGGTGTTCCTCCTTATCTTAGAACATCTCAATAGAGAAATCACATGATACAGATTATCAGGGACATGTAAAAACTTTCACATCAGGTGCACTATGCAATACACAGGCTAATAGTCAAATGTGCAAACAAAAGACAAGAACTAGAGGGTCCTGATATTTGCATGATTAGAACACATCTGATCCCACCAAAAATTAAAGCAGCAGGAACAGAAGGGAACTGAAAACCAAATTAAAATAGACATTGATAATTCGTCATGTTCAAAAAGGTAAACGTAAGATATCTCCTATTGAGATGGAAAACTTGTCTTACTATAATATTGAGTCAGTTAACCAGTCTATCACTACCCTGACAGTCAGACTGGAAAACATTGAAGTAGGCCTAAGGAAAATTCTTGCAAACCAGTCTGGTCATACAAAAGGGAGTTATACATAACATGGGGGTCCCTGGTACATCACTGCAGTCTGGAAGTGTGAACCTGAACAATACACCTACAATGATAAATGGGCTGACTGGTGAAAGGAATACGGAAAAGGGAAATGGAACTAGGACACAACTAAAATCCCCAATAACTAAGCATGATGCGGCATTGGTCAGGGGAGAAGTAACAAAAGAAAAAAAAATCTATTGGAAGAACAAAAAGATTATTTGGGTGATAGTCAGGCATGTGACACAACACCAAGAGTACGGGTGTTACACAAAGGCCAAAGTTACACAAATTTTAACTCTACCGCAGGCGACTACACCAATACGGTAATCCTAGCTAATGTTCCAGTTCCTTCTTCAGGGAAAAATGAAAACCTGGTTTTCTTTTAAGGAACAAAAAGCCATTTGCTACTTAGGAAACAGAACATCATTAACTAATGTAATATAGAAAGTAGGCCACCTTGAGTCACAGATCTATAATTTCATCCTTAGGTCCAATCAAGGATACATAAATGTAAGGCTGCCTGTTCCTTTAAGGGAAGAGGCAGTAACGTGACTAACTGCAGGTGACACACTTTGATCTCTTTTGTTTTCTGTAATACCATTATAGCCAATTTAGACATGCACTGGTAAAGTGCTGCCTGTCTTCCTCACAGTATGAAAACCATATCTGTGAAATTTATTATTATACCAAATCCACCCAACTGTTATGTAACGATACATATTGTCATACGCATCCCTTCACAACACAGGGGAACTTGTAATAGTATAAAAGCAACAACATAAAACAAAACATACAAAAAATAAAAAAAAATGCACAAATAAAAAAAAATGCACATGTCAAGCCATCAGATATACTCGCTGTATATCAAGCACAAGAAGCATAGACAAAACAATAGCATATGTGAATAAGCGGTGACACACAACACCATGTCATGTACTTTATGCACTGTACCCAATATTTGGGCCTGTTTAATTTGTCAGGTTTAAAATCCTTACCCTCCTTTTGACAGTAGATCACCAGGCAATGGAAATCCGCTGTCAAATATAACTTTACTGTCTCTCTTCTAACATACAGGGCCAGCAAGAACAATTCATGATAGGACCAAATACACAAAAATAAATTTCCATTACTTAACTGTTACCCTCTTGTCAGTCACCTTGCAACATCAAGCCACCTTAGTTTTACCTTTCTAAAAGTAAAAATTGTTACATTGACACTCCATATTAATTTGGCACCTACAATTTCCACTGTGAAAAATAATTCTTAATTGGCAAATCGTTCTCACTTTGTAGCCTTCAAAATTTTAGAAAAGGGAGGCATCTTATTTTCTGTCTAAGACTTAATGCAACACTTCGTTTTCTGTCAAATAAAAGCAACTAGCAGGCATTATTTTTTTTTTTTAGAGCGGAGACACAAATGTATCAGTTCTGCAGAGCATTTAACATGATGTTAGGACTTTCAAAGAAACCCTTTTTTTTATATTATCTCTTTGGAATTAAGTTCTTTAATTGTATTGATGTTCTTATGGAGAAACCAGAAACCCCACCTTTAGAGGCCCGTTTAGCAAGGTCATTCTGCATTCCACAGAGACAAGGCCCAAATTTAAAAGGTCACAAATGTCAACATGACAGCCTTCTCCATTGTTTACAGGGAAACAAAAGATAGCATCTCAGCGCGGCTTGAGCCAGCCTCTGCAGCTCCTAGCTTCTGCCACTCTGAATCTGTCAAATACAGTAGGCCTTCCTAATTCCTCCTAACCTGCAATAATTCACTCTATTTTGAAAAATAATTTCTCCTTTTTAGGCGCTAAAAATTATCTCTACTTCCAGTTTATTAAACTACATTTACTGTGAATAATTCACAAAACCTAATAACACACATACCAGTTTTTAGAATAAATGCTTGTTGCAATGGTACTTATTTCATCAACCTTAAATGGATCTCACTGGGCCATTAAAAAAACAAAAAACAAACCCCAAATGGGAACAATCCTGCAAATTCGTATTATACCTAAATGTATGCATTTACTAAAGCCTGAGACACTTTAAAAGCTACTCTGAATGAAAGAAAATGCAGTTAAACAGTGCTTTTGCCCAAAATCGACTTTGATATTTTAGGCATTAAAAAATGAATATCCTACAATTTTCTTGCATAATATGCATTACCAGAATGTCTATTACACAACCCATGAGTCAGCCATTAAAAATATTAACTTATACTTTATAGAAATGAGCTTGTTTGCTCCTGCGCCAAGGGAAAATTGCACATACAAATGTCATTTTAGCGGTGCAACATAACTTACATTAAATTTTAATGCTAGGAGGTCATAGTATAGGTATTACGCTTTATAAATATTAAAAAACGATTTTTGAAAGGCACTTATTTTTTAAATAATTTTTCCATAATTAATAATTTTCTTTTTTTTTTAAACCAATTATTCTTTTTTTTTGTGATAATTCCACATATAAAATCAAGCTGCATCCCTTGCCTATCATTTTTGGACACATTAACTCACAAGCCTAAGCGCATAAGCCTAACTTGAAACGCGTCACATTTTTGCGCCACTTTCATTTAAAAGGACGGTTATGCAAAATTCCACCCGTGTTTAACTGGGAAAGTGCTGGCTGAATGAACATTCCTATCAAATATACTGCAGCTGATCTATTGAATGTATTTTCTAATTTTATCCTTTAAGCATTTAACGGCAGTTTTGTATATGTGCACAATTGCTCATTCTATAAATTAAAGAGCAACATATAGCTATTTTAGCACATCCCATGGTTCATTTCTGGATTTTTTTCTAAGTTTCTACTTATATTAATTAACCAACATGTTACTTAACAGTCTGAAAACATCAAGAAGACCCACAAACACACATTGAGCTCATTTCAGACATAAACAGAAAGGGGTCAAACACTCAGGACACATAATACAGCGCGATTTAGCCATTTTTCATAAATAGCGCCGTCGCAATTTACTCACAGAACTGTTTGCAGATACTAGTTGTAAGTCATATTTACAAGAGAAAAGAAAACTTTTCTCAATAGTGTTCCAAAAACTGCAAAAACAGCGTCACAGACCTTTATTTCCAAGAATAGCGGACCCATACTTTATTAAACGTGATGGGGCCCACGCCGTGTTTAGAATAGAGCTCATAAGTTGGAGTTCACATCGGAGGTATCAGACATGAATCCTCCAATCGTGAATCCCTGTTGCAACAAAAACCAAACCAAGTACCAAATTTGCTATGATTAGGCATCTTCGCTCACTAACCGAGCTTCAAACTTCAAGGGGCTATCTCTATCGATACACTCGCAAATGTACGAGACGCTCGGTTTTTGAAAATTGCAATCTTCAAATAAAACTAAGGACCAATACTAAGAACCAAGAACCATAAACTAAGAACCAAAGGACCAAAGAACTAAGGACTGGGAGCGACCCACTTATACTTTGAAGTACTGGGTTTTTCAGAACCAACCCAGCGGTGCCAGGGGACACACCCGAAGACTTCGAGTTCTTCCTGTTTCAGACCACAGAAACACAGAGTCTTCTAGGTGAAGTCAAAGATCGTATTTATTGGCTGCAGACCAATCACAGGTATCCGAGAAGTACAACACGATGTATGTTCTCAGGAGACTGCGCCAAACCAAAAACCAGTCTTTTCTTATATACAGAATATTACGCTCTGGGCAACACCGCCCCTACTTTACAAGAGGTCGTTCACATATTTTCGCTTCAAAGAAAGAGCACAGTCATGATGACAATCCCACATTTCAGCTTGGTCAGCACATAATTATTTACCCAGCGAGGCTCAGAACCCTCATCAGATATCAGCAGACCCCAATAAAACGGACACCTCCTACTCGTAAAACAAGCCATAAAGTAGGAAACAGAGTCAGGTGTGAAAGAGATTGGTCAGGGTTCGTGTGGGAAGAACGACTTTATGATGTGTCTAGCCCTGATGCTAATCCCATACGGCCGCAGTAAAAAGGAACCGGCCGGGCAGGACTGTCCTCGGGCAGCGGAGTCAGTTTGCACAGGTCACAAGGAAGTCACAGAAAGATTGCGTGTCCTTTAGGCCTAGGCATGGCCTCAATGCGCAGCCTATGTGAGGGCAACCACAAAATGGTTACCCTTTTAAAATGGAACCCGAGGGTTCGATATGTAGTATCGTATACATGGTGAATTCATCGGTGAAACATGACGAAAACACTCATACATACCGCATTAGTCATTTGTGGTCTGTGATACCAAAATCGGCAGGGTAGGACCATGCTACCAACATGGTTCAGAAATTTACAGTACCACAGACCCTCCTTTTGCCCTTACATAGGCAATAACTATACTTATACTAATCTGAGTCCAGGTCTATATTCATAAGGCCATGGAGATGTTGCTGTAGCATCATCCTATTGCTCACCTCGTCCCTTGATACAGGTCTCCTTACACATGATGTAACATAGAGGCTACACATTACAGGAGCACACTGTACACATAGACAGAACAGGAAAAGAATGGCTAAGATCGTCCCAGTGACTATTAGAATCTTCCATCCCCAAGCTGATATCAGTCCCCAGAACCACCCCATCATCGACCAATCTCCTTTATCCACGTGAATGGATTCGGAAATCTTATGCAGTTTGGAAATGGCCTGATAGACTGTCGGAGCGGTATCTGGTATGAAAATACAGCAGCTTGATTGGATAACCTTACATACCCCACCACGGTCTGCAAGTATGACATCTAGAACCATACGGTTCTGCAACATCATGAGGCGATCCGCTTGGAGCTCAGCTGTCAAGTTACCAAGGGCACCAGCCGTTACATTAACAGTGGTTTCCACTACACGAGTCAGTTGTCTCAGGTTCCTACTATTGACCATTGGTCCCCAAAACGGCAGAAAACCCAGGAAAAAGTCTTCCGCTTCCTGACCGGCAGTATCCTCCTTACTAACAATGCCTCTCACAACTCTGGTCTTGTGATAATCAGAGGCGGCAGTAAATGTCGGCGGTAGCAAATTTGCAACATAACACGTGCCCGAGAAATCAGGGGGCAACCATGTATATGCTCGATCATTACAAACAAAGTATGTACCCGTGGCAGCCAAAAACGCAGGGGAAAACTGTGATGGGAAAATGTACGTTTCAGCACAGTCACTCTTCCCTAATTGAGCTCTTGGATTCTGACCATTACCTTGCAAACAGAACCGACCTATGTGGGGTACGACCCAAATCGGAGATGAACTTTTACTCTGTTTCTCGCCCAGACTAATGCTATACCCTGTCGCGTACCAACCCACATAAGCTCGCAACTCATCCTTGGGGATAGATGAATATGCAGTGATATCTCTACTCATATCAGCAACTCCTCTCATCAAGGCTTTATTGTTCGTGCTAGGTCTAATGGAACGTGGTGGTCGCGGGGAGTAGGTTTCAAGCGCAAAAAGAAACATAGTCTGGAATGCCCATGATGACCCATTATAGCTAAACGGCAGCACTAGATATGGGATGCCCTTATTAATGGTATGCGGCATCAAACCACACACCCAGCAATTTGTCATATTCATAACTAGTCGGTGCTGGTGCAGAAGTTGAATAAACGAATTGTTTACGAACTCAGAACGTCTAGCTTGTTCGTGTTCAGGCAGAGGGTAGAAAGAGTGTGAGGAAACAGTAGGAGGAGGTATGGGCTGTATAGTGGGTGCAAACGGCACTTAAAAAGACAATAATACATAACCTACAGAAAACATCATCATACTAAATAGGACAAACAGACATAATATTACAAAAAGTTTGCTATTCATTACTTTACATATTCTGCTCTTAAAATGTATTTCCTCAGCGGGTCTCTTCATCTCGATAAACTCCATCCTCTAATCGTACTGTTCGCGGCGGATGAGTATCTTCTGCTAAGGAGTACACCTGTCAGTCCAGGGAACGCCCTAGACCAACCAGACTGTTGACCTAACGCCTCCGGCTTGTACCCCAAAGTCTTGGCACCGCGACCCTACAGCTGAACCCGGATGGCGGTTCGAAAAAGCAAAAATAAGAAAGTTTCTCAGATGGAAGAGAGAGCTGCACTTCCAAAAAAATATATAAAAGAAAAAGAATTTTTATTTGTCCATAGTTCTCGGCCTCAAATTGTAGCGACTTCTTGTAGGTACTGTTTGGTCTTGAAACAAGAGTTCAGGCTCTGTAGTGTCCAATCGAATTGACGGTGGCACAGCTTCTTGCAAAATGTCATCGCTTTCCTTCTGAGAAAGCGTTCCTTTTACTCGTGCATCGCTAAAGGGCAGAAAACGAGGCACAGTCTCAGTCTCTGAGTCAGCGATCCCTTTCTGGACCCACTGGTCGTAGGGCAAAGGCAAAGGGACCCTCTTGCAGTGAATGCCGTGTATCCAGTTCTTTTTCCCTTTTACTCGAACAGACGATCTCGTGGAAAGAAGGACGAGATGGGGGCTGGTCCAATGGGGCTCATCATTCTTTGTTCTTTTGAAGTTTTTGACCAGCACCCATGATCCAGTATTGATAGGATGTCCTGGAGCTTCAGAGACCTGAGGCAGAGTATCATGCACCTGTTGGTGTAAAACACGCAATTTAGCCGTCAATTCATACAGGTAATCAAGCAGTACTGGATGTTCAATCTCGCTGAATTTTGTAGGCCTTGGCACTCCCCATATATTGGCCGGGCGGCCAAACACGATCTCGTACGGACTAAGTCCCACTCGTGAATGCACAGTCATTCTCGTTGATAGGAGTGCTAAGGGCAGAGCGTCAGGCCATTTAAGACCAGAACTCGTTTGGATCTTGGCTAATTTGAGCTTCAATGTGCCATTGTAACACTCTACTAGTCCAGCTGATTGGGGGTGATTTGCAGCGTGGATTTTCTGCTTTATACCTAGTCCCTCACATACATTCTTCATCACTCGTCCCACAAATTCACTCCCATGATCACTCCATACCATTCTTGGCATTCCAAACCTAGGGAAAAATTCCTTGACAAGGGCTTTAGCTGTGGATAAGGCAGTATTGTCTTTTAGGGGATAGGCTTCTATCCACCTTGAAAAAGCGCAGACAAAAACAATTACATACTTCAAATTGTTGCACCTTTTCATGTGGATGAAATCCAGCTGCAAAACCTCAAACGGATACGTTGGAGGCGCAAAATGACCAGCTGGAGTTGGGGTTCCCCTACCAGGATTGTATTTCAAGCATACCATGCAATTTTTGACCACATTCTCTGCACACTTGGGAATCCCAGCATTCTGCCATACTGGAGCTAACAACTTACAAATCCCTTTCACACTGATATGCGCCATTCCATGTGCCATCGTGACCACTGGAAGCACATATGCATCAGGTAACAACCATCGCCGGTGCTCTGACAAATCAACCCAACAACCATTTTCATCCAATTTACCCTTACTTTCTTTCCACATACTCAATTCTTTCTCTGTGGCTTCAGCTTGAAGGGACTTCACACTCTCAATCGTGTCTTCACACATTCCAACATCACCAACCCATCTTGCAGGGCCTGCAACATACATTCGATTCGTCACATCTTTTGCTGTTTCTTTCGCGATTTTGTCAGCAAATGCATTACCACGACCAACATCATCAATAAACTTCTTGTGTGCACTGCATTTCACAATCGCAACTTGTAATGGCAAGGTCAACGACTCAAGGAGATCATTCACCAACTGACCATTCTGAATCTTAGTTCCATGCGAAGTCAGGAACCCACGTTCTTTCCACAAGCGCCCAAAACTATGGGCCACGCCAAAGGCATACTGACTGTCAGTATATATGTTCACTTTCATTCCTTTCGACAACATGCATGCTCTTGTAAGTGCTATTAATTCTGCTGCTTGAGCCGAATTATGTGGTATACGTGCAGTTTCAACAATCGTGTGCAAAGTCGTAACAGCATATGCAGCAGTCGTATCACCATTCGGAAGCTTGAAGCACGAGCCATCCACCCATAAGGTATCATCACACTCAACCAGGGGAGTATCTTTAAGATCCACCCTCCCTTTTGTTTCTTCTTCTGTTCTGAACAGACAATCATGCTGTTCAATCTCATCTGTGTCTGCTGAAATCGGTAATAAAGTAGCTGGATTCAACGTGTTGCACCTCTTTATGTGCACATGACTCGCTAGCAGTGTCAACTCATAACCTGACAATCGGGCACTAGTTAAGTGCTGTGTCTTGGTCCTGTTTAATAACGTGTCCACTTCGTGTGGAGCCATCACGATCAATGTGTTGTTCATTACTAACCCAGCAGACTGTCGAATAGAAACAGCTGCTGCCGCTGTGGCTCTCAAACAACTTGGCAATGCCTTGGCTACCGGATCCAAAATTGAAAAAAATACGCGCATGGACGGACGCTGTCTGTCTCCAAAAGACTGTGTCAGCACTGACAACACACAACCTTCTTTCTTGTGAACATACAATGTAAAAGGTTTACTGTAGTCGGGGGTACCCAACACAGGAGCCGAACATAATGCCTTACGTAATTCCGAAAAACTTTTCTGACACTCTTCAGACCATGGGACGGGATTCGGTGTATCTTTACATGTTAATGCTATCAAAGGTTTTGCCAGCAAAGAAAAACTCAGGATCCATTGCCTACAGTATGAAGTAATACCCAAGAAAGCACACACTTCTCTCTGTTTTCTTGGCACGCTCAATTGTGCAATGGCCTGAATTCTTTCTGGGGTCAGTTTCCTTCCCTCCTTCGACAAGAGATGACCTAAGTAGGTCACTTCTTGTCGACAATATTGCAGTTTTGAGAGAGACACTTTGTGATGAAAGGCAGACAAATGACGCAACAATGACAATGTAGCTTCTTTATAAATCTCTTCAGTATCCGCGGCGATTAGTAAATTGTCAACATACTGAATAAGGGTAGCACCACTAGGTAAGACAATTGCATCAAGCTGCGCCTTTAAAGCCTGACTGTATATGGATGGACTTTCACAGTAGCCCTGTGGGGCGCATTTAAAGCGGAAGCTGCGACCTCCTAAACTAAAACCAAAAATATCCCTGCTTTCCTCTGCAATCGGAATGCTAAAGAAAGCATTCTTTAACCCCTTCGATGCTCATGACGGAACGGTTCCGTCATGAGCATCGGTTGAGCTGTGCTCATGACGGAACCGTTCCGTCATGACCACGCCCGCGCTAGAACCCTTCAGCACCGCGGGGGAATCCGCGCAGCGCTGAAGGGGTTAAATCAATCACTGAGAACCAAGCAGCGGAAGCTGGGATCATAGTTAACAAGGCAGTTATATCAGGGACAACTGGAAACTGTGGCACAACTATCTTATTGACCTCTCTAAGATAGATCACAAATCTGTAAACAGGTGGCTGAGAAGGGTCAGTACGTTTTAAAACAGGCAAAACCGGACTATTGCAAACGTTGGCTCTTGTATCTTCAATTACATCCTTTTCATTCAAGTCATAGATGATCGCTAACAACGCTTTCTCACCTTCATTAGAGATCTTGTACTGGGGAATGCGTGGCAATTTAACATTGGCTTTCAAAGTGACCACATATGGTGGTATTTCCAAGAGACCCACATCGTTAGGACCAGTAGCCCAAAGGACATCCGGAAGAGACGACAATTCAGCTGGCAGTTTATTCTTCGATAAATACATTGTAGAAATCACTTCCCTACCCAGTGTAAGTTGTACTCCCGAGGGGGAACAATATAATGTTGCATGTAATCTCTTTAACAAATCCAATCCTAACAGGTTTTCACCACATCCTGTCGCTAGGATGAGGGGTGCTTTCAGCTCACAAGGTCCAACAGAAAGGGGCATAGGACTAGAGATCGGGTTCCTAAACGGGGCGCCAGAAAAACATACTGAAACATTCATTTCGCCAGACAAAGGCGCGCCAGGGAGTTTTGAGTGCATAATTGAACTCTTTGCAACACCAGTATCCAACAGAAAAGGCTCTGATACACCCGCTGTAGTCACCTTGACATACGGTCCACTCTGGTCCACTGGCACTGAAACAACTCCCTCTCTCTGTCTATAGCTGTCCTAGTAATCATCACCTTCCGCATTTCCATCTTCTGCATAATAGTCGTTCTTATAGTACTGAGCTGTCCCACCAGTTACATTGGCCTGCTGATCAAAACTGTTCATCGTATTTTGAGGCGGAAGAGGACGCGCGTTCTGGGGAACGTTCCCACGCCCTCTACCTCTAGGAGCTTGCTGACCACCTCTACCTCTCGCGCCATAAGCATTATTCGTGCGCTGCAACAATATAGGACAACTATACTTAAAATGACCTTCTTGTTTGCAATACGAACACTGATTGGGACCCACAGGAACACGCGGTTGGGAATACCCGAACCTTTGCGAGTTACTCTGGAACTGTTGGGGTTGTTGATAGTTACTCTGACCTTGCTTATAGTTATTCTGATCTCCACGTGGCGGGTAAGCCTGCTGTAAAAGAACCTTCGTCTTTAATTCTTTTGTTTTCTTGTCTGCTCTATCCTTCTCATCTTTATCCCTATGTTTGTAATACTGTGCAGTAGCCAGTATTTGCGCTGATGAGGAAACAGCCCAAGAACTCTCTGAATCTTTTAATTTCTTACACAACTCGGGAAGCAAATTATGCACAAATTTATCAACAAATAACCGTTGACCACCTTCCGTACTCATGTCTTGACCACTGTGGTCGATAAATGTTTCTTCAAACCTGGTGAAGAAATCAGACACTGTTTCGTCTTTCTTTTGTTTGGATGTGGATAATTTATCCCAATTCACACGCATCGCCGGCATTAAAGTCTTCATGTAGGAAATAATTCTACCAGGGAGTTCTGCTACTAAGGGCTCAGGTTTCGCACCACCAACTTGTCTAGTGTCTGTAGCAGTGATATTAGCCCATGTGCCACCTAGTTCTGCAGCATGATCTGTATTACGAATCAACCCCCATAAAGGCTGCGGAACGATATTCCCGAACAACATATCTATGTCAGCTAGGTTCATGACACACGATTCTGCAGTCTGTGATAACTCCTTATAATATCCTGCGGGGTTTTTACGGGGGTCAGGCAATGTCTGTTTAAGGGCTAAAACTTCTGATCGCTTCCAAGGAACGTGTACCCAAACACGCTGGAAATGAGCTGGCATAGCAGCAATACCGTTAGCGGCATCAGCCGCAACCGCGTCCTTCCATACCGGAGGGACTTCTCTCATAGCATAGGGTATTGTTTAACCTTCCTATCAGAGGAGTCATGTTCAAACAGTGACTGAGAAGGACCCTCGATCCTAAAAGACAATAATGTCGCAACTGCTTTCTCAACGTCGGGACCCACAATCATACCTTTTCCGAATTCAAACCGTACATGACACAATTCCTGCGGGCTTAAGTCCAAACCATGATCTTCCAATTCCTCACAGAGGAATTCACACATTTTCTTGAAAACGTATCTCTGTTTTGGTGCTTCCCATTGATGAAAAACATTTACAACAGACTCTACATCATATCTTGAAGGAAAAACAATCCATTTATATGCCATGCGGTCTAATACTTCTTTCTCTTCAGAACCTGGCAGCTGACTACGGAACTGCGTACGTTGTGAACCAGGGGTCGTACTAGATGACCCGAAGAGAGGCGATATAAAACTAGTGACCGCACTAGCTATTCGTTGTCGTGTAGAAGGAGAAGTTGAGGCAAGAACAGTGGGTAAGACAGAGGGAAGAAAAACGGGTGCAGATACGGGTACAGGGGTCGTATCAGGAAGAGCGCCGAGGGAGGCAGCTGATGTACTAGGAAAAGTCGCAGGAAGCGCAGAAGAGATAGGCAGCAAAACCGGCGGCCCTTGAGAGGGCTGCGCCGTGGGCATAGGAGCCGGATGAGGAGGAGCTGGCGGCTGCGGGAAAGCTTGCGGCAAATTAACTGTAGGCCATACATTTAAAGGCTGCGGAGGCGCTGTAGCACTCTGCGCATACGGGGGTGGCGAACTCAGCAAATGTGACATTAGGGGATCTTTCTCCTTTTCTTTTGACGCATCTTGCTGAAGGGGCGGCAAAACTGGGTAGCATTTATCAATCACTAATTTACGTTGCCTGCGCAACTGCTCATTCATCTGTTCTTCTTCATTGTCTTTAAACTGTAAGGTTGCTTGCATTATCGACATACCTTTTTCTCTTTTATTCTTCTTCGCTATTTTGATTTCTTTCTGCTTGGCTTCCTTTCGCCATAGGCGGAAAGAATCAAACATCGCCGGCCGGGCTTTCTTTATAAATAATTTAACTTCTAAGTTATCTAGGATTTCTGTGTCGAAACTACCATTTTGGGGCCATTTTAAAACACCATCCTTCCTGGTGTATCGGATCCATACTTCATTATACGCAATGGGGCCCACGCCATGTTTCACATAAAGCTCATACGTTGGAGTTCCAATTGGAAGAACCGAACACGAATCCTCTAATCGGGAGTCCCTATTACAACCCAAACAAAACAAATTTCCAAATATACTAGAACCAGTCATCGTCGCTCACTAGTCTAGTTTCAAACTTCAAAGGATTATCGAATACGATAGTCTCGTGAATACACAAGTCCTTCGGCTTTGGCACTTGCGAGTTCCAAATCAAAGCGATCCCAAAGGGATACCAAACTAAGAACTGGGAGACGCTCCACTTATACTTAACTGAGGTATCAATGACGTCATCAGAAGACTCGTTAAATCGTTTCGGTCTACCAAATCATCAAGGGTCCAAAACAGGGCGATAGTCAGGGCAGCAGTCCTTTGTAGCCGTCGGGACGCGGAGAACCTCACAGTAAAGACTTTCGGACCACGTCGACATGCAGGGGTCGATGAAGTGGCGGCCTTCCTCCAGAATTTTCACACGAAGCTCCTCACGAACCTCTGGCTTGGACCGGTACCGCTGAAATCGCCCCACGTTGGGCGCCAACTGAAGTACTGGGTTTTTCAGAACCAACCCAGCGGTGCCAGGGGACACACCCGAAGACTTCGAGTTCTTCCTGTTTCAGACCACAGAAACACAGAGTCTTCTAGGTGAAGTCAAAGATCGTATTTATTGGCTGCAGACCAATCACAGGTATCCGAGAAGTACAACACGATGTATGTTCTCAGGAGACTGCCCCAAACCAAAAACCAGTCTTCTCTTATATACAGAATATTACGCTCTGGGCAACACCGCCCCTACTTTACAAGAGGTCGTTCACATATTTTCGCTTCAAAGAAAGAGCACAGTCATGATGACAATCCCACATTTCAGCTTGGTCAGCACATAATTATTTACCCAGCGAGGCTCAGAACCCTCATCAGATATCAGCAGACCCCAATAAAACGGACACCTCCTACTCGTAAAACAAGCCATAAAGTAGGAAACAGAGTCAGGTGTGAAAGAGATTGGTCAGGGTTTGTGTGGGAAGAACGACTTTATGATGTGTCGAGCCCTGATGCTAATCCCATACGGCCGCAGTAAAAAGGAACCGGCCGGGCAGGACTGACCTCAGGCAGCGGAGTCAGTTTGCACAGGTCACAAGGAAGTCACAGAAAGATTGCGTGTCCTTTAGGCCTAGGCATGGCCTCAATGCGCAGCCTATGTGAGGGCAACCACAAAATGGTTACCCTTTTAAAATGGAACCCGAGGGTTCGATATGTAGTATCGTATACACGGTGAATTCATCGGTGAAACATGACGAAAACACTCATACATACCGCATTAGTCATTTGCGGTTCGCTGATACCAAAATCGGCAGGGTAGGACCATGCTACCAACATGGTTCCGAAATTTACAGTACCGCATCTTCAACTAAAGCAGATGGAGAAAAAGTCTCTTCATTACCTGCCTACACAAATTGCAATTCGCGTATACAAACCTATCAAAGCTATACCAAACAAATAGTTGTCAAAATTCTAACTGCCAAGTTCTAAATGACCTAACAGTCCTTTTTAAAAATACTTATGCCAAAAAGGTTTTCAGTCAGGAGTGACATCTTTTGGAGAGTCAAAGTCAGAAAGATCAGAGATATACTGGGCCGCAGAGACAAAGAATCCCCCAGAACCTCTGTGCACAGAGTCCCTGCTTAGTGGATTTCTGTCCTGTTCTCCCCAGTAGATTTCTGTCCTCTGACAAGATCGCTCCTCCAGATAGCCACTTCTGATGATGCCGCCGTTGTTGGGCGCGATCTGTAGTACTTGAAATTTTCATTCTCAGGGTAATATAACAAAGAACTTGGCAAAGAAGCTGAAATATGAAAAGATATCTTTATTAAACTCAAACGAGTGAGACTACGTCACACAGAAGCCTTAGCAACTGAATGAGGCAGTCTCTCAGAATGGTCTTAGCTCAGACCTTTCATACCATTTATTATGCCCTAGGCATGCAAGGGAGTTGTACCAGTCACATTCCTAAACAAATGAAAAAGCTAGAGAGGCAACAGGTGAGTAGCCTTTGGGGTTTTAGCAGGATATGAGCAAAACATTATAATTACAGGGTTTCATAAAGGTTACAGTTGACAAAGGTAAAAAGACCGGACAAAACCAACATTCTTCTTTAGACAAGCTGGACAAACCCATAATAAAAATGGTCACCTCCCCATCGTAAATAGACCATAAAAGCAGGAACAGAAACAGATAGGAATAGGATAAGGCATGTTTGTGTGTAATACATATCTACAATGTCCTGTGCTCTGATCCTTAATCTTGATCAGCTAAAGGGCAGGAACTGGCTTGACAAGGACGGCCTCAGGCAATAGAGGCAGCTTTCGCCAGGTCATGCAGGAGTCAGCACAAACCCAAGCTAAGGTGTATGTGTCCTAAATACTTGTTCAGCCACAGTCAGGGCCTATGTAAAGGGCAACCACAAAATGGCTGCCATGCACAAAATGGAACCCAAGGGTTCAGAACAAAACCTTTAAATACACAGTGAATCCATTGGTGTAACATGACGCAAACACTCGTATATGCTGAACTCACTGTTTACGGTTTGCTGTTACCAAAATCATAACAGAATCATGACATTTAAAACACAGGTTCAGAATTCACGGAACCACACCGCCGCCTCTACTTCATAGGCTGCACTCCGCCGACTCCACTTCATAGGCTGCACTCCGCCGCCTCTACTTTATAAGCAGCACTCCACTGCCTCCACTTCATAGGCTGCACTCCGCCGCCTCCACTTCACAGGCTGCACTCCGCCGCCTCTACTTCATAGGCTGCACTCCCCCAACTCTACTTCATAGGCTGCACTTCAGGCTGCACTCTGCCGCCTCTACTTCATAGACTGCACTCCGCTGCCTCAACTTCATAGGCTGCACTCCACCGCCTCTACTTCATAGGCCGCAATCTGCCACCTCTACTTCATAGGCCAGAATCTGCCTCCTCTACTTCATAGGCCGCACTCCGCTGCCTCTACTTCATAGGCCGCACACTGCAGCCTCTACTTCCTACGCTACACTCCTCCACCTCTCCGCAGCCTCTACTTCATAGGATGCACTCCGCTGCCTCTACTTCATAGGCCGCAAACTGCCACCTCTACTTCATAGGCCGAATTCTGCTACCTCTAAATCATAGGCCGCACTCCGCTGCCTCTACTTAATAGGCCGCACTCAGCCACCTCTACTTCCTACACTGCACTCCACCACCTCTCCACTGCCTCTACTTCATAGGCTGCATTCCACCGCCTCTACTTCATAGCCCGCAGTCTGCCACCTCTACTTCATAGGCCGCACTCCGCCGCCTCTACTTCATAGGCCGCAAACTGCCACCTCTACTTCATAGGCCGCACTCCACCACCTCTACTTCATAGGCTGCATTCCGCCGCCTCTACTTCATAGGCTGCACTCCGCCGCCTCTACTTCATAGGCCGCACTCCGCTGTCTCTACTTCATAGGCCGCACTCTGCCGCCTCTACTTTGTACACTGCACTCTGCCACCTCTCGGCTGCCTCTACTTCATAGGCTGCACTCCACCGCCTCTACTTCATAGCCTGAACTCTGCCACCTCTACTTCATAGGCCGCACCCCACCGCCTCTACTTCATAGGCTGCACTCCGCCGCCTCTACTTCATAGGTCGCAGTCCACCGTCTCCACTTTATAGTTCGCACTCTGCCGCCTCTACTTCATACGCTGCACTCCGCCACCTCTCTGCTGCCTTTACTTCATAGACTGCACTCCACCGCCTCTACTTCATAGGCTGCACTCCAGGCTGCACTCCGCTGCCTCTACTTCATAGACAGCACTCCGGCACCTCTTCTTCATAGGCTGCACTCCGCCACCTTTACTTCATAGGCTACGCTCCGCCGCCTCTACTTCATATGCTGCACTCCAGGCTGCACTCTGCCGCCTCTACTTCATAGGCCGCACTCCGCTGCCTCTACTTCATAGGCAGCACTCCACCACCTCTACTTCATAGGCCACACTCCACTGCCTCTACTTCCTACACTGCACTCTGCCACCTCTCCGCCGCCACTACTTCATAGGCTGCACTCCGCCGTCTCTACTTCATAGGCCGCACTCTGCCTCCTCTACTTCCTACATTGCACTCCGCCACCTCTACTTCATAGGCCGCAGTCTGCCTTCACCCCTCTTCACTCCTTCATATGCTGCACTCCGTTGCCTCTACTTCATAGGCCGCACTCTGCCGTCTCTACTTCATAAGCCGCACTCTGCTGCCTCTACTTCCTACACTGCACTCCGCCACCTCTCCGCTGCCTCTACTTCATAGGCTGCACTCCACCACCTCTACTTCATAGCCTGCACTCTGCCACCTCTACTTCATAGGCCGCACTCTGCCACCTGTACTTCATAGGCCGCACTCTGCCACCTCTACTTCATAGGTCGCACTCTGCCGCCTCTACTTCATAGGCTGCACTCCGTTGCCTCTATTTCATAGGCTGCAATCTGCCGCCTCTACTTCATAGGTCGCACTCCGCCGCCTCCACTTCATAAGCTGCACTCTGCTGCCTCCACTTCATAGGCCGCACTCTGCCACCTCTGCTTCATAGGCCGCACTCCGCTGCCTCTACTTCATAGGCTACATTCCACCGCTCCTACTTCATAGGCTGCATTCCAACGCCTCTACTTCATAGGCCGCACTCCATCGCCACTACATCATAAGCTGCGCTCCGCCGCTTCTACTTCATTAGCTACACTACGCCGCCTCTACTTCATAGGCTGCACTCCGCCGACTCAACTTCATAGGCTGCACTCCGACGACTCCACTTCATAGGCTGCACTCCACCGCCTCTACTTTATAAGCAGCACTCCCTCCACTTCATAGGCTGCACTCCGCCGCCTCCACTTCACAGGCTGCACTCCGCCGCCTCTACTTCATAGGCTGCGCTCGGCCACCTCTACTTCATAGGCTGCACTCCAGGCTGCACACTGCCGCTTCTACTTCATAGGCTGCACTCCGCCGTATCTACTTCATAGGCCACACTCTGCCGCCTCTACTTCATAGGCTACACTCCGCTGCCTCTACTTCATAGACGGTACTCCACTGCCTCTACTTCATAGGCTGCACTCTGCTGCCTCTACTTCATAGGCCACACTCCGCCGCCTCTACTTCATAGGCCGCAATCTGCCACCTCTACTTCATAGGCCACACTCCACCACCTCTACTTGATAGGCTACATTCTGCCGCCTCTACTTCATTTTCCGCACTCCGCCGCCTCTACTTAATAGGCTGCACTCTGCAGCCTCTACTTCCTACACTGCACTCCGCCACCTCTCCGCAACCTCTACTTCATAGGCTGCACTCCCCCACCTCTACTTCATAGCCCGCACTCTACCACCTCTACTTCATAGGCCGCACTCTGCCACCTGTACTTCATAAGCCGCACTCTGCCACCTCTACTTCATAGGCCGCACTCTGCTGCCTCTACTTCATAGGCTGCATTCCACCGCTCCTACTTCATAGGCTGCATTCCAACGCCTCTACTTCATAGGCTGCACTCCACCGCCACTACTTCATAAGTTGCACTCTGCCGCTTCTACTTCATTTGCTACACTCCGCTGTAGTACTTGAAATTTTCATTCTCAGGGTAATATAACAAAGAACTTGGCAAAGAAGCTGAAATATGAAAAGACATCTTTATTAAACTCAAATGAGTGAGACTACGTCACACAGAAGCCTTAGCAACTGAATGAGGCAGTCTCTCAGAATGGTCTTAGCTCAGACCTTTTATACCATTTATTATGCCCTAGGCATGCAAGGGAGTTGTACCAGTCACATTCCTAAACAAATGAAAAAGCTAGAGAGGCAACAGGTGAGTAGCCTTTGGGGTTTTAGCAGGATATGAGCAAAACATTATAATTGCAGGGTTTCATAAAGGTTACAGTTGACAAAGGTAAAAAGACTGGACAAAACCAACATTCTTCTTTAGACAAGCTGGACAAACCCATAATAAAAATGGTCACCTCCCCATCGTAAATAGACCATAAAAGCAGGAACAGAAACAGATAGGAATAGGATAAGGCATGTTTGTGTGTAATAAATATCTACAATGTCCTGTGCTCTGATCCTTAATCTTGATCAGCTAAAGGGCAGGAACTGGCTTGGCAAGGTCGGCCTCAGGCAATAGAGTCAGCTTTCGCCAGGTCATGCAGGAGTCAGCACAAACCCAAGCTAAGGTGTATGTGTCCTAAATACTTGTTCAGCCACAGTCAGGGCCTATGTAAAGGGCAACCACAAAATGGCTGCCATGCACAAAATGGAACCCAAGGGTTCAGAACAAGACCTTCAAATACACAGTGAATCCATTGGTGTAACATGACGCAAACACTCGTATTTGCTGAACTCACTGTTTACGGTTTGCTGTTACCAAAATCATAACAGAATCATGACATTTAAAACACAGGTTCAGAATTCACGGAACCACAGACCCTCCTTTTGCCCTTACATAGGCAATCGCTCAGTCTATATTTGCAACTGTGCCCAAAGTCCGTTATAAGCCTCTTTGGAAGGCTTCTATTGTCCATCAAATCTGCTTCCGTTGCCTTCTTCCGCGCTGGGCCTCTCAATTCAGGCCTCTTCGTGAGAAAAGTACTGCTTAGTTGGAGTGCCCTCCTGGCAAACACCCACAGCTCACTCGAAAGTCTCAATGTCTTAAGGCAATGCACCAGTGTCTCTCCTCTGTGGCAGACACTACAAACAATGTGCTCTTCATTGATCAAGGGCACAAATCATCTTGTGCAGATGCAAGCACTATTAATTGGGAAATAGCTCAAGCTCAGCAGCACTTTCAGACTCCAACACTCATTATTTAGTGTCAGAGGATGCTCAAGCTGCTCTTTCATGGGCACCACAATATAGTGCCTTTTTCCAAACTTGGATCCTCAGGTGTACTGCCTTTCCGCTGGAGCAAAGGAAAAGAGGTGTGTGGCCAAAACTCAGGCCAAGGGGCTCAAGGGATTGCACACTGTCAGAGGTTACCAGCACATGACAGGTAGAGAAATGAAACGTCAAACCAGCTCTGCCATCAACAACAGGATTCCTTCTCTTTAGCTCTTTTGCACTGAAACTTTTTGGTTTTGTGATGTCCAATGCCATCTGATGGAGCAAGTACGATACCATGCACTGGCGATCGCTGTCCAGCTTTGCTACTTTCTGGGTGCTGAGACTGTAGGGCCAAGACGTCCGTCTTTCATCTGTAGCTGTCACTGATGGGAATTAGGCTTAAGTCAATGTTCTGCAGGTTATTATGACTTGATACCCGCAGAATCTAGTGACGTAGGAAGTGTGACACAGTTGTTAGTTTCCTTCAATTTAGTACAAAAACAGTTCATGGTTTTTAACAAGGGGACTGCAAGCAGGTGGTCTGCAATCTTCAAAGGAGTAGCCATACACCATGGGCATAGAATACAAATACAAAGGCAGAAGGGCAAAACAGGGTCTCTAGCATCTTCAATTGGGTTCTCTCCATTATTCTCTGCCATCTATAGCTACATGAGAATTCTATCTGAATGAATTTCCTCACACAGTGGCATTGTCTAATGGGGTAAACACATATTTTCCTCAATGATTACGTCTAGGTGTTCCTCCTTATCTTAGAACATCTCAATAGAGAAATCACATGATACAGATTATCAGGGACATGTAAAAACTTTCACATCAGGTGCACTATGCAATACACAGGCTAATAGTCAAATGTGCAAACAAAAGACAAGAACTAGAGGGTCCTGATATTTGCATGATTAGAACACATCTGATCCCACCAAAAATTAAAGCAGCAGGAACAGAAGGGAACTGAAAACCAAATTAAAATAGACATTGATAATTCGTCATGTTCAAAAAGGTAAACGTAAGATATCTCCTATTGAGATGGAAAACTTGTCTTACTATAATATTGAGTCAGTTAACCAGTCTATCGCTACCCTGACAGTCAGACTGGAAAACATTGAAGTAGGCCTAAGGAAAATTCTTGCAAACCAGTCTGGTCATACAAAAGGGAGTTATACATAACATGGGGGTCCCTGGTACATCACTGCAGTCTGGAAGTGTGAACCTGAACAATACACCTACAATGATAAATGGGCTGACTGGTGAAAGGAATACGGAAAAGGGAAATGGAACTAGGACACAACTAAAATCCCCAATAACTAAGCATGATGCGGCATTGGTCAGGGGAGAAGTAACAAAAGAAAAAAAAATCTATTGGAAGAACAAAAAGATTATTTGGGTGATAGTCAGGCATGTGGCACAACACCAAGAGTACGGGTGTTACACAAAGGCCAAAGTTACACAAATTTTAACTCTACCGCAGGTGACTACACCAATACGGTAATCCTAGCTAATGTTCCAGTTCCTTCTTCAGGGAAAAATGAAAACCTGGTTTTCTTTTAAGGAACAAAAAGCCATTTGCTACTTAGGAAACAGAACATCATTAACTAATGTAATATAGAAAGTAGGCCACCTTGAGTCACAGATCTATAATTTCATCCTTAGGTCCAATCAAGGATACATAAATGTAAGGCTGCCTGTTCCTTTAAGGGAAGAGGCAGTAACGTGACTAACTGCAGGTGACACACTTTGATAGTGATAGATCTCTTTTGTTTTCTGTAATACCATTATAGCCAATTTAGACATGCACTGGTAAAGTGCTGCCTGTCTTCCTCACAGTATGAAAACCATATCTGTGAAATGTATTATTATACCAAATCCACCCAACTGTTATGTAACGATACATATCGTCATACGCATCCCTTCACAACACAGGGGAACTTGTAATAGTATAAAAGCAACAACATAAAACAAAACATACAAAAAATAAAAAAAAATGCACAAATAAAAAAAAATGCACATGTCAAGCCATCAGATATACTCGCTGTATATCAAGCACAAGAAGCATAGACAAAACAATAGCATATGTGAATAAGCGGTGACACACAACACCATGTCATGTACTTTATGCACTGTACCCAATATTTGGGCCTGTTTAATTTGTCAGGTTTAAAATCCTTACCCTCCTTTTGACAGTAGATCACCAGGCAATGGAAATCCGCTGTCAAATATAACTTTACTGTCTCTCTTCTAACATACAGGGCCAGCAAGAACAATTCATGATAGGACCAAATACACAAAAATAAATTTCCATTACTTAACTGTTACCCTCTTGTCAGTCACCTTGCAACATCAAGCCACCTTAGTTTTACCTTTCTAAAAGTAAAAATTGTTACATTGACACTCCATATTAATTTGGCACCTACAATTTCCACTGTGGAAAATAATTCTTAATTGGCAAATCGTTCTCACTTTGTAGCCTTCAAAATTTTAGAAAAGGGAGGCATCTTATTTTCTGTCTAAGACTTAATGCAACACTTCGTTTTCTGTCAAATAAAAGCAACTAGCAGGCATTATTTTTTTTTTTAGAGCGGAGACACAAATGTATCAGTTCTGCAGAGCATTTAACATGATGTTGGGACTTTCAAAGAAACCCTTTTTTTTATATTATCTCTTTGGAATTAAGTTCTTTGATTGTATTGATGTTCTTATGGAGAAACCAGAAACCCCACCTTTAGAGGCCCGTTTAGCAAGGTCATTCTGCATTCCACAGAGACAAGGCCCTAATTTAAAAGGTCACAAATGTCAACATGACAGCCTTCTCCATTGTTTACAGGGAAACAAAAGATAGCATCTCAGCGCGGCTTGAGCCAGCCTCTGCAGCTCCTAGCTTCTGCCACTCTGAATCTGTCAAAGACAGTAGGCCTTCCTAATTCCTCCTAACCTGCAATAATTCACTCTATTTTGAAAAATAATTTCTCCTTTTTAGGCGCTAAAAATTATCTCTACTTCCAGTTTATTAAACTACATTTACTGTGAATAATTCACAAAACCTAATAACACACATACCAGTTTTTAGAATAAATGCTTGTTGCAATGGTACTTATTTCATCAACCTTAAATGGATCTCACTGGGCCATTAAAAAAACAAAAAACAAACCCCAAATGGGAACAATCCTGCAAATTCGTATTATACCTAAATGTATGCATTTACTAAAGCCTGAGACACTTTAAAAGCTACTCTGAATGAAAGAAAATGCAGTTAAACAGTGCTTTTGCCCAAAATCGACTTTGATATTTTAGGCATTAAAAAATGAATATCCTACAATTTTCTTGCATAATATGCATTACCAGAATGTCTATTACACAACCCATGAGTCAGCCATTAAAAATATTAACTTATACTTTATAGAAATGAGCTTGTTTGCTCCTGCGCCAAGGGAAAATTGCACATACAAATGTCATTTTAGCGGTGCAACATAACTTAAATTAAATTTTAATGCTAGGAGGTCATAGTATAGGTATTAAGCTTTATAAATATTAAAAAACGATTTTTGAAAGGCACTTATTTTTTAAATAATTTTTCCATAATTAATAATTTTCTTTTTTTTTAAAACCAATTATTCTTTTTTTGGTGATAATTCCACATATAAAAGCAAGCTGCATCCCTTGCCTATCATTTTTGGACACATTAACTCACAAGCCTAAGCGCATAAGCCTAACTTGAAACGCGTCACATTTTTGCGCCACTTTCATTTAAAAGGACGGTTATGCAAAATTCCACCCGTGTTTAACTGGGAAAGTGCTGGCTGAATGAACATTCCTATCAAATATACTGCAGCTGATCTATTGAATGTATTTTCTAATTTTATCCTTTAAGCATTTAACGGCAGTTTTGTATATGTGCACAATTGCTCATTCTATAAATTAAAGAGCAACATATAGCTATTTTAGCACATCCCATGGTTCATTTCTGGATTTTTTTCTAAGTTTCTACTTATATTAATTAACCAACATGTTACTTAACAGTCTGAAAACATCAAGAAGACCCACAAACACACATTGAGCTCATTTCAGACATAAACAGAAAGGGGTCAAACACTCAGGACACATAATACAGCGCGCTTTAGCCATTTTTCATAAATAGCGCCGTCGCAATTTACTCACAGAACTGTTTGCAGATACTAGTTGTAAGTCATATTTACAAGAGAAAAGAAAACTTTTCTCAATAGTGTTCCAAAAACTGCAAAAACAGCCTCACAGACGTTTATTTCCAAGAATAGCGGACCCATACTTTATTAAACGTGATGGGGCCCACGCCGTGTTTAGAATAGAGCTCATAAGTTGGAGTTCCCATCGGAGGTATCAGACATGAATCCTCCAATCGGGAATCCCTGTTGCAACAAAAACCAAACCAAGTACCAAATTTGCTATGATTAGGCATCTTCGCTCACTAACCGAGCTTCAAACTTCAAGGGGCTATCTCTATCGATACACTCGCAAATGTACGAGACGCTCGGTTTTTGAAAATTGCAATCTTCAAATAAAACTAAGGACCAATACTAAGAACCAAGAACCAAAAACTAAGAACCAAAGGACCAAAGAACTAAGGACTGGGAGCGACCCACTTATACTTTGAAGTACTGGGTTTTTCAGAACCAACCCAGCGGTGCCAAGGGACACACCCGAAGACTTCGAGTTCTTCCTGTTTCAGACCACAGAAACACAGAGTCTTCTAGGTGAAGTCAAAGATCGTATTTATTGGCTGCAGACCAATCACAGGTATCCGAGAAGTACAACACGATGTATGTTCTCAGGAGACTGCCCCAAACCAAAAACCAGTCTTTTCTTATATACAGAATATTACGCTCTGGGCAACACCGCCCCTACTTTACAAGAGGTCGTTCACATATTTTCGCTTCAAAGAAAGAGCACAGTCATGATGACAATCCCACATTTCAGCTCGGTCAGCACATAATTATTTACCCAGCGAGGCTCAGAACCCTCATCAGATATCAGCAGACCCCAATAAAACGGACACCTCCTACTCGTAAAACAAGCCATAAAGTAGGAAACAGAGTCAGGTGTGAAAGAGATTGGTCAGGGTTCATGTGGGAAGAACGACTTTATGATGTGTCTAGCCCTGATGCTAATCCCATACGGCCGCAGTAAAAAGGAACCGGCCGGGCAGGACTGTCCTCGGGCAGCGGAGTCAGTTTGCACAGGTCACAAGGAAGTCACAGAAAGATTGCGTGTCCTTTAGGCCTAGGCATGGCCTCAATGCGCAGCCTATGTGAGGGCAACCACAAAATGGTTACCCTTTTAAAATGGAACCCGAGGGTTCGATATGTAGTATCGTATACATGGTGAATTCATCGGTGAAACATGACGAAAACACTCATACATACCGCATTACTCATTTGTGGTTCGCTGATACCAAAATCGGCAGGGTAGGACCATGCTACCAACATGGTTCAGAAATTTACAGTACCACAGACCCTCCTTTTGCCCTTACATAGGCAATAACTATACTTATACTAATCTGAGTCCAGGTCTATATTCATAAGGCCATGGAGATGTTGCTGTAGCATCATCCTATTGCTCACCTCGTCCCTTGATACAGGTCTCCTTACACATGATGTAACACAGAGGCTACACATTACAGGAGCACACTGTACACATAGACAGAACAGGAAAAGAATGGCTAAGATCGTCCCAGTGACTATTAGAATCTTCCATCCCCAAGCTGATATCAGTCCCCAGAACCACCCCATCATCGACCAATCTCCTTTATCCACGTGAATGGATTCGGAAATCTTATGCAGGTTGGAAATGGCCTGATAGACTGTCGGAGCGGTATCTGGTATGAAAATACAGCAGCTTGATTGGATAACCTTACATACCCCACCACGGTCTGCAAGTATGACATCTAGAACCATACGGTTCTGCAACATCATGAGGCGATCCGCTTGGAGCTCAGCTGTCAAGTTACCAAGGGCACCAGCCGTTACATTAACAGTGGTTTCAACTACATGAGTCAGTTGTCTCAGGTTCCTACTATTGACCATTGGTCCCCAAAACGGCAGAAAACCCAGGAAAAAGTCTCCCGCTTCCTGACCGGCAGTATCCTCCTTACTAACAACGCCTCTCACAACTCTGGTCTTGTGATAATCAGAGGCGGCAGTAAATGTCGGCGGTAGCAAATTTGCAACATAACACGTGCCCGAGAAATCAGGGGGCAACCATGTATATGCTTGATCATTACAAACAAAGTATGTACCCTTGGCAGCCAAAAATGCAGGGGAAAACTGTGATGGGAAAATGTACGTTTCAGCACAGTCACTCTTCCCTAATTGAGATCTTGGATTCTGACCATTACCTTGCAAACAGAACCGACCTATGTGGGGTACGACCCAAATCGGAGATGAACTTTTACGCTGTTTCTCGCCCAGACTAATGCTATACCCCGTCGCGTTCCAACCCACATAAGCTCGCAACTCATCCTTGGGGATAGATGAATATGCAGTGATATCTCTACTCATATCAGCAACTCCTCTCATCAAGGCTTTATTGTTCGTGCTAGGTCTAATGGAACGTGGTGGTCGCGGGGAGTAGGTTTCAAGCGCAAAAAGAAACATAGTCTGGAATGCCCATGATGACCCATTATAGCTAAAAGGCAGCACTAGATATGGGATGCCCTTATTAATGGTATGCGGCATCAAACCACACACCCAGCAATTTGTCATATTCATAACTAGTCGGTGCTGGTGCAGAAGTTGAATAAACGAATTGTTTATGAACTCAGAACGTCTAGCTTGTTCGTGTTCAGGCAGAGGGTAGAAAGAGTGTGAGGAAACAGTAGGAGGAGGTATGGGCTGTATAGTGGGTGCAAACGGCACTTAAAAAGACAATAATACATAACCTACAGAAAACATCATCATACTAAATAGGACAAACAGACATAATATTACAAAACGTTTGCTATTCATTACTTTACATATTCTGCTCTTAAAATTTATTTCCTCAGCGGGTCTCTTCATCTCGATAAACTCCATCCTCTAATCGTACTGTTCGCGGCGGATGAGTATCTTCTGCTAAGGAGTACACCTGTCAGTCCAGGGAACGCCCTAGACCAACCAGACCGTTGACCTAACGCCTCCGGCTTGTACCCCAAAGTCTTGGCACCGCGACCCTACAGCTGAACCCGGATGGCGGTTCGAAAAAGCAAAAATACGAAAGTTTCTCAGATGGAAGAGAGAGCTGCACTTCTCAAAAAAAATATAAAAGAAAAAGAATTTTTATTTGTCCATAGTTCTCGGCCTCAAATTGTAGCGACTTCTTGTAGGTACTGTTTGGTCTAGAAACAAGAGTTCAGGCTCTGTAGTGTCCAATCGAATTGACGGTGGCACAGCTTCTTGCAAAATGTCATCGCTTTCCTTCTGAGAAAGCGTTCCTTTTACTCGTGCATCGCTAAAGGGCAGAAAACGAGGCACAGTCTCAGTCTCTGAGTCAGCGATCCCTTTCTGGACCCACTGGTCGTAGGGCAAAGGCAAAGGGACCCTCTTGCAGTGAATGCCGTGTATCCAGTTCTTTTTCCCTTTTACTCGAACAGACGATCTCGTGGAAAGAAGGACGAGATGGGGGCCGGTCCAATGGGGCTCATCATTCTTTGTTCTTTTGAAGTTTTTGACCAGCACCCATGATCCAGTATTGATAGGATGTGCTGGAGCTTCAGAGACCTGAGGCAGAGTATCATGCACCTGTTGGTGTAAAACACGCAATTTAGCCGTCAATTCATACAGGTAATCAAGCAGTACTGGATGTTCAATCTCGCTGAATTTTGTAGGCCTTGGCACTCCCCATATATTGGCCGGGCGGCCAAACACGATCTCGTACGGACTAAGTCCCACTCGTGAATGCACAGTCATTCTCGTTGATAGGAGTGCTAAGGGCAGAGCGTCAGGCCATTTAAGACCAGAACTCGTTTGGATCTTGGCTAATTTGAGCTTCAATGTGCCATTGTAACACTCTACTAGTCCAGCTGATTGGGGGTGATTTGCAGCGTGGATTTTCTGCTTTATACCTAGTCCCTCACATACATTCTTCATCACTCGTCCCACAAATTCACTCCCATGATCACTCCATACCATTCTTGGCATTCCAAACCTAGGGAAAAATTCCTTGACAAGGGCTTTAGCTGTGGATAAGGCAGTATTGTCTTTTAGGGGATAGGCTTCTATCCACCTTGAAAAAGCGCATACAAAAACAATTACATATTTCAAATTGTTGCACCTTTTCATGTGGATGAAATCCAGCTGCAAAACCTCAAACGGATACGTTGGAGGCGCAAAATGACCAGCTGGAGTTGGGGTTCCCCTACCAGGATTGTATTTCAAGCATACCATGCAATTTTTGACCACATTCTCTGCACACTTGGGAATCCCAGCATTCTGCCATACTGGAGCTAACAACTTACAAATCCCTTTCACACTGATATGCGCCATTCCATGTGCCATCGTGACCACTGGAAGCACATATGCATCAGGTAACAACCATCGCCGGTGCTCTGACAAATCAACCCAACAACCATTTTCATCCAATTTACCCTTACTTTCTTTCCACATACTCAATTCTTTCTCTGTGGCTTCAGCTTGAAGGGACTTCACACTCTCAATCGTGTCTTCACACATTCCAACATCACCAACCCATCTTGCAGGGCCTGCAACATACATTCGATTCGTCACATCTTTTGCTGTTTCTTTCGCGATTTTGTCAGCAAATGCATTACCACGACCAACATCATCAATAAACTTCTTGTGTGCGCTGCATTTCACAATCGCAACTTGTAATGGCAAGGTCAACGACTCAAGGAGATCATTCACCAACTGACCATTCTGAATCTTAGTTCCATGCGAAGTCAGGAACCCACGTTCTTTCCACAAGCGCCCAAAACTATGGGCCACGCCAAAGGCATACTGACTGTCAGTATATATGTTCACTTTCATTCCTTTCGACAACACGCATGCTCTTGTAAGTGCTATTAATTCTGCTGCTTGAGCCGAATTATGTGGTATACGTGCAGTTTCAACAATCGTGTGCAAAGTCGTAACAGCATATGCAGCAGTCGTATCACCATTCGGAAGCTTGAAGCACGAGCCATCCACCCATAAGGTATCATCACACTCAACCAGGGGAGTATCTTTAAGATCCACTCTCCCTTTTGTTTCTTCTTCTGTTCTGAACAGACAATCATGCTGTTCAATCTCATCTGTGTCTGCTGAAATCGGTAATAAAGTAGCTGGATTCAACGTGTTGCACCTCTTTATGTGCACATGACTCGCTAGCAGTGTCAACTCATAACCTGACAATCGGGCACTAGTTAAGTGCTGTGTCTTGGTCCTGTTTAATAACGTGTCCACTTCGTGTGGAGCCATCACGATCAATGTGTTGTTCATTACTAACCCAGCAGACTGTCGAATAGAAACAGCTGCTGCCGCTGTGGCTCTCAAACAACTTGGCAATGCCTTGGCTACCGGATCCAAAATTGAAAAAAATACGCGCATGGACGGACGCTGTCTGTCTCCAAAAGACTGTGTCAGCACTGACAATGCACAACCTTCTTTCTTGTGAACATACAATGTAAAAGGTTTACTGTAGTCGGGGGTACCCAACACAGGAGCCGAACATAATGCCTTACGTAATTCCGAAAAACTTTTCTGACACTCTTCAGACCATGGGACGGGATTCGGTGTATCTTCACATGTTAATGCTATCAAAGGTTTTGCCAGCAAAGAAAAACTCGGGATCCATTGCCTACAGTATGAAGTAATACCCAAGAAAGCACGCACTTCTCTCTGTGTTCTTGGCACGCTCAATTGTGCAATGGCCTGAATTCTTTCTGGGGTCAGTTTCCTTCCCTCCTTCGACAAGAGATGACCTAAGTAGGTCACTTCTTGTCGACAATATTGCAGTTTTGAGAGAGACACTTTGTGATGAAAGGCAGACAAATGACGCAACAATGACAATGTAGCTTCTTTACAAATCTCTTCAGTATCCGCGGCGATTAGTAAATCGTCAACATACTGAATAAGGGTAGCACCACTAGGTAAGACAATTGCATCAAGCTGCGCCTTTAAAGCCTGACTGTATATGAATGGACTTTCACAGTAGCCCTGTGGGGCGCATTTAAAGCGGAAGCTGCGACCTCCTAAACTAAAACCAAAAATATCCCTGCTTTCCTCTGCAATCGGAATGCTAAAGAAAGCATTCTTTAAATCAATCACTGAGAACCAAGCAGCGGAAGCTGGGATCATAGTTAACAAGGCAGTTATATCAGGGACAACTGGAAACTGTGGCACAACTATCTTATTGACCTCTCTAAGATAGATCACAAATCTGTAAACAGGTGGCTGAGAAGGGTCAGTACGTTTTAAAACAGGCAAAACCGGACTATTGCAAACGTTGCCTCTTGTCTCTTCAATTACATCCTTTTCATTCAAGTCATAGATGATCGCTAACAACGCTTTCTCACCTTCATTAGAGATCTTGTACTGGGGAATGCGTGGCAATTTAACATTGGCTTTCAAAGTGACCACATATGGTGGTATTTCCAAGAGACCCACATCGTTAGGACCAGTAGCCCAAAGGACATCCGGAAGAGACGACAATTCAGCTGGCAGTTTATTCTTCGATAAATACATTGTAGAAATCACTTCCCTACCCAGTGTAAGTTGTACTCCCGAGGGGGAACAATATAATGTTGCATGTAATCTCTTTAACAAATCCAATCCTAACAGGTTTTCACCACATCCTGTCGCTAGGATGAGGGGTGCTTTCAGCTCACAAGGTCCAACAGAAAGGGGCATAGGACTAGAGATCGGGTTCCTAAACGGGGCGCCAGAAAAACCTACTGAAACATTCATTTCGCCAGACAAAGGCGCGCCAGGGAGTTTTGAGTGCATAATTGAACTCTTTGCAACACCAGTATCCAACAGAAAAGGCTCTGATACACCCGCTGTAGTCACCTTGACATACGGTCCACTCTGGTCCACTGGCACTGAAACAACTCCCTCTCTCTGTCTATAGCTGTCCTAGTAATCATCACCTTCTGCATTTCCATCTTCTGCATAATAGTCGTTCTTATAGTACTGAGCTGTCCCACCAGTTACATTGGCCTGCTGATCAAAACTGTTCATCGTATTTTGAGGCGGAAGAGGACGCGCGTTCTGGGGAACGTTCCCACGCCCTCTACCTCTAGGAGCTTGCTGACCACCTCTACCTCTCGCGCCATAAGCATTATTCGTGCGCTGCAACAATATAGGACAACTATACTTAAAATGACCTTCTTGTTTGCAATACGAACACTGATTGGGACCCACAGGAACACGCGGTTGGGAATACCCGAACCTTTGCGAGTTACTCTGGAACTGTTGGGGTTGTTGATAGTTACTCTGACCTTGCTTATAGTTATTCTGATCTCCACGTGGCGGGTAAGCCTGCTGTAAAAGAACCTTCGTCTTTAATTCTTTTGTTTTCTTGTCTGCTCTATCCTTCTCATCTTTATCCCTATATTCGTAATACTGTGCAGTAGCCAGTATTTGCGCTGATGAGGAAACAGCCCAAGAACTCTCTGAATCTTTTAATTTCTTACACAACTCGGGAAGCAAATTATGCACAAATTTATCAACAAATAACCGTTGACCACCTTCCGTACTCATGTCTTGACCACTGTGGTCGATAAATGTTTCTTCAAACCTGGTGAAGAAATCAGACACTGTTTCGTCTTTCTTTTGTTTGGATGCGGATAATTTATCCCAATTCACACGCATCGCCGGCATTAAAGTCTTCATGTAGGAAATAATTCTACCAGGGAGTTCTGCTACTAAGGGCTCAGGTTTCGCACCACCAACTTGTCTAGTGTCTGTAGCAGTGATATTAGCCCATGTGCCACCTAGTTCTGCAGCATGATCTGTATTACGAATCAACCCCCATAAAGGCTGCGGAACGATATTCCCGAACAACATATCTATGTCAGCTAGGTTCATTACACACGATTCTGCAGTCTGTGATAACTCCTTATAATATCCTGCGGGGTTTTTACGGGGGTCAGGCAATGTCTGTTTAAGGGCTAAAACTTCTGATCGCTTCCAAGGAACATGTACCCAAACACGCTGGAAATGAGCTGGCATAGCAGCAATACCGTTAGCGGCATCAGCCGCAACCGCGTCCTTCCATACCGGAGGGACTTCTCTCATAGCATAGGGTATTGTTTAACCTTCCTATCAGAGGAGTCATGTTCAAACAGTGACTGAGAAGGACCCTCGATCCTAAAAGACAATAATGTCGCAACTGCTTTCTCAACGTCGGGACCCACAATCATACCTTTTCCGAATTCAAACCGTACATGACACAATTCCTGCGGGCTTAAGTCCAAGCCATGATCTTCCAATTCCTCACAGAGGAATTCACACATTTTCTCGAAAACGTATCTCTGTTTTGGTGCTTCCCATTGATGAAAAACATTTACAACAGACTCTACATCATATCTTGAAGGAAAAACAATCCATTTATATGCCATGCGGTCTAATACTTCTTTCTCTTCAGAACCTGGCAGCTGACTACGCAACTGCGTACGTTGTGAACCAGGGGTCGTACTAGATGACCCGAAGAGAGGCGATATAAAACTAGTGACCGCACTAGCTATTCGTTGTCGTGTAGAAGGAGAAGTTGAGGCAAGAACAGGGGGAAAGACAGAGGGAAGAAAAACGGGTGCAGATACGGGTACAGGGGTCGTATCAGGAAGAGCGCCGAGGGAGGCAGCTGATGTACTAGGAAAAGTCGCAGGAAGCGCAGAAGAGATAGGCAGCGAAACCGGCGGCCCTTGAGAGGGCTGCGCCGTGGGCATAGGAGCCGGATGAGGAGGAGCTGGCGGCTGCGGGAAAGCTTGCGGCAAATTAACTGTAGGCCATACATTTAAAGGCTGCGGAGGCGCTGTAGCACTCTGCGCATACGGGGGTGGCGAACTCAGCAAATGTGACATGAGGGGATCTTTCTCCTTTTCTTTTGACGCATCTTGCTGAAGGGGCGGCAAAACTGGGTAGCATTTATCAATCACTAATTTACGTTGCCTGCGCAACTGCTCATTCATCTGTTCTTCTTCATTGTCTTTAAACTGTAAGGTTGCTTGCATTATCGACATACCTTTTTCTCTTTTATTCTTCTTCGCTATTTTGATTTCTTTCTGCTTGGCTTCCTTTCGCCATAGGCGGAAAGAATCAAACATCGCCGGCCGGGCTTTCTTTATAAATAATTTAACTTCTAAGTTATCTAGGATTTCTGTGTCGAAACTACCATTTTGGGGCCATTTTAAAACACCATCCTTCCTGGTGTATCGGATCCATACTTCATTATACGCAATGGGGCCCACGCCATGTTTCACATAAAGCTCATACGTTGGAGTTCCAATTGGAAGAACCGAACACGAATCCTCTAATCGGGAGTCCCTATTACAACCCAAACAAAACAAATTTCCAAATATACTAGAACCAGTCATCGTCGCTCACTAGTCTAGTTTCAAACTTCAAAGGATTATCGAATACGATAGTCTCGTGAATACACGAGTCCTTCGGCTTTGGCACTTGCGAGTTCCAAATCAAAGCGATCCCAAAGGGATACCAAACTAAGAACTGGGAGACGCTCCACTTATACTTAACTGAGGTATCGATGACGTCATCAGAAGACTCGTTAAATCGTTTCGCTCTACCAAATCATCAAGGGTCCAAAACAGGGTGATAGTCAGGGCAGCAGTCCTTTGTAGCCGTCGGGACGCGGAGAACCTCACAGTAAAGACTTTCGGACCACGTCGACATGCAGGGGTCGATGAAGTGGCGGCCTTCCTCCAGAATTTTCACACAAAGCTCCTCACGAACCTCTGGCTTGGACCGGTACCGCTGAAATCGCCCCACATTGGTTGCCAACTGAAGTACTGGGTTTTTCAGAACCAACCCAGCGGTGCCAGGGGACACACCCGAAGACTTCGAGTTCTTCCTGTTTCAGACCACAGAAACACAGAGTCTTCTAGGTGAAGTCAAAGATCGTATTTATTGGCTGCAGACCAATCACAGGTATCCGAGAAGTACAACACGATGTATGTTCTCAGGAGACTGCCCCAAACCAAAAACCAGTCTTTTCTTATATACAGAATATTACGCTCTGGGCAACACCGCCCCTACTTTACAAGAGGTCGTTCACATATTTTCGCTTCAAAGAAAGAGCACAGTCATGATGACAATCCCACATTTCAGCTTGGTCAGCACATAATTATTTACCCAGCGAGGCTCAGAACCCTCATCAGATATCAGCAGACCCCAATAAAACGGACACCTCCTACTCGTAAAACAAGCCATAAAGTAGGAAACAGAGTCAGGTGTGAAAGAGATTGGTCAGGGTTCGTGTGGGAAGAACGACTTTATGATGTGTCGAGCCCTGATGCTAATCCCATACGGCCGCAGTAAAAAGGAACCGGCCGGGCAGGACTGACCTCAGGCAGCGGAGTCAGTTTGCACAGGTCACAAGGAAGTCACAGAAAGATTGCGTGTCCTTTAGGCCTAGGCATGGCCTCAATGCGCAGCCTATGTGAGGGCAACCACAAAATGGTTACCCTTTTAAAATGGAACCCGAGGGTTCGATATGTAGTATCGTATACACGGTGAATTCATCGGTGAAACATGACGAAAACACTCATACATACCGCATTAGTCTTTTGCGGTTCGCTGATACCAAAATCGGCAGGGTAGGACCATGCTACCAACATGGTTCCGAAATTTACAGTACCGCAACTTCAACTAAAGCAGATGGAGAAAAAGTCTCTTCATTACCTGCCTACACAAATTGCAATTCGCGTATACAAACCTATACAAACCTATCAAAGCTATACCAAACAAATAGTTGTCAAAATTCTAACTGCCAAGTTCTAAATGACCTAACAGTCCTTTTTAAAAATACTTACGCCAAAAAGGTTTTTAGTCAGGAGTGACATCTTTTGGAGAGTCAAAGTCAGAAAGATCAGAGATATACTGGGCCGCAGAGACAAAGAATCCCCCAGAACCTCTGTGCACAGAGTCCCTGCTTAGTGGATTTCTGTCCTGTTCTCCCCAGTAGATTTCTGTCCTCTGACAAGATCGCTCTTCCAGATAGCCACTTCTGATGATGCCGCCGTTGTTGGGCGCGATCTGTAGTACTTGAAATTTTCATTCTCAGGGTAATATAACAAAGAACTTGGCAAAGAAGCTGAAATATGAAAAGACATCTTTATTAAACTCAAATGAGTGAGACTACGTCACACAGAAGCCTTAGCAACTGAATGAGGCAGTCTCTCAGAATGGTCTTAGCTCAGACCTTTCATACCATTTATTATGCCCTAGGCATGCAAGGGAGTTGTACCAGTCACATTCCTAAACAAATGAAAAAGCTAGAGAGGCAACAGGTGAGTAGCCTTTGGGGTTTTAGCAGGATATGAGCAAAACATTATAATTACAGGGTTTCATAAAGGTTACAGTTGACAAAGGTAAAAAGACCGGACAAAACCAACATTCTTCTTTAGACAAGCTGGACAAACCCATAATAAAAATGGTCCCCTCCCCATCGTAAATAGACCATAAAAGCAGGAACAGAAACAGATAGGAATAGGATAAGGCATGTTTGTGTGTAATACATATCTACAATGTTCTGTGCTCTGATCCTTAATCTTGATCAGCTAAAGGGCAGGAACTGGCTTGGCAAGGACGGCCTCAGGCAATAGAGGCAGCTTTCGCCAGGTCATGCAGGAGTCAGCACAAACCCAAGCTAAGGTGTATGTGTCCTAAATACTTGTTCAGCCACAGTCAGGGCCTATGTAAAGGGCAACCACAAAATGGCTGCCATGCACAAAATGGAACCCAAGGGTTCAGAACAAAACCTTTAAATACACAGTGAATCCATTGGTGTAACATGACGCAAACACTCGTATATACTGAACTCACTGTTTACGGTTTGCTGTTACCAAAATCATAACAGAATCATGACATTTAAAACACAGGTTCAGAATTCACGGAACCACACCGCCGCCTCTACTTCATAGGCTGCACTCCGCCGACTCCACTTCATAGGCTGCACTCCGCCGCCTCTACTTTATAAGCGGGGATATGAAAATGGGGGGAGATTCAATAGGGTGTAGCAGAGGCTGGAATCTGGACTAACTGTTTTCAACATACATTTTGCCTCTGACACCATTAATTACAACAATTATTTTATCAACTAGCCTGTTTAATGACTGTGATCTACAAAGCCCTTTTTTTTGCTTTTTGATTTTTTTGATTCGATGAACACTACTGGTTTGACACACACTTATTATATACAAAATATGGTGACATATATATTTACATTTGTACAGTGACTTCAAAATGTGACAAAAAACGGAAAAAAATATATATACAACATACAGTCTTATCAAAATAGAATTGTTTTTCAAAAGCTGAAGTCAAATGTCCGAAACTAATTGATTTATGGAACGTGAGCAGTTGGCTCCTATGGTTCTCGCTATTATTGCGGTCCTAAGCAGAGTCGGGTACTTGTGTCTGTATATAATTTCAATGAGCAATGCAAGTTGCAGTCTGTCTTTGCATTTGCATTTGCTTATGTAGAGAAGCTGGTTCTAGCTTGATCTTCTACAAAATCCTCTGCGATCTCTGCTTTCGCGCCAACGCGTTTCGACCTGTGTAGTTGGGGACCTGTGTGATGTTTATGAGGTCGTCTTCAGGGCGGGTGTTATGGATGAATCGGACTTCCGTTCCTGTAATTTAATAGTAATGATATGTGGTTACTCCTTGTATCATGTTTTATGATTGTGGAGTTTCTAAAGGATGTTCTATGTCAACTTACGTTCTCTCCACGTGGGGGAACTTGTCTTCTATGTGATGCCTTGTTTTGTGTACTGCCGACTGGAGTAGAATGACTCTCTTTGTCTGAATCTCGTTGTTTTCTTTCTAAAACAAACGAAAGGGAGAGGAGTTGGAGTCTACATCTCCTTGAAATTGCCTGAAGCTGTGACATGGTTTCTGGCAGGTACCTAAGTACGGTAGTTTATTGTTATTGTCGCTGTACATGCTTTTGTGATTAGTGGATTTCTTTTCTCCTATTGCGTGCCTTAAACGTGCTTGTTTTTGAGTTGCGGTGGCGTGACCTCTATTTGTGCATACAGAGAGTTTTTTTGTGTGGGGGAGCTCCGCTTCGCAATGCCCTGGTGAACACCGTGATTGTTACTGGTGAAAATCACGATTCTATACGGTGAGGGAGCATATCCCGGTTCAGCGCGTGGTATTAGTTCTATTTAAAGAAAGGACGGTGGGCTGTTTACATGTAGCTCATAGGGGCATACTGTTCCGTACCTTCTTGGTTTACGAGTGATAGGATCCACTTCTTCAGCGCTCCGGTGTCTCCTGTCTCCTCTCTCTTTTACGGCTGCTGGCAGGCTTCTTGGCGTTTCCTCAAAGTTGTTCATATCGCTCTTGCCATTGGTTGATTTATATAAGAGAGTGCCCGTTATTGGCGCGCTGCGTACTCCACGTTTCAGCTGGTTTTAATTTGGGGGTGTGTCGTAGTCATGGTTACCGTGTGGTAAACACTTCGTGGGCATTGTTTTTTTGTTAATGAGCAGCTCTTTTGGTCCGTGAATTCTTCCGTGATTCCACTGCGTTGACGTGCAGCGTGTCAGTCATGGCTTAGGGGTGTGTTGGTGGTCAAGGTGATCATATTGTTTTTCTGCCTCCTGGTTCGAATCCGGGTCATTAACATTCGCGGGCCCTGTTGTTGAAATGGACCGCTGATTTGGTGACGCCTTTTCTCAATAAAGGTTTTTGATAGTGTTTATCCACTTCGTTAATTGGGGTGATTGGTCCTTTTTTTGGCTTATATTTTTAGTTCAAGGGCGCTTTTTCGATCGATGGGTTCAAGTGGGTTGACGTGCAGCGTGTCTGTCATGACTTGGGGGTGCGTTTCTATTCATGCTGATCCTTTTGTTGCTCTGCCTCCTGATTCGAATCCAAAGAAACTTTTTTGTGCTGCTCCTGTATCTGTTGCATCTTGCGAGGTGAGCTTACAGCTGTTATCTGACATGTGATTATTTAATTGTAGCGGTCGTGTTGTCTGCGTGTTCTTCTTTTTGGCTTGTCGCTTCATAGCGTTGTGTTTCTTTTGTTCAAACCATCCTGGTGCTCCAGGTAGTCATTGTCTACTGTTGTGCTGTGGCTGCTGGATATTTGGTGTATAGAAGTGTCTCCAGATGTACACGTGTTCTTGTGGCATCGAATGTGATTTATCTTTTGACCAGTGTTGGTTGTTCTTAGGATATTGCGGTGTGATCTTTTATTTTTCAGAGAGGTGACATGTCTGGCCCCTTATCAGATGATGTTTGATATTTCCGTCATTTCGTTTAGTCCATTGTCTATAGTGCCTAGGAACATTATAGTTTTAGCTTCCACTTTTGAAAGGGTTGCGTCTACGTTCTTGCTTTTGATATGACGTAGAACTGTCCACTTTAGTTCATTTATGCTGTGTTTTTTTTCAATCCAGTGGGACACCATGGGTGCATTGTGAGTTTTGCACTTGATTCTTGAACGATGTTGTGAGATGCGGTTTTTCACAGGTTGTGTCGTTTTTCCGATGTAGGCCAGTTTACATGGGCATAAGACACAATAGATAACGTTTTGCGTGTTGCAGTTGGTGAAGTCTTCGTGAATCAGGTACTTTGGCCCATACTCAAACTTGGTGCCTTCGATTGTGCTGTCGCATGATACGCATGTACCGCATTTTTTGTGGCCTTTTATCGGTGGTAGCGAAAGCAAGGATCTCAATGATGTCCCAGGTTGTTTGTAGTAGGTGTTTGCACGAACCAATTTTTCTCGTATGCTGGTGTTTTTTTTGAGAGCAAAAATTGGTATCTGTGAAAGTGGTTGAATTCCTTTGACTGTGTCCCAGTTTTTTCGAATGATTTTTTGCATATCATTTGTTCTGTTTGAAAAAGTGGTGACGCATACCAGTTTGGGGTTTGTTTTATCGGGTCTTGGAGAAAGAAGGGAATCTCTGGGCGTGTACCATGCCCTTTTTAATGCTCTTTTAAGGAGTTTTTTTGGGTAGTTCCTTTTTTGTAATTTCTCCATTAGGATGCTGGCGTTCTCGAAATAGTCTTCTTTTTTCGAACAGTTTCTCCTAATTCGAAGAAATTGGCTGTAAGGGAGATTCTCGCGTAGGTTACGTTGGTGGAAACTTTGGAAGTCGAGAAATGTGTTTCTGTCTGTTTTTTTGGTGTACAAAGTTGTGTAGAGATGACCACCCTCATGTCTAACGAGTAGGTCCAAAAAGTTCATTTCTGTTTTGTGATGGTTCATTGTAAATTGAATGTTTGGACTCCTGTTGTTTAGCCATGTCACAAACGCTTCTAGGTCTTGTATCTCACCTCTCCAGAGGAGGAAGACATCATCTATGTAACGACGCCACATTTTTATGTGGCCGTCGTATGGGTTGTTGTTGTACACCCATTTATCCTCATATAGGGCCATGAACATTATGGCCATTTCTGGGGCGAAGGGACAACCCATCGCGGTTCCTGTGACTTGTAGATATTGGGTGTCATTGAAGGAGAAAAAGTTGTTTCTGAGGCAGATTTGTGCTAATTGAACAAGATGGTTTGTTGGCACTGTGTGCGGACGGACTCTTTTATCGAGAAAAACTTGTATTGCTTCTAGACCTTCTTCTTGGGGGATATTGGAGTATAGGCTGACAATGTCCAAGGTTACAAGGATTTCATTATCTTTGTCGAAGGGAAAATTCTCGAGCGTTGTGATGGCCTGCATGGTGTCTTTCACGTAACTCGGAGTGTCTTTGATCAATGGTTTCAAAAAAGTGTCCACATATTTTGCTGGTCTCTCCAGTATTGAATTTACTCCTGAGATTATGGGCCTCCCAGGGGGGTTTTTGGGGTCTTTGTGCACTTTTGGGAGGACATACATAATGGGTGTCCTGGGATTCTCATTGATCAAATACTGTGCTTCTTTAGTTGTCAGCCACCCTTCTTCTTTGCCTATATCAATAATGGGAAGAAGTTTCCTTTTTATTTTCGAGCTCCAATCTTCATTCGTTTTCCTGTAGTATTTTTGGTCCATTAGTTGGCGGTGTACTTCCGCTTCATATTTCTCCCTCTGCCAGATGACTATTCCTCCTCCCTTGTCTGCCGGTTTGATTATGAGATTTTTGTTTTGTTGCAGGTGGTCCAGAGCTTCCGTTTCTTGTTTTGACAGGTTCCATTTCATGAAGGGTTTCTTCCTGTCTAGGTTGTCGAGATCTCTCAAGACATTCTTCTCGAAAGTTAAGAGTTCGACGGGCATGTTTTGTGAATTTGGAAAGAAAGACGATGGATTTTTTAGTCCGGAGAAGTTACGAGAAGAATATTCTTCTCTTTCATGGAAAAAGACTTTGAGTCTCATTTTCCTGAAGAGTTGAATTATTTCCATTTTCATCTGAGTTAAATCTGGTCTGGCCGTGGGGATGAATGATAGGCCTTTTTGGAGTACTTGAATTTCGGTTGGAAGGAGAACTTCGTTGGAAAGGTTATATATGGAGCCTATTTCTTCCCTTACCATCGGTATACGTTCCTCCTGGTTGTGATCTCTCCCTGGTGTTGGTTCGATTGGGGGTTGTACCATCTGTTGGCTCGTGGACGGCCTCTCGGTCGGCTGTTGCCTCTGTCTAAAAAAGGTGCCTGTTGGTAGAATGGCCTTGGTTGAATGTTTCTGGTGTCTGTAGGGCCTTCGCTGTCACTAGATGTTCCGGATGAGGAAGAGGGTTCTGAGAAAGTAAGGAACCTTCTCTTGCTCCTACCTCCGTATACGTTTAATATTCCTGTATTTTGAGGCTGGTTGTAATATTCTTTTTCTAGGTAGGGATAGGCCTTGGATATGGAGAAGTTTATTATATCTTTTTGTAGTTTGAATCTCTTTGCTTCTTCAGTGTTCTTTTTGAAAATGGTGTTTTCTTTTTCCAATTTGGAAAGGATGTTCTTGGCGTCCTCTATTGCTGTGTTGTTTAGGAATGCTTCTTCCAGTTCTTGAATTAGTTCCAACTCTTTTAGGCTCAATCGTTCAGCGGTTTTAATGGAATGGAACATCCAATCCCGTGAGCATTTCGTTCCAATATGGCTGAAGCCTTCAAGGTACTCCGGTTGGTCTGTGAATATCACTGGTATGTTCTTCACTTGTAGGCCAGTTGGTATTGTGCCTGCTCTAAGATGTTCTAATAAAGCTTCTCCGTGTAAGGCTGTTCTTATCTGTTTTTTCTTCAATCTCGTTATTCTCTCCAAATCTGTTTGTTGGGCAAAACTGGTGGAATTCTTTCCTAGATTGAACGATGATGGTCTTTTTAGGAGTTCTTCGATGTCTTCCTCTCTGAAGCTTAGAGTTTTAGGTTCTGTGATTGACCTTTAGAAACTCCACAATCATAAAACATGATACAAGGAGTAACCACATATCATTACTATTAAATTACAGGAACGGAAGTCCGATTCATCCATAACACCCGCCCTGAAGACGACCTCATAAACATCACACAGGTCCCCAACTACACAGGTCGAAACGCGTTGGCGCGAAAGCAGAGATCGCAGAGGATTTTGTAGAAGATCAAGCTAGAACCAGCTTCTCTACATAAGCAAATGCAAATGCAAAGACAGACTGCAACTTGCATTGCTCATTGAAATTATATACAGACACAAGTACCCGACTCTGCTTAGGACCGCAATAATAGCGAGAACCATAGGAGCCAACTGCTCACGTTCCATAAATCAATTAGTTTCGGACATTTGACTTCAGCTTTTGAAAAACAATTCTATTTTGATAAGACTGTATGTTGTATATATATTTTTTTCCGTTTTTTGTCACATTTTGAAGTCACTGTACAAATGTAAATATATATGTCACCATATTTTGTATATAATAAGTGTGTGTCAAACCAGTAGTGTTCATCGAATCAAAAAAATCAAAAAGGAAAAAAAAGGGCTTTGTAGATCACAGTCATTAAACAGGCTAGTTGATAAAATAATTGTTGTAATTAATGGTGTCAGAGGCAAAATGTATGTTGAAAACATCTACTTTATAAGCAGCACTCCACTGCCTCCACTTCATAGGCTGCACTCCGCCGCCTCCACTTCACAGGCTGCACTCCGCCGCCTCTACTTCATAGGCTGCGCTCCCCCAACTCTACTTCATAGGCTGCACTCCAGGCTGCACTCTGCCGCCTCTACTTCATAGACTGCGCTCCGCTGCCTCTACTTCATGGGCTGCACTCCACCGCCTCTACTTCATAGGCCGCAATCTGCCACCTCTACTTCATAGGCCAGAATCTGCCTCCTCTACTTCATAGGCCGCACTCCGCTGCCTCTACTTCATAGGCCGCACACTGCAGCCTCTACTTCCTACGCTACACTCCTTCACCTCTCCGCAGCCTCTACTTCATAGGATGCACTCCGCTGCCTCTACTTCATAGGCTGCACTCCACCGCCTCTACTTCATAGGCCACACTCCGCAGCACTCCGCAGCACTCCGCTGCCTCCACTTCATAGGCTGCACTCTGCCACCTCCACTTCATAGGCCGCACTCTGCCACCTCTGCTTCATAGGACGCACTCCGCCGCCTCTACTTCATAGGCTACATTCCACCGCTCCTACTTCATAGGCTGCATTCCAACGCCTCTACTTCATAGGCCGCACTCCATCGCCACTACATCATAAGCTGCGCTCTGCTGCTTCTACTTCATTAGCTACACTACGCCGCCTCTACTTCATAGGCCGCACTCTGCCGCCTCTACTTCATAGGCTGCACTCTGCTGCCTCTATTTCATAGGCCGCACTCCGCTGCCTCCACTTCATAGGCCGCAATCTGCCGCCTCTACTTCATAGGCCACACTCCACCACCTCTACTTCATAGGCTGCATTCTGCCGCCTCTACTTCATAGGCCGCACTCCGCCGCCTCTACTTAATAGGCCGCACTCTGCAGCCTCTACTTCCTACACTGCACTCCGCCACCACTCCGCAGCCTCTACTTCATAGGCTGCACTCCACCACCTCTACTTCATAGCCCACACTCTGCCACCTCTACTTCATAGGCCGCACTCTGCCACCTGTACTTCATAGGCCGCACTCTGCCGCCTCTACTTCATAGGCCGCACTCTGTCGCCTCTACTTCATACGCTGCACTCCGCCGCCTCTATTTCATAGACTGTACTCCACCGCCTCTATTTTATAGGCCGCACTCTACCACCTCTACTTCATAGGCCGCACTCCGCCACCTCTACTACATAGGCTGCACTCCAGGCTGCACTCCGCCACCTCTACTTCATAGACAGCACTCCGCCGCCTCTACTTCATAGGCCGAACTCCGCCACTTTTACTTCATAGGCTGCGCTCTGCCACCTTTACTTCATAGGCTGGGCTCCGCCGCCTCTACTTCAGAGGCTGCACTCCAGGCCGCACTCCACCACCTCTACTTCATAAGGCGCACTCCGCAGCACTCCGCTGCCTCCACTTCATAGGCTGCACTCTGCCACCTTAACTTCATAGGCTGTACTCCACCGCCTCTACTTCATAGGCTGCACTCCTCCACCTCTACTTCATAGGCCGCACTCCACCGCCTCCACTTCATAGGTCGCACTCCGCCACCTCTACTTCATACGCTGCACTCCGCCACCTCTCCGCTTCCTTTACTTCATAAGCTGCGCTCCGCTGCCTCTACTTCATAGGCCGCATTCTGCCGTCTCTACTTCATAGGTCACACTCTGCCGCCTCTACTTCATAGGCTGCACTCCAGGCTGCACTCCGCCGCCTCTACTTCATAGACTGTGTTGGACAGGCCACGTGAAGGGCTTGCTCCCTCCCCGGATGACAGGGCCCGAGCCCCGGCCCTCCAGGTGTTACCCACAGAAACAACCCGCACCCCGTCCCCAGACGGGACTCCTGCCCCCGGACCTCTCTGTATCATGGGGCCGAACCCCTACCGGCTCCCTCGCCCAGCCCGGCCGCCATCTTGGACACTGCACCACGAGGCCGCGTGGCCTCAGCTCGACCCTAACCCTGGGCCTGGCCAGGCCCCGACATCCCGGCACCACCATCCACCCAGGAGGTGAACGGACCACTTGGCAGGTCGATGGGAGAAAGAAGTGTCGATGGCTCTCCCCCGCCAGGTGCCGATCGCCCCCCAGCTCCCCCGGGCGCTGGCTCCACCCCCCTGCTGGGTGTCTGGACTCCCTCATCCCGGACCTCCCGACCTCCAAGTGCGAGGGTCCGGACATCAAAGGGCGCCAGACCTATAACTGGGGCAGCTCCAGAGCAGGAAGGCAGTTGTATCCTGGAGTCGAGAGACACCGAGAAGAACTCATCCTTGACGGACTACCGGCGCTGCCGTAGCCCTGCCTTGCGAACTATCGTCCTGCCTGCTGGCGCTGCCGCGGCCTTCTGCATCCTCCATCCTCACTGGGACCTGCTGGCGCTGCCGCGGACCGTTGTAACTACCACCTTCACTGGGACCTGCTGGCGCTGCCGCGGACCGTTGTACTTACCACCTTCACTGGGACCTGCTGGCGCTGCCGCGGACCGTTGTAACTACCACCTTCACCGGGACCTGCTGGCGCCGCCGCGGCCCGTCCATCTAGAAAGCCGAGCTCGAGGATTGTGGGCTATCCATCATACCATCTCAGCTACCAGATTGGTAACAAGACTGTCCCGCTACCCCCTTTCCCAACCAAGAGACTAGAATCGAGGGGACCCCTGAGTCCTGACCTCCTTGTACCATTCTATCGTACCTAAAGATTGCTTATAAAGAACGTCGAAACCTTATCTTTGTGTGGTGTACATCTGTGGGGGGGAAGTTACTCGTCTGTACGATCACTGGAGACGGCTCTCCCCGGAGACCTCTCCCCTTGTCCTCGGCCGACCCTCCCAGTCCGTCTAACATTGGTGGCCAGCGGCGCGATCTGAATCAACGCATAATCGTACAGAGAGTAGCTCACCCCACGACGAAACCACAATGTCAACCAAAGAGAGCGGATCCACCGAGAAATTCCAGATGGAGAAATTGGAAGAGTACAGCCATCGTGAATTGAAACAATTCTGCATTGAACTAGGCATTGCTACCACCGGCCTGAGTACCAAAGACGATTTCAAGCACGCCATTGAGTCGTGGGCAGAAACCGGGGCCGCCAGATCCCTGGACCAAAACATTGCAGCATCAGAGAGGAACACCACGGCTCCCGAGGAGCGAAGAACGGGTCTCTCGCAGGAAGAGATCCAAGAGAGAGAAAAAAGCAGACTACATGAGCTAGAAATGGCACGGCTCAAAATGGACGGTGAACTAAAATTAGCCGAACAAAAACTGAACCTAGAACATCTGCGGCTCCGAGAAGAACGGGAAGAAAAACAGAGGCAGAGAGAGCTCGAAGAAAAGAGATTAGCGTACGAACACGAGCGCAAACTGGCAGAAATAGACCTACGGAAGCAGAACAAAGAACTGGAGGTGCCCGAGCGACCGCGCACCCCGGGAGCGACAGAAAAGAAAGTCCACATCCCCAAGGATGTCGTTCGAGAGTATGTCCGAGAGGACGACATACAACAGTGGTTCAAGGCCTACGAGATCGCCATGACCTCCCACCGGATCGATCGAAGTGACTGGGGAGCCGGACTATGGGGGAGGTTCGTCAATGAAGGCCGCGATGCCCTGTTACAGCTCCCAGACTATCTGATGTCATCCTATGACCACATGAAGGCTGCCCTCCTCACCCGATATGGGCTCACACCCGAAATGTACCGCCAGAGGTTCCGAGACTGCACCCGGATCCCGGGTACAACTTGGGTGGAATATGTCAACTATTTCAGCCGAGCCTTCGAGGGTTGGATCAAGGGAAGCCACGTAACGACCTACGAGCAACTTTTTAATCTCATGGTGTGGGAGCACCTCTCTAACAACTGCTTCGTCGAGCTCAGGCAGCACCTCCTCGACAGTAAATTGACTGACCCACGGCAACTCGCCGCCGAAGCTGACCGGTGGGAAAGCACCCGAGTGGGCCGGAGAGGGCCGCACGAACAGAACCGGAATAACCAAGGTCAGCACCGTCCCCGAGGAGGAGGAGGAGGCCAGGGACGAGGAAGAGACACCATCCCGGCCGCTCCCGCTGCCAGCACCCCGCCCCCGGCCAGCCGGGGCAACCCCCCGATGCGCCCGGGGTTCCGAGCCAATGTTACGTGTCACCGATGCCAGCGAGTCGGCCACTACGCCAATGACCCGAACTGTCCACAGAACCAAACTCCGAGACCCCGCCAGGTAGCTGCCGCCACCCTGGGGGGAGAACAAATCTCCAAAGAACAGGAAGAATACGAGCAGGAACAACAAGAGTGGGAACCGGCCGCCATGGTTCTAGCGTGCCTAGGGGGAAGAGACATGGTCCCGCGGGCTCCCCTACCCGCCATCACCAGAAAATATAGTCAGTGGGTGAACATTAATGGACGCCGGGCTGAAGCACTACGTGACACGGGGGCCAGTGTGACGGCCGTCCGCTGTCACCTGGTAAAACCAGAGCAGATCCTGCTGAACATTCTCTGCCCCGTCCGTTCAGCCGACAATTCGGAGAGTCTATGTCGGATGGCCTGCATCCCCTTCGAATGGGGAGGAGTCTCCGGCATGTTGAAGGTGACGGTCCGAGATGATGCCCCCGTGGGCTGTCTCCTGGGGAATGATCTTGAGAGTTCCCCGTTGGCCGCCGTAGAAAGAAAAGAGCACCTGGGGTTGTTGGGCCTCCCGGACTGGGCGTGCGTAACCACCCGGTCCATGGCCGCCCGTGCCATCCCCCGACCAGAAGAACCAGAATGGCCAGCACCTCCTCCCCCGATCGCTCCAGTAGAGGACACCGACCATACCAACCCCCCAGAGCAAACCCCCGAAGGGCTCGCTCAGCCCCAGGACCTTCCCAACCTGGCTCAGTGGCATCAAGAAGGGGGGCCCACCCAGGAACAGTTCCGTCAAGAACAGAAGACCTGTCCCTCCCTCGAGGGACTCCGCCAGCAAGCCCTCGCCCAGAGCGCAGGGGACACCACCGGAGCCCATTGGATCTATTGGGACAACGACCTATTGTACAGTGAGCAGAGAATCGCGGAGTTAGGGGCCAGTCGAGTGCTGGTGGTGCCCCTCCGTTTTAGAGACTTCCTGTTAAATTTGGCCCACGATGTCCCTCTGGCTGGACACCTGGGCCAGGACAAAACCTACAGTCGCCTGGTGACCCACTTTTTCTGGCCGAAGATGAGAAACGACGTCCTCAACCACTGCCGGTCCTGCCCCACGTGCCAGGCCAGCGGGAAGAGCGGCCGCAAACTCAAAGCACCTCTGCAACCCTTCCCAGTTGTCACCACCCCGTTTGAGAGGGTGGGAATAGACTGTGGGGCCCCTGGACCCCCGTACAGCACAAGGACATCGGTTCATCCTGGTACTGGTGGACCACGCCACCCGCTACCCCGAGGCTGTGCCCCTGCGAACTGTAACAGCCCCGGTGGTCGGCCGGGCCTTAATGGGGATCTTCTCCCGGGTGGGCTTCCCCCGAGAAGTCGTCAGCGACAGAGGCACAAACTTTATTTCGAAGTATATGAAGTCCCTCTGGCAACAGTGCGGGGTCACCTACCGGTTCACGACCCCCTATCACCCTCAAGGAAACGGACTAGTCGAGCGGTTCAACCGCAAGCTCAAGGGAATGATTGGGGGATTGGAAGAGCCCCTCCGTCGCCAGTGGGATGTACTACTTCCAAGCCTCCTCTTCGCCTATCGAGAAGTTCCCCAGAAGTCCCTCGGCTTTAGCCCTTTCGAACTCTTGTACGGGCACCCTGAGCGAGGGCCCCTCAGCCTAGTCAAAGAAGGTTGGGAGATGGCCCCCCTAAAGACCCCTCCAGACGTCTTCAAGTACCTCCTGACCCTACGCAATCAGACCAGGCGATTCAGAGAAATGGCGAAAGCGAACCTTGAGGCCAGTCAGGAGGACATGAAAAAATGGTACGATCAAAATGCCTCCTCCATCGAATTCGAAGCTGGCCAACAAGTGTGGGTGATGTCCCCCACCGAACCATGTGCCTTGCAGGACAAGTGGACGGGGCCCTTCAAAGTGGTCGAACGCAAGAGCCCCGTCACCTATCTCATCGATATGGAATCTCCCCGGAACCCCCTCCGGGTCCTCCACACCAACAGACTCAAACCCCACTTTGTGCGCTCGGAGCTCAGCCTCCTGATGGCTACTGACAGTGGAGCGGAAGAAGACTCCGAGCCTCTCCCTGATCTCCTGAAGACTCGTGAGAAAGATGGTTCCGTGGACGGGGTCTGGCTCTCCGATGCCCTCACCCCGGAACAGCGCCAAGGCTGCCGGGGCCTCCTGCTGCAGTTTGCTACCTTGTTTTCCCTCACCCCAGGGGTCACCCCCTGGTGCTTGCACGACGTGGACACTGGGGACAGTCCCCCTATCAGACACCGGGCGTACCGCGTACCAGATCGGGTACGGGCCTGCATCCAAGAGGAGGTATCAAAGATGCTCACGCTCAGGGTCATCGAGCCCTCGGACAGCCCCTGGGCCAGCCCGGTCGTGCTGGTCCCCAAAGCTGCTGCCCCCGGCACCACTCCTGAGCTCCGATTCTGCGTCGACTATCGGGGCTTGAATGCTGTCACCAGAACCGACGCTCATCCCATCCCCCGAGAGGATGAACTGATCGACCGCATGGGGGCTGCCCGCTACCTCAGCATCTTCGACCTGACAGCGGGCTACTGGCAGATCGGTCTCACACCCCGGGCCCAAGAACGATCCGCCTTTTCTACCCCCGATGGCCACTACCACTTCAAAGTCATGCCCTTCGGCATGAAGAATGCCCCAGCTACCTTTCAGCGACTGGTGAGCCAGGTCTTGGCGGGGCTCGAGGAGTTCAGCGCCGCCTACCTGGACGATATCGCTGTGTACAGCCGCCACTGGTCCGACCACCTCCACCACCTCCGAGAGGTCCTGCAGGCCCTCCAACGGGCCGGCCTCACAATCAAGGCCAGCAAGTGCCAAATTGGTCAGGGGTCCGTGACCTATCTCGGACACCAGGTGGGAAGCGGTCTGGTGGCCCCTCTGCAACTCAAAATCGCTGCCATCCAGTCCTGGCAGCCTCCAGTCACGCAGACCGAGGTCCGAGCCTTCTTGGGGCTCACCGGCTACTACCGGCGGTTCGTGAGGGACTATGGCAGCATTGTGGGGCCCCTCACGGGACTCACATCCAAAAACCACCCGAAGAAGGTCAACTGGACACCAGACTGTCAAGCGGCCTTCGAGAAGCTGAAAGCCGCCATGTGCACTGCCCCTGTGCTCCAGGCCCCCGACTACAGTCGGGAATTCATCGTACAAACAGATGCTTCCGACCACGGCATCGGGGCGGTCCTCTCCCAGCTGAACTCCGAGGGACTTGACCAACCGGTGGCCTTCATCAGCAGACGCCTCCTGGCCCGAGAACAGCGCTGGAGCACCATCGAGAGGGAGGCCTTCACAGTGGTGTGGGCCCTCAAAAAGCTCCGGCCCTATCTCTTCGGTACCCACTTCCAGGTGCAAACAGATCATCGACCCCTGCAGTGGCTAATGCAGATGCGGGGGGAAAACCCCAAACTATTGCGTTGGTCCATCTCCCTGCAGGGGATGGACTTCACTGTGGAACATCGACCGGGCCAAGACCACGCCAAGACCACGCCAACGCAGATGGCCTGTCACGCTTTTTCCGCCTCGACGAGGAGAGTCCCCAAGAGGATGGGTGACTCTCCCCGCCTTCAGCTGGGGGGGACGCATGTTGGACAGGCCACATGAAGGGCTTGCTCCCTCCCCGCATGACAGGGCCCGAGCCCCGGCCCTCCAGGTGTTACCCACAAAAACAACCCACACCCCGTCTCCAGACGGGACTCCTGCCCCCGGGCATCTATGTATCATGGGGCCGAACCACTACCGGCTCCCTCGCCTGGCCCGGCCGCCATCTTGGACACTGCACCACGAGGCCGCGTGGCCTCAGCTCGACCCTAACCCTGGGCCTGGCCAGGCCCCGACATCCCGGCACCACCATCCACCCAGGAGGTGAACAGACCACTTGGCAGGTCGATGGGAGAAAGAAGTGTCGATGGCTCTCCCCCGCCAGGTGCCGATCGCCCCCCAGCTCCCCCGGGCGCTGGGTCCACCCCCCTGCTGGGTGTCTGGACTCCCTCATCCCGGACCTCCCGACCTCCAAGTGCGAGGGTCCGCACATCAAAGGGTGCCAGACCGATAACTGGGGCAGCTCCAGAGCAGGAAGGCAGTTGTATCCTGGAGTCGAGAGACACCGAGAAGAACTCATCCTTGACGGACTACCGGCGCTGCCGTAGCCCTGCCTTGTGAACTATCATCCTGCCTGCTGGCGCTGCCGCGGCCTTCTGCATCCTCCATCCTCGTCGGGACCTGCTGGCGCTGCCGCGGACCGTTGTAACTACCACCTTCATTGGGACCTGCTGGCGCTGCCGCGGACCGTTGTAACTACCACCTTCGTTGGGACCTGCTGGCGCTGCCGCGGACCGTTGTAACCACCACCTTCATCGGGACCTGCTGGCGCTGCCGCGGACCGTGTAACGACCACCTTCACCGGGACCTGCTGGCGCTGCCGCGGCCCGTCCAGCTAGAACACCGAGCTCGAGGATTGTGAGCTATCCATCATATCATCGCATCTACCAGATTGGTAACAAGACTGTCCCGCTACCCCCTTTCCCAACCAAGAGACTAGAATCGAGGGGACCCCTGAGTCCTGACCTCCTTGTACCATTCTATCGTACCTAAAGATTGCTTATAAAGAACGTTAAACCTTATCTTTGTATGGTGTACATCTGTGGGGGGGAAGTTACTCGTCTGTACGATCGCTGGAGACGGCTCTCCCCGGAGACCTCTCCCCTTGTCCTCGGCCGACCCTCCCGGTCCGTCTAACAAGTAGAGGCTGTGGAGAGGTGGCGGAGTGCAGCGTAGGAAGTAGAGGCTGCAGAGTGCGGCCTATTAAGCAGAGGCGGCGGAGTGCGGCCTATGAAGTAGAGGCAGCAGAATGCAGCCTATGAAGTAGACGTGGTGGAGTGTGGTCTATGAAGTAGAGGCGGCAGATTGCGGCCTATGAAGTAGAGGCGGCGGAGTGCGGCCTATGAAGTAAAGGCAGCAGAGTGCAGCCTATGAAGTAGAGGCAGTGGTGTACAGTCTATGAAGTAGAGGCGGCGGAGTGCAGCCTGGAGTGCAGCCTATGAAGTAGAGGCGGCAGAGTGCGGCCTATGGAGTAGAGACGGCAGAAAGCAGCCTATGAAGTAGAGGCAGCGGAGCGCAGCTTATGCAGTAAAGGCAGCGGAGAGGTGGCAGAGCCAGCATATGAAGTAGAGGTGGCGGAGTGCGACCTATGAAGTGGAGGCGGTGGAGTGCGGCCCATAAAGTAGAGGTGGAGGAGTGCGGCCTATGAAGTAGAGATGGTGGAGTGCAGCCTATGAAGTGGAGGTGGCAGAGTGCAGCCTATGAAGTGGAGGCAGCGGAGTGCGGCAGAGTGCGTCCTATGAAGTAGAGGTGGTGGAGTGCGGCCTATGAAGTAAAGGCGGCAGATTGCAGCCTATGAAGTAGAGGCGACAGAGTGCAGTCTATGAAGTTGAAGAGGCAGAGTGAAGCCTATGAAGTAGAGGTGGCGAAGTGCTGTCTATGAAGTAGAGGCAGCGGAGTGCAGCCTGGAGCACAGCCTATGAAGTAGAGGCGGCGGAGTGCGGCCTATGAAGTACAGGCGGAGGAGAGCGGCCTATGAAGTAGAGGTGGCAGAGTGCAGCCAATTAAGTGGAGGCGGCGAAGTGCAGTCTATGAAGTGGAGGCAGCGGAGTGAAACCTATGAAGTGGAGGCGGCGGAGTGCAGCCTATGAAGTGGAGGCGGCGGAGTGCAGCCTATGAAGTGGAGGCAGCGGAGTACAGCAGAGTGAGGCCTATGAAGTAGAGGTGGCAGAGTGCGGCCTATGAAGTAGAGGCGGCGGAATGCAGCCTATGAAGTAGAGGTGGTGGAGTGCGGCCTATGAAGTAGAGGAGACAGATTCTGGCCTATGAAGTAGAGGTGGCAGATTGCGGCCTATGAAGTAGAGGCGGCGGAGTGCAGCCTATGAAGTAGAGGCAGCGGAGTGCAGCAGAGTGAGGCCTATGAAGTAGAGGTGGCAGAGTGCGGCCTATGAAGTAGAGGCGGCGGAATGCAGCCTATGAAGTAGAGGTGGTGGAGTGCGGCCTATGAAGTAGAGGAGACAGATTCTGGCCTATGAAGTAGAGGTGGCAGATTGCGGCCTATGAAGTAGAGGCGGCGGAGTGCAGCCTATGAAGTAGAGGCAGCGGAGTGCAGTCTATGAAGTAGAGGCGGCAGAGGGCAGCCTTGAGTGCAGCCTATGAAGTAGAGGTGGCGGAGCGCAGCCTATGAAGTAGAGGCGGCGGAGTGCAGCCTGTGAAGTGGAGGCGGCAGAGTGCAGCCTATGAAGTGGAGGCAGTGGAGTGCTGCTTATAAAGTAGAGACGGCGGAGTGCAGCCTATGTAGTGGAGTCATCAGAGTGCAGGCTATGAAGTGGAGTCGGCAGAGTGCAGCCTATGAAGTAGAGGCGGCGGAGTGTAGCTAATGAAGTAGAAGCGGCAGGGTGCAACTTATGAAGTAGTGGCGGTGGAGTGCGGCCTATGAAGTAGAGGCGTTGGAATGCAGCCTATGAAGTAGGAGCGGTGGAATGCAGCCTATGAAGTAGAGGCGGCAGAGTGCGGCCTATGAAGTAGAGGCGGCAGAGTGCGGCCTATGAAGTACAGGTGGCAGAGTGCAGCCTATGAAATAGAGGTGGCAGAGTGCGGGCTATGAAGTAGAGGTGGTGGAGTGCAGCCTATGAAGTAGAGGCTGCGGAGAGGTGGCGGAGTGCAGTGTAGGAAGTAGAGGCTGCAGAGTGCAGCCTATTAAGTAGAGGCAGTGGAGTGCGGCCTATGAAGTAGAGGCCGAAGAATGCAGCCTATGAAGTAGAGGTGGTGGAGTGTGGCCTATGAAGTAGAGGCGGCTGATTGCGGCCTATGAAGTAGAGGTGGTGGAGTGTGGCCTATGAAGTAGAGGTGTCGGAATGCGGCCTATGAAGTAGAGGCAGCAGAGTGCAGCCATTGAAGTAGAGGCAGTGGAGTACAGTCTATGAAGTAGAGGCGAAGGAGTGCAGCGTATGAAGTAGAGGCGGCAGAGTGCGGCCTATGAAGTAGAAGCGTCAGAGTGCGGCCTATGAAGTACAGGTGGCAGAGTGCGGCCTATGAAGTAGAGGTGGCAGAGTGCAGGCTATGAAGTAGAGGTGGTGGAGTGCAGCCTATGAAGTAGAGGCTGCGGAGAGGTGGCGGAGTGCAGTGTAGGAAGTAGAGGCTGCAGAGTGCGGCCTATTAAGTAGAGGCGGCAGAATGCAGCCTATGAAGTAGAGGTGGTGGAGTGTGGCCTATGAAGTAGAGGCGGCAGATTGCGGCCTATGAAGTAGAGGTGGTGGAGTGTGGCCTATGAAGTAGAGGTGGCGGAATGCGGCCTATGAAGTAGAGGCAGCAGAGTGCAGCCAATGAAGTAGAGGCAGTGGAGTACAGTCTATGAAGTAGAGGCGAAGGAGTGCAGTGTATGAAGTAGAGGCGGCAGAGTGCGGCCTATGAAGTAGAAGCGGCAGAGTACGGCCTATGAAGTACAGCTGGCAGAGTGCGGCCTATGAAGTAGAGGTGGCAGAGTGCAGGCTATGAAGTACAGGTGGCAGAGTGCGGCCTATGAAGTAGAGGTGGTGGAATGCGGCCTATGAAGTGGAGGCAGCAGAGTGCAGCCAATGAAGTAGAGGCAGTGGAGTACAGTCTATGAAGTAGAGGCGAAGGAGTGCAGCGTATGTAGTAGAGGCAGCAGAGTGCGGCCTATGAAGTAGAGGTGGCAGAGTGCAGGCTATGAAGTAGAGGTGGTGGAGTGCAGCCTATGAAGTAGAGGCTGCTGAGAGGTGGCGGAGTGCAGTGTAGGAAGTAGAGGCTGCAGAGTGCGGCCTATTAAGTAGAGGCGGCGGAGTGTGGCCTATGAAGTAGAGGCAGCAGAATGCAGCCTATGAAGTAGAGGTGGTGGAGTGTGGCCTATGAAGTAGAGGCGGCAGATTGCGGCCTATGAAGTGGAGGCGGCGGAGTGCGGCCTATGAAGTAGAGGCAGCAGAGTGCAGCCTATGAAGTAGAGGCAGTGGAGTACAGTCTATGAAGTAGAGGCAGCGGAGTGCAGCCTATGAAGAAGAGACGGCAGAGTGCGGCCTTTGAAGTAGAGGTGGTAGAGTGCGGGCTATGAAGTAGAGGTGGTAGAGTGCAGACTATGAAGTAGAGGCTGCGGAGAGGTGGCGGAGTGCAGCGTATGAAGTAGAGGTGGCAGAGTGTGACCTATGAAGTGGAGGCGATGGAGTGCGGCCTCTGAAGTAGAGTCGGCGGAGTGCGTCCTATGACGTAGAGGCGGTGGAGTGCGGCCTATGAAATAGAGGCGGCGGAGTGTGGCCTATGAAGTAGAGGCGGTGGAGTGCAGCCTATGAAGTGGAGGTGGCAGAGTGCAGCCTATGAAGAGGAGGCAGCGGAGTGCTGCGGAGTGCGGCCTATGAAGTAGAGGTGGCAGATTGTGGCCTATGAAGTAGAGGTGGCAGATTGTGGCCTATGAAGTGGAGGCGGCAGAGTGCAGCCTATGAAGTAGAGGCAGCAGAGTGCAGTCTATGAAGTAGAGGCAGCAGAGTGCAGCGTGGAGTGCAGCCTATGAAGTAGAGGTGGCGGAGCGCAGCCTATGAAGTAGAGGCGGCGGAGTGCAGGATGTGAAGTGGAGGCGGCGGAGTGCAGCCTATGAAGTGGAGGTGGCGGTGTGCAGCCTAAGAGGTGGAGGCAGCGGAGTGCTGCTTATGAAGTAGAGGCGGCAGAGTGCAGCCTATGAAGTGGAGTCGGCGGAGTGCAGCCTATGAAGTGGAGTCGGCGGAGTGCAGCCTATGAAGTAGAGGCTGTGGAGTGTAGCTAATGAAGTAGAAGCGGCGGAGTGCAGCCTATGAAGTAGAGGCAGTGGTGTACAGTCTATGAAGTAGAGGCGGCAGGGTGCAGCCTGGAGTGCAGCCTATGAAGTAGAGGCGGCAGAGTGCGGCCTATGAAGTAGAGACGGCAGAAAGCGGCCTATGAAGTAGAGGCAGCGGAGCGCAGCTTATGCAGTAAAGGCAGCGGAGAGGTGGCAGAGTCAGCATATGAAGTAGAGGTGGCGGAGTGCGACCTATGAAGTGGAGATGGTGGAGTGCAGCCTATGAAGTGGAGGTGGCAGAGTGCAGCCTATGAAGTGGAGGCAGCGGAGTGCGGCAGAGTGCGTCCTATGAAGTAAAGGTGGTGGAGTGCGGCCTATGAAGTAAAGGCGGCAGATTGCAGCCTATGAAGTAGAGGCGACAGAGTGCAGTCTATGAAGTTGAAGAGGCGGAGTGAAGCCTATGAAGTAGAGGTGGCGAAGTGCTGTCTATGAAGTAGAGGCAGCGGAGTGCAGCCTGGAGCACAGCCTATGAAGTAGAGGCGGCGGAGTGCGGCCTATGAAGTACAGGCGGAGGAGAGCGGCCTATGAAGTAGAGGTGGCAGAGTGCAGGCAATTAAGTGGAGGCGGCGAAGTGCAGTCTATGAAGTGGAGGCAGCGGAGTGAAACCTATGAAGTAGAGGCGGCGGAGTGCAGCCTATGAAGTGGAGGCGGCGGAGTGCAGCCTATGAAGTGGAGGCAGCGGAGTACAGCAGAGTGAGGCCTATGAAGTAGAGGTGGCAGAGTGCGGCCTATGAAGTAGAGGCGGCGGAATGCAGCCTATGAAGTAGAGGTTGTGGAGTGCGGCCTATGAAGTAGAGGAGACAGATTCTGGCCTATGAAGTAGAGGTGGCAGATTGCGGCCTATGAAGTAGAGGCGGCGGAGTGCAGCCTATGAAGTAGAGGCAGCGGAGTGCAGTCTATGAAGTAGAGGCGGCAGAGTGCAGCCTGGAGTGCAGCCTATGAAGTAGAGGTGGCAGATCGCAGCCTATGAAGTAGAGGCGGCGGAGTGCAGCCTGTGAAGTGGAGGCAGTGGAGTGCTGCTTATAAAGTAGAGACGGCGGAGTGCAGCCTATGTAGTGGAGTCGTCAGAGTGCAGGCTATGAAGTGGAGTCGGCGGAGTGCAGCCTATGAAGTAGAGGAGACGGAGTGTAGCTAATGAAGTAGAAGCGGCAGGGTGCAACTTATGAAGTAGTGGCTGTGGAGTGCGGCCTATGAAGTAGAGGCGTTGGAATGCAGCCTATGAAGTAGGAGCGGTGGAATGCAGCCTATGAAGTAGAGGCGGCAGAGTGTGGCCTGTGAAGTAGAGGCGGCAGAGTGCGGCCTACGAAGTAGAGGTGGCAGAGTGCGGGCTATGAAGTAGAGGTGGTGGAGTGCAGCCTATGAAGTAGAGGCTGCGGAGAGGTGGCGGAGTGCAGTGTAGGAAGTAGAGGCTGTAGAGTGCAGCCTATTAAGTAGAGGCGGTGGAGTGCGGCCTATGAAGTAGAGGCCGCAGAATGCAGCCTATGAAGTAGAGGTGGTGGAGTGTGGCCTATGAAGTAGAGGCGGCAGATTGTGGCCTATGAAGTAGAGGTGGTGGAGTGTGGCCTATGAAGTAGAGGTGGCGGAATGCGGCCTATGAAGTAGAGGCAGCAGAGTGCAGCCATTGAAGTAGAGGCAGTGGAGTACAGTCTATGAAGTAGAGGCGAAGGAGTGCAGCGTATGAAGTAGAGGCGGCAGAGTGCGGCCTATGAAGTAGAAGCGGCAGAGTGCGGCCTATGAAGTACAGATGGCAGAGTGCGGCCTATGAAGTAGAGGTGGCAGAGTGCAGGCTATGAAGTAGAGGTGGTGGAGTGCAGCGTATGAAGTAGAGGCTGCGGTGAGGTGGCGGAGTGCAGTGTAGGAAGTAGAGGCTGCAGAGTGCGGCCTATTAAGTAGAGGCGGCGGAGTGCGGCCTATGAAGTAGAGGCGGCAGAATGCAGCCTATGAAGTAGAGGTGGTGGAGTTTGGCCTATGAAGTAGAGGCGGCAGATTGCGGCCTATGAAGTAGAGGTGGTGGAGTGTGGCCTATGAAGTAGAGGTGGCGGAATGCGGCCTATGAAGTAGAGGCAGCAGAGTGCTGCCAATGAAGTAGAGGCAGTGGAGTACAGTCTATGAAGTAGAGGCGAAGGAGTGCAGTGTATGAAGTAGAGGCGGCAGAGTGCGGCCTATGAAGTAGAAGCGGCAGAGTACGGCCTATGAAGTAAAGGTGGCAGAGTGCGGCCTATGAAGTAGAGGTGGCAGAGTGCAGGCTATGAAGTACAGGTGGCAGAGTGCGGCCTATGAAGTAGAGGTGGCGGAATGCGGCCTATGAAGTAGAGGCAGCAGAGTGCAGCCAATGAAGTTGAGGCAGTGGAGTACAGTCTATGAAGTAAAGGCGAAGGAGTGCAGCGTATGTAGTAGAGGCGGCAGAGTGCGGCCTATGAAGTAGAGGTGGCAGAGTGCAGGCTATGAAGTAGAGGTGGTGGAGTGCAGCCTATGAAGTAGAGGCTGCGGAGAGGTGGCGGAGTGCAGTGTAGGAAGTAGAGGCTGCAGAGTGTGGCCTATTAAGTAGAGGCGGCGGAGTGTGGCCTATGAAGTAGAGGCGGCAGAATGCAGCCTATGAAGTAGAGGTGGTGGAGTGCAGCCTATGAAGCACAGGTGGCAGAGTGCGGCCTATGAAGTAGAGGTGGCGGAATGCGGCCTATGAAGTAGAGGCAGCAGAGTGCAGCCAATGAAGTAGAGGCAGTGGAGTACAGTCTATGAAGTGGAGGCGAAGGAGTGCAGCGTATGAAGTAGAGGCGGCAGAGTGCGGCCTATGAAGTAGAAGCGGCAGAGTGCGGCCTATGAAGTACAGGTGGCAGAGTGCGGCCTATGAAGTAGAGGTGGCAGAGTGCAGGCTATGAAGTAGAGGTGGTGGAGTGCAGCCTATGAAATAGAGGCTGCGGAGAGGTGGCGGAGTGCAGTGTAGGAAGTAGAGGCTGCAGAGTGTGGCCTATTAAGTAGAGGTGGCGGAGTGCGGCCTATGAAGTAAAGGCGGCAGAATGCAGCCTATGAAGTAGAGGTGGTGGAGTGTGGCCTATGAAGTAGAGGCGGCAGATTGCGGCCTATGAAGTGGAGGCGGCGGAGTGCGGCCTATGAAGTAGAGGCAGCAGAGTGCAGCCTATGAAGTAGAGGCAGTGGAGTACAGTCTATGAAGTAGAGGCGGCGGAGTGCAGCCTATGAAGTAGAGGCGGCAGAGTGCGGCCTATGAAGTAGAAGTGGCAGAGTGCAGGCTATGAAGTAGAGGTGGTAGAGTGCAGACTATGAAGTAGAGGCTGCGGAGAGGTGGCGGAGTGCAGCGTACGAAGTAGAGGTGGCGGAGTGTGACCTATGAAGTGGAGGCGGTGGAGTGCGGACTATGAAGTAGAGTCGGCGGAGTGCGTCCTATGAAGTAGAGGCGGTGGAGTGCGGCCTATGAAATAGGGGCGGCGAAGTGTGGCCTATGAAGTAGAGGCGGTGGAGTGCAGCCTATGAAGTGGAGGTGGCAGAGTGCAGCCTATGAAGTGGAGGCAGCGGAGTGCTGTGGAGTGCGGCCTATGAAGTAGAGGTGGCAGATTGTGGCCTATGAAGTAGAGGTGGCAGATAGTGGCCTATGAAGTGGAGGCGGCGGAGTGCAGCCTATGAAGTAGAGGCAGCAGAGTGCAGTCTATGAAGTAGAGGCAGCAGAGTGCAGCGTGGAGTGCAGCCTATGAAGTAGAGGTGGCGGAGCGCAGCCTATGAAGTAGAGGCGGCGGAGTGCAGGATGTGAAGTGGAGGCGGCGGAGTGCAGCCTATGAAGTGGAGGTGGCGGAGTGCTGCCTATGAGGTGGAGGCAGCGGAATGCTGCTTATGAAGTAGAGGAGGCAGAGTGCAGCCTATGAAGTGGAGTCGGCGGAGTGCAGCCTATGAAGAAGAGGCGGTGGAGTGTAGCTAATGAAGTAGAAGCGGCGGAGTGCAGCTTATGAAGTAGAGGCGGTGGAGTGCGGCCTATGAAGTAGAGGCGTTGGAATGCAGCCTATGAAGTAGGGGCGGTGGAATGCAGCCTATGAAGTAGAGGAAGCAGAGTGTGGCCTATGAAGTAGAGGCGGCGGAGTACGGCCTATGAAGTGGAGGTGGCGGAGTGCAGCCTATGAAGTGGAGGTGGCGGAGTGCGACCTATGAAGTAGAGAAGGCAGAGTGCGGCCTATGAAGTAGAGGTGGCGGAGTGCAGTGTAGGAAGTAGAGGCAGCAGAGTGCGGCCTGTGAACTAGAGATGGCAGAGTGCAGCCTATGAAGTAGAGGCGGCGGAGAGGTGGCGGAGTGCAGTGTAGGAAGTAGAGGCAGCGGAGTGTGGCCTATGAAGTAGAGGCGGTGGAGTGCTGCCTATGAAGTAGAGGCAGTGGAGTGCGGCCTATGAAGTAGAGGTGGCGGAATGCAGCCTATGAAGTAGAGGTGGTGGAGTGCGGCCTATGAAGTAGTGGAGGCAGATTCTGGCCTATGAAGTAAAGGTGGCAGATTGCAGCCTATGAAGTAGAGGCGGCAGAATGCAGCCTATAAAATAGAGGCAGCGGAGTGCAGTCTATGAAGTAGAGGCGGCAGAGTGCAGCCTGGAGTGCAGCCTATGAAGTAGAGGTAGCGGAGCGCAGCCTATGAAGTAGAGGCGGCGGAGTGCAGCCTGTGAAGTGGAGGCGGCAGAGTGCAGCCTGTGAAGTGGAGGCAGTGGAGTGCTGCTTATAAAGTAGAGACGGCGGAGTGCAGCCTATGTAGTGGAGTCGTCAGAGTGCAGGCTATGAAGTGGAGTCGGCGGAGTGCAGCCTATGAAGTAGAGGAGACGGAGTGTAGCTAATGAAGTAGAAGCGGCAGGGTGCAACTTATGAAGTAGTGGCTGTGGAGTGCGGCCTATGAAGTAGAGGCGTTGGAATGCAGCCCATGAAGTAGGAGCGGTGGAATGCAGCCTATGAAGTAGAGGCGGTAGAGTGCTGCCTATGAAGTAGAGGCGGCAGAGTGCAGCCTATGAAGTACAGGTGGCAGAGTGCGGCCTATGAAGTAGAGGTGGCAGAGTGCGGGCTATGAAGTAGAGGTGGTGGAGTGCAGCCTATGAAGTAGAGGCTGCGGAGATTAGGCGGAGTGCAGTGTAAGAAGTAGAGGCTGCAGAGTGCAGCCTATTAAGTAGAGGCGGTGGAGTGAGGCCTATGAAGTAGAGGCTGCAGAATGCAGCCTATGAAGTAAAGGTGGTGGAGTGTGGCCTATGAAGTAGAGGCAGCAGATTGTGGCCTATGAAGTAGAGGCGGCGGAGTGCGGCCTATGAAGTAGAGGTAGCAGAGTGCAGCCTATGAAGTAGAGGCAGTGGAGTACAGTCTATGAAGTAGAGGTGGCGGAGTGCAGCCTATGAAGTAGAGGCGGCAGAGTGCAGCCTATGAAGTAGATACAGCGGTGTGCGGCCTATGAAGTAGAGGCAGCGGAGCGCAGCTTATGAAGTAAAGGCAGCGGAGAGGTGGCGGAGTGCAGCGTACGAAGTAGATGTGGCGGAGTGCGACCTATGAAGTGGAGGCGGTGGAGTGCGGGCTATGAAGTAGAGTCGGCGGAGTGCGTCCTATGAAGTAGAGGCGGTGGAGTGCAGCCTATGAAGTACAGGTGGCAGAGTGCGGCCTATGAAGTAGAGGTGGCGGAGTGTGGCCTATGAAGCAGAGGCAGCAGAGCGCAGCCAATGAAGTAGAGGCAGTGGAGTACAGTCTATGAAGTAGAGGTGAAGGAGTGCAGCGTATGAAGTAGAGGCGGCAGAGTGCGACCTATGATGTAGAAGCGGCAGAGTGCGGCCTATGAAGTACAGGTGGCAGAGTGTGGCCTATGAAGTAGAGGTGGCAGAGTGCAGGCTATGAAGTAGAGGTGGTGGAGTGCAGCCAATGAAGTAGAGGCTGCGGAGAGGTGGCGGAGTGCAGTGTAGGAAGTAGAGGCTGCAGAGTGCGGCCTATTAAGTAGAGGCGGCAGAGTGCGGCCTATGATGTAGAGGTGGCAGAATGCAGCCTATGAAGTAGAGGCGGTGGAGTGAGGCCTATGAAGTAGAGGCCGCAGAATGCAGCCTATGAAGTAAAGGTGGTGGAGTGTGGCCTATGAAGTAGAGGCAGCAGATTGTGGCCTATGAAGTGTAGAGGCGGCGGATTGCGGCCTATGAAATAGAGGCGACGGAGTGCAGCCTATGAAGTAGAGGCGGCAGAATGCGGCCTATGAAGTAGAGGCGGCGGAATGTGGTGTATGGAGTAGAGGTGGTGGAGTGCGGCCTATGAAGTAGAGATGGCAGATTGCAGCCTATGAAGCAGAGGCGGTGGAGTGCAGTCTATGAAGCAGTAGAGGCGGAGTGCAGCCTATGAAGTAGAGGCAGCGGAGTGCAGTCTAGGAAGTAAAAGAGGCGGAGTGTGGCCTATGAAGTAGAGGCGGCAGAGTGCAGCCTATGAAGTAGAGGTGGCAGAGTGCGGGCTATGAAGTAGAGGTGGTGGAGTACAGCCTATGAAGTAGAGGCGGCGGAGAGGTGGCGGAGTGCAGAGTAGGAAGTAGAGGTGGCAGAGTGCGGCCTATGAAGTAGAGACAGCGGAGTGGGGGCTATGAAGTAGAGGCGGCAGAGTGCAGCCTATGAAGTAGAGGCGGCAGAGTGCGGCCTCTGAAGTACAGGCGGCGGAGTGCGGCCTATGAAGTAGAGTTGAAAGAGTGCGGCCTATGAATTAGAGGCGGCAGATTGCGGCCTATGAAGTAGAGGCGGCAGAGTGCAGCCTATGAAGTGGAGGCAGCGGAGTGCTGCAGAGTACTGCGGAGTGTGGCCTATGAAGTAGAGGCGGTGGAGTGCGGCCTATGAAGTAGAGGCAGTGGAGTGCAGCCTATGAAGTAGAGGCGGTGGAATGCAGTATATGAAGTAGATGTGGTGGAGTGCAGCCTACGAAGTTGAGGTGGCGGAGTGCAGCCTATGAAGTAGAGGCAGCGGAGTGCAGTCTATGAAGTAGAGGCGGCAGAGTGCAGCCTGGAGTGCAGCCTCTGAAGTAGAGGTGGCGGAGCGCAGCCTATGAAGTGGAGGCGGCGGAGTGCTGCTTATGAAGTAGAGGCAGCGGAGTGCAGCCTATGAAGTGGAGTCGGTGGAGTGCACCTATGAAGTAGAGTCGGCAGAGTGCAGCCTATGAAGTAGAGGCGGTGGAGTGCAGCCTGTGAAGTGGAGGCGGCAGAGTGCAGCCTATGAAGTGGAGGCGGCAGAGTACAGCCTATGAAGTGGAGGCGGCAGAGTGCTGCTTATGAAGTAGAGGCAGCGGAGTGCAGCCTATGAAGTGGAGACGGTGGAGTGCACCTATGAAGTGGAGTCGGCAGAGTGCAGCCTATGAAGTAGAGGCGGCAGAGTGTAGCTAATGAAGTAGAAGCGGCAGAGTTCAGCTGATGAAGTAGAGGCGGTGGAGTGCGGCCTAGGAAGTAGAGGCATTGGAATGCAGCCCATGAAGTAGGGGCAGTGGAATGCAGCCTATGAAGTAGAGGCGGCAGAGTGCGGCCTATGAAGTAGAGGCGGCAGATTGCGGCCTATGAAATAGAGGTGGCGGAGTGCAGCCTATGAAGTAGAGGCGACAGAGTGCGGCCTATGAAGTAGAGGTGGTGGAGTGCGGCCTATGAAGTAGAGGGGGCAGATTGCAGCCTATGAAGTAGAGGCGGTGGAGTGCAGTCTATGAAGTAGAAGAGGCGGTGTGCAGACTATGAAGTAGAGGCGGCGGAGTGCAGTCTATGAAGTAGAAGAGGCGGAGTGAAGCCTATGAAGTAGAGGCGGCAGAGTGCAGTCTATGAAGTAGAGGCTGCAGAGTGCAGCCTGGAGCGCAGCCTATGAAGTATAGGCAGCAGAGTGCAGCATACGAAGTAGAGGCGGCGGAGTGCAGCCTATGAAGTAGAGGCAGCGGAGTGCAGTCTATGAAGTAGAGGTGGCAGAGTGCAGCCTGGAGTGCAACCTATGAAGTAGAGGTGGCGGAGCACAGCGTATGAAGTAGAGGCGGCGGATTGCGGCCTATGAAATAGAGGCGACGGAGTGCAGCCTATGAAGTAGAGGCGGCAGAATGCGGCCTATGAAGTAGAGACGGCGGAATGTGGCGTATGAAGTAGAGGTGGTGGAGTGCGGTCTATGAAGTAGAGATGGCAGATTGCAGCCTGTGAAGTAGAGGCGGCGGAGTGCAGTCTATGAAGTAGTAGAGGCGGAGTGCAGCCTATGAAGTAGAGGCAGCGGAGTGCAGTCTAGGAAGTAGAAGAGGCGGAGTGTGGCCTATGAAGTAGAGGCGGCAGAGTGCAGCCTATGAAGTAGAGGTGGCAGAGTGCGGGCTATGAAGTAGAGGCGGTGGAGTGCAGCCTATGAAGTAGAGGAGGCGGAGAGGTGGCGGAGTGCAGAGTAGGAAGTAGAGGTGGCAGAGTGCGGCCTATGAAGTAGAGACGGCGGAGTGGGGGCTATGAAGTAGAGGCGGCAGAGTGCAGCCTATGAAGTAGAGGCGGCAGAGTGCGGCCTCTGAAGTACAGGCGGCGGAGTGCGGCCTATGAAGTAGAGTTGACAGAGTGCGGCCTATGAATTAGAGGCGGCAGATTGCGGCCTATGAAGTAGAGGCGGCAGAGTGCAGCCTATGAAGTGGAGGCAGCGGAGTGCTGCAGAGTACTGCGTTGTGTGGCCTATGAAGTAGAGGCGGTGGAGTGTGGCCTATGAAGTAGAGGCGGTAGAATGCAGCCTATGAAGTAGATGTGGTGGAGTGCGGCCTATGAAGTGGAGGCGGCAGAGTGCAGCCTATGAAGTAGAGGCAGCGGAGTGCAGTCTATGAAGTAGAGGCGGCAGAGTGCAGCCTGGAGTGCAGCCTATGAAGTAGAGGTGGCAGAGCGCAGCCTATGAAGTAGAGGCGGTGGAGTGCAGCCTGTGAAGTGGAGGCTGCGGAGTGCAGCCTATGAAGTGCAGGCAACGGAGTGCAGCCTATGAGTGGAGGCGGCAGAGTGCTGCTTATGAAGTAGAGGCAGCAGAGTGCAGCCTATGAAGTGGAGTCGGTGGAGTGCACCTATGAAGTGGAGTCGGCAGAGTGCAGCTTATGAAGTAGAGGCGGTGGAGTGCTGCCTATGAAGTAGAGGCATTGGAATGCAGCCTATGAAGTAGGGGCGGTGGAATGCAGCCTATGAAGTAAAGGCGGCGGAGTGCGGCCTATGAAGTAGAGGTGGCAGATTGCGGCCTATGAAATAGAGGTGGCAGAGTGCAGCCTATGAAGTAGAGGCGGCAGAGTGCGGCCTATGAAGTAGAGGGGGCAGATTGCAGCATATGAAGTAGAGGCGGTGGAGTGCAGTCTATGAAGTAGAAGAGGCGGAGTGCAGCCTATGAAGTAGAGGCGGCGGAGTGCAGTCTATGAATTAGAAGAGGCGGAGAGAAGCCTATGATGTAGAGGCGGCAGAGTGCAGTCTATGAAGTAGAGGCTGCAGAGTGCAGCCTGGAGCGCAGCCTATGAAGTAGAGGCAGCGGAGTGCAGCATACGAAGTCGAGGCGGCGGAGTGCAGCCTATGAAGTAGAGGCAGCAGAGTGCAGTCTATGAAGTAGAGGTGGCAGAGTGCAGTCTGGAGTGCAGCCTATGAAGTAGAGGTGGCGGGGCGCAGCCTATGAAGTAGAGGCGGCGGATTGCGGCCTATGAAATAGAGGCGACGGAGTGCAGCCTATGAAGTAGAAGCGGCAGAATGCAGCCTATGAAGTAGAGGCGGCAGAATGCGGCATATGAAGTAGAGGTGGTGGAGTGCGGCCTATGAAGTAGAGATGGCAGATTGCAGCCTATGAAGTAGAGGCGGCTGAGTGCAGTCTATGAAGTAGTAGAGGCGGAGTGCAGCCTATGAAGTAGAGGCAGCGGAGTGCAGTCTATGAAGTAGAAGAGGCGGAGTGCAGCCTATGAAGTAGAGGCGGTGGAGTGTAGCTAATGAAGTAGAAGCGGCGGAGTGCAGCCTATGAAGTAGAGGCGGTTGGGTGCGGCCTATGAAGTAGGGACGGTGGAATGCAGCCTATGAAGTAGGGGCGTGTTCTGCTTGGGTTTTCGGATCAGATAGAACCCGCTCAGCAGAGCCTCTCTAACCCAAACCAGAACGTTACCCCCTCCCTAGGGCCTATTCACACCTAAATAACCACATATATGTACCACCTAAGGACAGGGAATTCCTACTATATATACCAAGACCTACAAGTCACAGCCTCGCGGTCCCAAATGGACCCAGGACTTCCTGCCCAGACGGCAGCCACAGACTTCCTGCCCAGACGGCAGTCACAGCCTCGCGGTCCCAAATGGACCCAGGACTTCCTGCCCAGATGGCAGCCACAGCCTCGCGGTCCCAAATCGACCCAGGACTTCCTGCCCAGACGGCAGCCACAGCCTCGCGGTCCCAAACGGACCCAGGACTTCCTGCCCAGACGGCAGCCACAGCCTCGCGGTCCCAAACGGACCCAGGACTTCCTGCCCAGACGGCAGCCTTAGACAAGTCACAGCCTCGCGGTCCCAAACGGACCCAGGACTTCCTGCCCAGACGGCAGCCACAGACTTCCTGCCCAGACGGCAGTCACAGCCTCGCGGTCCCAAACGGACCCAGGACTTCCTGCCCAGACGGCAGCCACAGACTTCCTGCCCAGACGGCAGTCACAGCCTCGCGGTCCCAAACGGACCCAGGACTTCCTGCCCAGACGGCAGCCTTAACACGAGTTCATCCTATAATTACCACGACAAATCAGTGTTACTATATATCAGATCACACAAAGACAGCTAGTTGAGCACAACTTGTTCCCCAGTTCGAAGGGCTCCTTTCTCCCTTATTCAGTTACCACCTACCTGATCAGGATTAACATCTGTCCATGTCAAGTCACAGCTGACTAGAAGAATAGGTTACCCTCTTACACAAGAACACGTAGCACATATTGCTTTACTACTTTATTTAGTTATTACATACACACTCACGGAACATAATACATATTACATAACCTGCAAAGAAAAGTGAAAGATTGAGTTGTACACTCTAATAGTAAGGGGTTGACATCACCTTGGTCGTATGTAGCCTGCACTCAATGGTCATCTAGGTTCCCTTCTCGTCTGCGCCTCGGCTTCGCCTGGAAGTCACACCTCCGCAATCACGGGTTTACTCCCGTCTCCCTCTCCGAGTCACTGGGACCTCTTCCTCATCGGCTACTCTCTTCTCTTTGGAATATCTATTTCTCGGTTTTTCTCCACCTCCAAGTTTGTCATCTGTCTTCCCTGGAATAAGTAGCAGCTTTACTACTAACGGCCAGGTGCCGCCCATGGACTAGAAGCAAGTGCCAGTATCTGCCTCAAACTTTTACTAATATAGACGTGCATTTCCTCATGGAAAATTCCAGCCCGTAACCTGCCGCCCACCAAATTCTTGTACCTCCCCGTGCCAAGGACACGTTCCCAGCCGGCCGGCCTGATGTAGTGTCTTCGGCATGAAGAAAAATACAATCCTTCGATAAGGGCCGGCCTGAACCGGTTCTCTCCAAGCGAATAACACCTCCTAACTAAAACACTGCCTATGACCTAGAAACATCCCGAGCTGCCAGAGCAGGAGGAAAGATGGAGTCTCTCCCGTTTAAGGCCTACCAGGCCTGAATTCAGCACGGCTCCATGAAATACCCTCACTACAGAACAGATTACCCCTAATACTAACGAATCTATCCCCTAGGATGTATATGCAAACCCTGATCTATGGGGAAGAACACAGGATCATGTCGAAGTGCCTAATAAATAGGCTCTATACACTACTCTAACCCTTAGACTTGAATGGGAAGAGACTGAAGTCACCTAAATCACCATTCAACACAATAAGACCGGAAAAATCGAGCAGTACATTTCACCCTTGACTTCAGTCTATTATACATTCATTAAATGGAGCTAACATCTGTGGAAGAATAATATGAAACAAAGCTAACTGATCTATGTCTAGTACCAAGTATGCAGAATTGAAATAATGAAGGAATACACTGAATAAAGCAACAGATAGAAATCAAAACAGCAACAGCAATCAAAATACCACCTAATATTTGGCGTAGCACGTGTATATCAGGTAACCAATTAAAGAGCCAGTCAAACCAGCCCTGGTCAATGTGTTTTCTAACTTCTTCTGTTAAGTCACGCAACTTGTCGATGTGAGCACGAATGGATTGTGTATGGTCAGACAAGTTAAAACAACAGAGACCTTCGAAGTCCGAGCAATCATGTCCATGTTTAAGCAAAAGATAATCAATGGCTGCTCTATTTTGCAAAATGGCCCTACGTTCACCCTGGGCGTCTAATAGCATGTCAGACAAAATTGTAGAAGTATGATTAATAGATTTCACCATCCAGCAGGCCATTTTCCCAATAGATTTGGCATTATAAACCGCCAAAGCAGGAACACCAATAATTGAAACAGCTAAGCTAAGGTATTCAGACTTGGAATATAAATGCAAAGATGGGTCACAATCCTCCTGTAACATTACAGTATCTCGAAGCACACGAGAGTTGGCATTCGGATGTGATGCGAACATCAACAAACTGAGTCTCGTAATGGCACAAGGGCCTCCGGAAATGTTTGCAGGGACAAATGGCCAGGAAGTATTACCACATGAGAAAAGCCATCCGGCAGGTAGTAACATCGTGCGATAGTGACTGGGGGTAACTACCAAACTATTACAAGTCATGTTGTTCTGAACTGAAACACATGTGGCCGGTGTCCTCTGAAAGCACAAAGTCCGTTCGTGAGCTGTAAACGAAGTGGCGCCTTTTAGTTTTAGGCGCAGACATTCAGAGATCGCACTAGGATTACACGTAAGAAAGAAGCACAAATCACCTTGTGTGATATTATAAGTAAGTATTTGGGACTGGATGGGGGTTTGCTCGTTCGGCAATTCAATACATAGGGGGCAATATACATGGGTAGCAAAATCACCCAGGAGAATATTGGGACGGGCCTTCGAGACATTAAAAATATGAACTAAAGTTTCCAATGAGGCGGGGACAGCAACCAGGCAGGTCGCCAGGATGTCATGTACAGATCTCATCGGTGTCAAACAGAAGTGAGGGGCGTCAGTCACCCTCTTGGCTAATGCGGTCCAAAAGTTCGATGATGAATCCCATGCACCGAAGGAACGCAACACTCGGGTTCCCAGTTCATCCCGGGTTGATAGGATCCCTCCTTTCTCGTCGTACCAGTCCGAAAACAGTCCGGCTCCGACACATCTTGCAGCAACAATCCAAAGAATGATCTGAAAGAGAACCAAATACAGGCATTAATCATTCTCGTAAATAACATTTATCAGCCGGGACCGCTTCCCAGCTATCTTTCCCTGGTCTCATAACTAAAATGGTGTTGTCTTGACCGGTTGCAATGACTTCTGCTTGTTCAGGGGGATTCTTAGGCGACTGCACCCAAACTCTGGCCCCAGGATTATCTGTGGAGCCAAAACCTTTCTGGCCTCGTACAGTTAGCAACGTTGGGGCAGTGCCTTTTGTGATCTCACCACTGAAAACAGGCATTATTAGCAACTGAGCCACTCGGTCAGTTTGATGTATCAGTAAGTCAACCTCACTGCTATTCAGCAGGAGCACCTTAATCTCTCCCTGATAATCACTGTCGATAATTCCTCCAAGCACCTGAATGCCTCTTACAGCCAGCCCCGATCTAGGGGCGATCAATCCGAAATTTCCAGGTGGTATCTGAACACCAACACCTGTCTCTATGATGACTCGATCTCTACTTTTTATAACAATGTCATCCATAGCATGCAAGTCTAAACCTGCCGACCCTGGGGTCGCTCTACATGGAGCCAAAGCTCCGGGAGTAATTTCCCAATACATCACAGTTTCTCTGATTTCATTAGGCATAGCCTCAACATTCGGGGGAAACAAACGCATAAGTGGAGATTCAGCATTTAAAAAAGGACGATTATTCAAAATCAATAGTGCTTGGGGCAAAAAGTCTCGCCAATTTTTATACTTGTCATCCGTTAACTTACGCAGCTGGTCCTTTAGCAGGCCATTCAATCTCTCCACCAGGCCCGAGGCCTGTGGGTAGTAGGGGATATGGAATATCCATTCAATATTGTTTTCCGCACAGAACTCCTGTACCAATCTTCCACGAAAATGGGATGCATTATCAGATTGAATTTGGAATGGCACACCATAGTACATCATAATTAATTCTAATGTTTTAATGGTATTCAATTGGGTAGCTTGCTTACAGGGAAGGGCTACCAGCAGGCCACTGTATGTATCAACAATAGTGCAAACATATTGACAATTCCTACTCATGGGAAGTGGACCAATGTAATCGATCTGCCAAATTTGAGCGGGCAATTTGCCGCGATGTAAATGACCTTTAACAATTTGGGGCACCTTACGCCGTCTGATATGCTGACAAACGGGGCAGTGTAAAATAACATCTTTGATTAAATCTAAGGGAATATAAATTCCTCGATCAGCAGCCCACCTGCTAGTGGCCTTCTCTCCAAAATGTCCTGCCTTCTGGTGTGCCCATTTCGCCAATCCCGCAATATCAGAATCTTGCCTGTCCACCACTGCCTCAGCAATTTTAGACTTCTCATCTGCAATGTTATGAAAAAATTTGTCAAGAGAATCTATCGGGGTGTGAGCGTCCACATGGAAGATTGTAACAGTACTCTGTGGGAGCATCTCCCAAATTTCTTGCCATAACTCTTTTCCCCATAATTCTTTGGAATGTAACTTCCAATTATGGGAATGCCAAGTTGGCAACCAAACAGCCAGTCCATTGGCAGTAGACCAAGAATCAGTGAAAATATGACATGTACCAGGTAACTCTTGTTTCAAAACTTGGTAAACAGCGTAAAGCTCGGCAAATTGGCTGCTTTTACCTTCACCAGTTGTGCTCAACAATTTCTGTGTGATCGGATTATAGGACACCGCCTTCCAGTGCCGTGTCATCCCTATAAACCTCGCTGAACCATCAGTGAACCAAACATGGTTTCTTTCCGCTGCGGACAAATCATTAAAAGGCTTACCCCACTTGACAGGAGACTCCTGTGCTAAAGGTACGGAACATTCACTCTCAGTCTCAGTCGATGGCACTCGCGCCACCTGCTCATGTAAAGAAGCAACTCCTTTCGGGCCCACACGTGCCCTGTCTTGTATGTACCATTTCCATTTAATCACACTCGCCTCTTGAGCGTGTCCAATTCGGTGAGTTTTCGGCGAACTCAGAACCCACTGCATGATAGGAATTTCCGGACGCAGAACTATATCATGTTCCAAAGTCAATTGCTCGGTATCCACCAGAGCCCAATAACAAGCAAGTAACTGTTTCTCAAAGGGTGTGTAACGTTCACCAGCATCAGGTAACTTTTTGGTCCAAAAACCTAACGGTACTTTACTCCTACCTTGTTTCTGCCACAAACTCCAATTTGCATAAAGGCCCTGTACAGATACATTCAAATCCACGTCACCATCACGTACAGGCCATAAATCCAGAGCATGTTGAATTGCCTCTTTTGCCAGACTAAACGCATCTTGCTGTGGTTTATCCCATTCAAATGCATTCTTTTTACGCGTGACCCGGTACAAGGGGGCCAATATTTGACTCAAATGAGGAATATGCTGGCGCCAAAAGCCAAACAGACCAATGAAGCTCTGGGCTTCTTTCCTATTTCTAGGAACTGCAAAATCAAGAATCTTCTGTTTAACCTGAGGGATCACTTCACGGTGCCCTTCATGCCAATTAATACCCAAAAATTTTACAGCCTGGGACGGACCTTGCAATTTATCTGGGTTGATTTCCCAACCTTTCTCACGCAGGCACTCAATGACTCTGTCTAATTGGGTCTGAACTTCCTCTTGTGTTTCGCCTTGGATCAAAACATCATCAATATAATGACATATCTGAATTTGGGGATGAACCGGTACCTCAGCCAAATGCTCTGCCACCAGCCGGTGACATATCGTAGGACTATGCACATAGCCCTGGGGAAGACTTCTAAACGTCATCTGACGCCCGTTCCACGTAAAACTGAATTGTTCCTGACACTCTGGGGCAATTGGAATTGAAAAGAAAGCATTAGCAATATCAATGGACGCGTACCATGTACCTGGATGCTTTTGGATTCTCTCAATAAGTGTAATAACATCCGGTACTGCAACAGTCAAAGAGGGTGTGTGCTTGTTCAATTCTCGATAATCAACGGTCATGCGCCAAGAGTTATCACTCTTACGCACCGGCCAAACAGGATTATTCCAAGCAGAAGTAACTGGGGTTATGACTCCTGCATCCACTAACTCCTGAATAGTGGTACTAATCTCCTCATGACCACCTGGAATACGATACTGCTTCTGACAAACCACTTTTGTCGCATGGGGAACTTGTATGGGGGGCATTCTTAAACGACCAACCCGTATAGGTCTGGACGATATATAATGCGTTGTTCCAAATTGGTAACATCCGTCATCTAGATGCAAAGTCATTCCTCTCAAAATATCAATCCCAATTATGAATTCTAGAAGTGGCACTACTAGTACAGAATACTCTTTTCTGGGAATTCTACCTATTCTCATTTCAAGCAAAGTTTGAACTGCAGGGGTTTCTTTTCCACCTAATCCGGTAATAGTAAAAGGCTGACCTGTAAACTTCTTTGATTTTCCATGAATAAGAGTGGCCTCCGCTCCTGTATCTACCAATGCTCGGGCCCTTTGGATATTACGATGTCTCCAATAAATATCAATATCTACATAGGGTCTATTATCTCTGTGAGCCCATCTGCGTACCGGAGCTTGACCTATTTCCTAGTCATTCTTACTGCATTCTGTGTACCAGGATAAATCAGGATAAAGACTCTCACGTTTCTTAGGTATCGGTACCTCCTGTTCATATCCATTCCCAGTACGGAACGGATTCGTATCTTCTGCATTGTACTGCGGGTTACGATCGACCAAACTGTGACGATCCTCTCTCCTCCTCACCTCAGGGGATTGATCCCTATCATCTCTACGTCTGCTGTAAACATAGTCAGTTCTCCCCCTTTCTCTTTCCCCCTCTCTCTCCCTGTCTCTCTCTTGACGGGGGGACACATCACGTGCAGAACGTTGATCATCACGACGAACAGAGCGCCCACGGCGGTCGTCATCACCGCTACCGTCAGAACCACCACGATCACACTCAGTGGTCCGAACACGCCGGGCACCCTCCTTTCGATCCAAGCCACGTTTGCGAAACAACTCCCACAAACGAGCGGTAGTCTCACCATCAATGTCCTCCCTCCGCACACCATCAGCCAGAAGACCAGAAAAAATATCACGTCTAGTAAGTTTATTTTCACCAGGAGTACGAGTGTCAGGCCGGGACTGACGTTCAGGTTTAAACCACTCACCCAACTCACCGAGTTGGCGCACCGATTCCAAAACCGTAGATAATACGTTACCAGTCTGATTAATCAATAAAGTCATCATGACCTGCTTATAGGCTACAGGGGAAGATCGAATGATACGGTTCCGCACAGAAGATGTCAATGAACCATCAAGCAACCTGTCAGCAGTACCCAGAAAAATTGCCGTTTTCATCACCTCCTCTTTGAGACGTTGAGCAGCATCACGCAAAGTATACCACGGCTTGTCATTCACAGGCCAGTCAGATTCAGTAGGATATTTTAGATTACAACCCTCAGTCGCCAATTGGAGTAAAGAAACCTGACCAACACCATTATAGTTACGAAAATGATCCTGCACAGTAGAATCCAAACTCAAGGAACAGAACTTTAAACAATCGCCAGTATCCAACATAATACCAGCAGCGCCCAGTTCATAAAGGCGCACCATCCATGTGAGCAAGGACTCACCAGCTCGCTGCCGAAATCGCTGCAAAATATCACTAATTTCCTGCTGAGTAAAGTCTTCTAAACAGTCCAAAGAAATACCTTGCGGAGCATTGGGAGACTGCTGCAACTTCCGACGGAAAACTGGATGCGCAGAAACCGCGGGACGAGCATCACAAGGAGCCTGATCAGTACTCGTAGAGGGACAATCAGTGTAAGAAACATTGATCCCACTCGAAGAACGAGCGTAATCACGGGGTGCACCATCAAAGGTGCGAGAAGCAGACTTACAATCATGGCGGGAGCGAGAAGACTCGCGCTTGGCAGACTCCTCACCCGAGGAACAAGAATCAGTCGAGTTCCAGATATTACCATCCCATTCATCAGGATTCCAATCCAGCCCGGCTGTCGCCATGACCAGACGCACCTTTCGCGTCGAAACCCGACCGCGCCTGTTCTTGTATTTATAACGAGCAATTCGCACAGCCGCCCGTTCGGCAATAGTTTGGTAAGTCTCAAGTTTATCAGCAAGCAACTTATTTTGACACCGCAACAAAGTATGAGAATTCTGAATCTCAACAAAGTGCGCTTCCACATCTTTAAGAGATATCTGTAGCTTCAACAGTCTCTCATGCAGAATTCTGTATGCAGACAAAAGAATCCAACCTCTGCGCCCCAAAATGGGAATCTCCTCACCCTTCGATACGGGTGCCTCCTGCAAACAAGCAATCACATCAGCCGGCTCTGCCAGCTCCAAAGAAGAATTCCAATTCTCACTCAAACCAGTAGAATCAGCCCACTCACGGGCCAAGGCTTCATAAGGCGTTGAATCCCATCCTGGAATATCAACGGGCAACTTAAAAGAAGACTTAGACCTTCTAGAAAACATCGTGAAAAAGGAAAAAGAAGAAAAGAAGAGAAAGAAAAGAAGGAAGAAAAATAAAAACTATACACACAAATATACAAAAATAAAATGCAAACAAAACCACGCACGCGCCGAAAGCAAACACAAGACAACCACAACGCACACAGGTTTCGTAAACGGTTCGTGACGCCAAATGTTCTGCTTGGGTTTTCGGATCAGATAGAACCCGCTCAGCAGAGCCTCTCTAACCCAAACCAGAACGTTACCCCCTCCCTAGGGCCTATTCACACCTAAATAACCACATATATGTACCACCTAAGGACAGGGAATTCCTACTATATATACCAAGACCTACAAGTCACAGCCTCGCGGTCCCAAATGGACCCAGGACTTCCTGCCCAGACGGCAGCCACAGACTTCCTGCCCAGACGGCAGTCACAGCCTCGCGGTCCCAAATGGACCCAGGACTTCCTGCCCAGACGGCAGCCACAGCCTCGCGGTCCCAAATGGACCCAGGACTTCCTGCCCAGACGGCAGCCACAGCCTCGCGGTCCCAAACGGACCCAGGACTTCCTGCCCAGACGGCAGCCACAGCCTCGCGGTCCCAAACGGACCCAGGACTTCCTGCCCAGACGGCAGCCTTAGACAAGTCACAGCCTCGCGGTCCCAAACGGACCCAGGACTTCCTGCCCAGACGGCAGCCACAGACTTCCTGCCCAGACGGCAGTCACAGCCTCGCGGTCCCAAACGGACCCAGGACTTCCTGCCCAGACGGCAGCCACAGACTTCCTGCCCAGACGGCAGTCACAGCCTCGCGGTCCCAAACGGACCCAGGACTTCCTGCCCAGACGGCAGCCACAGACTTCCTGCCCAGACGGCAGTCACAGCCTCGCGGTCCCAAACGGACCCAGGACTTCCTGCCCAGACGGCAGCCTTAACACGAGTTCATCCTATAATTACCACGACAAATCAGTGTTACTATATATCAGATCACACAAAGACAGCTAGTTGAGCACAACTTGTTCCCCAGTTCGAAGGGCTCCTTTCTCCCTTATTCAGTTACCACCTACCTGATCAGGATTAACATCTGTCCATGTCAAGTCACAGCTGACTAGAAGAATAGGTTACCCTCTTACACAAGAACACGTAGCACATATTGCTTTACTACTTTATTTAGTTATTACATACACACTCACGGAACATAATACATATTACATAACCTGCAAAGAAAAGTGAAAGATTGAGTTGTACACTCTAATAGTAAGGGGTTGACATCACCTTGGTCGTATGTAGCCTGCACTCAATGGTCATCTAGGTTCCCTTCTCGTCTGCGCCTCGGCTTCGCCTGGAAGTCACACCTCCGCAATCACGGGTTTACTCCCGTCTCCCTCTCCGAGTCACTGGGACCTCTTCCTCATCGGCTACTCTCTTCTCTTTGGAATATCTATTTCTCGGTTTTTCTCCACCTCCAAGTTTGTCATCTGTCTTCCCTGGAATAAGTAGCAGCTTTACTACTAACGGCCAGGTGCCGCCCATGGACTAGAAGCAAGTGCCAGTATCTGCCTCAAACTTTTACTAATATAGACGTGCATTTCCTCATGGAAAATTCCAGCCCGTAACCTGCCGCCCACCAAATTCTTGTACCTCCCCGTGCCAAGGACACGTTCCCAGCCGGCCGGCCTGATGTAGTGTCTTCGGCATGAAGAAAAATACAATCCTTCGATAAGGGCCGGCCTGAACCGGTTCTCTCCAAGCGAATAACACCTCCTAACTAAAACACTGCCTATGACCTAGAAACATCCCGAGCTGCCAGAGCAGGAAGAAAGATGGAGTCTCTCCCGTTTAAGGCCTACCAGGCCTGAATTCAGCACGGCTCCATGAAATACCCTCACTACAGAACAGATTACCCCTAATACTAACGAATCTATCCCCTAGGATGTATATGCAAACCCTGATCTATGGGGAAGAACACAGGATCATGTCGAAGTGCCTAATAAATAGGCTCTATACACTACTCTAACCCTTAGACTTGAATGGGAAGAGACTGAAGTCACCTAAATCACCCTTCAACACAATAAGACCGGAAAAATCGAGCAGTACAGGGCGGTGGAATGCAGCCTATGAAGTAGAGGTGGCGGAGTGCGGCCTATGAAGTAGAAGCGGCAGATTGCGGCCTATGAAATAGAGGCGGCGGAGTGCAGCCTATGAAGTAGAGGCGACAGAGTGTGGCCTATGAAGTAGAGGTGGTGGAGTGCGGCCTATGAAGTAGAGGGGGCAGATTGCAGCCTATGAAGTAGAGGCGGTGGAGTGCAGTCTATGAAGTAGAAGAGGCGGTGTGCAGCCTATAAAGTAGAGGCGGCGGAGTACAGTCTATGAAGTAGGAGAGGTGGAGTGAAGCCTATGAAGTAGAGGCGGCAGAGTGCAGTCTATGAAGTAGAGGCTGCAGAGTGCAGCCTGGAGCGCAGCCTATGAAGTATAGGCAGCGGAGTGCAGCATACGAAGTAGAGGCGGCGGAGTGCAGCCTATGAAGTAGAGGCAGCGGAGTGCAGTCTATGAAGTAGAGGTGGCAGAGTGCAGCCTGGAGTGCAGCCTATGAAGTAGAGGTGGCGGAGCGCAGCCTATGAAGTAGAGGCGGCGGATTGCGGCCTATGAAATAGAGGCGATGGAGTGCAGCCTATGAAGTAGAGGCGGCAGAGTGCGGCCTATGAAGTAGAGGTGGCAGAGTGCGGGCTATGAAGTAGAGGCGGTGGAGTGCAGCCTATGAAGTAGAGGCGGCGGAGAGGTGGCGGAGTGCAGAGTAGGAAGTAGAGGTGGCAGAGTGTGGCCTATGAAGTATAGATGGTGGAGTGAGGGGCTATGAAGTAGAGGCGGCGGAGTGCGGCCTATGAAGTAGAGGCGGCAGATTGCGGCCTATGAAGTAGAGGCGGCGGAGTGCGGCCTATGAAGTAGAGTTGACAGAGTGCGGCCTATGAATTAGAGGCGGCAGATTGCGGCCTATGAAGTAGAGGCGGCGGAGTGTGGCCAATGAAGTAGAGGCGGAGGAGTGCAGCCTCGAGTGCAGCCTATGAAGTAGAGGCGGCAGAGTGCGGCCTATGAAATAGAGACGGCAGAGTGTGGCCTATGAAGTAGAGGCAGCGGAGCCCAGCCTATGAAGTAAAGGCAGCGGAGAGGTGGCGGAGTGCAGCGTACGAAGTAGAGGTGGCGGAGTGCGACCTATGAAGTGGAGGTGGCAGAGTGCAGCCTACGAAGTGGAGGCAGTGGAGTGCTGCAGAGTGCTGCGGAGTGTGGCCTATGAAGTAGAGGCGGCAGAGTGCAGCCTATGAAGTAGAGGTGGCAGAGTGCGGGCTATGAAGTAGAGGCGGTGGAGTGCAGCCTATGAAGTAGAGGCGGCGGAGAGGTGGCGGAGTGCAGAGTAGGAAGTAGAGGTGGCAGAGTGCGGCCTATGAAGTAGAGACGGCGGAGTGGGGGTTATGAAGTAGAGGCGGCAGAGTGCAGCCTATGAAGTAGAGGTGGCAGAGTGCGGCCTCTGAAGTACAGGCGGCGGAGTGCAGCCTATGAAGTAGAGTTGACAGAGTGCGGCCTATGAGTTAGAGGCGGCAGATTGCGGCCTATGAAGTAGAGGCGGCAGAGTGCAGCCTATGAAGTGGAGGCAGCGGAGTGCTGCAGAGTACTGCGGAGTGTGGCCTATGAAGTAGAGGCGGTGGAGTGCGGCCTATGAAGTAGAGGCGGTGGAATGCAGCATATGAAGTAGATGTGGTGGAGTGCGGCTTATGAAGTAGAGGCGGCAGAGTGCAGCCTATGAAGTAGAGGCAGCGGAGTGCAGTCTATGAAGTAGAGGCGGCAGAGTGCAGCCTGGAGTGCAGCCTATGAAGTAGAGGTGGCGGAGCGCAGCCTATGAAGTAGAGGCGGTGGAGTGCAGCCTGTGAAGTGGAGGCTGCGGAGTGCAGCCTATGAAGTGGAGGCAGCGGATTGCAGCCTATGAGTGGAGGCGGCGGAGTGCTGCTTATGAAGTAGAGGCAGCAGAGTGCAGCCTATGAAGTGGAGTCAGTGGAGTGCACCTATGAAGTGGAGTCGGCAGAGTGCAGCCTATGAAGTAGAGGCGGCGGAGTGTAGCTAATGAAGTAGAAGCGGCAGAGTGCAGCTTATGAAGTAGAGGCGGTGGAGTGCTGCCTATGAAGTTGAGGCATTGGAATGCAGCCTATGAAGTAGGGGCGGTGGAATGCAGCCTATGAAGTAGAGGCGGCGGAGTGCGGCCTATGAAGTAGAGCTGGCAGATTGCGGCCTATGAAATAGAGGTGGCGGAGTGCAGCCTATGATGTAGAGGCGGCATAGTGCGGCCTATGAAGTAGAGGGGGCAGATTGTAGCATATGAAGTAGAGGCGGTGGAGTGCAGTCTATGAAGTAGAAGAGGCGGAGTGCAGCCTATGAAGTAGAGGCGGCGGAGTGCAGTCTATGAAGTAGAAGAGGCGGAGTGAAGCCTATGATGTAGAGGCGGCAGAGTGCAGTCTATGAAGTAGAGGCTGCAGAGTGCAGCCTGGAGCGCAGCCTATGAAGTAGAGGCAGCGGAGTGCAGCATACGAAGTTGAGGCGGCGGAGTGCAGCCTAGGAAGTAGAGGCAGCGGAGCGCAGCCTATGAAGTAGAGGCAGCGGATTGCGGCCTATGAAATAGAGGCGATGGAGTGCAGCCTATGAAGTAGAGGCGGCAGAGTGCGGCCTATGAAGTAGAGGTGGCGGGGTGCAGCCTATGAAGTAGAGGCGGCGGATTGCGGCCTATGAAATAGAGGCGACGGAGTGCAGCCTATGAAGTAGAGGCGGCAGAATGCAGCCTATGAAGTAGAGGCGGCGGATTGCGGCCTATGAAATAGAGGCGACGGAGTGCAGCCTATGAAGTAGAGGCGGCAGAATGCAGCCTATGAAGTAGAGGCGGCAGAATGCGGCATGTGAAGTAGAGGTGGTGGAGTGCGGCCTATGAAGTAGAGATGGCAGATTGCAGCCTATGAAGTAGAGGCGGCTGAGTGCAGTCTATGAAGTAGTAGAGGCGGAGTGCATCCTATGAAGTAGAGGCAGCGGAGTGGAGTCTATGAAGTAGAAGAGGCGGAGTGCAGCCTATGAAGTAGAGGCGGTGGAGTGTAGCTAATGAAGTAGAAGCGGCGGAGTGCAGCCTATGAAGTAGAGGCGGTTAGGTGCGGCCTATGAAGTAGGGGCGGTGGAATGCAGCCTATGAAGTAGGGGCGGTGGAATGCAGCCTATGAAGTAGAGGTGGCGGAGTGCGGCCTATGAAGTAGAGGCGGCAGATTGCGGCCTATGAAATAGAGGTGGCGGAGTGCAGCCTATGAAGTAGAGGCGACAGAGTGCGGCCTATGAAGTAGAGGTGGTGGAGTGCGGCCTATGAAGTAGAGGGGGCAGATTGCAGCCTATGAAGTAGAGGCGGTGGAGTGCAGTCTATGAAGTAGAAGAGGCGGTGTGCAGCCTATAAAGTAGAGGCGGCGGAGTGCAGTCTATGAAGTAGGAGAGGTGGAGTGAAGCCTATGAAGTAGAGGCGGCAGAGTGCTGTCTATAAAGTAGAGGCTGCAGAGTGCAGCCTGGAGCGCAGCCTATGAAGTATAGGCAGCAGAGTGCAGCATACGAAGTAGAGGCGGCGGAGTGCAGCCTATGAAGTAGAGGCAGCGGAGTGCAGTCTATGAAGTAGAGGTGGCAGAGTGCAGCCTGGAGTGCAGCCTATGAAGTAGAGGTGGCGGAGCGCAGCCTATGAAGTAGAGGCGGCGGATGGCGGCCTATGAAATAGAGGCGATGGAGTTCAGCCTAAGAAGTAGAGGCGGCAGAGTGCGGCCTATGAAGTAGAGGTGGCAGAGTGCGGGCTATGAAGTAGAGGCGGTGGATTGCAGCCTATGAAGTAGAGGTGGCGGAGAGGTGGCGGAGTGCAGAGTAGGAAGTAGAGGTGGCAGAGTGCGGCCTATGAAGTATAGACGGCGGAGTGGGGGCTATGAAGTAGAGGCGGCAGAGTGAGGCCTATGAAGTAGAGGCGGCAGATTGCGGCCTATGAAGTACAGGCGGCGGAGTGCGGCCTATGAAGTAGAGTTGACAGAGTGCGGCCTATGAATTAGAGGCGGCAGATTGCAGCCTATGAAGTAGAGGCGGCAGAGTGCGGCCTATGAAGTAGAGGCGGAGGAGTGCAGCCTCGAGTGCAGCCTATGAAGTAGAGGCGGCAGAGTGCGGCCTATGAAATAGAGACGGCGGAGTGTGGCCTATGAAGTAGAGGCAGCGGAGCCCAGCCTATGAAGTAAAGGCAGCGGAGAGGTGGCGGAGTGCAGCGTACGAAGTAGAGGTGGCGGAGTGCGACCTATGAAGTGGAGGTGGCAGAGTGCAGCCTACGAAGTGGAGGCAGTGGAGTGCTGCAGAGTGCTGCGGAGTGTGGCCTATGAAGTAGAGGCAGTGGAGTGCAGCCTATGAAGTAGAGGCGGTGGAATGCAGCATATGAAGTAGATGTGGTGGAGTGCGGCCTATGAATTAGAGGCGGCGGAGTGCAGCCTATGAAGTAGAGGCAGCGGAGTGCAGTCTATAAAGTAGAGGCAGCGGAGTGCAGCCTATGAAGTGGAGTCGGTGGAGTGCACCTATGAAGTGGAGTCGGCAGAGTGCAGCCTATGAAGTAGAGGCGGCGGACTGCTGCTTATGAAGTAGAGGCGGCGGAGTGCAGCCTATGAAGTGGAGTCGGTGGAGTGCACCTATGAAGTGGAGTTGGCAGAGTGCAGCCTATGAAGTAGAGGCGGCGGAGTGTAGCTAATGAAGTAGAAGCGGCAGAGTGCAGCTTATGAAGTAGAGGCGGTGGAGTGCTGCCTAAGAAGTAGAGGCATTGGAATGCAGCCTATGAAGTAGAGGCGGCGGAGTGCGGCCTATGAAGTAGAGGCGGCAGATTGCGGCTTATGAAATAGAGGTGGCGGAGTGCAGCCTATGAAGTAGAGGTGGCAGAGTGCGGCCTTTGAAGTAGAGGGGGCAGATTGCAGCCTATGAAGTAGAGGCGGTGGAGTGCAGTCTATGAAGTAGAAGAGGCGGAGTGCAGCCTATGAAGTAGAGGCGGCGGAGTGCAGTCTATGAAGTAGAAGAGGCGGAGTGAAGCCTATGAAGTAGAGGCGGCAGAGTGCAGTCTATGAAGTAGAGGCTGCAGAGTGCAGCCTGGAGCGCAGCCTATGTAGTAGAGGCAGCGGAGTGCAGCATATGAAGTAGAGGCGGCAGAGTGCAGCCTATGAAGTAGAGGCAGCTGAGTGCAGTCTATGAAGTAGAGGTGGCAGAGTGCAGCCTGGAGTGCAGCCTATGAAGTAGAGGTGGCGGGGCGCAGCCTATGAAGTAGAGGCGGCGAATTGCGGCCTATGAAATAGAGGCGATGGAGTGCAGCCTATGAAGTAGAGGCGGCAGAATGCGGCCTATGAAGTAGAGGCGGCGGAATGCGGCATATGAAGTAGAGGTGGTGGAGTGCGGCCTATGAAGTAGAGATGGCAGATTGCAGCCTGTGAAGTAGAGGCAGCTGAGTGCAGTCTATGAAGTAGTAGAGGCGGAGTGCAGCCTATGAAGTAGAGGCAGCGGAGTGCAGTCTATGAAGTAGAAGAGGCAGAGTGCAGCCTATGAAGTAGAGGCGGCGGAGTGTAGCTAATGAAGTAGAAGCGGCAGAGTGCAGCTTATGAAGTAGAGGCGTTTGGGTGCGGCCTATGAAGTAGAGGCATTGGAATGCAGCCTATGAAGTAGAGGTGGCGGAGTGCGGCCTATGAAGTAGAGGCGGCAGATTGCGGCCTATGAAATAGAGGCGGCGGAGTGCAGCCTATGAAGTAGAGGTGGGAGAGTGCGGCCTATGAAGTAGAGGTGGCAGAGTGCGGCCTGTGAAGTAGAGGCGGCGGAGTGTAGCTAATGAAGTAGAAGCGGCGGAGTGTAGCTTATGAAGTAGAGGCGGTGGAGTGCGGCCTATGAAGTAGAGGCATTGGAATGCAGCCTATGAAGTAGGTGCGGTTAAATGCAGCCTATGAAGTAGAGGCGGCAGATTGCGGCCTATGAAATGGAGGCGGCAGAGTGCAGCCTATGAAGTAGAGGCGTTACAACAAACAAATGATGGACGGAATGCTGACAATGCAGACATTCTCCCCCAGTCAAGAGATCTGGGTTAAATCCATCATTCTTTTGCCCACTATGCCACCCCAGTTTAGACATGGCCATATGCAAATCAGTCTTGACCCTGTGCCTCATGGGAACAGTCCAGCCCGAACTGCCAAGCCATGTCTTCCCTGGACCGGAATCAAGCATCCTAGGACCGGTTTCTGGCTATCAGCCGTCATCAGCCAGGATAGCTTGACTCCAGTGGCGTAGTGAGCACGGGTCCCACGTCTGGGAATACCCATCCCACTTAGGACGAAAAGCGTTACAACAAACAAATGATGGACGGAATGCTGACAATGATAGCCAGAAACCGGTCCTAGGATGCTTGATTCCGGTCCAGGGAAGACATGGCTTGGCAGTTCGGGCTGGACTGTTCTCATGAGGCACAGGGTCAAGACTGATTTGCTATGGCCATGTCTGAACTGGGGTGGCGGAGTGGGCAAAAGAACGATGGATTTAACCCAGATCTCTTGACTGGGGGAGAATGTCTGCATTGTCAGCATTCCGTCCATCATTTGTTTGTTGTAACGCTTATGAAGTAGAGGCGGCAGAATGCAGCCTATGAAATAGTGGCGATAGAGTGCAGCCTATGAAGTGGGGCGGCAGAGTGTTGCCTATAAGTAGAGGCGGCAGAGTGCGGCCTATGAATTACAGGCGGCAGAGTGCGGCCTATGAAGTAGAGGCGGCAGAGTGCGGGCTATGAAGTAGAGGCGATGGAGTGCAGCCTATGAAGTAGAGACGGCGGAGAGGTGGCTATGAAGTAGAGGCGGCGGAGTGCAGCCTATGAAGTAGAGGCGGCAGAGTGCGGCCTATGAAGTAGAGACGGCGGAGTGGGGGCTATGAAGTAGAGGCGGCGGAGTGCAGCCTATGAAGTAGAGGCGGCAGAGTGCGGCCTATGAAGTAGAGGCGGCGGAGTGCGGCCTATGAAGTAGAGTTGACAGAGTGTGGGCTATGAAGTAGAGGCGGTGGAATGCAGCCTATGAAGTAGAGGCAGCGGAGAGGTGGCGGAGTGCAGTGTAGGAAGTAGAGGTGGAAGAGTGCAGCCTATTAAGTAGAGGCAGCAGAGTGCGAACTATGAAGTAGAGGCGGCAGAATGCAGCCTATGAAGTAGAGGTGGTGGAGTGCAGCCTATGAATTAGAGGCGGAAGATTGCGGCCTATGAAGTAGAGGCGGCGGAGTGCGGCCTATGAAGTAGAGGCAGAGGAGTGCAGCCTTGAGTGCAGCCTATGAAGTAGAGGTGGCAGAGTGCGGCCTATGAAGTAGAGACGGCAGAGTGTGGCCTATGAAGTAGAGGCACCGGAGACCAGCCTATGAAGTAAAGGCAGCGGAGAGGTGGCAGAGTGCAGCGTACGAAGTAGAGGTGGCTGAGTGCGACCTATGAAGTGGAGGTGGCAGCGTGTAGCCTATGAAGTGGAGGCAGCGGAGTTCTGCGGAGTGCTGCGGAGTGTGGCCTATGAAGTAGAGGCGGTGGAGTGCGGCCTATGAAGTAGAGGCGGTGGAATGCAGCGTATGAAGTAGATGTGGTGTAGTGCGGCCTATGAAGTAGAGGCGGCGGAGTGCAGCCCATGAAGTAGAGGCAGCGGAGTGCAGTCTATGAAGTGGAGGCGGCAGAGTGCAGCCTATAAAGTGGAGGCGGCAGAGTGCTGCTTATGAAGTAGAGGCGGTGGAGTGCAGCCTATGAAGTGGAGTCGGTGGAGTGCACCTATGAAGTGGAGTCGGCAGAGTGCAGCCTATGAAGTAGAGGCGGCGGAGTGTAGCTAATGAAGTAGAAGCGGCAGAGTGCAGCAAATGAAGTAGAGGCGGTGGAGTGCGGCCTATGAAGTAGAGGCATTGAATGCAGCCTACGAAGTAGGGGCGGTGGAATGCAGCCTATGCAGTAGAGGCGACGGAGTGCGGCCTATGAAGTAGAGGTGAAAGATTGCGGCCTATGAAATAGAGGGGGCGGAGTGCAGCCTATGAAGTAGAGGCGGCAGAGTGCGGCCTATGAAGTCGAGGTGGTGGAGTGCAGCCTATGAAGTAGAGGGGGCAGATTGCAGCCTATAAAGTAGAGGCGGCAGAGTGCAGTCTATGAAGTAGAAGAGGCGGAGTGCAGCCTATGAAGTAGAGGCGGCGGAGTGCAGTCTATGAAGTAGAAGAGGCGGAGTGCAGCCTATGAAGTAGAGGCGGCAGAGTGTAGTCTATGAAGTAGAGGCTGCAGAGTGCAGCCTGGAGCGCAGCCTATGAAGTAGAGGCAGCGGAGAGCAGCATACGAAGTAGAGGCGGCGGAGTGCAGCCTATGAAGTAGAGGCAGCGGAGTGCAGTCTATGAAGTAGAAGAGGCGGAGTGAAGCCTATGAAGTAGAGGCGGCAGAGTGCAGTCTATGAAGTAGAGGCTGCAGAGTGCAGCCTGGAGCGCAGCCTATGAAGTAGAGGCAGCGGAGTGCAGCATACGAAGTAGAGGCGGCGGAGTGCAGCCTATGAAGTAGAGGTAGCGGAGTGCAGTCTATGAAGTAGAGATGGCAGAGTGCAGCCTGGAGTGCAGCCTATGAAGTAGAGGTGGCGGGGCGCATCCTATGAAATAGAGGCGGCGGATTGCGGCCTATGAAATAGAGGCGACGGAGTGCAGCCTATGAAGTAGAGGTGGCAGAATGCGGCCTATGAAGTAGAGGCGGCGGAATGCGGCCTATGAAGTAGAGGTGGTGGAGTGCGGCCTATGAAGTAGAGATGGCAGATTGCAGCCTATGAAGTAGAGGCGGCTGAGTGCAGTCTATGGATTAGTAGAGGCGGAGTGCAGCCTATGAAGTAGAGGCAGCGGAGTGCAGTCTATGAAGTAGAAGAGGCGGAGTGCAGCCTATGAAGTAGAGGCGGTGGAGTGTAGCTAATGAAGTAGAAGCGGCGGAGTGTGGCCGATGAAGTAGAGGCGGTGGAGTGCGGCCTATGAAGTAGAGGCATTGGAATGCAGCCTACAAATTAGGGGCGGTGGAATGCAGCCTATGAAGTAGAGGTGACGGAGTGCGGCCGATGAAGTAGAGGTGACAGATTGCGGCCTATGAAATAGAGGCGGCGGAGTACAGCCTATGAATTAGAGGCAGCAGAGTGCGGCCTATGAAATCGAGGTGGTGGAGTGCGGCCTATGAAGTAGAGGGGGCAGATTGCAGCCTATAAAGTAGAGGCGGCAGAGTGCAGTCTATGAAGTAGAAGAGGCGGTGTGCAGCCTATGAAGTAGAGGCGGCAGAGTGCAGTCTATGAAGTAGAAGAGGCGGAGTGCAGCCTATGAAGTAGAGGCGGCAGAGTGTAGTCTATGAAGTAGAGGCTGCAGAGTTCAGCCTGGAGCTCAGCCTATGAAGTAGAGGCAGCGGAGTGCAGCATACGAAGTAGAGGCGGCGGAGTGCAGCCTATGAAGTAGAGGCAGCGGAGTGCAGTCTATGAAGTAGAGGTGGCAAAGTGCAGCCTGGAGTGCAGCCTATGAAGTAGAGGTGGCGGGGCGCAGCCTATGAAGTAGAGGCGGCGGATTGCGGTCTATGAAATAGAGGCGACGGAGTGCAGCCTATGAAGTAGAGGTGGCAGAATGCGGCCTATGAAGTAGAGGCGGCGGAATGCGGCATATGAAGTAGAGGTGGTGGAGTGCGGCCTATGAAGTAGAGATGGCAAATTGCAGCCTATTAAGTAGAGGCGGCTGAGTGCAGTCTATGAAGTAGTAGAGGCGGAGTGCAGCCTATGAAGTAGAGGCAGCGGAGTGCAGTCTATGAAGTAGAAGAGGCGGAGTGCAGCCTATGAAGTAGAGGCGGTGGAGTGTAGCTAATGAAGTAGAAGCGGCAGAGTGCAGCTTATGAAGTAGAGGCGGTTGGGTGCGGCCTATGAAGTAGGGGCGGTGGAATGCAGCCTATGAAGTAGGGGCGGTGGAATGCAGCCTAAGAAGTAGAGGCGGCGGAGTGCGGCCTATGAAGTAGAGGTGGCAGATTGCGGCCTATGAAATAGAGGCGGTGGAGTGCGGCCTATGAAGTAGAGGCGACAGATTGCGGCCTATGAAATAGAGGCGGCAGAGTGCGGCCTATGAAGTAGAGGCAGTGGAGTACACTCTATGGTAGAGGTGGTGGATTGCAGCCTGGAGTGCAGCCTATTAAGTAGAGGTGGCAGAGTGCGGACTATGAAGTAGAGACGGCGGAGTGCGGCCTATGAAGTAGAGGCAGCGGACACCAGCCTATGAAGTAAAGGCAGCGGAGAGGTGGCAGAGTGCAGCGTACGAAGTAGAGGTGGCGGAGTGCGACCTATGAAGTGGAGGCAGTGGACTGCGGCCTATGAAGTAGAGGCGTGAGTGCGGCCTATGAAGTAGAGGCAGTGGAGTGCAGCCTATGAAGTGGAGGTGGCAGAGTGCAGCCTATGAAGTGGAGGCAGCGGAGTGCTGCGGAGTGCTGCAGAGTGTGGCCTATGAAGTAGAGGCGGTGGAGTGCGGCCTATGAAGTAGAGGGGGTGGAATGCAGCATATGAAGTAGATGTGGTGGAGTGCGGCCTATGAAGTTGAGGCGGCGGAGTGCAGCCTATGAAGTAGAGGCAGCGGAGTGCAGTCTATGAAGTAGAGGCAGCAGAGTGCAGCCTGGAGTGCAGCCTATGAAGTAGGGGTGGCGGAGCGCAGCCTATGAAGTAAAGGCGGTGGAGTGCAGCCTGTGAAGTGGAGGTGGCGGAGTGCAGCCTATGAAGTGGAGGCGGCGGAGTGCTGCTTATGAAGTAGAGGCGGCGGAGTGCAGCCTATGAAGTGGAGTCAGTGGAGTGCACCTATGAAGTGGAGTCAGCAGAGTGCAGCCTATGAAGTAGAGGCGGCGGAGTGTAGCTAATGAAGTAGAAGCGGCAGAGTGCAGCTTATGAAGTAGAGGCGGTGGAGTGCGGCCTATGAAGTAGAGGCATTGGAATGCAGCCTATGAAGTAGGGGCGGTGGAATGCAGCCTATGAAGTAGAGGCGGCGGAGTGCGGCCTATGAAGTAGAGGCAGCAGATTGCGGCCTATGAAATAGAGGCGGCAAAGTACAGCCTATGAAGTAGAGGCGGCAGAGTGCGGCCTATGAAATAGAGGTGGTGGCATGCGGCCTATGAAGTAGAGGGGGCAGATTGCAGCCTATGAATTAGAGGCGACGGAGTGCAGTCTATGAAGTAGAAGAGGCGGAGTGCAGCCTATGAAGTAGAGGCGGCGGAGTGCATTCTATGAAGTAGAAGAGGCGGAGTGCAGCCTATGAAGTAGAGACGGCAGAGTGCAGTCTATGAAGTAGAGGCTGCAGAGTGCAGCCTATGAAGTAGAGGCGGCGGATTGCGGCCTATGAAATAGAGGCGACGGAGTGCAGCCTATGAAGTAGAGGCGGCAGAATGCGGTGTTAGACCTGGCACCTTGGCGTGAGTCTCCCTTCCTCTTTTTGTCGCTGTGCCTCATGTGCTTTTATGGTGTTGGCTGCTCAGCGAGCTGTGCCACTGCCAACCAGTGTCGCGGTGCGAGTGCTCCCTTGTAAATTGTATATGTTGGTTGGATTCCATGATTGGATTGTTTGATTTACTGTCAGACCCCAGTAAAGTGCGCCAGGAGCGCCAGGGCATGTAAAGGCAAACACCGCTGGTGGGCTTGCAGCACGGGTTGTGCCACCCACAGAAGCAGCCGGTAAAATATGTCTGAGGTCTGCCATCGCAGAACCTGCGTGCAGTCTGGTACTGACATGCTGACTGGCAAGTGCCCACACTTGCCGGTCCCTGAAACCTTCCCTTAGCTGCATGTTAGTCACCCCTCTGGTAGGCCCACGGGCAGGGTGCATTGTGAGCCTAATGTAGGACAAGCCTAGATGCGTGGCATGTCCTAGTAGTGAATTACCGCCATCTTGTTGTTCAATACTGCAAGGCTACCCTGCTCTCATAGGCCAGTATGGGCGGCCTCGATTGTTACACCGTATGATCCTAACCGACCCAGGGAACATGGTAGGAGATCGAGTTTAGTATGCCTGAACACGGAATAATAAGGTACATCTTTTCGCAAGGTTTATTTTAATATTCCGGGTTTGCAAATGCCGCTTTTAGAAAGCTGGCCTTTGCTTGCCTAAACATTTCAGCCCGCCTCTGCGTGATGTGCATCTGATGTCTGGCTGGTGTGAGTGACAGGGCTGGGGGAACCCAGATGGGGAGGGTTAGGTAGCCTGGTGGTGAATAGGACAATCGACAGGTAGATGGGTGGGAGGAGTGTTCCTAGGCTCTGAATAGGACAGTGCTCTGCTACCTCAATGCCGGCTCCGCCCCCTGTGGAGCGTCTGATGACTCTGCCCTGCACTCTGAAAGAAGAAGCCTGCATCGCGTAAACAAAGTGCTCAGAAACCGGACTGGACTAGGCAAGGGCCCCCCTGGCCTGGGAGAACAAAAGATTTGCTGTATAAATGTAGGAGCCCTGCTCCTGAGAAACTAGATCCGCTTTTGACCAAGAAGAATCTCTGCCTGAGGAGGAGGCACCGGGAAAGCTGTAGGAGGAAGACTGTCCCTATCCTGGGGGATTGGCCTGCAGTGGTGACCTTGCTGCCAAAGGGGAGAAGAGAAACTGTTGCTGAAGACTTTGCTTTATTTTTACTTTCAAGACTTGTGCTTTTCCAAAACGATCTCCAAGGGCTTGGAACTGAGCTTGCCCCCTGAACTGAGCCCCAGGACCATTGGGCTCTACCTGATCTTCACTCGCCTGCCACTGGACTGTGGTTTCCTTTCCCTCGCCGGAGCTGTGACCCTCGTGCCCCAGTCCCTCCCTGAGCCGTGACCAGGACTGCTTAGCCGCCCCCGCCTTGGGAAGAGCCTCGCTCGATCGGAGCCACTCCCCCTACGCTGTGCTGGGCTGCCCCTGTCACCCCGCTCGCTGGAGGCTCGCTGTGCACCTTCACCCTCCCGTCGGAATCGGCGTGGTGAGCATCTCCAAGCCTCGGACGGCCCGGACGTATCTGCGTGCCCGGCTGCCCCGCTTTGTTCACCCGCCACCTGCAACACCCGCTCTTGTCGTGAGCCTGAAGATCCGACCCCCATCGTGAAGTGTGGGAGCCTCGGACGCCGCCTCGCCCTTCTGTCGAAGAGCCGCTGAAATCCCGCACCCGCCATTGCATCAAGAAACAAGGTACTGTACTTACGAACTCGATTGCGAACTCGCATCGGATCCAGGGTCCGCAACGTTCTGATTTCCCTGTCATCTGCCGTGTGCTTCCTGGTCACCGCCTCAGCACGAAGTGCGCTGAGGCCCACAGTTACCTTGTGCCCACCTAAAGAACTTTCCGTAACAAAGAGACTTTACTGTATTCCTAAGAATTGTGGCCCCATCAGTTTAACGTTACTGGGCCTGGTATTTGAATCTGCTGAAACTACATAAAAGCTTATTTTTATATACTTCCTGATTGGTGTCCGTTTGTGGTGCATGCAAGGGGTTTACTGTATGTGTAATTGCAGTTGCTTAACCGTGTACGCCTGAGACTTAGCCTAGACTGCTCGCGCCACGCACCTAGAGGGTGAGCAGGGGTTATTCTGGGGAGTCATCCTTCGCCCTGACAAGAAGTAAACGCTCCCTGCTTGTTGTGGGTTCACACCTGCGTCAACCAGAGCCCCCTCATTTCTAACATTGGTGGCAGCGGTGAGGATTTACGGATTTGCATTTTTGGTTTGCGTATAGTGAATCACTGATCACCACGTAGTGAGAGCAGACCAGTAACACAACCACAGGACTAGAATTTGTTTTTGTTTTGCCAAGAATCTCCTTTGTTTAAGCCATGCCTGGTTCACTCCCCGCCGGAAGGGCAGCCTCTATAATCTCTGGATTAGATGACATAGATTGGGGAGAAGGCGCACTTGAGGGCTATACAAATGAAGAATTGAAAGGTTTTTGCTCCAAGTTCAGAATTGCCCAAACTGGATTGAAAAACAAGACCCAACTCGTGAAGGCGCTGATGGCCTGGTATGAGTCAAAGGCACCAGAGAATCAGGTGGAAATGGTTCCACCAGAAAGTGTCCATGAGTTTGGCAGAGGCCTGTCGCCAGAAGAGTTGGCAGACAGGGCAGCAACCCGGGCACACGAAGTGGAAATGGCAAAACTTCATGGGCAGATGGATATGGAAAAACAAAGATTAGCCATGGAGGAAAAGAAACTACAATTAGAGCATGACATGAAGCTGAGGGAGCTGGAGCTGAAAGCAAAAAGTTTGGAGCTTAATCCCTCTGGTGGCAGCACACCGCCAGTACCGACGGAACCAAGAGTTTATATTCCCAAGGATGTAGTGAAGGAGTTCTTCAAGAATGACGACATCGGGCAGTGGTTCAGAGCCTACGAGGTAGCCATGTCTTCCCACCGGGTCCCTGAGAGAGATTGGGGAGCGGGGTTGTGGGGACGGTTCCTGAGTGAAGGGCGGGACACACTGTTAGATTTACCTGCTGATGTTCATAATTCTTACGCCCATATGAAGGAAGCCTTGATGACTAGGTATGGGTTGACCCCTGAGTTATATAGACAGAGGTTCAGGGGTTGCACTAAGATTCCCAATAGTACGTATGTGGAGTATGTGACTTTCTTTTGCAGAGCGCTGGATGGTTGGGTAAAGGGTAGTAAGGTAAATGATTATCAAGGGCTTCTTGATTTAATGGCATGGGAGCACTTGTCCAGTAATTGTTTTCCTGAGCTACGCCAGCACCTGATAGATAGTAGGCTGACTAACCCTAGGAAGCTTGCTGAGGAGGCGGACCGCTGGGTCAGTACCAGGGTCCACAAGGGTATCGTGGGAGATTCTGCCAAAGGTGGGCAGGGTCCCCAGCAGAAGAGTGGGGGGGACAGGGGTAAACAGAAGCAGTTCCAAAAAGAGCCCCAAAGTAGTCCCCAAGGGAACCAAGGGAAGGGTTCTCAGCCTCCCCCACCCCAGAAACCGACCGGGGCCCCGACAGGTCCTCCTGTTCAGAAGGGGCCCGTCCGATGTTACAGGTGTAACAATTTGGGGCATTTTTCCTCTGATGTAAAGTGTCCATTGTTTGGTAAACCAGCACCCACTGGTGCTCCACCCCGGCAGGTGACTAGTGTAGCCTTGGGGGAGGAGAGGGATGTCCAAGGTGGGTGGGGTCCCGCAGAGATGTCCCTGGTCTCGCTAGGAGACCGTGAAGTGGTCCCTCCAACCCAGCTGCCTGAGAACACTAAGAAGTACAGGCAGTGGGTGACCATAAATGGCCATAGAGTGGAAGCTCTTAGAGATACAGGAGCCAGTGTGACCGCTGTCAGGTGTCACCTGGTGTCTCAGGAGCAGGTGGTCCCCAATGCATTCTATCCCGTTGTTGCCGCTGACAACACAGAGAGGCACTGCAAGGTGGCTCAGGTTCCCTTTGAGTGGGGGGGGGTCTCTGGTACTCTTCAGGTAGCTGTGAGGCCCGCCATGCCTGTAGACTGTTTGTTAGGGAACGATTTGGAGAGCTCACCTTGGGCTAAGGTGGAGCGGAGTGCTCACCTGGAGATGTTGGGTATGCCGGATTGGGCGTGTGACGCCACACGGTCCATGGCAGCCAGTAGAGGTACTCAAGAGGTCCTGGAGCCTGAGAGGGAGGCCCAGGAACCGGCCTCAGAGAGAAGGAGCAAGGGGCGCGGGAAGTCGGCCCCTGAACTTCCCACGGTCCAGGAGGAAGCAGACCTTGAGGGGGATGCCCTGGAGCCTACAGGGGAGCAGATAGCTGAACTGGGAGACCTGCCGGAGCTGACCCATTGGCAGCAGGAAGGGGGTCCCACCAGGGAGGACTTTTGCAAGGCACAGAAGGAGTGCCCTTCTCTCGTGGGTATGCGGCAGCAGGCTGCAGACCAGGCCGCAGGTGATCAGTCAGGATCACATTTCGTTTACTGGGAGAACGACCTCCTATATACAGAGCCTAAGGTTGCTGAGCCTGGGTCAGCCCGTGCGCTGGTGGTACCCCAGGACTTCAGAGCCTTCCTACTGGGGCTGGCTCACGATGTGCCATTGGCAGGGCATTTGGGGCAGGACAAGACCTTTGAAAGGCTTGTCACCCACTTTTATTGGCCTCAAATGCGCAGGAGTTCAGATACTCACTGCAGGACATGCCAGACTTGCCAGGCAAGTGGAAAGAGTGGAAGGAAGCAGAAGGCTCCACTCCAGCCATTCCCTGTGGTCGGTACCCCATTCCAGCGAGTGGGGATTGACATTGTAGGGCCACTGGACCCCAGGACAGCGATGGGCAATAGGTTCATCCTGGTCCTGGTGGACCATGCCACCCGGTACCCGGAAGCCATTCCTCTGAGGACAGTGACGGCCCCCGTGGTGGGACGTGCACTGATGGGAATTTTCTCCCGAGTGGGATTCCCTCTAGAGGTGGTGTCTGACCGAGGTACCAATTTCATGTCCAAGTACATGAAATCTCTTTGGCAAGAGTGTGGTGTAACCTACAAGTTCACCACACCTTACCACCCCCAAGGAAACGGGTTGGTTGAGAGATTCAACCGAACCCTCAAAGGCATGATAATGGGCCTAGAAGGACCCATGAGGCGTAAGTGGGACGTCCTCTTGCCATACCTTCTCTTCGCTTACCGTGAGGTGCCACAGAAGTCTCTGGGGTTCAGTCCCTTTGAGCTTCTGTATGGTCACCCAGTCAGAGGACCTCTAAGTCTGGTCAAGGAAGGCTGGTAGGAATCTCCCAGGAAACCTCCCCAGAATGCATATAGTTACATGCTGGCCTTCAGGAATCAGACTAGGCGATTCAGGCAACTTGCTGAGGCAAATCTGGAAGCCAGCCAGGAGGAGATGAAGCGGTGGTACGACCAGAATGCCACTCTGGTAGAGCTTCAGCCTGGACAGAAAGTATGGGTCTTGGCCCCCGTGGAGCCGTGTGCGCTCCAGGATAAGTGGACCGGTCCCTTTGAGGTGGTGGAGCGCAAGAGTCCTGTTACCTACGTGGTGGACCTGAAGTCTCCTAGGAACCCCTTAAGGGTCCTACATGTCAACCGCCTCAAGCCCCACTTGGAGAGGTCCCAAGTGGGCATGCTCTTGGCAACAGATGCTGGAATGGAAGAGGAGACAGAACCTCTTCCTGACCTCCTGTCAGCCAAGGAGCAAGATGGGTCAGTGGATGGTGTCATCCTCTCTTCCACCCTGACCCCTGAGCAACAGAATGATTGTCGCCAGTTGCTGGGACAATTTTCTGATCTGTTTTCCCTGGTCCCTGGTGTCACTGATTGGTGCGTCCATGATGTGGACACTGGGGACAGTACACCTTTGCGGCACAAGGCCTACCGGGTGACTGACAGGGTGAGGACATACATCAAGGAGGAGGTCTCCAAGATGTTTGCACTCGGGGTAATTGAGTCTTCTAGCAGTCCTTGGGCCAGCCCCGTGGTCTTGGTCCCAAAGGCTGCAGCGCCGGGAGCCACACCCGAACTCCCGTTCTGTGTGGACTACAGAGGACTCAATTCAGTCACTAGGACCGACGCACACCCCATCCCCAGAGCTGATGAGCTCATCGATCGGCTAGGGGCTGCCAACTACCTCAGCACATTTGATTTAACGTCTGGGTATTGGCAGATCGCCTTGACCGAGGGGGCCAAAGAGAGGTCAGCATTTTCCACCCCAGATGGGCACTACCAGTTCCGGGTTATGCCATTTGGGATGAAGAATGCCCCTGCCACCTTCCAGAGATTGGTCAACCAGGTGTTGGCTGGGCTGGATTCGTTCAGTGCAGCCTACCTGGATGACATCGCGGTGTTCAGCTCCACTTGGGAAGAACACCTGCGACACCTCTGGGAAGTGTTGATGGCATTGCGCAAGGCAGGCCTCACGATCAAGGCAAGTAAGTGCCAGATCGGGCAGGGTTCCGTGGTGTACTTGGGACACCAAGTTGGGAGTGGCCAGGTGGCACCCCTTCAGCCCAAGATAGAAACCATCCTGAATTGGGAGGCGCCCAAAACCCAGACAGAGGTGAGAGCCTTCCTAGGTCTCACTGGGTACTACAGGAGGTTTGTCAAGGGGTATGGCAACATGGTTGCCCCCTTGACAGCGCTGACTTCAAAGAAGCAGCCCAGGAAAGTGATTTGGACTGACACCTGTCAGAAAGCTTTTGAGGCCTTGAAATCTGCTATGTGCACGGCGCCCGTGCTCTTGGCTCCCAACTTCTCCAAAGAGTTTATCATTCAGACAGACGCTTCAGAGCATGGTGTGGGGGCTGTTCTTTCACAGATTAATGAGGAGGGCCTAGATCAACCCGTAGCCTTTCTTAGCAGGAGGTTACTTCCACGGGAACAGAGGTGGAGTGCTATTGAGCGTGAGGCATTTGCTGTGGTCTGGGCGCTGAAGAAGCTAAGACCCTACTTGTTTGGGTTTCACTTCCGGGTTCAGACGGACCACAGGCCCCTCAGATGGTTGATGCATATGAGGGGTGAGAATCCAAAGCTGTTGAGGTGGTCCATTTCCCTACAGGGTATGGATTTCACGGTGGAACATCGCCCTGGTACAGATCACGCCAATGCTGACGGTCTGTCCAGATTTTTCCGCCTTAGTGATGAGGAACTCCCTGGGGTAGGGTAGTTCTCCCCACTCTTCAGCTGGAGGGGACACGTGTTAGACCTGGCACCTTGGCGTGAGTCTCCCTTCCTCTTTTTGTCGCTGTGCCTCATGTGCTTTTATGGTGTTGGCCGCTCAGCGCGCTGTGCCACTGCCAACCAGTGTCGCGGTGCGAGTGCTCCCTTGTAAATTGTATATGTTGGTTGGATTCCATGATTGGATTGTTTGATTTACTGTCAGACCCCAGTAAAGTGCGCCAGGAGCGCCAGGGCATGTAAAGGCAAACACCACTGGTGGGCTTGCAGCACGGGTTGTGCCACCCACAGAAGCGGCCGGTAAAATATGTCTGAGGTCTGCCATCTCAGAACCTGCGTGCAGTCTGGTACTGACATGCTGACTGGCAAGTGCCCACACTTGCCGGTCCCTGAAACCTTCCCTTAGCTGCATGTTAGTCACCCCTCTGGTAGGCCCACGGGCAGGGTGCGTTGTGAGCCTAAGGTAGGACAAGCCTAGATGCGTGGCATGTCCTAGTAGTGAATTACCGCCATCTTGTTGTTCACTACTGCAAGGCTACCCTGCTCTCATAGGCCAGTATGGGCAGCCTGGATTGTTACACCCTATGATCCTAACCGACCCAGGGAACATGGTAGGAGATCGAGCTTAGTATGCCTGAACTCGGAATAATAAGGTACATCTTTTCGCAAGGTTTATTTTAATATTCCGGGTTGGCAAATGCCGCTTTTAGAAAGCTGGCCTTTGCTTGCCTAAACATTTCAGCCCGCCTCTGCGTGATGTGTATCTGATGTCTGGCTGGTGTGAGTGACAGGGCTGGGGGAACCCAGATGGGCAGGGCTAGGTAGCCTGGTGGTGAATAGGTCAATCGACAGGTAGATGGGTGGGAGGAGTGCTCCTAGGCTCTGAATAGGACAGTGCTCTGCTACCTCAATGCCGGCTCCGCCCCCTGTGGAGCGTCTGATGACTCTGCCCTGCACTCTGAAAGAAGAAGCCTGCATCGCATAAACAAAGTGCTCAGAAACCGGACTGGACTAGGCAAGGGCCCCCCTGGCCTGGGAGAACAAAAGATTTGCTGTATAAATGTAGGAGCCCTGCTCCTGAAGAAACTAGATCCGCTTTTGACCAAGAAGAATCTCTGCCTGAGGAGGAGGCACCGGGAAAGCTGTAGGAGGAAGACTGTCCCTATCCTGGGGGATTGGCCTGCAGTGGTGACCTTGATGCCAAAGGGGAGAAGAGAAACTGTTGCTGAAGACTTTGCTTTATTTTTACTTTCAAGACTTGTGCTTTTCCAAAATGATCTCCAAGGGCTTGGAACTGAGCTTGCCCCCTGAACTGAGCCCCAGGACCATTGGGCTCTACCTGATCTTCACTCGCCTGCCACTGGACTGTGGTGTCCTTTCCCTCGCCGGAGCTGTGACCCTCGTGCCCCAGTCCCTCCCTGAGCCGTGACCAGGACTGCTTAGCCGCCCCCACCTTGGGAAGAGCCTCGCTCGATCGGAGCCGCTCCCCCTACGCTGTGCTGGGCTGCCCCTGTCACCCCGCTCGCTGGAGGCTCGCTGTGCACCTTCACCCTCCCGCCGGAATCGGCGTGGTGAGCATCTCCAAGCCTCGGACGGCCCGGACGTATCTGCGTGCCCGGCTGCCCCGCTTTGTTCACCCGCCACCTGCAACACCCGCTCTTGTCGTGAGCCTGAAGATCCGACCCCCATCGTGAAGTGTGGGAGCCTCGGACGCCGCCTCGCCCTTCTGTCGAAGAGCCGCTGAAATCCCGCATCCGCCTTTGCGTCAAGAAACATGATACTGTACTTACGAACTCGACCGCGAACTCGCATCGGATCCAGGGAACGCAACGTTCTGATTTCCCTGTCATCTGCCGTGTGCTTCCCGGTCGCCGCCTCAGCACGAAGTGCGCTGAGGCCCACAGTTACCTTGTGCCCGCCTAAAGAACTTTCCGTAACAAAGAGACTTTACTGTATTCCTAAGAATTGTGGCCCCATCAGTTTAACATTACTGGGCCTGGTATTTGAATCTGCTGCAACTACATAAAAGCTTATTTTTATATACTTCCTGATTGGTGTCCGTTTGTGGTGCATGCAAGGGGTTTACTGTATGTGTAATTGCAGTTGCTTAACCGTGTACGCCTGAGACTTAGCCTAGACTGCTCGCGCCACGCACCTAGAGGGTGAGCAGGGGTTATTCTGGGGAGTCATCCTTCGCCCTGACAAGAAGTAAAGGGTCCCTGCTTGTTGTGGGTTCACACCTGCGTCAACCAGAGCCCCCTCATTTCTAACATGCGGCCTATGAAGTAGAGGTGGCAGAATGCGGCATATGAAGTAGAGGTGGTGGAGTGCGGCCTATGAAGTAGAGATGGCAGATTGCAGTCTAAGAAGTAGAGGTGGCAGAGTGCAGCCTGGAGTGCAGCCTATGAAGTAGAGGTGGCGGAGCGTAGCCTATGAAGTAGAGGCGGCGGATTGCGGCCTATGAAATAGAGGCGATGGAGTGCAGCCTATGAAGTAGAGGTGGCAGAATGCGGCCTATGAAGTAGAGGCGGCGGAATGTGGCGTATGAAGTAGAGGTGGTGGAGTGCGGCCTATGAAGTAGAGATGGCAGATTGCAGCCTAATAAGTAGAGGCGGCGGAGTGCAGTCTATGAAGTAGTAGAGGCGGAGTGCAGCCTATGAAGTAGAGGCAGCAGAGTGCAGTCTATGAAGTAGAAGAGGCGGAGTGCAGCCTATGAAGGAGAGGCAGCGGAGTGTGGCCTATGAAGTAGAGGCGGCAGAGTGCGGCCTATGAAGTAGAGGTGGCAGAGTGCGGGCTATGAAGTAGAGGCGGTGGAGTGCAGCCTATGAAGTAGAGGCGGCGGAGAGGTGGCGGAGTGCAGAGTAGGAAGTAGAGGTGGCAGAGTGCGGCCTATGAAGTATAGACGGCGGAGTGGGGGCTATGAAGTAGAGGCGGCGGAGTGCAGCCTATGAAGTAGAGGGGGCAGATTGCGGCCTATGAAGTACAGGCAGCGGAGTGCGGCCTATGAAGTAGAGTTGACAGAGTGCGGCCTATGAATTAGAGGTGGCAGATTACGGCCTAAGAAGTAGAGGCGGCGGAGTGCGGCCTATGAAGTAGAGGCGGAGGAGTGCAGCCTGGAGTGCAGCCTATGAAGTAGAGGCGGCAGAGTGCGGCCTATGAAATAGAGATGGCGGAGTGTGGCCTATGAAGTAGAGGCAGCGGAGCCCAGCCTATGAAGTAAAGGCAGCGGAGAGGTGGCGGAGTGCAGCGTACGAAGTAGAGGTGGCGGAGTGCGACCTATGAAGTGGAGGTGGCAGAGTGCAGCCTATGAAGTGGAGGCAGTGGAGTGCTGCAGAGTGCTGCGGAGTGTGGCCTATGAAGTAGAGGCAGTGGAGTGCGGCCTATGAAGTAGAGGCGGTGGAATGCAGCATATGAAGTAGAGGCGGCAGAGTGCAGCCTAGAGTGCAGCCTATGAAGTAGAGGTGGCGGAGAGCAGCCTATGAAGTAGAGGCGGTGGAGTGCAGCCTGTGAAGTGGAGGCTGCGGAGTGCAGCCTATGAAGTGGAGGCGGCAGAGTGCAGCCTATGAAGTGGAGGCAGCGGAGTGCAGCCTATGAAGTGGAGTCGGTGGAGTGCACCTATGGAGTAAAGTCGGAAGAGTGCAGCCTATGAAGTAGAGGCGGCGGAGTGTAGCTAATGAAGTAGAAGCGGCAGAGTGCAGCTTATGAAGTAGAGGCGGTGGAGTGCTGCCTATGAAGTAGAGGCATTGGAATGCAGCCTATGAAGTAGGGGCGGTGGAATGCAGCCTATGAAGTAGAGGCGGTGGAGTGCGGCCTATGAAGTAGAGGTGGCAGATTGCGGCCTATGAAATAGAGGTGGCGGAGTGCAGCCTATGAAGTAGAGGCGGCAGAGTGCGGCCTTTGAAGTAGAGGGGGCAGATTGCAGCCTATGAAGTACAGGCGGTGGAGTGCAGTCTATGAAGTAGAAGAGGCGGAGAGCAGCCTATGAAGTAGAGGCGGCAGAGTGCAGTCTATGAAGTAGAAGAGGCGGAGTGAAGCCTATGAAGTAGAGGCGGCAGAGTGCAGTCTATGAAGTAGAGGCTGCAGAGTGCAGCCTGGAGCGCAGCCTATGAAGTAGAGGCAGCGGAGTGCAGCATATGAAGTAGAGGCGGCGGAGTGCAGCCTATGAAGTAGAGGCAGCTGAGTGCAGTCTATGAAGTAGAGGTGGCAGAGTGCAGCCTGGAGTGCAGCCTATGAAGTAGAGGTGGCGGAGTGCTGCTTATGAAGTAGAGGCAGCGGAGTGCAGCCTATGAAGTGGAGACGGTGGAGTGCACCTATGGAGTGGAGTCGGCAGAGTGCAGCCTATGAAGTAGAGGCGGCGGAGTGTAGCTAATGAAGTAGAAGCGGCAGAGTGCAGCTTATGAAGTAGAGGCGGTGGAGTGCTGCCTATGAAGTAGAGGCATTGGAATGCAGCCTATGAAGTAGGGGCGGTGGAATGCAGCCTATGAAGTAGAGGCGGTGGAGTGCGGCCTATGAAGTAGAGGTGGCAGATTGCGGCCTATGAAATAGAGGTGGCGGAGTGCAGCCTATGAAGTAGAGGCGGCAGAGTGCGGCCTTTGAAGTAGAGGGGGCAGATTGCAGCCTATGAAGTACAGGCGGTGGAGTGCAGTCTATGAAGTAGAAGAGGCGGAGAGCAGCCTATGAAGTAGAGGCGGCGGAGTGCAGTCTATGAAGTAGAAGAGGCGGAGTGAAGCCTATGAAGTAGAGGCGGCAGAGTGCAGTCTATGAAGTAGAGGCTGCAGAGTGCAGCCTGGAGCGCAGCCTATGAAGTAGAGGCAGCGGAGTGCAGCATATGAAGTAGAGGCGGCGGAGTGCAGCCTATGAAGTAGAGGCAGCTGAGTGCAGTCTATGAAGTAGAGGTGGCTGAGTGCAGCCTGGAGTGCAGCCTATGAAGTAGAGGTGGCGGAGTGCTGCTTATGAAGTAGAGGCAGCGGAGTGCAGCCTATGAAGTGGAGTCGGTGGAGTGCACCTATGGAGTGGAGTCGGCAGAGTGCAGCCTATGAAGTAGAGGCGGCGGAGTGTAGCTAATGAAGTAGAAGCGGCAGAGTGCAGCTTATGAAGTAGAGGCGGTGGAGTGCTGCCTATGAAGTAGAGGCATTGGAATGCAGCCTATGAAGTAGGGGCGGTGGAATGCAGCCTATGAAGTAGAGGCGGTGGAGTGCGTCCTATGAAGTAGAGGTGGCAGATTGCGGCCTATGAAATAGAGGTGGCGGAGTGCAGCCTATGAAGTAGAGGCGGCAGAGTGCGGCCTTTGAAGTAGAGGGGGCAGATTGCAGCCTATGAAGTACAGGCGGTGGAGTGCAGTCTATGAAATAGAAGAGGCGGAGAGCAGCCTATGAAGTAGAGGCGGCGGAGTGCAGTCTATGAAGTAGAAGAGGCGGAGTGAAGCCTATGAAGTAGAGGCGGCAGAGTGCAGTCTATGAAGTAGAGGCTGCAGAGTGCAGCCTGGAGCGCAGCCTATGAAGTAGAGGCAGCGGAGTGCAGCATATGAAGTAGAGGCGGCGGAGTGCAGCCTATGAAGTAGAGGCAGCTGAGTGCAGTCTATGAAGTAGAGGTGGCAGAGTGCAGCCTGGAGTGCAGCCTATGAAGTAGAGGTGGCGGGGCGCAGCCTATGAAGTAGAGGCAGCGGAGTGCAGCCTATGAAGTAGAGGCGGCGGAGTGTAGCTAATGAAGTAGAAGCGGCAGAGTGCAGCTTATTAAGTAGAGGCGGTTGGGTGCGGCCTATGAAGTAGAGGCATTGGAATGCAGCCTATGAAGTAGGGGCGGTGGAATGCAGCCTATGAAGTAGAGGTGGCGGAGTGTGGCCTATGAAGTAGAGGCGGCAGATTGCGGCCATTGAAATAGAGGCGGTGGAGTGCAGCCTATGAAGTAGAGGTGGCAGAGTGCGGCCTATGAAGTAGAGGCGGCGGAGTGCGGCCTGTGAAGTAGAGGCGGTGGAGTGTAGCTAATGAAGAAAAAGCGGCGGAGTGTAGCTTATGAAGTAGAGGCGGTGGAGTGCTGCCTATGAAGTAGAGGCATTGGAATGCAGCCTATGAAGTAGGTGCGGTTGAATGCAGCCTATGAAGTAGAGGCGGCGGAGTGCGGCCTATGAAGTAGAGGCAGCAGATTGCGGCCTATGAAATAGAGGCGGCAGAGTGCAGCCTATGAAGTAGAGGCGGCAGAATGCAGCCTATGAAATAGTGGCGATAGAGTGCAGCCTATGAAATGGGGTGGTAGAGTGTGGCCTATGAAGTAGAGGCGGCAGAGTGCGGCCTATGAATTACAGGCGGCAGAGTGCGGCCTATGACATAGAGGCGGCAGAGTGCGGGCTATGAAGTAGAGGCGGTGGAGTGCAGCCTATGAAGTAGAGGCGGCGGAGAGGTGGCTGAGTGCAGAGTAGGAAGTAGAGGCGGCAGAGTGCGGCCTATGAAGTTGAGACGGCGGAGTGGGGGCTATGAAGTAGAGGCGGCAGAATGCAGCCTATGAAGTAGAGGCGGCAGAGTGCGGCCTATGAAGTACAGGCGGCGGAGTGCGGCCTATGAAGTAGAGTTGACAGAGTGCGGGCTATGAAGTAGAGGCGGTGGAATGCAGCCTATGAAGTAGAGGCAGCGGAGAGGTGGCGGAGTGCAGTATAGGAAGTAGAGGCGGCGGAGTGCAGCCTATGAAGTAGAGGCAGAGGAGTGCAGCCTTGAGTGCAGCCTATGAAGTAGACGCTGCAGAGTGCGGCCTATGAAGTAGAGACGGCAGAGTGTGGCCTATGAAGTAGAGGCACCAGTGCCCAGCCTATGAAGTAAAGGCAGCGGAGAGGTGGCAGAGTGCAGCTTACGAAGTAGAGGTGGCTGAGTGTGACCTATGAAGTGGAGGTGGCAGCGTGTAGCCTATGAAGTGGAGGCAGCGGAGTGCTGCGGAGTGCTGCGGAGTGCTGCGGAGTGTGGCCTATGAAGTAGAGGCGGTGGAGTGCGGCCTATGAAGTAGAGGCGGTGGAATGCAGCGTATGAAGTAGATGTGGTGGAGTGCAGCCTATGAAGTAGAGGCGGCGGAGTGCAGCCCATGAAGTAGAGGCAGCGGAGTGCAGTCTATGAAGTAGAGGTGGCAGAGTGCAGCCTGGAGTGCAGCCTATGAAGTAGAGGTGGCAGAGCGCAGCCTATGAAGTAGAGGTGATAGAGTGCAGCCTGTGAAGTGGAGGCGGCGGAGTGCAGCCTATGAAGTGGAGGCGGTGGAGTGCAGCCTATGAAGTGGAGGCGGCAGAGTGCTGCTTATGAAGTAGAGGCGGCGGAGTGCAGCCTATGAAGTGGAGTCGGTGGAGTGCACCTATGAAGTTGAGTCAGCAGAGTGCAGCCTATGAAGTAGAGGCGGCGGAGTGTAGCTAATGAAGTAGAAGCGGCAGAGTGCAGCAAATGAAGTAGAGGCAGTGGATTGCGGCCTATGAAGTAGAGGCATTTGAATGCAGCCTACGAAGTAGGGGCGGTGGAATGCAGCCGATGAAGTAGAGGCGACGGAGTGCGGCCTATGAAGTAGAGGTGACAGATTGCGGCCTATGAAATAGAGGGGGCGGAGTGCAGCCTCTGAAGTAGAGGCGGCAGAGTGCGGCCTATGAAGTCGAGGTGGTGGAGTGCGGCCTATGAAGTAGAGGGGGCAGATTGCAGCCTATAAAGTAGAGGCGGCAGAGAGCAGTCTATGAAGTAGAAGAGGTGGAGTGCAGCCTATGAAGTAGAGGCGGCGGAGTGCAGTCTATGAAGTAGAAGAGGCGGAGTTCAGCCTATGAAGTAGAGGCGGCAGAGTATAGTCTATGAAGTAGAGGCTGCAGAGTGCAGCCTGGAGCGCAGCCTATGAAGTAGAGGCAGCGGAGTGCAGCATACGAAGTAGAGGCGGCGGAGTGCAGCCTATGAAGTAGAGGCAGCGGAGTGCAGTCTATGAAGTAGAGGTAGCAGAGTGCAGCCTGGAGTGCAGCATATGAAGTAGAGGTGGCGGAGCGCAGCCTATGAAGTAGAGGCGGCGGATTGCGGCCTATGAAATAGAGGCGACAGAATGCAGCCTATGAAGTAGAGGCGGCAGAATGCGGCCTATGAAGTAGAGGCGGCGGAATGCGGCGTATGAAGTAGAGGCGGCTGAGTGTAGCTAATGAAGTAGAAACGGCAGAGTGCAACTTATGAAGTAGAGGCGGTTGAGTGCGGCCTATGAAGTAGAGGCATTGGAATGCAGCCCATGAAGTAGGGGCGGTGGAATGCAGCCTATGAAGTAGAGGTGGCAGAGTGCGGCCTATAAAGTAGAGGCGGCAGATTGCGGCCTATGAAGTAGAGGCAGCGGAGTGCAGCCTATGAAGTAGAGGCGGCAAAGTGCGGCCTATGAAGTAGAGGCAGCGGAGTGCGGCCTATGAAGTAGAGGCGGCGGAGTGTAGCTAATGAAGTAGAAGCGGTGGAGTGTAGCTTATGAAGTAGAGGCGGTGGAGTGCGGCCTATGAAGTAGAGGCATTGAACTGCAGCCTATGAAGTAGGGGCGGTGGAATGCAGCCTATGAAGTAGAGGCGGCGGAGTGTGGCCTATGAAGTAGAGGCGGCAGATTGCGGCCTATGAAATAGAGGCGGCAGAGTGCAGCCTATGAAGTAGAGGCGGCAGAATGCAGCCTATGAAATAGAGGCGACGGAGTGCAGCCTATGAAGTGGGGCGGCAGAGTGTGGCCTATGAAGTAGAGGCGGCAGAGTGCGGCCTATGAAGTACAGGCGGCAGAGTGCGGCCTATGAAGCAGAGGTGGCAGAGTGCGGGATATGAAGTAGAGGCGGTGGAGTGCAGCCTATGAAGTAGAGGCGGCGGAGAGAAGGCAGAGTGCAGAGTAGGAAGTAGAGGCGGCAGAGTGCGGCCTATGAAGTAGAGACGGTGGAGTGGGGCCTATTAACTTTGTTTTAACAGTAGGAAAGTACTTTTAACTATTTTAAAGCACTTTAACTGTTTTAATTGTGCGTTTTTAATAAGCCCCTGCGGAAATTGCACTTGCTCAATACTGTTGTAATATCGCAAGCTTACCGTTCGTGTGCCCGCCCCGGTCCATCACGGCTGTGTGCCGCTTGCTGTGGAGGGCGTGGCTGAACGTTACAGAGCACATCACTTCCGGGCTGGGCGGCAGAGGCGGGGCTTCCGCCGGACTGCCTTTAAGATACCAATGTGTTCGTGACCGCGCAGGGGACGCGCGCAGCGGGCGCGCCCCTGGCGCGCCAAAGGCGCGCCAAAGGCAAGCCCGTCTGCGCCCGTCCGCGCCCGACCGGGACCTAGGGCCAGAAACTCTGTTTCAGTGACCCCTACAGTAAGGTTACAATACTCTAAACATACTTTACTGACTCTACACCCAATGGTCAACACCGAGTGTAGGCATACCACTAACGTGGACAATATGGAACCCGTATGCGCACATTGTAAAGAGAATCTGCTACACATAGTGCCTTCATGTATAAAAGCTACTACGCAACTTGCTCTTCTAAACTGCAGGTCACTAACTAAACATAAATATGAGATAGCCGACCTCATCACAGATAGAAACATTGATGTCCTATTCCTGACAGAGACTTGGCTCAACGAACATGCTATACCAGACATTAAAGATGCCGTTCCCAACCATTATCGGATAGTTAGACAATATAGAGAGGGCCAAAGAGGAGGAGGGATAGCTATTATCTATAAAGATAACATATCCTGTGAAATCAAACCAGCAGACCTAGAAAAATGCGAAGCACTCTTCTTCATCCTATCCATCGAAAGAGGGAACACCTTGACGGGGTTCCTTATATACCGCCCTCCGGGCCAAGCTAATCAGTTTGTGACTAGTCTGGAAGAAAAAATAGTACAACCAGTGCTGAGGCATAACAAATTTATAGTTCTGGGAGACCTAAACTTACATTTTGACAATATAGATAGTAAATAAATAAACGACATCTGCAAAGATATGTTAACTCTGAATTTAACTCAGAAAGTAGAATCTCATACGCACCAAGGCGGTAACATACTTGATCCTATTTTTACTAATTCTAAGGAAATTGAAATAGGAACACCCTGGCCGATACCGTGGTCTGACCATGTTGTGGTCCCCTTTAAGATGTCAGTACAGGGAATAAAAGCGTTACCTACGAAAGAGACAATCACCACTAGAAAGTGGAAACATTTTGACTCTTCATCCTTCGAACACGAACTCAATGTGATGAGGCCTACACTAGACACTAATTTAGATATAGCAAATGAACAGTTTGAGACCTGGATCTTAGGGGCGTTAGACAAAACTGCTCCTTGGAGCACCAGAACTCCTCAAAGAATAAAAGCCACCGCACCTTGGTTCAACGAAGAACTTCGCGCGAAAAAAAAAGGATGCAAAAAGGCCAAACGAACTTGGAGAAAAACCTATTGTACTGCATCCAAAGAAAAATATAATAAGGAATTAAAAGCCTATCACGCGTTAATAAAAAAACACTAGGCGTGATTTCTACACAGAAAAAATCGATAATGCTGGAAACTCGCATAAGGAATTATTCATCATATTAAAATCCCTCAAAAACAAGGAGGAGGAAGATGTTATAACCTCCTCCAAAGAGATCTGCAACAAAATAGCCGGCTATTTTGCTGACAAAGTCTCCAGAATATATGAGTCTTTCCCAATGGAAGCTCAATTGAGTGGTAATCAGCTCCCCAGTAGCCAGGAAGAATTTAGGGGAACTATACTAAATGAATTCGTAACACCTGAGAAAGAGATACTGATAACTATGCTTAAGGGAATAAAATCAGGATCCCCTCTTGACCCTGCAAGGCCGGAGAGAATAATGATGGGTGTCAATATGATAATACCATTGATCTCTGAACCTATTCAATGCTCACTAAAGACTGGGATAGTCCCCTCGGGTTGGAAAAGGGCCATTGTAAAACCGCTGAGGAAGAAACCCTCTCTGGATTACTCCGTATTAGAGAATCTGCGTCCTATATCACTACTACCTCTGACTGCAAAGTTAGCAGAAAAAATCGTAAATAAACAGTTAGTAGATCACATGGATGCGAACGCGATTCTTCATCCTTCGCAATCAGGTTTTAACAAAGCACACTCCACAGAATCAGCTCTGCTGATGGCTACTGAGACCCTGAGAAAATTTGCGGACGAGGGGAAGACAGCGGCGCTCATTCTGCTGGATTTGAGCGCTGCTTTCGATACTGTCTCACATACCCTACTTCTACAGAGATTAGAAGCGTGTGGCATACGGAAATGTGCACTTCAGTGGCTGACTTCCTTCTTAGCCGAACGAAGTTTCCAAGTAGCACAACTATCACACATATCGGATAGTCATCATTTGAAACAGGGAGTCCCTCAGGGTTCCACCTTAAGCCCTACCTTGTTTAACATATATGTAGGACCACTAGCTGAATGTGTACAAAAACATGAGGTATCGATTGTATCATACGCCGATGATACCCAACTAATAGTACTACTATCCCAAAATAGTGATCTGGCTGCTATCCGTTTTTCTGAGTGCCTTGAGGAAGTGGCACTATGGATGAATAACCACTGCCTAAAATTGAATGGGAACAAAACAGAGGTTCTAGTAGTTGGCAAAACACCTAACATATGGTCCTCGGCATGGTGGCCAAACTCATTAGGACAGGCCCCCCTTCCCAAAGAAGAAGTGAAGAATCTTGGTATCTGGGTCGACGCCAAATTATCATTCGACAGCCAAATACGTAAAATTGCGGTAAAATGCTATGGAACAATGAAAACTTTAAGGAAAGTTGTGGACCTTCTCCCCGTAAAAGCCAGGAAAACGGTTGTTCATGCTGTAATCACATCCCAACTAGACTATGGCAATGTATTGTATCTGGGAGCCTCTAAAAAAGGACTCACGAAACTGCAGAGAATACAAAATGCAGCTGCCCGCCTAGTCCTCAGCCTCCCCAGGAGAAGTAACACGAGGAAAGCTCTGACCACCCTACACTGGCTGCCCATTGAAAAAAGAATCATGTTCAAAGCTATGTGCTATGTACACCGCATTTTGACAGGTAAGAGCCCCCTCTACCTCAAGTCTCTGGTGTCAAGATACTCTCCGGCTCGGGTTCTACGGTCTAAGGATATGGCCTTACTGAATATCCCGAGAATTTTCAGAGCCAGAATGGGAGCTCGCTCATTTAGGTACCTAGCGTCAAAACTATGGAACACGCTACCTATAACAATGAGAACCGAGCCTAACGAACTCGTTTTCCGCAGACAACTAAAGACATGGCTATTTCTGAACAACAACTCATAAGCTATTGCTCAGTCTCTATCTAACATACTCGTCTCGAGGTCTCAGCGCGGGGACACACCGTTAGGTATAACCATGCGCTCTATAAATGAATAAATAAATAAATAAATAAAAGTAGAGGTGGCAGATTGCAGCCTATGAAATAGAGGTGACGGAGTGCAGCCTATGAATTAGAGGTGGCAGAGTGTGGCCTATGAAGTAGAGGCGGCAGAGTGCAGCCTATGAAGTACAGGTGGCAGAGTGCGGGCTATGAAGTAGAGGCGGTGGAGTGCAGCCTATGAAGTAGAGGCTGCGCAGAGGTGGCGGAGTGCAGAGTAGGAAGTAGAGGTGGCAGAGTGCGGCCTATGAAGTAGAGACGGCGGAGTGCAGCCTATGAAGTAGAGGCGGCGGAGTGCGGCCTATGAAGTACAGGCGGCAGAGTGCGGCCTATGAAGTAGAGGTGGCAGAGTGCAGGCTATGAAGTATAGGCGGTGGAGTGCAGCCTATGAAGTAGAGGCAGCGGAGAGGTGGCAGAGTGCAGTGTAGGAAGTAGAGGTGGCAGAGTGCGGCCTATTAAGTAGAAGCGGCGGAGTACGGCCTATGAAGTAGAGGCCGCAGAATGCAGCCTATGAAGTAGAGGTGGTGGAGTGCGGCCTATGAAGTAGAGGCGGCAGATTGCGGCCTATGAAATAGAGGCGGCAGAGTGCGGCCTATGAAGTAGAGGCAGTGGAGTACACTCTATGAAGTAGAGGTGGCGGATTGCAGCCTGGAGTGCAGCCTATTAAGTAGAGGCGGCAGAGTGCGGCCTATGAAGTAGAGACGGCGGAGTGCGGCCGATGAAGTAGAGGCAGCGGACACCAGCCTATGAAGTAAAGGCAGCGGAGAGGTGGCAGAGTGCAGCGTACGAAGTAGATGTGGCGGAGTGCGACCTATGAAGTGGAGGCGGTGGAGTGCGGCCTATGAAGTAGAGGTGGCAGAGTGCGGCCTATAAAGTAGAGGCAGTGGAGTGCAGCCTATGAAGTGGAGGTGGCAGAGTGCAGCCTATGAAGTGGAGGCAGCGGAGTGCTGCGGAGTGCTGCAGAGTGTGGCCTATGAAGTAGAGGCGGTGGAGTGCGGCCTATGAAGTAGAGGTGGTGGAATGCAGCATATGAAGTAGATGTGGTGGAGTGCGGCCTATGAAGTTGAGGCGGCGGAGTGCAGCCTATGAAGTAGAGGCAGCGGAGTGCAGTCTATGAAGTAGAGGCAGCCTGGAGTGCAGCCTATGAAGTAGGGGTGGCGGAGCGCAGCCTATGAAGTAGAGGCAGTGGAGTGCAGCCTGTGAAGTGGAGGTGGTGGAGTGCAGTCTATGAAGTGGAGGCGGCGGAGTGCAGCCTATGAAGTGGAGGTGGCAGAGTGCTGCTTATGAAGTAGAGGCGGCGGAGTGCAGCCTATGAAGTGGAGTCGGTGGAGTGCACCTATGAAGTGGAGTCTGCAGAGTGCAGCCTATGAAGTAGAGGCGGCGGAGTGTAGCTAATGAAGTAGAAGCGGCAGAGTGCAGCTTATGAAGTGGAGTAGGCGGAGTGCAGCCTATGAAGTGGAGTCGGCGGAGTGCAGCCTATTAAGTAGAGGCGGCGGAGTGCTGCTTATGAAGTAGATGCTGCGGAGTGCAGCCTATGAAGTGGAGTAGGCGGAGTGCAGCCTATGAAGTGGAGTCGGCGGAGTGCAGCCTATGAAGTAGAGGCGGCGGAGTGTAGCTAATGAAGTAGAAGCAGCGGAGTGCAGCTTATGAAGTAGAGGCGGTGGAGTGCGGCCTATGAAGTAGAGGCATTGGAATGCAGCCTATGAAGTAGGGGCGGTGGAATGCAGCCTATGAAGTAGAGGCGGCGGAGTGCGGCCTATGAAGTAGAGGCAGCAGATTGCGGCCTATGAAATAGAGGTGGCGGAGTACAGCCTATGAAGTAGAGGCGGCAGAGTGAGGCCTATGAAGTAGAGGTGGTGGAGTGCGGCCTATGAAGTAGAGGGGGCAGATTGCAGCCTATGAATTAGAGGCGACGGAGTGCAGTCTATGAAGTAAAAGAGGCGGAGTGCAGCCTATGAAGTAGAGGCGGCGGAGTGCAGTCTATGAAGTAGAAGAGGCGGAGTGCAGCCTATGAAGTAGAGGCGGCAGAGTGCAGTCTATGAAGTACAGGCTGCAGAGTGCAGCCTGGAGCGCAGCCTATGAAGTAGAGGCAGCGGAGTGCAGCATACGAAGTAGAGGCGGCGGAGTGCAGCCTATGAAGTAGAGGCAGCGGAGTGCAGTCTATGAAGTAGAGGCGGCAGAGTGCAGCCTGGAGTGCAGCCTATGAAGTAGAGGTGGCGGAGCGCAGCCTATGAAGTAGAGGCGGCGGATTGCGGCCTATGAAATAGAGGTGGCGGAGTGCAGCCTACGAAGTAGAGGCGGCAGAGTGCGGCTTATGAAGTAGAGGTGGCGGAGTGCGGCCTATGAAGTAGAGGCGGCGGAGTGTAACTAATGAAGTAGAAGCGGCAGAGTGCAGCTTATGAAGTAGAGGCGGTGGAGTGCGGCCTATGAAGTAGAGGCATTGGAATGCAGCCTATGAGTAGGGGCGGTGGAATGCAGCCTATGAAGTAGAGGCGGCGGAGTGCGGCCTATGAAGTAGAGGCAGCGGAGTGCAGTCTATGAAGTAGAGGCGGCAGAGTGCAGCCTAGAGTGCAGCCTATGAAGTAGAGGTGGTGGAGAGCAGCCTATGAAGTAGAGGCGGTGGAGTGCAGCCTGTGAAGTGGAGGCTGCGGAGTGCAGCCTATGAAGTGGAGGCGGCGGAGTGCAGCCTATGAAGTGGAGGCGGCGGAGTGCTGCTTATGAAGTAGAGGCAGCGGAGTGCAGCCTATGAAGTGGAGTCGGTGGAGTGCACCTATGAAGTGGAGTCGGCAGAGTGCAGCCTATGAAGTAGAGGCGGCGGAGTGTAGCTAATGAAGTAGAAGCGGCAGAGTGCAGCTTATGAAGTAGAGGCGGTGGAGTGCTGCCTATGAAGTAGAGGCATTGGAATGCAGCCTATGAAGTAGAGGCGGTGGAATGCAGCCGATGAAGTAAAGGCGGTGAGTGCGGCCTATGAAGTAGAGGTGGCAGATTGCGGCCTATGAAATAGAGGTGTCGGAGTGCAGTCTATGAAGTAGAGGCGGCAGAGTGCGGCCTTTGAAGTAGAGGGGGCAGATTGCAGCCTATGAAGTAGAGGCGGTGGAGTGCAGTCTATGAAGTAGAAGAGGCGGAGTGCAGCCTATGAAGTAGAGGCGGGGGAGTGCAGTCTATGAAGTAGAAGAGGCGGAGTGAAGCCTATGAAGTAGAGGCGGCAGAGTGCAGTCTATGAAGTAGAGGCTGCAGAGTGCAGCCTGGACCGCAGCCTATGAAGTAGAGGCAGCGGAGTGCAGCATATGAAGTAGAGGCGGCGGAGTGCAGCCTATGAAGTAGAGGCAGCTGAGTGCAGTCTATGAAGAAGAGGTGGCAGAGTGCAGCCTGGAGTGCAGCCTATGAAGTAGAGGTGGCGGGGCACAGCCTGTGAAGTAGAGGCGGCGGATTGCGGCCTATGAAATAGAGGCGATGGAGTGCAGCCTATCAAGTAGAGGTGGCAGAATGCGGCCTATGAAGTAGAGGCGGCGGAATGCGGCATATGAAGTAGTGGTGGTAGAGTGCGGCCCATGAAGTAGAGATGGCAGATTGCAGTCTATGAAGTAGTAGAGGCGGAGTGCAGCCTATGAAGTAGAGGCAGCGGAGTGCAGTCTATCAAGTAGAAGAGGCGGAGTGCAGCCTATGAAGTAGAGGCGGCGGAGTGTAGCTAATGAAGTAGAAGCGGCAGAGTGCAGCTTATGAAGTAGAGGCGGTTGGGTGCGGCCTATGAAGTAGAGGCATTGGAATGCAGCCTATGAAGTAGGGGCCCTGGAATGCAGCCTATGAAGTAGAGGTGGCGGAGTGCGGCCTATGAAGTAGAGGCGGCAGATTGCGGCCTATAAAATAGAAGCGGCGGAGTGCAGCCTATGAAGTAGAGGTGGCAGAGTGCGGCCTACGAAGTAGAGGCGGCGGAGTGCGGCCTGTGAAGTAGAGGCGGCGGAGTGTAGCTAATGAAGTAAAAGCGGCGGAGTGTAGCTTATGAAGTAGAGGCGGTGGAGTGCGGCCTATGAAGTAGAGGCATTGGAATGCAGCCTATGAAGTAGGTGCGGTTGAATGCAGCCTATGAAGTAGAGGCGGCGGAGTGCGGCCTATGAAGTAGAGGCGGCAGATTGCGGCCTATGAAATAGAGGCGGCAGAATGCAGCCTATGAAGTAGAGGCTGCAGAATGCAGCCTATGAAATAGTGGCGATAGAGTGCAGCCTATGAAGTGGGGCGGCAGAGTGTGGCCTATGAAGTAGAGGCGGCAGAGTGCGGCCTATGAATTACAGGCGGCAGAGTGCGGCCCATGAAGTAGAGGCGGCAGAGTGCAGGCTATGAAGTAGAGGCGGTGGAGTGCAGCCTATGAAGTAGAGGCGGCGGAGAGGTGGCTGAGTGCAGAGTAGGAAGTAGAGGCGGCAGAGTGCGGCCAATGAAGTAGAGACGGCGGAGTGGGGGCTATGAAGTAGAGGCGGCGGAGTGCAGCCTATGAAGTAGAGGCAGCAGAGTGCGGCCTATGAAGTACAGGCGGCGGAGTGCGGCCTATGAAGTAGAGTTGACAGAGTGCGGGCTATGAAGTAGAGGCGGTGGAATGCAGCCTATGAAGTAGAGGCAGCGGAGCGGTGGCAGAGTGCAGTGTAGGAAGTAGAAGTGGCAGAGTGCAGCCTATTAAGTAGAGGCAGCAGAGTGCGAACTATGAAGTAGAGGCGGCAGAATGCAGCCTATGAAGTAGAGGTGGTGGAGTGCGGCCTATGAATTAGAGGCGGCAGATTGCAGCCCATGAAGTAGAGGCAGCGGAGTGCGGCCTATGAAGTAGAGGCAGAGGAGTGCAGCCTTGAGTGCAGCCTATGAAGTAGAGGCGGCAGAGTGCGGCCTATGAAGTAGAGACGGCAGAGTGTGGCCTATGAAGTAGAGGCACCGGTGCCCAGCCTATGAAGTAAAGGCAGCGGAGAGGTGGCAGAGTGCAGCGTACGAAGTAGAGGTGGCTGAGTGCGACCTATGAATTGGAGGGGGCAGCGTGTAGCCTATGAAGTGGAGGCAGCGGAGTGCTGCGGAGTGTGGCCTATGAAGTAGAGGCGGTGGAGTGCGGCCTATGAAGTAGAGGCAGTGGAATGCAGCGTACGAAATAGATGTGGTGGAGTGCAGCCTATGAAGTAGAGGCGGCGGAGTGCAGCCCATGAAGTAGAGGCAGCGGAGTGCAGTCTATGAAGTAGAGGTGGCAGAGTGCAGCCTGGAGTGCAGCCTATGAAGTAGAGGTGGCAGAGCGCAGCCTATGAAGTAGAGGCGGTGGAGTGCAGCCTGTGAAGTGGAGGCGGCGGAGTGCAGCCTATGAAGTGGAGGCGCGGAGTGCAGCCTATGAAGTGGAGGCAGCAGAGTGCTGCTTATGAAGTAGAGGCGGCGGAGTGCAGCCTATGAAGTGGAGTCAGTGGAGTGCACGTATGAAGTGGAGTCGGCAGAGTGCAGCCTATGAAGTAGAGGCGGCGGAGTGTAGCTAATGAAGTAGAAGCGGCAGAGTGCAGCAAATGAAGTAGAGGCGGTGGAGTGCGGCCTATGAAGTAGAGGCATTGGAATGCAGCCTACGAAGTAGGGGCGGTGGAATGCAGCCTATGAAGTAGAGGCGACGGAGTGCGGCCTATGAAGTAGAGGTGACAGATTGCGGCCTATGAAATAGAGGGGGCGGAGTGCAGCCTATGAAGTAGAGGCGGCAGAGTGCGGCCTATGAAGTCGAGGTGGTGGAGTGCGGCTTATGAAGTAGAGGGGGCAGATTGCAGCCTATAAAGTAGAGGCGGCAGAGTGCAGTCTATGAAGTAGAAGAGGCGGAGTGCAGCCTATGAAGTAGAGGCGGCGGAGTGCAGTCTATGAAGTAGAAGAGGCGGAGTGCAGCCTATGAAGTAGAGGCGGCAGAGTGTAGTCTATGAAGTAGAGGCTGCAGAGTGCAGCCTGGAGCGCAGCCTATGAAGTAGAGGCAGCGGAGTGCAGCATACGAAGTAGAGGCGGCGGAGTGCAGCCTATGAAATAGAGGCAGCGGAGTGCAGTCTATGAAGTAGAGGCGTCAGAGTGCAGCCTGGAGTGCAGCATATAAAGTAGAGGTGGCGGAGCGCAGCCTATGAAGTAGAGGCGGCGGATTGCGGCCTATGAAATAGAGGCGACGGAGTGCAGCCTATGAAGTAGAGGCGGCAGAATGCGGCCTATGAAGTAGAGGCGGCGGAATGCGGCGTATGAAGTAGAGGTGGTGGAGTGCAGCCTATGAAGTAGAGATGGCAGATTGCAGCCTATGAAGTAGAGGCGGCGGAGTGCAGTCTATGAAGTAGTAGAGGCAGAGTGCAGCCTATGAAGTAGAGGCGGCTGAGTGTAGCTAATGAAGAAGAAATGGCAGAGTGCAGCTTATGAAGTAGAGGCGGTTGAGTGCGGCCTATGAAGTAGAGGCATTGGAATGCAGCCTATGAAGTAGGGGCGGTGGAATGCAGCCTATGAAGTAGAGGTGGCAGAGTGCGACCTATGAAGTAGAGGCAGCAGATTGCGGCCTATGAAGTAGAGGCAGCGGAGTGCAGCCTATGAAGTAGAGGCGGCAAAGTGCGGCCTATGAAGTAGAGGCAGCGGAGTGCTGCCTATGAAGTAGAGGCGGCGGAGTGTAGCTAATGAAGTAGAAGCGGTGGAGTGTAGCTTATGAAGTAGAGGCGGTGGAGTGCGGCCTATGAAGTAGAGGCATTGAACTGCAGCCTATGAAGTAGGGGCGGTGGAATGCAGCCTATGAAGTAGAGGCGGCAGATTGCGGCCTATGAAATAGAGGCGGCAGAGTGCAGCCTATGAAGTAGAAGCGGCAGAATGCAGCCTATGAAATAGAGGCGACGGAGTGCAGCCTATGAAGTGGGGCGGCAGAGTGTGGCCTATGAAGTAGAGGCGGCAGAGTGCGGCCTATGAAGTACAGGCGGCAGAGTGCGGCCTATGAAGTAGAGGTGGCAGAGTGCGGGCTATGAAGTAGAGGCGGTGGAGTGCAGCCTATGAAGTAGAGGCGGCGGAGAGAAGGCAGAGTGCAGAGTAGGAAGTAGTGGCGGCAGAGTGCGTCCTATGAAGTAGAGACGGCGGAGTGGGGCCTATTAACTTTGTTTTAACAATAGGAAAGTACTTTTAACTATTTTAAAGCACTTTAACTGTTTTAATTGTGCGTTTTTAATATGCCCCTGCGGAAATTGCACTTGCTCAATACTGTTGTAATATCGCAAACTTACCGTTCGTGTGCCCGCCCCGGTCCATCACGGCTGTGTGCCGCTTGCTGTGGAGGGCGTGGCTGAACGTTACAGAGCACATCACTTCCGGGCTGGGCGGCAGAGGCGGGGCTTCCGCCGGACTGCCTTCAAGATACCAATGTGTTCGCGACCGCACAGCGGACGCGTGCAGCGGGCGCGCCCCTGGCGCGCCAAAGGCAAGCCCGTCTGCGCCCGTCCGCGCCCGACCGGGACCTAGGGCCAGAAACTCTGTTTCAGTGACCCCTACAGTAAGGTTACAATACTCTAAACATACTTTACTGACTCTACGCCCAATGGTCAACACCGAGTGTAGGCATACCACTAACGTGGACAATATGGAACCCGTATGCGCACATTGTAAAGAGAATCTGCTACACATAGTGCCTTCATGTATGAAAGCTACTACGCAACTTGCTCTTCTAAACTGCAGGTCACTAACTAAACATAAATATGAGATAGCCGACCTCATCACAGATAGAAACATTGATGTCCTATTCCTGACAGAGACTTGGCTCAACGAACATGCTATACCAGACATTAAAGATGCCGTTCCAAACCATCATCGGATAGTTAGACAAGATAGAGAGGGCCAAAGAGGAGGAGGGATAGCTATTATCTATAAAGATAACATATCCTGTGAAATCAAACCAGCAGACCTAGAAAAATGCGAAGCACTCTTCTTCACCCTATCCATCGAAAGAGGGAACACCTTGACGGGGTTCCTTATATACCGCCCTCCGGGCCAAGCTAATCAGTTTGTGACTAGTCTGGAAGAAAAAATAGTACAACCAGTGCTGAGGCATAACAAATTTATAGTTCTGGGAGACCTAAACTTACATTTTGACAATATAGATAGTAAAGAAATAAACGACATCTGCAAAGATATGTTAACTCAGAAAGTAGAATCTCATACGCACCAAGGCGGTCACATACCTGATCCTATTTTTACTAATTCGAAGGAAATTGAAATAGGAACACCCTGGCCGATACCGTGGTCTGACCATGTTGTGGTCCCCTTTAAGATGTCAGTACAGGGAATAAAAGCGTTACCTACGAAAGAGACAATCACCACTAGAAAGTGGAAAAATTTTGACTCTTCATCCTTCGAACACGAACTCAATGTGACGAGGCCTACACTAGACACTAATTTAGATATAGCAAATGAACAGTTTGAGACCTGGATCTTAGGGGCGTTAGACTAAACTGCTCCTTGGAGCTCCAGAACTCCTCAAAGAATAAAAGCCACCGCACCTTGGTTCAACGAAGAACTTCGCGCGATAAAAAAAGGATGCAAAAAGGCCAAACGAACTTGGAGAAAAACCTATTGTACTGCATCCAAAGAAAAATATAATAAGGAATTAAAAGCCTATCACGCGTTAATAAAAAAACACTAGGCGTGATTTCTACACAGACAAAATCGATAATGCTGGAAACTCGCATAAGGAATTATTCATCATATTAAAATCCCTCGAAAACAAGGAGGAGGAAGATGTTATAACCTCCTCCAAAGAGATCTGCAACAAAATAGCAGGCTATTTTGCTGACAAAGTCTCCAGAATATATGAGTCTTTCCCAATGGAAGCTCAATTGGGTGGTAATCAGCTCCCCAGTAGCCAGGAAGAATTTAGGGGAACTATACTAAATGAATTCGTAACACCTGAGAAAGAGATACTGATAACTATGCTTAAGGGAATAAAATCAGGATCCCCTCGTGACCCTGCAAGGCCGGAGAGAATAATGATGGGTGTCAATATGATAATACCATTGATCTCTGAACTTATTCAATGCTCACTAAAGACTGGGATAGTCCCCTCGGGTTGGAAAAGGGCCATTGTAAAACCGCTGAGGAAGAAACACTCTCTGGATTTCTCCGTATTAGAGATTCTGCGTCCTATATAACTACTACCTCTGACTGCAAAGTTAGCAGAAAAAATCGTAAATAAACAGTTAGTAGATCAAATGGATGCGAACGCGATTCTTCATCCTTCGCAATCAGGTTTTAGGAAAGCACACTCCACAGAATCAACTCTGCTGATGGCTACTGAGACCCTGAGAAAATTTGCGGACGAGGGGAAGACAGCGGCGCTCATTCTGCTGGATTTGAGCGCTGCTTTCGATACTGTCTCACATCCCCTACTTCTACAGAGATTAGAAGCGTGTGGCATACAGAAATGTGCACTTCAGTGGCTGACCTCCTTCTTAGCCCAACGAAGTTTCCAAGTAGCACAACTATCACACATATCGGATAGTCATCATTTGTGTTGGACAGGCCACATGAAGGTCTTGCTCCCTCCCCGCATGACAGGGCCCGAGCCACGGCCCCCCAGGTGTTACCCACAGAAGCAACCCGCACCCCGTCCCAAGACGGGATTCCTGCCCCCGGACATCTCTGTATCATGGGGCCGAACCACTACCGGCTCCCTCGCCCGGCCCGGCCGCCATCTTGGACACTGCACCACGAGGCCGCATGGCCTCAGCTCGACCCTAACCCTGGGCCTGGCCAGGCCCCGACATCCCGGCACCACCATCCACCCAGGAGGTGAACGGACCACTTGGCAGGTCAATGGGAGAAAGAAGTGTCGATGGCTCTCCCCCGCCAGGTGCCGATCGCCCCCAGCTCCCCCGGGCGCTGGCTCCACCCCCCTGCTGGGTGTCTGGACTCCCTCATCCCGGACCTCCCGACCTCCAAGTGCGAGGGTCCGGACATCAAAGGGCGCCAGACCTATAACTGGGGCAACTCCAGAGCAGGAAGGCAGTTGTATCCTGGAGTCGAGAGACACCGTGAAGAACTCATCCTTGACGGACTACTGGCGCTGCCGTAGTCCTGCCTTGTGAACTATCATCCTGCCTGCTGGCGCTGCCGCAACCTTCTGCATCCTTCATCCTCGTCGGGACCTGCTGGCGCTGCCGCGGACCGTTGTAACTACCATCCTCACCGGGACCTGCTGGCGCTGCCGCGGACCGTTGTAACTACCACCTTCACCGGGACCTGCTGGCGCTGCCGCGGTCCGTCCATCTCGAACGCCGAGCTCGAGGATTGTGAGCTATCCATCATACCATCGCATCTACCTGATTGGTAACAAGACTGTCCCGCTACCCCCTTTCCCAACCAAGAGACTAGAATCGAGGGGACCCCTGAGTCCTAACCTCCTTGTACCATTCTATCGTACCTAAAGATTGCTTATAAAGAACGTTAAACCTTATCATTGTGTGGTGTACCTCTGTGGGGGGGAAGTTATTCGTCTGTACGATCGCTGGAGACGGCTCTCCCCGGAGACCTCTCCCCTTGTCCTCGGCCGACCCTCCCGGTCCGTCTAACATTGGTGGCCAGCGGCGCGATCCGAATCAACGCGTAATCGTACAGAGAGTAACTCACCCCACGACGAAACCACAATGACAACCAAAGAGAGCGGATCCACCGAGAAATTCCAAATGGAGAAATTGGAAGAGTACAGCCATCGTGAGTTGAAACAATTCTGCATTGAACTAGGCATTGCTACCACCGGTCTGAGTACTAAAGACGATTTCAAGCACGCCATTGAGTCGTGGGCAGAAACCGGGGCCGCCAGACCCCCGGACCAAAACATTGCAGCATCAGAGAGGAACACCACGGCTCCCGAGGAGCGAAGAACGGGCCTCTCGCAGGAAGAGATCCAAGAGAGAGAGAAAAACAGACTACATGAGTTAGAAATGGCACGGCTCAAAATGGACGGTGAACTAAAATTAGCCGAACAAAAACTGAACCTAGAACATCTGCGGCTCCGAGAAGAACGGGAAGAAAAACAGAGGCAGAGAGAGCTCGAAGAAAAGAGATTAGCGTACGAGCACGAGCGCAAACTGGCAGAAATAGACCTACGGAAGCAGAACAAAGAACTGGAGGTGCCCGAGCAACCGCGCACCCCAGGAGCGACAGAAAAGAAAGTCAACATCCCCAAGGATGTCGTTCGAGAGTATGTCCGAGAGGACGACATACAACAGTGGTTCAAGGCCTACGAGATCGCCATGACCTCCCACCAGATCGATCGAAGTGACTGGGGAGCCGGTCTATGGGGGAGGTTCGTCAATGAAGGCCGCGATGCCCTGTTACAGCTCCCAGACCATCTGATGTCATCCTATGATCACATGAAGGCTGCCCTCCTCACCCGATATGGGCTCACACCCGAAATGTACCGCCAGAGGTTCCGAGACTGCACCCGGATCCCGGGTACAACTTGGGTGGAATATGTCAACTATTTCAGCCGAGCCTTCGAGGGTTGGATCAAGGGAAGCCACGTAACGACCTACGAGCAACTTTTTAATCTCATGGTGTGGGAGCAGCTCTCTAACAACTGCTTCGTCGAGCTCAGGCAGCACCTCCTCGACAGTAAATTGACTGACCCACGGCAACTCGCCGCCAAAGCTGACCGGTGGGAAAGCACCTGAGTAGGCCGGAGAGGGCCGCACGAACAGAACCGGAACAATCAAGGTCAGCACCGTCCCCGAGGAGGAGGAGGAGGTCAGGGACGAGGAAGAGACACCGTTCCGGCCGCTCCCGCTGCCAGCACCCCGCCCCCGGCCAGCCGGGGCAACCCCCCGATGCGCCCGGGGTTCCGAGCCAATGTCACGTGTCACCAATGCCAGCGAGTCGGCCACTACGCCAATGACCCGAACTGTCCACAGAACCAAACTCCGAGAGCCCGCCAGGTAGCTGCCGCCGCCCTGGGGGGAGAACAAATCTCCGAAGAACAGGAAGAATGCGAACAGGAACGACAAGAGTGGGAACCGGCCGCCATGGTTCTAGCGTGCCTAGGGGGAAGAGACATGGTCCCGCGGGCTCCCCTACCCGCCAACACCAGAAAATATAGTCAGTGGGTGAACATTAATGGACGCCGGGCCGAAGCACTACGTGACACGGGGGCCAGTGTGACGGCCGTCCGCTGTCACCTGGTAAAACCAGAGCAGATCCTGCCGAACATTCTCTGCCCCGTCCGTTCAGCCGACAACTCGGAGAGTCTATGTCGGATGGCCTGCGTCCCCTTCGAATGGGGAGGAGTCTCCGGCATGTTGAAGGTGACGGTACGAGATGATGCCCCCGTGGACTGTCTCCTGGGGAATGATCTTGAGAGTTCCCCGTGGGCCGCCGTAGAAAGAAGAGAGCACCTGGGGATGTTGGGCCTCCCGGACTGGGCGTGCGTAACCACCCGGTCCATGGCCGCCCGGGCCATCCCCCGATCAGAAGAACCAGAATGGCCAGCACCTCCTCCCCCGATCGCTCCAGTAGAGGACACCGACCATACCGACCCCCCAGAGCAAACCCCGGAAGGGCTCGCTCAGCCCCAGGACCTTCCCGACCTGGCTCAGTGGCGTCAAGAAGGGGGGCCCACCCAGGAACAGTTCCGTCAAGAACAGAAGACCTGTCCCTCCCTCGAGGGACTCCGCCAGCAAGCCCTTGCCCAGAGCGCAGGGGACACCACCGGAGCCCATTGGATCTATTGGGACAACGACCTATTGTACAGTGAACAGAGAATCGCAGAGTTAGGGGCCAGTCGAGTGCTGGTGGTGCCCCTCCGTTTTAGAGACTTCCTGTTAAATTTGGCCCACGATGTCCCTCTGGCTGGACACATGGGCCAGGACAAAACCTACAGTCGCCTGGTGACCCACTTTTTCTGGCCAAAGATGAGAAACGACGTCCTCAACCACTGCCGGTCCTGCCCCACGTGCCAGGCCAGCGGGAAGAGCGGCCGCAAACTCAAAGCACCTCTGCAACCCTTCCCAGTTGTCACCACCCCGTTCGAGAGGGTGGGAATAGACATTGTGGGGCCCCTGGACCCCCGTACCGCACAAGGACATCGGTTCATCCTGGTACTGGTGGACCACGCCACCCGCTACCCCGAGGCTGTGCCCCTGCGAACTGTAACAGCCCCGGTGGTCGGCCGGGCCTTAATGGGGATCTTCTCCCGGGTGGGCTTCCCCCGAGAAGTCGTCAGCGACAGAGGCACAAACTTTATTTCGAAATATATGAAGTCCCTCTGGCAACAGTGCGGGGTCGCCTACCGATTCACGACCCCCTATCACCCTCAAGGAAACGGACTAGTCGAGCGGTTCAACCGCACGCTCAAGGGAATGATTGGGGGGTTGGAAGAGCCCCTCCGTCACCAGTGGGATGTGCTACTTCCGTGCCTCCTCTTCGCATATCGAGAAGTCCCCCAGAAGTCCCTCGGCTTTAGCCCTTTCTAACTCTTGTACGGGCACCCTGTGCGAGGGCCCCTCAGCCTAGTCAAAGAAGGTTGGGAGATGGCCCCCCTAAAGACCCCTCCAGACGTCTTCAAGTACCTCCTGACCCTACGCAATCAGACCAGGCGATTCAGAGAAAAGGCGAAAGCGAACCTTGAGGCCAGTCAGGAGGACATGAAAAAATGGTACGATCAAAATGCCTCCTCCATCGAATTCGAACCTGGCCAACAAGTGTGGGTGATGTCCCCCACCGAGCCATGTGCCTTGCAGGACAAGTGGACGGGGCCCTTCAAAGTGGTCGAGCGCAAGAGCCCCGTCACCTATCTCATCGATGTGGAATCTCCACGGAACCCCCTCCGGGTCCTCCACACCAACAGACTCAAACCCCACTTTGTGCGCTCGGAGCTCAGCCTCCTGATGGCTACAGACAGTGGAGCGGAAGAAGACTCCGAGCCTCTCCCTGATCTCCTGAAGACTCGTGAGAAAGATGGTTCCGTGGACGGGGTCCGACTCTCAGATGCCCTCACCCCGGAACAGCGCCAAGGCTGCCGGGACCTCCTGCTGCAGTTTGCGACCTTGTTTTCCCTCACCCCAGGGGTCACCCCCTGGTGCTTGCACGACGTGGACACTGGGGACAGTCCCCCTATCAGACACCGGGCGTACCGCGTACCAGATCGGGTACGGGCCTGCATCCAAGAGGAGGTATCAAAGATGCTCACGCTCGGGGTCATCGAGCCCTCGGACAGCCCCTGGGCCAGCCCGGTCGTGCTGGTCCCCAAAGCTGCTGCCCCCGGCACCACTCTTGAGCTCCGATTCTGCGTCGACTATCGGGGCTTGAATGCTGTCACCAGAACCGACGCTCATCCCATCCCCCGAGCGGATGAACTGATCGACCGCATGGGGGCTGCCCGCTACCTCAGCATCTTCGACCTGACAGCGGGCTACTGGCAGATCGGTCTCACACCCCGGGCCCAAGAACGATCCGCCTTTTCTACCCCCGATGGCCACTACCACTTCAAAGTCATGCCATTCGGCATGAAGAATGCCCCAGCTACTTTTCAGCGACTAGTGAACCAGGTCTTGGCGGGACTCGAGGAGTTCAGCGCCGCCTACCTGGACGATATCCCTGTGTACAGCCGCCACTGGTCCGACCACCTCCACCACCTCCGAGAGGTCCTGCAGGCCCTCCAACGAGCCGGCCTTACAATCAAGGCCGGCAAGTGCCAAATTGGTCAGGGGTCCGTGACCTATCTCGGACACCAGGTGGGAAGCGGTCTGGTGGCCCCTCTACAACTCAAGATCGCTGCCATCCAGTCCTGGCAGCCTCCAGTCACGCAGACCGAGGTCCGAGCCTTCTTGGGGCTCACCGGCTACTACCGGCGGTTCGTGAGGGACTATGGCAGCATTGTGGGGCCCCTCACGGGACTCACATCCAAAAACCACCCGAAGAAGGTCAACTGGACCCCGGACTGTCAAGCGGCCTTCGAGAAGCTGAAAGCCGCCATGTGCACTGCCCCTGTGCTCCAGGCCCCCGACTACAGTCGGGAATTCATCGTACAAACAGATGCCTCCGACCATGGCATCGGGGCGGTCCTCTCCCAGTTGAACTCCAAGGGACTTGACCAACCAGTGGCCTTCATCAGCAGACGCCTCCTGGCCCGAGAACAGCGCTGGAGCACCATCGAGAGGGAGGCCTTCGCAGTGGTGTGGGCCCTCAAAAAGCTCTGGCCCTATCTCTTCGGTACCCACTTCCGGGTGCAAACAGATCATCGGCCCCTGCAGTGGCTAATGCAGATGCGGGGGGAAAACCCCAAACTATTGCGTTGGTCCATCTCCCTGCAGGGGATGGACTTCACTGTGGAACACCGACCGGGCCAAGACCACGCCAACGCGGATGGCCTGTCACGCTTTTTCCGCCTCGACGAGGAGAGTCCCCAAGAGGATGGGTGACTCTCCCCGCCTTCAGCTGGGGGTGACGCATGTTGGACAGGCCACATGAAGGGCTTGCTCCCTCCCCGCATGACAGGGCCCGAGCCCCGGCCCCCCAGGTGTTACCCACAGAAGCAACCCGCACCCCGTCCCAAGACGGGATTCCTGCCCCCAGACATCTCTGTATCATGGGGCCGAACCACTACCGGCTCCCTCGCCCGGCCCGGCCGCCATCTTGAACACTGCACCACGAGGCCGCATGGCCTCAGCTCGACCCTAACCCTGGGCCTGGCCAGGCCCCGACATCCCGGCACCACCATCCACCCAGGAGGTGAACGGACCACTTGGCAGGTCAATGGGAGAAAGAAGTGTCGATGGCTCTCCCCCGCCAGGTGCCGATCGCCCCCAGCTCCCCCGGGCGCTGGCTCCACCCCCCTGCTGGGTGTCTGGACTCCCTCATCCCGGACCTCCCGACCTCCAAGTGCGAGGGTCCGGACATCAAAGGGCGCCAGACCTATAACTGGGGCAGCTCCAGAGCAGGAAGGCAGTTGTATCCTGGAGTCGAGAGACACCGTGAAGAACTCATCCTTGACGGACTACTGGCGCTGCCGTAGTCCTGCCTTGTGAACTATCATCCTGCCTGCTGGCGCTGCCGCAACCTTCTGCATCCTTCATCCTCGTCGGGACCTGCTGGCGCTGCCGCGGACCGTTGTAACTACCATCCTCGTCGGGACCTGCTGGCGCTGCCGCGGACCGTTGTAACTACCATCCTCGCCGGGACCTGCGGGCGCTGCCGCGGACCGTTGTAACTACCACCTTCACCGGGACCTGCTGGCGCTGCCGCGGTCCGTCCATCTCGAACGCCGAGCTCGAGGATTGTGAGCTATCCATCATACCATCGCATCTACCTGATTGGTAACAAGACTGTCCCGCTACCCCCTTTCCCAACCAAGAGACTAGAATCGAGGGGACCCCTGAGTCCTGACCTCCTTGTACCATTCTATCGTACCTAAAGATTGCTTATAAAGAACGTTAAACCTTATCATTGTGTGGTGTACCTCTGTGGGGGGGAAGTTATTCGTCTGTACGATCGCTGGAGACGGCTCTCCCCGGAGACCTCTCCCCTTGTCCTCAGCCGACCCTCCCGGTCCGTCTAACAATTTGAAACAGGGAGTCCCTCAGGGTTCCACCTTAAGCCCTACCTTGTTTAACATATATGTAGGACCACTAGCCGAATGTGTACAAAAACATGAGGTATCGATTGTATCATACGCCGATGATACCCAACTAATAGTACTACTATCCCAAAATAGTGATCTGGCTGCTATCCGTTTTTCTGAGTGCCTTGAGGAAGTGGCACTATGGATGAATAACCACTGCCTAAAATTGAATGGGAACAAAACAGAGGTTCTAGTAGTTGGCAAAACACCTAACATATGGTCCTCGGCATGGTGGCCAAACTCATTAGGACAGGCCCCCCTTCCCAAAGAAGAAGTGAAGAATCTTGGTATCTGGGTCGACGCCAAATTATCATTCGACAGCCAAATACGTAAAATTGCGGGAAAATGCTAAGGAACAATGAAAACTTTAAGGAAAGTTGTGGACCTTCTCCCCGTAAAAGCCAGGAAAACGGTTGTTCATGCTGTAATCACATCCCAACTAGACTATGGCAATGTATTGTATCTGGGAGCCTCTAAAAAAGGACTCACGAAACTGCAGAGAATACAAAATGCAGCTGCCCGCCTAGTCCTCAGCCTCCCCAGGAGAAGTAACACGAGGAAAGCTCTGACCACCCTACACTGGCTGCCCATTGAAAAAAGAATCATGTTAAAAGCTATGTGCTATGTACACCGCATTTTGACAGGTAAGAGCCCCCTCTACCTCAAGTCTCTGGTGTCAAGATACTCTCCGGCTCGGGTTCTACGGTCTAAGGATATGGCCTTACTGAATATCCCGAGAATTTTCAGAGCCAGAATGGGAGCTCGTTCATTTAGGTACCTAGCGTCAAAACTATGGAACACGCTACCTATAACAATGAGAACCGAGCCTAACGAACTCGTTTTCCGCAGGCAACTAAAGACATGGCTATTTCTGAACAACAACTCATAAGCTATTGCTCAGTCTCTATCTAACATACTCGTCTCGAGGTCTCAGCGCGGGGACACACCGTTAGGTATAACCATGCGCTCTATAAATGAATAAATAAATAAATAAAAGTAGAGGTGGCAGATTGCAGCCTATGAAATAGAGGGGACAGAGTGCAGCCTATGAATTAGAGGTGGCAGAGTGTGGCCTATGAAGTAGAGGCGGCAGAGTGCAGCCTATGAAGTACAGGTGGCAGAGTGCGGGCTATGAAGTAGAGGCGGTGGAGTGCAGCGTATGAAGTAGAGGCTTCGCAGAGGTGGCGGAGTGCAGAGTAGGAAGTAGAGGTGGCAGAGTGCGGCCTATGAAGTAGAGACGGCGGAGTGCAGCCTATGAAGTAGAGGCGGCGGAGTGCGGCCTATGAAGTACAGGCGGCAGAGTGCGGCCTATGAAGTAGAGGTGGCAGAGTGCGGGCTATGAAGTATAGGCGGTGGAGTGCAGCCTATGAAGTAGAGGCAGCGGAGAGGTGGCAGAGTGCAGTGTAGGAAGTAGAGGTGGCAGAGTACGGCCTATTAAGTAGAAGCGGCGGAGTACGGCCTATGAAGTAGAGGCCGCAGAATGCAGCCTATGAAGTAGAGGTGGTGGAGTGCGGCCTATGAAGTAGAGGCGGCAGATTGCGGCCTATGAAATAGAGGCGGCAGAGTGCGGCCTATGAAGTAGAGGCAGTGGAGTACACTCTATGAAGTAGAGGTGGTGGATTTCAGCCTGGAGTGCAGCCTATTAAGTAGAGGCGGCAGAGTGCGGCCTATGAAGTAGAGACGGCGGAGTGCGGCCTATGAAGTAGAGGCAGCGGACACCAGCCTATGAAGTAAAGGCAGCGGAGAGGTGGCAGAGTGCAGCGTACGAAGTAGAGGTGGCGGAGTGCGACCTATGAAGTGGAGGCGGTGGAGTGCGGTCTATGAAGTAGAGGCGGCAGAGTGCGGCCTATGAAGTAGAGGCAGTGGAGTGCAGCCTATGAAGTGGAGGTGGCAGAGTGCAGCCTATGAAGTGGAGGCAGCGGAGTGCTGCGGAGTGCTGCAGAGTGTGGCCTATGAAGTAGAGGCGGTGGAGTGCGGCCTATGAAGTAGAGGCGGTGGAATGCAGCATATGAAGTAGATGTGGTGGAGTGCAGCCTATGAAGTAGAGGCAGCGGAGTACAGTCTATGAAGTAGAGGCAGCCTGGAGTGCAGCCTATGAAGTAGGGGTGGCGGAGCGCAGCCTATGAAGTAGAGGCGGTGGAGTGCAGCCTGTGAAGTGGAGGTGGTGGAGTGCAGCCAATGAAGTGGAGGCGGCGGAGTGCAGCCTATGAAGTGGAGGCGGCGGAGTGCTGCTTATGAAGTAGAGGCGGCGGAGTGCAGCCTATGAAGTGGAGTCGGTGGAGTGTACCTATGAAGTGGAGTCGGCAGAGTGCAGCCTATGAAGTAGAGGCGGCGGAGTGCAGCTAATGAAGTAGAAGCGGCAGAGTGCAGCTTATGAAGTAGAGGCGGTGGAGTGCGGCCTATGAAGTAGAGGCATTGGAATGCAGCCTATGAAGTAGGGGCGGTGGAATGCAGCCTATGAAGTAGAGGCGGCGGAGTGCGGCCTATGAAGTAGAGGCAGCAGATTGCTGCCTATGAAATAGAGGCGGCGGAGTACAGCCTATGAAGTAGAGGCGGCAGAGTGCGGCCTATGAAGTAGAGGTGGTGGAGTGCGGCCTATGAAGTAGAGGGGGCATATTGCAGCCTATGAATTAGAGGCGACGGAGTGCAGTCCATGAAGTAGAAGAGGCGGAGTGCAGCCTATGAAGTAGAGGTGGCGGAGTGCAGTCTATGAAGTAGAAGAGGCGGAGTGCAGCCTATGAAGTAGAGGCGGCAGAGTGCAGTCTATGAAGTAGAGGCTGCAGAGTGCAGCCTGGAGCGCAGCCTATGAAGTAGAGGCAGCGGAGTGCAGCATACGAAGTAGAGACGGTGGAGTGCAGCCTATGAAGTAGAGGCAGCGGAGTGCAGTCTATGAAGTAGAGGCGGCAGAGTGCAGCCTGGAGTGCAGCCCATGAAGTAGAGGTGGCAGAGCGCAGCCTATGAAGTAGAGGCGGCGGATTGCGGCCTATGAAATAGAGGCCGCGGAGTGCAGCCTATGAAGTTGAGGTGGCAGAGTGTGGCTTATGAAGTAGAGGCGGCGGAGTGCGGCCTATGAAATAGAGGAGGCGGAGTGTAACTAATGAAGTAGAAGCGGCAGAGTGCAGCTTATGAAGTAGAGGCGGTGGAGTGCGGCCTATGAAGTAGAGGCATTGGAATGCAGCCTATGAAGTAGGGGCGGTGGAATGCAGCCTATGAAGTAGAGGCGGCGGAGTGCGGCCTACGAAGTAGAGGCATCAGATTGCGGCCTATGAAATAGAGGCGGCGGAGTACAGCCTATGAAGTAGAGGTGGCAGACTGCGGCCTATGAAGTAGAGGTGGTGGAGTGCGGCCTATGAAGTAGAGGGGGCAGATTGCAGCCTATGAATTAGAGGCAACGGAGAGCAGTCTATGAAGTAGAAGAGGCAGAGTGCAGCCTATGAAGTAGAGGCGGCGGAGTGCAGTCTATGAAGTAGAAGAGGCGGAGTGCTGCCTATGAAGTAGAGGCGGCAGAGTGCAGTCTATGAAGTAGAGGCTGCAGAGTGCAGCCTGGAGCACAGCCTATGAAGTAGAGGCAGCGGAGTGCAGCATACGAAGTAGAGGCGGCGGAGTGCAGGCTATGAAGTAGAGGCAGCAAAGTGCAGTCTATGAAGTAGAGGCGGCAGAGTGCAGCTTGGAGTGCAGCCTATGAAGTAGAGGTGGCGGAGCTCAGCCTATGAAGTAGGGGCGGCGGATTGCGGCCTATGAAATAGAGGCGACGGAGTGCAGCCTATGAAGTAGAGGCAGCAGAATGCGGCCTATGAAGTAGAGGAGGCGGAATGCATCGTATGAAGTAGAGGTGGTGGAGTGCGGCCTATGAAGTAGAGATGGCAGATTGCAGCCTATGAAGTGGAGGCGGCGGAGTGCAGTCTATGAAGTAGTAGAGGCGGAGTGCAGCCTATGAAGTAGAGGCGGCTGAGTGTAGCTAATGAAGTAGAAACGGCAGAGTGCAGCTTATGAAGTAGAGGCGGTTGGGTGCGGCCTATGAAGTAGAGGCATTGGAATGCAGCCTATAAAGTAGGGGCGGTGGAATGCAGCCTATGAAGTAGAGGTGGCAGAGTGCCGCCTATGAAGTAGAGGCGGCAGATTGCGGCCTATGAAGTAGAGGCAGCGGAGTGCAGCCTATGAAGTAGAGGCGGCAGAGTGCGGCCTATGAAGTAGAGGCAGCGGAGTGCGGCCTATGAAGTAGAGGCGGCGGAGTGTAGCTAATGAAGTAGAAGCGGTGGAGTGTAGCTTATAAAGTAGAGGCGGTGGAGTGCGGCCTATGAAGTAGAGGCATTGGAATGCAGCCTATGAAGTAGAGGTGGCAGATTGCGGCCTATGAAATAGAGGCGGCAGAGTGCAGCCTATAAAGTAGAGGCAGCAGAATGCAGCCTATGAAATAGAGGCGACGGAGTGCAACCTATGAAGTGGGGCGGCAGAGTGTGGCCTATGAAGTAGAGGCGGAAGAGTGCGGCCTATGAAGTACAGGCGGCAGAGTGCGTCATATGAAGTAGAGGTGGCAGAGTGCGGGCTATAAAGTAGAGGCGGTGGAGTGCAGCCTATGAAGTAGAGGCGGCGGAGAGAAGCCAGAGTGCAGAGTAGGAAGTAGAGGCGGCAGAGTGCGGCCTATGAAGTAGAGACGGTGGAGTGTGGCCTATGAAGTAGAGGCGGCAGAGTGCAGCCTATGAAGTACAGGTGGCAGAGTGCGGGCTATGAAGTAGAGGCGGTGGAGTGCAGCCTATGAAGTAGAGGCAGCGGAGTGCGGCCTATGAAGTACAGGCGGCAGAATGCGGCCTTTGAAGTAGAGGTGGCAGAGTGCGGGCTATGAAGTATAGGCGGTCCTATGAAGTAGAGGCAGCGGAGAGGTGGCAGAGTGCAGTGTAGGAAGTAGAGGTGGCAGAGTGCGGCCTATTAAGTAGAGGCGGCGGAGTGCGGCCTATGAAGTAGAGGCCGCAGAATGCAGCCTTTGAAGTAGAGGTGGTGGAGTGCGGCCTATGAAGTAGAGGCGGCAGATTGCGGCCTATGAAATAGAGGCGGCAGAGTGCGGCCTATGAAGTAGAGGCAGTGGAGTACACTCTATGAAGTAGAGGTGGCGGATTGCAGCCTGGAGTACAGCCTATTAAGTAGAGGCAGCAGAGTGCGGCCTATGAAGTAGAGACGGCGGAGTGCGGCCTATGAAGTAGAGACAGTGGACACCAGCCTATGAAGTAAAGGCAGCGGAGAGGTGGCAGAGTGCAGCGTACGAAGTAGAGGTGGCGGAGTGCGACCTATGAAGTGGAGGCGGTGGAGTGCGGCCTATGAAGTAGAGGTGGCAGAGTGTGGCCTATGAAGTAGAGGCAGTGGAGTGCAGCCTATGAAGTGGAGGTGGCAGAGTGCAGCCTATGAAGTGGAGGCAGCGGAGTGCTGCGGAGTGCTGCAGAGTGTGGCCTATGAAGTAGAGGAGGTGGAGTGCGGCCTATGAAGTAGAGGCGGTGGAATGCAGCATATGAAGTAGATGTGGTGGAGTGAGGCCTATGAAGTTGAGGCGGCGGAGTGCAGCCTATGAAGTAGAGGCAGCGGAGTGCAGTCTATGAAGTAGAGGCAGCAGAGTGCAGCCTGGAGTGCAGCCTATGACGTAGGGGTGGCGGAGTGCAGCCTATGAAGTAGAGGGGGTGGAGTGCAGCCTGTGAAGTGGAGGTGGCGGAGTGCAGCCTATGAAGTGGAGGCGGCGGAGTGCAGACTATGAAGTGGAGGCGGCGGAGTGCTGCTTATGAAGTAGAGGCGGCGGAGTGCAGCCTATGATGTGGAGTCGGTGGAGTGCACCTATGAAGTGGAGTCGGCAGAGTGCAGCCTATGAAGTAGAGGCGGCGGAGTGTAGCTAATGAAGTAGAAGCGGCAGAGTGCGGCCTATGAAGTAGAGGCATTGGAAAGCAGCCTATGAAGTAGGGGCGGTGGAATGCAGCCTATGAAGTAGAGGCGGCGGAGTGCGGCCTATGAAGTAGAGGCAGCAGATTGCGGCCTATGAAATAGAGGCGGCGGAGTACAGCAAATGAAGTAGAGGCGGCAGAGTGCGGCCTATGAAGTAGAGGTGGTGGAGTGCGGCCTATGAAGTAGAGGGGGCAGATTGCAGCCTATGATTTAGAGGCGACGGCGTGCAGTCTATGAAGTAGAAGAGGCGGAGTGCAGCCTATGAAGTAGAGGTGGCGGAGTGCAGTCTATGAAGTAGAGGCAGCGGAGTGCAGTCTATGAAGTAGAGGCGGCAGAGTGCAGTCTATGAAGTAGAGGCTGCAGAGTGCAGCCTGGAGCGCAGCCTATGAAGTAGAGGCAGCGGAGTGCAGCATATGAAGTAGAGGCGGCGGAGTGCAGCCTATGAAGTAGAGGTGGCGGAGCGCAGCCTATGAAGTAGAGGCGGCGGATTGCGGCCTATGAAATAGAGGCGACGGAGTGCAGCCTATGAAGTAGAGGCGGCAGAATGCGGCCTATGAAGTAGAGGCGGTGGAATGCGGCGTATGAAGTAGAGGTGGTGGAGTGCGACCTATGAAGTAGAGATGGCAGATTGCAGCCTATGGAGTAGAGGCGGCGGAGTGCAGTCTATGAAGTAGTAGAGGCGGAGTGCAGCCTATGAAGTAGAGGCAGCGGAGTGCAGTCTATGAAGTAGAAGAGGCGGAGTGCAGCCTATGAAGTAGAGGCGGCGGAGTGTAGCTAATGAAGTAGAGGCAGCAGAGTGCAGCCTGGAGTGCAGCCTATGACGTAGGGGTGGCGGAGCGCAGCCTATGAAGTAGAGGGGGTGGAGTGCAGCCTGTGAAGTGGAGGTGGCGGAGTGCAGCCCATGAAGTGGAGGCGGCGGAGTGCAGACTATGAAGTGGAGGCGGCGGAGTGCTGCTTATGAAGTAGAGGCGGCGGAGTGCAGCCTATGAAGTGGAGTCGGCAGAGTGCAGCCTATGAAGTAGAGGCGGCGGAGTGTAGCTAATGAAGTAGAAGCGGCAGAGTGCGGCCTATGAAGTAGAGGCATTGGAATGCAGCCTATGAAGTAGGGGCGGTGGAATGCAGCCTATGAAGTAGAGGCGGCGGAGTGCGGCCTATGAAGTAGAGGCAGCAGATTGCGGCCTATGAAATAGAGGCGGCGGAGTACAGCCTATGAAGTAGAGGCGGCAGAGTGCGGCCTATGAAGTATAGGTGGTGGAGTGCGGCCTATGAAGTAGAGGGGGCAGATTGCAGCCTATGAATTAGAGGCTACGGAGTGCAGCTATGAAGTAGAAGAGGCGGAGTGCAGCCTATGAAGTAGAGGTGGCGGAGTGCAGTCTATGAAGTAGAAGAGGCGGAGTGCAGCCTATGAAGTAGAGAAGGCAGAGTGCAGTCTATGAAGTAGAGGCTGCAGAGTGCAGCCTGGAGCGCAGCCTATGAAGTAGAGGCAGCGGAGTGCAGCATACAAAGTAGAGGCGGCAGAGTGCAGCCTATGAAGTAGAGGTGGCGGAGCGCAGCCTATGAAGTAGAGGTGGCGGATTGCGGCCTATGAAATAGAGGCGACGGAGTGCAGCCTATGAAGTAGAGATGGCTGATTGCAGCCTATGGAGTAGAGGCGGCGGAGTGCAGTCTATGAAGTAGTAGAGGCGGAGTGCGACCTATGAAGTAGAGATGGCAGATTGCAGCCTATGGAGTAGAGGCGGCGGAGTGCAGTCTATGAAGTAGTAGAGGCGGAGTGCAGCCTATGAAGTAGAGGCAGCGGAGTGCAGTCTATGAAGTAGAAGAGGCGGAGTGCAGCCTATGAAGTAGAGGCGGCGGAGTGTAGCTAATGAAGTAGAGGCAGCAGAGTGCAGCCTGGAGTGCAGCCTATGATGTAGGGGTGGCGGAGCGCAGCCTATGAAGTAGAGGGGGTGGAGTGCAGCCTGTGAAGTGGAGGTGGCGGAGTGCAGCCTATGAAGTGGAGGCGGCGGAGTGCAGACTATGAAGTGGAGGCGGTGGAGTGCACCTATGAAGTGGAGTCGGCAGAGTGCAGCCTATGAAGTAGAGGCGGCGGAGTGTAGCTAATGAAGTAGAAGCGGCAGAGTGCGGCCTATGAAGTAGAGGCATTGGAATGCAGCCTATGAAGTAGGGGCGGTGGAATGCAGCCTATGAAGTAGAGGCGGCGGAGTGCGGCCTATGAAGTAGAGGCAGCAGATTGCGGCCTATGAAATAAAGGCGGCGGAGTACAGCCTATGAAGTAGAGGCGGCAGAGTGCGGCCTATGAAGTATAGGTGGTGGAGTGCGGCCTATGAAGTAGAGGGGGCAGATTGCAGCCTATGAATTAGAGGCGACGGAGTGCAGCTATGAAGTAGAAGAGGCGGAGTGCAGCCTATGAAGTAGAGGTGGCGGAGTGCAGTCTATGAAGTAGAAGAGGCGGAGTGCAGCCTATGAAGTAGAGAAGGCAGAGTGCAGTCTATGAAGTAGAGGCTGCAGAGTGCAGCCTGGAGCGCAGCCTATGAAGTAGAGGCAGCGGAGTGCAGCATACAAAGTAGAGGCGGCGGAGTGCAGCCTATGAAGTAGAGGTGGCGGAGCGCAGCCTATGAAGTAGAGGCGGCGGATTGCGGCCTATGAAATAGAGGTGACGGAGTGCAGCCTATGAAGTAGAGGCGGCAGAATGCGGCCTATGAAGTAGAGGCGGCGGAATGCCGCGTATGAAGTAGAGGTGGTGGAGTGCGGCCTATGAAGTAGAGATGGCAGATTGCAGCCTATGAAGTAGAGGCGGCGGAGTGCAGTCTATGAAGTAGTAGAGGCGGAGTGCAGCCTATGAAGTAGAGGCAGCGGAGTGCAGTCTATGAAGTAGAAGAGGCGGAGTGCAGCCTATGAAGTAGAGGCGGCGGAGTGTAGCTAATGAAGTAGAAGCGGCAGAGTGCAGCTTATGAAGTAGAGGCGGTTGGGTGCGGCCTATGAAGTAGAGGCATTGGAATGCAGCCTATGAAGTAGGGGCGGTGGAATGCAGCCTATGAAATAGAGGCGGCAGATTGCGGCCTATGAAATAGAGGCGGCGGAGTGCAGCCTATGAAGTCGAGGCCGCAGAGTGCGGCCTATGAAGTAGAGGTGGCGGAGTGCGGCCTATGAAGTAGAGGCAGCGGAGTGTAGCTAATGAAGTAGAAGCGGCAGAGTGTAGCTTATAAAGTAGAGGCGGTGGAGTGCGGTCTATTAAGTAGAGGCGGCAGATTGCGGCCTATGAAATAGAGGCGGCAGAGTGCAGCCTATGAAGTAGAGGCGGCAGAATGCAGCCTATGAAATAGAGGCGACGGAGTGCAGCCTATGAAGTGGGGCGGCAGAGTGTCGCCTATGAAGTAGAGGCGGCAGAGTGTGGCCGATGAATTACAGGCGGCAGAGTGCGGCCTATGAAGTAGAGGTGGCAGAGTGCGGGCTATGAAGTAGAGGCGGTGGAGTGCAGCCTATGAAGTAGAGGCGGCGGAGAGGTGGCGGAGTGCAGAGTAGGAAGTAGTGGCGGCAGAGTGCGGCCTATGAAGTAGAGACGGTGGAGTGGGGCCTATAAACTAGAGGTGGCAGAGTGCGGCCTATGAAGTAGAGGCGGCAGAGTGCGGCCTATGAAGTACAGGCGGCGGAGTGCGGCCTATGAAGTAGAGTTGACAGAGTGCTGGCTATGAAGTAGAGGCGGTGGAATGCAGCCTATGAAGGAGAGGCATAGTAGAGGTGGCAGAGTGCAGTGTAGGAAGTAGAGGTGGCAGAGTGCGGCCTATTAAGTAGAGGCAGCGGAGTGCGACCTATGAAGTAGAGGTGGCAGAATGCAGCCTATGAAGTAGAGGTGGTGGAGTGCGGCCTATGAATTAGAGGCGGCAGATTGCAGCCTATGAAGTAGAGGTGGCGGAGTGCGACCTATGAAGTGGAGGTGGCAGAGTGCAGCCTATGAAGTGGAGGCAGCGGAGTGCTGCGGAGTGTGGCCTATGAAGTTGAGGCAGTGGAGTGCGGCCTATGAATTAGAGGCGGTGGAATGCAGCGTATGAAGTAGATGTGGTGGAGTGCGGCCTATGAAGTAGAGGTGGCGGAGTGCAGCCCATGAAGTAGAGGCAGCGGAGTGCAGTCTATGAAGTAGAGGCGGCAGAGCACAGCCTGGAGTGCAGCCTATGAAGTAGAGGTGGCAGAGCGCAGCCTATGAAGTAGAGGGGGTGGAGTGCAGCCTGTGAAGTGGAGGCGGTGGAGTGCAGCCTATGAAGTGGAGGCGGCGGAGTGCAGCCTATGAATTGGAGGCGGCGGAGTGCTGCTTATGAAGTAGAGGCGGCGGAGTGCAGCTAATGAATTAGAAGTGGCAGAGGGCAGCTTATGAAGTAGAGGCAGTGGAGTGCGGCCTATGAAGTAGAGGCATTGGAATGCATCCTATGAAGTAGGGGCGGTGGAATGCAGCCTATGAAGTAGAGGTGGCGGAGTGCGGCCTATCACGTAGAGGCGGCATATTGCGGCCTATGAAATAGAGGCGGCGGAGTGCAGCCTATGAAGTAGAGGCGGCAGAGTGCGGCCTATGAAGTAGAGGTGGTGGAGTGCAGCCTATGAAGTAGAGGGGGCAGATTGCAGCCTATGAAGTAGATGCGGTGGAGTGCAGTCTATGAAGTAGAAGAGGCGGAGTGCAGCTTATGAAGTAGAGGCGGCGGAGTGCAGTCTATGAAGTAGAGGCTGCAGAGTGCAGCCTGGAGCACAGCCTATGAAGTAGAGACAGCGGAGTGCAGCATACAAAGTAGAGGCGGCGGGTTGCAGCCTATGAAGTAGAGGCAGCGGAGTGCAGTCTATGAAGTAGAGGCGGCAGAGTGCAGCCTATGAAGTAGAGGTGGCGGAGCGCAGCCTATGAAGTAGAGGCAGCAGATTGAGGCCTAAGAAATAGAGGCGACGGAGTGCAGCCTATGAAGTAGAGGCGGCAGAATGCGGCCTATGAAGTAGAGGCGGTGGAATGCGGCATATGAAGTAGAGGTGGTGGAGTGCTGCCTATGAAGTAGAGATGGCAGATTGCAGCCTATGAAGTAGAGGCGGCGGAGTGCAGTCTATGAAGTAGTAGAGGCGGAGTGCAGCCTATGAAGTAGATGCAGCGGAGTGCAGTCTATGAAGTAGAAGCGGTGGAGTGCAGCCTATGAAGTAGAGTCGGCGGAGTGTAGCTAATGAAGTAGAAGCGGCAGAGTGCAGCTTATGAAGTAGAGGCGGCTGGGTGCGGCCTATGAAGTAGAGGCATTGGAATGCAGCCTATGAAGTAGGGGCGGTGGAATGCAGCCTATGAAGTAGAGGTGGCGGAGTGCGGCCTACGAAATAGAGGCGGCGGAGTGCAGCCTACGAAGTAGAGGCAGCAGAGTGTTTCCTATGAAGTAGAGGTGGCGGAGTGTGGCCTATGAAGTAGAGGCGGCGGAGTGTAGCTAATGAAGTAGAAGCGGCGGAGTGTAGCTTATGAAGTAGAGGCGGTGGAGTGCGGCCTATGAAGTAGAGGCATTGGAATGCAGCCTATGAAGTAGGGGCGGTGGAATGCCTATGAAGTAGAGGCGGCGGAGTGCGGCCTATGAAGTAGAGGCGGCTGATAGCGGCATATGAAATAGAGGCGGCAGAGTGCAGCCTATGAAGTAGAGGCGACAGAATGCAGCTTATGAAATAGAGGCAACGGAGTGTAGCCTATGAAGTGGGGCGGCAGAGTGTGGCCTATGAAGTAGAGGCGGCAGAGTGCGGCCTATGAAGTACAGGCGGCAGAGTGCGGCCTATGAAGTAGAGGCGGCAGAGTGCGGCCTATGAAGTACAGGCGGCGGAGTGCGGCCTATGAAGTAGAGGTGACAGAGTGCAGGCTATGAAGTAGAGGCGGTGGAATGCAGCCTATGAAGTAGAGGCAGCGGAGAGGTGGGGGAGTACAGTGTAGGAAGTAGAGGTGGCAGAGTGCGGCCTATGAAGTAGAGATGGCGGAGTGTGGCCTATGAAGTAGAGGCAGCGGAGCCCAGCCTATGAAGTAAAGGCAGCAGAGAGGTGGCGGAGTGCAGCGTACGAAGTAGAGGTGGCGGAGTGTGACCTATGAAGTGGAGGCGGTGGAGTGCGGCCTATGAAGTAGAGGTGGCAGAATGCAGCCTATGAAATAGAGGCGACGGAGTGCAGCCTATGAAGTGGGGCGGCAGAGTGTGGCCTATGAAGTAGAGGCGGAAGAGTGCGGCCTATGAAGTACAGGCGGCAGAGTGCGTCATATGAAGTAGAGGTGGCAGAGTGCGGGCTATAAAGTAGAGGCGGTGGAGTGCAGCCTATGAAGTAGAGACGGTGGAGTGTGGCCTATGAAGTAGAGGCGGCAGAGTGCAGCCTATGAAGTACAGGTGGCAGAGTGCGGGCTATGAAGTAGAGGCGGTGGAGTGCAGCCTATGAAGTAGAGGCAGCGGAGTGCGGCCTATGAAGTACAGGCGGCAGAATGCGGCCTTTGAAGTAGAGGTGGCAGAGTGCGGGCTATGAAGTATAGGCGGTCCTATGAAGTAGAGGCAGCGGAGAGGTGGCAGAGTGCAGTGTAGGAAGTAGAGGTGGCAGAGTGCGGCCTATTAAGTAGAGGCGGCGGAGTGCGGCCTATGAAGTAGAGGCCGCAGAATGCAGCCTATGAAGTAGAGGTGGTGGAGTGCGGCCTATGAAGTAGAGGCGGCAGATTGCGGCCTATGAAATAGAGGCGGCAGAGTGCGGCCTAGGAAGTAGAGGCAGTGGAGTACACTCTATGAAGTAGAGGTGGCGGATTGCAGCCTGGAGTGCAGCCTATTAAGTAGAGGCAGCAGAGTGCGGCCTATGAAGTAGAGACGGCGGAGTGCGGCCTATGAAGTAGAGACAGTGGACACCAGCCTATGAAGTAAAGGCAGCGGAGAGGTGGCAGAGTGCAGCGTACGAAGTAGAGGTGGCGGAGTGCGACCTATGAAGTGGAGGCGGTGGAGTGCGGCCTATGAAGTAGAGGCAGCAGAGTGCGGCCTATGAAGTAGAGGCAGTGGAGTGCAGCCTATGAAGTGGAGGTGGCAGAGTGCAGCCTATGAAGTGGAGGCAGCGGAGTGCTGCGGAGTGCTGCAGAGTGTGACCTATGAAGTAGAGGAGGTGGAGTGCGGCCTATGAAGTAGAGGCGGTGGAATGCAGCATATGAAGTAGATGTGGTGGAGTGAGGCCTATGAAGTTGAGGCGGCGGAGTGCAGCCTATGAAGTAGAGGCAGCGGAGTGCAGTCTATGAAGTAGAGGCAGCAGAGTGCGGCCTATGAAGTAGAGACGGTGGAGTGTGGCCTATGAAGTAGAGGCGGCAGAGTGCAGCCTATGAAGTACAGGTGGCAGAGTGCGGGCTATGAAGTAGAGGCGGTGGAGTGCAGCCTATGAAGTAGAGGCAGCGGAGTGCGGCCTATGAAGTACAGGCGGCAGAATGCGGCCTTTGAAGTAGAGGTGGCAGAGTGCGGGCTATGAAGTATAGGCGGTCCTATGAAGTAGAGGCAGCGGAGAGGTGGCAGAGTGCAGTGTAGGAAGTAGAGGTGGCAGAGTGCGGCCTATTAAGTAGAGGCGGCGGAGTGCGGCCTATGAAGTAGAGGCCGCAGAATGCAGCCTATGAAGTAGAGGTGGTGGAGTGCGGCCTATGAAGTAGAGGCGGCAGATTGCGGCCTATGAAATAGAGGCGGCAGAGTGCGGCCTAGGAAGTAGAGGCAGTGGAGTACACTCTATGAAGTAGAGGTGGCGGATTGCAGCCTGGAGTGCAGCCTATTAAGTAGAGGCAGCAGAGTGCGGCCTATGAAGTAGAGACGGCGGAGTGCGGCCTATGAAGTAGAGACAGTGGACACCAGCCTATGAAGTAAAGGCAGCGGAGAGGTGGCAGAGTGCAGCGTACGAAGTAGAGGTGGCGGAGTGCGACCTATGAAGTGGAGGCGGTGGAGTGCGGCCTATGAAGTAGAGGCAGCAGAGTGCGGCCTATGAAGTAGAGGCAGTGGAGTGCAGCCTATGAAGTGGAGGTGGCAGAGTGCAGCCTATGAAGTGGAGGCAGCGGAGTGCTGCGGAGTGCTGCAGAGTGTGACCTATGAAGTAGAGGAGGTGGAGTGCGGCCTATGAAGTAGAGGCGGTGGAATGCAGCATATGAAGTAGATGTGGTGGAGTGAGGCCTATGAAGTTGAGGCGGCGGAGTGCAGCCTATGAAGTAGAGGCAGCGGAGTGCAGTCTATGAAGTAGAGGCAGCAGAGTGCAGCCTGGAGTGCAGCCTATGACGTAGGGGTGGCGGAGTGCAGCCTATGAAGTAGAGGGGGTGGAGTGCAGCCTGTGAAGTGGAGGTGGCGGAGTGCAGCCTATGAAGTGGAGGCGGCAGAGTGCAGACTATGAAGTGGAGGCGGCGGAGTGCTGCTTATGAAGTAGAGGCGGCGGAGTGCAGCCTATGATGTGGAGTCGGTGGAGTGCACCTATGAAGTGGAGTCGGCAGAGTGCAGCCTATGAAGCAGAGGCGGCGGAGTGTAGCTAATGAAGTGGAAGCGGCAGAGTGCGGCCTATGAAGTAGAGGCATTGGAATGCAGCCTATGAAGTAGGGGCGGTGGAATGCAGCCTATGAAGTAGAGGCGGCGGAGTGCGGCCTATGAAGTAGAGGCAGCAGATTGCGGCCTATGAAATAGAGGTGGCGGTGTACAGCAAATGAAGTAGAGGCGGCAGAGTGCGGCCTATGAAGTAGAGGTGGTGGAGTGCGGCCTATGAAGTAGAGGGGGCAGATTGCAGCCTATGATTTAGAGGCGACGGCGTGCAGTCTATGAAGTAGAAGAGGCGGAGTGCAGCCTATGAAGTAGAGGTGGCGGAGTGCAGTCTATGAAGTAGAAGAGGCGGAGTGCAGCCTATGAAGTAGAGAAGGCAGAGTGCAGTCTATGAAGTAGAGGCTGCAGAGTGCAGCCTGGAGCGCAGCCTATGAAGTAGAGGCAGCGGAGTGCAGCATATGAAGTAGAGGTGGCGGAGTGCAGCCTATGAAGTAGAGGTGGCGGAGCGCAGCCTATGAAGTAGAGGCGGCGGATTGCGACCTATGAAATAGAGGCGACGGAGTGCAGCCTATGAAGTAGAGGCAGCAGAATGCGGCCTATGAAGTAGAGGCGGCGGAATGCGGCGTATGAAGTAGAGGTGGTGGAGTGCGACCTATGAAGTAGAGATGGCAGATTGCAGCCTATGAAGTAGAGGCGGCGGAGTGCAGTCTATGAAGTAGTAGAGGCGGAGTGCAGCCTATGAAGTAGAGGCAGCGGAGTGCAGTCTATGAAGTAGAAGAGGCGGAGTGCAGCCTATGAAGTAGAGGCGGCGGAGTGTAGCTAATGAAGTAGAGGCAGCAGAGTGCAGCCTGGAGTGCAGCCTATGACGTAGGGGTGGCAGAGCGCAGCCTATGAAGTAGAGGGGGTGGAGTGCAGCCTGTGAAGTGGAGGTGGCGGAGTGCAGCCTATGAAGTGGAGGCGGCGGAGTGCAGACTATGAAGTGGAGGCGGCGGAGTGCTGCTTATGAAGTAGAGGCGGTGGAGTGCAGCCTATGAAGTGGAGTCGGTAGAGTGCACCTATGAAGTGGAGTCGGCAGAGTGCAGCCTATGAAGTAGAGGCGGCGGAGTGTAGCTAATGAAGTAGAAGCGGCAGAGTGCGGCCTATGAAGTAGAGGCATTGGAATGCAGCCTATGAAGTAGGGGCGGTGGAATGCAGCCTATGAAGTAGAGGTGGCGGAGTGCGGCCTATGAAGTAGAGGCAGCAGATTGCGGCCTATGAAATAGAGGCGGCGGAGTACAGCCTATGAAGTAGAGGCGGCAGAGTGCGGCCTATGAAGTATAGGTGGTGGAGTGCGGCCTATGAAGTAGAGGGGGCAGATTGCAGCCTATGAATTAGAGGCAACGGAGTGCAGCTATGAAGTAGAAGAGGCGGAGTGCAGCCTATGAAGTAGAGGTGGCGGAGTGCAGTCTATGAAGTAGAGGCGGCGGAGAGGTGGCGGAGTGCAGAGTAGGAAGTAGTGGCGGCAGAGTGCGGCCTATGAAGTAGAGACGGCGGAGTGGGGCCTATAAACTAGAGGCGGCAGAGTGCGGCCTATGAAGTAGAGGCGGCAGAGTGCGGCCTATGAAGTACAGGCGGCAGAGTGCAGCCTATGAAGTAGAGGCGGCGGAATGTAGCTAATGAAGTAGAAGCGGCAGAGTGCGGCCTATGAAGTAGAGGCATTGGAATGCAGCCTATGAAGTAGGGGCGGTGGAATGCAGCCTATGAAGTAGAGGTGGCGGAGTGCAGCCTATGAAGTAGAGGCAGCAGATTGCGGCCTATGAAATAGAGGCGGCGGAGTACAGCCTATGAAGTAGAGGCGGCAGAGTGCGGCCTATGAAGTATAGGTGGTGGAGTGCGGCCTATGAAGTAGAGGGGGCAGATTGCAGCCTATGAATTAGAGGCAACGGAGTGCAGCTATGAAGTAGAAGAGGCGGAGTGCAGCCTATGAAGTAGAGGTGGCGGAGTGCAGTCTATGAAGTAGAAGAGGCGGAGTGCAGCCTATGAAGTAGAGAAGGCAGAGTGCAGTCTATGAAGTAGAGGCTGCAGAGTGCAGCCTGGAGCGCAGCCTATGAAGTAGAGGCAGCGGAGTGCAGCATACAAAGTAGAGGCGGCGGAGTGCAGCCTATGAAGTAGAGGTGGCGGAGGGCCGCCTATGAAGTAGAGGCGGCGGATTGCGGCCTATGAAATAGAGGTGACGGAGTGCAGCCTATGAAGTAGAGGCGGCAGAATGCGGCCTATGAAGTAGAGGCGGCGGAATGCCGCATATGAAGTAGAGGTGGTGGAGTGCGGCCTATGAAGTAGAGATGGCAGATTGCAGCCTATGAAGTAGAGGCGGCGGAGTGCAGTCTATGAAGTAGTAGAGGCGGAGTGCAGCCTATGAAGTAGAGGCAGCGGAGTGCAGTCTATGAAGTAGAAGAGGCGGAGTGCAGCCTATGAAGTAGAGGCGGCGGAGTGTAGCTAATGAAGTAGAAGCGGCAGAGTGCAGCTTATGAAGTAGAGGCGGTTGGGAGCGGCCTATGAAGTAGAGGCATTGGAATGCAGCCTATGAAGTAGGGGCGGTGGAATGCAGCCTATGAAGTAGAGGCGGCAGATTGCGGCCTATGAAATAGAGGCGGCGGAGTGCAGCCTATGAAGTCGAGGCCGCAGAGTGCGGCCTATGAAGTAGAGGTGGCGGAGTGCGGCCTATGAAGTAGAGGCAGCGGAGTGTAGCTAATGAAGTAGAAGCGGCGGAGTGTAGCTTATGAAGTAGAGGCGGTGGAGTGCGGTCTATTAAGTAGAGGCGGCAGATTGCGGCCTATGAAATAGAGGCGGCAGAGTGCAGCCTATGAAGTAGAGGCGGCAGAATGCAGCCTATGAAATAGAGGCGACGGAGTGCAGCCTATGAAGTGGGGCGGCAGAGTGTCGCCTATGAAGTAGAGGCGGCAGAGTGTGGCCGATGAATTACAGGCGGCAGAGTGCGGCCTATGAAGTAGAGGTGGCAGAGTGCGGGCTATGAAGTAGAGGCGGTGGAGTGCAGCCTATGAAGTAGAGGCGGCGGAGAGGTGGCGGAGTGCAGAGTAGGAAGTAGTGGCGGCAGAGTGCGGCCTATGAAGTAGAGACGGCGGAGTGGGGCCTATAAACTAGAGGCGGCAGAGTGCGGCCTATGAAGTAGAGGCGGCAGAGTGCGGCCTATGAAGTACAGGCGGCAGAGTGCAGCCTATGAAGTAGAGGCGGCGGAGTGTAGCTAATGAAGTAGAAGCGGCAGAGTGCGGCCTATGAAGTAGAGGCATTGGAATGCAGCCTATGAAGTAGGGGCGGTGGAATGCAGCCTATGAAATAGAGGCGACGGAGTGCAGCCTATGAAGTGGGGCGGCAGAGTGTCGCCTATGAAGTAGAGGCGGCAGAGTGTGGCCGATGAATTACAGGCGGCAGAGTGCGGCCTATGAAGTAGAGGTGGCAGAGTGCGGGCTATGAAGTAGAGGCGGTGGAGTGCAGCCTATGAAGTAGAGGCGGCGGAGAGGTGGCGGAGTGCAGAGTAGGAAGTAGTGGCGGCAGAGTGCGGCCTATGAAGTAGAGACGGCGGAGTGGGGCCTATAAACTAGAGGCGGCAGAGTGCGGCCTATGAAGTAGAGGCGGCAGAGTGCGGCCTATGAAGTACAGGTGGCGGAGTGCGGCCTATGAAGTAGAGTTGACAGAGTGCTGGCTATGAAGTAGAGGCGGTGGAATGCAGCCTATGAAGGAGAGGCATAGTAGAGGTGGCAGAGTGCAGTGTAGGAAGTAGAGGTGGCAGAGTGCGGCCTATTAAGTAGAGGCAGCGGAGTGCGACCTATGAAGTAGAGGTGGCAGAATGCAGCCTATGAAGTAGAGGTGGTGGAGTGCGGCCTATGAATTAGAGGCGGCAGATTGCAGCCTATGAAGTAGAGGTGGCGGAGTGCGACCTATGAAGTGGAGGTGGCAGAGTGCAGCCTATGAAGTGGAGGCAGCGGAGTGCTGCGGAGTGTGGCCTATGAAGTTGAGGCAGTGGAGTGCGGCCTATGAATTAGAGGCGGTGGAATGCAGCGTATGAAGTAGATGTGGTGGAGTGCGGCCTATGAAGTAGAGGCGGCGGAGTGCAGCCCATGAAGTAGAGGCAGCGGAGTGCAGTCTATGAAGTAGAGGCGGCAGAGCGCAGCCTGGAGTGCAGCCTATGAAGTAGAGGTGGCAGAGCGCAGCCTATGAAGTAGAGGGGGTGGAGTGCAGCCTGTGAAGTTGGGGCGGTGGAGTGCAGCCTATGAAGTGGAGGCGGTGGAGTGCAGCCTATGAATTGGAGGCGGCGGAGTGCTGCTTATGAAGTAGAGGCGGCGGAGTGCAGCTAATGAATTAGAAGTGGCAGAGGGCAGCTTATGAAGTAGAGGCAGTGGAGTGCGGCCTATGAAGTAGAGGCATTGGAATGCATCCTATGAAGTAGGGGCGGTGGAATGCAGCCTATGAAGTAGAGGCGGCGGAGTGCGGCCTATCACGTAGAGGCGGCAGATTGCGGCCTATGAAATAGAGGCGGCGGAGTGCAGCCTATGAAGTAGAGGCGGCAGAGTGCGGCCTATGAAGTAGAGGTGGTGGAGTGCAGCCTATGAAGTAGAGGGGGCAGATTGCAGCCTATGAAGTAGATGCGGTGGAGTGCAGTCTATGAAGTAGAAGAGGCGGAGTGCAGCTTATGAAGTAGAGGCGGCGGAGTGCAGTCTATGAAGTAGAGGCTGCAGAGTGCAGCCTGGAGCACAGCCTATGAAGTAGAGACAGCGGAGTGCAGCAAACAAAGTAGAGGCGGCGGGTTGCAGCCTATGAAGTAGAGGCAGCGGAGTGCAGTCTATGAAGTAGAGGCGGCAGAGTGCAGCCTATGAAGTAGAGGTGGCGGAGCGCAGCCTATGAAGTAGAGGCAGCAGATTGAGGCCTATGAAATAGAGGCGACGGAGTGCAGCCTATGAAGTAGAGGCGGCAGAATGCGGCCTATGAAGTAGAGGCGGTGGAATGCGGCATATGAAGTAGAGGTGGTGGAGTGCGGCCTATGAAGTAGAGATGGCAGATTGCAGCCTATGAAGTAGAGGCGGCGGAGTGCAGTCTATGAAGTAGTAGAGGCGGACTGCAGCCTATGAAGTAGATGCAGCGGAGTGCAGTCTATGAAGTAGAAGCGGTGGAGTGCAGCCTATGAAGTAGAGGCGGCGGAGTGTAGCTAATGAAGTAGAAGCGGCAGAGTGCAGCTTATGAAGTAGAGGCGGCTGGGTGCGGCCTATGAAGTAGAGGCATTGGAATGCAGCCTATGAAGTAGGGGCGGTGGAATGCAGCCTATGAAGTAGAGGTGGCGGAGTGCGGCCTACGAAATAGAGGCGGCGGAGTGCAGCCTACGAAGTAGAGGCGGCAGAGTGTTTCCTATGAAGTAGAGGTGGCGGAGTGTGGCCTATGAAGTAGAGGCGGCGGAGTGTAGCTAATGAAGTAGAAGCGGCAGAGTGTAGCTTATGAAGTAGAGGCGGTGGAGTGCGGCCTATGAAGTAGAGGCATTGGAATGCAGCCTATGAAGTAGGGGCGGTGGAATGCCTATGAAGTAGAGGCGGCGGAGTGCGGCCTATGAAGTAGAGGCGGCTGATAGCGGCATATGAAATAGAGGCGGCAGAGTGCAGCCTATGAAGTAGAGGCGACAGAATGCAGCTTATGAAATAGAGGCAACGGAGTGTAGCCTATGAAGTGGGGCGGCAGAGTGTGGCCTATGAAGTAGAGGCGGCAGAGTGCGGCCTATGAAGTACAGGCGGCAGAGTGCGGCCTATGAAGTAGAGGCGGCAGAGTGCGGCCTATGAAGTACAGGCGGCGGAGTGCGGCCTATGAAGTAGAGGTGACAGAGTGCGGGCTATGAAGTAGAGGCGGTGGAATGCAGCCTATGAAGTAGAGGCAGCGGAGAGGTGGGGGAGTACAGTGTAGGAAGTAGAGGTGGCAGAGTGCGGCCTATGAAGTAGAGACGGCGGAGTGTGGCCTATGAAGTAGAGGCAGCGGAGCCCAGCCTATGAAGTAAAGGCAGCAGAGAGGTGGCGGAGTGCAGCGTACGAAGTAGAGGTGGCGGAGTGCGACCTATGAAGTGGAGGCGGTGGAGTGCGGCCTATGAAGTAGAGGCGGCAGAGTGCCTCCTATGAAGTAGAGGCAGTGGAGTGCGGCCTATGAAGTAGAGGCGGCAGAGTGCGGCCTATGAAGTAGAGGTGGTGGAGAGCAGCCTATGAAGTGAAGGTGGTAGAGTGCAGCCTATGAAGTGGAGGCAGCGGACTGCTGCAGAGTGCGGCTTATGAAGTAGAGGCGGTGGAGTGCGGCCTATGAAGTAGAGGCGGCAGAATGCCGCGTATGAAGTAGAGGTGGTGGAGTGCGGCCTATGAAGTAGAGGCGGCAGATTGCAGCCTATGAAGTAGAGGCGGCGGTGTGCAGTCTATGAAGTAGAAGAGGCGCAGTGCAGACTATGAAGTAGAGGCGGCAGAGTGCAGTCTATGAAGAAGAGGCGGCGGAGTGCAGCCTGGAGTGCAGCCTATGAAGTAGAGGCAGCGGAGTGCAGCCTATGAAGTACAAGCAGAGGAGTGCGGCCTATGAAGTAGAGGTGGCAGAGTGAAGCCAATTATGTGGAGGCGGCGAAGTGCAGTCTATGAAGTGGAGGCGGTGGAGTGCAGCCTATAAAGTAGAGGTGGCGAAGTGCGGCCTATGAAGTAGAGGCGGCAGAATGTAGCCAATGAAGTAGAGGTGGTGGAGTGCGGCCTATGAAGTAGAGGTGGCAGATTGTGGCCTATGAAGTAGAGGTGGCAGATTGAGGCCTATGAAGTAGAGGTGGCGGAGTGCAGCCTATGAAGTAGAGGCAGCGGAGTGCAGTCTATGAAGTAGAGGCGGCAGAGTGCAGCCTGGAGTGCAGCCTATGAAGTAGAGGTGGCAGAGCGCAGCCTATTAAGTAGAGGCAGCGGAGTGCAGCCTGTGAAGTGGAGGCGGCGGAGTGCAGCCTATGAAGTGGAGGCAGCGGAGTACAGCAGAGTGAGGCCTATGAAGTAGAGGCGGCGGAGTGCGGCCTATGAAGTAGAGGCGGCAGAATGCCGCGTATGAAGTAGAGGTGGTGGAGTGCGGCCTATGAAGTAGAGGCGGCAGATTGCAGCCTATGAAGTAGAGGCGGCGGTGTGCAGTCTATGAAGTAGAAGAGGCGCAGTGCAGACTATGAAGTAGAGGCGGCAGAGTGCAGTCTATGAAGAAGAGGCGGCGGAGTGCAGCCTGGAGTGCAGCCTATGAAGTAGAGGCAGCGGAGTGCAGCCTATGAAGTACAAGCAGAGGAGTGCGGCCTATGAAGTAGAGGTGGCAGAGTGAAGCCAATTATGTGGAGGCGGCGAAGTGCAGTCTATGAAGTGGAGGCGGTGGAGTGCAGCCTATAAAGTAGAGGTGGCGAAGTGCGGCCTATGAAGTAGAGGCGGCAGAATGTAGCCAATGAAGTAGAGGTGGTGGAGTGCGGCCTATGAAGTAGAGGTGGCAGATTGTGGCCTATGAAGTAGAGGTGGCAGATTGAGGCCTATGAAGTAGAGGTGGCGGAGTGCAGCCTATGAAGTAGAGGCAGCGGAGTGCAGTCTATGAAGTAGAGGCGGCAGAGTGCAGCCTGGAGTGCAGCCTATGAAGTAGAGGCAGCAGAATGCGGCCTATGAAGTAGAGGCGGCGGAATGCGGCGTATGAAGTAGAGGTGGTGGAGTGCGACCTATGAAGTAGAGATGGCAGATTGCAGCCTATGAAGTAGAGGCGGCGGAGTGCAGTCTATGAAGTAGTAGAGGCGGAGTGCAGCCTATGAAGTAGAGGCAGCGGAGTGCAGTCTATGAAGTAGAAGAGGCGGAGTGCAGCCTATGAAGTAGAGGCGGCGGAGTGTAGCTAATGAAGTAGAGGCAGCAGAGTGCAGCCTGGAGTGCAGCCTATGACGTAGGGGTGGCAGAGCGCAGCCTATGAAGTAGAGGGGGTGGAGTGCAGCCTGTGAAGTGGAGGTGGCGGAGTGCAGCCTATGAAGTGGAGGCGGCGGAGTGCAGACTATGAAGTGGAGGCGGCGGAGTGCTGCTTATGAAGTAGAGGCGGTGGAGTGCAGCCTATGAAGTGGAGTCGGTAGAGTGCACCTATGAAGTGGAGTCGGCAGAGTGCAGCCTATGAAGTAGAGGCGGCGGAGTGTAGCTAATGAAGTAGAAGCGGCAGAGTGCGGCCTATGAAGTAGAGGCATTGGAATGCAGCCTATGAAGTAGGGGCGGTGGAATGCAGCCTATGAAGTAGAGGTGGCGGAGTGCGGCCTATGAAGTAGAGGCGGCGGAGTACAGCCTATGAAGTAGAGGCGGCAGAGTGCGGCCTATGAAGTATAGGTGGTGGAGTGCGGCCTATGAAGTAGAGGGGGCAGATTGCAGCCTATGAATTAGAGGCAACGGAGTGCAGCTATGAAGTAGAAGAGGCGGAGTGCAGCCTATGAAGTAGAGGTGGCGGAGTGCAGTCTATGAAGTAGAGGCGGCGGAGAGGTGGCGGAGTGCAGAGTAGGAAGTAGTGGCGGCAGAGTGCGGCCTATGAAGTAGAGACGGCGGAGTGGGGCCTATAAACTAGAGGCGGCAGAGTGCGGCCTATGAAGTAGAGGCGGCAGAGTGCGGCCTATGAAGTACAGGCGGCAGAGTGCAGCCTATGAAGTAGAGGCGGCGGAATGTAGCTAATGAAGTAGAAGCGGCAGAGTGCGGCCTATGAAGTAGAGGCATTGGAATGCAGCCTATGAAGTAGGGGCGGTGGAATGCAGCCTATGAAGTAGAGGTGGCGGAGTGCAGCCTATGAAGTAGAGGCAGCAGATTGCGGCCTATGAAATAGAGGCGGCGGAGTACAGCCTATGAAGTAGAGGCGGCAGAGTGCGGCCTATGAAGTATAGGTGGTGGAGTGCGGCCTATGAAGTAGAGGGGGCAGATTGCAGCCTATGAATTAGAGGCAACGGAGTGCAGCTATGAAGTAGAAGAGGCGGAGTGCAGCCTATGAAGTAGAGGTGGCGGAGTGCAGTCTATGAAGTAGAAGAGGCGGAGTGCAGCCTATGAAGTAGAGAAGGCAGAGTGCAGTCTATGAAGTAGAGGCTGCAGAGTGCAGCCTGGAGCGCAGCCTATGAAGTAGAGGCAGCGGAGTGCAGCATACAAAGTAGAGGCGGCGGAGTGCAGCCTATGAAGTAGAGGTGGCGGAGGGCAGCCTATGAAGTAGAGGCGGCGGATTGCGGCCTATGAAATAGAGGTGACGGAGTGCAGCCTATGAAGTAGAGGCGGCAGAATGCGGCCTATGAAGTAGAGGCGGCGGAATGCCGCGTATGAAGTAGAGGTGGTGGAGTGCGGCCTATGAAGTAGAGATGGCAGATTGCAGCCTATGAAGTAGAGGCGGCGGAGTGCAGTCTATGAAGTAGTAGAGGCGGAGTGCAGCCTATGAAGTAGAGGCAGCGGAGTGCAGTCTATGAAGTAGAAGAGGCGGAGTGCAGCCTATGAAGTAGAGGCGGCGGAGTGTAGCTAATGAAGTAGAAGCGGCAGAGTGCAGCTTATGAAGTAGAGGCGGTTGGGAGCGGCCTATGAAGTAGAGGCATTGGAATGCAGCCTATGAAGTAGGGGCGGTGGAATGCAGCCTATGAAGTAGAGGCGGCAGATTGCGGCCTATGAAATAGAGGCGGCGGAGTGCAGCCTATGAAGTCGAGGCCGCAGAGTGCGGCCTATGAAGTAGAGGTGGCGGAGTGCGGCCTATGAAGTAGAGGCAGCGGAGTGTAGCTAATGAAGTAGAAGCGGCGGAGTGTAGCTTATGAAGTAGAGGCGGTGGAGTGCGGTCTATTAAGTAGAGGCGGCAGATTGCGGCCTATGAAATAGAGGCGGCAGAGTGCAGCCTATGAAGTAGAGGCGGCAGAATGCAGCCTATGAAATAGAGGCGACGGAGTGCAGCCTATGAAGTGGGGCGGCAGAGTGTCGCCTATGAAGTAGAGGCGGCAGAGTGTGGCCGATGAATTACAGGCGGCAGAGTGCGGCCTATGAAGTAGAGGTGGCAGAGTGCGGGCTATGAAGTAGAGGCGGTGGAGTGCAGCCTATGAAGTAGAGGCGGCGGAGAGGTGGCGGAGTGCAGAGTAGGAAGTAGTGGCGGCAGAGTGCGGCCTATGAAGTAGAGACGGCGGAGTGGGGCCTATAAACTAGAGGCGGCAGAGTGCGGCCTATGAAGTAGAGGCGGCAGAGTGCGGCCTATGAAGTACAGGCGGCAGAGTGCAGCCTATAAAGTAGAGGCGGCGGAGTGTAGCTAATGAAGTAGAAGCGGCAGAGTGCGGCCTATGAAGTAGAGGCATTGGAATGCAGCCTATGAAGTAGGGGCGGTGGAATGCAGCCTATGAAGTAGAGGTGGCGGAGTGCAGCCTATGAAGTAGAGGCAGCAGATTGCGGCCTATGAAATAGATGCGGCGGAGTACAGCCTATGAAGTAGAGGCGGCAGAGTGCGGCCTATGAAGTATAGGTGGTGGAGTGCGGCCTATGAAGTAGAGGGGGCAGATTGCAGCCTATGAATTAGAGGCAACGGAGTGCAGCCATGAAGTAGAAGAGGCGGAGTGCAGCCTATGAAGTAGAGGTGGCGGAGTGCAGTCTATGAAGTAGAAGAGGCGGAGTACAGCCTATGAAGTAGAGAAGGCAGAGTGCAGTCTATGAAGTAGAGGCTGCAGAGTGCAGCCTGGAGCGCAGCCTATGAAGTAGAGGCAGCGGAGTGCAGCATACAAAGTAGAGGCGGCGGAGTGCAGCCTATGAAGTAGAGGTGGCGGAGCGCAGCCTATGAAGTAGAGGCGGCGGATTGCGGCCTATGAAATAGAGGTGACGGAGTGCAGCCTATGAAGTAGAGGCGGCAGAATGCGGCCTATGAAGTAGAGGCGGCGGAATGCCGCGTATGAAGTAGAGGTGGTGGAGTGCGGCCTATGAAGTAGAGATGGCAGATTGCAGCCTATGAAGTAGAGGCGGCGGAGTGCAGTCTATGAAGTAGTAGAGGCGGAGTGCAGCCTATGAAGTAGAGGCAGCGGAGTGCAGTCTATGAAGTAGAAGAGGCGGAGTGCAGCCTATGAAGTAGAGGCGGCGGAGTGTAGCTAATGAAGTAGAAGCGGCAGAGTGCAGCTTATGAAGTAGAGGCGGTTGGGTGCGGCCTATGAAGTAGAGGCATTGGAATGCAGCCTATGAAGTAGGGGCGGTGGAATGCAGCCTATGAAGTAGAGGCAGCAGATTGCGGCCTATGAAATAGAGGCGGCGGAGTGCAGCCTATGAAGTCGAGGCCGCAGAGTGCGGCCTATGAAGTAGAGGTGGCGGAGTGCGGCCTATGAAGTAGAGGCAGCGGAGTGTAGCTAATGAAGTAGAAGCGGCGGAGTGTAGCTTATGAAGTAGAGGCGGTGGAGTGCGGTCTATTAAGTAGAGGCGGCAGATTGCGGCCTATGAAATAGAGGCGGCAGAGTGCAGCCTATGAAGTAGAGGCGGCAGAATGCAGCCTATGAAATAGAGGCGACGGAGTGCAGCCTATGAAGTGGGGCGGCAGAGTGGCGCCTATGAAGTAGAGGCAGCAGAGTGTGGCCGATGAATTACAGGCGGCAGAGTGCGGCCTATGAAGTAGAGGTGGCAGAGTGCGGGCTATGAAGTAGAGGCGGTGGAGTGCAGCCTAAGAAGTAGAGGCGGCGGAGAGGTGGCGGAGTGCAGAGTAGGAAGTAGTGGCGGCAGAGTGCGGCCTATGAAGTAGAGACGGCGGAGTGGGGCCTATAAACTAGAGGCGGCAGAGTGCGGCCTATGAAGTAGAGGCGGCAGAGTGCGGCCTATGAAGTACAGGTGGCGGAGTGCGGCCTATGAAGTAGAGTTGACAGAGTGCTGGCTATGATGTAGAGGCGGTGGAATGCAGCCTATGAAGGAGAGGCATAGTAGAGGTGGCAGAGTGCAGTGTAGGAAGTAGAGGTGGCAGAGTGCGGCCTATTAAGTAGAGGCAGCGGAGTGCGACCTATGAAGTAGAGGTGGCAGAATGCAGCCTATGAAGTAGAGGTGGTGGAGTGCGGCCTATGAATTAGAGGCGGCAGATTGCAGCCTATGAAGTAGAGGTGGCGGAGTGCGACCTATGAAGTGGAGGTGGCAGAGTGCAGCCTATGAAGTGGAGGCAGCGGAGTGCTGCGGAGTGTGGCCTATGAAGTTGAGGCAGTGGAGTGCGGCCTATGAATTAGAGGCGGTGGAATGCAGCGTATGAAGTAGATGTGGTGGAGTGCGGCCTATGAAGTAGAGGCGGCGGAGTGCAGCCCATGAAGTAGAGGCAGCGGAGTGCAGTCTATGAAGTAGAGGCGGCAGAGCGCAGCCTGGAGTGCAGCCTATGAAGTAGAGGTGGCAGAGCGCAGCCTATGAAGTAGAGGGGGTGGAGTGCAGCCTGTGAAGTTGGGGCGGTGGAGTGCAGCCTATGAAGTGGAGGCGGTGGAGTGCAGCCTATGAATTGGAGGCGGCGGAGTGCTGCTTATGAAGTAGAGGCGGCGGAGTTCAGCTAATGAATTAGAAGTGGCAGAGGGCAGCTTATGAAGTAGAGGCAGTGGAGTGCGGCCTATGAAGTAGAGGCATTGGAATGCATCCTATGAAGTAGGGGCGGTGGAATGCAGCCTATGAAGTAGAGGCGGCGGAGTGCGGCCTATCACGTAGAGGCGGCAGATTGCGGCCTATGAAATAGAGGCGGCGGAGTGCAGCCTATGAAGTAGAGGCGGCAGAGTGCGGCCTATGAAGTAGAGGTGGTGGAGTGCAGCCTATGAAGTAGAGGGGGCAGATTGCAGCCTATGAAGTAGATGCGGTGGAGTGCAGTCTATGAAGTAGAAGAGGCGGAGTGCAGCTTATGAAGTAGAGGCGGCGGAGTGCAGTCTATGAAGTAGAGGCTGCAGAGTGCAGCCTGGAGCACAGCCTATGAAGTAGAGACAGCGGAGTGCAGCAAACAAAGTAGAGGCGGCGGGTTGCAGCCTATGAAGTAGAGGCAGCGGAGTGCAGTCTATGAAGTAGAGGCGGCAGAGTGCAGCCTATGAAGTAGAGGTGGCGGAGCGCAGCCTATGAAGTAGAGGCAGCAGATTGAGGCCTATGAAATAGAGGCGACGGAGTGCAGCCTATGAAGTAGAGGCGGCAGAATGCGGCCTATGAAGTAGAGGCGGTGGAATGCGGCGTATGAAGTAGAGGTGGTGGAGTGTGGCCTATGAAGTAGAGATGGCAGATTGCAGCCTATGAAGTAGAGGCGGCGGAGTGCAGTCTATGAAGTAGTAGAGGCGGACTGCAGCCTATGAAGTAGATGCAGCGGAGTGCAGTCTATGAAGTAGAAGCGGTGGAGTGCAGCCTATGAAGTAGAGGCGGCGGAGTGTAGCTAATGAAGTAGAAGCGGCAGAGTGCAGCTTATGAAGTAGAGGCGGCTGGGTGCGGCCTATGAAGTAGAGGCATTGGAATGCAGCCTATGAAGTAGGGGCGGTGGAATGCAGCCTATGAAGTAGAGGTGGCGGAGTGCGGCCTACGAAATAGAGGCGGCGGAGTGCAGCCTACGAAGTAGAGGCGGCAGAGTGTTTCCTATGAAGTAGAGGTGGCGGAGTGTGGCCTATGAAGTAGAGGCGGCGGAGTGTAGCTAATGAAGTAGAAGCGGCGGAGTGTAGCTTATGAAGTAGAGGCGGTGGAGTGCGGCCTATGAAGTAGAGGCATTGGAATGCAGCCTATGAAGTAGGGGCGGTGGAATGCCTATGAAGTAGAGGCGGCGGAGTGCGGCCTATGAAGTAGAGGCGGCTGATAGCGGCATATGAAATAGAGGCGGCAGAGTGCAGCCTATGAAGTAGAGGCGACAGAATGCAGTTTATGAAATAGAGGCAACGGAGTGTAGCCTATGAAGTGGGGCGGCAGAGTGTGGCCTATGAAGTAGAGGCGGCAGAGTGCGGCCTATGAAGTACAGGCGGCAGAGTGCGGCCTATGAAGTAGAGGCGGCAGAGTGCGGCCTATGAAGTACAGGCGGCGGAGTGCGGCCTATGAAGTAGAGGTGACAGAGTGCGGGCTATGAAGTAGAGGCGGTGGAATGCAGCCTATGAAGTAGAGGCAGCGGAGAGGTGGGGGAGTACAGTGTAGGAAGTAGAGGTGGCAGAGTGCGGCCTATGAAGTAGAGACGGCGGAGTGTGGCCTATGAAGTAGAGGCAGCGGAGCCCAGCCTATGAAGTAAAGGCAGCAGAGAGGTGGCGGAGTGCAGCGTACGAAGTAGAGGTGGCGGAGTGCGACCTATGAAGTGGAGGCGGTGGAGTGCGGCCTATGAAGTAGAGGCGGCAGAGTGCGTCCTATGAAGTAGAGGCAGTGGAGTGCGGCCTATGAAGTAGAGGCGGCAGAGTGCGGCCTATGAAGTAGAGGTGGTGGAGAGCAGCCTATGAAGTGAAGGTGGTAGAGTGCAGCCTATGAAGTGGAGGCAGCGGACTGCTGCAGAGTGCGGCTTATGAAGTAGAGGCGGTGGAGTGCGGCCTATGAAGTAGAGGCGGCAGAATGCCGCGTATGAAGTAGAGGTGGTGGAGTGCGGCCTATGAAGTAGAGGCGGCAGATTGCAGCCTATGAAGTAGAGGCGGCGGTGTGCAGTCTATGAAGTAGAAGAGGCGCAGTGCAGACTATGAAGTAGAGGCGGCAGAGTGCAGTCTATGAAGAAGAGGCGGCGGAGTGCAGCCTGGAGTGCAGCCTATGAAGTAGAGGCAGCGGAGTGCAGCCTATGAAGTACAAGCAGAGGAGTGCGGCCTATGAAGTAGAGGTGGCAGAGTGAAGCCAATTATGTGGAGGCGGCGAAGTGCAGTCTATGAAGTGGAGGCGGTGGAGTGCAGCCTATAAAGTAGAGGTGGCGAAGTGCGGCCTATGAAGTAGAGGCGGCAGAATGTAGCCAATGAAGTAGAAGTGGTGGAGTGCAGCCTATGAAGTAGAGGTGGCAGATTGTGGCCTATGAAGTAGAGGTGGCAGATTGAGGCCTATGAAGTAGAGGTGGCGGAGTGCAGCCTATGAAGTAGAGGCAGCGGAGTGCAGTCTATGAAGTAGAGGCGGCAGAGTGCAGCCTGGAGTGCAGCCTATGAAGTAGAGGTGGCAGAGCGCAGCCTATTAAGTAGAGGCAGCGGAGTGCAGCCTGTGAAGTGGAGGCGGCGGAGTGCAGCCTATGAAGTGGAGGCAGCGGAGTACAGCAGAGTGAGGCCTATGAAGTAGAGGCGGCGGAGTGCGGCCTATGAAGTAGAGGCCGCGGAATGCAGCCTATGAAGTAGAGGTGGTGGAGTGCGGCCTATGAAGTAGAGGTGGCAGATTGTGGAATTTGAAGTAGAGGTGGCAGATTGCGACCTACGAAGTAGAGGCTGTGGGGTGCAGCCTATGAAGTAGAGGCAGTGGAGTTCAGTCTATGAAGTAGAGATGGCAGAGTGCAGCCTGGAGTGCAGCCTATGAAGTAGAGGTGGCGGAGCGCAGCGTATGAAGTACAGGCGGTGGATTGCGGCCTATGAAATAGAGGCGACGGAGTGCAGCTTATGAAGTAGAGGTGGCAGAGTGCGGCCTATGAAGTACAGGCGGCGGAGTGCGGCCTATGAAGTAGATGTGGCAGAGTGTGGGCTCTGAAGTAGAGGCGGTGGAGTGCAGCCTATGAAGTAGAGGTGGCGGAGAGGTGGCAGAGTGCAGTGCAGGAAGTAGCGGCGGCAGAGGGCGGCCAATGAAGTAGAGATAGCAGAGTGTGGCCTAAGAAGTAGAGGCGGTGGAGTGCGGCCTATGAAGTAGAGGCGGCGGAGTACAGTCTATGAAGTAGAGGTGGCAGAGTGCAGCCTAGAGTGCAGCCTATGAAGTACAGGTGGCAGAATGCGGCCTATGAAGTTGAGGCGGCAGAATGCGGCGTATGAAGTAGGGGTGGTGGAGTGCAGCCTATGAAGTAGAGGCAGCAGATTGCAGCCTATGAAGTAGAGGCAGCGGAATGCAGTCTATGAAGTAGAAGAGACGGAGTGCAGCCTATGATGTAGAGGCAGTGGAGTGCAGTCTATGAAGTAGAAGAGGCGAAGTGCAGCCTATGAAGTAGAGGCGGCGGAGTGCTGCTTATAAAGTAGATGCTGCGGAGTGCAGCCTATGAAGTGGAGTAGGCGGAGTGCAGCCTATGAAGTAGAGGCGGTGGAGTGTAGCTAATGAAGTAGAAGCGGCGGAGTGCAGCTTATGAAGTAGAGGCGGTAGAGTGCAGCCTATGAAGTAGAGGCATTGGAATACAGCCTATGAAGTAGGGGCAGTGGAATGCAGCCTCTGAAGTAGAAGCGGTGGAGTGCGGCCTATGAAGTAGAGGCGGTGGAGTGCAGCCTATGAAGTGGAGGAGCAGGAGAACAACCTATGAAGTGGAGGCGGCAGAGTGCGGCCTATGAAGTAGAGGTGGCAGATTGCAGCCTATGAAATAGAGGCGACGGAGTGCAGCCTATGAATTAGAGGCGGCAGAGTGTGGCCTATGAAGTAGAGGCGGCAGAGTGCGGCCTATGAAGTACAGGTGGCAGAGTGCGGCTTATGAAGTAGAGGTGGCAGAGTGCGGGCTATGAAGTAGAGGCGGTGGAGTGCAGCCTATGAAATAGAGGCGGCGGAGAGGTGGCAGAGTGCAGAGTAGGAAGTAGAGGCGGCAGAGTGCGGCCTATGAAGTAGAGACAGCGGAGTGCGGCCTATGAAGTAGAGGCAGCAGAGTGCGGCCTATGAAGTAGAGACGGCGGAGTGCGGCCTATGAAGTAGAGGCGGCAGAGTGCGGCCTATGAAGTAGAGGCGGCGGAGTGCTGCCTATGAAGTAGAGGCGGCGGAGTGCAGCCTATGAAGTAGAGGCGGCGGAGTGTAGCTAATGAAGTAGAAGTGGCAGAGTCCAGCTTATGAAGTAGAGGTGGTGGAGTGCGGCCTATGAAATAGAGGCGTTGGAATGCACTCAATGAAGTAGGGGCAGTGGAATGCAGCCTATGAAGTAGAGGCGGCGGATTGCAGCCTATGAAGTAGAGGTGGCGGAGTGCGGCCTATGAAGTGGAGGTGGTGGAGTGCAGCCTATGAAGTGGAGGCGGCAGAGTGCGGCCTATGAAGTAGAGGCGGCAGATTGCAGCCTATGAAATAGAGGCTACAGAGGGCAGCCTATGAATTAGAGGCGGCAGAGTGCGGCCTATGAAGTACAGGCGGCAGAGTGCGGCCTATGAAGTAGAGGTGGCAGAGTGCGGGCTACGAAGTACAGGCGGTGGAGTGCAGCCTATGAAGTAGAGGCGGCGGAGAGGTGGCGGAGTGCAGAGTAGGAAGTAGAGGCGGCAGAGTGCGGCCTATGAAGTAGAGGTGGTAGAGTGCGGCCTATGAAGTACAGGTGGCGGAGTGCGGCCTATGAAGTAGAGGTGGCAGAGTGCGGGCTCTGAAGTAGAGGCGGTGGAGTGCAGCCTATGAAGTAGAGGTGGCGGAGAGGTAGCAGAGTGCAGTGTAGGAAGTAGAGGCGGCAGAGTGCGGCCAAGGAAGTAGAGATAGCAGAGTGCGGCCTAAGAAGTAGCAGCGGCGGAGTGCGGCCTATGAAGTAGAGGCGGCAGAGAGATGTGGAGTGCAGTGTAGGAAGTAGAGGCGGAAGAGTGCGGCCAATGAAGTAGAGACGGCAGAGTGCAGCCTATGAAGTAGAGGCGGCGGAGTGCGGCCTATGAAGTAGAGGCGGCAGAGTGCGTCCTATGAAGTAGAGGCGGTGGAGTACAGTCTATGAAGTAGAGGCGGCAGAGTGCAGCCTGGAGTGCAGCCTATGCAGTACAGGTGGCAGAATGTAGAGGCGGTGGAATGCGGCGTATAAAGTAGAGATGGTAGAGTGCGGCCTATGAAGTAGACGCGGCAGATTACAGCCTATGAAGTAGAGGCGGCGGAATGCAGTCTATGAAGTAGTAGAGACGGAGTGCAGCCAATGAAGTAGAGGCAGTGGAGTGCAGTCTATGAAGTAGAAGAGGCAGAGTGCAGCCTATCAAGTAGAGGCGGCGGAGTGCTGCTTATGAAGTAGATGCTGCGGAGTGCAGCCTATGAAGTAGAGTAGGCGGAGTGCAGCCTATGAAGTGGAGTCGGCGGAGTGCAGCCTATGAAGTAGAGTCGGCGGAGTGCGGCCTATGAAGTACAGGCGGCAGAGTGCAGCCTATGAAGTAGAGGTGGCAGAGTGCGGGCTATGAAGTAGAGGCGATGTAGTGCAGCCTATGAAATAGAGGCGAAGGAGTGCAGCCTATGAATTAGAGGTGGCAGAGTGTGGCCTATGAAGTACAGACGGCAGAGTACGGCATATGAAGTAGAGGTGGCAGAGTGCGGGCTATGAAGTAGAGGCAATGGAGTGCATCCTATGAAGTAGAGGCGGCGGAGAGGTGGCGGAGTGCAGAGTAGGAAGTAGAGGTGGCAGAGTGTGGCCTATGAAGTAGAGGCGGCGGAGTGAGGTCTATGAAGTAGAAGAGGCAGAGTGCACCCCATGAAGTAGAGGCGGCGGAGTGCAGCCTATGAAGTAGAGGCGGCGGAGTGTAGCTAATGAAGTAGAAGCGGCGGAGTACAGCTTATGAAATAGAGGCGGTGGAGTGCGGCCTATGAAGTAGAGGCGTTGGAATACAGCCTATGAAGTAGGGGCAGTGAAATGCATCCTATGAAGTAGAGGCAGCGGAGTGCAGCATACGAAGTAGAGGCGGCGGAGTGCAGCCTATGAAGTAGAGGTGGCGGAGCGCAGCCTATGAAGTAGAGGCGGCGGATTGCGGCCTATGAAATAGAGGTGACGGAGTGCAGCCTATGAAGTAGAGGCGGCAGAATGCGGACTATGAAGTAGAGGCGGCGGAATGCGGCGTATGAAGTAGAGGTGGTGGAGTGCGGCCTATGAAGTAGAGATGGCAGATTTCAGCCTATGAAGTAGAGGCGGCGGAGTGCAGTCTATGAAGTAGTAGAGGCGGAGTGCAGCCTATGAAGTAGAGGCAGCGGAGTGCAGTCTATGAAGTAGAAGAGACGGAGTGCAGCCTATGATGTAGAGGCAGTGGAGTGCAGTCTATGAAGTAGAAGAGGCGAAGTGCAGCCTATGAAGTAGAGGCGGCGGAGTGCTGCTTATGAAGTAGATGCTGCGGAGTGCAGCCTATGAAGTGGAGTAGGCGGAGTGCAGCCTATGAAGTAGAGGCGGTGGAGTGTAGCTAATGAAGTAGAAGCGGCGGAGTGCAGCTTATGAAGTAGAGGCGGTAGAGTGCAGCCTATGAAGTAGAGGCATTGGAATACAGCCTATGAAGTAGGGGCAGTGGAATGCAGCCTATGAAGTAGAAGCGGTGGAGTGCAGCCTATGAAGTAGAGGCGGTGGAGTGCAGCCTATGAAGTGGAGGAGCAGGAGTACAGCCTATGAAGTGGAGGCGGCAGAGTGCGGCCTATGAAGTAGAGGTGGCAGATTGCAGCCTATGAAATAGAGGCGACGGAGTGCAGCCTATGAATTAGAGGCGGCAGAGTGTGGCCTATGAAGTAGAGGCGGCAGAGTGCGGCCTATGAAGTACAGGTGGCAGAGTGCGGCTTATGAAGTAGAGGTGGCAGAGTGCGGGCTATGAAGTAGAGGCGGTGGAGTGCAGCCTATGAAATAGAGGCGGCGGAGAGGTGGCAGAGTGCAGAGTAGGAAGTAGAGGCGGCAGAGTGCGGCATATGAAGTAGAGACGGCGGAGTGCGGCCTATGAAGTAGAGGCAGCAGAGTGCGGCCTATGAAGTAGAGACGGCGGAGTGCGGCCTATGAAGTAGAGGCGGCAGAGTGCGGCCTATGAAGTAGAGGCGGCGGAGTGCTGCCTATGAAGTAGAGGCGGCGGAGTGCAGCCTATGAAGTAGAGGCGGCGGAGTGTAGCTAATGAAGTAGAAGTGGCAGAGTCCAGCTTATGAAGTAGAGGTGGTGGAGTGCGGCCTATGAAATAGAGGCGTTGGAATGCACTCAATGAAGTAGGGGCAGTGGAATGCAGCCTATGAAGTAGAGGCGGCGGACTGCAGCCTATGAAGTAGAGGTGGCGGAGTGCGGCCTATGAAGTGGAGGCGGCAGAGTGCGGCCTATGAAGTAGAGGCGGCAGATTGCAGCCTATGAAATAGAGGCTACAGAGGGCAGCCTATGAATTAGAGGCGGCAGAGTGCGGCCTATGAAGTACAGGCGGCAGAGTGCGGCCTATGAAGTAGAGGTGGCAGAGTGCGGGCTACGAAGTAGAGGCGGTGGAGTGCAGCCTATGAAGTAGAGGCGGCGGAGAGGTGGCGGAGTGCAGAGTAGGAAGTAGAGGCGGCAGAGTGCGGCCTATGAAGTAGAGGTGGTAGAGTGCGGCCTATGAAGTACAGGTGGCGGAGTGCGGCCTATGAAGTAGAGGTGGCAGAGTGCGGGCTCTGAAGTAGAGGCGGTGGAGTGCAGCCTATGAAGTAGAGGTGGCGGAGAGGTGGCAGAGTGCAGTGTAGGAAGTAGAGGCGGCAGAGTGCGGCCAAGGAAGTAGAGATAGCAGAGTGCGGCCTAAGAAGTAGCAGCGGCGGAGTGTGGCCTATGAAGTAGAGGCGGCAGAGAGATGTGGAGTGCAGTGTAGGAAGTAGAGGCGGAAGAGTGCGGCCTATGAAGTAGAGGCGGCAGAGTGCAGCCTATGAAGTAGAGGCGGCGGAGTGCGGCCTATGAAGTAGAGGCGGCAGAGTGCAGCCTGGAGTGCAGCCTATGCAGTACAGGTGGCAGAATGTAGAGGCGGTGGAATGCGGCGTATAAAGTAGAGATGGTGGAGTGCGGCCTATGAAGTAGACGCGGCAGATTACAGCCTATGAAGTAGAGGCGGCGGAATGCAGTCTATGAAGTAGTAGAGACGGAGTGCAGCCAATGAAGTAGAGGCAGTGGAGTGCAGTCTATGAAGTAGAAGAGGCAGAGTGCAGCCTATCAAGTAGAGGCGGCGGAGTGCTGCTTATGAAGTAGATGCTGCGGAGTGCAGCCTATGAAGTAGAGTAGGCGGAGTGCAGCCTATGAAGTGGAGTCGGCGGAGTGCAGCCTATGAAGTAGAGGCGGCGGAGTGCGGCCTATGAAGTACAGGCGGCAGAGTGCAGCCTATGAAGTAGAGGTGGCAGAGTGCGGGCTATGAAGTAGAGGCGATGTAGTGCAGCCTATGTAATAGAGGCGAAGGAGTGCAGCCTATGAATTAGAGGTGGCAGAGTGTGGCCTATGAAGTACAGACGGCAGAGTACGGCATATGAAGTAGAGGTGGCAGAGTGCGAGCTATGAAGTAGAGGCAATGGAGTGCAGCCTATGAAGTAGAGGCGGCGGAGAGGTGGCGGAGTGCAGAGTAGGAAGTAGAGGTGGCAGAGTGTGGCCTATGAAGTAGAGGCGGCGGAGTGAGGTCTATGAAGTAGAAGAGGCAGAGTGCACCCCATGAAGTAGAGGTGGCGGAGTGCTGCTTATGAAGTAGAGGCGGCAGAGTGCAGCCTATAAAGTGGAGTCGGCGGAGTGCAGCCTATGAAGTAGAGGCGGCGAAGTGTAGCTAATGAAGTAGAAGCGGCGGAGTACAGCTTATGAAGTAGAGGCGGTGGAGTGCGGCCTATGAAGTAGAGGCGTTGGAATACAGCCTATGAAGTAGGGGCAGTGAAATGCATCCTATGAAGTAGAGGCAGCGGAGTGCAGCATACGAAGTAGAGGCGGCGGAGTGCAGCCTATGAAGTAGAGGTGGCGGAGCGCAGCCTATGAAGTAGAGGCGGCGGATTGCGGCCTATGAAATAGAGGTGACGGAGTGCAGCCTATGAAGTAGAGGCGGCAGAATGCGGACTATGAAGTAGAGGCGGCAGAATGCGGCGTATGAAGTAGAGGTGGTGGAGTGCGGCCTATGAAGTAGAGATGGCAGATTGCAGCCTATGAAGTAGAGGCGGCGGAGTGCAGTCTATGAAGTAGTAGAGGCGGAGTGCAGCCTATGAAGTAGAGGCAGCGGAGTGCAGTCTATGAAGTAGAAGAGGCGGAGTGCAGCCTATGAAGTAGAGGCAGCGGAGTGTAGCTAATGAAGTAGAAGCGGCAGAGTGCAGTTTATGAAGTAGAGGCGGTTGGGTGCGGCCTATGAAGTAGAGGCATTGGAATGCAGCCTATGAAGTAGGGGCGGTGGAATGCAGCCTATGAAGTAGAGGCGGCAGATTGCGGCCTATGAAATAGAGGTGGCGGAGTGCAGCCTATGAAGTCGAGGCCGCAGAGTGCGGCCTATGAAGTAGAGGTGGCGGAGTGCAGCCTATGAAGTAGAGGCAGCGGAGTGTAGCTAATGAAGTAGAAGCGGCGGAGTGTAGCTTATGAAGTAGAGGCGGTGGAGTGCGGTCTATTAAGTAGAGGCGGCAGATTGCGGCCTATGAAATAGAGGCGGCAGAGTGCAGCCTATGAAGTAGAGGCGGCAGAATGCAGCCTATGAAATAGAGGCGACAGAGTGCAGCCTATGAAGTGGGGCGGCAGAGTGTCGCCTATGAAGTAGAGGCAGCAGAGTGTGGCCGATGAATTACAGGCGGCAGAGTGCGGCCTATGAAGTAGAGGTGGCAGAGTGCGGGCTATGAAGTAGAGGCGGTGGAGTGCAGCGTATGAAGTAGAGGCGGCGGAGAGGTGGCGGAGTGCAGAGTAGGAAGTAGTGGCGGCAGAGTGCGGCCTATGAAGTAGAGACGGTGGAGTGGGGCCTATAAACTAGAGGTGGCAGAGTGCGGCCTATGAAGTAGAGGCGGCAGAGTGCGGCCTATGAAGTACAGGCGGCGGAGTGCGGCCTATGAAGTAGAGTTGACAGAGTGCTGGCTATGAAATAGAGGCGGTGGAATGCAGCCTATGAAGGAGAGGCAGAGGAGAGGTGGCAGAGTGCAGTGTAGGAAGTAGAGGTGGCAGAGTACGGCCTATTAAGTAGAGGCGGCGGAGTGCGACCTATGAAGTAGAGGTGGCAGAATGCAGCCTATGAAGTAGAGGTGGTGGAGTGCGGCCTATGAATTAGAGGCGGCAGATTGCAGCCTATGAAGTAGAGGTGGCGGAGTGCGACCTATGAAGTGGAGGTGGCAGAGTGCAGCCTATGAAGTGGAGGCAGCGGAGTGCTGCGGAGTGTGGCCTATGAAGTTGAAGCAGTGGAGTGCGGCCTATGAATTAGAGGCGGTGGAATGCAGCGTATGAAGTAGATGTGGTGGAGTGCGGCCTATGAAGTAGAGGCGGCGGAGTGCAGCCCATGAAGTAGAGGCAGCGGAGTGCAGTCTATGAAGTAGAGGCGGCAGAGCGCAGCCTGGAGTGCAGCCTATGAAGTAGAGGTGGCAGAGCGCAGCCTATGAAGTAGAGGGGGTGGAGTGCAGCCTGTGAAGTGGAGGCGGTGGAGTGCAGCCTATGAAGTAGAGGCATTGGAATGCAGCCTATGAAGTAGGGGCGGTGGAATGCAGCCTATGAAGTAGAGGCGGCGGAGTGCGGCCTATGAAGTACAGGCAGCAGATTGCGGCCTATGAAATAGAGGCGGCGGAGTACAGCCTATGAAGTAGAGGCGGCAGAGTGCGGCCTATGAAGTAGAGGTGGTGGAGTGCGGCCTATGAAGTAGAGGGGGCAGATTGCAGCCTATGATTTAGAGGCGACGGCGTGCAGTCTATGAAGTAGAAGAGGCGGAGTGCAGCCTATGAAGTAGAGGTGGCGTAGTGCAGTCTATGAAGTAGAAGAGGCGGAGTGCAGCCTATGAAGTAGAGAAGGCAGAGTGCAGTCTATGAAGTAGAGGCTGCAGAGTGCAGCCTGGAGCGCAGCCTATGAAGTAGAGGCAGCGGAGTGCAGCATACGAAGTAGAGGCGGCGGAGTGCAGCCTATGAAGTAGAGGTGGCGGAGCGCAGCCTATGAAGTAGAGGCGGCGGATTGCGGCCTATGAAATAGAGGCGACGGAGTGCAGCCTATGAAGTAGAGGCGGCAGAATGCGGCCTATGAAGTAGAGGCGGCGGAATGCGGCGTATGAAGTAGAGGTGGTGGAGTGCGACCTATGAAGTAGAGATGGCAGATTGCAGCCTATGAAGTAGAGGCGGCGGAGTGCAGTCTATGAAGTAGTAGAGGCGGAGTGCAGCCTATGAAGTAGAGGCAGCGGAGTGCAGTCTATGAAGTAGAAGAGGCGGAGTGCAGCCTATGAAGTAGAGGCGGCGGAGTGTAGCTAATGAAGTAGAGGCAGCAGAGTGCAGCCTGGAGTGCAGCCTATGACGTAGGGGTGGCGGAGCGCAGCCTATGAAGTAGAGGGGGTGGAGTGCAGCCTGTGAAGTGGAGGTGGCGGAGTGCAGCCTATGAAGTGGAGGCGGCGGAGTGCAGACTATGAAGTGGAGGCGGCGGAGTGCTGCTTATGAAGTAGAGGCGGCGGAGTGCAGCCTATGAAGTGGAGTCGGCAGAGTGCAGCCTATGAAGTAGAGGCGGCGGAGTGTAGCTAATGAAGTAGAGGCGGCGGAGTGCAGCCTATGAAGTAGAGGCGGCGGAGTGTAGCTAATGAAGTAGAAGCGGCGGAGTACAGCTTATGAAGTAGAGGCGGTGGAGTGCGGCCTATGAAGTAGAGGCGTTGGAATACAGCCTATGAAGTAGGGGCAGTGAAATGCATCCTATGAAGTAGAGGCAGCGGAGTGCAGCATACGAAGTAGAGGCGGCGGAGTGCAGCCTATGAAGTAGAGGTGGCGGAGCGCAGCCTATGAAGTAGAGGCGGCGGATTGCGGCCTATGAAATAGAGGTGACGGAGTGCAGCCTATGAAGTAGAGGCGGCAGAATGCGGACTATGAAGTAGAGGCGGCGGAATGCGGCGTATGAAGTAGAGGTGGTGGAGTGCGGCCTATGAAGTAGAGATGGCAGATTGCAGCCTATGAAGTAGAGGCGGCGGAGTGCAGTCTATGAAGTAGTAGAGGCGGAGTGCAGCCTATGAAGTAGAGGCAGCGGAGTGCAGTCTATGAAGTAGAAGAGACGGAGTGCAGCCTATGATGTAGAGGCAGTGGAGTGCAGTCTATGAAGTAGAAGAGGCGAAGTGCAGCCTATGAAGTAGAGGCGGCGGAGTGCTGCTTATGAAGTAGATGCTGCGGAGTGCAGCCTATGAAGTGGAGTAGGCGGAGTGCAGCCTATGAAGTAGAGGCGGTGGAGTGTAGCTAATGAAGTAGAAGCGGCGGAGTGCAGCTTATGAAGTAGAGGCGGTAGAGTGCAGCCTATGAAGTAGAGGCATTGGAATACAGCCTATGAAGTAGGGGCAGTGGAATGCAGCCTATGAAGTAGAAGCGGTGGAGTGCAGCCTATGAAGTAGAGGCGGTGGAGTGCAGCCTATGAAGTGGAGGAGCAGGAGTACAGCCTATGAAGTGGAGGCGGCAGAGTGCGGCCTATGAAGTAGAGGTGGCAGATTGCAGCCTATGAAATAGAGGCGACGGAGTGCAGCCTATGAATTAGAGGCGGCAGAGTGTGGCCTATGAAGTAGAGGCGGCAGAGTGCGGCCTATGAAGTACAGGTGGCAGAGTGCGGCTTATGAAGTAGAGGTGGCAGAGTGCGGGCTATGAAGTAGAGGCGGTGGAGTGCAGCCTATGAAATAGAGGCGGCGGAGAGGTGGCAGAGTGCAGAGTAGGAAGTAGAGGCGGCAGAGTGCGGCCTATGAAGTAGAGACGGCGGAGTGCGGCCTATGAAGTAGAGGCAGCAGAGTGCGGCCTATGAAGTAGAGACGGCGGAGTGCGGCCTATGAAGTAGAGGCGGCAGAGTGCGGCCTATGAAGTAGAGGCGGCGGAGTGCTGCCTATGAAGTAGAGGCGGCGGAGTGCAGCCTATGAAGTAGAGGCGGCGGAGTGTAGCTAATGAAGTAGAAGTGGCAGAGTCCAGCTTATGAAGTAGAGGTGGTGGAGTGCGGCCTATGAAATAGAGGCGTTGGAATGCACTCAATGAAGTAGGGGCAGTGGAATGCAGCCTATGAAGTAGAGGCGGCGGACTGCAGCCTATGAAGTAGAGGTGGCGGAGTGCGGCCTATGAAGTGGAGGCGGCAGAGTGCGGCCTATGAAGTAGAGGCGGCAGATTGCAGCCTATGAAATAGAGGCTACAGAGGGCAGCCTATGAATTAGAGGCGGCAGAGTGCGGCCTATGAAGTACAGGCGGCAGAGTGCGGCCTATGAAGTAGAGGTGGCAGAGTGCGGGCTACGAAGTAGAGGCGGTGGAGTGCAGCCTATGAAGTAGAGGCGGCGGAGAGGTGGCGGAGTGCAGAGTAGGAAGTAGAGGCGGCAGAGTGCGGCCTATGAAGTAGAGGTGGTAGAGTGCGGCCTATGAAGTACAGGTGGCGGAGTGCGGCCTATGAAGTAGAGGTGGCAGAGTGCGGGCTCTGAAGTAGAGGCGGTGGAGTGCAGCCTATGAAGTAGAGGTGGCGGAGAGGTGGCAGAGTGCAGTGTAGGAAGTAGAGGCGGCAGAGTGCGGCCAAGGAAGTAGAGATAGCAGAGTGCGGCCTAAGAAGTAGCAGCGGCGGAGTGTGGCCTATGAAGTAGAGGCGGCAGAGAGATGTGGAGTGCAGTGTAGGAAGTAGAGGCGGAAGAGTGCGGCCAATGAAGTAGAGACGGCAGAGTGCAGCCTATGAAGTAGAGGCGGCGGAGTGCGGCCTATGAAGTAGAGGCGGCAGAGTGCGTCCTATGAAGTAGAGGCGGTGGAGTACAGTCTATGAAGTAGAGGCGGCAGAGTGCAGCCTGGAGTGCAGCCTATGCAGTACAGGTGGCAGAATGTAGAGGCGGTGGAATGCGGCGTATAAAGTAGAGATGGTGGAGTGCGGCCTATGAAGTAGACGCGGCAGATTACAGCCTATGAAGTAGAGGCGGCGGAATGCAGTCTATGAAGTAGTAGAGACGGAGTGCAGCCAATGAAGTAGAGGCAGTGGAGTGCAGTCTATGAAGTAGAAGAGGCAGAGTGCAGCCTATCAAGTAGAGGCGGCGGAGTGCTGCTTATGAAGTAGATGCTGCGGAGTGCAGCCTATGAAGTAGAGTAGGCGGAGTGCAGCCTATGAAGTGGAGTCGGCGGAGTGCAGCCTATGAAGTAGAGGCGGCGGAGTGCGGCCTATGAAGTACAGGCGGCAGAGTGCAGCCTATGAAGTAGAGGTGGCAGAGTGCGGGCTATGAAGTAGAGGCGATGTAGTGCAGCCTATGTAATAGAGGCGAAGGAGTGCAGCCTATGAATTAGAGGTGGCAGAGTGTGGCCTATGAAGTACAGACGGCAGAGTACGGCATATGAAGTAGAGGTGGCAGAGTGCGAGCTATGAAGTAGAGGCAATGGAGTGCAGCCTATGAAGTAGAGGCGGCGGAGAGGTGGCGGAGTGCAGAGTAGGAAGTAGAGGTGGCAGAGTGTGGCCTATGAAGTAGAGGCGGCGGAGTGAGGTCTATGAAGTAGAAGAGGCAGAGTGCACCCCATGAAGTAGAGGTGGCGGAGTGCTGCTTATGAAGTAGAGGCGGCAGAGTGCAGCCTATAAAGTGGAGTCGGCGGAGTGCAGCCTATGAAGTAGAGGCGGCGAAGTGTAGCTAATGAAGTAGAAGCGGCGGAGTACAGCTTATGAAGTAGAGGCGGTGGAGTGCGGCCTATGAAGTAGAGGCGTTGGAATACAGCCTATGAAGTAGGGGCAGTGAAATGCATCCTATGAAGTAGAGGCAGCGGAGTGCAGCATACGAAGTAGAGGCGGCGGAGTGCAGCCTATGAAGTAGAGGTGGCGGAGCGCAGCCTATGAAGTAGAGGCGGCGGATTGCGGCCTATGAAATAGAGGTGACGGAGTGCAGCCTATGAAGTAGAGGCGGCAGAATGCGGACTATGAAGTAGAGGCGGCAGAATGCGGCGTATGAAGTAGAGGTGGTGGAGTGCGGCCTATGAAGTAGAGATGGCAGATTGCAGCCTATGAAGTAGAGGCGGCGGAGTGCAGTCTATGAAGTAGTAGAGGCGGAGTGCAGCCTATGAAGTAGAGGCAGCGGAGTGCAGTCTATGAAGTAGAAGAGGCGGAGTGCAGCCTATGAAGTAGAGGCAGCGGAGTGTAGCTAATGAAGTAGAAGCGGCAGAGTGCAGTTTATGAAGTAGAGGCGGTTGGGTGCGGCCTATGAAGTAGAGGCATTGGAATGCAGCCTATGAAGTAGGGGCGGTGGAATGCAGCCTATGAAGTAGAGGCGGCAGATTGCGGCCTATGAAATAGAGGTGGCGGAGTGCAGCCTATGAAGTCGAGGCCGCAGAGTGCGGCCTATGAAGTAGAGGTGGCGGAGTGCAGCCTATGAAGTAGAGGCAGCGGAGTGTAGCTAATGAAGTAGAAGCGACGGAGTGTAGCTTATGAAGTAGAGGCGGTGGAGTGCGGTCTATTAAGTAGAGGCGGCAGATTGCGGCCTATGAAATAGAGGCGGCAGAGTGCAGCCTATGAAGTAGAGGCGGCAGAATGCAGCCTATGAAATAGAGGCGACAGAGTGCAGCCTATGAAGTGGGGCGGCAGAGTGTCGCCTATGAAGTAGAGGCGGCAGAGTGTGGCCGATGAATTACAGGCGGCAGAGTGCGGCCTATGAAGTAGAGGTGGCAGAGTGCGGGCTATGAAGTAGAGGCGGTGGAGTGCAGCGTATGAAGTAGAGGCGGCGGAGAGGTGGCGGAGTGCAGAGTAGGAAGTAGTGGCGGCAGAGTGCGGCCTATGAAGTAGAGACGGTGGAGTGGGGCCTATAAACTAGAGGTGGCAGAGTGCGGCCTATGAAGTAGAGGCGGCAGAGTGCGGCCTATGAAGTACAGGCGGCGGAGTGCGGCCTATGAAGTAGAGTTGACAGAGTGCTGGCTATGAAATAGAGGCGGTGGAATGCAGCCTATGAAGGAGAGGCAGAGGAGAGGTGGCAGAGTGCAGTGTAGGAAGTAGAGGTGGCAGAGTACGGCCTATTAAGTAGAGGCGGCGGAGTGCGACCTATGAAGTAGAGGTGGCAGAATGCAGCCTATGAAGTAGAGGTGGTGGAGTGCGGCCTATGAATTAGAGGCGGCAGATTGCAGCCTATGAAGTAGAGGTGGCGGAGTGCGACCTATGAAGTGGAGGTGGCAGAGTGCAGCCTATGAAGTGGAGGCAGCGGAGTGCTGCGGAGTGTGGCCTATGAAGTTGAAGCAGTGGAGTGCGGCCTATGAATTAGAGGCGGTGGAATGCAGCGTATGAAGTAGATGTGGTGGAGTGCGGCCTATGAAGTAGAGGCGGCGGAGTGCAGCCCATGAAGTAGAGGCAGCGGAGTGCAGTCTATGAAGTAGAGGCGGCAGAGCGCAGCCTGGAGTGCAGCCTATGAAGTAGAGGTGGCAGAGCGCAGCCTATGAAGTAGAGGGGGTGGAGTGCAGCCTGTGAAGTGGAGGCGGTGGAGTGCAGCCTATGAAGTAGAGGCATTGGAATGCAGCCTATGAAGTAGGGGCGGTGGAATGCAGCCTATGAAGTAGAGGCGGCGGAGTGCGGCCTATGAAGTACAGGCAGCAGATTGCGGCCTATGAAATAGAGGCGGCGGAGTACAGCCTATGAAGTAGAGGCGGCAGAGTGCGGCCTATGAAGTAGAGGTGGTGGAGTGCGGCCTATGAAGTAGAGGGGGCAGATTGCAGCCTATGATTTAGAGGCGACGGCGTGCAGTCTATGAAGTAGAAGAGGCGGAGTGCAGCCTATGAAGTAGAGGTGGCGTAGTGCAGTCTATGAAGTAGAAGAGGCGGAGTGCAGCCTATGAAGTAGAGAAGGCAGAGTGCAGTCTATGAAGTAGAGGCTGCAGAGTGCAGCCTGGAGCGCAGCCTATGAAGTAGAGGCAGCGGAGTGCAGCATACGAAGTAGAGGCGGCGGAGTGCAGCCTATGAAGTAGAGGTGGCGGAGCGCAGCCTATGAAGTAGAGGTGGCGGATTGCGGCCTATGAAATAGAGGCGACGGAGTGCAGCCTATGAAGTAGAGGCCGCAGAATGCGGCCTATGAAGTAGAGGCGGCGGAATGCGGCGTATGAAGTAGAGGTGGTGGAGTGCGACCTATGAAGTAGAGATGGCAGATTGCAGCCTATGAAGTAGAGGCGGCGGAGTGCAGTCTATGAAGTAGTAGAGGCGGAGTGCAGCCTATGAAGTAGAGGCAGCGGAGTGCAGTCTATGAAGTAGAAGAGGCGGAGTGCAGCCTATGAAGTAGAGGCGGCGGAGTGTAGCTAATGAAGTAGAGGCAGCAGAGTGCAGCCTGGAGTGCAGCCTATGACGTAGGGGTGGCGGAGCGCAGCCTATGAAGTAGAGGGGGTGGAGTGCAGCCTGTGAAGTGGAGGTGGCGGAGTGCAGCCTATGAAGTGGAGGCGGCGGAGTGCAGACTATGAAGTGGAGGCGGCGGAGTGCTGCTTATGAAGTAGAGGCGGCGGAGTGCAGCCTATGAAGTGGAGTCGGCAGAGTGCAGCCTATGAAGTAGAGGCGGCGGAGTGTAGCTAATGAAGTAGAAGCGGCAGAGTGCGGCCTATGAAGTAGAGGCATTGGAATGCAGCCTATGAAGTAGGGGCGGTGGAATGCAGCCTATGAAGTAGATGCGGCGGAGTGTGGCCTATGAAGTAGAGGCAGCAGATTGCGGCCTATGAAATAGAGGCGGCGGAGTACAGCCTATGAAGTAGAGGCGGCAGAGTGCGGCCTATGAAGTAGAGGTGGTGGAGTGCGGCCTATGAAGTAGAGGGGGCAGATTGCAGCCTATGAATTAGCGGCGACGGAGTGCAGTCTATGAAGTAGAAGAGGCGGAGTGCAGCCTATGAAGTAGAGGTGGCGGAGTGCAGTCTATGAAGTAGAAGAGGCGGAGTGCAGCCTATGAAGTAGAGAAGGCAGAGTGCAGTCTATGAAGTAGAGGCTGCAGAGTGCAGCCTGGAGCGCAGCCTATGAAGTAGAGGCAGCGGAGTGCAGCATACAAAGTAGAGGCGGCGGAGTGCAGCCTATGAAGTAGAGGTGGCGGAGCGCAGCCTATGAAGTAGAGGTGGCGGATTGCGGCCTATGAAATAGAGGTGACGGAGTGCAGCCTATGAAGTAGAGGCGGCAGAATGCGGCCTATGAAGTAGAGGCGGCGGAATGCCGCATATGAAGTAGAGGTGGTGGAGTGCGGCCTATGAAGTAGAGATGGCAGATTGCAGCCTATGAAGTAGAGGCGGCGGAGTGCAGTCTATGAAGTAGTAGAAGCGGAGTGCAGCCTATGAAGTAGAGGCAGCGGAGTGCAGTCTATGAAGTAGAAGAGGCGGAGTGCAGCCTATGAAGTAGAGGCGGCGGAGTGTAGCTAATGAAGTAGAAGCGGCAGAGTGCAGCTTATGAAGTAGAGGCGGTTGGGTGCGGCCTATGAAGTAGAGGCATTGGAATGCAGCCTATGAAGTAGGGGCGGTGGAATGCAGCCTATGAAGTAGAGGCGGCAGATTGTGGCCTATGAAATAGAGGCGGCGGAGTGCAGCCTATGAAGTCGAGGCCGCAGAGTGCGGCCTATGAAGTAGAGGTGGCGGAGTGCGGCCTATGAAGTAGAGGCAGCGGAGTGTAGCTAATGAAGTAGAAGCGGCGGAGTGTAGCTTATGAAGTAGAGGCGGTGGAGTGCGGTCTATTAAGTAGAGGCGGCAGATTGCGGCCTATGAAATAGAGGCGGCAGAGTGCAGCCTATGAAGTAGAGGCGGCAGAATGCAGCCTATGAAATAGAGGCGACGGAGTGCAGCCTATGAAGTGGGGCGGCAGAGTGTCGCCTATGAAGTAGAGGCGGCAGAGTGTGGCCGATGAATTACAGGCGGCAGAGTGCGGCCTATGAAGTAGAGGTGGCAGACTGCGGGCTATGAAGAAGAGGCGGTGGAGTGCAGCCTATGAAGTAGAGGCGGCGGAGAGGTGGCGGAGTGCAGAGTAGGAAGTAGTGGCGGCAGAGTGCGGCCTATGAAGTAGAGACGGCGGAGTGGGGCCTATAAACTAGAGGTGGCAGAGTGCGGCCTATGAAGTAGAGGCGGCAGAGTGCGGCCTATGAAGTACAGGCGGCGGAGTGCGGCCTATGAAGTAGAGTTGACAGAGTGCTGGCTATGAAGTAGAGGCGGTGGAATGCAGCCTATGAAGGAGAGGCATAGTAGATGTGGCAGAGTGCAGTGTAGGAAGTAGAGGTGGCAGAGTGCGGCCTATTAAGTAGAGGCGGCGGAGTGCGACCTATGAAGTAGAGGTGGCAGAATGCAGCCTATGAAGTAGAGGTGGTGGAGTGCGGCCTATGAATTAGAGGCGGCAGATTGCAGCCTATGAAGTAGAGGTGGCGGAGTGCGACCTATGAAGTGGAGGTGGCAGAGTGCAGCCTATGAAGTGGAGGCAGCGGAGTGCTGCGGAGTGTGGCCTATGAAGTTGAGGCAGTGGAGTGCGGCCTATGAATTAGAGGTGGTGGAATGCAGCGTATGAAGTAGATGTGGTGGAGTGCGGCCTATGAAGTAGAGGCGGCGGAGTGCAGCCCATGAAGTAGAGGCGGCAGAGCGCAGCCTGGAGTGCAGCCTATGAAGTATAGGTGGCAGAGCGCAGCCTATGAAGTAGAGGGGGTGGAGTGCAGCCTGTGAAGTGGAGGCGGTGGAGTGCAGCCTATGAAGTGGAGGCGGCGGAGTGCAGCCTATGAATTGGAGGCAGCGGAGTGCTGCTTATGAAGTAGAGGCAGCGGAGTGCAGCTAATGAATTAGAAGTGGCAGAGGGCAGCTTATGAAGTAGAGGCAGTGGAGTGCGGCCTATGAAGTAGAGGCATTGGAATGCAGCCTCTGAAGTAGGGGCGGTGGAATGCAGCCTATGAAGTAGAGGCGGCAGAGTGCGGCCTATCACGTAGAGGCGGCAGATTGCGGCCTATGAAATAGAGGCGGCGGAGTGCAGCCTATGAAGTAGAGGCGGCAGAGTGCGGCCTATGAAGTAGAGGTGGTGGAGTGCAGCCTATGAAGTAGAGGGGGCAGATTGCAGCCTATGAAGTAGATGCGGTGGAGTGCAGTCTATGAAGTAGAAGAGGCGGAGTGCAGCTTATGAAGTAGAGGCGGCGGAGTGCAGTCTATGAAGTAGAGGCTGCAGAGTGCAGCCTGGAGCGCAGCCTATGAAGTAAAGACAGCGGAGTGCAGCATACAAAGTAGAGGCGGTGGGTTGCAGCCTATGAAGTAGAGGCAGCGGAGTGCAGTCTATGAAGTAGAGGCGGCAGAGTGCAGCCTATGAAGTAGAGGTGGCGGAGCGCAGCCTATGAAGTAGAGGCAGCAGATTGAGGCCTATGAAATAGAGGCGACGGAGTGCAGCCTATGAAGTAGAGGCGGCAGAATGCGGCCTATGAAGTAGAGGCGGTGGAATGCGGCGTATGAAGTAGAGGTGGTGGAGTGCGGCCTATGAAGTAGAGATGGCAGATTGCAGCCTATGAAGTAGAGGCGGCGGAGTGCAGTCTATGAAGTAGTAGAGGCGGAGTGCAGCCTATGAAGTAGATGCAGCGGAGTGCAGTCTATGAAGTAGAAGCGGTGGAGTGCAGCCTATGAAGTAGAGGCGGCGGAGTGTAGCTAATGAAGTAGAAGCGGCAGAGTGCAGCTTATGAAGTAGAGGCGGCTGGGTGCGGCCTATGAAGTAGAGGCATTGGAATGCAGCCTATGAAGTAGGGGCAGTGGAATGCAGCCTATGAAGTAGAGGTGGCGGAGTGCGGCCTACGAAATAGAGGCGGCGGAGTGCAGCCTATGAAGTAGAGGCGGCAGAGTGTTTCCTATGAAGTAGAGGTGGCGGAGTGTGGCCTATGAAGTAGAGGCGGCGGAGTGTAGCTAATGAAGTAGAAGCGGCGGAGTGTAGCTTATGAAGTAGAGGCGGTGGAGTGCGGCCTATGAAGTAGAGGCATTGGAAGGCAGCCTATGAAGTAGGGGCGGTGGAATGCCTATGAAGTAGAGGCGGCGGAGTGCGGCCTATGAAGTAGAGGTGGCTGATAGCGGCATATGAAATAGAGGCGGCAGAGTGCAGCCTATGAAGTAGAGGCGACAGAATGCAGCTTATGAAATAGAGGCAACGGAGTGTAGCCTATGAAGTGGGGCGGCAGAGTGTGGCCTATGAAGTAGAGGCGGCAGAGTGCGGCCTATGAAGTAGAGGCGGCAGAGTGCGGCCTATGAAGTACAGGCGGCGGAGTGCGGCCTATGAAGTAGAGGTGACAGAGTGCGGGCTATGAAGTAGAGGCGGTGGAATGCAGCCTATGAAGTAGAGGCAGCGGAGAGGTGGGGGAGTACAGTGTAGGAAGTAGAGGTGGCAGAGTGCGGCCTATGAAGTAGAGACGGCGGAGTGTGGCCTATGAAGTAGAGGCAGCGGAGCCCAGCCTATGAAGTAAAGGCAGCAGAGAGGTGGCGGAGTGCAGCGTACGAAGTAGAGGTGACGGAGTGCGACCTATGAAGTGGAGGCGGTGGAGTGCGGCCTATGAAGTAGAGGCGGCAGAGTGCGTCCTATGAAGTAGAGGCAGTGGAGTGCGGCCTATGAAGTAGAGGCAGCAGAGTGCAGTCTATGAAGTAGTAGAGGCGGAGTGCAGCCTATGAAGTAGATGCAGCGGAGTGCAGTCTATGAAGTAGAAGCGGTGGAGTGCAGCCTATGAAGTAGAGGCGGCGGAGTGTAGCTAATGAAGTAGAAGCGGCAGAGTGCAGCTTATGAAGTAGAGGCGGCTGGGTGCGGCCTATGAAGTAGAGGCATTGGAATGCAGCCTATGAAGTAGGGGCGGTGGAATGCAGCCTATGAAGTAGAGGTGGCGGAGTGCGGCCTACGAAATAGAGGCGGCGGAGTGCAGCCTACGAAGTAGAGGCGGCAGAGTGTTTCCTATGAAGTAGAGGTGGCGGAGTGTGGCCTATGAAGTAGAGGCGGCGGAGTGTAGCTAATGAAGTAGAAGCGGCGGAGTGTAGCTTATGAAGTAGAGGCGGTGGAGTGCGGCCTATGAAGTAGAGGCATTGGAAGGCAGCCTATGAAGTAGGGGCGGTGGAATGCCTATGAAGTAGAGGCGGCGGAGTGCGGCCTATGAAGTAGAGGTGGCTGATAGCGGCATATGAAATAGAGGCGGCAGAGTGCAGCCTATGAAGTAGAGGCGACAGAATGCAGCTTATGAAATAGAGGCAACGGAGTGTAGCCTATGAAGTGGGGCGGCAGAGTGTGGCCTATGAAGTAGAGGCGGCAGAGTGCGGCCTATGAAGTAGAGGCGGCAGAGTGCGGCCTATGAAGTACAGGCGGCGGAGTGCGGCCTATGAAGTAGAGGTGACAGAGTGCGGGCTATGAAGTAGAGGCGGTGGAATGCAGCCTATGAAGTAGAGGCAGCGGAGAGGTGGGGGAGTACAGTGTAGGAAGTAGAGGTGGCAGAGTGCGGCCTATGAAGTAGAGACGGCGGAGTGTGGCCTATGAAGTAGAGGCAGCGGAGCCCAGCCTATGAAGTAAAGGCAGCAGAGAGGTGGCGGAGTGCAGCGTACGAAGTAGAGGTGACGGAGTGCGACCTATGAAGTGGAGGCGGTGGAGTGCGGCCTATGAAGTAGAGGCGGCAGAGTGCGTCCTATGAAGTAGAGGCAGTGGAGTGCGGCCTATGAAGTAGAGGCAGCAGAGTGCAGTCTATGAAGTAGAAGCGGTGGAGTGCAGCCTATGAAGTAGAGGCGGCGGAGTGTAGCTAATGAAGTAGAAGCGGCAGAGTGCAGCTTATGAAGTAGAGGCGGCTGGGTGCGGCCTATGAAGTAGAGGCATTGGAATGCAGCCTATGAAGTAGGGGCGGTGGAATGCAGCCTATGAAGTAGAGGTGGCGGAGTGCGGCCTACGAAATAGAGGCGGCGGAGTGCAGCCTACGAAGTAGAGGCGGCAGAGTGTTTCCTATGAAGTAGAGGTGGCGGAGTGTGGCCTATGAAGTAGAGGCGGCGGAGTGTAGCTAATGAAGTAGAAGCGGCGGAGTGTAGCTTATGAAGTAGAGGCGGTGGATTGCGGCCTATGAAGTAGAGGCATTGGAAGGCAGCCTATGAAGTAGGGGCGGTGGAATGCCTATGAAGTAGAGGCGGCGGAGTGCGGCCTATGAAGTAGAGGTGGCTGATAGCGGCATATGAAATAGAGGCGGCAGAGTGCAGCCTATGAAGTAGAGGCGACAGAATGCAGCTTATGAAATAGAGGCAACGGAGTGTAGCCTATGAAGTGGGGCGGCAGAGTGTGGACTATGAAGTAGAGGCGGCAGAGTGCGGCCTATGAAGTAGAGGCGGCAGAGTGCGGCCTATGAAGTACAGGCGGCGGAGTGCGGCCTATGAAGTAGAGGTGACAGAGTGCGGGCTATGAAGTAGAGGCGGTGGAATGCAGCCTATGAAGTAGAGGCAGCGGAGAGGTGGGGGAGTACAGTGTATGAAGTAGAGGTGGCAGAGTGCGGCCTATGAAGTAGAGACGGCGGAGTGTGGCCTATGAAGTAGAGGCAGCGGAGCCCAGCCTATGAAGTAAAGGCAGCAGAGAGGTGGCGGAGTGCAGCGTACGAAGTAGAGGTGACGGAGTGCGACCTATGAAGTGGAGGCGGTGGAGTGCGGCCTATGAAGTAGAGGCGGCAGAGTGCGTCCTATGAAGTAGAGGCAGTGGAGTGCGGCCTATGAAGTAGAGGCAGCAGAGTGCGGCCTATGAAGTAGAGGCGGTGGAGAGCAGCCTATGAAGTGAAGGTGGTAGAGTGCAGCCTATGAAGTGGAGGCAGCGGACTGCTGCAGAGTGCGGCTTATGAAGTAGAGGCAGTGGAGTGCGGCCTATGAAGTAGAGGTGGCAGATTGCAGCCTATGAAGTAGAGGCGGCGGTGTGCAGTCTATGAAGTAGAAGAGGCGCAGTGCAGATTATGAAGTAGAGGCGGCGGAGTGCAGTCTATGAAGAAGAGGCGGCGGAGTGCAGCCTGGAGTGCAGCCTATGAAGTAGAGGCAGCGGAGTGAAGCCTATGAAGTACAAGCAGAGGAGTGCGGCCTATGAAATAGAGGCGGTGGAGTGCAGCCTATGAAGTCGAGGCCGCAGAGTGCGGCCTATGAAGTAGAGGTGGCGGAGTGCGGCCTATGAAGTAGAGGCAGCGGAGTGTAGCTTATGAAGTAGAGGCGGTGGAGTGCGGTCTATTAAGTAGAGGCGGCAGATTGCGGCCTATGAAATAGAGGTGGCGGAGTGCAGCCTATGAAGTAGAGGCGGCAGAATGCAGCCTATGAAATAGAGGCGGCGGAGTGCAGCCTATGAAGTGGGGCGGCAGAGTGTCGCCTATGAAGTAGAGGCGGCAGAGTGTGGCCGATGAATTACAGGCGGCAGAGTGCGGCCTATGAAGTAGAGGTGGCAGAGTGCGGGCTATGAAGTAGAGGCGGTGGAGTGCAGCCTATGAAGTAGAGGCGGCGGAGAGGTGGCGGAGTGCAGAGTAGGAAGTAGTGGCGGCAGAGTGCGGCCTATGAAGTAGAGACGGCGGAGTGGGGCCTATAAACTAGAGGCGGCAGAGTGCGGCCTATGAAGTAGAGGCGGCAGAGTGCGGCCTATGAAGTACAGGCGGCGGAGTGCAGCCTATGAAGTAGAGTTGACAGAGTGCTGGCTATGAAGTAGAGGCGGTGGAATGCAGCCTATGAAGGAGAGGCATAGTAGAGGTGGCAGAGTGCAGTGTAGGAAGTAGAGGTGGCAGAGTGCGGCCTATTAAGTAGAGGCGGCGGAGTGCGACCTATGAAGTAGAGGTGGCAGAATGCAGCCTATGAAGTAGAGGTGGTGGAGTGCGGCCTATGAATTAGAGGCGGCAGATTGCAGCCTATGAAGTAGAGGTGGCAGAGTGCAGCCTATGAAGTGGAGGCAGCGGAGTGCTGCGGAGTGTGGCCTATGAAGTTGAGGCAGTGGAGTGCGGCCTATGAATTAGAGGTGGTGGAATGCAGCGTATGAAGTAGATGTGGTGGAGTGCGGCCTATGAAGTAGAGGCGGCGGAGTGCAGCCCATGAAGTAGAGGCAGCGGAGTGCAGTCTATGAAGTAGAGGCGGCAGAGCGCAGCCTGGAGTGCAGCCTATGAAGTAGAGGTGGCAGAGCGCAGCCTATGAAGTAGAGGGGGTGGAGTGCAGCCTGTGAAGTGGAGGCGGTGGAGTGCAGCCTATGAAGTGGAGGCGGCGGAGTGCAGCCTATGAATTGGAGGCAGCGGAGTGCTGCTTATGAAGTAGAGGCGGCGGAGTGCAGCTAATGAATTAGAAGTGGCAGAGGGCAGCTTATGAAGTAGAAACAGTGGAGTGCGGCCTATGAAGTAGAGGCATTGGAATGCAGCCTATGAAGTAGTGGCGGTGGAATGCAGCCTATGAAGTAGAGGCGGCGGAGTGCGGCCTATCATGTAGAGGCGGCAGATTGCGGCCTATGAAATAGAGGCGGCGGAGTGCAGCCTATGAAGTAGAGGTGGCAGAGTGCGGCCTATGAAGTAGAGGTGGTGGAGTGCAGCCTATGAAGTAGAGGGGGCAGATTGCAGCCTATGAAGTAGATGCGGTGGAGTGCAGTCTATGAAGTAGAAGAGGCGGAGTGCAGCTTATGAAGTAGAGGCGGCGGAGTGCAGTCTATGAAGTAGAGGCTGCAGAGTGCAGCCTGGAGCGCAGCCTATGAAGTAGAGACAGCGGAGTGCAGCATACAAAGTAGAGGCGGCGGGTTGCAGCCTATGAAGTAGAGGCAGCGGAGTGCAGTCTATGAAGTAGAGGCGGCAGAGTGCAGCCTATGAAGTAGAGGTGGCGGAGCGCAGCCTATGAAGTAGAGGCAGCAGATTGAGGCCTATGAAATAGAGGCGACGGAGTGCAGCCTATGAAGTAGAGGCGGCAGAATGCGGCCTATGAAGTAGAGGCGGTGGAATGCGGCGTATGAAGTAGAGGTGGTGGAGTGCGGCCTATGAAGTAGAGATGGCAGATTGCAGCCTATGAAGTAGAGGCGGCGGAGTGCAGTCTATGAAGTAGTAGAGGCGGAGTGCAGCCTATGAAGTAGATGCAGCGGAGTGCAGTCTATGAAGTAGAAGCGGTGGAGTGCAGCCTATGAAGTAGAGGCGGCGGAGTGTAGCTAATGAAGTAGAAGCGGCAGAGTGCAGCTTATGAAGTAGAGGCGGCTGGGTGCGGCCTATGAAGTAGAGGCATTGGAATGCAGCCTATGAAGTAGGGGCGGTGGAATGCAGCCTATGAAGTAGAGGTGGCGGAGTGCGGCCTACGAAATAGAGGCGGCGGAGTGCAGCCTACGAGGTAGAGGCGGCAGAGTGTTTCCTATGAAGTAGAGGTGGCGGAGTGTGGCCTATGAAGTAGAGGCGGCGGAGTGTAGCTAATGAAGTAGAAGCGGCGGAGTGTAGCTTATGAAGTAGAGGCGGTGGAGTGCGGCCTATGAAGTAGAGGCATTGGAATGCAGCCTATGAAGTAGGGGCGGTGGAATGCCTATGAAGTAGAGGCGGCGGAGTGCGGCCTATGAAGTAGAGGCGGCTGATAGCGGCATATGAAATAGAGGCGGCAGAGTGCAGCCTATGAAGTAGAGGCGGCAGATTGCAGCCTATGAAATAGAGGCGACGGAGTGCAGCCTATGAAGTAGAGGTGGCAGAGTGTGGCCTATGAAGTAGAGGCGGCAGAGTGCAGCCTATGAAGTACAGGCAGCAGAGTGCGGCCTATGAAGTAGAGGTGGCAGAGTGCGGGCTATGAAGTAGAGGCGGTGGAGTGCGGCCTATGAAGTAGAGGTGACAGAGTGCGGGCTATGAAGTAGAGGCGGTGGAATGCAGCCTATGAAGTAGAGGCAGCGGAGAGGTGGGGGAGTACAGTGTAGGAAGTAGAGGTGGCAGAGTGCGGCCTATGAAGTAGAGACGGCGGAGTGTGGCCTATGAAGTAGAGGCAGCGGAGCCCAGCCTATGAAGTAAAGGCAGCAGAGAGGTGGCGGAGTGCAGCGTATGAAGTAGAGGTGGCGGAGTTCGACCTATGAAGTGGAGGCGGTGGAGTGCGGCCTATGAAGTAGAGGCGGCAGAGTGCGTCCTATGAAGTAGAGGCAGTGGAGTGTGGCCTATGAAGTAGAGGCGGCAGAGTGCAGCCTATGAAGTAGAGGCGGTGGAGAGCAGCCTATGAAGTGAAGGTGGTAGAGTGCAGCCTATGAAGTGGAGGCAGCGGACTGCTGCAGAGTGCGGCTTATGAAGTAGAGGCGGTGGAGTGCGGCCTATGAAGTAGAGGCGGCAGAATGCAGCGTATGAAGTAGAGGTGGTAGAGTGCGGCCTATGAAGTAGAGGTGGCAGATTGCAGCCTATGAAGTAGAGGCGGCGGTGTGCAGTCTATGAAGTAGAAGAGGCGCGGTGCAGATTATGAAGTAGAGGCGGCGGAGTGCAGTCTATGAAGAAGAGGCGGCGGAGTGCAGCCTGGAGTGCAGCCTATGAAGTAGAGGCAGCGGAGTGCAGCCTATGAAGTACAAGCAGAGGAGTGCGGCCTATGAAGTAGAGGTGGCAGAGTGAAGCCAATTATGTGGAGGCGGCGAAGTGCAGTCTATGAAGTGGAGGCGGTGGAGTGCAGCCTATAAAGTAGAGGTGGCGAAGTGCGGCCTATGAAGTAGAGGCGGCAGAATGTAGCCAATGAAGTAGAGGTGGTGGAGTGCGGCCTATGAAGTAGAGGTGGCAGATTGTGGCCTATGAAGTAGAGGTGGCAGATTGAGGCCTATGAAGTAGAGGCGGCGGAGTGCAGCCTATGAAGTAGAGGCAGCGGAGGGCAGTCTATGAAGTAGAGGCGGCAGAGTGCAGCCTGGAGTGCAGCCTATGAAGTAGAGGTGGCAGAGCGCAGCCTATTAAGTAGAGGCAGCGGAGTGCAGCCTGTGAAGTGGAGGCGGCGGAGTGCAGCCTATGAAGTGGAGGCAGTGGAGTACAGCAGAGTGAGGCCTATGAAGTAGAGGCGGCGGAGTGCGGCCTATGAAGTAGAGGCCGCGGAATGCAGCCTATGAAGTAGAGGTGGTGGAGTGCGGCCTATGAAGTAGAGGTGGCAGATTGTGGAATTTGAAGTAGAGGTGGCAGATTGCGACCTACGAAGTAGAGGCTGTGGAGTGCAGCCTATGAAGTAGAGGCAGTGGAGTTCAGTCTATGAAGTAGAGATGGCAGAGTGCAGCCTGGAGTGCAGCCTATGAAGTAGAGGTGGCGGAGCGCAGCGTATGAAGTACAGGCGGTGGATTGCGGCCTATGAAATAGAGGCGACGGAGTGCAGCTTATGAAGTAGAGGTGGCAGAGTGCGGCCTATGAAGTACAGGTGGCGGAGTGCGGCCTATGAAGTAGATGTGGCAGAGTGTGGGCTCTGAAGTAGAGGCGGTGGAGTGCAGCCTATGAAGTAGAGGTGGCGGAGAGGTGTCAGAGTGCAGTGCAGGAAGTAGAGGCGGCAGAGGGCGGCAATGAAGTAGAGATAGCAGAGTGTGGCCTAAGAAGTAGAGGCGGTGGAGTGCGGCCTATGAAGTAGAGGCGGCGGAGTACAGTCTATGAAGTAGAGGTGGCAGAGTGCAGCCTGGAGTGCAGCCTATGAAGTACAGGTGGCAGAATGCGGCCTATGAAGTTGAGGCGGCAGAATGCGGCGTATGAAGTAGGGGTGGTGGAGTGCAGCCTATGAAGTAGAGGCGGCAGATTGCAGCCTATGAAGTAGAGGCAGCGGAATGCAGTCTATGAAGTAGTAGAGACGGAGTGCAGCCTATAATGTAGAGGCAGTGGAGTGCAGTCTATGAAGTAGAAGAGGCGAAGTGCAGCCTATGAAGTAGATGCTGCGGAGTGCAGCCTATGAAGTGGAGTAGGTGGAGTGCAGCCTATGAAGTAGAGGCGGTGGAGTGTAGCTAATGAAGTAGAAGCGGCGGAGTGCAGCCTATGAAGTAGAGGCGGTAGAGTGCAGCCTATGAAGTAGAGGCATTGGAATACAGCCTATGAAGTAGGGGCAGTGGAATGCAGCCTATGAAGTAGAAGCGGTGGAGTGCGGCCTATGAAGTAGAGGCGGTGGAGTGCAGCCTATGAAGTGGAGGAGCAGGAGTACAGCCTATGAAGTGGAGGCGGCAGAGTGCGGCCTATGAAGTAGAGGTGGCAGATTGCAGCCTATGAAATAGAGGCGACGGAGTGCAGCCTATGAATTAGAGGCGGCAGAGTGTGGCCTATAAAGTAGAGGCGGCAGAGTGCGGCCTATGAAGTACAGGTGGCAGAGTGCGGCTTATGAAGTAGAGGTGGCAGAGTGTGGGCTATGAAGTAGAGGCGGTGGAGTGCAGCCTATGAAATAGAGGCGGCGGAGAGGTGGCAGAGTGCAGAGTAGGAAGTAGAGGCGGCAGAGTGCGGCCTATGAAGTAGAGACGGCGGAGTGCGGCCTATGAAGTAGAGGCAGCAGAGTGCGGCCTATGAAGTGGAGACGGCGGAGTGCGGCCTATGAAGTAGAGGTGGCAGAGTGCGGCCTATGAAGTAGAGGCGGCGGAGTGCTGCCTATGAAGTAGAGGCGGCGGAGTGCAGCCTATGAAGTAGAGGCGGCGGAGTGTAGCTAATGAAGTAGAAGTGGCAGAGTCCAGCTTATGAAGTAGAGGTGGTGGAGTGCGACCTATGAAATAGAGGCGTTGGAATGCACTCAATGAAGTAGGGGCAGTGGAATGCAGCCTATGAAGTAGAGGCGGCAGACTGCAGCCTATGAAGTAGAGGTGGCGGAGTGCGGCCTATGAAGTGGAGGTGGTGGAGTGCAGCCTATGAAGTGGAGGCGGCAGAGTGCGGCCTATGAAGTAGAGGCGGCAGATTGCAGCCTATGAAATAGAGGCTACAGAGGGCAACCTATGAATTAGAGGCGGCAGAGTGCGGCCTATGAAGTACAGGCGGCAGAGTGCGGCCTATGAAGTAGAGGTGGCAGAGTGCGGGCTACGAAGTAGAGGCGGTGGAGTGCAGCCTATGAAGTAGAGGCGGCGGAGAGGTGGCGGAGTGCAGAGTAGGAAGTAGAGGCGGCAGAGTGCGGCCTATGAAGTAGAGGTGGTAGAGTGCGGCCTATGAAGTACAGGTGGCGGAGTGCGGCCTATGAAGTAGAGGTGGCAGAGTGCGGGCTCTGAAGTAGAGGCGGTGGAGTGCAGCCTATGAAGTAGAGGTGGCGGAGAGGTTGCAGAGTGCAGTGTAGGAAGTAGAGGCGGCAGAGTGCGGCCAAGGAAGTAGAGATAGCAGAGTGCGGCCTAAGAAGTAGCGGCGGTGGAGTGCGGCCTATGAAGTAGAGACGGCAGAGTGCAGCCTATGAAGTAGAGGCGGCGGAGTGCGGCCTATGAAGTAGAGGCGGCAGAATGCAGCCTATGAAGTAGAGGCGGCAGAGTGCGTCCTATGAAGTAGAGGCGGTGGAGTACAGTCTATGAAGTAGAGGCGGTGGAGTACAGTCTATGAAGTAGAGGCGGCAGAGTGCAGCCTGGAGTGCAGCCTATGCAGTACAGGTGGCAGAATGCGGCCTATGAAGTAGAGGCGGTGGAATGCGGCGTATAAAGTAGAGATGGTGGAGTGCGGCCTATGAAGTAGACGCGGCAGATTACAGCCTATGAAGTAGAGGCGGCGGAATGCAGTCTATGAAGTAGTAGAGACGGAGTGCAGCCAATGAAGTAGAGGCAGTGGAGTGCAGTCTATGAAGTAGAAGAGGCAGAGTGCAGCCTATGAAGTAGAGGCGGCGGAGTGCTGCTTATGAAGTAGATGCTGCGGAGTGCAGCCTATGAAGTAGAGTAGGCGGAGTGCAGCCTATGAAGTGGAGTCGGCGGAGTGCAGCCTATGAAGTAGAGGCGGCGGAGTGCGGCCTATGAAGTACAGGCGGCAGAGTGCGGCCTATGAAGTAGAGGTGGCAGAGTGCGGGCTATGAAGTAGAGGCGATGTAGTGCAGCCTATGAAATAGAGGCGAAGGAGTGCAGCCTATGAATTAGAGGTGGCAGAGTGTGGCCTATGAAGTAGAGGCGGCAGAGTGTGGCCTATGAAGTATAGACGGCAGAGTACGGCATATGAAGTAGAGGTGGCAGAGTGCGGGCTATGAAGTAGAGGCAATGGAGTGCAGCCTATGAAGTAGAGGCGGCGGAGAGGTGGCGGAGTGCAGAGTAGGAAGTAGAGACGGCAGAGTGTGGCCTATGAAGTAGAGACGGCGGAGTGCGGCCTATGATGTAGAGGCGGCGGAGTGAGGTCTATGAAGTAGAAGAGGCAGAGTGCAGCCCATGAAGTAGAGGTGGCGGAGTGCTGCTTATGAAGTAGAGGCGGCGGAGTGCAGCCTATAAAGTGGAGTCGGCGGAGTGCAGCCTATGAAGTAGAGGCGGCGGAGTGTAGCTAATGAAGTAGAAGCGGCGGAGTACAGCTTATGAAGTAGAGGCGGTGGAGTGCGGCCTATGAAGTAGAGGCGTTGGAATACAGCCTATGAAGTAGGGGCAGTGAAATGCATCCTATGAAGTAGAGGCAGCGGAGTGCAGCATACGAAGTAGAGGCGGCGGAGTGCAGCCTATGAAGTAGAGGTGGCGGAGCGCAGCCTATGAAGTAGAGGCGGCGGATTGCGGCCTATGAAATAGAGGTGACGGAGTGCAGCCTATGAAGTAGAGGCGGCAGAATGCGGCCTATGAAGTAGAGGCGGCGGAATGCGGCGTATGAAGTAGAGGTGGTGGAGTGCGGCCTATGAAGCAGAGATGGCAGATTGCAGCCTATGAAGTAGAGGCGGCGGAGTGCAGTCTATGAAGTAGTAGAGGCGGAGTGCAGCCTATGAAGTAGAGGCAGCGGAGTGCAGTCTATGAAGTAGAAGAGGCGGAGTGCAGCCTATGAAGTAGAGGCGGCGGAGTGTAGCTAATGAAGTAGAAGCGGCAGAGTGCAGTTTATGAAGTAGAGGCGGTTGGGTGCGGCCTATGAAGTAGAGGCATTGGAATGCCGCCTATGAAGTAGGGGCGGTGGAATGCAGCCTATGAAGTAGAGGCGGCAGATTGCGGCCTATGAAATAGAGGCGGCGGAGTGCAGCCTATGAAGTCGAGGCCGCAGAGTTCGGCCTATGAAGTAGAGGTGGCAGAGTGCGGCCTATGAAGTAGAGGTAGCGGAGTGTAGCTAATGAAGTAGAAGCGGCGGAGTGTAGCTTATGAAGTAGAGGCGGTGGAGTGCGGTCTATTAAGTAGAGGCGGCAGATTGCGGCCTATGAAATAGAGGCGGCAGAGTGCAGCCTATGAAGTAGAGGCGGCAGAATGCAGCCTATGAAATAGAGGCGACGGAGTGCAGCCTATGAAGTGGGGCGGCAGAGTGGCGCCTATGAAGTAGAGGCGGCAGAGTGTGGCCGATGAATTACAGGCGGCAGAGTGCGGCCTATGAAGTAGAGGTGGCAGAGTGCGGGCTATGAAGTAGAGGCGGTGGAGTGCAGCCTATGAAGTAGAGGCGGCGGAGAGGTGGCGGAGTGCAGAGTAGGAAGTAGTGGCGGCAGAGTGCGGCCTATGAAGTAGAGACGGCGGAGTGGGCCTATAAACTAGAGGTGGCAGAGTGCGGCCTATGAAGTAGAGGCGGCAGAGTGCGGCCTATGAAGTACAGGCGGCAGAGTGCGGCCTATGAAGTAGAGTTGACAGAGTGCTGGCTATGAAGTAGAGGCGGTGGAATGCAGCCTATGAAGGAGAGGCAGAGGAGAGGTGGCAGAGTGCAGTGTAGGAAGTAGAGGTGGCAGAGTGCGGCCTATTAAGTAGAGGCGGCGGAGTGCGACCTATGAAGTAGAGGTGGCAGAATGCAGCCTATGAAGTAGAGGTGGTGGAGTGCGACCTATGAATTAGAGGTGGCAGATTGCAGCCTATGAAGTAGAGGTGGCGGAGTGCGACCTATGAAGTGGAGGTGGCAGAGTGCAGCCTATGAAGTGGAGGCAGCGGAGTGCTGCGGAGTGTGGCCTATGAAGTTGAAGCAGTGGAGTGCGGCCTATGAATTAGAGGCGGTGGAATGAAGCGTATGAAGTAGATGTGGTGGAGTGCGGCCTATGAAGTAGAGGCGGCGGAGTGCAGCCCATGAAGTAGAGGCAGCGGAGTGCAGTCTATGAAGTAGAGGTGGCAGAGCGCAGCCTGGAGTGCAGCCTATGAAGTAGAGGTGGCAGAGTGCAGCCTATGAAGTAGAGGGGGTGGAGTGCAGCCTGTGAAGTGGAGGCGGTGGAGTGCAGCCTATGAAGTGGAGGCGGCGGAGTGCTGCCTATGAAGTGGAGGCGGCGGAGTGCTGCTTATGAAGTAGAGGCGGCGGAGTGCAGCTAATGAATTAGAAGTGGCAGAGGGCAGCTTATGAAGTAGAGGCAGTGGAGTGCGGCCTATGAAGTAGAGGCATTGGAATGCAGCCTATAAAGTAGGGGCGGTGGAATGCAGCCAATGAAGTAGAGGCGGCGGAGTGCGGCCTATCACGTAGAGGCGGCAGATTGCAGCCTATTAAATAGAGGCGGCGAAGTGCAGCCTATGAAGTAGAGGCGGCAGAGTGTGGCCTATGAAGTAGAGGTGGTGGAGTACAGCCTATGAAGCAGAGGGGGCAGATTGCAGCCTATGAAGTATATGCGGTGGAGTGCAGTCTATGAAGTAGAAGAGGCGGAGTGCAGCTTATGAAGTAGAGGCGGCGGAGTGCAGTCTATGAAGTAGAGGCTGCAGAGTGCAGCCTGGAGCGCAGCCTATGAAGTAGAGACAGCGGAGTGCAGCATACAAAGTAGAGGCGGCGGGTTGCAGCCTATGAAGTAGAGGCAGCGGAGTGCAGTCTATGAAGTAGAGGCGGCAGAGTGCAGCCTGGAGTGCAGCCTATGAAGTAGAGGTGGCGGAGCGCAGCCTATGAAGTAGAGGCAGCAGATTGAGGCCTATGAAATAGAGGCGACGGAGTGCAGCCTATGAAGTAGAGGCGGCAGAATGCGGCCTATAAAGTAGAGGCGGTGGAATGCAGCGTATGAAGTAGAGGTGGTGGAGTGCGGCCTATGAAGTAGAGATGGCAGATTGCAGCCTATGAAGTAGAGGCGGCGGAGTGCAGTCTATGAAGTAGTAGAGGCGGAGTGCAGCCTATGAAGTAGATGCAGCGGAGTGCAGTCTATGAAGTAGAAGCGGTGGAGTGCAGCCTATGAAGTAGAGGCGGCGGAGTGTAGCTAATGAAGTAGAAGCGGCAGAGTGCAGCTTATGAAGTGGAGGCGGCTGGGTGCGGCCTATGAAGTAGAGGCATTGGAATGCAGCCTATGAAGTAGGGGCGGTGGAATGCAGCCTATGAAGTAGAGGTGGCGGAGTGCGGCCTACGAAATAGAGGCGGCGGAGTGCAGCCTACGAAGTAGAGGCGGCAGAGTGTTTCCTATGAAGTAGAGGTGGCGGAGTGTGGCCTATGAAGTAGAGGCGGCGGAGTGTAGCTAATGAAGTAGAAGCGGCGGAGTGTAGCTTATGAAGTAGAGGCGGTGGATTGCGGCCTATGAAGTAGAGGCATTGGAATGCAGCCTATGAAGTAGGGGCGGTTGAATGCCTATGAAGTAGAGGCGGCAGAGTGTGGCCTATGAAGTAGAGGCGGCTGATAGCGGCATATGAAATAGAGGCGGCAGAGTGCAGCCTATGAAGTAGAGGCGACAGAATGCAGCTTATGAAATAGAGGCGACGGAGTGTAGCCTATGAAGTGGGGCGGCAGAGTGTGGCCTATGAAGTAGAGGCGGCAGAGTGCGGCCTATGAAGTACAGGCGGCAGAGTGCGGCCTATGAAGTAGAGGCGGCAGAGTGCGGCCTATGAAGTACAGGCAGCGGAGTGCGGCCTATGAAGTAGAGGTGACAGAGTGCGGGCTATGAAGTAGAGGCGGTGGAATGCAGCCTATGAAGTAGAGGCAGCGGAGAGGTGGGGGAGTACAGTGTAGGAAGTAGAGGTGGCAGAGTGCGGCCTATGAAGTAGAGACGGCGGAGTGTGGCCTATGAAGTAGAGGCAGCGGAGCCCAGCCTATGAAGTAAAGGCAGCAGAGAGGTGGCGGAGTGCAGCGTACGAAGTAGAGGTGGCGGAGTGCGACCTATGAAGTGGAGGCGGTGGAGTGCGGCCTATGAAGTAGAGGCGGCGGAGTGCGTCCTATGAAGTAGAGGCAGTGGAGTGTGGCCTATGAAGTAGAGGCGGCAGAGTGCGGCCTATGAAGTAGAGGCGGTGGAGAGCAGCCTATGAAGTGAAGGTGGTAGAGTGCAGCCTATGAAGTGGAGGCAGCAGACTGCTGCAGAGTGCGGCTTATGAAGTAGAGGCGGTGGAGTGCGGCCTATGAAGTAGATGCGGCAGAATGCAGCGTATGAAGTAGAGGTGGTGGAGTGCGGCCTATGAAGTAGAGGCGGCAGATTGCAGCCTATGAAGTAGAGGCGGCGGTGTGCAGTCTATGAAGTAGAAGAGGCGCAGTGCAGATTATGAAGTAGAGGCGGCGGAGTGCAGTCTATGAAGAAGAGGCGGCGGAGTGCATCCTGGAGTGCAGCCTATGAAGTAGAGGCAGCGGAGTGCAGCCTATGAAGTACAAGCAGAGGAGTGCGGCCTATGAAGTAGAGGTGGCAGAGTGAAGCCAATTATGTGGAGGCGGCGAAGTGCAGTCTATGAAGTGGAGGCGGTGGAGTGCAGCCTATAAAGTAGAGGTGGCGAAGTGCGGCCTATGAAGTAGAGGCGGCAGAATGTAGCCAATGAAGTAGAGGTGGTGGAGTGTGGCCTATGAAGTAGAGGTGGCAGATTGTGGCCTATGAAGTAGAAGTGGCAGATTGTGGCCTATGAAGTAGAGGCGGCGGAGTGCAGCCTATGAAGTAGAGGCAGCGGAGTGCAGTCTATGAAGTAGAGGCGGCAGAGTGCAGCCTGGAGTGCAGCCTATGAAGTAGAGGTGGCAGAGCGCAGCCTATTAAGTAGAGGCAGCGGAGTGCAGCCTGTGAAGTGGAGGCGGCGGAGTGCAGCCTATGAAGTGGAGGCAGCGGAGTACAGCAGAGTGAGGCCTATGAAGTAGAGGCGGCGGAATGCAGCCTATGAAGTAGAGGTGGTGGAGTGCGGCCTATGAAGTAGAGGTGGCAGATTGTGGAATTTGAAGTAGAGGTGGCAGATTGCGACCTACGAAGTAGAGGCTGCGGAGTGCAGCCTATGAAGTAGAGGCAGCGGAGTTCAGTCTATGAAGTAGAGATGGCAGAGTGCAGCCTGGAGTGCAGCCTATGAAGTAGAGGTGGCGGAGCGCAGCGTATGAAGTACAGGCACTGGATTGCGTCCTATGAAATAGAGGCGACGGAGTGCAGCTTATGAAGTAGAGGTGGCAGAGTGCGGCCTATGAAGTACAGGCGGCGGAGTGCGGCCTATGAAGTAGATGTGGCAGAGTGTGGGCTCTGAAGTAGAGGCGGTGGAGTGCAGCCTATGAAGTAGAGGTGGCGGAGAGGTGGCAGAGTGCAGTGCAGGAAGTAGAGGCGGCAGAGGGCGGTTAATGAAGTAGAGATAGCAGAGTGTGGCCTAAGAAGTAGAGGCGGTGGAGTGCGGCCTATGAAGTAGAGGCGGCGGAGTACAGTCTATGAAGTAGAGGCGGCAGAGTGCAGCCTGGGGTGCAGCCTATGAAGTACAGGTGGCAGAATGCGGCCTATGAAGTTGAGGCGGCATAATGCGGCGTATGAAGTAGGGGTGGTGGAGTGCAGCCTATGAAGTAGAGGCGGCAGATTGCAGCCTATGAAGTAGAGGCAGCGGAATGCAGTCTATGAAGTAGTAGAGACGGAGTGCAGCCTATGATGTAGAGGCAGTGGAGTGCAGTCTATGAAGTAGAAGAGGCGAAGTGCAGCCTATGAAGTAGAGGCGGCGGAGTGCTGCTTATGAAGTAGATGCTGCAGAGTGCAGCCTATGAAGTGGAGTAGGCGGAGTGCAGCCTATGAAGTAGAGGCGGTGGAGTGTAGCTAATGAAGTAGAAGCGGCGGAGTGCAGCTTATGAAGTAGAGGCGGTAGAGTGCAGCCTATGAAGTAGAGGCATTGGAATACAGCCTATGAAGTAGGGGCAGTGGAATGCAGCCTATGAAGTAGAAGCGGTGGAGTGCAGCCTATGAAGTAGAGGCGGTGGAGTGCAGCCTATGAAGTGGAGGAGCAGGAGTACAGCCTATGATGTGGAGGCGGCGGAGTGCAGCCTATGAAGTAGAGGTGGCAGATTGCAGCCTATGAAATAGAGGCGACGGAGTGCAGCCTATGAATTAGAGGTGGCAGAGTGTGGCCTATGAAGTAGAGGCGGCAGAGTGCGGCCTATGAAGTACAGGTGGCAGAGTGCGGCTTATGAAGTAGAGGTGGCAGAGTGCGGGCTATAAAGTAGAGGCGGTGGAGTGCAGCCTATGAAATAGAGGCGGCGGAGAGGTGGCAGAGTGCAGAGTAGGAAGTAGAGGCGGCAGAGTGCGGCCTATAAAGTAGAGACGGCGGAGTGCGGCCTATGAAGTAGAGACGGCGGAGTGCGGCCTATGAAGTAGAGGCGGCAGGGTGCGGCCTATGAAGTAGAGGCGGCGGAGTGCTGCCTATGAAGTAGAGGCGGCGGAGTGCAGCCTATGAAGTAGAGGCGGCGGAGTGTAGCTAATGAAGTAGAAGTGGCAGAGTCCAGCTTATGAAGTAGAGGTGGTGGAGTGCGGCCTATGAAATAGAGGCGTTGGAATGCACTCAATGAAGTAGAGGCAGTGGAATGCAGCCTATGAAGTAGAGGCGGCGGACTGCAGCCTATGAAGTAGAGGTGGCGGAGTGCGGCCTATGAAGTGGAGGTGGTGGAGTGCAGCCTATGTAGTGGAGGCGGCAGAGTGCGGCCTATGAAGTAGAGACGGCAGATTGCAGCCTATGAAATAGAGGCTACAGAGGGCAGCCTATGAATTAGAGGCGGCAGAGTGCGGCCTATGAAGTACAGGCGGCAGAGTGCGGCCTATGAAGTAGAGGTGGCAGTGTGCGGGCTACGAAGTAGAGGCGGTGGAGTGCAGCCTATGAAGTAGAGGCGACGGAGAGGTGGCGGAGTGCAGAGTAGGAAGTAGAGGCGGCAGAGTGCGGCCTATGAAGTAGAGGTGGCAGAGTGCGTCCTATGAAGTAGAGGCGGTGGAGTACAGTCTATGAAGTAGAGATAGCAGAGTGTGGCCTAAGAAGTAGCGGCGGCGGAGTGCGGCCTATGAAGTAGAGGCGGCAGAGAGATGGTGGAGTGCAGTGTAGGAAGTAGAGGCGGAAGAGTGCGGCCAATGAAGTAGAGACGGCAGAGTGCGGCCTATGAAGTAGAGGCGGCGGAGTGCGGGCTATGAAGTAGAGGCGGCAGAATGCAGCCTATGAAGTAGAGGTGGCAGAGTGCGTCCTATGAAGTAGAGGCGGTGGAGTACAGTCTATAAAGTAGAGGCGGCAGAGTGCAGCCTGGAGTGCAGCCTATGCAGTACAGGTGGCAGAATGCGGCCTATGAAGTAGAGGCGGCAGAATGCGGCGTATAAAGTAGAGATGGTGGAGTGCGGCCTATGAAGTAGACGCGGCAGATTACAGCCTATGAAGTAGAGGCGGCGGAATGCAGTCTATGAAGTAGTAGAGACGGAGTGCAGCCAATGAAGTAGCGGCAGTGGAGTGCAGTCTATGAAGTAGAAGAGGCAGAGTGCAGCCTATGAAGTAGAGGCGGCGGAGTGCTGCTTATAAAGTAGATGCTGCGGAGTGCAGCCTATGAAGTGGAGTAGGCGGAGTGCAGCCTATGAAGTGGAGTCGGCGGAGTGCAGCCTATGAAGTAGAGGCGGCAGAGTGCGGCCTATGTAGTACAGGCGGCAGAGTGCGGCCTATGAAGTAGAGGTGGCAGAGTGCGGGCTATGAAGTAGAGGCGATGTAGTGCAGCCTATGAAATAGAGGCGAAGGAGTGCAGCCTATGAATTAGAGGTGGCAGAGTGTGGCCTATGAAGTAGAGGTGGCAGAGTGTGGCCTATGAAGTACAGACGGCAGAGTACGGCATATGAAGTAGAGGCAATGGAGTGCAGCCTATGAAGTAGAGGCGGCGGAGAGGTGGCGGAGTGCAGAGTAGGAAGTAGAGGCGGCAGAGTGTGGCCTATGAAGTAGAGACGGCGGAGTGCGGCCTATGAAGTAGAGGCGGCGGAGTGAGGTCTATGAAGTAGAAGAGGCAGAGTGCAGCCCATGAAGTAGAGGTGGCGGAGTGCTGCTTATGAAGTAGAGGCGGCGGAGTGCAGCCTATAAAGTGGAGTCGGCGGAGTGCAGCCTATGAAGTAGAGGCGGCGGAGTGTAGCTAATGAAGTAGAAGCAGCGGAGTACAGCTTATGAAGTAGAGGCGGTGGAGTGCGGCCTATGAAGTAGAGGCGTTGGAATACAGCCTATGAAGTAGGGGCAGTGAAATGCATCCTATTAAGTAGAGGCGGCGGAGTGCAGCCTATGAATTGGAGGTGGCGGAGTGCAGCCTATGAAGTGGAGGTGGTGGAGTGCGGCCTATGAAGTAGAGGCGGCAGATTGCAGCCTATGAAGTAGAGGCGGCGGAGTGCTGCTTATGAAGTAGATGCTGCGGAGTGCAGCCTATGAAGTGGAGTAGGCGGAGTGCAGCCTATGAAGTGGAGTCGGCGGAGTGCAGCCTATGAAGTGGAGTAGGCGGAGTGCGACCTATGAAGTGGAGGCGGTGGAGTGCGGCCTATGAGGTAGAGGCGGCGGAGTGCGTCCTATGAAGTAGAGGCGGTGGAGTGCAGCCTATGAAGTAGAGGCGGCAGAGTGCGGCCTATGAAGTAGAGGTGGCAGAGTACAGCCTATGAAGTGGAGGCAGCGGAGTGCTGCGGAGTGCTGCGGAGTGTGGCCTATGAAGTAGAGGCGGTGGAGTGCGGCCTATGAAGTAGAGGCGGTGGAATGCAGCGTATGAAGTAGAGGTGGTGTAGTGCGGCCTTTGAAGTAGAGGCGGCGGAGTGCAGCCTATGAAGTAGAGGCAGCGGAGTGCAGTCTATGAAGTAGAGGCGGCAGAGTGCAGCCTGGAGTGCAGCCTACAAAGTAGAGGTGGCGGAGCGCAGCCTATGAAGTAGAGGCGGTGGAGTGCAGCCTGTGAAGTGGAGGCGGCAGAGTGCAGCGTACGAAGTAGAGGCGGCGGAGTGCGGCATATGAAGTACAGGCGGAGGAGTGCAGCCTATGAAGTAGAGGTGGCAGAGTACAGCCAATTAAGTGGAGGCGGCGAAGTGCAGTCTATGAAGTGGAGGCAGCAGAGTGCAGCCTATGAAGTGGAGGTGGCGGAGTGCAGCCTATGAAATCGAGGCGGCGGAGTGCAGCCTATGAAGTGGAGGCAGCGGAGTACAGCAGAGTGAGGCCTATGAAGTAGAGGCGGCGGAGTGCAGCCTATGAAGTAGAGGTGGCAGAGCGCAGCCTATGAAGTAGAGGCGGCGGAGTGCGGCCTATGAAGTAGAGATGGCGGAGTGTGGCCTATGAAGTGTAGGCGGCGGAGTGCGGCCAATGAAGTGGAGGTGGCAGATTGCGCCCTATGAAATAGAGGCAGCGGAGTGCAGCGATGAAGTAGTGGTGGCAGAGTACGGCTTATGAAGTAGAGTCGGCGGAGTGCGGCCTATGAAGTAGAGGCAGCGGAGTGTAACTAATGAAGTAGAAGCGGCAGAGTGTAGCTTATGAAGTAGAGGCGGTGGAGTGCGGCCTATGAAGTAGAGGCATTGGAATGCAGCCTATGAAGTAGGGGCGGTGGAATGCAGCCTATGAAGTAGAGGCGGCGCAGTGCGGCCTATTAAGTAGAGGCGGCAGATTGCGACCTATGAATTAGAGGCGGCGGAGTGCAGCCTATGAAGTAGAGGCGGCAGATTGCAGCCTATGAAATAGAGGCGACGGAGTGCAGCCTACGAAGTAGAGGCGGCAGAGTGTGGCCTACGAAGTAGAGGTGGCAGAGTGCAGCCTATGAAGTACAGGCGGCAGAGTGCGGCCTATGAAGTAGAGGTGCAGAGTGCGTGCTATGAAGTCGAGGCGGTGGAGTGTGGCCTATGAAGTAGAGGCGGCAGAGTGCGGCCTCTGAAGTAGAGGTGGCAGAGTGCAGCCTATTAGGTGGAGGCAGCGGAGTGCTGCGGAGTGCTGCGGAGTGTGGCCTATTTAGTAGAGGCGGTGGAGTGCGGCCTATGAAGTAGAGGCAGTGGAATGCAGCGTATGAAGTAGAGGTGGTGGAGTGCGGCCTATGAAGTAGAGGCAGCGGAGAGCAGCCTATGAAGTAGAGGCAGCGGAGTGCAGTCTATGAAGTTGAGGCGGCAGAGTGCAGCCTGGAGTGCAGCCTACAAAGTAGAGGTGGCGGAGCGCAGCCTATGAAGTAGAGACGGCGGAGTGTGGCCTATGAAGTAGAGGCAGCGGACACCAGCCTATGAAGTAAAGGCAGCGGAGAGGTGGCAGAGTGCAGCGTACGAAGTAGAGGTGGCGGAGTGCGACCTATGAAGTGGAGGCGGTGGAGTGCGGCCTATGAAGTAGAGGCGGCAGAGTGCGGCCTATGAAGTAGAGGCAGTGGAGTGCAGCCTATGAAGTGGAGGTGGCAGAGTGCAGCCTATGAAGTGGAGGCAGCGGAGTGCTGCGGAGTGCTGCAGAGTGTGGCCTATGAAGTAGAGGCGGTGGAGTGCGGCCTATGAAGTAGAGGCGGTGGAATGCAGCATATGAAGTAGAGGCGGTGGAGTGCTGCTTATGAAGTAGATGCTGCGGAGTGCAGCCTATGAAGTGGAGTAGGCGGAGTGCAGCCTATGAAGTGGAGTCGGCGGAGTGCAGCCTATGAAGTAGAGGCGGCGGAGTGTAGCTAATGAAGTAGAAGTGGCGGAGTGCAGCTTATGAAGTAGAGGCGGTGGAGTGCGGCCTATGAAGTAGAGGCGTTGGAATACAGACTATGAAGTAGGGGCAGTGGAATGCAGCCTATGAAGTAGAGGTGGCAGAGTGCGGCCTATGAAGTAGAGGCGGTGGAGTGCAGCCTATGAAGTGGAGGTGGCGGTGTGCAGCCTATGAAGTGGAGGCGGCGGAGTGTGGCCTATGAAGTAGAGGCGGCAGATTTTAGCCTATGAAATAGAGGCGACGGAGTGCAGCCTATGAATTAGAGGCGGCAGAGTGTGGCCTATGAAGTAGAGGCGGCAGCGTGCGGCCTATGAAGTACAGGCGGCAGAGTGCGGCCTATGAAGTAGAGGTGGCAGAGTGCGGGCTATGAAGTAGAGGTGGTGGAGTGAAGCCTATGAAATAGAGGCGACGGAGTGCAGCCTATGAATTAGAGGCGGCAGAGTGTGGCCTATGAAGTAGATGTGGCAGAGTGCGGCCTATGAAGTACAGACGGCAGAGTGCGGCATATGAAGTAGAGGTGGCAGAGTGCGGGCTATGAAGTAGAGGCGGTGGAGTGCAGCCTATGAAGTAGAGGTGGCGGAGAGGTGGCAGAGTGAGGAGTGGGAAGTAGAGGTGGCAGAGTGCGGCCTATGAAGTAGAGACGGCAGAGTGCAGCCTATGAAGTAGAGGCGGCGGACTGCAGTCTATGAAGTAGAAGAGGCGGAGTGCAGCCGATGAAGTAGAGGCGGCAGAGTGCTGCTTATGAAGTAGAGGCGGCGGAGTGCAGCCTATAAAGTGGAGTAGGCGGAGTGCAGCCTATGAAGTGGAGTTGGCAGAGTGCAGCCTATGAAGTAGAGGTGGCGGAGTGTAGCTAATGAAGTAGAAGCGGCGGAGTGCAGCTTATGAAGTAGAGGCGGTGGAGTGTGGCCTATGAAGTAGAGGCGTTGGAATGCAGCCTATGAAGTAGGGGCAGTGGAATGCAGCCTATGAAGTAGAGGCGGCGGAGTGCGGCCTATGAAGTAGATGCGGCGGAGTGCGGCCTATGAAGTGGAGGCGGCGGAGTGCAGCCTATGAAGTGGAGGCGGCGGAGTGTAGCTTATGAAGTAGAGGCGGTGGATTGCGGCCTATGAAGTAGAGGCATTGGAATGCAGCCTATGAAGTAGGGGCGGTTGAATGCCTATGAAGTAGAGGCGGCAGAGTGTGGCCTATGAAGTAGAGGCGGCTGATAGCGGCATATGAAATAGAGGCGGCAGAGTGCAGCCTATGAAGTAGAGGCGACAGAATGCAGCTTATGAAATAGAGGCGACGGAGTGTAGCCTATGAAGTGGGGCGGCAGAGTGTGGCCTATGAAGTAGAGGCGGCAGAGTGCGGCCTATGAAGTACAGGCGGCAGAGTGCGGCCTATGAAGTAGAGGCGGCAGAGTGCGGCCTATGAAGTACAGGCAGCGGAGTGCGGCCTATGAAGTAGAGGTGACAGAGTGCGGGCTATGAAGTAGAGGCGGTGGAATGCAGCCTATGAAGTAGAGGCAGCGGAGAGGTGGGGGAGTACAGTGTAGGAAGTAGAGGTGGCAGAGTGCGGCCTATGAAGTAGAGACGGCGGAGTGTGGCCTATGAAGTAGAGGCAGCGGAGCCCAGCCTATGAAGTAAAGGCAGCAGAGAGGTGGCGGAGTGCAGCGTACGAAGTAGAGGTGGCGGAGTGCGACCTATGAAGTGGAGGCGGTGGAGTGCGGCCTATGAAGTAGAGGCGGCGGAGTGCGTCCTATGAAGTAGAGGCAGTGGAGTGTGGCCTATGAAGTAGAGGCGGCAGAGTGCGGCCTATGAAGTAGAGGCGGTGGAGAGCAGCCTATGAAGTGAAGGTGGTAGAGTGCAGCCTATGAAGTGGAGGCAGCAGACTGCTGCAGAGTGCGGCTTATGAAGTAGAGGCGGTGGAGTGCGGCCTATGAAGTAGATGCGGCAGAATGCAGCGTATGAAGTAGAGGTGGTGGAGTGCGGCCTATGAAGTAGAGGCGGCAGATTGCAGCCTATGAAGTAGAGGCGGCGGTGTGCAGTCTATGAAGTAGAAGAGGCGCAGTGCAGATTATGAAGTAGAGGCGGCGGAGTGCAGTCTATGAAGAAGAGGCGGCGGAGTGCATCCTGGAGTGCAGCCTATGAAGTAGAGACAGCGGAGTGCAGCCTATGAAGTACAAGCAGAGGAGTGCGGCCTATGAAGTAGAGGTGGCAGAGTGAAGCCAATTATGTGGAGGCGGCGAAGTGCAGTCTATGAAGTGGAGGCGGTGGAGTGCAGCCTATAAAGTAGAGGTGGCGAAGTGCGGCCTATGAAGTAGAGGCGGCAGAATGTAGCCAATGAAGTAGAGGTGGTGGAGTGTGGCCTATGAAGTAGAGGTGGCAGATTGTGGCCTATGAAGTAGAAGTGGCAGATTGTGGCCTATGAAGTAGAGGCGGCGGAGTGCAGCCTATGAAGTAGAGGCAGCGGAGTGCAGTCTATGAAGTAGAGGCGGCAGAGTGCAGCCTGGAGTGCAGCCTATGAAGTAGAGGTGGCAGAGCGCAGCCTATTAAGTAGAGGCAGCGGAGTGCAGCCTGTGAAGTGGAGGCGGCGGAGTGCAGCCTATGAAGTGGAGGCAGCGGAGTACAGCAGAGTGAGGCCTATGAAGTAGAGGCGGCGGAATGCAGCCTATGAAGTAGAGGTGGTGGAGTGCGGCCTATGAAGTAGAGGTGGCAGATTGTGGAATTTGAAGTAGAGGTGGCAGATTGCGACCTACGAAGTAGAGGCTGCGGAGTGCAGCCTATGAAGTAGAGGCAGCGGAGTTCAGTCTATGAAGTAGAGATGGCAGAGTGCAGCCTGGAGTGCAGCCTATGAAGTAGAGGTGGCGGAGCGCAGCGTATGAAGTACAGGCACTGGATTGCGTCCTATGAAATAGAGGCGACGGAGTGCAGCTTATGAAGTAGAGGTGGCAGAGTGCGGCCTATGAAGTACAGGCGGCGGAGTGCGGCCTATGAAGTAGATGTGGCAGAGTGTGGGCTCTGAAGTAGAGGCGGTGGAGTGCAGCCTATGAAGTAGAGGTGGCGGAGAGGTGGCAGAGTGCAGTGCAGGAAGTAGAGGCAGCAGAGGGCGGCTAATGAAGTAGAGATAGCAGAGTGTGGCCTAAGAAGTAGAGGCGGTGGAGTGCGGCCTATGAAGTAGAGGCGGCGGAGTACAGTCTATGAAGTAGAGGCGGCAGAGTGCAGCCTGGGGTGCAGCCTATGAAGTACAGGTGGCAGAATGCGGCCTATGAAGTTGAGGCGGCATAATGCGGCGTATGAAGTAGGGGTGGTGGAGTGCAGCCTATGAAGTAGAGGCGGCAGATTGCAGCCTATGAAGTAGAGGCAGCGGAATGCAGTCTATGAAGTAGTAGAGACGGAGTGCAGCCTATGATGTAGAGGCAGTGGAGTGCAGTCTATGAAGTAGAAGAGGCGAAGTGCAGCCTATGAAGTAGAGGCGGCGGAGTGCTGCTTATGAAGTAGATGCTGCAGAGTGCAGCCTATGAAGTGGAGTAGGCGGAGTGCAGCCTATGAAGTAGAGGCGGTGGAGTGTAGCTAATGAAGTAGAAGCGGCGGAGTGCAGCTTATGAAGTAGAGGCGGTAGAGTGCAGCCTATGAAGTAGAGGCATTGGAATACAGCCTATGAAGTAGGGGCAGTGGAATGCAGCCTATGAAGTAGAAGCGGTGGAGTGCAGCCTATGAAGTAGAGGCGGTGGAGTGCAGCCTATGAAGTGGAGGAGCAGGAGTACAGCCTATGATGTGGAGGCGGCGGAGTGCAGCCTATGAAGTAGAGGTGGCAGATTGCAGCCTATGAAATAGAGGCGACGGAGTGCAGCCTATGAATTAGAGGTGGCAGAGTGTGGCCTATGAAGTAGAGGCGGCAGAGTGCGGCCTATGAAGTACAGGTGGCAGAGTGCGGCTTATGAAGTAGAGGTGGCAGAGTGCGGGCTATAAAGTAGAGGCGGTGGAGTGCAGCCTATGAAATAGAGGCGGCGGAGAGGTGGCAGAGTGCAGAGTAGGAAGTAGAGGCGGCAGAGTGCGGCCTATAAAGTAGAGACGGCGGAGTGCGGCCTATGAAGTAGAGACGGCGGAGTGCGGCCTATGAAGTAGAGGCGGCAGAGTGCGGCCTATGAAGTAGAGGCGGCGGAGTGCTGCCTATGAAGTAGAGGCGGCGGAGTGCAGCCTATGAAGTAGAGGCGGCGGAGTGTAGCTAATGAAGTAGAAGTGGCAGAGTCCAGCTTATGAAGTAGAGGTGGTGGAGTGCGGCCTATGAAATAGAGGCGTTGGAATGCACTCAATGAAGTAGAGGCAGTGGAATGCAGCCTATGAAGTAGAGGCGGCGGACTGCAGCCTATGAAGTAGAGGTGGCGGAGTGCGGCCTATGAAGTGGAGGTGGTGGAGTGCAGCCTATGTAGTGGAGGCGGCAGAGTGCGGCCTATGAAGTAGAGACGGCAGATTGCAGCCTATGAAATAGAGGCTACAGAGGGCAGCCTATGAATTAGAGGCGGCAGAGTGCGGCCTATGAAGTACAGGCGGCAGAGTGCGGCCTATGAAGTAGAGGTGGCAGTGTGCGGGCTACGAAGTAGAGGCGGTGGAGTGCAGCCTATGAAGTAGAGGCGACGGAGAGGTGGCGGAGTGCAGAGTAGGAAGTAGAGGCGGCAGAGTGCGGCCTATGAAGTAGAGGTGGCAGAGTGCGTCCTATGAAGTAGAGGCGGTGGAGTACAGTCTATGAAGTAGAGATAGCAGAGTGTGGCCTAAGAAGTAGCGGCGGCGGAGTGCGGCCTATGAAGTAGAGGCGGCAGAGAGATGGTGGAGTGCAGTGTAGGAAGTAGAGGCGGAAGAGTGCGGCCAATGAAGTAGAGACGGCAGAGTGCGGCCTATGAAGTAGAGGCGGCGGAGTGCGGGCTATGAAGTAGAGGCGGCAGAATGCAGCCTATGAAGTAGAGGTGGCAGAGTGCGTCCTATGAAGTAGAGGCGGTGGAGTACAGTCTATAAAGTAGAGGCGGCAGAGTGCAGCCTGGAGTGCAGCCTATGCAGTACAGGTGGCAGAATGCGGCCTATGAAGTAGAGGCGGCAGAATGCGGCGTATAAAGTAGAGATGGTGGAGTGCGGCCTATGAAGTAGACGTGGCAGATTACAGCCTATGAAGTAGAGGCGGCGGAATGCAGTCTATGAAGTAGTAGAGACGGAGTGCAGCCAATGAAGTAGCGGCAGTGGAGTGCAGTCTATGAAGTAGAAGAGGCAGAGTGCAGCCTATGAAGTAGAGGCGGCGGAGTGCTGCTTATAAAGTAGATGCTGCGGAGTGCAGCCTATGAAGTGGAGTAGGCGGAGTGCAGCCTATGAAGTGGAGTCGGCGGAGTGCAGCCTATGAAGTAGAGGCGGCAGAGTGCGGCCTATGAAGTACAGGCGGCAGAGTGCGGCCTATGAAGTAGAGGTGGCAGAGTGCGGGCTATGAAGTAGAGGCGATGTAGTGCAGCCTATGAAATAGAGGCGAAGGAGTGCAGCCTATGAATTAGAGGTGGCAGAGTGTGGCCTATGAAGTAGAGGTGGCAGAGTGTGGCCTATGAAGTACAGACGGCAGAGTACGGCATATGAAGTAGAGGCAATGGAGTGCAGCCTATGAAGTAGAGGCGGCGGAGAGGTGGCGGAGTGCAGAGTAGGAAGTAGAGGCGGCAGAGTGTGGCCTATGAAGTAGAGACGGCGGAGTGCGGCCTATGAAGTAGAGGCGGCGGAGTGAGGTCTATGAAGTAGAAGAGGCAGAGTGCAGCCCATGAAGTAGAGGTGGCGGAGTGCTGCTTATGAAGTAGAGGCGGCGGAGTGCAGCCTATAAAGTGGAGTCGGCGGAGTGCAGCCTATGAAGTAGAGGCGGCGGAGTGTAGCTAATGAAGTAGAAGCAGCGGAGTACAGCTTATGAAGTAGAGGCGGTGGAGTGCGGCCTATGAAGTAGAGGCGTTGGAATACAGCCTATGAAGTAGGGGCAGTGAAATGCATCCTATTAAGTAGAGGCGGCGGAGTGCAGCCTATGAATTGGAGGTGGCGGAGTGCAGCCTATGAAGTGGAGGTGGTGGAGTGCGGCCTATGAAGTAGAGGCGGCAGATTGCAGCCTATGAAGTAGAGGCGGCGGAGTGCTGCTTATGAAGTAGATGCTGCGGAGTGCAGCCTATGAAGTGGAGTAGGCGGAGTGCAGCCTATGAAGTGGAGTCGGCGGAGTGCAGCCTATGAAGTGGAGTAGGCGGAGTGCGACCTATGAAGTGGAGGCGGTGGAGTGCGGCCTATGAGGTAGAGGCGGCGGAGTGCGTCCTATGAAGTAGAGGCGGTGGAGTGCAGCCTATGAAGTAGAGGCGGCAGAGTGCGGCCTATGAAGTAGAGGTGGCAGAGTACAGCCTATGAAGTGGAGGCAGCGGAGTGCTGCGGAGTGCTGCGGAGTGTGGCCTATGAAGTAGAGGCGGTGGAGTGCGGCCTATGAAGTAGAGGCGGTGGAATGCAGCGTATGAAGTAGAGGTGGTGTAGTGCGGCCTTTGAAGTAGAGGCGGCGGAGTGCAGCCTATGAAGTAGAGGCAGCGGAGTGCAGTCTATGAAGTAGAGGCGGCAGAGTGCAGCCTGGAGTGCAGCCTACAAAGTAGAGGTGGCGGAGCGCAGCCTATGAAGTAGAGGCGGTGGAGTGCAGCCTGTGAAGTGGAGGCGGCAGAGTGCAGCGTACGAAGTAGAGGCGGCGGAGTGCGGCATATGAAGTACAGGCGGAGGAGTGCAGCCTATGAAGTAGAGGTGGCAGAGTACAGCCAATTAAGTGGAGGCGGCGAAGTGCAGTCTATGAAGTGGAGGCAGCAGAGTGCAGCCTATGAAGTGGAGGTGGCGGAGTGCAGCCTATGAAATCGAGGCGGCGGAGTGCAGCCTATGAAGTGGAGGCAGCGGAGTACAGCAGAGTGAGGCCTATGAAGTAGAGGCGGCGGAGTGCAGCCTATGAAGTAGAGGTGGCGGAGCGCAGCCTATGAAGTAGAGGCGGCGGAGTGCGGCCTATGAAGTAGAGATGGCGGAGTGTGGCCTATGAAGTGTAGGCGGCGGAGTGCGGCCAATGAAGTGGAGGTGGCAGATTGCGCCCTATGAAATAGAGGCAGCGGAGTGCAGCGATGAAGTAGTGGTGGCAGAGTACGGCTTATGAAGTAGAGTCGGCGGAGTGCGGCCTATGAAGTAGAGGCAGCGGAGTGTAACTAATGAAGTAGAAGCGGCAGAGTGTAGCTTATGAAGTAGAGGCGGTGGAGTGCGGCCTATGAAGTAGAGGCATTGGAATGCAGCCTATGAAGTAGGGGCGGTGGAATGCAGCCTATGAAGTAGAGGCGGCGCAGTGCGGCCTATTAAGTAGAGGCGGCAGATTGCGACCTATGAATTAGAGGCGGCGGAGTGCAGCCTATGAAGTAGAGGCGGCAGATTGCAGCCTATGAAATAGAGGCGACGGAGTGCAGCCTACGAAGTAGAGGCGGCAGAGTGTGGCCTACGAAGTAGAGGTGGCAGAGTGCAGCCTATGAAGTACAGGCGGCAGAGTGCGGCCTATGAAGTAGAGGTGCAGAGTGCGTGCTATGAAGTCGAGGCGGTGGAGTGTGGCCTATGAAGTAGAGGCGGCAGAGTGCGGCCTCTGAAGTAGAGGTGGCAGAGTGCAGCCTATTAGGTGGAGGCAGCGGAGTGCTGCGGAGTGCTGCGGAGTGTGGCCTATTTAGTAGAGGCGGTGGAGTGCGGCCTATGAAGTAGAGGCAGTGGAATGCAGCGTATGAAGTAGAGGTGGTGGAGTGCGGCCTATGAAGTAGAGGCAGCGGAGAGCAGCCTATGAAGTAGAGGCAGCGGAGTGCAGTCTATGAAGTTGAGGCGGCAGAGTGCAGCCTGGAGTGCAGCCTACAAAGTAGAGGTGGCGGAGCGCAGCCTATGAAGTAGAGACGGCGGAGTGTGGCCTATGAAGTAGAGGCAGCGGACACCAGCCTATGAAGTAAAGGCAGCGGAGAGGTGGCAGAGTGCAGCGTACGAAGTAGAGGTGGCGGAGTGCGACCTATGAAGTGGAGGCGGTGGAGTGCGGCCTATGAAGTAGAGGCGGCAGAGTGCGGCCTATGAAGTAGAGGCAGTGGAGTGCAGCCTATGAAGTGGAGGTGGCAGAGTGCAGCCTATGAAGTGGAGGCAGCGGAGTGCTGCGGAGTGCTGCAGAGTGTGGCCTATGAAGTAGAGGCGGTGGAGTGCGGCCTATGAAGTAGAGGCGGTGGAATGCAGCATATGAAGTAGAGGCGGTGGAGTGCTGCTTATGAAGTAGATGCTGCGGAGTGCAGCCTATGAAGTGGAGTAGGCGGAGTGCAGCCTATGAAGTGGAGTCGGCGGAGTGCAGCCTATGAAGTAGAGGCGGCGGAGTGTAGCTAATGAAGTAGAAGTGGCGGAGTGCAGCTTATGAAGTAGAGGCGGTGGAGTGCGGCCTATGAAGTAGAGGCGTTGGAATACAGACTATGAAGTAGGGGCAGTGGAATGCAGCCTATGAAGTAGAGGTGGCAGAGTGCGGCCTATGAAGTAGAGGCGGTGGAGTGCAGCCTATGAAGTGGAGGTGGCGGTGTGCAGCCTATGAAGTGGAGGCGGCGGAGTGTGGCCTATGAAGTAGAGGCGGCAGATTTTAGCCTATGAAATAGAGGCGACGGAGTGCAGCCTATGAATTAGAGGCGGCAGAGTGTGGCCTATGAAGTAGAGGCGGCAGCGTGCGGCCTATGAAGTACAGGCGGCAGAGTGCGGCCTATGAAGTAGAGGTGGCAGAGTGCGGGCTATGAAGTAGAGGTGGTGGAGTGAAGCCTATGAAATAGAGGCGACGGAGTGCAGCCTATGAATTAGAGGCGGCAGAGTGTGGCCTATGAAGTAGATGTGGCAGAGTGCGGCCTATGAAGTACAGACGGCAGAGTGCGGCATATGAAGTAGAGGTGGCAGAGTGCGGGCTATGAAGTAGAGGCGGTGGAGTGCAGCCTATGAAGTAGAGGTGGCGGAGAGGTGGCAGAGTGAGGAGTGGGAAGTAGAGGTGGCAGAGTGCGGCCTATGAAGTAGAGACGGCAGAGTGCAGCCTATGAAGTAGAGGCGGCGGACTGCAGTCTATGAAGTAGAAGAGGCGGAGTGCAGCCGATGAAGTAGAGGCGGCAGAGTGCTGCTTATGAAGTAGAGGCGGCGGAGTGCAGCCTATAAAGTGGAGTAGGCGGAGTGCAGCCTATGAAGTGGAGTTGGCAGAGTGCAGCCTATGAAGTAGAGGTGGCGGAGTGTAGCTAATGAAGTAGAAGCGGCGGAGTGCAGCTTATGAAGTAGAGGCGGTGGAGTGTGGCCTATGAAGTAGAGGCGTTGGAATGCAGCCTATGAAGTAGGGGCAGTGGAATGCAGCCTATGAAGTAGAGGCGGCGGAGTGCGGCCTATGAAGTAGATGCGGCGGAGTGCGGCCTATGAAGTGGAGGCGGCGGAGTGCAGCCTATGAAGTGGAGGCGGCGGAGTGCGGCCTGTGAAGTAGAGGCGGTAGATTGCAGCCTATGAATTAGAGGCGGCAGAGTGTGGCCTATGAAGTAGAGGCGGCAGAGTGTGGCCTATGAAGTACAGGCGGCAGAGTGCGGCCTATGAAGTAGAGGTGGCAGAGTGTGGGTTATGAAGTAGAGGTGGTGGAGTGCGGCCTATGAAGTAGAGGTGGCAGAGTGCAGCCTATGAAGTAGAGGCAGCGGAGTGCAGTCTATGAAGTAGAGGCGGCAGAGTGCAGCCTGGAGTGCAGCCTAAGAAGTAGAGGTGGCGGAGTGCAGCCTATGAAGTAGAGGCGGTGGAGTGCAGCCTGTGAAGTGGAGGCGGTGGAGTGCAGCCTATGAAGTGGAGGTGGCGGAGTGCAGCCTATGAAGTGGAGGCGGTGGTGTGCTGCTTATGAACTAGAGGTGGCGGAGTGCAGCCTATGAAGTGGAGTCGGTGAAGTGCACCTATGAAGTGGAGTCGGCAGAGTGCAGCCTATGAAGTAGAGGCGGCGGAGTGTAGCTAATGAAGTAGAAGCGGCAGAGTGCAGCTTATGAAGTAGAGGTGGTGGAGTGCGGCCTATGAAGTAGAGGCGGCAGATTGCGGCCTATGAAATAGAGGCGGCAGAGTGCGGCCTATGAAGTAGAGGCAGTGGAGTACACTCTATGAAGTAGAGGTGGCGGATAGCAGCCTGGAGTGCAGCCTATTAAGTAGAGGCGGCAGAGTGCGGCCTATGAAGTAGAGACAGCGGAGTGCGGCCTATGAAGTAGAGGCAGCGGACACCAGCCTATGAAGTAAAGGCAGCGGAGAGGTGGCAGAGTGCAGCGTACGAAGTAGAGGTGGCGGAGTGCGACCTATGAAGTGGAGGCGGTGGAGTGCGGCCTATGAAGTAGAGGCGGCAGAGTGCGGCCTATGAAGTAGAGGCAGTGGAGTGCAGCCTATGAAGTGGAGGTGGCAGAGTGCAGCCTATGAAGTGGAGGCAGCGGAGTGCTGCGGAGTGCTGCAGAGTGTGGCCTATGAAGTAGAGGCGGTGGAGTGCGGCCTATGAAGTAGAGGCGGTGGAATGCAGCATATGAAGTAGATGTGGTGGAGTGAGGCCTATGAAGTTGAGGCGGCGGAGTGCAGCCTATGAAGTAGAGGCAGCGGAGTGCAGTCTATGAAGTAGAGGCAGCAGAGTGCAGCCTGGAGTGCAGCCTATGACGTAGGGGTGGCGGAGCGCAGCCTATGAAGTAGAGGGGGTGGAGTGCAGCCTGTGAAGTGGAGGTGGCGGAGTGCAGCCTATGAAGTGGAGGCGGTGGAGTGCAGACTATGAAGTGGAGGCAGCGGAGTGCTGCTTATGAAGTAGAGGTGGCGGAGTGCAGCCTATGAAGTGGAGTCGGTGGAGTGCACCTATGAAGTGGAGTCGGCAGAGTGCAGCCTATGAAGTAGAGGCGGCGGAGTGTAGCTAATGAAGTAGAAGCGGCAGAGTGCAGCTTATGAAGTAGAGGCGGTGGAGTGCGGCCTATGAAGTAGAGGCATTGGAATGCAGCCTATGAAGTAGGGGCGGTGGAATGCAGCCTATGAAGTAGAGGCGGCGGAGTGCGGCCTATGAACTAGAGGCAGCAGATTGCGGCCTATGAAATAGAGGCGGCGGAGTACAGCGTATGAAGTAGAGGCGGCAGAGTGTGGCCTATGAAGTAGAGGTGGTGGAGTGCGGCCTATGAAGTAGAGGGGGCAGATTGCAGCCTATGAATTAGAGGCGACGGAGTGCAGTCTATGAAGTAGAAGAGGCGGAGTGCAGCCTATGAAGTAGAGAAGGCAGAGTGCAGTCTATGAAGTAGAGGCTGCAGAGTGCAGCCTGGAGCGCAGCCTATGAAGTGGAGGCGGCGGAGTGCTGCTTATGAAGTAGAGGCGGTGGAGTGCAGCCTATGAAGTGGAGTCAGTGGAGTGCACCTATGAAGTGGAGTCGGCAGAGTGCAGCCTATGAAGTAGAGGCGGCGGAGTGTAGCTAATGAAGTAGAAGCGGCAGAGTGTGGCCTATGAAGTAGAGGCGGTGGAGTGCGGCCTATGAAGTAGAGGCGGTGGAATGCAGCATATGAAGTAGAGGCGGTGGAGTGCTGCTTATGAAGTAGATGCTGCGGAGTGCAGCCTATGAAGTGGAGTAGGCGGAGTGCAGCCTATGAAGTGGAGTCGGCGGAGTGCAGCCTATGAAGTAGAGGCGGCGGAGTGTAGCTAATGAAGTAGAAGTGGCGGAGTGCAGCTTATGAAGTAGAGGCGGTGGAGTGCGGCCTATGAAGTAGAGGCGTTGGAATACAGACTATGAAGTAGGGGCAGTGGAATGCAGCCTATGAAGTAGAGGTGGCAGAGTGCGGCCTATGAAGTAGAGGCGGTGGAGTGCAGCCTATGAAGTGGAGGTGGCGGTGTGCAGCCTATGAAGTGGAGGTGGCGGAGTGTGGCCTATGAAGTAGAGGCGGCAGATTTTAGCCTATGAAATAGAGGCGACGGAGTGCAGCCTATGAATTAGAGGCGGCAGAGTGTGGCCTATGAAGTAGAGGCGGCAGCGTGCGGCCTATGAAGTACAGGCGGCAGAGTGCGGCCTATGAAGTAGAGGTGGCAGAGTGCGGGCTATGAAGTAGAGGTGGTGGAGTGAAGCCTATGAAATAGAGGCGACGGAGTGCAGCCTATGAATTAGAGGCGGCAGAGTGTGGCCTATGAAGTAGATGTGGCAGAGTGCGGCCTATGAAGTACAGACGGCAGAGTGCGGCATATGAAGTAGAGGTGGCAGAGTACGGGCTATGAAGTAGAGGCGGTGGAGTGCAGCCTATGAAGTAGAGGTGACGGAGAGGTGGCAGAGTGAGGAGTGGGAAGTAGAGGCGGCAGAGTGCGGCCTATGAAGTAGAGACGGCAGAGTGCAGCCTATGAAGTGGAGTCGGCGGAGTGCAGCCTATGAAGTGGAGTAGGCGGAGTGCGACCTATGAAGTGGAGGCGGTGGAGTGCGGCCTATGAAGTAGAGGCGGCGGAGTGCGTCCTATGAAGTAGAGGCGGTGGAGTGCAGCCTATGAAGTAGAGGCGGCAGAGTGCGGCCTATGAAGTAGAGGTGGCAGAGTGCAGCCTATGAAGTGGAGGCAGCGGAGTGCTGCGGAGTGCTGCGGAGTGTGGCCTATGAAGTAGAGGCGGTGGAGTGTGGCCTATGAAGTAGAGGCGGTGGAATGCAGCGTATGAAGTAGAGGTGGTGTAGTGCGGCCTTTGAAGTAGAGGCGGCGGAGTGCAGCCTATGAAGTAGAGGCAGCGGAGTGCAGTCTATGAAGTAGAGGCGGCAGAGTGCAGCCTGGAGTGCAGCCTACAAAGTAGAGGTGGCGGAGCGCAGCCTATGAAGTAGAGGCGGTGGAGTGCAGCCTGTGAAGTGGAGGCGGCAGAGTGCAGCGTACGAAGTAGAGGCGGCGGAGTGCGGCATATGAAGTACAGGCGGAGGAGTGCAGCCTATGAAGTAGAGGTGGCAGAGTACAGCCAATTAAGTGGAGGCGGCGAAGTGCAGTCTATGAAGTGGAGGCAGCAGAGTGCAGCCTATGAAGTGGAGGTGGCGGAGTGCAGCCTATGAAATCGAGGCGGCAGAGTGCAGCCTATGAAGTGGAGGCAGCGGAGTACAGCAGAGTGAGGCCTATGAAGTAGAGGCGGCGGAGTGCAGCCTATGAAGTAGAGGTGGCGGAGCGCAGCCTATGAAGTAGAGGCGGCGGAGTGCGGCCTATGAAGTAGAGATGGCGGAGTGTGGCCTATGAAGTGTAGGCGGCGGAGTGCGGCCAATGAAGTGGAGGTGGCAGATTGCGCCCTATGAAATAGAGGCAGCGGAGTGCAGCCGATGAAGTAGTGGTGGCAGAGTACGGCTTATGAAGTAGAGTCGGCGGAGTGCGGCCTATGAAGTAGAGGCAGCGGAGTGTAACTAATGAAGTAGAAGCGGCAGAGTGTAGCTTATGAAGTAGAGGCGGTGGAGTGCGGCCTATGAAGTAGAGGCATTGGAATGCAGCCTATGAAGTAGGGGCGGTGGAATGCAGCCTATGAAGTAGAGGCGGCGCAGTGCGGCCTATTAAGTAGAGGCGGCAGATTGCGACCTATGAATTAGAGGCGGCGGAGTGCAGCCTATGAAGTAGAGGCGGCAGATTGCAGCCTATGAAATAGAGGCGACGGAGTGCAGCCTACGAAGTAGAGGCGGCAGAGTGTGGCCTACGAAGTAGAGGTGGCAGAGTGCAGCCTATGAAGTACAGGCGGCAGAGTGCGGCCTATGAAGTAGAGGTGCAGAGTGCATGCTATGAAGTCGAGGCGGTGGAGTGTGGCCTATGAAGTAGAGGCGGCAGAGTGCGGCCTCTGAAGTAGAGGTGGCAGAGTGCAGCCTATTAGGTGGAGGCAGCGGAGTGCTGCGGAGTGCTGCGGAGTGTGGCCTATTTAGTAGAGGCGGTGGAGTGCGGCCTATGAAGTAGAGGCAGTGGAATGCAGCGTATGAAGTAGAGGTGGTGGAGTGCGGCCTATGAAGTAGAGGCAGCGGAGAGCAGCCTATGAAGTAGAGGCAGCGGAGTGCAGTCTATGAAGTTGAGGCGGCAGAGTGCAGCCTGGAGTGCAGCCTACAAAGTAGAGGTGGCGGAGCGCAGCCTATGAAGTAGAGACGGCGGAGTGTGGCCTATGAAGTAGAGGCAGCGGACACCAGCCTATGAAGTAAAGGCAGCGGAGAGGTGGCAGAGTGCAGCGTACGAAGTAGAGGTGGCGGAGTGCGACCTATGAAGTGGAGGCGGTGGAGTGCGGCCTATGAAGTAGAGGCGGCAGAGTGCGGCCTATGAAGTAGAGGCAGTGGAGTGCAGCCTATGAAGTGGAGGTGGCAGAGTGCAGCCTATGAAGTGGAGGCAGCGGAGTGCTGCGGAGTGCTGCAGAGTGTGGCCTATGAAGTAGAGGCGGTGGAGTGCGGCCTATGAAGTAGAGGCGGTGGAATGCAGCATATGAAGTAGAGGCGGTGGAGTGCTGCTTATGAAGTAGAAGTGGCGGAGTGCAGCTTATGAAGTAGAGGCGGTGGAGTGCGGCCTATGAAGTAGAGGCGTTGGAATACAGACTATGAAGTAGGGGCAGTGGAATGCAGCCTATGAAGTAGAGGTGGCAGAGTGCGGCCTATGAAGTAGAGGCGGTGGAGTGCAGCCTATGAAGTGGAGGTGGCGGTGTGCAGCCTATGAAGTGGAGGCGGCGGAGTGTGGCCTATGAAGTAGAGGCGGCAGATTTTAGCCTATGAAATAGAGGCGACGGAGTGCAGCCTATGAATTAGAGGCGGCAGAGTGTGGCCTATGAAGTAGAGGCGGCAGCGTGCGGCCTATGAAGTACAGGCGGCAGAGTGCGGCCTATGAAGTAGAGGTGGTGGAGTGAAGCCTATGAAATAGAGGCGACGGAGTGCAGCCTATGAATTAGAGGCGGCAGAGTGTGGCCTATGAAGTAGATGTGGCAGAGTGCGGCCTATGAAGTACAGACGGCAGAGTGCGGCATATGAAGTAGAGGTGGCAGAGTGCGGGCTATGAAGTAGAGGCGGTGGAGTGCAGCCTATGAAGTAGAGGTGGCGGAGAGGTGGCAGAGTGAGGAGTGGGAAGTAGAGGTGGCAGAGTGCGGCCTATGAAGTAGAGACGGCAGAGTGCAGCCTATGAAGTAGAGGCGGCGGACTGCAGTCTATGAAGTAGAAGAGGCGGAGTGCAGCCGATGAAGTAGAGGCGGCAGAGTGCTGCTTATGAAGTAGAGGCGGCGGAGTGCAGCCTATAAAGTGGAGTAGGCGGAGTGCAGCCTATGAAGTGGAGTTGGCAGAGTGCAGCCTATGAAGTAGAGGTGGCGGAGTGTAGCTAATGAAGTAGAAGCGGCGGAGTGCAGCTTATGAAGTAGAGGCGGTGGAGTGTGGCCTATGAAGTAGAGGCGTTGGAATGCAGCCTATGAAGTAGGGGCAGTGGAATGCAGCCTATGAAGTGGAGGCGGCGGAGTGCGGCCTGTGAAGTAGAGGCGGTAGATTGCAGCCTATGAATTAGAGGCGGCAGAGTGTGGCCTATGAAGTAGAGGCGGCAAAGTGTGGCCTATGAAGTACAGGCGGCAGAGTGCGGCCTATGAAGTAGAGGTGGCAGAGTGCGGGTTATGAAGTAGAGGTGGTGGAGTGCGGCCTATGAAGTAGAGGTGGCAGAGTGCAGCCTATGAAGTAGAGGCAGCGGAGTGCAGTCTATGAAGTAGAGGCGGCAGAGTGCAGCCTGGAGTGCAGCCTAAGAAGTAGAGGTGGCGGAGTGCAGCCTATGAAGTAGAGGCGGTGGAGTGCAGCCTGTGAAGTGGAGGCGGTGGAGTGCAGCCTATGAAGTGGAGGTGGCGGAGTGCAGCCTATGAAGTGGAGGCGGTGGTGTGCTGCTTATGAACTAGAGGTGGCGGAGTGCAGCCTATGAAGTGGAGTCGGTGAAGTGCACCTATGAAGTGGAGTCGGCAGAGTGCAGCCTATGAAGTAGAGGCGGCGGAGTGTAGCTAATGAAGTAGAAGCGGCAGAGTGCAGCTTATGAAGTAGAGGTGGTGGAGTGCGGCCTATGAAGTAGAGGCGGCAGATTGCGGCCTATGAAATAGAGGCGGCAGAGTGCGGCCTATGAAGTAGAGGCAGTGGAGTACACTCTATGAAGTAGAGGTGGCGGATAGCAGCCTGGAGTGCAGCCTATTAAGTAGAGGCGGCAGAGTGCGGCCTATGAAGTAGAGACAGCGGAGTGCGGCCTATGAAGTAGAGGCAGCGGACACCAGCCTATGAAGTAAAGGCAGCGGAGAGGTGGCAGAGTGCAGCGTACAAAGTAGAGGTGGCGGAGTGCGACCTATGAAGTGGAGGCGGTGGAGTGCGGCCTATGAAGTAGAGGCGGCAGAGTGCGGCCTATGAAGTAGAGGCAGTGGAGTGCAGCCTATGAAGTGGAGGTGGCAGAGTGCAGCCTATGAAGTGGAGGCAGCGGAGTGCTGCGGAGTGCTGCAGAGTGTGGCCTATGAAGTAGAGGCGGTGGAGTGCGGCCTATGAAGTAGAGGCGGTGGAATGCAGCATATGAAGTAGATGTGGTGGAGTGAGGCCTATGAAGTTGAGGCGGCGGAGTGCAGCCTATGAAGTAGAGGCAGCGGAGTGCAGTCTATGAAGTAGAGGCAGCAGAGTGCAGCCTGGAGTGCAGCCTATGACGTAGGGGTGGCGGAGCGCAGCCTATGAAGTAGAGGGGGTGGAGTGCAGCCTGTGAAGTGGAGGTGGCGGAGTGCAGCCTATGAAGTGGAGGCGGTGGAGTGCAGACTATGAAGTGGAGGCAGCGGAGTGCTGCTTATGAAGTAGAGGTGGCGGAGTGCAGCCTATGAAGTGGAGTCGGTGGAGTGCACCTATGAAGTGGAGTCGGCAGAGTGCAGCCTATGAAGTAGAGGCGGCGGAGTGTAGCTAATGAAGTAGAAGCGGCAGAGTGCAGCTTATGAAGTAGAGGCGGTGGAGTGCGGCCTATGAAGTAGAGGCATTGGAATGCAGCCTATGAAGTAGGGGCGGTGGAATGCAGCCTATGAAGTAGAGGCGGCGGAGTGCGGCCTATGAACTAGAGGCAGCAGATTGCGGCCTATGAAATAGAGGCGGCGGAGTACAGCGTATGAAGTAGAGGCGGCAGAGTGTGGCCTATGAAGTAGAGGTGGTGGAGTGCGGCCTATGAAGTAGAGGGGGCAGATTGCAGCCTATGAATTAGAGGCGACGGAGTGCAGTCTATGAAGTAGAAGAGGCGGAGTGCAGCCTATGAAGTAGAGAAGGCAGAGTGCAGTCTATGAAGTAGAGGCTGCAGAGTGCAGCCTGGAGCGCAGCCTATGAAGTGGAGGCGGCGGAGTGCTGCTTATGAAGTAGAGGCGGTGGAGTGCAGCCTATGAAGTGGAGTCAGTGGAGTGCACCTATGAAGTGGAGTCGGCAGAGTGCAGCCTATGAAGTAGAGGCGGCGGAGTGTAGCTAATGAAGTAGAAGCGGCAGAGTGTGGCCTATGAAGTAGAGGCGGTGGAGTGCGGCCTATGAAGTAGAGGCGGTGGAATGCAGCATATGAAGTAGAGGCGGTGGAGTGCTGCTTATGAAGTAGATGCTGCGGAGTGCAGCCTATGAAGTGGAGTAGGCGGAGTGCAGCCTATGAAGTGGAGTCGGCGGAGTGCAGCCTATGAAGTAGAGGCGGCGGAGTGTAGCTAATGAAGTAGAAGTGGCGGAGTGCAGCTTATGAAGTAGAGGCGGTGGAGTGCGGCCTATGAAGTAGAGGCGTTGGAATACAGACTATGAAGTAGGGGCAGTGGAATGCAGCCTATGAAGTAGAGGTGGCAGAGTGCGGCCTATGAAGTAGAGGCGGTGGAGTGCAGCCTATGAAGTGGAGGTGGCGGTGTGCAGCCTATGAAGTGGAGGTGGCGGAGTGTGGCCTATGAAGTAGAGGCGGCAGATTTTAGCCTATGAAATAGAGGCGACGGAGTGCAGCCTATGAATTAGAGGCGGCAGAGTGTGGCCTATGAAGTAGAGGCGGCAGCGTGCGGCCTATGAAGTACAGGCGGCAGAGTGCGGCCTATGAAGTAGAGGTGGCAGAGTGCGGGCTATGAAGTAGAGGTGGTGGAGTGAAGCCTATGAAATAGAGGCGACGGAGTGCAGCCTATGAATTAGAGGCGGCAGAGTGTGGCCTATGAAGTAGATGTGGCAGAGTGCGGCCTATGAAGTACAGACGGCAGAGTGCGGCATATGAAGTAGAGGTGGCAGAGTGCGGGCTATGAAGTAGAGGCGGTGGAGTGCAGCCTATGAAGTAGAGGTGGCGGAGAGGTGGCAGAGTGAGGAGTGGGAAGTAGAGGCGGCAGAGTGCGGCCTATGAAGTAGAGACGGCAGAGTGCAGCCTATGAAGTAGAGGCGGCGGAGTGCAGTCTATGAAGTAGAAGAGGCGGAGTGCAGCCGATGAAGTAGAGGCGGCAGAGTGCTGCTTATGAAGTAGAGGCGGCGGAGTGCAGCCTATAAAGTGGAGTAGGCGGAGTGCAGCCTATGAAGTGGAGTTGGCAGAGTGCAGCCTATGAAGTAGAGGTGGCGGAGTGTAGCTAATGAAGTAGAAGCGGCGGAGTGCAGCTTATGAAGTAGAGGCGGTGGAGTGTGGCCTATGAAGTAGAGGCGTTGGAATGCAGCCTATGAAGTAGGGGCAGTGGAATGCAGCCTATGAAGTAGAGGCGGCGGAGTGCGGCCTATGAAGTAGATGCGGCGGAGTGCGGCCTATGAAGTGGAGGCGGCGGAGTGCAGCCTATGAAGTGGAGGCGGCGGAGTGCGGCCTGTGAAGTAGAGGCGGTAGATTGCAGCCTATGAATTAGAGGCGGCAGAGTGTGGCCTATGAAGTAGAGGCGGCAGAGTGTGGCCTATGAAGTACAGGCGGCAGAGTGCGGCCTATGAAGTAGAGGTGGCAGAGTGCGGGTTATGAAGTAGAGGTGGTGGAGTGCGGCCTATGAAGTAGAGGCGGCAGAGTGCAGCCTATGAAGTAGAGGCAGCGGAGTGCAGTCTATGAAGTAGAGGCGGCAGAGTGCAGCCTGGAGTGCAGCCTAAGAAGTAGAGGTGGCGGAGTGCAGCCTATGAAGTAGAGGCGGTGGAGTGCAGCCTGTGAAGTGGAGGCGGTGGAGTGCAGCCTATGAAGTGGAGGTGGCGGAGTGCAGCCTATGAAGTGGAGTCGGTGAAGTGCACCTATGAAGTGGAGTCGGCAGAGTGCAGCCTATGAAGTAGAGGCGGCGGAGTGTAGCTAATGAAGTAGAAGCGGCAGAGTGCAGCTTATGAAGTAGAGGTGGTGGAGTGCGGCCTATGAAGTAGAGGCGGCAGATTGCGGCCTATGAAATAGAGGCGGCAGAGTGCGGCCTATGAAGTAGAGGCAGTGGAGTACACTCTATGAATTAGAGGTGGCGGATAGCAGCCTGGAGTGCAGCCTATTAAGTAGAGGCGGCAGAGTGCGGCCTATGAAGTAGAGACAGCGGAGTGCAGCCTATGAAGTAGAGGCAGCGGACACCAGCCTATGAAGTAAAGGCAGCGGAGAGGTGGCAGAGTGCAGCGTACGAAGTAGAGGTGGCGGAGTGCGACCTATGAAGTGGAGGCGGTGGAGTGCGGCCTATGAAGTAGAGGCGGCAGAGTGCGGCCTATGAAGTAGAGGCAGTGGAGTGCAGCCTATGAAGTGGAGGTGGCAGAGTGCAGCCTATAAAGTGGAGGCAGCGGAGTGCTGCGGAGTGCTGCAGAGTGTGGCCTATGAAGTAGAGGCGGTGGAGTGCGGCCTATGAAGTAGAGGCGGTGGAATGCAGCATATGAAGTAGATGTGGTGGAGTGAGGCCTATGAAGTTGAGGCGGCGGAGTGCAGCCTATGAAGTAGAGGCAGCGGAGTGCAGTCTATGAAGTAGAGGCAGCAGAGTGCAGCCTGGAGTGCAGCCTATGACGTAGGGGTGGCGGAGCGCAGCCTATGAAGTAGAGGGGGTGGAGTGCAGCCTGTGAAGTGGAGGTGGCGGAGTGCAGCCTATGAAGTGGAGGCGGTGGAGTGCAGACTATGAAGTGGAGGCAGCGGAGTGCTGCTTATGAAGTAGAGGTGGCGGAGTGCAGCCTATGAAGTGGAGTCGGTGGAGTGCACCTATGAAGTGGAGTCGGCAGAGTGCAGCCTATGAAGTAGAGGCGGCGGAGTGTAGCTAATGAAGTAGAAGCGGCAGAGTGCAGCTTATGAAGTAGAGGCGGTGGAGTGCGGCCTATGAAGTAGAGGCATTGGAATGCAGCCTATGAAGTAGGGGCGGTGGAATGCAGCCTGTGAAGTAGAGGCGGCGGAGTGCGGCCTATGAACTAGAGGCAGCAGATTGCGGCCTATGAAATAGAGGCGGCGGAGTACAGCCTATGAAGTAGAGGCGGCAGAGTGTGGCCTATGAAGTAGAGGTGGTGGAGTGCGGCCTCTGAAGTAGAGGGGGCAGATTGCAGCCTATGAATTAGAGGCGACGGAGTGCAGTCTATGAAGTAGAAGAGGCGGAGTGCAGCCTATGAAGTAGAGGCGGCGGAGTGCAGTCTATAAAGTAGAAGAGGCGGAGTGCAGCCTATGAAGTAGAGAAGGCAGAGTGCAGTCTATGAAGTAGAGGCTGCAGAGTGCAGCCTGGAGCGCAGCCTATGAAGTAGAGGCAGCGGAGTGCAGCATACGAAGTAGAGGCGGCGGAGTGCAGCCTATGAAGTAGAGGTGGCGGAGCGCAGCCTATGAAGTAGAGGTGGCGGATTGCGGCCTATGAAATAGAGGCGACGGAGTGCAGCCTATGAAGTAGAGGCGGCAGAATGCGGCCTATGAAGTAGAGATGGCAGATTGCAGCCTATGAAGTAGAGGCGGCGGAGTGCAGTCTATGAAGAAGTAGAGGCGGAGTGCAGCCTATGAAGTAGAGGCAGCGGAGTGCAGTCTATGAAGTAGAAGAGGCGGAGTGCAGCCTATGATGTAGAGGCGGCGGAGTGTAGCTAATGAAGTAGAAGCGGCAGAGTGCAGCTTATGAAGTAGAGGCGGTTGGGTGCGGCCTATGAAGTAGAGGCATTGGAATGCAGCCTATGAAGTAGGGGCGGTGGAATGCAGCCTATGAAGTAGAGGGGCAGATTGCGGCCTATGAAATAGAGGCGGCGGAGTGCAGCCTATGAAGTCGAGGCCGCAGAGTGCGGCCTATGAAGTAGAGGTGGCGGAGTGCGGCCTATGAAGTAGAGGCAGCGGAGTGTAGCTAATGAAGTAGAAGCGGCGGAGTGTAGCTTATGAAGTAGAGGCGGTGGAGTGCGGTCTATTAAGTAGAGGCGGCAGATTGCGGCCTATGAAATAGAGGCGGCAGAGTGCAGCCTATGAAGTAGCAGCGGCAGAATGCAGCCTATGAAATAGAGGCGACGGAGTGCAGCCTATGAAGTGGGGCGGCAGAGTGTCGCCTATGAAGTAGAGGCGGCAGAGTGTGGCTGATGAATTACAGGCGGCAGAGTGCGGCCTATGAAGTAGAGGTGGCAGAGTGCGGGCTATGAAGTAGAGGCGGTGGAGTGCAGCCTATGAAGTAGAGGCGGCGGAGAGGTGGCGGAGTGCAGAGTAGGAAGTAGTGGCGGCAGAGTGCGGCCTATGAAGTAGAGACGGTGGAGTGGGGCCTATAAACTAGAGGCGGCAGAGTGCGGCCTATGAAGTAGAGGCGGCAGAGTGCGGCCTATGAAGTACAGGCGGCGGAGTGCGGCCTATGAACTAGAGTTGACAGAGTGCTGGCTATGAAGTAGAGGCGGTGGAATGCAGCCTATGAAGGAGAGGCAGAGGAGAGGTGGCAGAGTGCAGTGTAGGAAGTAGAGGTGGCAGAGTGCGGCCTATTAAGTAGAGGCGGCGGAGTGCGACCTATGAAGTAGAGGTGGCAGAATGCAGCCTATGAAGTAGAGGTGGTGGAGTGCGGCCTATGAATTAGAGGCGGCAGATTGCAGCCTATGAAGTAGAGGTGGCGGAGTGCGACCTATGAAGTGGAGGTGGCAGAGTGCAGCCTATGAAGTGGAGGCAGCGGAGTGCTGCGGAGTGTGGCCTATGAAGTTGAGGCAGTGGAGTGCGGCCTATGAATTAGAGGCGGTGGAATGCAGCGTATGAAGTAGATGTGGTGGAGTGCGGCCTATGAAGTAAAGGCGGCATAGTGCAGCCCATGAAGTAGAGGCAGCGGAGTGCAGTCTATGAAGTAGAGGCGGCAGAGCGCAGCCTGGAGTGCAGCCTATGAAGTAGAGGTGGAAGAGCGCAGCCTATGAAGTAGAGGGGGTGGAGTGCAGCCTGTGAAGTGGAGGCGGTGGAGTGCAGCCTATGAAGTGGAGGCGGCGGAGTGCAGCCTATGAAGTGGAGGTGGCGGAGTGCTGCTTATGAAGTAGAGGCGGCGGAGTGCAGCTAATGAATTAGAAGTGGCAGAGGGCAGCTTATGAAGTAGAGGCAGTGGAGTGCGGCCTATGAAGTAGAGGCATTGGAATGCAGCCTATGAAGTAGGGGCGGTGGAATGCAGCCTATGAAGTAGAGGCGGCGGAGTGCGGCCTATCACATAGAGGCGGCAGATTGCTGCCTATGAAATAGAGGCGGCGGAGTGCAGCCTATAAAGTAGAGGCGGCAGAGTGCGGCCTATGAAGTAGAGGTGGTGGAGTGCAGCCTATGAAGTAGAGGGGGCAGATTGCAGCCTATGAAGTAGATGCGGTGGAGTGCAGTCTATGAAGTAGAAGAGGCGGAGTGCAGCTTATGAAGTAGAGGCGGCGGAGTGCAGTCTATGAAGTAGAGGCTGCAGAGTGCAGCCTGGAGCGCAGCCTATGAAGTAGAGGCAGCGGAGTGCAGCATACAAAGTAGAGGCGGCGGAGTGCCGCCTATGAAGTAGAGGCAGCGGAGTGCAGTCTATGAAGTAGAGGCGGCAGAGTGCAGCCTGGAGTGCAGCCTATGAAGTAGAGGTGGCGGAGCGCAGCCTATGAAGTAGAGGCAGCAGATTGCGGCCTATGAAATAGAGGCGACGGAGTGCAGCCTATGAAGTAGAGGCGGCAGAATGCGGCCTATGAAGTAGAGGCGGTGGAATGCGGCGTATGAAGTAGAGGTGGTGGAGTGCGGCCTATGAAGTAGAGATGGCAGATTGCAGCCTATGAAGTAGAGGCGGCGGAGTGCAGTCTATGAAGTAGTAGAGGCGGAGTGCAGCCTATGAAGTAGATGCAGCGGAGTGCAGTCTATGAAGTAGAAGAGGTGGCGTGCAGCCTATGAAGTAGAAGCGGCAGAGTGCAGCTTATGAAGTAGAGGCGGCTGGGTGCGGCCTATGAAGTAGAGGCATTGGAATGCAGCCTATAAAGTAGGGGCGGTGGAATGCAGCCTATGAAGTAGAGGTGGTGGAGTGCGGCCTACAAAATAGAGGCGGCGGAGTGCAGCCTACGAAGTCGAGGCGGCAGAGTGTTTCCTATGAAGTAGAGGTGGCGGAGTGTGGCCTATGAAGTAGAGGCGGCGGAGTGTAGCTAATGAAGTAGAAGCGGCGGAGTGTAGCTTATGAAGTAGAGGCGGTGGAGTGCGGCCTATGAAGTAGAGGCATTGGAATGCAGCCTATGAAGTAGGGGCGGTGGAATGCCTATGAAGTAGAGGCGGCAGAGTGCGGCCTATGAAGTAGAGGCGGCTGATAGCGGCATATGAAATAGAGGCGGCAGAGTGCAGCCTATGAAGTAGAGGCGACGGAGTGTAGCCTATGAAGTGGGGCGGCAGAGTGTGGCCTATGAAGTAGAGGCGGCAGAGTGCGGCCTATGAAGTACAGGCGGCAGAGTGCGGCCTATGAAGTAAAGGCGGCAGAGTGCGGCCTATGAAGTACAGGCGGTGGAGTGCGGCCTATGAAGTAGGGGTGACAGAGTGCGGGCTATGAAGTAGAGGCGGTGGAATGCAGCCTATGAAGTAGAGGCAGCGGAGAGGTGGGGGAGTACAGTGTAGGAAGTAGAGGTGGCAGAGTGCGGCCTATGAAGTAGAGACGGCGGAGTGTGGCCTATGAAGTAGAGGCAGCGGAGCCCAGCCTATGAAGTAAAGGCAGCAGAGAGGTGGCGGAGTGCAGCATACGAAGTAGAGGTGGCAGAGTGCGACCTATGAAGTGGAGGCGGTGGAGTGCGGCCTATGAAGTAGAGGCGGCGGAGTGCGTCCTATGAAGTAGAGGCAGTGGAGTGCGGCCTATGAAGTAGAGGCGGCAGAGTGCGGCCTATGAAGTAGAGGCGGTGGAGAGCAGCCTATGAAGTGAAGGTGGTAGAGTGCAGCCTATGAAGTGGAGGCAGCGGACTGCTGCAGAGTGCGGCTTATGAAGTAGAGGCGGTGGCGTGCGGCCTATGAAGTAGAGGCGGCAGAATGCAGCGTATGAAGTAGAGGTGGTGGAGTGCGGCCTATGAAGTAGAGGCGGCAGATTGCAGCCTATGAAGTAGAGGTGGCGGTGTGCAGTCTATGAAGTAGAAGAGGTGCAGTGCAGACTATGAAGTAGAGGCGGCGGAGTGCAGTCTATGAAGAAGAGGCGGCGGAGTTCAGCCTGGAGTGCAGCCTATGAAGTAGAGGCAGCGGAGTGCAGTGTACGAAGTAGAGGCGGCGGAGTGCAGCCTATGAAGTACAAGCAGAGGAGTGCCGCCTATGAAGTAGAGGTGGCAGAGTGAAGCCAATTATGTGGAGGCGGCGAAGTGCTGTCTATAAAGTGGAGGCGGTGGAGTGCAGCCTATAAAGTAGAGGTGGCGAAGTGCGGCCTATGAAGTAGAGGCGGCAGAATGTAGCCAATGAAGTAGAGGTGGTGGAGTGCGGCCTATGAAGTAGAGGTGGCAGATTGTGGCCTAAGAAGTAGAGGTGGCAGATTGCGGCCTATGAAGTAGAGGCGGCGGAGTGCAGCCTATGAAGTAGAGGCAGCGGAGTGCAGTCTATGAAGTAGAGGCGGCAGAGTGCAGCCTGGAGTGCAGCCTATGAAGTAGAGGTGGCAGAGCGCAGCCTATGAAGTAGAGGCAGCGGAGTGCAGCCTGTGAAGTGGAGGCGGCGGAGTGCAGCCTATGAAGTGGAGGCAGCGGAGTACAGCAGAGTGAGGCTTATGAAGTAGAGGCGGCGGAGTGCGGCCTATGAAGTAGAGGCCGCGGAATGCAGCCTATGAAGTAGAGGTGGTGGAGTGCGGCCTATGAAGTAGAGGTGGCAGATTGTGGAATTTGAAGTAGAAGTGGCAGATTGCGACCTACGAAGTAGAGGCTGCGGAGTGCAGCCTATGAAGTAGAGGCAGCGGAGTTCAGTCTATGAAGTAGAGATGGCAGAGTGCAGCCTGGAGTGCAGCCTATGAAGTAGAGGTGGCGGAGCGCAGCATATGAAGTACAGGCGGTGGATTGCGGCCTATGAAATAGAGGCGACGGAGTGCAGCTTATGAAGTAGAGGTGGCAGAGTGCGGCCTATGAAGTACAGGCGGCGGAGTGCAGCCTATGAAGTAGATGTGGCAGAGTGTGGGCTCTGAAGTAGAGGCGGTGGAGTGCAGCCTATGAAGTAGAGGTGGCGGAGAGGTGGCGGAGTGCAGTGTAGGAAGTAGAGGCGGCAGAGGGCGGCCAATGAGGTAGAGATAGTAGAGTGTGGCCTAAGAAGTAGAGGCGGTGGAGTGCGGCCTATGAAGTAGAGGCGGCGGAGTACAGTCTATGAAGTAGAGGCGGCAGAGTGCAGCCTGGAGTGCAGCCTATGAAGTACAGGTGGCAGAATGCGGCCTATGAAGTAGGGGTGGTGGAGTGCAGCCTATGAAGTAGAGGCAGCAGATTGCAGCCTATGAAGTAGAGGCAGCGGAATGCAGTCTATGAAGTAGTAGAGACGGAGTGCAGCCTATGATGTAGAGGCAGTGGAGTGCAGTCTATGAAGTAGAAGAGGCGAAGTGCAGCCTATGAAGTAGAGGCGGCGGAGTGCTGCTTATGAAGTAGATGCTGCGGAGTGCAGCCTATGAAGTGGAGTAGGCGGAGTACAGCCTATGCAGTAGAGGCGGCGGAGTGTAGCTAATGAAGTAGAAGCGGCGGAGTGCAGCTTATGAAGTAGAGGCGGTGGAGTGCAGCCTATGAAGTAGAGGCATTGGAATACAGCCTATGATGTAGGGGCAGTGGAATGCAGCCTATGAAGTAAAGGCGGTGGAGTGCGGCCTATGAAGTAGAGGCGGCAGAGTGCGGCCTATGAAGTACAGGTGGCAGAGTGCGGCTTATGAAGTAGAGGTGGCAGAGTGTGGGCTATGAAGTAGAGGCGGTGGAGTGCAGCCTATGAAATAGAGGCGGCGGAGAGGTGGCAGAGTGCAGAGTAGGAAGTAGAGGCGGCAGAGTGTGGCCTATGATGTAGAGACGGCAGAGTGCGGCCTATGAAGTAGAGGCAGCAGAGTGCGGCCTATGAAGTAGAGACGGCGGAGTGCGGCCTATGAAGTAGAGGCGGCAGAGTGCGGCCTATGAAGTAGAGGCGGCGGAGTGCTGCCTATGAAGTAGAGGCGGCGGAGTGCAGCCTATGAAGTAGAGGCGGCGGAGTGTAGCTAATGAAGTAGAAGTGGCAGAGTCCAGCTTATGAAGTAGAGGTGGTGGAGTGCGGCCTATGAAATAGAGGCGTTGGAATGCACTCAATGAAGTAGGGGCAGTGGAATGCAGCCTATGAAGTAGAGGCGGCGGACTGCAGCCTATGAAGTAGAGGTGGCGGAGTGCGGCCTATGAAGTGGAGGTGGTGGAGTGCAGCCTATGAAGTAGAGGCGGCAGAGTGCGGCCTATGAAGTAGAGGCGGCAGATTGCAGCCTATGAAATAGAGGCTACAGAGGGCAGCCTATGAATTAGAGGCGGCAGAGTGCGGCCTATGAAGTACAGGCGGCAGAGTGCGGCCTATGAAGTAGAGGTGGCAGAGTGCGGGCTACGAAGTAGAGGCGGTGGAGTGCAGCCTATGAAGTAGAGGCGGCGGAGAGGTGGCGGAGTGCAGAGTAGGAAGTAGAGGCGGCAGAGTGCGGCCTATGAAGTAGAGGTGGCAGAGTGCGGCCTATGAAGTACAGGTGGCGGAGTGTGGCCTATGAAGTAGAGGTGGCAGAGTGCGGGCTCTGAAGTAGAGGCAGTGGAGTGCATCCTATGAAGTAGAGGTGGCGGTGAGGTGGCGGAGTGCAGTGTAGGAAGTAGAGGTGGCAGAGTGCGGCCAATGAAGTAGAGATAGCAAAGTGCGGCCTAAGAAGTAGCAGCGGCGGAGTGCGGCCTATGAAGTAGAGGCGGCAGAGAGATGGTGGAGTGCAGTGTAGGAAGTAGAGGCGGAAGAGTGCGGCCAATGAAGTAGAGACGGCAGAGTGCAGCCTATGAAGTAGAGGCAGCGGAGTGCGGCCTATGAAGTAGAGGCGGCAGAATGCAGCCTATGAAGCAGAGGCGGCAGAGTGCGTCCTATGAAGTAGAGGCGGTGGAGTACAGTCTATGAAGTAGAGGCGGCAGAGTGCAGCCTGGAGTGCAGCCTATGCAGTACAGGTGGCAGAATGCGGCCTATGAAGTAGAGGTGGTGGAATGCGGCGTATAAAGTAGAGATGGTGGAGTGTGGCCTATGAAGTAGACGCGGCAGATTACAGCCTATGAAGTAGAGGCGGCGGAATGCAGTCTATGAAGTAGTAGAGACGGAGTGCAGCCAATGAAGTAGAGGCAGTGGAGTGCAGTCTAAGAAGTAGAGGCGGCCGAGTGCTGCTTATGAAGTAGATGCTGCGGAGTGCAGCCTATGAAGTGGAGTAGGCGGAGTGCAGCCTATGAAGTGGAGTCGGCGGAGTGCAGCCTATGAAGTAGAGGCGGCGGAGAGCGGCCTATGAAGTACAGGCGGCAGATTGCGGCCTATGAAGTAGAGGTGGCAGAGTGCGGGCTATGAAGTAGAGGCGATGGAGTGCAGCCTATGAAATAGAGGCGAAGGAGTGCAGCCTATGAATTAGAGGTGGCAGAGTGTGGCCTATGAAGTAGAGGCGGCAGAGTGCGGCCTATGAAGTACAGACGGCAGAGTACGGCATATGAAGTAGAGGTGGCAGAGTGCGGGCTATGAAGTAGAGGCAATGGAGTGCAGCCTATGAAGTAGAGGCGGCGGAGAGGTGGCGGAGTGCAGAGTAGGAAGTAGAGGTGGCAGAGTGTGGCCTATGAAGTAGAGACGGCGGAGTGCGGCCTATGAAGTAGAGGCGGCGGAGTGAGGTCTATGAAGTAGAAGAGGCAGAGTGCAGCCCATGAAGTAGAGGTGGCGGAGTGCTGCTTATGAAGTAGAGGCGGCGGAGTGCAGCCTATAAAGTGGAGTCGGCGGAGTGCAGCCTATGAAGTAGAGGCGGCGGAGTGTAGCTAATGAAGTAGAAGCGGCGGAGTACAGCTTATGAAGTAGAGGCGGTGGAGTGGGGGCTATGAAGTAGAGGCGTTGGAATACAGCCTATGAAGTAGGGGCAGTGAAATGCATCCTATGAAGTAGAGGCGGCAGAGTGCGGCCTATGATGTAGAGGCGGTGGAGTGCAGCCTATGAATTGGAGGTGGCGGAGTGCAGCCTATGAAGTGGAGGCGGTGGAGTGCGGCCTATGAAGTAGAGGCGGCAGATTGCAGCCTATGAAATAGAGGCGACGGAGTGCAGCCTATGAATTAGAGGCGGCAGAGTGTGGCCTATGAAGTAGAGGCGGCAGAGTGCAGCCTATGAAGTACAGGCGGCAGAGTGCGGCCTATGAAGTACAGGCGGCAGAGTGTGGCCTATGAAGTAGAGGTGGCAGAGTGCGGGCTATGAAGTAGAGGCGGTGGAGTGCAGCCTATGAAGGAGAGGCGGCAGAGAGGTGGCGGAGTGCAGAGTAGGAAGTAGAGGCGGCAGAGTGCGGCCTATGAAGTTGAGACGGCGGAGTGCGGCCTATGAAGTAGAGGCGGCGGAGTGCGGCCTATGAAGTAGAGGCAGCAGAGTGCGGCCTATAAAGTACAGGCGGCGGAGTGCGGCCTATGAAGTAGAGGTGGCAGAGTGCGGGCTATGAAGTATAGGCAGCGGAGTGCAGCCTTTGAAGTAGAGGCAGCGGAGAGGTGGCAGAGTGCAGTGTAGGAAGTAGAGGTGGCAGAGTGTGGCCTATTAAGTAGAGGCGGCGGAGTGCGGCCTATGAAGTAGAGGCCGCAGAATGCAGCCTATGAAGTAGAGGTGGTGGAGTGCGGCCTATGAAGTAGAGGCGGCAGACTGCGGCCTATGAAGTAGAGGCGGCGGAGTGCGGCCTATGAAATAGAGGCGGCAGAGTGCGGCCTATGAAGTAGAGGCAGTGGAGTACACTCTATGAAGTAGAGGCGGCGAAGTGCAGCCTGGAGTGCAGGCTATGAAGTAGAGGCGGCAGAGTGCGGCCTATGAAGTAGAGACGGCGGAGTGCGGCCTATGAAGTAGAGGCAGCGGAGCCCAGCCTATGAATAAAGGCAGCGGAGAGGTGGCGGAGTGCGACCTATGAAGTGGAGGCGGTGGATTGCGGCCTATGAAGTAGAGGCGGCAGAGTGCGTCCTATGAAGTAGAGGCAGTGGAGTGCGGCCTATGAAGTAGAGGCGGCAGAGTGCGGCCTATGAAGTAGAGGTGGCAGAGTGCAGCCTATGAAGTGGAGGCAGCGGAGTGCTGCGGAGTGTGGCCTATGAAGTAGAGGCGGTGGAGTGCGGCCTATGAAGTAGATGCGGTGGAATGCAGCGTATGAAGTAGAGGTGGTGTAGTGCGGCCTTTGAAGTAGAGGCGGCAGAGTGCAGCCTATGAAGTAAAGGCAGCGGAGTGCAGTCTATGAAGTAGAGGCGGCAGAGTGCAGCCTGGAGTGCAGCCTACAAAGTAGAGGTGGCGGAGCGCAGCCTATGAAGTAGAGGCGGTGGAGTGCAGCCTGTGAAGTAGAGGTGGCAGAGTGCAGCCAATTAAGTGGAGGCGGCGAAGTGCAGTCTATGAAGTGGAGGCAGCAGAGTGCAGCCTATGAAGTGGAGGTGGCAGAGTGCAGCCTATGAAGTCGAGGCGGCGGAGTGCAGCCTATGAAGTGGAGGCAGCGGAGTACAGCAGAGTGAGGCCTATGAAGTAGAGGCGGCGGAGTGCAGCCTATGAAGTAGAGGTGGCGGAGCGCAGCCTAGGAAGTAGAGGCGGCGGAGTGCGGCCTATGAAGTAGAGATGGCGGAGTGCGGCCTATGAAGTGTAGGCGGCGGAGTGCGGCCTATGAAGTGGAGGCGGCAGATTGCGGCCTATGAAATAGAGGCAGCGGAGTGCAGCCGATGAAGTAGAGGTGGCAGAGTACGGCTTATGAAGTAGAGTCGGCGGAGCACGGCCTATGAAGTAGAGGCGGCGGAGTGTAACTAATGAAGTAGAAGCGGCAGAGTGTAGCTTATGAAGTAGAGGCGGTGGAGTGTGGCCTATGAAGTAGAGGCATTGGAATGCAGCCTATGAAGTAGGGGCGGTGGAATGCAGCCTATGAAGTAGAGGCGGCGCAGTGCGGCCTATTAAGTAGAGGCGGCAGATTGCGACCTATGAATTAGAGGCGGCGGAGTGCAGCCTATGAAGTAGAGGCGGCAGATTGCAGCCTATGAAATAGAGGCGACGGAGTGCAGCCTACGAAGTAGAGGCGGCAGAGTGTGGCCTACGAAGTAGAGGTGGCAGAGTGCAGCCTATGAAGTACAGGCGGCAGAGTGCGGCCTATGAAGTAGAGGTGCAGAGTGCGGGCTATGAAGTTGAGGCGGTGGAGTGTGGCCTATGAAGTAGAGGCGGCAGAGTGCTGCCTATGAAGTAGAGGTGGCAGAGTGCAACCTATAAAGTGGAGGCAGCGGAGTGCTGCAGAGTGCTGTGGAGTGTGGCCTATTTAGTAGAGGTGGTGGAGTGCGGCCTATGAAGTAGAGGCGGTGGAATGCAGTGTATGAAGTAGAGGTGGTGGAGTGCAGCCTATGAAGTAGAGGCAGCGGAGAGCAGCCTATGAAGTAGAGGCAGTGGAGTGCAGTCTAAGAAGTAGAAGAGGCAGAGTGCAGCCTATGAAGTAGAGGCGGCGGAGTGCTGCTTATGAAGTAGATGCTGCGGAGTGCAGCCTATGAAGTGGAGTAGGCGGAGTGCAGCCTATGAAGTGGAGTCGGCGGAGTGCAGCCTATGAAGTAGAGGCGGCGGAGTGCGGCCTATGAAGTACAGGCGGCAGATTGCGGCCTATGAAGTAGAGGTGGCAGAGTGCGGGCTATGAAGTAGAGGCGATGGAGTGCAGCCTATGAAATAGAGGCGAAGGAGTGCAGCCTATGAATTAGAGGTGGCAGAGTGTGGCCTATGAAGTAGAGGCGGCAGAGTGCGGCCTATGAAGTACAGACGGCAGAGTACGGCATATGAAGTAGAGGTGGCAGAGTGCGGGCTATGAAGTAGAGGCAATGGAGTGCAGCCTATGAAGTAGAGGCGGCGGAGAGGTGGCGGAGTGCAGAGTAGGAAGTAGAGGTGGCAGAGTGTGGCCTATGAAGTAGAGACGGCGGAGTGCGGCCTATGAAGTAGAGGCGGCGGAGTGAGGTCTATGAAGTAGAAGAGGCAGAGTGCAGCCCATGAAGTAGAGGTGGCGGAGTGCTGCTTATGAAGTAGAGGCGGCGGAGTGCAGCCTATAAAGTGGAGTCAGCGGAGTGCAGCCTATGAAGTAGAGGCGGCGGAGTGTAGCTAATGAAGTAGAAGCGGCGGAGTACAGCTTATGAAGTAGAGGCGGTGGAGTGGGGGCTATGAAGTAGAGGCGTTGGAATACAGCCTATGAAGTAGGGGCAGTGAAATGCATCCTATGAAGTAGAGGCGGCAGAGTGCGGCCTATGAAGTAGAGGTGGTGGAGTGCAGCCTATGAATTGGAGGTGGCGGAGTGCAGCCTATGAAGTGGAGGCGGTGGAGTGCGGCCTATGAAGTAGAGGCGGCAGATTGCAGCCTATGAAATAGAGGCGACGGAGTGCAGCCTATGAATTAGAGGCGGCAGAGTGTGGCCTATGAAGTAGAGGCGGCAGAGTGCAGCCTATGAAGTACAGGCGGCAGAGTGCGGCCTATGAAGTACAGGCGGCAGAGTGTGGCCTATGAAGTAGAGGTGGCAGAGTGAGGGCTATGAAGTAGAGGCGGTGGAGTGCAGCCTATGAAGGAGAGGCGGCAGAGAGGTGGCGGAGTGCAGAGTAGGAAGTAGAGGCGGCAGAGTGCGGCCTATGAAGTTGAGACGGCGGAGTGCGGCCTATGAAGTAGAGGCGGCGGAGTGCGGCCTATGAAGTAGAGGCAGCAGAGTGCGGCCTATGAAGTACAGGCGGCGGAGTGCGGCCTATGAAGTAGAGGTGGCAGAGTGCGGGCTATGAAGTATAGGCAGTGGAGTGCAGCCTATGAAGTAGAGGCAGCGGAGAGGTGGCAGAGTGCAGTGTAGGAAGTAGAGGTGGCAGAGTGTGGCCTATTAAGTAGAGGCGGCGGAGTGCGGCCTATGAAGTAGAGGCCGCAGAATGCAGCCTATGAAGTAGAGGTGGTGGAGTGCGGCCTATGAAGTAGAGGCGGCAGACTGCGGCCTATGAAGTAGAGGCGGCGGAGTGCGGCCTATGAAATAGAGGCGGCAGAGTGCGGCCTATGAAGTAGAGGCAGTGGAGTACACTCTATGAAGTAGAGGCGGCGAAGTGCAGCCTGGAGTGCAGGCTATGAAGTAGAGGCGGCAGAGTGCGGCCTATAAAGTAGAGACGGCGGAGTGCGGCCTATGAAGTAGAGGCAGCGGAGCCCAGCCTATGAATAAAGGCAGCGGAGAGGTGGCGGAGTGCGACCTATGAAGTGGAGGCGGTGGAGTGTGGCCTATGAAGTAGAGGCGGCAGAGTGCGTCCTATGAAGTAGAGGCAGTGGAGTGCGGCCTATGAAGTAGAGGCGGCAGAGTGCGGCCTATGAAGTAGAGGTGGCAGAGTGCAGCCTATGAAGTGGAGGCAGCGGAGTGCTGCGGAGTGTGGCCTATGAAGTAGAGGCGGTGGAGTGCGGCCTATGAAGTAGATGCAGTGGAATGCAGCGTATGAAGTAGAGGTGGTGTAGTGCGGCCTTTGAAGTAGAGGCGGCGGAGTGCAGCCTATGAAGTAGAGGCAGCGGAGTGCAGTCTATGAAGTAGAGGCGGCAGAGTGCAGCCTGGAGTGCAGCCTACAAAGTAGAGGTGGCGGAGCGCAGCCTATGAAGTAGAGGCGGTGGAGTGCAGCCTGTGAAGTAGAGGTGGCAGAGTGCAGCCAATTAAGTGGAGGTGGCGAAGTGCAGTCTATGAAGTGGAGGCAGCAGAGTGCAGCCTATGAAGTGGAGGTGGCAGAGTGCGGCCTATGAAGTACAGGTGGCGGAGTGTGGCCTATGAAGTAGAGGTGGCAGAGTGCGGGCTCTGAAGTAGAGGCAGTGGAGTGCATCCTATGAAGTAGAGGTGGCGGTGAGGTGGCGGAGTGCAGTGTAGGAAGTAGAGGTGGCAGAGTGCGGCCAATGAAGTAGAGATAGCAAAGTGCGGCCTAAGAAGTAGCAGCGGCGGAGTGCGGCCTATGAAGTAGAGGCGGCAGAGAGATGGTGGAGTGCAGTGTAGGAAGTAGAGGCGGAAGAGTGCGGCCAATGAAGTAGAGACGGCAGAGTGCAGCCTATGAAGTAGAGGCAGCGGAGTGCGGCCTATGAAGTAGAGGCGGCAGAATGCAGCCTATGAAGTAGAGGCGGCAGAGTGCGTCCTATGAAGTAGAGGCGGTGGAGTACAGTCTATGAAGTAGAGGCGGCAGAGTGCAGCCTGGAGTGCAGCCTATGCAGTACAGGTGGCAGAATGCGGCCTATGAAGTAGAGGTGGTGGAATGCGGCGTATAAAGTAGAGATGGTGGAGTGTGGCCTATGAAGTAGACGCGGCAGATTACAGCCTATGAAGTAGAGGCGGCGGAATGCAGTCTATGAAGTAGTAGAGACGGAGTGCAGCCAATGAAGTAGAGGCAGTGGAGTGCAGTCTAAGAAGTAGAGGCGGCGGAGTGCTGCTTATGAAGTAGATGCTGCGGAGTGCAGCCTATGAAGTGGAGTAGGCGGAGTGCAGCCTATGAAGTGGAGTCGGCGGAGTGCAGCCTATGAAGTAGAGGCGGCGGAGTGCGGCCTATGAAGTACAGGCGGCAGATTGCGGCCTATGAAGTAGAGGTGGCAGAGTGCGGGCTATGAAGTAGAGGCGATGGAGTGCAGCCTATGAAATAGAGGCGAAGGAGTGCAGCCTATGAATTAGAGGTGGCAGAGTGTGGCCTATGAAGTAGAGGCGGCAGAGTGCGGCCTATGAAGTACAGACGGCAGAGTACGGCATATGAAGTAGAGGTGGCAGAGTGCGGGCTATGAAGTAGAGGCAATGGAGTGCAGCCTATGAAGTAGAGGCGGCGGAGAGGTGGCGGAGTGCAGAGTAGGAAGTAGAGGTGGCAGAGTGTGGCCTATGAAGTAGAGACGGCGGAGTGCGGCCTATGAAGTAGAGGCGGCGGAGTGAGGTCTATGAAGTAGAAGAGGCAGAGTGCAGCCCATGAAGTAGAGGTGGCGGAGTGCTGCTTATGAAGTAGAGGCGGCGGAGTGCAGCCTATAAAGTGGAGTCGGCGGAGTGCAGCCTATGAAGTAGAGGCGGCGGAGTGTAGCTAATGAAGTAGAAGCGGCGGAGTACAGCTTATGAAGTAGAGGCGGTGGAGTGGGGGCTATGAAGTAGAGGCGTTGGAATACAGCCTATGAAGTAGGGGCAGTGAAATGCATCCTATGAAGTAGAGGCGGCAGAGTGCGGCCTATGATGTAGAGGCGGTGGAGTGCAGCCTATGAATTGGAGGTGGCGGAGTGCAGCCTATGAAGTGGAGGCGGTGGAGTGCGGCCTATGAAGTAGAGGCGGCAGATTGCAGCCTATGAAATAGAGGCGACGGAGTGCAGCCTATGAATTAGAGGCGGCAGAGTGTGGCCTATGAAGTAGAGGCGGCAGAGTGCAGCCTATGAAGTACAGGCGGCAGAGTGCGGCCTATGAAGTACAGGCGGCAGAGTGTGGCCTATGAAGTAGAGGTGGCAGAGTGCGGGCTATGAAGTAGAGGCGGTGGAGTGCAGCCTATGAAGGAGAGGCGGCAGAGAGGTGGCGGAGTGCAGAGTAGGAAGTAGAGGCGGCAGAGTGCGGCCTATGAAGTTGAGACGGCGGAGTGCGGCCTATGAAGTAGAGGCGGCGGAGTGCGGCCTATGAAGTAGAGGCAGCAGAGTGCGGCCTATGAAGTACAGGCGGCGGAGTGCGGCCTATGAAGTAGAGGTGGCAGAGTGCGGGCTATGAAGTATAGGCAGTGGAGTGCAGCCTATGAAGTAGAGGCAGCGGAGAGGTGGCAGAGTGCAGTGTAGGAAGTAGAGGTGGCAGAGTGTGGCCTATTAAGTAGAGGCGGCGGAGTGCGGCCTATGAAGTAGAGGCCGCAGAATGCAGCCTATGAAGTAGAGGTGGTGGAGTGCGGCCTATGAAGTAGAGGCGGCAGACTGCGGCCTATGAAGTAGAGGCGGCGGAGTGCGGCCTATGAAATAGAGGCGGCAGAGTGCGGCCTATGAAGTAGAGGCAGTGGAGTACACTCTATGAAGTAGAGGCGGCGAAGTGCAGCCTGGAGTGCAGGCTATGAAGTAGAGGCGGCAGAGTGCGGCCTATGAAGTAGAGACGGCGGAGTGCGGCCTATGAAGTAGAGGCAGCGGAGCCCAGCCTATGAATAAAGGCAGCGGAGAGGTGGCGGAGTGCGACCTATGAAGTGGAGGCGGTGGATTGCGGCCTATGAAGTAGAGGCGGCAGAGTGCGTCCTATGAAGTAGAGGCAGTGGAGTGCGGCCTATGAAGTAGAGGCGGCAGAGTGCGGCCTATGAAGTAGAGGTGGCAGAGTGCAGCCTATGAAGTGGAGGCAGCGGAGTGCTGCGGAGTGTGGCCTATGAAGTAGAGGCGGTGGAGTGCGGCCTATGAAGTAGATGCGGTGGAATGCAGCGTATGAAGTAGAGGTGGTGTAGTGCGGCCTTTGAAGTAGAGGCGGCGGAGTGCAGCCTATGAAGTAAAGGCAGCGGAGTGCAGTCTATGAAGTAGAGGCGGCAGAGTGCAGCCTGGAGTGCAGCCTACAAAGTAGAGGTGGCGGAGCGCAGCCTATGAAGTAGAGGCGGTGGAGTGCAGCCTGTGAAGTAGAGGTGGCAGAGTGCAGCCAATTAAGTGGAGGCGGCGAAGTGCAGTCTATGAAGTGGAGGCAGCAGAGTGCAGCCTATGAAGTGGAGGTGGCAGAGTGCAGCCTATGAAGTCGAGGCGGCGGAGTGCAGCCTATGAAGTGGAGGCAGCGGAGTACAGCAGAGTGAGGCCTATGAAGTAGAGGCGGCGGAGTGCAGCCTATGAAGTAGAGGTGGCGGAGCGCAGCCTAGGAAGTAGAGGCGGCGGAGTGCGGCCTATGAAGTAGAGATGGCGGAGTGCGGCCTATGAAGTGTAGGCGGCGGAGTGCGGCCTATGAAGTGGAGGCGGCAGATTGCGGCCTATGAAATAGAGGCAGCGGAGTGCAGCCGATGAAGTAGAGGTGGCAGAGTACGGCTTATGAAGTAGAGCCGGCGGAGCACGGCCTATGAAGTAGAGGCGGCGGAGTGTAACTAATGAAGTAGAAGCGGCAGAGTGTAGCTTATGAAGTAGAGGCGGTGGAGTGTGGCCTATGAAGTAGAGGCATTGGAATGCAGCCTATGAAGTAGGGGCGGTGGAATGCAGCCTATGAAGTAGAGGCGGCGCAGTGCGGCCTATTAAGTAGAGGCGGCAGATTGCGACCTATGAATTAGAGGCGGCGGAGTGCAGCCTATGAAGTAGAGGCGGCAGATTGCAGCCTATGAAATAGAGGCGACGGAGTGCAGCCTACGAAGTAGAGGCGGCAGAGTGTGGCCTACGAAGTAGAGGTGGCAGAGTGCAGCCTATGAAGTACAGGCGGCAGAGTGCGGCCTATGAAGTAGAGGTGCAGAGTGCGGGCTATGAAGTTGAGGCGGTGGAGTGTGGCCTATGAAGTAGAGGCGGCAGAGTGCTGCCTATGAAGTAGAGGTGGCAGAGTGCAACCTATAAAGTGGAGGCAGCGGAGTGCTGCGGAGTGCTGTGGAGTGTGGCCTATTTAGTAGAGGTGGTGGAGTGCGGCCTATGAAGTAGAGGCGGTGGAATGCAGTGTATGAAGTAGAGGTGGTGGAGTGCAGCCTATGAAGTAGAGGCAGCGGAGAGCAGCCTATGAAGTAGAGGCAGTGGAGTGCAGTCTAAGAAGTAGAAGAGGCAGAGTGCAGCCTATGAAGTAGAGGCGGCGGAGTGCTGCTTATGAAGTAGATGCTGCGGAGTGCAGCCTATGAAGTGGAGTAGGCGGAGTGCAGCCTATGAAGTGGAGTCGGCGGAGTGCAGCCTATGAAGTAGAGGCGGCGGAGTGCGGCCTATGAAGTACAGGCGGCAGATTGCGGCCTATGAAGTAGAGGTGGCAGAGTGCGGGCTATGAAGTAGAGGCGATGGAGTGCAGCCTATGAAATAGAGGCGAAGGAGTGCAGCCTATGAATTAGAGGTGGCAGAGTGTGGCCTATGAAGTAGAGGCGGCAGAGTGCGGCCTATGAAGTACAGACGGCAGAGTACGGCATATGAAGTAGAGTGGCAGAGTGCGGGCTATGAAGTAGAGGCAATGGAGTGCAGCCTATGAAGTAGAGGCGGCGGAGAGGTGGCGGAGTGCAGAGTAGGAAGTAGAGGTGGCAGAGTGTGGCCTATGAAGTAGAGACGGCGGAGTGCGGCCTATGAAGTAGAGGCGGCGGAGTGAGGTCTATGAAGTAGAAGAGGCAGAGTGCAGCCCATGAAGTAGAGGTGGCGGAGTGCTGCTTATGAAGTAGAGGCGGCGGAGTGCAGCCTATAAAGTGGAGTCAGCGGAGTGCAGCCTATGAAGTAGAGGCGGCGGAGTGTAGCTAATGAAGTAGAAGCGGCGGAGTACAGCTTATGAAGTAGAGGCGGTGGAGTGGGGGCTATGAAGTAGAGGCGTTGGAATACAGCCTATGAAGTAGGGGCAGTGAAATGCATCCTATGAAGTAGAGGCGGCAGAGTGCGGCCTATGAAGTAGAGGTGGTGGAGTGCAGCCTATGAATTGGAGGTGGCGGAGTGCAGCCTATGAAGTGGAGGCGGTGGAGTGCGGCCTATGAAGTAGAGGCGGCAGATTGCAGCCTATGAAATAGAGGCGACGGAGTGCAGCCTATGAATTAGAGGCGGCAGAGTGTGGCCTATGAAGTAGAGGCGGCAGAGTGCAGCCTATGAAGTACAGGCGGCAGAGTGCGGCCTATGAAGTACAGGCGGCAGAGTGTGGCCTATGAAGTAGAGGTGGCAGAGTGAGGGCTATGAAGTAGAGGCGGTGGAGTGCAGCCTATGAAGGAGAGGCGGCAGAGAGGTGGCGGAGTGCAGAGTAGGAAGTAGAGGCGGCAGAGTGCGGCCTATGAAGTTGAGACGGCGGAGTGCGGCCTATGAAGTAGAGGCGGCGGAGTGCGGCCTATGAAGTAGAGGCAGCAGAGTGCGGCCTATGAAGTACAGGCGGCGGAGTGCGGCCTATGAAGTAGAGGTGGCAGAGTGCGGGCTATGAAGTATAGGCAGTGGAGTGCAGCCTATGAAGTAGAGGCAGCGGAGAGGTGGCAGAGTGCAGTGTAGGAAGTAGAGGTGGCAGAGTGTGGCCTATTAAGTAGAGGCGGCGGAGTGCGGCCTATGAAGTAGAGGCCGCAGAATGCAGCCTATGAAGTAGAGGTGGTGGAGTGCGGCCTATGAAGTAGAGGCGGCAGACTGCGGCCTATGAAGTAGAGGCGGCGGAGTGCGGCCTATGAAATAGAGGCGGCAGAGTGCGGCCTATGAAGTAGAGGCAGTGGAGTACACTCTATGAAGTAGAGGCGGCGAAGTGCAGCCTGGAGTGCAGGCTATGAAGTAGAGGCGGCAGAGTGCGGCCTATAAAGTAGAGACGGCGGAGTGCGGCCTATGAAGTAGAGGCAGCGGAGCCCAGCCTATGAATAAAGGCAGCGGAGAGGTGGCGGAGTGCGACCTATGAAGTGGAGGCGGTGGAGTGTGGCCTATGAAGTAGAGGCGGCAGAGTGCGTCCTATGAAGTAGAGGCAGTGGAGTGCGGCCTATGAAGTAGAGGCGGCAGAGTGCGGCCTATGAAGTAGAGGTGGCAGAGTGCAGCCTATGAAGTGGAGGCAGCGGAGTGCTGCGGAGTGTGGCCTATGAAGTAGAGGCGGTGGAGTGCGGCCTATGAAGTAGATGCAGTGGAATGCAGCGTATGAAGTAGAGGTGGTGTAGTGCGGCCTTTGAAGTAGAGGCGGCGGAGTGCAGCCTATGAAGTAGAGGCAGCGGAGTGCAGTCTATGAAGTAGAGGCGGCAGAGTGCAGCCTGGAGTGCAGCCTACAAAGTAGAGGTGGCGGAGCGCAGCCTATGAAGTAGAGACGGTGGAGTGCAGCCTGTGAAGTAGAGGTGGCAGAGTGCAGCCAATTAAGTGGAGGTGGCGAAGTGCAGTCTATGAAGTGGAGGCAGCAGAGTGCAGCCTATGAAGTGGAGGTGGCAGAGTGCGGCCTATGAAGTACAGGTGGCGGAGTGTGGCCTATGAAGTAGAGGTGGCAGAGTGCGGGCTCTGAAGTAGAGGCAGTGGAGTGCATCCTATGAAGTAGAGGTGGCGGTGAGGTGGCGGAGTGCAGTGTAGGAAGTAGAGGTGGCAGAGTGCGGCCAATGAAGTAGAGATAGCATAGTGCGGCCTAAGAAGTAGCAGCGGCGGAGTGCGGCCTATGAAGTAGAGGCGGCAGAGAGATGGTGGAGTGCAGTGTAGGAAGTAGAGGCGGAAGAGTGCGGCCAATGAAGTAGAGACGGCAGAGTGCAGCCTATGAAGTAGAGGCAGCGGAGTGCGGCCTATGAAGTAGAGGCGGCAGAATTTAGCCTATGAAGTAGAGGCGGCAGAGTGCGTCCTATGAAGTAGAGGCGGTGGAGTACAGTCTATGAAGTAGAGGCGGCAGAGTGCAGCCTGGAGTGCAGCCTATGCAGTACAGGTGGCAGAATGCGGCCTATGAAGTAGAGGTGGTGGAATGCGGCGTATAAAGTAGAGATGGTGGAGTGTGGCCTATGAAGTAGACGCGGCAGATTACAGCCTATGAAGTAGAGGCGGCGGAATGCAGTCTATGAAGTAGTAGAGACGGAGTGCAGCCAATGAAGTAGAGGCAGTGGAGTGCAGTCTAAGAAGTAGAGGCGGCGGAGTGCTGCTTATGAAGTAGATGCTGCGGAGTGCAGCCTATGAAGTGGAGTAGGCGGAGTGCAGCCTATGAAGTGGAGTCGGCGGAGTGCAGCCTATGAAGTAGAGGCGGCGGAGTGCGGCCTATGAAGTACAGGCGGCAGATTGCGGCCTATGAAGTAGAGGTGGCAGAGTGCGGGCTATGAAGTAGAGGCGATGGAGTGCAGCCTATGAAATAGAGGCGAAGGAGTGCAGCCTATGAATTAGAGGTGGCAGAGTGTGGCCTATGAAGTAGAGGCGGCAGAGTGCGGCCTATGAAGTACAGACGGCAGAGTACGGCATATGAAGTAGAGGTGGCAGAGTGCGGGCTATGAAGTAGAGGCAATGGAGTGCAGCCTATGAAGTAGAGGCGGCGGAGAGGTGGCGGAGTGCAGAGTAGGAAGTAGAGGTGGCAGAGTGTGGCCTATGAAGTAGAGACGGCGGAGTGCGGCCTATGAAGTAGAGGCGGCGGAGTGAGGTCTATGAAGTAGAAGAGGCAGAGTGCAGCCCATGAAGTAGAGGTGGCGGAGTGCTGCTTATGAAGTAGAGGCGGCGGAGTGCAGCCTATAAAGTGGAGTCGGCGGAGTGCAGCCTATGAAGTAGAGGCGGCGGAGTGTAGCTAATGAAGTAGAAGCGGCGGAGTACAGCTTATGAAGTAGAGGCGGTGGAGTGGGGGCTATGAAGTAGAGGCGTTGGAATACAGCCTATGAAGTAGGGGCAGTGAAATGCATCCTATGAAGTAGAGGCGGCAGAGTGCGGCCTATGATGTAGAGGCGGTGGAGTGCAGCCTATGAATTGGAGGTGGCGGAGTGCAGCCTATGAAGTGGAGGCGGTGGAGTGCGGCCTATGAAGTAGAGGCGGCAGATTGCAGCCTATGAAATAGAGGCGACGGAGTGCAGCCTATGAATTAGAGGCGGCAGAGTGTGGCCTATGAAGTAGAGGCGGCAGAGTGCAGCCTATGAAGTACAGGCGGCAGAGTGCGGCCTATGAAGTACAGGCGGCAGAGTGTGGCCTATGAAGTAGAGGTGGCAGAGTGCGGGCTATGAAGTAGAGGCGGTGGAGTGCAGCCTATGAAGGAGAGGCGGCAGAGAGGTGGCGGAGTGCAGAGTAGGAAGTAGAGGCGGCAGAGTGCGGCCTATGAAGTTGAGACGGCGGAGTGCGGCCTATGAAGTAGAGGCGGCGGAGTGCGGCCTATGAAGTAGAGGCAGCAGAGTGCGGCCTATGAAGTACAGGCGGCGGAGTGCGGCCTATGAAGTAGAGGTGGCAGAGTGCGGGCTATGAAGTATAGGCAGTGGAGTGCAGCCTATGAAGTAGAGGCAGCGGAGAGGTGGCAGAGTGCAGTGTAGGAAGTAGAGGTGGCAGAGTGTGGCCTATTAAGTAGAGGCGGCGGAGTGCGGCCTATGAAGTAGAGGCCGCAGAATGCAGCCTATGAAGTAGAGGTGGTGGAGTGCGGCCTATGAAGTAGAGGCGGCAGACTGCGGCCTATGAAGTAGAGGCGGCGGAGTGCGGCCTATGAAATAGAGGCGGCAGAGTGCGGCCTATGAAGTAGAGGCAGTGGAGTACACTCTATGAAGTAGAGGCGGCGAAGTGCAGCCTGGAGTGCAGGCTATGAAGTAGAGGCGGCAGAGTGCGGCCTATGAAGTAGAGACGGCGGAGTGCGGCCTATGAAGTAGAGGCAGCGGAGCCCAGCCTATGAATAAAGGCAGCGGAGAGGTGGCGGAGTGCGACCTATGAAGTGGAGGCGGTGGATTGCGGCCTATGAAGTAGAGGCGGCAGAGTGCGTCCTATGAAGTAGAGGCAGTGGAGTGCGGCCTATGAAGTAGAGGCGGCAGAGTGCGGCCTATGAAGTAGAGGTGGCAGAGTGCAGCCTATGAAGTGGAGGCAGCGGAGTGCTGCGGAGTGTGGCCTATGAAGTAGAGGCGGTGGAGTGCGGCCTATGAAGTAGATGCGGTGGAATGCAGCGTATGAAGTAGAGGTGGTGTAGTGCGGCCTTTGAAGTAGAGGCGGCGGAGTGCAGCCTATGAAGTAAAGGCAGCGGAGTGCAGTCTATGAAGTAGAGGCGGCAGAGTGCAGCCTGGAGTGCAGCCTACAAAGTAGAGGTGGCGGAGCGCAGCCTATGAAGTAGAGGCGGTGGAGTGCAGCCTGTGAAGTAGAGGTGGCAGAGTGCAGCCAATTAAGTGGAGGCGGCGAAGTGCAGTCTATGAAGTGGAGGCAGCAGAGTGCAGCCTATGAAGTGGAGGTGGCAGAGTGCAGCCTATGAAGTCGAGGCGGCGGAGTGCAGCCTATGAAGTGGAGGCAGCGGAGTACAGCAGAGTGAGGCCTATGAAGTAGAGGCGGCGGAGTGCAGCCTATGAAGTAGAGGTGGCGGAGCGCAGCCTAGGAAGTAGAGGCGGCGGAGTGCGGCCTATGAAGTAGAGATGGCGGAGTGCGGCCTATGAAGTGTAGGCGGCGGAGTGCGGCCTATGAAGTGGAGGCGGCAGATTGCGGCCTATGAAATAGAGGCAGCGGAGTGCAGCCGATGAAGTAGAGGTGGCAGAGTACGGCTTATGAAGTAGAGTCGGCGGAGCACGGCCTATGAAGTAGAGGCGGCGGAGTGTAACTAATGAAGTAGAAGCGGCAGAGTGTAGCTTATGAAGTAGAGGCGGTGGAGTGTGGCCTATGAAGTAGAGGCATTGGAATGCAGCCTATGAAGTAGGGGCGGTGGAATGCAGCCTATGAAGTAGAGGCGGCGCAGTGCGGCCTATTAAGTAGAGGCGGCAGATTGCGACCTATGAATTAGAGGCGGCGGAGTGCAGCCTATGAAGTAGAGGCGGCAGATTGCAGCCTATGAAATAGAGGCGACGGAGTGCAGCCTACGAAGTAGAGGCGGCAGAGTGTGGCCTACGAAGTAGAGGTGGCAGAGTGCAGCCTATGAAGTACAGGCGGCAGAGTGCGGCCTATGAAGTAGAGGTGCAGAGTGCGGGCTATGAAGTTGAGGCGGTGGAGTGTGGCCTATGAAGTAGAGGCGGCAGAGTGCTGCCTATGAAGTAGAGGTGGCAGAGTGCAACCTATAAAGTGGAGGCAGCGGAGTGCTGCGGAGTGCTGTGGAGTGTGGCCTATTTAGTAGAGGTGGTGGAGTGCGGCCTATGAAGTAGAGGCGGTGGAATGCAGTGTATGAAGTAGAGGTGGTGGAGTGCAGCCTATGAAGTAGAGGCAGCGGAGAGCAGCCTATGAAGTAGAGGCAGTGGAGTGCAGTCTAAGAAGTAGAAGAGGCAGAGTGCAGCCTATGAAGTAGAGGCGGCGGAGTGCTGCTTATGAAGTAGATGCTGCGGAGTGCAGCCTATGAAGTGGAGTAGGCGGAGTGCAGCCTATGAAGTGGAGTCGGCGGAGTGCAGCCTATGAAGTAGAGGCGGCGGAGTGCGGCCTATGAAGTACAGGCGGCAGATTGCGGCCTATGAAGTAGAGGTGGCAGAGTGCGGGCTATGAAGTAGAGGCGATGGAGTGCAGCCTATGAAATAGAGGCGAAGGAGTGCAGCCTATGAATTAGAGGTGGCAGAGTGTGGCCTATGAAGTAGAGGCGGCAGAGTGCGGCCTATGAAGTACAGACGGCAGAGTACGGCATATGAAGTAGAGGTGGCAGAGTGCGGGCTATGAAGTAGAGGCAATGGAGTGCAGCCTATGAAGTAGAGGCGGCGGAGAGGTGGCGGAGTGCAGAGTAGGAAGTAGAGTTGGCAGAGTGTGGCCTATGAAGTAGAGACGGCGGAGTGCGGCCTATGAAGTAGAGGCGGCGGAGTGAGGTCTATGAAGTAGAAGAGGCAGAGTGCAGCCCATGAAGTAGAGGTGGCGGAGTGCTGCTTATGAAGTAGAGGCGGCGGAGTGCAGCCTATAAAGTGGAGTCAGCGGAGTGCAGCCTATGAAGTAGAGGCGGCGGAGTGTAGCTAATGAAGTAGAAGCGGCGGAGTACAGCTTATGAAGTAGAGGCGGTGGAGTGGGGGCTATGAAGTAGAGGCGTTGGAATACAGCCTATGAAGTAGGGGCAGTGAAATGCATCCTATGAAGTAGAGGCGGCAGAGTGCGGCCTATGAAGTAGAGGTGGTGGAGTGCAGCCTATGAATTGGAGGTGGCGGAGTGCAGCCTATGAAGTGGAGGCGGTGGAGTGCGGCCTATGAAGTAGAGGCGGCAGATTGCAGCCTATGAAATAGAGGCGACGGAGTGCAGCCTATGAATTAGAGGCGGCAGAGTGTGGCCTATGAAGTAGAGGCGGCAGAGTGCAGCCTATGAAGTACAGGCGGCAGAGTGCGGCCTATGAAGTACAGGCGGCAGAGTGTGGCCTATGAAGTAGAGGTGGCAGAGTGAGGGCTATGAAGTAGAGGCGGTGGAGTGCAGCCTATGAAGGAGAGGCGGCAGAGAGGTGGCGGAGTGCAGAGTAGGAAGTAGAGGCGGCAGAGTGCGGCCTATGAAGTTGAGACGGCGGAGTGCGGCCTATGAAGTAGAGGCGGCGGAGTGCGGCCTATGAAGTAGAGGCAGCAGAGTGCGGCCTATGAAGTACAGGCGGCGGAGTGCGGCCTATGAAGTAGAGGTGGCAGAGTGCGGGCTATGAAGTATAGGCAGTGGAGTGCAGCCTATGAAGTAGAGGCAGCGGAGAGGTGGCAGAGTGCAGTGTAGGAAGTAGAGGTGGCAGAGTGTGGCCTATTAAGTAGAGGCGGCGGAGTGCGGCCTATGAAGTAGAGGCCGCAGAATGCAGCCTATGAAGTAGAGGTGGTGGAGTGCGGCCTATGAAGTAGAGGCGGCAGACTGCGGCCTATGAAGTAGAGGCGGCGGAGTGCGGCCTATGAAATAGAGGCGGCAGAGTGCGGCCTATGAAGTAGAGGCAGTGGAGTACACTCTATGAAGTAGAGGCGGCGAAGTGCAGCCTGGAGTGCAGGCTATGAAGTAGAGGCGGCAGAGTGCGGCCTATAAAGTAGAGACGGCGGAGTGCGGCCTATGAAGTAGAGGCAGCGGAGCCCAGCCTATGAATAAAGGCAGCGGAGAGGTGGCGGAGTGCGACCTATGAAGTGGAGGCGGTGGAGTGTGGCCTATGAAGTAGAGGCGGCAGAGTGCGTCCTATGAAGTAGAGGCAGTGGAGTGCGGCCTATGAAGTAGAGGCGGCAGAGTGCGGCCTATGAAGTAGAGGTGGCAGAGTGCAGCCTATGAAGTGGAGGCAGCGGAGTGCTGCGGAGTGTGGCCTATGAAGTAGAGGCGGTGGAGTGCGGCCTATGAAGTAGATGCAGTGGAATGCAGCGTATGAAGTAGAGGTGGTGTAGTGCGGCCTTTGAAGTAGAGGCGGCGGAGTGCAGCCTATGAAGTAGAGGCAGCGGAGTGCAGTCTATGAAGTAGAGGCGGCAGAGTGCAGCCTGGAGTGCAGCCTACAAAGTAGAGGTGGCGGAGCGCAGCCTATGAAGTAGAGGCGGTGGAGTGCAGCCTGTGAAGTAGAGGTGGCAGAGTGCAGCCAATTAAGTGGAGGTGGCGAAGTGCAGTCTATGAAGTGGAGGCAGCAGAGTGCAGCCTATGAAGTGGAGGTGGCAGAGTGCAGCCTATGAAGTCGAGGCGGCGGAGTGCAGCCTATGAAGTGGAGGCAGCGGAGTACAGCAGAGTGAGGCCTATGAAGTAGAGGCGGCGGAGTGCAGCCTATGAAGTAGAGGTGGCGGAGCGCAGCCTAGGAAGTAGAGGCGGCGGAGTGCGGCCTATGAAGTAGAGATGGCGGAGTGCGGCCTATGAAGTGTAGGCGGCGGAGTGCGGCCTATGAAGTGGAGGCGGCAGATTGCGGCCTATGAAATAGAGGCAGCGGAGTGCAGCCGATGAAGTAGAGGTGGCAGAGTACGGCTTATGAAGTAGAGTCGGCGGAGCACGGCCTATGAAGTAGAGGCGGCGGAGTGTAACTAATGAAGTAGAAGCGGCAGAGTGTAGCTTATGAAGTAGAGGCGGTGGAGTGTGGCCTATGAAGTAGAGGCATTGGAATGCAGCCTATGAAGTAGGGGCGGTGGAATGCAGCCTATGAAGTAGAGGCGGCGCAGTGCGGCCTATTAAGTAGAGGCGGCAGATTGCGACCTATGAATTAGAGGCGGCGGAGTGCAGCCTATGAAGTAGAGGCGGCAGATTGCAGCCTATGAAATAGAGGCGACGGAGTGCAGCCTACGAAGTAGAGGCGGCAGAGTGTGGCCTACGAAGTAGAGGTGGCAGAGTGCAGCCTATGAAGTACAGGCGGCAGAGTGCGGCCTATGAAGTAGAGGTGCAGAGTGCGGGCTATGAAGTTGAGGCGGTGGAGTGTGGCCTATGAAGTAGAGGCGGCAGAGTGCTGCCTATGAAGTAGAGGTGGCAGAGTGCAACCTATAAAGTGGAGGCAGCGGAGTGCTGCGGAGTGCTGTGGAGTGTGGCCTATTTAGTAGAGGTGGTGGAGTGCGGCCTATGAAGTAGAGGCGGTGGAATGCAGTGTATGAAGTAGAGGTGGTGGAGTGCAGCCTATGAAGTAGAGGCAGCGGAGAGCAGCCTATGAAGTAGAGGCAGTGGAGTGCAGTCTAAGAAGTAGAAGAGGCAGAGTGCAGCCTATGAAGTAGAGGCGGCGGAGTGCTGCTTATGAAGTAGATGCTGCGGAGTGCAGCCTATGAAGTGGAGTAGGCGGAGTGCAGCCTATGAAGTGGAGTCGGCGGAGTGCAGCCTATGAAGTAGAGGCGGCGGAGTGCGGCCTATGAAGTACAGGCGGCAGATTGCGGCCTATGAAGTAGAGGTGGCAGAGTGCGGGCTATGAAGTAGAGGCGATGGAGTGCAGCCTATGAAATAGAGGCGAAGGAGTGCAGCCTATGAATTAGAGGTGGCAGAGTGTGGCCTATGAAGTAGAGGCGGCAGAGTGCGGCCTATGAAGTACAGACGGCAGAGTACGGCATATGAAGTAGAGGTGGCAGAGTGCGGGCTATGAAGTAGAGGCAATGGAGTGCAGCCTATGAAGTAGAGGCGGCGGAGAGGTGGCGGAGTGCAGAGTAGGAAGTAGAGTTGGCAGAGTGTGGCCTATGAAGTAGAGACGGCGGAGTGCGGCCTATGAAGTAGAGGCGGCGGAGTGAGGTCTATGAAGTAGAAGAGGCAGAGTGCAGCCCATGAAGTAGAGGTGGCGGAGTGCTGCTTATGAAGTAGAGGCGGCGGAGTGCAGCCTATAAAGTGGAGTCAGCGGAGTGCAGCCTATGAAGTAGAGGCGGCGGAGTGTAGCTAATGAAGTAGAAGCGGCGGAGTACAGCTTATGAAGTAGAGGCGGTGGAGTGGGGGCTATGAAGTAGAGGCGTTGGAATACAGCCTATGAAGTAGGGGCAGTGAAATGCATCCTATGAAGTAGAGGTGGCGGAGCGCAGCCTATGAAGTAGAGGTGGTGGAGTGCAGCCTATGAATTGGAGATGGCGGAGTGCAGCCTATGAAGTGGAGGCGGTGGAGTGCGGCCTATGAAGTAGAGGCGGCAGATTGCAGCCTATGAAATAGAGGCGACGGAGTGCAGCCTATGAATTAGAGGCGGCAGAGTGTGGCCTATGAAGTAGAGGCGGCAGAGTGCGGCCTATGAAGTAGAGGCGGCGGAGTGTAACTAATGAAGTAGAAGCGGCAGAGTGTAGCTTATGAAGTAGAGGCGGTGGAGTGTGGCCTATGAAGTAGAGGCATTGGAATGCAGCCTATGAAGTAGGGGCGGTGGAATGCAGCCTATGAAGTAGAGGCGGCGCAGTGCGGCCTATTAAGTAGAGGCGGCAGATTGCGACCTATGAATTAGAGGCGGCGGAGTGCAGCCTATGAAGTAGAGGCGGCAGATTGCAGCCTATGAAATAGAGGCGACGGAGTGCAGCCTACGAAGTAGAGGCGGCAGAGTGTGGCCTACGAAGTAGAGGTGGCAGAGTGCAGCCTATGAAGTACAGGCGGCAGAGTGCGGCCTATGAAGTAGAGGTGCAGAGTGCGGGCTATGAAGTTGAGGCGGTGGAGTGTGGCCTATGAAGTAGAGGCGGCAGAGTGCTGCCTATGAAGTAGAGGTGGCAGAGTGCAACCTATAAAGTGGAGGCAGCGGAGTGCTGCGGAGTGCTGTGGAGTGTGGCCTATTTAGTAGAGGTGGTGGAGTGCGGCCTATGAAGTAGAGGCGGTGGAATGCAGTGTATGAAGTAGAGGTGGTGGAGTGCAGCCTATGAAGTAGAGGCAGCGGAGAGCAGCCTATGAAGTAGAGGCAGTGGAGTGCAGTCTAAGAAGTAGAAGAGGCAGAGTGCAGCCTATGAAGTAGAGGCGGCGGAGTGCTGCTTATGAAGTAGATGCTGCGGAGTGCAGCCTATGAAGTGGAGTAGGCGGAGTGCAGCCTATGAAGTGGAGTCGGCGGAGTGCAGCCTATGAAGTAGAGGCGGCGGAGTGCGGCCTATGAAGTACAGGCGGCAGATTGCGGCCTATGAAGTAGAGGTGGCAGAGTGCGGGCTATGAAGTAGAGGCGATGGAGTGCAGCCTATGAAATAGAGGCGAAGGAGTGCAGCCTATGAATTAGAGGTGGCAGAGTGTGGCCTATGAAGTAGAGGCGGCAGAGTGCGGCCTATGAAGTACAGACGGCAGAGTACGGCATATGAAGTAGAGGTGGCAGAGTGCGGGCTATGAAGTAGAGGCAATGGAGTGCAGCCTATGAAGTAGAGGCGGCGGAGAGGTGGCGGAGTGCAGAGTAGGAAGTAGAGTTGGCAGAGTGTGGCCTATGAAGTAGAGACGGCGGAGTGCGGCCTATGAAGTAGAGGCGGCGGAGTGAGGTCTATGAAGTAGAAGAGGCAGAGTGCAGCCCATGAAGTAGAGGTGGCGGAGTGCTGCTTATGAAGTAGAGGCGGCGGAGTGCAGCCTATAAAGTGGAGTCAGCGGAGTGCAGCCTATGAAGTAGAGGCGGCGGAGTGTAGCTAATGAAGTAGAAGCGGCGGAGTACAGCTTATGAAGTAGAGGCGGTGGAGTGGGGGCTATGAAGTAGAGGCGTTGGAATACAGCCTATGAAGTAGGGGCAGTGAAATGCATCCTATGAAGTAGAGGCGGCAGAGTGCGGCCTATGAAGTAGAGGTGGTGGAGTGCAGCCTATGAATTGGAGGTGGCGGAGTGCAGCCTATGAAGTGGAGGCGGTGGAGTGCGGCCTATGAAGTAGAGGCGGCAGATTGCAGCCTATGAAATAGAGGCGACGGAGTGCAGCCTATGAATTAGAGGCGGCAGAGTGTGGCCTATGAAGTAGAGGCGGCAGAGTGCAGCCTATGAAGTACAGGCGGCAGAGTGCGGCCTATGAAGTACAGGCGGCAGAGTGTGGCCTATGAAGTAGAGGTGGCAGAGTGAGGGCTATGAAGTAGAGGCGGTGGAGTGCAGCCTATGAAGGAGAGGCGGCAGAGAGGTGGCGGAGTGCAGAGTAGGAAGTAGAGGCGGCAGAGTGCGGCCTATGAAGTTGAGACGGCGGAGTGCGGCCTATGAAGTAGAGGCGGCGGAGTGCGGCCTATGAAGTAGAGGCAGCAGAGTGCGGCCTATGAAGTACAGGCGGCGGAGTGCGGCCTATGAAGTAGAGGTGGCAGAGTGCGGGCTATGAAGTATAGGCAGTGGAGTGCAGCCTATGAAGTAGAGGCAGCGGAGAGGTGGCAGAGTGCAGTGTAGGAAGTAGAGGTGGCAGAGTGTGGCCTATTAAGTAGAGGCGGCGGAGTGCGGCCTATGAAGTAGAGGCCGCAGAATGCAGCCTATGAAGTAGAGGTGGTGGAGTGCGGCCTATGAAGTAGAGGCGGCAGACTGCGGCCTATGAAGTAGAGGCGGCGGAGTGCGGCCTATGAAATAGAGGCGGCAGAGTGCGGCCTATGAAGTAGAGGCAGTGGAGTACACTCTATGAAGTAGAGGCGGCGAAGTGCAGCCTGGAGTGCAGGCTATGAAGTAGAGGCGGCAGAGTGCGGCCTATAAAGTAGAGACGGCGGAGTGCGGCCTATGAAGTAGAGGCAGCGGAGCCCAGCCTATGAATAAAGGCAGCGGAGAGGTGGCGGAGTGCGACCTATGAAGTGGAGGCGGTGGAGTGTGGCCTATGAAGTAGAGGCGGCAGAGTGCGTCCTATGAAGTAGAGGCAGTGGAGTGCGGCCTATGAAGTAGAGGCGGCAGAGTGCGGCCTATGAAGTAGAGGTGGCAGAGTGCAGCCTATGAAGTGGAGGCAGCGGAGTGCTGCGGAGTGTGGCCTATGAAGTAGAGGCGGTGGAGTGCGGCCTATGAAGTAGATGCAGTGGAATGCAGCGTATGAAGTAGAGGTGGTGTAGTGCGGCCTTTGAAGTAGAGGCGGCGGAGTGCAGCCTATGAAGTAGAGGCAGCGGAGTGCAGTCTATGAAGTAGAGGCGGCAGAGTGCAGCCTGGAGTGCAGCCTACAAAGTAGAGGTGGCGGAGCGCAGCCTATGAAGTAGAGGCGGTGGAGTGCAGCCTGTGAAGTAGAGGTGGCAGAGTGCAGCCAATTAAGTGGAGGTGGCGAAGTGCAGTCTATGAAGTGGAGGCAGCAGAGTGCAGCCTATGAAGTGGAGGTGGCAGAGTGCAGCCTATGAAGTCGAGGCGGCGGAGTGCAGCCTATGAAGTGGAGGCAGCGGAGTACAGCAGAGTGAGGCCTATGAAGTAGAGGCGGCGGAGTGCAGCCTATGAAGTAGAGGTGGCGGAGCGCAGCCTAGGAAGTAGAGGCGGCGGAGTGCGGCCTATGAAGTAGAGATGGCGGAGTGCGGCCTATGAAGTGTAGGCGGCGGAGTGCGGCCTATGAAGTGGAGGCGGCAGATTGCGGCCTATGAAATAGAGGCAGCGGAGTGCAGCCGATGAAGTAGAGGTGGCAGAGTACGGCTTATGAAGTAGAGTCGGCGGAGCACGGCCTATGAAGTAGAGGCGGCGGAGTGTAACTAATGAAGTAGAAGCGGCAGAGTGTAGCTTATGAAGTAGAGGCGGTGGAGTGTGGCCTATGAAGTAGAGGCATTGGAATGCAGCCTATGAAGTAGGGGCGGTGGAATGCAGCCTATGAAGTAGAGGCGGCGCAGTGCGGCCTATTAAGTAGAGGCGGCAGATTGCGACCTATGAATTAGAGGCGGCGGAGTGCAGCCTATGAAGTAGAGGCGGCAGATTGCAGCCTATGAAATAGAGGCGACGGAGTGCAGCCTACGAAGTAGAGGCGGCAGAGTGTGGCCTACGAAGTAGAGGTGGCAGAGTGCAGCCTATGAAGTACAGGCGGCAGAGTGCGGCCTATGAAGTAGAGGTGCAGAGTGCGGGCTATGAAGTTGAGGCGGTGGAGTGTGGCCTATGAAGTAGAGGTGGCAGAGTGCGGCCTATGAAATAGAGGTGGCAGAGTGCAACCTATAAAGTGGAGGCAGCGGAGTGCTGCGGAGTGCTGTGGAGTGTGGCCTATTTAGTAGAGGTGGTGGAGTGCGGCCTATGAAGTAGAGGCGGTGGAATGCAGTGTATGAAGTAGAGGTGGTGGAGTGCAGCCTATGAAGTAGAGGCAGCGGAGAGCAGCCTATGAAGTAGAGGCAGCGGAGTGCAGTCTATGAAGTTGAGGCGGCAGAGTGCAGCCTAGAGTGCAGCCTACAAAGTAGAGGTGGCGGAGCGCAGCCTATGAAGTAGAGACGGTGGAGTGCAGCCTGTGAAGTGGAGGCAGCAGAGTGCAGCGTACGAAGTAGAGGCGGCGGAGTGCGGCATATGAAGTACAGGCGGAGGAGTGCAGCCTATGAAGTAGAGGTGGCAGAGTACAGCCAATTAAGTGGAGGCGGCGAAGTGCAGTCTATGAAGTGGAGGCAGCGGAGTGCAGCCTATGAAGTGGAGGTGGCAGAGTGCAGCCTATGAAGTCGAGGCGGCGGAGTGCAGCCTATGAAGTGGAGGCAGCAGAGTACAGCAGACTGAGGCCTATGAAGTAGAGGCAGCGGAGTGCAGCCTATGAAGTAGAGGTGGCGGAGCGCAGCATATGAAGTAGAGGTGGCGGAGTGTGGCCTATGAAGTAGAGATGGCGGAGTGCGGCCTATGAAGTGTAGGTGGCGGAGTGCGGCCTATGAAGTGGAGGCGGCAGATTGCGGCCTATGAAATTCAGGCGGCGGAGTGCAGCCGATGAAGGAGAGGTGGCAGAGTACGGCTTATGAAGTAGAGTCGGCGGAGTGCGGCCTATGAAGTGGAGGCGGCGGAGTGTAACTAATGAAGTAGAAGCGGCGGAGTGTAGCTTATGAAGTAGAGGCGGTAGAGTGCGGCCTATGAAGTAGAGGCATTGGAATTCAGCCTATGAAGTAGGGGCGGTGGAATGCAGCCTATGAAGTAGAGGCGGCGGAGTGCGGCCTATTAATTAGAGGCGGCAGATTGTGACCTATGAATTAGAGGCGGCGGAGTGCAGCCTATGAAGTAGAGGCTTTTTATAAGAAAACAATGGTTCTGTCGGGTATGAGCAAAACAATTACTTTGTTGTAAAAATGAATCAAGAAAAAGTAGGGAATCAATCAAAAGTTGACCACACAATCTCAAAGTACAAATCACGGTAAGGCTTGATTTGAAGGGTGTGATGTCATTCTTTATATATAAATTGCATCATTTATATGAAAAAAACACATAACACTTGTAACGCAAGGTTACCAAAGTAATAAACTGTAGAGTGAGTCAGTGAATTTGTGACAAGGTGACATAAGTGACCGAATTGTGCATAGTATATACAGTGATCAAATACAGAAAAAACTTTTTATGTACACAATATACATGAGGAGGGCCAGTATCGAGGAAAATCACAATGACACTGTTTCACGAATGAATCAAAACATATATGGAAAACAGGTCTTGGACTGGTCCTAGCAATTATCGTCGACGTTTCAACCCAGAGTAAGCGACTTTAAATCGTCATGTAGGGTCTTCATCAGGACATTAAAATAAACGATGGCAACCTGCAAGAGCAAGTAAAGTACGTATCAATACTGTAATGTGTGATTATTTTAATGTGTGGTCCCGAATAATAAAAGGCCATCACTCACCTAGCCAGTGGTCTAGGATGGCCTGGCAAACAAACGTTCACGCGTAGAAATACAGAGCGCCTCATCCGATGTAGTCTCTGTAAGTCAAAGTGAAGCGCGTGATGCCGTCAATAACCAACACTGAGACTACGCCTTTACAATGTAAGGTTACGAGGAGTGCGAAAATTACGATAAGGGGTAGAGTAAGGGTTAGTAAACTACAAGAAATGCCCTCCATTTCAACCGATTTGGGAAATTAAGCACTGCAATCATCGGTTACAGAAAACAACTTCGGTGCTCAAAAGGACGCTCACCTTAAACGGCGTTTTCCTTTAAGTAAGGCCGACTCCGGTGAATGAACTCCGTCGGAACCAATCCGAAATAGAATTCCTATTATTATCTGGAAGGATAAGCATTCAATGAGGAATTATTCGTGACCGAGTAAAGAACCATGGTCACTGGATTGGGGAATGATTGCTTACTTGGGAAGAGAAGGAGCAAAGCGATCACGACTCACGCTGCAGCACCTCCTGTCTCAGTCGGAGGAAGCCGCAACTGACAGACCGGCTGCTACATGAAGGTAAACGGGGCAGTCCTGTCTGACGTAGACAGAGTGATGTGTCAGGAGGGTTGCCTAGCAACCACGGTCGCTTTGGGGAACCGAAGCAGCTGAGGCCAGCGCGAGGTAGACCGCGCGCTATGCTGACGTAAAACGACAGGCAGTGTGTCAATCTGCAAGGTTAACTTGATTAACGTGCGATTGGATGGGGAAAATTGCCCCGGCAAGCATTGACAGAGAGTGATTGAATAGGTAAAAGACCGGCGAGCATTTGCAGGGAGTGTGGACTATTCATGCGCATAGGAGATGGTTATATAGAGGTGTGCAGCAATGCTAGGACGTGTAGGCTATTCTCGCACGTAGGAGGTGATTAGGCAGACGTATGCAAAGCAGTGTGTCGAGGGGGTGTCCGGCAACTATGATCACTACTAAGAACAGTCGGTGTTTGTACGAGATTGTACGCGTGCTAGTCGAGGCAGTTAAAACATTATGTACAGTTGTGTATATTCACCGAGATAAATTGCAGCCCCCCATCTCTGCGTCTGCGAATACATATAGAACTGGTTCATGATGACAATGATATCGAGGGAAAAGACATGCGTCATTGTTTACATCACATGTATGCAATAGGACAACTATTAAGAACAGCAAGCTCAAAGACATTGATTGAATACAGTTTGAGGGCCGTCCCAATTCCACATGTGAAAGTGCCTGTTTACAACAAGGTTTATCAAAATGAATTTGTGAATGACTCGTATATACAGACTGCAGATGAGCCAAAGGTTATGCAATACAGAGTTCATAGAGAAGTATCATAGTTGCCCCATCTCCCAGGATGTTTCCTCAAGGCTATTAAGACCTTGCTAGACAGTATTGGGGAAATGAATCCATCTACACTACATGTATGAGTTTGAGGGCCGTCCCAAATCCACATGTGAAATTGCCACTGTAGAATAAAGGTATCAAGATAAAATTGTGAATGACTCATATATACAGACTGCAGATGAGCCAAAGGTTATGCAATACAGAGTTCAAAGGGAAGTATCATAGTTGCCCCATCTCCCTGGATGTTTCCTCGAGGCTATTGAGACCTTGCTGGACAGTATTGAGGAAATGAATCCATCTACATTCCTTTCTCTTCATATTCAAAGCCATTGAACCCCCTCTGGGCGCAAGACTTGCCTTTTCTAGCACCCACCATTTCAGTTCTTCAGGCTGATGGCTTAGTGCCAGAAAATGATCCACCATGGGGGCCCCTTGTGTCTTGCATCTGATGCGACTCATGTGTTGTAGTATCCTCACTTTTATTTTTTGTGTTGTTTGTCCCACATACAGGGAATCACAAGGACATCTTATCACATATATTAGATTGGAGCTGTTGCAATTTGTGAAAGTTGATGAGTTATATGTTCTGTTGTTATGGGTGAAGGAAGAGCCCTCTATTGACAACGGACAGGCTTTACATTGGCCACACTTGTAATGGCCCACAATGGAAGGTAGGCCCAACTGTTCCCTGAGACCATGTGTTTTCGGTGGTTCAAGGTATGCCTTAACAACACTCTGTCTTTCACATTCTTGCCCCGTTTGAACGCGAAGATAGGTTCTTCAATGGTAGGGAGCTCACTGGCAACAAGATTCCAGTACTTCTTGATAATTTTCTTCATCCCATTACTCTTCGTGTTAAAGGATGTGACACAAACAATGTTTTCACTCTTCGATCTGTTTTCCTTGACCTGCAAGAGTTCGTCTCTCGGGCAATACCACGCGCGTTTACGTGCGCGTTTCAAGAGACCCACTGGATACCCTCGTTCCTTTAGTCGAGCGGTGAGGATCTCGGTTTCTTTAAAGAAATCAGCTCTGCGTGTACAGTTCCTCCTTAGTCTAAGGTATTGACCATAAGGAAGGTTATCTCTTAAGCTGCGTGGATGGTGAGAGTCATACTTAAGGAGGGTGTTCCGTTCCGTTGGTTTACGAAAGAGGTCACAGATTAGTTGTCCATCATCAACTTCAAAGGTGAGATCCAGGAAATCGATGGTACTGTTATCATTCAACATGGTGAACTGGATATCATTGGATCTAGCATTCAGCCAGCTATAGAACAGATTGAGTTCGTCCTTAGTACCAGACCAGATCATTATAACGTCGTCTATATAACGTTTCCAAACAGTGATGTGGTCAATGAATGGATTTTGGTGGTTATACAGATGTTCCTCTTCATATGCATCCATGAAGATATTGGCCAGACTCGGCGCATAGGTAGCCCCCATCGCCACGCCTTTACATTGATAATAAAACTGCTTCATAAAAATAAAGTAATTATGTCTCATGGCAATTTCCAACAAGCCCAGCAGAAAGTCGGTCGGTATCCAGTGCGGTCTCGTTCTTTTGTCAAGGATTTCTTTGATCACTTCAAGGGCCCTTGTCTGGGGAATGGAGGTATAAAGCGAGGATACGTCTAGCGTGACTAATAGCTGAGTTTGAGTATCAAATGGTTGTCCCTCCAACAATTGGATGATATGCATCGTGTCGCGGACATATGATTTAGTCTGTGGTATCCATGGCTGCAAGAAGTGATCTATGAATTGGTTAAGCGGTTCCAGTATAGAACCGCATCCCGAGACAATTGGTCTGCCTGGAGGTTTGTCCAGACGTTTGTGAATCTTCGGGAGGGTATATATAGTCGGAATCCTGGCCTCACGTTTGTTCAGAAAATCACATTCAGACTGACTGAGGAAACCTTGTGATACTCCATCCATCGTAATCCTTTCAATCAATGATTTAATTTCAGATGTGGGGTCTCTTGGTACCGGGCAATAGCTGTCTCTACATGCCAATTGGAGCTCTATTTCTGCAACATAGTCTTGTGTGTTCTGCAGGACAACTGCTCCACCCTTATCCGCGGCTTTTATTACAATTGCCTCATTAGTTCCCAGAGTTGAGAGAGCCAGCTTTTCAGGCTTACTGATGTTATATTTGATGTATTCCTTTTTCTCAAGTAGGCCCATGATCTCCTCAAGTACAATCTTTTCATAAGCGAGTATTTTTTCGCTCATCATGTATGCACTTGGTGTAAATGTTGAGATAGGTCGGAAAGGTGTGGCTGTGGCAGCTGGGACATAGATGTTTTTCGAAAAGTAATATTTCAACCGGATTTTCCAGAAGAAGCGTTGCAATTCAACCTTAACATTAAAAGAATCAGGAACAGATGTGGGTACAAATGATAACCCTTTCGACAAGACCATCTTTTCTTCATTTGTTAGTGCATAATCTGAGAGATTGATTATGGGATCTAAAGTGTCAGAGGGCATGGAGTCAGTGTTTACTTGAGTCATTACGAGGCTGATGTTAGCTTGATGGACTGGTACATGCTGGGAAATATCATTCCCAAAGTCGCTAGTAGTGGGTTGCTCCAACTGTGGAGTTAATATCGGTGTGTCTCCATGATGCTCCAATGGGATCTCACTTGTAATTATTGCTGGGGAATTATGATCAGACATTAGTGTTTTGGTGCTTTGCTGTGAGGGTAATGACATCGTCAAAAGTGGTAATGGACAAATGGTAATTGTATCATCAGAATGCGTATTCACCATCGGTATGTTTGTCTGCGGGTCGAGATCTCCCCATGAGCTTCTGGCTGGAAGAAGCGGACACGTGAATTGGTGCGCCGACTGTTCCCTCCCCTTCGGTTGTTCCATCCTCTTGAGCGACCCCAGAACTGATCCTGACCTCCACCCCTGTTTGATTGTCGAGGGCCCTCCCCTAAAAAAAGGGACAATTGGTTATCCTGGTGGCTGGTGGAAGGTCTATCCAAATCTGAATCTGAACCACTGCCAACTGTAGAGTCAGAGAAGGTCTTAAATCTTCTTGGGCCCTGTCTGCTTTTATTGGAAAAGAAACCTTGACTATCCTGTTGATAGTAATCCTCCGCCAAGTATGGATATGTGGATTTTTTGTCGTAATTTCTAATGTCCTTAGACAGCTTATCCAGTTTTTTATTCAAAGTTGTCGTATTGAACTCAACTAAGGTTTTCTCGGCCCTTTCCAGAGCCTCCTTGGCATTTGTTAGAGCACTGTCCCCCAAGATTTCTCTCTTGAGTTCCGTAATCTCCTGTGTGAGTTTTTTCACGTATTCAATTGCAGTCTCTATTCCAAGCACCATCCAGTGCCTGGAACAGTTATTCGCCACAAAACTAAACCCTTCCCTGAATTTAGGTACGTCTATGAATATTGCTGGTTCATTGCGAACCTGCAAACCCTTGGGAATTATGTTCGATTCAAGATATTTGGTCAATACATGGCCATGCAGTCTAGAGCGCACTAATTTCTTCTCCAACCGCTCTAGTCTAGCCAATTTCTCATTAAGGCCAACATCCACTGATAATCTGTCTGGGCCTAAAAGGAAGCCGGAGCTTCCCTGTTCTTTTATTAGGTTGGCTATATATTCTTCAGTATACGACAGTGTCTCTTTTTCAGACATAATACAATGAAAGATAATGTTCAAGGACAAATATTAATGTAAAAAAATGTCCGCACATTTATAGAAGACAAACAAATGAGAGAGCAATACCCTCGCAGATCAGCACCTGCACGTATTATAATGTATAAACAATGGGGTGAACCTGTGTCCCTCAGAACCTGGGTAAGATTATTATAAGAAAACAATGGTTCTGTCGGGTATGAGCAAAACAATTACTTTGTTGTAAAAATGAATCAAGAAAAAGTAGGGAATCAATCAAAAGTTGACCACACAATCTCAAAGTACAAATCACGGTAAGGCTTGATTTGAAGGGTGTGATGTCATTCTTTATATATAAATTGCATCATTTATATGAAAAAAACACATAACACTTGTAACGCAAGGTTACCAAAGTAATAAACTGTAGAGTGAGTCAGTGAATTTGTGACAAGGTGACATAAGTGACCGAATTGTGCATAGTATATACAGTGAGCGGCAGATTGCAGCCTATGAAATAGAGGCGACGGAGTGCAGCCTACGAAGTAGAGGCGGCAGAGTGTGGCCTACAAAGTAGAGGCGGCAGAGTGCAGCATATGAAGTACAGGCGGTAGAGTGCGGCCTATGAAGTAGAGGCGGCAGATTGCAGCCTATGAAGTAAAGGGGGCAGAGTGCGGCCTATGAAGTAGAGACGGCGGAGTGGGGCCTATGAAGTAGAGGTGATGGAGTGCGGCCTATGAAGTAGAGGCGGCAGAGTGCGGCCTATGAAGTAGAGGTGACAGAGTGCGGGCTATGAAGTAGAGGCGGTGGAATGCAGCCTATGAAGTAGAGGCAGTGGAGAGGTGGCAGAGTGCAGTGTAGGAAATAGAGTTGGCAGAGTGCGGCCTATTAAGTAGAGGTGGCGGAGTGCAGCCTATGAAGTAGAGGCGGCGGAGAGATGGCGGAGTGCAGTGTAGGAAGTAGAGGCGGAAGAGTGCGGCCAATGAACTAGAGACGGCAGAGTGCGGCCTATGAAGTAGAAGCGGCGGAGTGCGGCCTATGAAGTAGAGGCCGCAGAATGCAGCCTATGAAGTAGAGGCGGCAGAGTGCGTCCTATGAAGTAGAGGCGGTGGAGTACAGTCTATGAAGTAGAGGCGGCGGAGTGCAGCCTGGAGTGCAGCCTATGAAGTACAGGCAGCAGAATGCGGCATATGAAGTAGAGGCAGCGGAATGCGGCATATGAAGTAGAGGTGGTGGAGTGCGGCCTATGAAGTAGAGGCGGCAGATTGCAGCCTATGAAGTAGAGGCGGCGGAATGCAGTGTATGAAGTAGTAAAGACGGAGTGCGGCCTATGAAGTAGAGGCAGTGGAGTACAGTCTATGAAGTAGACGAGGCGGAGTGCAGCCTATGAAGTAGAGGCGGCAGAGTGCTGCTTATGAAGTGGAGTAGGCGGAGTGCAGCCTATGAAGTGGAGTCGGCGGAGTGCAGCCTATGAAGTAGAGGCGGCAGAGTGTAGCTAATGAAGTAGAAGCGGCGGAGTGCAGCTTATGAAGTAGAGGCGGTGGAGTGCGGCCTATGAAGTAGAGGCGTTGGAATGCAGCCTATGAAGTAGGGGCAGTGGAATGCAGCCTATGAAGTAGAGGCGGCGGAGTGCAGCCTATGAAGGAGAGGCGGCGGAATGCAGCCTATGAAGTGGAGGCGGCGGAGTGCGGCCTATGAAGTAGAGGCGGAAGATCGCAGCCTATGCAATAGAGGCGACGGAGTGCAGCCTATGAAATAGAGGCGGCAGAGTGGGGCCTATGAAGTAGAGGCGGTGGAGTGCAGCCTATGAAGTAGAGGCGGCGGAGAGGTGGCGGAGTGCAGAGTAGGAAGAAGAGGCAGCAGAGTGCGGCCTATGAAGTAGAGGTGGCAGAGTGGGGCCTATGAAGTACAGGCGGCAGAGTGCGGCCTATGAAGTAGAGGTGGCAGAGTGCAGTCTATGAAGTAGAGGCGGTGGAGTGCAGCCTATGAAGTAGAGGCGGCGGAGAGGTGGCGGAGTGCAGAGTAGGAAGTAGAGGCAGCAGAGTGCGGCCTATGAAGTAGAGGTGGCAGAGTGGGGCCTATGAAGTACAGGCGGCAGAGTGCGGCCTATGAAGTAGAGGTGGCAGAGTGCGGGCTATGAAGTATAGGCAGTGGACTGCAGCCTATGAAGTAGAGGCAGCGGAGAGGTGGCAGAGTGCAGTGTAGGAAGTAGAGGTGGCAGAGTGCGGCCTATTAAGTAGAGGCGGCGGAGTGCGGCCTATAAAGTAGAGGCGGCGGAGTGCAACCTATGAAGTGGAGGCGGTGGAGTGCGGCCTATGAAGTAGAGGCGACGGAGTGCATCCTATGAAGCAGAGGCGGTGGAGTGCGGCCTATGAAGTAGAGGCAGCAGAGTGCGGCCTATTAGGTGGAGGTGGCAGAGTGCAGCCTATGAAGTGGAGGTGGCGGAGTGCGGCCTATGAAGTAGAGGCGGCAGATTGCAGCCTATGAAATAGAGGCGACGGAGTGCAGCCTATGAATTAGAGGCGGCAGAGTGTGGCCTATGAAGTAGAGGCGGCAGAGTGGGGCCTATGAAGTACAGGCAGCAGAGTGCGGCCTATGAAGTAGAGGTGGCAGAGTGCGGGCTATGAAGTAGAGGCGGTGGAGTGCAGCCTATGAAGTAGAGGCGGCGGAGAGGTGGCGGAGTGCAGAGTAGGAAGTAGAGGCGGCAGAGTGCGGCCTATGAAGTAGAGGTGGCAGAGTGCGGCCTATGAAGTACAGGCGGCGGAGTGCGGCCTATGAAGTAGAGGTGGCGGAGTGTAGCTAATGAAGTAGAAGCGGCGGAGTGCAGCTTATGAAGTAGAGGTGGTGGAGTGCGGCCTATGAAGTAGAGGCATTGGAATGCAGCCTATGAAGTAGGGGCGGTGGAATGCAGCCTATGAAGTAGAGTTAGCGGAGTTCGGCCTATGAAGTAGAGGCAGCAGATTGCGGCCTATGAAATAGAGGCGGTGGAGTGCAGCCTATGAAGCAAAGGCGGCATATTGCAGCCTATGAAATAGAGGCGACGGAGTGCAGCCTATGAAGTAGAGGCGGCAGAGTGTGGCCTATGAAGCAGAGGGGGCAGAGTGCGGCCTATGAAGTACAGGCGGCAAAGTGCGGCCTATGAAGTAGAGGTGGCAGAGTGCGTGCTATGAAGTAGAGGCGGTGGAGTGCAGCCTATGAAGTAGAGGCGGCGGAGAGGTGGCAGAGTGCAGAGTAGGAAGTAGAGGCGGCAGAGTGCGGCCTATGAAGTAGAGACGGCAGAGAGCGGCCTATGAAGTAGAGGCGGCAGAGTGCGGCCTATGAAGTAGAGGCGGCAGAGTGCGGCCTATGAAGTACAGGCGGCGGAGTGCAGCCTATGAAGTAGAGGTGGCAGAGTGCGGGCTATGAAGTAGAGGCGGTGGAGTGCAGCCTATGAAGTAGAAGCAGCGGATAGGTGGCGGAGTGCAGCGTAGGAGGTAGAGGTGGCAGAGTGCGGCCTATTAAGTATAGACGGCGGAGTGTGGCCCATGAAGTAGAGGCGGCAGAATGCAGCCTATGAAGTAGAGGTGGTGGAGTGTGGCCTATGAAGTAGAGGCGGCAGATTGCTGCCTATGAAGTAGAGGCGGCAGAGTGCGGCCTATGAAGTAGAGGCGGCAGAGTGCGGCCTATGAAGTAGAGGCAGTGGAGTACACTCCATGAAGTAGAGGCGGTGGATTGCAGCCTGGAGTGCAGCCTATGAAATAGAGGCGGCAGAGTGTGGCCTATTAAATAGAGACGGCGGAGTGTGGCCTATGAAGTAGAGGCAGCGGAGCCCAGCCTATGAAGTAAAGGCAGCGGAGAGGTGGCGGAGTGCAGCGTACGAAGTAGAAGTGGCGGAGTGCGACCTATGAAGTGGAGGCGGTGGAGTGCGGCCTATGAAGTAGAGGCAGCAGGGTGCGTCCTATGAAGTAGAGGCGGTGGAGTGCAGCCTATGAAGGAGAGGCAGCAGAGTGCGGCCTATGAAGGAGAGGCGGTGGAGAGCAGCCTATGAAGGGGAGGTGGCAGAGTGCAGCCTATGAAGTGGAGGCAGCTGAGTGCTGCGGAGTGCGGCCTATGAAGTAAAGACGGCGGAATGCAGCATATGAAGTAGAGGTGGTGGAGTGCGGCCTATGAAGTAGAGGTGGCAGATTGCAGCCTATGAAGTAGAGGTGGCGGTCTGCAGTCTATGAAGTAGAAGAGGCGCAGTGCAGTCTATGAAGAAGAGGCGGCGGAGTGCAGCCTGGAGCACAGCCTATGAAGTAGAGGCAGCGGAGTGCAGTGTACAAAGTAGAGGCGGCGGAGTGTGGCCTATGAAGTAGAGGTGGCAGAGTGCAGCCAATTAAGTGGAGGCGGCGAAGTGCAGTCTAGGAATTGGAGGCGGCGGAGTGCAGCCTATGAAGTGGAGGCGGTGGAGTGCGGCCTATGAAGTAGAGGTGGCAGATTGTGACCTATGAAGTAGAGGTGGCAGATTGGGGCCTATGAAGTAGAGGCAGCAGAGTGCAGCCTATGAAGTAGAGGCAGCAGAGTGCAGTCTATGAAGTAGAGGCGGCAGAGTGCAGCCTGGAGTGCAGCCTATGAAGTAGAGGTGACAGAGCGCAGCCTATGAAGTAGAGGCGGTGGAGTGCAGCCTGTGAAGTGGAGTCGGCAGAGTGCAGCCTATGAAGTAGAGGAGGCGGAGTGTAGCTAATGAAGAAGAAGTATCGGAGTGCAGCTTATGAAGTTGAAGCGGTGGAGTGCCACCTATGAAGTAGAGGCATTGGAATGCAGTCTATGAAGTAGAGGCAGTGGAATGCAGCCTATGAAGTAGAGGCAGCAGAGCGCAGCCTATGAAGTAAAGACGGCGGAATGCAGCATATGAAGTAGAGGTGGTGGAGTACGGCCTATGAAGTAGAGGTGGCAGATTGCAGCCTACGAAGTAGAGGCGGAGGTCTGCAGTCTATGAAGTAGAAGAGGCGCAGTGCAGTCTATGAAGAAGAGGCGGCAGAGTGTGGCCTATGAAGTGTAGGTGGCGGAGTGCGGCCTATGAAGTGGAGGCGGCAGATTGCAGCCTATGAAGTAGGGGAGGCGGAGTGTAGCTAATGAAGAAGAAGTATCGGAGTGCAGCTTATGAAGTTGAAGCGGTGGAGTGCCGCCTATGAAGTAGAGGCATTGGAATGCAGTCTATGAAGTAGAGGCGGTGGAATGCAGCCTATGAAGTAGAGGCAGCAGAGCGCAGCCTATGAAGTAAAGACGGCGGAATGCAGAGTATGAAGTAGAGGTGGTGGAGTGCGGCCTATGAAGTAGAGGCGGCGGAGTGCAGCCTATGAAGTAGAGGTGGCGGAATGCAGCCTATGAAGTAGAGGCGGCAGAGTGCGGCCTATGAAGTAGAGATGGCAGAGTGTGGCCTATGAAGTGTAGGTGGCGGAGTGCGGCCTATGAAGTGGAGGCGGCAGATTGCAGCCCATAAAATAGAGGCGGCGGAGTGCAGCCTATGAAGTAGAGGTGACAGAGTGCGGCTTATGAAGTAGAGGCGGTGGAGTGCGGCCTATGAAGTAGAGGCGGCAGAGTGTAACTAATGAAGTGGAAGCGGCAGAGTGTAGCTTATGAAGTAGAGGCGGTGGAGTGCGGCCTATGAAGTAGAGGCATTGGAATGCAGCCTATGAAGTAGAGGCGGCGGAGTACGGCCTATGAAGTAGAGGCGGCAGATTGCGGCCTATGAAATAGAGGCGGCAGAGTGCAGCCTATGAAGTAGAGGCGGCAGATTGCAGCCTTTTGAAATAGAGGCGACGGAGTGCAGCCTATGAAGTAGAGGCGGCAGAGTGTGGCCTATGAAGTAGAGGCGGCAGAGTGCGGCCTATGAATTACAGGCGGCAGAGTGCAGCCTATGAAGTAGAGGTGGCAGAGTGTGGGCTATGAAGTAGAGGCGGTGGAATGCAGCCTCTGAAGTAGAGGCAGCGGAGATGTGGTGGAGTGCAGTGTAGGAAGTAGAGGTGGCAGAGTGCGGCCTATTAAGTAGAGGCGGCGGAGTGCGGCCTATGAAGTAGAGGCGGCAGAACGCAGCCTATGAAGTAGAGGTGGTGGAGTGGGGCCTATGAAGTAGAGGCAGCAGATTGCGGCCTATGAAGTAGAGGTGGCAGAGTGCGGGCTCTGAAGTAGGGGCGGTGGAGTGCAGCCTATGAAGAAGAGGTGGCGGAGAGGTGGCAGAGTGCAGTGTAGGAAGTAGAGGCGGCAGAGTGCAGCCAATGAAGTAGAGATAGCAGAGTGCGGCCTAAGAAGTAGAGGCGGCGGAGTGCGGCCTATGAAGTAGAGGCGGCGGAGAGGTGGCGGAGTGCAGTGTAGGAAGTAGAGGCAGAAGAGTGCGGCCATTGAAGTAGAGATGGCAGAGTGCGGCCTATGAAGTAGAGGCGGCGGAGTGCGGCCTATGAAGTAGAGGTGGCAGAATGCAGCCTATGAAGTAGATGCGGCAGAGTGCGTCCTATGAAGTAGAGGCGGTGGAGTACAGTCTATGAAGTAGAGGCGGCGGAGTGCAGCCTGGAGTGCAGCCTATGAAGTACAGGCAGCAGAATGCGGCATATGAAGTAGAGGCGGCGGAATGCGGCGTATGAAGTAGAGGTGGTGGAGTGCGGCCTATGAAGTAGAGGCGGCAGATTGCAGCCTATAAAGTAGAGGTGGCGGAATGCAGTCTATGAAGTAGTAGAGACGGAGTGCAGCCTATGAAGTAGAGGCAGTGGAGTGCAGTCTATGAAGTAGAAGAGGCGGAGTGCAGCATATGAAGTAGAGGCGGCGGAGTGCTGCTTATGAAGTAGAGGCGGCAGAGTGCAGCCTATGAAGTGGAGTAGGCGGAGTGCAGCCTATGAAGTGGAGTCGGCGGAGTGCAGCCTATGAAGTAGAGGCGGCAGAGTGTAGCTACTGAAGTAGAAGCGGCGGAGTGCAGCTTATGAAGTAGAGGCGGTGGAGTGCGGCCTATGAAGTAGAGGCGTTGGAATGCAGACTATGAAGTAGAGGCAGTGGAATGCAGCCTATGAAGTAGAGGCGGCGGAGTGCGGCCTATGAAGTAGAGGCAGCGGAGTGCGGCCTATGAAGTGGAGGTGGCGGAGGGCAGCCTATGAAGTGGAGGCGGCAGATTGCAGCCTATGAAATAGAGGCGATGGAGTGCAGCCTATGAAATAGAGGCGGCAGAGTGCGGCCTATGAAGAAGAGACAGCGGAGCCAAGCCTATGAAGTAAAGGCAGCGGAGAGGTGGCAGAGTGCAGCGTACGAAGTAGAGGTGGCGGAGTGCGACCTATGAAGTGGAGGCGGTGGAGTGCGGCCTATGAAGTAGAGGCGGCAGAGTGCGTCCTATGAAGTAGAGGTGGTGGAGTGCGGCCTATGAAGTAGAGGCAGCAGAGTGCGGCCTATGAAGTAGAGGCAGTGGAGTGCAGCCTAGGAAGTGGAGGTGGTAGAGTGCAGCCTATGAAGTGGAGGCAGCGGAGTGCTGCGGAGTGCTGCGGAGTGTGGCCTATGAAGTAGAGGCGGTGGAGTGTGGCCTATGAAGTAGAGGCGGCGGAATGCAGCGTATGAAGTAGAGGTGGTGGAGTGCGGCCTATGAAGTAGAGACGGCGGAGTGCGGCCTATGAAGTAGAGGCGGCGGAGTGCGGTCTATGAAGTAGAAGAGGCGGAGTGCAGCCTATGAAGTAGAGGCAGCGGAGTGCTGCTTATGAAGTAGAGGCGGCGGAGTGTAGCTAATGAAGTAGAAGCGGCAGAGTGCAGCTTATGAAGTGGAGTAGGCGGAGTGCAGCCTATGAAGTGGAGTCGGCGGAGTGCAGCCTCTGAAGTAGAGGCGGCGGAGTGTAGCTAATGAAGTAGAAGCGGCAGAGTGCAGCTTATGAAGTAGAGGAGGTGGAGTGCGGCCTATGAAGTAGAGGCGTTGGAATGCATCCTATGAAGTAGGGGCAGTGGAATGCAGCCTATGAAGTAGAGGCGGCGGAGTGCGGCCTATGAAGTAGAGGCGGCGGAGTGCAGCCTATGAATTAGTGGCGGCAGAGTGTGGCCTATGAAGTAGAGGCAGCAGAGTGCGGCCTTTGAAGTACAGGCGGCAGAGTGCGGCCTATGAAGTAGAGGTGGCAGAGTGCGGGCTATGAAGCATAGGCGGTGGAGTGCAGCCTATGAAGTAGAGGCAGCGGAGAGGTGGCAGAGTGCAGTGTAGGAAGAAGAGGTGGCAGAGTGCGGCCTATTAAGTAGAGGCGAAGGAGTGCGGCCTATGAAGTAGAGGCCGCAGAATGCAGCCTATGAAGTAGAGGTGGTGAAGTGCGGCCTATGAAGTAGAGGCGGCAGATTGCGTCCTATGAAGTAGAGGCGGCAGAGTGCGGCCTATGAAATAGAGGCGGCAGAGTGCGGCCTATGAAGTAGAGGCAGTGGAGTACACTCTATGAAGTAGAGGCGGCGGAGTGCAGCCTATGAAGTAGAGGCAGCAGAGTGCGGCCTATGAAGTAGAGACGGCAGAGTGCGGCCTATGAAGTAGAGGCAGCGGAGCCCAGCCTTTGAAGTAAAGGCAGCGGAGATGTGGCGGAGTGCAGCGTACGAAGTAGAGGTGGCAGAGTGCGACCTATGAAGTGGAGGTGGCAGAGTGCGGCCTATGAAGTAGAGGCAGTGGAGTGCAGCCTATGAATTGGAGGTGGCAGAGTACAGCCTATTAAGTGGAGGCAGCGGAGTGCTGCGGAGTGCTGCGGAGGTTGGCCTATGAAGTAGAGGCGGTGGAGTGCAGCCTATGGAGTAGAGGCGGTGGAATGCAGCGTATGAAGTAGAGGTGGTGGAGTGCGGCCTATGAAGTAGAGGCGGCAGAGTGCAGCCTATGAAGCAGAGCAGCAGAGTGCAGTCTCTGAAGTAGAGGCGGCAGAGTGCAGCCTGGAATGCAGCCTACGAAGTAGAGGTGGCGGAGCGCAGCCTATGAAGTAGAGGCGGTGGAGTGCAGCCTGTGAAGTGGAAGCGGCGGAGTGCAGCCTATGAAGTGGAGGCGGCGGAGTGCAGCCTATGAATAGGAGGCGGCGGAGTGCTGCTTATGAAGTAGAGGCGGCGGAGTGCAGCCTATGAAGTGGAGTCGGTGGAGTGCACCTATGAAGTGGAGTCGACAGAGTGCAGCCTATGAAGTAGAGGCGGCAGAGTGTAGCTAATGAAGTAGAAGCGGCAGAGTGCAGCTTATGAAGTAGAGGTGGTGGAGTGCGGCCTTTGAAGTAGAGGGATTGGAATGCAGCCTATGAAGTAGGGGCGGTGGAATGCAGCCTATGAAGTAGAGGCGGCGGAGTGCAGCCTATGAAGTAGAGGTGGCAGATTGCGGCCTATGAAATAGAGGCGGTGGAGTGTAGCCTATGAAGTAGAGGTGGCAGAGTGCGGCCTATGAAGTAGAGGCGGCGGAGTGTGGCCTATGAAGTAGAGGGGGCGGAGTGTAGCTAATGAAGTAGAGGTGGTGGAGTGCGGCCTATGAAGTAGAGGCATTGGAATGCAGCCTATGAAGTAGGGGCGGTGGAATGCAGCCTATGAAGTAGAGTTAGCGTAGTTCGGCCTATGAAGTAGAGGCAGCAGATTGCGGCCTATGATATAGAGGCGGTGGAGTGCAGCCTATGAAGCAGAGGCGGCAGATTGCAGCCTATGAAATAGAGGCGACGGAGTGCAGCCTATGAAGTAGAGGCGGCAGAGTGTGGCCTATGAAGCAGAGGGGGCAGAGTGCGGCCTATGAAGTACAGGCGGCAAAGTGCGGCCTATGAAGTAGAGGTGGCAGATTGCATGCTATGAAGTAGAGGCGGTGGAGGGCAGCCTATGAAGTAGAGGCGGCGGAGGGGTGGCAGAGTGCAGAGTAGGAAGTAGAGGCGGCAGAGTGCGGCCTATGAAGTAGAGACGGCGGAGTGCGGCCTATGAAGTAGAGGCGGCGGAGTGCGGCCTATGAAGTAGAGGCGGCAGAGTGCGGCCTATGAAGTACAGGCGGCGGAGTGCAGCCTATGAAGTAGAGGTGGCAGAGTGCGGGCTATGAAGTAGAGGCGGTGGAGTGCAGCCTATGAAGTAGAAGCAGCGGAGAGGTGGCGGAGTGCAGTGTAGGAGGTAGAGGTGGCAGAGTGCAGCCTATTAAGTAGAGACGGCGGAGTGTGGCCTATGAAGTAGAGGTGGCAGAATGCAGCCTATGAAGTAGAGGTGGTGGAGTGCGGCCTATGAAGTAGAGGCGGCAGATTGCTGCCTATGAAGTAGAGGCGGCAGAGTGCGGCCTATGAAGTAGAGGCAGCAGAGTGCGGCCTATGAAGTAGAGGCAGTGGAGTACACTCCATGAAGTAGAGGCGGTGGAGTGCAGCCTGGAGTGCAGCCTATGAAGTAGAGGCGGCAGAGTGTGGCCTATGAAATAGAGACGGCGGAGTGTGGCCTATGAAGTAGAGACAGCGGAGCCCAGCCTATGAAGTAAAGGCAGCAGAGAGGTGCGGAGTGCAGCGTACGAAGTAGAAGTGGCGGAGTGCGACCTATGAAGTGGAGGCGGTGGAGTGCGGCCTATGAAGTAGAGGCAGCAGGGTGCGTCCTATGAAGTAGAGGCGGTGGAGTGCAGCCTATGAAGGAGAGGCAGCAGAGTGCGGCCTATGAAGTAGAGGCGGTGGAGAGCAGCCTATGAAGTGGAGGTGGCAGAGTGCAGCCTATGAAGTGGAGGCAGCTGAGTGCTGCGGAGTGCGGCCTATGAAGTAAAGACGGCGGAATGCAGCGTATGAAGTAGAGGTGGTGGAGTGCGGCCTATGAAGTAGAGGTGGCAGATTGCAGCCTATGAAGTAGAGGCGGCGGTCTGCAGTCTATGAAGTAGAAGAGGCGCAGTGCAGTCTATGAAGAAGAGGCAGCGGAGTGCAGCCTGGAGCGCAGCCTATGAAGTAGAGGCAGCGGAGTGCAGTGTACAAAGTAGAGGCGGCGGAGTGTGGCCTATGAAGTAGAGGTGGCAGAGTGCAGCCAATTAAGTGGAGGCGGCGAAGTGCAGTCTAGGAAGTGGAGGCGGCGGAGTGCAGCCTATGAAGTGGAGGCGGTGGAGTGCGGCCTATGAAGTAGAGGTGGCAGATTGTGACCTATGAAGTAGAGGTGGCAGATTGGGGCCTATGAAGTAGAGGCAGCAGACTTCAGCCTATGAAGTAGAGGCAGCGGAGTGCAGTCTATGAAGTAGAGGTGGCAGAGTGCAGCCTGGAGTGCAGCCTATGAAGTAGAGGTGGCAGAGCGCAGCCTATGAAGTAGAGGCGGTGGAGTGCAGCCTGTGAAGTGGAGTCGGCAGAGTGCAGCCTATGAAGTAGAGGAGGCGGAGTGTAGCTAATGAAGAAGAAGTATCGGAGTGCAGCTTATGAAGTTGAAGCGGTGGAGTGCCGCCTATGAAGTAGAGGCATTGGAGTGCCGCCTATGAAGTAGAGGCATTGGAATGCAGCCTATGAAGTAGAGGCAGCAGAGCGCAGCCTATGAAGTAAAGACGGCGGAATGCAGCGTATGAAGTAGAGGTGGTGGAGTGCGGCCTATGAAGTAGAGGTGGCAGATTGCAGCCTATGAAGTAGAGGCGGTGGTCTGCAGTCTATGAAGTAGAAGAGGCGCAGTGCAGTCTATGAAGAAGAGGCGGCAGAGTGCGGCCTATGAAGTGTAGGTGGCGGAGTGCGGCCTATGGAGTGGAGGCGGCAGATTGCAGCCTATGAAGTAGAGGAGGCGGAGTGTAGCTAATGAAGAAGAAGTATCGGAGTGCAGCTTATGAAGTTGAAGCGGTGGAGTGCCGCCTATGAAGTAGAGGCATTGGAATGCAGTCTATGAGGTAGAGGTGGTGGAATGCAGCCTATGAAGTAGAGGCAGCAGAGTGCAGCCTATGAAGTAAAGACGGCGGAATGCAGCGTATGAAGTAGAGGTGGTGGAGTGCGGCCTATGAAGTAGAGGCGGCGGAGTGCAGCCTATGAAGTAGAGGTGGCGGAGTGCAGCCTATGAAGTAGAGGCGGCAGAGTGCGGCCTATGAAGTAGAGATGGCAGAGTGCGGCCTATGAAGTGTAGGTGGCGGAGTGCGGCCTATGAAGTGGAGGCGGCAGATTGCAGCCTATGAAATAGAGGCGGCGGAGTGCATCCTATGAAGTAGAGGCGGCAGAGTGCGGCTTATGAAGTAGAGGCGGAGGAGTGCGGCCTATGAAGTAGAGGCGGCGGAGTGTAACTAATGAAGTAGAAGTGGCAGAGTGTAGCTTATGAAGTAGAGGCGGTGGAGTGCGGCCTATGAAGTAGAGGCATTGGAATGCAGCCTATGAAGTAGGGGCGGTGGAATGCAGCCTATGAAGTAGAGGTGGCGGAGTACGGCCTATGAAGTAGAGGCGGCAGATTGCGGCCTATGAAATAGAGGTGGCAGAGTGCAGGCTATGAAGTAGAGGCGGCAGATTGCAGCCTTTTGAAATAGAGGCGACGGAGTGCAGCCTATGAAGTAGAGGCGGCAGAGTGTGGCCTATGAAGTAGAGGCGGCAGAGTGCGGCCTATGAAGTACAGGCGGCAGAGTGCAGCCTATGAAGTAGAGGTGGCAGAGTGCGGGCTATGAAGTAGAGGCGGTGGAGTGCAGCCTATGAAGTAGAGGCGGCGGAGAGGTGACGGAGTGCAGAGTAGGAAGTAAAGGCGGTAGAGTGCGGCCTATGAAGTAGAGATGGCGGAGTGGGGCCTATGAAGTAGAGGCGGCAGAGTACGGCCTATGAAGTAGAGGCGGCAGAGTGCGGCCTATGAAGTAGAGGTGACAGAGTGCGGCCTATGAAGTAGAGGCGGTGGAATGCAGCCTATGAAGTAGAGGCAGCGGAGAGGTGGTGGAGTGCAGTGTAGGAAGTAGAGGTGGCAGAGTGCGGCCTATTAAGTAGAGGCGGCGGAGTGCGGCCTATGAAGTAGAGGCGGCAGAACGCAGCCTATGAAGTAGAGGTGGTGGAGTGCGGCCCATGAAGTAGAGGCAGCAGATTGCGGCCTATGAAGTAGAGGTGGCAGAGTGCGGGCTCTGAAGTAGGGGCGGTGGAGTGCAGCTTATGAAGTAGAGGTGGCGGAGAGGTGGCAGAGTGCAGTGTAGGAAGTAGAGGCGGCAGAGTGCAGCCAATGAAGTAGAGATAGCAGAGTGCGGCCTAAGAAGTAGAGGCGGCGGAGTGCGGCCTATAAAGTAGAGGCGGCGGAGAGGTGGCGGAGTGCAGAGTAGGAAGTAGAGGCGGCAGAGTGCGGCCTATGAAGTAGAGACGGCGGAGTGGGGCCTATGAAGTAGAGGCGGCAGAGTACAGCCTATGAAGTAGAGGCGGCAGAGTGCGGCCTATGAAGTAGAGGTGACAGAGTGCGGGCTATGAAGTAGAGGCGGTGGAATGCAGCCTATGAAGTAGAGGCAGCGGAGAGGTGGTGGAGTGCAGTGTAGGAAGTAGAGGTGGCAGAGGGTGGCCTATTAAGTAGAGGCGGCGGAGTGCGGCCTATGAAGTAGAGGCGGCAGAACGCAGCCTATGAAGTAGAGGTGGTGGAGTGCGGCCTATGAAGTAGAGGCAGCAGATTGCGGCCTATGAAGTAGAGGTGGCAGAGTGCGGGCTCTGAAGTAGGGGCGGTGGAGTGCAGCCTATGAAGTAGAGGTGGCGGAGAGGTGGCAGAGTGCAGTGTAGGAAGTAGGGGCGGCAGAGTGCAGCCAATGAAGTAGAGATAGCAGAGTGCGGCCTAAGAAGTAGAGGCGGCGGAGTGCGGCCTATGAAGTAGAGGCGGCGGAGAGGTGGCGGAGTGCAGTGTAGGAAGTAGAGGCAGAAGAGTGCGGCCATTGAAGTAGAGACGGCAGAGTGCGGCCTATGAAGTAAAGGTGGCGGAGTGCGGCCTATGAAGTAGAGGTGGCAGAGTGCGGCCTATGAAGTAGAGGCGGCAGAGTGCGGCCTATGAAGTACAGGCGGCGGAGTGCAGCCTATGAAGTAGAGGTGGCAGAGTGCGGGCTATGAAGTAGAGGCGGTGGAGTGCAGCCTATGAAGTAGAAGCAGCGGATAGGTGGCGGAGTGCAGTGTAGGAGGTAGAGGTGGCAGAGTGCGGCCTATTAAGTATAGACGGCGGAGTGTGGCCCATGAAGTAGAGGCGGCAGAATGCAGCCTATGAAGTAGAGGTGGTGGAGTGCGGCCTATGAAGTAGAGGCGACAGATTGCTGCCTATGAAGTAGAGGCGGCAGAGTGCGGCCTATGAAGTAGAGGCGGCAGAGTGCGGCCTATGAAGTAGAGGCAGTGGAGTACACTCCATGAAGTAGAGGCGGTGGATTGCAGCCTGGAGTGCAGCCTATGAAATAGAGGCGGCAGAGTGTGGCCTATTAAATAGAGACGGCGGAGTGTGGCCTATGAAGTAGAGGCAGCGGAGCCCAGCCTATGAAGTAAAGGCAGCGGAGAGGTGGCGGAGTGCAGCGTACGAAGTAGAAGTGGCGGAGTGCGACCTATGAAGTGGAGGCGGTGGAGTGCAGCCTATGAAGGAGAGGCAGCAGAGTGCGGCCTATGAAGGAGAGGCGGTGGAGAGCAGCCTATGAAGGGGAGGTGGCAGAGTGCAGCCTATGAAGTGGAGGCAGCTGAGTGCTGCGGAGTGCGGCCTATGAAGTAAAGACGGCGGAATGCAGCATATGAAGTAGAGGTGGTGGAGTGCGGCCTATGAAGTAGAGGTGGCAGATTGCAGCCTATGAAGTAGAGGCGGCGGTCTGCAGTCTATGAAGTAGAAGAGGCGCAGTGCAGTCTATGAAGAAGAGGCGGTGGAGTGCAGCCTGGAGCACAGCCTATGAAGTAGAGGCAGCGGAGTGCAGTGTACAAAGTAGAGGCGGCGGAGTGTGGCCTATGAAGTAGAGGTGGCAGAGTGCAGCCAATTAAGTGGAGGCGGCGAAGTGCAGTCTAGGAATTGGAGGCGGCGGAGTGCAGCCTATGAAGTGGAGGCGGTGGAGTGCGGCCTATGAAGTAGAGGTGGCAGATTGTGACCTATGAAGTAGAGGTGGCAGATTGGGGCCTATGAAGTAGAGGCAGCAGAGTGCAGCCTATGAAATAGAGGCAGCGGAGTGCAGTCTATGAAGTAGAGGCGGCAGAGTGCAGCCTGGAGTGCAGCCTATGAAGTAGAGGTGACAGAGCGCAGCCTATGAAGTAGAGGCGGTGGAGTGCAGCCTGTGAAGTGGAGTCGGCGGAGTGCAGCCTATGAAGTAGAGGAGGCGGAGTGTAGCTAATGAAGAAGAAGTATCGGAGTGCAGCTTATGAAGTTGAAGCGGTGGAGTGCCGCCTATGAAGTAGAGGCATTGGAATGCAGTCTATGAAGTAGAAGCGGTGGAATGCAGCCTATGAAGTAGAGGCAGCAGAGCGCAGCCTATGAAGTAAAGACGGCGGAATGCAGCATATGAAGTAGAGGTGGTGGAGTACGGCCTATGAAGTAGAGGTGGCAGATTGCAGCCTATGAAGTAGAGGCGGCGGTCTGCAGTCTATGAAATAGAAGAGGCGCAGTGCAGTCTATGAAGAAGAGGCGGCAGAGTGTGGCCTATGAAGTGTAGGTGGCGGAGTGCGGCCTATGAAGTGGAGGCGGCAGATTGCAGCCTATGAAGTAGAGGAGGCGGAGTGTAGCTAATGAAGAAGAAGTATCGGAGTGCAGCTTATGAAGTTGAAGCGGTGGAGTGCCGCCTATGAAGTAGAGGCATTGGAATGCAGTCTATGAAGTAGAGGCGGTGGAATGCAGCCTATGAAGTAGAGGCAGCAGAGCGCAGCCTATGAAGTAAAGACGGCGGAATGCAGAGTATGAAGTAGAGGTGGTGGAGTACGGCCTATGAAGTAGAGGCGGCGGAGTGCAGCCTATGAAGTAGAGGTGGCGTAATGCAGCCTATGAAGTAGAGGCGGCAGAGTGCGGCCTATGAAGTAGAGATGGCAGAGTGCGGCCTATGAAGTGTAGGTGGCGGAGTGCGGCCTATGAAGTGGAGGCGGCAGATTGCAGCCCATGAAATAGAGGCGGCGGAGTGCAGCCTATGAAGTAGAGGTGACAGAGTGCGGCTTATGAAGTAGAGGCGGTGGAGTGCGGCCTATGAAGTAGAGGCGGCGGAGTGTAACTAATGAAGTGGAAGCGGCAGAGTGTAGCTTATGAAGTAGAGGCGGTGGAGTGCGGCCTATGAAGTAGAGGCATTGGAATGCAGCCTATGAAGTAGGGGCGGTGGAATGCAGCCTATGAAGTAGAGGCGGCGGAGTACGGCCTATGAAGTAGAGGCGGCAGATTGCGGCCTATGAAATAGAGGCGGCAGAGTGCAGCCTATGAAGTAGAGGCGGCAGATTGCAGCCTTTTGAAATAGAGGCGACAGAGTGCAGCCTATGAAGTAGAGGCGGCAGAGTGTGGCCTATGAAGTAGAGGCGGCAGAGTGCGGCCTATGAATTACAGGCGGCAGAGTGCAGCCTATGAAGTAGAGGTGGCAGAGTGCGGGCTATGAAGTAGAGGCGGTGGAGTGCAGCCTAGGAAGTAGAGGCGGCGGAGAGGTGGCGGAGTGCAGAGTAGGAAGTAGAGGCGGCAGAGTGCGGCCTATGAAGTAGAGACGGCGGAGTGGGGCCTATGAAGTAGAGGCGGCAGAGTACAGCCTATGAAGTAGAGGCGGCAGAGTGCGGCCTATGAAGTAGAGGTGACAGAGTGCGGGCTATGAAGTAGAGGCGGTGGAATGCAGCCTCTGAAGTAGAGGCAGCGGAGATGTGGTGGAGTGCAGTGTAGGAAGTAGAGGTGGCAGAGTGCGGCCTATTAAGTAGAGGCGGCGGAGTGCGGCCTATGAAGTAGAGGCGGCAGAACGCAGCCTATGAAGTAGAGGTGGTGGAGTGCGGCCTATGAAGTAGAGGCAGCAGATTGCGGCCTATGAAGTAGAGGTGGCAGAGTGCGGGCTCTGATGTAGGGGCGGTGGAGTGCAGCCTATGAAGAAGAGGTGGCGGAGAGGTGGCAGAGTGCAGTGTAGGAAGTAGAGGCGGCAGAGTGCAGCCAATGAAGTAGAGATAGCAGAGTGCGCCCTAAGAAGTAGAGGCGGCGGAGTGCGGCCTATGAAGTAGAGGCGGCGGAGAGGTGGCGGAGTGCAGTGTAGGAAGTAGAGGCAGAAGAGTGCGGCCATTGAAGTAGAGATGGCAGAGTGCAGCCTATGAAGTAGAGGCGGCGGAGTGCGGCCTATGAAGTAGAGGTGGCAGAATGCAGCCTATGAAGTAGATGCGGCAGAGTGCGTCCTATGAAGTAGAGGCGGCGGAGTGCAGCCTGGAGTGCAGCCTATGAAGTACAGGCAGCAGAATGCGGCATATGAAGTAGAGGCGGCGGAATGCGGCGTATGAAGTAGAGGTGGTGGAGTGCGGCCTATGAAGTAGAGGCGGCAGATTGCAGCCTATAAAGTAGAGGCGGCGGAATGCAGTCTATGAAGTAGTAGAGATGGAGTGCAGCCTATGAAGTAGAGGCAGTGGAGTGCAGTCTATGAAGTAGAAGAGGCGGAGTGCAGCATATGAAGTAGAGGCGGCGGAGTGCTGCTTATGAAGTAGAGGCGGCAGAGTGCAGCCTATGAAGTGGAGTAGGCGGAGTGCAGCCTATGAAGTGGAGTCGGCGGAGTGCAGCCTATGAAGTAGAGGCGGCAGAGTGTAGCTACTGAAGTAGAAGCGGCGGAGTGCAGCTTATGAAGTAGAGGCGGTGGAGTGCGGCCTATGAAGTAGAGGCGTTGGAATGCAGACTATGAAGTAGAGGCAGTGGAATGCAGCCTATGAAGTAGAGGCGGCGGAGTGCGGCCTATGAAGTAGAGGCAGCGGAGTGCGGCCTATGAAGTGGAGGTGGCGGAGGGCAGCCTATGAAGTGGAGGCGGCAGATTGCAGCCTATGAAATAGAGGCGATGGAGTGCAGCCTATGAAATAGAGGCGGCAGAGTGCGGCCTATGAAGAAGAGACAGCGGAGCCAATCCTATGAAGTAAAGGCAGCGGAGAGGTGGCAGAGTGCAGCGTACGAAGTAGAGGTGGCGGAGTGCGACCTATGAAGTGGAGGCGGTGGAGTGCGGCCTATGAAGTAGAGGCGGCAGAGTGCGTCCTATGAAGTAGAGGCGGTGGAGTGCGGCCTATGAAGTAGAGGCAGCAGAGTGCGGCCTATGAAGTAGAGGCAGTGGAGTGCAGCCTAGGAAGTGGAGGTGGCAGAGTGCAGCCTATGAAGTGGAGGCAGCGGAGTGCTGCGGAGTGCTGCGGAGTGTGGCCTATGAAGTAGAGGCGGTGGAGTGTGGCCTATGAAGTAGAGGCGGCGGAATGCAGCGTATGAAGTAGAGGTGGTGGAGTGCGGCCTATGAAGTAGAGATGGCGGAGTGCGGCCTATGAAGTAGAGGCGGCGGAGTGCGGTCTATGAAGTAGAAGAGGCGGAGTGCAGCCTATGAAGTAGAGGCGGCGGAGTGCTGCTTATGAAGTAGAGGCAGCAGAGTGCAGCCTATGAAGTGGAGTAGGCGGAGTGCAGCCTATGAAGTGGAGTCGGCGGAGTGCAGCCTATGAAGTAGAGGCGGCGGAGTGTAGCTAATGAAGTAGAAGCGGCAGAGTGCAGCTTATGAAGTAGAGGAGGTGGAGTGCGGCCTATGAAGTAGAGGCGTTGGAATGCAGCCTATGAAGTAGGGGCAGTGGAATGCAGCCTATGAAGTAGAGGCGGCGGAGTGCGGCCTATGAAGTAGAGGCGGCGGAGTGCAGCCTATGAATTAGTGGCGGCAGAGTGTGGCCTATGAAGTAGAGGCAGCAGAGTGCGGCCTTTGAAGTACAGGCGGCAGAGTGCGGCCTATGAAGTAGAGGTGGCAGAGTGCAGGCTATGAAGCATAGGCGGTGGAGTGCAGCCTATGAAGTAGAGGCAGCGGAGAGGTGGCAGAGTGCAGTGTAGGAAGTAGAGGTGGCAGAGTGCGGCCTATTAAGTAGAGGCGAAGGAGTGCGGCCTATGAAGTAGAGGCCGCAGAATGCAGCCTATGAAGTAGAGGTGGTGAAGTGCGGCCTATGAAGTAGAGGCGGCAGATTGCGGCCTATGAAGTAGAGGCGGCAGAGTGCGGCCTATGAAATAGAGGCGGCAGAGTGCGGCCTATGAAGTAGAGGCAGTGGAGTACACTCTATGAAGTAGAGGCGGCGGAGTGCAGCCTATGAAGTAGAGGCAGCAGAGTGCGGCCTATGAAGTAGAGATGGCAGAGTGCGGCCTATGAAGTAGAGGCGGCGGTCTGCAGTCTATGAAGTAGAAGAGGCGCAGTGCAGTCTATGAAGAAGAGGCAGCGGAGTGCAGTGTACAAAGTAGAGGCGGCGGAGTGTGGCCTATGAAGTAGAGGTGGCAGAGTGCAGCCAATTAAGTGGAGGCGGCGAAGTGCAGTCTAGGAATTGGAGGCGGCGGAGTGCAGCCTATGAAGTGGAGGCGGTGGAGTGCGGCCTATGAAGTAGAGGTGGCAGATTGTGACCTATGAAGTAGAGGTGGCAGATTGGGGCCTATGAAGTAGAGGCAGCAGAGTGCAGCCTATGAAGTAGAGGCAGCGGAGTGCAGTCTATGAAGTAGAGGCGGCAGAGTGCAGCCTGGAGTGCAGCCTATGAAGTAGAGGTGACAGAGCGCAGCCTATGAAGTAGAGGCGGTGGAGTGCAGCCTGTGAAGTGGAGTCGGCGGAGTGCAGCCTATGAAGTAGAGGAGGCGGAGTGTAGCTAATGAAGAAGAAGTATCGGAGTGCAGCTTATGAAGTTGAAGCGGTGGAGTGCCGCCTATGAAGTAGAGGCATTGGAATGCAGTCTATGAAGTAGAGGCGGTGGAATGCAGCCTATGAAGTAGAGGCAGCAGAGCGCAGCCTATGAAGTAAAGACGGCGGAATGCAGCATATGAAGTAGAGGTGGTGGAGTACGGCCTATGAAGTAGAGGTGGCAGATTGCAGCCTATGAAGTAGAGGCGGCGGTCTGCAGTCTATGAAGTAGAAGAGGCGCAGTGCAGTCTATGAAGAAGAGGCGGCAGAGTGTGGCCTATGAAGTGTAGGTGGCGGAGTGCGGCCTATGAAGTGGAGGCGGCAGATTGCAGCCTATGAACTAGAGGAGGCGGAGTGTAGCTAATGAAGAAGAAGTATCGGAGTGCAGCTTATGAAGTTGAAGCGGTGGAGTGCCGCCTATGAAGTAGAGGCATTGGAATGCAGTCTATGAAGTAGAGGCGGTGGAATGCAGCCTATGAAGTAGAGGCAGCAGAGCGCAGCCTATGAAGTAAAGACGGCGGAATGCAGAGTATGAAGTAGAGGTGGTGGAGTGCGGCCTATGAAGTAGAGGTGGCGGAGTGCAGCCTATGAAGTAGAGGTGGCATAATGCAGCCTATGAAGTAGAGGCAGCAGAGTGCGGCCTATGAAGTAGAGATGGCAGAGTGCGGCCTATGAAGTGTAGGTGGCGGAGTGCGGCCTATGAAGAGGAGGCGGCAGATTGCAGCCCATGAAATAGAGGCGGCGGAGTGCAGCCTATGAAGTAGAGGTGACAGAGTGCGGCTTATGAAGTAGAGGCGGTGGAGTGCGGCCTATGAAGTAGAGGCGGCGGAGTGTAACTAATGAAGTGGAAGCGGCAGAGTGTAGCTTATGAAGTAGAGGCGGTGGAGTGCGGCCTATGAAGTAGAGGCATTGGAATGCAGCCTATGAAGTAGGGGCGGTGGAATGCAGCCTATGAAGTAGAGGCGGCGGAGTACGGCCTATGAAGTAGAGGCGGCAGATTGCGGCCTATGAAATAGAGGCGGCAGAGTGCAGCCTATGAAGTAGAGGCGGCAGATTGCAGCCTTTTGAAATAGAGGTGACAGAGTGCAGCCTATGAAGTAGAGGCGGCAGAGTGTGGCCTATGAAGTAGAGGCGGCAGAGTGCGGCCTATGAATTACAGGCGGCAGAGTGCAGCCTATGAAGTAGAGGTGGCAGAGTGCGGGCTATGAAGTAGAGGCGGTGGAGTGCAGCCTATGAAGTAGAGGCGGCGGAGAGGTGGCGGAGTGCAGAGTAGGAAGTAGAGGCGGCAGAGTGCGGCCTATGAAGTAGAGACGGCGGAGTGGGGCCTATGAAGTAGAGGCGGCAGAGTACAGCCTATGAAGTAGAGGCAGCAGAGTGCGGCCTATGAAGTAGAGGTGACAGAGTGCGGGCTATGAAGTAGAGGCGGTGGAATGCAGCCTCTGAAGTAGAGGCAGCGGAGATGTGGTGGAGTGCAGTGTAGGAAGTAGAGGTGGCAGAGTGCGGCCTATTAAGTAGAGGCGGCGGAGTGCGGCCTATGAAGTAGAGGCGGCAGAACGCAGCCTATGAAGTAGAGGTTGTGGAGTGCGGCCTATGAAGTAGAGGCAGCAGATTGCGGCCTATGAAGTAGAGGTGGCAGAGTGCGGGCTCTGATGTAGGGGCGGTGGAGTGCAGCCTATGAAGAATAGGTGGCGGAGAGGTGGCAGAGTGCAGTGTAGGAAGTAGAGGCGGCAGAGTGCAGCCAATGAAGTAGAGATAGCAGAGTGCGGCCTAAGAAGTAGAGGCGGCGGAGTGCGGCCTATGAAGTAGAGGCGACGGAGAGGTGGCGGAGTGCAGTGTAGGAAGTAGAGGCAGAAGAGTGCGGCCATTGAAGTAGAGATGGCAGAGTGCGGCCTATGAAGTAGAGGCGGCGGAGTGCGGCCTATGAAGTAGAGGTGGCAGAATGCAGCCTATGAAGTAGATGCGGCAGAGTGCGTCCTATGAAGTAGAGGCGGTGGAGTACAGTCTATGAAGTAGAGGCGGCGGAGTGCAGCCTGGAGTGCAGCCTATGAAGTACAGGCAGCAGAATGCGGCATATGAAGTAGAGGAGGCGGAATGTGGCGTATGAAGTAGAGGTGGTGGAGTGCGGCCTATGAAGTAGAGGCGGCAGATTGCAGCCTATAAAGTAGAGGCGGCGGAATGCAGTCTATGAAGTAGTAGAGACGGAGTGCAGCCTATGAAGTAGAGGCAGTGGAGTGCAGTCTATGAAGTAGAAGAGGTGGAGTGCAGCATATGAAGTAGAGGCGGCGGAGTGCTGCTTATGAAGTAGAGGCGGCAGAGTGCAGCCTATGAAGTGGAGTAGGCGGAGTGCAGCCTATGAAGTGGAGTCGGCGGAGTGCAGTCTATGAAGTAGAGGCGGCAGAGTGTAGCTACTGAAGTAGAAGCGGCGGAGTGCAGCTTATGAAGTAGAGGCGGTGGAGTGCGGCCTATGAAGTAGAGGCGTTGGAATGCAGACTATGAAGTAGAGGCAGTGGAATGCAGCCTATGAAGTAGAGGCGGCGGAGTGCGGCCTATGAAGTAGAGGCAGCGGAGTGCGGCCTATGAAGTGGAGGTGGCGGAGGGCAGCCTATGAAGTGGAGGCGGCAGATTGCAGCCTATGAAATAGAGGCGATGGAGTGCAGCCTATGAAATAGAGGCGGCAGAGTGCGGCCTATGAAGAAGAGACAGCGGAGCCAATCCTATGAAGTAAAGGCAGCGGAGAAGTGGCAGAGTGCAGCGTACGAAGTAGAGGTGGCGGAGTGCGACCTATGAAGTGGAGGCGGTGGAGTGCGGCCTATGAAGTAGAGGCGGCAGAGTGCGTCCTATGAAGTAGAGGCGGTGGAGTGCGGCCTATGAAGTAGAGGCAGCAGAGTGCGGCCTATGAAGTAGAGGCAGTGGAGTGCAGCCTAGGAAGTGGAGGTGGCAGAGTGCAGCCTATGAAGTGGAGGCAGCGGAGTGCTGCGGAGTGCTGCGGAGTGTGGCCTATGAAGTAGAGGCGGTGGAGTGTGGCCTATGAAGTAGAGGCGGCGGAATTCAGCGTATGAAGTAGAGGTGGTGGAGTGCGGCCTATGAAGTAGAGATGGCGGAGTGCGGCCTATGAAGTAGAGGCGGCGGAGTGCGGTCTATGAAGTAGAAGAGGCGGAGTGCAGCCTATGAAGTAGAGGCGGCGGAGTGCTGCTTATGAAGTAGAGGCAGCAGAGTGCAGCCTATGAAGTGGAGTAGGCGGAGTGCAGCCTGTGAAGTGGAGTCGGCGGAGTGCAGCCTATGAAGTAGAGGCGGCGGAGTGTAGCTAATGAAGTAGAAGCGGCAGAGTGCAGCTTATGAAGTAGAGGAGGTGGAGTGCGGCCTATGAAGTAGAGGCGTTGGAATGCAGCCTATGAAGTAGGGGCAGTGGAATGCAGCCTATGAAGTAGAGGCGGCGGAGTGCGGCCTATGAAGTAGAGGCGGCGGAGTGCAGCCTATGAATTAGTGGCGGCAGAGTGTGGCCTATGAAGTAGAGGCAGCAGAGTGCGGCCTTTGAAGTACAGGCGGCAGAGTGCGGCCTATGAAGTAGAGGTGGCAGAGTGCAGGCTATGAAGCATAGGCGGTGGAGTGCAGCCTATGAAGTAGAGGCAGCGGAGAGGTGGCAGAGTGCAGTGTAGGAAGTAGAGGTGGCAGAGTGCGGCCTATTAAGTAGAGGCGAAGGAGTGCGGCCTATGAAGTTGAGGCCGCAGAATGCAGCCTATGAAGTAGAGGTGGTGAAGTGCGGCCTATGAAGTAGAGGCGGCAGATTGCGGCCTATGAAGTAGAGGCGGCAGAGTGCGGCCTATGAAATAGAGGCGGCAGAGTGCGGCCTATGAAGTAGAGGCAGTGGAGTACACTCTATGAAGTAGAGGCGGCGGAGTGCAGCCTATGAAGTAGAGGCAGCAGAGTGCGGCCTATGAAGTAGAGACGGCAGAGTGCGGCCTATGAAGTAGAGGCAGCGGAGCCCAGCCTATGAAGTAAAGGCAGCTGAGATGTGGCGGAGTGCAGCGTACGAAGTAGAGGTGGCAGAGTGCGACCTATGAAGTGGAGGCGGCAGAGTGCGGCCTATGAAGTAGAGGCAGTGGAGTGCAGCCTATGAATTGGAGGTGGCAGAGTGCAGCCTATTAAGTGGAGGCAGCGGAGTGCTGCGGAGTGCTGCGGAGTGTGGCCTATTAAGTAGAGGCGGTGGAGTGCAGCCTATGGAGTAGAGGCGGTGGAATGCAGCGTATGAAGTAGAGGTGGTGGAGTGCGGCCTATGAAGTAGAGGCGGCAGAGTGCAGCCTATGAAGCAGAGCAGCAGAGTGCAGTCTCTGAAGTAGAGGCGGCAGAGTGCAGCCTGGACTGCAGCCTACGAAGTAGAGGTGGCGGAGCGCAGCCTATGAAGTAGAGGCGGTAGAGTGCAGCCTGTGAAGTGGAAGCGGCGGAGTGCAGCCTATGAAGTGGAGGCGGCGGAGTGCAGCCTATGAATAGGAGGCGGCGGAGTGCTGCTTATGAAGTAGAGGCGGCGGAGTGCAGCCTATGAAGTGGAGTCGGTGGAGTGCACCTATGAAGTGGAGTCGACAGAGTGCAGCCTATGAAGTAGAGGCGGCAGAGTGTAGCTAATGAAGTAGAAGCGGCAGAGTGCAGCTTATGAAGTAGAGGTGGTGGAGTGCGGCCTATGAAGTAGAGGGATTGGAATGCAGCCTATGAAGTAGGGGCGGTGGAATGCAGCCTATGAAGTAGAGGCGGCGGAGTGCAGCCTATGAAGTAGAGGTGGCAGATTGCGGCCTATGAAATAGAGGCGGCGGAGTGTAGCCTATGAAGTAGAGGTGGTGGAGTGCGGCCTATGAAGTAGAGGCATTGGAATGCAGCCTATGAAGTAGGGGCGGTGGAATGCAGCCTATGAAGTAGAGTTAGCGGAGTTCGGCCTATGAAGTAGAGGCAGCAGATTGCGGCCTATGATATAGAGGCGGTGGAGTGCAGCCTATGAAGCAGAGGCGGCAGATTGCAGCCTATGAAATAGAGGCGATGGAGTGCAGCCTATGAAGTAGAGGCGGCAGAGTGTGGCCTATGAAGCAGAGGGGGCAGAGTGCGGCCTATGAAGTACAGGCGGCAAAGTGTGGCCTATGAAGTAGAGGTGGCAGATTGCATGCTATGAAGTAGAGGCGGTGGAGTGCAGCCTATGAAGTAGAGGCGGCGGAGAGGTGGCAGAGTGCAGAGTAGGAAGTAGAGGCGGCAGAGTGCGGCCTATGAAGTAGAGACGGCGGAGTGCGGCCTATGAAGTAGAGGCGGCGGAGTGCGGCCTATGAAGTAGAGGTGGCAGAGTGCGGCCTATGAAGTACAGGCGGCAGAGTGCAGCCTATGAAGTAGAGGTGGCAGAGTGCGGGCTATGAAGTAGAGGCGGTGGAGTGCAGCCTATGAAGTAGAAGCAGCGGAGAGGTGGCGGAGTGCAGTGTAGGAGGTAGAGGTGGCAGAGTGCAGCCTATTAAGTAGAGACGGCGGAGTGTGGCCTATGAAGTAGAGGCGGCAGAATGCAGCCTATGAAGTAGAGGTGGTGGAGTGCGGCCTATGAAGTAGAGGCGGCAGATTGCTGCCTATGAAGTAGAGGCGGCAGAGTGCGGCCTATGAAGTAGAGGCAGCAGAGTGCGGCCTATGAAGTAGAGGCAGTGGAGTACACTCCATGAAGTAGAGGCGGTGGAGTGCAGCCTGGAGTGCAGCCTATGAAGTAGAGGCGGCAGAGTGTGGCCTATGAAATAGAGACAGCGGAGTGTGGCCTATGAAGTAGAGGCAGCGGAGCCCAGCCTATGAAGTAAAGGCAGCGGAGAGGTGGCGGAGTGCAGCGTACGAAGTAGAAGTGGCGGAGTGCGACCTATGAAGTGGAGGCGGTGGATTGCGGCCTATGAAGTAGAGGCAGCAGGGTGCGTCCTATGAAGTAGAGGCGGTGGAGAGCAGCCTATGAAGTGGAGGTGGCAGAGTGCAGCCTATGAAGTGGAGGCAGCTGAGTGCTGCGGAGTGCGGCCTATGAAGTAAAGACGGCGGAATGCAGCGTATGAAGTAGAGGTGGTGGAGTGCGGCCTATGAAGTAGAGGTGGCAGACTGCAGCCTATGAAGTAGAGGCGGCGGTCTGCAGTCTATGAAGTAGAAGAGGCGCAGTGCAGTCTATGAAGAAGAGGTGGCGGAGTGCAGCCTGGAGCGCAGCCTATGAAGTAGAGGCAGCGGAGTGCAGTGTACAAAGTAAAGGCGGCAGAGTGTGGCCTATGAAGTAGAGGTGGCAGAGTGCAGCCAATTAAGTGGAGGCGGCGAAGTGCAGTCTAGGAAGTGGAGGTGGCGGAGTGCAGCCTATGAAGTAGAGGCAGCGGAGTGCAGTGTACAAAGTAGAGGCGGCAGAGTGTGGCCTATGAAGTAGAGGTGGCAGAGTGCGGGCTCTGAAGTAGGGGCGGTGGAGTGCAGCCTATGAAGTAGAGGTGGCGGAGAGGTGGCAGAGTGCAGTGTAGGAAGTAGGGGCGGCAGAGTGCAGCCAATGAAGTAGAGATAGCAGAGTGCGGCCTAAGAAGTAGAGGCGGCGGAGTGCGGCCTATGAAGTAGAGGCGGCGGAGAGGTGGCGGAGTGCAGTGTAGGAAGTAGAGGCAGAAGAGTGCGGCCATTAAAGTAGAGGCAGTGGAGTGCAGCCTATGAATTGGAGGTGGCAGAGTGCAGCCTATTAAGTGGAGGCAGCGGAGTGCTGCGGAGTGCTGCGGAGTGTGGCCTATGAAGTAGAGGCGGTGGAGTGCAGCCTATGGAGTAGAGGCGGTGGAATGCAGCGTATGAAGTAGAGGTGGTGGAGTGCGGCCTATGAAGTAGAGGCGGCAGAGTGCAGCCTATGAAGCAGAGCAGCAGAGTGCAGTCTCTGAAGTAGAGGCGGCAGAGTGCAGCCTGGAATGCAGCCTACGAAGTAGAGGTGGCGGAGCGCAGCCTATGAAGTAGAGGCGGTGGAGTGCAGCCTGTGAAGTGGAAGCGGCGGAGTGCAGCCTATGAAGTGGAGGCGGCGGAGTGCAGCCTATGAATAGGAGGCGGCGGAGTGCTGCTTATGAAGTAGAGGCGGCGGAGTGCAGCCTATGAAGTGGAATCGGTGGAGTGCACCTATGAAGTGGAGTCGACAGAGTGCAGCCTATGAAGTAGAGGCGGCAGAGTGTAGCTAATGAAGTAGAAGCGGCAGAGTGCAGCTTATGAAGTAGAGGTGGTGGAGTGCGGCCTATGAAGTAGAGGGATTGGAATGCAGCCTATGAAGTAGGGGCGGGGGAATGCAGCCTATGAAGTAGAGGCGGCGGAGTGCAGCCTATGAAGTAGAGGTGGCAGATTGCAGCCTATGAAATAGAGGCGGTGGAGTGTAGCCTATGAAGTAGAGGTGGCAGAGTGCGGCCTATGAAGTAGAGGCGGCGGAGTGTGGCCTATGAAGTAGAGGGGGCGGAGTGTAGCTAATGAAGTAGAGGTGGTGGAGTGCGGCCTATGAAGTAGAGGCATTGGAATGCAGCCTATGAAGTAGGGGCGGTGGAATGCAGCCTATGAAGTAGAGTTAGCGGAGTTCGGCCTATGAAGTAGAGGCAGCAGATTGCGGCCTATGATATAGAGGCGGTGGAGTGTAGCCTATGAAGCAGAGGCGGCAGATTGCAGCCTATGAAATAGAGGCGATGGAGTGCAGCCTATGAAGTAGAGGCGGCAGAGTGTGGCCTATGAAGCAGAGGGGGCAGAGTGCGGCCTATGAAGTACAGGCGGCAAAGTGCGGCCTATGAAGTAGAGGTGGCAGATTGCATGCTATGAAGTAGAGGCGGTGGAGTGCAGCCTATGAAGTAGAGGCGGCGGAAAGGTGGCAGAGTGCAGAGTAGGAAGTAGAGGCGGCAGAGTGCGGCCTATGAAGTAGAGACGGCAGAGTGCGGCCTATGAAGTAGAGGCGGCGGAGTGCGGCCTATGAAGTAGAGGTGGCAGAGTGCGGCCTATGAAGTACAGGCGGCGGAGTGCAGCCTATGAAGTAGAGGTGGCAGAGTGCGGCCTATGAAGTAGAGGCAGCAGAGTGCGGCCTATGAAATAGAGGCAGTGGAGTACACTCCATGAAGTAGAGGCGGTGGAGTGCAGCCTGGAGTGCAGCCTATGAAGTAGAGGCGGCAGAGTGTGGCCTATGAAATAGAGACGGCGGAGTGTGGCCTATGAAGTAGAGGCAGCGGAGCCCAGCCTATGAAGTAAAGGCAGCGGAGAGGTGGCGGAGTGCAGCGTACGAAGTAGAAGTGGCGGAGTGCGACCTATGAAGTGGAGGCGGTGGATTGCGGCCTATGAAGTAGAGGCAGCAGGGTGCGTCCTATGAAGTAGAGGCGGTGGAGTGCAGCCTATGAAGGAGAGGCAGCAGAGTGCGGCCTATGAAGTAGAGGCGGTGGAGAGCAGCCTATGAAGTGGAGGTGGCAGAGTGCAGCCTATGAAGTGGAGGCAGCTGAGTGCTGCGGAGTGCGGCCTATGAAGTAAAGACGGCGGAATGCAGCGTATGAAGTAGAGGTGGTGGAGTGCGGCCTATGAAGTAGAGGTGGCAGATTGCAGCCTATGAAGTAGAGGCGGCGGTCTGCAGTCTATGAAGTAGAAGAGGCGCAGTGCAGTCTATGAAGAAGAGGCAGCGGAGTGCAGCCTGGAGCGCAGCCTATGAAGTAGAGGCAGCGGAGTGCAGTGTACAAAGTAGAGGCGGCGGAGTGTGGCCTATGAAGTAGAGGTGGCAGAGTGCAGCCAATTAAGTGGAGGCGGCGAAGTGCAGTCTAGAAAGTGGAGGCGGCGGAGTGCAGCCTATGAAGTGGAGGCGGTGGAGTGCGGCCTATGAAGTAGAGGTGGCAGATTGTGACCTATGAAGTAGAGGTGGCAGATTGGGGCCTATGAAGTAGAGGCAGCAGACTGCAGCCTATGAAGTAGAGGCAGCGGAGTGCAGTCTATGAAGTAGAGGCGGCAGAGTGCAGCCTGGAGTGCAGCCTATGAAGTAGAGGTGGCAGAGCGCAGCCTATGAAGTAGAGGCGGTGGACTGCAGCCTGTGAAGTGGAGTCGGCGGAGTGCAGCCTATGAAGTAGAGGAGGTTGAGTGTAGCTAATGAAGAAGAAGTATCGGAGTGCAGCTTATGAAGTTGAAGCGGTGGAGTGCCGCCTATGAAGTAGAGGCATTGGAATGCAGTCTATGAAGTAGAGGCGGTGGAATGCAGCCTATGAAGTAGAGGCAGCAGAGCGCAGCCTATGAAGTAAAGACGGCGGAATGCAGCGTATGAAGTAGAGGTGGTGGAGTGCGGCCTATGAAGTAGAGGTGGCAGATTGCAGCCTATGAGGTAGAGGCAGCGGTCTGCAGTCTATGAAGTAGAAGAGGCGCAGTGCAGTCTATGAAGAAGAGGCGGCAGAGTGCGGCCTATGAAGTGTAGGTGGCGGAGTGCGGCCTATGGAGTGGAGGCGGCAGATTGCAGCCTATGAAGTAGAGGAGGCGGAGTGTAGCTAATGAAGAAGAAGTATCGGAGTGCAGCTTATGAAGTTGAAGCGGTGGAGTGCCGCCTATGAAGTAGAGGCATTGGAATGCAGTCTATGAGGTAGAGGTGGTGGAATGCAGCCTATGAAGTAGAGGCAGCAGAGTGCAGCCTATGAAGTAAAGACGGCGGAATGCAGCGTATGAAGTAGAGGTGGTGGAGTGCAGCCTATGAAGTAGAGGCGGCGGAGTGCAGCCTATGAAGTAGAGGTGGCGGAGTGCAGTCTATGAAGTAGAGGCGGCAGAGTGCGGCCTATGAAGTAGAGATGGCAGAGTGCGGCCTATGAAGTGTAGGTGGCGGAGTGCGGCCTATGAAGTGGAGGCGGCAGATTGCAGCCTATGAAATAGAGGCGGCGGAGTGCAGCCTATGAAGTAGAGGCGGCAGAGTGCGGCTTATGAAGTAGAGGCGGAGGAGTGCGGCCTATGAAGTAGAGGCGGCGGAGTGTAACTAATGAAGTAGAAGTGGCAGAGTGTAGCTTATGAAGTAGAGGCGGTGGAGTGCGGCCTATGAAGTAGAGGCATTGGAATGCAGCCTATGAAGTAGGGGCGGTGGAATGCAGCCTATGAAGTAGAGGTGGCGGAGTACGGCCTATGAAGTAGAGGCGGCAGATTGTGGCCTATGAAATAGAGGTGGCAGAGTGCAGGCTATGAAGTAGAGGCGGCAGATTGCAGCCTTTTGAAATAGAGGCGACGGAGTGCAGCCTATGAAGTAGAGGTGGCAGAGTGCGGGCTATGAAGTAGAGGCGGTGGAGTGCAGCCTATGAAGTAGAGGCGGCGGAGAGGTGGCGGAGTGCAGAGTAGGAAGTAAAGGCGGTAGAGTGCGGCCTATGAAGTAGAGATGGCGGAGTGGGGCCTATGAAGTAGAGGCGGCAGAGTACGGCCTATGAAGTAGAGGTGACAGAGTGCGGCCTATGAAGTAGAGGCGGTGGAATGCAGCCTATGAAGTAGAGGCAGCGGAGAGGTGGTGGAGTGCAGTGTAGGAAGTAGAGGTGGCAGAGTGCGGCCTATTAAGTAGAGGCGGCGGAGTGCGGCCTATGAAGTAGAGGCGGCAGAACGCAGCCTATGAAGTAGAGGTGGTGGAGTGCGGCCTATGAAGTAGAGGCAGCAGATTGCGGCCTATGAAGTAGAGGTGGCAGAGTGCGGGCTCTGAAGTAGGGGCGGTGGAGTGCAGCTTATGAAGTAGAGGTGGCGGAGAGGTGGCAGAGTGCAGTGTAGGAAGTAGAGGCGGCAGAGTGCAGCCAATGAAGTAGAGATAGCAGAGTGCGGCCTAAGAAGTAGAGGCGGCGGAGTGCGGCCTATAAAGTAGAGGCGGCGGAGAGGTGGCGGAGTGCAGAGTAGGAAGTAGAGGCGGCAGAGTGCGGCCTATGAAGTAGAGACGGCGGAGTGGGGCCTATGAAGTAGAGGCGGCAGAGTACAGCCTATGAAGTAGAGGCGGCAGAGTGCGGCCTATGAAGTAGAGGTGACAGAGTGCGGGCTATGAAGTAGAGGCGGTGGAATGCAGCCTATGAAGTAGAGGCAGCAAGGAGGTGGTGGAGGGCAGTGTAGGAAGTAGAGGTGGCAGAGGGTGGCCTATTAAGTAGAGGCGGCGGAGTGCGGCCTATGAAGTAGAGGCGGCAGAACGCAGCCGATGAAGTAGAGGTGGTGGAGTGTGGCCTATGAAGTAGAGGCAGCAGATTGCGGCCTATGAAGTAGAGGTGGCAGAGTGCAGGCTCTGAAGTAGGGGCGGTGGAGTGCAGCCTATGAAGTAGAGGTGGCGGAGAGGTGGCAGAGTGCAGTGTAGGAAGTAGGGGCGGCAGAGTGCAGCCAATGAAGTAGAGATAGCAGAGTGCGGCCTAAGAAGTAGAGGCGGCGGAGTGCGGCCTATGAAGTAGAGGCGGCGGAGAGGTGGCGGAGTGCAGTGTAGGAAGTAGAGGCAGAAGAGTGCGGCCATTGAAGTAGAGACGGCAGAGTGCGGCCTATGAAGTAGAGGTGGCGGAGTGCGGCCTATGAAGTAGAGGTGGCAGAATGCAGCCTATGAAGTAGATGCGGCAGAGTGCGTCCTATGAAGTAGAGGCGGTGGAGTACAGTCTGTGAAGTAGAGGCGGCGGAGTGCAGCCTGGAGTGCAGCCTATGAAGTACAGGCAGCAGAATGCGGCATATGAAGTAGAGGCGGCGGAATGCCGCGTATGAAGTAGAGGTGGTGGAGTGCGGCCTATGAAGTAGAGGTGGCAGATTGCAGCCTATGAAGTAGAGGCGGCAGAATGCAGTCTATGAAGTAGTAGAGACGGAGTGCAGCCTATGAAGTAGAGGCAGTGGAGTGCAGTCTATGAAGTAGAAGAGGCGGAGAGCAGCATATGAAGTAGAGGCGGCGGAGTGCTGCTTATGAAGTAGAGGCGGCGGAGTGCAGCCTATGAAGTGGAGTAGGCGGAGTGCAGCCTATGAAGTTGAGTCGGCGGAGTGCAGCCTATGAAGTAGAGGCGGCAGAGTGTAGCTACTGAAGTAGAAGCGGCAGAGTGCAGCTTATGAAGTAGAGGCGGTGGAGTGCGGCCTATGAAGTAGAGGCGTTGGAATGCAGCCTATGAAGTAGGGGCAGTGGAATGCAGCCTATGAAGTAGAGGCGGCGGAGTGCGGCCTATGAAGTAGAGGCAGCGGAGTGCGGCCTATGAAGTGGAGGTGGCGGAGGGCAGCCTATGAAGTGGAGGCGGCAGATTGCAGCCTATGAAATAGAGGCGATGGAGTGCAGCCTATGAAATAGAGGCGGCAGAGTGTGGCCTATGAAGGAGAGACAGCGGAGCCCAGCCTATGACGTAAAGGCAGCGGAGAGGTGGCGGAGTGCAGCGTACGAAGTAGAGGTGGCGGAGTGCGACCTATGAAGTGGAGGCGGTGGAGTGCGGCCTATGAAGTAGAGGCAGTGGAGTGCAGTCTATGAAGTAGAAGAGGCGGAGTGCAGCATATGAAGTAGAGGCGGCGGAGTGCTGCTTATGAAGTAGAGGCGGCAGAGTGCAGCCTATGAAGTGGAGTAGGCGGAGTGCAGCCTATGAAGTGGAGTCGGCGGAGTGCAGCCTATGAAGTAGAGGCGGCAGAGTGTAGCTACTGAAGTAGAAGCGGCGGAGTGCAGCTTATGAAGTAGAGGCGGTGGAGTGCGGCCTATGAAGTAGAGGCGTTGGAATGCAGCCTATGAAGTAGGGGCAGTGGAATGCAGCCTATGAAGTAGAGGCGGCGGAGTGCGGCCTATGAAGTAGAGGCAGCGGAGTGCGGCCTATGAAGTGGAGGTGGCGGAGGGCAGCCTATGAAGTGGAGGCGGCAGATTGCAGCCTATGAAATAGAGGCGATGGAGTGCAGCCTATGAAATAGAGGCGGCAGAGTGTGGCCTATGAAGGAGAGACAGCGGAGCCCAGCCTATGACGTAAAGGCAGCGGAGAGGTGGCGGAGTGCAGCGTACGAAGTAGAGGTGGCGGAGTGCGACCTATGAAGTGGAGGCGGTGGAGTGCGGCCTATGAAGTAGAGGCGGCGGAGTGCGTCCTATGAAGTAGAGGCGGTGGAGTGCGGCCTATGAAGTAGAGGCGAAGGAGTGCGGCCTATGAAGTAGAGGCCGCAGAATGCAGCCTATGAAGTAGAGACGGCAGAGTGCGGCCTATGAAGTAGAGGCAGCGGAGCCCAGCCTATGAAGTAAAGGCAGCGGAGAGGTGGCAGAGTGCAGCGTACGAAGTAGAGGTGGCGGAGTGCGACCTATGAAGTGGAGGCGGCAGAGTGCGGCCTATGAAGTAGAGGCAGTGGAGTGCAGCCTATGAAGTGGAGGTGGCAGAGTGCACCTATGAAGTGGAGTCGGCAGAGTGCAGCCTATGAAGTAGAGGCGGCGGAGTGTAGCTAATGAAGTAGAAGCGGCAGAGTGCAGCTTATGAAGTAGAGGTGGTGGAGTGCGACTATGAAATAGAGGCGGCAGAGTGCAGCCTATGAAGTAGAGGCGGCGGAGTGTGGTCTATGAAGTAGAAGAGGCGGAGTGCAGCCTATGAAGTAAAGGCGGCAGAGTGCTGCTTATGAAGTAGAGGCGGCGGAGTGCAGCCTATAAAGTGGAGTAGGCGGAGTGCAGCCTATCAAGTGGAGTCGGCGGAGTGCAGCCTATGAAGTAGAGGTGGCGGAGTGTAGCTAATGAAGTAGAAGCGGCGGAGTGCAGCTTATGAAGTAGAGGCGGTGGAGTGCGGCCTATGAAGTAGAGGCGTTGGAATGCAGCCTATGAAGTAGGGGCAGTGGAATGCAGCCTATGAAGTAGAGGCAGCGGAGTGCGGCCTATGAAGTGGAGGCGGCGGAGTGCGGCCTGTGAAGTAGAGGCGGCAGATTGCAGCCTATGAATTAGAGGCGGCAGAGTGTGGCCTATGAAGTAGAGGCGGCAGAGTGCGGCCTATGAAGTACAGGCGGCAGAGTGCGGCCTATGAAGTAGAAGTGACAGAGTGCGGGCTATGAAGTGGAGGTGGTGGAGTGCGGCCTCAGAAGTAGAGGCGGCAGATTGCTGCCTATGAAGTAGAGGTGGCGGAGTGCGGCCTATGAAATAGAGGCGGCAGAGTGCGGCCTATGAAGTAGAGGCAGTGGAGTACACTCTATGAAGTAGAAGCGGCGGAGTGCAGCCTAGAGTGCAGCCTATGAAGTAGAGGTGGCAGAGTGCGGCCTATGAAGTAGAGACGGCGGAGTGCGGCCTATGAAGTAGAGGCAGCGGAGCCCAGCCTATGAAGTAAAGGCAGCGGAGAAGTGGCGGAGTGCAGCGTACGAAGTAGAGGTGGCGGACTGCGACCTATGAAGTGGAGGCGGTGGAGTGCGGCCTATGAAGTAGAGGCGGCTGAGTGCGTCCTTTGAAGTAGAGGCAGTGGAGTGCGGCCTATGAAGTAGAGGCGGCAGAGTGCGGCCTATGAAGTAGAGGCAGTGGAGTGCAGCCTATGAAGTGGAGGTGGCAGAGTGCAGCCTATGAAGTGGAGGCAGCGGAGTGCTGCAGGGTGTGGCCTATGAAGTAGAGGCGGTGGAGTGCGGCCTATGAAGTAGAGGCGGTGGAATGTAGCGTATGAAGTAGAGGTGGTGGAGTGCGGCCTATGAAGTAGAGGCGGCGGAGTGCAGCCTATGAAGTAGAGGCAGCGGAGTGCAGTCTATGAAGTAGAGGTGGCAGAGTGCAGCCGGGAGTGCAGCCTACGAAGTAGAGGTGGCGGAGCACAGCCTATGAAGTAGAGGCGGTGGAGTGCAGCATGTGATGTGGAGGCAGTGGAGTGCAGCCTATGAAGTGGAGGCGGCGGAGTGCAGCCTATGAAGTAGAGGCGGTGGAGTGCTGCTTATGAAGTAGAGGCGGCGGAGTGCAGCCTATGAAGTGGAGTCGGTGGAGTGCACCTATGAAGTGGAGTCGGCGGAGTGCAGCCTATGAAGTAGAGGCGGCGGAGTGTAGCTAATGAAGTAGAAGCGGCAGAGTGCAGCTTATGAAGTAGAGGTGGTGGAGTGCGGCCTATGAAGTAGAGGCATTGGAATGCAGCCTATGAAGTAGGGGCGGTGGAATGCAGCCTATGAAGTAGAGGTGGCAGATTGCGGCCTATGAAATAGAGGCTGCGGAGTGTAGCCTATGAAGTAGAGGCGACAGAGTGCGGCCTATGAAATAGAGGCGGCGGAGTGCGGCCTATGAAGTAGAGGTGGCAGAGTGTAGCTAATGAAGTAGAAGCGGCGGAGTGCAGCTTATGAAGTAGAGGCGGTGGAGTGCATCCTATGAAGTAGAGGCATTGGAATGCAGCCTATGAAGTAGGAGCGGTGGAATGCAGCCTATGAAGTAGAGGCAGCGGAGTGCGGCCTATGAAGTAGAGATGGCGGAGCACAGCCTATGAAGTAGAGGCGGCGGATTGCGGCCTATGAAATAGAGGCAGCGGAGTGCAGCCTATGAAGTAGAGGCGGCAGAGTGCGGCCTATGAAGTAGAGACGGCGGAGTGCGGCCTATGAAGTAGAGGGGGCAGATTGCAGCCTATGAATTAGAGGCGACGGAGTGCAGTCTATGAAGTAGAAGAGGCGGAGTGCAGCCTATGAAGTAGAGGTGGTGGAGTGCAGTCTATGAAGTAGAAGAGGCGGAGTGCAGCCTATGAAGTAGAGGCGGCAGAGTGCAGTCTATGAAGTAGAGGCTGCAGAGTGCAGCCTGGAGCGCAGCTTATGAAGTAGAGGCAGCGGAGTGCAGTCTATGAAGTAGTGGCGGCAGAGTGCAGCCTGGAGTGCAGCCTATGAAGTAGAGGTGGCGGAGCACAGCCTATGAAGTAGAGGCGGCAGATTGCGGCCTATGAAATAGAGGCGGCAGAGTGCAGCCTATGAAGTAGAGGCGGCAGAGTGCGGCCTATGAAGTAGAGACGGCGGAGTGCGGCCTATGAAGTAGAGGGGGCAGATTGCAGCCTATGAATTAGAGGCGACGGAGTGCAGTCTATGAAGTAGAAGAGGCGGAGTGCAGCCTATGAAGTAGAGGTGGCGGAGTGCAGTCTATGAAGTAGAAGAGGCGGAGTGCAGCCTATGAAGTAGAGGCAGCAGAGTGCAGTCTATGAAGTAGAGGCTGCAGAGGGCAGCCTGGAGCGCAGCCTATGAAGTAGAGGCAGCGGAGTGCAGCATACGAAGTAGAGGCGGTGGAGTGCAGCCTATGAAGTAGAGGCAGTGGAGTGCAGTCTATGAAGTAGAGGCGGCAGAGTGCAGCCTGGAGTGCAGCCTATGAAGTAGAGGTGGCGGAGCGCAGCCTATGAAGTAGAGATGGCGGATTGCAGCCTATGAAATAGAGGCGGCGGAGTGCAGCCTATGAAGTAGAGGCGGCAGAGTGCGGCTTATGAAGTAGAGGCGGCGGAGTGCGGCCTATGAAGTAGAGGCGGCGGAGTGTAACTAATGAAGTAGAAGCGGCAGAGTGCAGCTTATGAAGTAGAGGCGGTGGAGTGCGGCCTATGAAGTAGAGGCATTGGAATGCAGCCTATGAAGTAGGGGCGGTGGAATGCAGCCTATGAAGTAGAGGCGGCGGAGTGCGGCCTATGAAGTAGAGGCAGCAGATTGCGGCCTATGAAATAGAGGCGGTGGAGTACAGCCTATGAAGTAGAGGCGGCAGAGTGCAGCCTATGAAGTAGAGGTGGTGGAGTGCGGCCTATGAAGTAGAGGGGGCAGATTGCAGCCTATAAATTAGAGGCGATGGAGTGCAGTCTATGAAGTAGAAGAGGCGGAGTGCAGTCTATGAAGTAGAAGAGGCGGAGTGCTGCCTATGAAGTAGAGGCGGCAGAGTGCAGTCTATGAAGTAGAGGCTGCAGAGTGCAGCCTGGAGCGCAGCCTATGAAGTAGAGGCAGCGGAGTGCAGCATACGAAGTAGAGGCGGTGGAGTGCAGCCTATGAAGTAGAGGCAGCGGAGTGCAGTCTATGAAGTAGAGGCGGCAGAGTGCAGCCTGGAGTGCAGCCTATGAAGTAGAGGTGGCGGAGCACAGCCTATGAAGTAGAGGCGGCGGATTGTGGCCTATGAAATAGAGGCGACGGAGTGCAGCCTATGAAGTAGAGGCGGCGGAATGCATCGTATGAAGTAGAGGTGGTGGAGTGCGGCCTATGAAGTAGAGATGGCAGATTGCAGCCTATGAAGTGGAGGCGGCGGAGTGCAGTCTATGAAGTAGTAGAGGCGGAGTGCAGCCTATGAAGTAGAGGCGGCGGAATGCATCGTATGAAGTAGAGGTGGTGGAGTGCGGCCTATGAAGTAGAGATGGCAGATTGCAGCCTATGAAGTGGAGGCGGCGGAGTGCAGTCTATGAAGTAGTAGAGGCGGAGTGCAGCTTATGAAGTAGAGGCGGTTGGGTGCAGCCTATGAAGTAGAGGCATTGGAATGCAGCCTATAAAGTAGGGGCGGTGGAATGCAGCCTATGAAGTAGAGGTGGCAGAGTGCGGCCTATGAAGTAGAGGCGGCAGATTGCGGCCTATGAAGTAGAGGCAGCGGAGTGCAGCCTATGAAGTAGAGGTGGCAGAGTGCGGCCTATGAAGTAGAGGCAGCGGAGTGCGGCCTATGAAGTAGAGGTGGCGGAGTGTAGCTAATGAAGTAGAAGCGGCGGAGTGCAGCTTATGAAGTAGAGGCGGTGGAGTGCGGCCTATGAAGTAGAGGCAGCGGAGTGCGGCCTATGAAGTGGAGGTGGCGGAGGGCAGCCTATGCAGTGGATGCGGCAGATTGCAGCCTATGAAATAGAGGCGATGGAGTGCAGCCTATGAAATAGAGGCGGCAGAGTGCGGCCTATGAAGGAGAGACAGCGAGCCCAGCCTATGAAGTAAAGGCAGCGGAGAGGTGGCGGAGTGCAGCGTACGAAGTAGAGGTGGCGGAGTGCGACCTATGAAGTGGAGGCGGTGGAGTGCGGCCTATGAAGTAGAGGCGGCGGAGTGCGTCCTATGAAGTAGAGGCGGTGGAGTGCGGCCTATGAAGTAGAGGCAGCAGAGTGCGGCCTATGAAGTAGAGGCAGTGGAGTGCAGCCTAGGAAGTGGAGGTGGCAGAGTGCAGCCTATGAAGTGGAGGCAGCGGAGTGCTGCGGAGTGCTGCGGAGTGTGGCCTATGAAGTAGAGGCGGTGGAGTGTGGCCTATGAAGTAGAGGCGGTGGAATGCAGCGTATGAAGTAGAGGTGGTGGAGTGCGGCCTATGAAGTAGAGACGGCGGAGTGCGGCCTATGTTGTAGAGGTGGCGGAGTGCGGTCTATGAAGTAGAAGAGGCGGAGTGCAGCCTATGAAGTAGAGGCGGCGGAGTGCTGCTTATGAAGTAGAGGCGGCGGAGTGCAGCCTATGAAGTGGAGTAGGCGGAGTGCAGCCTATGAAGTGGAGTCGGCGGAGTGCAGCCTATGAAGTAGAGGCGGCGGAGTGTAGCTAATGAAGTAGAAGCAGCGGAGTGCAGCTTATGAAGTAGAGGCGGTGGAGTGCGGCCTATGAAGTAGAGGCGTTGGAATGCAGCCTATGAATTAGGGGCAGTGGAATGCAGCCTATGAAGTAGAAGCGGCGGAGTGCGGCCTATGAAGTAGAGGCGGCGGAGTGCAGCCTATGAATTAGTGGCGGCAGAGTGTGGCCTATGAAGTAGAGGCAGCAGAGTGCGGCCTTTGAAGTACAGGCGGCAGAGTGCGGCCTATGAAGTAGAGGTGGCAGAGTGCGGGCTATGAAGTATAGGCGGTGGAGTGCAGCCTATGAAGCAGAGGCAGCGGAGAGGTGGCAGAGTGCAGTGTAGGAAGTAGAGGTGGCAGAGTGCGGCCTATTAAGTAGAGGCGAAGGAGTGCGGCCTATGAAGTAGAGGCCGCAGAATGCAGCCTATGAAGTAGAGGTGGTGGAGTGCGGCCTATGAAGTAGAGGCGGCAGATTGCGGCCTATGAAGTAGAGGCGGCAGAGTGCGGCCTATGAAATAGAGGCGGCAGAGTGCGGCCTATGAAGTAGAGGCAGTGGAGTACACTCTATGAAGTAGAGGCGGCGGAGTGCAGCCTGGAGTGCAGCCTATGAAGTAGAGGCAGCAGAGTGCGGCCTATGAAGTAGAGACGGCAGAGTGCGGCCTATGAAGTAGAGGCAGCGGAGCCCAGCCTATGAAGTAAAGGCAGCGGAGAGGTGGCGGAGTGCAGCGTACGAAGTAGAGGTGGTGGAGTGCGACCTATGAAGTGGAGGCGGCAGAGTGCGGCCTATGAAGTAGAGGCAGTGGAGTGCAGCCTATGAAGTGGAGGTGGCAGAGTGCACCTATGAAGTGGAGTCGGCAGAGTGCAGCCTATGAAGTAGAGGCGGCGGAGTGTAGCTAATGAAGTAGAAGCGGCAGAGTGCAGCTTATGAAGTAGAGGTGGTGGAGTGCGACTATGAAATAGAGGCGGCAGAGTGCAGCCTATGAAGTGGAGGCGGCGGAGTGCGGTCTATGAAGTAGAAGAGGCGGAGTGCAGCCTATGAAGTAAAGGCGGCAGAGTGCTGCTTATGAAGTAGAGGCGGCGGAGTGCAGCCTATAAAGTGGAGTAGGCGGAGTGCAGCCTATCAAGTGGAGTCGGCAGAGTGCAGCCTATGAAGTAGAGGCGGTGGAGTGCGGCCTATGAAGTAGAGGCGTTGGAATGCAGCCTATGAAGTAGGGGCAGTGGAATGCAGCCTATGAAGTAGAGGCAGCGGAGTGCGGCCTATGAAGTGGAGGCGGCGGAGTGCGGCCTGTGAAGTAGAGGCGGCAGATTGCAGCCTATGAATTAGAGGCGGCAGAGTGTGGCCTATGAAGTAGAGGCGGCAGAGTGCGGCCTATGAAGTACAGGCGGCAGAGTGCGGCCTATGAAGTAGAGGTGACAGAGTGCGGGCTATGAAGTAGAGGTGGTGGAGTGCGGCCTCAGAAGTAGAGGCGGCAGATTGCTGCCTATGAAGTAGAGGTGGCGGAGTGCGGCCTATGAAATAGAGGCGGCAGAGTGCGGCCTATGAAGTAGAGGCAGTGGAGTACACTCTATGAAGTAGAAGCGGCGGAGTGCAGCCTAGAGTGCAGCCTATGAAGTAGAGGTGGCAGAGTGCGGCCTATGAAGTAGAGACGGCGGAGTGCGGCCTATGAAGTAGAGGCAGCGGAGCCCAGCCTATGAAGTAAAGGCAGCGGAGAAGTGGCGGAGTGCAGCGTACGAAGTAGAGGTGGCGGACTGCGACCTATGAAGTGGAGGCGGTGGAGTGCGGCCTATGAAGTAGAGGCGGCTGAGTGCGTCCTTTGAAGTAGAGGCGGTGGAGTGCGGCCTATGAAGTAGAGGCGGCAGAGTGCGGCCTATGAAGTAGAGGCAGTGGAGTGCAGCCTATGAAGTGGAGGTGGCAGAGTGCAGCCTATGAAGTGGAGGCAGCGGAGTGCTGCAGGGTGTGGCCTATAAAGTAGAGGCGGTGGAGTGCGGCCTATGAAGTAGAGGCGGTGGAATGCAGCGTATGAAGTAGAGGTGGTGGAGTGCGGCCTATGAAGTAGAGGCGGCGGAGTGCAGCCTATGAAGTAGAGGCAGCGGAGTGCAGTCTATGAAGTAGAGGCGGCAGAGTGCAGCCTGGAGTGCAGCCTACGAAGTAGAGGTGGCGGAGCACAGCCTATGAAGTAGAGGCGGTGGAGTGCAGCATATGAAGTAGAGGCGGCGGAGTGCAGCCTATGAAGTAGAGGCGGTGGAGTGCTGCTTATGAAGTAGAGGCGGCGGAGTGCAGCCTATGAAGTGGTCGGTGGAGTGCACCTATGAAGTGGAGTCGGCGGAGTGCAGCCTATGAAGTAGAGGCGGCGGAGTGTAGCTAATGAAGTAGAAGCGGCAGAGTGCAGCTTATGAAGTAGAGGTGGTGGAGTGCGGCCTATGAAGTAGAGGCATTGGAATGCAGCCTATGAAGTAGGGGCGGTGGAATGCAGCCTATGAAGTAGAGGTGGCAGATTGCGGCCTATGAAATAGAGGCTGCGGAGTGTATCCTATGAAGTAGAGGCGGCAGAGTGCGGTCTATGAAATAGAGGCGGCGGAGTGCGGCCTATGAAGTAGAGGTGGCGGTGTGTAGCTAATGAAGTAGAAGCGGCGGAGTGCAGCTTATGAAATAGAGGCGACGGAGTGTAGCCTTTGAAGTGGGGCGGCAGAGTGGGGCCTATGAAGTAGAGGCGGCAGAGTGCGGCCTATGAAGTACAGGTGGCAGAGTGAGGCCTATGAAGTAGAGGCGGCAGAGTGTGGCCTATGAAGTACAGGCGGTGGAGTGCGGCCTATGAAGTAGAGGTGACAGAGTGCGGGCTAGGAAGTAGAGGCGGTGGAATGCAGCCTATGAAGTAGAGGCAGCGGAGAGGTGGGGGAGTACAGTGTAGGAAGTTGAGGTGGCAGAGTGCGGCCTATGAAGTAGAGACGGCGGAGTGTGGTCTATGAAGTAGAGGCAGCGGAGCCCAGCCTATGAAGTAAAGGCAGCAGAGAGGTGGCGGAGTGCAGCGTACGAAGTAGAGGTGACAGAGTGCGGGCTATGAAGTAGAGGCGGTGGAATGCAGCCTATGAAGTAGAGGCAGCAGAGAGGTGGGGGAGTACAGTGTAGGAAGTTGAGGTGGCAGACTGCGGCCTATGAAGTAGAGACGGCGGAGTGTGGCCTATGAAGTAGAGGCAGCGGAGCCCAGCCTATGAAGTAAAGGCAGCAGAGAGGTGGCGGAGTGCAGCGTACGAAGTAGAGGTGGCGGAGTGCGACCTATGAAGTGGAGGCGGTGGAGTGCGGCCTATGAAGTAGAGGTGGTGGAGTGCGTCCTATGGAGTAGAGGCAGTGGAGTGCGGCCTATGAAGTAGAGGCGGCAGAGTGCTGCCTATGAAGTAGAGGCGGTGGAGAGCAGCCTATGAAGTGAAGGTGGTAGAGTGCAGCCTATGAAGTGGAGGCAGCGGACTGCTGCAGAGTGCGGCTTATGAAGTAGAGGCGGTGGAGTGCGGCCTATGAAGTAGAGGCGGCAGAATGCAGCGTATGAAGTAGAGGTGGTGGAGTGCGGCTTATGAAGTAGAGGCGGCAGATTGCAGCCTACGAAGTAGAGGCAGCGGTGTGCAGCCTATGAAGTAGAGGCAGCAGAATGCGGCGTATGAAGTAGAGGCGGCGGAATGCATCCTATGAAATAGAGGCGACGGAGTGCAGCCTATGAAGTGGGGCGGCAGAGTGTGGCCTATGAAGTAGAGGCGGCAGAGTGCAGCCTATGAAGTAGTAGAGGCGGAGTGCAGCCTATGAAGTAGAGGCGGCTGAGTGTAGCTAAAGAAGTAGAAACGGCAGAGTGCAGCTTATGAAGTAGAGGCGGTTGGGTGCGGCCTATGAAATAGAGGCATTGGAATGCAGCCTATAAAGTAGGGGCGGTGGAATGCAGCCTATGAAGTAGAGGTGGCAGAGTGCGGCCTATGAAGTAGAGGCGGCAGATTGCGGCCTATGAAGTAGAGGCAGCGGAGTGCGGCCTATGAAGTAGAGGCGGCAGAGTGCGGCCTATGAAGTACAGGCGGCGGAGTGCGGCCTATGAAGTAGAGGTGACAGAGTGCGGGCTAGGAAATAGAGGCGGTGGAATGCAGCCTATGAAGTAGAGGCAGCGGAGAGGTGGGGGAGTACAGTGTAGGAAGTTGAGGTGGCAGAGTGCGGCCTATGAAGTAGAGACGGCGGAGTGTGGCCTATGAAGTAGAGGCAGCGGAGCCCAGCCTATGAAGTAAAGCAGCAGAGAGGTGGCGGAGTGCAGCGTACGAAGTAGAGGTGACAAAGTGCGGGCTATGAAGTAGAGGCGGTGGAATGCAGCCTATGAAGTAGAGGCAGCGGAGAGGTGGGGGAGTACAGTGTAGGAAGTTGAGGTGGCAGAGTGCGGCCTATGAAGTAGAGACGGCGGAGTGTGGCCTATGAAGTAGAGGCAGCGGAGCCCAGCCTATGAAGTAAAGGCAGCAGAGAGGTGGCGGAGTGCAGCGTACGAAGTAGAGGTGGCGGAGTGCGACCTATGAAGTGGAGGCGGTGGAGTGCGGCCTATGAAGTAGAGGCGGCGGAGTGCATCCTATGAAGTAGAGGCAGTGGAGTGCGGCCTATGAAGTAGAGGCGGCAGAGTGCGGCCTATGAAGTAGAGGCGGTGGAGAGCAGCCTATGAAGTGAAGGTGGTAGAGTGCAGCCTATGAAGTGGAGGCAGCAGACTGCTGCAGAGTGCGGCTTATGAAGTAGAGGCGGTGGAGTGCGGCCTATGAAGTAGAGGCGGCAGAATGCAGCATATGAAGTAGAGGTGGTGGAGTGCAGCCTATGAAGTAGAGGCGGCAGATTGCAGCCTATGAAGTAGAGGCGGCGGTGTGCAGCCTATGAAGTAGAGGCGGCAGAATGCGGCGTATGAAGTAGAGGCGGCGGAATGCATCATATGAAGTAGAGGTGGTGGAGTGCGGCCTATGAAGTACAGGTGGCGGAGTGCGGCCTATGAAGTAGAGGTGGCAGAGTGCGGGCTATGAAGTAGAGGCGGCAGAGTGCGGCCTATGAAGTACAGGCGGCGGAGTGCGGCCTATGAAGTAGAGGTGGCAGAGTGCGGGCTATGAAGTAGAGGTGGTGGAGTGCAGCCTATGAAGTAGAGGCAGTGGAGAGGTGGCGGAGTGCAGTGTAGGAAGTAGAGGCGGCAGAGTGCGGCCTATGAAGGAGAGGCAGCGGAGCCCAGCCTATGAAGTAAAGGCAGCGGACAGGTGGCGGAGTGCACCTAGAACATATTCGGCAAATTAAGTTGCGTGAATTGAACCAGTAACGTCTGGGAACCCCCCTGAAGATAGATACGACTGGGATTTTTGTCAGACCAAGCAGGATGTGTATAATTATACTGCACTAAGTTATTGAATTCTTAAGCAAATGGAAGCTGAATTTTAAGAGCTCACATTTCTTATATATATAACTCTAGAATTCAACCGATACACTAGCACGGATGTAAACTGTATGCTAGATTGTATCAAGGATTTAATTATTTGGTGAGATGCTCAGCTATCTAATTGTCCTGATGATGACCATGTACTTGTGACAAAGGTCGAAACGCCGTCGACGCATTTGTGGCCACAATTCATAGAGGACACATTGTTCTGTGTGTTGAAGTTCCAGTGTTGTTTTGGAACTCCGACTTTTATGTAAATCTCTGTTTGTGTACGCCATTTTTGTCTGGTTTTATATGTTTATTGAATTGATTATTTGTACCAGCTTGTATGTCTGAGCATTATATTTTATTTAAGAATATTTTATGCTGATGATTAAACTTGTTTTTTGTATAAGGGTCTTATTTTCCATTTTTCTATCCATTTTTTATAATTTGTTTGGTTTTTCATTGTTTTTAGGAACACGGTATAATTTGTATGGTTATGTGTTGATCATATATATTTTTTATATGCTGATTATTTAGTAAACTCTGTGAACCATTGTTAGGATACATTATTGATTGCCCCTGGTTCAGGTGGTTAGGGCTGCCCTTGTGGTAGTTAATTATGAAGTAGAGATGGCAGATTGCAGCCTATGAAGTGGAGGCGGCGGAGTGCAGTCTATGAAGTAGTAGAGGCGGAGTGCAGCCTATGAAGTAGAGGCGGCTGAGTGTAGCTGATGAAGTAGAAACGGCAGAGTGCAGCTTATGAAGTAGAGGCGGTTGGGTGCGGCCTATGAAGTAGAGGCATTGGAATGCAGCCTATAAAGTAGGGGCGGTGGAATGCAGCCTATGAAGTAGAGGTGGCAGAGTGCGGCCTATGAAGTAGAGGCGGCAGATTGCGGCCTATGAAGTAGAGGCAGCGGAGTGCAGCCTATGAAGTAGAGGCGGCAGAGTGCGGCCTATGAAGTAGAGGCAGCAGAGTGCGGCCTATGAAGTAGAGGCGGCGGAGTGTAGCTAATGAAGTAGAAGCGGTGGAGTGTAGCTTATGAAGTAGAGGCGGTGGAGTGCGGCCTATGAAGTAGAGGCATTGGAATGCAGCCTATGAAGTAGGGGCGGTGGAATGCAGCCTATGAAGTAGAGGCGGCGGAGTGTGGCCTATGAAGTAGAGGCGGCAGATTGCGGCCTATGAAATAGAGGCGGCAGAGTGCAGCCTATGAAGTAGAGGCGGCAGAATGCAGCCTATGAAATAGAGGCGACGGAGTGCAGCCTATGAAGTGGGGCAGCAGAGTGTGGCCTATGAAGTAGAGGCGGCAGAGTGCGGCCTATGAAGTACAGGCGGCAGAGTGCGTCCTATGAAGTAGAGGTGGCAGAGTGCGGGCTATAAAGTAGAGGCGGTGGAGTGTGGCCTATGAAGTAGAGGCGGCAGAGTGCGGCCTATGAAGTAGAGGCAGTGGAGTGCAGCCTATGAAGTGGAGGTGGCAGAGTGCAGCCTATGAAGTGGAGGCAGCGGAGTGCTGCGGAGTGCTGCAGAGTGTGGCCTATGAAGTAGAGGCAGTGGAGTGCGGCCTATGAAGTAGAGGCTGTGGAATGCAGCCTATGAAGTAGAGGCAGAGGAGAGGTGACAGAGTGCAGTGTAGGAAGTAGAGGTGGCAGAGTGCGGCCTATTAAGTAGAGGCGGCGGAGTGCGACCTATGAAGTAGAGGCAGCGGAGCCCAGCCTATGAAGTAAAGGCAGCAGAGAGGTGGCGGAGTGCAGCGTACGAAGTAGAGGTGGCGGAGTGCGACCTATGAAGTGGAGGCGGTGGAGTGCGGCCTATGAAGTAGAGGCGGCGGAGTGCATCCTATGAAGTAGAGGCAGTGGAGTGCGGCCTATGAAGTAGAGGCGGCAGAGTGCGGCCTATGAAGTAGAGGCGGTGGAGAGCAGCCTATGAAGTGAAGGTGGTAGAGTGCAGCCTATGAAGTGGAGGCAGCGGACTGCTGCAGAGTGCGGCTTATGAAGTAGAGGCGGTGGAGTGCGGCCTATGAAGTAGAGGCGGCAGAATGCAGCGTATGAAGTAGAGGTGGTGGAGTGCGGCCTATGAAGTAGAGGCGGCAGATTGCAGCCTATGAAGCAGAGGCGGCGGTGTGCAGTCTATGAAGTAGAAGAGGCGCAGTGCAGACTATGAAGTAGAGGCGGCGGAGTGCAGTCTATGAAGAAGAGGCGGCGGAGTGCAGCCTGGAGTGCAGCCTATGAAATAGAGGCAGCAGAGTGCAGTGTACGAAGTAGAGGGGGTGGAGTGCGGCCTATGAAGTACAAGCAGAGGAGTGCGGCCTATGAAGTAGAGGTGGCAGAGTGAAGCCAATTAAGTGGAGGCGGCGAAGTGCAGTCTATGAAGTGGAGGCGGTGGAGTGCAGCCTATAAAGTAGAGGTAGCGAAGAGCGGCCTATGAAGTAGAGGCGGCAGAATGTAGCCAATGAAGTAGAGGTGGTGGAGTGCGGCCTATGAAGTAGAGGTGGCAGATTGTGGCCTATGAAGTAGAGGTGGCAGATTGCGGCCTATGAAGTAGAGGCGGCGGAGTGCAGCCTATGAAGTAGAGGCAGCGGAGTGCAGTCTATGAAGTAGAGGCGGCAGAGTGCAGCCTGGAGTGCAGCCTATGAAGTAGAGGTGGCAGAGCGCAGCCTATGAAGTAGAGGCAGCGGAGTGCAGCCTGTGAAGTGGAGGCGGCGGAGTGCAGCCTATGAAGTGGAGGCAGTGGGGTACAGCAGAGTGAGGCCTATGAAGTAGAGGCGGTGGAGTGCGTCCTATGAAGTAGAGGCCGCGGAATGCAGCCTATGAAGTAGAGGTGGTGGAGTGCAGCCTATGAAGTAGAGGTGGCAGATTGTGGAATATGAAGTAGAGGTGGCAGAGTGCAGCCTGGAGTGCAGCCTATGAAGTAGAGGTGGCGGAGCGCAGCGTATGAAGTACAGGCGGTGGAGTGCGGCCTATGAAGTAGAGGCGGCGGAGTACAGTCTATGAAGTAGAGGCGGCAGAGTGCAGCCTGTAGTGCAGCCTATGAAGTACAGGTGGCAGAATGCGGCCTATGAAGTTGAGGCGGCGGAATGCGGCGTATGAAGTAGGGGTGGTGGAGTGCAGCCTATGAAGTAGAGGCAGCAGATTGCAGCCTATGAAGTAGAGGCAGCGGAATGCAGTCTATGAAGTAGTAGAGACGGAGTGCAGCCTATGATGTAGAGGCAGTGGAGTGCAGTCTATGAAGTAGAAGAGGCGAAGTGCAGCCTATGAAGTAGAGGCGGCGGAGTGCTGCTCATGAAGTAGATGCTGCGGAGTGCAGCCTATGAAGTGGAGTAGGCGGAGTGGATCCTATGAAGAAGAGGCGGCGGAGTGTAGCTAATGAAGTAGAAGCGGTGGAGTGCAGCCTATGAAGTAGAGGCGGTGGAGTGCAGCCTATGAAGTAGAGGCATTGGAATACAGCCTATGAAGTAGGGGCAGTGCAATGCAGCCTATGAAGTAGAGGCGTGGAGTGTGGCCTATGAAGTAGAGGCGGTGGAGTGCAGCCTATGAAGTGGAGGAGCAGGAGTACAGCCTATGAAGTGGAGGCGGCGGAGTGCAGCCTATGAATTAGAGGTGGCAGAGTGTGGCCTATGAAGTAGAGGCGGCAGAGTGCGGCCTATGAAGTACAGGTGGCAGAGTGCGGCTTATGAAGTAGAGGTGGCAGAGTGCGGGCTATGAAGTAGAGGCGGTGGAGTGCAGCCTATGAAATAGAGGCGGCAGAGAGGTGGCAGAGTGCAGAGTAGGAAGTAGAGGCGGCAGAGTGTGGCCTATGAAGTAGAGACGGCGGAGTGCGGCCTATGAAGTAGAGGCGGCAGAGTGCGGCCTATGAAGTAGAGGCGGCGGAGTGCGGTCTATAAAGTAGAAGAGGCGGAGTGCAGCCTATGAAGTAGAGGCGGCGGAGTGCTGCTTATGAAGTAGAGGCGGCGGAGTGCAGCCTATGAAGTAGAGGCGGCAAAGTGTAGCTAATGAAGTAGAAGTGGCAGAGTGCAGCTTATGAAGTAGAGGCGGTGGAGTGCGGCCTATGAAATAGAGGCGTTGGAATGCACTTAATGAAGTGGGGCAGTGGAATGCAGCCTATGAAGTAGAGGCGGCGGACTGCAGCCTATGAAGTAGAGGTGGCGGAGTGCAGCCTATGAAGTGGAGGTGGTGGAGTGCAGCCTATGAAGTGGAGGCGGCAGAGTGCGGCCTATGAAGTAGAGGCGGCAGATTGCTGCCTATGAAATAGAGGCTACAGAGGGCAGCCTATGAATTAGAGGCGGCAGAGTGCGGCCTATGAAGTACAGGCGGCAGAGTGCGGCCTATGAAGTAGAGGTGGCAGAGTGCGGGCTACGAAGTAGAGGCGGTGGAGTGCAGCCTATGAAGTAGAGGCGGCAGAGAGGTGGCGGAGTGCAGAGTAGGAAGTAGAGGTGGCAGAGTGCGGCCTATGAAGTAGAGGTGGCAGAGTGCGGCCTATGAAGTACAGGTGGCGGAGTGCGGCCTATGAAGTACAGGTGGCAGAGTGCGGGCTCTGAAGTAGAGGCGGTGGAATGCAGCCTATGAAGTAGAGGCAGCGGAGAGGTGGGGGAGTACAGTGTAGGAAGTTGAGGTGGCAGAGTGCGGCCTATGAAGTAGAGACGGCGGAGTGTGGCCTATGAAGTAGAGGCAGCGGAGCCCAGCCTATGAAGTAAAGGCAGCAGAGAGGTGGCGGAGTGCAGCGTACGAAGTAGAGGTGGCGGAGTGCGACCTATGATGTAGAGGCAGTGGAGTGCGGCCTATGAAGTAGAGCCGGCGGAGTGCGTCCTATGAAGTAGAGGCAGTGGAGTGCGGCCTATGAAGTAGAGGCGGCAGAGTGCGGCCTATGAAGTAGAGGCGGTGGAGAGCAGCCTATGAAGTGAAGGTGGTAGAGTGCAGCCTATGAAGTGGAGGCAGCGGACTGCTGCAGAGTGCGGCTTATGAAGTAGAGGCGGTGGAGTGCGGCCTATGAAGTAGAGGCAGCAGAATGCAGCGTATGAAGTAGAGGTGGTGGAGTGCAGCCTATGAAGTAGAGGCGGCAGATTGCAGCCTATGAAGTAGAGGCGGCGGTGTGCAGTCTATGAAGTAGAAGAGGCGCAGTGCAGACTATGAAGTAGAGGTGGCGGAGTGCAGTCTATGAAGAAGAGGCGGCAGAGTGCAGCCTGGAGTGCAGCCTATGAAGTAGAGGCAGCGGAGTGCAGTGTACGAAGTAGAGGGGGCGGAGTGCGGCCTATGAAGTACAAGCAGAGGATTTCGGCCTATGAAGTAGAGGTGGCAGAGTGAAGCCAATTAAGTGGAGGCGGCGAAGTGCAGTCTATGAAGTGGAGGCGGTGGAGTGCAGCCTATAAAGTAGAGGTGGCGAAGTGCAGTCTATGAAGTAGAGGCGGCAGAGTGCAGCCTGGAGTGCAGCCTATGAAGTAGAGGTGGCAGAGTGCAGCCTATGAAGTAGAGGCAGCGGAGTGCAGCCTGTGAAGTGGAGGCGGCGGAGTGCAGCCTATGAAGTGGAGGCAGCGGAGTACAGCAGAGTGAGGCCTATGAAGTAGAGGCGGCGGAGTGTGGCCTATGAAGTAGAGGCCACGGAATGCATCCTATGAAGTAGAGGTGGTAGAGTGCGGCCTATGAAGTAGAGGTGGCAGATTGTGGCCTATGAAGTAGAGGTGGCAGATTGCGGCCTATGAAGTAGAGGCGGCGGAGTGCAGCCTATGAAGTAGAGGCAGCGGAGTGCAGTCTATGAAGTAGAGGCGGCAGAGTGCAGCCTGGAGTGCAGCCTATGAAGTAGAGGTGGCAGAGTGCAGCCTATGAAGTAGAGGCAGTGGAGTGCAGCCTGTGAAGTGGAGGCGGCGGAGTGCAGCCTATGAAGTGGAGGCAGCGGAGTACAGCAGAGTGAGGCCTATGAAGTAGAGGCGGCGGAGTGCGGCCTATGAAGTAGAGGCCACGGAATGCATCCTATGAAGTAGAGGTGGTAGAGTGCGGCCTATGAAGTAGAGGTGGCAGATTGTGGAATATGAAGTAGAGGTGGCAGATTGCGACCTACGAAGTAGAGGCTGCGGAGTGCAGCCTATGAAGTAGAGGCAGCGGAGTTCAGTCTATGAAGTAGAGATGGCAGAGTGCAGCCTGGAGTGCAGTCTATGAAGTAGAGGTGGCGGAGCGCAGCGTATGAAGTACAGGCGGTGGATTGCGGCCTATGAAATAGAGGCGACGGAGTGCAGCTTATGAAGTAGAGGTGGCAGAGTGCGGCCTATGAAGTACAGGCGGCGGAGTGCGGCCTATGAAGTAGATGTGGCAGAGTGTGGGCTCTGAAGTAGAGGCGGTGGAGTGCAGCCTATGAAGTAGAGGTGGTGGAGTGCAGTGTAGGAAGTAGAGGCGGCAAAGGGTGGCCAATGAAGTAGAGATAGCAGAGTGCGGCCTAAGAAGAAGAGGCGGTGGAGTGCGGCCTATGAAGTAGAGGCGGCGGAGTACAGTCTATGAAGTAGAGGCGGCAGAGTGCAGCCTGGAGTGCAGCCTATGAAGTACAGGTGGCAGAATGCGGCCTATGAAGTTGAGGCGGCGGAATGCGGCGTATGAAGTAGGGGTGGTGGCATGCAGCCTATGAAGTAGAGGCGGCAGATTGCAGCCTATGAAGTAGAGGCAGCGGAATGCAGTCTATGAAGTAGTAGAGACGGAGTGCAGCCTATGATGTAGAGGCAGTGGAGTGCAGTCTATGAAGTAGAAGAGGCGAAGTGCAGCCTATGAAGTAGAGGCGGCGGAGTGCTGCTTATGAAGTAGATGCTGCGGAGTGCAGCCTATGAAGTGGAGTAGGCGGAGTGCATCCTATGAAGTAGAGGCGGCGGAGTGTAGCTAATGAAGAAGAAGCAGCGGAGTGCAGCTTATGAAGTAGAGGCGGTGGAGTGCAGCCTATGAAGTAGAGGCATTGGAATACAGCCTATGAAGTAGGGGCAGTGGAATGCAGCCTATGAAGTAGAGGCGGTGGAGTGCGGCCTATGAAGTAGAGGCGGTGAAGTGCAGCCTATGATGTGGAGGAGCAGGAGTACAGCCTATGGAGTGGAGGCGGCGGAGTGCGGCCTATGAAGTAGAGGCGGCAGATTGCAGCCTATTAAATAGAGGCGACGGAGTGCAGCCTATGAATTAGAGGCGGCAGAGTGTGGCCTATGAAGTAGAGGCGGCAGAGTGCGGCCTATGAAGTACAGGTGGCAGAGTGCGGCTTATGAAGTAGAGGTGGCAGAGTGCGGGCTATGAAGTAGAGGCGGTGGAGTGCAGCCTATGAAATAGAGGTGGCGGAGAGGTGGCAGAGTGCAGAGTAGGAAGTAGAGGCGGCAGAGTGCGGCCTATGAAGTAGAGACGGTGGAGTGCGGCCTATGAAGTAGTGGCGGCAGAGTGCGGCCTATGAAGTAGAGGCGGCGGAGTGTGGTCTATAAAGTAAAAGAGGCGGAGTGCAGCCTATGAAGTAGAGGCGGCAGAGTGCTGCTTATGAAGTAGAGGCGGTGGAGTGCAGCCAATGAAGTAGAGGTGGCGGAGTGCGGCCTATGAAGTAGAGGCGTTGGAATACAGCCTATGAAGTAGGGGCAGTGAAATGCATCCTATGAAGTAGAGGCGGCGGAGTGCGGCCTATAAAGTAGAGGCGGTGGAGTGCAGCCTATGAATTGGCGGTGGCGGAGTGCAGCCTATGAAGTGGAGGCGGTGGAGTGCGGCCTATGAAGTAGAGGCGGCAGATTGCAGCCTATGAAATAGAGGCGACGGAGTGCAGCCTATGAATTAGAGGCGGCAGAGTGTGGCCTATGAAGTAGAGGCGGCAGAGTGCAGCCTATAAAGTACAGGCGGCAGAGTGCAGCCTATGAAGTACAGGCGGCAGAGTGTGGCCTATGAAGTAGAGGTGGCAGAGTGCGGGCTATGAAGTAGAGGCGGTGGAGTGCAGCCTATGAAGGAGAGGTGGCAGAGAGGTGGCGGAGTGCAGAGTAGGAAGTAGAGGCGGCAGAGTGCGGCCTATGAAGTTGAGACGGCGGAGTGCGGCCTATGAGGTAGAGGCGGCGGAGTGCGGCCTATGAAGTAGAGGCGGCAGAGTGCGGCCTATGAAGTACAGGCGGCGGAGTGCGGCCTATGAAGTAGAGGTGGCAGAGTGCGGGCTATGAAGTATAGGCAGTGGAGTGCAGAATATGAAGTAGAGGCAGCGGAGAGGTGGCAGAGTGCAGTGTAGGAAGTAGAGGTGGCAGAGTGTGGCCTATTAAGTAGAGGCGGCGGAGTGCGGCCTATGAAGTAGAGGCCGCAGAATGCAGCCTATGAAGTAGAGGCGGCAGAGTGCGTCCTATGAAGTAGAGGCGGTGGAGTACAGTCTATGAAGTAGAGGCGGCAAAGTGTAGCTAATGAAGTAGAAGTGGCAGAGTGCAGCTTATGAAGTAGAGGCGGTGGAGTGCGGCCTATGAAATAGAGGCGTTGGAATGCACTCAATGAAGTAGGGGCAGTGGAATGCAGCCTATGAAGTAGAGGCGGCGGACTGCAGCCTATGAAGTAGAGGTGGCGGAGTGCGACCTATGAAGTGGAGGTGGTGGAGTGCAGCCTATGAAGTGGAGGCGGCAGAGTGCGGCCTATGAAGTAGAGGCGGCAGATTGCAGCCTATGAAATAGAGGCTACAGAGGGCAGCCTATGAATTAGAGGCGGCAGAGTGCGGCCTATGAAGTACAGGCGGCAGAGTGCGGCCTATGAAGTAGAGGTGGCAGAGTGCGGGCTACGAAGTAGAGGCGGTGGAGTGCAGCCTATGAAGTAGAGGCGGCGGAGAGGTGGCGGAGTGCAGAGTAGGAAGTAGAGGCGGCAGAGTGCGGCCTATGAAGTAGAGGTGGCAGAGTGCGGCCTATGAAGTACAGGTGGCGGAGTGCGGCCTATGAAGTAGAGGTGGCAGAGTGCGGGCTCTGAAGTAGAGGTGGTGGAGTGCAGCCTATGAAGTAGAGGTGGCGGAGAGGTGGTGGAGTGCAGTGTAGGAAGTAGAGGCGGCAGAGTGCGGCCAATGAAGTAGAGATAGCAGAGTGCGGCCTAAGAAGTAGCGGTGGCGGAGTGCGGCCTATGAAGTAGAGGCGGCGGAGAGATGGTGGAGTGCAGTGTAGGAAGTAGAGGCGGAAGAGTGTGGCCAATGAAGTAGAGACGGCAGAGTGCGGCCTATGAAGTAGAGGCGGCGGAGTGCGGCCTATGAAGTAGAAGCGGCAGAATGCAGCCTATGAAGTAGAGGCGGCAGAGTGCGTCCTATGAAGTAGAGGCGGTGGAGTACAGTCTATGAAGTAGAGGCGGCAGAGTGCAGCCTGGAGTGCAGCCTATGCAGTACAGGTGGCAGAATGCGGCCTATGAAGTAGAGGCGGTGGAATGCGGCGTATAAAGTAGAGATGGTGGAGTGCGGCCTATGAAGTAGACGTGGCAGATTACAGCCTATGAAGTAGAGGCGGCGGAATGCAGTCTATGAAGTAGTAGAGACGGAGTGCAGCCAATGAAGTAGAGGCAGTGGAGTGCAGTCTACGAAGTAGAAGAGGCGGAGTGCAGCCTATGAAGTAGAGGCGGCGGAGTGCTGCTTATGAAGTAGAGGTGGTGGAGTGCGGCCTATGAAGTAGAGGCGGCAGACTGTGGCCTATGAAGTAGAGGCGGCGGAGTGCGGCCTATGAAATAGAGGCGGCAGAGTGCGGCCTATGAAGTAGAGGCAGGGGAGTACACTCTATGAAGTAGAGGCGGCGGAGTGCAGCCTGGAGTGCAGCCTATGAAGTAGAGGCGGCAGAGTGCGGCCTATGAAGTAGAGACGGCAGAGTGCGGCCTATGAAGTAGAGGCAGCGGAGCCCAGCCTATGAAGTAAAGGCAGCGGAGAGGTGGCGGAGTGCGACCTATGAAGTGGAGGCGGTGGAGTGCGGCCTATGAAGTAGAGGCAGCGGAGTGCATCTTATGAAGTAGAGGCGGTGGAGTGCGGCCTATGAAGTAGAGGCGGCAGAGTGCGGCCTATGAAGTAGAGGTGGCAGAGTGCAGCCTATGAAGTGGAGGCAGCGGAGTGCTGCGGAGTGCTGCAGAGTGTGGCCTATGAAGTAGAGGCGGTGGAGTGTGGCCTATGAAGTAGAGGCAGTGGAATGCAGCGTATGAAGTAGAGGTGGTGGAGTGCGGCCTATGAAGTAGAGGCGGCGGAGTGCAGCCTATGAAGTAGAGGCAGCTGAGTGCAGTCTATGAAGTAGAGGCAGCAGAGTGCAGCCTGGAGTGCAGCCTACAAATTAGAGGTGGCGGAGCGCAGCCTATGAAGTAGAGGCGGTGGAGTGCAGCCTGTGAAGTGGAGGCGGCAGAGTGCAGCGTACGAAGTAGAGGCGGTGGAGTGCGGCCTATGAAGTAGAGATGGCGGAGTGCGGCCTATGAAATAGAGGCAGCGGAGTGCAGCCGATGAAGTAGAGGTGGCAGAGTACGGCTTATGAAGTAGAGTCGGCGGAGTGCGGCCTATGAAGTAGAGGCGGCGGAGTGTAACTAATGAAGTAGAAGCGGCAGAGTGTAGCTTATGAAGTAGAGGCGGTGGAGTGCGGCCTATGAAGTAGAGGCATTGGAATGCAGCCTATGAAGTAGGGGCGGTGGAATGCAGCCTATGAAGTAGAGGCGGTGCAGTGCGGCCTATTAAGTAGAGGCGGCAGATTGCGACCTATGAATTAGAGGCGGCGGAGTGCAGCCTATGAAGTAGAGGCGGCAGATTGCAGCCTATGAAATAGAGGCGACGGAGTGCAGCCTACGAAGTAGAGGCGGCAGAGTGTGGCCTACGAAGTAGAGGTGGCAGAGTGCAGCCTATGAAGTACAGGCGGCAGAGTGCGGCCTATGAAGTAGAGGTGCAGAGTGCGAGCTATGAAGTCGAGGCGGTGGAGTGTGGCCTATGAAGTAGAGGCGGCAGAGTGCGGCCTATGAAGTAGAGGTGGCAGAGTGCAGCCTATAAAGTGGAGGCAGCGGAGTGCTGCGGAGTGCTGCGGAGTGTGGCCTATTTAGTAGAGGCGGTGGAGTGCGGCCTATGAAGTAGAGGCGGTGGAATGCAGCGTATGAAGTAGAGGTGGTGGAGTGCGGCCTATGAAGTAGAGGCAGCGGAGAGCAGCCTATGAAGTAGAGGCAGCAAAGTGCAGTCTATGATGTTGAGGCGGCAGAGTGCAGCTTGGAGTGCAGCCTACAAAGTAGAGGTGGCGGAGCGCAGACTATGAAGTAGAGGCGGTGGAGTGCAGCCTGTGAAGTGGAGGCGGCAGAGTGCAGCGTACGAAGTAGAGGCGGCGGAGTGCGGCATATGAAGTACAGGCAGAGGAGTGCAGCCTATGAAGTAGAGGTGGCAGAGTGCGGCCAATTAAGTGGAGGCGGCGAAGTGCAGTCTATGAAGTGGAGGCAGCGGAGTGCAGCCTATGAAGTGGAGGTGGCAGAGTGCAGCCTATGAAGTCGAGGCGGCGGAGTGCAGCCTATGAAGTGGAGGCTTCAGAGTACAGCAGAGTGAGGCCTATGAAGTAGAGGCAGCGGAGTGCAGCCTATGAAGTAGAGGTGGCGGAGCGCAGCCTATGAAGTAGAGGCGGCAGAGTGCGGCCTATGAAGTAGAGATGGCGGAGTGCGGCCTATGAAGTGTAGGCGGCGGAGTGCAGCCTATGAAGTGGAGGCGGCAGATTGTGGCCTATGAAATTCAGGCGGCGGAGTGCAGACGATGAAGTAGAGGTGGCAGAGTACGGCTTATGAAGTAGAGTCGGCGGAGTGTGGCCTATAAAGTAGAGGCAGCGGAGTGTAACTAATGAAGTAGAAGCGGCGGAGTGTAGCCTATGAAGTAGATGCGGCAGAGTGTGGCCTATGAAGCAGAGGGGGCAGAGTGCGGCCTATGAAGTAGAGACGGCAGAGTGAGGCCTATGAAGTAGAGGTGGCAGAGTGCGTGCTATGAAGTAGAGGCGGTGGAGTGCAGCCTATGAAGTAGAGGCGGCGGAGAGGTGGCAGAGTGCAGAGTAGGAAGTAGAGGCGGCAGAGTGCGGCCTATGAAGTAGAGATGGCGGAGTGCGGCCTATGAAGTAGAGGCGGCGGAGTGCGGCCTATGAAGTAGAGGCGGCAGAGTGCAGCCTATGAAGTACAGGCGGCAGAGTGCAGCCTATGAAGTAGAGGTGGCAGAGTGCAGGCTATGAAGTGGAGGTGGCAGAGTGCGGGCTATGAAGTGGAGTCGGTGGAGTGCACCTATGAAGTGGAGTCGACAGAGTGCAGCCTATGAAGTAGAGGCGGCAGAGTGTTGCTAATGAAGTAGAAGCGGCAGAGTGCAGCTTATGAAGTAGAGGTGGTGGAGTGCGGCCTATGAAGTAGAGGCATTGGAATGCAGCCTATGAAGTAGGGGCGGTGGAATGCAGCCTATGAAGTAGAGGTGGCGGAGTGCGGCCTATTAAGTAGAGGCGGCAGATTGTGAGCTATGAATTAGAGGCGGCGGAGTGCAGCCTATGAAGTAGAGGCGGCAGATTGCAGCCTATGAAATAGAAGCAACGGAGTGCAGCCTACGAAGTAGAGGCGGCAGAGTGTGGCCTACGAAGTAGAGGCGGCAGAGTGCAGCCTATGAAGTACAGGCGGTAGAGTGCGGCCTATGAAGTAGAGGTGGCAGAGTGCGGCCTATGAAGTAGAGACAGCAGAGTGGGGCCTATGAAGTAGAGGCGACGGAGTGCGGCCTATGAAGTAGAGGCGGCAGAGTGCGGCCTATGAAGTAGAGGTGACAGAGTGCGGGGTATGAAGTAGAGGCGGTGGAATGCAGCATATGAAGTAGAGGCAGTGGAGAGGTGGCAGAGTGCTGTGTAGGAAATAGAGGTGGCAGAGTGCGGCCTATTAAGTAGAGGCGGCGGAGTGCGGCCTGTGAAGTAGAGGCGGCAGAATGCAGCCTATGAAGTAGAGGTGGTGGAGTGCGGCCTATGAAGTAGAGGCGGCAGATTGCGGCCTATGAAGTAGAGGTGGCAGAGTGCGGGCTCTGAAGTAGAGGCGGTGGAGTGCAGCCTATGAAGTAGAGGTGGTGGAGAGGTGGCAGAGTGCAGTGTAGGAAGTAGAGGCGGCAGAGTGCGGCCAATGAAGTAGAGATAGCAGAGAGTGGCCTAAGAAGTAGAGGCGGCGGAGTGCGGCCTATGAAGTAGAGGCGGCGGAGAGATGGCGGAGTGCAGTGTAGGAAGTAGAGGCGGAAGAGTGCGGCCAATGAACTAGAGACGGCAGAGTGCGGCCTATGAAGTAGAAGCGGCGGAGTGCGGCCTATGAAGTGAAGGCCGCAGAATGCAGCCTATGAAGTAGAGGCGGCAGAGTGCGTCCTATGAAGTAGAGGCGGTGGAGTACAGTCTATGAAGTAGAGGCGGCGGAGTGCAGCCTGGAGTGCAGCCTATGAAGTACAGGCAGCAGAATGCGGCATATGAAGTAGAGGCGGCGGAATGCGGCATATGAAGTAGAGGTGGTGGAGTGCGGCCTATGAAGTAGAGGCGGCAGATTGCAGCCTATGCAGTAGAGGCGGCGGAATGCAGTGTATGAAGTAGTAAAGACAGAGTGCGGCCTATGAAGTAGAGGCAGTGGAGTACAGTCTATGAAGTAGACGAGGCGGAGTGCAGCCTATGAAGTAGAGGCGGCGGAGTGCTGCTTATGAAGTAGAGGGGGCAGAGTGCAGCCTATGAAGTGGAGTAGGCGGAGTGCAGCCTATGAAATGGAGTCGGCGGAGTGCAGCCTATGAAGTAGAGGCGGCAGAGTGTAGCTAATGAAGTAGAAGCAGCGGAGTGCAGCTTATGAAGTAGAGGCGGTGGAGTGCGGCCTATGAAGTAGAGGCGTTGGAATGCAGCCTATGAAGTAGGGGCAGTGGAATGCAGCCTATGAAGTAGAGGTGGCGGAGTGCAGCCTATGAAGTAGAGGCGGTGGAGTGCAGCCTATGAAGTGGAGGCGGCGGAGTGTGGCCTATAAAGTAGAGGCGGAAGATCGCAGCCTTTGCAATAGAGGCGACGGAGTGCAGCCTATCAAATAGAGGCGGCAGAGTGCGGCCTATGAAGGAGAGGCAGCGGAGCCCAACCTATGAAGTAAAGGCAGCGGAGAGGTGGCGGAGTGCAGCGTACGAAGTAGAGGTGGCGGAGTGCGACCTATGAAGTGGAGGCGGTGGAGTGCGGCCTATGAAGTAGAGGCGACGGAGTGCATCCTATGAAGTAGAGGCGGTGGAGTGCGGCCTATGAAGTAGAGGCAGCAGAGTGCGGCCTATTAGGTGGAGGTGGCCGAGTGTAGCCTATGAAGTGGAGGCGGCGGAGTGCGGCCTATGAAGTAGAGGAGGCAGATTGCAGCCTATGAAATAGAGGCGACAGAGTGCAGCCTATGAATTAGAGGCGGCAGAGTGTGGCCTATGAAGTAGAGGCGGCAGAGTGGGGCCTATGAAGTAGAGGCAGTGGAGTGCAGCCTATGAAGTAGAGGCGGCGGAGTGCAGAGTAGGAAGAAGAGGCAGCAGAGTACGGCCTATGAAGTAGAGGCGGCAGAGTGGGGCCTATGAAGTACAGGCGGCAGAGTGCAGCCTATGAAGTAGAGGTGGCAGAGTGCGGGCTATGAAGTAGAGGCGGTGGAGTGCAGCCTATGAAGTAGAGGCAGCGGAGAGGTGGCGGAGTGCAGAGTAGGAAGTAGAGGCAGCAGAGTGCGGCCTATGAAGTAGAGGCAGCAGAGTGGGGCCTATGAAGTACAGGCGGCAGAGTGCGGCCTATGAAGTAGAGGTGGCAGAGTGCGGGCTATGAAGTATAGGCAGTGGACTGCAGCCTATGAAGTAGAGGCAGCGGAGAGGTGGCAGAGTGCAGTGTAGGAAGTAGAGGTGGCAGAGTGCGGCCTATTAAGTAGAGGCGGCGGAGTGCGGCCTAAGAAGTAGAGGCGGCGGAGTGCGACCTATGAAGTGGAGGCGGTGGAGTGCGGCCTATGAAGTAGAGGCAGCAGAGTGTGGCCTATTAGGTGGAGGTGGCAGAGTGCAGCCTATGAAATAGAGGCGACGGAGTGCAGCCTATGAATTAGAGGCGGCAGAGTGTGGCCTATGAAGTAGAGGCGGCGGAGAGGTGGCGGAGTGCAGAGTAGGAAGTAGAGGCGGCAGAGTGAGGCCTATGAAGTAGAGGTGGCAGAGTGCAGCCTATGAAGTACAGGCGGCGGAATGCGGCCTATGAAGTAGAGGTGGCAGAGTGCGGGCTCTGAAGTAGAGACGGTGGAGTGCAGCCTATGAAGTAGAGGTGGCGGAAAGGTGGCGGAGTGCAGAGTAGGAATGAGAGGCGGCAGAGTGGGGCCTATGAAGTAGAGGCAGTGGAGTGCAGCCTATGAAGTAGAGGCGGCGGAGTGCAGAGTAGGAAGAAGAGGCAGCAGAGTACGGCCTATGAAGTAGAGGCGGCAGAGTGGGGCCTATGAAGTACAGGCGGCAGAGTGCAGCCTATGAAGTAGAGGTGGCAGAGTGCGGGCTATGAAGTAGAGGCGGTGGAGTGCAGCCTATGAAGTAGAGGCAGCGGAGAGGTGGCGGAGTGCAGAGTAGGAAGTAGAGGCAGCAGAGTGCGGCCTATGAAGTAGAGGCAGCAGAGTGGGGCCTATGAAGTACAGGCGGCAGAGTGCGGCCTATGAAGTAGAGGTGGCAGAGTGCGGGCTATGAAGTATAGGCAGTGGACTGCAGCCTATGAAGTAGAGGCAGCGGAGAGGTGGCAGAGTGCAGTGTAGGAAGTAGAGGTGGCAGAGTGCGGCCTATTAAGTAGAGGCGGCGGAGTGCGGCCTAAGAAGTAGAGGCGGCGGAGTGCGACCTATGAAGTGGAGGCGGTGGAGTGCGGCCTATGAAGTAGAGGCAGCAGAGTGCGGCCTATTAGGTGGAGGTGGCAGAGTGCAGCCTATGAAATAGAGGCGACGGAGTGCAGCCTATGAATTAGAGGCGGCAGAGTGTGGCCTATGAAGTAGAGGCGGCAGAGTGGGGCCTATGAAGTACAGGCGGCAGAGTGCGGCCTATGAAGTAGAGGTGGCAGAGTGCGGGCTATGAAGTAGAGGCGGTGGAGTGCAGCCTATGAAGTAGAGGCGGCGGAGAGGTGGCGGAGTGCAGAGTAGGAAGTAGAGGCAGCAGAGTGAGGCCTATGAAGTAGAGGTGGCAGAGTGCAGCCTATGAAGTACAGGCGGCGGAATGCGGCCTATGAAGTAGAGGTGGCGGAAAGGTGGCGGAGTGCAGAGTAGGAATGAGAGGCGGCAGAGTGCGGCCAATGAAGTAGAGACGGCAGAGTGCGGCCTATGAAGTAGAGGCGGCGGAATGCAGCCTATGAAGTAGAGGTGGCAGAGTGCGTCCTATGAAGTAGAGGCGGTGGAGTACAGTCTATGAAGTAGAGGCGGCGGAGTGCAGCCTATGAAGTACAGGTGGCAGAATGCGGCCTATGAAGTAGAGGCGGCGGAAGGCGACATATGAAGTAGAGATGGTGGAGTGCGGCCTATGAAGTAGAGGTGGCAGATTGCAGCCTGTGAAGTAGAGGCAGCGGAATGCAGTCTATGAAGTAGTAGAGACGGAGTGCAGCCTATGAAGTAGAGGCAGTGGAGTGCAGTCTATGAAGTAGAAGAGGCGGAGTGCAGCCTATGAAGTAGAGGCGGTGGAGTGCTGCTTATGAAGTAGATGCTGCGGAGTGCAGCCTATGAAGTGGAGTAGGCGGAGTGCAGCCTATGAAGTGGAGTCGGCGGAGTGCAGCCTATGAAGTAGAGGCGGCAGAGTGTAGCTAATGAAGTAGAAGTGGCGGAGTGCAGCTTATGAAGTAGAGGCGTTGGAATACAGCCTACGAAGTAGGGGCAGTGGAATGCAGCCTATGAAGTAGAGGTGGCAGAGTGCGGCCTATGAAGTAGAGGCGGTGGAGTGCAGCCTATGAAGTGGAGGTGGCGGTGTACAGCCTATGAAGTGGAGGCGGCGGAGTGTGGCCTATGAAGTAGAGGCGGCAGAGTGTGGCCTATGAAGTAGAGGCGGCAGCGTGCAGCCTATGAAGTACAGGCGGCAGAGTGCGGCCTATGAAGTAGAGGCGGCGGAGAGGTGGCGGAGTGCAGAGTAGGAAGTAGAGGCGGCAGAGTGAGGCCTATGAAGTAGAGGTGGCAGAGTGCAGCCTATGAAGTACAGGCGGCGGAATGCGGCCTATGAAGTAGAGGTGGCAGAGTGCGGGCTCTGAAGTAGAGACGGTGGAGTGCAGCCTATGAAGTAGAGGTGGCGGAAAGGTGGCGGAGTGCAGAGTAGGAATGAGAGGCGGCAGAGTGGGGCCTATGAAGTAGAGGCAGTGGAGTGCAGCCTATGAAGTAGAGGCGGCGGAGTGCAGAGTAGGAAGAAGAGGCAGCAGAGTACGGCCTATGAAGTAGAGGCGGCAGAGTGGGGCCTATGAAGTACAGGCGGCAGAGTGCAGCCTATGAAGTAGAGGTGGCAGAGTGCGGGCTATGAAGTAGAGGCGGTGGAGTGCAGCCTATGAAGTAGAGGCAGCGGAGAGGTGGCGGAGTGCAGAGTAGGAAGTAGAGGCAGCAGAGTGCGGCCTATGAAGTAGAGGCAGCAGAGTGGGGCCTATGAAGTACAGGCGGCAGAGTGCGGCCTATGAAGTAGAGGTGGCAGAGTGCGGGCTATGAAGTATAGGCAGTGGACTGCAGCCTATGAAGTAGAGGCAGCGGAGAGGTGGCAGAGTGCAGTGTAGGAAGTAGAGGTGGCAGAGTGCGGCCTATTAAGTAGAGGCGGCGGAGTGCGGCCTAAGAAGTAGAGGCGGCGGAGTGCGACCTATGAAGTGGAGGCGGTGGAGTGCGGCCTATGAAGTAGAGGCAGCAGAGTGCGGCCTATTAGGTGGAGGTGGCAGAGTGCAGCCTATGAAATAGAGGCGACGGAGTGCAGCCTATGAATTAGAGGCGGCAGAGTGTGGCCTATGAAGTAGAGGCGGCAGAGTGGGGCCTATGAAGTACAGGCGGCAGAGTGCGGCCTATGAAGTAGAGGTGGCAGAGTGCGGGCTATGAAGTAGAGGCGGTGGAGTGCAGCCTATGAAGTAGAGGCGGCGGAGAGGTGGCGGAGTGCAGAGTAGGAAGTAGAGGCAGCAGAGTGAGGCCTATGAAGTAGAGGTGGCAGAGTGCAGCCTATGAAGTACAGGCGGCGGAATGCGGCCTATGAAGTAGAGGTGGCGGAAAGGTGGCGGAGTGCAGAGTAGGAATGAGAGGCGGCAGAGTGCGGCCAATGAAGTAGAGACGGCAGAGTGCGGCCTATGAAGTAGAGGCGGCGGAATGCAGCCTATGAAGTAGAGGTGGCAGAGTGCGTCCTATGAAGTAGAGGCGGTGGAGTACAGTCTATGAAGTAGAGGCGGCGGAGTGCAGCCTATGAAGTACAGGTGGCAGAATGCGGCCTATGAAGTAGAGGCGGCGGAAGGCGACATATGAAGTAGAGATGGTGGAGTGCGGCCTATGAAGTAGAGGTGGCAGATTGCAGCCTGTGAAGTAGAGGCAGCGGAATGCAGTCTATGAAGTAGTAGAGACGGAGTGCAGCCTATGAAGTAGAGGCAGTGGAGTGCAGTCTATGAAGTAGAAGAGGCGGAGTGCAGCCTATGAAGTAGAGGCGGTGGAGTGCTGCTTATGAAGTAGATGCTGCGGAGTGCAGCCTATGAAGTGGAGTAGGCGGAGTGCAGCCTATGAAGTGGAGTCGGCGGAGTGCAGCCTATGAAGTAGAGGCGGCAGAGTGTAGCTAATGAAGTAGAAGTGGCGGAGTGCAGCTTATGAAGTAGAGGCGTTGGAATACAGCCTACGAAGTAGGGGCAGTGGAATGCAGCCTATGAAGTAGAGGTGGCAGAGTGCGGCCTATGAAGTAGAGGCGGTGGAGTGCAGCCTATGAAGTGGAGGTGGCGGTGTACAGCCTATGAAGTGGAGGCGGCGGAGTGTGGCCTATGAAGTAGAGGCGGCAGAGTGTGGCCTATGAAGTAGAGGCGGCAGCGTGCAGCCTATGAAGTACAGGCGGCAGAGTGCGGCCTATGAAGTAGAGGTGGCAGAGTGCGGGCTATGAAGTAGAGGCGGTGGAGTGCAGCCTATGAAATAGAGGCGACGGAGTGCAGCCTATGAATTAGAGGCGACAGAGTGTGGCCTATGAAGTAGATGCGGCAGAGTGCGGCCTATGAAGTACAGACGGCAGAGTGCGGCATATGAAGTAGAGGTGGCAGAGTGCGGGCTATGAAGTAGAGGCGGTGGAGTGCAGCCTATGAAGTAGAGGTGGCGGAGAGGTGGCAGAGTGAGGAATAGGAAGTAGAGGCGGCAGAGTGCGGCCTATGAAGTAGAGACGGCAGAGTGAGGCCTATGAAGTAGAGGCGGCGGAGTGCAGTCTATGAAGTAGAAGAGGCGGAATGCAGCCTATGAAGTAGAGGCGGCAGAGTGCTGCTTATGAAGTAGAGGCGGCGGAGTGCAGCCTATAAAGTGGAGTAGGCGGAGTGCAGCCTATGAAGTGGAGTCGGCAGAGTGCAGCCTATGAAGTAGAGGCGGCGGAGTGTAGCTAATGAAGTAGAAGCGGCGGAGTGCAGCTTATGAAGTAGAGGCGGTGGAGTGCGGCCAATGAAGTAGAGGCGTTGGAATGCAGCCTATGAAGTAGGGGCAGTGGAATGCAGCCTATGAAGTAGAGGCGGCGGAGTGCGGCCTATGAAGTAGATGCGGCGGAGTGCGGCCTATGAAGTGGAGGCGGCGGAGTGCAGCCTATGAAGTGGAGGTGGCGGAGTGCGGCCTGTGAAGTAGAGGTGGTAGATTGCAGCCTATGAATTAGAGGCGGCAGAGTGTGGCCTATGAAGTAGAGGCGGCAGAGTGCGGCCTATGAAGTAGAGGTGGCAGAGTGCGGGCTATGAAGTAGAGGGGGTGGAGTGCGGCCTCAGAAGTAGAGGCGGCAGATTGCGGCCTATGAAGTAGAGGCGGCAGAGTGTGGCCTATGAAATAGAGGCGGCAGAGTGCAGCCTATGAAGTAGAGGCAGTGGAGTACACTCTATGAAGTAGAGGCGGCGGAGTGCAGCCTGGAGTGCAGCCTATGAAGTAGAGGCGGCAGAGTGTGGCCTATGAAGTAGAGACGGCGGAGTGCGGCCTATGAAGTAGAGGCAGCGGAGCCCAGCCTATGAAGTAAAGGCAGCGGAGAGGTGGCGGAGTGCAGCGTACAAAGTAGAGGTGGCGGAGTGCGACCTATGAAGTGGAGGCGGTGGAGTGCGGCCTATGAAGTAGAGGCGGCGGAGTGCGTCCTATGAAGTAGAGGCGGTGGAGTGCGGCCTATGAAGTAGAGGCGGCAGAGTGCGGCCTATGAAGTAGAGGCAGTGGAGTGCAGCCTATGAAGTGGAGGTGGCAGAGTGCAGCCTATGAAGTGGAGGCAGCGGAGTGCTGTGGAGTGCTGCGGAGTGCGGCCTATGAAGTAGAGGCGGTGAAATGCAGTGTATGAAGTAGAGGTGGTGGAGTGCGGCCTATGAAGTAGAGGCGGCAGAGTGCAGCCTATGAAGTAGAGGCAGCGGAGTGCAGTCTATGAAGTAGAGGCGGCAGAGTGCAGCCTGGAGTGCAGCCTAAGAAGTAGAGGTGGCGGAGCGCAGCCTATGAAGTAGAGGCGGTGGAGTGCAGCCTGTGAAGTGGAGGCGGTGGAGTGCAGCCTATGAAGTGGAGGCGGCGGAGTGCAGCCTATGAAGTGGAGGCGGTGGTGTGCTGCTTATGAAGTAGAGGCGGCGGAGTGCAGCCTATGAAGTGGAGTCGGTGGAGTGCACCTATGAAGTGGAGTCGGCAGAGTGCAGCCTATGAAGTAGATGCGGTGGAGTGTAGCTAATGAAGCAGAAGCGGCAGAGTGCAGCTTATGAAGTAGAGGTGTTGGAGTGCGGCCTATGAAGTAGAGGCATTGGAATGCAGCCTATGAATTAGGGGCGGTGGAATGCAGCCTATGAAGTAGAGGCGGCAGATTGCGGTCTATGAAGTAGAGACGGCGGAGTGCGGACTATGAAGTAGAGGCAGCGGAGCCCAGCCTATGAAGTAAAGGCAGTGGAGAGGTGGCGGAGTGCAGCGTACAAAGTAGAGGTGGCGGAGTGCGACCTATGAAGTGGGGGCGATGGAGTGCGGCCTATGAAGTAGAGGCGGCGGAGTGCGTCCTATGAAGTAGAGGCGGTGGAGTGCGGCCTATGAAGTAGAGGCGGCAGAGTGCGGCCTATGAAGTAGAGGCAGAAGAGTGCAGCCTATGAAGTGGAGGTGGCAGAGTGCAGCCTATGAAGTGGAGGCAGCGGAGTGCTGTGGAGTGCTGCGGAGTGCGGCCTATGAAGTAGAGGCGGTGGAATGCAGCATATGAAGTAGAGGTGGTGGAGTGCGGCCTATGAAGTAGAGGCGGCAGAGTGCAGCCTATGAAGTAGAGGCAGCGGAGTGCAGTCTATGAAGTAGAGGCGGCAGAGTGCAGCCTGGAGTGCAGCCTAAGAAGTAGAGGCGGTGGAGTGCAGCCTGTGAAGTGGAGGCGGTGGAGTGCATCCTATGAAGTGGAGGTGGCGGAGTGCAGCCTATGAAGTGGAGGCGGTGGTGTGCTGCTTATGAAGTAGAGGCGGCGGAGTGCAGCCTATGAAGTGGAGTCAGTGGAGTGCACCTATGAAGTGGAGTCGGCAGAGTGCAGCCTATGAAGTAGATGCGGTGGAGTGTAGCTAATGAAACAGAAGCGGCAGAGTGCAGCTTATGAAGTAGAGGTGTTGGAGTGCGGCCTATGAAGTAGAGGCATTGGAATGCAGCCTATGAATTAGGGGCGGTGGAATGCAGCCTATGAAGTAGAGGCGGCAGATTGCGACCTATGAAGTGGGGGCGGTGGAGTGCGGCCTATGAAGTAGAGGCGGCGGAGTGCGTCCTATGAAGTAGAGGCGGTGGAGTGCGGCCTATGAAGTAGAGGCGGCAGAGTGCGGCCTATGAAGTAGAGGCAGAGGAGTGCAGCCTATGAAGTGGAGGTGGCAGAGTGCAGCCTATGAAGTGGAGGCAGCGGAGTGCTGTGGAGTGCTGCGGAGTGCGGCCTATGAAGTAGAGGCGGTGGAATGCAGCGTATGAAGTAGAGGTGGTGGAGTGCGGCCTATGAAGTAGAGGCGGCAGAGTGCAGCCTATGAAGTAGAGGCAGCGGAGTGCAGTCTATGAAGTAGAGGCGGCAGAGTGCAGCCTGGAGTGCAGCCTAAGAAGTAGAGGTGGCGGAGCGCAGCCTATGAAGTAGAGGCGGTGGAGTGCAGCCTGTGAAGTGGAGGCGGTGGAGTGCATCCTATGAAGTGGAGGCGGCGGAGTGCAGCCTATGAAGTGGAGGCGGTGGTGTGCTGCTTATGAAGTAGAGGCGGCGGAGTGCAGCCTATGAAGTGGAGTCGGTGGAATGCACCTATGAAGTGGAGTCGGCAGAGTGCAGCCTATGAAGTAGATGCGGCGGAGTGTAGCTAATGAAGCAGAAGCGGCAGAGTGCAGCTTATGAAGTAGAGGTGTTGGAGTGCGGCCTATGAAGTAGAGGCATTGGAATGCAGCCTATGAATTAGGGGCGGTGGAATGCAGCCTATGAAGTAGAGGCGGCAGATTGCGGCCTATGAAATAGAGGCGGCAGAGTGCGGCCTATGAAGTAGAGGTGGCAGAGTGCGGCCTATGAAGTAGAGGCGGCGGAGTGCGGCCTATGAAGTAAAGGCGGCAGAGTCTAGCTAATGAAGTAGAAGCGGCAGAGTGCAGCTTATGAAGTAGAGGCGGTGGAGTGCGGCCTATGAAGTGGAGGCATTGGAATGCAGCCTATGAAGTAGGAGCGGTGGAATGCAGCCTATGAAGTAGAGGCAGCAGAGTGCGGCCTATGAAGTAGAGGCGGCAGATTGCGGCCTATGAAATAGAGGCGGCGGAGTGCAGCCTATGAAGTAGATGTGGCAGAGTGCGGCCTATGAAGTAGAGATGGCGGAGTGCGGCCTATGAAGTAGAGGCAGCGGAGCCCAGCCTATGAAGTAAAGGCAGTGGAGATGTGGTGGAGTGCAGCGTACGAAGTAAAAGTGGCGGAGTGTGACCTATGAAGTGGAGGCGGTGGAGTGCCGCCTATGAAGTAGAGGTGGCAGAGTGCGTCCTATGAAGTAGAGGCGGTGGAGTGCAGCCTATGAAGTAGAGGCGGCAGAGTGCCGCCTATGAAGTAGAGGCAGTGGAGTGCAGCCTATGAATTGGAGGTGGCAGAGTGCAGCCTATTAAGTGGAGGCAGCGGAGTGCTGCGGAGTGCTGCAGAGTGTGGCCTATGAAGTAGAGGCGGTGGAGTGCAGCCTATGGAGTAGAGGCGGTGGAATGCAGCGTATGAAGTAGAGGTGGTGGAGTGCGGCCTATGAAGTAGAGGCGGCAGAGTGCAGCCTATGAAGCAGAGGCAGCAGAGTGCAGTCTATGAAGTAGAGGCGGCAGAGTGTAGCCTGGAATGCAGCCTACGAAGTAGAGGTGGCGGAGCGCAGCCTATGAAGTAGAGGCGGTGGAGTGCAGCCTGTGAAGTGGAGGCGGCAGAGTGCAGCCTATGAAGTGGAGGCGGCGGAGTGCAGCCTATGAAGTGGAGGCGGCAGAGTGCTGCTTATGAAGTAGAGGCGGCGGAGTGCAGCCTATGAAGTGGAGTCGGTGGAGTGCACCTATGAAGTGGAGTCGACAGAGTGCAGCCTATAAAGTAGAGGCGGCAGAGTGTTGCTAATGAAGTAGAAGCGGCAGAGTGCAGCTTATGAAGTAGAGGTGGTGGAGTGCGGCCTATGAAGTAGAGGCATTGGAATGCAGCCTATGAAGTAGGGGCGGTGGAATGCAGCCTATGAAGTAGAGTTAGCGGAGTTCGGCCCATGAAGTAGAGGCAGCAGATTGCGGCCTATGAAATAGATGTGGTGGAGTGCAGCCTATGAAGCAGAGGTGGCAGATTGCAGCCTATGAAATAGAGGCGACGGAGTGCAGCCTATGAAGTAGATGCGGCAGAGTGTGGCCTATGAAGCAGAGGGGGCAGAGTGCGGCCTATGAAGTAGAGGCGGCAAAGTGCGGCCTATGAAGTAGAGGTGGCAGGGTGCGTGCTATGAAGTAGAGGCGGTGGAGTGCAGCCTATGAAGTAGAGGTGACGGAGAGGTGGCAGAGTGCAGAGTAGGAAGTAGAGGCAGCAGAGTGCGGCCTATGAAGTAGAGACGGGCGAGTGCGGCCTATGAAGTAGAGACGGCAGAGTGAGGCCTATGAAGTAGAGGTGGCAGAGTGCGTGCTATGAAGTAGAGGCGGTGGAGTGCAGCCTATGAAGTAGAGGCGGCGGAGAGGTGGCAGAGTGCAGAGTAGGAAGTAGAGGCGGCAGAGTGCGGCCTATGAAGTAGAGACGGCGGAGTGCGGCCTATGAAGTAGAGGCGGCGGAGTGCGGCCTATGAAGTAGAGGCGGCAGAGTGCAGCCTATGAAGTACAGGCGGCGGAGTGCAGCCTATGAAGTAGAGGTGGCAGAGTGCGGCTATGAAGTGGAGGTGGCAGAGTGCGGGCTATGAAGTGGAGTCGGTGGAGTGCACCTATGAAGTGGAGTCGACAGAGTGCAGCCTATGAAGTAGAGGCGGCAGAGTGTTGCTAATGAAGTAGAAGCGGCAGAGTGCAGCTTATGAAGTAGAGGTGGTGGAGTGCGGCCTATGAAGTAGAGGCATTGGAATGCAGCCTATGAAGTAGGGGCGGTGGAATGCAGCCTATGAAGTAGAGGCGGCGGAGTGCAGCCTATGAAGTAGAGGTGGCAGATTGCGGCCTATGAAATAGAGGCGGCAGAGTGTAGCCTATGAAGTAGAGGTGGCAGAGTGCGGCCTATGAAGTAGAGGCGGCGGAGTGCGGCCTATGAAGTAGAGGTGGCGGAGTGTAGCTAATGAAGTACAAGCGGCGGAGTGCAGCTTATGAAGTAGAGGTGGTGGAGTGCGGCCTATGAAGTAGAGGCATTGGAATGCAGCCTATGAAGTAGGGGCGGTGGAATGCAGCCTATGAAGTAGAGTTAGCGGAGTTCGGCCTATGAAGTAGAGGCAGCAGATTGCAGTCTATGAAGTAGAGGCGGCAGAGCGTAGCCTGGAATGCAGCCTACGAAGTAGAGGTGGCGGAGCGCAGCCTATGAAGTAGAGGCGGTGGAGTGCAGCCTGTGAAGTGGAGGCGGCAGAGTGCAGCCTATGAAGTGGAGGCGGCGGAGTGCAGCCTATGAAGTGGAGGCGGCAGAGTGCTGCTTATGAAGTAGAGGCGGCGGAGTGCAGCCTATGAAGTGGAGTCGGTGGAGTGCACCTATGAAGTGGAGTCGACAGAGTGCAGCCTATAAAGTAGAGGCGGCAGAGTGTTGCTAATGAAGTAGAAGCGGCAGAGTGCAGCTTATGAAGTAGAGGTGGTGGAGTGCGGCCTATGAAGTAGAGGCATTGGAATGCAGCCTATGAAGTAGGGGCGGTGGAATGCAGCCTATGAAGTAGAGTTAGCGGAGTTCGGCCTATGAAGTAGAGGCAGCAGATTGCGGCCTATGAAATAGATGTGGTGGAGTGCAGCCTATGAAGCAGAGGTGGCAGATTGCAGCCTATGAAATAGAGGCGACGGAGTGCAGCCTATGAAGTAGATGCGGCAGAGTGTGGCCTATGAAGCAGAGGGGGCAGAGTGCGGCCTATGAAGTAGAGGCGGCAAAGTGCGGCCTATGAAGTAGAGGTGGCAGGGTGCGTGCTATGAAGTAGAGGCGGTGGAGTGCAGCCTATGAAGTAGAGGTGACGGAGAGGTGGCAGAGTGCAGAGTAGGAAGTAGAGGCAGCAGAGTGCGGCCTATGAAGTAGAGACGGTGGAGTGCGGCCTATGAAGTAGAGACGGCAGAGTGAGGCCTATGAAGTAGAGGTGGCAGAGTGCGTGCTATGAAGTAGAGGCGGTGGAGTGCAGCCTATGAAGTAGAGGCGGCGGAGAGGTGGCAGAGTGCAGAGTAGGAAGTAGAGGCGGCAGAGTGCGGCCTATGAAGTAGAGACGGCGGAGTGCGGCCTATGAAGTAGAGGCGGCGGAGTGCGGCCTATGAAGTAGAGGCGGCAGAGTGCAGCCTATGAAGTACAGGCGGCGGAGTGCAGCCTATGAAGTAGAGGTGGCAGAGTGCGGGCTATGAAGTGGAGTCGGTGGAGTGCACCTATGAAGTGGAGTCGACAGAGTGCAGCCTATGAAGTAGAGGCGGCAGAGTGTTGCTAATGAAGTAGAAGCGGCAGAGTGCAGCTTATGAAGTAGAGGTGGTGGAGTGCGGCCTATGAAGTAGAGGTATTGGAATGCAGCCTATGAAGTAGGGGCGGTGGAATGCAGCCTATGAAGTAGAGGCGGCGGAGTGCAGCCTATGAAGTAGAGGTGGCAGATTGCGGCCTATGAAATAGAGGCGGCAGAGTGTAGCCTATGAAGTAGAGGTGGCAGAGTGCGGCCTATGAAGTAGAGGCGGCGGAGTGCGGCCTATGAAGTAGAGGTGGCGGAGTGTAGCTAATGAAGTACAAGCGGCGGAGTGCAGCTTATGAAGTAGAGGTGGTGGAGTGCGGCCTATGAAGTAGAGGCATTGGAATGCAGCCTATGAAGTAGGGGCGGTGGAATGCAGCCTATGAAGTAGAGTTAGCGGAGTTCGGCCTATGAAGTAGAGGCAGCAGATTGCGGCCTATGAAATAGATGTGGTGGAGTGCAGCCTATGAAGCAGAGGTGGCAGATTGCAGCCTATGAAATAGAGGCGACGGAGTGCAGCCTATGAAGTAGATGCGGCAGAGTGTGCCCTATGAAGCAGAGGGGGCAGAGTGCGGCCTATGAAGTACAGGCGGCAAAGTGCGGCCTATGAAGTAGAGGTGGCAGGGTGCGTGCTATGAAGTAGAGGCGGTGGAGTGCAGCCTATGAAGTAGAGGCGGCGGAGAGGTGGCAGAGTGCAGAGTAGGAAGTAGAGGCAGCAGAGTGCGGCCTATGAAGTAGAGATGGCGGAGTGCGGCCTATGAAGTAGAGGCGGCGGAGTGCGGCCTATGAAGTAGAGGTGGCAGAGTGCGTGCTATGAAGTAGAGGCGGTGGAGTGCAGCCTATGAAGTAGAGGCGGCGGAGAGGTGGCAGAGTGCAGAGTAGGAAGTAGAGGCGGCAGAGTGCGGCCTATGAAGTAGAGACGGCGGAGTGCGGCCTATGAAGTAGAGGCGGCGGAGTGCGGCCTATGAAGTAGAGGCGGCAGAGTGCGGCCTATGAAGTACAGGCGGCGGAGTGCAGCCTATGAAGTAGAGGTGGCAGAGTGCGGGCTATGAAGTAGAGGCGGTGGAGTGCAGCCTATGAAGTAGAAGCAGCGGAGAGGTGGCGGAGTACAGTGTAGGAGGTAGAGGTGGCAGAGTGCGGCCTATGAAGTAGAGGTGGTGGAGTGCGGCCTATGAAGTAGAGGCGGCAGACTGCGGCCTATGAAGTAGAGGCGGAGGAGTGCGGCCTATGAAATATAGGCGGCAGAGTGCGGCCTATGAAGTAGAGACAGTGGAGTACACTCTATGAAGTAGAGGCGGCGGAGTACAGCCTGGAGTGCAGCCTATGAAGTAGAGGCGGCAGAGTGCGGCCTATGAAGTAGAGACGGCGGAGTGCGGCCTATGAAGTAGAGGCAGCGGAGCCCAGCCTATGAATTAAAGGCAGCGGAGAGGTGGCGGAGTGCGACCTATGAAGTGGAGGCGGTGGAGTGCGGCCTATGAAGTAGAGGCGGCGGAGTGCGTCCTATGAAGTAGAGGCGGCAGAGTGCGGCCTATGAAGTAGAGGTGGCAGAGTGCAGCCTATGAAGTGGAGGCAGCGGAGTGCTGCGGAGTGCTGCGGAGTGTGGCCTATGAAGTAGAGGCGGTGGAGTGCGGCCTATGAAGTAGAGGCGGTGGAAAGCAGCGTATGAAGTAGAGGTGGTGGGATGCGGCCTATGAAGTAGAGGCGGCAGAGTGCAGCCTATGAAGTAGAGGCAGCGGAGTGCAGTCTATGAAGTAGAGGCGGCAGAGTGCAGCCTGGAGTGCAGCCTACAAAGTAGAGGTGGCGGAGCGCAGCCTATGAAGTAGAGGCGGTGGAGTGCAGCCTGTGAAGTGGAGGCGGCAGAGTGCAGCGTACGAAGTAGAGGCGGCGGAGTGTGGCATATGAAGTACAGGCGGAGGAGATCAGCCTATGAAGTAGAGGTGGCAGAGTGCAGCCAATTAAGTGGAGGCGGCGAAGTGCAGTCTATGAAGTGGAGGCAGCGGAGTGCAGCCTATGAAGTGGAGGTGGCGGAGTGCAGCCTATGAAGTCGAGGCAGCGGAGTGCAGCCTATGAAGTGGAGGCAGCGGAGTACAGCAGAGTGAGGCCTATGAAGTAGAGGCGGCGGAGTGCAGCCTATGAAGTAGAGGTGGCGGAGCGCAGCCTATGAAGTAGAGGCGGCGGAGTGCGGCCTATGAAGTAGAGATGGCGGAGTGTGGCCTATGAAGTGTAGGCAGCAGAGTGCGGCCTATGAAGTGGAGGCGGCAGATTGCGGCCTATGAAATAGAGGCAGCGGAGTGCAGCCGATGAAGTAGAGGTGGCAGAGTACGGCTTATGAAGTAGAGTCGCGGAGTGCGGCCTATGAAGTAGAGGCGGCGGAGTGTAACTAATGAAGTAGAAGCGGCAGAGTGTAGCTTATGAAGTAGAGGTGGTGGAGTGCGGCCTATGAAGTAGAGGCATTGGAATGCAGCCTATGAAGTAGGGGCGGTGGAATGCAGCCTATGAAGTAGAGGCGGTGCAGTGCGGCCTATTAAGTAGAGGCGGCAGATTGCGGCCTATCAATTAGAGGCGGCGGAGTGCAGCCTATGAAGTAGAGGCGGCAGATTGCAGCCTATGAAATAGAGGCGACGGAGTGCAGCCTACGAAGTAGAGGCGGCAGAGTGTGGCCTACGAAGTAGAGGTGGCAGAGTGCAGCCTATGAAGTACAGGCGGCAGAGTGCGGCCTATGAAGTAGAGGTGCAGAGTGCGGGCTATGAAGTCGAGGCGGTGGAGTGTGGCCTATGAAATAGAGGCGGCAGAGTGCGGCCTATGAAGTAGAGGTGGCAGAGTGCAGCCTATAAAGTGGAGGCAGCGGAGTGCTGCGGAGTGCTGCGGAGTGTGGCCTATTTAGTAGAGGCGTTGGAGTGCGGCCTATGAAGTAGAGGCGGTGGAATGCAGCGTATGAAGTAGAGGTGGTGGAGTGCGGCCTATGAAGTAGAGGCAGCGGAGAGCAGCCTATGAAGTAGAGGCAGCGGAGTGCAGTCTATGAAGTTGAGGCGGCAGAGTGCAGCCTGGAGTGCAGCCTACAAAGTAGAGGTGGCGGAGCGCAGCCTATGAAGTAGAGGCAGTGGAGTGCAGCCTGTGAAGTGGAGGCGGCAGAGTGCAGCGTACGAAGTAGAGGCGGCGGAGTGCGGCATATGAAGTACAGGCGGAGGAGTGCAGCCTATGAAGTAGAGGTGGCAGAGTGCGGCCTATGAAGTCGAGGCGGCGGAGTGCAGCCTATGAAGTGGAGGCAGCAGAGTACAGCAGAGTGAGGCCTATGAAGTAGAGGCAGCGGAGTGCAGCCTATGAAGTAGAGGTGGGTGAGCGCAGCCTATGAAGTAGAGGCAGCGGAGTGCGGCCTATGAAGTAGAGATGGCGGAGTGCGGCCTATGAAGTGTAGGCAGTGGAGTGCGGCCTATGAAGTGGAGGCGGCAGATTGCGGCCTATGAAATTCAGGCGGCGGAGTGCAGCCGATGAAGTGGAGGTGGCAGAGTACGGCTTATGAAGTAGAGTCGGCGGAGTGCGGCCTATGAAATAGAGGCGGTGGAGTGTAACTAATGAAGTAGAAGCGGCGGAGTGTAGCTTATGAAGTAGAGGCGGTAGAGTACGGCCTATGAAGTAGAGGCATTGGAATGCAGCCTATGAAGTAGGGGCGGTGGAATGCAGCCTATGAAGTAGAGGCGGCGGAGTGCAGCCTATGAAGTAGAGGCGGCAGATTGCAGCCTATGAAATAGAGGCGACGGAGTGCAGCCTACGAAGTAGAGGTGGCAGAGTGTGGCCTACGAAGTAGAGGCGGCAGAGTGCAGCCCATGAAGTACAGGCGGTAGAGTGCAGCCTATGAGGTAGAGGTGGCAGAGTGCGGCCTATGAAGTAGAGAAGGGCGGAGTGGGCCTATGAAGTAGAGGCGACGGAGTGCGGCCTATGAAGTAGAGGCGGCAGAGTGCGGCCTATGAAGTAGAGGTGACAGAGTGCGGGCTATGAAGTAGAGGCGGTGGAATGCAGACTATGAAGTAGAGGCAGTGGAGAGGTGGCAGAGTGCAGTGTAGGAAATAGAGGTGGCAGAGTGCGGCCTATTAAGTAGAGGCGGTGGAGGGCAGCCTATGAAGTAGAGGTGGCGGAGAGGTGGCAGAGTGCAGTGTAGGAAGTAGAGGCGGCAGAGTGCGGCCAATGAAGTAGAGATAGCAGAGTGCGGCCTAAGAAGTAGAGGTGGCGGAGTGCGGCCTATGAAGTAGAGGCGGCGGAGAGATGGCGGAGTGCAGTGTAGGAAGTAGAGGCGGAAGAGTGCGGCCAATGAACTAGAGACGGCAGAGTGCGGCCTATGAAGTAGAAGCGGCGGAGTGCGGCCTATGAAGTAGAGGCCGCAGAATGCAGCCTATGAAGTAGAGGCGGCAGAGTGCGTCCTATGAAGTAGAGGCGGTGGAGTACAGTCTATGAAGTAGAGGCGGCGGAGTGCAGCCTGGAGTGCAGCCTATGAAGTACAGGCAGCAGAATGCGGCATATGAAGTAGAGGCGGCGGAATGCGGCATATGAAGTAGAGGTGGTGGAGTGCGGACTATGAAGTAGAGGCGGCAGATTGCAGCCTATGAAGTAGAGGCGGCGGAATGCAGTGTATGAAGTAGTAAAGACGGAGTGCGGCCTATGAAGTAGAGGCAGTGGAGTACAGTCTATGAAGTAGACGAGGCGGAGTGCAGCCTATGAAGTAGAGGCGGCGGAGTGCTGCTTATGAAGTAGAGGGGGCAGAGTGCAGCCTATGAAGTGGAGTAGGCGGAGTGCAGCCTATGAAGTGGAGTCGGCGGAGTGCAGCCTATGAAGTAGAGGCAGCAGAGTGTAGCTAATGAAGTAGAAGCGGCGGAGTGCAGCTTATGAAGTAGAGGCGGTGGAGTGCAGCCTATGAAGTAGAGGCGTTGGAATGTAGCCTATGAAGTAGAGGCGGCGGAGTGCAGCCTATGAAGTGGAGGCGGCGGAGTGCGGCCTATGAAGTAGAGGCGGAAGATCGCAGCCTATGCAATAGAGGCGACGGAGTGCAGCCTATGAAATAGAGGCGGCAGAGTGCGGCCTATGAAGGAGAGGCAGCGGAGCCCAACCTATGAAGTAAAGGCAGCGGAGAGGTGGCAGAGTGCAGCATACGAAGTAGAGGTGGCGGAGTGCGACCTATGAAGTGGAGGCGGTGGAGTGCGGCCTATGAAGTAGAGGCGACGGAGTGCATCCTATGAAGTAGAGGCGGTGGAGTGCGGCCTATGAAGTAGAGGCAGCAGAGTGCGGCCTATTAGGTGGAGGTGGCCGAGTGCAGCCTATGAAGTGGAGGCGGCGGAGTGCGGCCTATGAAGTAGAGGAGGCAGATTGCAGCCTATGAAATAGAGGCGACGGAGTGCAGCCTATGAATTAGAGGCGGCAGAGTGTGGCCTACGAAGTAGAGGCGGCAGAGTGGGGCCTATGAAGTAGAGGCGGTGGAGTGCAGCCTATGAAGTAGAGGCGGCGGAGAGGTGGCGGAGTGCAGAGTAGGAAGAAGAGGCAGCAGAGTGCGGCCTATGAAGTAGAGGCGGCAGAGTGGGGCCTATGAAGTACAGGCGGCAGTGTGCGGCCTATGAAGTAGGGGTGGCAGAGTGCGGGCTATGAAGTAGAGGCGGTGGAGTGCAGCCTATGAAGTAGAGGCGGCGGAGAGGTGGCGGAGTGCAGAGTAGGAAGTAGAGGCAGCAGAGTGTGGCCTATGAAGTAGAGGCGGCAGAGTGGGGCCTATGAAGTACAGGCGGCAGAGTGCGGCCTATGAAGTAGAGGTGGCAGAGTGCGGGCTATGAAGTATAGGCAGTGGACTGCAGCCTATGAAGTAGAGGCAGCGGAGAGGTGGCAGAGTGCAGTGTAGGAAGTAGAGGTGGCAGAGTGCGGCCTATTAAGTAGAGGCGGCAGAGTACGGCCTATGAAGTAGAGGCGGCAGAGTGCGACCTATGAAGTGGAGGCGGTGGAGTGCGGCCTATGAAGTAGAGGCGACGTAGTGCATCCTATGAAGTAGAGGCAGTGGAGTGCGGCCTATAAAGTAGAGGCAGCAGAGTGCGGCCTATTAGGTGGAGGTGGCAGAGTGCAGCCTATGAAGTGGAGGTGGCGGAGTGTAGCCTATGAAGTAGAGGCAGCAGATTGCAGCCTATGAAATAGAGGCGACGGAGTGCAGCCTATGAATTAGAGGCGGCAGAGTGTGGCCTATGAAGTAGAGGCGGCAGAGTGGGGCCTATGAAGTACAGGCGGCAGAGTGCGGCCTATGAAGTAGAGGTGGCAGAGTGCGGGCTATGAAGTAGAGGCGGTGGAGTGCAGCCTATGAAGTAGAGGCGGCGGAGAGGTGGCGGAGTGCAGAGTAGGAAGTAGAGGCGGCAGAGTGCGGCCTATGAAGTAGAGGTGGCAGAGTGCGGCCTATGAAGTACAGGCGGCAGAGTGCGTCCTATGAAGTAGAGGTGGCAGAGTGCGGGCTCTGAAGTAGGGACGGTGGAGTGCAGCCTATGAAGTAGAGGTGGCAGAAAGGTGGCGGAGTGCAGTGTAGGAAGGAGAGGCGGCAGAGTGCGGCCAATGAAGTAGAGACGGCAGAGTGCGGTCTATGAAGTAGAGGCGGCGGAATGCAGCCTATGAAGTAGAGGCGGCAGAGTGCGTCCTATGAAGTAGAGGCGGTGGAGTACAGTCTATGAAGTAGAGGCGGCGGAGCGCAGCCTATGAAGTACAGGTGGCAGAATGCGGCCTATGAAGTAGAGGCGGCGGAAGGCAACATATGAAGTAGAGATGGTGGAGTGCGGCCTATGAAGTAGAGGTGGCAGATTGCAGCCTGTGAAGTAGAGGCAGCGGAATGCAGTCTATGAAGTAGTAGAGACGGAGTGCAGCCTATGAAGTAGAGGCAGTGGAGTGCAGTCTATGAAGTAGAAGAGGCGGAGTGCAGCCTATGAAGTAGAGGCAGTGGAGTGCTGCTTATGAAGTAGATGCTGCGGAGTGCAGCCTATGAAGTGGAGTAGGCGGAGTGCAGCCTATGAAGTGGAGTCGGTGGAGTGCGGCCTATAAAGTAGAGGCATTGGAATACAGCCTATGAAGTAGGGGCAGTGGAATGCAGCCTATGAAGTAGAGGTGGCAGAGTGCGGCCTATGAAGTAGAGGCGTTGGAGTGCAGCCTATGAAGTGGAGGTGGCGGTGTGCAGCCTATGAAGTGGAGGCGGCGGAGTGTGGCCTATGAAGTAGAGGCGGCAGATTTTAGCCTATGAAATAGAGGCGACGGAGTGCAGCCTATGAATTAGAGGTGGCAGAGTGTGGCCTATGAAGTAGAGGCGGCAGCGTGCGGCCTATGAAGTACAGGCGGCAGAGTGCGTCCTATGAAGTAGAGGTGGCAGAGTGCGGGCTATGAAGTAGAGGCGGTGGAGTGCAGCCTATGAAATAGAGGCGACGGAGTGCAGCCTATGAATTAGAGGCGGCAGAGTGTGGCCTATAAAGTAGATGCGGCAGAGTGCGGCCTATGAAGTACAGACGGCAGAGTGCGGCATATGAAGTAGAGGTGGCAGAGTGCGGGCTATGAAGTAGAGGCGGTGGAGTTCAGCCTATGAAGTAGAGGTGGCGGAGAGGTGGCAGAGTGAGGAGTAGGAAGTAGAGGCGGCAGAGTGCGGCCTATGAAGTAGAGACGGCAGAGTGCGGCCTATGAAGTAGAGGCGGCGGAGTGCAGTCTATGAAGTAGAAGAGGCGGAGTGCAGCCTATGAAGTAGAGGCGGCAGAGTGCTGCTTATGAAGTAGAGGCGGCGGAGTGAAGCCTAGAAAGTGGAGTAGGCGGAGTGCAGCCTATGAAGTGGAGTCGGCAGAGTGCAGCCTATGAAGTAGAGGCGGCGGAGTGTAGCTAATGAAGTAGAAGCGGCGGAGTGCAGCTTATGAAGTAGAGGCGGTGGAGTGCGGCCTATGAAGTAGAGGTGTTGGAATGCAGCCTATGAAGTAGGGGCAGTGGAATGCAGCCTATGAAGTAGAGGTGGCGGAGTGCGGCCTATGAAGTAGATGCGGCGGAGTGCGGCCTATGAAGTGGAGGCGGCGGAGTGCAGCCTATGAAGTGGAGGCGGCAGAGTGCGGCCTGTGAAGTAGAGGCGGTAGATTGCAGCCTATGAATTAGAGGCGGCAGAGTGTGGTCTATGAAGTAGAGGCGGCAGAGTGCGGCCTATGAAGTGCAGGCGGCAGAGTGCGGCCTATGAAGTAGAGGTGGCAGAGTGCGGGCTATGAAGTAGAGGTGGTGGAGTGTGTCCTCAGAAGTAGAGGCGGCAGATTGCGGCCTATGAAGTAGAGGCGGGGGAGTGCGGCCTATGAAATAGAGGCGGCAGAGTGCGGCCTATGAAGTAGAGGCAGTGGAGTACACTCTATGAAGTAGAGGCGGCGGAGTGCAGCCTGGAGTGCAGCCTATGAAGTAGAGGCGGCAAAGTGCGGCCTATGAAGTAGAGACGGCGGAGTGCGGCCTATGAAGTAGAGGCAGCGGAGCCCAGCCTATGAAGTAAAGGCAGCGGAGAGGTGGCGGAGTGCAGCGTACAAAGTAGAGGTGGCGGAGTGCGACCTATGAAGTGGAGGCGGTGGAGTGCGGCCTATGAAGTAGAGGCGGCGGAGTGCGTCCTATGAAGTAGAGGCGGTGGAGTGTGGCCTATGAAGCAGAGGCGGCAGAGTGCGGCCTATGAAGTAGAGGCAGTGGAGTGCAGCCTATGAAGTGGAGGTGGCAGAGTGCAGCCTATGAAGTGGAGGCAGCGGAGTGCTGTGGAGTGCTGCGGAGTGCGGCCTGTGAAGTAGAGGCGGTGGAATGCAGCGTATGAAGTAGAGGTGGTGGAGTGCGGCCTATGAAGTAGAGGCGGCAGAGTGCAGCCTATGAAGTAGAGGCAGCGGAGTGCAGTCTATGAAGTAGAGGTGGCAGAGTGCAGCCTGGAGTGCAGCCTAAGAAGTAGAGGTGGCGGAGCGCAGCCTATGAAGTAGAGGCGGTGGAGTGCAGCCTGTGAAGTGGAGGCAGTGGAGTGCAGCCTATGAAGTGGAGGCGGCGGAGTGCAGCCTATGAAGTGGAGGCGGTGGTGTGCTGCTTATGAAGTAGAGGCGGCAGAGTGCAGCCTATGAAGTGGAGTCGGTGGAGTGCACCTATGAAGTGGAGTCGGCAGAGTGCAGCCTATGAAGTAGAGGCGGCGGAGTGTAGCTAATGAAGTAGAAGCGGCAGAGTGCAGCTTATGAAGTAGAGGTGGTGGAGTGCGGCCTATGAAGTAGAGGCATTGGAATGCAACCTATGAAGTAGTGGCGCTGGAATGCAGCCTATGAAGTAGAGGCGGCAGATTGCGGCCTATGAAATAGAGGCGGCAGAGTGCGGCCTATGAAGTAGAGGCGGCAGAGTGCGGCCTATGAAGTAGAGGCGGCGGAGTGCGGCCTATGAAGTAGAGGCGGCAGAGTGTAGCTAATGAAGTAGAAGCGGCGGAGTGCAGCTTATGAAGTAGAGGCGGTGGAGTGCGGCCTATGAAGTAGAGGCATTGGAATGCAGCCTATGAAGTAGGAGCGGTGGAATGCAGCCTATGAAGTCGTGGCAGCGCATTGCGGCCTATGAAGTAGAGGCGGCAGATTGCGGCCTTCGAAATAGAGGCGGCGGAGTGCAGCCTATGAAGTAGAGGCGGCAGAGTGCGGCCTATGAAGTAGAGACGGCGGAGTGCAGCCTATGAAGTAGAGGCGGCAGAGTGCGGCCTATGAAGTAGAGACGGCGGAGTGCAGCCTATGAAGTAGAGGCGGCGGAGTGCGTCCTATGAAGTAGAGGCGGTGGAGTGCGGCCTATGAAGTAGAGGCGGCAGAGTGCCGCCTATGAAGTAGAGGCAGTGGAGTGCAGAATATGAATTGGAGGTGGCAGAGTGCAGCCTATTAAGTGGAGGCAGCGGAGTGCTGCGGAGTGCTGCGGAGTGTGGCCTATGAAGTAGAGGCTGTGGAGTGCAGCCTATGAAGTAAAGGCAGCGGAGATGTGGTGGAGTGCAGCGTACGAAGTAAAAGTGGCGGAGTGCGACCTATGAAGTGGAGGCGGTGGAGTGCCGCCTATGAAGTAGAGGCGGCGGAGTGCGTCCTATGAAGTAGAGGCGGTGGAGTGCGGCCTATGAAGTAGAGGCGGCAGAGTGCCGCCTATGAAGTGGAGGCAGCGGAGTGCTGCGGAGTGCTGCGGAGTGTGGCCTATGAAGTAGAGGCGGTGGAGTGCAGCCTATGGAGTAGAGGCGGTGGAATGCAGCGTATGAAGTAGAGGTGGTGGAGTGCGGCCTATGAAGTAGAGGTGGCAGAGTGCAGCCTGGAATGCAGCCTACGAAGTAGAGGTGGCGGAGCGCAGCCTATGAAGTAGAGGCGGTGGAGTGCAGCCTGTGAAGTGGAGGCGGCGGAGTGCAGCCTATGAAGTGGAGGCGGCGGAGTGCAGCCTATGAAGTGGAGGCAGCGGAGTGCTGCTTATGAAGTAGAGGCGGCGGAGTGCAGCCTATGAAGTGGAGTCGGTGGAGTGCACCTATGAAGTGGAGTCGACAGAGTGTAGCCTATGAAGTAGAGGCGGCAGAGTGTAGCTAATGAAGTAGAAGCGGCAGAGTGCAGCTTATGAAGTAGAGGTGGTGGAGTGCGGCCTATGAAGTAGAGGCATTGGAATGCAGCCTATGAAGTAGGGGCGGTGGAATGCAGCCTATGAAGTAGAGGCGGCGGAGTGCAGCCTATGAAGTAGAGGTGGCAGATTGCGGCCTATGAAATAGAGGCGGCGGAGTGTAGCCTATGAAGTAGAGGTGGCAGAGTGCCGCCTATGAAGTAGAGGCGGCGGAGTACGGCCTATGAAGTAGAGGTGGCGGAGTGTAGCTAATGAAGTAGAAGCGGCGGAGTGCAGCTTATGAAGTAGAGGTGGTGGAGTGCGGCCTATGAAGTAGAGGCATTGGAATGCAGCCTATGAAGTAGGGGCGGTGGAATGCAGCCTATGAAGTAGAGTTAGCGGAGTTCGGCCTATGAAGTAGAGGCAGCAGATTGCAGCCTATGAAATAGAGGCGGTGGAGTGCAGCCTATGAAGTAGAGGCGGCAGATTGCAGCCTATGAAATAGAGGCAACGGAGTGCAGCCTATGAAGTAGAGGCGGCAGAGTGTGGCCTATGAAGCAGAGGGGGCAGAGTGCGGCCTATGAAGTACAGGCGGCAAAGTGCGGCCTATGAAGTAGAGGTGGCAGAGTGCGTGCTATGAAGTAGAGGCGGTGGAGTGCAGCCTATGAAGTAGAGGCGGCGGAGAGGTGGCAGAGTGCAGAGTAGGAAGTACAGGCGGCAGAGTGCGGCCTATGAAGTAGAGATGGCGGAGTGCGGCCTATGAAGTAGAGGCGGCGGAGTGCGGCCTATGAAGTAGAGGCGGCAGAGTGCGGCCTATGAAGTACAGTTGGTGGAGTGCAGCCTATGAAGTAGAGGTGGCAGAGTGCGGGCTATGAAGGAGAGGCGGTGGAGTGCAGCCTATGAAGTAGAAGCAGCGGAGAGGTGGCGGAGTGCAGTGTAGGAGGTAGAGGTGGCGGAGTGCGACCTATGAAGTGGAGGCGGTGGAGTGCGGCCTATGAAGTAGAGGCGGCGGAGTGCATCCTATGAAGTAGGAGCGGTGGAATGCAGCCTATGAAGTAGAGGCAGCGGAGTGCGGCCTATGAAGTAGTGGCGGCAGATTGCGGCCTATGAAATAGAGGCAGCGGAGTGCAGCCTATGAAGTAGAGGCGGCAGAGTGCGGCCTATGAAGTAGAGGCAGCGGAATGCGGCCTATGAAGTAGAGGAAGCGGAGAGGTGGTGGAGTGCAGCGTACGAAGTAAAGGTGGAGGAGTGCAACCTATGAAGTGGAGGCGGTGGAGTGCGGCCTATGAAGTAGGGGCGGCGGAGTGCGTCCTATGAAGTAGAGGCGGTGGAGTGCGGCCTATGAAGTAGAGGCGGCAGAGTGCCGCCTATGAAGTAGAGGCAGTGGAGTGCAGCCTATGAAGAGGAGGTGGCAGATTGCAGCCTATGAAGTAGAGGCGGCGGTCTGCAGTCTATGAAGTAGAAGAGGCGCAGTGCAGTCTATGAAGAATAGGCGGTGGCGTGCAGCCTGGAGCGCAGCCTATGAAGTAGAGGCAGCAGAGTGCAGTGTACAAAGTAGAGGCGGGGGAGTGCAGCCTATAAAGTAGAGGTGGCAGAGTGCAGCCAATTAAGTGGAGGTGGCGAAGTGCAGTCTAGGAAGTGGAGGCGGCGGAGTGCAGCCTATGAAGTGGAGGCAGTGGAGTGCGGCCTGTGAAGTAGAGGTGGCAGATTGTGACCTATGAAGTAAAGGTGGCAGATTGGGGCCTATGAAGTAGAGGCGGCAGAGTGCAGCCTATGAAGTAGAGGCAGCGGAGTGCAGTCTATGAAGTAGAGGTGGCAGAGTGCAGCCTGGAGTGCAGCCTATGAAGTAGAGGTGGCAGAGCGCAGCCTATGAAGTAGAGGCGGTGGAGTGCAGCCTGTGAAGTGGAGGCGGCGGAGTGCAGCTTATGAAGTGGAGGCGGCGGAGTGCAGCCTATGAAGTGGAGGCGGCGGAGTGATGCTTATGAAGTAGAGGCGGCAGAGTGCAGCCTATGAAGTGGAGTCAGCGGAGTGCACCTATGAAGTGGAGTCGGCGGAGTGCAGCCTATGAAGTAGAAGCGGCGGAGTGCAGCTTATGAAGTTGAAGCGGTGGAGTGCCGCCTATGAAGTAGAGGCATTGGAATGCAGTCTATGAAGTAGAGGCGGTGGAATGCAGCCTATGAAGTAGAGGCAGCAGAGCGCAGCCTATGAAGTAAAGGTGGCGGAGTGCAGCCTATGAAGTAGAGGCGGCGGAGTGTGGCCTAAGAAGTAGAGGCGGCGGAGTGCAGCCTATGAAGTAGAGGTGGCGGAGTGCAGCCTATGAAGTAGAGGCGGCAGAGTGCAGCCTATGAAGTAGAGATGGCGGAGTGCGGCCTATGAAGTGTAGGTGGCGGAGTGCGGCCTATGAAGTGGAGGCGGCAGATTGCAGCCTACGAAATAGAGGTGGCGGAGTGCAGCCTATGAAGTAGAGGCGGCAGAGTGCGGCTTATGAAGTAGAGGCGGCGGAGTGCGGCCTATGAAGTAGAGGCGGCGGAGTGTAACTAATGAAGTAGAAGCGGCATAGTGTAGCTTGTGAAGTAGAGGCGGTGGAGTGCGGCCTATGAAGTAGAGGCATTGGAATGCAGCCTATGAAGTAGGGGCGGTGGAATGCAGCCTATGAAGTAGAGGCGGCGGAGTACGGCCTATGAAGTAGAGGCGGCAGATTGCGGCCTATGAAATAGAGGCGGCAGAGTGCAGCCTACAAAGTAGAGGCGGCAGATTGCAGCCTTTTGAAATAGAGGCGACGGAGTGCAGCCTATGAAGTAGAGGCTGCAGAGTGTGGCCTATGAAGTAGAGGCGGCAGAGTGCGGCCTATGAAGTACAGGCAGCAGAGTGCAGCCTATGAAGTATAGGTGGCAGAGTGCGGCCTATGAAGTAGAGACGGCGGAGTGGGGCCTATGAAGTAGAGGCGGCAGAGTACGGCCTATGAAGTAGAGGCGGCAGAGTGCGGCCTATGAAGTAGAGGTGACTGAGTGCGGGCTATGAAGTAGAGGCGGTGGAATGCAGCCTATGAAGTAGAGGCAGCGGAGAGGTGGTGGAGTGCAGTGTAGGAAGTAGAGGTGGCAGAGTGCGGCCTATTAAGTAGAGGCGGCGGAGTGCGGCCTATGAAGTAGAGGCGGCAGAACGCAGCCTATGAAGTAGAGGTGGTGGAGTGCGGCCTATGAAGTAGAGGCAGCAAATTGCAGCCTATGAAGTAGAGGTGGCAGAGTGCAGACTCTGAAGTAGGGGCGGTGGAGTGCAGCCTATGAAGTAGAGGTGGCGGAGAGGTGGCAGAGTGCAGTGTAGGAAGTAGAGGTGGCAGAGTGCAGCCAATGAAGTAGAGATAGCAGAGTGAGGCCTAAGAAGTAGAGGCGGCGGAGTGCGGCCTATGAAGTAGAGGCAGCGGAGAGGTGGCGGAGTGCAGTGTAGGAAGTAGAGGCGGAAGAGTGCGGCCATTGAAGTAGAGATGGCAGAGTGCAGCCTATGAAGTAGAGGCGGCGGAGTGCGGCCTATGAAGTAGAGGTGGCAGAATGCAGCCTATGAAGTAGAGGCGGCAGAGTGCGTCCTATGAAGTAGAGGCGGTGGAGTACAGTCTATGAAGTAGAGGCGGCGGAGTGCAGCCTGGAGTGCAGCCTATGAAGTACAGGCAGCAGAATGCGGCATATGAAGTAGAGGCGGCGGAATGCGGCGTATGAAGTAGAGGTGGTGGAGTGCGGCCTATGAAGTAGAGGCAGCAGATTGCAGCCTATGAAGTAGAGGCGGCGGAATGCAGTCTATGAAGTAGTAGAGACGGAGTGCAGCCTATGAAGTAGAGGCAGTGGAGTGCAGTCTATGAAGTAGAAGAGGCGGAGTGCAGCATATGAAGTAGAAGCGGCAGAGTGCAGCTTATGAAGTAGAGGCGGCTGGGTGCGGCCTATGAAGTAGAGGCATTGGAATGCAGCCTATAAAGTAGGGGCGGTGGAATGCAGCCTATGAAGTAGAGGCGGCGGAGTGCTGCTTATGAAGTAGAGGCGGCAGAGTGCAGCCTATGAAGTGGAGTAGGCGGAGTGCGGCCTATGAAGTGGAGTCGGCGGAGTGCAGCCTATGAAGTAGAGGCGGCAGAGTGTAGCTACTGAAGTAGATGCGGCGGAGTGCAGCTTATGAAGTAGAGGCGGTGGAGTGCGGCCTATGAAGTAGAGGCGTTGGAATGCAGCCTATGAAGTAGGGGCAGTGGAATGCAGCCTATGAAGTAGAGGCGGCGGAGTGCGGCCTATGAAGTAGAGGCAGCGGAGTGCGGCCTATGAAGTGGAGGTGGCGGAGGGCAGCCTATGAAGTGGAGATGGCAGATTGCAGCCTATGAAATAGAGGCGATGGAGTGCAGCCTATGAAATAGAGGCGGCAGAGTGCGGCCTATGAAGGAGAGACAGCGGAGCCCAGCCTATGAAGTAAAGGCAGCGGAGAGGTGGTGGAGTGCAGTGTACGAAGTAGAGGTGGCGGAGTGCGACCTATGAAGTGGAGGCGGTGGAGTGCGGCCTATGAAGTAGAGGCAGCAGAGTGCGGCCTATGAAGTAGAGGCAGTGGAGTGCAGCCTAGGAAGTGGAGGTGGCAGAGTGCAGCCTATGAAGTGGAGGCAGCGGAGTGCTGCGGAGTGCTGCGGAGTGTGGCCTATGAAGTAGAGGCGGTGGAGTGCGGCCTATGAAGTAGAGGCGGCAGAATGCAGCGTATGAAGTAGAGGTGGTGGAGTGCGGCCTATGAAGTAGAGACGGCGGAGTGCGGACTATGAAGTAGAGGTGGCGGAGTGCGGTCTATGAAGTAGAAGAGGCGGAGTGCAGCCTATGAAGTAGAGGCGGTGGAGTGCTGCTTATGAAGTAGAGGCGGCGGAGTGCAGCCTATGAAGTGGAGTAGGCGGAGTGCAGCCTATGAAGTGGAGTCGGCGGAGTGCAGCCTATGAAGTAGAGGCGGCGGAGTGTAGCTAATGAAGTAGAAGCGGCGGAGTGCAGCTTATGAAGTAGAGGCGGTGGAGTGCGGCCTATGAAGTAGAGGCGTTGGAATGCAGCCTATGAAGTAGGGGCAGTGGAATGCAGCCTATGAAGTAGAGGCGGCGGAGTGCGGCCTATGAAGTAGAGGCGGCGGAGTGTAGCCTATGAATTAGTGGCGGCAGAGTGTGGCCTATGAATTAGAGGCAGCAGAGTGCGGCCTTTGAAGTACAGGCGGCAGAGTGCGGCCAATGAAGTAGAGGTGGCAGAGTGCGGGCTATGAAGTATAGGCGGTGGAGTGCAGCCTATGAAGTAGAGGCAGCGGAGAGGTGGCAGAGTGCAGTGTAGGAAGTAGAGGTGTCAGAGTGCGGCCTATTAAGTAGAGGCGAAGGAGTGCGGCCTATGAAGTAGAGGCCGCAGAATGCAGCCTATGAAGTAGAGGTGGTGGAGTGCGGCCTATGAAGTAGAGGCGGCAGATTGCGGCCTATGAAGTAGAGGCGGCAGAGTGTGGCCTATGAAATAGAGGCGGCAGAGTGCGGCCTATGAAGTAGAGGCAGTGGAGTACACTCTATGAAGTAGAGGCGGCGGAGTGCAGCCTGGAGTGCAGCCTATGAAGTAGAGGCAGCAGAGTGCGGCCTATGAAGTAGAGACAGCGGAGTGGGGCCTATGAAGTAGAGGCAGCGGAGCCCAGCCTATGAAGTAAAGGAAGCGGAGAGGTGGCGGAGTGCAGCGTACGAAGTAGAGGTGGCAGAGTGCGACCTATGAAGTGGAGGCGGCAGAGTGCGGCCTATGAAGTAGAGGCAGTGGAGTGCAGCCTATGAAGTGGAGGTGGCAGAGTGCACCTATGAAGTGGAGGCGGCAGAGTGCGGCCTATGAAGTAGAGGCAGTGGAGTGCAGTCTATTAAGTAGAGGTGGCGGAGTGTAGCTAATGAAGTAGAAGCGGCAGAGTGCAGCTTATGAAGTAGAGGTGGTGGAGTGTTTCCTATGAAATAGAGGCGGCAGAGTGCAGCCTATGAAGTAGAGGCGGCGGAGTGCGGTCTATGATGTAGAAGAGGCGGAGTGCAGCCTATGAATTAAAGGCGGCAGAGTGCTGCTTATGAAGTAGAGGCGGCGGAGTGCAGCCTATAAAGTGGAGTAGGCGGAGTGCAGCTAATGAAGTAGAAGCGGCGGAGTGCAGCTTATGAAGTAGAGGTGGTGGAGTGCGGCCTATGAAGTAGAGGCGTTGGAATGCAGCCTATGAAGTAGGGGCAGTGGAATGCAGCCTATGAAGTGGAGGCGGCGGAGTGCAGCCTGTGAAGTAGAGGCGGCAGATTGCAGCCTATGAAATAGAGGCGACGGAGTGCAGCGTATGAATTAGAGGTGGCAGAGTGTGGCCTATGAAGTAGAGGCGGCAGAGTGCGGCCGATGAAGTACAGGCGGCAGAGTGCGGCCTATGAAGTAGAGGTGACAGAGTGCGGGCTATGAAGTAGAGGTGGTGGAGTGCGGCCTCAGAAGTAGAGGCAGCAGATTGCTGCCTATGAAGTAGAGGTGGCGGAGTGCGGCCTATGAAATAGAGGCGGCAGAGTGCAGCCTATGAAGTAGAGGCAGTGGAGTACACTCTATGAAGTAGAGGCGGCGGAGTGCAGCCTGGAGTGCAGCCTATGAAGTAGAGGTGACAGAGTGCGGCCTATGAAGTAGAGACGGCGGAGTGCGGCCTATGAAGTAGAGGCAGCGGAGCCCAGCCTATGAAGTAAAGGCAGCGGAGAGGTGGCGGATTACAGCGTACGAAGTAGAGGTGGCGGAGTGCGACCTATGAAGTGGAGGCGGTGGAGTGCGGCCTATGAAGTAGAGGCGGCGGAGTGCGTCCTATGAAGTAGAGGCGGTGGAGTGTGGCCTATGAAGTAGAGGCGGCAGAGTGCGGCCTATGAAGTAGAGGCAGTGGAGTGCAGCCTATGAAATGGAGGTGGCAGAGTGCAGCCTATGAAGTGGAGGCAGCGGAGTGCTGTGGAGTGCTGCAGGGTGTGGCCTATGAAATAGAGGCGGTGGAGTGCGGCCTATGAAGTAGAGGCCGTGGAATGCAGCGTATGAAGTAGAGGTGGTGGAGTGCGGCCTATGAAGTAGAGGCGGCGGAGTGCAGCCTATGAAGTAGAGGCAGCGGAGTGCAGTCTATGAAGTAGAGGCGGCAGAGTGCAGCCTGGAGTGCAGCCTACGAAGTAGAGGTGGCAGAGCGCAGCCTATAAAGTAGAGGCGGTGGTGTGCAGCATGTGAAGTGGAGGCGGTGGAGTGCAGCCTATGAAGTGGAAGCGGCAGAGTGCAGCCTATGAAGTGGAGGCGGTGGAGTGCTGCTTATGAAGTAGAGGCGGCGGAGTGCAGCCTATGAAGTGGAGTCGGTGGAGTGCACCTATGAAGTGGAGTCGGCAGAGTGCAGCCTATGAAGTAGAGGCAGCGGAGTGTAGCTAATGAAGTAGAAGCGGCAGAGTGCAGCTTATGAAGTAGAGATGGTGGAGTGCGGCCTATGAAGTAGAGGCATTGGAATGCAGCCTATGAAGTAGGGGCGGTGGAATGCGGCCTATGAAGTAGAGGCGTTGGAATGCAGCCTATGAAGTAGGGGCAGTGGAATGCAGCCTATGAAGTAGAGGCGGCGGAGTGCGGCCTATGAAGTAGAGGCGGCGGAGTGCAGCCTATGAATTAGTGGCGGCAGAGTGTGGCCTATGAAGTAGAGGCAGCAGAGTGCGGCCTTTGAAGTACAGGCGGCAGAGTGCGGCCAATGAAGTAGAGGTGGCAGAGTGCGGGCTATGAAGTATAGGTGGTGGAGTGCAGCCTATGAAGTAGAGGCAACGGAGAGGTGGCAGAGTGCAGTGTAGGAAGTAGAGGTGGCAGAGTGCGGCCTATTAAGTAGAGGCAAAGGAGTGCGGCCTATTAATTAGAGGCAAAGGAGTGCGGCCTATGAAGTAGAGGCCGCAGAATGCAGCCTATGAAGTAGAGGTGGTGGAGTGCGGCCTATGAAGTAGAGGCGGCAGATTGCGGCCTATGAAGTAGAGGCGGCAGAGTGCGGCCTATGAAATAGAGGCGGCAGAGTGCGGCCTATGAAGTAGAGGCAGTGGAGTACACTCTATGAAGTAGAGGCGGCGGAGTGCAGCCTGGAGTGCAGCCTATGAAGTAGAGGCAGCAGAGTGTGGCCTATGAAGTAGAGACGGCGGAGTGGGGCCTATGAAGTAGAGGCAGCGGAGCCCAGCCTATGAAGTAAAGGCAGCGGAGAGGTGGCGGAGTGCAGCGTACGCAGTAGAGGTGGCGGAGTGCGACCTATGAAGTGGAGGCGGCAGAGTGCGGCCTATGAAGTAGAGGCAGTGGAGTGCAGCCTATGAAGTGGAGGTGGCAGAGTGCACCTATGAAGTGGAGTCGGCAGAGTACAGTCTATGAAGTAGAGGTGGCGGAGTGTAGCTAATGAAGTAGAAGCGGCAGAGTGCAGCTTATGAAGTAGAGGTGGTGGAGTGCGGCCTATGAAATAGAGGCGGCAGAGTGCAGCCTATGAAGTAGAGGCGGCGGAGTGCGGTCTATGATGTAGAAGAGGCGGAGTGCAGCCTATGAAGTAAAGGCGGCAGAGTGCTGCTTATGAAGTAGAGGCGGCGGAGTGCAGCCTATAAAGTGGAGTAGGCGGAGTGCAGCTAATGAAGTAGAAGCGGCGGAGTGCAGCTTATGAAGTAGAGGTGGTGGAGTGCGGCCTATGAAGTAGAGGCGTTGGAATGCAGCCTATGAAGTAGGGGCAGTGGAATGCAGCCTATGAAGTGGAGGCGGCGGAGTGCAGCCTGTGAAGTAGAGGCGGCAGATTGCAGCCTATGAAATAGAGGCGACGGAGTGCAGCCTATGAATTAGAGGCGGCAGAGTGTGGCCTATGAAGTAGAGGCGGCAGAGTGCGGCCGATGAAGTACAGGCGGCAGAGTGCGGCCTATGAAGTAGAGGTGACAGAGTGCGGGCTATGAAGTAGAGGTGGTGGAGTGCGGCCTCAGAAGTAGAGGCGGCAGATTGCTGCCTATGAAGTAGAGGTGGCGGAGTGCGGCCTATGAAATAGAGGCGGCAGAGTGCAGCCTATGAAGTAGAGGCAGTGGAGTACACTCTATGAAGTAGAGGCGGCGGAGTGCAGCCTGGAGTGCAGCCTATGAAGTAGAGGTGACAGAGTGCGGCCTATGAAGTAGAGGCAGCAGAGCCCAGCCTATGAAGTAAAGGCAGCGGAGAGGTGGCGGATTACAGCGTACGAAGTAGAGGTGGCGGAGTGCGACCTATGAAGTGGAGGCGGTGGAGTGCGGCCTATGAAGTAGAGGCGGCGGAGTGCATCCTATGAAGTAGAGGCGGTGGAGTGTGGCCTATGAAGTAGAGGCGGCAGAGCGCGGCCTATGAAGTAGAGGCAGTGGAGTGCAGCCTATGAAATGGAGGTGGCAGAGTGCAGCCTATGAAGTGGAGGCAGCGGAGTGCTGTGGAGTGCTGCAGGGTGTGGCCTATGAAATAGAGGCGGTGGAGTGCGGCCTATGAAGTAGAGGCAGCGGAGTGCAGTCTATAAAGTAGAGGCGGTGGAGTGCAGCATGTGAAGTGGAGGCGGTGGAGTGCAGCCTATGAAGTGGAAGCGGCGGAGTGCAGCCTATGAAGTAGAGGCAGCGGAGTGCAGTCTATAAAGTAGAGGCGGCGGAGTGCAGCCTATGAAGTAGAGGCCGTGGAATGCAGCGTATGAAGTAGAGGTGGTGGAGTGCGGCCTATGAAGTAGAGGCGGCGGAGTGCAGCCTATGAAGTAGAGGCAGCGGAGTGCAGTCTATAAAGTAGAGGCGGTGGAGTGCAGCATGTGAAGTGGAGGCGGTGGAGTGCAGCCTATGAAGTGGAAGCGGCGGAGTGCAGCCTATGAAGTGGAGGCGGTGGAGTGCTGCTTATGAAGTAGAGGCGGCGGAGTGCAGCCTATGAAGTGGAGTCGGTAGAGTGCACCTATGAAGTGGAGTCGGCAGAGTGCAGCCTATGAAGTAGAGGCAGCGGAGTGTAGCTAATGAAGTAGAAGCGGCAGAGTGCAGCTTATGAAGTAGAGATGGTGGAGTGCGGCCTATGAAGTAGAGGCATTGGAATGCAGCCTATGAAGTAGGGGCGGTGGAATGCAGCCTATGAAGTAGAGGCGGCAGATTGTGGCCTATGAAATAGAGGCGGCGGAGTGTAGCCTATGAAGTAGAGGCGGCAGAGTGCGGCCTATGAAGTAGAGGCGGCGGAGTGCGGCCTATGAAGTAGAGGCGGCGGAGTGTAGCTAATGAAGTAGAAGCGGCGGAGTGCAGCTTATGAAGTCGAGGCGGTGGAGTGCGGCCTATGAAGTAGAGGCATTGGAATGCAGCCTATGAAGTAGGAGCGGTGGAATGCAGCCTATGAAGTAGAGGCAGCGGAGTGCGGCCTATGAAGTAGTGGCGGCAGATTGCGGCCTATGAAATAGAGGCTGCGGAGTGCAGCCTATAAAGTAGAGGCGGCAGAGTGCGGCCTATGAAGTAGAGACGGCGGCAGAGTGCAGCCTGGAGTGCAGCCTACGAAGTAGAGGTAGCGGAGCGCAGCCTATGAAGTAGAGGCCGTGGAGTGCAGCATGTGAAGTGGAGGCGGTGGAGTGCAGCCTATGAAGTAAAGGCGGCAGAGTGCTGCTTATGAAGTAGAGGCGGCGGCGTGCAGCCTATAAAGTGGAGTAGGCAGAGTGCAGCCTATGAAGTGGAGTCGGCGGAGTGCAGCCTATGAGGTAGAGGCGGCGGAGTGTAGCTAATGAAGTAGAAGCGGCGGAGTGCAGCTTATGATGTAGAGGCGGTGGAGTGCGGCCTATGAAGTAGAGGCGGCAGATTGCGGCCTATGAAATAGAGGCGGCGGAGTGTAGCCTATGAAGTAGAGGCGGCAGAGTGCGGCCTATGAAGTAGAGGCGGCGGAGTGCGGCCTATGAAGTAGAGGCGGCGGAGTGTAGCTAATGAAGTAGAAGCGGTGGAGTGCAGCTTATGAAGTCGAGGCGGTGGAGTGCGGCCTATGAAGTAGAGGCATTGGAATGCAGCCTATGAAGTAGGAGCGGTGGAATGCAGCCTATGAAGTAGAGGCAGCGGAGTGCGGCCTATGAAGTAGTAGCGGCAGATTGCGGCCTATGAAATAGAGGCTGCGGAGTGCAGCCTATAAAGTAGAGGCGGCAGAGTGCGGCCTATGAAGTAGAGACGGCGGCAGAGTGCAGCCTGGAGTGCAGCCTACGAAGTAGAGGTGGCGGAGCGCAGCCTATGAAGTAGAGGCGGTGGAGTGCAGCATGTGAAGTGGAGGCGGTGGAGTGCAGCCTATGAAGTAAAGGCGGCAGAGTGCTGCTTATGAAGTAGAGGCGGCGGCGTGCAGCCTATAAAGTGGAGTAGGCAGAGTGCAGCCTATGAAGTGGAGTCGGCGGAGTGCAGCCTATGAAGTAGAGGCGGCGGAGTGTAGCTAATGAAGTAGAAGCGGCGGAGTGCAGCTTATGATGTAGAGGCGGTGGAGTGCGGCCTATGAAGTAGAGGCGTTGGAATGCAGCCTATGAAGTAGGGGCAGTGTAATGAAGGCCTATGAAGTAGAGGCGGCGGAGTGCGGCCTATGAAGTAGATGCGGTGGAGTGCGGCCTATGAAGTGGAGGTGGCGGAGTGCAGCCTATGAAGTGGAGGCAGCGGAGTGCGGCCTGTGAAGTAGAGGCGGCAGATTGCAGCCTATGAAATAGAGGCGACGGAGTGCAGCCTATGAATTAGAGGTGGCAGAGTGTGGCCTATGAAGTAGAGGCGGCAGAGTGCAGCCTATGGAGTACAGGCGGCAGAGTGCGGCCTATGAAGTAGAGGTGACAGAGTGCGGGCTATGAAGTAGAGGTGGTGGAGTGCGGCCTCAGAAGTAGAGGCGGCAGATTGCTGCCTATGAAGTGGAGGCGGCGGAGTGCAGCCTATGAAATAGAGGCGGCAGAGTGCGGCCTATGAAGTAGAGGCAGTGGAGTACACTCTATGAAGTAGAGGCGGCGGAGTGCAGCCTGGAGTGCAGCCTATGAAGTAGAGGTGGCAGAGTGCGGCCTATGAAGTAGAGACGGCGGAGTGTGGCCTATGAAGTAGAGGCAGCGGAGCCCAGCCTATGAAGTAAAGGCAGCGGAGAGGTGGCGGAGTGCAGCGGACGAAGTAGAGGTGGCAGAGTGCGACCTATGAAGTGGAGGCGGTGGAGTGCGGCCTATGAAGTAGAGGCGGCAGAGTGCGTCCTATGAAGTAGAGGCGGTGGAGTGCGGCCTATGAAGTAGAGGCGGCAGAGTGCGGCCTATGAAGTAGAGGCAGTGGAGTGCAGCCTATGAAGTGGAGGTGGCAGAGTGCAGCCTATGAAGTGGAGGAAGCGGAGTGCTGTGGAGTGCTGCAGGGTGTGGCCTATGAAGTAGAGGCGGTGGAGTGCGGCCTATGAAGTAGAGGCCGTGGAATGCAGCGTATGAAGTAGAGGTGGTGGAGTGCGGCCTATGAAGTAGAGGCGGCGGAGTGCAGCCTATGAAGTAGAGGCAGCGGAGTGCAGTCTATGAAGTAGAGGCGGCTGAGTGCAGCCTGGAGTGCAGCCTACGAAGTAGAGGTGGCGGAGCGCAGCCTATGAAGTAGAGGCGGTGGAGTGCAGCATGTGAAGTGGAGGCGGTAGAGTGCAGCCTATGAAGTGGAGGCGGCGGAGTACAGCCTATGAAGTGGAGGCGGTAGAGTGCTGCTTATGAAGTAGAGGCGGCGGAGTGCAGCCTATGAAGTGGAGTCGGTGGAGTGCACCTGTGAAGTGGAGTCGGCAGAGTGCAGCCTATGAAGTAGAGGCGGCGGAGTGTAGCTAATGAAGTAGAAGCGGCAGAGTGCAGCTTATGAAGTAGAGGTGGCGGAGTGCGGCCTATGAAGTGGAGGTGGCAGAGTGCAGCCTATGAAGTGGAGGCGGCGGAGGGCGGCCTGTGAAGTAGAGGTGGCAGATTGCAGCCTATGAAATAGAGGCGACGGAGTGCAGCCTATGAATTAGAGGCGGCAGAGTGTGGCCTATGAAGTAGAGGCGGCAGAGTGCGGCCTATGAAGTACAGGCGGCAGAGTGCGGCCTATGAAGTAGAGGTGACAGAGTGCGGGCTATGAAGTAGAGGTGGTGGAGTGCGGCCTCAGAAGTAGAGGCGGCAGATTGCTGCCTATGAAGTAGAGGTGGCGGAGTGCGGCCTATGAAATAGAGGCGGCAGAGTGCGGCCTATGAAGTAGAGGCAGTGGAGTACACTCTATGAAGTAGAGGTGGCGGAGTGCAGCCTGGAGTGCAGCCTATGAAGTAGAGGTGGCAGAGTGCGGCCTATGAAGTAGAGACGGCGGAGTGCGGCCTATGAAGTAGAGACGGCGGCAGAGTGCAGCCTGGAGTGCAGCCTACGAAGTAGAGGTGGCGGAGCGCAGCCTCTGAAGTAGAGGCCGTGGAGTGCAGCATGTGAAGTGGAGGCGGTGGAGTGCAGCCTATGAAGTAAAGGCGGCAGAGTGTTGCTTATGAAGTAGAGGCGGCGGCGTGCAGCCTCTAAAGTGGAGTAGGCGGAGTGCAGCCTATGAAGTGGAGTCGGCGGAGTGCAGCCTATGAAGTAGAGGCGGCGGAGTGTAGCTAATGAAGTAGAAGCGGCGGAGTGCAGCTTATGATGTAGAGGCGGTGGAGTGCGGCCTATGAAGTAGAGGCGGCAGATTGCGGCCTATGAAATAGAGGCGGCGGAGTGTAGCCTATGAAGTAGAGGCGGCAGAGTGCGGCCTATGAAGTAGAGGCGGCGGAGTGCGGCCTATGAAGTAGAGGCGGCGGAGTGTAGCTAATGAAGTAGAAGCGGCGGAGTGCAGCTTATGAAGTCGAGGCGGTGGAGTGCGGCCTATGAAATAGAGGCATTGGAATGCAGTCTATGAAGTAGGAGCGGTGGAATGCAGCCTATGAAGTAGAGGCAGCGGAGTGCGGCCTATGAAGTAGTGGCGGCAGATTGCGGCCTATGAAATAGAGGCTGCGGAGTGCAGCCTATAAAGTAGAGGCGGCAGAGTGCGGCCTATGAAGTAGAGACGGCGGCAGAGTGCAGCCTGGAGTGCAGCCTACGAAGTAGAGGTGGCGGAGCGCAGCCTATGAAGTAGAGGCGGTGGAGTGCAGCATGTGAAGTGGAGGCAGTGGAGTGCAGCCTATGAAGTAAAGGCGGCAGAGTGCTGCTTATGAAGTAGAGGCGGCGGCGTGCAGCCTATAAAGTGGAGTAGGCGGAGTGCAGCCTATGAAGTGGAGTCGGCGGAGTGCAGCCTATGAAGTAGAGGCGGCGGAGTGTAGCTAATGAAGTAGAAGCGGCGGAGTGCAGCTTATGATGTAGAGGCGGTGGAGTGCGGCCTATGAAGTAGAGGCGTTGGAATGCAGCCTATGAAGTAGGGGCAGTGTAATGAAGGCCTATGAAGTAGAGGCGGCGGAGTGCGGCCTATGAAGTAGATGCAGTGGAGTGCGGCCTATGAAGTGGAGGTGGCGGAGTGCAGCCTATGAAGTGGAGGCAGTGGAGTGCGGCCTGTGAAGTAGAGGCGGCAGATTGCAGCCTATGAAATAGAGGCGACGGAGTGCAGCATATGAATTAGAGGCGGCAGAGTGTGGCCTATGAAGTAGAGGCGGCCGAGTGCAGCCTATGGAGTACAGGCGGCAGAGTGCGGCCTATGAAGTAGAGGCGGCAGAGTGCAGCCTATGAAGTAGAGATGGCGGAGTGCGGCCTATGAAGTGTAGGTGGCGGAGTGCGGCCTATGAAGTGGAGGCGGCAGATTGCAGCCTACGAAATAGAGGTGGCGGAGTGCAGCCTATGAAGTAGAGGCGGCAGAGTGCGGCTTATGAAGTAGAGGCGGCGGAGTGCGGCCTATGAAGTAGAGGCGGCGGAGTGTAACTAATGAAGTAGAAGCGGCATAGTGTAGCTTGTGAAGTAGAGGCGGTGGAGTGCGGCCTATGAAGTAGAGGCATTGGAATGCAGCCTATGAAGTAGGGGCGGTGGAATGCAGCCTATGAAGTAGAGGCGGCGGAGTACGGCCTATGAAGTAGAGGCGGCAGATTGCGGCCTATGAAATAGAGGCGGCAGAGTGCAGCCTACAAAGTAGAGGCGGCAGATTGCAGCCTTTTGAAATAGAGGCGACGGAGTGCAGCCTATGAAGTAGAGGCTGCAGAGTGTGGCCTATGAAGTAGAGGCGGCAGAGTGCGGCCTATGAAGTACAGGCGGCAGAGTGCAGCCTATGAAGTATAGGTGGCAGAGTGCGGCCTATGAAGTAGAGACGGCGGAGTGGGGCCTATGAAGTAGAGGCGGCAGAGTACGGCCTATGAAGTAGAGGCGGCAGAGTGCGGCCTATGAAGTAGAGGTGACTGAGTGCGGGCTATGAAGTAGAGGCGGTGGAATGCAGCCTATGAAGTAGAGGCAGCGGAGAGGTGGTGGAGTGCAGTGTAGGAAGTAGAGGTGGCAGAGTGCGGCCTATTAAGTAGAGGCGGCGGAGTGCGGCCTATGAAGTAGAGGCGGCAGAACGCAGCCTATGAAGTAGAGGTGGTGGAGTGCGGCCTATGAAGTAGAGGCAGCAGATTGCGGCCTATGAAGTAGAGGTGGCAGAGTGCGGACTCTGAAGTAGGGGCGGTGGAGTGCAGCCTATGAAGTAGAGGTGGCGGAGAGGTGGCAGAGTGCAGTGTAGGAAGTAGAGGCGGCAGAGTGCAGCCAATGAAGTAGAGATAGCAGAGTGAGGCCTAAGAAGTAGAGGCGGCGGAGTGCGGCCTATGAAGTAGAGGCGGCGGAGAGGTGGCGGAGTGCAGTGTAGGAAGTAGAGGCGGAAGAGTGCGGCCATTGAAGTAGAGATGGCAGAGTGCAGCCTATGAAGTAGAGGCGGCGGAGTGCGGCCTATGAAGTAGAGGTGGCAGAATGCAGCCTATGAAGTAGAGGCGGCAGAGTGCGTCCTATGAAGTAGAGGCGGTGGAGTACAGTCTATGAAGTAGAGGCGGCGGAGTGCAGCCTGGAGTGCAGCCTATGAAGTACAGGCAGCAGAATGCGGCATATGAAGTAGAGGCGGCGGAATGCGGCGTATGAAGTAGAGGTGGTGGAGTGCGGCCTATGAAGTAGAGGCAGCAGATTGCAGCCTATGAAGTAGAGGCGGCGGAATGCAGTCTATGAAGTAGTAGAGACGGAGTGCAGCCTATGAAGTAGAGGCAGTGGAGTGCAGTCTATGAAGTAGAAGAGGCGGAGTGCAGCATATGAAGTAGAAGCGGCAGAGTGCAGCTTATGAAGTAGAGGCGGCTGGGTGCGGCCTATGAAGTAGAGGCATTGGAATGCAGCCTATAAAGTAGGGGCGGTGGAATGCAGCCTATGAAGTAGAGGCGGCGGAGTGCTGCTTATGAAGTAGAGGCGGCAGAGTGCAGCCTATGAAGTGGAGTAGGCGGAGTGCGGCCTATGAAGTGGAGTCGGCGGAGTGCAGCCTATGAAGTAGAGGCGGCAGAGTGTAGCTACTGAAGTAGATGCGGCGGAGTGCAGCTTATGAAGTAGAGGCGGTGGAGTGCGGCCTATGAAGTAGAGGCGTTGGAATGCAGCCTATGAAGTAGGGGCAGTGGAATGCAGCCTATGAAGTAGAGGCGGCGGAGTGCGGCCTATGAAGTAGAGGCAGCGGAGTGCGGCCTATGAAGTGGAGGTGGCGGAGGGCAGCCTATGAAGTGGAGATGGCAGATTGCAGCCTATGAAATAGAGGCGATGGAGTGCAGCCTATGAAATAGAGGCGGCAGAGTGCGGCCTATGAAGGAGAGACAGCGGAGCCCAGCCTATGAAGTAAAGGCAGCGGAGAGGTGGTGGAGTGCAGTGTACGAAGTAGAGGTGGCGGAGTGCGACCTATGAAGTGGAGGCGGTGGAGTGCGGCCTATGAAGTAGAGGCAGCAGAGTGCGGCCTATGAAGTAGAGGCAGTGGAGTGCAGCCTAGGAAGTGGAGGTGGCAGAGTGCAGCCTATGAAGTGGAGGCAGCGGAGTGCTGCGGAGTGCTGCGGAGTGTGGCCTATGAAGTAGAGGCGGTGGAGTGCGGCCTATGAAGTAGAGGCGGCAGAATGCAGCGTATGAAGTAGAGGTGGTGGAGTGCGGCCTATGAAGTAGAGACGGCGGAGTGCGGACTATGAAGTAGAGGCGGCGGAGTGCGGTCTATGAAGTAGAAGAGGCGGAGTGCAGCCTATGAAGTAGAGGCGGTGGAGTGCTGCTTATGAAGTAGAGGCGGCGGAGTGCAGCCTATGAAGTGGAGTAGGCGGAGTGCAGCCTATGAAGTGGAGTCGGCGGAGTGCAGCCTATGAAGTAGAGGCGGCGGAGTGTAGCTAATGAAGTAGAAGCGGCGGAGTGCAGCTTATGAAGTAGAGGCGGTGGAGTGCGGCCTATGAAGTAGAGGCGTTGGAATGCAGCCTATGAAGTAGGGGCAGTGGAATGCAGCCTATGAAGTAGAGGCGGCGGAGTGCGGCCTATGAAGTAGAGGCGGCGGAGTGTAGCCTATGAATTAGTGGCGGCAGAGTGTGGCCTATGAATTAGAGGCAGCAGAGTGCGGCCTTTGAAGTACAGGCGGCAGAGTGCGGCCAATGAAGTAGAGGTGGCAGAGTGCGGGCTATGAAGTATAGGCGGTGGAGTGCAGCCTATGAAGTAGAGGCAGCGGAGAGGTGGCAGAGTGCAGTGTAGGAAGTAGAGGTGTCAGAGTGCGGCCTATTAAGTAGAGGCGAAGGAGTGCGGCCTATGAAGTAGAGGCCGCAGAATGCAGCCTATGAAGTAGAGGTGGTGGAGTGCGGCCTATGAAGTAGAGGCGGCAGATTGCGGCCTATGAAGTAGAGGCGGCAGAGTGTGGCCTATGAAATAGAGGCGGCAGAGTGCGGCCTATGAAGTAGAGGCAGTGGAGTACACTCTATGAAGTAGAGGCGGCGGAGTGCAGCCTGGAGTGCAGCCTATGAAGTAGAGGCAGCAGAGTGCGGCCTATGAAGTAGAGACAGCGGAGTGTGGCCTATGAAGTAGAGGCAAGGGAGCCCAGCCTATGAAGTAAAGGAAGCGGAGAGGTGGCGGAGTGCAGCGTACGAAGTAGAGGTGGCGGAGTGCGGCCTATGAAGTAGAGGCAGTGGAGTGCAGCCTATGAAGTGGAGGTGGCAGAGTGCACCTATGAAGTGGAGTCGGCAGAGTGCAGTCTATGAAGTAGAGGTGGCGGAGTGTAGCTAATGAAGTAGAAGCGGCAGAGTGCAGCTTATGAAGTAGAGGTGGTGGAGTGCGGCCTATGAAATAGAGGCGGCAGAGTGCAGCCTATGAAGTAGAGGCGGCGGAGTGCGGTCTATGATGTAGAAGAGGCAGAGTGCAGCCTATGAATTAAAGGCGGCAGAGTGCTGCTTATGAAGTAGAGGCGGCGGAGTGCAGCCTATAAAGTGGAGTAGGCGGAGTGCAGCTAATGAAGTAGAAGCGGCGGAGTGCAGCTTATGAAGTAGAGGTGGTGGAGTGCGGCCTATGAAGTAGAGGCGTTGGAATGCAGCCTATGAAGTAGGGGCAGTGGAATGCAGCCTATGAAGTGGAGGCGGCGGAGTGCAGCCTGTGAAGTAGAGGCGGCAGATTGCAGCCTATGAAATAGAGGCGACGGAGTGCAGCGTATGAATTAGAGGTGGCAGAGTGTGGCCTATGAAGTAGAGGCGGCAGAGTGCGGCCGATGAAGTACAGGCGGCAAAGTGCGGCCTATGAAGTAGAGGTGACAGAGTGCGGGCTATGAAGTAGAGGTGGTGGAGTGCGGCCTCAGAAGTAGAGGCGGCAGATTGCTGCCTATGAAGTAGAGGTGGCAGAGTGCGGCCTATGAAATAGAGGCAGCAGAGTGCAGCCTATGAAGTAGAGGCAGTGGAGTACACTCTATGAAGTAGAGGCGGCGGAGTGCAGCCTGGAGTGCAGCCTATGAAGTAGAGGTGACAGAGTGCGGCCTATGAAGTAGAGACGGCGGAGTGCGGCCTATGAAGTAAAGGCAGCGGAGAGGTGGCGGATTACAGCGTACGAAGTAGAGGTGGCGGAGTGCGACCTATGAAGTGGAGGCGGTGGAGTGCGGCCTATGAAGTAGAGGCGGCGGAGTGCGTCCTATGAAGTAGAGGCGGTGGAGTGTGGCCTATGAAGTAGAGGCGGCAGAGTGCGGCCTATGAAGTAGAGGCAGTGGAGTGCAGCCTATGAAATGGAGGTGGCAGAGTGCAGCCTATGAAGTGGAGGCAGCGGAGTGCTGTGGAGTGCTGCAGGGTGTGGCCTATGAAATAGAGGTGGTGGAGTGCGGCCTATGATGTAGAGGCCGTGGAATGCAGCGTATGAAGTAGAGGTGGTGGAGTGCGGCCTATGAAGTTGAGGCGGCGGAGTGCAGCCTATGAAGTAGAGGCAGCGGAGTGCAGTCTATGAAGTAGAGGCGGCAGAGTGCAGCCTGGAGTGCAGCCTACGAAGTAGAGGTGGCAGAGCGCAGCCTATAAAGTAGAGGCGGTGGTGTGCAGCATGTGAAGTGGAGGCGGTGGAGTGCAGCCTATGAAGTGGAAGCGGCAGAGTGCAGCCTATGAAGTGGAGGCGGTGGAGTGCTGCTTATGAAGTAGAGGCGGCGGAGTGCAGCCTATGAAGTGGAGTCGGTGGAGTGCACCTATGAAGTGGAGTCGGCAGAGTGCAGCCTATGAAGTAGAGGCAGCGGAGTGTAGCTAATGAAGTAGAAGCGGCAGAGTGCAGCTTATGAAGTAGAGATGGTGGAGTGCGGCCTATGAAGTAGAGGCATTGGAATGCAGCCTATGAAGTAGGGGCGGTGGAATGCGGCCTATGAAGTAGAGGCGTTGGAATGCAGCCTATGAAGTAGGGGCAGTGGAATGCAGCCTATGAAGTAGAGGCGGCGGAGTGCGGCCTATGAAGTAGAGGCGGCGGAGTGCAGCCTATGAATTAGTGGCGGCAGAGTGTGGCCTATGAAGTAGAGGCAGCAGAGTGCGGCCTTTGAAGTACAGGCGGCAGAGTGCGGCCAATGAAGTAGAGGTGGCAGAGTGCGGGCTATGAAGTATAGGTGGTGGAGTGCAGCCTATGAAGTAGAGGCAGCGGAGAGGTGGCAGAGTGCAGTGTAGGAAGTAGAGGTGGCAGAGTGCGGCCTATTAAGTAGAGGCAAAGGAGTGCGGCCTATGAAGTAGAGGCCGCAGAATGCAGCCTATGAAGTAGAGGTGGTGGAGTGCGGCCTATGAAGTAGAGGCGGCAGATTGCGGCCTATGAAGTAGAGGCGGCAGAGTGCGGCCTATGAAATAGAGGCGGCAGAGTGCGGCCTATGAAGTAGAGGCAGTGGAGTACACTCTATGAAGTAGAGGCGGCGGAGTGCAGCCTGGAGTGCAGCCTATGAAGTAGAGGCAGCAGAGTGTGGCCTATGAAGTAGAGACGGCGGAGTGGGGCCTATGAAGTAGAGGCAGCGGAGCCCAGCCTATGAAGTAAAGGCAGCGGAGAGGTGGCGGAGTGCAGCGTACGCAGTAGAGGTGGCGGAGTGCGACCTATGAAGTGGAGGCGGCAGAGTGCGGCCTATGAAGTAGAGGCAGTGGAGTGCAGCCTATGAAGTGGAGGTGGCAGAGTGCACCTATGAAGTGGAGTCGGCAGAGTGCAGTCTATGAAGTAGAGGTGGCGGAGTGTAGCTAATGAAGTAGAAGCGGCAGAGTGCAGCTTATGAAGTAGAGGTGGTGGAGTGCGGCCTATGAAATAGAGGCGGCAGAGTGCAGCCTATGAAGTAGAGGCGGCGGAGTGCGGTCTATGATGTAGAAGAGGCGGAGTGCAGCCTATGAAGTAAAGGCGGCAGAGTGCTGCTTATGAAGTAGAGGCGGCGGAGTGCAGCCTATAAAGTGGAGTAGGCGGAGTGCAGCTAATGAAGTAGAAGCGGCGGAGTGCAGCTTATGAAGTAGAGGTGGTGGAGTGCGGCCTATGAAGTAGAGGCGTTGGAATGCAGCCTATGAAGTAGGGGCAGTGGAATGCAGCCTATGAAGTGGAGGCAGCGGGGTGCAGCCTGTGAAGTAGAGGCGGCAGATTGCAGCCTATGAAATAGAGGCGACGGAGTGCAGCCTATGAATTAGAGGCGGCAGAGTGTGGCCTATGAAGTAGAGGCGGCAGAGTGCGGCCGATGAAGTACAGGCGGCAGAGTGCGGCCTATGAAGTAGAGGTGACAGAGTGCGGGCTATGAAGTAGAGGTGGTGGAGTGCGGCCTCAGAAGTAGAGGCGGCAGATTGCTGCCTATGAAGTAGAGGTGGCGGAGTGCGGCCTATGAAATAGAGGCGGCAGAGTGCAGCCTATGAAGTAGAGGCAGTGGAGTACACTCTATGAAGTAGAGGCGGCGGAGTGCAGCCTGGAGTGCAGCCTATGAAGTAGAGGTGACAGAGTGCGGCCTATGAAGTAGAGGCAGCGGAGCCCAGCCTATGAAGTAAAGGCAGCGGAGAGGTGGCGGATTACAGCGTACGAAGTAGAGGTGGCGGAGTGCGACCTATGAAGTGGAGGCGGTGGAGTGCGGCCTATGAAGTAGAGGCGGCGGAGTGCATCCTATGAAGTAGAGGCGGTGGAGTGTGGCCTATGAAGTAGAGGCGGCAGAGCGCGGCCTATGAAGTAGAGGCAGTGGAGTGCAGCCTATGAAATGGAGGTGGCAGAGTGCAGCCTATGAAGTGGAGGCAGCGGAGTGCTGTGGAGTGCTGCAGGGTGTGGCCTATGAAATAGAGGCGGTGGAGTGCGGCCTATGAAGTAGAGGCAGCGGAGTGCAGTCTATAAAGTAGAGGCGGTGGAGTGCAGCATGTGAAGTGGAGGCGGTGGAGTGCAGCCTATGAAGTGGAAGCGGCGGAGTGCAGCCTATGAAGTAGAGGCAGCGGAGTGCAGTCTATAAAGTAGAGGCGGCGGAGTGCAGCCTATGAAGTAGAGGCCGTGGAATGCAGCGTATGAAGTAGAGGTGGTGGAGTGCGGCCTATGAAGTAGAGGTGGCGGAGTGCAGCCTATGAAGTAGAGGCAGCGGAGTGCAGTCTATAAAGTAGAGGCGGTGGAGTGCAGCATGTGAAGTGGAGGCGGTGGAGTGCAGCCTATGAAGTGGAAGCGGCGGAGTGCAGCCTATGAAGTGGAGGCGGTGGAGTGCTGCTTATGAAGTAGAGGCGGCGGAGTGCAGCCTATGAAGTGGAGTCGGTAGAGTGCACCTATGAAGTGGAGTCGGCAGAGTGCAGCCTATGAAGTAGAGGCAGCGGAGTGTAGCTAATGAAGTAGAAGCGGCAGAGTGCAGCTTATGAAGTAGAGATGGTGGAGTGCGGCCTATGAAGTAGAGGCATTGGAATGCAGCCTATGAAGTAGGGGCGGTGGAATGCAGCCTATGAAGTAGAGGCGGCAGATTGTGGCCTATGAAATAGAGGCGGCGGAGTGTAGCCTATGAAGTAGAGGCGGCAGAGTGCGGCCTATGAAGTAGAGGCGGCGGAGTGCGGCCTATGAAGTAGAGGCGGCGGAGTGTAGCTAATGAAGTAGAAGCGGCGGAGTGCAGCTTATGAAGTCGAGGCGGTGGAGTGCGGCCTATGAAGTAGAGGCATTGGAATGCAGCCTATGAAGTAGGAGCGGTGGAATGCAGCCTATGAAGTAGAGGCAGCGGAGTGCGGCCTATGAAGTAGTGGCGGCAGATTGCGGCCTATGAAATAGAGGCTGCGGAGTGCAGCCTATAAAGTAGAGGCGGCAGAGTGCGGCCTATGAAGTAGAGACGGCGGCAGAGTGCAGCCTGGAGTGCAGCCTACGAAGTAGAGGTAGCGGAGCGCAGCCTATGAAGTAGAGGCCGTGGAGTGCAGCATGTGAAGTGGAGGCGGTGGAGTGCAGCCTATGAAGTAAAGGCGGCAGAGTGCTGCTTATGAAGTAGAGGCGGCGGCGTGCAGCCTATAAAGTGGAGTAGGCAGAGTGCAGCCTATGAAGTGGAGTCGGCGGAGTGCAGCCTATGAGGTAGAGGCCGCGGAGTGTAGCTAATGAAGTAGAAGCGGCGGAGTGCAGCTTATGATGTAGAGGCGGTGGAGTGCGGCCTATGAAGTAGAGGCGGCAGATTGCGGCCTATGAAATAGAGGCGGCGGAGTGTAGCCTATGAAGTAGAGGCGGCAGAGTGCGGCCTATGAAGTAGAGGCGGCGGAGTGCGGCCTATGAAGTAGAGGCGGCGGAGTGTAGCTAATGAAGTAGAAGCGGTGGAGTGCAGCTTATGAAGTCGAGGCGGTGGAGTGCGGCCTATGAAGTAGAGGCATTGGAATGCAGCCTATGAAGTAGGAGCGGTGGAATGCAGCCTATGAAGTAGAGGCAGCGGAGTGCGGCCTATGAAGTAGTAGCGGCAGATTGCGGCCTATGAAATAGAGGCTGCGGAGTGCAGCCTATAAAGTAGAGGCGGCAGAGTGCGGCCTATGAAGTAGAGACGGCGGCAGAGTGCAGCCTGGAGTGCAGCCTACGAAGTAGAGGTGGCGGAGCGCAGCCTATGAAGTAGAGGCGGTGGAGTGCAGCATGTGAAGTGGAGGCGGTGGAGTGCAGCCTATGAAGTAAAGGCGGCAGAGTGCGGCCTATGAAGTAGAGACGGCGGCAGAGTGCAGCCTGGAGTGCAGCCTACGAAGTAGAGGTGGCGGAGCGCAGCCTATGAAGTAGAGGCGGTGGAGTGCAGCATGTGAAGTGGAGGCGGTGGAGTGCAGCCTATGAAGTAAAGGCGGCAGAGTGCTGCTTATGAAGTAGAGGCGGAGGCGTGCAGCCTATAAAGTGGAGTAGGCGGAGTGCAGCCTATGAAGTGGAGTCGGCGGAGTGCAGCCTATGAAGTAGAGGCGGCGGAGTGTAGCTAATGAAGTAGAAGCGGCGGAGTGCAGCTTATGATGTAGAGGCGGTGGAGTGCGGCCTATGAAGTAGAGGCGTTGGAATGCAGCCTATGAAGTAGGGGCAGTGTAATGAAGGCCTATGGAGTAGAGGCGGCGGAGTGCGGCCTATGAAGTAGATGCGGTGGAGTGCGGCCTATGAAGTGGAGGTGGCGGAGTGCAGCCTATGAAGTGGAGGCAGCGGAGTGCGGCCTGTGAAGTAGAGGCGGCAGATTGCAGCCTATGAAATAGAGGCGACGGAGTGCAGCCTATGAATTAGAGGCGGCAGAGTGTGGCCTATGAAGTAGAGGCGGCAGAGTGCAGCCTATGGAGTACAGGCGGCAGAGTGCGGCCTATGAAGTAGAGGTGACAGAGTGCGGGCTATGAAGTAGAGGTGGTGGAGTGCGGCCTCAGAAGTAGAGGCGGCAGATTGCTGCCTATGAAGTGGAGGTGGCGGAGTGCAGCCTATGAAATAGAGGCGGCAGAGTGCGGCCTATGAAGTAGAGGCAGTGGAGTACACTCTATGAAGTAGAGGCGGCGGAGTGCAGCCTGGAGTGCAGCCTATGAAGTAGAGGTGGCAGAGTGCGGCCTATGAAGTAGAGACGGCGGAGTGTGGCCTATGAAGTAGAGGCAGCGGAGCCCAGCCTATGAAGTAAAGGCAGCGGAGAGGTGGCGGAGTGCAGCGGACGAAGTAGAGGTGGCAGAGTGCGACCTATGAAGTGGAGGCGGTGGAGTGCGGCCTATGAAGTAGAGGCGGCAGAGTGCGTCCTATGAAGTAGAGGCGGTGGAGTGCGGCCTATGAAGTAGAGGCAGTGGAGTGCAGCCTATGAAGTGGAGGTGGCAGAGTGCAGCCTATGAAGTGGAGGCAGCGGAGTGCTGTGGAGTGCTGCAGGGTGTGGCCTATGAAGTAGAGGCGGTGGAGTGCGGCCTATGAAGTAGAGGCCGTGGAATGCAGCGTATGAAGTAGAGGTGGTGGAGTGCGGCCTATGAAGTAGAGGCGGCGGAGTGCAGCCTATGAAGTAGAGGCAGCGGAGTGCAGTCTATGAAGTAGAGGCGGCTGAGTGCAGCCTGGAGTGCAGCCTACGAAGTAGAGGTGGCGGAGCGCAGCCTATGAAGTAGAGGCGGTGGAGTGCAGCATGTGAAGTGGAGGCGGTAGAGTGCAGCCTATGAAGTGGAGGCGGCGGAGTGCAGCCTATGAAGTGGAGGCGGTGGAGTGCTGCTTATGAAGTAGAGGCGGCGGAGTGCAGCCTATGAAGTGGAGTCGGTGGAGTGCACCTGTGAAGTGGAGTCGGCAGAGTGCAGCCTATGAAGTAGAGGCGGCGGAGTGTAGCTAATGAAGTAGAAGCGGCAGAGTGCAGCTTATGAAGTAGAGGTGGCGGAGTGCGGCCTATGAAGTGGAGGTGGCAGAGTGCAGCCTATGAAGTGGAGGCGGCGGAGGGCGGCCTGTGAAGTAGAGGTGGCAGATTGCAGCCTATGAAATAGAGGCGACGGAGTGCAGCCTATGAATTAGAGGCGGCAGAGTGTGGCCTATGAAGTAGAGGCGGCAGAGTGCGGCCTATGAAGTACAGGCGGCAGAGTGCGGCCTATGAAGTAGAGGTGACAGAGTGCGGGCTATGAAGTAGAGGTGGTGGAGTGCGGCCTCAGAAGTAGAGGCGGCAGATTGCTGCCTATGAAGTAGAGGTGGCGGAGTGCGGCCTATGAAATAGAGGCGGCAGAGTGCGGCCTATGAAGTAGAGGCAGTGGAGTACACTCTATGAAGTAGAGGTGGCGGAGTGCAGCCTGGAGTGCAGCCTATGAAGTAGAGGTGGCAGAGTGCGGCCTATGAAGTAGAGACGGCGGAGTGCGGCCTATGAAGTAGAGACGGCGGCAGAGTGCAGCCTGGAGTGCAGCCTACGAAGTAGAGGTGGCGGAGCGCAGCCTCTGAAGTAGAGGCCGTGGAGTGCAGCATGTGAAGTGGAGGCGGTGGAGTGCAGCCTATGAAGTAAAGGCGGCAGAGTGCTGCTTATGAAGTAGAGGCGGCGGCGTGCAGCCTCTAAAGTGGAGTAGGCGGAGTGCAGCCTATGAAGTGGAGTCGGCGGAGTGCAGCCTATGAAGTAGAGGCGGCGGAGTGTAGCTAATGAAGTAGAAGCGGCGGAGTGCAGCTTATGATGTAGAGGCGGTGGAGTGCGGCCTATGAAGTAGAGGCGGCAGATTGCGGCCTATAAAATAGAGGCGGCGGAGTGTAGCCTATGAAGTAGAGGCGGCAGAGTGCGGCCTATGAAGTAGAGGCGGCGGAGTGCGGCCTATGAAGTAGAGGCGGCGGAGTGTAGCCTATGAAGTAGAGGCGGCAGAGTGCGGCCTATGAAGTAGAGGCGGCGGAGTGCGGCCTATGAAGTAGAGGCGGCGGAGTGTAGCTAATGAAGTAGAAGCGGCGGAGTGCAGCTTATGAAGTCGAGGCGGTGGAGTGCGGCCTATGAAATAGAGGCATTGGAATGCAGCCTATGAAGTAGGAGCGGTGGAATGCAGCCTATGAAGTAGAGGCAGCGGAGTGCGGCCTATGAAGTAGTGGCGGCAGATTGCGGCCTATGAAATAGAGGCTGCGGAGTGCAGCCTATAAAGTAGAGGCGGCAGAGTGCGGCCTATGAAGTAGAGACGGCGGCAGAGTGCAGCCTGGAGTGCAGCCTACGAAGTAGAGGTGGCGGAGCGCAGCCTATGAAGTAGAGGCGGTGGAGTGCAGCATGTGAAGTGGAGGCGGTGGAGTGCAGCCTATGAAGTAAAGGCGGCAGAGTGCTGCTTATGAAGTAGAGGCGGCGGCGTGCAGCCTATAAAGTGGAGTAGGCGGAGTGCAGCCTATGAAGTGGAGTCGGCGGAGTGCAGCCTATGAAGTAGAGGCGGCGGAGTGTAGCTAATGAAGTAGAAGCGGCGGAGTGCAGCTTATGATGTAGAGGCGGTGGAGTGCGGCCTATGAAGTAGAGGCGTTGGAATGCAGCCTATGAAGTAGGGGCAGTGTAATGAAGGCCTATGAAGTAGAGGCGGCGGAGTGCGGCCTATGAAGTAGATGCGGTGGAGTGCGGCCTATGAAGTGGAGGTGGCGGAGTGCAGCCTATGAAGTGGAGGCAGTGGAGTGCGGCCTGTGAAGTAGAGGCGGCAGATTGCAGCCTATGAAATAGAGGCGACGGAGTGCAGCATATGAATTAGAGGCGGCAGAGTGTGGCCTATGAAGTAGAGGCGGCAGAGTGCAGCCTATGGAGTACAGGCGGCAGAGTGCGGCCTATGAAGTAGAGGTGACCGAGTGCGGGCTATGAAGTAGAGGTGGTGGAGTGCGGCCTCAGAAGTAGAGGCGGCAGATTGCTGCCTATGAAGTGGAGGCGGCGGAGTGCGGCCTATGAAATAGAGGCGGCAGAGTGCGGCCTATGAAGTAGAGGCAGTGGAGTACACTCTATGAAGTAGAGGCGGCGGAGTGCAGCCTGGAGTGCAGCCTATGAAGTAGAGGTGGCAGAGTGCGGCCTATGAAGTAGAGACGGCGGAGTGTGGCCTATGAAGTAGAGGCAGCGGAGCCCAGCCTATGAAGTAAAGGCAGCGGAGAGGTGGCGGAGTGCAGCGGATGAAGTAGAGGTGGCAGAGTGCGACCTATGAAGTGGAGGCGGTGGAGTGCGGCCTATGAAGTAGAGGCGGCAGAGTGCGTCCTATGAAGTAGAGGCGGTGGAGTGCGGCCTATGAAGTAGAGGCGGCAGAGTGCGGCCTATGAAGTAGAGGCAGTGGAGTGCAGCCTATGAAGTGGAGGTGGCAGAGTGCAGCCTATGAAGTGGAGGCAGCGGAGTGCTGTGGAGTGCTGCAGGGTGTGGCCTATGAAGTAGAGGCGGTGGAGTGCGGCCTATGAAGTAGAGGCCGTGGAATGCAGCGTATGAAGTAGAGGTGGTGGAGTGCGGCCTATGAAGTAGAGGCGGCGGAGTGCAGCCTATGAAGTAGAGGCAGCGGAGTGCAGTCTATGAAGTAGAGGCGGCAGAGTGCAGCCTGGAGTGCAGCCTACGAAGTAGAGGTGGTGGAGCGCAGCCTATGAAGTAGAGGCGGTGGAGTGCAGCATGTGAAGTGGAGGCGGTGGAGTGCAGCCTATGAAGTGGAGGCGGCGGAGTGCAGCCTATGAAGTGGAGGCGGTGGAGTGCTGCTTATGAAGTAGAGGCGGCGGAGTGCAGCCTATGAAGTGGAGGCGGTGGAGTGCACCTGTGAAGTGGAGTCGGCAGAGTGCAGCCTATGAAGTAGAGGCGGCGGAGTGTAGCTAATGAAGTAGAAGCGGCAGAGTGCAGCTTATGAAGTAGAGGTGGCGGAGTGCGGCCTATGAAGTGGAGGTGGCAGAGCGCAGCCTATGAAGTGGAGGCGGCGGAGGGCGGCCTGTGAAGTAGAGGTGGCAGATTGCAGCCTATGAAATAGAGGCGACGGAGTGCAGCCTATGAATTAGAGGCGGCAGAGTGTGGCCTATGAAGTAGAGGCGGCAGAGTGCGGCCTATGAAGTACAGGCGGCAGAGTGCGGCCTATGAAGTAGAGGTGACAGAGTGCGGGCTATGAAGTAGAGGTGGTGGAGTGCGGCCTCAGAAGTAGAGGCGGCAGATTGCTGCCTATGAAGTAGAGGTGGCGGAGTGCGGCCTATGAAATAGAGGCGGCAGAGTGCGGCCTATGAAGTAGAGGCAGTGGAGTACACTCTATGAAGTAGAGGTGGCGGAGTGCGGCCTATGAAGTGGAGGTGGCAGAGTGCGGCCTATGAAGTGGAGGTGGCGGAGTGCAGCCTATGAAGTGGAGGCGGCGGAGTGCGGCCTGTGAAGTAGAGGCGGCAGATTGCAGCCTATGAAATAGAGGCGACGGAGTGCAGCCTATGAATTAGAGGCGGCAGAGTGTGGCCTATGAAGTAGAGGCGGCAGAGTGCGGCCTATGAAGTACAGGCGGCAGAGTGCGGCCTATGAAGTAGAGGTGACAGAGTGCGGGCTATGAAGTAGAGGTGGTGGAGTGCGGCCTCAGAAGTAGAGGCGGCAGATTGCTGCCTATGAAGTAGAGGTGGCGGAGTGCGGCCTATGAAATAGAGGCGGCAGAGTGCGGCCTATGAAGTAGAGGCAGTGGAGTACACTCTATGAAGTAGAGGTGGCGGAGTGCGGCCTATGAAGTGGAGGTGGCAGAGTGCGGCCTATGAAGTGGAGGTGGCGGAGTGCAGCCTATGAAGTGGAGGCGGCGGAGTGCGGCCTGTGAAGTAGAGGCGGCAGATTGCAGCCTATGAAATAGAGGCGACGGAGTGCAGCCTATGAATTAGAGGCGGCAGAGTGTGGCCTATGAAGTAGAGGCGGCAGAGTGCGGCCTATGAAGTACAGGCGGCAGAGTGCGGCCTATGAAGTAGAGGTGACAGAGTGCGGGCTATGAAGTAGAGGTGGTGGAGTGCGGCCTCAGAAGTAGAGGCGGCAGATTGCTGCCTATGAAGTAGAGGTGGCGGAGTGCGGCCTATGAAATAGAGGCGGCAGAGTGCGGCCTATGAAGTAGAGGCAGCGGAGAGGTGGCGGAGTGCAGCGTACGAAGTAGAGGTGGCGGAGTGCGACCTATGAAGTGGAGGCGGTGGAGTGCGGCCTATGAAGTAGAGGTGGCAGAGTGCGGCCTATGAAGTAGAGGCAGTGGAGTACAGCCTAAGAAGTGGAGGTGGCAGAGTGCAGCCTATGAAGTGGAGGCAGCGGAGTGCTGTGGAGTGCTGCAGGGTGTGGCCTATGAAGTAGAGGCGGTGGAGTGCGGCCTATGAAGTAGAGGCCGTGGAATGCAGCGTATGAAGTAGAGGTGGTGGAGTGCGGCCTATGAAGTAGAGGCGGCGGAGTGCAGCCTATGAAGTAGAGGCAGCGGAGTGCAGTCTATGAAGTAGAGGCGGCAGAGTGCAGCCTGGAGTGCAGCCTACGAAGTAGAGGTGGCGGAGCGCAGCCTATAAAGTAGAGGCGGTGGAGTGCAGCATGTGAAGTGGAGGCGGTGGAGTGCAGCCTATGAAGTGGAAGCGGCGGAGTGCAGCCTATGAAGTGGAGGCGGTGGAGTGCTGCTTATGAAGTAGAGGCGGCGGAGTGCAGCCTATGAAGTGGAGTCGGTGGAGTGCACCTATGAAGTGGAGTCGGCAGAGTGCAGCCTATGAAGTAGAGGCGGCGGAGTGTAGCTAATGAAGTAGAAGCGGCAGAGTGCAGCTTATGAAGTAGAGGTGGTGGAGTGCGGCCTATAAAGTAGAGGCATTGGAATGCAGCCTATAAAGTAGGGGCGGTGGAATGCAGCCTATGAAGTAGAGGCGGCAGATTGCGGCCTATGAAATAGAGGCGGCGGAGTGTAGCCTATGAAGTAGAGGTGGCAGAGTGCGGCCTATGAAGTAGAGGCGGCGGAGTGCGGCCTATGAAATAGAGGCGGCAGAGTGTAGCTAATGAAGTAGAAGCGGCGGAGTGCAGCTTATAAAGTAGAGGCGGTGGAGTGCGGCCTATGAAGTACAGGCATTGGAATGCAGCCTATGAAGTAGGAGCGGTGGAATGCAGCCTATGAAGTAGAGGCAGCGGAGTGCGGCCTATGAAGTAGTGGCGGCAGATTGCGGCCTATGAAATAGAGGCGGCGGAGTGCAGCCTATGAAGTAGAGGCGGCAGAGTGCGGCCTATGAAGTAGAGACGGCGGCAGAGTGCAGCCTGGAGTGCAGCCTACGAAGTAGAGGTGGTGGAGCGCAGCCTATGAAGTAGAGGTGGTGGAGTGCAGCATGTGAAGTGAAGGCGGTGGAGTGCAGCCTATGAAGTAAAGGCGGCAGAGTGCTGCTTATGAAGTAGAGGCGGCGGAGGGCAGCCTATAAAGTGGAGTAGGCGGAGTGCAGCCTATGAAGTGGAGTCGGCGGAGTGCAGCCTATGAAGTAGAGGCGGCGGAGTGTAGCTAATGAAGTAGAAGCGGCGGAGTGCAGCTTATGAAGTAGAGGCGGTGGAGTGCGGCCTATGAAGTAGAGGCGTTGCAATGCAGCCTATGAAGTAGGGGCAGTGGAATGCAGCCTATGAAGTAGAGGCGGCGGAGTGCGGCCTATGAAGTAGATGCGGCGGAGTGCGGCCTATGAAGTGGAGGTGGCGGAGTGCAGCCTATGAAGTGGAGGCGGCGGAGTGCGGCCTGTGAAGTAGAGGCGGCAGATTGCAGCCTATGAAATAGAGGCGACGGAGTGCAGCCTATGAATTAGAGGCAGCAGAGCGTGGCCTATGAAGTAGAGGCGGCAGAGTACGGCCTATGAAGTACAGGTGGCAGAGTGCGGCCTATGAAGTAGAGGTGACAGAGTGTGGGCTATGAAGTAGAGGTGGTGGAGTGCGGCCTCAGATGTAGAGGCGGCAGATTGTTGCCTATGAAGTAGAGGCGGCGGAGTGCGGCCTATGAAATAGAGGCGGCAGAGTGCGGCCTATGAAGTAGAGGCAGTGGAGTACACTCTATGAAGTAGAGGGGGCGGAGTGCAGCCTGGAGTGCAGCCTATGAAGTAGACGTGGCAGAGTGCAGCCTATGTAGTAGAGACGGCGGAGTGCGGCCTATGAAGTAGAGGCAGCGGAGCCCAGCCTATGAAGTAAAGGCAGCGGAGAGGTGGCGGAGTGCAGCGTACGAAGTAGAGGTGGCGGAGTGCGACCTATGAAGTGGAGGCAGTGGAGTGTGGCCTATGAAGTAGAGGCGGCAGAGTGCGTCCTATGAAGTAGAGGCGGTGGAGTGCGGCCTATGAAGTAGAGGTGGCAGAGTGCGGCCTATGAAGTAGAGGCAGTGGAGTGCAGCCTATGAAGTGGAGGTGGCAGAGTGCAGCCTATGAAGTGGAGGCAGCGGAGTGCTGTGGAGTGCTGCAGGGTGTGGCCTATGAAGTAGAGGCAGTGGAGTGCGGCCTATGAAGTAGAGGCCGTGGAATGCAGCGTATGAAGTAGAGGTGGTGGAGTGCGGCCTATGAAGTAGAGGCAGCGGAGTGCAGCCTATGAAGTAGAGGCAGCTGAGTGCAGTCTATGAAGTAGAGGCGGCAGAGTGCAGCCTGGAGTGCAGCCTACGAAGTAGAGGTGGTGGAGCGCAGCCTATGAAGTAGAGGCGGTGGAGTGCAGCATGTGAAGTGGAGGCAGTGAAGTGCAGCCTATGAAGTGTAGGCGGCGGAGTGCAGCCTATGAAGTGGAGGCAGCGGAGCCCAGTCTATGAAGTAAAGGCAGCGGAGAGGTGGCGGAGTGCAGCGTACGAAGTAGAGGTGGCGGAGTGCGACCTATGAAGTGGAGGCAGTGGAGTGCGGCCTATGAAGTAGAGGCGGCAGAGTGCGTCCTATGAAGTAGAGGCGGTGGAGTGCGGCCTATGAAGTAGAGGCGGCAGAGTGCGGCCTATGAAGTAGAGGCAGTGGAGTGCAGCCTATGAAGTGGAGGTGGCAGAGTGCAGCCTATGAAGTGGAGGCAGCGGAGTGCTGTGGAGTGCTGCAGGGTGTGGCCTATGAAGTAGAGGCAGTGGAGTGCGGCCTATGAAGTAGAGGCCGTGGAATGCAGCGTATGAAGTAGAGGTGGTGGAGTGCGGCCTATGAAGTAGAGGCAGCTGAGTGCAGTCTATGAAGTAGAGGCGGCAGAGTGCAGCCTGGAGTGCAGCCTACGAAGTAGAGGTGGTGGAGCGCAGCCTATGAAGTAGAGGCGGTGTAGTGCAGCATGTGAAGTGGAGGCAGTGAAGTGCAGCCTATGAAGTGGAGGCGGCGGAGTGCAGCCTATGAAGTGGAGGCGGTGGAGTGCTGCTTATGAAGTAGAGGCGGTGGAGTGCAGCCTATGAAGTGGAGTCGGTGGAGTGCACCTATGAAGTGGAGTCGGCAGAGTGCAGCCTATGAAGTAGAGGCGGCAGAGTGTAGCTAATGAAGTAGAAGCGGCAGAGTGCAGCTTATGAAGTAGAGGTGGTGGAGTGCGGCCTATGAAGTAGAGGCATTGGAATGCAGCCTATGAAGTAGGGGCGGTGGAATGCAGCCTATGAAGTAGAGGCGGCGGAGTGCAGCTTATGAAGTAGAGGCGGCAGATTGCGGCCTATGAAATAGAGGCGGCAGAGTGCAGCATATGAAGTAGAGGCGGCAGATTGCAGTCTTTTGTAATAGAGGCGACGGAGTGCAGCCTATGAAGTAGAGGCGGAAGAGTGCGGCCTATGAAGTACAGGCGGCAGAGTGCGGCCTATGAAGTAGAGGTGGCAGAGTGCGGGCTATGAAGTTGAGGCGGTGGAGTGCAGCCTATGAAGTAGAGGCGGCGGAGAGGTGGCGGAGAGCAGAGTAGGAAGTAGAGGCGGCAGAGTGCGGTCTATGAAGTAGAGACGGCGGAGTGGGGCCTATGAAGTAGAGGCGGTGGAGTGTGGCCTATGAAGTAGAGGCGGCAGAGTGCGGCCTATGAAGTAGAGGTGACAGAGTGCGGGCTATGAAGTAGAGGCGGAGGAATGCAGCCTATGAAGTAGAGGTAGCGGAGAGGTGGCGGAGTGCACTGTAGGAAGTAGAGGTGGCAGAGTGCGGCCTATTAAGTAGAGGCGGTGGAGTGCGGCCTATGAAGTAGAGGCGGCAGAACGCAGCCTATGAAGTAGAGGTGGTGGAGTGCGGCCTATGAAGTAGAGGCAGCAGATTGTGGCCTATGAAGTAGAGGCGGCAGATTGCTGCCTATGAAGTAGAGGCGGCAGAGTGCGGCCTATGAAGTAGAGGCGGCAGAGTGCGGCCTATGAAGTAGAGGCAGTGGAGTACACTCCATGGAGTAGAGGCAGTGGAGTACACTCCATGAAGTAGAGGCGGTGGAGTGCAGCCTGGAGTGCAGCCTATGAAGTAGAGGCGGCAGAGTGCGGCCTATGAAGTAGAGACGGCGGAGTGTGGCCTATGAAGTAGAGGCAGCGGAGCCCAGCCTATGAAGAAAAAGGCAGCGGAGAGGTGGCGGAGTGCAGCGTACGAAGTAGAAGTGGCGGAGTGCGACCTATGAAGTGGAGGGGGTGGAGTGAGGCCTATGAAGTCGAGGCAGCAGGGTGCATCCTATGAAGTAGAGGCGGTGGAGTGCGGCCTATGAAGGAGAGGCGGCAGAGTGCGGCCTATGAAGTAGAGGCGGTGGAGAGCAGCCTATGAAGTGGAGGTGGCAGAGTGCAGCCTATGAAGTGGAGGCAGCTGAGTGCTGCGGAGTGCGGCCTATGAAGTAGAGGTGGCAGAGTGCGGCCTCTGAAGTAGAGGCGGTGGAGTACAGTCTATGAAGTAGAGGCGGCGGAGTGCAGCCTGGAGTACAGCCTATGAAGTAGAGGCGGCAGAGTGCGGCTTATGAAGTAGAGGCGGCGGAGTGTGGCCTATGAAGTAGAGGCGGCGGAGTGTAACTAATGAAGTAGAAGCGGCAGAGTGTAGCTTATGAAGTAGAGGCGGTGGAGTGCGGCCTATGAAGTAGAGGCATTGGAATGCAGCCTAAGAAGTAGGGGCGGTGGAATGCAGCCTATGAAGTAGAGGCGGCGGAGTGCAGCTTATGAAGTAGAGACGGCAGATTGCGGCCTATGAAATAGAGGCGGCAGAGTGCAGCCTATGAAGTAGAGGCGGCAGATTGCAGCCTTTTGAAATAGAGGCGACGGAGTGCAGCCTATGAAGTAGAGGCGGCAGAGTGCGGCCTATGAAGTAGAGGTGGCAGAGTGCGGGCTATGAAGTAGAGGCGGTGGAGTACAGCCTATGAAGTAGAGGCGGCGGAGAGGTGGCGGAGTGCAGAGTAGGAAGTAGAGGCAGCAGAGTGCGGCCTATGAAGTAGAGATGGTGGAGTGGGGCCTATGAAGTAGAGGCGGCAGAGTGCGGCCTATGAAGTAGAGGCGGCAGAGTGCATCCTATTAAGTAGAGGTGACAGAGTGCGGGCTATGAAGTAGAGGCGGTGGAATGCAGCCTATGAAGTAGAGGCAGCGGAGAGGTGGCGGAGTGCAGTGTAGGAAGTAGAGGTGGCAGAGTGCGGCCTATTAAGTAGAGGCGGCGGAGTGCAGCCTATGAAGTAGAGGCGGCAGAACGCAGCCTATGAAGTAGAGGTGGTGGAGTGCGGCCTATGAAGTAGAGGCAGCAGATTGCTGCCTATGAAGTAGAGGCGGCAGAGTGCGGCCTATGAAGTAGAGGCGGCAGAGTGCGGCCTATGAAGTAGAGGCAGTGGAGTACACTCCATGAAGTAGAGGCAGTGGAGTACACTCCATGAAGTAGAGGCGGTGGAGTGCAGACTGGAGTGCAGCCTATGAATGAGAGGCGGCAGAGTGCGGCCTATGAAGTAGAGACGGCGGAGTGTGGCCTATGAAGTAGAGGCAGCGGAGCCCAGCCTATGAAGTAAAGGCAGCGGAGAGGTGGCGGAGTGCAGCGTATGAAGTAGAAGTGGCGGAGTGCGACCTATGAAGTGGAGGCGGTGGAGTGCGGCCTATGAAGTAGAGGCAGCAGGGTGCGTCCTATGAAGTAGAGGAGGTGGAGTGCGGCCTATGAAGGAGAGGCGGCAGAGTGCGGCCTATGAAGTAGAGGCGGTGGAGAGCAGCCCATGAAGTGGAGGTGGCAGAGTGCAGCCTATGAAGTGGAGGCAGCTGAGTGCTGCGGAGTGCGGCCTATGAAGTAAAGACGGCGGAATGCAGCATATGAAGTAGAGGTGGTGGAGTGCGGCCTATGAAGTAGAGGTGGCAGATTGCAGCCTATGAAGTAGAGGCGGCGGTCTGCAGTCTATGAAGTAGAAGAGGCGTAGTGCAGTCTATGAAGAAGAGGCGTCAGAGTGCAGCCTGGAGCGCAGCCTATGAAGTAGAGGCAGCGCAGTGCAGTGTACAAAGTAGAGGCGGCGGAGTGCGGCCTATGAAGTAGAGGTGGCAGAGTGCAGCCAATTAAGTGGACGCAGCGAAGTGCAGTCTAGGAAGTGGAGGCGGCGGAGTGCAGCCTATGAAGTGGAGGCGGTGGAGTGCGGCCTATGAAGTAGAGGTGGCAGATTGTGACCTATGAAGTAGAGGTGGCAGATTGGGGCCTATGAAGTAGAGGCGGCAGAGTGCAGCCTATGAAGTAGAGGCAGCGAAGTGCAGTCTATGAAGTAGAGGCGGCAGAGTGCAGCCTGGAGTGCAGCCTATGAAGTAGAGGTGGCAGAGCGCAGCCTATGAAGTAGAGGCGGTGGAGTGCAGCCTGTGAAGTGGAGGCGGCGGAGTGCAGCCTATGAAGTGGAAGCATTGGAATGCAGCCTATGAAGTAGGGGCGGTGGAATGCGGCCTATGAATTAGAGGCGGCAGATTGCGGCCTATGAAATAGAGGCAGCAGAGTGCAGCCTATAAAGTAGAGGCGGCAGATTGCAGCCTATTGAAATAGAGGCGACGGAGTGCAGCCTATGAAGTAGAGGCGGCAGAGTGTGGCCTATGAAGTACAGGCGGCAGAGTGCGGCCTATGAAGTAGAGGTGGCAGAGTGCGGGCTATTATGTAGAGGTGGTGGAGTGCAGCCTATGAAGTAGAGGCGGCGGAGAGGTGGCAGAGTGCAGAGTAGGAAGTAGAGGTAGCGGAGAGGTGGCGGAGTGCAATGTAGGAAGTAGAGGTGGCAGAGTTCCCCGTGGGCCGCCGTAGAAAGAAGAGAGCACCTGGGGATGTTGGGCCTCCCGGACTGGGCGTGCGTAACCACCCGGTCCATGGCCGCCCGTGCCATCCCCCGACCAGAAGAACCCGAATGGCCAGCACCTCCTCCCCCGATCGCTCCAGTAGAGGACACCGACTATACCGACCCCCCAGAGCAAACCCCCGAAGGGGTCGCCCAGCCCCAGGACCTTCCCGACCTGGCTCAGTGGCGTCAAGAAGGGGGGCCCACCCAGGAACAGTTCCGTCAAGAGCAGAAGACCTGTCCCTCCCTCGAGGGACTCCGCCAGCAAGCCATCGCCCAGAGCGCAGGGGACACCACCGGAGCCCATTGGATCTATTGGGATAACGACCTGTTATACAGTGAACAGAGAATCGCGGAGTTAGGGGCCAGTCGAGTGCTGGTGGTGCCCCTCCGTTTCAGAGACTTCCTGTTAAATTTGGCCCACGATGTCCCTCTGGCTGGACACCTGGGCCAGGACAAAACCTACAGTTGCCTGGTGACCCACTTTTTCTGGCCGAGGATGAGAAACGACGTCCCCAACCACTGCCGGTCCTGCCCCACGTGCCAGGCCAGCGGGAAGAGCGGCCGCAAACTCAAAGCACCTCTGCAACCCTTCCCAGTTGTCACCACCCCGTTCGAGAGGGTGGGAATAGACATTGTGGGGCCCCTGGACCCCCGCACAGCACAAGGACATCGGTTCATCCTGGTACTGGTGGACCATGCCGCCCGCTACCCCGAGGCTGTGCCCCTGCGAACTGTAACAGCCCCGGTGGTCGGCCGGGCCTTAATGGGAATCTTCTCCCGGGTGGGCTTCCCCCGAGAAGTCGTCAGCGACCGAGGCACAAACTTTATTTCGAAATATATGAAGTCCCTCTGGCAACAGTGCGGGGTCACCTACCGATTCACGACCCCCTATCACCCTCAAGGAAACGGACTAGTTGAGCGATTCAACCGCACGCTCAAGGGAATGATTGGGGGATTGGAAGAGCCCCTCCGTCGCCAGTGGGATGTACTACTTCCGTGCCTCCTCTTCGCCTATCGAGAAGTTCCCCAGAAGTCCCTCGGTTTTAGCCCTTTCGAACTCTTGTACGGGCACCCTGTGCGAGGGCCCCTCAGCCTAGTCAAAGAAGGTTGGGAGATGGCCCCCCTAAAGACCCCTCCAGACGTCTTCAAGTACCTCCTGACACTACGCAATCAGACCCGGCGATTCAGGGAAATGGCAAAAGCGAATCTTGAGGCCAGTCAGGAGGACATGAAAAAATGGTACGATCAAAATGCCTCCTCCGTCGAATTCGAACCTAGTCAACAAGTGTGGGTGATGTCCCCCACCGAACCATGTGCCTTGCAGGACAAGTGGACGGGGCCCTTCAAAGTGGTCGAACGCAAGAGCCCCGTCACCTATCTCATCGATATGGAATCTCCCCGGAACCCCCTCCGGGTCCTCCACACCAACAGACTTAAACCCCACTTTGTGCGCTCGGAACTCAGCCTCCTGATGGCTACAGACAGTGGGGCGGAAGAAGACTCCGAGCCTCTCCCTGAACTCCTGAAGACTCAGGAGAAAGATGGTTCCGTGGACGGGGTCCGGCTCTCCGATGCCCTCACCCCCGAGCAGCGCCAAGGCTGCCGGGACCTCCTGCTGCAGTTTGCTACCTTGTTTTCCCTCACCCCAGGGGTCACCCCCTGGTGCTTGCACGACGTGGACACTGGGGACAGTCCCCCTATCAGACACCGGGCATACCGCGTACCAGATCGGGTGCGGGCCTGCATCCAAGAGGAAGTATCCAAGATGCTCACGCTCGGGGTCATCGAGCCCTCGGACAGCCCCTGGGCCAGCCCGGTCGTGCTGGTCCCCAAAGCTGCTGCCCCCGGTACCACTCCCGAACTCCGATTCTGCGTCGACTATCGGGGCTTGAATGCTGTCACCAGGACCGACGCTCATCCCATCCCCCGAGCGGATGAATTGATCGACCGCATGGGGGCTGCCCGCTACCTCAGCATCTTCGACCTGACAGCGGGCTACTGGCAGATCGGTCTCACACCTCGGGCCCAAGAACGGTCCGCCTTTTCTACCCCCGATGGCCACTACCACTTCAAAGTCATGCCCTTCGGCATGAAGAATGCCCCAGCTACTTTTCAGCGACTAGTAAACCAGGTCTTGGCGGGGCTCGAGGAGTTCAGCGCCGCCTACCTGGACGATATCGCTGTGTACAGCCGCCACTGGTCCGACCACCTCCACCACCTCCGAGAGGTCCTGCAGGCCCTCCAGTGGGCCGGCCTCACAATCAAGGCCGGCAAGTGCCAAATTGGTCAGGGATCCGTGACCTACCTCGGACACCAGGTGGGAAGCGGTCTGGTGGCCCCTCTGCAACTCAAAATCGCTGCCATCCAGTCCTGGCAGCCCCCAGTCACGCAGACCGAGGTCCGAGCCTTCTTGGGGCTCACCGGCTACTACCGGCGGTTCGTGAGGGACTATGGCAGCATTGTGGGGCCCCTCACGGGTCTCACATCCAAAAACCACCCGAAGAAGATTAATTGGACCCCAGACTGTCAAGCGGTCTTCGAGAAACTGAAAGCCGCCCTGTGCACTGCCCCTGTGCTCCAGGCCCCCGATTACAGTCGGGAATTCATTGTGCAAACGGATGCCTCCGACCATGGCATCGGGGCGGTCCTCTCCCAGCTGAACCCCGAAGGACTTGACCAGCCGGTGGCCTTCATCAGCAGACGCCTCCTGGCCCGAGAACAGCGCTGGAGCACAATCGAGAGGGAGGCCTTCGCAGTGGTGTGGGCCCTCAAAAAGCTCCAGCCCTATCTCTTCGGTACCCACTTCCGGGTGCAAACAGATCATCGACCCCTGCAGTGGCTAATGCAGATGCGGGGGTAAAACCCCAAACTATTGCGCTGGTCCATCTCCCTGCAGGGGATGGACTTCACTGTGGAACATCGACCGGGCCAAGACCACGCCAACGCAGATGGCCTGTCACGCTTTTTCCGCCTCGACGAGGAAAGTCCCCAAGAGGATGGGTGACTCTCCCCGCCTTCAGCTGGGGGGGACGCATGTTGGACAGGCCACATGAAGGGCTTGCTCCCTCCCCGCATGACAGGTCCCAAGCCCCGGCCCCCCAGGTGTTACCCACAGAAACAACCCGCACCCCGTCTCCAGACGGAGCTCCTGCCCCCGGACATCTATGTATCATGGGGCCGAACCACTACCGGCTCCCCAGGCCGGACCAGCCGCCATCTTGGACACGGCACCACGAGGCCGCGTGGCCTCAACTCGACCCTAACCCTGGGCCTGGCCAGGCCCCGACATCCCGGCACCACCATCCACCCAGGAGGTGAGCGGACCACTTGGCAGGTCGATGGGAGAAAGAAGTGTCGATGGCTCTCCCCCGCCCGGTGCCGATCGCCCTCCAGCTCCCCCGGGCGCTGGCTCCACCCCCCTGCTGGGTGTCTGGACTCCCTCATCCCGGACCTCCCGACCTCCAAGTGCGAGGGTCCGGACATCAAAGGGCGCCAGACCTATAACTAGGGCAGCTCCAGAGCAGGAAGGCAGTTGTATCCTGGAGTCGAGAGACACCGAGAAGAACTCAGCCTTGACGGACTACCGGCGCTGCCGTAGCCCTGCCTTGTGAACTATCGTCCTGCCTGCTGGCGCTGCCGCGGCCTTCTGCATCCTCCATCCTCGTCGGGACCTGCTGGCGCTGCCGCGGCCCGTTGTAACTACTACCTTCATCGGGACCTGCTGGCGCTGCCACGGACCGTGTAACGACCACCTTCATCGGGACCTGCTGGCGCTGCCGCGGACCGTGTAACGACCACCTTCACCGGGACCTGCTGGCGCTGCCGCGGCCCGTCCAAGCTAGAACACCGAGCTCGAGGATTGTGAGCTATCCATCATCACATCTACCAGATTGGTAACCAGACTGTCCCGCTACCCCCTTTCCCAACCCAAGAGACTAGAATCGAGGGGACCCCTGAGTCCAGACCTCCTTGTACCATTCCATCGTACCTTAAGAAATCGCTTATAAAGAATGGTAAATCCTATCCTTGTGTGGTGTACATCTGTGGGGGGGAAGTTACTCATCTGTTCGACCGCTGGAGATGGCTCTCCCCGGAGACCTCTCCCCTTGTCCTCGGCCGACCCTCCCGGTCCGTCTAACACAGTGGAATGTAGCCTATGAAGTAGAGGCGGCAGAGTGCGGCCTATGAAGTAGAGGCAGCAGAGTGCGGCCTATGAAGTAGAGGCAGCGGAGTGCGGCCTATGAAGTGGAGGTGGCGGAGTGCAGCCTATGAAGTGGAGGCGGCAGATTGCAGCCTATGAAATAGAGGCGCTGGAGTGCAGTGCAGCCTATGAAATAGAGGCGGCAGAGTGCGGCCTTTGAAGGAGAGGCAGCGGAGCCCAGCCTATGAAGTAAAGGCAGCGGAGAGGTGGCGGAGTGCAGCGTATGAAGTAGAGGTGGCGGAGTGTGACCTATGAAGTGGAGGCGGTGGAGTGCGGCCTATGAAGTAGAGGCGGCGGAGTACGTCCTATGAAGTAGAGGCGGTGGAGTGCGGCCTATGAAGTAGAGGCAGCAGAGTGCAGCCTATGAAGTAGAGGCAGTGGAGTGCAGCCTAGGAAGTGGAGGTGGCAGAGTGCAGCCTATGAAGTGGAGGCAGCAGAGTGCTGCGGAGTGCTGCAGAGTGCGGCCTATGAAGTAGAGACGGCGGAGTGCGGCCTATGAAGTAGAGGCGGCGGAGTGCGGTCTATGAAGTAGAAGAGGCGGAGTGCAGCCTATGAAGTAGAGGCAGCGGAGTGCTGCTTATGAAGTAGAGGCGGCGGAGTGCAGCCTATGAAGTGGAGTAGGTGGAGTGCAGCCTATGAAGTGGAGTCGGCGGAGTGCAGCCTATGAAGTAGAGTCGGCGGAGTGTAGCTAATGAAGTAGAAGCGGCGGAGTGCAGCTTATGAAGTAGAGGCGGTGGAGTGCAGCCTATGAAGTAGAGGCGTTGGAATGCAGCCTATGAAGTAGGGGCAGTGGAATGCAGCCTATGAAGTAGAGGCGGCGAAGTGCGGCCTATGAAGTAGAGGCGGCGGAGTGCAGCCTATGAATTAGAGGCGGCAGAGTGTGGCCTATGAAGTAGAGGCAGCAGAGTGCAGCCTTTGAAGTACAGGCGGCAGAGTGCGGCCTATGAAGTAGAGGTGGCAGAGTGCGGGCTATGAAGTATAGGCGGTGGAGTGCAGCCTATGAAGTAGAGGCAGCGGAGAGGTGGCAGAGTGCAGTGTACGAAGTAGAGATGGCAGAGTGCGGCCTATTAAGTAGTGGCGATGGAGTGCGGCCTATGAAGTAGAGGCCGCAGAATGCAGCCTATGAAGTAGAGGTGGTGGAGTGCGGCCTATGAACTAGAGGCGGCAGATTGCGGCCTATGAAGTAGAGGCGGCAGAGTGCGGCCTATGAAATAGAGGCGGCAGAGTGCGGTCTATGAAGTAGAGGCAGTGGAGTACACTCTATGAAGTAGAGGCGGCGGAGTGCAGCCTGGAGTGCAGCCTATGAAGTAGAGGCAGCAGAGTGCGGCCTATGAAGTAGAGACAGCGGAGTGCGGCCTATGAAGTAGAGGCAGCGGAGCCCAGCCTATGAAGTAAAGGCAGCGGAGAGGTGGCGGAGTACAGCGTACGAAGTAGAGGTGGCGGAGTGCGACCTATGAAGTGGAGGTGGTGGAGTGCGGCCAATGAAGTAGAGGCGGCGGAGTGCATCCTATGAAGTAGAGGCGGTGGAGTGCAGCCTATGAAGTAGAGGCGGCAGAGTGCGGCCTATGAAGTAGAGGCAGTGGAGTGCAGCCTATGAAGTGGAGGTGGCAGAGTGCACCTATGAAGTGGAGTCGGCAGAGTGCAGCCTATGAAGTATAGGCGGCGGAGTGTAGCTAATGAAGTAGAAGCGGCAGAGTGCAGCTTATGAAGTAGAGGTGGTGGAGTGCGGCCTATGAAATAGAGGCAGCAGAGTGCAGCCTATGAAGTAGAGGCGGCGGAGAGGTGGCGGAGAGGTGGCGGAGTGCAGAGTGCAGAGTAGGAAGTAGAGGCGGCAGAGTGTGGCCTATGAAGTAGAGACGGCAGAGTCCGGCCTATGAAGTAGAGGCGGCGGAGTGTAGCTAATGAAGAAGAAGCGGCGGAGTGCAGCTTATGAAGTTGAAGCGGTGGAGTGCGGCCTATGAAGTAGAGGCATTGGAATGCAGCCTATGAAGTAGGAGCGGTGGAATTCAGCCTATAAAGTAGAGGTGGCGGAGTGCGGCCTATGAAGTAGAGACGGCGGAGTGGGGCCTATGAAGTAGAGGCGGCGGTGTGCGGCATATGAAGTAGAGGCAGCAGAGTGCAGCCTATGAAGTACAGGCGGCGGAGTGCGGCCTATGAAGTAGAGGTGACAGAGTGCGGGCTATGAAGTAGAGGCGGTGGAATGCAGCCTCTGAAGAAGAGGCAGCGGAGAGGTGGCGGAGTGCAGTGTAGGAAGTAGAGGTGGCAGAGTGCGGCCTATTAAGTAGAGGCGGCGGAGTGCGGCCTATGAAGAAGAGGCGGCAGAATGCAGCCAATGAAGTAGAGATAGCAGAGTGCGGCCTAAGAAGTAGAGGCGGCAGAGTGCGGCCTATGAAGTAGAGGCGGCGGAGAGGTGGCAGAGTGCAGTGTAGGAAGTAGAGGCAGCAGAGTGCAGCCAATGAAGTAGAGATAGCAGAGTGCGGCCTAAGAAGTAGAGGCGGCGGAGTGCGGCCTATGAAGTAGAGGCAGCGGAGAGGTGGCGGAGTGCAGTGTAGGAAGTAGAGGCGGAAGAGTACGGCCACTGAAGTAGAGACGGCAGAGTGCGGCCTATGAAGTAGAAGCGGCGGAGTGCGGCCTATGAAGTAGAGGCGGCAAAATGCAGCCTATGAAGTAGAGGCGGCAGAGTGCGTCCTATGAAGTAGAGGCGGTGGAGTGCAGCCTGTGAAGTGGAGGCGGCGGAGTGCAGCCTATGAAGTGGAGGCGGCAGAGTGCAGCCTATAAAGTGGAGGTGGCAGAGTGCTGCTTATGAAGTAGAGGCGGCGGAGTGCAGCCTATGAAGTGGAGTCGGTGGAGTGCACCTATGAAGTGGAGTCGGCAGAGTGCAGCCTATGAAGTAGAGGCGGTGGAGTGTAGCTAATGAAGTAGAAGCGGCAGAGTGCAGCTTATGAAGTAGAGGTGGTGGAGTGCAGCCTATGAAATAGAGGCGGCAGAGTGCAGCCTATGAAGTAGAGATGGCGGAGTGCGGCCTTTGAAGTAGAGGCGGCAGAGTGTAGCTAATGAAGAAGAAGAGGCGGAGTGCAGCTTATGAAGTTGAAGTGGTAGAGTGCGGCCTATGAAGTAGAGGCATTGTAATGCAGCCTATGAAGTAGGGGCGGTGGAATGCAGCCTATAAAGTAGAGGCGGCGGAGTGCGGCCTATGAAGTAGAGGCAGCAGATTGCGTCCTATGAAATAGAGGTGGCGGAGTGCAGCCTATGAAGTAGAGGCGGCGGAGAGGAGGCGTAGTGCAAAGTAGGAAGTAGAGGCGGCAGAGTGCAGCCTATGAAGTAGAGACGGCGGAGTGGGGCCTATGAAGTAGAGGCGGCGGTGTGCGGCCTATGAAGTAGAGGTGGCAGAGTGCGGCCTATGAAGTACAGGCGGCAGAGTGCGGCCTATGAAGTAGAGATGACAGAGTGCGGGCTATGAAGTAGAGGCGGTGAAATGCAGCCTATGAAGTAGAGGCATTACTTAAAGGAAAACACCGTTTAAGGTGAGCGTCCTTTTGAGCACCGAAGTTGTTTTCTGTAACCGATGATTGCAGTGCTTAATTTCCCAAATCGGTTGAAATGGAGGGCATTTCTTGTAGTTTACTAACCCTTACTCTACCCCTTATCGTAATTTTCGCACTCCTCGTAACCTTACATTGTAAAGGCGTAGTCTCAGTGTTGGTTATTGACGGCATCACGCGCTTCACTTTGACTTACAGAGACTACATCGGATGAGGCGCTCTGTATTTCTACGCGTGAACGTTTGTTTGCCAGGCCATCCTAGACCACTGGCTAGGTGAGTGATGGCCTTTTATTATTCGGGACCACACATTAAAATAATCACACATTACAGTATTGATACGTACTTTACTTGCTCTTGCAGGTTGCCAAAGTTTATTTTAATGTCCTGATGAAGACCCTACATGACGATTTAAAGTCGCTTACTCTGGGTTGAAACGTCGACGATAATTGCTAGGACCAGTCCAAGACCTGTTTTCCATATATGTTTTGATTCATTCGTGAAACAGTGTCATTGTGATTTTCCTCGATACTGGCCCTCCTCATGTATATTGTGTACATAAAAAGTTTTTTCTGTATTTGATCACTGTATATACTATGCACAATTCGGTCACTTATGTCACCTTGTCACAAATTCACTGACTCACTCTACAGTTTATTACTTTGGTAACCTTGCGTTACAAGTGTTATGTGTTTTTTTCATATAAATGATGCAATTTATATATAAAGAATGACATCACACCCTTCAAATCAAGCCTTACCGTGATTTGTACTTTGAGATTGTGTGGTCAACTTTTGATTGATTCCCTACTTTTTCTTGATTCATTTTTACAACAAAGTAATTGTTTTGCTCATACCCGACAGAACCATTGTTTTCTTATAATATGAAGTAGAGGCAGCGGAGAGGTGGCGGAGTGCAGTGTAGGAAGTAGAGGTGGCAGAGTGCGGCCTATTAAGTAGAGGCGGCGGAGTGCGGACTATGAAGAAGAAGCAGCAGAATGCAGCCAATGAAGTAGAGATAGCAGAGTGCGGCCTAAGAAGTAGAGGCGGCAGAGTGCGGCCTATGAAGTAGAGGCGGCAGAGAGGTGGCAGAGTACAGTGTAGGAAGTAGAGGCAGCAGAGTGCAGCCAATGAAATAGAGATAGCAGAGTGCGGCCTAAGAAGTAGAGGCGGCGGAGTGCGGCCTATGAAGTAAAGGCGGCGGAGAGGTGGCGGAGTGCAGTGTAGGATGTAGAGGCAGAAGAGTGCGGCCAATGAAGTAGAGACGGCAGAGTGCGGCCTATGAAGTAGAGGTGGCGGAGTGCGGCCTATGAAGTAGAGGCGGCAGAATGCAGCCTATGAAGTAGAGGCGGCAGAGTGCGTCCTATGAAGTAGAGGCGGTGGAGTACAGTCTATGAAGTAGAGGCGGCGGAGTGCAGCCTGGAGTGCAGCCTATGAAGTACAGGCAGCAGAATGCGGCATATGAAGTCGAGGCGGCGGAATGTGGCATATGAAGTAGAGGTGGTGGAGTGCAGCCTATGAAGTAGAGGTGGCAGATTGCAGCCTATGAAGTAGAGGCGGCGTAATGCAGTCTATGAAGTAGTAGAGACGGAGTGCAGCCTATGAAGTAGAGGCGGCGGAGTGCTGCTTATGAAGTAGAGGCGGCAGAGTGCAGCCTATGAAGTGGAGTAGACGGAGTGCAGCCTATGAAGTGGAGTCGGCGGAGTGCAGCCTATGAAGTAGAGGCGGCAGAGTGTAGCTAATGAAGTAGAAGCGGCGGAGTGCAGCTTATGAAGTCGAGGCGGTGGAGTGCGGCCTATGAAGTAGAGGCGTTGGAATGCAGCCTATGAAGTAGGGGCAGTGGAATGCAGCCTATGAAGTAGAGGCGGTGGAGTGCGGCCTATGAAGTAGAGGCGGTGGAGTGCGGCCTATGAAGTGGAGGTGGCAGAGTGCAGCCTATGAAGTGGAGGCGGCAGAGTGCGGCCTATGAAGTAGAGGCGGCAGATTGCAGCCTATGAAATAGAGGCGACAGAGTGCAGCCTATGAAATAGAGGCGGCAGAGTGCGGCCTATGAAGGAGAGGCAGCGGAGTCCAGCCTATGAAGTAAAGGCAGCGGACAGGTGGCGGAGTGCAGCGTACGAAGTAGAGGTGGCAGAGTGCGACCTATGAAGTGGAGGCGGTGCAGTGCGGTTTAAGAAGTAGAGGCGGTGGAGTGCCTCCTATGAAGTAGTAAAATTGGCACCTCATCCACAACTTAGAGCCTTCTCTTGAAAATTCTCCACTTTTTGCATTTAAAAGAGAAAGAAATGTGGCCAATCATATAGTCAGGGCATCACAAAAACTTCCTTCTAAAACAACATTACGAGAAATGATGGGACTAGCACCTATACAAGGACATCACAAATGTGGCACATGTTCGTGCTGCGATCAAACAGATGAAGGGTCACTGTTTTCCCATAATGGGATTTTTTGGAAACATGAAACGTTTTCAAATTGCAAAACCAAGTACATAATTTACGGAATCAAATGCCCATGTCCATCCTTATACATCGGGAAAACAAATCAAGAAATCAGACACAGGATAACGCAACACAATTCGCGGATACGCAAAAAGGTAGAATCAGCACCCCTTGTCAATCATTGGTTACGAATGTCACATGGAGAACAGGATCTCCAAGATCCAGGATCTGGACAGTCATCTCGAAAATTGAACGTGACCCTAGAGGTGGCGACATTGAACTCAGGCTTGCCCAACGGGAAGCAATGCTAATTGTAAAGTTTGATACGGCAGTATCAGGTTTGAATGAGCTTTCTGAAATTTTCAAACTCTAGATACTTATCTCTAGGTTTCCCCTGCATGCCTCTCCCATTGGTCGAATGCTTGCTTTTATGATACCCGCATTTTTATGAAAGAATTTTCCCCACTGTTCATTGAACTATTGGTGTTGAACTTGATGAGCTACGCTCCACTTCCGACTCCTGGATTTTCCATGTCACACATTTTTTATCCATAATATTTGGACACTCGACCTTTTGGAGCGAACTATCACACTAAGGACTACACTTCCCAGACTTCTCTGGGACCGTAACTGACGTTTTATAACGCGGACCAGGAAGTATGCTCACCGGAGCTCCCTGTTTCCGTCGGACCTTGCAGACGCCGGATTCGAGACACGAATTAGGTAACTAAGATGTGTTGTCCGCACCGCATGAAGTTATTTTGCCAATTGCTAACTGCCCACCCCCCACCATGTGGACTAACAGCGGTACGTGTGTTTTTAATTCCAGTTTCGTCACTCTTGGACTCACGAAATACAACGCTGACATTTGCCCGTTGATCTGGCTCATTCCAACTGTTGAATTATTCTCTTCCACCCCAGGTACGTCCCGGCCGTAATACATGCTTGCTAAAGGGTACGGAAATAATGGGTGTCCCTCCCGCTCTTGGCCCGTGACTTATTTTTGTCATTCACTCGTTGCCATTAGATCCTGTGTCCCATGGGAATCTGCGTCGATTTACGTCTACACTCCAACCTTTGCGACTTGATCATCCTCGGCTGCACTTCATTACAAGGTAGGGTTTGCGCCCTACAACTATGTTTAGTCCATTTTTGTGGTCTTTTTTCTTCCATTTCTGGTAAAACTAGTTCAGCCCCCTAACCGGGCTTGCTCCCCTGTCTCTCTTTTTTCTTGCAGTTCGTTCTCCACTGATTAAATTTGTTTGGAAACCTACCTTCCATTACTTGTCGGGTAAGTCGACACGTAGAGCTCCGGCCATTTGGGGTTTCTCGGTGCTCATGCACTGCATGATTCACTCATTCTAGCTTTTCTGTTTCTTCTCTTATAGCACCTTGGTCCTGATGAGAACCCCATCTTTAACCTAACGGGGTTCGAAACGCGTAGACCTCTCTTTTGCATCTCCAGTCATTTGTACTTCAAGTCTGCTTTTTGTGCTTTAATTTTTCTTAAATTATGTTCAATGTAACAAACTTGTACAGGTGCATTTTTCACCCTCTGTAGCGGATTACTTCTAAAAAAAATTTGTTTGACGGAGACCCTTTCCGTGCTTAAAATTATAACCAAATGGTAGTTGGTTTGTTTGTTTGTATGAGTTGTGGGTGTGTGATTGAGGAATGGTGTATGATTGATTAAGGATGAATACTAATCTCTGCCACTAGGTTAGTCTATATTGCTCTTTTCCATTTACGTGTTGTTCCTTTTATTGCTCGTTTGAATGTACACTTGTCTTCATTACGTATGTGTGTCCAGAGTACACTCTTCCTATCAAATTATTATTGGAAAAAAAATTGATATCTTTCAAATAAAAATACTATTCAGTAGTATGTCCGTAGTCGTTTTTTCTTTCTTCTACGGCTAAATCTCTACACTTTTTGTCAGCATTGGCACTTTCGTTAGTTCCTCTTCTTCCTATGAAGTAGAGGCGGTGGAGTGCGGCCTATGAAGTATAGGCGGCAGAGTGCGGCCTATGAAGTAGAGGCAGTGGAGTGCAGCCTATGAAGTGGAGGTGGCAGAGTGCAGCCTATGAAGTGGAGGCACCGGAGTGCTGCGGAGTGCTGCGGAGTATGGATAATGAAGTAGAGGCGGTGGTGTGCGGCCTATGAAGTAGAGGTGGCGGAATGCAGCGTATGAAGTAGAGGTGGTGGAGTGCGGCCTATGAAGTAGAGGCGGCGGAGTGCAGCCTATGAAGTAGAGGCAGCGGAGTGCAGCCTGTAAAGTGGAGGTGGTGGAGCGCAGCCCATGAAGTAGAGGCGGTGGAGTGCAGCCTGTGAAGTGGAGGTGGAGGAGTGCAGCCTATGAAGTGGAGGCGGCAGAGTGCAGCCTATGAAGTGGAGGTGGCGGAGTGCAGCCTATGAAGTAGAGGCGGCGGAGTGCAGCCTATGAAGTAGAGGCATTAGAATGCAGCCTTCGAAGTAGGGGTGGTGGAATGCAGCCTATGAAGTAGAGGCAGCAGAGTGCGGCCTATAAAGTAGAGGCAGCAGATTGCGGCCTATGAAATAGAGGCGGCGGAGTGTAGTCTATGAAGTAGAGGTGGCAGAGTGCAGCCTATAAAGTAGAGGCGGCGGAGTGCGGCCTATGAAGTAGAGGCGGCGGAGTGTAGCTAATGAAGTAGAAGCGGCGGAGTGCAGCTTATGAAGTAGAGGCGGTGGAGTGCGGCCTATGAAGTAGAGGCATTGGAATGCAGCCTATGAAGTAGGGGCGGTGGAATGCAGCCTATGAAGTAGAGGCGGCGGAGTGCGGCCTATGAAGTAGAGGCGGCAGATTGCGGCCTATGAAATAGAGGTGGCGGAGTGCAGCCTATGAAGTAGAGGCGGAAGATTGCAGCCTATGAAATAGAGGTGAAGGAGTGCAGCCTATGAAGTAGAGGTGGCAGAGTGTGGCCTATGAAGTAGAGGCGGCGGAGTGCGGCCTATGAAGTAGAGGCGGCAGAGTGCGGCCTATGAAGTACAGGTGGCGGAGTGCGGCCTATGAAGTAGAGGTGGCAGAGTGCGGGCTATGAAGTAGAGTCGGCAGAGTGCGGCCTATGAAGTACAGGCGGCGGAGTGCAGCCTATGAAGTAGAGGTGACAGAGTGCGGGCTATGAAGTAGAGGCGGTGGAGTGCAGCCTATGAAGAAAAAGCAGCGGAGAGGTGGCGGAGTGCAGTGTAGGAGGTAGAGGTGGCAGAGTGCGGCCTATTAAGTAGAGACAGCGGAGTGTGGCCTATGAAGTAGAGGCGGCAGAATGCAGCCTATGAAGTAGAGGTGGTGGAGTTCGGCATATGAAGTAGAGGCGGCAGATTGCTGCCTATGAAGTAGAGGCGGCAGAGTGCGGCCTATGAAGTAGAGGCAGTGGAGTACACTCCATGAAGTAGAGGCGGTGGAGTGCAGCCTGGAGTGCAGCCTATGAAGTAGAGGCGGCAGAGTGTGGCCTATGAAATAGAGACGGCGGAGTGTGGCCTATGAAGTAGAGGCAGCGGAGCCCAGCCTATGAAGTAAAGGCAGCGGAGAGGTGGCGGAGTGCAGCGTACGAAGTAGAAGTGGCGGAGTGCGACCTATGAAGTGGAGGCGGTGGAGTGCGGCCTATGAAGTAGAGGCAGCAGGGTGCGTCCTATGAAGTAGAGGCGGTGGAGTGCAGCCTATGAAGGAGAGGCGGCAGAGTGCGGCCTATGAAGTAGAGGCGGTGGAGAGCAGCCTATGAAGTGGAGGTGGCAGAGTGCAGCCTATGAAGTGGAGGCAGCTGAGTGCTGCAGAGTGCGGCCTATGAAGTAAAGATGGCGGAATGCAGTGTATGAAGTAGAGGTGGTGGAGTGCGGCCTATGAAGTAGAGGTGGCAGATTGCAGCCTATGAAGTAGAGGCGGCGGTCTGCAGTCTATGAAGTAGAAGAGGCGCAGTGCAGTCTATGAAGAAGAGGCGGCGGAGTGCAGCCTGGAGCGCAGCCTATGAAGTAGAGGCAGCGGAGTGCAGTGTACAAAGTAGAGGAGGCGGAGTATGGCCTATGAAGTAGAGGTGGCAGAGTGCAGCCAATTAAGTGGAGGCGGCGAAGTGCAGTCTAGGAAGTGGAGGCGGCGGAGTGCAGCCTATGAAGTAGAGGCAGTGGAGTGCAGCCTATGAAGTGGAGGTGGCAGAGTGCAGCCTATGAAGTGGAGGCAGCGGAGTGCTGCGGAGTGTGGCCTATGAAGTAGAGGCGGTGGAGTGCAGCCTATGGAGTAGAGGCGGTGGAATGCAGCGTATGAAGTAGAGGTGGTGGAGTGCGGCCTATGAAGTAGAGGCGGCGGAGTGCAGCCTATGAAGTAGAGGCAGCAGAGTGCAGTCTATGAAGTAGAGGCGGCAGAGTGCAGCCTGGAATGCAGCCTACAAAGTAGAGGTGGCGGAGCGCAGCCTATGAAGTAGAGGCGGTGGAGTGCAGCCTGTGAAGTGGAGGCGGTAGAGTGCAGCCTATGAAGTGGAGGTGGCGGAGTGCAGCCTATGAAGTGGAGGCGGTGGAGTGCTGCTTATGAAGTAGAGGCGGCGGAGTGCAGCCTATGAAGTGGAGTCGGTGGAGTGCACCTATGAAGTGGAGTCTGCAGAGTGCAGCCTATGAAGTAGAGGCGGCGGAGTGTAGCTAATGAAGTAGAAGCGGCAGATTGCAGCTTATGAAGTAGAGGTGGTGGAGTGTGGCCTATGAAGTAGAGGCATTGGAATGCAGCCTATGAAGTAGGGGCGGTGGAATGCAGCCTATGAAGTAGAGGCGGCAGAGTGCGGCCTATGAAGTAGAGGTGGCAGATTGCGGCCTATGAAATAGAGGCGGCAGAGTGTAGCCTATGAAGTAGAGGTGGCAGAGTGCGGCCTATGAAGTAGAGGCGGCGGAGTGCGGCCTATGAAGTAGAGGCGGCAGAATGCAGCCTATGAAGTAGAGGTGGTGGAGTTCGGCCTATGAAGTAGATGCGGCAGATTGCTGCCTATGAAGTAGAGGCGGCAGAGTGCGGCCTATGAAGTAGAGGCAGTGGAGTACACTCCATGAAGTAGAGGCGGTGGAGTGCAGCCTGGAGTGCAGCCTATGAAGTAGAGGCGGCAGAGTGTGGCCTATGAAATAGAGACGGCGGAGTGTGGCCTAAGAAGTAGAGGCAGCGGAGCCCAGCCTATGAAGTAAAGGCAGCGGAGAGGTGGCGGAGTGCAGTGTACGAAGTAGAAGTGGCGGAGTGCGACCTATGAAGTGGAGGCGGTGGAGTGCGGCCTATGAAGTAGAGGCAGCAGGGTGCGTCCTATGAAGTAGAGGCGGTGGAGTGCAGCCTATGAAGGAGAGGCGGCAGAGTGCGGCCTATGAAGTAGAGGCGGTGGAGAGCAGCCTATGAAGTGGAGGTGGCAGAGTGCAGCCTATGAAGTGGAGGCAGCTGAGTGCTGCGGAGTGCGGCCTATGAAGTAAAGATGGCGGAATGCAGCGTATGAAGTAGAGGTGGTGGAGTGCGGCCTATGAAGTAGAGGTGGCAGATTGCAGCCTATGAAGTAGAGGCGGCGGTCTGCAGTCTATGAAGTAGAAGAGGCGCAGTGCAGTCTATGAAGAAGAGGTGGCGGAGTGCAGCCTGGAGCGCAGCCTATGAAGTAGAGGCAGCGGAGTGCAGTGTACAAAGTAGAGGCGGCGGAGTATGGCCTATGAAGTAGAAGTGGCAGAGTGCAGCCAATTAAGTGGAGGCGGCGAAGTGCAGTCTAGGAAGTGGAGGCGGCAGAGTGCGGCCTATGAAGTAGAGGCGGTGGAGAGCAGCCTATGAAGTAGAGGTGGTGGAGTGCGGCCTATGAAGTAGAGGTGGCAGATTGCAGCCTATGAAGTAGAGGCGGCGGTCTGCAGTCTATGAAGTAGAAGAGGCGCAGTGCAGTCTATGAAGAAGAGGCGGCGGAGTGCAGCCTGGAGCGCAGCCTATGAAGTAGAGGCAGCGGAGTGCAATGTACAAAGTAGAGGCAGCGGAGTATGGCCTATGAAGTAGAGGTGGCAGAGTGCAGCCAATTAAGTGGAGGCGGCGAAGTGCAGTCTAGGAAGTGGAGGCGGCGGAGTGCAGCCTATGAAGTAGAGGCAGTGGAGTGCAGCCTATGAAGTGGAGGTGGCAGAGTGCAGCCTATGAAGTGGAGGCAGCGGAGTGCTGCGGAGTGTGGCCTATGAAGTAGAGGCGGTGGAGTGCAGCCTATGGAGTAGAGGCGGTGGAATGCAGCGTATGAAGTAGAGGTGGTAGAGTGCGGCCTATGAAGTAGAGGCGGCGGAGTGCAGCCTATGAAGTAGAGGCAGCAGAGTGCAGTCTATGAAGTAGAGGCGGCAGAGTGCAGCCTGGAATGCAGCCTACAAAGTAGAGGTGGCGGAGCGCAGCCTATGAAGTAGAGGCGGTGGAGTGCAGCCTGTGAAGTGGAGGCGGCAGAGTGCAGCCTATGAAGTGGAGGCGGCGGAGTGCAGCCTATGAAGTGGAGGCGGTGGAGTGCTGCTTATGAAGTAGAGGCGGCGGAGTGCAGCCTATGAAGTGGAGTCGGTGGAGTGCACCTATGAAGTGGAGTCAGCAGAGTGCAGCCTATGAAGTAGAGGCGGCGGAGTGTAGCTAATGAAGTAGAAGCGGCAGAGTGCAGCTTATGAAGTAGAGGTGGTGGAGTGTGGCCTATGAAGTAGAGGCATTGGAATGCAGCCTATGAAGATGGGGCGGTGGAATGCAGCCTATGAAGTAGAGGCGGCGGAGTGCGGCCTATGAAGTAGAGGTGGCAGATTGCGGCCTATGAAATAGAGGCGGCGGAGTGTAGCCTATGAAGTAGAGGTGGCAGAGTGCGGCTTATGAAGTAGAGGCGGCGGAGTGCGGCCTATGAAGTAGAGGAGGCAGAGTGTAGCTAATGAAGTAGAAGCGGCGGAGTGCAGCTTATGAAGTAGAGGCGGTGGAGTGCGGCCTATGAAGTAGAGGCATTGGAATGCAGCCTATGAAGTAGGGGCGGTGGAATGCAGCCTATGAAGTAGAGGCAGCGGAGTGCGGCCTATGAAGTAGAGGCGGCAGATTGCGGCCTATGAAATAGAGGCGGTGGAGTGCAGCCTATGAAGTAGAGGCGGCAGATTGCAGCCTATGAAATAGAGGCTACGGAGTGCAGCCTATGAAGTAGAGGCGGCAGAGTGTGGCCTATGAAGCAGAGGGGGCAGAGTGCGGCCTATGAAGTACAGGCGGCAGAGTGCGGCCTATGAAGTAGAGGTGGCGGAGAGGTGGCAGAGTGCAGAGTAGGAAGTAGAGGCGGCAGAGTGCGGCCTATGAAGTAGAGGCGGCGGAGTGTGGCCTATGAAGTAGAGGCAGCAGAGTGCAGCCTATGAAGTACAGGCGGCGGAGTGCAGCCTATGAAGTAGAGGTGGCAGAGTGCGGGCTATGAAGTAGAGGCAGTGGAGTGCAGCCTATAAAGTAGAAGCAGCAGAGAGGTGGTGGAGTGCAGTGTAGGAAGTAGAGGTGGCAGAGTGCGGCCTATTAAGTAGAGACGGCGGAGTGTGGCCTATGAAGTAGAGGCGGCAGAATGCAGCCTATGAAGTAGAGGTGGTGGAGTGTGGCCTATGAAGTAGAGGCGGCAGATTGCTGCCTATGAAGTAGAGGTGGCAGAGTGCGGCCTATGAAGTAGAGGCGGCAGAGTGTGGCCTATGAAGTAGAGGCAGTGGAGTACACTCCATGAAGTAGAGGCGGTGGAGTGCAGCCTGGAGTGCAGCCTATGAAGTAGAGGCGGCAGAGTGCGGCCTATGAAGTAGAGACGGCGGAGTGTGGCCTATGAAGTAGAGGCAGCGGAGCCCAGCCTATGAAGTAAAGGCAGCGGAGAGGTGGCGGAGTGCAGCGTATGAAGTAGAAGTGGCGGAGTGCGACCTATGAAGTGGAGGCGGTGGAGTGGGGCCTATGAAGTAGAGGCAGCAGGGTGCGTCCTATGAAGTAGAGGCGGTGGAGTGCGGCCTATGAAGGAGAGGCGGCAGAGTGCGGCCTATGAGGTAGAGGCGGAAGAGAGCAGCCTATGACGTGGAGATGGCAGAGTGCAGCCTATGAATTGGAGGCAGCTGAGTGCTGCGGAGTGCGGTCTATGAGGTAAAGAGGGCAGAATGCAGCGTATGAAGTAGAGGTGGTGGAGTGCAGCCTATGAAGTAGAGGTGGCAGATTGCAGCCTATGAAGTAGAGGCGGCGGTCTGCAGTCTATGAAGTAGAAGAGGTGCAGTGCAGTCTATGAAGAAGAGGCGGCGGAGTGCAGCCTGGAGCGCAGCCTATGAAGTAGAGGCAGCAGAGGGCAGTGTACAAAGTAGAGGCGGCGGAGTGCGGCCTATGAAGTAGAGGTGGCAGAGTGCAGCCAATTAAGTGGAGGCGGCGAAGTGCAGTCTAGGAAGTGGAGGCGGCGGAGTGCAGCCTATGAAGTGGAGGTGGTGGAGTGCGGCCTATGAAGTAGAGGTGGCAGATTGTGACCTATGAAGTAGAGGTGGCAGATTGGGGCCTATGAAGTAGAGGCAGCGGAGTGCAGTCTATGAAGTAGAGGCGGCAGAGTGCAGCCTGGAGTGCAGCCTATGAAGTAGAGGTGGCAGAGCGCAGCCTATGAAGTAGAGGCGGTGGAGTGCAGCCTGTGAAGTGGAGGCGGCGGAGTGCAGTCTATGAAGTGGAGGCGGTGGAGTGCAGCCTATGAAGTGGAGGCGGCGGAGGGATGCTTATGAAGTAGAGGCGGCAGAGTGCAGCCTATGAAGTGGAGTCGGCGGAGTGCACCTATGAAGTGGAGTCGGCGGAGTGCAGCCTATGAAGTAGAGGAGGCGGAGTGTAGCTAATGAAGAAGACGCGGCGGAGTGCAGCTTATGAAGTTGAAGCGTGGAGTGCCGCCTATGAATTAGAGGCATTGGAATGCAGTCTATGAAGTAGAGGTGGTGGAATGCAGCCTATGAAGTAGAGGCAGTATAGCGCAGCCTATGAAGTAAAGGTGGCGGAGTGCGGCCTATGAAGTAGAGGCGGCGGAGTGCGGCCTATGAAGTAGAGATGGCGGAGTACGGCCTATGAAGTGTAGGTGGCGGAGTGCGGCCTATGAAGTGGAGGCGGCAGATTGCAGCCTATGAAATAGAGGGGGCAGAGTGCAGCCTATGAAGTAGAGGCGGCAGAGTGCGGCTTATGAAGTAGAGGCGGCGGAGTGCGGCCTATGAAGTAGAGGCGGTGGAGTGTAACTAATGAAGTAGAAGCGGCAGAGCGTAGCTTATGAAGTAGAGGCGGTGGAGTGCGGCCTATGAAGTAGAGGCATTGGAATGCAGCCTATGAAGTAGGGGCGGTGGAATGCAGCCTATGAAGTAGAGGCGGCGGAGTGCAGCTTATGAAGTAGAGGCGGCAGATTGCGGCCTATGAAATAGAGGCGGCAGAGTGCAGCCTATGAAGTAGAGGCGGCAGATTGCAGCCTTTTGAAATAGAGGCGACGGAGTGCAGCCTATGAAGTAGAGGCGGCAGAGTGAGGCCTATGAAGTACAGGCGGCAGAGTGCGGCCTATGAAGTAGAGGTGGCAGAGTGCGGGCTATGAAGTAGAGGCGGTGGAGTGCAGCCTATGAAGTGGAGGCGGTGGAGTGTGGCCTCTGAAGTAGAGGCCGCAGAGTGCGGCCTATGAAGTAGAGGTGACAGAGTGCGGGCTATGAAGTAGAGGCGGTGGAATGCAGCCTATGAAGTAGAGGCAGCGGAGAGGTGGCGGAGTGCAGTGTACGAAGTAGAGGTGGCAGAGTGCGGCCTATTAAGTAGAGGCGGTGGAGTGCGGCCTATGAAGTAGAGGCGGCAGAACGCAGCCTATGAAGTAGAGGTGGTGGAGTGCGGCCTATGAAGTAGAGGCAGCAGATTGTGGCCTATGAAGTAGAGGCGGCAGATTGCTGCCTATGAAGTAGAGGCGGCAGAGTGCGGCCTATGAAGTAGAGGCGGCAGAGTGCGGCCTATGAAGTAGAGGCAGTGGAGTACACTCCATGAAGTAGAGGCAGTGGAGTACACTCCATGAAGTAGAGGCGGTGGAGAGCAGCCTATGAAGTGGAGGTGGCAGAGTGCAGCCTATGAAGATGAGGCAGCTGAGTGCTGCAGAGTGCGGCCTATGAAGTAGAGGTGGCAGAGTGCGGCCTCTGAAGTAGAGGCGGTGGAGTACAGTCTATGAAGTAGAGGCGGCGGAGTGCAGCCTGGAGTACAGCCTATGAAGTAGAGGCGGCAGAGTGCGGCTTATGAAGTAGAGGCGGCGGAGTGCGGCCTATGAAGTAGAGGCGGCAGAGTGTAACTAATGAAGTAGAAGCGGCAGAGTGTAGCTTATGAAGTAGAGGCGGTGAAGTGCGGCCTATGAAGTAGAGGCATTGGAATGCAGCCTATGAAGTAGGGGCGGTGGAATGCAGCCTATGAAGTAGAGGCGGCGGAGTGCAGCTTATGAAGTAGAGGCGGCAGATTGCGGCCTATGAAATAGAGGCGGCAGAGTGCAGCCTATGAAGTAGAGGCGGCAGATTGCAGCCTTTTGAAATAGAGGCGACGGAGTGCAGCCTATGGAGTAGAGGCGGCAGAGTGCGGCATATGAAGTACAGGCGGCAGAGTGCGGCCTATGAAGTAGAGGTGGCAGAGTGCGGCCTATTAAGTAGAGACGGCGGAGTGCGGCCTATGAAGTAGAGGCGGCAGAACGCAGCCTATGAAGTAGAGGTGGTGGAGTGCGGCCTATGAAGTAGAGGCAGCAGATTGTGGCCTATGAAGTAGAGGCGGCAGATTGCTGCCTATGAAGTAGAGGCGGCAGAGTGCGGCCTATGAAGTAGAGGCGGCAGAGTGCGGCCTATGAAGTAGAGGCAGTGGAGTACACTCCATGAAGTAGAGGCAATGGAGTACACTCCATGAAGTAGAGGCGGTGGAGTGCAGCCTGGAGTGCAGCCTATGAAGTAGAGGCAGCAGAGTGCGGCCTATGAAGTAGAGACGGCGGAGTGTGGCCTATGAAGTAGAGGCAGCGGAGCCCAGCCTATGAAGTAAAGGCAGCGGAGAGGTGGCGGAGTGCAGCGTACGAAGTAGAAGTGGCGGAGTGCGACTTATGAAGTGGAGGCGGTGGAGTGCGGTCTATGAAGTAGAGGCAGCAGGGTGCGTCCTATGAAGTAGAGGCGGTGGAGTACACTCCATGAAGTAGAGGCGGTGGAGTGCAGCCTGGAGTGCAGCCTATGAAGTAGAGGCAGCAGAGTGCGGCCTATGAAGTAGAGACGGCGGAGTGTGGCCTATGAAGTAGAGGCAGCGGAGCCCAGCCTATGAAGTAAAGGCAGCGGAGAGGTGGCGGAGTGCAGCGTACGAAGTAGAAGTGGCGGAGTGCGACTTATGAAGTGGAGGCGGTGGAGTGCGGTCTATGAAGTAGAGGCAGCAGGGTGCGTCCTATGAAGTAGAGGCGGTGGAGTGCGGCCTATGAAGGAGAGGCGGCAGAGTGCGGCCTATGAAGTAGAGGCGGTGGAGAGCAGCCTATGAAGTGGAGGTGGCAGAGTGCAGCCTATGAAGTGGAGGCAGCTGAGTGCTGCGGAGTGCGGCCTATGAAGTAAAGACGGCGGAATGCAGCATATGAAGTCGAGGTGGTGGAGTGCGGCCTATGAAGTAGAGGTGGCAGATTGCAGCCTATGAAGTAGAGGTGGCGGTCTGCAGTCTATGAAGTAGAAGAGGCGTAGTGCAGTCTATGAAGAAGAGGCGTCGGAGTGCAGCCTGGAGCGCAGCCTATGAAGTAGAGGCAGTGCAGTGCAGTGTACAAAGTAGAGGCGGCGGAGTGCGGCCTATGAAGTAGAGGTGGCAGAGTGCAGCCAATTAAGTGGACGCAGCGAAGTGCAGTCTAGGAAGTGGAGGCGGCGGAGTGCAGCCTATAAAGTGGAGGCGGTGGAGTGCGGCCTATGAAGTAGAGGTGGCAGATTGTGACCTATGAAGTAGAGGTGGCAGATTGGGGCCTATGAAGTAGAGGCGGCAGAGTGCAGCCTATGAAGTAGAGGCAGCGAAGTGCAGTCTATGAAGTAGAGGCGGCAGAGTGCAGCCTGGAGTGCAGCCTATGAAGTAGAGGTGGCAGAGCGCAGCCTATGAAGTGGAGGCGGCGGAGTGATGCTTATGAAGTAGAGGCGGCAGAGTGCAGCCTATGAAGTGGAGTCGGCGGAGTGCACCTATGAAGTGGAGCCGGCGGAGTGAAGCCTATGAAGTAGAGGAGGCGGAGTGTAGCTAATGAAGAAGAAGCGGCGGAGTGCAGCTTATGAAGTTGAAGCGGTGGAGTGCCGCCTATGAAGTTGAGGCATTGGAATGCAGTCTATGAAGTAGAGGCGGTGGAATGCAGCCTATGAAGTACAGGCAGCAGAGCGCAGCCTAGGAAGTAAAGGTGGCGGAGTGTGGCCTATGAAGTAGAGGCGGCGGAGTGCGGCCTATGAAGTAGAGGCGGAGGAGTGCAGCCTATGAAGTAGAGGTGGTGGAGTGCAGCCTATGAAGTAGAGGCGGCAGAGTGCGGCCTATGAAGTAGAGGCGGCGGAGTGTAACTAATGAAGTAGAAGCGGCAGAGTGTAGCTTATGAAGTAGAGGCGGTGGAGTGCGGCCTATGAAGTAGAAGCATTGGAATGCAGCCTATGAAGTAGGGGCGGTGGAATGGAGCCTATGAATTAGAGGCGGCAGATTGCGGCCTATGAAATAGAGGCGGCAGAGTGCAGCCTATGACGTAGAGGCGGCAGATTGCAGCCTATTGAAATAGAGGCGACGGAGTGCAGCCTATGAAGTAGAGGCGGCAGAGTGTGGCCTATGAAGTACAGGCGGCAGAGTGCGGCCTATGAAGTAGAGGTGGCAGAGTGCGGGCTATGATGTAGAGGTGGTGGAGTGCAGCCTATGAAGTAGAGGCAGCAGAGAGGTGGCAGAGTGCAGAGTAGGAAGTAGAGGCGACAGAGTGCGGCCTATGAAGTAAAGACGGCAGAGTGGGGCCTATGAAGTAGAGGCGGCGGAGTGCGGCCTATGAAGTAGAGGCGGCAGAGAGGTGGCGGAGTGCAGTGTAGGAAGTAGAGGTGGCAGATTGCAGCCTATGAAGTAGAGGCGGCGGTCTGCAGTCTATGAAGTAGAAGAGGCGTAGTGCAGTCTATGAAGAAGAGGCGTCGGAGTGCAGCCTGGAGCGCAGCCTATGAAGTAGAGGCAGCGCAGTGCAGTGTACAAAGTAGAGGCGGCGGAGTGCGGCCTATGAAGTAGAGGTGGCAGAGTGCAGCCAATTAAGTGGACGCAGTGAAGTGCAGTCTAGGAAGTGGAGGCGGCGGAGTGCAGCCTATGAAGTGGAGGTGGCAGAGTGCGGGCTATGAAGTAGAGGCGGTGGAGTGCAGCCTATGAAGTGGAGGCGGTGGAGTGTGGCCTCTGAAGTAGAGGCCGCAGAGTGCGGCCTATGAAGTAGAGGTGACAGAGTGCGGGCTATGAAGTAGAGGCGGTGGAATGCAGCCTATGAAGTAGAGGCAGTGGAGAGGTGGCGGAGTGCAGTGTAGGAAGTAGAGGTGGCAGAGTGCGGCCTATTAAGTAGAGGCGGTGGAGTGCGGCCTATGAAGTAGAGGCGGCAGAGTGCAGCCTATGAAGTAGAGGCAGCGGAGTGCAGTCTATGAAGTAGAGGCGGCAGAGTGCAGCCTGGAGTGCAGCCTATGAAGTAGAGGTGGCAGAGCGCAGCCTATGAAGTAGAGGCGGTGGAGTGCAGCCTGTGAAGTGGAGGCGGCGGAGTGCAGCCTATGAAGTGGAGGCGGTGTAGTGCAGCCTATGAAGTGGAGGCAGCGGAGTGATGCTTATGAAGTAGAGGCGGCAGAGTGCAGCCTATGAAGTGGAGTCGGCGGAGTGCCCCTATGAAGTGGAGTCGGCGGAGTGCAGCCTATGAAGTAGAGGAGGCGGAGTGTAGCTAATGAAGAAGAAGCGGCGGAGTGCAGCTTATGAAGTTGAAGCGGTGGAGTGCCGCCTATGAAGTTGAGGCATTGGAATGCAGTCTATGAAGTAGAGGCGGTGGAATGCAGCCTATGAAGTACAGGCAGCAGAGCGCAGCCTAGGAAGTAAAGGTGGCGGAATGCAGCGTATGAAGTAGAGGTGGTGGAGTGCGGCCTATGAAGTAGAGGTGGCAGATTGCAGCCTATGAAGTAGAGGTGGCGGTCTGCAGTCTATGAAGTAGAAGAGGCGTAGTGCAGTCTATGAAGAAGAGGCGTCGGAGTGCAGCCTGGAGCGCAGCCTATGAAGTAGAGGCAGCGCAGTGCAGTGTACAAAGTAGAGGCGGCGGAGTGCGGCCTATGAAGTAGAGGTGGCAGAGTGCAGCCAATTAAGTGGACGCAGCGAAGTGCAGTCTAGGAAGTGGAGGTGGCGGAGTGCAGCCTATGAAGTGGAGGCGGTGGAGTGCGGCCTATGAAGTAGAGGTGGCAGATTGTGACCTATGAAGTAGAGGTGGCAGATTGGGGCCTATGAAGTAGAGGCGGCAGAGTGCAGCCTATGAAGTAGAGGCAGCAAAGTGCAGTCTATGAAGTAGAGGCGGCAGAGTGCAGCCTGGAGTGCAGCCTATGAAGTAGAGGTGGCAGAGCGCAGCCTATGAAGTAGAGGCGGTGGAGTGCAGCCTGTGAAGTGGAGGCGGCGGAGTGCAGCCTATGAAGTGGAGGCGGCGTAGTGCAGCCTATGAAGTGGAGGCGGCGGAGTGATGCTTATGAAGTAGAGGCGGCAGAGTGCAGCCTATGAAGTGGAGTCGGCGGAGTGCACCTATGAAGTGGAGTCGGCGGAGTGCAGCCTATGAAGTAGAGGAGGCGGAGTGTAGCTAATGAAGAAGAAGCGGCGGAGTGCAGCTTATGAAGTTGAAGCGGTGGAGTGCCGCCTATGAAGTTGAGGTGGTGGAATGCAGCCTATGAAGTACAGGCAGCAGAGCGCAGCCTAGGAAGTAAAGGTGGCGGAGTGCGGCCTATGAAGTAGAGGCGGCGGAGTGCGGCCTATGAAGTAGAGGCGGAGGAGTGCAGCCTATGAAGTAGAGGTGGTGGAGTGCAGCCTATGAAGTAGAGGCGGCAGAGTGCGGCCTATGAAGTAGAGGCAGCGGAGTGCGGCCTATGAAGTAGAGGCGGCGGAGTGTAACTAATCAAGTAGAAGCGGCAGAGTGTAGCTTATGAAGTAGAGGCGGTGGAGTGCGGCCTATGAAGTAGAAGCATTGGAATGCAGCCTATGAAGTAGGGGCGGTAGAATGGAGCCTATGAATTAGAGGCGGCAGATTGCGGCCTATGAAATAGAGGCGGCAGAGTGCAGCCTATGAAGTAGAGGCGGCAGATTGCAGCCTATTGAAATAGAGGCGACGGAGTGCAGCCTATGAAGTAGAGGCGGCAGAGTGTGGCCTATGAAGTACAGGCAGCAGAGTGCGGCCTATGAAGTAGAGGTGGCAGAGTGCGGGCTATGATGTAGAGGTGGTGGAGTGCAGCCTATGAAGTAGAGGCAGCGGAGAGGTGGCAGAGTGCAGAGTAGGAAGTAGAGGCGACAGAGTGCGGCCTATGAAGTAGAGACGGCAGAGTGGGGCCTATGAAGTAGAGGCGGCGGAGTGCGGCCTATGAAGTAGAGGCGGCAGAGAGGTGGCGGAGTGCAGTGTAGGAAGTAGAGGCGGAAGAGTGCGGCCAATGAAGTAGAGACGGCAGAGTGCGGCCTCGGAAGTAAAGGTGGCAGAACGCAGCCTATGAAGTAGAGGTGGTGGAGTGCGGCCTATGAAGTAGAGGTGGCAGATTGCAGCCTATGAAGTAGAGGCGGCGGTCTGCAGTCTATGAAGTAGAAGAGGCGTAGTGCAGTCTATGAAGAAGAGGCGTCGGAGTGCAGCCTGGAGCGCAGCCTATGAAGTAGAGGCAGCGCAGTGCAGTGTACAAAGTAGAGGCGGCGGAGTGCGGCCTATGAAGTAGAGGTGGCAGAGTGCAGCCAATTAAGTGGACGCAGCGAAGTGCAGTCTAGGAAGTGGAGGCGGCGGAGTGCAGCCTATGAAGTGGAGGCGGTGGAGTGCGGCCTATGAAGTAGAGGTGGCAGATTGTGACCTATGAAGTAGAGGTGGCAGATTGGGGCCTATGAAGTAGAGGCGGCAGAGTGCAGCCTATGAAGTAGAGGCAGCGGAGAGCAGTCTATGAAGTAGAGGCGGCAGAGTGCAGCCTGGAGTGCAGCCTGTGAAGTAGAGGTGGCAGAGCGCAGCCTATGAAGTAGAGGCGGTGGAGTGCAGCCTGTGAAGTGGAGGCGGCGGAGTGCAGCCTATGAAGTGGAGGCGGCGTAGTGCAGCCTATGAAGTGGAGGCGGCGGAGTGATGCTTATGAAGTAGAGGCGGCAGAGTGCAGCCTATGAAGTGGAGTCGGCGGAGTGCCCCTATGAAGTGGAGTCGGCGGAGTGCAGCCTATGAAGTAGAGGAGGCAGAGTGTAGCTAATGAAGAAGAAGCGGCGGAGTGCAGCTTATGAAGTTGAAGCGGTGGAGTGCCGCCTATGAAGTTGAGGCATTGGAATGCAGTCTATGAAGTAGAGGCGGTGGAATGCAGCCTATGAAGTACAGGCAGCAGAGCGCAGCCTAGGAAGTAAAGGTGGCGGAATGCAGCGTATGAAGTAGAGGTGGTGGAGTGCGGCCTATGAAGTAGAGGTGGCAGATTGCAGCCTATGAAGTAGAGGTGGCGGTCTGCAGTCTATGAAGTAGAAGAGGCGTAGTGCAGTCTATGAAGAAGAGGCGTCGGAGTGCAGCCTGGAGCGCAGCCTATGAAGTAGAGGCAGCGCAGTGCAGTGTACAAAGTAGAGGCGGCGGAGTGCGGCCTATGAAGTAGAGGTGGCAGAGTGCAGCCAATTAAGTGGACGCAGCGAAGTGCAGTCTAGGAAGTGGAGGCGGCGGAGTGCAGCCTATGAAGTGGAGGCAGTGGAGTGCGGCCTATGAAGTAGAGGTGGCAGATTGTGACCTATGAAGTAGAGGTGGCAGATTGGGGCCTATGAAGTAGAGGCGGCAGAGTGCAGCCTATGAAGTAGAGGCAGCGAAGTGCAGTCTATGAAGTAGAGGCGGCAGAGTGCAGCCTGGAGTGCAGCCTATGAAGTAGAGGTGGCAGAGCGCAGCCTATGAAGTAGAGGCGGTGGAGTGCAGCCTGTGAAGTGGAGGCGGCGGAGTGCAGCCTATGAAGTGGAGGCGGCGTAGTGCAGCCTATGAAGTGGAGGCGGCGGAGTGATGCTTATGAAGTAGAGGCGGCAGAGAGCAGCCTATGAAGTGGAGTCGGCGGAGTGCACCTATGAAGTGGAGTCGGCGGAGTGAAGCCTATGAAGTAGAGGAGGCGGAGTGTAGCTAATGAAGAAGAAGCGGCGGAGTGCAGCTTATGAAGTTGAAGCGGTGGAGTGCCGCCTATGAAGTTGAGGCGGTGGAATGCAGCCTATGAAGTACAGGCAGCAGAGCGCAGCCTAGGAAGTAAAGGTGGCGGAGTGCGGCCTATGAAGTAGAGGCGGCGGAGTGCGGCCTATGAAGTAGAGGCGGAGGAGTGCAGCCTATGAAGTAGAGGTGGTGGAGTGCAGCCTATGAAGTAGAGGCGGCAGAGTGCGGCCTATGAAGTAGAGGCAGCGGAGTGCGGCCTATGAAGTAGAGGCGGTGGAGTGTAACTAATGAAGTAGAAGCGGCAGAGTGTAGCTTATGAAGTAGAGGCGGTGGAGTGCGGCCTATGAAGTAGAAGCATTGGAATGCAGCCTATGAAGTAGGGGCGGTGGAATGGAGCCTATGAATTAGAGGCGGCAGATTGCGGCCTATGAAATAGAGGCGGCAGAGTGCAGCCTATGAAGTAGAGGCGGCAGATTGCAGCCTATTGAAATAGAGGCGACGGAGTGCAGCCTATGAAGTAGAGGCGGCAGAGTGTGGCCTATGAAGTACAGGCAGCAGAGTGCGGCCTATGAAGTAGAGGTGGCAGAGTGCGGGCTATGATGTAGAGGTGGTGGAGTGCAGCCTATGAAGTAGAGGCAGCGGAGAGGTGGCAGAGTGCAGAGTGCAGAGTAGGAAGTAGAGGCGACAGAGTGCGGCCTATGAAGTAGAGACGGCAGAGTGGGGCCTATGAAGTAGAGGCGGCGGAGTGCGGCCTATGAAGTAGAGGCGGCAGAGAGGTGGCGGAGTGCAGTGTAGGAAGTAGAGGCGGAAGAGTGCGGCCAATGAAGTAGAGACGGCAGAGTGCGGCCTCGGAAGTAAAGGTGGCAGAACGCAGCCTATGAAGTAGAGGTGGTGGAGTGCGGCCTATGAAGTAGAGGTGGCAGATTGCAGCCTATGAAGTAGAGGCGGCGGTCTGCAGTCTATGAAGTAGAAGAGGCGTAGTGCAGTCTATGAAGAAGAGGCGTCGGAGTGCAGCCTGGAGCGCAGCCTATGAAGTAGAGGCAGCGCAGTGCAGTGTACAAAGTAGAGGCGGCGGAGTGCGGCCTATGAAGTAGAGGTGGCAGAGTGCAGCCAATTAAGTGGACGCAGCGAAGTGCAGTCTAGGAAGTGGAGGCGGCGGAGTGCAGCCTATGAAGTGGAGGCGGTGGAGTGCGGCCTATGAAGTAGAGGTGGCAGATTGTGACCTATGAAGTAGAGGTGGCAGATTGGGGCCTATGAAGTAGAGGCGGCAGAGTGCAGCCTATGAAGTAGAGGCAGCGGAGAGCAGTCTATGAAGTAGAGGCGGCAGAGTGCAGCCTGGAGTGCAGCCTATGAAGTAGAGGTGGCAGAGCGCAGCCTATGAAGTAGAGGCGGTGGAGTGCAGCCTGTGAAGTGGAGGCGGCGGAGTGCAGCCTATGAAGTGGAGGCGGCGTAGTGCAGCCTATGAAGTGGAGGCGGCAGAGTGATGCTTATGAAGTAGAGGCGGCAGAGTGCAGCCTATGAAGTGGAGTCGGCGGAGTGCCCCTATGAAGTGGAGTCGGCGGAGTGCAGCCTATGAAGTAGAGGAGGCAGAGTGTAGCTAATGAAGAAGAAGCGGCGGAGTGCAGCTTATGAAGTTGAAGCGGTGGAGTGCCGCCTATGAAGTTGAGGCATTGGAATGCAGTCTATGAAGTAGAGGCGGTGGAATGCAGCCTATGAAGTACAGGCAGCAGAGCGCAGCCTAGGAAGTAAAGGTGGCGGAATGCAGCGTATGAAGTAGAGGTGGTGGAGTGCGGCCTATGAAGTAGAGGTGGCAGATTGCAGCCTCTGAAGTAGAGGTGGCGGTCTGCAGTCTATGAACTAGAAGAGGCGTAGTGCAGTCTATGAAGAAGAGGCGTCGGAGTGCAGCCTGGAGCGCAGCCTATGAAGTAGAGGCAGCGCAGTGCAGTGTACAAAGTAGAGGCGGCGGAGTGCGGCCTATGAAGTAGAGGTGGCAGAGTGCAGCCAATTAAGTGGACGCAGCGAAGTGCAGTCTAGGAAGTGGAGGCGGCGGAGTGCAGCCTATGAAGTAGAGGCGGCGGAGAGGTGGCGGAGTGCAGAGTAGGAAGTAGAGGCGACAGAGTGCGGCCTATGAAGTAGAGACGGCAGAGTGAGGCCTATGAAGTAGAGGCGGTGGAGTGCGGCCTATGAAGTAGAGGCGGCAGAGAGGTGGCGGAGTGCAGTGTAGGAAGTAGAGGCGGAAGAGTGCGGCCAATGAAGTAGAGACGGCAGAGTGCGGCCTCGGAAGTAAAGGTGGCAGAACGCAGCCTATGAAGTAGAGGTGGTGGAGTGCGGCCTATGAAGTAGAGGTGGCAGATTGCAGCCTATGAAGTAGAGGCGGCGGTCTGCAGTCTATGAAGTAGAAGAGGCGTAGTGCAGTCTATGAAGAAGAGGCGTCGGAGTGCAGCCTGGAGCGCAGCCTATGAAGTAGAGGCAGCGCAGTGCAGTGTACAAAGTAGAGGCGGCGGAGTGCGGCCTATGAAGTAGAGGTGGCAGAGTGCAGCCAATTAAGTGGACGCAGCGAAGTGCAGTCTAGGAAGTGGAGGCGGCGGAGTGCAGCCTATGAAGTGGAGGCGGTGGAGTGCGGCCTATGAAGTAGAGGTGGCAGATTGTGACCTATGAAGTAGAGGTGGCAGATTGGGGCCTATGAAGTAGAGGCGGCAGAGTGCAGCCTATGAAGTAGAGGCAGCGGAGTGCAGTCTATGAAGTAGAGGCAGCAGAGTGCAGCCTGGAGTGCAGCCTATGAAGTAGAGGTGGCAGAGCGCAGCCTATGAAGTAGAGGCGGTGGAGTGCAGCCTGTGAAGTGGAGGCGGCGGAGTGCAGCCTATGAAGTGGAGGCGGCGTAGTGCAGCCTATGAAGTGGAGGCGGCGGAGTGATGCTTATGAAGTAGAGGCGGCAGAGTGCAGCCTATGAAGTGGAGTCGGCGGAGTGCACCTATGAAGTGGAGTCGGCGGAGTGCAGCCTATGAAGTAGAGGAGGCGGAGTGTAGCTAATGAAGAAGAAGCGGCGGAGTGCAGCTTATGAAGTTGAAGCGGTGGAGTGCCGCCTATGAAGTTGAGGCATTGGAATGCAGTCTATGAAGTAGAGGCGGTGGAATGCAGCCTATGAAGTACAGGCAGCAGAGCGCAGCCTAGGAAGTAAAGGTGGCGGAGTGCGGCCTATGAAATAGAGGCGGCAGAGTGCGGCCTATGAAGTAGAGGCGGCGGAGTGCGGCCTATGAAGTAGAGGCGGCGGAGTGTAACTAATGAAGTAGAAGCGGCAAAGTGTAGCTTATGAAGTAGAGACGGTGGAGTGCGGCCTATGAAGTAGAAGCATTGGAATGCAGCCTATGAAGTAGGGGCGGTGGAATGCAGCCTATGAAGTAGAGGCGGCGGAGTGCGGCCTATGAAGTAGAGGCGGCAGATTGCGGCCTATGAAATAGAGGCGGCAGAGTGCAGCCTATGAAGTAGAGGCGGCAGATTGCAGCCTATTGAAATAGAGGCGACGGAGTGCAGCCTATGAAGTAGAGGCGGCAGAGTGTGGCCTATGAAGTACAGGCGGCAGAGTGCGGCCTATGAAGTAGAGGTGGCAGAGTGCAGCTATGATGTAGAGGTGGTGGAGTGCAGCCTATGAAGTAGAGGCGGCGGAGAGGTGGCGGAGTGCAGAGTAGGAAGTAGAGGCGACAGAGTGCGGCCTATGAAGTAGAGACGGCAGAGTGAGGCCTATGAAGTAGAGGCGGTGGAGTGCGGCCTATGAAGTAGAGGCGGCAGAGAGGTGGCGGAGTGCAGTGTAGGAAGTAGAGGCGGAAGAGTGCGGCCAATGAAGTAGAGACGGCAGAGTGCGGCCTCTGAAGTAAAGGTGGCAGAACGCAGCCTATGAAGTAGAGGTGGTGGAGTGCAGCCTATGAAGTAGAGGCAGCAGATTGCGGCCTATGAAGTAGAGGTGGCAGAGTGTGGGCTATGAAGTAGGGGCGATGGAGTGCAGCCTATGAAGTAGAGGTGGCGGAGAGGTGGCAGAGTGCAGTGTAGGAAGTAGAGGCGGCAGAGTGCGGCCTCTGAAGTAGAGGCGGCGGAGTGCGGCCTATGAAGTAGAGGTGGCAGAATGCAGCCTATGAAGTAGAGGCGGCAGAGTGCGGCCAATGAAGTAGAGACAGCAGAGTGCGGCCTCTGAAGTAGAGGTGGCGGAGTGTGGCCTATGAAGTAGAGGTGGCGGAATGCAGCCTATGAAGTAGAGGCGGCAGAGTGCATCCTATGAAGTAGAGGTGGTGGAGTACAGTCTATGAAGTAGAGGCGGCGGAGTGCAGCCTGGAGTGCAGCCTATGAAGTACAGGCAGCAGAATGCGGCATATGAAGTAGAGGCGGCAGAATGCGGCGTAAGAAGTAGAGGTGGTGGAGTGCGGCCTATGAAGTAGAGGCGGCAGATTGCAGCCTATGAAGTAGAGGCGACGGAATGCAGTCTATGAAGTAATAGAGACGGAGTGCAGCCTATGAAGTAGAGGCAGTGGAGTGCAGTCTATGAAGTAGAAGAGGCGGAGTGCAGCATATGAAGCAGAGGCGGCGGAGTGCTGCTTATGAAGTAGAGGCGGCAGAGTGCAGCCTATGAAGTGGAGTAGGCGGAGTGCAGCCTATGAAGTGGAGTCGGCGGAGTGCAGCCTATGAAGTAGAGGCGGCAGAGTGTAGCTAATGAAGTAGAAGCGGCGGAGTGCAGCTTATAAAGTAGAGGCGGTGGAGTGCGGCCTATGAAGTAGAGGCATTGGAATGCAGCCTATGAAGTAGGGGCAGTGGAATGCAGCCTATGAAGTAGAGGCGGCAGAGTGCGGCCTATGAAGTAGAGGCAGCGGAGTGCGGCCTATGAAGTGGAGGTGGCGGAGTGCAGCCTATGAAGTGGAGGCGGCAGATTGCAGCCTATGAAATAGAGGCGATGGAGTGCAGTGCAGCCTATGAAAGAGAGGCGGCAGAGTGCGGCCTTTGAAGGAGAGGCAGCGGAGCCCAGCCTATGAAGTAAAGGCAGCGGAGAGGTGGCGGAGTGCAGCGTATGAAGTAGAGGTGGCGGAGTGTGACCTATGAAGTTGAGGCGGTGGAGTGCGGCCTATGAAGTAGAGGCGGCAGAGTACGTCCTATGAAGTAGAGGCGGTGGAGTGCGGCCTATGAAGTAGAGGCAGCAGAGTGCAGCCTATGAAGTAGAGGCAGTGGAGTGCAGCCTAGGAAGTGGAGGTGGCAGAGTGCAGCCTATGAAGTGGAGGCAGCGGAGTGCTGCGGAGTGCGGCCTATGAAGTAGAGATGGCGGAGTGCGGCCTATGAAGTAGAGGCGGCGGAGTGCGGTCTATGAAGTAGAAGGGGCGGAGTGCAGCCTATGAAGTAGAGGCAGCGGAGTGCTGCTTATGAAGTAGAGGCGGCGGAGTGCAGCCCATGAAGTGGAGTAGGTGGAGTGCAGCCTATGAAGTGGAGTCGGCGGAGTGCAGCCTATGAAGTAGAGGCGGCGGAGTGTAGCTAATGAAGTAGAAGCGGCGGAGTGCAGCTTATGAAGTAGAGGCGGTGGAGTGCGGCCTATGAAGTAGAGGCGTTGGAATGCAGCCTATGAAGTAGGGGCAGCGGAATGCAGCCTATGAAGTAGAGGCGGCGGAGTGCGGCCTATGAAGCAGAGGCGGCGGAGTGCAGCCTATGAATTAGAGGCGGCAGAGTGTGGCCTATGAAGTAGAGGCAGCAGAGTGCAGCCTTTGAAGTACAGGAGGCAGAGTGCGGCCTATGAAGTAGAGGTGGCAGAGTGCGGGCTATGAAGTATAGGCGGTGGAGTGCAGCCTATGAAGTAGAGGCAGCGGAGAGGTGGCAGAGTGCAGTGTAGGAAGTAGAGGTGGCAGAGTGCGGCCTATTAAGTAGTGGCGAAGGAGTGCAGCCTATGAAGTAGAGGCCGCAGAATGCAGCCTATGAAGTAGAGGTGGTGGAGTGCGGCCTATGAAGTAGAGGGGGCAGATTGCGGCCTATGAAGTAGAGGCGGCAGAGTGCGGCCTATGAAATAGAGGCGGCAGAGTGCGGTCTATGAAGTAGAGGCAGTGGAGTACACTCTATGAAGTAGAGGCGGCGGAGTGCAGCCTGGAGTGCAGCCTATGAAGTAGAGGCAGCAGAGTGCGGCCTATGAAGTAGAGACGGCTGAGTGCAGCCTATGAAGTAGAGGCAGCGGAGCCCAGCCTATGAAGTAAAGGCAGCGGAGAGGTGGCGGAGTGCAGCATACGAAGTAGAGGTTGCAGAGTGCGACCTATGAAGTGGAGGTGGTGGAGTGCGGCCTATGAAGTAGAGGCCGCGGAGTGCGTCCTATGAAGTAGAGGCGGTGGAGTGCAGCCTATGAAGTAGAGGCAGCAGAGTGCGGCCTATGAAGTAGAGGCAGTGGAGTGCAGCCTATGAAGTGGAGGTGGCAGAGTGCACCTATGAAGTGGAGTCGGCAGAGTGCAGCCTATGAAGTAGAGGCGGCGGAGTGTAGCTAATGAAGTAGAAGCGGCAGAGTGCAGCTTATGAAGTAGAGGCAGCGGAGTGCGGCCTATGAAGTGGAGGTGGCGGAGTGCAGCCTATGAAGTGGAGGCGGCAGATTGCAGCCTATGAAATAGAGGCGATGGAGTGCAGCCTATGAAATAGAGGCGGCAGAGTGCGGCCTATGAAGGAGAGGCAGCGGAGCCCAGCCTATGAAGTAAAGGCAGCAGAGAGGTGGCAGAGTGCAGCGTATGAAGTAGAGGTGGCAGAGTGCGACCTATGAAGTGGAGGCGGTGGAGTGCGGCCTATGAAGTAGAGGCGGCGGAGTACGTCCTATGAGGTAGAGGCGGTGGAGTGCGGCCTATGAAGTAGAGGCAGCAGAGTGCGGCCTATGAAATAGAGGCAGTGGAGTGCAGCCTAGGAAGTGGAGGTGGCAGAGTGCAGCCTATGAAGTGGAGGCAGCGGAGTGCTGCGGAGTGCTGCGGAGTGTGGCCTATGAAGTAGAGGCGGTGGAGTGCGGCCTATGAAGTAGAGGTGGCGGAATGCAGCGTATGAAGTAGAAGTGGTGGAGTGCGGCCTATGAAGTAGAGATGGCGGAGTGCAGCCTAAGAAGTAGAGGCGGCGGAGTGCGGTCTATGAAGTAGAAGAGGCGGAGTGCAGCCTATGAAGTAGAGGCGGCGGAGTGCTGCTTATGAAGTAGAGGCGGCGGAGTGCAGCCTATTAAGTGGAGTAGGCGGAGTGCAGTCTATGAAGTGGAGTCGGCGGAGTGCCGCCTATGAAGTAGAGGCGGCGGAGTGTAGCTAATGAAGTAGAAGCGGCAGAGTGCAGCTTATGAAGTAGAGGCGGTGGAGTGCGGCCTATGAAGTAGAGGCGAGGGATTGCAGCCTATGAAGTAGGGGCAGTGGAATGCAGCCTATGAAGTAGAGGCGGCGGAGTGCGGCCTATGAAGTAGAGGCGGCGGAGTGCAGCCTATGAAGTAGAGGCAGCAGAGTGTGGCCTATGAAGTAGAGGCAGCAGAGTGCGGCCTTTGAAGTACAGGCGGCAGAGTGCGGCCTATGAAGTAGAGGTGGCAGAGTGCGGGCTATGAAGTATAGGCAGTGGAGTGCAGCCTATGAAGTAGAGGCAGCGGAGAGGTGGCAGAGTGCAGTGTAGGAAGTAGAGGTGGCAGAGTGCAGCCTATTAAGTAGAGGCGAAGGAGTGCGGCCTCTGAAGTAGAGGCGGCAGAACGCAGCCTATGAAGTAGAGGCGGCAGAGTGCGGCCTATGAAATAGAGGCAGCAGAGTGCGGTCTATGAATTAGAGGCAGTGGAGTACACTCTATGAAGTAGAGGCGGCGGAGTTCAGCCTGGAGTGCAGCCTATGAAGTAGAGGCAGCAGAGTGCGGCCTATGAAGTAGAGACAGCGGAGTGCGGCCTATGAAGTAGAGGCAGCGGAGCCCAGCCTATGAAGTAAAGGCAGCGGAGAGGTGGCGGAGTGCAGCGTACGAAGTAGAGGTGGCGGAGTGCGACCTATGAAGTGGAGGTGGTGGAGTGCGGCCAATGAAGTAGAGGCGGCGGAGTGCGTCCTATGAAGTAGAGGCGGCAGAGTGCGGCCTATGAAGTAGAGGCAGTGGAGTGCAGCCTATGAAGTGGAGGTGGCAGAGTGCACCTATGAAGTGGAGTCGGCTGAGTGCAGCCTATGAAGTAGAGGCGGCGGAGTGTAGCTAATGAAGTAGAAGCGGCAGAGTGCAGCTTATGAAGTAGAGGTGGTGGAGTGCGGCCTATGAAATAGAGGCGGCAGAGTGCAGCCTATGAAGTAGAGGCGGCGGAGAGGTGGCGGAGAGGTGGCAGAGTGCAGAGTAGGAAGTAGAGGCGGCAGAGTGTGGCCTATGAAGTAGAGACGGCAGAGTACGGCCTATGAAGTAGAGGCGGCGGAGTGTAGCTAATGAAGAATAAGCGGCGGAGTGCAGCTTATGAAGTTGAAGCGGTGGAGTGCGGCCTATGAAGTAGAGGCATTGGAATGCAGCCTATGAAGTAGGAGTGGTGGAATTGAGCCTATAAAGTAGAGGCGGCGGAGTGCGGCCTATGAAGTAGAGACGGCGGAGTGGGGCCTATGAAGTAGAGGCGGCGGTGTGCGGCCTATGAAGTAGAGGCGGCAGAGTGCAGCCTATGAAGTACATGCGGCGGAGTGCGGCCTATGAAGTAGAGGTGACAGAGTGCGGGCTATGAAGTAGAGGCGGTGGAATGCAGCCTATGAAGTAGAGGCAGCGGAGAGGTGGCGGAGTGCAGTGTAGGAAGTAGAGGTGGCAGAGCGCAGCCTATTAAGTAGAGGCGGCGGAGTGCGGCCTATGAAGAAGAGGCGGCAGAATGCAGCCAATGAAGTAGAGATAGCAGAGTGCGGCCTAAGAAGTAGAGGCGGCAGAGTGCGGCCTATGAAGTAGAGGCGGCGGAGAGGTGGCAGAGTGCAGTGTAGGAAGTAGAGGCAGCAGAGTGCAGCCAATGAAGTAGAGATAGCAGAGTGCGGCCTAAGAAGTAGAGGCGGCGGAGTGCGGCCTATGAAGTAGAGGCGGCGGAGAGGTGGCGGAGTGCAGTGTAGGAAGTAGAGGCGGAAGAGTACGGCCACTGAAGTAGAGACGGCAGAGTGCGGCCTATGAAGTAGAGGCGGCGGAGTGCGGCCTATGAAGTAGAGGCGGCAGAATGCAGCCTATGAAGTAGAGGCGGCAGAGTGCGTCCTATGAAGTAGAGGCGGTGGAGTGCAGCCTGTGAAGTGGAGGTGGCGGAGTGCAGCCTATGAAGTGGAGGCGGCAGAGTGCAGCCTATAAAGTGGAGGTGGCAGAGTGCTGCTTATGAAGTAGAGGCGGCGGAGTGCAGCCTATGAAGTGGAGTCGGTGGAGTGCACCTATGAAGTGGAGTCGGCAGAGTGCAGCCTATGAAGTAGAGGCGGTGGAGTGTAGCTAATGAAGTAGAAGCGGCAGAGTGCAGCTTATGAAGTAGAGGTGGTGGAGTGCGGCCTATGAAATAGAGGCGGCAGAGTGCAGCCTATGAAGTAGAGATTGCGGAGTGCGGCCTATGAAGTAGAGGCGGCGGAGTGTAGCTAATGAAGAAGAAGCGGCGGAGTGCAGCTTATGAAGTTGAAGTGGTAGAGTGCGGCCTATGAAGTAGAGGCATTGTAATGCAGCCTATGAAGTAGGGGCGGTGGAATGCAGCCTATAAAGTAGAGGCGGCAGAGTGCGGCCTATGAAGTAGAGGCGGCAGATTGCATCCTATGAAATAGAGGCGGCGGAGTGCAGCCTATGAAGTAAAGGCGGCGGAGAGGAGGTGTAGTGCAGAGTAGGAAGTAGAGGCGGCAGAGTGCGGCCTATGAAGTCGAGACGGCGGAGTGGGGCCTATGAAGTAGAGGCGGCGGTGTGCGGCCTATGAAGTAGAGGCGGCAGAGTGCAGCCTATGAAGTACATGCGGCGGAGTGCGGCCTATGAAGTAGAGGTGACAGAGTGCGGGCTATGAAGTAGAGGCGGTGGAATGCAGCCTATGAAGTAGAGGCAGCGGAGAGGTGGCAGAGTGCAGTGTAGGAAGTAGAGGTGGCAGAGCGCAGCCTATTAAGTAGAGGTGGCGGAGTGCGGCCTATGAAGAAGAGGCGGCAGAATGCAGCCAATGAAGTAGAGATAGCAGAGTGCGGCCTAAGAAGTAGAGGCGGCAGAGTGCGGCCTATGAAGTAGAGGCGGCGGAGAGGTGGCAGAGTGCAGTGTAGGAAGTAGAGGCAGCAGAGTGCAGCCAATGAAGTAGAGATAGCAGAGTGCGGCCTAAGAAGTAGAGGCGGCGGAGTGCGGCCTATGAAGTAGAGGCGGCGGAGAGGTGGCGGAGTGCAGTGTAGGAAGTAGAGGCGGAAGACTACGGCCACTGAAGTAGAGACGGCAGAGTGCGGCCTATGAAGTAGAGGCGGCGGAGTGCGGCCTATGAAGTAGAGGCGGCAGAATGCAGCCTATGAAGTAGAGGCGGCAGAGTGCGTCCTATGAAGTAGAGGCGGTGGAGTGCAGCCTGTGAAGTGGAGGTGGCGGAGTGCAGCCTATGAAGTGGAGGCGGCAGAGTGCAGCCTATAAAGTGGAGGTGGCAGAGTGCTGCTTATGAAGTAGAGGCGGCGGAGTGCAGCCTATGAAGTGGAGTCGGTGGAGTGCACCTATGAAGTGGAGTCGGCAGAGTGCAGCCTATGAAGTAGAGGCGGTGGAGTGTAGCTAATGAAGTAGAAGCGGCAGAGTGCAGCTTATGAAGTAGAGGTGGTGGAGTGCGGCCTATGAAATAGAGGTGGCAGAGTGCAGCCTATGAAGTAGAGATGGCGGAGTGCGGCCTATGAAGTAGAGGCGGCGGAGTGTAGCTAATGAAGAAGAAGCGGCGGAGTGCAGCTTATGAAGTTGAAGTGGTAGAGTGCGGCCTATGAAGTAGAGGCATTGTAATGCAGCCTATGAAGTAGGGGCGGTAGAATGCAGCCTATAAAGTAGAGGCGGCAGAGTGCGGCCTATGAAGTAGAGGCGGCAGATTGCGTCCTATGAAATAGAGGCGGCGGAGTGCAGCCTATGAAGTAAAGGCGGCGGAGAGGAGGTGTAGTGCAGAGTAGGAAGTAGAGGCGGCAGAGTGTGGCCTATGAAGTAGAGACGGCGGAGTGGGGCCTATGAAGTAGAGGCGGCGGTGTGCGGCCTATGAAGTAGAGGTGGCAGAGTGCGGCCTATGAAGTACAGGTGGCAGAGTGCGGCCTATGAAGTAGAGGTGACAGAGTGCGGGCTATGAAGTAGAGGCGGTGAAGTGCAGCCTATGAAGTGGAGTCGGCGGAGTGCAGCCTATGAAGTAGAGGCGGCGGAGTGTAGCTAATGAAGTAGAAGCGGCGGAGTGCAGCTTATGAAGTAGAGGTGGCAGAGTGCGGCCTATGAAGTACAGGCGGCAGAGTGCGGCCTATGAAGTAGAGGTGACAGAGTGCGGGCTATGAAGTAGAGGCGGTGAAGTGCAGCCTATGAAGTGGAGGTGGCAGAGTGCAGCCTATGAAGTGGAGGCAGCGGAGTGCTGCGGAGTGCTGCGGAGTGTGGCCTATGAAGTAGAGACGGCGGAGTGCGGCCTATGAAGTAGAGGCGGCGGAGTGCGGTCTATGAAGTAGAAGAGGCGGAGCGCAGCCTATGAAGTAGAGGCAGCGGAGTGCTGCTTATGAAGTAGAGGCGGCGGAGTACAGCGTATGAAGTGGAGTAGGTGGAGTGCAGCCTATGAAGTGGAGTCGGCGGAGTGCAGCCTATGAAGTAGAGGCGGCGGAGTGTAGCTAATGAAGTAGAAGCGGTGGAGTGCAGCTTATGAAGTAGAGGCGGTGGAGTGCGGCCTATGAAGTAGAGGCGTTGGAATGCAGCCTATGAAGTAGGGGCAGTGGAATGCAGCCTATGAAGTAGAGGCGGCGGAGTGCGGCCTATGAAGTAGAGGCGACGGAGTGCAGCCTATGAATTAGAGGCGGCAGAGTGTGGCCTATGAAGTAGAGGCAGCAGAGTGCAGCCTTTGAAGTACAGGCGGCAGAGTGCGGCCTATGAAGTAGAGGTGGCAGAGTGCGGGCTATGAAGTATAGGCGGTGGAGTGCAGCCTATGAAGTAGAGGCAGCGGAGAGGTGGCAGAGTGCAGTGTAGGAAGTAGAGGTGGCAGAGTGCGGCCTATTAAGTAGTGGCGAAGGAGTGCGGCCTATGAAGTAGAGGCTGCAGAATGCAGCCTATGAAGTAGAGGTGGTGGAGTGCGGCCTATGAAGTAGAGGCGGCAGATTGCGGCCTATGAAGTAGAGGCGGCAGAGTGCGTCCTCTGAAATAGAGGCGGCAGAGTGCGGTCTATGAAGTAGAGGCAGTGGAGTACACTCTATGAAGTAGAGGCGGCGGAGTGCAGCCTGGAGTGCAGCCTATGAAGTAGAGGCAGCAGAGTGCGGCCTATGAAGTAGAGATGGCGGAGTGCAGCCAATGAAGTAGAGGCAGCGGAGCCCAGCCTATGAAGTAAAGGCAGCGGAGAGGTGGCGGAGTGCAGCATACGAAGTAGAGGTGGCGGAGTGCGACCTATGAAGTGGAGGTGGTGGAGTGCGGCCTATGAAGTAGAGGCCGCGGAGTGCGTCCTATGAAGTAGAGGCGGTGGAGTGCAGCCTATGAAGTAGAGGCAGCAGAGTGCGGCCTATGAAGTAGAGGCAGTGGAGTGCAGCCTATGAAGTGGAGGTGGCAGAGTGCACCTATGAAGTGGAGTCGGCAGAGTGCAGCCTATGAAGTGGAGGCGGCGGAGTGTAGCTAATGAAGTAGAAGCGGCAGAGTGCAGCTTATGAAGTAGAGGCAGCGGAGTGCGGCCTATGAAGTGGAGGTGGCGGAGTGCAGCCTATGAAGTGGAGGCGGCAGATTGCAGCCTATGAAATAGAGGCGATGGAGTGCAGCCTATGAAATAGAGGCGGCAGAGTGCGGCCTATGAAGGAGAGGCAGCGGAGCCCAGCCTATGAAGTAAAGGCAGCAGAGAGGTGGCAGAGTGCAGCGTATGAAGTAGAGGTGGCAGAGTGCGACCTATGAAGTGGAGGCGGTGGAGTGCGGCCTATGAAGTAGAGGCGGCGGAGTACATCCTCTGAGGTAGAGGCGGTGGAGTGCGGCCTATGAAGTAGAGGCAGCAGAGTGCGGCCTATGAAGTAGAGGCAGTGGAGTGCAGCCTAGGAAGTGGAGGTGGCAGAGTGCAGCCTATGAAGTGGAGGCAGCGGAGTGCTGCGGAGTGCTGCGGAGTGCTGCGTAGTGTGGTCTATGAAGTAGAGGCGGTGGAGTGCGGCCTATGAAGTAGAGGTGGCGGAATGCAGCGTATGAAGTAGAGGTGGTGGAGTGCGGCCTATGAAGTAGAGACGGCGGAGTGCAGCCTATGAAGTAGAGGCGGCAGAGTGCGGTCTATGAAGTAGAAGAGGCGTAGTGCAGCCTATGAAGTAGAGGCGGCGGAGTGCTGCTTATGAAGTAGAGGCAGCGGAGTGCAGCCTATGAAGTGGAGTAGGCGGAGTGCAGCCTATGAAGTGGAGTCGGCGGAGTGCCGCCTATGAAGTAGAGGCGGCAGAGTGTAGCTAATGAAGTAGAAGCGGCAGAGTGCAGCTTATGAAGTAGAGGCGGTGGAGTGTGGCCTATGAAGTAGAGGCGAGGGATTGCAGCCTATGAAGTAGGGGCAGTGGAATGCAGCCTATGAAATAGAGGCGGCGGAGTGCGGCCTATGAAGTAGAGGCGGCGGAGTGCAGCCTATGAAGTAGAGGCAGCAGAGTGTGGCCTATGAAGTAGAGGCAGCAGAGTGCGGCCTTTGAAGTACAGGCGGCAGAGTGCGGCCTATGAAGTAGAGGTGGCAGAGTGCGGGCTATGAAGTATAGGCGGTGGAGTGCAGCCTATGAAGTAGAGGCAGCGGAGAGGTGGCAGAGTGCACTGTAGGAAGTAGAGGTGGCAGAGTGCAGCCTATTAAGTAGAGGCGAAGGAGTGCGGCCTCTGAAGTAAAGGCGGCAGAACGCAGCCTATGAAGTAGAGGTGGCGGAGTGCGGCCTATGAAGTAGAGGCGGCAGATTGCGCCTATGAAGTAGAGGCGGCAGAGTGCGGCCTATGAAATAGAGGCAGCAGAGTGCGGTCTATGAATTAGAGGCAGTGGAGTACACTCTATGAAGTAGAGGTGGCGGAGTGCAGCCTGGAGTGCAGCCTATGAAGTAGAGGCAGCGGAGCCCAGCCTATGAAGTAAAGGCAGCGGAGAGATGGCGGAGTGCAGCGTACGAAGTAGAGGTGGCGGAGTGCGACCTATGCAGTGGAGGTGGTGGAGTGCTGCCAATGAAGTAGAGGCGGCGGAGTGCGCTCTATGAAGTAGAGGCGGTGGAGTGCAGCCTATGAAGTAGAGGCGGCAGAGTGCGGCCCATGAAGTAGAGGCAGTGGAGTGCAGCCTATGAAGTGGAGGTGGCAGAGTGCACCTATGAAGTGGAGTCGGCAGAGTGCAGCCTATGAAGTAGAGGCGGCGGAGTGTAGCTAATGAAGTAGAAGCGGCAGAGTGCAGCTTATGAAGTAGAGGTGGTGGAGTGCGGCCTATGAAATAGAGGCGGCAGAGTGCAGCCTATGAAGTAGAGGCGGCGGAGAGGTGGCGGAGAGGTGGCGGAGTGCAGAGTAGGAAGTAGAGGTGGCAGAGTGTGGCCTATGAAGTAGAGACGGCAGAGTCCGGCCTATGAAGTAGAGGCGGCGGAGTGTAGCTAATGAAGAAGAAGCGGCGGAGTGCAGCTTATGAAGTTGAAGCGGTGGAGTGCGGCCTATGAAGTAGAGGCATTGGAATGCAGCCTATAAAGTAGGAGCGGTGGAATTCAGCCTATAAAGTAGAGGCGGCGGAGTGCGGCCTATGAAGTAGAGACGGCGGAGTGGGGCCTATGAAGTAGAGGTGGCGGTGTGCGGCCTATGAAGTAGAGGCGGCAGAGTGCAGCCTATGAAGTACAGGCGGCGGAGTGTGGCCTATGAAGTAGAGGTGACAGAGTGCGGGCTATGAAGTAGAGGCGGTGGAATGCAGCCTATGAAGTAGAGGCAGCGGAGAGGTGGCGGAGTGCAGTGTAGGAAGTAGAGGTGGCAGAGTGCGGCCTATTAAGTAGAGGCGGCGGAGTGCGGCCTATGAAGAAGAGGCGGCAGAATGCAGCCAATGAAGTAGAGATAGCAGAGTGCGGCCTAAGAAGTAGAGGCAGCAGAGTGCGGCCTATGAAGTAGAGGCGGCGGAGAGGTGGCGGAGTGCAGTGTAGGAAGTAGAGGCGGAAGAGTACGGCCACTGAAGTAGAGACGGCAGAGTGCGGCCTATGAAGTAGAGGCGGCGGAGTGCGGCCTATGAAGTAGAGGTGGCAGAATGCAGCCTATGAAGTAGAGGCGGCAGAGTGCGTCCTATGAAGTAGAGGCGGTGGAGTGCAGCCTGTGAAGTGGAGGCGGCGGAGTGCAGCCTATGAAGTGGAGGCGGCAGAGTGCAGCCTATAAAGTGGAGGTGGCAGAGTGCTGCTTATGAAGTAGAGGCGGCGGAGTGCAGCCTATGAAGTGGAGTCGGTGGAGTGCACCTATGAAGTGGAGTCGGCAGAGTGCAGCCTATGAAGTAGAGGCGGTGGAGTGTAGCTAATGAAGTAGAAGCGGCAGAGTGCAGCTTATGAAGTAGAGGTGGTGGAGTGCGGCCTATGAAATAGAGGCGGCAGAGTGCAGCCTATGAAGTAGAGATGGTGGAGTGCGTCCTATGAAGTAGAGGCGGCGGAGTGTAGCTAATGAAGAAGAAGCGGCGGAGTGCAGCTTATGAAGTTGAAGTGGTAGAGTGTGGCCTATGAAGTAGAGGCATTGTAATGCAGCCTATGAAGTAGGGGTGGTGGAATGCAGCCTATAAAGTAGAGGCGGCGGAGTGCGGCCTATGAAGTAGAGGCGGCAGATTGCGTCCTATGAAATAGAGGCGGCGGAGTGCAGCCTATGAAGTAGAGGCGGCGGAGAGGAGGCGTAGTGCAGAGTAGGAAGTAGAGGCGGCAGAGTGCGGCCTATGAAGTAGAGACGGCGGAGTGGGGCCTATGAAGTAGAGGCGGCGGTGTGCGGCCTATGAAGTAGAGGTGGCAGAGTGCGGCCTATGAAGTACAGGCGGCAGAGTGCGGCCTATGAAGTAGAGGTGACAGAGTGCGGGCTATGAAGTAGAGGCGGTGAAATGCAGCCTATGAAGTAGAGGCAGCGGAGAGGTGGCGGAGTGTAGTGTAGGAAGTAGAGGTGGCAGAGTGCGGCCTATTAAGTAGAGGCGGCGGAGTGCGGACTATGAAGAAGAGGCAGCAGAATGCAGCCAATGAAGTAGAGATAGCAGAGTGCGGCCTAAGAAGTAGAGGTGGCAGAGTGCGGCCTATGAAGTAGAGGCGGCGGAGAGGTGGCAGAGTACAGTGTAGGAAGTAGAGGCAGCAGAGTGCAGCCAATGAAGTAGAGATAGCAGAGTGCGGCCTAAGAAGTAGAAGCGGCGGAGTGCGGGCTATGAAGTAGAGGTGGCGGAGAGGTGGCGGAGTGCAGTGTAGGATGTAGAGGCAGAAGAGTGCGGCCAATAAAGTAGAGACGGCAGAGTGCGGCCTATGAAGTAGAGGTGGCGGAGTGCGGCCTATGAAGTAGAGGCGGCAGAATGCAGCCTACGAAGTAGAGGCGGCAGAGTGCGTCCTATGAAGTAGAGGCAGTGGAGTACAGTCTATGAAGTAGAGGCGGCGGAGTGCAGCCTGGAGTGCAGCCTATGAAGTACAGGCAGCAGAATGCAGCATATGAAGTCGAGGCGGCGGAATGTGGCGTATGAAGTAGAGGTGGTGGAGTGCGGCCTATGAAGTAGAGGTGGCAGATTGCAGCCTATGAAGTAGAGGCGGCGGAATGCAGTCTATGAAGTAGTAGAGACGGAGTGCAGCCTATGAAGTAGAGGCGGTGGAGTGCTGCTTATGAAGTAGAGGCGGCAGAGTGCAGCCTATGAAGTGGAGTAGACGGAGTGCAGCCTATGAAGTGGAGTCGGCGGAGTGCAGCCTATGAAGTAGAGGCGGCAGAGTGTAGCTAATGAAGTAGAAGCGGCGGAGTGCAGCTTATGAAGTCGAGGCGGTGGAGTGCGGCCTATGAAGTAGAGGCGTTGGAATGCAGCCTATGAAGTAGGGGCAGTGGAATACAGCCTATGAAGTAGAGGCGGTGGATTGCGGCCTATGAAGTAGAGGCGGTGGAGTGCGGCCTATGAAGTGGAGGTGGCAGAGTGCAGCCTATGAAGTGGAGGCGGCGGAGTGCGGCCTATGAAGTAGAGGCGGCAGATTGCAGCCTATTAAATAGAGGCGACAGAGTGCAGCCTATGAAATAGAGGCGGCAGAGTGCGGCCTATGAAGGAGAGGCAGCGGAGTCCAGCCTATGAAGTAAAGGCAGCGGACAGGTGGCGGAGTGCAGCGTATGAAGTAGAGGTGGCAGAGTGCGACCTATGAAGTGGAGGCGGTGCAGTGCGGCTTAAGAAGTAGAGGCGGCGGAGTGCCTCCTATGAAGTAGTAAAATTGGCACCTCATCCACAACTTAGAGACTTCTCTTGAAAATTCTCCACTTTTTGCATTTAAAAGAGAAAGAAATGTGGCCAATCATATATTCAGGGCATCACAAAAACTTCCTTCTAAAACAACATTACGAGAAATGATGGGACTAGCACCTATACAAGGACATCACAAATGTGGCACATGTTCGTGCTGCGATCAAACAGATGAAGGGTCACTGTTTTCCCATAATGGGATTTTTTGGAAACATGAAACGTTTTCAAATTGCAAAACCAAGTACGTAATTTACGGAATCAAATGCCCATGTCCATCCTTATACATCGGGAAAACAAATCAAGAAATCAGACACAGGATAACGCAACACAAATCGCGGATACGCAAAAAGGTAGAATCAGCACCCCTTGTCAATCATTGGTTACGAATGTCACATGGAGAACAGGATCTCCGCTGGACAGTCATCTCGAAAATTGAACGTGACCCTAGAGGTGGCGACATTGAACTCAGGCTTGCCCAACGGGAAGCAATGCTAATTGTAAAGTTTGATACGGCAGTATCAGGTTTGAATGAGCTTTCTGAAATTTTCAAATTCTAGATACTTATCTCTAGGTTCCCCCTGCATGCCTCTCCCATTGGTCGAATGCTTGCTTTTATGATACCCGCATTTTTATGAAAGAATTTTCCCCACTGTTCATTGAACTATTGGTGTTGAACTTGATGAGCTACGCTCCACTTCCGACTCCTGGATTTTCCATGTCACACATTTTTTATCCATAATATTTGGACACTCGACCTTTTGGAGCGAACTATCACACTAAGGACTACACTTCCCAGACTTCTCTGGGACCGTAACTGACGTTTTATAACGCGGACCAGGAAGTATGCTCACCGGAGCTCCCTGTTTCCGTCGGACCTTGCAGACGCCGGATTCGAGACACGAATTAGGTAACTAATATGTGTTGTCCGCACCGCATGAAGTTATTTTGCCAATTGCTAACTGCCCACCCCCCACCATGTGGACTAACAGCGGTACGTGTGTTTTTAATTCCAGTTTCGTCACTCTTGGACTCACGAAATACAACGCTGACATTTGCCCATTGATCTGGCTCACTCCAACTGTTGAATTATTCCCTTCCACCCCAGGTACGTCCCGGCCGTAATACATGCTTGCTAAAGGGTACAGAAATAATGGGTGTCCCTCCCGCTCTTGGCCCGTGACTTATTTTTGTCATTCACTCGTTGCCATTAGATCCTGTGTCCCATGGGAATCTGCGCCGATTTACGTCTACACTCCAACCTTTGCGACTTGATCATCCTCGGCTGCACTTCATTACAAGGTAGGGGTTGCGCCCTACAACTATGTTTAGTCCATTTTTGTGGTCTTTTTTCTTCCATTTCTGGTAAAACTAGTTCAGCCCCCTAACCGGGCTTGCTCCCCTGTCTCTCTTTTTTCTTGCAGTTCGTTCTCCACTGATTAAATTTGTTTGGAAACCTACCTTCCATTACTTGTCGGGTAAGTCGACACGTAGAGCTCCGGCAATTTGGGGTTTCTCGGCGCTCATGCACTGTATGATTCACTCATTCTAGCTTTTCTGTTTCTTCTCTTATAGCACCTTGGTCCTGATGAGAACCCCATCTTTAACCTAACGGGGTTCGAAACGCGTAGACCTCTCTTTTGCGTCTCCAGTCATTTGTACTTCAAGTCCGCTTTTTGTGCTTTAATTTTTCTTAAATTATGTTCAATGTAACAAACTTGTACAGGTGCATTTTTCACCCTCTGTAGCGGATTACTTCTAAAAAAAATTTGTTTGACGGAGACCCTTTCCGTGCTTAAAATTATAACCAAATGGTAGTTGGTTTGTTTGTTTGTATGAGTTGTGGGTGTGTGATTGAGGAATGGTGTATGATTGATTAAGGATGAATACTAATCTCTGCCACTAGGTTAGTCTATATTGCTCTTTTCCATTTACGTGTTGTTCCTTTTATTGCTCGTTTGAATGTACACTTGTCTTCATTACGTATGTGTGTCCAGAGTACACTCTTCCTATCAAATTATTATTGGAAAAAAAATTGATATCTTTCAAATAAAAATACTATTCAGTAGTATGTCCGTAGTCGTTTTTTCTTTCTTCTACGGCTAAATCTCTACACTTTTTGTCAGCATTGGCACTTTCGTTAGTTCCTCTTCTTCCTATGAAGTAGAGGCGGTGGAGTGCGGCCTATGAAGTAGAGGCGGCAGAGTGCGGCCTATGAAGTAGAGGCAGTGGAGTGCAGCCTATGAAGTGGAGGTGGCAGAGTGCAGCCTATGAAGTGGAGGCACCGGAGTGCTGCGGAGTGCTGCGGAGTGCTGCGGAGTATGGATAATGAAGTAGAGGCGGTGGTGTGCGGCCTATGAAGTAGAGGTGGCGGAATGCAGCGTATGAAGTAGAGGTGGTGGAGTGCGGCCTATGAAGTAGAGGCAGCAGAGTGCAGCCTATGAAGTAGAGGCAGCGGACTGCAGCCTGTAAAGTGGAGGTGGTGGAGCGCAGCCCATGAAGTAGAGGCGGTGGAGTGCAGCCTGTGAAGTGGAGGTGGAGGAGTGCAGCCTATGAAGTGGAGGCGGCAGAGTGCAGCCTATGAAGTAGAGGTGGCGGAGTGCGGCCTATGAAGTAGTGGCGGCAGATTGCGGCCTATGAAGTAGAGGCGGCGGAGTGTAGCTAATGAAGTAGAAGCGGCGGAGGGCAGCTTATGAAGTAGAGGCGGTGGAGTGCGGCCTATGAAGTAGAGGCGGCAGAGTGCAGCCTATGAAGTACAGGTGGCAGAGTGCGGCCTATGAAGTAGTGGCGGCAGATTGCGGCCTATGAAGTAGAGGCGGCGGAGTGTAGCTAATGAAGTAGAAGCGGCGGAGTGCGGCCTATGAAGTAGAGGCGGCAGATTGCGGCCTATGAAATAGAGGTGGCGGAGTGCAGCCTATGAAGTAGAGGCGGAAGATTGCAGCCTATGAAATAGAGGCGAAGGAGTGCAGCCTATGAAGTAGAGGTGGCAGAGTGTGGCCTATGAAGTAGAGGCGGCGGAGTGCGGCCTATGAAGTACAGGTGGCGGAGTGCAGCCTATGAAGTAGAGGCAGCAGAGTGTGGCCTATGAAGCAGAGGGGGCAGAGTGCGGCCTATGAAGTACAGGCGGCAGAGTGCGGCCTATGAAGTAGAGGTGGCAGAGTGCGTGCTATGAAGTAGAGGCGGTGGAGTGCAGCCTATGAAGTAGAGGCGGCGGAGAGGTGGCAGAGTGCAGAGTAGGAAGTACAGGCGGCAGAGTGCGGCCTATGAAGTAGAGACGGCAGAGTGCGGCCTATGAAGTAGAGGTGGCAGAGTGCGGGCTCTGAAGTAGAGGCGGTGGAGTGCAGCCTATGAAGTAGAGTTGGCGGAGAGGTGGCGGAGTGCAGTGTAGGAAGTAGAGGCGGCAGAGTACGGCCAATGAAGTAGAGATAGCAGAGTGCGGCCTAAGAAGTAGCGGCGGCGGAGTGCGGCCTATGAAGTAGAGGCGGCGGAGAGATGGTGGAGTGCAGTGTAGGAAGTAGAGGCGGAAGAGTGCGGCCAATGAAGTAGAGACGGCAGAGTGCGGCCTATGAAGTAGAGGCGGCGGAGTGCGGGCTATGAAGTAGAGGCGGCAGAATGCAGCCTATGAAGTAGAGGTGGCAGAGTGCATCCTATGAAGTAGAGGCGGTGGAGTACAGTCTATAAAGTAGAGGCGGCAGAGTGCAGCCTGGAGTGCAGCCTATGCAGTACAGGTGGCAGAATGCGGCCTATGAAGTAGAGGCGGCAGAATGCGGCATATAAAGTAGAGATGGTGGAGTGCGGCCTATGAAGTAGAGGCGGCAGATTACAGCCTATGAAGTAGAGGCGGCGGAATGCAGTCTATGAAGTAGTAGAGACGGAGTGCAGCCAATGAAGTAGAGGCAGTGGAGTGCAGTCTATGAAGTAGAAGAGGCAGAGTGCAGCCTATGAAGTAGAGGCGGTGGAGTGCTGCTTATGAAGTAGATGCTGCGGAGTGCAGCCTATGAAGTGGAGTAGGCGGAGTGCAGTCTATGAAGTGGAGTCGGCGGAGTGCAGCCTATGAAGTAGAGGTGGCGGAGTGTAGCTAATGAAGTAGAAGCGGCGGAGTACAGCTTATGAAGTAGAGGCGGTGGAGTGCGGCCTATGAAGTAGAGGCGTTGGAATACAGCCTCTGAAGTAGGGGCAGTGGAATGCAGCCTATGAAGTAGAGGCGGCGGAGTGTGGCCCATGAAGTAGAGGCGGTGGAGTGCAGCCTATGAAGTGGAGGTGGCGGAGTGCAGCCTATGAAGTGGACGCGGCAGAGTACGGCCTATGAAGTAGAGGTGGCAGATTGCAGCCTATGAAATAGAGGCGACGGAGTGCAGCCTATGAATTAGAGGCGGCAGAGTGCGGCCTATGAAGTACAGGTGGCAGAGTGCGGCCTATGAAGTAGAGGTGGCAGAGTGCGGGCTATGAAGTAGAGGCGGTGGAGTGCAGTCTATGAAATAGAGGCAACGGAGTGCAGCCTATGAATTAGAGGTGGCAGAGTGTGGCCTATGAAGTAGAGGCGGCAGAGTGCGGCCTATGAAGTATAGATGGCAGAGTGCGGCATATGAAGTAGAGGCAATGGAGTGCAGCCTATGAAGTAGAGGCGGCAGAGAGGTGGCAGAGTGCAGAGTAGGAAGTAGAGGCGGCAGAGTGTGGCCTATGAAGTAGAGACGGTGGAGTGTGGCCTATGAAGTAGAGGCGGCGGAGTGCGGTCTATGAAGTAGAAGAGGCAGAGTGCAGCCCATGAAGTAGAGGTGGCGGAGTGCTGCTTATGAAGTAGAGGCGGCGGAGTGCAGCCTATAAAGTGGAGTCGGCGGAGTGCAGCCTATGAAGTAGAGGCGGCGGAGTGTAGCTAATGAAGTAGAAGCGGCGGAGTACAGCTTATGAAGTAGAGGCCGTGGAGTGCGGCCTATGAAGTAGAGGCGTTGGAATACAGCCTATGAAGTAGGGGCAGTGAAATGCATCCTATGAAGTAGAGGCGGCGGAGTGCGGCCTATGAAGTAGAGGCGGTGGAGTGCAGCCTATGAATTGGAGGTGGCGGAGTGCAGCCTATGAAGTGAAGGCGGTGGAGTGCGGCCTATGAAGTAGAGGCGGCAGATTGCAGCCTATGAAATAGAGGTGACGGAGTGCAGCCTATGAATTAGAGGCGGCAGAGTGTGGCCTATGAAGTAGAGGCGGCAGAGTGCAGCCTATGAAGTACAGGCGGCAGAGTGCAGGCTATGAAGTACAGGCGGCAGAGTGTGGCCTATGAAGTAGAGGTGGCAGAGTGCGGGCTATGAAGTAGAGGCGGTGGAGTGCAGCCTATGAAGGAGAGGCGGCAGAGAGGTGGCGGAGTGCAGAGTAGGAAGTAGAGGCGGCAGAGTGCGGCCTATGAAGTTGAGACGGCGGAGTGCGGCCTATGAAGTAGAGGCGGCGGAGTGGGGCCTATGAAGTAGAGGCGGCAGAGTGCAGCCTATGAAGTACAGGCGGCGGAGTGCGGCCTATGAAGTAGAGGTGGCAGAGTGCGGGCTATGAAGTATAGGCAGTGGAGTGCAGCCTATGAAGTAGAGGCAGCGGAGAGGTGGCAGAGTGCAGTGTAGGAAGTAGAGGTGGCAGAGTGTGGCCTATTAAGTAGAGGCGGCAGAGTGCGGCCTATGAAGTACAGGCTGCGGAGTGCGGCCTATGAAGTAGAGGTGGCAGAGTGTGGGCTATGAAGTATAGGCAGTGGAGTGCAGCCTATGAAGTAGAGGCAGCGGAGAGGTGGCAGAGTGCAGTGTAGGAAGTAGAGGTGGCAGAGTGCAGCCTATTAAGTAGAGGCGGCGGAGTGCGGCCTATGAAGTAGAGGCCACAGAATGCAGCCTATGAAGTAGAGGTGGTGGAGTGTGGCCTATGAAGTAGAGGTGGCAGATTGCGGCCTATGAAGTAGAGGCGGCGGAGTGCGGCCTATGAAATAGAGGCGGCAGAGTGCGGCCTATGAAGTAGAGGCAGTGGAGTACACTCTATGAAGTAGAGGCGGCGGAGTGCAGCCTGGAGTGCAGCCTGTGAAGTAGAGGCGGCAGAGTGCGGCCTATGAAGTAGAGACGGCGGAGTGCGGCCTATGAAGTAGAGGCAGCGGAGCCCAGCCTATGAAGTAAAGGCAGCGGAGAGGTGGCGGAGTGCGACCCATGAAGTGGAGGCGGTGGAGTGCGGCCTATGAAGTAGAGGTGGCGGAGTGCGTCCTATGAAGTAGAGGCGGTGGAGTGCGGCCTATGAAGTAGAAGCGGCAGAGTGCGGCCTATGAAGTAGAGGTGGCAGAGTGCAGCCTATGAAGTGGAGGCAGCGGAGTGCTGCGGAGTGCTGCGGATTGTGGCCTATGAAGTAGAGGCGGTGGAGTGCGGCCTATGAAGTAGAGGCGGTGGAATGCAGCGTATGAAGTAGAGGTGGTGGAGTGCGGCCTATGAAGTAGAGGCGGCGAAGTGCAGTCTATGAAGTAGAGGCAGCAGAGTGCAGTCTATGAAGTAGAGGCGGCAGAGTGCAGCCTGGAGTGCAGCCTACAAAGTAGAGGTGGCGGAGCGCAGCCTATGAAGTAGAGGCGGTGGAGTGCAGCCTGTGAAGTGGAGGCAGCAGAGTGCAGCGTACGAAGTAGAGGCGGCGGAGTGCGGCATATGAAGTACAGGCGGAGGAGTGCAGCCTATGAAGTAGAGGTGGCAGAGTGCAGCCAATTAAGTGGAGGCGGCGAAGTGCAGTCTATGAAGTGGAGGCAGCGGAGTGCAGCCTATGAAGTGGAGGTGGCGGAGTGCAGCCTATGAAGTCGAGGCGGCGGAGTGCAGCCTATGAAGTGGAGGCAGCGGAGTACAGCAGAGTGAGGCCTATGAAGTAGAGGCGGCAGAGTGCAGCCTATGAAGTAGAGGTGGCGGAGCGCAGCCTATGAAGTAGAGGCGGCGGAGTGCGGCCTATGAAGTAGAGGCGGCAGATTGCGGCCTATGAAATAGAGGCGGCGGAGTGCAGCCGATGAAGTAGAGGTGGCAGAGTACGGCTTATGAAGTAGAGTCGGCGGAGTGCGGCCTATGAAGTAGAGGCGGCGGAGTGTAACTAATGAAGTAGAAGCGGCATAGTGTAGCTTATGAAGTAGAGGCGGTGGAGTGCGGCCTATGAAGTAGAGGCATTGGAATGCAGCCTATGAAGTAGGGGCAGTGGAATGCAGCCTATGAAGTAGAGGCGGCGCAGTGCGGCCTATTAAGTAGAGGCGGCAGATTGCGACCTATGAATTAGAGGCGGCGGAGTGCAGCCTATGAAGTAGAGGCGGCAGATTGCAGCCTATGAAATAGAGGCGACGGAGTGCAGCCTACGAAGTAGAGGCGGCAGAGTATGGCCTACGAAGTAGAGGTGGCAGAGTGCAGCCTATGAAGTACAGGCGGGAGAGTGCGGCCTATGAAGTAGAGGTGGCAGAGTGCGGGCTATGAAGTCGAGGCGGTGGAGTGCGGCCTATGAAGTAGAGGCGGCAGAGTGCAGCCTATGAAGTAGAGGTGACAGAGTGCAGCCTATAAAGTGGAGGCAGCGGAGTGCTGCGGAGTGCTGCGGAGTGTGGCCTTTTTAGTAGAGGCGGTGGAGTGCGGCCTATGAAGTAGAGGCGGTGGAATGCAGCGTATGAAGTAGAGGTGGTGGAGTGCGGCCTATGAAGTAGAGGCAGCGGAGAGCAGCCTATGAAGTAGAGGCAGCGGAGTGCAGTCTATGAAGTTGAGGCGGCAGAGTGCAGCCTGGAGTGCAGCCTACAAAGTAGAGGTGGCGGAGCACAGCCTATGAAGTAGAGGCGGTGGAGTGCAGCCTGTGAAGTGGAGGCGGCAGAGTGCAGCGTACGAAGTAGAGGTGACGGAGTGCGGCATATGAAGTACAGGCGGAGGAGTGCAGCCTATGAAGTAGAGGTGGCAGAGTGCAGCCAATTAAGTGGAGGCGGCGAAGTGCAGTCTATGAAGTGGAGGCAGTGGAGTGCAGCCTATGAAGTGGAGGTGGCGGGGTGCAGCCTATGAAGTCGAGGCGGCTGAGTGCAGCCTATGAAGTGGAGGCGGCGGAGTGCGGCCTATGAAGTAGAGATGGTGGAGTGCGGCCTATGAAGTGTAAGCGGCGGAGTGCGGCCTATGAAGTGGAGGCGGCAGATTGCGGCCTATGAAATTCAGGCGGCGGAGTGCAGCCGATGAAGTAGAGGTGGCAGAGTACGGCTTATGAAGTAGAGTCAGCGGAGTGCGGCCTATGAAGTAGAGGCGGCGGAGTGTAACTAATGAAGTAGAAGCGGCGGAGTGCAGCTTATGAAGTAGAGGCGGTGGAGTGCGGCCTATGAAGTAGAGGCGTTGGAATGCAGCCTATGAAGTAGGGGCAGTGGAATGCAGCCTATGAAGTAGAGGTGGCGGAGTGCGGCCTATGAAGTAGATGCGGCGGAGTGCGGCCTATGAAGTGGAGGTGGCGGAGTGCAGCCTATGAAGTGGAGGCGGCAGAGTGCAGCCTGTGAAGTAGAGGTGGCAGATTGCAGCCTATGAAATAGAGGCGACGGAGTGCAGCCTATGAATTAGAGGCGGCAGAGTGTGGCCTATGAAGTAGAGGCGGCAGAGTGCGGCCTATGAAGTACAGGCAGCAGAGTGCGGCCTATGAAGTAGAGGTGACAGAGTGCGGGCTATGAAGTAGAGGTGGTGGAGTGCGGCCTATGAAATAGAGGCGGCAGAGTGCAGCCTATGAAGTAGAGGCAGTGGAGTACACTCTATGAAGTAGAGGCGGCGGAGTGCAGCCTGGAGTACAGCCTATGAAGTAGAGGTGGCAGAGTGCGGCCTATGAAGTAGAGACGGCGGAGTGCGGCCTATGAAGTAGAGGCAGCGGAGCCCAGCCTATGAAATAAAGGCAGCGGAGAGGTGGCGGAGTACAGCGTACGAAGTAGAGGTGGCGGAGTGTGACCTATGAAGTGGAGGCGGTGGAGTGCGGCCTATGAAGTAGAGGCGGCGGAGTGCGTCCTATGAAGTAGAGGCGGTGGAGTGCGGCCTATGAAGTAGAGGCGGCAGAGTGCGGCCTATGAAGTAGAGGCAGTGGAGTGCAGCCTATGAAGTGGAGGTGGCAGAGTGCAGCCTATGAAGTGGAGGCAGCGGAGTGCTGTGGAGTGCTGCAGGGTGTGGCCTATGAAGTAGAGGCGGTGGAGTGCGGCCTATGAAGTAGAGGCCGTGGAATGCAGCGTATGAAGCAGAGGTGGTGGAGTGCGGCCTATGAAGTAGAGGCGGCGGAGTGCAGCCTATGAAGTAGAGGCAGCGGAGTGCAGTCTATGAAGTAGAGGTGGCAAAGTGCAGCCTGGAGTGCATGTGAAGTGGAGGCGGTGGAGTGCAGCCTATGAAGTGGAGGCGGCGGAGTGCAGCCTATGAAGTGGAGTCGGTGGAGTGCACCTATGAAGTGGAGTCGGCAGAGTGCAGCCTATGAAGTAGAGGCGGCGGAGTGTAGCTAATGAAGTAGAAGCGGCAGAGTGCAGCTTATGAAGTAGAGGTGGTGGAGTGCGGCCTATGAAGTAGAGGCATTGGAATGCAGCCTATGAAGTAGGGGCGGTGGAATGCAGCCTATGAAGTAGAGGTGGCAGATTGCAGCCTATGAAATAGAGGCGGCGGAGTGTAGCCTATGAAGTAGAGGCGGCAGAGTGCGGCCTATGAAGTAGAGGCGGCGGAGTGCGGCCTATGAAGTAGAGGCGGCGGAGTGTAGCTAATGAAGTAGAAGCGGCGGAGTGCAGCTTATGAAGTAAAGGCGGTGGAGTGCGGCCTATGAAGTAGAGGCATTGGAATGCAGCCTATGAAGTAGGAGCGGTGGAATGCAGCCTATGAAGTAGAGGCAGCGGAGTGTGGCCTATGAAGTAGTGGTGGCAGATTGCGGTCTATGAAATAGAGGCGGCGGAGTGCAGCCTATGAAGTAGAGGCGGCAGAGTGCGGCATATGAAGTAGAGACGGCGGCAGAGTGCAGCCTGGAGTACAGCCTACGAAGTAGAGGTGGCGGAGCGCAGCCTATGAAGTAGAGGCGGTGGAGTGCAGCACGTGAAGTGGAGGCGGTGGAGTGCAGCCTATGAAGTAAAGGCAGCAGAGTGCTGCTTATGAAGTAGAGGCGGTTGCATGCAGCCTATAAAGTGGAAAAGGCGGAGTGCAGCCTATGAAGTGGAGTCGGCGGAGTGCAGCCTATGAAGTAGAGGCGGCGGAGTGTAGCTAATGAAGTAGAAGCGGCGGAGTGCAGCTTATGAAGTAGAGGCGGTGGAGTGCGGCCTATGAAGTAGAGGCGTTGGAATGCAGCCTATGAAGTAGGGGCAGTGGAATGCAGCCTATGAAGTAGAGGCGGCGGAGTGCGGCCTATGAAGTAGATGCGGCGGAGTGCGGCCTATGAAGTGGAGGTGGCGGAGTGCAGCCTATGAAGTGGAGGCGGCGGAGTGCGGCCTGTGAAGTAGAGGCGGCAGATTGCAGCCTATGAAATAGAGGCGACGGAGTGCAGCCTATGAATTAGAGGCGGCATAGTGTGGCCTATGGAGTAGAGGCAGCAGAGTGCGGCCTATGAAGTACAGGCGGCAGAGTGCGGCCTATGAAGTAGAGGTGACAGAGTGCGGGCTATGAAGTAGAGGTGGTGGAGTGCGGCCTCAGAAGTAGAGGCGGCAGATTGCTGCCTATGAAGTAGAGGCGGTGTTAGACCTGGCACCTTGGCGTGAGTTTCCCTTCCACTTTTTGATGGTGTGCCTCGATTGTTTTTCTGGTGTTGTCCGCTCAGGGCGCTGCGCCACGGCTAATCCGTGCCGCAGCGCAAGTGCTCCCTAAGATAAAGTATTCATCATTGGTATACATGATTGGTTTATTGGATTCACTGTCAGTCCCCAGTAAAGTGCACCCGGAGTGCCAGGGCTTGTGAATGCCAATGCCGCTAGTGGGCTGCAGCGCTGGTTGCGCCACCCACACCAGCGGCCATGTAAAATGTGTCCTGCGTCTGCCACTGCCGACCCCGCGTTCAGTCCTGTACTGTCACGCTGGCTGGGCAAGTGCACACACTTGCCAGCCCCCAGAACCTTCCCTTAGCCTCATGTTAGTCACCCCTATGGTAGGCCCGCGGGCAGGGTGCGTTGTAGGTGTAAGGTAGGACAGGCCCTGGTTGTGAGGCCTGTCCTAATAGTGAATCACCGCCATCTTCGTGGTTCACTATTGCAAGGCTACCTGTTCCCCTTAGGCCAGTTGAGCTGCTGGAATTATTACATCCTATAATCCCAGCCGGCTCAGGGAACATGGTAGAGAGATATGTTTAGTATGCCTGAACTCGGAATGATAAAATACTTCTTGTAGTCAAGTTTATTTTACTATCCTGGGTTTGTAAATACGACTTTTAGAAAGTCTGTATTTACTCGCTTGACCATCTCAGCCCGCCTCTGCTGTGCGTGTATCTGACTGTCTGGGCTATGTGAGTGACAGGGCTGGGGGGATGACAGGTAGCGAATGGCAGGAGAGCACCTTGGTGGGAGGTGGGGGTGCCCCTTGGACTCTGAATAGGGCAGTGCTCCACCACCACAAAGCTGGCTCCGCCCCCTGGGGAGCGACTCATGACTCAGCCTGCACCTGGCCCCGGACGGGCGAAGCGCTGTCCACAAGGTGATCCTGAAAGTACTTGTCCCCTGAATGCCGGCTCCACCTCCTGTGGAGCGGCTGATGTGCCTGCCCCTCACACTGAAAGCAGAAGTCAGAGTACCCCCCAACAAAGTGCTCAGGACTGAGAACGACTATGCGAAGGCCCCCCTGGCCTGAAAGAACAAAAGAAATGTGGTATAAAAGTAGGAGCCCTGCTCCTTGCAAATCAGAATCCTGTTTACCACAAAGAACCTCTGCCCGACTAGAAGGAGAAGACGCTGGAAGAGCTGGCCTGCTGCTTGCCTTGCTGAGAAAGGAGAGGAAGAGACTTGCTGAAAAGACTTTGCTACTTTGTGCTTGAACATTCTCCAAGGGCTTGATCTGAGCTTGCCCCCTGAACTGAACCCCAGGACCAGTGGGTTCTCTGTGCTTTTGCTCGTCCTCCAATCGAGCCGTGTGTGCATCCCGCTGGAAAGAGACTGCGCCCCTCAACGCCCCTCCTAGGGCCGTGACACTCAGGAGCTTGCCTGCCTTTACCCCGTGAGAGCCCCGCTCCATCCAGAGCCGCTCTCTGTCCCCGGGCTAGGCTACCTGCACCTCTGCCACCGCCTGCTACTGGAGCGCGCTGAACGCGCTGTCACCCCTCCCGCCGGAATCCGTCCGACGACTGTGATCTACGCCGGGTCATCCAGCTGCACTGTCCGTGCCCTGTGACCCCGCTTCGCTATCCCCGGACATCTCAGGCCGCGCCGCCCCCGCTGTGGAGACCCCCCTGCACCGCCGTGCTAAGGGTCGCTGGCCGCACCTGCCTGTTGCCCACACCCGCTGATTGAGGATCCAAGAACACTTCCCCAAAGCCGAGAGTCGCACCGATCTGTGCCGACTCTCTCCACGCAACAGTGCTACAGGAATTCCAGTATCGGGCTCGGGGCCCGCACCGCCTTACTTCCCCGTTAAATCCTCACCGCACAACCGCCGCTGCCCGGGAGCCACCGGGAGGAGCTGTGCACGGCGCGAGCGCGCCCACGACCGATGCGTGAGCCGCGGTAGGCCTGAAGTAAGTCAAGACTGGAATCTCCCAAGTGACATTGAGAAATGACTAAAGAAGTATTCGCGTAAAGAACTGTTTGCCTGCTTTAATAATCTGGTGGCATAGAAACAACGTTACTGGTCTTGTGATAAGTCTGCATATTGAGATAACTATTTTTACATAAAAGAGCGTATTTTCACATACCGAAGCCTGGTGTCCGTTGCTGGGGGGATTAATGTGTTTACTGTGTGTGTGATTGTAATTGCTTAACCAACAACGCCTGAAGAATCGCCTTGGCTGCTCACGCCACGCACCTAGAGGGTGAGCAAGGGTCATTCCAAAAGGGGTTATCCTTTGCCCTGACGTAGAGGAGAGGGTCCCTGCTTGACACAAGGACATCCTTGCGCCAATCAGAGATCCCCGAGTCTAACATTGTTGGCAGCGGCTGGGATTTCGGATTTGCATTTGTAAATTGCATACAGTGAATTATTAATCACCAGATAGTGAGAGCAGACCAAGTAACGCAGCCACAGGTTTTTTTTCATTTGTGAACCGTTGAGACATCTGCCATTACTGCAGCCATGCCTGGCTCACTTCCTGCTGGAAGAGCACTCTCTGTGATTTCTGGAATGGATGAGGTGGATTGGGAGAAACTGGAGGACTGTACCGTGGAGCAATTGAAAGGCTACAGTGTGAAATTCAGAGTTCCCCATACTGGATTCAGGAAGAAGAACCAGTACCTCAAGGCGTTGAGAGCCTGGAAAGAGTCAAGAGACCCACAGAATGCGGGGGACATCGTTCCGCCCGACCACTTTATGGAGCCCACCAGAGGCCTGTCCCCAGAAGAGCTGGCGGACACGGCAGCAGACAGGGCGCATGCAATGGAGGTGGCAAAGTTGGCAGGACAAATGGAAATGGAGAAGCAGAAGTTGGCCTTGGAGGCACAACAACGCCAAATGGATCATGATCTGAAGGTGAAGGAGTTGGAGCTGAAGGCAAAAAGTTTGGAAACCACTCCTTCTGGTGGCAGCACTCCACCGGTGCAGGTAGAGTCCAAGGTGTACATCCCCAAAGATGTAGTTAAGGAGTATTTTAGGAAGGATGACATAGGGCAGTGGTTTAGAGCCTACGAGGTAGCCATGTCTTCACACCGGGTCCCTGAGAAAGACTGGGGAGCAGGGTTGTGGGGAAGGTTCCTTGCTGAAGGGCGCGACACACTGTTAGATTTGCCCCTAGAGATCCAGACCTCATACCCCATATGAAGGAAGATTTAATGACCAGGTATGGGTTAACTCCTGAGCTATATAGACAGAGGTTCAGGGAGACTAAGAAGATCCCTGAGAGTACGTATGTGGAGTATGTAACTTTTTTCTGCAGAGCACTGGATGGTTGGGTGAAGGGTAGCAAGGTGAATGATTATCAAGGGCTGCTTGATTTAATTGCATGGGAGCACTTGTCCAGTCAATGTTTTCCTGAGCTACGCCAGCACCTGATTGATAGCAAGCTGTCCAACCCGAGGAAGCTTGCTGAGGAGGCGGACCGCTGGCTCAGCACCAGGGTCCACAAGGGTCAAGTGGGAGACTCCGCCAAAGGTGGGCAGGGTCCCCAGCAGAAGAGTGGGGGGGACAAGGGTAAACAGAAAGGGTTCCAAAAAGGCCCCCAAAGTAATCCCCCAGGGAACCAGCAGAAGGGTTCTCAGCCTCCCCCACCCCCGCAGCAGAACGGGGCCCCGACAGGTAGGCCTGTTCCACAGGGGCCCTTCAATTGTTACAGGTGTGGTGACCCGGGTCACATTGCCTCTGATCCTAAGTGTCGCCTGTTTGGTAAGACAGCACCCACTCGTGCTCCCCCCCGGCAAGTAGCTAATGTTAATTTTGGGGAGGAGGTAGCAGCCCAGGGGGGTGGGGGTCCTGCGCATATGACCCTAGTCTCGCTAGGAGACAGTGAGATGGTCCCTGAAACCTACTTACCCTCTAACACTAAGAAATATGGGCAAGTAGTGACCATCAATGGAAAGAAGGTTGAGGCTCTTAGAGATACAGGAGCCAGCGTGACCTCGGTGAGGCAACACCTGGTGTCTCAAGAGCAGATTGTACCCAATGCCTACTGTAGGGTTGTCAATGCTGACAACATGGAGAGTCGTTGTCCAATGGCTCAAGTTCCCTTTGACTGGGGGGAGGTCTCTGGTACTCTACAAGTCGCTGTGAGAACTGACATGCCTGTAGACTGTCGGCTAGGGAACGACCTGGAGAGCTCCCCTTGGGAAAAGGTGGAGAAGACCACGCATCTGAGGATGGTGGGTCTACCCGACTGGGCGTGCGTGACCACCCGGTCAATGGCAGCCAGTAGGGGTGTTGAGAGGGTCCTGGAGCCTGAGGGAGAGGTCCAGGAACCGTCCTTAGGGAGAAGGCGCAGGAGGCGCGGGAAACCGGCCCCCGAAGTTCCCACGGCCCAGGAGGAAGCAGACCCTGAGGGGGATGCCCTGGAGCCTACCGGGGAACAGATTGCCAAACTGGGAGACCTGCTTGAGCTGACCCATTGGCAGCAAGAAGGAGGTCCCTCCAGGGAGGAATTCTGCAGGGAGCAGAAAGAATGCCCTTCTCTCGTGGGTATGCGGCAGCAGGCTGCAGACCAGGCCAATGGTGTTCAGGCCAAGACACACTACGTGTACTGGGAGAGTGACCTCCTGTATTCAGAGCCTAAGGCTGCTGAACCTGGGTCAGCCCATGTGCTGGTGGTACCCCAGAAGTTCAGAACCTTCCTACTGGGGCTGGCTCATGATGTGCCTTTAGCAGGACATTTGGGGATGGACAAGACCTATGACAGGCTTGTCACCCACTTTTACTGGCCCCAAATGCACAAGAATTCAGATTCCTACTGCAGAACCTGTCAGACTTGCCAGGCAAGTGGTAAGAGCGGAGGGAAGCACAAGGCTCCTCTGCAGCCCTTCCCCGTGGTCGGTACGCCATTCCAGCGAGTGGGTATTGATATTGTGGGGCCTCTGGACCCCAAGACAGCCCTGGGCAACAGGTTCATCCTGGTCTTGGTGGACCATGCCACCCGGTACCCTGAAGCCATCCCTCTGAGGACAGCGACGGCCCCGTGGTGGGACGAGCACTGATGGGAATTTTCTCCCGAGTGGGATTCCCTCTAGAGGTGGTGAGCGACAGGGGGACCAATTTCATATCCACATATATGAAATCCCTGTGGAAGGAGTGTGGGGTAACTTACAAGTTCACCACTCCTTACCACCCCAAAGGAAATGGGTTGGGTGAGAGATTCAACCGAACCCTCAAAGGCATGATCATGGGCCTAGACGGTCCAATGAGGCGTAAGTGGGACGTCCTCTTGCCATGCCTGCTCTTCGCTTACCGAGAGGTGCCACAGAAGTCTCTAGGGTTCAGCCCCTTTGAGCTTCTGTATGGTCACCCGGTAAGAGGACCTCTGAGTTTGGTAAAGGAAGGCTGGGAGCAATCTCCCAGGAAACCTCCCCAGAATGTATACAGTTACATGCTGGCCTTCCGAAACCAGACTAGGCGTTTCAGGCAACTTGCTGAGGCAAATCTGGAAGCCAGCCGGGAGGAGATGAAGCGGTGGTACGACCGGAATGCCACTCTGGTAGAGCTTCAACCTGGACAAAAGGTGTGGGTCTTGGCCCCAGTGGAGCCTTGTGCACTTCAGGATAAGTGGACAGGTCCATTTGAGGTTGTGGAGCGCAAAAGTCCTATCACCTACTTGGTGGATATGCAGTCTCCCAGGAACCCTTTGAGGGTCCTACATGTTAACCGCCTTAAGCCCCACTTAGAGAGGACCGAAGTGGGCATGCTGCTGGCTACTGATGATGGAATGGAAGAGGAAACCGAGCCTCTTCCTGACCTCTTAGTAGCCTCTGAGAAAGATGGGTCAGTGGATGGAGTTAACCTCTCACCCACCCTGACGCCCGAACAACAGGAAGATTGCCGCCACTTGCTGGGGCAGTTTCCCGATAGGTTCTCCCTGGTTCCTGGTGTCACAGATTGGTGCGTCCATGATGTGGACACAGGAGACAGCTTACCTGTGAAGCACAAGGCTTACAGGGTAACTGACAGGGTCAGAGCTTGCATCAAGGAGGAGGTCTCAAAAATGCTTGCGCTAGGGGTGGTTGAGTCCTCCAGCAGTCCTTGGTCCAGCCCCGTGGTCTTGGTCCCCAAAGCTGCTGCGCCGGGAGCCACACCTGAACTCCGGTTCTGTGTGGACTACCGACGACTCAATTCAGTAACTAAGACTGACGCGCACCCCATCCCCAGAGCTGATGAGCTCATTGATCGGCTAGGGGCTGCCCGGTTCCTCAGCACGTTTGATTTAACGTCTGGGTACTGGCAGATCGCCTTGACCGATGGGGCCAAAGAGAGGTCAGCATTCTCTACACCAGATGGGCACTTCCAGTTCCGAGTCATGCCATTTGGAATGAAGAATGCCCCTGCCACCTTTCAGAGGTTGGTCAACCAGGTACTGGTTGGGCTGGATGCGTTCAGTGCCGCCTACCTGGATGACATCGCAGTGTTCAGTGCCACCTGGCCCGAACACCTGCGCCACCTCTGGGAAGTGTTGATGGCTCTGCGCCGAGCAGGCCTCACGATCAAGGCAAGCAAGTGCCAGATCGGGCAGGGTTCCGTGGTGTACTTGGGACACCAAGTGGGGAGTGGCAAGGTGGCACCCTTGCAACCCAAAATTGAGACCATCCTGGCTTGGGAACCCCCCAAGACGCAGACCGCAGTGAGGGCCTTCCTGGGGCTCACTGGGTACTACAGGAGGTTTGTCAAGGGCTATGGAACGATTGTTGCCCCCTTGACAGAGCTGACTTCCAAGAAGCAGCCCAGGAACGTGATCTGGACTGACACCTGTCAGAAAGCTTTCGACACCCTGAAGACTGCCATGTGCACGGCGCCCGTGCTCTTGGCCCCTGACTTCTCCAAGGAATTCCTAGTGCAGACAGACGCTTCAGAGCATGGTGTAGGGGCTGTTCTCTCACAGATGACTGAGGAGGGCTGGGACCAACCCGTAGCCTTCATCAGTAGGAGGTTACTTCCACGGGAAAGTAGGTGGAGTGCAATTGAGCGAGAAGCATTTGCTGTGGTCTGGGCGCTGAAGAAGCTAAGACCCTACTTGTTTGGGTCTCACTTCCGGGTTCAGACGGACCACAGGACCCTCAGATGGTTGATGCAAATGAGGGGTGAGAACCCAAAGCTGTTGAGGTGGTCCATCTCCCTACAGGGTATGGATTTCACGGTGGAACACCGTCCTGGTACAGATCACGCCAACGCTGACGGTCTGTCCAGGTATTTCCGCCTTAGTGATGAGGAACCCCCTGGGCAAGGGTAGTTCTCCCCACCTTTCAGCTGGAGGGGACACGTGTTAGACCTGGCACCTTGGCGTGAGTTTCCCTTCCACTTTTTGATGGTGTGCCTCGATTGTTTTTCTGGTGTTGTCCGCTCAGGGCGCTGCGCCACGGCTAATCCGTGCCGCAGCGCAAGTGCTCCCTAAGATAAAGTATTCATCATTGGTATACATGATTGGTTTATTGGATTCACTGTCAGTCCCCAGTAAAGTGCACCCGGAGTGCCAGGGCTTGTGAATGCCAATGCCGCTAGTGGGCTGCAGCGCTGGTTGCGCCACCCACACCAGCGGCCATGTAAAATGTGTCCTGGGTCTGCCACTGCCGACCCCGCGTGCAGTCCCATACTGTCACGCTGGCTGGGCAAGTGCACACACTTGCCAGCCCCCAGAACCTTCCCTTAGCCTCATGTTAGTCACCCCTATGGTAGGCCCGTGGGCAGGGTGCGTTGTAGGTGTAAGGTAGGACAGGCCCTGGTTGTGAGGCCTGTCCTAATAGTGAATCACCGCCATCTTCGTGGTTCACTATTGCAAGGCTACCTGTTCCCCTTAGGCCAGTTGAGCTGCTGGAATTATTACATCCTATAATCCCAGCCGGCTCAGGGAACATGGTAGAGAGATATGTTTAGTATGCCTGAACTCGGAATGATAAAATACTTCTTGTAGTCAAGTTTATTTTACTATCCTGGGTTTGTAAATACGACTTTTAGAAAGTCTGTATTTACTCGCTTGACCATCTCAGCCCGCCTCTGCTGTGCGTGTATCTGACTGTCTGGGCTATGTGAGTGACAGGGCTGGGGGGATGACAGGTAGCGAATGGCAGGAGAGCACCTTGGTGGGAGGTGGGGGTGCCCCTTGGACTCTGAATAGGGCAGTGCTCCACCACCACAAAGCTGGCTCCGCCCCCTGGGGAGCGACTCATGACTCAGCCTGCACCTGGCCCCGGACGGGCGAAGCGCTGTCCACAAGGTGATCCTGAAAGTACTTGTCCCCTGAATGCCGGCTCCACCTCCTGTGGAGCGGCTGATGTGCCTGCCCCTCACACTGAAAGCAGAAGTCAGAGTACCCCCCAACAAAGTGCTCAGGACTGAGAACGACTATGCGAAGGCCCCCCTGGCCTGAAAGAACAAAAGAAATGTGGTATAAAAGTAGGAGCCCTGCTCCTTGCAAATCAGAATCCTGTTTACCACAAAGAACCTCTGCCCGACTAGAAGGAGAAGACGCTGGAAGAGCTGGCCTGCTGCTTGCCTTGCTGAGAAAGGAGAGGAAGAGACTTGCTGAAAAGACTTTGCTACTTTGTGCTTGAACATTCTCCAAGGGCTTGATCTGAGCTTGCCCCCTGAACTGAACCCCAGGACCAGTGGGTTCTCTGTGCTTTTGCTCGTCCAATCGAGCCGTGTGTGCATCCCGCTGGAAAGAGACTGCGCCCCTCAACACCCCTCCTAGGGCCGTGACGCTCAGGAGCTTGCCTGCCTTTACCCCGTGAGAGCCCCGCTCCATCCAGAGCCGCTCTCTGTCCCCGGGCTAGGCTACCTGCGCCTCTGCCACCGCCTGCTACTGGAGCGCGCTGAATGCGCTGTCACTCCTCCCGCCGGAATCCGTCCAACGACTGTGATCTACGCCGGGTCATCCAGCTGCACTGTCCGTGCCCTGTGACCCCACTTCGCTATTCCCGGACATCTCAGGCCACGCCGCCCCCGCTGTGGAGACCCCCCTGCACCGCCGTGCTAAGGGTCGCTGGCCGTGCCTGCCTGTCGCCCACACCCGCTGATTGAGGATCCAAGAACACTTCCCCAAAGCCGAGAGTCGCACCGATCTGTGCCGACTCTCTCCACACAACAGTGCTACAGGAATTCCAGTATCGGGCTCGGGGCCCGCACCGCCTTACTTCCCCGTTAAATCCTCACCGCACGCCCGTCTCACCGCCGCTGCCCGGGAGCCACCGGGAGGAGCTGTGCACGGCGCGAGCGCGCCCACGACCGATGCGTGAGCCGCGGTAGGCCTGAAGTAAGTCAAGACTGGAATCTCCCAAGTGACATTGAGAAACGACTAAAGAAGTATTCGCGTAAAGAACTGTTTGCCTGCTTTAATAATCTGGTGACATAGAAACAACGTTACTGGTCTTGTGATAAGTCTGCATATTGAGATAACTATTTTTACATAAAAGAGCGTATTTTCACATACCGAAGCCTGGTGTCCGTTGCTGGGGGGATTAATGTGTTTACTGTGTGTGTGATTGTAATTGCTTAACCAACAACGCCTGAAGAATCGCCTTGGCTGCTCACGCCACGCACCTAGAGGGTGAGCAAGGGTCATTCCGAAAGGGGTTATCCTTTGCCCTGACGTAGAGGAGAGGGTCCCTGCTTGACACCAGGACATCCTTGCGCCAATCAGAGATCCCCGAGTCTAACATGCGGCAGAGTGCGGCCTATGAAATAGAGGCGGCAGAGTGCGGCCTATGAAGTAGAGGCAGTGGAGTACACTCTATGAAGTAGAGGCGGCGGAGTGCAGCCTGGAGTGCAGCCTATGAAGTAGAAGTGGCAGAGTGCGGCCTATGAAGTAGAGACGGCGGAGTGCGGCCTATGAAGTAGAGGCAGCGGAGCCCAGCCTATGAAGTAAAGGCAGCAGAGAGGTGGCGGAGTGCAGCGTACGAAGTAGAGGTGGCGGAGTGCGACCTATGAAGTGGAGGCGGTGGAGTGCGGCCTATGAAGTAGAGGCGGCAGAGTGCGTCCTATGAAGTAGAGGCGGTGGAGTGCGGCCTATGAAGTAGAGGCGGCAGAGTGCGGCCTATGAAGTAGAGGCAGTGGAGTGCAGCCTATGAAGTGGAGGTGGCAGAGTGCAGCCTATGAAGTGGAGGCAGCGGAGTGCTGTGGAGTGCTGCAGGGTGTGGCCTATGAAGTAGAGGCGGTGGAGTGCGGCCTATGAAGTAGAGGCCGTGGAATGCAGCGTATGAAGTAGAGGCGGCAGAGTGCAGCCTATGAAGTAGAGGCAGCGGAGTGCAGTCTATGAAGTAGAGGCGGCAGAGTGCAGCCTGGAGTGCAGCCTACGAAGTAGAGGTGGCGGAGCGCAGCCTATGAAGTAGAGGCGGTAGAGTGCAGCATGTGAAGTGGAGGCGGTGGAGTGCAGCCTATGAAGTGGAGGCGGCGGAGTGCAGCCTATGAAGTGGAGGCGGTGGAGTGCTGCTTATGAAGTAGAGGCGGCGGAGTGCAGCCTATGAAGTGGAGTCGGTGGAGTGCACCTATGAAGTGGAGTCGGCAGAGTGCAGCCTATGAAGTAGAGGCGGCGGAGTGTAGCTAATGAAGTAGAAGCGGCAGAGTGCAGCTTATGAAGTAGAGGTGGCGGAGTGCGGCCTATGAAGTGGAGGTGGCGGAGTGCAGCCTATGAAGTGGAGGCGGAGGAGGGCGGCCTGTGAAGTAGAGGCGGCAGATTGCAGCCTATGAAATGGAGGCGACGGAGTGCAGCCTATGAATTAGAGGCGGCAGAGTGTGGCCTATGAATTAGAGGCGGCAGAGTGCGGCCTATGAAGTACAGGTGGCAGAGTGCGGCCTATGAAGTAGAGGTGACAGAGTGCGGGCTATGAAGTAGGGGTGGTGGAGTGCGGCCTCAGAAGTAGAGGCGGCAGATTGCTGCCTATGAAGTAGAGGTGGCGAAGTGCGGCCTATGAAATAGAGGCGGCAGAGTGTGGCCTATGAAGTAGAGGCAGTGGAGTACACTCTATGAAGTAGAGGCGGCGGAGTGCAGCCTGGAGTGCAGCCTATGAAGTAGAGGTGGCAGAGTGCGGCCTATGAAGTAGAGACGGCGGAGTGTGGCCTATGAAGTAGAGGCAGCGGAGCCCAGCCTATGAAGTAAAGGCAGCGGAGAGGTGGCGGAGTGCAGCGTACGAAGTAGAGGTGGCGGAGTGCGACCTATGAAGTGGAGGCGGTGGAGTGCGGCCTATGAAGTAGAGGCGGCGGAGTGCGTCCTATGAAGTAGAGGCAGTGGAGTGCAGCCTATGAAGTGGAGGTGGCAGAGTGCAGCCTATGAAGTGGAGGCAGCGGAGTGCTGTGGAGTGCTGCAGGGTGTGGCCTATGAAGTAGAGGCGGTGGAGTGCGGCCTATGAAGTAGAGGCCGTGGAATGCAGCGTATGAAGTAGAGGTGGTGGAGTGCGGCCTATGAAGTAGAGGCGGCGGAGTGCAGCCTATGAAGTAGAGGCAGCAGAGTGCAGTCTATGAAGTAGAGGCGGCAGAGTGCAGCCTGGAGTGCAGCCTACGAAGTAGAGGTGGCGGAGCGCAGCCTATAAAGTAGAGGCGGTGGAGTGCAGCATGTGAAGTGGAGGTGGTGGAGTGCAGCCTATGAAGTGGAGGCGGCGGAGTGCAGCCTATGAAGTGGAGGCGGTGGAGTGCTGCTTATGAAGTAGAGGCGGCGGAGTGCAGCCTATGAAGTAGAGGCGGCAGAGTACGGCCTATGAAGTATAGGCGGCGGAGTGCGGCCTATGAAGTAGAGGTGACAGAGTGCGGGCTATGAAGTAGAGGCGGTGGAATGCAGTCTATGAAGTAGAGGCAGTGGAGAGGTGGCAGAGTGCAGTGTAGGAAATAGAGGTGGCAGAGTGCGGCCTATTAAGTAGAGGCGGCGGAGTGCGGCCTATGAAGTAGAGGCGGCAGAATGCAGCCTATGAAGTAGAGGTGGTGGAGTGCGGCCTATGAAGTAGAGGCGGCAGATTGCGGCCTATGAAGTAGAGGTGGCAGAGTGCGGGTTCTGAAGTAGAGGCGGTGGAGTGCAGCCTATGAAGTAGAGGTGGCGGAGGGGTGGCAGAGTGCAGTGTAGGAAGTAGAGGCGGCAGAGTGCGGCCAATGAAGTAGAGATAGCAGAGTGCGACCTAAGAAGTAGAGGCGGCGGAGTGCGGCCTATGAAGTGGAGGCGGCAGAGTACGGCCTATGAAGTACAGGCGGCGGAGTGCGGCCTATGAAGTAGAGGTGACAGAGTGCGGGCTATGAAGTAGAGGCGGTGGAATGCAGTCTATGAAGTAGAGGCAGTGGAGAGGTGGCAGAGTGCAGTGTAGGAAATAGAGGTGGCAGAGTGCGGCCTATTAAGTAGAGGCGGCGGAGTGCGGCCTATGAAGTAGAGGCGGTGGAGTGCAGCCTTTGAAGCAGAGGCGGCAGATTGCAGCCTATGAAATAGAGGCGACGGAGTGCAGCCTATGAAGTAGAGGCGGCAGAATGCAGCCTATGAAGTAGAGGTGGTGGAGTGCGGCCTATGAAGTAGAGGCGGCAGATTGCGGCCTTTGAAGTAGAGGTGGCAGAGTGCGGGCTCTGAAGTAGAGGCGGTGGAGTGCAGCCTATGAAGTAGAGGTGGCGGAGGGGTGGCAGAGTGCAGTGTAGGAAGTAGAGGCGGCAGAGTGCGGCCAATGAAGTAGAGATAGCAGAGTGCGACCTAAGAAGTAGAGGCGGCGGAGTGCGGCCTATGAAGTAGAGGCAGCGGAGAGATGGCGGAATGCAGTGTAGGAAGTAGAGGCGGAAGAGTGCAGCCAATGAACTAGAGACGGCAGAGTGCGGCCGATAAAGTAGAAGCGGCAGAGTGCGGCCTATGAAGTAGAGGCCGCAGAATGCAGCCTATTAAGTAGAGGCGGCAGAGTGCGTCCTATGAAGTAGAGGCGGTGGAGTACAGTCTATGAAGTAGAGGCGGCGGAGTGCAGCCTGGAGTGCAGCCTATGAAGTACAGGCAGCAGAATGCGGCATATGAAGTAGAGGCGGCGGAATGCGGCATATGAAGTAGAGGTGGTGGAGTGCGGCCTATGAAGTAGAGGCGGCAGATTGCAGCCTTTGAAGTAGAGGCGGCGGAATGCAGTGTATGAAGTAGTAAAGACAGAGTGCGGCCTATGAAGTAGAGGCAGTGGAGTGCAGTCTATGAAGTAGACGAGGCGGAGTGCAGCCTATGAAGTAGAGGCGGCGGAGTGCTGCTTATGAAGTAGAGGGGGCAGAGTGCAGCCTATGAAGTGGAGTAGGCGGAGTGCAGCCTATGAAGTGGAGTCGGCGGAGTGCAGCCTATGAAGGAGAGGCGGCAGAGTGTAGCTAATGAAGTAGAAGCGGCGAAGTGCAGCTTATGAAGTAGAGGCGGTGGAGTGCGGCCTATGAAGTAGAGGCGTTGGAATGCAGCCTATGAAGTAGGGGCAGTGGAATGCAGCCTATGAAGTAGAGGCGGCGGAGTGCAGCCTATGAAGTAGAGGCGGCGGAGTGCAGCCGATGAAGTGGAGGTGGCGGAATGTGGCCTATGAAGTAGAGGCGGAAGATCGCAGCCTATGCAATAGAGGCGACGGAGTGCAGCCTATGAAATAGAGGCGGCAGAGTGCGGCCTATGAAGGAGAGGCAGCGGAGCCCAACCTATGAAGTAAAGGCAGCGGAGAGGTGGCGGAGTGCAGCGTACGAAGTAGAGGTGGCGGAATGCGACCTATGAAGTGGAGGCGGTGGAGTGCGGCCTATGAAGTAGAGGCGACGGAGTGCATCCTATGAAGTAGAGGTTGTGGAGTGAGGCCTATGAAGTAGAGGCAGCAGAGTGCGGCCTATTAGGTGGAGGTGGCCGAGTGCAGTCTATGAAGTGGAGGCGGCGGAGTGCGGCCTATGAAGTAGAGGAGGCAGATTGCAGCCTATGAAATAGAGGCGACGGAGAGCAGCCTATGAATTAGAGGCGGCAGAGTGTGGCCTACGAAGTAGAGGCGGCAGAGTGGGGCCTATGAAGTAGAGGCGGTGGAGAGCAGCCTATGAAGTAGAGGCGGCGGAGAGGTGGCGGAGTGCAGAGTAGGAAGTAGAGGCAGCAGAGTGCGGCCTATGAAGTAGAGGCGGCAGAGTGGGGCCTATGAAGTACAAGCGGCAGAGTGCGGCCTATGAAGTAGAGGTTGCAGAGTGCGGGCTATGAAGTAGAGGCAGTGGAGTGCAGCCTATGAAGTAGAGGCAGCAGAGTGCAGTCTATGAAGTAGAGGCGGCAGAGTGCAGCCTGGAGTGCAGCCTAAGAAGTAGAGGTGGCGGAGTGCAGCCTATGAAGTAGAGGCGGTGGAGTGCAGCCTGTGAAGTGGAGGCGGTGGAGTGCAGCTCATGAAGTAGAGGTGGTGGAGTGTGGCCTATGAAGTAGAGGCATTGGAATGCAGCCTATGAAGTAGGAGCGGTGGAATGCAGCCTATGAAGTAGAGGCGGTGGATTGCTGCCTATGAAGTAGAGGCGGCAGAGTGCCGCCTATGAAGTAGAGGCGGCAGAGTGCGGCCTATGAAATAGAAGCGGTGGAGTGCAGCCTATGAAGCAGAGGCGGCAGATTGCAGCCTATGAAATAGAGGCGACGGAGTGCAGCCTATGAAGTAGAGGCGGCAGAGTGTGGCCTATGAAGCAGAGGGGGCAGAGTGCGGCCTATGAAGTACAGGCGGCAGAGTGCGGCCTATGAAGTAGAGGTGGCAGAGTGTGTGCTATGAAGTAGAGGCGGTGGAGTGCAGCCTATGAAGTAGAGGCGGCGGAGAGGTGGCAGAGTGCAGAGTAGGAAGTAGAGGCAGCAGAGTGCGGCCTATGAAGTAGAGACGGCGGAGTGCGGCCTATGAAGTAGAGGCGGCGGAGTGCGGCCTATGAAGTAGAGGCGTCAGAGTGTGGCCTATGAAGTACAGGCAGCGGAGTGCAGCCTATGAAGTAGAGGTGGCAGATTGCGGGCTATGAAGTAGAGGCGGTGGAGTGCAGCCTATGAAGTAGAAGCAGCGGAGAGGTGGTGGAGTGCAGTGTAGGAAGTAGAGGTGGCAGAGTGTGGCCTATTAAGTAGAGATGGCGGAGTGTGGCCTATGAAGTAGAGGCGGCAGAATGCAGCCTATGAAGTAGAGGTGGTGGAGTGCGGCCGACGAAGTAGAGGCGGCAGATTGCTGCCTATGAAGTAGAGGCGGCAGAGTGCCGCCTATGAAGTAGAGGCGGCAGAGTGCGGCCTATAAAGTAGAGGCAGTGGAGTACACTCCATGAAGTAGAGGCGGTGGAGTGCAGCCTGGAGTGCAGCATATGAAGTAGAGGCGGCAGAATGTGCCCTATGAAATAGAGACGGCGGTGTGTGGCCTATGAAGTAGAGGCAGCGGAGCCCAGCCTATGAAGTAAAGGCAGCGGAGAGGTGGCGGAGTGCAGCGTACGAAGTAGAAGTGGCGGAGTGCGACCTATGAAGTGGAGGCGGTGGTGTGCGGCCTATGAAGTAGAGGCAGCAGGGTGCGTCCTATGAAGTAGAGGTGGTGGAGTGCGGCCTATGAAGGAGAGGCGGCAGAGTGCGGCCTATGAAGTAGAGGCGGTGGAGAGCAGCCTATGAAGTGGAGGTGGCAGAGTGCAGCCTATGAAGCGGAGGCAGCTGAGTGCTGCGGAGTGCGGCCTATGAAGTAAAGACGGCGGAATGCAGCGTATGAAGTAGGTGTGGTGGAATGCGGCCTATGAAGTAGAGGTGGCAGATTGCAGCCTATGAAGTAGAGGCGGCGGTCTGCAGTCTATGAAGTAGAAGAGGCGCAGTGCAGTCTATGAAGAAGAGGCGGCGGAGTGCAGCCTGGAGCGCAGCCTATGAAGTAGAGGCAGCGGAGTGCAGTGTACAAAGTAAAGGCGGCAGAGTGTGACCATATGAAGAAGAGGTGGCAGAGTGCAGCCAATTAAGTGGAGGCGGCGAAGTGCAGTCTAGGAAGTGGAGGCGGCGGAGTGCAGCCTATGAAGTGGAGGCGCTGGAGTGCGGCCTATGAAGTATAGGTGGCAGATTGTGACCTATGAAGTAGAGGTGGCAGATTGGGGCCTATGAAGTAGAGGCGGCAGTGTGCAGCCTATGAAGTAGAGGCACCTGAGTGCAGTCTATGAAGTAGAGGCGGCAGAGTGCAGCCTGGAGTGCAGCCTATGAAGTAGAGGTGGCAGAGCGCAGCCTATGAAGTAGAGGCGGTGGAGTGCAGCCTGTGAAGTGGAGGCGGTGGAGTGCAGCCTATGAAGTGGAGGCGGCGGAGTGCAGCCTATGTAGTGGAGGCGGCGGAGTGATGCTTATGAAGTAGAGGCTGCGGAGTGCAGCCTATGAAGTAGAGGAGGCGGAGTGTAGCTAATGAAGAAGAAGTATCGGAGTGCAGCTTATGAACTTGAAGCGGTGGAGTGCCACCTATGAAGTAGAGGCATTGGAATGCAGTCTATGAAGTAGAGGCGGTGGAATGCAGCCTATGTATTAGAGGCAGCAGAGCGCAGCCTATGAAGTAAAGACGGCGGAATGCAGCATATGAAGTAGAGGTGGTGGAGTGCGGCCTATGAAGTAGAGGTGGCAGATTTCAGCCTATGAAGTAGAGGCGGCAGTCTGCAGTCTATGAAGTAGAAGAGGCACAGTGCAGTCTATGAAGAATAGGCGGCGGAGTGCAGCCTGGAGCGCAGCCTATGAAGTAGAGGCAGCGGAGTGCAGTGTACAAAGTAGAGGCGGCAAAGTGCAGCCTATGAAGTGGAGTCGGCGGAGTGCACCTATGAAGTGGAGTCGGCGGAGTGCAGCCTATGAAGTAGAAGCGGCGGAGTGCAGCTTATGAAGTTGAAGCGGTGGAGTGCCGCCTATGAAGTAGAGGCATTGGAATGCAGTCTATGAAGTAGAGGCGGTGGAATGCAGCCTATGAAGTAGAGGCAGCAGAGCGCAGCCTATGAAGTAAAGGTGGCGGAGTGTGGCCTATGAAGTAGAGGCGGCGGAGTGCGGCCTATGAAGTAGAGGCGACGGAGTGCAGCCTATGAAGTAGAGGTGGCGGAGTGCAGCCTATGAAGTAGAGGCTGCAGAGTGCGGCCTATGAAGTAGAGATGGCGGAGTGCGGCCTATGAAGTGTAGGTGGCGGAGTGCGGCCTATGAAGTGGAGGCGGCAGATTGCAGCCTACGAAATAGAGGTGGCGGAGTGCAGCCTATGAAGTAGAGGCGGCAGAGTGCGGCTCATGAAGTAGAGGCGGCGGAGTGCGGCCTATGAAGTAGAGGCGGCGGAGTGTAACTAATGAAGTAGAAGCGGCATAGTGTAGCTTATGAAGTAGAGGCGGTGGAGTGCGGCCTATCAAGTAGAGGCATTGGAATGCAGCCTATGAAGTAGGGGCGGTGGAATGCAGCCTATGAAGTAGAGGCGGCGGAGTTTGGCCTATGAAGTAGAGGCGGCAGATTGCGGCCTATGAAATAGAGGCGGCAGAGTGCAGCCTATGAAGTAGAGGCGGCAGATTGCAGCCTTTTGAAATAGAGGCGACAGAGTGCAGCCTATGAAGTAGAGGCTGCAGAGTGTGGCCTATGAAGTAGAGGCGGCAGAGTGCGGCCTATGAAGTACAGGCGGCAGAGTGCAGCCTATGAAGTAGAGGTGGCAGAGTGCGGGCTATGAAGAAGAGGCGGTGGAGTGCAGCCTATGAATTAGAGGCGGCAGAGAGGTGGCGGAGTGCAGAGTAGGAAGTAGAGGCGGCAGAGTGCGGCCTATGAAGTAGAGACGGTGGAGTGGGGCCTATGAAGTAGAGACGGCAGAGTACGGCCTATGAAGTAGAGGCGGCAGAGTGCGGCCTATAAAGAAGAGGTGACAGAGTGCGGGCTATGAAGTAGAGGCGGTGGAATGCAGCCTATGAATTAGAGGCAGCGGAGAGGTGGTGGAGTGCAGTGTAGGAAGTAGAGGTGGCAGAGTGCGGCCTATTAAGTAGAGGCGGCGGAGTGCGGCCTATGAAGTAGAGGCGGCAGAACGCAGCCTATGAAGTAGAGGTGGTGGAGTGCGGCCTATGAAGTAGAGGCAGCAGATTGCGCCCTATGAAGTAGAGGTGGCAGAGTGCGGACTCTGAAGTAGGGGCGGTGGAGTGCAGCCTATGAAGTAGAGGCAGCAGAGTTCAGTCTATGAAGTAGAGGCGGCAGAGTGCAGCCTGGAGTGCAGCCTACGAAGTAGAGGTGGCGGAGCGCAGCCTATAAAGTAGAGGCGGTGGAGTGCAGCATGTGAAGTGGAGGTGGTGGAGTGCAGCCTATAAAGTGGAGGCGGCGGAGTGCAGCCTATGAAGTGGAGGCGGTGGAGTGCTGCTTATGAAGTAGAGGCGGCGGAGTGCAGCCTATGAAGTGGAGTCGGTGGAGTGCACCTATGAAGTGGAGTCGGCAGAGTGCAGCCTATGAAGTAGAGGTGGCGGAGTGTAGCTAATGAAGTAGAAGCGGCAGAGTGCAGCTTATGAAGTAGAGGTGGGGGAGTGCGGCCTATGAAGTAGAGGCGGCAGATTGCAGCCTATGAAATAGAGGCGGCGGAGTGTAGCCTATGAAGTAGAGGCGGCAGAGTGCGGCCTATGAAGTAGAGGTGGCAGAGTGCGGCCTATGAAGTAGAGACGGCGGAGTGGGGCCTATGAAGTAGAGGCGACAAAGTGCGGCCTATGAAGTGGAGGCGGCAGAGTACGGCCTATGAAGTACAGGCGGCGGAGTGCGGCCTATGAAGTAGAGGTGACAGAGTGCGGGCTATGAAGTAGAGGCGGTGGAATGCAGTCTATGAAGTAGAGGCAGTGGAGAGGTGGCAGAGTGCAGTGTAGGAAATAGAGGTGGCAGAGTGCGGCCTATTAAGTAGAGGCGGCGGAGTGCGGCCTATGAAGTAGAGGCGGTGGAGTGCAGCCTTTGAAGCAGAGGCGGCAGATTGCAGCCTATGAAATAGAGGCGACGGAGTGCAGCCTATGAAGTAGAGGCGGCAGAATGCAGCCTATGAAGTAGAGGTGGTGGAGTGCGGCCTATGAAGTAGAGGCGGCAGATTGCGGCCTATGAAGTAGAGGTGGCAGAGTGCGGGCTCTGAAGTAGAGGCGGTGGAGTGCAGCCTATGAAGTAGAGGTGGCGGAGGGGTGGCAGAGTGCAGTGTAGGAAGTAGAGGCGGCAGAGTGCGGCCAATGAAGTAGAGATAGCAGAGTGCGACCTAAGAAGTAGAGGCGGCGGAGTGCGGCCTATGAAGTAGAGGCAGCGGAGAGATGGCGGAATGCAGTGTAGGAAGTAGAGGCAGAAGAGTGCAGCCAATGAACTAGAGACGGCAGAGTGCGGCCTATGAAGTAGAAGCGGCGGAGGGCGGCCTATGAAGTAGAGGCCGCAGAATGCAGCCTATGAAGTAGAGGTGGCAGAGTGCGTCCTATGAAGTAGAGGCAGCAGAATGCGGCATATGAAGTAGAGGTGGTGGAGTGCGGCCTATGAAGTAGAGGCGGCAGATTGCAGCCTATGAAGTAGAGGCGGCGGAATGCAGTGTATGAAGTAGTAAAGACGGAGTGCGGCCTATAAAGTAGAGGCAGTGGAGTGCAGTCTATGAAGTAGACGAGGCGGAGTGCAGCCTATGAAGTAGAGGCGGCGGAGTGCTGCTTATGAAGTAGAGGGGGCAGAGTGCAGCCTATGAAGTGGAGTAGGCGGAATGCAGCCTATGAAGTGGAGTCGGCGGAGTGCAGCCTATGAAGGAGAGGCGGCAGAGTGTAGCTAATGAAGTAGAAGCGGCGGAGTGCAGCTTATTAAGTAGAGGCGGTGGAGTGCGGCCTATGAAGTAGAGGCGTTGGAATGCAGCCTATGAAGTAGGGGCAGTGGAATGCAGCCTATGAAGTAGAGGTGGCGGAGTGCAGCCTATGAAGTAGAGGCGGCGGAGTGCAGCCGATGAAGTGGAGGTGGCGGAATGTGGCCTATGAAGTAGAGGTGGAAGATCGCAGCCTATGCAATAGAGGCGACGGAGTGCAGCCTATGAAATAGAGGCGGCGGAGTGCGGCCTATGAAGGAGAGGCAGCGGAGCCCAACCTATGAAGTAAAGGCAGCGGAGAGGTGGCGGAGTGCAGCGTACGAAGTAGAGGTGGCGGAATGCGACCTATGAAGTGGAGGCGGTGGAGTGCGGCCTATGAAGTAGAGGCGACGGAGTGCATCCTATGAAGTAGAGGTTGTGGAGTGAGGCCTATGAAGTAGAGGCAGCAGAGTACGGCCTATTAGGTGGAGGTGGCCGAGTGCAGTCTATGAAGTGGAGGCGGCGGAGTGCGGCCTATGAAGTAGAGGAGGCAGATTGCAGCCTATGAAATAGAGGCGACGGAGTGCAGCCTATGAATTAGAGGCGGCAGAGTGTGGCCTACGAAGTAGAGGCGGCAGAGTGGGGCCTATGAAGTAGAGGCGGTGGAGTGCAGCCTATGAAGTAGAGGCGGCGGAGAGGTGGCGGAGTGCAGAGTAGGAAGTAGAGGCAGCAGAGTGCGGCCTATGAAGTAGAGGCGGCAGAGTGGGGCCTATGAAGTACAGGCGGCAGAGTGCGGCCTATGAAGTAGAGGTGGCAGAGTGCGGGCTATGAAGTAGAGGCAGTGGAGTGCAGCCTATGAAGTAGAGGCAGCAGAGTGCAGTCTATGAAGTAGAGGCGGCAGAGTGCAGCCTGGAGTGCAGCCTAAGAAGTAGAGGTGGCAGAGTGCAGCCTATTAAGTAGAGGCGGTGGAGTGCAGCCTGTGAAGTGGAGGCGGTGGAGTGCAGCCTATGAAGTGGAGGCGGCGGAGTGCAGCCTATGAAGTGGAGGCGGTGGTGTGCTGCTTATGAAGTAGAGGCGGCAGAGTGCAGCCTATGAAGTGGAGTCGGTGGAGTACACCTATGAAGTGGAGTCGGCAGAGTGCAGCCTATGAAGTAGAGGCGGCGGAGTGTAGCTAATGAAGTAGAAGCGGCAGAGTGCAGCTTATGAAGTAGAGGTGGTGGAGTGCGGCCTATGAAGTAGAGGCATTGGAATGCAGCCTATGAAGTAGGGGCGGTGGAATGCAGCCTATGAAGTAGAGGCGGCAGATTGCGGCCTGTGAAATAGAGGCAGCGGAGTGTAGCTTATGAAGTAGAGGCGGCAGAGTGCGGCCTATGAAGTAGAGGCGGCGGAGTGCGGCCTATGAAGTAGAGGCGGCAGAGTGTAGCTACTGAAGTAGACGCGGCGGAGTGCAGCTTATGAAGTAGAGGCGGTGGAGTACGGCCTATGAAGTAGAGGCATTGGAATGCAGCCTATGAAGTAGGAGCGGTGGAATGCAGCCTATGAAGTAGAGGCAGCGGAGTGCGGCCTATGAAGTAGAGGCGGCAGATTGCGGCCTATGAAATAGAGGCGGCGGAATGCAGCCTATGAAGTAGAGGCGGCAGAGTGCGGCCTATGAAGTAGAGACGGCGGAGTGCGGCCTATGAAGTAGAGGCAGCGGAGCCCAGCCTATGAAGTAAAGGCAGCGGAGATGTGGTGGAGTGCAGTGTACGAAGTAAAAGTGGCAGAGTGCGACCTATGAAGTGGAGGCGGTGGAGTGCGGCCTATGAAGTAGAGGCGGCAGAGTGCGTCCCATGAAGTAGAGGCGGTGGAGTGCGGCCTATGAAGTAGAGGCGGCAGAGTGCCGCCTATGAAGTAGAGGCAGTGGAGTGCAGCCTATGAATTGGAGGTGGCAGAGTGCAGCCTATTAAGTGGAGGCAGCGGAGTGCTGCGGAGTGCTGCGGAGTGTGGCCTATGAAGTAGAGGCGGTGGAGTGCAGCCTATGGAGTAGAGGCGGTGGAATGCAGCGTATGAAGTAGAGGTGGTGGAGTGCGGCCTATGAAGTAGAGGCGGCAGAGTGCAGCCTATGAAGTAGAGGCAGCAGAGTGCAGTCTATGAAGTAGAGGCGGCAGAGTGCAGCCTGGAATGCAGCCTACGAAGTAGAGGTGGCGGAGCGCAGCCTATGAAGTAGAGGCGGTGGAGTGCAGCCTGTGAAGTGGAGGCGGCGGAGTGCAGCCTATGAAGTGGAGGTGGCAGAGTGCAGCCTATGAAGTGGAGGTGGCGGAGTGCTGCTTATGAAGTAGAGGCGGCAGAGTGCAGCCTATGAAGTGGAGTCGGTGGAGTGCACCTATGAAGTGGAGTCGACAGAGTGCAGCCTATGAAGTAGAGGCGGCGGAGTGTAGCTAATGAAGTAGAAGCGGCAGAGTGCAGCTTATGAAGTAGAGGTGGTGGAGTGCGGCCTATGAAGTAGAGGCATTGGAATGCAGCCTATGAAGTAGGGGCGGTGGAATGCAGCCTATGAAGTAGAGGCGGCGGAGTGCGTCCTATGAAGTAGAGGCGGTGGAGTGCAGCCTATGAAGTAGAGGCAGCAGAGTGCGGCCTATGAAGTAGAGGCAGTGGAGTGCAGCCTAGGAAGTGGAGGTGGCAGAGTGCAGCCTATGAAGTGGAGGCAGCGGAGTGCTGCGGAGTGCTGCGGAGTGTGGCCTATGAAGTAGAGGCGGTGGAGTGCGGCCTATGAAGTAGAGGCAGCGGAATGCAGCGTATGAAGTAGAGGTGGTGGAGTGCAGCCTATGAAGTAGAGACGGCGGAGTGCGGACTATGAAGTAGAGGCGGCAGAGTGCGGTCTATGAAGTAGAAGAGGCGGAGTGCAGCCTATGAAGTAGAGGTGGCGGAGTGCTGCTTATGAAGTAGAGGCGGCGGAGTGCAGCCTATGAAGTGGAGTAGGTGGAGTGCAGCCTATGAAGTGGAGTTGGCAGAGTGCAGCCTATGAAGTAGAGGCGGCGGAGTGTAGCTAATGAAGTAGAAGCGGCGGAGTGCAGCTTATGAAGTAGAGGCGGTGGAGTGCGGCCTATGAAGTAGAGGCGTTGGAATGCAGCCTATGAAGTAGGGGCAGTGGAATGCAGCCTATGAAGTAGAGGCGGCAGAGTGCGGCCTATGAAGTAGAGGCGGCGGAGTGCAGCCTATGAATTAGTGGCGGCAGAGTGTGGCCCATGAAGTAGAGGCAGCAGAGTGCGGCCTTTGAAGTACAGGCGGCAGAGTGCGGCCTATGAAGTAGAGGTGGCAGAGTGCAGGCTATGAAGTATAGGCGGTGGAGTGCAGCCTATGAAGTAGAGGCAGCGGAGAGGTGGCAGAGTGCAGTGTAGGAAGTAGAGGTGGCAGAGTGTGGCCTATTAAGTAGAGGCGAAGGAGTGCGGCCTATGAAGTAGAGGCTGCAGAATGCAGCCTATGAATTAGAGGTGGTGGAGTGCGGCCTATGAAGTAGAGGCGGCAGATTGCGGCCTATGAAGTAGAGGCAGCAGAGTGCGGCCTATGAAGTAGAGACGGCGGAGTGCGGCCTATGAAGTAGAGGCAGCGGAGCCCAGCCTATGAAGTAAAGGCAGCAGAGAGGTGGCGGAGTGCAGCGTATGAAGTAGAGGTGGCGGAGTGCGACCTATGAAGTGGAGGCGGCGGAGTGCGGTCTATGAAGTAGAGGCGGTGGAGTGCGGCCTATGAAGTAGAGGCGGCGGAATGCAGCGTATGAAGTAGAGGTGGTGGAGTGCGGCCTATGAAGTAGAGACGGTGGAGTGCGGCCTATGAAGTAGAGGCGGCGGAATGCAGCGTATGAAGTAGAGGTGGTGGAGTGCGGCCTATGAAGTAGAGGCGGCGGTGTGCAGTCTATGAAGTAGAAGAGGCGCAGTGCAGTCTATGAAGAAGAGGCGGCAGAGTGCAGTCTGGAGCACAGCCTATGAAGTAGAGGCAGCGGAGTGCAGTGTACGAAGTAGAGGCAGCGGAGTGCGGCCTATGAAGTAGAGGTGGCAGAGTGCAGCCAATTAAGTGGAGGCGGCAAAGTGCAGTCTAGGAAGTGGAGGCGGTGGAGTGCAGCCTATGAAGTGGAGGCGGTGGAGTGCAGTGTAGGAAGTAGAGGCTGCAGAGTGCAGCCTATTAAGTAGAAGCGGCGGAGTGCAGCCTATGAAGTAGAGGTGGCAGACTGCGGGCTATGAAGTAGAGGCGGTGGAGTGCAGCCTATGAAGTAGAGGCGGCGGAGAGGTGGCGGAGTGCAGAGTTGGAAGTAGAGGTGGTCGAGTGCGACCTATGAAGTGGAGGCGGTGGAGTGCGGCCTATGAAGTAGAGGCGGCAGAGTGCGGCCTAAGAAGTAGAGGTGGCAGAGTGCGGGCTATGAAGTGTAGGCGGTGGAGTGCTACCTATGATGTAGAGGCAGCGGAGTGCGTCCTATGAAGTAGAGGCGGTGGAGTGCGGCCTATGAAGTGTAGGCGGTGGAGTGCTACCTATGATGTAGAGGCGGCGGAGTGCGTCCTATGAAGTAGAGGCGGTGGAGTGCGGCCTATGAAGTAGAGGCGGCAGAGTGCGGCCTATGAAGTAGAGGCAGTGGAGTGCAGCCTATGAAGTGGAGGTGGCAGAGTGCAGCCTATGAAGTGAAGGCAGTGGAGTGCTGCGGAATGCTGCGGAGTGTGGCCTATGAAGTCGAGGCGGAAGAGTGCGGCCTATGAAGTAGAGACGGCGGAGTGCAGCCTATGAAGTAGAGGCGGCGGAGTGCGGTCTATGAAGTAGAAGAGGCGGAGTGCAGCCTATGAAGTAGAGGCAGCGGAGTGCTGCTTATGAAGTAGAGGCGGCAGAGTGCAGCCTATGAAGTAGAGGCGGCGGAGAGGTGGCGGAGTGCAGAGTAGGAAGTAGAGGCGGCATAGTGCGGCCTATGAAGTAGAGACGGCGGAGTGTGGCCCATGAAGTAGAGGCGGTGGAGTGCAGCCTATGAAGTGGAGGTGGCGGAGTGCAGCCTATGAAGTGGAGGCGGCGGAGTGCGGCCTATGAAGTAGAGGTGGCAGATTGCGGCCTACGAAGTAGAGGCGGCAGAATGCCGCCTATGAAATAGAGGTGGCAGAGTGCGGCCTATGAAGGAGAGGCAGTGGAGCCCAGCCTATGAAGTAAAGGACGTGGAGAGGTGGCAGAGTGCAGCGTACGAAGTAGAGGTGGCGGAGTGCGACCTATGAAGTGGAGGCGGTGGAGTGCGGCCTATGAAGTAGAGGCGGCGGAGTGCGTCCTATGAAGTAGAGGCGGTGGAGTGCGGCCTATGAAGTAGAGGCGGCAGAGTGCCGCCTATGAAGTAGAGGCAGTGGAGTGCCGCCTATGAATTGGAGGTGGCAGAGTGCAGCCTATTAAGTGGAGGCAGCGGAGTGCTGCGGAGTGCTGCGGAGTGTGGCCTATGAAGTAGAGGCGGTGGAGTGCAGCCTATGGAGTAGAGGCGGTGGAATGCAGCGTATGAAGTAGAGGTGGTGGAGTGCGGCCTATGAAGTAGAGGCGGCAGAGTGCAGCCTATGAAGTAGAGGCAGCAGAGTGCAGTCTATGAAGTAGAGGCGGCAGAGTGCAGCCTGGAATGCAGCCTACGAAGTAGAGGTGGCGGAGCGCAGCCTATGAAGTAGAGGCGGTGGAGTGCAGCCTGTGAAGTGGAGGCGGCGGAGTGCAGCCTATGAAGTGGAGGCGGCAGAGTGCAGCCTATGAAGTGGAGGCGGCGGAGTGCTGCTTATGAAGTAGAGGCGGCAGAGTGCAGCCTATGAAGTGGAGTCGGTGGAGTGCACCTATGAAGTGGAGTCGACAGAGTGCAGCCTATGAAGTAGAGGCGGCGGAGTGTAGCTAATGAAGTAGAAGCGGCAGAGTGCAGCTTATGAAGTAGAGGTGGTGGAGTGCGGCCTATGAAGTAGAGGCATTGGAATGCAGCCTATGAAGTAGGGGCGGTGGAATGCAGCCTATGAAGTAGAGGCGGTGGAGTGCGGCCTATGAAGTAGAGGTGGCAGATTGCGGCCTATGAAGTAGACGCGGTGGAGTGCGGCCTATGAAGTAGAGGTGGCGGAGTGTAGCTAATGAAGTAGAAGCGGCAGAGTGCAGCTCATGAAGTAGAGGTGGTGGAGTGTGGCCTATGAAGTAGAGGCATTGGAATGCAGCCTATGAAGTAGGGGCGGTGGAATGCAGCCTATGAAGTAGAGGCGGTGGATTGCTGCCTATGAAGTAGAGGCGGCAGAGTGCCGCCTATGAAGTAGAGGCGGCAGAGTGCGGCCTATGAAATAGAAGCGGTGGAGTGCAGCCTATGAAGCAGAGGCGGCAGATTGCAGCCTATGAAATAGAGGCGACGGAGTGCAGCCTATGAAGTAGAGGCGGCAGAGTGTGGCCTATGAAGCAGAGGGGGCAGAGTGCGGCCTATGAAGTACAGGCGGCAGAGTGCGGCCTATGAAGTAGAGGTGGCAGAGTGTGTGCTATGAAGTAGAGGCGGTGGAGTGCAGCCTATGAAGTAGAGGCGGCGGAGAGGTGGCAGAGTGCAGAGTAGGAAGTAGAGGCAGCAGAGTGCGGCCTATGAAGTAGAGACGGCGGAGTGCGGCCTATGAAGTAGAGGCGGCGGAGTGCGGCCTATGAAGTAGAGGCGTCAGAGTGTGGCCTATGAAGTACAGGCAGCGGAGTGCAGCCTATGAAGTAGAGGTGGCAGATTGCGGGCTATGAAGTAGAGGCGGTGGAGTGCAGCCTATGAAGTAGAAGCAGCGGAGAGGTGGTGGAGTGCAGTGTAGGAAGTAGAGGTGGCAGAGTGTGGCCTATTAAGTAGAGATGGCGGAGTGTGGCCTATGAAGTAGAGGCGGCAGAATGCAGCCTATGAAGTAGAGGTGGTGGAGTGCGGCTTACGAAGTAGAGGCGGCAGATTGCTGCCTATGAAGTAGAGGCGGCAGAGTGCCGCCTATGAAGTAGAGGCGGCAGAGTGCGGCCTATAAAGTAGAGGCAGTGGAGTACACTCCATGAAGTAGAGGCGGTGGAGTGCAGCCTGGAGTGCAGCCTATGAAGTAGAGGCGGCAGAGTGTGCCCTATGAAATAGAGACGGCGGTGTGTGGCCTATGAAGTAGAGGCAGCGGAGCCCAGCCTATGAAGTAAAGGCAGCGGAGAGGTGGCGGAGTGCAGCGTACGAAGTAGAAGTGGCGGAGTGCGACCTATGAAGTGGAGGCGGTGGTGTGCGGCCTATGAAGTAGAGGCAGCAGGGTGCGTCCTATGAAGTAGAGGTGGTGGAGTGCGGCCTATGAAGGAGAGGCAGCAGAGTGCGGCCTATGAAGTAGAGGCGGTGGAGAGCAGCCTATGAAGTGGAGGTGGCAGAGTGCACCCTATGAAGCGGAGGCAGCTGAGTGCTGCGGAGTGCGGCCTATGAAGTAAAGACGGTGGAATGCAGCGTATGAAGTAGAGGTGGTGGAGTGCGGCCTATGAAGTAGAGGTGGCAGATTGCAGCCTATGAAGTAGAGGCGGCGGTCTGCAGTCTATGAAGTAGAAGAGGCGCAGTGCAGTCTATGAAGAAGAGGCGGCGGAGTGCAGCCTGGAGCGCAGCCTATGAAGTAGAGGCAGCGGAGTGCAGTGTACAAAGTAAAGGCGGCAGAGTGTGACCATATGAAGAAGAGGTGGCAGAGTGCAGCCAATTAAGTGGAGGCGGCGAAGTGCAGTCTAGGAAGTGGAGGCGGCGGAGTGCAGCCTATGAAGTGGAGGCGGTGGAGTGCGGCCTATGAAGTATAGGTGGCAGATTGTGACCTATGAAGTAGAGGTGGCAGATTGGGGCCTATGAAGTAGAGGCGGCAGTGTGCAGCCTATGAAGTAGAGGCAGCGGAGTGCAGTCTATGAAGTAGAGGCGGCAGAGTGCAGCCTGGAGTGCAGCCTATGAAGTAGAGGTGGCAGAGCGCAGCCTATGAAGTAGAGGCGGTGGAGTACAGCCTGTGAAGTGGAGGCGGTGGAGTGTAGCCTATGAAGTGGAGGCGGCGGAGTGCAGCCTATGTAGTGGAGGCGGCGGAGTGATGCTTATGAAGTAGAGGCTGCGGAGTGCAGCCTATGAAGTAGAGGAGGCGGAGTGTAGCTAATGAAGAAGAAGTATCGGAGTGCAGCTTATGAACTTGAAGCGGTGGAGTGCCACCTATGAAGTAGAGGCATTGGAATGCAGTCTATGAAGTAGAGGCGGTGGAATGCAGCCTATGTATTAGAGGCAGCAGAGCGCAGCCTATGAAGTAAAGATGGCGGAATGCAGCATATGAAGTAGAGGTGGTGGAGTGCGGCCTATGAAGTAGAGGTGGCAGATTTCAGCCTATGAAGTAGAGGCGGCAGTCTGCAGTCTATGAAGTAGAAGAGGCACAGTGCAGTCTATGAAGAATAGGCGGCGGAGTGCAGCCTGGAGCGCAGCCTATGAAGTAGAGGCAGCGGAGTGCAGTGTACAAAGTAGAGGCGGCAAAGTGCAGCCTATGAAGTGAAGTCGGCGGAGTGCACCTATGAAGTGGAGTCGGCGGAGTGCAGCCTATGAAGTAGAAGCGGCAGAGTGCAGCTTATGAAGTTGAAGCGGTGGAGTGCCGCCTATGAAGTAGAGGCATTGGAATGCAGTCTATGAAGTAGAGGCGGTGGAATGCAGCCTATGAAGTAGAGGCAGCAGAGCGCAGCCTATGAAGTAAAGGTGGCGGAGTGTGGCCTATGAAGTAGAGGCGGCGGAGTGCGGCCTATGAAGTAGAGGCGACGGAGTGCAGCCTATGAAGTAGAGGTGGCGGAGTGCAGCCTATGAAGTAGAGGCTGCAGAGTGCGGCCTATGAAGTAGAGATGGCGGAGTGCGGCCTATGAAGTGTAGGTGGCGGAGTGCGGCCTATGAAGTGGAGGCGGCAGATTGCAGCCTACGAAATAGAGGTGGCGGAGTGCAGCCTATGAAGTAGAGGCGGCAGAGTGCGGCTCATGAAGTAGAGGCGGCGGAGTGCGGCCTATGAAGTAGAGGCGGCGGAGTGTAACTAATGAAGTAGAAGCGGCATAGTGTAGCTTATGAAGTAGAGGCGGTGGAGTGCGGCCTATCAAGTAGAGGCATTGGAATGCAGCCTATGAAGTAGGGGAGGTGGAATGCAGCCTATGAAGTAGAGGCGGCGGAGTTTGGCCTATGAAGTAGAGGCGGCAGATTGCGGCCTATGAAATAGAGGCGGCAAGAGTGCAGCCTATGAAGTAGAGGCGGCAGATTGCAGCCTTTTGAAATAGAGGCGACAGAGTGCAGCCTATGAAGTAGAGGCTGCAGAGTGTGGCCTATGAAGTAGAGGCGGCAGAGTGCGGCCTATGAAGTACAGGCGGCAGAGTGCAGCCTATGAAGTAGAGGTGGCAGAGTGCGGGCTATGAAGTAGAGGCGGTGGAGTGCAGCCTATGAATTAGAGGCGGCAGAGAGGTGGCGGAGTGCAGAGTAGGAAGTAGAGGTGGCAGAGTGCGGCCTATGAAGTAGAGACGGCGGAGTGGGGCCTATGAAGTAGAGACGGCAGAGTACGGCCTATAAAGTAGAGGCGGCAGAGTGCGGCCTATAAAGAAGAGGTGACAGAGTGCGGGCTATGAAGTAGAGGCGGTGGAATGCAGCCTATGAATTAGAGGCAGCGGAGAGGTGGTGGAGTGCAGTGTAGGAAGTAGAGGTGGCAGAGTGCGGCCTATTAAGTAGAGGCGGCGGAGTGCGGCCTATGAAGTAGAGGCGGCAGAACGCAGCCTATGAAGTAGAGGTGGTGGAGTGCGGCCTATGAAGTAGAGGCAGCAGATTGCGCCCTATGAAGTAGAGGTGGCAGAGTGCGGACTCTGAAGTAGGGGCGGTGGAGTGCAGCCTATGAAGTAGAGGCAGCAGAGTTCAGTCTATGAAGTAGAGGCGGCAGAGTGCAGCCTGGAGTGCAGCCTACGAAGTAGAGGTGGCGGAGCGCAGCCTATAAAGTAGAGGCGGTGGAGTGCAGCATGTGAAGTGGAGGTGGTGGAGTGCAGCCTATAAAGTGGAGGCGGCGGAGTGCAGCCTATCAAGTGGAGGCGGTGGAGTGCTGCTTATGAAGTAGAGGCGGCGGAGTGCAGCCTATGAAGTGGAGTCGGTGGAGTGCACCTATGAAGTGGAGTCGGCAGAGTGCAGCCTATGAAGTAGAGGTGGCGGAGTGTAGCTAATGAAGTAGAAGCGGCAGAGTGCAGCTTATGAAGTAGAGGTGGGGGAGTGCGGCCTATGAAGTAGAGGCGGCAGATTGCAGCCTATGAAATAGAGGCGGCGGAGTGTAGCCTATGAAGTAGAGGCGGCAGAGTGCGGCCTATGAAGTAGAGGTGGCAGAGTGCGGCCTATGAAGTAGAGACGGCGGAGTGGGGCCTATGAAGTAGAGGCGACAAAGTGCGGCCTATGAAGTGGAGGCGGCAGAGTACGGCCTATGAAGTACAGGCGGCGGAGTGCGGCCTATGAAGTAGAGGTGACAGAGTGCGGGCTATGAAGTAGAGGCGGTGGAATGCAGTCTATGAAGTAGAGGCAGTGGAGAGGTGGCAGAGTGCAGTGTAGGAAATAGAGGTGGCAGAGTGCGGCCTATTAAGTAGAGGCGGCGGAGTGCGGCCTATGAAGTAGAGGCGGCAGAATGCAGCCTATGAAGTAGAGGTGGTGGAGTGCGGCCTATGAAGTAGAGGCGGCAGATTGCGGCCTATGAAGTAGAGGTGGCAGAGTGCGGGCTCTGAAGTAGAGGCGGTGGAGTGCAGCCTATGAAGTAGAGGTGGCGGAGGGGTGGCAGAGTGCAGTGTAGGAAGTAGAGGCGGCAGAGTGCGGCCAATGAAGTAGAGATAGCAGAGTGCGACCTAAGAAGTAGAGGCGGCGGAGTGCGGCCTATGAAGTAGAGGCAGCGGAGAGATGGCGGAATGCAGTGTAGGAAGTAGAGGCGGAAGAGTGCAGCCAATGAACTAGAGACGGCAGAGTGCGGCCTATGAAGTAGAAGCGGCGGAGTGCGGCCTATGAAGTAGAGGCCGCAGAATGCAGCCTATGAAGTAGAGGTGGTGGAGTGCGGCCTATGAAGTAGAGGCGGCAGATTGCAGCCTATGAAGTAGAGGCGGCGGAATGCAGTGTATGAAGTAGTAAAGACGGAGTGCGGCCTATGAAGTAGAGGCAGTGGAGTGCAGTCTATGAAGTAGACGAGGTGGAGTGCAGCCTATGAAGTAGAGGCGGCGGAGTGCTGCTTATGAAGTAGAGGGGGCAGAGTGCAGCCTATGAAGTGGAGTAGGCGGAATGCAGCCTATGAAGTGGAGTCGGCGGAGTGCAGCCTATGAAGGAGAGGCGGCGGAGTGCGTCCTATGAAGTAGAGGCGGCGGAGTGCGGCCTATGAAGTAGATGCGGCGGAGTACGGCCTATGAAGTGGAGGTGGCGGAGTGCAGCCTATGAAGTGGAGGCGGCGGAGTGCGGCCTGTGAAGTAGAGGCGGCAGATTGCAGCCTATGAAATAAAGGCGACGGAGTGCAGCCTATGAATTAGAGGCGGCAGAGTGTGGCCTATGAAGTAGAGGCGGCAGAGTGCGGCCTATGAAGTACAGGCGGCAGAGTGCGGCCTATGAAGTAGAGGTGACAGAGTGCGGACTATGAAGTAGAGGTGGTGGAGTGCGGCCTATGAAATAGAGGCGTCAGAGTGCATCCTATGAAGTAGAGGCAGTGGAGTACACTCTATGAAGTAGAGGCGGCGGAGTGCAGCCTGGAGTGCAGCCTATGAAGTAGAGGTGGCAGAGTGCGGCCTATGAAGTTGAGACGGCGGAGTGTGGCCTATGAAGTAGAGGCAGCGGAGCCCAGCCTATGAAGTAAAGGCAGCGGAGAGGTGGCGGAGTACAGCGTACAAAGTAGAGGTGGCGGAGTGCGACCTATGAAGTAGAGGCGGTGGAGTGCGGCCTATGAAGTAGAGGCGGCGGAGTGCGTCCTATGAAGTAGAGGTGACAGAGTGCGGACTATGAAGTAGAGGTGGTGGAGTGCGGCCTATGAAATAGAGGCGTCAGAGTGCAGCCTATGAAGTAGAGGCAGTGGAGTACACTCTATGAAGTAGAGGCGGCGGAGTGCAGCCTGGAGTGCAGCCTATGAAGTAGAGGTGGCAGAGTGCGGCCTATGAAGTTGAGACGGCGGAGTGCGGCCTATGAAGTAGAGGCAGCGGAGCCCAGCCTATGAAGTAAAGGCAGCGGAGAGGTGGCGGAGTACAGCGTACAAAGTAGAGGTGGCGGAGTGCGACCTATGAAGTGGAGGCGGTGGAGTGCGGCCTATGAAGTAGAGGCGGCGGAGTGCGTCCTATGAAGTAGAGGCGGTGGAGTGCGGCCTATGAAGTAGAGGCGGCAGAGTGCAGCCTATGAAGTGGAGGCAGCGGAGTGCTGTGGAGTGCTGCAGTGTGTGGCCTATGAAGTAGAGGCGGTGGAGTGCAGCCTATGAAGTAGAGGCCGTGGAATGCAGCATATGAAGTAGAGGTGGTGGAGTGCGGCCTATGAAGTAGAGGCGGCGGAGTGCAGCCTATGAAGTAGAGGCAGCGGAGTGCAGTCTATGAAGTAGAGGCGGCAGAGTGCAGCCTGGAGTGCAGCCTATGAAGTAGAGGTGACAGAGTGCGGCCTATGAAGTTGAGACGGCGGAGTGCGGCCTATGAAGTAGAGGCAGCGGAGCCCAGCCTATGAAGTAAAGGCAGCGGAGAGGTGGCGGAGTACAGCGTACAAAGTAGAGGTGGCGGAGTGCGACCTATGAAGTGGAGGCGGTGGAGTGCGGCCTAAGAAGTAGAGGCGGCAGAGTGCATCCTATGAAGTAGAGGCGGTGGAGTGCGGCCTATGAAGTAGAGGCAGTGGAGTACACTCTATGAAGTAGAGGCGGCGGAGTGCGGCCTATGAAGTAGAGGTGGCGGAGTGTAGCTAATGAAGTAGAAGCGGCGGAGTGCAGCTCATGAAGTAGAGGTGGTGGAGTGTGGCCTATGAAGTAGAGGCATTGGAATGCAGCCTATGAAGTAGGGGCGGTGGAATGCAGCCTATGAAGTAGAGTTAGCAGAGTTCGGCCTATGAAGTAGAGGCGACAGATTGCGGCCTATGAAATAGAGGCGGTGGAGTGCAGCCTATGAAGCAGAGGCGGCAGATTGCAGCCTATGAAATAGAGGCGACGGAGTGCAGCCTATGAAGTAGAGGCGGCAGAGTGTGGCCTATGAAGCAGAGGGGGCAGAGTGCGGCCTATGAAGTACAGGCGGCAGAGTGCGGCCTATGAAGTAGAGGTGGCAGAGTGCGTGCTATGAAGTAGAGGCGGTGGAGTGCAGCCTATGAAGTAGAGGCGGCGGAGAGGTGGCAGAGTGCAGAGTAGGAAGTAGAGGTGGCAGAGTGCGGCCTATGAAGTAGAGACGGCGGAGTGCGGCCTATGAAGTAGAGGCGGCGGAGTGCGGCCTATGAAGTAGAGGCGTCAGAGTGTGGCCTATGAAGTACAGACAGCGGAGTGCAGCCTATGAAGTAGAGGTGGCAGAGTGCGGGCTATGAAGTAGAGGCGGTGGAGTGCAGCCTATGAAGTAGAAGCAGCGGAGAGGTGGTGGAGTGCAGTGTAGGAAGTAGAGGTGGCAGAGTGTGGCCTATGAAGTAGAGGCGGCAGAATGCAGCCTATGAAGTAGAGGTGGTGGAGTGCGGCCTATGAAGTAGAGGCGGCAGATTGCTGCCTATGAAGTAGAGGCGGCAGAGTGCCGCCTATGAAGTAGAGGCAGCAGAGTGCGGCCTATAAAGTAGAGGCAGTGGAGTACACTCCATGAAGTAGAGGCGGTGGAGTGCAGCCTGGAGTGCAGCCTATGAAGTAGAGGCGGCAGAGTGTGGCCTATGAAATAGAGACGGCGGTGTGTGGCCTATGAAGTAGAGGCAGCGGAGCCCAGCCTATGAAGTAAAGGCAGCGGAGAGGTGGCGGAGTGCAGCGTACGAAGTAGAAGTGGCGGAGTGCGACCTATGAAGTGGAGGCGGTGGAGTGCGGCCTATGAAGTAGAGGCAGCAGGGTGCGTCCTATGAAGTAGAGGCGGTGGAGTGCGGCCTATGAAGGAGAGGCGGCAGAGTGCGGCCTATGAAGTAGAGGCGGTGGAGAGCAGCCTATGAAGTGGAGGTGGCAGAGTGCAGCCTATGAAGCGGAGGCAGCTGAGTGCTGCGGAGTGCGGCCTATGAAGTAAAGACGGCGGAATGCAGCGTATGAAGTAGAGGTGGTGGAGTGCGGCCTATGAAGTAGAGGTGGCAGATTGCAGCCTATGAAGTAGAGGCAGCGGAGTGCAGTGTACAAAGTAAAGGCGGCAGAGTGTGGCCTATGAAGTAGAGGTGGCAGAGTGCAGCCAATTAAGTGGAGGCGGCGAAGTGCAGTCTAGGAAGTGGAGGTGGCGGAGTGCAGCCTATGAAGTGGAGGCGGTGGAGTGCGGCCTATGAAGTATAGGTGGCAGATTGTGACCTATGAAGTAGAGGTGGCAGATTGGGGCCTATGAAGTAGAGGCGGCAGAGTGCAGCCTATGAAGTAGAGGCAGCGGAGTGCAGTCTATGAAGTAGAGCCGGCAGAGTGCAGCCTGGAGTGCAGCCTATGAAGTAGAGGTGGCAGAGCGCAGCCTATGAAGTAGAGGCGGTGGAGTGCAGCCTGTGAAGTGGAGGCGGTGGAGTGCAGCCTATGAAGTGGAGGCGGCGGAGTGCAGCCTATGTAGTGGAGGCGGCGGAGTGATGCTTATGAAGTAGAGGCGGCGGAGTGCAGCCTATGAAGTAGAGGAGGCGGAGTGTAGCTAATGAAGAAGAAGTATCGGAGTGCAGCTTATGAACTTGAAGCGGTGGAGTGCCGCCTATGAAGTAGAGGCATTGGAATGCAGTCTATGAAGTAGAGGCGGTGGAATGCAGCCTATGTATTAGAGGCAGCAGAGCGCAGCCTATGAAGTAAAGACGGCGGAATGCAGCATATGAAGTAGAGGTGGTGGAGTGCGGCCTATGAAGTAGAGGTGGCAGATTGCAGCCTATGAAGTAGAGGCGGCGGTCTGCAGTCTATGAAGTAGAAGAGGCACAGTGCAGTCTATTAAGAATAGGCGGCGGAGTGCAGCCTGGAGTGCAGCCTATGAAGTAGAGGCAGCGGAGTGCAGTGTACAAAGTAGAGGCGGCAAAGTGCAGCCTATGAAGTGGAGTCGGCGGAGTGCACCTATGAAGTGGAGTCGGCGGAGTGCAGCCTATGAAGTAGAAGCGGCGGAGTGCAGCTTATGAAGTTGAAGCGGTGGAGTGCCGCCTATGAAGTAGAGGCATTGGAATGCAGTCTATGAAGTAGAGGCGGTGGAATGCAGCCTATGAAGTAGAGGCAGCAGAGCGCAGCCTATGAAGTAAAGGTGGCGGAGTGTGGCCTATGAAGTAGAGGCAGCGGAGTGCGGCCTATGAAGTAGAGGCGGCAGAGTGCAGCCTATGAAGTAGAGGTGGCGGAGTGCAGCCTATGAAGTAGAGGCTGCAGAGTGCGGCCTATGAAGTAGAGATGGCGGAGTGCGGCCTATGAAGTGTAGGTGGCGGAGTGCGGCCTATGAAGTGGAGGCGGCAGATTGCAGCCTACGAAATAGAGGTGGCGGAGTGCAGCCTATGAAGTAGAGGCGGCAGAGTGCGGCTTATGAAGTAGAGGCGGCGGAGTGCGGCCTATGAAGTAGAGGCGGCGGAGTGTAACTAATGAAGTAGAAGCGGCATAGTGTAGCTTATGAAGTAGAGGCGGTGGAGTGCGGCCTATCAAGTAGAGGCATTGGAATGCAGCCTATGAAGTAGGGGCGGTGGAATGCAGCCTATGAAGTAGAGGCGGCAGAGTTTGGCCTATGAAGTAGAGGCGGCAGATTGCGGCCTATGAAATAGAGGCGGCAGAGTGCAGCCTATGAAGTAGAGGCGGCAGATTGCAGCCTTTTGAAATAGAGGCGACAGAGTGCAGCCTATGAAGTAGAGGCTGCAGAGTGCGGGCTATGAAGTAGAGGCGGCAGAGTGCGGCCTATGAAGTACAGGCGGCAGAGTGCAGCCTATGAAGTAGAGGTGGCAGAGTGCGGGCTATGAAGTAGAGGCGTTGGAGTGTAGCCTATGAATTAGAGGCGGCGGAGAGGTGGCGGAGTGCAGAGTAGGAAGTAGAGGCGGCAGTGTGCGGCCTATGAAGTAGAGACGGCGGAGTGGGGCCTATGAAGTAGAGGCGGCAGAGTACGGCCTATGAAGTAGAGGCGGCAGAGTGCGGCCTATGAAGTAGAGGTGACAGAGTGCGGGCTATGAAGTAGAGGCGGTGGAATGCAGCCTATGAATTAGAGGCAGCGGAGAGGTGGTGGAGTGCAGTGTAGGAAGTAGAGGTGGCAGAGTGCGGCCTATTAAGTAGAGGCGGCGGAGTGCGGCCTATGAAGTAGAGGCGGCAGAACGCAGCCTATGAAGTAGAGGTGGTGGAGTGCGGCCTATGAAGTAGAGGCAGAAGATTGCGGCCTATGAAGTAGAGGTGGCAGAGTGCGGACTCTGAAGTAGGGGCGGTGGAGTGCAGCCTATGAAGTAGAGGTGGCGGAGAGGTGGCAGAGTGCAGTGTAGGAAGTAGAGGCAGCAGAGTGCAGCCAATGAAGTAGAGATAGCAGAGTGCGGCCTAAGAAGTAGAGGCGGCGGAGTGCGGCCTATGAAGTAGAGGCGGCGGAGAGGTGGCAGAGTGCAGTGTAGGAAGTAGAGGCGGAAGAGTGCGGCCATTGAAGTAGAGACGGCAGAGTGCGGCCTATGAAGTAGAGGCGGCGGAGAGCGGCCTATGAAGTAGAGGTGGCAGAATGCAGCCTATGAAGTAGAGGCGGCAGAGTGCGTCCTATGAAGTAGAGGCGGTGGAGTACAGTCTATGAAGTAGAGGCGTCGGAGTGCAGCCTGGAGTGCAGCCTATGAAGTACAGGCAGCAGAATGCGGCATATGAAGTAGAGGCGGCGGAATGCGGCGTATGAAGTAGAGGTGGTGGAGTGCGGCCTATGAAGTAGAGGCGGCAGATTGCAGCCTATGAAGTAGAGGCGGCGGAATGCAGTCTATGAAGTAGTAGAGACGGCGTGCAGCCTATGAAGTAGAGGCAGTGGAGTGCAGTCTATGAAGTAGAAGAGGCGGAGTGCAGCATATGAAGTAGAGGCGGCGGAGTGCTGCTTATGAAGTAGAGGCGGCAGAGTGCAGCCTATGAAGTGGAGTAGGCGGAGTGCGGCCTATGAAGTGGAGTCGGCGGAGTGCAGCCTATGAAGTAGAGGCGGCAGAGTGTAGCTACTGAAGTAGAAGCGGCGGAGTGCAGCTTATGAAGTAGAGGCGGTGGAGTGCGGCCTATGAAGTAGAGGTGTTGGAATGCAGCCTATGAAGTAGGGGCAGTGGAATGCAGCCTATGAAGTAGAGGCGGCGGAGTGCGGCCTATGAAGTAGAGGCAGCGGAGTGCGGCCTATGAAGTGGAGGTGGCGGAGGGCAGCCTATGAAGTGGAGATGGCAGATTGCAGCCTATGAAATAGAGGCGATGGAGTGCAGCCTATGAAATAGAGGCGGCAGAGTGCGGCCTATGAAGGAGAGACAGCGGGGCCCAGCCTATGAAGTAAAGGCAGCGGAGAGGTGGCGGAGTGCAGCGTATGAAGTAGAGGTGGCGGAGTGCGACCTATGAAGTGGAGGCGGTGGAGTGCGGCCTATGAAGTAGAGGCGGCGGAGTGCGTCCTATGAAGTAGAGGCGGTAGAGTGCGGCCTATGAAGTAGAGGCAGCAGAGTGCGGCCTATGAAGTAGAGGCAGTGGAGTGCAGCCTAGGAAGTGGAGGTGGCAGAGTGCAGCCTATGAAGTGGAGGCAGCGGAGTGCTGCGGAGTGCTGCGGAGTGTGGCCTATGAAGTAGAGGCGGTGGAGTGCGGCCTATGAAGTAGAGGCGGCGGAATGCAGCGTATGAAGTAGAGGTGGTGGAGTGCGGCCTATGAAGTAGAGACGGCGGAGTGCGGACTATGAAGTAGATGCGGCGGAGTGCGGTCTATGAAGTAGAAGAGGCGGAGTGCAGCCTATGAAGTAGAGGTGGCGGAGTGCTGCTTATGAAGTAGAGGCGGCGGAGTGCAGCCTATGAAGTGGAGTAGGCGGAGTGCAGCCTATGAAGTGGAGTTGGCGGAGTGCAGCCTATGAAGTAGAGGCGGCGGAGTGTAGCTAATGAAGTAGAAGCGGCGGAGTGCAGCTTATGAAGTAGAGGCGGTGGAGTGCGGCCTATGAATTAGAGGCGTTGGAATGCAGCCTATGATGTAGGGGCAGTGGAATGCAGCCTATGAAGTAGAGGCCGTGGAGTGCGACCTATGAAGTAGAGGCGGTGGAGTGCAGCCTATGAATTAGTGGCGGCAGAGTGTGGCCCATGAAGTAGAGGCAGCAGAGTGCGGCCTTTGAAGTACAGGCGGCAGAGTGCGGCCTATGAAGTAGAGGTGGCAGAGTGCAGGCTATGAAGTATAGGCGGTGGAGTGCAGCCTATGAAGTAGAGGCAGCGGAGAGGTGGCAGAGTGCAGTGTAGGAAGTAGAGGTGGCAGAGTGTGGCCTATTAAGTAGAGGCGAAGGAGTGCGGCCTATGAAGTAGAGGCCGCAGAATGCAGCCTATGAATTAGAGGTGGTGGAGTGCGGCCTATGAAGTAGAGGCGGCAGATTGCGGCCTATGAAGTAGAGGCGGCAGAGTGCGGCCTATGAAATAGAGGAGGCAGAGTGCGGCCTATGAAGTAGAGGCAGTGGAGTACACTCTATGAAGTAGAGGCGGCGGAGTGCAGCCTGGAGTGCAGCCTATGAAGTAGAGGCAGCAGAGTGCGGCCTATGAAGTAGAGACGGCGGAGTGGGGCCTATGAAGTAGAGGCAGTGGAGCCCAGCCTATGAAGTAAAGGCAGCAGAGAGGTGGCGGAGTGCAGCGTATGAAGTAGAGGTGGCGGAGTGCGACCTATGAAGTGGAGGCGGCAGAGTGCGGCCTATGAAGTAGAGGCAGTGGAGTGCAGCCTATGAAGTGGAGTCGGCAGAGTGCAGCCTATGAAGTAGAGGTGGCGGAGTGTAGCTAATGAAGTAGAAGCGGCAGAGTGCAGCTTATGAAGTAGAGGTGGTGGAGTGCGGCCTATGAAATAGAGGCGTTGGAATGCAGCCTATGAAGTAGGGGCAGTGGAATGCAGCCTATGAAGTAGAGGCGGCGGAGTGCGGTCTATGAAGTAGAAGAGGCAGAGTGCAGCCTATGAAGTAAAGGCGGCAGAGTGCTGCTTATGAAGTAGAGGCGGCGGAGTGCAGCCTATAAAGTGGAGTAGGCAGAGTGCAGCCTATGAAGTGGAGTCGGCGGAGTGCAGCCTATGAAGTAGAGGCGGAGGAGTGCGGCTTATGAAGTAGAGGAGTTGGAATGCAGCCTATGAAGTATGGGCAGTGGAATGCAGCCTATGAAGTAGAGGTGGCGGAGTGCGGCCTATGAAGTAGATGCGGCGGAGTACGGCCTATGAAGTGGAGGTGGCGGAGTGCAGCCTATGAAGTGGAGGCGGCGGAGTGCGGCCTGTGAAGTAGAGGCGGCAGATTGCAGCCTATGAAATAGAGGTGACGGAGTGCAGCCTATGAATTAGAGGCGGCAGAGTGTGGCCTATGAAGTAGAGGCGGCAGAGTGCGGCCTATGAAGTACAGGCGGCAGAGTGCGGCCTATGAAGTAGAGGTGACAGAGTGCGGACTATGAAGTAGAGGTGGTGGAGTGCGGCCTATGAAATAGAGGCGTCAGAGTGCAGCCTATGAAGTAGAGGCAGTGGAGTACACTCGATGAAGTAGAGGCGGCGGAGTGCAGCCTGGAGTGCAGCCTATGAAGTAGAGGTGGCAGAGTGCGGCCTATGAAGTTGAGACGGTGGAGTGCGGCCTATGAAGTAGAGGCAGCGGAGCCCAGCCTATGAAGTAAAGGCAGCGGAGAGGTGGCGGAGTACAGCGTACAAAGTAGAGGTGGCGGAGTGCGACCTATGAAGTGGAGGCGGTGGAGTGCGGCCTATGAAGTAGAGGCGGTGGAGTGCATCCTATGAAGTAGAGGCGGTGGAGTGCGGCCTATGAAGTAGAGGCGGCAGAGTGCGGCCTATGAAGTAGAGGCAGTGGAGTGCAGCCTATGAAGTGGAGGTGGCAGAGTGCAGCCTATGAAGTGGAGGCAGCGGAGTGCTGTGGAGTGCTGCAGGGTGTGGCCTATGAAGTAGAGGCGGTGGAGTGCAGCCTATGAAGTAGAGGCCGTGGAATGCAGCGTATGAAGTAGAGGTGGTGGAGTGCGGCCTATGAAGTAGAGGCGGCGGAGTGCAGCCTATGAAGTAGAGGCAGCGGAGTGCAGTCTATGAAGTGGAGTCGGTGGAGTGCACCTATGAAGTGGAGTCGGCAGAGTGCAGCCTATGAAGTAGAGGCGGCGGAGTGTAGCTAATGAAGTAGAAGCAGCAGAGTGCAGCTTATGAAGTAGAGGTGGTGGAGTGCGGCCTATGAAGTAGAGGCATTGGAATGCAGCCTATAAAGTAGAGGCGGCAGAGTGCGGCCTATGAAGTAGAGGCGGCGGAGTGCGGCCTATGAAGTAGAGGCGGCGGAGTGTAGCTAATGAAGTAGAAGCGGCGGAGTGCAGCTTATGAAGTAAAGGCGGTGGAGTGCGGCCTATGAAGTAGAGGCATTGGAATGCAGCCTATGAAGTAGGAGCGGTGGAATGCAGCCTATGAAGTAGAGGCAGCGGAGTGCGGCCTATGAAGTAGTGGCGGCAGATTGCGGCCTATGAAATAGAGGTGGCGGAGTGCAGCCTATGAAGTAGAGGCGGCAGAGTGCGGCCTATGAAGTAGAGACGGCGGCAGAGTGCAGCCTGGATTGCAGCCTACGAAGTAGAGGTGGCGGAGCGCAGCCTATGAAGTAGAGGCGGTGGAGTGCAGCATGTGAAGTGGAGGCGGTGGAGTGCAGCCTATGAAGTAAAGGCGGCAGAGTGCTGCTTATGAAGTAGAGGCGGCGGCGTGCAGCCTATAAAGTGGAGTAGGCGGAGTGCAGCCTATGAAGTGGAGTCGGCGGAGTGCAGCCTATGAAGTAGAGGCGGCGGAGTGTAGCTAATGAAGTAGAAGCGGCAGAGTGCAGCTTATGAAGTAGAGGCGGTGGAGTGCGGCCTATGAAGTAGAGGCGTTGGAATGCAGCCTATGAAGTAGGGGCAGTGGAATGCAGCCTATGAAGTAGAGGCGGCGGAGTGCGGCCTATGAAGTAGATGCGGCGGAGTGCGGCCTATGAAGTGGAGGTGGCGGAGTGCAGCCTATGAAGTGGAGGCGGCGGAGTGCGGCCTGTGAAGTAGAGGCGGCAAATTGCAGCCTTTGAAATAGAGGCGACGGAATGCAGCCTATGAATTAGAGGCGGCAGAGTGTGGCCTATGAAGTAGAGGCGGCAGAGTGCGGCCTATGAAGTACAGGCGGCAGAGTGCGGCCTATGAAGTAGAGGTGACAGAGTGCGGGCTATGAAGTAGAGGTGGTGGAGTGCGGCCTCAGAAGTAGAGGTGGCAGATTGCTGCCTATGAACTAGAGGTGGCGGAGTGCGGCCTATGAAATAGAGGCGGCAGAGTGCGGCCTATGAAGTAGAGGCAGTGGAGTACACTCTATGAAGTAGAGGCGGCGGAGTGCAGCCTGGAGTGCAGCCTATGAAGTAGAGGTGGCAGAGTGCGGCCTATGAAGTAGAGACGGCAGAGTGCGGCCTATGAAGTAGAGGCAGCGGAGCCCAGCCTATGAAGTAAAGGCAGCGGAGAGGTGGCGGAGTGCAGCGTACGAAGTAGAGGTGGCGAAGTGCGACCTATGAAGTGGAGGCGGTGGAGTGCGGCCTATGAAGTAGAGGCATTGGAATGCAGCCTATGAAGTAGGAGCGGTGGAATGCAGCCTATGAAGTAGAGGCAGCGGAGTGCGGCCTATGAAGTAGTGGTGGCAGATTGCGGCCTATGAAATAGAGGCGGCGGAGTGCAGCCTATGAAGTAGAGACGGCGGCAGAGTGCAGCCTGGAGTGCAGCCTACGAATTAGAGGTGGCGGAGCGCAGCCTATGAAGTAGAGGCGGTGGAGTGCAGCATGTGAATTGGAGGCGGTGGAGTGCAGCCTATGAAGTGGAGGCGGTGGAGTGCAGCCTATGAAGTGGAGGCGGTGGAGTGCTGCTTATGAAGTAGAGGCGGCGGAGTGCAGCCTATGAAGTGGAGTCGGTGGAGTGCACCTATGAAGTGGAGTCGGCAGAGTGCAGCCTATGAAGTATAGGCGGCGGAGTGTAGCTAATGAAGTAGAAGCGGCAGAGTGCAGCTTATGAAGTAGAGGTGGCGGAGTGCGGCCTATAAAGTGGAGGTGGCGGAGTGCAGCCTATGAAGTGGAGGCGGCGGAGGGCGGCCTGTGAAGTACAGGCGGCAGATTGCAGCCTATAAAATAGAGGCGACGGAGTGCAGCCTATGAATTAGAGGCGGCAGAGTGTGGCCTATGAAGTAGAGGCGGCAGAGTGCGGCCTATGAAGTACAGGCGGCAGAGTGCGGCCTATGAAGTAGAGGTGACAGAGTGCGGGCTATGAAGTAGAGGTGGTGGAGTGCGGCGTCAGAAGTAGAGGCGGCAGATTGCTGCCTATGAAGTAGAGGTGGCGGAGTGCGGCCTATGAAATAGAGGCGGCAGAGTGCGGCCTATGAAGTAGAGGCAGTGGAGTACACTCTATGAAGTAGAGGCGGCGGAGTGCAGCGTGGAGTGCAGCCTATGAAGTAGAGGTGGCAGAGTGCGGCCTATGAAGTAGAGGCAGTGGAGCCCAGCCTATGAAGTAAAGGCAGGGGAGAGGTGGCGGAGTACAGCGTACGAAGTAGAGGTGGCGGAGTGCGACCTATGAAGTGGAGGCGGTGGAGTGCGGCCTATGAAGTAGAGGCGGCGACGTGCGTCCTATGAAGTAGAGGTGGTGGAGTGCGGCCTATGAAGTAGAAGCGGCAGAGTGCGGCCTATGAAGTAGAGGCAGTGGAGTGCAGCCTATGAAGTGGAGGTGGCAGAGTGCAGCCTATGAAGTGGAGGCAGCGGAGTGCTGTGGAGTGCTGCAGGGTGTGGCCTATGAAGTAGAGGCGGTGGAGTGCGGCCTATGAAGTAGAGGCCGTGGAATGCAGCGTATGAAGTAGAGGTGGTGGAGTGCGGCCTATGAAGTAGAGGCGGCGGAGTGCAGCCTATGAAGTAGAGGCAGCGGAGTGCAGTCTATGAAGTAGAGGCGGCAGAGTGCAGCCTGGAGTGCAGCCTACAAAGTAGAGGTGGCAGAGCGCAGCCTATAAAGTAGAGGTGGTGGAGTGCAGCATGTGAAGTGGAGGCGGTGGAGTGCAGCCTATGAAGTGGAGGCGGCGGAGTGCAGCCTATGAAGTGGAGGCGGTGGAGTGCTGCTTATGAAGTAGAGGCAGCGGAGTGCAGCCTATGAAGTGGAGTCGGTGGAGTGCACCTATGAAGTGGAGGCGGCAGAGTGCAGCCTATGAAGTGGAGGCGGCGGAGTGCTGCTTATGAAGTAGAGGCGGCAGAGTGTAGCCTATGAAGTAGAGGCGGCAGAGTGCGGCCTATGAAGTAGAGGCGGCGGAGTGCGGCCTATGAAGTAGAGGCGGCGGAGTGTAGCTAATGAAGTAGAAGCGGCGGAGTGCAGCTTATGAAGTAGAGGCGGTGGAGTGCGGCCTATGAAGCAGAGGCATTGGAATGCAGCCTATGAAGTAGGAGCGATGGAATGCAGCCTATGAAGTAGAGGCAGCGGAGTGCGGCCTATGAAGTAGTGGCGGCAGATTGTGGCCTATGAAGTAGAGGCGGTGGAGTGCAGCCTATGAAGTAGAGCGGCAGAGTGCGGCCTTTGAAGTAGAGACGGCGGCAGAGTGCAGCCTGGAGTGCAGCCTACGAAGTAGAGGTGGCGGAGCGCAGCCTATGAAGTAGAGGCGGTGGAGTGCAGCATGTGAAGTGGAGGCGGTGGAGTGCAGCCTATGAAGTAAAGGCGGCAGAGTGCTGCTTATGAAGTAGAGGCGGCGGAGTGCAGCCTATAAAGTGGAGTAGGCGGAGTGCAGCCTATGAAGTGGAGTCGGCGGAGTGCAGCCTATGAAGTAGAGGCGGCGGAGTGTAGCTAATGAAGTAGAAGCGGCGGAGTGCAGCTTATGAAGTAGAGGCGGTGGAGTGCGGCCTATGAAGTAGAGGTGTTGGAATGCAGCCTATGAAGTAGGGGCAGTGGAATGCAGCCTATGAAGTAGAGGCGGCAGAGTGCGGCCTATGAAGTAGATGCGGCGGAGTGCAGCCTATGAAGTGGAGGTGGCGGAGTGCAGCCTATGAAGTGGAGGCGGCGGAGTGCGGCCTGTGAAGTAGAGGCGGCAGATTGCAGCCTATGAAATAGATGCGACGGAGTGCAGCCTATGAATTAGAGGCGGCAGAGTGTGGCATATGAAGTAGAGGTGGCAGAGTACGGCCTATGAAGTACAGGCGGCAGAGTGCGGCCTATGAAGTAGAGGTGACAGAGTGCGGGCTATGAAGTAGAGGTGGTGGAGTGCGGCCTCAGAAGTAGAGGCGGCAGATTGCTGCCTATGAAATAGATGCGGCGGAGTGCGGCCTATGAAATAGAGGCGGCAGAGTGCGGCCTATGAAGTAGAGGCAGTGGAGTACACTCTATGAAGTAGAGGCGGCGGAGTGCAGCCTGGAGTGCAGCCTATGAAGTAGAGGTGGCAGAGTGCGGCCTATGAAGTAGAGAAGGCGGAGCCCAGCCTATGAAGTAAAGGCAGCGGAGAGGTGGCGGAGTGCAGCGTACGAAGTAGAGGTGGCGGAGTGCGACCTATGAAGTGGAGGCGGTGGAGTGTGGCCTATGAAGTAGAGGCGGCAGAGTGCGTCCTATGAAGTAGAGGCGGTGGAGTGCGGCCTATGAAGTAGAGGCGGCAGAGTGCGGCCTATGAAGTAGAGGCAGTGGAGTGCAGCCTATGAAGTGGAGGTGGCAGAGTGCAGCCTATGAAGTGGAGGCAGCGGAGTGCTGTGGAGTGCTGCAGGGTGTGGCCTATGAAGTAGAGGCGGTGGAGTGCGGCCTATGAAGTAGAGGCCGTGGAATGCAGCGTATGAAGTAGAGGCGGCAGAGTGCAGCCTATGAAGTAGAGGCAGCGGAGTGCAGTCTATGAAGTAGTAGAGGCGGAGTGCAGCCTATGAAGTAGAGGCGGCTGAGTGTAGCTAATGAAGTAGAAACGGCAGAGTGCAGCTTATGAAGTAGAGGCGGTTGGGTGCGGCCTATGAAGTAGAGGCATTGGAATGCAGCCTATAAAGTAGGGGCGGTGGAATGCAGCCTATGAAGTAGAGGTGGCAGAGTGCCGCCTATGAAGTAGAGGCGGCAGATTGCGGCCTATGAAGTAGAGGCAGCGGAGTGCAGCCTATGAAGTAGAGGCGGCAGAGTGCGGCCTATGAAGTAGAGGCAGCGGAGTGCGGCCTATGAAGTAGAGGCGGCGGAGTGTAGCTAATGAAGTAGAAGCGGTGGAGTGTAGCTTATAAAGTAGAGGCGGTGGAGTGCGGCCTATGAAGTAGAGGCTGTGGAATGCAGCGTATGAAGTAGAGGTGGTGGAGTGCGGCCTATGCAGTAGAGGCGGCGGAGTGCAGCCTATGAAGTAGAGGCAGCTGAGTGCAGTCTATGAAGTAGAGGCGGCAGAGTGCAGCCTGGAGTGCAGCCTACGAAGTAGAGGTGGCGGAGCGCAGCCTATGAAGTAGAGGCGGTGGAGTGCAGCATGTGAAGTGGAGGCGGTGGAGTGCAGCCTATGAAGTGGAGGCGGCGGAGTGCAGCCTATGAAGTGGAGGTGGTGGAGTGATGCTTATGAAGTAGAGGCGGCGGAGTGCAGCCTATGAAGTGGAGTTGGTGGAGTGCACCTATGAAGTGGAGTCGGCAGAGTGCAGCCTATGAAGTAGAGGCGGCGGAGTGTAGCTAATGAAGTAGAAGCGGCAGAGTGCAGCTTATGAAGTAGAGGTGGTGGAGTGCGGCCTATGAAGTAGAGGCATTGGAATGCAGCCTATGAAGTAGGGGTGGTGGAATGCAGCCTATGAAGTCGAGGCGGCAGATTGCGGCCTATGAAATAGAGGTGGCGGAGTGTAGCCTATGAAGTAGAGGCGGCAGAGTGCGGCCTATGAAGTAGAGGCGGCGGAGTGCGGCCTATGAAGTAGAGGCGGCAGAGTGTAGCTAATGAAGTAGAAGCGGCGGAGTGCAGCTTATGAAGTAGAGGCGGTGGAATGCAGCCTATGAAGTAGAGGCAGCGGAGTGCGGCCTATGAAGTAGTGGCGGCAGATTGCGGCCTATGAAATAGAGGCGGCGGAGTGCAGCCTATGAAGTAGAGGCGGCAGAGTGCGGCCTATGAAGTAGAGACGGCGGAGTGCGGCCTATGAAGTAGAGGAAGCGGAGCCCAGCCTATGAAGTAAAGGCAGCGGAGAGGTGGTGGAGTGCAGCGTACGAAGTAAAGGTGGCGGAGAGCGACCTATGAAGTGGAGGCGGTGGAGTGCGGCCTATGAAGTAGAGGTGGCAGAGTGCGGGCTATGAAGTAGAGGCGGTGGAGTGCAGCCTATGAAGTAGAGGCGGCAGAGAGGTGGCTGAGTGCAGAGTAGGAAGTAGAGGCGGCAGAGTGCGGCCTATGAAGTAGAGACGGCGGAGTGGGGGCTATAAAGTAGAGGCGGCGGAGTGCAGCCTATGAAGTAGAGGCGGCAGAGTGCGGCCTATGAAGTACATGCGGCGGGGTGCGGCCTATGAAGTAGAGTTGACAGAGTGCGGGCTATGAAGTAGAGGCGGTGGAATGCAGCCTATGAAGTAGAGGCAGCGGAGAGGCGGTGGAATGCAGCGTATGAAGTAGAGGTGGTGGAGTGCGGCCTATGAAGTAGAGGCGGCGGAGTGCAGCCTATGAAGTAGAGGCAGCAGAGTGCAGTCTATGAAGTAGAGGCGGCAGAGTGCAGCCTGGAATGCAGCCTACAAAGTAAAGGTGGCGGAGCACAGCCTATGAAGTAGAGGCGGTGGAGTGCAGCCTGTGAAGTGGAGGCGGCAGAGTGCAGCCTATGAAGTGGAGGTGGCGGAGTGCAGCCTATGAAGTGGAGGCGGCGGAGTGCTGCTTATGAAGTAGAGGCGGCGGAGTGCAGCCTATCAAGTGGAGTCGGTGGAGTGCACCTATGAAGTGGAGCCAGCAGAGTGCAGCCTATGAAGTAGAGGCGGCGGAGTGTAGCTAATGAAGTAGAAGCGGCAGAGTGCAGCTTATGAAGTAGAGGTGGTGGAGTGTGGCCTATGAAGTAGAGGCACTGGAATGCAGCCTATGAAGTAGGGGCGGTGGAATGCAGCCTATGAAGTAGAGGCGGTGGAGTGCGGCCTATGAAGTAGAGGTGGCAGATTGCGGCCTATGAAATAGAGGCGGCGGAGTGTAGCCTATGAAATAGAGGTGGCAGAGTGCGGCCTATGAAGTAGAGGCGGCGGAGTGCGGCCTATGAAGTAGAGGAGGCAGAGTGTAGCTAATGAAGTAGAAGCGGCGGAGTGCAGCTTATGAAGTAGAGGCGGTGGAGTGCGGCCTATGAAGTAGAGGCATTGGAATGCAGCCTATGAAGTAGGGGCGGTGGAATGCAGCCTATGAAGTAGAGGCAGCGGAGTGCGGCCTATGAAGTAGAGGCGGCAGATTGCGGCCTATGAAATAGAGGCGGTGGAGTGCAGCCTATGAAGTAGAGGCGGTAGATTGCAGCCTATGAAATAGAGGCGACGGAGTGCAGCCTATGAAGTAGAGGCGGCAGAGTGTGGCCTATGAAGCAGAGGGGGCAGAGTGCGGCCTATGAAGTACAGGCGGCAGAGTGCGGCCTATGAAGTAGAGGTGGCAGAGTGCGTGCTATGAAGTAGAGGCGGTGGAGTGCAGCCTATGAAGTAGAGGCGGCGGAGAGGTGGCAGAGTGCAGAGTAGGAAGTAGAGGCGGCAGAGTGCGGCCTATGAAGTAGAGACGGCGGAGTGCGGCCTATGAAGTAGAGGCGGAGGAGTGCGGCCTATGAAGTAGAGGCAGCAGAGTGCGGCCTATGAAGTACAGGCGGCGGAGTGCAGCCTATGAAGTAGAGGTGGCAGAGTGCGGGCTATGAAGTAGAGGCAGTGGAGTGCAGCCTATGAAGTAGAAGCAGCGGAGAGGTGGTGGAGTGCAGTGTAGGAAGTAGAGGTGGCAGAGAGCGACCTATGAAGTGGAGGCGGTGGAGTGCGGCCTATGAAGTAGAGGTGGCAGAGTGCGGGCTATGAAGTAGAGGCGGTGGAGTGCAGCCTATGAAGTAGAGGCGGCAGAGAGGTGGCTGAGTGCAGAGTAGGAAGTAGAGGCGGCAGAGTGCGGCCTATGAAGTAGAGACGGCGGAGTGGGGGCTATAAAGTAGAGGCGGCGGAGTGCAGCCTATGAAGTAGAGGCGGCAGAGTGCGGCCTATGAAGTACATGCGGCGGGGTGCGGCCTATGAAGTAGAGTTGACAGAGTGCGGGCTATGAAGTAGAGGCGGTGGAATGCAGCCTATGAAGTAGAGGCAGCGGAGAGGCGGTGGAATGCAGCATATGAAGTAGAGGTGGTGGAGTGCGGCCTATGAAGTAGAGGCGGCGGAGTGCAGCCTATGAAGTAGAGGCAGCAGAGTGCAGTCTATGAAGTAGAGGCGGCAGAGTGCAGCCTGGAATGCAGCCTACAAAGTAAAGGTGGCGGAGCACAGCCTATGAAGTAGAGGCGGTGGAGTGCAGCCTGTGAAGTGGAGGCGGCAGAGTGCAGCCTATGAAGTGGAGGTGGCGGAGTGCAGCCTATGAAGTGGAGGCGGCGGAGTGCTGCTTATGAAGTAGAGGCGGCGGAGTGCAGCCTATCAAGTGGAGTCGGTGGAGTGCACCTATGAAGTGGAGCCAGCAGAGTGCAGCCTATGAAGTAGAGGCGGCGGAGTGTAGCTAATGAAGTAGAAGCGTCAGAGTGCAGCTTATGAAGTAGAGGTGGTGGAGTGTGGCCTATGAAGTAGAGGCACTGGAATGCAGCCTATGAAGTAGGGGCGGTGGAATGCAGCCTATGAAGTAGAGGCGGTGGAGTGCGGCCTATGAAGTAGAGGTGGCAGATTGCGGCCTATGAAATAGAGGCGGCAGAGTGTAGCCTATGAAATAGAGGTGGCAGAGTGCGGCCTATGAAGTAGAGGCGGCGGAGTGCGGCCTATGAAGTAGAGGAGGCAGAGTGTAGCTAATGAAGTAGAAGCGGCGGAGTGCAGCTTATGAAGTAGAGGCGGTGGAGTGCGGCCTATGAAGTAGAGGCATTGGAATGCAGCCTATGAAGTAGGGGCGGTGGAATGCAGCCTATGAAGTAGAGGCAGCGGAGTGCGGCCTATGAAGTAGAGGCGGCAGATTGCGGCCTATGAAATAGAGGCGGTGGAGTGCAGCCTATGAAGTAGAGGCGGTAGATTGCAGCCTATGAAATAGAGGCGACGGAGTGCAGCCTATGAAGTAGAGGCGGCAGAGTGTGGCCTATGAAGCAGAGGGGGCAGAGTGCGGCCTATGAAGTACAGGCGGCAGAGTGCGGCCTATGAAGTAGAGGTGGCAGAGTGCGTGCTATGAAGTAGAGGCGGTGGAGTGCAGCCTATGAAGTAGAGGCGGCGGAGAGGTGGCAGAGTGCAGAGTAGGAAGTAGAGGCGGCAGAGTGCGGCCTATGAAGTAGAGACGGCGGAGTGCGGCCTATGAAGTAGAGGCGGAGGAGTGCGGCCTATGAAGTAGAGGCAGCAGAGTGCGGCCTATGAAGTACAGGCGGCGGAGTGCAGCCTATGAAGTAGAGGTGGCAGAGTGCGGGCTATGAAGTAGAGGCAGTGGAGTGCAGCCTATGAAGTAGAAGCAGCGGAGAGGTGGTGGAGTGCAGTGTAGGAAGTAGAGGTGGCAGAGTGCGGCCTATTAAGTAGAGACGGCAGAGTGTGGCCTATGAAGTAGAGGCGGCAGAATGCAGCCTATGAAGTAGAGGTGGTGGAGTGTGGCCTATGAAGTAGAGGTGGCAGATTGCTGCCTATGAAGTAGAGGTGGCAGAGTGCGGCCTATGAAGTAGAGGCGGCAGAGTGCGGCCTATGAAGTAGAGGCATTGGAGTACACTCCATGAAGTAGAGGCGGTGGAGTGCAGCCTGGAGTTCAGCCTATGAAGGTGAGGCGGCAGAGTGCGGCCTATGAAGTAGAGACGGCGGAGTGTGGCCTATGAAGTAGAGGCAGCGGAGCCCAGCCTATGAAGTAAAGGCAGCGGAGAGGTGGCGGAGTGCAGCGTACGAAGTAGAAGTGGCGGAGTGCGACCTATGAAGTGGAGGCGGTGGAGTGCGGCCTATGAAGTAGAGGCAGCAGGGTGCATCCTATGAAGTAGAGGCGGTGGAGTGCGGCCTATGAAGGAGAGGCGGCAGAGTGCGGCCTATGAAGTAGAGGCTGTGGAGAGCAGCCTATGACGTGGAGGTGGCAGAGTGCAGCCTATGAAGTGGAGGCAGCTGAGTGCTGCGGAGTGCGGTCTATTAGGTAAAGACGGCAGAATGCAGTGTATGAAGAAGAGGTGGTGTAGTGCGGCCTATGAAGTAGAGGTGGCAGATTGCAGCCTATGAAGTAGAGGCGGCGGTCTGCAGTCTATGAAGTAGAAGAGGTGCAGTGCAGTCTATGAAGAAGTGGCGGCGGAGTGCAGCCTGGAGCGCAGCCTATGAAGTAGAGGCAGCAGAGTGCAGTGTACAAAGTAGAGGCGGCGGAGTGCGGCCTATGAAGTAGAGGTGGCAGAGTGCAGCCAATTAAGTGGAGGCGGCGAAGTGCAGTCTAGGAAGTGGAGGCGGCTGAGTGCAGCCTATGAAGTGGAGGTGGTGGAGTGCGGCCTATGAAGTAGAGGTGGCAGATTGTGACCTATGAAGTAGAGGTGGCAGATTGGGGCCTATGAAGTAGAGGCGGCGGAGTGCAGCCTATGAAGTAGAGGCAGCGGAGTGCAGTCTATGAAGTAGAGGCGGCAAAGTGCAGCCTGGAGTGCAGCCTACGAAGTAGAGGTGGCGGAGCGCAGCCTATAAAGTAGAGGCGGTGGAGTGCAGCATGTGAAGTGGAGGCGGTGGAGTGCAGCCTATGAAGTGGAGGTGGCGGAGTGCAGCCTATGAAGTGGAGGCGGCAGAGTGCAGCCTGGAGTGCAGCCTATGAAGTAGAGGTGGCAGAGCGCAGCCTATGAAGTAGAGGCGGTGGAGTGCAGCCTGTGAAGTGGAGGCAGCGGAGTGCAGCCTATGAAGTGGAGGCGGCAGAGTGCAGCCTGGAGTGCAGCCTATGAAGTAGAGGTGGCAGAGCGCAGCCTATGAAGTAGAGGCGGTGGAGTGCAGCCTGTGAAGTGGAGGTGGCGGAGTGCAGCCTATGAAGTGGAGGCGGCGGAGTGCAGCCTATGAAGTGGAGGCGGCGGAGGGATGCTTATGAAGTAGAGGCGGCAGAGTGCAGCCTATGAAGTGGAGTCGGCGGAGTGCACCTATGAAGTGGAGTCGGCGGAGTGCAGCCTATGAAGTAGAGGAGGCGGAGTGTAGCTAATGAAGAAGAAGTGGCAGAGTGCAGCTTATGAAGTTGAAGCGGTGGAGTGCCGCCTATGAATTAGAGGCATTGGAATGCAGTCTATGAAGTAGAGGTGGTGGAATGCAGCCTATGAAGTAGAGGCAGTATAGCACAGCCTATGAAGTAAAGGTGGCGGAGTGCGGCCTATGAAGTAGAGGCGGCAGAGTGCGGCCTATGAAGTAGAGGTGGCGGATTGCGGCCTATGAAGTGTAGGTGGCAGAGTGCGGCCTATGAAGTGGAGGCGGCAGATTGCAGCCTATGAAATAGAGGCGGCAGAGTGCAGCCTATGAAGTAGAGGCGGCAGAGTGCGGCTTATAAAGTAGAGGCGGTGGAGTGCGGCCTATGAAGTAGAGGCAGCGGAGTGTAACTAATGAAGTAGAAGCGGCAGAGTGTAGCTTATGAAGTAGAGGCGGTGGAGTGCGGCCTATGAAGTAGAGGCATTGGAATGCAGCCTATGAAGTAGGGGCGGTGGAATGCAGCCTATGAAGTAGAGGCGGCGGAGTGCAGCTTATGATGTAGAGGCGGCAGATTGCGGCCTATGAAATAGAGGCGGCAGAGTGCAGCCTATGAAGTAGAGGCGGCAGATTGCAGCCTTTTGAAATAGAGGCGACGGAGTGCAGCCTATGAAGTAGAGGCGGCAGAGTGGGGCCTATGAAGTACAGGCGGCAGAGTGCGGCCTATGAAGTAGAGGTGGCAGAGTGCGGGCTATGAAGTAGAGGCGGTGGAGTGCAGCCTATGAAGTAGAGGCGGCGGAGAGGTGGCGGAGAGCAGAGTAGGAAGTAGAGGCGGCAGAGTGCGGCCTATGAAATAGAGACGGCAGAGTGGGGCCTATGAAGTAGAGGCGGCGGAGTGTGGCCTATGAAGTAGAGGCGGCAGAGTGCGGCCTATGAAGTAGAGGTGACAGAGTGCGGGCTATAAAGTAGAGGCGGTGGAATGCAGCCTATGAAGTAGAGGCAGCGGAGAGGTGGCGGAGTGCAGTGTAGGAAGTAGAGGTGGCAGAGTGCGGCCTATTAAGTAGAGGCGGTGGAGTGCGGCCTATGAAGTAGAGGCGGCAGAACGCAGCCTATGAATTAGAGGTGGTGGAGTGCGGCCTATGAAGTAGAGGCAGCAGATTGTGCCCCATGAAGTAGAGGTGGCAGATTGCTGCCTATGAAGTAGAGGCGGCAGAGAGCGGCCTATGAAGTAGAGGCGGCAGAGTGCGGCCTATGAAGTAGAGGCAGTGGAGTACACTCCATGAAGTAGAGGCAGTGGAGTACACTTCATGAAGTAGAGGCGGTGGAGTGCAGCCTGGAGTGCAGCCTATGAAGTAGAGGCGGCAGAGTGCTGCCTATGAAGTAGAGACGGCGGAGTGTGGCCTATGAAGTAGAGGCAGCGGAGCCCAGCCTATGAAGTAAAGGCAGCGGAGAGGTGGCGGAGTGCAGCGTACGAAGTAGAAGTGGCGGAGTGCGACCTATGAAGTGGAGGGGGTGGAGTGCGGCCTATGAAGTAGAGGCAGCAGGGTGCATCCTATGAAGTAGAGGCGGTGGAGTGCGGCCTATGAAGGAGAGGCGGCAGAGTGCGGCCTATGAAGTAGAGGCGGTGGAGAGCAGCCTTTTGAAATAGAGGCGACGGAGTGCAGCCTATGAAGTAGAGGCGGCAGAGTGCGGCCTATGAAGTACAGGCAGCAGAGTGCGGCCTATGAAGTAGAGGTGGCAGAGTGCGGGCTATGAAGTAGAGGCGGTGGAGTGCAGCCTATGAAGTAGAGGCGGCGGAGAGGTGGCGGAGAGCAGAGTAGGAAGTAGAGGCGGCAGAGTGCGGCCTATGAAGTAGAGACGGCGGAGTGGGGCCTATGAAGTAGAGGCGGTGGAGTGTGGCCTATGAAGTAGAGGCGGCAGAGTGCAGCCTATGAAGTAGAGGTGACAGAGTGCGGGCTATGAAGTAGAGGCGGTGGAATGCAGCCTATGAAGTAGAGGCAGCGGAGAGGTGGCGGAGTGCAGTGTAGGAAGTAGAGGTGGCAGAGTGCGGCCTATTAAGTAGAGGCGGTGGAGTGCGGCCTATGAAGTAGAGGCGCCAGAACGCAGCCTATGAAGTAGAGGTGGTGGAGTGCGGCCTATGAAGTAGAGGCAGCAGATTGTGGCCTATGAAGTAGAGGTGGCAGATTGCTGCCTATGAAGTAGAGGCGGCAGAGTGCGGCCTATGAAGTAGAGGTGGGGGAGTACAGCCTATGAAGTAGAGGCGGCAGAGTGCAGCCTGTGAAGTGGAGGCGGCGGAGTGCAGCCTATGAAGTGGAGGCAGTGGAGTACTGCTTATAAAGTAGAGGCGGCGGAGTGCAGCCTATGAAGTGGAGTCGTCGGAGTACAGCCTATGAAGTGAAGTCGGCGGAGTGCAGCCTATGAAGTAGAGGCGGCGGAGTGTAGCTAATGAAGTAGAAGCGGCGGAGTGCAGCTCATAAAGTAGTGGCGGTGGAGTGCGGCCTATGAAGTAGAGGCATTGGAATGCAGCCTATGAAGTAGGAGCGGTGGAATGCAGCCTATGAAGTAGAGGCGGCAGAGTGCGGCCTATGAAGTAGAGGCAGCGGAATGCGGCCTATGAAGTGGAGGCGGCAGAGTGCAGCCTATGAAGTGGAGGCGGCGGAGTGCGACCTATGAAGTAGAGGCGGCAGATTGTGGCCTATGAAATAGAGGCGACAGAGTGCAGCCTATGAAGTAGAGGCGGCAGAGTGCGACCTAAGTTGAGGCGGCATAGTGCGGCCTATGAAGTACAGGTGGCAGAGTGCGGCCTATGAAGTAGAGGTGGCAGAGTGCGGGCTATGAAGTAGAGGCGGTGGAGTGCAGCCTATGAAGTAGAGGCGGCGGAGAGGGCGCGGAGTGCAGTGTAGGAAGTAGAGGCGGCGGAGTGTGGCCTATGAAGTGGAGGCAGTGGAGTGCGGCCTATGAAGTAGAGGCGGCGGAGTGCATCCTATGAAGTAGAGGCGGTGGAGTGCAGCCTATGAAGTAGAGGCGGCGGAGTGCAGCCTATGAAGTAGAGGCAGCGGAGTGCAGCCCATGAAGTAGAGGCGGCGGAGTGCAGCCTATGAAGTAGAGGCGGCGGAGTGTAGCTAATGAAGTAGAAGCGGCGGAGTGCAGCTCATAAAGTAGTGGCGGTGGAGTGCGGCCTTTGAAGTAGAGGCATTGGAATGCAGCCTATGAAGTAGGAACGGTGGAATGCAGCCTATGAAGTAGAGGCGGCAGAGTGCAGCCTATGAAGTGGAGGCGGCGGAGTGCGACCTATGAAGTAGAGGCGGCAGATTGCGGCCTATGAAATAGAGGCGACAGAGTGCAGCCTATGAAGTAGAGGCGGCAGAGTGCGACCTAAGTAGAGGCGGCATAGTGCGGCCTATGAAGTACAGGTGGCAGAGTGCGGCCTATGAAGTAGAGGTGGCAGAGTGCGGGCTATGAAGTAGAGGCGGTGGAGTGCAGCCTATGAAGTAGAGGCGGCGGAGAGGGCGCGGAGTGCAGTGTAGGAAGTAGAGGCGGCGGAGTGTGGCCTATGAAGTGGAGGCAGTGGAGTGCAGCCTATGAAGTAGAGGCGGCGGAGTGCGTCCTATGAAGTAGAGGCGGTGGAGTGCAGCCTATGAAGTAGAGGCGGCGGAGTGCAGCCTATGAAGTAGAGGCAGCGGAGTGCAGCCCATGAAGTAGAGGCGGCGGAGTGCAGCCTATGATGTAGAGGCGGCAGAGTGCAGCCTGGAGTGCAGCCTATGAAGTAGAGGCAGCGGAGTGCAGCCTATGAAGTAGAGGTGATGGAGTGTGGCCTATGAAGTAGAGGCGGCGGAGTGCAGCCTGAAGTGCAGCCTGTGAAGTAGAGGCAGCGGAGTGCGGCCTATGAAGTAGTGGCGGCAGAGTGCGGCCTATGAAGTGGAGGTGGTGGAGTGCGTCCTATGAAGTAGAGGCAGCGGAGTGCAGCCTATGAAGTAGAGGTGGCGGAATGCTGCCTAGAGTGCAGCCTATGAAGTAGAGGCGGCAGAGTGTGGCCTATGAAGTAGAGGCGGTAGACTGCGGCCTACGAAGTAGAGGCGGCGGCGTGCAGCCTATGAAATAGAGGCGGTGGAGTACAGTCTATGAAGTGGAGGCGGCGGAGTGCAACCTGGAGTACAGGCTATGAAGTAGATGCGGTAGAGTGCGGCCTATGAAGTAGAGGCATTGGAATGCAGCCTATGAAGTAGGAGCGGTGGAATGCAGCCTATAAAGTAGAGGCGGCGGAGTGCGGCCTATGAAGTAGAGGCGGCGGAGTGCGGCCTATGAAGTGGAGGCGGCAGAGTGCAGCCTATGAAGTGGAGGTGGCGGAGTGCGACCTATGAAGTAGAGGCGGCAGATTGCGGCCTATGAAATAGAGGCGACAGAGTGCAGCCTATGAAGTAGAGGCGGCAGAGTGCGGCCTATGAAGTACAGGTGGCAGAATGCGGCCTATGAAGTAGAGGTGGCAGAGTGCGGGCTATGAAGTAGAGGCGGTGGAGTGCAGCCTATGAAGTAGAGGCGGCGGAGAGGTGGCGGAGTGCAGTGTAGGAAGTAGAGGCAGCGGAGTGTGGCCTATGAAGTGGAGGCAGTGGAGTGCGGCCTATGAAGTAGAGGCGGCGGAGTGCGTCCTATGAAGTAGAGGCGGTGGAGTGCAGCCTATGAAGTAGAGGTGGCGGAGTGCAGCCTATGAAGTAGAGGCAGCGGAGTGCAGCCTATGAAGTAGAGGCGGCGGAGTGCAGCCTATGAAGTAGAGGCGGCAGAGTGAAGCCTGGAGTGCAGCCTATGAAGTAGAGGCAGCGGAGTGCAGCCTATGAAGTAGAGGTGATGGAGTGTGGCCTATGAAGTAGAGGCGGCGGAGTGCAACCTGAAGTGCAGCCTATGAAGTAGAGGCAGCGGAGTGCGGTGTATGAAGCAGTGGCGGCAGAGTGCAGCCTATGAAGTAGAGACGGCGGAGTTTGGCCTACGAAGTAGAGGCAGCAGAGTGCAGCCTATGAAGTAGAGGCGGTGGAGTGCAGCCTATGAAGTAGAGGAGGCAGAGGTCAGCCTATGACATAGAGGCAGCGGAGTACAGTCTATGGAGTAGAGGCGGCGGAGTGCAGCCTTCAGTGCAGCCTATGAAGTAGAGGCGGCAGAGCGCAGCCTATGAAGTAAAGGCGGCGGAGTGCTGCCTAAAGTGTAGCCTATGAAGTAGAGGCGGCAGAGTGCGGCCTGTGAAGTAGAGGCGGCAGAGTGCGGCCTATGAAGTAGAGGCGGTGGAGTGCGGACTATGAAGTAGAGGCGGTGGAGTAAAATTTATGAAGTAGAGGTGGCGGAGTGCAGCCTGGAGTGCAGCCTATGAAGTAGAGGCGGCAGAGTGCGGCCTATGAAGTAGAGGCAGCGGAGTGCAGCCTATGAAGTAGAGGCGACAGAGTACAGTCTATGAAGTAGAGGCGGCGGAGTGCAGCCTGGAGTGCAGCCTATGAAGTAGAGGCGGCGGAGCGCAGCCTATGAAGTAAAGGCAGCAGAGAGGTGGCGGAGTGCAGCGTACGAAGTAGAGGTGGTGGAGTGCGGTCAATGAAGTGGAGGCGGTGGGGTGCGGCCCATGAAGTAGAGGCGGCAGAGTGCGGCCTCTGAAGTAGAGGCAGAGGAGTGCAGCCTATGAAGATGAGGCGGCAGAGTGCGGCCTATGAAGTAGAGGCGGCAGAGTGCAGCCTATGAAGTGGAGGCGGCAGAGTGCAGCCTATGAAGTGGAGGTGGCGGAGTGCGACCTATGAAGTAGAGGCGGCAGATTGCGGCCTATGAAATAGAGGCGACAGAGTGCAGCCTATGAAGTAGAGGCGGCAGAGTGCGGCCTATGAAGTACAGGTGGCAGAATGCGGCCTATGAAGTAGAGGTGGCAGAGTGCGGGCTATGAAGTAGAGGCGGTGGAGTGCAGCCTATGAAGTAGAGGCGGCGGAGAGGTGGCGGAGTGCAGTGTAGGAAGTAGAGGCAGCGGAGTGTGGCCTATGAAGTGGAGGCAGTGGAGTGCGGCCTATGAAGTAGAGGCGGCGGAGTGCGTCCTATGAAGTAGAGGCGGTGGAGTGCAGCCTATGAAGTAGAGGTGGCGGAGTGCAGCCTATGAAGTAGAGGCAGCGGAGTGCAGCCTATGAAGTAGAGGCGGCGGAGTGCAGCCTATGAAGTAGAGGCGGCAGAGTGAAGCCTGGAGTGCAGCCTATGAAGTAGAGGCAGCGGAGTGCAGCCTATGAAGTAGAGGTGATGGAGTGTGGCCTATGAAGTAGAGGCGGCGGAGTGCAACCTGAAGTGCAGCCTATGAAGTAGAGGCAGCGGAGTGCGGTGTATGAAGCAGTGGCGGCAGAGTGCAGCCTATGAAGTAGAGACGGCGGAGTTTGGCCTACAAAGTAGAGGCAGCAGAGTGCAGCCTATGAAGTAGAGGCGGTGGAGTGCAGCCTATGAAGTAGAGGAGGCAGAGGTCAGCCTATGACATAGAGGCAGCGGAGTACAGTCTATGGAGTAGAGGCGGCGGAGTGCAGCCTTCAGTGCAGCCTATGAAGTAGAGGCGGCAGAGCGCAGCCTATGAAGTAAAGGCGGCGGAGTGCTGCCTAAAGTGTAGCCTATGAAGTAGAGGCGGCAGAGTGCGGCCTGTGAAGTAGAGGCGGCAGAGTGCGGCCTATGAAGTAGAGGCGGTGGAGTGCGGACTATGAAGTAGAGGCGGTGGAGTAAAATTTATGAAGTAGAGGTGGCGGAGTGCAGCCTGGAGTGCAGCCTATGAAGTAGAGGCGGCAGAGTGCGGCCTATGAAGTAGAGGCAGCGGAGTGCAGCCTATGAAGTAGAGGCGACAGAGTACAGTCTATGAAGTAGAGGCGGCGGAGTGCAGCCTGGAGTGCAGCCTATGAAGTAGAGGCGGCGGAGCGCAGCCTATGAAGTAAAGGCAGCAGAGAGGTGGCGGAGTGCAGCGTACGAAGTAGAGGTGGTGGAGTGCGGTCAATGAAGTGGAGGCGGTGGGGTGCGGCCCATGAAGTAGAGGCGGCAGAGTGCGGCCTCTGAAGTAGAGGCAGAGGAGTGCAGCCTATGAAGATGAGGCGGCAGAGTGCGGCCTATGAAGTAGAGGCGGCAGAGTGCAGCCTATGAAGTAGAGGTGGCAGAGTGCGGCCTATGAAGAAGAGGCGGCAGAGTGCAGCCTATGAAGTATAGGCGGCAGAGTGCGGCCTATGAAGTACATGCGGCGGAGTGCGGCCTATGAAGAAGAGGTGGCAGAGTGCGGGCTATAAAGTAGAGGCGGCGGAGAGGTGGCGGAGTGCAGTGTAGTAAGTAGAGGCGGCAGAGTGCGGCCTATGAAGTATAGATGGTGGAGTACGGCCTATGAAGTAGAGGAGGCGGAGAGCGGCCTATGAAGCAGAGGTGGTGGAGTGCGGCCTATGAAGTAGAGGTGGCAGATTGTGGCCTATGAAGTAGAGGCGGCAGAATGCAGCCTATGAAGTAGAGGTGGTGGAGTGCGGCTTATGAAGTAGAGGCGGCGGAGTGCGGCCTATGAAGTAGAGGCGGAGGAAAGGTGGTGGAGTGCAGTGTAGGAAGTAGAGGCAGTACAGTGCGGCCTATGAAGTACAGACGGCAGAGTGCGGCCTATGAAGTAGAGGTGGCGGAGTGCGGCCTATGAAGTAGAGTCGGCGGAATGCAGCCTATGAAGTAGAGATGGTGGAGTGCGGCCTATGAAGTAGAGGCGGTAGATTGCGGCCTATGAAGTAGAGGCGGCAGAATGCAGCCTATGAAGTAGAAGTGGTGGAGTGTGGCCTATGAAGTAGAGGCGACAGATTACAGCCTATGAAGTAGCGGTGGCGGAGTGCGGCCTATGAAGTAGAGGTAGCAGAGTGCGGCCTATGAAGTAGAGGCAATGGAGTACAGTCTATGAAGTAGAGGCGGCGGAGTGCAGCCTGGAGTGCAGCCTATGAAGTAGAGGCTGCAGAGTGCGGCCTATGAAGTAGAGACGACGGAGTGCGACCTATGAAGTAGAGGCAGCGGAGCGCAGCCTATGAAGTAAAGGCTGCGGAGAGGTGGTGGAGTGCAGCATACGAAGTAGAGGTGGCGGAGTGCGACCTATGAAGTGGAGGCGGTGGAGTGCGGCCTATGAAGTAGAGGCGGCCGAGTGTGGCCTATGAAGTAGAGAAGGCGGAGTGCAGCCTGTGAAGTGGAGGCGGCGGAGTGCAGCCTATGAAGTGGAGGCAGTGGAGTGCTGCTTATAAAGTAGAGGTGGCGGAGTGCAGCCTATGAAGTGGAGTCGTCGGAGTGCAGCCTATGAAGTGGAGTAAGCGGAGTGCAGCCTATGAAGTAGAGGCCGTGTAGTGTAGCTAATGAAGTAGAAGCGGCGGAGTGCAGCTTAGGAAGTAGTGGCGGTGGAGTGCGGCCTATGAAGTGGAGGTGGCGGAGTGCAGCCTATCAAGTAGAGACGTTGGAATGCAGCCTATGAAGTAGGAGCGGTGGAATGCAGCCTATGAAGTAGAGGCAGCGGACTGCGGCCTATGAAGTAGAGGTGGCATAGTAGGGCCTATGAAGTGGAGGCGGCGGAGTGCAGCCTATGAAGTACAGGCGGCAGAGTGCGGCCTATGAAGTAGAGACGGTGGAGTGCAGCCTATCAAGTAGAGACGTTGGAATGCAGCCTATGAAGTAGGAGCGGTGGAATGCAGCCTATGAAGTAGAGGCAGCGGACTGCGGCCTATGAAGTAGAGGTGGCATAGTAGGGCCTATGAAGTGGAGGCGGCGGAGTGCAGCCTATGAAGTGGAGGCGACGGAGTGCAGCCTATGAACTAGAGGAGGCAGAGTGTGGCCTATGAAGTACAGGTGGCAGAGTGTGGCCTATGAAGTAGAGGTGGCAGAGTCTGGGCTATGAAGTAGAGGCGGTGGAGTGCAGCCCATGAAGTAGAGGCGGCGGAGAGGTGGCGGAGTGCAGTGTAGGAAGTAGAGGCAGCAGAGTGCGGCCTATGAAGTAGAGACGGCGGAGTGCGGCCTATGAATTAGAGGCGACGGAGTGCAGCATATGAAGTAGAGGCGGCAGAGTGCGGCCTATGAAGTAGAGGTGGCAGAGTGCGGCCTATGAAGTACAGGCGGCAGAGTGCGGCCTATGAAGTAGAGGTGGCAGAGTGCGGGCTATGAAGTAGAGACGGTGGAGCGCAGCCTATGAAGTAGAGGCAGCGGAGAGGTGGCGGAGTGCAGTGTAGGAAGTAGAGGCTGCAGAGTGCGGCCTATTAAGTAGAGGCGGTGGAGTGCGGCCTATGAAGTAGAGGCGGCAGAATGCAGCCTATGAAGTAGAGGTGGTGGAGTGTGGCCTATGAAGTAGAGGCGGCAGATTACAGCCTATGAAGTAGAGGTGGTGGAGTGCGGACTATGAAGTAGAGGTAGCAGAGTGCGGCCTATGAAGTAGAGGCAATGGAGTACAGTCTATGAAGTAGAGGCGGCAGAGTGCAGCCTGGAGTGCAGCGTATGAAGTAGAGGCGGCAGAGTGAGGCCTATGAAGTAGAGACGGCGGAGTGCGGCCTATGAAGTAGAGGCAGCGGAGCGCAGCCTATGAAGTAAAGGCTGCGGAGAGGTGGTGGAGTGCAGCATACAAAGTAGAGGTGGCGGAGTGCAACCTATGAAGTGGAGGCGGTGGAGTGCGGCCTATGAAGTAGAGGCAGCAGAGAGTGGCCTATGAAGTAGAGAAGGCAGAGTGCGGCCTATGAAGTAGAGGTGGCAGAGTAGAGTGTAGGAAGTAGAGGCAGCAGAGTGCCGTCTATGAAGTAGAGGCGGCGGAGTGCGGCCTATGAAGTAGAGGCGGAAGAGTGGAATCTATGACGTAGAGGCGATGGAGTGAAGCCTGGAGTGCAGCCTATGAAGTATGGGCGGCGGTGCACAGCCTATGAAGTAAAGGTGGCGGAGAGGTGGCAGAGTGCAGTGTAGGAAGTAGAGGAGGTGGAGTGCGGCCTATGAAGTAGAGGCGGCGGAGTGTGGCCTATGAAGTAGAGGCAGTGGAGTGCAGCCTATGAAGTGGAGGTGGCAGAGTGCAGCCTATGAAGTGGAGGCAGCAGAGTGCTGCGGAGTGCGGCCTATGAAGTAGAGGTGGTAGAGTGCGGCCTATGAAGTAGAGGTGGCGGAATGCGGCGTATGAAGTAGAGGTGGTGGAGTGCGGCCTCTGAAGTAAAGGCAGCAGATTTCAGCCTATGAAGTAGAGGCGACGGAGTGCAGTCTATGAAGTAGAAGAGCGGAGTGCAGCCTATGAAGTAGAGGTGGCAAAGTGCAGTCTATGAAGTAGAGGCGGCGGAGCGCAGCCTGGACCGTAGCCTATGAAGTAGAGGTGGCAGAGTGCGGCCTATGAAGTACAGGCGGAGGAGTGTGGCCTATGAAGTAGAGGTGGCAGATTCTGGCCTATGAAGTAGAGGAGGCAGATTGCGGCCTATGAAGTAGAGGTGGCGGAGTGCAGCCTATGAAGTAGAGGCAGCGGAGTGCAGCCTATGAAGTAGAGGCGGCAGAGTGCAGCCTGGAGTGCAGCCTATGAAGTAGAGGTGGCGGAGTTCAGCCTATGAAGTAGAGGCGGCAGAGTGCAGCCTGTGAAGTGGAGGCGGTGGAGTGCAGCCTATGAAGTGGAGGCAGTGGAGTACTGCTTATAAAGTAGAGGCAGCGGAGTGCAGCCTATGAAGTGGAGTCTTCCGAGTGCAGCCTATGAAGTGAAGTCGGCGGAGTGCAGCCTATGAAGTAGAGGCGGCGGAGTGTAGCTAATGAAGTAGAAGCGGCGGAGTGCAGCTCATAAAGTAGTGGCGGTGGAGTGCGGCCTATGAAGTAGAGGCATTGGAATGCAGCCTATGAAGTAGGAGCGGTGGAATGCAGCCTATGAAGTAGAGGCGGCGGAGTGCGGCCTATGAAGTAGAGGCGGCGGAGTGCGGCCTATGAAGTGGAGGCGGCAGAGTGCAGCCTATGAAGTGGAGGCGGCGGAGTGCGACCTATGAAGTAGAGGCGGCAGATTGCGGCCTATGAAATAGAGGCGACAGAGTGCAGCCTATAAAGTAGAGGCGGCAGAGTGCGACCTATGAAGTAGAGTCGGCAGAGTGCAGCCTATGAAGTACAGGTGGCAGAGTGCGGCCTATGAAGTAGATTTGGCAGAGTGCGGGCTATGAAGTAGAGGCGGTGGAGTGCAGCCTATGAAGTAGAGGCGGTGGAGAGGGCGCGGAGTGCAGTGTAGGAAGTAGAGGCGGCGGAGTGTGGCCTATGAAGTGGAGGCAGTGGAGTGCGGCCTATGAAGTAGAGGCAGCGGAGTGCGTCCTATAAAGTAGAGGCGGTGGAGTGCAGCCTATGAAGTAGAGGCTGCGGAGTGCAGCCTATGAAGTAGAGGCAGCGGAGTGCAGCCTATGAAGTAGAGGCGGCGGAGTGCAGCCTATGATGTAGAGGCGGCAGAGTGCAGCCTGGAGTGCAGCCTATGAAGTAGAGGCAGCAGAGTGCAGCCTATGAAGTAGAGGTGATGGAGTGCGGCCTATGAAGTAGAGGCGGCGCAGTGCAGCCTGAAGTGCAGCCTATGAAGTAGAGGCAGCGGAGTGCGGCCTATGAAGTAGTGGCGGCAGAGTGCGGCCTATGAAGTGGAGGTGGTGGAGTGCATCCTATGAAGTAGAGGTGGCAGAGTGCAGCCTATGAAGTAGAGGCGGCGGAGTGCTGCCTAGAGTGCAGCCTATGAAGTAGAGGCGGCAGACTGTGGCCTATGAAGTAGAGGTGGCAGAGTGCAGCCTACGAAGTAGAGGTGGCGGAGTGCGGCCTATGAAGTAGAGGCAGTGGAGTACAGTCTATGAAGTGGAGGCAGTGGAATGCAGCCTGGAGTACAGCCTATGAAGTAGAGGCGGGAGAGTGCAGCCTATGAAGTAGAGGCATTGGAATGCAGCCTATGAAGTAGGAGCGGTGGAATGCAGCCGATGAAGTAGAGGCGGCGGAGTGCGGCCTATGAAGTAGAGGCGGCGGAGTGCGGCCTATGAAGTGGAGGCGGCAGAGTGCAGCCTATGAAGTGGAGGCGGCGGAGTACGACCTATGAAGTAGAGGCGGCAGATTGCGGACTATGAAATAGAGGCGACAGAGTGCAGCCTATGAAGTAGAGGCGGCAGAGTGCGACCTATGAAGTAGAGGCGGCAGAGTGCGGCCTATGAAGTACAGGTGGCAGAGTGCGGCCTATGAAGTAGAGACGGTGGAGTGCAGCCTATGAAGTAGAGGCGGCGGAGAGGTGGCGGAGTGCAGTGTAGGAAGTAGAGGTGGCGGAGTGTGGCCTATGAAGTGGAGGCAGTGGAGTGTGGCCTATGAAGTAGAGGCGGCGGAGTGCGTCCTATGAAGTAGAGGCTGTTGAGTGCAGCCTATGATGTAGAGGCGGCAGAGTGCAGCCTGGAGTGCAGCCTATGAAGTAGAGGCAGCGGAGTGCAGCCTATGAAGTAGAGGTGATGGAGTGCGGCCTATGAAGTAGAGGCGCCGGAGTGCAGCCTGAAGTGCAGCCTATGAAGTAGAGGCAGCGGAGTGCGGCCTATGAAGTAGTGGCGGCAGAGTGCGGCCTATGAAGTGGAGGTGGTGGAGTGCAGCCTATGAAGTATAGGCGGCAGAGTGCGGCCTATGAAGTACATGCGGCGGAGTGCGGCCTATGAAGAAGAGGTGGCAGAGTGCGGGCTATAAAGTAGAGGCGGCGGAGAGGTGGCGGAGTGCAGTGTAGTAAGTAGAGGCGGCAGAGTGCGGCCTATGAAGTATAGATGGTGGAGTACGGCCTATGAAGTAGAGGAGGCGGAGAGCGGCCTATGAAGCAGAGGTGGTGGAGTGCGGCCTATGAAGTAGAGGTGGCAGATTGTGGCCTATGAAGTAGAGGCGGCAGAATGCAGCCTATGAAGTAGAGGTGGTGGAGTGCGGCTTATGAAGTAGAGGCGGCGGAGTGCGGCCTATGAAGTAGAGGCGGAGGAAAGGTGGTGGAGTGCAGTGTAGGAAGTAGAGGCAGTACAGTGCGGCCTATGAAGTACAGACGGCAGAGTGCGGCCTATGAAGTAGAGGTGGCGGAGTGCGGCCTATGAAGTAGAGTCGGCGGAATGCAGCCTATGAAGTAGAGATGGTGGAGTGCGGCCTATGAAGTAGAGGCGGTAGATTGCGGCCTATGAAGTAGAGGCGGCAGAATGCAGCCTATGAAGTAGAAGTGGTGGAGTGTGGCCTATGAAGTAGAGGCGACAGATTACAGCCTATGAAGTAGCGGTGGCGGAGTGCGGCCTATGAAGTAGAGGTAGCAGAGTGCGGCCTATGAAGTAGAGGCAATGGAGTACAGTCTATGAAGTAGAGGCGGCGGAGTGCAGCCTGGAGTGCAGCCTATGAAGTAGAGGCTGCAGAGTGCGGCCTATGAAGTAGAGACGACGGAGTGCGACCTATGAAGTAGAGGCAGCGGAGCGCAGCCTATGAAGTAAAGGCTGCGGAGAGGTGGTGGAGTGCAGCATACGAAGTAGAGGTGGCGGAGTGCGACCTATGAAGTGGAGGCGGTGGAGTGCGGCCTATGAAGTAGAGGCGGCCGAGTGTGGCCTATGAAGTAGAGAAGGCGGAGTGCAGCCTGTGAAGTGGAGGCGGCGGAGTGCAGCCTATGAAGTGGAGGCAGTGGAGTGCTGCTTATAAAGTAGAGGTGGCGGAGTGCAGCCTATGAAGTGGAGTCGTCGGAGTGCAGCCTATGAAGTGGAGTAAGCGGAGTGCAGCCTATGAAGTAGAGGCCGTGTAGTGTAGCTAATGAAGTAGAAGCGGCGGAGTGCAGCTTAGGAAGTAGTGGCGGTGGAGTGCTGCCTATCAAGTAGAGACGTTGGAATGCAGCCTATGAAGTAGGAGCGGTGGAATGCAGCCTATGAAGTAGAGGCAGCGGACTGCGGCCTCTGAAGTAGAGGTGGCATAGTAGGGCCTATGAAGTGGAGGCGGCGGAGTGCAGCCTATGAAGTGGAGGCGACGGAGTGCAGCCTATGAACTAGAGGAGGCAGAGTGTGGCCTATGAAGTACAGGTGGCAGAGTGTGGCCTATGAAGTAGAGGTGGCAGAGTCTGGGCTATGAAGTAGAGGCGGTGGAGTGCAGCCCATGAAGTAGAGGCGGCGGAGAGGTGGCGGAGTGCAGTGTAGGAAGTAGAGGCAGCAGAGTGCGGCCTATGAAGTAGAGACGGCGGAGTGCGGCCTATGAATTAGAGGCGACGGAGTGCAGCATATGAAGTAGAGGCGGCAGAGTGCGGCCTATGAAGTAGAGGTGGCAGAGTGCGGCCTATGAAGTACAGGCGGCAGAGTGCGGCCTATGAAGTAGAGGTGGCAGAGTGCGGGCTATGAAGTAGAGACGGTGGAGCGCAGCCTATGAAGTAGAGGCAGCGGAGAGGTGGCGGAGTGCAGTGTAGGAAGTAGAGGCTGCAGAGTGCGGCCTATTAAGTAGAGGCGGTGGAGTGCGGCCTATGAAGTAGAGGCGGCAGAATGCAGCCTATGAAGTAGAGGTGGTGGAGTGTGGCCTATGAAGTAGAGGCGGCAGATTACAGCCTATGAAGTAGAGGTGGTGGAGTGCGGACTATGAAGTAGAGGTAGCAGAGTGCGGCCTATGAAGTAGAGGCAATGGAGTACAGTCTATGAAGTAGAGGCGGCAGAGTGCAGCCTGGAGTGCAGCGTATGAAGTAGAGGCGGCAGAGTGAGGCCTATGAAGTAGAGACGGCGGAGTGCGGCCTATGAAGTAGAGGCAGCGGAGCGCAGCCTATGAAGTAAAGGCTGCGGAGAGGTGGTGGAGTGCAGCATACAAAGTAGAGGTGGCGGAGTGCAACCTATGAAGTGGAGGCGGTGGAGTGCGGCCTATGAAGTAGAGGCAGCAGAGAGTGGCCTATGAAGTAGAGAAGGCAGAGTGCGGCCTATGAAGTAGAGGTGGCAGAGTAGAGTGTAGGAAGTAGAGGCAGCAGAGTGCCGTCTATGAAGTAGAGGCGGCGGAGTGCGGCCTATGAAGTAGAGGCGGAAGAGTGGAATCTATGACGTAGAGGCGATGGAGTGAAGCCTGGAGTGCAGCCTATGAAGTATGGGCGGCGGTGCACAGCCTATGAAGTAAAGGTGGCGGAGAGGTGGCAGAGTGCAGTGTAGGAAGTAGAGGAGGTGGAGTGCGGCCTATGAAGTAGAGGCGGCGGAGTGTGGCCTATGAAGTAGAGGCAGTGGAGTGCAGCCTATGAAGTGGAGGTGGCAGAGTGCAGCCTATGAAGTGGAGGCAGCAGAGTGCTGCGGAGTGCGGCCTATGAAGTAGAGGTGGTAGAGTGCGGCCTATGAAGTAGAGGTGGCGGAATGCGGCGTATGAAGTAGAGGTGGTGGAGTGCGGCCTCTGAAGTAAAGGCAGCAGATTTCAGCCTATGAAGTAGAGGCGACGGAGTGCAGTCTATGAAGTAGAAGAGCGGAGTGCAGCCTATGAAGTAGAGGTGGCAAAGTGCAGTCTATGAAGTAGAGGCGGCGGAGCGCAGCCTGGACCGTAGCCTATGAAGTAGAGGTGGCAGAGTGCGGCCTATGAAGTACAGGCGGAGGAGTGTGGCCTATGAAGTAGAGGTGGCAGATTCTGGCCTATGAAGTAGAGGAGGCAGATTGCGGCCTATGAAGTAGAGGTGGCGGAGTGCAGCCTATGAAGTAGAGGCAGCGGAGTGCAGCCTATGAAGTAGAGGCGGCAGAGTGCAGCCTGGAGTGCAGCCTATGAAGTAGAGGTGGCGGAGTACAGCCTATGAAGTAGAGGCGGCAGAGTGCAGCCTGTGAAGTGGAGGCGGTGGAGTGCAGCCTATGAAGTGGAGGCAGTGGAGTACTGCTTATAAAGTAGAGGCAGCGGAGTGCAGCCTATGAAGTGGAGTCTTCCGAGTGCAGCCTATGAAGTGAAGTCGGCGGAGTGCAGCCTATGAAGTAGAGGCGGCGGAGTGTAGCTAATGAAGTAGAAGCGGCGGAGTGCAGCTCATAAAGTAGTGGCGGTGGAGTGCGGCCTATAAAGTAGAGGCATTGGAATGCAGCCTATGAAGTAGGAGCGGTGGAATGCAGCCTATGAAGTAGAGGCGGCGGAGTGCGGCCTATGAAGTAGAGGCGGCGGAGTGCGGCCTATGAAGTAGAGGCAGCAGAGAGTGGCCTATGAAGTAGAGAAGGCAGAGTGCGGCCTATGAAGTAGAGGTGGCAGAGTAGAGTGTAGGAAGTAGAGGCAGCAGAGTGCCGTCTATGAAGTAGAGGCGGCGGAGTGCGGCCTATGAAGTAGAGGCGGAAGAGTGGAATCTATGACGTAGAGGCGATGGAGTGAAGCCTGGAGTGCAGCCTATGAAGTATGGGCGGCGGTGCACAGCCTATGAAGTAAAGGTGGCGGAGAGGTGGCAGAGTGCAGTGTAGGAAGTAGAGGAGGTGGAGTGCGGCCTATGAAGTAGAGGCGGCGGAGTGTGGCCTATGAAGTAGAGGCAGTGGAGTGCAGCCTATGAAGTGGAGGTGGCAGAGTGCAGCCTATGAAGTGGAGGCAGCAGAGTGCTGCGGAGTGCGGCCTATGAAGTAGAGGTGGTAGAGTGCGGCCTATGAAGTAGAGGTGGCGGAATGCGGCGTATGAAGTAGAGGTGGTGGAGTGCGGCCTCTGAAGTAAAGGCAGCAGATTTCAGCCTATGAAGTAGAGGCGACGGAGTGCAGTCTATGAAGTAGAAGAGCGGAGTGCAGCCTATGAAGTAGAGGTGGCAAAGTGCAGTCTATGAAGTAGAGGCGGCGGAGCGCAGCCTGGACCGTAGCCTATGAAGTAGAGGTGGCAGAGTGCGGCCTATGAAGTACAGGCGGAGGAGTGTGGCCTATGAAGTAGAGGTGGCAGATTCTGGCCTATGAAGTAGAGGAGGCAGATTGCGGCCTATGAAGTAGAGGTGGCGGAGTGCAGCCTATGAAGTAGAGGCAGCGGAGTGCAGCCTATGAAGTAGAGGCGGCAGAGTGCAGCCTGGAGTGCAGCCTATGAAGTAGAGGTGGCGGAGTACAGCCTATGAAGTAGAGGCGGCAGAGTGCAGCCTGTGAAGTGGAGGCGGTGGAGTGCAGCCTATGAAGTGGAGGCAGTGGAGTACTGCTTATAAAGTAGAGGCAGCGGAGTGCAGCCTATGAAGTGGAGTCTTCCGAGTGCAGCCTATGAAGTGAAGTCGGCGGAGTGCAGCCTATGAAGTAGAGGCGGCGGAGTGTAGCTAATGAAGTAGAAGCGGCGGAGTGCAGCTCATAAAGTAGTGGCGGTGGAGTGCGGCCTATGAAGTAGAGGCATTGGAATGCAGCCTATGAAGTAGGAGCGGTGGAATGCAGCCTATGAAGTAGAGGCGGCGGAGTGCGGCCTATGAAGTAGAGGCGGCGGAGTGCGGCCTATGAAGTGGAGGCGGCAGAGTGCAGCCTATGAAGTGGAGGCGGCGGAGTGCGACCTATGAAGTAGAGGCGGCAGATTGCGGCCTATGAAATAGAGGCGACAGAGTGCAGCCTATAAAGTAGAGGCGGCAGAGTGCGACCTATGAAGTAGAGTCGGCAGAGTGCAGCCTATGAAGTACAGGTGGCAGAGTGCGGCCTATGAAGTAGATTTGGCAGAGTGCGGGCTATGAAGTAGAGGCGGTGGAGTGCAGCCTATGAAGTAGAGGCGGTGGAGAGGGCGCGGAGTGCAGTGTAGGAAGTAGAGGCGGCGGAGTGTGGCCTATGAAGTGGAGGCAGTGGAGTGCGGCCTATGAAGTAGAGGCAGCGGAGTGCGTCCTATAAAGTAGAGGCGGTGGAGTGCAGCCTATGAAGTAGAGGCTGCGGAGTGCAGCCTATGAAGTAGAGGCAGCGGAGTGCAGCCTATGAAGTAGAGGCGGCGGAGTGCAGCCTATGATGTAGAGGCGGCAGAGTGCAGCCTGGAGTGCAGCCTATGAAGTAGAGGCAGCAGAGTGCAGCCTATGAAGTAGAGGTGATGGAGTGCGGCCTATGAAGTAGAGGCGGCGCAGTGCAGCCTGAAGTGCAGCCTATGAAGTAGAGGCAGCGGAGTGCGGCCTATGAAGTAGTGGCGGCAGAGTGCGGCCTATGAAGTGGAGGTGGTGGAGTGCATCCTATGAAGTAGAGGCGGCAGAGTGCAGCCTATGAAGTAGAGGCGGCGGAGTGCTGCCTAGAGTGCAGCCTATGAAGTAGAGGCGGCAGACTGTGGCCTATGAAGTAGAGGTGGCAGAGTGCAGCCTACGAAGTAGAGGTGGCGGAGTGCGGCCTATGAAGTAGAGGCAGTGGAGTACAGTCTATGAAGTGGAGGCAGCGGAATGCAGCCTGGAGTACAGCCTATGAAGTAGAGGCGGGAGAGTGCAGCCTATGAAGTAGAGGCATTGGAATGCAGCCTATGAAGTAGGAGCGGTGGAATGCAGCCGATGAAGTAGAGGCGGCGGAGTGCGGCCTATGAAGTAGAGGTGGCGGAGTGCGGCCTATGAAGTGGAGGCGGCAGAGTGCAGCCTATGAAGTGGAGGCGGCGGAGTACGACCTATGAAGTAGAGGCGGCAGATTGCGGACTATGAAATAGAGGCGACAGAGTGCAGCCTATGAAGTAGAGGCGGCAGAGTGCGACCTATGAAGTAGAGGCGGCAGAGTGCGGCCTATGAAGTACAGGTGGCAGAGTGCGGCCTATGAAGTAGAGACGGTGGAGTGCAGCCTATGAAGTAGAGGCGGCGGAGAGGTGGCGGAGTGCAGTGTAGGAAGTAGAGGTGGCGGAGTGTGGCCTATGAAGTGGAGGCAGTGGAGTGTGGCCTATGAAGTAGAGGCGGCGGAGTGCGTCCTATGAAGTAGAGGCTGTTGAGTGCAGCCTATGATGTAGAGGCGGCAGAGTGCAGCCTGGAGTGCAGCCTATGAAGTAGAGGCAGCGGAGTGCAGCCTATGAAGTAGAGGTGATGGAGTGCGGCCTATGAAGTAGAGGCGCCGGAGTGCAGCCTGAAGTGCAGCCTATGAAGTAGAGGCAGCGGAGTGCGGCCTATGAAGTAGTGGCGGCAGAGTGCGGCCTATGAAGTGGAGGTGGTGGAGTGCGTCCTATGAAGTAGAGGCGGCGGAGTGTAGCCTATGAAGTGGAGGCAGTGGAGTGCTGCTTATAAAGTAGAGGCGGCGGAGTGCAGCCTATGTAGTATAGGCGGCAGAGTGCGGCCTATGAAGTACATGCGGCGGAGTGCGGCCTATGAAGAAGCGGTGGCAGAGTGCGGGCTATGAAGTAGAGGCGGCGGAGAGGTGGCGGAGTGCAGTGTAGGAAGTAGAGGCGGCAGAGTGCGGCCTATGAAGTATAGATGGCGGAGTACGGCCTATGAAGTAGAGGTGGCAGATTGTGGCCTATGAAGTAGAGGCTCATGCGGATTAATACTTAACAATATAGTATGTAATCTTAAAATAATAATCAAAAAAGAAACGGGGAAAAAAAGGGATGTCAGAAGAAAAGGCAAAGCCGTACACGCTGGTTCTTATTTTGTGAAGAATGATCTTCGTTTATATTACTAGAATATTTACACAAAAGGTGCACATAGATACACAATACAATTTTAACATTAAACAAACAAATTACAAGTTAGTGTCCCAATGAAAAAAACCTTAAACAAACAATTAACATACCATACAACATACAAACAAGGTTTTGATTTCACTTTACAAAGGCAATCACATACAATTAATAATTCAAATTGGCAACACTTAATTAATGTAGGTGTTGATTAGTGATTTGCCTATCGCGTCAACGGCGTTTCGACCCTGTTCCAACTTAGAGGGTCTCGTCAGGACTGTCTAATATAGGGACACCTGAAAGGAGAGTAATGAATGTGTGTCAAAATAAGGGGGGGCCAAAAAGTGGGAAGGAAGAAAGAAAAAAGGGTGGTACTCCTATCTACCTTAACGTCCAGGACTGGTGTATATACAGTGACACCGTGTTCGAGGTGAAAGGATAAAATATACTCACAGGTACCCAGCCGGGTGCTGTGTAAGAACAAAAGAAAAATCATTATTATCCATACCATAATCCGATCCTTAATTGATCAGGTAGAGACCCGAGGTTCTACTCACCCCTGTGAGAGGAAGCTCACACGGAGGCAGTGGCCCACTGTGACTCGATGTAATCGTAATTGTGCGTGATGTAGGGGTACTACTATATTCCACACCGATCGAAGTTCCAAACTTTAGTATAGCTGTCACCTCGTGGTAGCGAGTCCGATCAACTGTAGTAAAAAATACACAAGAGCGGTGGACGATCGCATTAAAAAGATCTATAATGGGAATAGGTCTATTTGCTCTGCAATTCTCTTGAAAGAATGCTCCTACCTCTCTTCCTTCTGCCGGGTTCCGAATATCCCGCGAAGTGCTGCAGCAGGCGAACAAGGTCCTGTCTGCGAGGTACGATCACAGCGATTGGACCGTGAATAGAGACTTTAAGCCTGATTCGCTAAAAAACGTCCAATAGGGAGCGTCGAACAGTGGGAGTGTTTAGGACGCGAACGTGCCGTTGCTAGGTAACCAGGACCTGCAGACTCATAGTCGAGTTTAATTAGGAGGCTTGCAATTGAAATCAGTCTGGCCGTGTAAAAGGAGTGAAAGCCGTACGCCGTTCTCAGCCGCTAGCTTAATAATAGTGGAGGAACCCATGTGAATTTCACTATGCCGATGTGGTGGGCAACTTACGAGTGTGTACAGTCACTGAACGCGTCGGAAGTGGTCCTGCATTCTACGGCAGTGATCAATCAGTAGGAACTTAATAAGGATAGTGGTATAGGCAATCAATTATCATAGCAATGGTAGGGTTTCACGAGGGGACAGTGGTTGTCAATATCAGACTAAAATGTACGGACATCGGTTCTCGCATGTAGCAATAGCAATAACTCTGATTATTTAAACACTGTACAGTGAATGTTACAATTCAAAAAAGAAAACAATGTTGAAAATATTAATTGGTTTGAAACAATCAATAATAATGCACATATATGACAGACACTACAGCAAGGTTTAAAAAAACGTTGTCTTATCCAAGACAATATGCTTCAATCAATAGTTAACTTATCAGTCAACAGGATTCTTATTTAATACATGTGAAAGTGGATCCATAACCTTCTACTTTATACATCACCAATTGTCACACATGTACAAATCAGGCTAATTATGGAAATGCATCTCATGGACTCTGTGAATTTTCAGTTGGAATAATATTCAGACAATGTGTTAAGAGAAATGCTAGGTACATAAGCAACACTGATTAGGAAAGGGTAGTAATAAACCCTCTCCATTCCTCAGCTGTATTCAGTCCCTGTAGTATGGAGTTAGTACGTTCAATCCAACGACACTCTAGTCGTTGCAATATCTGTGTCAGATCTCCACCTCTTTTCGGAGCAATCACTTTATCTATTACCTGCCAGCGAATATCATTGGCAGTGTGCCCTTTCTCTTCAAAGTGATTGACCAATGGGGCATTGGGAACAGAATTCCTGATCCTGCTTCGATGCTGTCCTATGCGTGCCTTAACAATTTGTTGTGTTTGTCCAATATACGGTAGTCCACAGGGACACAGTATGCAATACACTACATTTTTAGTATTACAGTTGGCGAAGAAATTTAGTAATTGATCAACTTTTCCATGGGTGAATTTTTTGGTGTTTACTGTAAATTCACAGGCGACACAATTACCACATTTGTAGTGACCTTTAACATCTGGTAAGCCCCAGGTTGATTCCAATGATCTTAAATTTTGGCATGGACTCTCCATCGATGATCTTACAAGATGATCTTTAATATTTTTGCCTCTTTTAAAGGCAAACATTGGTACGTCAATGCTAGAGTCTATATTTTGAATGATATGCCAATTTTTTGTGACCAATTTTCGAATAGCATTCGTGTGGATACCAAACGTGGTGACACAGATCAATTTGTTAACCTTGGTTTTCTCTTTAGGAGTAAGTAATGTCTCTCTAGGGCAAAACCAGGCTCTTTTTAAAGAATTCTTTACTAACCTTTTCGGATATCCCCGAGTCAACAATTTGTCCTGTAGAATACACGCCTCTCTCATATAGTCCTCTTTCTTGGTACAATTGCGACGTATTCGCAAGAATTGTCCATGTGGCAATCCATCTCTCAAGGCCCGAGAATGGTGACTATTGTAAGCGAGTAGTGGGTTCTGTACACCCTCCCGAAAATACACAAAAGTATTACCCACCCTCCAGGGCGTCCTATACTATCAGGGTGCGGTTCAGTTCTTGAACCCATTGGTCATTTTATAGACTTTTTTATAAAAGACTATGTTCCTCTTCAGGAGACCTATGTAAGAGATTCAATGCACATGATTAATTTATTGGAAGATCGACCCTATGACATCAACAAAGACCGCTTAGCTACACTGGACATCACCTCATTATACACAAACATACCTCAGCAGGAATGCATACAGGTGATCCAGGATTTACTTGATACTAGACCTACACCTCATCAGGTACCTACTTCCTTTATTGTCACACTTTTGCAAATTGCATTAACACACAATTACTTTGTTTCGGAAGGCAAGTACTACCAACAATGCTCCGGAACCAGTATGGGCGCAATTTTTGCGCCAAATTTGGCGAATATCTTTATGGATAATCTAGAACACAAATTTGTCCTCACCAACGCCAACATCTACCACTCAAAAATCAATTGTTGGAAAAGATATATTGACGACATTTTTTTGATTTGGTCTGACACAGTCCCTGAGTTTAATAATTTTGTCTCTTATTTAAATTCAGTTCAACCACACCTTAAGTTTACATCCACCATACATGAGTCCTGCATTGCCTTTCTAGACCTTAACATTTCACATGACGAGGGTAAACTCTATACTTCATTGCACAGAAAACCCACTGAGCGTAATACACTACTCGCTTACAATAGTCACCATTCTCGGGCCTTGAGAGATGGATTGCCACATGGACAATTCTTGCGAATACGTCGCAATTGTACCAAGAAAGAGGACTATATGAGAGAGGCGTGTATTCTACAGGACAAATTGTTGACTCGGGGATATCCGAAAAGGTTAGTAAAGAATTCTTTAAAAAGAGCCTGGTTTTGCCCTAGAGAGACATTACTTACTCCTAAAGAGAAAACCAAGGTTAACAAATTGATCTGTGTCACCACGTTTGGTATCCACACGAATGCTATTCGAAAATTGGTCACAAAAAATTGGCATATCATTCAAAATATAGACTCTAGCATTGACGTACCAATGTTTGCCTTTAAAAGAGGCAAAAATATTAAAGATCATCTTGTAAGATCATCGATGGAGAGTCCATGCCAAAATTTAAGATCATTGGAATCAACCTGGGGCTTACCAGATGTTAAAGGTCACTACAAATGTGGTAATTGTGTCGCCTGTGAATTTACAGTAAACACCAAAAAATTCACCCATGGAAAAGTTGATCAATTACTAAATTTCTTCGCCAACTGTAATACTAAAAATGTAGTGTATTGCATACTGTGTCCCTGTGGACTACCGTATATTGGACAAACACAACAAATTGTTAAGGCACGCATAGGACAGCATCGAAGCAGGATCAGGAATTCTGTTCCCAATGCCCCATTGGTCAATCACTTTGAAGAGAAAGGGCACACTGCCAATGATATTCGCTGGCAGGTAATAGATAAAGTGATTGCTCCGAAAAGAGGTGGAGATCTGACACAGATATTGCAACGACTAGAGTGTCGTTGGATTGAACGTACTAACTCCATACTACAGGGACTGAATACAGCTGAGGAATGGAGAGGGTTTATTACTACCCTTTCCTAATCAGTGTTGCTTATGTACCTAGCATTTCTCTTAACACATTGTCTGAATATTATTCCAACTGAAAATTCACAGAGTCCATGAGATGCATTTCCATAATTAGCCTGATTTGTACATGTGTGACAATTGGTGATGTATAAAGTAGAAGGTTATGGATCCACTTTCACATGTATTAAATAAGAATCCTGTTGACTGATAAGTTAACTATTGATTGAAGCATATTGTCTTGGATAAGACAACGTTTTTTTAAACCTTGCTGTAGTGTCTGTCATATATGTGCATTATTATTGATTGTTTCAAACCAATTAATATTTTCAACATTGTTTTCTTTTTTGAATTGTAACATTCACTGTACAGTGTTTAAATAATCAGAGTTATTGCTATTGCTACATGCGAGAACCGATGTCCGTACATTTTAGTCTGATATTGACAACCACTGTCCCCTCGTGAAACCCTACCATTGCTATGATAATTGATTGCCTATACCACTATCCTTATTAAGTTCCTACTGATTGATCACTGCCGTAGAATGCAGGACCACTTCCGACGCGTTCAGTGACTGTACACACTCGTAAGTTGCCCACCACATCGGCATAGTGAAATTCACATGGGTTCCTCCACTATTATTAAGCTAGCGGCTGAGAACGGCGTACGGCTTTCACTCCTTTTACACGGCCAGACTGATTTCAATTGCAAGCCTCCTAATTAAACTCGACTATGAGTCTGCAGGTCCTGGTTACCTAGCAACGGCACGTTCGCGTCCTAAACACTCCCACTGTTCGACGCTCCCTATTGGACGTTTTTTAGCGAATCAGGCTTAAAGTCTCTATTCACGGTCCAATCGCTGTGATCGTACCTCGCAGACAGGACCTTGTTCGCCTGCTGCAGCACTTCGCGGGATATTCGGAACCCGGCAGAAGGAAGAGAGGTAGGAGCATTCTTTCAAGAGAATTGCAGAGCAAATAGACCTATTCCCATTATAGATCTTTTTAATGCGATCGTCCACCGCTCTTGTGTATTTTTTACTACAGTTGATCGGACTCGCTACCACGAGGTGACAGCTATACTAAAGTTTGGAACTTCGATCGGTGTGGAATATAGTAGTACCCCTACATCACGCACAATTACGATTACATCGAGTCACAGTGGGCCACTGCCTCCGTGTGAGCTTCCTCTCACAGGGGTGAGTAGAACCTCGGGTCTCTACCTGATCAATTAAGGATCGGATTATGGTATGGATAATAATGATTTTTCTTTTGTTCTTACACAGCACCCGGCTGGGTACCTGTGAGTATATTTTATCCTTTCACCTCGAACACGGTGTCACTGTATATACACCAGTCCTGGACGTTAAGGTAGATAGGAGTACCACCCTTTTTTCTTTCTTCCTTCCCACTTTTTGGCCCCCCCTTATTTTGACACACATTCATTACTCTCCTTTCAGGTGTCCCTATATTAGACAGTCCTGACGAGACCCTCTAAGTTGGAACAGGGTCGAAACGCCGTTGACGCGATAGGCAAATCACTAATCAACACCTACATTAATTAAGTGTTGCCAATTTGAATTATTAATTGTATGTGATTGCCTTTGTAAAGTGAAATCAAAACCTTGTTTGTATGTTGTATGGTATGTTAATTGTTTGTTTAAGGTTTTTTTCATTGGGACACTAACTTGTAATTTGTTTGTTTAATGTTAAAATTGTATTGTGTATCTATGTGCACCTTTTGTGTAAATATTCTAGTAATATAAACGAAGATCATTCTTCACAAAATAAGAACCAGCGTGTACGGCTTTGCCTTTTCTTCTGACATCCCTTTTTTTCCCCGTTTCTTTTTTGATTATTATTTTAAGATTACATACTATATTGTTAAGTATTAATCCACATGAGCTATTGTCTCCTTACAGCACACAATACCCAGGCTCCTTGTGGGTAGGGTTTCCTTGTTTCCCAATCAAGTATGAAGTAGAGGCAGCAGAATGCAGCCTATGAAGTAGAGGCGGCGGAGTGCGGCCTATGAAGTAGAGGCGGCGGAGTGCGGCCTATGAAGTGGAGGCGGCAGAGTGCAGCCTATGAAGTGGAGGCAGCGGAGTGCGACCTATGAAGTAGAGGCGGCAGATTGCGGCCTATTAAATAGAGGCGACAGAGTGCAGCCTATAAAGTAGAGGCGGCAGAGTGTGACCTATGAAGTAGAGTCGGCAGAGTGCGGCCTATGAAGTACAGGTGGCAGAGTGCGGCCTATGAAGTAGATTTGGCAGAGTGCGGGCTATGAAGTAGAGGCGGTGGTGTGCAGCCTATGAAGTGGAGGCGGTGGAGAGGGCGCGGAGTGCAGTGTAGGAAGTAGAGGCGGCGGAGTGTGGCCTATGAAGTGGAGGCAGTGGAGTGCGGCCTATGAAGTAGAGGCGGCGGAGTGCGTCCTATAAAGTAGAGGCGGTGGAGTGCAGCCTATGAAGTAGAGGCTGCGGAGTGCAGCCTATGAAGTAGAGGCAGCGGAGTGCAGCCTATGAAGTAGAGGCGGCGGAGTGCAGCCTATGATGTAGAGGCGGCAGAGTGCAGCCTGGAGTGCAGCCTATGAAGTAGAGGCAGCAGAGTGCAGCCTATGAAGTAGAGGTGATGGAGTGCGGCCTATAAAGTAGAGGCGGCGCAGTGCAGCCTGAAGTGCAGCCTATGAAGTAGAGGCAGCGGAGTGCGGCCTATGAAGTAGTGGCGGCAGAGTGCGGCCTATGAAGTGGAGGTGGTGGAGTGCGTCCTATGAAGTAGAGGCGGCGGAGTGCAGCCTATGAAGTAGAGGCGGCGGAGTGCTGCCTAGAGTGCAGCCTATGAAGTAGAGGCAGCAGACTGTGGCCTATGAAGTAGAGGCGGCAGAGTGCGGCCTACGAAGTAGAGGTGGCAGAGTGCGGCCTATGAAGTAGAGGCGGTGGAGTACAGTCTATGAAGTGGAGGCGGCGGAGTGCAGCCTGGAGTACAGCCTATGAAGTAGAGGCGGGAGAGTGCGGCCTATGAAGTAGAGGCATTGGAATGCAGCCTATGAAGTAGGAGCGGTGGAATGCAGCCGATGAAGTAGAGGCGGCGGAGTGCGGCCTATGAAGTAGAGGCGGCGGAGTGCGGCCTATGAAGTGGAGGCGGCAGAGTGCAGCCTATGAAGTGGAGGCGGTGGAGTGCGACCTATGAAGTAGAGGCGGCAGATTGCGGACTATGAAATAGAGGCGGCAGAGTGCGGCTTATGAAGTACAGGTGTTAGAGTGCGGCCTATGAAGTAGAGACGGTGGAGTGCAGCCTATGAAGTAGAGGCGGCGGAGTGCAGCCTATGAAGTAGAGGCAGCGGAGTGCAGCCTATGAAGTAGTGGCGGCAGAGTGCAGCCTATGATGTAGAGGCGGCAGAGTGCAGCCTGGAGTGCAGCCTATGAAGTAGAGGCAGCGGAGTGCAGCCTATGAAGTAGAGGTGATGGAGTGCGGCCTATGAAGTAGAGGCGGCGGAGTGCAGCCTGAAGTGCAGCCTATGAAGTAGAGGCAGCGGAGTGCGGCCTATGAAGTAGTGGCGGCAGAGTGCGGCCTATGAAGTGGAGGTGGTGGAGTGCGTCCTATGAAGTAGAGGCGGCGGAGTGTAGCCTATGAAGTGGAGGCAGTGGAGTGCTGCTTATAAAGTAGAGGTGGCGGAGTGCAGCCTATGAAGTGGAGTCGTCGGAGTGCAGCCTATGAAGTGGTGTAAGCGGAGTGCAGCCTATGAAGTAGAGGCCGCGTAGTGCAGCTAATGAAGTAGAAGCGATGGAGTGCAGCTTAGGAAGTAGTGGCGGTGGAGAGCTGCCTATGAAGTAGAGGCGTTGGAATGCAGCCTATGAAGTAGGAGCGGTGGAATGCAGCCTATGAAGTGGAGGCGGCGGAGTGCTGCCTGAAGTGTAGCCTATGAAGTAGAGGCGGCAGAGTGCGGCCTATGAAGTAGAGACGGCGGAGTGCGGCCTATGAAGTAGAGGCAGCGGAGTGCAGCCTATGAAGTAGAGGCGACGGAGTACAGTCTATGAAGTAGAGGCGGCGGAGTGCAGCCTGGAGTGCAGCCTATGAAGTAGAGGTGGCGGAGCGCAGCCTATGAAGTAAAGGCAGCGGAGAGGTGGCGGAGTGCAGCGTACGAAGTAGAGGTGGCGGAGTGCGGTCAATGAAGTGGAGGCGGTGGAGTGCGGCCTATGAAGTAGAGACGGCAGAGTGCGGCCTCTGAAGTAGAGGCAGAGGAGTGCGGCCTATGAAGTAGAGGCGGCAGATTGCAGCCTATGAAATAGAGGCAACAGAGTGCAGCCTATGAAGTTGAGGCGGCAGAGTGCGGCCTATGAAGTAGAGGCGGCAGAGTGCAACCTATGAAGTAGAGGCGGCAGAGTGCGGCCTATGAAGTAGAGGTGGCAGAGTGCAGCCTATGAAGTATAGGCGGCAGAGTGCGGCCTATGAAGTACATGCGGCGGAGTGCGGCCTATGAAGAAGTGGTGGCAGAGTGCGGGCTATGAAGTAGAGGCGGCGGAGAGGTGGCGGAGTGCAGTGTAGGAAGTAGAGGCGGCAGACTGCGGCCTATGAAGTATAGATGGCGGAGTACGGCCTATGAAGTAGAGGAGGCGGAGTGCGGCCTATGAAGTAGAGGTGGTGGAGTGCGGCCTATGAAGTAGAGGTGGCAGATTGTGGCCTATGAAGTAGAGGCGGCAGAATGCAGCCTATGAAGTAGAGGCGGCGGAGTGCGGCCTATGAAGTAGAGGCGGCGGACTGCGGCCTATGAAGTGGAGGCGGCAGAGTGCAGCCTATGAAGTGGAGGCGGCGGAGTGCGACCTATGAAGTAGAGGCGGCAGATTGCGGCCTATGAAATAGAGGCGACAGAGTGCAGCCTATAAAGTAGAGGCGGCAGAGTGTGACCTATGAAGTAGAGTCAGCAGAGTGCGGCCTATGAAGTACAGGTGGCAGAGTGCGGCCTATGAAGTAGATTTGGCAGAGTGCGGGCTATGAAGTAGAGGCGGTGGAGTGCAGCCTATGAAGTAGAGGCGGTGGAGAGGGCGCGGAGTGCAGTGAAGGAAGTAGAGGCGGCGGAGTGTGGCCTATGAAGTGGAGGCAGTGGAGTGCGGCCTATGAAGTAGAGGCGGCGGAGTGCATCCTATAAAGTAGAGGCGGTGGAGTGCAGCCTATGAAGTGGAGGCGATGGAGTGCAGCCTATGAAGTAGAGGTGGCAGAGTGTGGCCTATGAAGTACAGGTGGCAGAGTGTGGCCTATGAAGTAGAGGTGGCAGAGTCTGGGCTCTCCGCCGCCTCTACTTCCTACACTACACTGGGCTATGAAGTATAGGCGGTGGAGTGCAGCCTATGAATTAGAGGCGGCGGAGAGGTGGCGGAGTGCAGTGTACGAAGTAGAGGCAGCAGAGTGCGGCCTATGAAGTAGAGACGGCGGAGTGCGGCCTATGAATTAGAGGCGACGGAGTGCAGCATATGAAGTAGAGGCGGCAGAGTGCGGCCTATGAAGTAGAGGCGGCAGAGTGCGGCCTATGAAGTACAGGCGGCAGAGTGTGGCCTATGAAGTAGAGGTGGCAGAGTGCGGGCTATGAAGTAGAGACGGTGGAGCGCAGCCTATGAAGTAGAGGCGGCGGAGAGGTGGCGGAGTGCAGTGTAGGAAGTAGAGGCTGCAGAGTGCGGCCTATTAAGTAGAGGCGGTGGGGTGCGGCCTATGAAGTAGAAGCAACAGAATACAGCCCATGAAGTAGAGGTGGTGGAGTGTGGCCTATGAAGTAGAGGCGGCAGATTACAGCCTATGAAGTAGAGGTGGCGGAGTGCGGACTATGAAGTAGAGGTAGCAGAGTGCGGCCTATGAAGTAGAGGCAATGGAGTACAGTCTATGAAGTAGAGGCAGCAGAGTGCAGCCTGGAGTGCAGCCTATGAAGTAGAGGCGGCAGAGTGAGGCCTATGAAGTAGAGACGGCGGAGTGCGGCCTATGAAGTAGAGGCAGCGGAGCGCAGCCTATGAAGTAAAGGCTGCGGAGAGGTGGTGGAGTGCAGCATACGAAGTAGAGGTGGCGGAGTGCGACCTATGAAGTGGAGGCGGTGGAGTGCGGCCTCTGAAGTAGAGGGGGCAGAGTGTGGCCTATGAAGTAGAGAAGGCAGAGTGCGGCCTATGAAGTAGAGGTGGCAGAGTAGAGTGTAGGAAGTAGAGGCGGCAGAGTGCCGCCTATGAAGTAGAGGCGGCGGAGTGCGGCCATGAAGTAGAGGCGGAAGAGTGGAATCTATGACGTAGAGGCGGCGGAGTGAAGCCTGGAGTGCAGCCGATGAAGTATAGGCGGCGGTGCGCAGCCTATGAAGTAAAGGTGGCGGAGAGGTGGCAGAGTGCAGTGTAGGAAGTAGAGGCGGTGGAGTGCGGCCTATGAAGTAGAGGCGGCGGAGTGCGGCCTATGAAGTAGAGGCAGTGGAGTGCAGCCTATGAAGTGGAGGTGGCAGAGTGCAGCCTATGAAGTGGAGGCAGCGGAGTGCTGCGGAGTGTGGCCTATGAAGTAGAGGTGGTAGAGTGCAGCCTATGAAGTAGAGGTGGCGGAATGCGGCATATGAAGTAGAGGTGGTGGAGTGCGGCCTCTGAAGTAAAGGCAGCAGATTTCAGCCTATGAAGTAGAGGCGACGGAGTGCAGTCTATGAAGTAGAAGAGCGGAGTGCAGCCTATGAAGTAGAGGTGGCAAAGTGCAGTCTATGAAGTAGAGGCGGCGGAGCGCAGCCTGGAGCGTAGCCTATGAAGTAGAGGCAGCAGAGTGCGGCCTATGAAGTACAGGTGGAGGAGTACGGCCTATGAAGTAGAGGTGGCAGATTCTTGCCTCTGAAGTAGAGGAGGCAGATTGCGGCCTATGAAGTAGAGGCGGCGGAGTGCAGCCTATGAAGTAGAGGCAGTGGAGTGCAGTCTATGAAGTAGAGGCAGCAGAGTGCAGCCTGGAGTGCAGCCTATGAAGTAGAGGTGGCGGAGTACAGCCTATGAAGTAGAGGCGGCAGAGTGCAGCCTGTGAAGTGGAGGCGGCGGAGTGCAGCCTATGAAGTGGAGGCAGTGGAGTACTGCTTATAAAGTAGAGGCAGCGGAGTGCAGCCTATGAAGTGGAGTCGTCGGAGTGCAGCCTATGAAGTGAAGTCGGCGGAGTGCAGCCTATGAAGTAGAGGCGGCGGAGTGTAGCTAATGAAGTAGAAGCGGCGGAGTGCAGCTCATAAAGTAGTGGCGGTGGAGTGCAGCCTATGAAGTAGAGGCATTGGAATGCAGCCTATGAAGTAGGAGCGGTGGAATGCAGCCTATGAAGTAGAGGCAGCAGAGTGCAGCCTATGAAGTAGAGGCGGTGGAGTGCAGCCTATGAAGTAGAGGCAGCGGAGAAGTGGCGCAGTGCCGTGTAGGAAGTAGAGGCGGCGGAGTGCCGCCTATGAAGTAGAGGCGGCAGAGTGCAGTCTATGAAGTAGAGGCGGCGGAGTGCAGCCTGGAGTGCAGCCTATGAAGTATAAGCAGCGGAGCGCAGCCTATGAAGTAAAGGTGGCGGAGTGCAGTGTAGGAAGTAGAGGCAGCGGAGTGCAGCCAATGAAGTAGAGGCGGTGGAGTGCAGCCTATGAAGTGGAGGTGGCAGAGTGTAGCCTATGAAGTGGAGGCAGCTAAGTGCTGCGGAGAGCGGCCTATGAAGTAGAGGCGGCAAAATGCGGTGTATGAAGTAGAGGTGGTGGAGTGTGGCCTATGAAGTAAAGGCGGAAGATTGCAGCCTATGAAGTAGAGGCGACGGAGTGCAGCTTATGAAGTAGAAGAGGCGGAGTGCAGCCTATGAAGTAGAGGTGGCGAAGTGCAGTCTATGAAGTAGAGGCGGCAGAGTGCAGCCTGGAGCGCAGCCTAGGAAGTAGAGGCGGCGGAGCGCAGCCTATGAAGTAAAGGCAGCGGAGAGGTGGTGGAGTGCAGCGTACGAAGTAGAGGTGGCGGAGTGCGGTCAATGAAGTGGAGGCGGTGGAGTGCGGCCTATGAAGTAGAGGCAGCAGAGTGCGGCCTCTGAAGTAGAGGCAGAGGAGTGCGGCCTATGAAGTAGAGGCGGCAGATTGCGGCCTATGAAATAGAGGCAACGGAGTGCAGCCTATAAAGTTGAGGCGGCAGAGTGCGGCCTATGAAGTAGAGGCGGCAGAGTGCAGCCTATGAAGTAGAGGCGGCAGAGTGCGGCCTATAAAGTAATGGCGGCAGAGTGCAGCCTATGAAGTATAGGCGGCAGAGTGCGGCCTATGAAGTACATGTGGCGGAGTGCGGCCTATGAAGAAGAGGTGGCAGAGTGCGGCCTATGAAGTAGAGGTGGCGGAGTGCGGCCTATGAAGTAGAGGCGGAGGAAAGGTGGTGGAGTGCAGTGTAGGAAGTAGAGGCAGTACAGTGTGGCCTATGAAGTAGAGACAGCAAAGTGCAGCCTATGAAGTAGAGGCGGCGGAGTGCAGCCTATGAAGTAGAGTCGGCGGAATATAGCCTATGAAGTAGAGATGGTGGAGTGCAGCCTATGAAGTAGAGGCGGCAGATTGCGGCCTATGAAGTAGAGGCAGCAGAATACAGCCTATGAAGTAGAGGTGGTGGAGTGTGGTCTATGAAGTAGAGGCGGCAGATTACAGCCTATGAAGTAGAGGTGGCGGAGTGCGGCCTATGAAGTAGAGGTAGCAGAGTGCGGCCTATGAAGTAGAGGCAATGGAGTACAGTCTATGAAGTAGAGGCGGCGGAGTGCAGCCTGGAGTGCAGCCTATGAAGTGAAGGCAGCAGAGTGCGGCCTATGAAGTAGAGACGGTGGAGTGTGACCTATGAAGTAGAGGCAGCGGAGCGCAGACTCTGAAGTAAAGGCTGCGGAGAGGTGGTGGAGTGCAGCATATGAAGTAGAGGTGGCGGAGTGCGACCTATGAAGTGGAGGCTGTGGAGTGCGGCCTATGAAGTAGAGGCGGCAGAGTGTGGCCTATGAAGTAGAGAAGGCGGAGTGCAGCCTATGAAGTGGAGGCAGTGGAGTGCTGCTTATAAAGTAGCGGTGGCGGAGTGCAGCCTATGAAGTGGAGTCGTCGGAGTGCAGCCTATGAAGTACAGGTGGCAGAGTGCGGCCTATGAAGTATATTTGGCAGAGTGCGGGCTATGAAGTAGAGGCGGTGGAGTGCAGCCTATGAAGTAGAGGCGGTGGAGAGGGCGCGGAGTGCAGTGTAGGAAGTAGAGGCGGCGGAGTGTGGCCTATGAAGTGGAGGCAGTGGAGTGCGGCCTATGAAGTAGAGGCGGCGGAGTGCATCCTATAAAGTAGAGGCGGTGGAGTGCAGCCTATGAAGTGGAGGCGATGGAGTGCAGCCTATGAAGTAGAGGTGGCAGAGTGTGGCCTATGAAGTACAGGTGGCAGAGTGTGGCCTATGAAGTAGAGGTGGCAGAGTCTGGGCTCTCCGCCGCCTCTACTTCCTACACTACACTGGGCTATGAAGTATAGGCCGTGGAGTGCAGCCTATGAATTAGAGGCGGCGGAGAGGTGGCGGAGTACAGTGTACGAAGTAGAGGCAGCAGAGTGCGGCCTATGAAGTAGAGACGGCGGAGTGCGGCCGATGAATTAGAGGCGACGGAGTGCAGCATATGAAGTAGAGGCGGCAGAGTGCGGCCTATGAAGTAGAGGCGGCAGAGTGTGGCCTATGAAGTACAGGCGGCAGAGTGTGGCCTATGAAGTAGAGGTGGCAGAGTGCGGGCTATGAAGTAGAGACGGTGGAGCGCAGCCTATGAAGTAGAGGCGGCGGAGAGGTGGCGGAGTGCAGTGTAGGAAGTAGAGGCTGCAGAGTGCGGCCTATTAAGTAGAGGCGGTGGGGTGTGGCCTATGAAGTAGAAGCGACAGAATACAGCCCATGAAGTAGAGGTGGTGGAGTGTGGCCTATGAAGTAGAGGCGGCAGATTACAGCCTATGAAGTAGAGGTGGCGGAGTGCGGACTATGAAGTAGAGGTAGCAGAGTGCGGCCTATGAAGTAGAGGCAATGGAGTACAGTCTATGAAGTAGAGGCGGCAGAGTGCAGCCTGGAGTGCAGCCTATGAAGTAGAGGCGGCAGAGTGAGGCCTATGAAGTAGAGACGGCGGAGTGCGGCCTATGAAGTAGAGGCAGCGGAGCACAGCCTATGAAGTAAAGGCTGCGGAGAGGTGGTGGAGTGCAGCATACGAAGTAGAGGTGGCGGAGTGCGACCTATGAAGTGGAGGCGGTGGAGTGCGGCCTCTGAAGTAGAGGGGGCAGAGTGTGGCCTATGAAGTAGAGAAGGCAGAGTGCGGCCTATGGAGTAGAGGTGGCAGAGTAGAGTGTAGGAAGTAGAGGCGGCAGAGTGCCGCCTATGAAGTAGAGGCGGCGGAGTGCGGCCATGAAGTAGAGGCGGAAGAGTGGAATCTATGACGTAGAGGCGGCGGAGTGAAGCCTGGAGTGCAGCCGATGAAGTATAGGCGGCGGTGCGCAGCCTATGAAGTAAAGGTGGCGGAGAGGTGGCAGAGTGCAGTGTAGGAAGTAGAGGCGGTGGAGTGCGGCCTATGAAGTAGAGGCGGCGGAGTGCGGCCTATGAAGTAGAGGCAGTGGAGTGCAGCCTATGAAGTGGAGGTGGAAGAGTGCAGCCTATGAAGTGGAGGCAGCGGAGTGCTGCGGAGTGTGGCCTATGAAGTAGAGGTGGTAGAGTGCAGCCTATGAAGTAGAGGTGGCGGAATGCGGCGTATGAAGTAGAGGTGGTGGAGTGCGGCCTCTGAAGTAAAGGCAGCAGATTTCAGCCTATGAAGTAGAGGCGACGGAGTGCAGTCTATGAAGTAGAAGAGCGGAGTGCAGCCTATGAAGTAGAGGTGGCAAAGTGCAGTCTATGAAGTAGAGGCGGCGGAGCGCAGCCTAGAGCGTAGCCTATGAAGTAGAGGCGGCAGAGTGCGGCCTATGAAGTACAGGTGGAGGAGTACGGCCTATGAAGTATAGGTGGCAGATTCTTGCCTATGAAGTAGAGGAGGCAGATTGCGGCCTATGAAGTAGAGGCGGCGGAGTGCAGCCTATGAAGTAGAGGCAGTGGAGTGCAGTCTATGAAGTAGAGGCAGCAGAGTGCAGCCTGGAGTGCAGCCTATGAAGTAGAGGTGGCGGAGTACAGCCTATGAAGTAGAGGCGGCAGAGTGCAGCCTGTGAAGTGGAGGCGGCGGAGTGCAGCCTATGAAGTGGAGGCAGTGGAGTACTGCTTATAAAGTAGAGGCAGCGGAGTGCAGCCTATGAAGTGGAGTCGTCGGAGATCAGCCTATGAAGTGAAGTCGGCGGAGTGCAGCCTATGAAGTAGAGGCGGCGGAGTGTAGCTAATGAAGTAGAAGCGGCGGAGTGCAGCTCATAAAGTAGTGGCGGTGGAGTGCAGCCTATGAAGTAGAGGCATTGGAATGCAGCCTATGAAGTAGGAGCGGTGGAATGCAGCCTATGAAGTAGAGGCAGCAGAGTGCAGCCTATGAAGTAGAGGCGGTGGAGTGCAGCCTATGAAGTAGAGGCAGCGGAGAAGTGGCGCAGTGCCGTGTAGGAAGTAGAGGCGGCGGAGTGCCGCCTATGAAGTAGAGGCGGCAGAGTGCAGTCTATGAAGTAGAGGCGGCGGAGTGCAGCCTGGAGTGCAGCCTATGAAGTATAAGCAGCGGAGCGCAGCCTATGAAGTAAAGGTGGCGGAGTGCAGTGTAGGAAGTAGAGGCAGCGGAGTGCAGCCAATGAAGTAGAGGCGGTGGAGTGCAGCCTATGAAGTGGAGGTGGCAGAGTGTAGCCTATGAAGTGGAGGCAGCTAAGTGCTGCGGAGAGCGGCCTATGAAGTAGAGGCGGCAGAATGCGGTGTATGAAGTAGAGGTGGTGGAGTGTGGCCTATGAAGTAAAGGCGGAAGATTGCAGCCTATGAAGTAGAGGCGACGGAGTGCAGCTTATGAAGTAGAAGAGGCGGAGTGCAGCCTATGAAGTAGAGGTGGCGAAGTGCAGTCTATGAAGTAGAGGCGGCGGAGTGCAGCCTGGAGCGCAGCCTAGGAAGTAGAGGCGGCGGAGCGCAGCCTATGAAGTAAAGGCAGCGGAGAGGTGGTGGAGTGCAGCGTACGAAGTAGAGGTGGCGGAGTGCGGTGAATGAAGTGGAGGCGGTGGAGTGCGGCCTATGAAGTAGAGGCGGCAGAGTGCGGCCTCTGAAGTAGAGGCAGAGGAGTGCGGCCTATGAAGTAGAGGCGGCAGATTGCGGCCTATGAAATAGAGGCAACGGAGTGCAGCCTATAAAGTTGAGGCGGCAGAGTGCGGCCTATGAAGTAGAGGCGGCAGAGTGCAGCCTATGAAGTAGAGGCGGCAGAGTGAGGCCTATAAAGTAATGGCGGCAGAGTGCAGCCTATGAAGTATAGGCGGCAGAGTGCGGCCTATGAAGTACATGTGGCGGAGTGCGGCCTATGAAGAAGAGGTGGCAGAGTGCGGCCTATGAAGTAGAGGCGGCGGAGTGCGGCCTATGAAGTAGAGGCGGAGGAAAGGTGGTGGAGTGCAGTGTAGGAAGTAGAGGCAGTACAGTGTGGCCTATGAAGTAGAGACAGCAAAGTGCAGCCTATGAAGTAGAGGCGGCGGAGTGCAGCCTATGAAGTAGAGTCGGCGGAATATAGCCTATGAAGTAGAGATGGTGGAGTGCAGCCTATGAAGTAGAGGCGGCAGATTGCGGCCTATGAAGTAGAGGCAGCAGAATACAGCCTATGAAGTAGAGGTGGTGGAGTGTGGTCTATGAAGTAGAGGCGGCAGATTACAGCCTATGAAGTAGAGGTGGCGGAGTGCGGCCTATGAAGTAGAGGTAGCAGAGTGCGGCCTATGAAGTAGAGGCAATGGAGTACAGTCTATGAAGTAGAGGCGGCGGAGTGCAGCCTGGAGTGCAGCCTATGAAGTGAAGGCAGCAGAGTGCGGCCTATGAAGTAGAGACGGTGGAGTGTGACCTATGAAGTAGAGGCAGCGGAGCGCAGACTCTGAAGTAAAGGCTGCGGAGAGGTGGTGGAGTGCAGCATATGAAGTAGAGGTGGCGGAGTGCGACCTATGAAGTGGAGGCGGTGGAGTGCGGCCTATGAAGTAGAGGCGGCAGAGTGTGGCCTATGAAGTAGAGAAGGCGGAGTGCAGCCTATGAAGTGGAGGCAGTGGAGTGCTGCTTATAAAGTAGCGGTGGCGGAGTGCAGCCTATGAAGTGGAGTCGTCGGAGTGCAGCCTATGAAGTGGAGTAAGCGGAGTGCAGCCTATGAAGTAGAGGCCGCGTAGTGTAGCTAATGAAGTAGAAGCGGCGGAGTGCAGCTTAGGAAGTAGTGGCGGTGGAGTGCTGCCTATGAAGTAGAGGCGTTGGAATGCAGCCTATGAAGTAGGAGTGGTGGAATGCAGCCTATGAAGTAGAGGTGGCGGAGTGCGGCCTATGAAGGGGAGGTGGCGGAGTACGGCCTATGAAGTGGAGGCGGCGGAGTGCAGCCTATGAAGTGGAGGCGACGGAGTGCAGCCTATGAAGTAGAGGCAGCAGAGTGTGGCCTATGAAGTACAGGTGGCAGAGTGTGGCTTATGAAGTAGAGGTGGCAGAGTCTGAGCTATGAAGTTGAGGCGGTGGAGTGCAGCCCATGAAGTAGAGGCGGCGGAGAGGTGGCGAAGTGCAGTGTAGGAAGTCGAGGCAGCAGAGTGCGGCCTATGAAGTAGAGACGGCGGAGTGCGGCCTATGAATTAGAGGCGACGGAGTGCAGCATATGAAGTAGAGGCGGCAGAGTGCAGCCTATGAAGTAGAGGCGGCAGAGTGCGGCCTATGAAGCACAGGCGGCAGAGTGCGGCCTATGAAGTAGAGGTGGCAGAGTGCGGGCTATGAAGTAGAGACGGTGGAGGGCAGCCTATGAAGTAGAGGCGGCGGAGAGGTGGCGGAGTGCAGTGTAGGAAGTAGAGGCTGCAGAGTGCGGCCTATTAAGTAGAGGCGGTGGAGTGCGGCCTATGAAGTAGAGGCGGCAGAATGCAGCCTATGAAGTAGAGGTGGTGGAGTGTGGCTTATGAAGTAGAGGTGGCAGATTACAGCCTATGAAGTAGAGGTGGTGGAGTGCGGACTATGAAGTAGAGGTAGCAGAGTGCGGCCTATGAAGTAGAGGCAATGGAGTACAGTCTATGAAGTAGAGGCGGCGGAGTGCAGCCTGGAGTGCAGCCTATGAAGTAGAGGCGGCAGAGTGAGGCCTATGAAGTAGAGACGGCGGAGTGCGGCCTATGAAGTAGAGGCAGCGGAGCGCAGCCTATGAAGTAAAGGCTGCGGAGAGGTGGTGGAGTGCAGCATACGAAGTAGAGGTGGCGGAGTGCGACCTATGAAGTGGAGGTGGTGGAGTGCGGCCTATGAAGTAGAGGCGGCAGAGTGTGGCCTATGAAGTAGAGAAGGCAGAGTGCGGCCTATGAAGTAGAGGTGGCAGAGTAGAGCGTAGGAAGTAGAGACGGCAGAGTGCCGCCTATGAAGTAGAGGCGGCGGAGTGCGGCCTATGAAGTAGAGGCGGAAGAGTGGAATCTATGATGTAGAGGCGGCGGAGTGCAGCCTGGAGTGCAGCCTATGAAGTAGAGGCAGCAGAGTGTGGCCTATGAAGTAGAGACGGCGGAGTGTGACCTATGAAGTAGAGGCAGCGGAGCGCAGCCTCTGAAGTAAAGGCTGCGGAGAGGTGGTGGAGTGCAGCATACGAAGTAGAGGTGGCGGAGTGCGACCTATGAAGTGGAGGCGGTGGAGTGCGGCCTATGAAGTAGAGGCGGCAGAGTGTGGCCTATGAAGTAGAGAAGGTGGAGTGCAGCCTATGAAGTGGAGGCAGTGGAGTGCTGCTTATAAAGTAGCAGTGGCGGAGTGCAGCCTATGAAGTGGAGTCGTCGGAGTGCAGCCTATGAAGTGGAGTAAGCGGAGTGCAGCCTATGAAGTAGAGGCCGCGTAGTGTAGCTAATGAAGTAGAAGCGGCGGAGTGCAGCTTAGGAAGTAGTGGCGGTGGAGTGCTGCCTATGAAGTAGAGGCGTTGGAATGCAGCCTATGAAGTAGGAGTGGTGGAATGCAGCCTATGAAGTAGAGGCGGCGGAGTGCGGCCTATGAAGGGGAGGTGGCGGAGTACGGCCTATGAAGTGGAGGTGGCGGAGTGCAGCCTATGAAGTGGAGGCGACGGAGTGCAGCCTATGAAGTAGAGGCGGCAGAGTGTGGCCTATGAAGTACAGGTGGCAGAGTGTGGCTTATGAAGTAGAGGTGGCAGAGTCTGGGCTATGAAGTAGAGGCGGTGGAGTGCAGCCCATGAAGTAGAGGCGGCGGAGAGGTGGCGGAGTGCAGTATAGAAGTAGAGGCAGCAGAGTGCGGCCTATGAAGTAGAGACGGCGGAGTGCGGCCTATGAATTAGAGGCGACGGAGTGCAGCATATGAAGTAGAGGCGGCAGAGTGCGGCCTATGAAGTAGAGGCGGCAGAGTGCGGCCTATGAAGCACAGGCGGCAGAGTGCGGCCTATGAAGTAGAGGTGGCAGAGTGCGGGCTATGAAGTAGAGACGGTGGAGGGCAGCCTATGAAGTAGAGGCGACGGAGAGGTGGCGGAGTGCAGTGTAGGAAGTAGAGGCTGCAGAGTGCGGCCTATTAAGTAGAGGCGGTGGAGTGCGGCCTATGAAGTAGAGGCGGCAGAATGCATCCTATGAAGTAGAGGTGGTGGAGTGTGGCCTATGAAGTAGATGCGGCAGATTACAGCCTATGAAGTAGAGGTGGTGGAGTGCGGACTATGAAGTAGAGGTAGCGGAGTGCGGCCTATGAAGTAGAGGCAATGGAGTACAGTCTATGAAGTAGAGGCGGCGGAGTGCAGCCTGGAGTGCAGCCTATGAAGTAGAGGCGGCAGAGTGAGGCCTATGAAGTAGAGACGGCAGAGTGCGGCCTATGAAGTAGAGGCAGCGGAGCGCAGCCTATGAAGTAAAGGCTGCGGAGAGGTGGTGGAGTGCAGCATACGAAGTAGAGGTGGCGGAGTGCGACCTATGAAGTGGAGGCAGTGGAGTGCGGCCTATGAAGTAGAGGCGGCAGAGTGTGGCCTATGAAGTAGAGAAGGCAGAGTGCGGCCTATGAAGTAGAGGTGGCAGAGTAGAGTGTAGGAAGTAGAGGCGGCAGAGTGCCGCCTATGAAGTAGTGGCGGCAGAGTGCGGCCTATGAAGTAGAGGCGGAAGAGTGGAATCTATGACGTAGAGGCGGCGGAGTGAAGCCTGGAGTGCGGCCTATGAAGTATAGGCGGCGGTGCGCAGCCTATGAAGTAAAGGTGGCGGAGAGGTGGCAGAGTGCAGTGTAGGAAGTAGAGGCAGTGGAGTGCGGCCTATGAAGTAGAGGCGGCGGAGTGCGGCCTATGAAGTAGAGGTAGTGGAGTGCAGCCTATGAAGTGGAGGTGGCAGAGTGCAGCCTATGAAGTGGAGGCAGCGGAGTGCTGCGGAGTGCGGCCTATGAAGTAGAGGTGGTAGAGTGCGGCCTATGAAGTAGAGGTGGCGGAATGCGGCGTATGAAGTAGAGGTGGTGGAGTGCGGCCTCTGAAGTAAAGGCAGCAGATTTCAGCCTATGAAGTAGAGGCGACGGAGTGCAGTCTATGAAGTAGAAGAGCGGAGTGCAGCCTATGAAGTAGAGGTGGCAAAGTGCAGTCTATGAAGTAGAGGCGGCGGAGCGCAGCCTGGAGCGTAGCCTATGAAGTAGAGGCGGCAGAGTGCGGCCTATGAAGTACAGGCGGAGGAGTGCGGCCTATGAAGTAGAGGTGGCAGATTCTGGCCTATGAAGTAGAGGAGGCAGATTGCGGCATATGAAGTAGAGGTGGCGGAGTGCAGCCTATGAAGTAGAGGCAGCAGAGTGCAGTCTATGAATTAGAGGCGGCAGAGTGCAGCCTGGAGTGCAGCCTATGAAGTAGAGGTGGCGGAGTACAGCCTATGAAGTAGAGGCGGCAGAGTGCAGCCTGTGAAGTGGAGGCGGCGGAGTGCAGCCTATGAAGTGGAGGCAGTGGAGTACTGCTTATAAAGTAGAGGCAGCGGAGTGCAGCCTATGAAGTGGAGTCATTGGAGTGCAGCCTATGAAGTTAAGTCGGCGGAGTGCAGCCTATGAAGTAGAGGCGGCGGAGTGTAGCTAATGAAGTAGAAGCGGCGGAGTACAGCTCATAAAGTAGTGGCAGTGGAGTGTGGCCTAAGAAGTAGAGGCATTGGAATGCAGCCTATGAAGTAGAGGCGGCGGAGTGCAGCCTATGAAGTAGAGGCGGCGGAGTGCGGCCTATGAAGTGGAGGCGGCAGAGTGCAGCCTATGAAGTGGAGGCGGCAGAGTGCGACCAATGAAGTAGAGGCGGCAGATTGCGGCCTATGAAATAGAGGCGACAGAGTGCAGCCTATGAATTAGAGGCGGCAGAGTGCGACCTATGAAGTAGAGGCGGCAGAGTGCGGCCTATGAAGTACAGGTGGCAGAGTGCGGCCTAGGAAGTAGAGGTGGCAGAGTGCGGCCTATGAAGTACAGGCGGAGGAGTGCGGCCTATGAAGTAGAGGTGGCAGATTCTGGCCTATGAAGTAGAGGAGGCAGATTGCGGCCTATGAAGTAGAGGTGGCGGAGTGCAGCCTATGAAGTAGAGGCAGCGGAGTGCAGCCTATGAAGTAGAGGCGGCAGAGTACAGCCTGGAGTGCAGCCTATGAAGTAGAGGTGGCGGAGTACAGCCTATGAAGTAGAGGCGGCAGAGTGCAGCCTGTGAAGTGGAGGCGGCGGAGTGCAGCCTATGAAGTGGAGGCAGTGGAGTACTGCTTATAAAGTAGAGGCAGCGGAGTGCAGCCTATGAAGTGGAGTCATTGGAGTGCAGCCTATGAAGTGAAGTCGGCGGAGTGCAGCCTATGAAGTAGCGGCGGCGGAGTGTAGCTAATGAAGTAGAAGCGACAGAGTGCAGCTCATAAAGTAGTGGCGGTGGAGTGCGGCCTATGAAGTAGAGGCATTGGAATGCAGCCTATGAAGTAGGAGCGGTGGAATGCAGCCTATGAAGTAGAGGTGGCGGAGTGCGGCCTATGAAGTAGAGGCGGCGGAGTGCGGCCTATGAAGTGGAGGCGGCAGAGTGCAGCCTATGAAGTGGAGGCGGCGGAGTGCGACCTATGAAGTAGAGGCGGCAGATTGCGGCCTATGAAATAGAGGCGACAGAGTGCAGCCTATGAATTAGAGGCGGCAGAGTGCGACCTATGAAGTAGAGGTGGCAGAGTGCGGCCTATGAAGTACAGGTGGCAGAGTGCGGCCTATGAAGTAGAGGTGGCAGAGTGCGGGCTATGAAGTAGAGATGGTGGAGCGCAGCCTATGAAGTAGAGGCAGCAAGGAGGTGGCGGAGTGCAGTGTAGGAAGTAGAGGCTGCAGAGTGCGGCCTATTAAGTAGAGGCGGTGGAGTGCGGCCTATGAAGTAGAGGCGGCAGAATGCAGCCTATGAAGTAGAGGTGGCAGAGTGTGGCCTATGAAGTAGAGGTGGCAGAGTCTGGGCTATGAAGTAGAGGCGGTGGAGTGCAGCCTATGAAGTAGAGGCGGCGGAGAGGTGGCGGAGTGCAGTGTAGGAAGTAGAGGCAGCAGAGTGCGGCCTATGAAGTAGAGACGGCGGAGTGCGTCCTATGAATTAGAGGCGACGGAGTGCAACATATGAAGTAGAGGCGGCAGAGTGCGGCCTATGAAGTAGAGGCGGCAGAGTGTGGCCTATGAAGTACAGGCAGCAGAGTGCGGCCTATGAAGTAGAGGTGGCAGAGTGCGGGCTATGAAGTAGAGACGGTGGAGCGCAGCCTATGAAGTAGAGGCGGCAGAGAGGTGGCGGAGTGCAGTGTAGGAAGTAGAGGCTGCAGAGTGCGGCCTATTAAGTAGAGGTGGTGGAGTGCGGCCTATGAAGTAGAGGCGGCAGAATGCAGCCTATGAAGTAGAGGTGGTGGAGTGTGGCCTATGAAGTAGAGGCGGCAGATTACAGCCTATGAAGTAGAGGTGGCGGAGTGCGGACTATGAAGTAGAGGTAGCAGAGTGCGGCCTATGAAGTAGAGGCAATGGAGTACAGTCTATGAAGTAGAGGCGGCGGAGTGCAGCCTGGAGTGCAGCCTATAAAGTAGAGGCGGCAGAGTGAGGCCTATGAAGTAGAGACGGCGGAGTGCGGCCTATGAAGTAGAGGCAGCGGAGCGCAGCCTTTAAAGTAAAGGCTGCGGAGAGGTGGTGGAGTGCAGCATACGAAGTAGAGGTGGCGGAGTGCGACCTATGAAGTGGAGGCAGTGGAGTGCGGCCTATGAAGTAGAGGCGGCAAAGTGCAGTCTATGAAGTAGAGGCGACGGAGCGCAGCCTGGAGCGTAGCCTATGAAGTAGAGGCGGCAGAGTGCGGCCTATGAAGTACAGGTGGAGGAGTACGGCCTATGAAGTAGAGGTGGCAGATTCTTGCCTATGAAGTAGAGGAGGCATATTGCGGCCTATGAAGTAGAGGCGGCGGAGTGCAGCCTATGAAGTAGAGGCAGTGGAGTGCAGTCTATGAAGTAGAGGCAGCAGAGTGCAGCCTGGAGTGCAGCCTATGAAGTAGAGGTGGCGGAGTACAGCCTATGAAGTAGAGGCAGCAGAGTGCAGCCTGTGAAGTGGAGGCGGCGGAGTGCAGCCTATGAAGTGGAGGCAGTGGAGTACTGCTTATAAAGTAGAGGCAGCGGAGTGCAGCCTATGAAGTGGAGTCGTCGGAGTGCAGCCTATGAAGTGAAGTCGGCGGAGTGCAGCCTATGAAGTAGAGGCGGCGGAGTGTAGCTAATGAAGTAGAAGCGGCGGAGTGCAGCTCATAAAGTAGTGGCGGTGGAGTGCAGCCTATGAAGTAGAGGCATTGGAATGCAGCCTATGAAGTAGGAGCGGTGGAATGCAGCCTATGAAGTAGAGGCAGCGGAGTGCAGCCTATGAAGTAGATGCAGCAGAGTGCAGCCTATGAAGTAGAGGCAGTGGAGTGCAGCCTATGAAGTAGAGGCAGCGGAGAAGTGGTGCAGTGCCGTGTAGGAAGTAGAGGCGGCGGAGTGCCGCCTATGAAGTAGAGGCGGCAGAGTGCAGTCTATGAAGTAGAGGCGGCGGAGTGCAGCCTGGAGTGCAGCCTATGAAGTATAAGCAGCGGAGCGCAGCCTATGAAGTAAAGGTGGCGGAGTGCAGTGTAGGAAGTAGAGGCAGCGGAGTGCAGCCAATGAAGTAGAGGCGGTGGAGTGCAGCCTATGAAGTGGAGGTGGCAGAGTGCAGCCTATGAAGTGGAGGCAGCTAAGTGCTGCGGAGAGCGGCCTATGAAGTAGAGGCGGCGGAATGCGGTGTATGAAGTAGAGGTGGTGGAGTGTGGCCTATGAAGTAAAGGCGGAAGATTGCAGCCTATGAAGTAGAGGCGACGGAGTGCAGCTTATGAAGTAGAAGAGGCGGAGTGCAGCCTATGAAGTAGAGGTGGCGAAGTGCAGTCTATGAAGTAGAGGCGGCGGAGTGCAGCCTGGAGCGCAGCCTAGGAAGTAGAGGCGGCGGAGCGCAGCCTATGAAGTAAAGGCAGCGGAGAGGTGGCGGAGTGCAGCGTACGAAGTAGAGGTGGCGGAGTGCGGTCAATGAAGTGGAGGCGGTTGAGTGCGGCCTATGAAGTAGAGGCGGCAGAGTGCGGCCTCTGAAGTAGAGGCAGAGGAGTGCGGCCTATGAAGTAGAGGCGGCAGATTGCGGCCTATGAAATAGAGGCAACGGAGTGCAGCCTATAAAGTTGAGGCGGCAGAGTGCGGCCTATGAAGTAGAGGCGGCAGAGTGCAGCCTATGAAGTAGAGGCGGCAGAGTGCGGCCTATAAAGTAATGGCGGCAGAGTGCAGCCTATGAAGTATAGGCGGCAGAGTGCGGCCTATGAAGTACATGTGGCAGAGTGCGGCCTATGAAGAAGAGGTGGCAGAGTGCGGCCTATGAAGTAGAGGCGGCGGAGTGCGGCCTATGAAGTAGAGGCGGCAGATTGCGGCCTATGAAGTAGAGGCAGCAGAATACAGCCTATGAAGTAGAGGTGGTGGAGTGTGGTCTATGAAGTAGAGGTGGCAGATTACAGCCTATGAAGTAGAGGTGGCGGAGTGCGGCCTATGAAGTAGAGGTAGCAGAGTGCGGCCTATGAAGTAGAGGCGGCGGAGTGCAGCCTATGAAGTAGAGTCGGCGGAATATAGCCTATGAAGTAGAGATGGTGGAGTGCAGCCTATGAAGTAGAGGCGGCAGATTGCGGCCTATGAAGTAGAGGCAGCAGAATACAGCCTATGAAGTAGAGGTGGTGGAGTGTGGTCTATGAAGTAGAGGCGGCAGATTACAGCCTATGAAGTAGAGGTGGCGGAGTGCGGCCTATGAAGTAGAGGTAGCAGAGTGCGGCCTATGAAGTAGAGGCAATGGAGTACAGTCTATGAAGTAGAGGCGGCGGAGTGCAGCCTGGAGTGCAGCCTATGAAGTGAAGGCAGCAGAGTGCGGCCTATGAAGTAGAGACGGCGGAGTGTGACCTATGAAGTAGAGGCAGCGGAGCGCAGCCTCTGAAGTAAAGGCTGCGGAGAGGTGGTGGAGTGCAGCATATGAAGTAGAGGTGGCGGAGTGCGACCTATGAAGTGGAGGCGGTGGAGTGCGGCCTATGAAGTAGAGGCGGCAGAGTGTGGCCTATGAAGTAGAGAAGGCGGAGTGCAGCCTATGAAGTGGAGGCAGTGGAGTGCTGCTTATAAAGTAGCGGTGGCGGAGTGCAGCCTATGAAGTGGAGTCGTCGGAGTGCAGCCTATGAAGTGGAGTAAGCGGAGTGCAGCCTATGAAGTAGAGGCCGCGTAGTGTAGCTAATGAAGTAGAAGCGGCGGAGTGCAGCTTAGGAAGTAGTGGCGGTGGAGTGCTGCCTATGAAGTAGAGGCGTTGGAATGCAGCCTATGAAGTAGGAGTGGTGGAATGCAGCCTATGAAGTAGAGGTGGCGGAGTGCGGCCTATGAAGGGGAGGTGGCGGAGTACGGCCTATGAAGTGGAGGCGGCGGAGTGCAGCCTATGAAGTGGAGGCGACGGAGTGCAGCCTATGAAGTAGAGGTGGTGGAGTGTGGCCTATGAAGTAGATGCGGCAGATTACAGCCTATGAAGTAGAGGTGGTGGAGTGCGGACTATGAAGTAGAGGTAGCGGAGTGCGGCCTATGAAGTAGAGGCAATGGAGTACAGTCTATGAAGTAGAGGCGTCGGAGTGCAGCCTGGAGTGCAGCCTATGAAGTAGAGGCGGCAGAGTGAGGCCTATGAAGTAGAGACGGCAGAGTGCGGCCTATGAAGTAGAGGCAGCGGAGCGCAGCCTATGAAGTAAAGGCTGCGGAGAGGTGGTGGAGTGCAGCATACGAAGTAGAGGTGGTGGAGTGCGACCTATGAAGTGGAGGCGGTGGAGTGCGGCCTATGAAGTAGAGGCGGCAGAGTGTGGCCTATGAAGTAGAGAAGGCAGAGTGCGGCCTATGAAGTAGAGGTGGCAGAGTAGAGTGTAGGAAGTAGAGGCGGCAGAGTGCCGCCTATGAAGTAGAGGCAGCAGAGTGCGGCCTATGAAGTAGAGGCGGAAGAGTGGAATCTATGACGTAGAGGCGGCGGAGTGAAGCCTGGAGTGCAGCCTATGAAGTATAGGCGGCGGTGCGCAGCCTATGAAGTAAAGGTGGCGGAGAGGTGGCAGAGTGCAGTGTAGGAAGTAGAGGTGGTGGAGTGCGGCCTATGAAGTAGAGGCGGCGGAGTGCGGCCTATGAAGTAGAGGCATTGGAGTGCAGCCTATGAAGTGGAGGTGGCAGAGTGCAGCCTGTGAAGTGGAGGCAGCGGAGTGCTGTGGAGTGCGGCCTATGAAGTAGAGGTGGTAGAGTGCGGCCTATGAAGTAGAGGTGGCGGAATGTGGCGTATGAAGTAGAGGTGGTGGAGTGCGGCCTCTGAAGTAAAGGCAGCAGATTTCAGCCTATGAAGTAGAGGCGACGGAGTGCAGTCTATGAAGTAGAAGAGCGGAGTGCAGCCTATGAAGTAGAGGTGGCAAAGTGCAGTCTATGAAGTAGAGGCGGCGGAGCGCAGCCTGGAGCGTAGCCTATGAAGTAGAGGCGGCAGAGTGTGGCCTATGAAGTACAGGCGGAGGAGTGCGGCCTATGAAGTAGAGGTGGCAGATTCTGGCCTATGAAGTAGAGGAGGCAGATTGCGGCATATGAAGTAGAGGTGGCGGAGTGCAGCCTATGAAGTAGAGGCAGCAGAGTGCAGTCTATGAATTAGAGGCGGCAGAGTGCAGCCTGGAGTGCAGCCTATGAAGTAGAGGTGGCGGAGTACAGCCTATGAAGTAGAGGTGGCAGAGTGCAGCCTGTGAAGTGGAGGCGGCGGAGTGCAGCCTATGAAGTGGAGGCAGTGGAGTACTGCTTATAAAGTAGAGGCAGCGGAGTGCAGCCTATGAAGTGGAGTCATTGGAGTGCAGCCTATGAAGTGAAGTCGGCGGAGTGCAGCCTATGAAGTAGAGGCGGCGGAGTGTAGCTAATGAAGTAGAAGTGGCGGAGTACAGCTCATAAAGTAGTGGCGGTGGAGTGCGGCCTAAGAAGTAGAGGCATTGGAATGCAGCCTATGAAGTAGGAGCGGTGGAATGCAGCCTATGAAGTAGAGGCGGCGGAGTGCAGCCTATGAAGTAGAGGCGGCGGAGTGCGGCCTATGAAGTGGAGGCGGCAGAGTGCAGCCTATGAAGTGGAGGCGGCGGAGTGCGACCAATGAAGTAGAGGCGGCAGATTGCGGCCTATGAAATAGAGGCAACAGAGTGCAGCCTATTAATTAGAGGCGGCAGAGTGCGACCTATGAAGTAGAGGCGGCAGAGTGCGGCCTATGAAGTACAGGTGGCAGAGTGCGGCCTAGGAAGTAGAGGTGGCAGAGTGCGGCCTATGAAGTACAGGCGGAGGAGTGCGGCCTATGAAGTAGAGGTAGCAGATTCTGGCCTATGAAGTAGAGGAGGCAGATTGCGGCCTATGAAGTAGAGGTGGTGGAGTGCAGCCTATGAAGTAGAGGCAGCGGAGTGCAGCCTATGAAGTAGAGGCGGCAGAGTACAGCCTGGAGTGCAGCCTATGAAGTAGAGGTGGCGGAGTACAGCCTATGAAGTAGAGGCGGCAGAGTGCAGCCAGTGAAGTGGAGGCGGCGGAGTGCAGCCTATGAAGTGGAGGCAGTGGAGTACTGCTTATAAAGTAAAGGCAGCGGAGTGCAGCCTATGAAGTGGAGTCATTGGAGTGCAGCCTATGAAGTGAAGTCGGCGGAGTGCAGCCTATAAAGTAGCGGCGGCGGAGAGTAGCTAATGAAGTAGAAGCGGCAGAGTGCAGTTCATAAAGTAGTGGCGGTGGAGTGCGGCCTATGAAGTAGAGGCATTGGAATGCAGCCTATGAAGTAGGAGCGGTGGAATGCAGCCTATGAAGTAGAGGTGGCGGAGTGCGGCCTATGAAGTAGAGGCGGCGGAGTGCGGCCTATGAAGTGGAGGCGGCAGAGTGCAGCCTATGAAGTGGAGGCGGCGGAGTGCGACCTATGAAGTAGAGGCGGCAGATTGCGGCCTATGAAATAGAGGCGACAGAGTGCAGCCTATGAATTAGAGGCGGCAGAGTGCGACCTATGAAGTAGAGGTGGCAGAGTGCGGCCTATGAAGTACAGGTGGCAGAGTGCGGCCTATGAAGTAGAGGTGGCAGAGTGCGGGCTATGAAGTAGAGATGGTGTAGCGCAGCCTATGAAGTAGAGGCGGCAAGGAGGTGGCGGAGTGCAGTGTAGGAAGTAGAGGCTGCAGAGTGCGGCCTATTAAGTAGAGGCGGTGGAGTGCGGCCTATGAAGTAGAGGCGGCAGAATGCAGCCTATGAAGTAGAGGTGGTGGAGTGTGGCCTATGAAGTAGAGGCGGCAGATTACAGCCTATGAAGTAGAGGTGGTGGAGTGCGGACTATGAAGTAGAGGTAGCAGAGTGCGGCCTATGAAGTAGAGGCAATGGAGTACAGTCTATGAAGTAGAGGCGGCGGAGTGCAGCCTGGAGTGCAGCCTATGAAGTAGAGGCGGCAGAGTGAGGCCTATGAAGTAGAGACGGCGGAGTGCGGCCTATGAAGTAGAGGCAGTGGAGCGCAGCCTATGAAGTAAAGGCTGCGGAGAGGTGGTGGAGTGCAGCATACGAAGTAGAGGTGGCGGAGTGCGACCTATGAAGTGGAGGCGGTGGAGTGCGGCCTATGAAGTAGAGGCGGCAGAGTGTGGCCTATGAAGTAGAGAAGGCAGAGTGCGGCCTATGAAGTAGAGGTGGCAGAGTAGAGTGTAGGAAGTAGAGGCAGCAGAGTGCCGCCTATGAAGTAGAGGCGGCAGAGTGCGGCCTATGAAGTAGAGGCGGAAGAGTGGAATCTATGATGTAGAGGCAGCGGAGTGAAGCCTGGAGTGCAGCCTATGAAGTATAGGCGGTGGAGTGCGGCCTATGAAGTAGAGGTGGCGGAGTGCGGCCTATGAAGTAGAGGCAGTGGAGTGCAGCCAATGAACTGGAGGTGGCAGAGTGCAGCCTATGAAGTGAAGGCAGCGGAGTGCTGCGGAGTGCGGCCTATGAAGTAGAGGTGGTAGAGTGCGGCCTATGAAGTAGAGGTGGCGGAATGCGGCGTATGAAGTAGAGGTAGTGGAGTGCGGCCTCTGAAGTAAAGGGAGAAGATTTCAGCCTATGAAGTAGAGGCGACGGAGTGCAGTCTATGAAGTAGAAGAGCGGAGTGCAGCCTATGAAGTAGAGGTGGCAAAGTGCAGTCTATGAAGTAGAGGCGGCGGAGCGCAGCCTGGAGCGTAGCCTATGAAGTAGAGGCGGCAGAGTGCGGCCTATGAAGTACAGGCGGAGGAGTGCAGCCTATGAAGTAGAGGTGGCAGATTCTGGCCTATGAAGTAGAGGAGGCAGATTACGGCCTATGAAGTAGAGGCGGCGGAGTGCAGCCTATGAAGTAGAGGCAGCGGAGTGCAGTCTATGAAGTAGAGGCGGCAGAGTGCAGCCTGTGAAGTGGAGGCGGCGGAGTGCAGCCTATGAAGTGGAGGCAGTGGAGTACTGCTTATAAAGTAGAGGCAGCGGAGTGCAGCCTATGAAGTGGAGTCGTCGGAGTGCAGCCTATGAAGTGAAGTCGGCGGAGTGCAGCCTATGAAGTAGAGGCGGCGGAGTGTAGCTAATGAAGTAGAAGCGGCGGAGTGAAGCTCATAAAGTAGTGGAGGTGGAGTGCGGCCTATGAAGTGGAGGCATTGGAATGCAGCCTATGAAGTAGGAGCGGTGGAATGCAGCCTATGAAGTAGAGGCGGCGGAGTGCGGCCTATGAAGTAGAGGCAGCAGAGTGCGGCCTATGAAGTAGGGGCGGTGGAGTGCAGCCTATGAAGTAGAGGCGGCGGAGAGGTGGCGCAGTGCAGTGTAGGAAGTAGAGGCGGCGGAGTGCCGCCTATGAAGTAGAGGCGGCAGAGGTCAGCCTATGACGTAGAGGCAGCAGAGTACAGTCTATGAAGTAGAGGTGGCGGAGTGCAGCCTGGAGTGCAGCCTATGAAGTAGAGGCGGCGGAGCGCGGCCTATGAAGTAAAGGCAGCGGAGAAGTGGCGGAGTGCAGCGTATGAAGTAGAGGCGGCAGAGTGCGGCCTATGAAGTGGAGGCGGCAGAGTGCAGCCTATGAAGTAGAGGCGGTGGAGTGCTGCCTGAAGTGTAGCCTATGAAGTAGAGGCGGCAGAGTGCGGCCTGTGAAGTAGAGGCGGCAGAGTGCGGCCTATGAAGTAGAGGCGGTGGAGTGCGGACTATGAAGTAGAGGCGGTGGAGTTAAATTTATGAAGTAGAGGTGGCAGAGTGCAGCCTGGAGTGCAGCCTATGAAGTAGAGGCGGCAGAGTGCGGCCTATGAAGTAGAGACGGCGGAGTGCGGCCTATGAAGTAGAGGCAGCGGAGTGCAGCCTATGAAGTAGATGCGACAGAGTACAGTCTATGAAGTAGAGGCGGCGGAGTGCAGCGTGGAGTGCGGCCTATGAAGTAGAGGCGGCAGATTGCGGCCTATGAAATAGAGGCAACGGAGTGCAACCTATTAAGTTGAGGCGGCAGAGTGCGGCCTATGAAGTAGAGGCGGCAGAGTGCAGCCTATGAAGTATAGGCGGCAGAGTGCGGCCTATGAAGTACATGCAGCGGAGTGCGGCCTATGAAGAAGAGGTGGCAGAGTGCGGGCTATGAAGTAGAGGCGGCGGAGAGGTGGTGGAGCGCAGTGTAGAAAGTAGAGGCGGCAGAGTGCGGCCTATGAAGTATAGATGGCGGAGTACGGCCTATGAAGTAGAGGAGGCGGAGTGCGGCCTATGAAGTAGAGACGGCGGAGTGCGGCCTATGAATTAGAGGCGACGGAGTGCAGCATATGAAGTAGAGGCGGCAGAGTGCGGCCTATGAAGTAGAGGCGGCAGAGTGCGGCCTATGAAGTACAGGCAGCAGAGTGCAGCCTATGAAGTAGAGGTGGCAGAGTGCGGGCTATGAAGTAGAGATGGTGGAGCGCAGCCTATGAAGTAGAGGCGGCAGGGAGGGGGCGGAGTGCAGTGTAGGAAGTAGAGGCTGCAGAGTGCGGCCTAATAAGTAGAGGCGGTGGAGTGCGGCCTATGAAGTAGAGGAGGGGGTATGCACCCAATGAAGTAGAGGTGGTGGAGTGCCGCCTATGAAGTAGAGGTGGCAGATTGCGGCCTATGAAGTAGAGGCAGCGGAGTGCAACCTATGAAGTAGAGGTGGCAGAGTGCGGCCTATGAAGTAGAGGCAAAGGTGTACAGTCTATGAAGTAGAGGCGGCGGAGTGCAGCCTGGAGTGCAGCCTATGAAGTAGAGGCGGTAGAGTGAGGCCTATGAAGTAGAGACGGCGGAGTGCGGCCTATGATGTAGAGGCAGCGGAGCGCAGCCTATGAAGTAAGGGCTGCGGAGAGGTGGTGGAGAGCAGCATACGAAGTAGAGGTGGCGGAGTGCGACCTATGAAGTGGAGGTGGTGGAGTGCGGTCTATGAAGTAGAGGCGGCAGAGTGTGGCCTATGAAGTAGAGAAGGCAGAGTGCGGCCTATGAAGTAGAGGTGGCAGAGTAGAGTGTAGGAAGTAGAGGCAGCAGAGTGCCGCCTATGAAGTAGAGGCGGCGGAGTGCGGCCTATGAAGTAGAGGCGGAAGAGTGGAATCTATGACGTAGAGGCGGTGGAGAGAAGCCTGGAGTGCAGCCTATGAAGTATAGGTGGCGGTGCGCAGCCTATGAAGTAAAGGTGGCGGAGAGGTGGCAGAGTGCAGTGTAGGAAGTAGAGGCGGTGGAGTGCGGCCTATGAAGTAGAGGCGGCGGAGTGCGGCCTATGAAGTAGAGGCAGTGGAGTGCAGCCTACGAAGTGGAGGTGGCAGAGTGCAGCCTATGAAGTGGAGGCAGAGGAGTGCTGCGGAGTGTGGCCTATGAAGTAGAGGTGGTAGAGTGCAGCCTATGAAGAAGAGGTGGCGGAATGCGGCGTATGAAGTAGAGGTGGTGGAGTGCGGCCTCTGAAGTAAAGGCAGCAGATTTCAGCCTATGAAGTAGAGGTGGCAAAGTGCAGTCTATGAAGTAGAGGCGGCGGAGCGCAGCCTGGAGCGTAGCCTATGAAGTAGAGGCGGCAGAGTGCGGCCTATGAAGTACAGGCGGAGGAGTGCGGCCTATGAAGTAGAGGTGGCAGATTCTGGCCTATGAAGTAGAGGAGGCAGATTGCGGCCTATGAAGTAGAGGCGGCGGAGTGCAGCCTATGAAGTAGAGGCAGCGGAGTGCAGTCTATGAAGTAGAGGCAGCAGAGTGCAGCCTGGAGTGCAGCCTATGAAGTAGAGGTGGCAGAGTACAGCCTATGAAGTAGAGGCGGCAGAGTGCAGCCTGTGAAGTGGAGGCGGCGGAGTGCAGCCTATGAAGTGGAGACAGTGGAGTACTGCTTATAAAGTAGAGGCAGCGGAGTGCAGCCTATGAAGTGGAGTCGTCGGAGTGCAGCCTATGAAGTGAAGTCGGCGGAGTGCAGCCTATGAAGTAGAGGCGGCGGAGTGCAGCTAATGAAGTAGAAGCGACGGAGTGCAGCTCATAAAGTAGTGGCGGTGGAGTGCGGCCTATGAAGTAGAGGCATTGGAATGCAGCCTATGAAGTAGGAGCGGTGGAATGCAGCCTATGAAGTAGAGGCGGCGGAGTGTGGCCTATGAAGTAGAGGTGGCGGAGTGCGGCCTATGAAGTGGAGGCGGCAGAGTGCAGCCTATTAAGTGGAGGCGGCGGAGTGCGACCTATGAAGTAGAGGTGGCAGATTGCGGCCTATGAAATAGAGGCAACAGAGTGCAGCCTATGAAGTAGAGGCGGCAGAGTGCGACCTATGAAGTAGAGGCGGCAGAGTGCGGCCTATGAAGTACAGGTGGCAGAGTGCGGCCTATGAAGTAGAGGTGGCAGAGTTCGGGCTATGAAGTAGAGGCGGTGGAGTGCAGCCTATGAAGTAGAGGCGGTAGAGAGGAAGCGGAGTGCAGTGTAGGAAGTAGAGGCGGCGGAGTGTGGCCTATGAAGTGGAGGCAGTGGAGTGCGGCCTATGAAGTAGAGGCGGCGGAGTGCATCCTATGAAGTAGAGGCGGTGGAGTGCAGCCTATGAAGTAGAGGTGGCAAGGTGCAGCCTATGAAGTAGAGGCAGCAGAGTGCAGCCTATGAAGTAGAGGCGGCGGAGTGCAGCCTATGATGTAGAGGCGGCAGAGTGCAGCCTGGAGTGCAGCCTATGAAGTAGAGGCAGCGGAGTGCAGCCTATGAAGTAGAGGTGATGGAGTGCGGCCTATGAAGTAGAGGCGGCGGAGTGCAGCCTGAAGTGCAGCCTATGAAGTAGAGGCAGCGGAGTGCAGCCTATGAAGTAGGGGCGGCAGAGTGCGGCCTATGAAGTGGAGGTGGTGGAGTGCGTCCTATGAAGTAGAGGCAGCGGAGTGCAGCCTATGAAGTAGAGGCGGCGGAGTGCTGCCTAGAGTGCAGCCTATGAAGTAGAGGCGGCAGAGTGTGGCCTATGAAGTAGAGGCGGCAGAGTGCGGCCTATGAAGTAGAGGTGGTGGAGTGCGGCCTATGAAGTAGTGGCGGTGGAGTACAGTCTATGAAGTGGAGGCGGCGGAGTGCAGCCTGGAGTACAGCCTATGAAGAAGAGGCGGGAGAGTGCGGCCTATGAAGTAGAGGCATTGGAATGAAGCCTATGAAGTAGGAGCGGTGGAATGCAGCCTATGAAGTAGAGGCGGCGGAGTGCGGCCTATGAAGTAGAGGCGGCAGAGTGCGGCCTATGAAGTGGAGGCGGCAGAGTGCAGCCTATGAAGTGGAGGCGGCAGAGTGAGACCTATGAAGTAGAGGCGGCAGAGTGCGGCCTATGAAGTACAGGTGGCAGAGTGCGGCCTATGAAGTAGAGGTGGCAGAGTGCGGGCTATGAAGTAGAGGCGGTGGAGTGCAGCCTATGAAGTAGAGGCGGCGGAGAGGTGGTGGAGTACAGTGTAGGAAGTAGAGGTGGCGGAGTGTGGCCTATGAAGTGGAGGCAGTGGAGTGCGGCCTATGAAGTAGAGGCGGCAGAGTGCAGCCTATGAAGTAGAGGTGGCAGAGTGCGGCCTATGAAGTAGAGGCGGCGGAGAGGTGGCACAGTGCAGTGTAGGAAGTAGAGGCGGCGGAGTGCCGCCTATGAAGTAGAGGCGGCAGAGGTCAGCCTATGATGTAGAGGAAGCGGAGTACAGTCTATGAAGTAGAGGCGGCGGAGTGCAGCCTGGAGTGCAGCCTATGAAGTAGAGGCGGCGGAGCGCAGCCTATGAAGTAAAGGCAGCGGAGGAGTGGCAGAGTGCAGCGTACGAAGTAGAGGCGGCAGAGTGCGGCCTATGAAGTGGAGGAGGCATAGTGGAGCCTATGAAGTAGAGGCGGCGGAGTGCTGCCTGAAGTGTAGCCTATGAAGTTGAGACGGCAGAGTGCGGCCTATGAAGTAGAAACGGCGGAGTGCGGCCTATGAAGTATAGGCAGCGGAGTGCAGCCTATGAAGTAGAGGCGACGGAGTACAGTCTATGAAGTAGAGGCGGCCGAGTGCAGCCTGGAGTGCAGCCTATGAAGTAGAGGCGGCGGAGCACAGCCTATGAAGTAAAGGCAGCGGAGAGGTGGCAGAGTGCAGCGTACGAAGTAGAGGTGGCGGAGTGCGGTCAATGAAGTGGAGGTGGTGGAGTGCGGCCTATGAAGTAGAGGCGGCAGATTGCGGCCTATGAAATAGAGGCAACGGAGTGCAGCCTATGAAGTTGAGGCGACAGAGTGCGGCCTATGAAGTAGAGGCGGCAGAGTGCAGCCTATGAAGTAGAGGCGGCAGAGTGCGGCCTATGAAGTAGAGGCGGCAGAGTGCAGCCTATGAAGTAAAGGGGGCAGAGTGCAGCCTATGAAGTACATGCGGTGGAGTGCGGTCTATGAAGAAGAGGTGGCAGAGTGCGGGCTATGAAGTAGAGGCGGCAGAGAGGTGGCGGAGTGCAGTGTAGGAAGTAGAGGCGGCAGAGTGCGGCCTATGAAGTATAGATGGTGGAGTACGGCCTATGAACTAGAGGAGGCGGAGTGCGGCCTATGAAGTAGAGGTGGTGGAGTGCAGCCTATGAAGTAGAGGTGGCAGATTGTGGCCTATGAAGTAGAGGCGGCAGAATGCAGCCTATGAAGTAGAGGTGGTGGAGTGCGGCCTATGAAGTAGAGGCGGCGGAGTGCGGCCTATGAAGTAGAGGCGGAGGAAAGGTGGCGGAGTGCAGTGTAGGAAGTAGAGGCAGTAGAGTGCGGCCTATGAAGTAGAGACGGCAGAGTACGGCCTATGAAGTAGAGGTGGCAGAGTGCGGCCTATGAAGTAGAGTCGGCGGAATGCAGCCTATGAAGTAGAGATGGTGGAGTGCGGCCTATGAAGTAGAGGCGGCAGATTGCGGCCTATGAAGTAGAGGTGGCAGAATGCAGCCTATGAAGTAGAGGTGGTGGAGTGTGGCCTATGGAGTAGAGGCGGCAGATTACAGCATATGAAGTAGAGGTGGCGGAGTGCGGCCTATGAAGTAGAGGAAGCAGAGTGCGGCCTATGAAGTAGAGGCAATGGAGTACAGTCTATGAAGTAGAGGCGGCGGAGTGCAGCCTGGAGTGCAGCCTATGAAGTAGAGGCAGCAGAGTGCGGCCTATGAAGTAGAGACAGCAGAGTGCGGCCTATGAAGTAGAGGCAGCGGAGCACAGCCTATGAAGTAAAGGCTGCGGAGAGGTGGTGGTGTGCAGCATACGAAGTAGAGGTGGCGGAGTGCGACCTATGAAGTGGAGGCGGTGGAGTGCGGCCTATGAAGTAGAGAAGGCGGAGTGCAGCCTGTGAAGTGGAGGCGGCGGAGTGCAGCCTATGAAGTGGAGGCAGTGGAGTGCTGCTTATAAAGTAGAGGCGGCGGAGTGCAGCCTATGAAGTGGAGTCGTCGGAGTGCAGCCTATGAAGTGCAGTAAGCGGAGTGCAGCCTATGAAGTAGAGGCCGCGTAGTGCAGCTAATGAAGTAGAAGCGGCGGAGTGCAGCTTAGGAAGTAGTGGCGGTGGAGTGCTGCCTATGAAGTAGAGGCGTCGGAATGCAGCCTATGAAGTAGGAGCGGTGGAATGCAGCCTATGAAGTAGAGGCGGCGGAGTGCGGCCTATGAAGTAGAGGTGGCGGAGTGCGGCCTATGAAGTGGAGGTGGCGGAGTGCAGCCTATGAAGTGGAGGCGACGGAGTGCAGCCTATGAAGTAGAGGTGGCAGAGTGTGGCCTATGAAGTACAGGTGGCAGAGTGTGGCCTATGAAGTAGAGGTGGCAGAGTCTGGGCTATGAAGTAGAGGCGGTGGAGTGCAGCCTATGAAGTAGAGGCGGCGGAGAGGTGGCGGAGTGCAGTGTAGGAAGTAGAGGCAGCAGAGTGCGGCCTATGAAGTAGAGACGGCGGAGTGCGTCCTATGAATTAGAGGCGACGGAGTGCAACATATGAAGTAGAGGCGGCAGAGTGCGGCCTATGAAGTAGAGGCGGCAGAGTGTGGCCTATGAAGTACAGGCAGCAGAGTGCGGCCTATGAAGTAGAGGTGGCAGAGTGCGGGCTATGAAGTAGAGACGGTGGAGCGCAGCCTATGAAGTAGAGGCGGCGGAGAGGTGGTGGAGTGCAGTGTAGGAAGTAGAGGCTGCAGAGTGCGGCCTATTAAGTAGAGGCGGTGGAGTGCGGCCTATGAAGTAGAGGCGGCAGAATGCAGCCTATGAAGTAGAGGTGGTGGAGTGTGGCCTATGAAGTAGAGGCGGCAGATTACAGCCTATGAAGTAGAGGTGGCGGAGTGCGGACTATGAAGTAGAGGTAGCAGAGTGCGGCCTATGAAGTAGAGGCAATGGAGTACAGTCTATGAAGTAGAGGCAGCGGAGTGCAGCCTGGAGTGCAGCCTATAAAGTAGAGGCGGCAGAGTGAGGCCTATGAAGTAGAGACAGCGGAGTGCGGCCTATGAAGTAGAGGCAGCGGAGCGCAGCCTATAAAGTAAAGGCTGCGGAGAGGTGGTGGAGTGCAGCATACGAAGTAGAGGTGGCGGAGTGCGACCTATGAAGTGGAGGCAGTGGAGTGCGGCCTATGAAGTAGAGGCGGCAGAGTGTGGCCTATGAAGTAGAGAAGGCAGAGTGCGGCCTATGAAGTAGAGGTGGCAGAGTAGAGTGTAAGAAGTAGAGGCGGCAGAATGCCGCCTATGAAGTCGAGGCGGTGGAGTGCGGCCTATGAAGTAGAGGCGGAAGAGTGGAGTCTATGACGTAGAGGCGGCGAAGTGAAGCCTGGAGTGCAGCCTATGAAGTATAGGCGGCGGTACGCACCCTATGAAGTAAAGGTGGCGGAGAGGTGGCAGAGTGCAGTGTAGGAAGTAGAGGCGGTGGAGTGCGGCCTATGAAGTAGAAGCAGTGGAGTGCAGCCTATGAAGTGGAGGTGGCTGAGTGCAGCCTATGAAGTGGAGGCAGCGGAGTGCTGCGGAGTGCGGCCTATGAAGTAGAGGTGGTAGAGTGCGGCCTATGAAGTAGAGGTGGCGGAATGCATTGTATGAAGTAGAGGTGGTGGAGTGCGGCCTCTGAAGTAAAGGCAGCAGATTTCAGCCTATGAAGTAGAGGCAACGGAGTGCAGTCTATGAAGTAGAAGAGCGGAGTGCAGCCTATGAAGTAGAGGTGGCAAAGTGCAGTCTATGAAGTAAAGGCTGTGGAGCGCAGCCTGGAGCGTAGCCTATGAAGTAGAGGCGGCGGAGTGCGGCCTATGAAGTACAGGCGGAGGAGTGCGGCCTATGAAGTAGAGGTGGCAGATTCTGGCCTATGAAGTAGAGGAGGCAGATTGCGGCCTATGAAGTAGAGGCGGCGGAGTGCAGCCTATGAAGTAGAGGCAGCTGAGTGCAGTCTATAAAGTAGAGGCGGCAGAGTGCAGCCTGGAGTGCAGCCTATGAAGTAGAGGTGGCGGAGTACAGCCTATGAAGTAGAGGCGGAAGAGTGCAGCCTATGAAGTGGAGGCGGCGGAGTGCTGCCTATGAAGTGGAGGCAGTGGAGTACTGCTTATAAAGTCGAGGCAGCGGAGTGCAGCCTATGAAGTGGAGTCATCGGAGTGCAGCCTATGACGTGAAGTCGGCGGAGTGCAGCCTATGAAGTAGAGGCGGCGGAGTGTAGCTAATGAAGTAGAAGCGGCGGAGTGCAGCTCATAAAGTAGTGGCGGTGGAGTGCGGCCTATGAAGTAGAGGCATTGGAATGCAGCCTATGAAGTAGGAGCGGTGGAATGCAGCCTATGAAGTAGAGGCGGCGGAGTGCGGCCTATGAAGTAGAGGCGGTGGAGTGCGGCCTATGAAGTGGAGGCGGCAGAGTGCAGCCCATGAAGTAGAGGCGGCGTAGAGGTTGCGGAGTGCAGTGTAGGAAGTAGAGGCGGCGGAGTGTGGCCTATGAAGTAGAGGTGGCAGAGTGCGAGCTATGAAGTAGAGGCGGTGGAGTGCAGCCTATGAAGTAGAGGCGGCGGAGAGGTGGCGCAGTGCAGTGTAGGAAGTAAAGGCGGCGGAGTGCTGCCTATGAAGTAGAGGCGGCAGAGGTCAGCCTATGATGTAGAGGCAGCGGAGTACAGTCTATGAAGTAGAGGCGGCGGAGTGCAGCCTGGAGTGCAGCCTATGAAGTAGAGGCAGCAGAGCGCAGCCTATGAAGTAAAGGCAGCGGAGAAGTGGCTGAGTGCAGCGTACGAAGTAGAGGCGGCAGAGTGCGGCCTATGAAGTGGAGGTGGCAGAGTGCAGCCTATGAAGTAGAGGCGGCGGAGAGCTGCCTGAAGTGTAGCCTATGAAGTAGAGGCGGCAGAGTGCGGCCTGTGAAGTAGAGGCGGCAGAGTACGGCCTATGAAGTAGAGGCGGTGGAGTGCGGACTATGAAGTAGAGGCGGTGGAGTAAAATTTATGAAGTAGAGGTGGCGGAGTGCAGCCTGGAGTGCAGCCTATGAAGTAGAGGCGGCAGAGTGCGGCCTATGAAGTAGAGACGGTGGAGTGCGGCCTATGAAGTAGAGGCAGCGGAGTGCAGCCTATGAAGTAGAGGCGACGGAGTACAGTCTATGAAGTAGAGGCGGCGGAGTGCAGCCTGGAGTGCAGCCTATGAAGTAGAGGCGGCGGAGCGCAGCCTATGAAGTAAAGGCAGCGGACAGGTGGCGGAGTGCAGCGTACGAAGTAGAGGTGGCGGAGTGCGGTCAATGAAGTGGAGGCAGTGGACTGCGGCCTATGAAGTTGATGCGGCGGAGGGCGGTCTATGAAGTACAGGCGGTGGAGTGCAGCCTATGAAGTAGAGGTGGCAGAGTGCGGGCTATGAAGTAGAGGCGGTGGAGTGTAGCCTATGAAGTAGAGGCAGCGCAGAGGTGGCGGAGTGCAGTGTACGAAGTAGAAGCGGCAGAGTGTGGCCTATGAAGTATAGATGGCGGAGTACGGCCTATGAAGTAGAGGAGGCAGAGTGCGGCCTATGAAGTAGAGACGGCGGAGTGCGGCCTATGAATTAGAGGCGACGGAGTGCAGCATATGAAGTAGAGGCGACGGAGTACAGTCTATGAAGTAGAGGCGGCGGATTGCAGCCTGGAGTGCAGCCTATGAAGTAGAGGCGGCGGAGCGCAGCCTATGAAGTAAAGGCAGCGGAGAGGTAGCGGAGTGCAGCGTACCAAGTAGAGGGGGCGGAGTGCGGTCAATGAAGTGGAGGCGGTGGACTGCGGCCTATGAAGTTGATGCGGCGGAGTGCGGTCTATGAAGTACAGGTGGCGGAGTGCGGCCTATGAAGTAGAGGTGTCAGAGTGCGGGCTATGAAGTAGAGGCGGTGGAGTGCAGCCTATGAAGTAGAGGCAGTGCAGAGGTGGCGGAGTGCAGTGTACGAAGTAGAAGCGGCAGAGTGCGGCCTATTAAGTAGAGGTGGCGGAGTGCGGCCTATAAAGTAGAGGCGGCGGAGTGCGGTCTATGAAGTAGAGGAGGCGGAATGCACCCAATGAAGTAGAGGCGACGGAGTACAGTCTATGAAGTAGAGGAGGCGGAATGCACCCAATGAAGTAGAGGCGACGGAGTGCAGTGTACGAAGTAGAAGCGGCAGAGTGCGGCCTATTAAGTAGAGGTGGCGGAGTGAGGCCTATGAAGTAGAGGCGGCGGAGTGCAGCCTATGAAGTAGAGGAGGCGGAATGCACCCAATGAAGTAGAGGTGGTGAATTGCGGCCTATGAAGTAGAGGTGGCAGATTGCTGCCTATGAAGTAGAGGAAGCGGAGTGCGACCTATGAAGTAGAGGTGGCAGAGTGCGGCCTATGAAGTAGAGGCAATGGAGTACAGTCTATGAAGTAGAGGCAGCGGAGTGCAGCCTGGAGTGCAGCCTATGAAGTAGAGGCGGCAGAGTGAGGCCTATGAAGTAGAGACGGCGGAGTGCGGCCTATGAAGTAGAGGCAGCGGAGTGCAGCCTATGAAGTAAAGGCTGCGGAGAGGTGGTGGAGTGCAGCATACAAAGTAGAGGTGGCGGAGTATGACCTATGAAGTGGAGGCGGTGGAGTGCGGTCTATGAAGTAGAGGCGGCAGAGTGTGGACTATGAAGTAGAGAAGGCAGAGTGCGGCCTATGAAGTAGAGGTGGCAGAGTAGAGTGTAGGAAGTAGAGGCGGCAGAGTACCGCCTATGAAGTCGAGGCGGCGGAGTGCGGCCTATGAAGTAGAGGCGGAAGAGTGGAATCTATGATGTAGAGGCGGCGGAGTGAAGCCTGGAGTGCAGCCTATGAAGTATAGGCGGCGGTGCGCAGCCTATGAAGTAAAGGTGGCGGAGAGGTGGCAGAGTGCAGTGTAGGAAGTAGAGGCGGTGGAGTGCGGCCTATGAAGTAGAGGCGGCGGAGTGCAGCCTGGAGTGCAGCCTATGAAGAAGAGGTGGCAGAGTACAGCCTATGAAGTAGAGGCGGCAGAGTGCAGCCTGTGAATTGGAGGCGGCGGATTGCTGCCTATGAAGTGGAGGCAGTGGAGTACTGCTTATAAAGTAGAGGCAGCGGAGTGCAGCCTATGAAGTGGAGTCGTCGGAGTGCAGCCTATGAAGTGAAGTCAGCGGAGTGCAGCCTATGAAGTAGAGGCGGCGGAGTGTAGCTAATGAAGTAGAAGCGGCGGAGTGCAGCTCATAAAGTAGTGGCGGTGGAGTGCGGCCTAAGAAGTAGAGGCATTGGAATGCAGCCTATGAAGTAGGAGCGGTGGAATGCAGCCTATGAAGTAGAGGCGGCGGAGTGCGGCCTATGAAGTAGAGGCAGCGGAGTGCGGCCTATGAAGTAAAGGCGGCAGAGTGCAGCCTATGAAGTAGAGGCGGTGTAGAGGTTGCGGAGTGCAGTGTAGGAAGTAGAGGCGGCGGAGTGCGGCCTATGAAGTACAGGCGGAGGAGTGCGGCCTATGAAGTAGAGGTGGCAGATTCTGGCCTATGAAGTAGAGGAGGCAGATTGCGGCCTATGAAGTAGAGGCGGCAGAGTGCAGCCTATGAAGTAGAGGCAGCTGAGTGCAGTCTATGAAGTAGAGGCGGCAGAGTGCAGCCTGGAGTGCAGCCTATGAAGTAGAGGTGGCGGAGTACAGCCTATGAAGTAGAGGTGGCAGAGTGCAGCCTATGAAGTGGAGGCGGCGGAGTGCTGCCTATGAAGTGGAGGCAGTGGAGTACTGCTTATAAAGTCGAGGCAGCGGAGTGCAGCCTATGAAGTGGAGTCGTCGGAGTGCAGCCTATGAAGTGAAGTCGGCGGAGTGCAGCCTATGAAGTAGAGGCGGCGGAGTGTAGCTAATGAAGTAGAAGCGGCGGAGTGCAGCTCATAAAGTAGTGGCGGTGGAGTGCGGCCTATGAAGTAGAGGCATTGGAATGCAGCCTATGAAGTAGGAGCGGTGGAATGCAGCCTATGAAGTAGAGGCGGCGGAGTGCGGAATATGAAGTAGAGGCGGCAGAGTGCGGCCTATGAAGTGGAGGCGGCAGAGTGCAGCCTATGAAGTAGAGGCGGCGTAGAGGTTGCGGAGTGCAGTGTAGGAAGTAGAGGCGGCGGAGTGTGGCCTATGAAGTAGAGGTGGCAGAGTGCGAGCTATGAAGTAGAGGCGGTGGAGTGCAGCCTATGAAGTAGAGGCGGCAGAGAGGTGGCGCAGTGCAGTGTAGGAAGTAGAGGCGGCGGAGTGCTGCCTATGAAGTAGAGGCGGCAGAGGTCAGCCTATGATGTAGAGGCAGCGGAGTTGAGTCTATGAAGTAGAGGCGGCGGAGTGCAGCCTGGAGTGCAGCCTATGAAGTAGAGGCAGCAGAGCGCAGCCTATGAAGTAAAGGCAGCGGAGAAGTGGCGGAGTGCAGCGTACGAAGTAGAGGCGGCAGAGTGCGGCCTATGAAGTGGAGGCGGCAGAGTGCAGCCTATGAAGTAGAGGCGGCGGAGAGCTGCCTGAAGTGTAGCCTATGAAGTAGAGGCGGCAGAGTGCAGCCTGTGAAGTAGAGGCGGCAGAGTACGGCCTATGAAGTAGAGGCGGTGGAGTGCGGACTATGAAGTAGAGGCGGTGGAGTAAAATTTATGAAGTAGAGGTGGCGGAGTGCAGCCTGGAGTGCAGCCTATGAAGTAGAGGCGGCAGAGTGCGGCCTATGAAGTAGAGACGGTGGAGTGCGGCCTATGAAGTAGAGGCGGCGGAGTGCAGCCTGGAGTGCAGCCTATGAAGTAGAGGCGGCGGAGCGCAGCCTATGAAGTAAAGGCAGCGGAGAGGTGGCGGAGTGCAGCGTACGAAGTAGAGGTGGCGGAGTGCGGTCAATGAAGTGGAGGCGGTGGACTGCGGCCTATGAAGTTGATGCGGCGGAGGGCGGTCTATGAAGTACAGGCGGTGGAGTGCAGCCTATGAAGTAGAGGTGGCAGAGTGCGGGCTATGAAGTAGAGGCGGTGGAGTGCAGCCTATGAAGTAGAGGCAGCGCAGAGGTGGCGGAGTGCAGTGTACGAAGTAGAAGCTGCAGAGTGCGGCCTATTGAGTAGAGGTGGCGGAGTGCAGCCTATGAAGTAGAGGCGGCGGAGTGCAGTGCGGCCTATGAAGTAGAGGAGGCAGAATGCACCCAATGAAGTAGAGGTGGTGAAGTGCGGCCTATGAAGTAGAGGTGGCAGATTGCGGCCTATGAAGTAGAGGCGGCGGAGTGCGACCTATGAAGTAGAGGCGGCAGAGTGCGGCCTATGAAGTAGAAGCAATGGAGTACAGTCTATGAAGTAGAGGCGGCGGAGTGCAGCCTGGAGTGCAGCCTATGAAGTAGAGGCTGCAGAGTGAGGCCTATGAAGTAGAGACGGCGGAGTGCGGCCTATGAAGTAGAGGCAGCGGAGCGCAGCCTATGAAGTAAGGGCTGCGGAGAGGTGGTGGAGTGCAGCATACGAAGTAGAGGTGGCGGAGTGCGACCTATGAAGTGGAGGCGGTGGAGTGCGGTCTATGAAGTAGAGGCGGCAGAGTGTGGACTATGAAGTAGAGAAGGCAGAGTGCGGCCTATGAAGTAGAGGTGGCAGAGTAGAGTGTAGGAAGTAGAGGCAGCAGAGTGCCGCCTATGAAGTAGAGGCGGTGGAGTGCGGCCTATGAAGTAGAGGCGGAAGAGTGGAATCTATGACGTAGAGGTTGCGGAGTGAAGCCTGGAGTGCAGCCTATGAAGTATAGGCGGCGGTGCGCAGCCTATGAAGTAAAGGTGGCGGAGAGGTGGCAGAGTGCAGTGTAGGAAGTAGAGGCGGTGGAGTGCGGCCTATGAAGTAGAGGCGGCGGAGTGCGGCCTATGAAGTAGAGGCAGTGGAGTGCAGCCTATGAAGTGGAGGTGGCAGAGTGCAGCCTATGAAGTGGAGGCAGCGGAGTGCTGCGGAGTGCGGCCTATGAAGTAGAGGTGGTAGAGTGCAGCCTATGAAGTAGAGGTGGCGGAATGCGTCGTATGAAGTAGAGGTGGTGGAGTGCGGCCTCTGAAGTAAAGGCAGCAGATTTCAGCCTATGAAGTAGAGGCGACGGAGTGCAGTCTATGAAGTTGAAGAGCGGAGCGCAGCCTGGAGCGTAGCCTATGAAGTAGAGGCGGCAGAGTGCGGCCTATGAAGTACAGGCGGAGGAGTGCGGCCTATGAAGTAGAGGTGGCAGATTCTGGCCTATGAAGTAGAGGAGGCAGATTGCAGCCTATGAAGTAGAGGCGGCGGAGTGCAGCCTATGAAGTAGAGGCAGCTGAGTGCAGTCTATGAAGTAGAGGCGGCAGAGTGCAGCCTGGAGTGCAGCCTATGAAGTAGAGGTGGCGGAGTACAGCCTATGAAGTAGAGGCGGCAGAGTGCAGCCTGTGAAGTGGAGGCGGCGGAGTGCAGCCTATGAAGTGGAGGCAGTGGAGTACTGCTTATAAAGTAGAGGCAGCGGAGTGCAGCCTATGAAGTGGAGTCGTCGGAGTGCAGCCTATGAAGTGAAGTCGGCAGCGTGCAGCCTATGAAGTAGTGGCGGCAGAGTGTAGCTGATGAAGTAGAAGCGGCGGAGTGCAGCTCATAAAGTAGTGGCGGTGGAGTGCGGCCTATGAAGTAGAGGCATTGGAATGCAGCCTATGAAGTAGGCGCGGTGGAATGCAGCCTATGAAGTAGAGGCGGCGGAGTGCGGCCTATGAAGTAGAGGCAGCGGAGTGCGGCGTATGAAGTGGAGGCAGCAGAGTGCAGCCTATGAAGTAGAGGCGGCGTAGAGGTTGCGGAGTGCAGTGTAGGAAGTAGAGGCGGCGGAGTGTGGCCTATGAAGTAGAGGTGGCAGAGAGCGAGCTATGAAGTAGAGGCGGTGGAGTGCAGCCTATGAAGTAGAGGTGGCGGAGAGGTGGCGCAGTGCAGTGTAGGAAGTAGAGGCGGCGGAGTGCTGCCTATGAAGTAGAGGAGGCAGATGTCAGCCTATGACGTAGAGGCAGCGGAGTACAGTCTATGAAGTAGAGGCGGCGGAGTGCAGCCTGGAGTGCAGCCTATGAAGTAGAGGCGGCAGAGCGCAGCCTATGAAGTAAAGGCAGCGGAGAAGTGGCGGAGTGCAGCGTACGAAGTAGAGGCGGCAGAGTGCGGCCTATGAAGTGGAGGCGGCAGAGTGCAGCCTATGAAGTAGAGGCGGCGGAGAGCTGCCTGAAGTGTAGCCTATGAAGTAGAGGCGGCAGAGTGCGGCCTGTGAAGTAGAGGCGGCAGAGTACGGCCTATGAAGTAGAGGCGGTGGAGTGCGGACTATGAAGTAGAGGCGGTGGAGTAAAATTTATGAAGTAGAGGTGGCGGAGTGCAGCCTGGAGTGCAGCCTATGAAGTAGAGGCAGCAGAGTGCGGCCTATGAAGTAGAGACGGCGGAGTGCGGCCTATGAAGTAGAGGCAGCGGAGTGCAGCCTATGAAGTAGAGGCGACGGAGTACAGTCTATGAAGTAGAGGCGGCGGAGTGCAGCCTGGAGTGCAGCCTATGAAGTAGAGGAGGCAGAGCACAGCCTATGAAGTAAAGGCAGCGGAGAGGTGGCGGAGTGCAGCGTACGAAGTAGAGGTGGCGGAGTGCGGTCAATGAAGTGGAGGCGGTGGACTGCGGCCTATGAAGTTGATGTGGCAAAGGGCGGTCTATGAAGTACAGGCGGTGGAGTGCAGCCTATGAAGTAGAGGTGGCAGAGTGCGGGCTATGAAGTAGAGGCGGTGGAGTGCAACCTATGAAGTAGAGGCAGCATAGAGGTGGTGGAGTGCAGTGTACGAAGTAGAAGCGGCTGAGTGCGGCCTATTGAGTAGAGGTGGCGGAGTGCGGCCTATGAAGTAGAGGCGGCGGAGTGCGGCCTATGAAGTAGAGGAGGCAAAATGCACCCAATGAAGTAGAGGTGGTGAAGTGCGGCCTATGAAGTAGAGGTGGCAGAGTGCGGCCTATGAAGTAAAGGCAATGGAGTACAGTCTATGAAGTAGAGGCGGCTGAGTGGAGCCTGAAGTGCAGCCTATGAAGTAGAGGCGGCAGAGTGAGGCCTATGAAGTAGAGACGGCGGAGTGCGGCCTATGAAGTAGAGGCAGCGGAGCGCAGCCTATGAAGTAAGGGCTGCGGAGAGGTGGTGGAGTGCAGCATGCGAAGTAGAGGTGGCGTAGTGCGACCTATGAAGTGGAGGTGGTGGAGTGCAGTCTATGAAGTAGAGGCGGCAGAGTGTGGACTATGAAGTAGAGAAGGCAGAGTGCAGCCTATGAAGTAGAGGTGGCAGAGTAGAGTGTAGGAAGTAGAGGCAGCAGAGTGCCGCCTATGAAGTAGAGGCGGCGGAGTGCGGCCTATGAAGTAGAGGCGGAAGAGTGGAATCTATGACGTAGGAGTGAAGCCTGGAGTGCAGCCTATGAAGTATAGGCGGCGGTGCGCAGCCTATGAAGTAAAAGTGGCCGAGAGGTGGCAGAGTGCAGTATAGGAAGTAGAGGTGGTGGAGTGCGGCCTATGAAGTAGAGGCGGCGGAGTGCGCCTATGAAGTAGAGGCATTGGAGTGCAGCCTATGAAGTGGAGGTGGCAGAGTACAGCCTATGAAGTGGAGGCAGCGGAGTGCTGCGGAGTGCGGCCTATGAAGTAGAGGTGGTAGAGTGCAGCCTATGAAGTAGAGGTGGCGGAATGCATCGTATGAAGTAGAGGTGGTGGAGTGCGGCCTCTGAAGTAAAGGCAGCAGATTTCAGCCTATGAAGTAGAGGCGACGGAGTGCAGTCTATGAAGTAGAAGAGCGGAGTGCAGCCTATGAAGTAGATGGGGCAAAGTGCAGTCTATGAAGTAGAGGCGGCGGAGCGCAGCCTGGAGCATAGCCTATGAAGTAGAGGCGGCAGAGTGCGGCCTATGAAGTACAGGCGGAGGAGTGCGGCCTATGAAGTAGAGGTTGCAGATTCTGGCATATGAAGTAGAGGAGGCAGATTGCGGCCTATGAAGTAGAGGCGGCGGAGTGCAGCCTATGAAGTAGAGGCAGCAGAGTGCAGCCTATGAAGTAGAGGCAGCTGAGTGCAGTCTATGAAGTAGAGGCGGCAGAGTGCAGCCTGGAGTGCAGCCTATGAAGTAGAGGTGGCGGAGTACAGCCTATGAAGTAGAGGTGGCAGAGTGCAGCCTATGAAGTGGAGGCGGCGGAGTGCTGCCTATGAAGTGGAGGCAGTGGAGTACTGCTTATAAAGTCGAGGCAGCGGAGTGCAGCCTATGAAGTGGAGTCGTCGGAGTGCAGCCTATGAAGTGAAGTCGGCGGAGTGCAGCCTATGAAGTAGAGGCGGCGGAGTGTAGCTAATGAAGTAGAAGCGGCGGAGTGCAGCTCATAAAGTAGTGGCGGTGGAGTGCGGCCTATGAAGTAGAGGCATTGGAATGCAGCCTATGAAGTAGGAGCGGTGGAATGCAGCCTATGAAGTAGAGGCGGCGGAGTGCGGAATATGAAGTAGAGGCGGCAGAGTGCGGCCTATGAAGTGGAGGCGGCAGAGTGCAGCCTATGAAGTAGAGGCGGCGTAGAGGTTGCGGAGTGCAGTGTAGGAAGTAGAGGCGGCGGAGTGTGGCCTATGAAGTAGAGGTGGCAGAGTGCGAGCTATGAAGTAGAGGCGGTGGAGTGCAGCCTATGAAGTAGAGGCGGCGGAGAGGTGGCGCAGTGCAGTGTAGGAAGTAGAGGCGGCGGAGTGCTGCCTATGAAGTAGAGGCGGCAGAGGTCAGCCTATGATGTAGAGGCAGCGGAGTTGAGTCTATGAAGTAGAGGCGGCGGAGTGCAGCCTGGAGTGCAGCCTATGAAGTAGAGGCAGCAGAGCGCAGCCTATGAAGTAAAGGCAGCGGAGAAGTGGCGGAGTGCAGCGTACGAAGTAGAGGCGGCAGAGTGCGGCCTATGAAGTGGAGGCGGCAGAGTGCAGCCTATGAAGTAGAGGCGGCGGAGAGCTGCCTGAAGTGTAGCCTATGAAGTAGAGGCGGCAGAGTGCAGCCTGTGAAGTAGAGGCGGCAGAGTACGGCCTATGAAGTAGAGGCGGTGGAGTGCGGACTATGAAGTAGAGGCGGTGGAGTAAAATTTATGAAGTAGAGGTGGCGGAGTGCAGCCTGGAGTGCAGCCTATGAAGTAGAGGCGGCAGAGTGCGGCCTATGAAGTAGAGACGGTGGAGTGCGGCCTATGAAGTAGAGGCGGCGGAGTGCAGCCTGGAGTGCAGCCTATGAAGTAGAGGCGGCGGAGTGCAGCCTATGAAGTAAAGGCAGCGGAGAGGTGGCGGAGTGCAGCGTACGAAGTAGAGGTGGCGGAGTGCGGTCAATGAAGTGGAGGCGGTGGACTGCGGCCTATGAAGTTGATGCGGCGGAGGGCGGTCTATGAAGTACAGGCGGTGGAGTGCAGCCTATGAAGTAGAGGTGGCAGAGTGCGGGCTATGAAGTAGAGGCGGTGGAGTGCAGCCTATGAAGTAGAGGCAGCGCAGAGGTGGCGGAGTGCAGTGTACGAAGTAGAAGCTGCAGAGTGCGGCCTATTGAGTAGAGGTGGCGGAGTGCAGCCTATGAAGTAGAGGCGGCGGAGTGCAGTGCGGCCTATGAAGTAGAGGAGGCAGAATGCACCCAATGAAGTAGAGGTGGTGAAGTGCGGCCTATGAAGTAGAGGTGGCAGATTGCGGCCTATGAAGTAGAGGCGGCGGAGTGCGACCTATGAAGTAGAGGCGGCAGAGTGCGGCCTATGAAGTAGAAGCAATGGAGTACAGTCTATGAAGTAGAGGCGGCGGAGTGCAGCCTGGAGTGCAGCCTATGAAGTAGAGGCTGCAGAGTGAGGCCTATGAAGTAGAGACGGCGGAGTGCGGCCTATGAAGTAGAGGCAGCGGAGCGCAGCCTATGAAGTAAGGGCTGCGGAGAGGTGGTGGAGTGCAGCATACGAAGTAGAGGTGGCGGAGTGCGACCTATGAAGTGGAGGCGGTGGAGTGCGGTCTATGAAGTAGAGGCGGCAGAGTGTGGACTATGAAGTAGAGAAGGCAGAGTGCGGCCTATGAAGTAGAGGTGGCAGAGTAGAGTGTAGGAAGTAGAGGCAGCAGAGTGCCGCCTATGAAGTAGAGGCGGTGGAGTGCGGCCTATGAAGTAGAGGCGGAAGAGTGGAATCTATGACGTAGAGGTTGCGGAGTGAAGCCTGGAGTGCAGCCTATGAAGTATAGGCGGCGGTGCGCAGCCTATGAAGTAAAGGTGGCGGAGAGGTGGCAGAGTGCAGTGTAGGAAGTAGAGGCGGTGGAGTGCGGCCTATGAAGTAGAGGCGGCGGAGTGCGGCCTATGAAGTAGAGGCAGTGGAGTGCAGCCTATGAAGTGGAGGTGGCAGAGTGCAGCCTATGAAGTGGAGGCAGCGGAGTGCTGCGGAGTGCGGCCTATGAAGTAGAGGTGGTAGAGTGCAGCCTATGAAGTAGAGGTGGCGGAATGCGTCGTATGAAGTAGAGGTGGTGGAGTGCGGCCTCTGAAGTAAAGGCAGCAGATTTCAGCCTATGAAGTAGAGGCGACGGAGTGCAGTCTATGAAGTTGAAGAGCGGAGCGCAGCCTGGAGCGTAGCCTATGAAGTAGAGGCGGCAGAGTGCGGCCTATGAAGTACAGGCGGAGGAGTGCGGCCTATGAAGTAGAGGTGGCAGATTCTGGCCTATGAAGTAGAGGAGGCAGATTGCAGCCTATGAAGTAGAGGCGGCGGAGTGCAGCCTATGAAGTAGAGGCAGCTGAGTGCAGTCTATGAAGTAGAGGCGGCAGAGTGCAGCCTGGAGTGCAGCCTATGAAGTAGAGGTGGCGGAGTACAGCCTATGAAGTAGAGGCGGCAGAGTGCAGCCTGTGAAGTGGAGGCGGCGGAGTGCAGCCTATGAAGTGGAGGCAGTGGAGTACTGCTTATAAAGTAGAGGCAGCGGAGTGCAGCCTATGAAGTGGAGTCGTCGGAGTGCAGCCTATGAAGTGAAGTCGGCGGCGTGCAGCCTATGAAGTAGTGGCGGCAGAGTGTAGCTGATGAAGTAGAAGCGGCGGAGTGCAGCTCATAAAGTAGTGGCGGTGGAGTGCGGCCTATGAAGAAGAGGCATTGGAATGCAGCCTATGAAGTAGGCGCGGTGGAATGCAGCCTATGAAGTAGAGGCGGCGGAGTGCGGCCTATGAAGTAGAGGCAGCGGAGTGCGGCGTATGAAGTGGAGGCAGCAGAGTGCAGCCTATGAAGTAGAGGCGGCGTAGAGGTTGCGGAGTGCAGTGTAGGAAGTAGAGGCGGCGGAGTGTGGCCTATGAAGTAGAGGTGGCAGAGAGCGAGCTATGAAGTAGAGGCGGTGGAGTGCAGCCTATGAAGTAGAGGTGGCGGAGAGGTGGCGCAGTGCAGTGTAGGAAGTAGAGGCGGCGGAGTGCTGCCTATGAAGTAGAGGAGGCAGATGTCAGCCTATGACGTAGAGGCAGCGGAGTACAGTCTATGAAGTAGAGGCGGCGGAGTGCAGCCTGGAGTGCAGCCTATGAAGTAGAGGCGGCAGAGCGCAGCCTATGAAGTAAAGGCAGCGGAGAAGTGGCGGAGTGCAGCGTACGAAGTAGAGGCGGCAGAGTGCGGCCTATGAAGTGGAGGCGGCAGAGTGCAGCCTATGAAGTAGAGGCGGCGGAGAGCTGCCTGAAGTGTAGCCTATGAAGTAGAGGCGGCAGAGTGCGGCCTGTGAAGTAGAGGCGGCAGAGTACGGCCTATGAAGTAGAGGCGGTGGAGTGCGGACTATGAAGTAGAGGCGGTGGAGTAAAATTTATGAAGTAGAGGTGGCGGAGTGCAGCCTGGAGTGCAGCCTATGAAGTAGAGGCAGCAGAGTGCGGCCTATGAAGTAGAGACGGCGGAGTGCGGCCTATGAAGTAGAGGCAGCGGAGTGCAGCCTATGAAGTAGAGGCGACGGAGTACAGTCTATGAAGTAGAGGCGGCGGAGTGCAGCCTGGAGTGCAGCCTATGAAGTAGAGGCGGCAGAGCACAGCCTATGAAGTAAAGGCAGCGGAGAGGTGGCGGAGTGCAGCGTACGAAGTAGAGGTGGCGGAGTGCGGTCAATGAAGTGGAGGTGGTGGACTGCGGCCTATGAAGTTGATGTGGCAAAGGGCGGTCTATGAAGTACAGGCGGTGGAGTGCAGCCTATGAAGTAGAGGTGGCAGAGTGCGGGCTATGAAGTAGAGGCGGTGGAGTGCAACCTATGAAGTAGAGGCAGCATAGAGGTGGTGGAGTGCAGTGTACGAAGTAGAAGCGGCTGAGTGCGGCCTATTGAGTAGAGGTGGCGGAGTGCGGCCTATGAAGTAGAGGCGGCGGAGTGCGGCCTATGAAGTAGAGGAGGCAAAATGCACCCAATGAAGTAGAGGTGGTGAAGTGCGGCCTATGAAGTAGAGGTGGCAGAGTGCGGCCTATGAAGTAGAGGCAATGGAGTACAGTCTATGAAGTAGAGGCGGCTGAGTGGAGCCTGAAGTGCAGCCTATGAAGTAGAGGCGGCAGAGTGAGGCCTATGAAGTAGAGACGGCGGAGTGCGGCCTATGAAGTAGAGGCAGCGGAGCGCAGCCTATGAAGTAAGGGCTGCGGAGAGGTGGTGGAGTGCAGCATGCGAAGTAGAGGTGGCGTAGTGCGACCTATGAAGTGGAGGTGGTGGAGTGCAGTCTATGAAGTAGAGGCGGCAGAGTGTGGACTATGAAGTAGAGAAGGCAGAGTGCAGCCTATGAAGTAGAGGTGGCAGAGTAGAGTGTAGGAAGTAGAGGCAGCAGAGTGCCGCCTATGAAGTAGAGGCGGCGGAGTGCGGCCTATGAAGTAGAGGCGGAAGAGTGGAATCTATGACGTAGGAGTGAAGCCTGGAGTGCAGCCTATGAAGTATAGGCGGCGGTGCGCAGCCTATGAAGTAAAAGTGGCCGAGAGGTGGCAGAGTGCAGTATAGGAAGTAGAGGTGGTGGAGTGCGGCCTATGAAGTAGAGGCGGCGGAGTGCGGCCTATGAAGTAGAGGCATTGGAGTGCAGCCTATGAAGTGGAGGTGGCAGAGTACAGCCTATGAAGTGGAGGCAGCGGAGTGCTGCGGAGTGCGGCCTATGAAGTAGAGGTGGTAGAGTGCAGCCTATGAAGTAGAGGTGGCGGAATGCGTCGTATGAAGTAGAGGTGGTGGAGTGCGGCCTCTGAAGTAAAGGCAGCAGATTTCAGCCTATGAAGTAGAGGCGACGGAGTGCAGTCTATGAAGTAGAAGAGCGGAGTGCAGCCTATGAAGTAGAGGTGGCAAAGTGCAGTCTATGAAGTAGAGGCGGCGGAGCGCAGCCTGGAGCATAGCCTATGAAGTAGAGGCGGCAGAGTGCGGCCTATGAAGTACAGGCGGAGGAGTGCGGCCTATGAAGTAGAGGTTGCAGATTCTGGCATATGAAGTAGAGGAGGCAGATTGCGGCCTATGAAGTAGAGGCGGCGGAGTGCAGCCTATGAAGTAGAGGCAGCAGAGTGCAGTCTATGAAGTAGAGGCGGCAGAGTGCAGCCTGGAGTGCAGCCTATGAAGTAGAGGTGGCGGAGTACAGCCTATGAAGTAGAGGCGGCAGAGTGCAGCCTGTGAAGTGGAGGCGGCGGAGTGCAGCCTATGAAGTGGAGGCAGTGGAGTACTGCTTATAAAGTAGAGGCAGCGGAGTGCAGCCTATGAAGTGGAGTCGTCGGAGTGCAGCCTATGAAGTGAAGTCGGCGGAGTGCAGCCTATGAAGTAGAGGCGGCGGAGTGTAGCTAATGAAGTAGAAGCGGCGGAGTGCAGCTCATAAAGTAGTGGCGGTGGAGTGCGGCCTATGAAGTAGAGGCATTGGAATGCAGCCTATGAAGTAGGAGCGGTGGAATGCAGCCTATGAAGTAGAGGCGGCGGAGTGCAGCCTATGAAGTAGAGGCGGCGGAGTGCGGCCTATGAAGTGGAGGCGGCAGAGTGCAGCCTATGAATTAGAGGCGGCAGAGTGCGACCTATGAAGTAGAGGTGGCAGAGTGCGGCCTATGAAGTACAGGTGGCAGAGTGCGGCCTATGAAGTAGAGGTGGCAGAGTGCGGGCTATGAAGTAGAGGCGGTGGAGTGCAGCCTATAAAGTAGAGGCGGCGGAGAGGGCGCGGAGTGCAGTGTAGGAAGTAGAGGCGGCGGAGTGTGGCCTATGAAGTGGAGGCAGTGGAGTGCGGCCTATGAAGTAGAGGCGGCGGAGTGCGTCCTATGAAGTAGAGGCGGTGGAGTGCAGCCTATGAAGTAGAGGCGGCAGAGTGCAGCCTATGAAGTAAAGGCAGCGGAGTGCAGCCTATGAAGTAGAGGCGGCGGAGTGCAGCCTATGATGTAGAGGCGGCAGAGTGCAGCCTGGAGTGCAGCCTATGAAGTAGAGGCAGCGGAGTGCAGCCTATGAAGTAGAGGTGATGGAGTGCGGCCTATGAAGTAGAGGTGGCGGAGTGCAGCCTGAAGTGCAGCCTATGAAGTAGAGGCAGCGGAGTGTGGCCTATGAAGTAGTGGCGGCAGAGTGCGGCCTATGAAGTGGAGGTGGTGGAGTGCGTCCTATGAAGTAGAGGCGGCAGAGTGCAGCCTATGAAGTAGAGGTGGCGGAGTGCTGCCTGGAGTGCAGCCTATGAAGTAGAGGCGGCAGAGTGTGGCCTATGAAGTAGAGGCGGCAGAGTGCGGCCTATGAAGTAGAGGCGGCGGAGTGCGGCCTATGAAGTAGAGGCATTGGAATGCAGCCTATGAAGTAGGAGCGGTGGAATGCAGCTTATGAAGTAGAGGTGGCGGAGTGCGGCCTATGAAGTAGAGGCGGCGGAGTGCGGCCTATAAAGTGGAGTCATTGGAGTGCAGCCTATGAAGTGAAGTCGGCGGAGTGCAGCCTATGAAGTAGCGGCGGCGGAGTGTAGCTAATGAAGTAGAAGCGACGGAGTGCAGCTCATAAAGTAGTGGCGGTGGAGTGCGGCCTATGAAGTAGAGGCATTGGAATGCAGCCTATGAAGTAGGAGCGATGGAATGCAGCCTATGAAGTAGAGGTGGCGGAGTGCGGCCTATGAAGTAGAGGCGGCGGAGTGCGGCCTATGAAGTGGAGGCGGCAGAGTGCAGCCTATGAAGTGGAGGCGGCGGAGTGCGACCTATGAAGTAGAGGCGGCAGATTGCGGCCTATGAAATAGAGGCGACAGAGTACAGCCTATGAATTAGAGGCGGCAGAGTGCGACCTTTGAAGTAGAGGTGGCAGAGTGCGGCCTATGAAGTACAGGTGGCAGAGTGCGGCCTATGAAGTAGAGGTGGCAGAGTGCGGGCTATGAAGTAGAGATGGTGGAGCGCAGCCTATGAAGTAGAGGCGGCGGAGAGGTGGCGGAGTGCAGTGTAGGAAGTAGAGGCTGCAGAGTGCGGCCTATTAAGGAGAGGCGGTGGAGTGCGGCCTATGAAGTAGAGGCGGCAGAATGCAGCCTATGAAGTAGAGGTGGTGGAGTGTGGCCTATGAAGTAGAGGCGGCAGATTACAGCGTATGAAGTAGAGGTGGTGGAGTGCGGACTATGAAGTAGAGGTAGCAGAGTGCGGCCTATGAAGTAGAGGCAATGGAATACAGTCTATGAAGTAGAGGCGGCGGAGTGCAGCCTGGAGTGCAGCCTATGAAGTAGAGGCGGCAGAGTGAGGCCTATGAAGTAGAGACGGCGGAGTGCGGCCTATGAAGTAGAGGCAGCGGAGCGCAGCCTATGAAGTAAAGGCTGCGGAGAGGTGGTGGAGTGCAGCATACGAAGTAGAGGTGGCGGAGTGCGACCTATGAAGTGGAGGCGGTGGAGTGCGGCCTATAAAGTAGAGGCGGCAGAGTGTGGCCTATGAAGTAGAGAAGGCAGAGTGCGGCCTATGAAGTAGAGGTGGCAGAGTAGAGTGTAGGAAGTAGAGGCAGCAGAGTGCCGCCTATGAAGTAGAGGCGGCGGAGTGCGGCCTATGAAGTAGAGGCGGAAGAGTGGAATCTATGACGTAGAGGCGGCGGAGTGAAGCCTGGAGTGCTGCCTATGAAGTATAGGCGGCGGTGCGCAGCCTATGAAGAAAAGGTGGCGGAGAGGTGGCAGAGTGCAGTGTAGGAAGTAGAGGCGGTGGAGTGCGGCCTATGAAGTAGAGGCGGCGAAGTGCGGCCTATGAAGTAGAGGCAGTGGAGTGCAGCCTATGAAGTGGAGGTGGCAGAGTGCAGCCTATGAAGTGAAGGCAGCGGAGTGCTGCGGAGTGCGGCCTATGAAGTAGAGGTGGTAGAGTGCGGCCTATGAAGTAGAGGTGGCGGAATGCGGCGTATGAAGTAGAGGTAGTGGAGTGCAGCCTCTGAAGTAAAGGGAGAAGATTTCAGCCTATGAAGTAGAGGCGACGGAGTGCAGTCTATGAAGTAGAAGAGCGGAGTGCAGCCTATGAAGTAGAGGTGGCAAAGTGCAGTCTATGAAGTAGAGGCGGCGGAGCGCAGCCTGGAGCGTAGCCTATGAAGTAGAGGTGGCAGAGTGCGGCCTATGAAGTACAGGCGGAGGAGTGCGGCCTATGAAGTAGAGGTGGCAGATTCAGGCCTATGAAGTAGAGGAGGCAGATTACGGCCTATGAAGTAGAGGCGGCGGAGTGCAGCCTATGAAGTAGAGGCAGCGGAGTGCAGTCTATGAAGTAGAGGCGGCAGAGTGCAGCCTGTGAAGTGGAGGCGGCGGAGTGCAGCCTATGAAGTGGAGGCAGTGGAGTACTGCTTATAAAGTAGAGGCAGCGGAGTGCAGCCTATGAAGTGGAGTCGTCGGAGTGCAGCCTATGAAGTGAAGTCGGCGGAGTGCAGCCTATGAAGTAGAGGCGGCGGAGTGTAGCTAATGAAGTAGAAGCGGCGGAGTGAAGCTCATAAAGTAGTGGCGGTGGAGTGCGGCCTATGAAGTAGAGGCATTGGAATGCAGCCTATGAAGTAGGAGCGGTGGAATGCAGCCTATGAAGTAGAGGCGGCAGAGTGCGGCCTATGAAGTAGAGGCAGCAGAGTGCGGCCTATGAAGTAGAGGCGGTGGAGTGCAGCCTATGAAGTAGAGGCAGCGAAGAGGTGGCGCAGTGCAGTGTAGGAAGTAGAGGTGGCGGAGTGCCGCCTATGAAGTAGAGGCGGCAGAGGTCAGCCTATGACGTAGAGGCAGCAGAGTACAGTCTATGAAGTAGAGGTGGCGGAGTGCAGCCTGGAGTGCAGCCTACGAAGTAGAGGCGGCGGAGCGCGGCCTATGAAGTAAAGGCAGCGGAGAAGTGGCGGAGTGCAGCGTATGAAGTAGAGGCGGCAGAGTGCGGCCTATGAAGTGGAGGTGGCAGAGTGCAGCCTATGAAGTAGAGGCGGCGGAGTGCTGCCTGAAGTGTAGCCTATGAAGTAGAGGCCGCAGAGTGCGGCCTATGAAGTAGAGGCGGTGGAGTGCCGACTATGAAGTAGAGGCGGTGGAGTAAAATTTATGAAGTAGAGGTGGCGGAGTGCAGCCTGGAGTGCAGCCTATGAAGAAGAGGCGGCAGAGTGCGGCCTATGAAGTAGAGACGGCGGAGTGCGGCCTATGAAGTAGAGGCAGCGGAGTGCAGCCTATGAAGTAGAGGCGACGGAGTACAGTCTATGAAGTAGAGGCGGCGGAGTGCAGCCTGGAGTGCAGCCTATAAAGTAGAGGCAGCGGAGCGCAGCCTATGAAGTAAAGGCAGCGGAGAGGTGGCGGAGTGCAGCGTACGAAGTAGAGGTGGCGGAGTGCGGTCAATGAAGTGGAGGCGGTGGAGTGCGGCCTATGAAGTAGAGGTGGCAGAGTGCGGCCTCTGAAGTAGAGGCAGAGGAGTGCGGCCTATGAAGTAGAGGCGGCAGATTGCGGCCTATGAAATAGAGGCAACGGAGTGCATCCTATGAAGTTGAGGTGGCAGAGTGCGGCCTATGAAGTAGAGGCGGCAGAGTGCAGCCTATGAAGTAGAGGCGGCAGAGTGCGGCCTATGAAGTAGAGGCGGCAGAGTGCAGCCTATGAAGTATAGGCGGCAGAGTGCGGCCTATGAAGTACATGCGGCGGAGTGCGGCCTATGAAGAAGAGGTGGCAGAGTGCGGGCTATGAAGTAGAGGCGGCGGAGAGGTGGTGGAGCACAGTGTAGGAAGTAGAGGCGGCAGAGTGCGGCCTATGAAGTATAGATGGCGGAGTACGGCCTATGAAGTAGAGGAGGCGGAGTGCGGCCTATAAAGTAGAGACGGCGGAGTGCGGCCTATGAATTAGAGGCGACGGAGTGCAGCATATGAAGTAGAGGCGGCAGAGTGCGGCCTATGAAGTAGAGGCGGCAGAGTGCGGCCTATGAAGTACAGGCAGCAGAGTGCAGCCTATGAAGTAGAGGTGGCAGAGTGCGGGCTATGAAGTAGAGACGGTGGAGCGCAGCCTATGAAGTAGAGGCGGCGGAGAGGTGGCGGAGTGCAGTGTAGGAAGTAGAGGCCGCAGAGTGCAGCCTATTAAGTAGAGGCGGTGGAGTGCGGCCTATGAAGTAGAGGCGGCAGAATGCAGCCTATGAAGTAGAGGTGGTGGAGTGTGGCCTATGAAGTAGAGGCGGCAGATTACAGCCTATGAAGTAGAGGTGGTGGAGTGCGGACTATGAAGTAGAGGCGGCAGATTACAGCCTATGAAGTAGAGGTGGTGGAGTGCGGACTATGAAGTAGAGGCGGCAGATTACAGCCTATGAAGTAGAGGTGGTGGAGTGTGGCCTATGAAGTAGAGGCGGCAGAGTGCGGCCTATGAAGTACATGCGGCGGAGTGCGGCCTATGAAGAAGAGGTGGCAGAGTGCGGGCTATGAAGTAGAGGCGGCGGAGAGGTGGTGGAGCGCAGTGTAGGAAGTAGAGGCGGCAGAGTGCGGCCTATGAAGTATAGATGGCGGAGTACGGCCTATGAAGTAGAGGAGGAGGAGTGTGGCCTATGAAGTAGAGATGGCGGAGTGCGGCCTATGAATTAGAGGCGACGGAGTGCAGCATATGAAGTAGAGGTGGCAGAGTGCAGCCTATGAAGTAGAGGCGGCAGAGTGTGGCCTATGGAGTACAGGCAGCAGAGTGCAGCCTATGAAGTAGAGGTGGCAGAGTGCGGGCTATGAAGTAGAGAAGGTGGAGCGCAGCCTATGAAGTAGAGGCGGCGGAGAGGTGGCGGAGTGCAGTGTAGGAAGTAGAGGCTGCAGAGTGCGTCCTAATAAGTAGAGGCGGTGGAGTGCGGCCTATGAAGTAGAGGAGGCGGAATGCACCCAATGAAGTAGAGGTGGTGGAGTGCCGCCTATGAAGTAGAGGCAATGGAGTACAGTCTATGAAGTAGAGGCGGCGGAGTGCAGCCTGGAGTGCAGCCTATGAAGTAGAGGCGGTAGAGTGAGGCCTATGAAGTAGAGACGGCGGAGTGCGGCCTATGATGTAGAGGCAGCGGAGCGCAGCCTATGAAGTAAGGGCTGCGGAGAGGTGGTGGAGTGCAGCATACGAAGTAGAGGTGGCGGAGTGCGACCTATGAAGTGGAGGCGGTTGAGTGCGGTCTATGAAGTAGAGGCGGCAGAGTGTGGCCTATGAAGTAGAGAAGGCAGAGTGCGGCCTATGAAGTAGAGGTGGCAGAGTAGAGTGTAGGAAGTAGAGGCAGCAGAGTGCCGCCTATGAAGTAGAGGCGGCGGAGTGCGGCCTATGAAGTAAAGGCGGCGGTGCGCAGCCTATGAAGTAAAGGTGGCGGAGAGGTGGCAGAGTGCAGTGTAGGAAGTAGAGGCGGTGGAGTGCGGCCTATGAAGTAGAGGCGGCGGAGTGCGGCGGAGTGCGGCCTATGAAGTAGAGGCAGTGGAGTGCAGCCTATGAAGTGGAGGTGGCAGAGTGCAGCCTATGAAGTGGAGGCAGCGGAGTGCTGCGGAGTGCGGCCTATGAAGTAGAGGTGGTAGAGTGCAGCCTATGAAGAAGAGGTGGCGGAATGCGGCGTATGAAGTAGAGGTGGTGGAGTGCGGCCTCTGAAGTAAAGGCAGCAGATTTCAGCCTATGAAGTAGAGGTGGCAAAGTGCAGTCTATGAAGTAGAGGCGGCGGAGCGCAGCCTGGAGCATAGCCTATGAAGTAGAGGCGGCAGAGTGCGGCCTATGAAGTACAGGCGGAGGAGTGCGGCCTATGAAGTAGAGGTGGCAGATTCTGGCCTATGAAGTAGAGGAGGCAGATTGCGGCCTATGAAGTAGAGGCGGCGGAGTGCAGCCTATGAAGTAGAGGCAGCGGAGTGCAGTCTATGAAGTAGAGGCAGCAGAGTGCAGCCTGGAGTGCAGCCTATGAAGTAGAGGTGGCAGAGTACAGCCTATGAAGTAGAGGCGGCAGAGTGCAGCCTGTGAAGTGGAGGCGGCGGAGTGCAGCCTATGAAGTGGAGACAGTGGAGTACTGCTTATAAAGTAGAGGCAGCGGAGTGCAGCCTATGAAGTGGAGTCGTCGGAGTGCAGCCTATGAAGTGAAGTCGGCGGAGTGCAGCCTATGAAGTAGAGGCGGCGGAGTGTAGCTAATGAAGTAGAAGCGACGGAGTGCAGCTCATAAAGTAGTGGCGGTGGAGTGCGGCCTATGAAGTAGAGGCATTGGAATGCAGCCTATGAAGTAGGAGCGGTGGAATGCAGCCTATGAAGTAGAGGCGGCGGAGTGTGGCCTATGAAGTAGAGGCGGCGGAGTGCGGCCTATGAAGTGGAGGCGGCAGAGTGCAGCCTATTAAGTGGAGGCGGCGGAGTGCGACCTATGAAGTAGAGGCGGCAGATTGCGGCCTATGAAATAGAGGCGACAGAGTGCAGCCTATGAAGTAGAGGCGGCAGAGTGCGACCTATGAAGTAGAGGCGGGTAGAGTGCGGCCTATGAAGTACAGGTGGCAGAGTGCGGCCTATGAAGTAGAGGTGGCAGAGTTCGGGCTATGAAGTAGAGGCGGTGGAGTGCAGCCTATGAAGTAGAGGCGGCGGAGAGGGCGCGGAGTGCAGTGTAGGAAGTAGAGGCGGCGGAGTGTGGCCTATGAAGTGGAGGCAGTGGAGTGCAGCCTATGAAGTAGAGGCGGCGGAGTGAGTCCTATGAAGTAGAGGCGGTGGAGTGCAGCCTATGAAGTAGAGGTGGCAGAGTGCAGCCTATGAAGTAGAGGCAGCAGAGTGCAGCCTATGAAGTAGAGGCGGCGGAGTGCAGCCTATGATGTAGAGGAGGCAGAGTGCAGCCTGGAGTGCAGCCTATGAAGTAGAGGCAGCGGAGTGCAGCCTATGAAGTAGAGGTGATGGAGTGCGGCCTATGAAGTAGAGGCGGCGGAGTGCAGCCTGAAGTGCAGCCTATGAAGTAGAGGCAGCGGAGTGCGGCCTATGAAGTAGTGGCGGCAGAGTGCGGCCTATGAAGTGGAGGTGGTGGAGTGCGTCCTATGAAGTAGAGGCAGCGGAGTGCAGCCTATGAAGTAGAGGCGGCGGAGAGGTGGTGGAGTACAGTGTAGGAAGTAGAGGCGGCGGAGTGTGGCCTATGAAGTGGAGGCAGTGGAGTGCGGCCTATGAAGTAGAGGCATTGGAATGCAGCCTATGAAGTAGGAGCGGCGGAGTGCGGCCTATGAAGTAGAGGCGGCAGAGTGCGGCCTATGAAGTGGAGGCGGCAGAGTGCAGCCTATGAAGTGGAGGCGGCGGAGTGCGACCTATGAAGTAGAGGCGGCAGAGTGCGGCCTATGAAGTACAGGTGGCAGAGTGCGGCCTATGAAGTAGAGGTGGCAGAGTGCGGGCTATGAAGTAGAGGCGGTGGAGTGCAGCCTATGAAGTAGAGGCGGCGGAAAGGTGGTGGAGTACAGTGTAGGAAGTAGAGGCGGCGGAGTGTGGCCTATGAAGTGGAGGCAGTGGAGTGCGGCCTATGAAGTAGAGGCGGCAGAGTGCAGCCTATGAAGTAGAGGTGGCAGAGTGCGGCCTATGAAGTAGAGGTGGCGGAGAGGTGGCGCAGTGCAGTGTAGGAAGTAGAGGCGGCGGAGTGCCGCCTATGAAGTAGAGGCGGCAGAGGTCAGCCTATGACGTAGAGGAAGCGGAGTACAGTCTATGAAGTAGAGGCGGCGGAGTGCAGCCTGGAGTGCAGCCTATGAAGTAGAGGCAGCGGAGCACAGCCTATGAAGTAAAGGCAGCGGAGGAGTGGCAGAGTGCAGCGTACGAAGTAGAGGCGGCAGAGTGCGGCCTATGAAGTGGAGGAGGCAGAGTGAAGCCTATGAAGTAGAGGCGGCGGAGTGCTGCCTGAAGTGTAGCCTATGAAGTTGAGGCGGCAGAGTGCGGCCTGTGAAGTAGAGGCGGCAGAGTGTGGCCTATGAAGTAGAGGCGGTGGAGTGCGGACTATGAAGTAGAGGCAGTGGAGTAAAATGTATGAAGTAGAGGTGGCGGAGTGCAGCCTGGAGTGCAGCCTATGAAGTAGAGGCGGCAGAGTGCGGCCTATGAAGTAGAAACGGCGGAGTGCGGCCTATGAAGTATAGGCAGCGGAGTGCAGCCTATGAAGTAGAGGCGACGGAGTACAGTCTATGAAGTAGAGCCGGCCGAGTGCAGCCTGGAGTGCAGCCTATGAAGTAGAGGCGGCGGAGCGCAGCCTATGAAGTAAAGGCAGCGGAGAGGTGGCAGAGTGCAGCGTACGAAGTAGAGGTGGCGGAGTGCGGTCAATGAAGTGGAGGTGGTGGAGTGCGGCCTATGAAGTAGAGGCGGCAGAGTGCGGCCTCTGAAGTAGAGGCAGAGGAGTGCGGCCTATGAAGTAGAGGCGGCAGATTGCGGCCTATGAAATAGAGGCAACGGAGTGCAGCCTATGAAGTTGAGGTGACAGAGTGCGGCCTATGAAGTAGAGGCGGCAGAGTGCAGCCTATGAAGTAGAGGCGGCAGAGTGCGGCCTATGAAGTAGAGGCGGCAGAGTGCAGCCTATGAAGTATAGGCGGCAGAGTGCAGCCTATGAAGTACATGCGGCGGAGTGCGGTCTATGAAGAAGAGGTGGCAGAGTGCGGGCTATGAAGTAGAGGCGGCGGAGAGGTGGCGGAGTGCAGTGTAGGAAGTAGAGGCGGCAGAGTGCGGCCTATGAAGTATAGATGGCGGAGTACGGCCTATGAACTAGAGGAGGCGGAGTACGGCCTATGAAGTAGAGGTGGTGGAGTGCAGCCTATGAAGTAGAGGTGGCAGATTGTGGCCTATGAAGTAGAGGCGGCAGAATGCAGCCTATGAAGTAGAGGCGGCAGAGTGCAGCCTATGAAGTAGAGGCGGCAGAGTGCGGCCTATGAAGTAGAGGCGGCAGAGTGCAGCCTATGAAGTATAGGCGGCAGAGTGCAGCCTATGAAGTACATGCGGCGGAGTGCGGTCTATGAAGAAGAGGTGGCAGAGTGCGGGCTATGAAGTAGAGGCGGCGGAGAGGTGGCGGAGTGCAGTGTAGGAAGTAGAGGCGGCAGAGTGCAGCCTATGAAGTATAGATGGCGGAGTACGGCCTATGAAGTAGAGGTGGTGGAGTGCAGCCTATGAAGTAGAGGTGGTGGAGTGCGGCCTATGAAGTAGAGGCGGCGGAGTGCGGCCTATGAAGTAGAGGCAGAGGAAAGGTGGCGGAGTGCAGTGTAGGAAGTAGAGGCAGTAGAGTGCGGCCTATGAAGTAGAGACGGCAGAGTACGGCCTATGAAGTAGAGGTGGCAGAGTGCGGCCTATGAAGTAGAGTCAGCGGAATGCAGCCTATGAAGTAGAGATGGTGGAGTGCGGCCTATGAAGTAGAGGCAGCAGATTGCGGCCTATGAAGTAGAGGTGGCAGAATGCAGCCTATGAAGTAGAGGTGGTGGAGTGTGGCCTATGGAGTAGAGGCGGCAGATTACAGCCTATGAAGTAGAGGTGGCGGAGTGCGGCCTATGAAGTAGAGGTAGCAGAGTGCGGCCTATGAAGTAGAGGCAATGGAGTACAGTCTATGAAGTAGAGGCGGCGGAGTGCAGCCTGGAGTGCAGCCTATGAAGTAGAGGCAGCAGAGTGCGGCCTATGAAGTAGAGATGGCAGAGTGCGGCCTATGAAGTAGAGGCAGCGGAGCGCAGCCTATGAAGTAAAGGCTGCGGAGAGGTGGTGGCGTGCAGCATACGAAGCAGAGGTGGCGGAGTGCGACCTATGAAGTGGAGGCAGTGGAGTGCGGCCTATGAAGTAGAGAAGGCGGAGTGCAGCCTGTGAAGTGGAGGTGGCGGAGTGCAGCCTATGAAGTGGAGGCAGTGGAGTGCTGCTTATAAAGTAGAGGCGGCGGAGTGCAGCCTATGAAGTGGAGTCGTCGGAGTGCAGCCTATGAAGTGCAGTAAGCGGAGTGCAGCCTATGAAGTAGAGGCCGCGTAGTGCAGCTAATGAAGTAGAAGCGGCGGAGTGCAGCTTAGGAAGTAGTGCTGGTGGAGTGCTGCCTATGAAGTAGAGGCGTCGGAATGCAGCCTATGAAGTAGGAGCGGTGGAATGCAGCCTATGAAGTAGAGGCGACGGAGTGCAACATATGAAGTAGAGGCGGCAGAGTGCGGCCTATGAAGTAGAGGCGGCAGAGTGTGGCCTATGAAGTACAGGCAGCAGAGTGCGGCCTATGAAGTAGAGGTGGCAGAGTGCGGGCTATGAAGTAGAGACGGTGGAGCGCAGCCTATGAAGTAGAGGCGGCGGAGAGGTGGCGGAGTGCAGTGTAGGAAGTAGAGGCTGCAGAGTGCGGCCTATTAGGTAGAGGCGGTGGAGTGCGGCCTATGAAGTAGAGGCGGCAGAATGCAGCCTATGAAGTAGAGGTGGTGGAGTGTGGCCTATGAAGTAGAGGTGGCAGATTACAGCCTATGAAGTAGAGGTGGCGGAGTGCGGACTATGAAGTAGAGGTAGCAGAGTGCGGCCTATGAAGTAGAGGCAATGGAGTACAGTCTATGAAGTAGAGGCGGCGGAGTGCAGCCTGGAGTGCAGCCTATAAAGTAGAGGCGGCAGAGTGAGGCCTATGAAGTAGAGACGGCGGAGTGCGGCCTATGAAGTAGAGGCAGTGGAGCGCAGCCTATAAAGTAAAGGCTGCGGAGAGGTGGTGGAGTGCAGCATACGAAGTAGAGGTGGCGGAGTGCGACCTATGAAGTGGAGGCAGTGGAGTGCGGCCTATGAAGTAGAGGCGGCAGAGTGTGGCCTATGAAGTAGAGAAGGCAGAGTGCGGCCTATGAAGTAGAGGTGGCAGAGTAGAGTGTAAGAAGTAGAGGCGGCAGAGTGCCACCTATGAAGTCGAGGCGGTGGAGTGCGGCCTATGAAGTAGAGGCGGTGGAGTAAAATTTATGAAGTAGAGGTGGCGGAGTGCAGCCTGGAGTGCAGCCTATGAAGTAGAGGCGGCAGAGTGCGGCCTATGAAGTAGAGACGGCGGAGTGCGGCCTATGAAGTAGAGGCAGCAGAGTGCAGTCTATGAAGTAGAGGCGACGGAGTACAGTCTATGAAGTAGAGGCGGCGGAGTGCAGCCTGGAGTGCAGCCTATGAAGTAGAGGCAGCGGAGCACAGACTATGAAGTAAAGGCAGCGGAGAGGTGGCGGAGTGCAGCGTACGAAGTAGAGGTGGCGGAGTGCGGTCAATGAAGTGGAGGCGGTGGACTGCGGCCTATGAAGTTGATGTGGCAGAGGGCGGTCTATGAAGTACAGGCGGTGGAGTGCAGCCTATGAAGTAGAGGTGGCAGAGTGCGGGCTATGAAGTAGAGGCGGTGGAGTGCAGCCTATGAAGTAGAGGCAGCACAGAGGTGGCGGAGTGCAGTGTACGAAGTAGAAGCGGCTGAGTGTGGCCTATTGAGTAGAGGTGGCGGAGTGCGGCCTATGAAGTAGAGGCGGCGGAGTGCGGCCTATGAAGTAGAGGAGGTGAAATGCACCCAATGAAGTAGAGGTGGTGAAGTGCGGCCTATGAAGTAGAGGTGGCAGAGTGCGGCCTATGAAGTAGAGGCAATGGAGTACAGTCTATGAAGTAGAGGCGGCTGAGTGCAGCCTGGAGTGCAGCCTATGAAGTAGAGGCGGCAGAGTGAGGCCTATGAAGTAGAGACGGCGGTGTGCGGCCTATGAAGTAGAGGCAGCGGAGCGCAGCCTATGAAGTAAGGGCTGCGGAGAGGTGGTGGAGTGCAGCATGCGAAGTAGAGGTGGCGGAGTGCGACCTATGAAGTGGAGGTGGTGGAGTGCAGTCTATGAAGTAGAGGCGGCAGAGTGTGGACTATGAAGTAGAGAAGGCAGACTGCAGCCTATGAAGTAGAGGTGGCAGAGTAGAGTGTAGGAAGTAGAGGCAGCAGAGTGCCGCCTATGAAGTAGAGGCGGCGGAGTGCGGCCTATGAAGTAGAGGCGGAAGAGTGGAATCTATGACGTAGGAGTGAAGCCTGGAGTGCAGCCTATGAAGTATAGGCGGCGGTGCGCAGCCTATGAAGTAAAAGTGGCGGAGAGGTGGCAGAGTGCAGTGTAGGAATTAGAGGTGGTGGAGTGCGGCCTATGAAGTAGAGGCGGCGGAGTGCGGCCTATGAAGTAGAGGCATTGGAGTGCAGCCTATGAAGTGGAGGTGGCAGAGTACAGCCTATGAAGTGGAGGTGGCGGAATGCGTCGTATGAAGTAGAGGTGGTGGAGTGCGGCCTCTGAAGTAAAGGCAGCAGATTTCAGCCTATGAAGTAGAGGCGACGGAGTGCAGTCTATGAAGTAGAAGAGCGGAGTGCAGCCTATGAAGTAGAGGTGGCAAAGTGCAGTCTATGAAGTAGAGGCGGCGGAGCGCAGCCTGGAGCATAGCCTATGAAGTAGAGGCGGCAGAGTGCGGCCTATGAAGTACAGGCGGAGGAGTGCGGCCTATGAAGTAGAGGTGGCAGATTCTGGCATATGAAGTAGAGGAGGCAGATTGCGGCCTATGAAGTAGAGGCGGCGGAGTGCAGCCTATGAAGTAGAGGCAGCAGAGTGCAGTCTATGAAGTAGAGGCGGCAGAGTGCAGCATGGAGTGCAGCCTATGAAGTAGAGGTGGCGGAGTACAGCCTATGAAGTAGAGGCGGCAGAGTGCAGCCTGTGAAGTGGAGGCGGCGGAGTGCAGCCTATGAAGTGGAGGCAGTGGAGTACTGCTTATAAAGTAGAGGCAGCGGAGTGCAGCCTATGAAGTGGAGTCGTCGGAGTGCAGCCTATGAAGTGAAGTCGGCGGAGTGCAGCCTATGAAGTAGAGGCGGCGGAGTGTATCTAATGAAGTAGAAGCGGCGGAGTGCAGCTCATAAAGTAGTGGCGGTGGAGTGCGGCCTATGAAGTAGAGGCATTGGAATGCAGCCTATGAAGTAGGAGCGGTGGAATGCAGCCTATGAAGTAGAGGCGGCGGAGTGCGGCCTATGAAGTAGAGGCGGCGGAGTGCGGCCTATGAAGTGGAGGTGGCAGAGTGCAGCCTATGAAGTGGAGGCGGCGGAGTGCGACCTATGAAGTAGAGGTGGCAGATTGCGGCCTATAAAATAGAGGCGACAGAGTGCAGCCTATGAACTAGAGGCGGCAGAGTGCGACCTATGAAGTAGAGGCGGCAGAGTGCGGCCTATGAAGTACAGGTGGCAGAGTGCGGCCTATAAAGTAGAGGTGGCAGAGTGCGGGCTATAAAGTAGAGGCGGTGGAGTGCAGCCTATGAAGTAGAGGCGGCGGAGAGGGCGCGGAGTGCAGTGTAGGAAGTAGAGGCGGCGGAGTGTGGCCTATGAAGTGGAGGCAGTGGAGTGCGGCCTATGAAGTAGAGGCGGCGGAGTGCGTCCTATGAAGTAGAGGCGGTGGAGTGCAGCCTATGAAGTAGAGGCAGCGGAGTGCAGCCTATGAAGTAAAGGCAGCGGAGTGCAGCCTATGAAGTAGAGGCGGCGGATTGCAGCCTATGATGTAGAGGCGGCAGAGTGCAGCCTGGAGTGCAGCCTATGAAGTAGAGGCAGCGGAGTGCAGCCTATGAAGTAGAGGTGATGGAGTGCGGCCTATGAAGTAGAGGCGGCGGAGTGCAGCCTGAAGTGCAGCCTATGAAGTAGAGGCAGCGGAGTGCGGCCTATGAAGTAGTGGCGGCAGAGTGCGGCCTATGAAGTGGAGGTGGTGGAGTGCGTCCTATGAAGTAGAGGCGGCGGAGTGCAGCCTATGAAGGAGAGGCGGCGGAGTGCTGCCTGGAGTGCAGCCTATGAAGTAGAGGCGGCAGAGTGTGGCCTATGAAGTAGAGGCGGCAGAGTGCGGCCTATGAAGTAGAGGCGGCGGAGTGCAGCCTATGAAGTAGCGGCGGCGGAGTGTAGCTAATGAAGTAGAAGCGGCGGAGTGCAGCTCATAAAGTAGTGGCGGTGGAGTGCGGCCTATGAAGTAGAGGCATTGGAATGCAGCCTATGAAGTAGGAGCGGTGGAATGCAGCCTATGAAGTAGAGGTGGCGGAGTGCGGCCTATGAAGTAGAGGCGGCGGAGTGCGGCCTATGAAGTGGAGGCGGCAGAGTGCAGCCTATGAAGTGGAGGCGGCGGAGTGCGACCTATGAAGTAGAGGCGGCAGATTGCGGCCTAAGAAATAGAGGCGACAGAGTGCAGCCTATGAATTAGAGGCGGCAGAGTGCGACCTATGAAGTAGAGGTGGCAGAGTGCGGCCTATGAAGTACAGGTGGCAGAGTGCGGCCTATGAAGTAGAGGTGGCAGAGTGTGGGCTATGAAGTAGAGATGGTGGAGCGCAGCCTATGAAGTAGAGGCGGCGGAGAGGTGGCGGAGTGCAGTGTAGGAAGTAGAGGCTGCAGAGTGCGGCCTATTAAGTAGAGGCGGTGGAGTGCGGCCTATGAAGTAGAGGCGGCAGAATGCAGCCTATGAAGTAGAGGTGGTGGAGTGTGGCCTATGAAGTAGAGGCGGCAGATTACAGCCTATGAAGTAGAGGTGGTGGAGTGCGGACTATGAAGTAGAGGTAGCAGAGTGCGGCCTATGAAGTAGAGGCAATGGAGTACAGTCTATGAAGTAGAGGCGGCGGAGTGCAGCCTGGAGTGCAGCCTATGAAGTAGAGGCGGCAGAGTGAGGCCTATGAAGTAGAGACGGCGGAGTGCGGCCTATGAAGTAGAGGCAGCGGAGCGCAGCCTATGAAGTAAAGGCTGCGGAGAGGTGGTGGAGTGCAGCATACGAAGTAGAGGTGGCGGAGTGCGACCTATGAAGTGGAGGCGGTGGAGTGTGGCCTATGAAGTAGAGGCGGCAGAGTGTGGCCTATGAAGTAGAGAAGGCAGAGTGCGGCCTATGAAGTAGAGGTGGCAGAGTAGAGTGTAGGAAGTAGAGGCAGCAGAGTGCCGCCTATGAAGTAGAGGCGGCGGAGTGCGGCCTATGAAGTAGAGGCGGAAGAGTGGAATCTATGACGTAGAGGCGGCGGAGTGAAGCCTGGAGTGCAGCCTATGAAGTACAGGCGGCGGTGCGCAGCCTATGAAGAAAAGGTGGCGGAGAGGTGGCAGAGTGCAGTCTAGGAAGTAGAGGCGGTGGAGTGCGGCCTATGAAGTAGAGGCGGCGGAGTGCGGCCTATGAAGTAGAGGCAGTGGAGTGCAGCCTATGAAGTGGAGGTGGCAGAGTGCAGCCTATGAAGTGAAGGCAGCGGAGTGCTGCGGATTGCGGCCTATGAAGTAGAGGTGGTAGAGTGCGGCCTATGAAGTAGAGGTGGCGGAATGCGGCGTATGAAGTAGAGGTAGTGGAGTGCGGCCTCTGAAGTAAAGGGAGAAGATTTCAGCCTATGAAGTAGAGGCGACGAAGTGCAGTCTATGAAGTAGAAGAGCGGAGTGCAGCCTATGAAGTAGAGGTGGCAAAGTGCAGTCTATGAAGTAGAGGCGGCAGAGCGCAGCCTGGAGCGTAGCCTATGAAGTAGAGGCGGCAGAGTGCGGCCTATGAAGTACAGGCGGAGGAGTGCGGCCTATGAAGTAGAGGTGGCAGATTCAGGCCTATGAAGTAGAGGAGGCAGATTACAGCCTATGAAGTAGAGGCGGCGGAGTGCAGCCTATGAAGTAGAGGCAGCGAAGTGCAGTCTATGAAGTAGAGGCGGCAGAGTGCAGCCTGTGAAGTGGAGGCGGCGGAGTGCAGCCTATGAAGTGGAGGCAGTGGAGTACTGCTTATAAAGTAGAGGCAGCGGAGTGCAGCCTATGAAGTGGAGTCGTCGGAGTGCAGCCTATGAAGTGAAGTCGGCGGAGTGCAGCCTATGAAGTAGAGGCGGCGGAGTGTAGCTAATGGAGTAGAAGCGGCAGAGTGAAGCTCATAAAGTAGTGGCGGTGGAGTGTGGCCTATGAAGTAGAGGCATTGGAATGCAGCCTATGAAGTAGGAGCGGTGGAATGCAGCCTATGAAGTAGAGGCGGCAGAGTGCGGCCTATGAAGTAGAGGCAGCAGAGTGCGGCCTATGAAGTAGAGGCGGTGGAGTGCAGCCTATGAAGTAGAGGCGGCGGAGAGGTGGCGCAGTGCAGTGTAGGAAGTAGAGGCGGCAGAGTGCCGCCTATTAAGTAGAGGCGGCAGAGGTCAGCCTATGACGTAGAGGCAGCAGAGTACAGTCTATGAAGTAGAGGTGGCGGAGTGCAGCCTGGAGTGCAGCCTACGAAGTAGAGGCGGCGGAGCGCGGCCTATGAAGTACAGGCAGCGGAGAAGTGGCGGAGTGCAGCGTATGAAGTAGAGGCGGCAGAGTGCGGCCTATGAAGTGGAGGCGGCAGAGTGCGGCCTATGAAGTGGAGGCGGCAGAGTGCAGCCTATGAAGTAGAGGCGGCGGAGTGCTGCCTGAAGTGTAGCCTATGAAGTAGAGGCGGCAGAGTGCGGCCTGTGAAGTAGAGGCGGCAGAGTGCGGCCTATGAAGTAGAGGCGGTGGAGTGCGGACTATGAAGTAGAGGCGGTGGAGTAAAATTTATGAAGTAGAGGTGGCGGAGTGCAGCCTGGAGTGCAGCCTATGAAGTAGAGGCGGCAGAGTGCGGCCTATGAAGTAGAGATGGCGGAGTGCGGCCTATGAAGTAGAGGCAGCGGAGTGCAGCCTATGAAGTAGAGGCGACGGAGTACAGCCTATGAAGTAGAGGCGGCGGAGTGCAGCCTGGAGTGCAGCCTATGAAGTAGAGGCAGCGGAGCGCAGCCTATGAAGTAAAGGCAGCGGAGAGGTGGCGGAGTGCAGCGTACGAAGTAGAGGTGGCGGAGTGCGGTCAATGAAGTGGAGGCGGTGGAGTGCGGCCTATGAAGTAGAGGTGGCAGAGTGCGGCCTCTGAAGTAGAGGCAGAGGAGTGCGGCCTATGAAGTAGAGGCGGCAGATTGCGGCCTATGAAATAGAGGCAACGGAGTGCAGCCTATGAAGTTGAGGTGGCAGAGTGCGGCCTATGAAGTAGAGGCGGCAGAGTGCAGCCTATGAAGTAGAGGCGGCAGAGTGCGGCCTATGAAGTAGAGGCGGCAGAGTGCAGCCTATGAAGTATAGGCGGCAGAGTGCGGCCTATGAAGTACATGCGGCGGAGTGCGGCCTATGAAGAAGAGGTGGCAGAGTGCGGGCTATGAAGTAGAGGCGGCGGAGAGGTGGTGGAGCGCAGTGTAGGAAGTAGAGGCGGCAGAGTGCGGCCTATGAAGTATAGATGGCGGAGTACGGCCTATGAAGTAGAGGAGGAGGAGTGTGGCCTATGAAGTAGAGATGGCGGAGTGCGGCCTATGAATTAGAGGCGACGGAGTGCAGCATATGAAGTAGAGGTGGCAGAGTGCAGCCTATGAAGTAGAGGCGGCAGAGTGCGGCCTATGGAGTACAGGCAGCAGAGTGCAGCCTATGAAGTAGAGGTGGCAGAGTGCGGGCTATGAAGTAGAGACGGTGGAGCGCAGCCTATGAAGTAGAGGCGGCGGAGAGGTGGCGGAGTGCAGTGTAGGAAGTAGAGGCTGCAGAGTGCGGCCTAATAAGTAGAGGCGGTGGAGTGCGGCCTATGAAGTAGAGGAGGCGGAATGCACCCAATGAAGTAGAGGTGGTGGAGTGCCGCCTATGAAGTAGAGGTGGCAGATTGCGGCCTATGAAGTAGAGGCAGCGGAGTGCAACCTATGAAGTAGAGGTGGCAGAGTGCGGCCTATGAAGTAGAGGCAATGGAGTACAGTCTATGAAGTAGAGGCGGCGGAGTGCAGCCTGGTGTGCAGCCTATGAAGTAGAGGCGGTAGAGTGAGGCCTATGAAGTAGAGACGGCGGAGTGCGGCCTATGATGTAAAGGCAGCGGAGCGCAGCCTATGAAGTAAGGGCTGTGGAGAGGTGGTGGAGTGCAGCATACGAAGTAGAGGTGGCGGAGTGCGACCTATGAAGTGGAGGCGGTGGAGTGTGGTCTATGAAGTAGAGGCGGCAGAGTGTGGCCTATGAAGTAGAGAAGGCAGAGTGCGGCCTATGAAGTAGAGGTGGCAGAGTAGAGTGTAGGAAGTAGAGGCAGCAGAGTGCCGCCTATGAAGTAGAGGCGGCGGAGTGCGGCCTATGAAGTAGAGGCGGAAGAGTGGAATCTATGACGTAGAGGCGGTGGAGAGAAGCCTGGAGTGCAGCCTATGAAGTATAGGCGGCGGTGCGCAGCCTATGAAGTAAAGGTGGCGGAGAGGTGGCAGAGTGCAGTGTAGGAAGTAGAGGCGGTGGAGTGCGGCCTATGAAGTAGAGGCGGCGGAGTGCGGCCTATGAAGTAGAGGCAGTGGAGTGCAGCCTATGAAGTGGAGGTGGCAGAGTGCAGCCTATGAAGTGGAGGCAGCGGAGTGCTGCGGAGTGCGGCCTATGAAGTAGAGGTGGTAGAGTGCAGCCTATGAAGAAGAGGTGGCGGAATGCGGCGTATGAAGTAGAGGTGGTGGAGTGCGGCCTCTGAAGTAAAGGCAGCAGATTTCAGCCTATGAAGTAGAGGAGGCAAAGTGCAGTCTATGAAGTAGAGGCGGCGGAGCGCAGCCTGGAGCGTAGCCTATGAAGTAGAGGCGGCAGAGTGCGGCCTATGAAGTACAGGCAGAGGAGTGCGGCCTATGAAGTAGAGGTGGCAGATTCTGGCCTATGAAGTAGAGGAGGCAGATTACGGCCTATGAAGTAGAGGCGGCGGAGTGCAGCCTATGAAGTAGAGGCAGCGGAGTGCAGTCTATGAAGTAGAGGCAGCAGAGTGCAGCCTGGAGTGCAGCCTATGAAGTAGAGGTGGCAGAGTACAGCCTATGAAGTAGAGGCGGCAGAGTGCAGCCTGTGGAGTGGAGGCGGCGGAGTGCAGCCTTTGAAGTGGAGACAGTGGAGTACTGCTTTCAAAGTAGAGGCAGCGGAGTGCAGCCTATGAAGTGGAGTCGTCGGAGTGCAGCCTATGAAGTGAAGTCGGCGGAGTGCAGCCTATGAAGTAGAGGCAGCGGAGTGTAGCTAATGAAGTAAAGCGACGGAGTGCAGCTCATAAAGTAGTGGCGGTGGAGTGCGGCCTATGAAGTAGAGGCATTGGAATGCAGCCTATGAAGTAGGAGCGGTGGAATGCAGCCTATGAAGTAGAGGCGGCGGAGTGTGGCCTATGAAGTAGAGGCGGCGGAGTGCGGCCTATGAAGTGGAGGCGGCAGAGTGCAGCCTATTAAGTGGAGGCGGCGGAGTGCGACCTATGAAGTAGAGGCGGCAGATTGTGGCCTATGAAATAGAGGCGACAGAGTGCAGCCTATGAAGTAGAGGCGGCAGAGTGCGACCTATGAAGTAGAGGCGGCAGAGTGCGGCCTATGAAGTACAGGTGACAGAGTGCGGCCTATGAAGTAGAGGTGGCAGAGTTCGGGCTATGAAGTAGAGGCAGTGGAGTGCAGCCTATGAAGTAGAGGCGGCGGAGAGGGCGCGGAGTGCAGTGTAGGAAGTAGAGGCGGCAGAGTGTGGCCTATGAAGTGGAGGCAGTGGAGTGCGGCCTATGAAGTAGAGGCGGCGGAGTGCGTCCTATGAAGTAGAGGCGGTGGAGTGCAGCCTATGAAGTAGAGGTGGCAGAGTGCAGCCTATGAAGTAGAGGCAGCAGAGTGCAGCCTATGAAGTAGAGGCGGCGGTGTGCAGCCTATGATGTAGAGGCGGCAGAGTGCAGCCTGGAGTGCAGCCTATGAAGTAGAGGCAGCGGAGTGCAGCCTATGAAGTAGAGGTGATGGAGTGCGGCCTATGAAGTAGAGGCGGCGGAGTGCAGCCTGAAGTGCAGCCTATGAAGTAGAGGCAGCGGAGTGCGGCCTATGAAGTAGTGGCGGCAGAGTGCGGCCTATGAAGTGGAGGTGGTGGAGTGCGTCCTATGAAGTAGAGGCGGCGGAGTGCAGCCTATGAAGTAGAGGCGGCGGAGTGCTGCCTAGAGTGCAGCCTATGAAGTAGAGGCGGCAGAGTGTGGCCTATGAAGTAGAGGCGGCAGAGTGCGGCCTACGAAGTAGAGGTGGCGGAGTGCGGCCTATGAAGTAGTGGCGGTGGAGTACAGTCTATGAAGTGGAGGCGGCGGAGTGCAGCCTGGAGTACAGTCTATGAAGAAGAGGCGGGAGAGTGCGGCCTATGAAGTAGAGGCATTGGAATGCAGCCTATGAAGTAGGAGCGGTGGAATGCGGCCTAAGAAGTAGAGGCGGCGGAGTGCGGCCTGTGAAGTGGAGGCGGCAGAGTGCGGCCTATGAAGTGGAGGCGGCAGAGTGCAGCCTATGAAGTGGAGGCGGCGGAGTGCGACCTATGAAGTAGAGGCGGCAGAGTGCAGCCTATGAAGTACAGGTGGCAGAGTGCGGCCTATGAAGTAGAGGTGGCAGAGTGCGGGCTATGAAGTAGAGGCGGTGGAGTGCAGCCTATGAAGTAGAGGCGGCAGAGAGGTGGTGGAGTACAGTGTAGGAAGTAGAGGCGGCGGAGTGTGGCCTATGAAGTGGAGGCAGTGGAGTGCGGCCTATGAAGTAGAGGCCGCAGAGTGCAGCCTATGAAGTAGAGGTGGCAGAGTGCGGCCTATGAAGTAGAGGTGGCGGAGAGGTGGCGCAGTGCAGTGTAGGAAGTAGAGGCGGCGGAGAGCCGCCTATGAAGTAGAGGCGGCAGAGGTCAGCCTATGACGTAGAGGAAGCGGAGTACAGTCTATGAAGTAGAGGCGGCGGAGTGCAGCCTGGAGTGCAGCCCATGAAGTAGAGGCGGCGGAGCGCAGCCTATGAAGTAAAGGCAGCGGAGGAGTGGCAGAGTGCAGCGTACGAAATAGAGGCGGCAGAGTGCGGCCTATGAAGTGGAGGAGGCAGAGTGGAGCCTATGAAGTAGAGGCGGCGGAGTGCTGCCTGAAGTGTAGCCTATGAAGTTGAGGCGGCAGAGTGCGGCCTGTGAAGTAGAGGCGGCAGAGTGCAGACTATGAAGTAGAGGTGGTGGAGTGCGGACTATGAAGTAGAGGCAGTGGAGTAAAATGTATGAAGTAGAGGTGGCGGAGTGCAGCCTGGAGTGCATCCTATGAAGTAGAGGCGGCATAGTGCGGCCTATGAAGTAGAAACGGCGGAGTGCGGCCTATGAAGTATAGGCAGCGGAGTGCAGCCTATGAAGTAGAGGCGACGGAGTACAGTCTATGAAGTAGAGGCGGTGGAGTGCAGCCTGGAGTGCAGCCTATGAAGTAGAAGCGGCGGAGCGCAGCCTATGAAGTAAAGGCAGCGGAGAGGTGGCAGAGTGCAGCGTACGAAGTAGAGGTGGCGGAGTGCGGTCAATGAAGTGGAGGTGGTGGAGTGCGGCCTATGAAGTAGAGGTGGCAGAGTGCGGCCTCTGAAGTAGAGGCAGAGGAGTGCGGCCTATGAAGTAGAGGTGGCAGATTGCGGCCTATGAAATAGAGGCAACGGAGTGCAGCCTATGAAGTTGAGGCGACAGAGTGCGGCCTATGAAGTAGAGGCGGCAGAGTGCAGCCTATGAAGTAGAGGCGGCAGAGTGCGGCCTATGAAGTAGAGGTGGCAGAGTGCGGCCTCTGAAGTAGAGGCAGAGGAGTGCGGCCTATGAAGTAGAGGTGGCAGATTGCGGCCTATGAAATAGAGGCAACGGAGTGCAGCCTATGAAGTTGAGGCGACAGAGTGCGGCCTATGAAGTAGAGGCGGCAGAGTGCAGCCTATGAAGTAGAGGCGGCAGAGTGCGGCCTATGAAGTAGAGGCGGCAGAGTGCAGCCTATGAAGTATAGGCGGCAGAGTGCAGCCTATGAAGTACATGCGGCGGAGTGCGGTCTATGAAGAAGAGGTGGCAGAGTGCGGGCTATGAAGTAGAGGCGGCGGAGAGGTGGCAGAGTGCAGTGTAGGAAGTAGAGGCGGCAGAGTGCGGCCTATGAAGTATAGATGGCGGAGTACGGCCTATGAACTAGAGGAGGCAGAGTGCGGCCTATGAAGTAGAGGTGGTGGAGTGCAGCCTATGAAGTAGAGGTGGCAGATTGTGGCCTATGAAGTAGAGGCGGCAGAATGCAGCCTATGAAGTAGAGTTGGTGGAGTGCGGCCTATGAAGTAGAGGCGGCGGAGTGCGGCCTATGAAGTAGAGGCGGAGGAAAGGTGACGGAGTGCAGTGTAGGAAGTAGAGGCAGTAGAGTGCGGCCTATGAAGTAGAGACGGCAGAGTACGGCCTATGAAGTAGAGGCGGCAGAGTGCGGCCTATGAAGTAGAGTCGGCGGAATGCAGCCTATGAAGTAGAGATGGTGGAGTGCAGCCTATGAAGTAGAGGCGGCAGATTGCGGCCTATGAAGTAGAGGTGGCAGAATGCAGCCTATGAAGTAGAGGTGGTGGAGTGTGGCCTATGGAGTAGAGGCGGCAGATTACAGCCTATGAAGTAGAGGTGGCGGAGTGCGGCCTATGAAGTAGAGGTAGCAGAGTGCGGCCTATGAAGTAGAGGCAATGGAGTACAGTCTATGAAGTAGAGGCGGCGGAGTGCAGCCTGGAGTGCAGCCTATGAAGTAGAGGCAGCAGAGTGCGGCCTATGAAGTAGAGACGGCAGAGTGCGGCCTATGAAGTAGAGGCAGCGGAGCGCAGCCTATGAAGTAAAGGCTGCGGAGAGGTGGTGGCGTGCAGCATACGAAGTAGAGGAGGCGGAGTGCGACCTATGAAGTGGAGGCGGTGGAGTGCGGCCTATGAAGTAGAGAAGGCGGAGTGCAGCCTGTGAAGTGGAGGCAGCGGAGTGCAGCCTATGAAGTGGAGGCAGTGGAGTGCTGCTTATAAAGTAGAGGCGGCAGAGTGCAGCCTATGAAGTGGAGTCGTCGGAGTGCAGCCTATGAAGTGCAGTAAGCGGAGTGCAGCCCATGAAGTAGAGGCCGCGTAGTGCAGCTAATGAAGTAGAAGCGGCGGAGAGCAGCTTAGGAAGTAGTGGCGGTGGAGTGCTGCCTATGAAGTAGAGGCGTCGGAATGCAGCCTATGAAGTAGGAGCGGTGGAATGCAGCCTATGAAGTAGAGGCGACGGAGTGCAACATATGAAGTAGAGGCGGCAGAGTGCGGCCTATGAAGTAGAGGCGGCAGAGTGCGGGCTATGAAGTAGAGACGGTGGAGCGCAGCCTATGAAGTAGAGGCGGCGGAGAGGTGGCGGAGTGCAGTGTAGGAAGTAGAGGCTGCAGAGTGCGGCCTATTAAGTAGAGGCGGTGGAGTGCGGCCTATGAAGTAGAGGAGGCGGAATGCAGCCTATAAAGTAGAGGTGGTGGAGTGTGGCCTATGAAGTAGAGGCGGCAGATTACAGCCTATGAAGTAGAGGTGGCGGAGTGCGGACTATGAAGTAGAGGTAGCAGAGTGCGGCCTATGAAGTAGAGGCAATGGAGTACAGTCTATGAAGTAGAGGCGGCGGAGTGCAGCCTGGAGTGCAGCCTATAAAGTAGAGGCGGCAGAGTGAGGCCTATGAAGTAGAGACGGCGGAGTGCGGCCTATGAAGTAGAGGCAGCGGAGCGCAGCCTATAAAGTAAAGGCTGCGGAGAGGTGGTGGAGTGCAGCATACGAAGTAGAGGTGGCGGAGTGCGACCTATGAAGTGGAGGCGGTGGAGTGCGGTCTATGAAGTAGAGGCGGCAGAGTGTGGCCTATGAAGTAGAGAAGGCAGAGAGCGGCCTATGATCTAGAGGTGGCAGAGTAGAGTGTAGGAAGTAGAGGCGGCAGAGTGCCGCCTATGAAGTCGAGGCGGCGGAGTGCGGCCTATGAAGTAGAGGCGGAAGAGTGGAATCTATGACGTAGAGGCGGCGGAGTGAAGCCTGGAGTGCAGCCTATGAAGTATAGGCGTCGGTGCGCAGCCTATGAAGTAAAGGTGGCGGAGAGGTGGCAGAGTGCAGTGTAGGAAGTAGAGGTGGTGGAGTGCGGCCTATGAAGTAGAGGTGGCGGAGTGCAGCCTGGAGTGCAGCCTATGAAGTAGAGGTGGCGGAGTACAGCCTATGAAGTAGAGGCGACAGAGTGCAGCCTGTGAAGTGGAGGCGGCGGAGTGCTGCCTATGAAGTGGAGGCAGTGGAGTACTGCTTATAAAGTAGAGGCAGCGGAGTGCAGCCTATGAAGTGGAGTCGTCGGAGTGCAGCCTATGAAGTGAAGTCGGCGGAGTGCAGCCTATGAAGTAGAGGCGGCGGAGTGTAGCTAATGAAGTAGAAGCGGCGGAGTGCAGCTCATAAAGTAGTGGCGGTGGAGTGCGGCCTATGAAGTAGAGGCATTGGAATGCAGCCTATGAAGTAGGAGCGGTGGAATGCAGCCTATGAAGTAGAGGCGGTGGAGTGCGGCCTATGAAGTAGAGGCGGTGGAGTGCGGCCTATGAAGTAGAGGCGGCAGAGTGCAGCCTATGAAGTAGAGGCGGCGTAGATGTTGCGGAGTGCAGTGTAGGAAGTAGAGGCGGCGGAGTGCGGCCTATGAAGTACAGGCGGAGGAGTGCGGCCTATGAAGTAGAGGTGGCAGATTCTGGCCTATGAAGTAGAGTAGGCAGATTGCGGCCTATGAAGTAGAGGCGGCGGAGTGCAGCCTATGAAGTAGAGGCAGCTGAGTGCAGTCTATGAAGGAGAGGCGGCAGAGTGCAGCCTGGAGTGCAGCCTATGAAGTAGAGGTGGTGGAGTACAGCCTATGAAGTAGAGGCGGCAGAGTGCAGCCTATGAAGTGGAGGCGGCGGAGTGCTGCCTATGAAGTGGAGGCAGTGGAGTACTGCTTATAAAGTCGAGGCAGCGGAGTGCAGCCTATGAAGTGGAGTCGTCGGAGTGCAGCCTATGAAGTGAAGTCGGCGGAGTGCAGCCTATGAAGTAGAGGCGGCGGAGTGTAGCTAATGAAGTAGAAGCGGCGGAGTGCAGCTCATAAAGTAGTGGCGGTGGAGTGCGGCCTATGAAGTAGAGGCATTGGAATGCAGCCTATGAAGTAGGAGCGGTGGAATGCAGCCTATGAAGTAGAGGTGGCAGAGTACGGCCTATGAAGTAGAGGCGGCGGAGTGCGGCCTATGAAGTGGAGGCGGCAGAGTGCAGCCTATGAAGTAGAGGCGGCGTAGAGGTTGCGGAGTGCAGTGTAGGAAGTAGAGGCGGCGGAGTGTGGCCTATGAAGTAGAGGTGGCAGAGTGCGAGCTATGAAGTAGAGGCGGTGGAGTGCAGCCTATGAAGTAGAGGCGGCGGAGAGGTGGCGCAGTGCAGTGTAGGAAGTAGAGGCGGCGGAGTGCTGCCTATGAAGTAGAGGCGGCAGAGGTCAGCCTATGATGTAGAGGCAGCGGAGTACAGTCTATGAAGTAGAGGCGGCGGAGTGCAGCCTGGAGTGCAGCCTATGAAGTAGAGGCAGCAGAGCGCAGCCTATGAAGTAAAGGCAGCGGAGAAGTGGCGGAGTGCAGCGTACGAAGTAGAGGCGGCAGAGTGCGGCCTATGAAGTGGAGGCGGCAGAGTGCAGCCTATGAAGTAAAGGCGGCGGAGAGCTGCCTGAAGTGTAGCCTATGAAGTAGAGGCGGCAGAGTGCGGCCTGTGAAGTAGAGGCGGCAGAGTACGGCCTATGAAGTAGAGGCGGTGGAGTGCGGACTATGAAGTAGAGGCGGTGGAGTAAAATTTATGAAGTAGAGGTGGCGGAGTGCAGCCTGGAGTGCAGCCTATGAAGTAGAGGCGGCAGAGTGCGGCCTATGAAGTAGAGACGGTGGAGTGCGGCCTATGAAGTAGAGGCAGCGGAGTGCAGCCTATGAAGTAGAGGCGACGGAGTACAGTCTATGAAGTAGAGGCGGCGGAGTGCAGCCTGGAGTGCAGCCTATGAAGTAGAGGCGGCGGAGCGCAGCCTATGAAGTAAAGGCAGCGGAGAGGTGGCGGAGTGCAGCGTACGAAGTAGAGGTGGCGGAGTGCGGTCAATGAAGTGGAGGCGGTGGACTGCGGCCTATGAAGTTGATGCGGCGGAGGGCGGTCTATGAAGTACAGGCGGTGGAGTGCAGCCCATGAAGTAGAGGTGGCAGAGTGCGGGCTATGAAGTAGAGGCGGTGGAGTGCAGCCTATGAAGTAGAGGCAGCGCAGAGGTGGCGGAGTGCAGTGTACGAAGTAGAAGCGGCAGAGTGCGGCCTATTGAGTAGAGGTGGCGGAGTGCGGCCTATGAAGTAGAGGTGGCGGAGTGCGGTGCGGCCTATGAAGTAGAGGAGGCGGACTGCACCCAATGAAGTAGAGGTGGTGAAGTGCGGCCTATGAAGTAGAGGTGGCAGATTGCGGCCTATGAAGTAGAGGCGGCGGAGTGCGACCTATGAAGTAGAGGCGGCGGAGTGCGGCCTATGAAGTAGAGGCAGCGGAGCGCAGCCTATGAAGTAAGGGCTGCGGAGAGGTGGTGGAGTGCAGCATACAAAGTAGAGGTGGCGGAGTGCGACCTATGAAGTGGAGGCGGTGGAGTGCGGTCTATGAAGTAGAGGCGGCAGAGTGTGGACTATGAAGTAGAGAAGGCAGAGTGCGGCCTATGAAGTAGAGGTGGCAGAGTAGAGTGTAGGAAGTAGAGGCAGCAGAGTGCCGCCTATGAAGTAGAGGCGGTGGAGTGCGGCCTATGAAGTAGAGGCGGAAGAGTGGAATCTATGACGAAGAGGTTGCGGAGTGAAGCCTGGAGTGCAGCCTATGAAGTATAGGCAGCGGTGCGCAGCCTATGAAGTAAAGGTGGCGGAGAGGTGGCAGAGTGCAGTGTAGGAAGTAGAGGCGGTGGAGTGCGGCCTATGAAGTAGAGGAAGCAGAGTGCGGCCTATGAAGTAGAGGCAGTGGAGTGCAGCCTATGAAGTGGAGGTGGCAGAGTGCAACCTATGAAGTGGAGGCAGCGGAGTGCTGCGGAGTACGGCCTATGAAGTAGAGGTGGTAGAGTGCAGCCTATGAAGTAGAGGTGGCGGAATGCGTCGTATGAATTAGAGGTGGTGGAGTGCGGCCTCTGAAGTAAAGGCAGCAGATTTCAGCCTATGAAGTAGAGGCGACGGAGTGCAGTCTATGAAGTAGAAGAGCGGAGCGCAGCCTGGAGCGTAGCCTATGAAGTAGAGGCGGCAGAGTGCGGCCTATGAAGTACAGGCGGAGGAGTGCGGCCTATGAAGTAGAGGTGGCAGATTCTGGCCTATGAAGTAGAGGAGGCAGATTGCAGCCTATGAAGTAGAGGCGGCGGAGTGCAGCCTATGAAGTAGAGGCAGCTGAGTGCAGTCTATGAAGTAGAGACGGCAGAGTGCAGCCTGGAGTGCAGCCTATGAAGTAGAGGTGGCGGAGTACAGCCTATGAAGTAGAGGCGGCAGAGTGCAGCCTGTGAAGTGGAGGCAGCGGAGTGCAGCCTATGAAGTGGAGGCAGTGTAGTACTGCTTATAAAGTAGAGGCAGCGGAGTGCAGCCTATGAAGTGGAGTCGTCGGAGTGCAGCCTATGAAGTGAAGTCGGCGGCATGCAGCTTATGAAGTAGAGGCGGCGTAGTGTAGCTGATGAAGTAGAAGCGGCGGAGTGCAGCTCATAAAGTAGTGGCGGTGGAGTGCGGCCTATGAAGTAGAGGCATTGGAATGCAGCCTATGAAGTAGGAGCGGTGGAATGCAGCCTATGAAGTAGAGGCGGCGGAGTGCGGCCTATGAAGTAGAGGCGGCAGAGTGCGGCATATGAAGTGGAGGCAGCAGAGTGCAGCCTATGAAGTGGAGGCGGTGTAGAGGTTGCGGAGTGCAGTGTAGGAAGTAGAGGCGGCGGAGTGTGGCCTATGAAGTAGAGGTGGCAGAGAGCGAGCTATGAAGTAGAGGCGGTGGAGTGCAGCCTATGAAGTAGAGGCGGCGGAGAGGTGGCGCAGTGCAGTGTAGGAAGTAGAGGCGGCGGAGTGCCGCCTATGAAGTAGAGGCGGCAGAGGTCAGCCTATGACGTAGAGGCAGCGGAGTACAGTCTATGAAGTAGAGGCGGCGGAGTGCAGCCTGGAGTGCAGCCTATGAAGTAGAGGCGGCAGAGCGCAGCCTATGAAGTAAAGGCAGCGGAGAAGTGGCGGAGTGCAGCGTACGAAGTAGAGGCGGCAGAGTGCGGCCTATGAAGTGGAGGCGGCAGAGTGCAGCCTATGAAGTAGAGGCGGCGGAGAGCTGCCTGAAGTGTAGCCTATGAAGTAGAGGCGGCAGAGTGCGGCCTGTGAAATAGAGGCGGCAGAGTACGGCCTATGAAGTAGAGGCGGTGGAGTGCAGACTATGAAGTAGAGGCGGTGGAGTAAAATTTATGAAGTAGAGGTGGCGGAGTGCAGCCTGGAGTGCAGCCTATGAAGTAGAGGCGGCAGAGTGCGGCCTATGAAGTAGAGACGGCGGAGTGCGGCCTATGAAGTAGAGGCAGCGGAGTGCAGCCTATGAAGTAGAGGCGACGGAGTACAGTCTATGAAGTAGAGGCGGCGGAGTGCAGCCTGGAGTGCAGCCTATGAAGTAGAGGCGGCGGAGCACAGCCTATGAAGTAAAGGCAGCGGAGAGGTGGCGGAGTGCAGCGTACGAAGTAGAGGTGGAGGAGTGCGGTCAATGAAGTGGAGGCGGTGGACTGCGGCCTATGAAGTTGATGTGGCGGAGGGCGGTCTATGAAGTACAGGCGGTGGAGTGCAGCCTATGAAGTAGAGGTGGCAGAGTGCGGGCTATGAAGTAGAGGCGGTGGAGTGCAGCCTATGAAGTAGAGGCAGCACAGAGGTGGCGGAGTGCAGTGTACGAAGTAGAAGCGGCTGAGTGCGGCCTTTTGAGTAGAGGTGGCGGAGTGCGGCCTATGAAGTAGAGGCGGCGGAGTGTGGCCTATGAAGTAGAGGAGGCGAAATGCACCCAATGAAGTAGAGGTGGTGAAGTGCGGCCTATGAAGTAGAGGTGGCAGAGTGCGGCCTATGAAGTAGAGGCAATGGAGTACAGTCTATGAAGTAGAAGCGGCTGAGTGCAGCCTGGAGTGCAGCCTATGAAGTAGAGGCGGCAGAGTGAGGCCTATGAAGTAGAGACGGCGGAGTGCGGCCTATGAAGTAGAGGCAGCGGAGCGCAGCCTATGAAGTAAGGGCTGCGGAGAGGTGGTGGAGTGCAGCATGCGAAGTAGAGGTGGCGGAGTGCGACCTATGAAGTGGAGGTGGTGGAGTGCAGTCTATGAAGTAGAGGTGGCAGAGTGTGGACTATGAAGTAGAGAAGGCAGAGTGCAGCCTATGAAGTAGAGGTGGCAGAGTAGAGTGTAGGAAGTAGAGGCAGCAGAGTGCCGCCTATGAAGTAGAGGCGGCGGAGTGCGGCCTATGAAGTAGAGGCGGAAGAGTGGAATCTATGATGTAGGAGTGAAGCCTGGAGTGCAGCCTATGAAGTATAGGCGGCGGTACGCAGCCTATGAAGTAAAAGTGGCGGAGAGGTGGCAGAGTGCAGTGTAGGAAGTAGAGGTGGTGGAGTGTGGCCTATGAAGTAGAGGCGGCGGAGTGCGGCCTATGAAGTAGAGGTATTGGAGTGCAGCCTATGAAGTGGAGGTGGCAGAGTACAGCCTATGAAGTGGAGGCAGCGGAGTGCTGCGGAGTGCGGCCTATGAATTAGAGGTGGTAGAGTGCAGCCTATGAAGTAGAGGTGGTGGAATGCGTCGTATGAAGTAGAGGTGGTGGAGTGCGGCCTCTGAAGTAAAGGCAGCAGATTTCAGCCTATGAAGTAGAGGCGACGGAGTGCAGTCTATGAAGTAGAAGAGCGGAGTGCAGCCTATGAAGTAGAGCTGGCAAAGTGCAGTCTATGAAGTAGAGGCGGCGGAGCGCAGCCTGGAGCATAGCCTATGAAGTAGAGGCGGCAGAGTGCGGCCTATGAAGTACAGGCGGAGGAGTGCGGCCTATAAAGTAGAGGTGGCAGATTCTGGCATATGAAGTAGAGGAGGCAGATTGCGGCCTATGAAGTAGAGGCGGCGGAGTGCAGCCTATGAAGTAGAGGCAGCAGAGTGCAGTCTATGAAGTAGAGGCGGCAGAGTGCAGCCTGGAGTGCAGCCTATGAAGTAGAGGTGGCGGAGTACAGCCTATGAAGTAGAGGCGGCAGAGTGCAGCCTGTGAAGTGGAGGCGGCGGAGTGCAGCCTATGAAGTGGAGGCAGTGGAGTACTGCTTATAAAGTAGAGGCAGCGGAGTGCAGCCTATGAAGTGGAGTCGTCGGAGTGCAGCCTATGAAGTGAAGTCGGCGGAGTGCAGCCTATGAAGTAGAGGCGGCGGAGTGTAGCTAATGAAGTAGAAGCGGCGGAGTGCAGCTCATAAAGTAGTGGCGGTGGAGTGCGGCCTATGAAGTAGAGGCATTGGAATGCAGCCTATGAAGTAGGAGCGGTGGAATGCAGCCTATGAAGTAGAGGCGGCGGAGTGCGGCCTATGAAGTAGAGGCGGCGGAGTGCAGCCTATGAAGTGGAGGCGGCAGAGTGCAGCCTATGAAGTGGAGGCGGCGGAGTGCGACCTATGAAGTAGAGGTGGCAGATTGCGGCCTATGAAATAGAGGCGACAGAGTGCAGCCTATGAATTAGAGGCGGCAGAGTGCGAGCTATGAAGTAGAGGCGGCAGAGTACGGCCTATGAAGTACAGGTGGCAGAGTGCGGCCTATGAAGTAGAGGTGGCAGAGTGCGGGCTATGAAGTAGAGGCGGTGGAGTGCAGCCTATGAAGTAGAGGCGGCGGAGAGGGCGCGGAGTACAGTGTAGGAAGTAGAGGCGGCGGAGTGTGGCCTATGAAGTGGAGGCAGTGGAGTGCGGCCTATGAAGTAGAGGCAGCAGAGTGCGTCCTATGAAGTAGAGGCGGTGGAGTGCAGCCTATGAAGTAGAGGCGGCAGAGTGCAGCCTATGAAGTAAAGGCAGCGGAGTGCAGCCTATGAAGTAGAGGCGGCGGAGTGCAGCCTATGATGTAGAGGCGGCAGAGTGCAGCCTGGAGTGCAGCCGATGAAGTAGAGGCAGCGGAGTGCAGCCTATGAAGTAGAGGTGATGGAGTGCGGCCTATGAAGTAGAGGCGGCGGAGTGCAGCCTGAAGTGCAGCCTATGAAGTAGAGGCAGCGGAGTGCAGCCTATGAAGTAGTGGCGGCAGAGTGCGGCCTATGAAGTGGAGGTGGTGGAGTGCGTCCTATGAAGTAGAGGCGGCGGAGTGCAGCCTATGAAGTAGAGGCGGCGGAGTGCTGCCTAGAGTGCAGCCTATGAAGTAGAGGCGGCAGAGTGTGGCCTATGAAGTAGAGGCGGCAGAGTGCGGCCTACGAAGTAGAGGTGGCGGAGTGCGGCCTATGAAGTAGAGGCGGTGGAGTACAGTCTATGAAGTGGAGGTGGCGGAGTGCAGCCTGGAGTACAGCCTATGAAGTAGAGGCGGGAGAGTGCGGCCTATGAAGTAGAGGCATTGGAATGCAGCCTATGAAGTAGGAGCAGTGGAATGCAGCCAATGAAGTAGAGGCGGCGGAGTGCGGCCTATGAAGTAGAGGCGACGGTGTACAGTCTATGAAGTAGAGGCGGCGGAGTGCAGCCTGGAGTGCAGCCTATGAAGTAGAGGCGGCGGAGCGCAGCCTATGAAGTAAAGGCAGCGGAGGGGTGGCGGAGTGCAGCGTACGAAGTAGAGGTGGCGGAGTGCGGTCAATGAAGTGGAGGCGGTGGACTGCGGCCTATAAAGTTGATGCGGCGGAGTGCGGTCTATGAAGTACAGGCGGCGGAGTGCGGCCTATGAAGTAGAGGTGGCAGAGTAGAGTGTAGGAAGTAGAGGCAGCAGAGTGCCGCCTATGAAGTAGAGGCGGCGGAGTGCGGCCTATGAAGTAGAGGCGGAAGAGTGGAATCTATGACGTAGAGGTGGCGGAGTGAAGCCTGGAGTGGAGCCTATGAAGTATAGGCGGCAGTGCGCAGCCTATGAAGTAAAGGTGGCGGAGAGGTGGCAGAGTGCAGTGTAGGAAGTAGAGGCAGTGCAGTGCGGCCTATGAAGTAGAGGCGGCAGAGTGCGGCCTATGAAGTAGAGGCAGTGGAGTGCAGCCTATGAAGTGGAGGTGGCAGAGTGCAGCCTATGAAGTGGATGCAGCGGAGTGCTGCGGAGTGCGGCCTCTGAAGTAGAGGTGGTAGAGTGCAGCCTATGAAGTAGAGGTGGCAGAATGCGGCGTATGAAGTAGAGGTGGTGGAGTGCGGCCTCTGAAGTAAAGGCAGCAGATTTCAGCCTATGAAGTAGAGGCGACGGAGTGCAGTCTATGAAGTAGAAGAGCGGAGTGCAGCCTATGAAGTAGAGGTGGCAAAGTGCAGTCTATGAAGTAGAGGCGGCGGAGTGCAGCCTGGAGCGTAGCCTTTGAAGTAGAGGCGGCAGAGTGCGGCCTATGAAGTACAGGCGGAGGAGTGCGGCCTATGAAGTAGAGGTGGCAGATTCTGGCCTATGAAGTAGAGGAGGCAGATTGCGGCCTATGAAGTAGAGGCGGCGGAGTGCAGCCTATGAAGTAGAGGCAGCGGAGTGCAGTCTATGAAGTAGAGGCGGCAGAGTGCAGCCTGGAGTGCAGCCTATGAAGTAGAGGTGGCGGAGTACAGCCTATGAAGTAGAGGCGGCAGAGTGCAGCCTGTGAAGTGGAGGCGGCGGAGTGCAGCCTATGAAGTGGAGGCAGTGGAGTACTGCTTATAAAGTAGAGGCAGCGGAGTGCAGCCTATGAAGTGGAGTCGTCGGAGTGCAGCCTATGAAGTGAAGTCGGTGGAGTGCAGCCTATTAAGTAGAGGCAGCGGAGTGTAGCTAATGAAGTAGAAGCGGCAGAGTGCAGCTCATAAAGTAGTGGCGGTGGAGTGCGGCCTATGAAGTAGAGGCATTGGAATGCAGCCTATGAAGTAGGAGCGGTGGAATGCAGCCTATGAAGTAGAGGCGGCAGAGTGCGGCCTTTGAAGTAGAGGCGGCGGAGTGCGGCCTATGAAGTGGAGGCGGCAGAGTGCAGCCTATGAAGTGGAGGCGGCAGAGTGCGACCTATGAAGTAGAGGCGGCAGATTGCGGCCTATGAAATAGAGGCGACAGAGTGCAGCCTATGAATTAGAGGCGGCAGAGTGCGACCTATGAAGTAGAGGCGGCAGAGTGCGGCCTATGAAGTACAGGTGGCAGAGTGCGGCCTATGAAGTAGAGGTGGCAGAGTGCGGGCTATGAAGTAGAGGTGGTGGAGTGCAGCCTATGAAGTAGAGGCGGCGGAGAGGGCGCGGAGTGCAGTGTAGGAAGTAGAGGCGGCGGAGTGTGGCCTATGAAGTGGAGGCAGTGGAGTGCGGCCTATGAAGTAGAGGCGGCAGAGTGCGTCCTATGAAGTAGAGGCGGTGGAGTGCAGCCTATGAAGTAGAGGCGGCGGAGTGCAGCCTATGAAGTAAAGGCAGCGGAGTGCAGCCTATGAAGTAGAGGCGGCGGAGTGCAGCCTATGATGTAGAGGCGGCAGAGTGCAGCCTGGAGTGCAGCCTATGAAGTAGAGGCAGCGGAGTGCAGCCTATGAAGTAGAGGTGATGGAGTGCGGCCTATGAAGGAGAGGCGGCGGAGTGCAGCCTGAAGTGCAGCCTATGAAGTAGAGGCAGCGGAGTGCGGCCTATGAAGTAGTGGCGGCAGAGTGCGGCCTATGAAGTGGAGGTGGTGGAGTGCGTCCTATGAAGTAGAGGCGGCGGAGTGCAGCCTATGAAGTAGAGGTGGCGGAGTGCTGCCTAGAGTGCAGCCTATGAAGTAGAGGCGGCAGAGTGTGGCCTATGAAGTAGAGGTGGCAGAGTGCGGCCTACGAAGTAGAGGTGGCGGAGTGCGGCCTATGAAGTAGAGGCGGTGGAGTACAGTCTATGAAGTGGAGGCGGCGGAGTGCAGCCTGGAGTACAGCCTATGAAGTAGAGGCAGGAGAGTGCGGCCTATGAAGTAGAGGCATTGGAATGCAGCCTATGAAGTAGGAGCAGTGGAATGCAGCCTATGAAGTAGAGGTGGCGGAGTGCGGCCTATGAAGTAGAGACGGCAGAGTGCGGCCTATGAAGTGGAGGCGGCAGAGTGCAGCCTATGAAGTAGAGGCGACGGAGTACAGTCTATGAAGTAGAGGCGGCGGAGTGCAGCCTGGAGTGCAGCCTATGAAGTAGAGGTGTCGGAGCGCAGCCTATGAAGTAAAGGCAGCAGAGAGGTGGCGGAGTGCAGCGTACGAAGTAGAGGTGGCGGAGTGCGGTCAATGAAGTGGAGGCGGTGGACTGCGGCCTATGAAGTTGATGCGGCGGAGTGCGGTCTATGAAGTACAGGCGGCGGAGTGCGGCCTATGAAGTAGAGGTGGCAGAGTGCGGGCTATGAAGTAGAGGCGGTGGAGTGCAGCCTATGAAGTAGAGGCAGAGCAGAGGTGGCGGAGTGCAGTGTACGAAGTAGAAGCGGCAGAGTGCGGCCTATTAAGTAGAGGTGGCGGAGTGCGGCCTATGAAGTAGAGGTGGCGGAGTGCGGCCTATGAAGTAGAGGAGGCGGAATGCACCCAATGAAGTAGAGGTGGTGGAGTGCGGCCTATGAAGTAGAGGTGGCAGATTGCGGCCTATGAAGTAGAGGCGGAGGAGTGCAACCTATGAAGTAGAGGTGGCAGAGTGCGGCCTATTGTTGGAAGGCGTTCCCCGGGGAGGCTGCGGAATGGGTTCCTGACCACCCTGAGGCCCACCTTTCCCAGAATTAGGCCGAGCAAGAGCAGGGAGGCCCTTCCTGGAAGGGTCTCGCACCTAGGATCGCACGCGCTGCGCTTACTCTCTCTTCGGATAGAGGGACACCACACAGTAGTTCGTTATAAGGCAATAAGCTTTTATCGGTAGTTGTCAGGGATCTTTATGATCCGGCAGGCAGGTGCAGAATTAATGCCACAAGCGGCAGCGATCTTGTGATGATGGGAAAAGGGGTAGCGGGACAGTCTTTCAATCAGTGTCTCTGCGAGGTATCCGGCGCACAGCTCTCAATCCTCGAGCTGAGGGGATGTTGCTTCTCTCGGCAATCTCTGCCGATTCTCTTGGAGGAGCGGGCCGCGAGTCACTCAGCAGGCACCGGAGGGTCGTAGTTCAGGGAGCCGCGACGTCGTCAGCAGGGCTCAGATGGTTCAGCGTTCGGGGAGCCGCGACAGCGTCAGCAGGGCTCAGATGGTTCAGAATTCAAGGAGCCGCGACGGCGTCAGCAGGGCTCAGATGGTTCAGCGTTCGGGGAGCCGCGACGGCGTCAGCAGGGCTCAGATGGTTCAGAATTCGAGGAGCCGCGACGGCGTCAGCAGGGCTCAGTTGGTTTCAGAGTTCGGATAGCGTTTCTTCTGTTCGGTGAGCGATCGAGCCGCGACCAGGTCCACAGGCTCTCGTCAGTCCAGGTCTTCTCTGCCCTCGTCCCTTCAGCACCCCTTGTTATACTCCCCCTTCTCTTTGAAGTCTGGAGTCCTCGCGGAGAGGGGTCTCGTGCCTGGGGGGGCGATGTGTCGGGGTTTCCTGTCGCTCAGCCCCTTGATCTATTCAGATGTGTCCGGGAGGGACCCCAGACGCCCAGCAGGAGAGGCGCCCGCTCACCGGGGGCCTGGTGGCCGATCGAAACCTCCCTCGGGAAAGAGTCCAGAGGTGTGACAGAGTCGGTGCCTCTCGGTCTGGTTTGGGGGGGGGGTTTCGTTCTCCCTCGGCCGGGCATGCGTGTTGGGGATCTGGTCGGCCCTCGGGATGTTGGTCCACGGGAGCCGGAAGGCCGTGTCCACGAGGTTCGGCGTGGTTGTAGTGTACTTTGCTGGTCGGGAGGGCCCACGCCACGAGGCGGGTCTCACACCTATGAAGTAGAGGCAATGGAGTACAGTCTATGAAGTAGAGGCGGCGGAGTGCAGCCTGGAGTGCAGCCTATGAAGTAGAGGCGGCAGAGTGAGGCCTATGAAGTAGAGACGGTGGAGTGCGGCCTATGAAGTAGAGGCAGCGGAGCGCAGCCTATGAAGTAAAGGCTGCGGAGAGGTGGTGGAGTGCAGCATACGAAGTAGAGGTGGCGGAGTGCGACCTATGAAGTGGAGGTGGTGGAGTGCGGTCTATGAAGTAGAGGCAGCAGAGTGTGGACTATGAAGTAGAGAAGGCAGAGTGCGGCCTATGAAGTAGAGGTGGCAGAGTAGAGTGTAGGAAGTAGAGGTGGCAGAGTGCCGCCTATGAAGTAGAGGCGGCGGAGTGCGGCCTATGAAGTAGAGGCAGAAGAGTGGAATCTATGACGTAGAGGCGGCGGAGTGAAGCCTGGAGTGCAGCCTATGAAGTATAGGCGGCGGTGCGCAGCCTATGAAGTAAAGGTGGCGGAGAGGTGGCAGAGTGCAGTGTAGGAAGTAGAGGCGGTGGAGTGCGGCCTATGAAGTAGAGGCGGCGGAGTGCGGCCTATGAAGTAGAGGCAGTGGAGTGCAGCCTATGAAGTGGAGGTGGCAGAGTGCAGCCTATGAAGTGGAGGCAGCGGAGTGCTGCGGAGAGCGGCCTGTGAAGTAGAGGTGGTAGAGTGCAGCCTATGAAGTAGAGGTGACGGAATGCGGCATATGAAGTAGAGGTGGTGGAGTGCGGCCTCTGAAGTAAAGGCAGCAGATTTCAGCCTATGAAGTAGAGGCGACGGAGTGCAGTCTATGAAGTAGAAGAGCGGAGTGCAGCCTATGAAGTAGAGGTGGCAAAGTGCAGTCTATGAAGTAGAGGCGGCGGAGCGCAGCCTGGAGTGTAGCCTATGAAGTAGAGGCGGCAGAGTGCGGCCTATGAAGTACAGGCGGAGGAGTGCGGCCTATGAAGTAGAGGTGGCAGATTCTGGCCTATGAAGTAGAGGAGGCAGATTGCGGCCTATGAAGTAGAGGCGGCGGAGTGCAGCCTATGAAGTAGAGGCAGCGGAGTGCAGTCTATGAAGTAGAGGCGGCAGAGTGCAGCCTGGAGTGCAGCCTATGAAGTAGAGGTGGCGGAGTACAGCCTATGAAGTAGAGGCGGCAGAGTGCAGCCCGTGAAGTGGAGGCGGCGGAGTGCAGCCTATGAAGTGGAGGCAGTGGAGTACTGCTTCTAAAGTAGAGGCAGCGGAGTGCAGCCTATGAAGTGGAGTCGTCGGAGTGCAGCCTATGAAGTGAAGTCGGCGGAGTGCAGCCTATGAAGTAGAGGTGGCAGAGTGTAGCTAATGAAGTAGAAGCGGCGGAGTGCAGCTCATAAAGTAGTGGCGGTGGAGTGCGGCCTATGAAGTAGAGGCATTGGAATGCAGCCTATGAAGTAGGAGCGGTGGAATGCAGCCTATGAAGTAGAGGTGGCGGAGTGCGGTCTATGAAGCAGAGGCGGCGGAGTGCGGCCTATGAAGTGGAGGCAACAGAGTGCAGCCTATGAAGTAGAGGCGGCAGAGTGCAACCTATGAAGTAGAGGCGGCAGAGTGCGGCCTATGAAGTACAGGTGGCAGAATGCGGCCTATGAAGTAGAGGTGGCAGAGTGCGTGCTATGAAGTAGAGGCGGTGGAGTGCAGCCTATGAAGTAGAGGCGGCGGAGAGGTGGCGGAGTGCAGTGTAGGAAGTAGAGGCGGCGGAGTGTGGCCTATGAAGTGGAGGCAGTGGAGTGCGGCCTATGAAGTAGAGGCGGCGGAGTGCGTCCTATGAAGTAGAGGCTGTGGAGTGCAGCCTACGAAGTAGAGGCAGTGGAGTGCAGCCTATGAAGAAGAGGCAGCGGAGTGCAGCCTATGAAGTAGAGGCGGCGGAGTGCAGCCTATGATGTAGAGGCGGCAGAATGCAGCCTGGAGTGCAGCCTATGAAGTAGAGGTGATGGAGTGCGGCCTATGAAGTAGTGGCGGCAGAGTGCGGCCTATGAAGTGGAGGTGGTGGAGTGCGTCCTATGAAGTAGAGGCGGCGGAGTGCAGCCTATGAAGGAGAGGTGGCGGAGTACAGCCTATGAAGTAGAGGTGGCGGAGTGCTGCCTAGAGTGTAGCCTATGAAGTAGATGCGGCAGAGTGTGGCCTATGAAGTAGAGGCGGCAGAGTGCGGCCTACAAAGTAGAGGCGGCAGAGTGCAGCCTATGAAGTAGAGGCGGTGGAGTACAGTCTATGAAGTGGAGGCGGCGGAGTGCAGTCTGGAGTACAGCCTATGAAGTAGAGGTGGGAGAGTGCGGCCTATGAAGTAGAGACGGCGGAGTTTGGCCTACGAAGTAAAGGCAGCAGAGTGGAGGCGGCGGAGTGCAGCCTATGAAGTGGAGGCAGTGGAGTACTGCTTATAAAGTAGAGGCAGCGGAGTGCAGCCTATGAAGTGGAGTCGTCGGAGTGCAGCCTATGAAGTGAAGTCGGCGGAGTGCAGCCTATGAAGTAGAGGCGGCGGAGTGTAGCTAATGAAGTAGAAGCGGCGGAGTGCAGCTCATAAAGTAGTGGCGGTGGAGTGCGGCCTATGAAGTAGAGGCATTGGAATGCAGCCTATGAAGTAGGAGCGGTGGAATGCAGCCTATGAAGTAGAGGCGGCGGAGTGCGGCCTATGAAGTAGAGGCGGCGGAGTGCAGCCTATGAAGTGGAGGCGGCAGAGTGCAGCCTATGAAGTGGAGGCGGCGGAGTGCGACCTATGAAGTAGAGGTGGCACATTGCGGCCTATGAAATAGAGGCGACAGAGTGCAGCCTATGAATTAGAGGCGGCAGAGTGCGAGCTATGAAGTAGAGGCGGCAGAGTGCGGCCTATGAAGTACAGGTGGCAGAGTGCGGCCTATGAAGTAGAGGTGGCAGAGTGCGGGCTATGAAGTAGAGGCGGTGGAGTGCAGCCTATGAAGTAGAGGCGGCGGAGTGCAGCTCATAAAGTAGTGGCGGTGGAGTGCGGCCTATGAAGTAGAGGCATTGGAATGCAGCCTATGAAGTAGGAGCGGTGGAATGCAGCCTATGAAGTAGAGGCGGCGGAGTGCGGCCTATGAAGTAGAGGCGGCGGAGTGCAGCCTATGAAGTGGAGGCGGCAGAGTGCAGCCTATGAAGTGGAGGCGGCGGAGTGCGACCTATGAAGTAGAGGTGGCACATTGCGGCCTATGAAATAGAGGCGACAGAGTGCAGCCTATGAATTAGAGGCGGCAGAGTGCGAGCTATGAAGTAGAGGCGGCAGAGTGCGGCCTATGAAGTACAGGTGGCAGAGTGCGGCCTATGAAGTAGAGGTGGCAGAGTGCGGGCTATGAAGTAGAGGCGGTGGAGTGCAGCCTATGAAGTAGAGGCGGCGGAGAGGGCGCGGAGTACAGTGTAGGAAGTAGAGGCGGCGGAGTGTGGCCTATGAAGTGGAGGCAGTGGAGTGCGGCCTATGAAGTAGAGGCAGCGGAGCGCGTCCTATGAAGTAGAGGCGGTGGAGTGCAGCCTATGAAGTAGAGGCGGCAGAGTGCAGCCTATGAAGTAAAGGCAGCGGAGTGCAGCCTATGAAGTAGAGGCGGCGGAGTGCAGCCTATGATGTAGAGGCGGCAGAGTGCAGCCTGGAGTGTAGCCTATGAAGTAGAGGCAGCGGAGTGCAGCCTATGAAGTAGAGGTGATGGAGTGCGGCCTATGAAGTAGAGGCGGCGGAGTGCAGCCTGAAGTGCAGCCTATGAAGTAGAGGCAGCGGAGTGCGGCCTATGAAGTAGTGGCGGCAGAGTGCGGCCTATGAAGTGGAGGTGGTGGAGTGCGTCCTATGAAGTAGAGGCGGCGGAGTGCAGCCTATGAAGTAGAGGCGGCGGAGTGCTGCCTAGAGTGCAGCCTATGAAGTAGAGGTGGCAGAGTGTGGCCTATGAAGTAGAGGCGGCAGAGTGCGGCCTACGAAGTAGAGGTGGCGGAGTGCGGCCTATGAAGTAGAGGCGGTGGAGTACAGTCTATGAAGTGGAGGTGGCGGAGTGCAGCCTGGAGTACAGCCTATGAAGTAGAGGCGGGAGAGTGCGGCCTATGAAGTAGAGGCATTGGAATGCAGCCTATGAAGTAGGAGCAGTGGAATGCAGCCAATGAAGTAGAGGCGGCGGAGTGCGGCCTATGAAGTAGAGGCGACGGTGTACAGTCTATGAAGTAGAGGCGGCGGAGTGCAGCCTGGAGTGCAGCCTATGAAGTAGAGGCAGCGGAGCGCAGCCTATGAAGTAAAGGCAGCGGAGGGGTGGCGGAGTGCAGCGTACGAAGTAGAGGTGGCGGAGTGCGGTCAATGAAGTGGAGGCGGTGGACTGCGGCCTATAAAATTGATGCGGCGGAGTGCGGTCTATGAAGTACAGGCGGCGGAGTGCGGCCTATGAAGTAGAGGTGGCAGAGTAGAGTGTAGGAAGTAGAGGCAGCAGAGTGCCGCCTATGAAGTAGAGGCGGCGGAGTGCGGCCTATGAAGTAGAGGCGGAAGAGTGGAATCTATGACGTAGAGGTGGCGGAGTGAAGCCTGGAGTGGAGCCTATGAAGTATAGGCGGCAGTGCGCAGCCTATGAAGTAAAGGTGGCGGAGAGGTGGCAGAGTGCAGTGTAGGAAGTAGAGGCGGTGCAGTGCGGCCTATGAAGTACAGGCGGCGGAGTGCGGCCTATGAAGTAGAGGCAGTGGAGTGCAGCCTATGAAGTGGAGGTGGCAGAGTGCAGCCTATGAAGTGGATGCAGCGGAGTGCTGCGGAGTGCGGCCTCTGAAGTAGAGGTGGTAGAGTGCAGCCTATGAAGTAGAGGTGGCAGAATGCGGCGTATGAAGTAGAGGTGGTGGAGTGCAGCCTCTGAAGTAAAGGCAGCAGATTTCAGCCTATGAAGTAGAGGCGACGGAGTGCAGTCTATGAAGTAGAAGAGCGGAGTGCAGCCTATGAAGTAGAGGTGGCAAAGTGCAGTCTATGAAGTAGAGGCGGCGGAGTGCAGCCTGGAGCGTAGCCTTTGAAGTAGAGGCGGCAGAGTGCGGCCTATGAAGTACAGGCGGAGGAGTGTGGCCTATGAAGTAGAGGTGGCAGATTCTGGCCTATGAAGTAGAGGAGGCAGATTGCGGCCTATGAAGTAGAGGCGGCGGAGTGCAGCCTATGAAGTAGAGGCAGCGGAGTGCAGTCTATGAAGTAGAGGCGGCAGAGTGCAGCCTGGAGTGCAGCCTATGAAGTAGAGGTGGCGGAGTACAGCCTATGAAGTAGAGGCGGCAGAGTGCAGCCTGTGAAGTGGAGGCGGCGGAGTGCAGCCTATGAAGTGGAGGCAGTGGAGTACTGCTTATAAAGTAGAGGCAGCGGAGTGCAGCCTATGAAGTGGAGTCGTCGGAGTGCAGCCTATGAAGTGAAGTCGGTGGAGTGCAGCCTATTAAGTAGAGGCAGCGGAGTGTAGCTAATGAAGTAGAAGCGGCGGAGTGCAGCTCATAAAGTAGTGGCGGTGGAGTGCGGCCTATGAAGTAGAGGCATTGGAATGCAGCCTATGAAGTAGGAGCGGTGGAATGCAGCCTATGAAGTAGAGGCGGCAGAGTGCGGCCTTTGAAGTAGAGGCGGCGGAGTGCGGCCTATGAAGTGGAGGCGGCAGAGTGCAGCCTATGAAGTGGAGGCGGCAGAGTGCGACCTATGAAGTAGAGGCGGCAGATTGCGGCCTATGAAATAGAGGCGACAGAGTGCAGCCTATGAATTAGAGGCGGCAGAGTGCGACCTATGAAGTAGAGGCGGCAGAGTGCGGCCTATGAAGTACAGGTGGCAGAGTGCGGCCTATGAAGTAGAGGTGGCAGAGTGCGGGCTATGAAGTAGAGGTGGTGGAGTGCAGCCTATGAAGTAGAGGCGGCGGAGAGGGCGCGGAGTGCAGTGTAGGAAGTAGAGGCGGCGGAGTGTGGCCTATGAAGTGGAGGCAGTGGAGTGCGGCCTATGAAGTAGAGGCGGCAGAGTGCGTCCTATGAAGTAGAGGCGGTGGAGTGCAGCCTATGAAGTAGAGGCGGCGGAGTGCAGCCTATGAAGTAAAGGCAGCGGAGTGCAGCCTATGAAGTAGAGGCGGCGGAGTGCAGCCTATGATGTAGAGGCGGCAGAGTGCAGCCTGGAGTGCAGCCTATGAAGTAGAGGCAGCGGAGTGCAGCCTATGAAGTAGAGGTGATGGAGTGCGGCCTATGAAGGAGAGGCGGCGGAGTGCAGCCTGAAGTGCAGCCTATGAAGTAGAGGCAGCGGAGTGCGGCCTATGAAGTAGTGGCGGCAGAGTGCGGCCTATGAAGTGGAGGTGGTGGAGTGCGTCCTATGAAGTAGAGGCGGCGGAGTGCAGCCTATGAAGTAGAGGTGGCGGAGTGCTGCCTAGAGTGCAGCCTATGAAGTAGAGGCGGCAGAGTGTGGCCTATGAAGTAGAGGTGGCAGAGTGCGGCCTACGAAGTAGAGGTGGCGGAGTGCGGCCTATGAAGTAGAGGCGGTGGATTACAGTCTATGAAGTGGAGGCGGCGGAGTGCAGCCTGGAGTACAGCCTATGAAGTAGAGGCAGGAGAGTGCGGCCTATGAAGTAGAGGCATTGGAATGCAGCCTATGAAGTAGGAGCAGTGGAATGCAGCCTATGAAGTAGAGGTGGCGGAGTGCGGCCTATGAAGTAGAGGCGGCAGAGTGCGGCCTATGAAGTGGAGGCGGCAGAGTGCAGCCTATGAAGTAGAGGCGACGGAGTACAGTCTATGAAGTAGAGGCGGCGGAGTGCAGCCTGGAGTGCAGCCTATGAAGTAGAGGTGTCGGAGCGCAGCCTATGAAGTAAAGGCAGCAGAGAGGTGGCGGAGTGCAGCGTACGAAGTAGAGGTGGCGGAGTGCGGTCAATGAAGTGGAGGCGGTGGACTGCGGCCTATGAAGTTGATGCGGCGGAGTGCGGTCTATGAAGTACAGGCGGCGGAGTGCGGCCTATGAAGTAGAGGTGGCAGAGTGCGGGCTATGAAGTAGAGGCGGTGGAGTGCAGCCTATGAAGTAGAGGCAGAGCAGAGGTGGCGGAGTGCAGTGTACGAAGTAGAAGCGGCAGAGTGCGGCCTATTAAGTAGAGGTGGCGGAGTGCGGCCTATGAAGTAGAGGCGGCGGAGTGCGGCCTATGAAGTAGAGGAGGCGGAATGCACCCAATGAAGTAGAGGTGGTGGAGTGCGGCCTATGAAGTAGAGGTGGCAGATTGCGGCCTATGAAGTAGAGGCGGCGGAGTGCAACCTATGAAGTAGAGGTGGCAGAGTGCGGCCTATTGTTGGAAGGCGTTCCCCGGGGAGGCTGCGGAATGGGTTCCTGACCACCCTGAGGCCCACCTTTCCCAGAATTAGGCCGAGCAAGAGCAGGGAGGCCCTTCCTGGAAGGGTCTCGCACCTAGGATCGCACGCGCTGCGCTTACTCTCTCTTCGGATAGAGGGACACCACACAGTAGTTCGTTATAAGGCAATAAGCTTTTATCGGTAGTTGTCAGGGATCTTTATGATCCGGCAGGCAGGTGCAGAATTAATGCCACAAGCGGCAGCGATCTTGTGATGATGGGAAAAGGGGTAGCGGGACAGTCTTTCAATCAGTGTCTCTGCGAGGTATCCGGCGCACAGCTCTCAATCCTCGAGCTGAGGGGATGTTGCTTCTCTCGGCAATCTCTGCCGATTCTCTTGGAGGAGCGGGCCGCGAGTCACTCAGCAGGCACCGGAGGGTCGTAGTTCAGGGAGCCGCGACGTCGTCAGCAGGGCTCAGATGGTTCAGCGTTCGGGGAGCCGCGACGGCGTCAGCAGGGCTCAGATGGTTCAGAATTCAAGGAGCCGCGACGGCGTCAGCAGGGCTCAGATGGTTCAGCGTTCGGGGAGCCGCGACGGCGTCAGCAGGGCTCAGATGGTTCAGAATTCGAGGAGCCGCGACGGCGTCAGCAGGGCTCAGTTGGTTTCAGAGTTCGGATAGCGTTTCTTCTGTTCGGTGAGCGATCGAGCCGCGACCAGGTCCACAGGCTCTCGTCAGTCCAGGTCTTCTCTGCCCTCGTCCCTTCAGCACCCCTTGTTATACTCCCCCTTCTCTTTGAAGTCTGGAGTCCTCGCGGAGAGGGGTCTCGTGCCTGGGGGGGCGATGTGTCGGGGTTTCCTGTCGCTCAGCCCCTTGATCTATTCAGATGTGTCCGGGAGGGACCCCAGACGCCCAGCAGGAGAGGCGCCCGCTCACCGGGGGCCTGGTGGCCGATCGAAACCTCCCTCGGGAAAGAGTCCAGAGGTGTGACAGAGTCGGTGCCTCTCGGTCTGGTTTGGGGGGGGGGTTTCGTTCTCCCTCGGCCGGGCATGCGTGTTGGGGATCTGGTCGGCCCTCGGGATGTTGGTCCACGGGAGCCGGAAGGCCGTGTCCACGAGGTTCGGCGTGGTTGTAGTGTACTTTGCTGGTCGGGAGGGCCCACGCCACGAGGCGGGTCTCACACCTATGAAGTAGAGGCAATGGAGTACAGTCTATGAAGTAGAGGCGGCGGAGTGCAGCCTGGAGTGCAGCCTATGAAGTAGAGGCGGCAGAGTGAGGCCTATGAAGTAGAGACGGTGGAGTGAGGCCTATGAAGTAGAGGAGCGGAGCGCAGCCTATGAAGTAAAGGCTGCGGAGAGGTGGTGGAGTGCAGCATACGAAGTAGAGGTGGCGGAGTGCGACCTATGAAGTGGAGGTGGTGGAGTGCGGTCTATGAAGTAGAGGCAGCAGAGTGTGGACTATGAAGTAGAGAAGGCAGAGTGCAGCCTATGAAGTAGAGGTGGCAGAGTAGAGTGTAGGAAGTAGAGGTGGCAGAGTGCCGCCTATGAAGTAGAGGCGGCGGAGTGCGGCCTATGAAGTAGAGGCAGAAGAGTGGAATCTATGACGTAGAGGCGGCGGAGTGAAGCCTGGAGTGCAGCTTATGAAGTATAGGCGGCGGTGCGCAGCCTATGAAGTAAAGGTGGCGGAGAGGTGGCAGAGTGCAGTGTAGGAAGTAGAGGCGGTGGAGTGCGGCCTATGAAGTAGAGGCGGCGGAGTGCGGCCTATGAAGTAGAGGCAGTGGAGTGCAGCCTATGAAGTGGAGGTGGCAGAGTGCAGCCTATGAAGTGGAGGCAGCGGAGTGCTGCGGAGAGCGGCCTGTGAAGTAGAGGTGGTAGAGTGCAGCCTATGAAGTAGAGGTGGCGGAATGCGGCATATGAAGTAGAGGTGGTGGAGTGCGGCCTCTGAAGTAAAGGCAGCAGATTTCAACCTATGAAGTAGAGGCGACGGAGTGCAGTCTATGAAGTAGAAGAGCGGAGTGCAGCCTATGAAGTAGAGGTGGCAAAGTGCAGTCTATGAAGTAGAGGCGGCGGAGCGCAGCCTGGAGTGTAGCCTATGAAGTAGAGGCGGCAGAGTGCGGCCTATGAAGTACAGGCGGAGGAGTGCGGCCTATGAAGTAGAGGTGGCAGATTCTGGCCTATGAAGTAGAGGAGGCAGATTGTGGCCTATGAAGTAGAGGTGGCGGAGTGCAGCCTATGAAGTAGAGGCAGCGGAGTGCAGTCTATGAAGTAGAGGCGGCAGAGTGCAGCCTGGAGTGCAGCCTATGAAGTAGAGGTGGCGGAGTACAGCCTATGAAGTAGAGGCGGCAGAGTGCAGCCCGTGAAGTGGAGGCGGCGGAGTGCAGCCTATGAAGTGGAGGCAGTGGAGTACTGCTTCTAAAGTAGAGGCAGCGGAGTGCAGCCTATGAAGTGGAGTCGTCGGAGTGCAGCCTATGAAGTGAAGTCGGCGGAGTGCAGCCTATGAAGTAGAGGTGGCAGAGTGTAGCTAATGAAGTAGAAGTGGCGGAGTGCAGCTCATAAAGTAGTGGCGGTGGAGTGCGGCCTATGAAGTAGAGGCATTGGAATGCAGCCTATGAAGTAGGAGCGGTGGAATGCAGCCTATGAAGTAGAGGTGGCGGAGTGCGGTCTATGAAGTAGAGGCGGCGGAGTGCGGCCTATGAAGTGGAGGCAACAGAGTGCAGCCTATGAAGTAGAGGCGGCAGAGTGCAACCTATGAAGTAGAGGCGGCAGAGTGCGGCCTATGAAGTACAGGTGGCAGAGTGCGGCCTATGAAGTAGAGGTGGCAGAGTGCGTGCTATGAAGTAGAGGCGGTGGAGTGCAGCCTATGAAGTAGAGGTGGCGGAGAGGTGGCGGAGTGCAGTGTAGGAAGTAGAGGTGGCGGAGTGTGGCCTATGAAGTGGAGGCAGTGGAGTGCGGCCTATGAAGTAGAGGCGGCGGAGTGCGTCCTATGAAGTAGAGGCTGTGGAGTGCAGCCTACGAAGTAGAGGCAGTGGAGTGCAGCCTATGAAGAAGAGGCAGCGGAGTGCAGCCTATGAAGTAGAGGCGGCGGAGTGCAGCCTATGATGTAGAGGCGGCAGAATGCAGCCTGGAGTGCAGCCTATGAAGTAGATGTGATGGAGTGCGGCCTATGAAGTAGTGGCGGCAGAGTGCGGCCTATGAAGTGGAGGTGGTGGAGTGCGTCCTATGAAGTAGAGGCGGCGGAGTGCAGCCTATGAAGTAGAGGTGGCGGAGTACAGCCTATGAAGTAGAGGTGGCGGAGTGCTGCCTAGAGTGTAGCCTATGAAGTAGATGCGGCAGAGTGTGGCCTATGAAGTAGAGGCGGCAGAGTGCGGCCTACAAAGTAGAGGCGACGGAGTGCAGCCTATGAAGTAGAGGCGGTGGAGTACAGTCTATGAAGTGGAGGCGGCGGAGTGCAGTCTGGAGTACAGCCTATGAAGTAGAGGTGGGAGAGTGCGGCCTATGAAGTAGAGACGGCGGAGTTTGGCCTACGAAGTAAAGGCAGCAGAGTGCAGCCTATGAAGTAGAGGCAGTGGAGTGCAGCCTATGAAGTAGAGGCGGCGAAGAGGTGGTGCAGTGCAGTGTAGGAAGTAGAGTCGGCGAAGTGCCGCCTATGAAGTTGAGGCGGCAGAGGTCAGCCTATGACGTAGAGGCAGCGGAGTACAGTCTATGAAGTAGAGGCGGCAGAGTGCAGCCTGGAGTGCAGCTTATGAAGTAGAGGCGGCGGAGCGCAGCCTATGAAGTAAAGGCAGCGGAGAAGTGGCGGAGTGCAGCGTACGAAGGAGAGGCGGCAGAGTGCGGCCTATGAAGTGGAGGCGACAGAGTGCAGTCTATGAAGTAGAGGCGGCGGAGTGCTGCCTGAAGTGTAGCCTATGAAGTAGAGGCGGCAGAGTGCGGCCTGTGAAGTAGAGGCGGCAGAGTGCGGCCTATGAAGTAGAGGCGGTGGAGTGCGGACTATGAAGTAGAGGCGGTGGAGTAAAATTTATGAAGTAGAGGTGGCGGAGTGCAGCCTGGAGTGCAGCCTATGAAGTAGAGGCGGCAGAGTGCGGCCTATGAAGTAGAGATGGCGGAGTGCGGCCTATGAAGTAGAGGCAGCGGAGTGCAGCCTATGAAGTAGAGGCGACGGAGTACAGTCTATGAAGTAGAGGCGGCGGAGTGCAGCCTGGAGTGCAACCTATGAAGTAGAGGCGGCGGAGCGCAGCCTATGAAGTAAAGGCAGCGGAGAGGTGGCGGAGTGTAGCATACGAAGTAGAGGAGGCGGAGTGCGGTCAATGAAGTGAAGGCGGTGGAGTGCAGCCTATGAAGTAGAGGTGGCAGAGTGCGGCCTCTGAACTAGAGGCAGAGGAGTGCGGCCTATGAAGTAGAGGCGGCAGATTGCAGCCTATGAAATAGAGGCAACGGAGTGCAGCCTATGAAGTTGAGGCGGCAGAGTGCGGCCTATGAAGTAGAGGCGGCAGAGTGCAGCCTATGAAGTAGAGGCGGCAGAGTGCAGCCTATGAAGTATAGGCGGCAGAGTGCGGCCTATGAAGTACATGCGGCGGAGTGCGGCCTATGAAGAAGAGGTGGCAGAGTGCGGGCTATGAAGTAGAGGCGACGGAGAGGTGGCGGAGTGCAGTGTAGGAAGTAGAGGCGGCAGAGTGCGGCCTATGAAGTAGATGAGGCGGAGTGCGGCCTATGAAGTAGAGGTGGTGGAGTGCAGCCTATGAAGTAGAGGTGGCAGATTGTGGCCTATGAAGTAGAGGCGGCAGAATGCAGCCTATGAAGTAGAGGTGGTGGAGTGCGGCCTATGAAGTAGAGGCGGCGGAGTGCAGCCTATGAAGTAGAGGCGGAGGAAAGGTGGCGGAGTGCAGTGTAGGAAGTAGAGGCAGTAGAGTGCGGCCTATGAAGTAGAGACGGCAGAGTACGGCCTATGAAGTAGAGGCGGCAGAGTGCGGCCTATGAAGTAGAGTCGGCGGAATGCAGCCTATGAAGTAGAGATGGTGGAGTGCGGCCTATGAAGTAGAGGCGGCAGATTGCGGCCTATGAAGTAGAGGCGTCAGAATGCAGCCTATGAAGTAGAGGTGGTGGAGTGTGGCCTATGAAGTAGAGGCGGCAGATTACAGCCTATGAAGTAGAGGTGGCGGAGTGCGGCCTATGAAGTAGAGGTAGCAGAGTGCGGCCTATGAAGTAGAGGCAATGGAGTACAGTCTATGAAGTAGAGGCGGCGGAGTGCAGCCTGGAGTGCAGCCTATGAAGTAGAGGCAGCAGAGTGCGGCCTATAAAGTAGAGATGGCAGAGTGCGGCCTATGAAGTAGAGGCAGCGGAGCGCAGCCTATGAAGTAAAGGCTGCGGAGAGGTGGTGGAGTGCAGCATACGAAGTAGAGGTGGCGGAGTGCGACCTATGAAGTGGAGGCGGTGGAGTGCGGCCTATGAAGTAGAGGCGGCAGAGTGTGGCCTATGAAGTAGAGAAGGCGGAGTGCAGCCTGTGAAGTGGAGGCGGCGGAGAGGTGGTGCAGTGCAGTGTAGGAAGTAGAGGCGGCGGAGTGCCGCCTATGAAGTTGAGGCGGCAGAGGTCAGCCTATGACGTAGAGGCAGCGGAGTACAGTCTATGAAGTAGAGGCGGCAGAGTGCAGCCTGGAGTGCAGCCTATGAAGTAGAGGCGGCGGAGCGCAGCCTATGAAGTAAAGGCAGCGGAGAAGTGGCGCAGTGCAGCGTACGAAGGAGAGGCGGCAGAGTGCGGCCTATGAAGTGGAGGCGACAGAGTGCAGCCTATGAAGTAGAGGCGGCGGAGTGCTGCCTGAAGTGTAGCCTATGAAGTAGAGGCGACAGAGTGCGGCCTGTGAAGTAGAGGCGGCAGAGTGCGGCCTATGAAGTAGAGGCGGTAGAGTGCGGACTATGAAGTAGAGGCGGTGGAGTAAAATGTATGAAGTAGAGGTGGCTGAGTGCAGCCTGGAGTGCAGCCTATGAAGTAGAGGCGGCAGAGTGCGGCCCATGAAGTAGAGACGGCGGAGTGCGGCCTATGAAGTAGAGGCAGCGGAGTGCAGCCTATGAAGTAGAGGCGACGGAGTACAGTCTATGAAGTAGAGGCGGCGGAGTGCAGCCTGGAGTGCAGCCTATGAAGTAGAGGCGGCGGAGCACAGCCTATGAAGTAAAGGCAGCGGAGAGGTGGCGGATTGCAGCATACGAAGTAGAGGTGGCGGAGTGCGGTCAATGAAGTGAAGGCGGTGGAGTGCAGCCTATGAAGTAGAGGCGGCAGAGTGCGGCCTCTGAAGTAGAGGCAGAGGAGTGCGGCCTATGAAGTAGAGGCGGCAGATTGCAGCCTATGAAATAGAGGCAACGGAGTGCAGCCTATGAAGTTGAGGCGGCAGAGTGCGGCCTATGAAGTAGAGACGGCAGAGTGCAGCCTATGAAGTAGAGGCGGCAGAGTGCAGCCTATGAAGTATAGGCGGCAGAGTGCGGCCTATGAAGTACATGCGGCGGAGTGCGGCCTATGAAGAAGAGGTGGCAGAGTGCGGGCTATGAAGTAGAGGTGACGGAGAGGTGGCGGAGTGCAGTGTAGGAAGTAGAGGCGGCAGAGTGCGGCCTATGAAGTATAGATGGCGGAGTACTGCCTATGAAGTAGAGGAGGCGGAGTGCGGCCTATGAAGTAGAGGTGGTGGAGTGCAGCCTATGAAGTAGAGGTGGCAGATTGTGGCCTATGAAGTAGAGGCGGAAGAATGCAGCCTATGAAGTAGAGGTGGTGGAGTGCGGCCTATGAAGTAGAGGCGGCAGAGTACGGCCTATGAAGTAGAGGCGGAGGAAAGGTGGTGGAGTGCAGTGTAGGAAGTAGAGGCAGTAGAGTGCGGCCTATGAAGTAGAGACGGCAGAGTACGGCCTATGAAGTAGAGGCGGCGGAGTACGGCCTATGAAGTAGAGTCGGCGGAATGCAGCCTATGAAGTAGAGATGGTGGAGTGCGGCCTATGAAGTAGAGGCGGCAGATTGCAGCCTATGAAGTAGAGGCGGCAGTATGCAGCCTATGAAGTAGAGGTGGTGGAGTGTGGCCTATGAAGTAGAGGCGGCAGATTACAGCCTATGAAGTAGAGGTGGCGGAGTGCGGCCTATGAAGTAGAGGTAGCAGAGTGCGGCCTATGAAGTAGAGGCAATGGAGTACAGTCTATGAAGTAGAGGCGGCGGAGTGCAGCCTGGAGTGCAGCCTATGAAGTAGAGGCAGCAGAGTGCGGCCTATAAAGTAGAGACGGCAGAGTGCGGCCTATGAAGTAGAGGCAGCGGAGCGCAGCCTATGAAGTAAAGGCTGCGGAGAGGTGGTGGAGTGCAGCATACGAAGTAGAGGTGGCGGAGTGCGACCTATGAAGTGGAGGCGGTGGAGTGCGGCCTATGAAGTAGAGGCAGCAGAGTGTGGCCTATGAAGTAGAGAAGGCGGAGTGCAGCCTGTGAAGTGGAGGCAGCGGAGTGCTGCGGAGTGCGGCCTGTGAAGTAGAGGTGGTAGAGTGCAGCCTATGAAGTAGAGGTGGCGGAATGCGGCATATGAAGTAGAGGTGGTGGAGTGCGGCCTCTGAAGTAAAGGCAGCAGATTTCAGCCTATGAAGTAGAGGCAACGGAGTGCAGTCTATGAAGTAGAAGAGCGGAGTGCAGCCTATGAAGTAGAGGTGGCAAAGTGCAGTCTATGAAGTAGAGGCGGCAGAGCGCAGCCTGGAGTGTAGCCTATGAGGTAGAGGCGGCAGAGTGCGGCCTATGAAGTACAGGCGGAGGAGTGCGGCCTATGAAGTAGAGGTGGCAGATTCTGGCCTATGAAGTAGAGGAGGCAGATTGCGGCCTATGAAGTAGAGGCGGCGGAGTGCAGCCTATGAAGTAGAGGCAGCGGAGTGCAGTCTATGAAGTAGAGGCGGCAGAGTGCAGCCTGGAGTGCAGCCTATGAAGTAGAGGTGGCGGAGTACAGGCTATGAAGTAGAGGCGGCAGAGTGCAGCCCGTGAAGTGGGGGTGGCGGAGTGCAGCCTATGAAGTGGAGGCAGTGGAGTACTGCTTCTAAAGTAGAGGCAGCGGAGTGCAGCCTATGAAGTGGAGTCGTCGGAGTGCAGCCTATGAAGTGAAGTCGGCGGAGTGCAGCCTATGAAGTAGAGGTGGCGGAGTGTAGCTAATGAAGTAGAAGCGGCAGAGTGCAGCTCATAAAGTAGTGGCGGTGGAGTGCGGCCTATGAAGTAGAGGCATTGGAATGCAGCCTATGAAGTAGGAGCGGTGGAATGCAGCCTATGAAGTAGAGGCGGCAGAGTGCGGCCTTTGAAGTAGAGGCGGTGGAGTGCGGCCTATGAAGTAGAGGCATTGGAATGCAGCCTATGAAGTAGGAGCGGTGGAATGCAGCCTATGAAGTAGAGGTGGCGGAGTGCGGTCTATGAAGTAGAGGCGGCGGAGTGCGGCCTATGAAGTGGAGGCAACAGAGTGCAGCCTATGAAGTAGAGGCGGCAGAGTGCAACCTATGAAGTAGAGGCGGCAGAGTGCGGCCTATGAAGTACAGGTGGCAGAGTGCGGCCTATGAAGTAGAGGTGGCAGAGTGCGGGCTATGAAGTAGAGGCGGTGGAGTGCAGCCTATGAAGTAGAGGCGGCGGAGTGTGGCCTATGAAGTGGAGGCAGTGGAGTGCGGCCTATGAAGTAGAGGCGGCGGAGTGCGTCCTATGAAGTAGAGGCTGTGGAGTGCAGCCTACGAAGTAGAGGCAGTGGAGTGCAGCCTATGAAGTAGAGGCAGCGGAGTGCAGCCTATGAAGTAGAGGCGGCAGAGTGCAGCCTATGATGTAGAGGCGGCAGAGTGCAGCCTGGAGTGCAGCCTATGAAGTAGAGGTGATGGAGTGCGGCCTATGAAGTAGTGGCGGCAGAGTGCGGCCTATGAAGTGGAGGTGGTGGAGTGCGTCCTATGAAGTAGAGGCGGCGGAGTGCAGCCTATGAAGTAGAGGTGGCGGAGTACAGCCTATGAAGTAGAGGCGGCGGAGTGCTGCCTAGAGTGCAGCCTATGAAGTAGATGTGGCAGAGTGTGGCCTATGAAGTAGAGGCGGCGGAGTGCGGCCTACAAAGTAGAGGCGGCGGAGTGCAGCCTATGAAGTAGAGGCGGTGGAGTACAGTCTATGAAGTGGAGGCGGCGGAGTGCAGTCTGGAGAACAGCCTATGAAGAAGAGGTGGGAGAGTGCGGCCTATGAAGTAGAGACGGCGGAGTTTGGGCTACGAAGTAAAGGCAGCAGAGTGCAGCCTATGAAGTAGAGGCGGTGGAGTGCAGCCTATGAAGTAGAGGCGGCGGAGAGGTGGTGCAGTGCAGTGTAGGAAGTAGAGGCGGCGGAGTGCCGCCTATGAAGTTGAGGCGGCAGAGGTCAGCCTATGACGTAGAGGCAGCGGAGTACAGTCTATGAAGTAGAGGCGGCAGAGTGCAGCCTGGAGTGCAGCTTATGAAGTAGAGGCGGCGGAGCGCAGCCTATGAAGTAAAGGCAGCGGAGAAGTGGCGGAGTGCAGCGTACGAAGGAGAGGCGGCAGAGTGCGGCCTATGAAGTGGAGGCGACAGAGTGCAGCCTATGAAGTAGAGGCGGCGGAGTGCTGCCTGAAGTGTAGCCTATGAAGTAGAGGCGGCAGAGTGCGGCCTGTAAAGTAGAGGCGGCAGAGTGCGGCCTATGAAGTAGAGGCGGTGGAGTGCGGACTATGAAGTAGAGGCGGTGGAGTAAAATTTATGAAGTAGAGGTGGCGGAGTGCAGCCTGGAGTGCAGCCTATGAAGTAGAGGCGGCAGAGTGCGGCCTATGAAGTAGAGACGGCGGAGTGCGGCCTATGAAGTAGAGGCAGCGGAGTGCAGCCTATGAAGTAGAGGCGACGGAGTACAGTCTATGAAGTAGAGGCGGCGGAGTGCAGCCTGGAGTGCAACCTATGAAGTAGAGGCGGCGGAGCGCAGCCTATGAAGTAAAGGCAGCGGAGAGGTGGCGGAGTGCAGCATACGAAGTAGAGGTGGCGGAGTGCGGTCAATGAAGTGAAGGCGGTGGAGTGCAGCCTATGAAATAGAGGCAACGGAGTGCAGCCTATGAAGTTGAGGCGGCAGAGTGCGGCCTATGAAGTAGAGGCGGCAGAGTGCAGCCTATGAAGTAGAGGCGGCAGAGTGCAGCCTATGAAGTATAGGCGGCAGAGTGCGGCCTATGAAGTAAATGCGGCGGAGTGCGGCCTATGAAGAAGAGGTGGCAGAGTGCGGGCTATGAAGTAGAGGCGATGGAGAAGTGGCGGAGTGCAGTGTAGGAAGTAGAGGCGGCAGAGTGCGGCCTATGAAGTATAGATGGCGGAGTACTGCCTATGAAGTAGATGAGGCGGAGTGCGGCCTATGAAGTAGAGGTGGTGGAGTGCAGCCTATGAAGTAGAGGTGGCAGATTGTGGCCTATGAAGTAGAGGCGGCAGAATGCAGCCTATGAAGTAGAGGTGGTGGAGTGCGGCCTACGAAGTAGAGGCGGCGGAGTGCGGCCTATGAAGTAGAGGCGGAGGAAAGGTGGCGGAGTGCAGTGTAGGAAGTAGAGGCAGTAGAGTGCGGCCTATGAAGTAGAGACGGCAGAGTACGGCCTATAAAGTAGAGGTGGCAGAGTGCGGCCTATGAAGTAGAGTCGGCGGAATGCAGCCTCTGAAGTAGAGATGGTGGAGTGCGGCCTATGAAGTAGAGCCGGCAGATTGCGGCCTATGAAGTAGAGGCGGCAGAATGCAGCCTATGAAGTAGAGGTGGTGGAGTGTGGCCTATGAAGTAGAGACAGCAGAGTGCGGCCTATGAAGTAGAGGCAGCGGAGCGCAGCCTATGAAGTAAAGGCTGCGGAGAGGTGGTGGAGTGCAGCATACGAAGTAGAGGTGGCGGAGTGCGACCTATGAAGTGGAGGCGGTGGAGTGCGGCCTATGAAGTAGAGGCGGCAGAGTGTGGCCTATGAAGTAGAGAAGGCGGAGTGCAGCCTGTGAAGTGGAGGCGGCGGAGAGGTGGTGCAGTGCAGTGTAGGAAGTAGAGGTGGCGGAGTGCCGCCTATGAAGTTGAGGCGGCAGAGGTCAGCCTATGACGTAGAGGCAGCGGAGTACAGTCTATGAAGTAGAGGCGGCAGAGTGCAGCCTGGAGTTCAGCCTATGAAGTAGAGGCGGCAGAGCGCAGCCTATGAAGTAAAGGCAGCGGAGAAGTGGCGCAGTGCAGCGTACGAAGGAGAGGCGGCAGAGTGCGGCCTATGAAGTGGAGGCGACAGAGTGCAGCCTATGAAGAAGAGGCGGCGGAGTGCTGCCTGAAGTGTAGCCTATGAAGTAGAGGCGGCAGAGTGCGGCCTGTGAAGTAGAGGCGGCAGAGTGTGGCCTATGAAGTAGAGGCGGTAGAGTGCGGACTATGAAGTAGAGGCGGTGGAGTAAAATTTATGAAGTAGAGGTGGCGGAGTGCAGCCTGGAGTGCAGCCTATGAAGTAGAGGCGGCAGAGTGCGGCCTATGAAGTAGAGACGGCGGAGTGCGGCCTATGAAGTAGAGGCAGCGGAGTGCAGCCTATGAAGTAGAGGCAACGGAGTACAGTCTATGAAGTAGAGGCGGCGGAGTGCAGCCTGGAGTGCAGCCTATGAAGTAAAGGCAGCGGAGAGGTGGCGGAGTGCAGCATACGAAGTAGAGGTGGCGGAGTGCGGTCAATGAAGTGAAGGCGGTGGAGTGCAGCCTATGAAGTAGAGGCAGCAGAGTGCGGCCTCTGAAGTAGAGGCAGAGCAGTGCGGCCTATGAAGTAGAGGCGGCAGATTGCAGCCTATGAAATAGAGGCAACGGAGTGCAGCCTATGAAGTTGAGGCGGCAGAGTGCGGCCTATGAAGTAGAGGCAGCAGAGTGCAGCCTATGATGTAGAGGCGGCAGAGTGCAGCCTATGAAGTATAGGCGGCAGAGTGCGGCCTATGAAGTACATGCGGCGGAGTGCGGCCTATGAAGAAGAGGTGGCAGAGTGCGGGCTATGAAGTAGAGGCGACGGAGAGGTGGCGGAGTGCAGTGTAGGAAGTAGAGGCGGCAGAGTGCGGCCTATGAAGTATAGATGGCGGAGTACTGCCTATGAAGTAGAGGAGACGGAGTGCGGCCTATGAAGTAGAGGTGGTGGAGTGCAGCCTATGAAGTAGAGGTGGCAGATTGTGGCCTATGAAGTAGAGGCGGCAGAATGCAGCCTATGCAGTAGAGGTGGTGGAGTGCGGCCTATGAAGTAGAGGCGGCGGAGTGCGGCCTATGAAGTAGAGGCAGAGGAAAGGTGGCGGAGTGCAGTGTAGGAAGTAGAGGCAGTAGAGTGCGGCCTATGAAGTAGAGACGGCAGAGTACGGCCTATGAAGTAGAGGCGGCGGAGTGCGGCCTATGAAGTAGAGTCTGCGGAATGCAGCCTATGAAGTAGAGATGGTGGAGTGCGGCCTATGAAGTAGAGGCGGCAGAGTGCGGCCTATGAAGTAGAGGCGGCAGAATGCAGCCTATGAAGTAGAGGTGGTGGAGTGTGGCCTATGAAGTAGAGGCGGCAGATTACAGCCTATGAAGTAGAGGTGGAGGAGTGCGGCCTATGAAGTAGAGGTAGCAGAGTGCGGCCTATGAAGTAGAGGCAATGGAGTACAGTCTATGAAGTAGAGGCGGCGGAGTGCAGCCTGGAGTGCAGCCTATGAAGTAGAGGCAGCAGAGTGCGGCCTATAAAGTAGAGACGGCAGAGTGCGGCCTATGAAGTAGAGGCAGCGGAGCGCAGCCTATGAAGTAAAGGCTGTAGAGAGGTGGTGGAGTGCAGCATACGAAGTAGAGGTGGCGGAGTGCGACCTATGAAGTGGAGGTGGTGGAGTGCGGCCTATGAAGTAGAGGTGGCAGAGTGTGGCCTATGAAGTAGAGAAGGCGGAGTGCAGCCTGTGAAGTGGAGGCGGCGGAGTGCAGCCTATGAAGTGGAGGCAGTGGAGTGCTGCTTATAAAGTAGAGGCGGCAGAGTGCAGCCTATGAAGTGGAGTCGTCGGAGTGCAGCCTATGAAGTGTTGTAAGCGGAGTGCAGCCTATAAAGTAGAGGCCGCGTAGTGCAGCTAATGAAGTAGAAGCGGCGGAGTGCAGCTTAGGAAGTAGTGGCGGTGGAGTGCTGCCTATGAAGTAGAGGCGTTGGAATGCAGCCTATGAAGTAGGAGCGGTGGAATGCAGCCTATGAAGTAGAGGCGGCGGAGTGCGGCCTATGAAGTAGAGGTGGCAGAGTGCGGCCTATGAAGTGGAGGTGGCGGAGTGCAGCCTATGAAGTGGAGGTGACGGAGTGCAGCCTATGAAGTAGAGGCGGCAGAGTGTGGCCTATGAAGTACAGGTGGCAGAGTGTGGCCTATGAAGTAGAGGTGGCAGAGTCTGGGCTATGAAGTAGATGCGGTGGATGCAGCCTATGAAGTAGAGGCGGCGGAGAGGTGGCGGAGTGCAGTGTAGGAAGTAGAGGCAGCAGAGTGCGGCCTATGAAGTAGAGACGGCGGAGTGCGGCCTATGAATTAGAGGCGACGGAGTGCAGCATATGAAGTAGAGGCGGCAGAGTGCGGCCTATGAAGTAGAGGCGGCAGAGTGCGGCCTATGAAGTACAGGCAGCAGAGTGTGGCCTATGAAGTAGAGGTGGCAGAGTGTGGGCTATGAAGTAGAGACGGTGGAGCGCAGCCTATGAAGTAGAGGTGGCGGAGAGGTGGCAGAGTGCAGTGTAGGAAGTAGAGGCTGCAGAGTGCGGCCTATTAAGTAGAGGCGGTGGAGTGCGGCCTATGAAGTAGAGGCGGCAGAATGCAGCCTATGAAGTAGAGGTGGTGGAGTGTGGCCTATGAAGTAGAGGCGGCATATTACAGCCTATGAAGTAGAGGTGGTGGAGTGCGGACTATGAAGTAGAGGTAGCAGAGTGCGGCTTATGAAGTAGAGGCAATGGAGTAGAGTCTATGAAGTAGAGGCGGCGGAGTGCAGCCTGGAGTGCAGCCTATGAAGTAGAGGCGGCAGAGTGAGGCCTATGAAGTAGAGACGGCGGAGTGCGGCCTATGAAGTAGAGGCAGCGGAGCGCAGCCTATGAAGTAAAGGCTGCGGAGAGGTGGTGGAGTGCAGCATATGAAGTAGAGGTGGCGGAGTGCGACCTATGAAGTGTAGGCGGTGGAGTGCGGCCTATGAAGTAGAGGCGGCAGAGTGTGGACTATGAAGTAGAGAAGGCAGAGTGCGGCCTATGAAGTAGAGGTGGCAGAGTAGAGTGTAGGAAGTAGAGGCTGCAGAGTCCCGCCTATGAAGTAGAGGCGGCGGAGTGCGGCCTATGAAGTAGAGGCGCAAGAGTGGAATCTATGACGTAGAGGTGGCGGAGTGAAGCCTGGAGTGCAGCCTATGAAGTATAGGCGGCGGTGCGCAGCCTATGAAGTAAAGGTGGCGGAGAGGTGGCAAAGTGCAGTGTAGGAAGTAGAGGCGGTGGAGTGCGGCCTATGAAGTAGAGGCGGCTGAGTGCGGCCTATGAAGTAGAGGCAGTGGAGTGCAGCCTATGAAGTGGAGGTGGCAGAGTGCAGCCTATGAAGTGGAGGCAGCGGAGTGCTGCGGAGTGCGGCCTATGAAGTAGAGGTGGTAGAGTGCGGCCTATGAAGTAGAGGTTGCGGAATGCGGCGTATGAAGTAGAGGTGGTGTAGTGCGGCCTCTGAAGTAAAGGCAGCAGATTTCAGCCTATTTAGTAGAGGCGACAGAGTGCAGTCAATGAAGTAGAAGAGCGGAGTGCAGCCTATGAAGTAGAGGTGGCAAAGTGCAGTCTATGAAGTAGAGGCGGCGGAGCGCAGCCTGGAGCGTAGCCTATGAAGTAGAGGCGGCAGAGTGTGGCCTATGAAGTACAGGCGGAGGAGTGCAGCCTATGAAGTAGAGGTGGCAGATTCTGGCCTATGAAGTAGAGGAGGCAGATTGCGGCCTATGAAGTAGAGGCGGCGGAGTGCAGCCTATGAAGTAGAGGCAGCGGAGTGCAGTCTATGAAGTAGAGGCGGCAGAGTGCAGCCTGGAGTGCAGCCTATGAAGTAGAGGTGGCGGAGTACAGCCTATGAAGTAGAGGCGGCAGAGTGCAGCCTGTGAAGTGGAGGCGGCGGAGTGCAGCCTATGAAGTGGAGGCAGTGGAGTACTGCTTATAAAGTAGAGGCAGCGGAGTGCAGCCTATGAAGTGGAGTCGTCGGAGTGCAGCCTATGAAGTGAAGTCGGCGGAGTGCAGCCTATGAAGTAGAGGCGGCGGAGTGTAGCTAATGAAGTAGAAGCGGCGGAGTGCAGCTCATAAAGTAGTGGCGGTGGAGTGTGGCCTATGAAGTAGAGGCATTGGAATGCAGCCTATGAAGTAGGAGCGGTGGAATGCAGCCTATGAAGTAGAGGCGGTGGAGTGCGGCCTATGAAGTAGAGGCGGCGGAGTGCGGCCTATGAAGTGGAGGCAGCAGAGTGCAGCCTATGAAGTGGAGGCGGCGGAGTGTGACCTATGAAGTAGAGGCGGCAGATTGCGGCCTATAAAATAGAGGCGACAGAGTGCAGCCTATGAAGTAGAGGCGGCAGAGTGCGACCTATGAAGTAGAGGCGGCAGAGTGCGGCCTATGAAGTACAGGTGGCAGAGTGCGGCCTATGAAGTAGAGTTGGCAGAGTGCGGGCTATGAAGTAGAGGTGGTGGAGTGCAGCCTATGAAGTAGAGGCGGTGGAGAGGGTGCGGAGTGCAGTGTAGGAAGTAGAGGCGGCGGAGTGTGGCCTATGAAGTGGAGGCAGTGAAGGGCGGCCTATGAAGTAGAGGCGGCGGAGTGCGTCCTATGAAGTAGAGGCGGTGGAGTGCAGCCTATGAAGTAGAGGCGGCGGAGTGCAGCCTATGAAGTAGAGGCAGCGGAGTGCAGCCTATAAAGTAGAGGCGGCGGAGTGCAGCCTATGATGTAGAGGCGGCAGAGTGCAGCCTGGAGTGCAGCCTATGAAGTAGAGGCAGCGGAGTGCAGCCTATGAAGTAGAGGCGGCGGAGTGCAGGCTGAAGTGCAGCCTATGAAGTAGAGGCAGCGGAGTGCGGCCTATGAAGTAGTGGTGGCAGAGTGCGGCCTATGAAGTGGAGGTGGTGGAGTGCGACTGTTAGACCTGGCACCTTGGCGTGAGTTTCCCTTCCACTTTTTGATGGTGTGCCTCGATTGTTTTTCTGGTGTTGTCCGCTCAGGGCGCTGCGCCACGGCTAATCCGTGCCGCAGCGCAAGTGCTCCCTAAGATAAAGTGTTCATCATTGGTATACATGATTGGTTTATTGGATTCACTGTCAGTCCCCAGTAAAGTGCACCCGGAGTGCCAGGGCTTGTGAATGCCAATGCCGCTAGTGGGCTGCAGCGCTGGTTGCGCCACCCACACCAGCGGCCATGTAAAATGTGTCCTGGGTCTGCCACTGCCGACCCCGCATGCAGTCCCGTACTGTCACGCTGGCTGGGCAAGTGCACACACTTGCCAGCCCCCAGAACCTTCCCTTAGCCTCATGTTAGTCACCCCTATGGTAGGCCCGCGGGCAGGGTGCGTTGTAGGTGTAAGGTAGGACAGGCCCTGGTTGTGAGGCCTGTCCTAATAGTGAATCACCGCCATCTTCGTGGTTCACTTTTGCAAGGCTACCTGTTCCCCTTAGGCCAGATGAGCTGCTGGAATTATTATATCCTATAATCCCAGCAGGCTCAGGGAACATGGTAGAGAGATATGTTTAGTATGCCTGAACTCGGAATGATAAAATACTTCTTGTAGTCAAGTTTATTTTACTATCCTGGGTTTGTAAATACGACTTTTTAGAAAGTCCGTATTTACTCGCTTAACCATCTCAGCCCGCCTCTGCTGTGCGTGTATCTGACTGCCTGGGCTATGTGAGTGACAGGGCTGGGGGGATGACAGGTAGCGAATGGCAGGAGAGCACCTTGGTGGGAGGTGGGGGTGCCCCTTGGACTCTGAATAGGGCAGTGCTCCACCACCACAAAGCTGGCTCCGCCCCCTGGGGAGCGACTGATGACTCAGCCTGCACCTGGCCCCGGACGGGCTAAGCGCTGTCCACAAGGTGATCCTGAAAGTACTTGGCTCCTGAATGTCGGCTCCACCTCCTGTGGAGCGGCTGATGTGCCTGCCCCTCACACTGAAAGCAGAAGTCAGAGTACCCCCAACAAAGTGCTCAGGACTGAGAACGACTATGCGAAGGCCCCCCTGGCCTGAAAGAACAAAAGAAATGTGGTATAAAAGTAGGAGCCCTGCTCCTTGCAAATCAGAATCCTGTTTACCACAAAGAACCTCTGCCCGACTAGGAGGAGAAGAAGACGCTGGAAGGACTGGCCTGCTGCTTGCCTTGCTGAGAAAGGAGAGGAAAAAGACTTGCTGAAAAGACTTTGCTACTTTGTGCTTGAACATTCTCCAAGGGCTTGATCTGAGCTTGCCCCCTGAACTGAACCCCAGGACCAGTGGGTTCTCTGTGCTTTTGCTCGTCCTCCAATCGAGCCGTGTGTGCATCCCGCTGGAAAGAGACTGCGCCCCTCATCGCCCCCTCCTAGGGCCGTGACACTCAGGAGCTTGCCTGCCTTTACCCCGTGAGAGCCCCGCTCCGTCCGGAGCCGCTCTCTGTCCCCGGGCTAGGCTGCCTGCGCCCCTGTCACCGCCTGCCACTGGAGTGCGCTGAACGCGCTGTCACCCCTCCCGCCGGAATCCGTCTGACGACTGTGATCTACGCCGGGTCATCCAGCTGCACTGTCCGTGCCCTGTGACCCCGCTTCGCTATCCCCGGACATCTCAGGCCGCGCCGCCCCCGCTGTGGAGACCCCCCTGCACCGCCGTGCTAAGGGTCGCTGGCCGCGCCTGCCTGTTGCCCACACCCGCTGATTGAGGATCCAAGAACACTTCCCCAAAGCCGAGAGTTGCACCGATCTGTGCCAACTCTCTCCCCGCAACAGTGCTACAGGAATTCCAGTATCGGGCTCGGGGCCCGCAACGCCTTACTTCCCTGTTAAATCCTCACCGCACGCCCGTCTCACCGCCGCTGCCCGGGAGCCACCGGGAGGAGCTGTGCATGGCGCGAGTGCGCCCACGACCGATGCGTGAGCCGCGGTAGGCCTGAAGTAAGTCAAGACTGGAATCGCCCAAGTGACATTGAGAAACGACTAAAGAAGCATTCGCGTAAAGAACTGTTTGCCTGCTTTAATAATCTGGTGGCATAGAAACAACGTTACTGGTCTTGTGATAAGTCTGCATATTGAGATAACTATTTTTACATAAAAGAGCGTATTTTCACATACCTAAGCCTGGTGTCCATTTCTGGGGGGATTAATGGGTTTACTGTGTGTGTGATTATAATTGCTTAACCAACAACGCCTGAAGAATCGCCTTGGCTGCTCACGCCACGCACCTAGAGGGTGAGCAAGGGTCATTCCCAAAGGGGTTATCCTGTGCCCTGACGTAGAGGAGAGGGTTCATGCTTGACACAAGGGCAACCTTGCGCCAACCAGAGACCCCCAAGTCTAACAGCGACCTATGAAGTAGAGGCGGCGGAGTGCAGCCTATGAAGTAGAGGCGGCGGAGTGCTGCCTAGAGTGCAGCCTATGAAGTAGAGGCGGCAGAGTGTGGCCTATGAAGTAGAGGCGGCAGAGTGCGGCCTACGAAGTAGAGGTGGCGGAGTGCGGCCTATGAAGTAGAGGCGGTGGAGTACAGTCTATGAAGTGGAGGTGGCGGAGTGCAGCCTGGAGTACAGCCTATGAAGTAGAGGCGGGAGAGTGCGGCCTATGAAGCAGAGGCATTGGAATGCAGCCTATGATGTAGGAGCGGTGGAATGCAGCCTATGAAGTAGAGGTGGCGGAGTGCAGCTTAGGAAGTAGTTGCGGTGGAGTGCTGCCTATGAAGTAGAGGCGTTGGAATGCAGCCTATGAAGTAGGAGCGGTGGAATGCAGCCTATGAAGTAGAGGCGGCGGAGTGTGGCCTCTGAAGTAGAGGTTGCGGAGTGCGGCCTATGAAGTGGAGGTGGCGGAGTGCAGCCTATGAAGTGGAGGCGACGGAGTGCAGCCTATGAAGTAGAGGCGGCAGAGTGTGGCCTATGAAATACAGGTGGCAGAGTGTGGCCTATGAAGTAGAGGTGGCAGAGTCTGGGCTATGAAGTAGAGGCGGTGGAGTGCAGCCTATGAAGTAGAGGCGGCGGAGAGGTGGCGTAGTGCAGTGTAGGAAGTAGAGGCAGCAGAGTGCGGCCTATGAAGTAGAGACGGCGGAGTGCGGCCTATGAATTAGAGGCGACGGAGTGCAGCATATGAAGTAGAGGTGGCAGAGTGCGGCCTATGAAATAGAGGCGGCAGAGTGCGGCCTATGAAGTACAGGCAGCAGAGTGCGGCCTATGAAGTAGAGGTGGCAGAGTGCGGGCTATGAAGTAGAGACGGTGGAGCGCAGCCTATGAAGTAGAGGTGGCAGAGTGCGGCCTATGAAGTAGAGGCGGCAGAGTGCGGCCTATGAAGTACAGGCAGCAGAGTGCGGCCTATGAAGTAGAGGTGGCAGAGTGCGGGCTATGAAGTAGAGACGGTGGAGCGCAGCCTATGAAGTAGAGGCGGCGGAGAGGTGGCGGAGTGCAGTGTAGGAAGTAGAGGCCGCAGAGTGCAGTCTATTAAGTAGAGGCGGTGGAGTGCGGCCTATGAAGTAGAGGCGGCAGAATGCAGCCTATGAAGTAGAGGTGGTGGAGTGTGGCCTATGAAGTAGAGGCGGCAGATTACAGCCTATGAAGTAGAGGTGGTGGAGTGCGGACTATGAAGTAGAGGCGGCAGATTACAGCCTATGAAGTAGAGGTGGTGGAGTGCGGACTATGAAGTAGAGGCGGCAGATTACAGCCTATGAAGTAGAGGTGGTGGAGTGTGGCCTATGAAGTAGAGGCGGCAGATTACAGCCTATGAAGTGAAGTCGGCGGAGTGCAGCCTATGAAGTAGAGGCGGCGGAGTGTAGCTAATGAAGTAGAAGCAGCGGAGTGCAGTTCATAAAGGAGTGGTGGTGGAGTGCGGCCTATGAAGTAGAGGCATTGGAATGCAGCCTATGAAGTAGGAGCGGTGGAATTCAGCCTATGAAGTCGAGGCGGCGGAGTGCGGCCTATGAAGTAGAGGCGGCAGAGTGCGGCCTATGAAGTGGAGGCGGCAGAGTGCAGCCTATGAAGTGGAGGCGGCAGATTGCGGCCTATGAAATAGAGGCGACAGAGTGCAGCTTATGAAGTAGAGGTGGCAGAGTGCGACCTATGAAGTAGAGGCGGCAGAGTGCGGCCTATGAAGTACAGGTGGCAGAGTGCGGCCTATGAAGTAGAGGTGGCAGAGTGCGGGCTATGAAGTAGAGGCGGTGGAGTGCAGCCTATGAAGTAGAGGCGGCGGAGAGGGCGCGTAGTGCAGTGTAGGAAGTAGAGGCGGCGGAGTGTGGCCTATGAAGTGGAGGCAGTGAAGGGCGGCCTATGAAGTAGAGGCGGCGGAGTGCGTCCTATGAAGTAGAGGCGGTGGAGTGCAGCCTATGAAGTAGAGGCGGCGGAGTGCAGCCTATGAAGTAGAGGCAGCGGAGTGCAGCCTATAAAGTAGAGGCGGCGGAGTGCAGCCTATGATGTAGAGGCGGCAGAGTGCAGCCTGGAGTGCAGCCTATGAAGTAGAGGCAGCGGAGTGCAGCCTATGAAGTAGAGGTGATGGAGTGCAGCCTATGAAGTAGAGGCGGCGGAGTGCAGGCTGAAGTGCAGCCTATGAAGTAGAGGCAGCGGAGTGCGGCCTATGAAGTAGTGGTGGCAGAGTGCGGCCTATGAAGTGGAGGTGGTGGAGTGCGACTGTTAGACCTGGCACCTTGGCGTGAGTTTCCCTTCCACTTTTTGATGGTGTGCCTCGATTGTTTTTCTGGTGTTGTCCGCTCAGGGCGCTGCGCCACGGCTAATCCGTGCCGCAGCGCAAGTGCTCCCTAAGATAAAGTGTTCATCATTGGTATACATGATTGGTTTATTGGATTCACTGTCAGTCCCCAGTAAAGTGCACCCGGAGTGCCAGGGCTTGTGAATGCCAATGCCGCTAGTGGGCTGCAGCGCTGGTTGCGCCACCCACACCAGCGGCCATGTAAAATGTGTCCTGGGTCTGCCACTGCCGACCCCGCATGCAGTCCCGTACTGTCACGCTGGCTGGGCAAGTGCACACACTTGCCAGCCCCCAGAACCTTCCCTTAGCCTCATGTTAGTCACCCCTATGGTAGGCCCGCGGGCAGGGTGCGTTGTAGGTGTAAGGTAGGACAGGCCCTGGTTGTGAGGCCTGTCCTAATAGTGAATCACCGCCATCTTCGTGGTTCACTTTTGCAAGGCTACCTGTTCCCCTTAGGCCAGATGAGCTGCTGGAATTATTATATCCTATAATCCCAGCAGGCTCAGGGAACATGGTAGAGAGATATGTTTAGTATGCCTGAACTCGGAATGATAAAATACTTCTTGTAGTCAAGTTTATTTTACTATCCTGGGTTTGTAAATACGACTTTTTAGAAAGTCCGTATTTACTCGCTTAACCATCTCAGCCCGCCTCTGCTGTGCGTGTATCTGACTGCCTGGGCTATGTGAGTGACAGGGCTGGGGGGATGACAGGTAGCGAATGGCAGGAGAGCACCTTGGTGGGAGGTGGGGGTGCCCCTTGGACTCTGAATAGGGCAGTGCTCCACCACCACAAAGCTGGCTCCGCCCCCTGGGGAGCGACTGATGACTCAGCCTGCACCTGGCCCCGGACGGGCTAAGCGCTGTCCACAAGGTGATCCTGAAAGTACTTGGCTCCTGAATGTCGGCTCCACCTCCTGTGGAGCGGCTGATGTGCCTGCCCCTCACACTGAAAGCAGAAGTCAGAGTACCCCCAACAAAGTGCTCAGGACTGAGAACGACTATGCGAAGGCCCCCCTGGCCTGAAAGAACAAAAGAAATGTGGTATAAAAGTAGGAGCCCTGCTCCTTGCAAATCAGAATCCTGTTTACCACAAAGAACCTCTGCCCGACTAGGAGGAGAAGAAGACGCTGGAAGGACTGGCCTGCTGCTTGCCTTGCTGAGAAAGGAGAGGAAAAAGACTTGCTGAAAAGACTTTGCTACTTTGTGCTTGAACATTCTCCAAGGGCTTGATCTGAGCTTGCCCCCTGAACTGAACCCCAGGACCAGTGGGTTCTCTGTGCTTTTGCTCGTCCTCCAATCGAGCCGTGTGTGCATCCCGCTGGAAAGAGACTGCGCCCCTCATCGCCCCCTCCTAGGGCCGTGACACTCAGGAGCTTGCCTGCCTTTACCCCGTGAGAGCCCCGCTCCGTCCGGAGCCGCTCTCTGTCCCCGGGCTAGGCTGCCTGCGCCCCTGTCACCGCCTGCCACTGGAGTGCGCTGAACGCGCTGTCACCCCTCCCGCCGGAATCCGTCTGACGACTGTGATCTACGCCGGGTCATCCAGCTGCACTGTCCGTGCCCTGTGACCCCGCTTCGCTATCCCCGGACATCTCAGGCCGCGCCGCCCCCGCTGTGGAGACCCCCCTGCACCGCCGTGCTAAGGGTCGCTGGCCGCGCCTGCCTGTTGCCCACACCCGCTGATTGAGGATCCAAGAACACTTCCCCAAAGCCGAGAGTTGCACCGATCTGTGCCAACTCTCTCCCCGCAACAGTGCTACAGGAATTCCAGTATCGGGCTCGGGGCCCGCAACGCCTTACTTCCCTGTTAAATCCTCACCGCACGCCCGTCTCACCGCCGCTGCCCGGGAGCCACCGGGAGGAGCTGTGCATGGCGCGAGTGCGCCCACGACCGATGCGTGAGCCGCGGTAGGCCTGAAGTAAGTCAAGACTGGAATCGCCCAAGTGACATTGAGAAACGACTAAAGAAGCATTCGCGTAAAGAACTGTTTGCCTGCTTTAATAATCTGGTGGCATAGAAACAACGTTACTGGTCTTGTGATAAGTCTGCATATTGAGATAACTATTTTTACATAAAAGAGCGTATTTTCACATACCTAAGCCTGGTGTCCATTTCTGGGGGGATTAATGGGTTTACTGTGTGTGTGATTATAATTGCTTAACCAACAACGCCTGAAGAATCGCCTTGGCTGCTCACGCCACGCACCTAGAGGGTGAGCAAGGGTCATTCCCAAAGGGGTTATCCTGTGCCCTGACGTAGAGGAGAGGGTTCATGCTTGACACAAGGGCAACCTTGCGCCAACCAGAGACCCCCAAGTCTAACAGCGACCTATGAAGTAGAGGCGGCGGAGTGCAGCCTATGAAGTAGAGGCGGCGGAGTGCTGCCTAGAGTGCAGCCTATGAAGTAGAGGCGGCAGAGTGTGGCCTATGAAGTAGAGGCGGCAGAGTGCGGCCTACGAAGTAGAGGTGGCGGAGTGCGGCCTATGAAGTAGAGGCGGTGGAGTACAGTCTATGAAGTGGAGGTGGCGGAGTGCAGCCTGGAGTACAGCCTATGAAGTAGAGGCGGGAGAGTGCGGCCTATGAAGCAGAGGCATTGGAATGCAGCCTATGATGTAGGAGCGGTGGAATGCAGCCTATGAAGTAGAGGTGGCGGAGTGCAGCTTAGGAAGTAGTTGCGGTGGAGTGCTGCCTATGAAGTAGAGGCGTTGGAATGCAGCCTATGAAGTAGGAGCGGTGGAATGCAGCCTATGAAGTAGAGGCGGCGGAGTGTGGCCTCTGAAGTAGAGGTTGCGGAGTGCGGCCTATGAAGTGGAGGTGGCGGAGTGCAGCCTATGAAGTGGAGGCGACGGAGTGCAGCCTATGAAGTAGAGGCGGCAGAGTGTGGCCTATGAAATACAGGTGGCAGAGTGTGGCCTATGAAGTAGAGGTGGCAGAGTCTGGGCTATGAAGTAGAGGCGGTGGAGTGCAGCCTATGAAGTAGAGGCGGCGGAGAGGTGGCGTAGTGCAGTGTAGGAAGTAGAGGCAGCAGAGTGCGGCCTATGAAGTAGAGACGGCGGAGTGCGGCCTATGAATTAGAGGCGACGGAGTGCAGCATATGAAGTAGAGGTGGCAGAGTGCGGCCTATGAAATAGAGGCGGCAGAGTGCGGCCTATGAAGTACAGGCAGCAGAGTGCGGCCTATGAAGTAGAGGTGGCAGAGTGCGGGCTATGAAGTAGAGACGGTGGAGCGCAGCCTATGAAGTAGAGGTGGCAGAGTGCGGCCTATGAAGTAGAGGCGGCAGAGTGCGGCCTATGAAGTACAGGCAGCAGAGTGCGGCCTATGAAGTAGAGGTGGCAGAGTGCGGGCTATGAAGTAGAGACGGTGGAGCGCAGCCTATGAAGTAGAGGCGGCGGAGAGGTGGCGGAGTGCAGTGTAGGAAGTAGAGGCCGCAGAGTGCAGCCTATTAAGTAGAGGCGGTGGAGTGCGGCCTATGAAGTAGAGGCGGCAGAATGCAGCCTATGAAGTAGAGGTGGTGGAGTGTGGCCTATGAAGTAGAGGCGGCAGATTACAGCCTATGAAGTAGAGGTGGTGGAGTGCGGACTATGAAGTAGAGGCGGCAGATTACAGCCTATGAAGTAGAGGTGGTGGAGTGCGGACTATGAAGTAGAGGCGGCAGATTACAGCCTATGAAGTAGAGGTGGTGGAGTGTGGCCTATGAAGTAGAGGCGGCAGATTACAGCCTATGAAGTGAAGTCGGCGGAGTGCAGCCTATGAAGTAGAGGCGGCGGAGTGTAGCTAATGAAGTAGAAGCAGCGGAGTGCAGTTCATAAAGGAGTGGTGGTGGAGTGCGGCCTATGAAGTAGAGGCATTGGAATGCAGCCTATGAAGTAGGAGCGGTGGAATTCAGCCTATGAAGTCGAGGCGGCGGAGTGCGGCCTATGAAGTAGAGGCGGCAGAGTGCGGCCTATGAAGTGGAGGCGGCAGAGTGCAGCCTATGAAGTGGAGGCGGCAGATTGCGGCCTATGAAATAGAGGCGACAGAGTGCAGCTTATGAAGTAGAGGTGGCAGAGTGCGACCTATGAAGTAGAGGCGGCAGAGTGCGGCCTATGAAGTACAGGTGGCAGAGTGCGGCCTATGAAGTAGAGGTGGCAGAGTGCGGGCTATGAAGTAGAGGCGGTGGAGTGCAGCCTATGAAGTAGAGGCGGCGGAGAGGGCGCGTAGTGCAGTGTAGGAAGTAGAGGCGGCGGAGTGTGGCCTATGAAGTGGAGGCAGTGAAGGGCGGCCTATGAAGTAGAGGCGGCGGAGTGCGTCCTATGAAGTAGAGGCGGTGGAGTGCAGCCTATGAAGTAGAGGCGGCGGAGTGCAGCCTATGAAGTAGAGGCAGCGGAGTGCAGCCTATAAAGTAGAGGCGGCGGAGTGCAGCCTATGATGTAGAGGCGGCAGAGTGCAGCCTGGAGTGCAGCCTATGAAGTAGAGGCAGCGGAGTGCAGCCTATGAAGTAGAGGTGATGGAGTGCAGCCTATGAAGTAGAGGCGGCGGAGTGCAGCCTGAAGTGCAGCCTATGAAGTAGAGGCAGCGGAGTGCAGCCTATGAAGTAGTGGCGGCAGAGTGCGGCCTATGAAGTGGAGGTGGTGGAGTGCGACCTATGAAGTAGAGGCGGCGGAGTGCAGCCTATGAAGTAGAGGCGGCGGAGTGCTGCCTAGAGTGCAGCCTATGAAGTAGAGGCGGCAGAGTGTGGCCTATGAAGTAGAGGCGGCAGAGTGCGGCCTACGAAGTAGAGGTGGCGGAGTGCGGCCTATGAAGTAGAGGCGGTGGAGTACAGTCTATGAAGTGGAGGCGGCGGAGTGCAGCCTGGAGTACAGCCTATGAAGTAGAGGCGGGAGAGTGCGGCCTATGAAGTAGAGGCATTGGAATGCAGCCTATGATGTAGGAGCGGTGGAATGCAGCCTATGAAGTAGAGGCGGCGGAGTGTGGCCTATGAAGTAGAGGCGGCAGAGTGCGGCCTATGAAGTGGAGGTGGCAGAGTGCAATCTATGAAGTAGAGGCGGCGGAGTGCGACCTATGAAGTAGAGGCGGCAGATTGCGGCCTATGAAATAGAGGCGACAGAGTGCAGCCTATGAAGTAGAGGCGGCAGAGTGCGACCTATGAAGTACAGGTGGCAGAGTGTGGCCTATGAAGTAGAGGTGGCAGAGTGCGGGCTATGAAGTAGAGGCGGTGGAGTGCAGCCTATGAAGTAGAGGCGGCGGAGAGGTGGCGGAGTGCAGTGTAGGAAGTAGATGCGTCGGAGTGTGGCCTATGAAGTGAAGGCAGTGGAGTGCGGCCTATGAAGTAGAGACGGCAGAGTGCGTCCTATGAAGTAGAGGCTGTGGAGTGCAGCCTACGAAGTAGAGGCGGCGGAGTGCAGCCTATGAAGTAGAGGCAGCGGAGTGCAGCCTATAAAGTAGAGGCGGCGGAGTGCAGCCTATGATGTAGAGGCGGCAGAGTGCAGCCTGGAGTGCAGCCTATGAAGTAGAGGCAGCGGAGTGCAGCCTATGAAGTAGAGGTGATGGAGTGCGGCCTATGAAGTAGAGGCCGCGGAGTGCAGCCTAGAGTGCAGCCTATGAAGTAGAGGCGGCAGAGTGTGGCCTATGAAGTAGAGGCGGCAGAGTGCGGCCTACAAAGTAGAGGCGGCGGAGTGCGGCCTATGAAGTAGAGGCGGTGGAGTACAGTCTATGAAGTGGAGGTGGCGGAGTGCAGCCTAGAGTGCAGCCTATGAAGTAGAGGCGGCAGAGTGTGGCCTATGAAGTAGAGGCGAAAGAGTTAAGAACACAGGGGTAACCCTTTAACCCAAGGAACCTGGGCCTCGTAAATATATATGAACAATGGTTCCGTAGGGGAATTAGTATTTACAATGAAGAAAAATCAATAGAACAAAAACACAGCAATCAATGATCTGGCAAGCAATTAATCTTAAAGACTGAGTAATATTTCAAAGAACGTAACAATTTATTTTTAGTATTTCATGTGAATTTTAAATCATTCATCAACTCCTTTAGATATGTACAAAAAATGCGAACGGGCTGTATATACAAAAATATTTACAAAACAACGACGCAGTGACAAAGTGAATAGGGTGACTTTGTGTGATAGTGTAAAAATGAATATATACAATAATAATAAAATACAAAAGAAGTATTTCACAAAAAGTCCTCGGCTAGTTTATGGATAGGTAATGAGCCTTGTATGGCACACGTCCTGTAATCTGTATATACAAGGTATTCCAATTAGTGCAGGACTGTGGAACCCTATTCACTTTGTCACTGCGTCGTTGTTTTGTAAATATTTTTGTATATACAGCCCGTTCGCATTTTTTGTACATATCTAAAGGAGTTGATGAATGATTTAAAATTCACATGAAATACTAAAAATAAATTGTTACGTTCTTTGAAATATTACTCAGTCTTTAAGATTAATTGCTTGCCAGATCATTGATTGCTGTGTTTTTGTTCTATTGATTTTTCTTCATTGTAAATACTAATTCCCCTACGGAACCATTGTTCATATATATTTATGAAGTAGAGGCGGCAGAGTGCGGCCTACAAAGTAGAGGCGGCGGAGAGCAGCCTATGAAGTAGAGGCGGTGGAGTGCAGCCTATGAAGTAGAGTCGGCGGAGAGGTGGCGCAGTGCAATGTAGGAAGTAGAGGCGGCGGAGTGCCGCCTATGAAGTAGAGGCGGCAGAGGTCAGCCTATGACGTAGAGGTAGAGGAGTACAGTCTATGAAGTAGAGGCGGCGGAGTGCAGCCTGGAGTGCAGCCTATGAAGTAGAGGCGGCGGAGCGCAGCCTATGAAGTAAAGGCAGCGGAGAAGTGGCGAAGTGCAGCGTACGAAGTAGAGGCGGCAGAGTGCGGCCTGTGAAGTAGAGGTGGCAGAGTGCGGCCTATGAAGTAGAGGCGGTGGAGTGCGGACTATGAAGTAGAGGCGGTGGAGTAAAATTTATGAAGTAGAAGTGGCAGAGTGCAGGCTGGAGTGCAGCCTTTGAAGTAGAGGCGGCAGAGTGCGGCCTATGAAGTAGAGACGGCGGAGTGCAGCCTATGAAGTAGAGGCAGCGGAGTGCAGCCTATGAAGTAGAGGCGACGGAGTACAGCCTATGAAGTAGAGGCGGCGGAGTGCAGCCTGGAGTGCAGCCTATGAAGTAGAGGCGGCGGAGCGCAGCCTATGAAGTAAAGGCAGCGGAGAGGTGGCGGAGTGCAGCCTATGAAGTAGAGGCGGCAGAGTGCAGCCTATGAAGTATAGGCGGCAGAGTGCGGCCTATGAAGTACATGCGGCGGAGTGCGGTCTATGAAGAAGAGGTGGCAGAGTGCGGGCTATGAAGTAGAGACGGCGGAGAGGTGGCGGAGTGCAGTGTAGGAAGTAGAGGTGGCAGAGTGCGGCCTATGAAGTATAGATGGCGTAGTACGGCCTATGAAGTAGAGGAGGCGGAGTGCGGCCTATGAAGTAGAGGTGGTGGAGTGCAGCCTATGAAGTAGAGGTGGCAGATTGTGGCCTATGAAGTAGAGGCGGCAGAATGCAGCCTATGAAGTAGAGGTGGTGGAGTGCGGCCTATGAAGTAGAGGCAGCGGAGTGCAGCCTATGAAGTAGAGGCGACGGAGTACAGTCTATGAAGTAGAGGCGGCAGAGTGCAGCCTGGAGTGCAGCCTATGAAGTAGAGGCGGCGGAGCGCAGCCTATGAAGTAAAGGCAGCGGAGAGGTGGCGGAGTGCAGCCTATGAAGTAGAGGCGGCAGAGTGCAGCCTATGAAGTATAGGCGGCAGAGTGCGGCCTATGAAGTACATGCGGCGGAGTGCGGTCTATGAAGAAGAGGTGGCAGAGTGCGGGCTATGAAGTAGAGGCGGCGGAGAGGTGGCGGAGTGCAGTGTAGGAAGTAGATGCGGCAGAGTGCGGCCTATGAAGTATAGATGGCGGAGTACGGCCTATGAAGTAGAGGAGGCGGAGTGCGGCCTATGAAGTAGAGGTGGTGGAGTGCAGCCTATGAAGTAGAGGTGGCAGATTGTGGCCTATGAAGTAGAGGCGGCAGAATGCAGCCTATGAAGTAGAGGTGGTGGAGTGCAGCCTATGAAGTAGAGGCGGCAGAGTGCGGCCTATGAAGTAGAGGCGGAGGAAAGGTGGCGGAGTGCAGTGTAGGAAGTAGAGGCAGTAGAGTGCGGCCTATGAAGTAGAGATGGCAGAGTACGGCCTATGAAGTAGAGGCGGCAGAGTGCAGCCTACAAAGTAGAGGCGGCGGAGTGCAGCCTATGAAGTAGAGGCGGTGGAGTGCAGCCTATGAAGTAGAGTCGGCTGAGAGGTGGCGCAGTGCAATGTAGGAAGTAGAGGCGGCGGAGTGCCGCCTATAAAGTAGAGGCGGCAGAGGTCAGCCTATGACGTAGAGGCAGCGGAGTACAGTCTATGAAGTAGAGGCGGCGGAGTGCAGCCTGGAGTGCAGCCTATGAAGTAGAGGCGGCGGAGCGCAGCCTATGAAGTAAAGGCAGCGGAGAAGTGGCGGAGTGCAGCGTACGAAGTAGAGGCGGCAGAGTGCGGCCTATGAAGTGGAGCGGCAGAGTGCAGCCTATGAAGTAGAGGCGGCAGGAATGCTGCCTGAAGTGTAGGCTATGAAGTAGAGGCGGCAGAGTGCGGCCTGTGAAGTAGAGGCGGCAGAGTGCGGCCTATGAAGTAGAGGCGGTGGAGTGCGGACTATGAAGTAGAGACGGTGGAGTGCGGCCTATGAAGTAGAGGCAGCGGAGTGCAGCCTATGAAGTAGAGGCGACGGAGTACAGTCTATGAAGTAGAGGCGGCGGAGTGCAGCCTGGAGTGCAGCCTATGAAGTAGAGGCGGCGGAGCGCAGCCTATGAAGTAAAGGCAGCAGAGAGGTGGCGGAGTGCAGCCTATGAAGTAGTGGCGGCAGAGTGCAGCCTATGAAGTATAGGCGGCAGAGTGCGGCCTATGAAGTACATGTGGTGGAGTGCGGTCTATGAAGAAGAGGTGGCAGAGTGCGGGCTATGAAGTAGAGGTGGCGGAGAGGTGGCGGAGTGCAGTGTGGGAAGTAGAGGCGGCAGAGTGCGGCCTATGAAGTATAGATGGCGGAGTACGGCCTATGAAGTAGAGGAGGCGGAGTGCGGCCTATGAAGTAGAGGTGGTGGAGTGCAGCCTATGAAGTAGAGGTGGCAGATTGTGGCCTATGAAGTAGAGGCGGCAGAATGCAGCCTATGAAGTAGAGGTGGTGGAGTGCGGCCTATGAAGTAGAGGCGGCGGAGTGCGGCCTATGAAGTAGAGGCGGAGGAAAGGTGGCGGAGTGCAGTGTAGGAAGTAGAGGCAGTAGAGTGCGGCCTATGAAGTAGAGACTGCAGAGTACGGCCTATGAAGTAGAGGCGGCGGAGTGCAGCCTATGAAGTAGAGGCGGCGGAGAGGTGGCGGAGTGCAGTGTAGGAAGTAGAGGCAGCAGAGTGCGGCCCATGAAGTAGAGACGGCGGAGTGTGGCCTATGAATTAGAGGCGACGGAGTGCAGCATATGAAGTAGAGGCGGCAGAGTGCGGCCTATGAAGTAGAGGTGGCAGAGTGCGGCCTATGAAGTACAGGCAGCAGAGTGCGGCCTATGAAGTAGAGGTGGCAGAGTGTGGGCTATGAAGTAGAGACGGTGGAGCGCAGCCTATGAAGTAGAGGCGGCGGAGAGGTGGCGGAGTGCAGTGTAGGAAGTAGAGGCTGTAGAGTGCGGCCTATTAAGTAGAGGCGGTGGAGTGCGGCCTATGAAGTAGAGGCGGCAGAATGCAGCCTATGAAGTAGAGGTGGTGGAGTGTGGCCTATGAAGTAGAGGCAGCAGATTACAGCCAATGAAGTAGAGGTGGTGGAGTGCGGACTATGAAGTAGAGGTAGCAGAGTGCGGCCTATGAAGTAGAGGCAATGGAGTACAGTCTATGAAGTAGAGGCGGCAGAGTGCAGCCTGGAGTGCAGTCTATGAAGTAGAGGTGGCAGAGTGAGGCCTATGAAGTAGAGATGGCGGAGTGCGGCCTATGAAGTAGAGGCAGCGGAGCGCAGCCTATGAAGTAAAGGCTGCGGAGAGGTGGTGGAGTGCAGCATATGAAGTAGAGGTGGCGGAGTGCGACCTATGAAGTGGAGGCGGTGGAGTGCGGCCTATGAAGTAGAGGCGGCAGAGTGTGGCCTATGAAGTAGAGAAGGCAGAGTGCGGCCTATGAAGTAGAGGTGGCAGAGTAGAGTGTAGGAAGTAGAGGCTGCAGAGTGCCGCCTATGAAGTAGAGGCGGCGGAGTGCGGCCTATGAAGTAGAGGCGGAAGAGTGGAATCTATGACGTAGAGGCGGCGGAGTGAAGCCTGGAGTGCAGCCTATGAAGTATAGGCGGCGGTGCGCAGCCTATGAAGTAAAGGTGGCGGAGAGGTGGCAGAGTGCAGTGTAGGAAGTAGAGGCGGTGGAGTGCGGCCTATGAAGTAGAGGCGGCGGAGTGCGGCCTATGAAGTAGAGGCAGTGGAGTACAGCCTATGAAGTAGAGGCGGCGGAGAGGTGGCGGAGTGCAGTGTAGGAAGTAGAGGCAGCAGAGTGCGGCCCATGAAGTAGAGACGGCGGAGTGTGGCCTATGAATTAGAGGCGACGGAGTGCAGCATATGAAGTAGAGGCGGCAGAGTGCGGCCTATGAAGTAGAGGCGGCAGAGTGCAGCCTATGAAGTACAGGCAGCAGAGTGCGGCCTATGAAGTAGAGGTGGCAGAGTGTGGGCTATGAAGTAGAGACGGTGGAGCGCAGCCTATGAAGTAGAGGCGGCGGAGAGGTGGCGGAGTGCAGTGTAGGAAGTAGAGGCTGTAGAGTGCGGCCTATTAAGTAGAGGCGGTGGAGTGCGGCCTATGAAGTAGAGGCGGCAGAATGCAGCCTATGAAGTAGAGGTGGTGGAGTGTGGCCTATGAAGTAGAGGCAGCAGATTACAGCCAATGAAGTAGAGGTGGTGGAGTGCGGACTATGAAGTAGAGGTAGCAGAGTGCGGCCTATGAAGTAGAGGCAATGGAGTACAGTCTATGAAGTAGAGGCGGCAGAGTGCAGCCTGGAGTGCAGTCTATGAAGTAGAGGTGGCAGAGTGAGGCCTATGAAGTAGAGATGGCGGAGTGCGGCCTATGAAGTAGAGGCAGCGGAGCGCAGCCTATAAAGTAAAGGCTCCGGAGAGGTGGTGGAGTGCAGCATACGAAGTAGAGGTGGCAGAGTGCGACCTATGAAGTGGAGGCAGTGGAGTGCGGCCTATGAAGTAGAGGTGGCAGAGTGTGGCCTATGAAGTAGAGAAGGCAGAGTGCGGCCTATGAAGTAGAGGTGGCAGAGTAGAGTGTAGGAAGTAGAGGTGGCAGAGTGCCGCCTATGAAGTCGAGGCGGCGGAGTGTGGCCTATGAAGTAGAGGCGGAAGAGTGGAGTCTATGACGTAGAGGCGGCGGAGTGAAGCCTGGAGTGCAGCCTATGAAGTATAGGCGGCGGTGCGCAGACTATGAAGTAAAGGTGGCGGAGAGGTGGCAGAGTGCAGTGTAGGAAGTAGAGGTGGTGGAGTGCGGCCTATGAAGTAGAGGCGGCGGAGTGCGGCCTATGAAGTAGAGGCAGTGGAGTGCAGCCTATGAAGTGGAGGTGGCAGAGTGCAGCCTATGAAGTGGAGGCAGCGGAGTGCTGCGGAGTGCGGCCTATGAAGTAGAGGTGGTAGAGTGCGGCCTATGAAGTAGAGGTGGCGGAATGCGGCGTATGAAGTAGAGGTGGTGGAGTGCGGCCTCTGAAGTAAAGGCAGCAGATTTCAGCCTATGGAGTAGAGGCGACGGAGTGCAGTCTATGAAGTAGAAGAGCGGAGTGCAGCCTATGAGGTAGAGGTGGCAAAGTGCAGTCTATGAAGTAGAGGCGGCGGAGAGCAGCCTGGAGCGTAGCCTATGAAGTAGAGGCGGCGGAGTGCGGCCTCTGAAGTAGAGGCAGAGGAGTGCGGCCTATGAAGTAGAGGTGGCAGAGTGCGGGCTATGAAGTAGAGACGGTGGAGCGCAGACTATGAAGTAGAGGTGGCGGAGAGGTGGCGGAGTGCAGTGTAGGAAGTAGAGGCTGCAGAGTGCGGCCTATTAAGTAGAGGCGGTGGAGTGTGACCTATGAAGTAGAGGCGGCAGAATGCAGCCTATAAAGTAGAGGTGGTGGAGTGTGGCCTATGAAGTAGAGGTGGCAGATTACAGCCTATGAAGTAGAGGTGGCGGAGTGCGGACTATGAAGTAGAGGTAGCAGAGTGCGGCCTATGAAGTAGAGGCAATGGAGTACAGTCTATGAAGTAGAGGCGGCGGAGTGCAGCCTGGAGTGTAGCCTATGAATTAAAGGCGGCAGAGTGAGGCCTATGAAGTAGAGATGGCAGAGTGCGGCCTATGAAGTAGAGGCAGCGGAGCGGAGCCTATAAAGTAAAGGCTGCGGAGAGGTGGTGGAGTGCAGCATACGAAGTAGAGGTGGCAGAGTGCGACCTATGAAGTGGAGGCAGTGGAGTGCGGCCTATGAAGTAGAGGCGGCAGAGTGTGGCCTATGAAGTAGAGGCGGAAGAGTGGAGTCTATGACGTAGAGGCGGCGGAGTGAAGCCTGGAGTGCAGCCTATGAAGTATAGGCGGCGGTGCGCAGACTATGAAGTAAAGGTGGCGGAGAGGTGGCAGAGTGCAGTGTAGGAAGTAGAGGCGGTGGAGTGCGGCCTATGAAGTAGAGGCGGCGGAGTGCAGCCTATGAAGTAGAGGCAGTGGAGTGCAGCCTATGAAGTGGAGGTGGCAGAGTGCAGCCTATGAAGTGGAGGCAGCGGAGTGCTGCGGAGTGCGGCCTATGAAGTAGAGGTGGCGGAATGCGGCCTATGAAGTAGAGGTGGTAGAGTGCAGCCTATGAAGTAGAGGTGGCGGAATGCGGCGTATGAAGTAGAGGTGGTGGAGTGCGGCCTCTGAAGTAAAGGCAGCAGATTTCAGCCTATGGAGTAGAGGCGACGGAGTGCAGTCTATGAAGTAGAAGAGCGGAGTGCAGCCTATGAGGTAGAGGTGGCAAAGTGCAGTCTATGAAGTAGAGGCGGCGGAGCGCAGCCTGGAGCGTAGCCTATGAAGTAGAGGCGGCGGAGTGCGGCCTCTGAAGTAGAGGCAGAGGAGTGCGGCCTATGAAGTAGAGGAGGCAGATTGCGGCCTATGAAATAGAGGCAACGGAGTGCAGCCTATGAAGTTGAGGCGGCAGAGTGCAGCCTATGAAGTAGAGGCAGCGGAGTGCAGTCTATGAAGTAGAGGCAGCAAAGTGCAGCCTGGAGTGCAGCCTATGAAGTAGAGGTGGTGGAGTACAGCCTATGAAGTAGAGGCGGCAGAGTGCAGCCTGTGAAGTGGAGGCGGTGGAGTGCAGCCTATGAAGTGGAGGCAGTGGAGTGCTGCTTATAAAGTAGAGGTGGCGGAGTGCAGCCTATGAAGTGGAGTCATCGTAGTGCAGCCTATGAAGTGAAGTCGGCGGAGTGCAGCCTATGAAGTAGAGGCGGTGGAGTGTAGCTAATGAAGTAGAAGCGGCGGAGTGCAGCTCATAAAGTAGTGGTGGTGGAGTGCGGCCTATGAAGTAGAGGCATTGGAATGCAGCCTATGAAGTAGGAGCGGTGGAATGCAGCCTATGAAGTGGAGGCGACAGAGTGCAGCCCATGAAGTAGAAGCGGCAGAGTGCGACCTATGAAGTAGAGGCGGCAGAGTGCGGCCTATGAAGTACAGGTGGCAGAGTGCGGCCTATGAAGTAGAGGAGGCAGAGTGCGGGCTATGAAGTAGAGGCGGTTGAGTGCAGCCGATGAAGTAGAGGCGGCGGAGAGGTGGCGGAGTGCAGTGTAGGAAGTAGAGGTGGCGGAGTGTGGCCTATGAAGTGGAAGCAGTGGAGTGCGGCCTATGAAGTAGAGGCTGCGGAGTGCGTCCTATGAAGTAGAGGCGGTGGAGTGCAGCCTATGAAGTAGAGGCGGCGGAGTGCAGCCTATGAAGTAGAGGCGGCGGAGTGCAGACTATGATGTAGAGGTGGCAGAGTGCAGCCTGGAGTGCAGCCTATGAAGTAGAGGCAGCGGAGTGCAGCCTATGAAGTAGAGGTGATGGAGTGCGGCCTATGAAGTAGAGGCGGCGGAGTGCAGCCTGAAGTGCAGCCTATGAAGTAGAGGCAGCGGAGTGCGGCCTATGAAGTAGTGGCGGCAGAGTGCGGCCTATGAAGTGGAGGTGGTGGAGTACGTCCTATGAAGTAGAGGCGGCGGAGTGCAGCCTATGAAGTAGAGGCGGTGGAGTGCAGCCTATGAAGTAGAGGCAGCGGAGTGCTGCCTAGAGTGCAGCCTATGAAGTAGAGGCGGCAGAGTGTGGCCTATGAAGTAGAGGCGGCAGAGTGCGGCCTACAAAGTAGAGGCGGCGGAGTGTGGCCCATGAAGTAGAGGCGGTGGAGTACAGTCTATGAAGTGGAGGCGGCGGAGTGCAGCCTGGAGTACAGCCTATGAAGTAGAGGCGGCAGAGTGCAGCCTATGAAGTATAGGCGGCAGTGTGCGGCCTATGAAGTACATGCGGCGGAGTGCGGCCTATGAAGAAGAGGTGGCAGAGTGCGGGCTATGAAGTAGAGGCGGCGGAGAGGTGGCAGACTGCAGTGTAGGAAGTAGAGGCGGCAGAGTGCGGCCTATGAAATATAGATGGCGGAGTACGGCCTATGAAGTAGAGGAGGTGGAGTGCGGCCTATGAAGTAGAGGTGGTGGAGTGCAGCCTATGAAGTAGAGGTGGCATATTGTGGCCTATGAAGTAGAGGTGTCAGAATGCAGCCTATGAAGTAGAGGTGGTGGAGTGTGGCCTATGAAGTAGAGGCGGCGGAGTGCGGCCTATGAAATAGAGGCGGAGGAAAGGTGGCGGAGTGCAGTGTAGGAAGTAGAGGCAGTAGAGTGTGGCCTATGAAGTAGAGACGGCAGAGTACAGCCTATGAAGTAGAGGCGGCGGAGTGCGGCCTATGAAGTAGAGTCGGCTGAATGCAGCCTATGAAGTAGAGATGGTGGAGTGCGGCCTATGAAGTAGAGGCGGCAGATTGCGGCCTATGAAGTAGAGGCAGCAGAATGCAGCCTATGAAGTAGAGGTGGTGGAGTGTGGCCTATGAAGTAGAGGCGGCAGATTACAGCCTATGAAGTAGAGGTGGCAGAGTGCGGCCTATGAAGTAGAGGTAGCAGAGTGCGGCCTATGAAGTAGAGGCAAAGGAGTACAGTCTGTGAAGTAGAGGCGGCGGAGTGCAGCCTGGAGTGCACCCTATGAAGTAGAGGCGGCAGAGTGCGGCCTATGAAGTAGAGATGGCAGAGTGCGGCCTATGAAGTAGAGGTAGCGGAGCGCAGCCTATGAAGTAAAGGCTGCGGAGAGGTGGTGGAGTGCAGCATACGAAGTAGAGGTGGCGGAGTGCGACCTATGAAGTGGAGGCAGTGGAGTGCGGCCTATGAAGTAGAGGCGGCAGAGTGTGGCCTATGAAGTAGAGAAGGCGGAGTGCAGCCTGTGAAGTGGTGGCGGCGGAGTGCAGCCTATGAAGTGGAGGCAGTGGAGTGCTGCTTATAAAGTATTGGCGGCGGAGTGCAGCCTATGAAGTGGAGTCGTCGGAGTGCAGCGTATGAAGTGGAGTAAGCGGAGTGCAGCCTAAGAAGTAGAAGCCGCGTAGTGCAGCTAATGAAGTAGAAGCGGCGGAGTGCAGCTTAGGAAGTAGTGGCGGTGGAGTGCTGCCTATGAAGTAGAGGCGTTGGAATGCAGCCTATGAAGTAGGAGCGGTGGAATGCAGCCTATGAAGTAGAGGCGGCATAGTGCGGCCTATGAAGTAGAGGTTGCGGAGTGCGGCCTATGAAGTGGAGGTGGCGGAGTGCAGCCTATGAAGTGGAGGCGACGGAGTGCAGCCTATGAAGTAGAGGCGGCAGAGTGTGGCCTATGAAGTACAGGTGGCAGAGTGTGGCCTATGAAGTAGAGGTGGCAGAGTCTGGGCTATGAAGTAGAGGCGGTGGAGTGCAGCCTATGAAGTAGAGGCGGCGGAGAGGTGGTGTAGTGCAATGTAGGAAGTAGAGGCAGCAGAGTGCGGCCTATGAAGTAGAGACGGCGGAGTGCGGCCTATGAATTAGAGGCGACGGAGTGCAGCATATGAAGTAGAGGTGGCAGAGTGCGGCCTATGAAGTAGAGGTGGCAGAGTGCGGCCTATGAAGTACAGGCAGCAGAGTGCCGCCTATGAAGTAGAGGTGGCAGAGTGCGGGCTATGAAGTAGAGACAGTGGAGCGCAGCCTATGAAGTAGAGGCGGCGGAGAGGTGGCGGAGTGCAGTGTAGGAAGTAGAGGCCGCAGAGTGCGGCCTATTAAGTAGAGGCGGTGGAGTGCGGCCTATGAAGTAGAGGTGGCAGAATGCAGCCTATGAAGTAGAGGTGATGGAGTGTGGCCTATGAAGTAGAGGCGGCAGATTACAGCCTATGAAGTAGAGGTGGTGGAGTGCGGACTATGAAGTAGAGGTAGCAGAGTGCGGCCTATGAAGTAGAGGCAATGGAGTACAGTCCATGAAGTAGAGGCGGCGGAGTGCAGCCTGGAGTGCAGCCTATGAAGTAGAGGCGGCAGAGTGAGGCCTATGAAGTAGAGACGGCGGAGTGCGGCCTATGAAGTAGAGGCAGCGGAGCGCAGCCTATGAAGTAAAGGCTGCGGAGAGGTGGTGGAGTACAGCATACGAAGTAGAGGTGGCGGAGTGCGACCTATGAAGTGGAGGCGGTGGAGTGCGGCCTATGAAGTAGAGGCGGCAGAGTAGAGTGTAGGAAGTAGAGGCGGCAGAGTGCCGCCTATGAAGTAGAGGCGGCAGAGTGCCGCCTATGAAGTAGAGGTGGCGGAGTGCGGCCTATGAAGTAGAGGCGGAAGAGTGGAATCTATGACGTAGAGGCGGCGGAGTGAAGCCTGGAGTGCAGCCTATGAAGTATAGGCGGCGGTGCGCAGCCTATGAAGTAAAGGTGGCGGAGAGGTGGCAGAGTGCAGTGTAGGAAGTAGAGGCGGTGGAGTGCGGCCTATGAAGTAGAGGCGGCGGAGTGCGGCCTATGAAGTAGAGGCAGTGGAGTGCAGCCTATGAAGTGGAGGTGGCAGAGTGCAGCCTATGAAGTGGAGTGAGCGGAGTGCAGCCTATGAAGTAGGAGCGGTGGAATGCAGCCTATGAAGTAGAGGCGGTGGTGTGCAGCCTATGAAGTAGAGGCGGCGGAGTGCGGCCTATGAAGTGGAGGCGGCAGAGTGCAGCCTATGAAGTGGAGGCGGCGGAGTGCGACCTATGAAGTAGAGGCGGCAGATTGCGGCCTATGAAATAGAGGCGACAAAGTGCAGCCTATGAAGTAGAGGCGGCAGAGTGCGACCTATGAAGTAGAGGTGGCAGAGTGCGGCCTATGAAGTACAGGTGGCAGAGTGCGGCCTATGAAGTAGAGGTGGCAGAGTGCGGGCTATGAATTAGAGGAGATGGAGTGCAGCCTGAAGTGCAGCCTATGAAGTAGAGGCAGCAGAGTGCGGCCTATGAAGTAGTGGCGGCAGAGTGCGGCCTATGAAGTGGAGGTGGTGGAGTGCGTCCTATGAAGTAGAGGCGGCGGAGTGCAGCCTATGAAGTAGAGGCGGCGGAGTGCTGCCTAGAGTGCAGCCTATGAAGTAGAGGTGGCAGAGTGTGGCCTATGAAGTAGAGGCGGCAGAGTGCGGCCTACGAAGTAGAGGTGGAGGAGTGCGGCCTATGAAGTAGAGGCGGTGGAGTAAAGTCTATGATGTGGAGGCGGCGGAGTGCAGCCCTGAGTACAGCCTATGAAGTAGAGGCGGGAGAGTGCGGCCTATGAAGTAGAGGCATTGGAATGCAGCCTATGAAGTAGGAGCGGTGGAATGCAGCCTATGAAGTAGAGGCAGCGGAGTGCGGCCTATGAAGTAGAGGCGGCGGAGTGCGGCCTATGAAGTGGAGGCGGCAGAGTGCAGCCTATGAAGTGGAGGCGGTGGAGTGCGACCTATGAAGTAGAGGCGGCAGATTGCGGCCTATGAAATAGAGGCGACAGAGTGCAGCCTATGAAGTAGAGGTGGCAGCGTGCAACCTATGAAGTAGAGGCGGCAGAGTGTGGCCTATGAAGTACAGGTGGCAGAGTGCGGCCTATGAAGTAGAGGTGGCAGAGTGCGGGCTATGAAGTAGAAGCGGTGGAGTGCAGCCTATGAAGTAGAGGCAGCGGAGAGGTGGCGGAGTGCAGTGTAGGAAGTAGAGGCGGCGGAGTGTGGCCTATGAAGTGGAGGCAGTGGAGTGCGGCCTATGAAGTAGAGGCGAAGGAGTGCGTCCTAAGAAGTAGAGGCTGTGGAGTGCAGCCTACGAAGTAGAGGCGGCGGAGTGCAGCCTATGAAGTAGAGGCAGCGGAGTGCAGCCTATGAAGTAGAGGCAGCGGAGTGCAGCCTATGATGTAGAGGCGGCAGAGTGCAGCCTGGAGTGCAGCCTATGAAGTAGAGGCAGCGGAGTGCAGCCTATGAAGTAGAGGTGATGGAGTGCGGCCTATGAAGTAGAGGCGGTGGAGTGCAGCCTGAAGTGCAGCCTATGAAGTAGAGGCAGCGGAGTGCGGCCTATGAAGTAGTGGCGGCAGAGTGCGGCCTATGAAGTGGAGGTGGTGGAGTGCATCCTATGAAGTAGAGGTGGCGGAGTGCAGCCTATGAAGTAGAGGCGGCGGAGTGCTGCCTAGAGTGCAGCCTATGAAGTAGAGGCGGCAGAGTGTGGCCTATAAAGTAGAGGCGGCAGATTGCGGCCTACAAAGTAGAGGCGGCGGAGTGCAGCCTATGAAGTAGAGGCGGTGGAGTACAGTCTATGAAGTGGAGGCGGCAGAGTGCAGCCTGGAGTACAGCCTATGAAGTAGAGGTGGGAGAGTGCGGCCTATGAAGTAGAGACGGCGGAGTTTGGCCTACGAAGTAGAGGCAGCAGAGTGCAGCCTATGAAGTAGAGGTGGCAGAGTGCGGGCTATGAAGTAGAGACGGTGGAGCGCAGCCTATGAAGTAGAGGCGGCGGAGAGGTGGCGGAGTGCAGTGTAGGAAGTAGAGGCTGCAGAGTGCGGCCTATTAAGTAGAGGTGGTGGAGTGTGGCCTATGAAGTAGAGGCGGCAGAATGCAGCCTATGAAGTAGAGGTGGTGGAGTGTGGCCTATGAAGTAGAGGAGGCAGATTACAGCCTATGAAGTAGAGGTGGCGGAGTGCGGACTATGAAGTAGAGGTAGCAGAGTGCGGCCTATGAAGTAGAGGCAATGGAGTACAGTCTATGAAGTAGAGGCGGCGGAGTGCAGCCTGGAGTGCAGCCTATGAATTAGAGGCAGCAGAGTGAGGCCTATGAATTAGAGGCAGCAGAGTGCGGCCTATGAAGTAGTGGCGGCAGAGTGCGGCCTATGAAGTGGAGGTGGTGGAGTGCGTCCTATGAATTAGAGGCGGCGGAGTGCAGTCAATGAAGTAGAGGCGGCGGAGTGCTGCCTAGAGTGCAGCCTATGAAGTAGAGGCGGCAGAGTGTGGCCTATTAAGTAGAGGCGGCAGAGTGCGGCCTACGAAGTAGAGGTGGCGGAGTGCGGCCTATGAAGTAGAGGCGGTGGAGTACAGTCTATGAAGTGGAGGTGGCGGAGTGCAGCCTGGAGTACAGCCTATGAATAGAGGCGGGAGAGTGCGGCCTATGAAGTAGAGGCATTGGAATGCAGCCTATGAAGTAGGAGCGGTGGAATGCAGCCTATGAAGTAGAGGCAGCGGAGTGCGGCCTATGAAGTAGAGGCGGCGGAGTGCGGCCTATGAAGTGGAGGCGGCAGAGTGCAGCCTATGAAGTGGAGGCGGCGGAGTGCGACCTATGAAATAGAGGCGACAGAGTGCAGCCTATGAAGTAGAGGCGGCAGAGTGCGACCAATGAAGTAGAGGCGGCAGAGTGCGGCCTATGAAGTACAGGTGGCAGAGTGCGGCCATTGAAGTAGAGGTGGCAGAGAGCGGGCTATGAAGTAGAGGCGGTGGAGTGCAGCCTATGAAGTAGAGGCGGCGGAGAGGTGGCGGAGTGCAGTGTAGGAAGTAGAGGTGGCGGAGTGTGGCCTATGAAGTGGAGGCAGTGTAGTGCGGCCTATGAAGTAGAGACGGAGGAGTGCGTCCTATGAAGTAGAGGCTGTGGAGTGCAGCCTACGAAGTAGAGGCGGCGGAGTGCAGCCTATGAAGTAGAGGCAGTGGAGTGCAGCCTATGAAGTAGAGGCGGCAGAGTGCAGCCTATGATGTAGAGGCGGCAGAGTGCAGCCTGGAGTGCAGCCTATGAAGTAGAGGCAGCGGAGTGCAGCCTATGAAGTAGAGGTGATGGAGTGCGGCCTATGAAGTAGAGGCGGCAGAGTGCAGCCTGAAGTGCAGCCTATGAAGTAGAGGCAGCGGAGTGCGGCCTATGAAGTGGAGGTGGCGGAGTGCATCCTATGAAGTGGAGGCGACGGAGTGCAGCCTATGAAGTAGAGGTGGCATATTGTGGCCTATGAAGTAGAGGTGGCAGAATGCAGCCTATGAAGTAGAGGTGGTGGAGTGTGGCCTATGAAGTAGAGGCGGCGGAGTGCGGCCTATGAAATAGAGGCGGAGGAAAGGTGGCGGAGTGCAGTGTAGGAAGTAGAGGCAGTAGAGTGTGGCCTATGAAGTAGAGACGGCAGAGTACAGCCTATGAAGTAGAGGCGGCGGAGTGCGGCCTATGAAGTAGAGTCGGCTGAATGCAGCCTATGAAGTAGAGATGGTGGAGTGCGGCCTATGAAGTAGAGGCGGCAGATTGCGGCCTATGAAGTAGAGGCGGCAGAATGCAGCCTATAAAGTAGAGGTGGTGGAGTGTGGCCTATGAAGTAGAGGTGGCAGATTACAGCCTATGAAGTAGAGGTGGCGGAGTGCGGACTATGAAGTAGAGGTAGCAGAGTGCGGCCTATGAAGTAGAGGCAATGGAGTACAGTCTATTAAGTAGAGGCGGTGGAGTGCAGCCTGGAGTGTAGCCTATGAATTAGAGGCGGCAGAGTGAGGCCTTAGAAGTAGAGACGGCGGAGTGCGGCCTATGAAGTAGAGGCAGCGGAGCGCAGCCTATAAAGTAAAGGCTGCGGAGAGGTGGTGGAGTGCAGCATACGAAGTAGAGGTGGCAGAGTGCGACCTATGAAGTGGAGGCAGTGGAGTGCGGCCTATGAAGTAGAGGCGGCAGAGTGTGGCCTATGAAGTAGAGAAGGCAGAGTGCAGCCTATGAAGTAGAGGTGGCAGAGTAGAGTGTAGGAAGTAGAGGCGGCAGAGTGCCGCCTATGAAGTCGAGGCGGCGGAGTGTGGACTATGAAGTAGAGGCGGAAGAGTGGAGTCTATGATGTAGAGGCGGCGGAGTGAAGCCTGGAGTGCAGCCTATGAAGTATAGGCGGCGGTGCGCAGACTATGAAGTAAAGGTGGCGGAGAGGTGGCAGAGTGCAGTGTAGGAAGTAGAGGTGGTGGAGTGCGGCCTATGAAGTAGAGGCGGCGGAGTGCGGCCTATGAAGTAGAGGCAGTAGAGTGCAGCCTATGAAGTGGAGGTGGCAGAGTGCAGCCTATGAAGTGGAGGCAGCGGAGTGCTGCGGAGTGCGGCCTATGAAGTAGAGGTGGTAGAGTGCGGCCTATGAAGTAGAGGTGGCGGAATGCGGCGTATGAAGTAGAGGTGGTGGAGTGCGGCCTCTGAAGTAAAGGAAGCAGATTTCAGCCTATGGAGTAGAGGCGACGGAGTGCAGTCTATGAAGTAGAAGAGCGGAGTGCAGCCTATGAGGTAGAGGTGGCAAAGTGCAGTCTATGAAGTAGAGGCGGCGGAGCGCAGCCTGGAGCGTAGCCTATGAAGTAGAGGCGGCGGAGTGCGGCCTCTGAAGTAGAGGCAGAGGAGTGCGGCCTATGAAGTAGAGGTGGCAGAGTGCGGGCTATGAAGTAGAGACGGTGGAGCGCAGACTATGAAGTAGAGGCGGCGGAGAGGTGGCGGAGTGCAGTGTAGGAAGTAGAGGCTGCAGAGTGCGGCCTATTAAGTAGAGGCGGTGGAGTGTGACCTATGAAGTAGAGGCGGCAGAATGCAGCCTATAAAGTAGAGGTGGTGGAGTGTGGCCTATGAAGTAGAGGTGGCAGATTACAGCCTATGAAGTAGAGGTGGCGGAGTGCGGACTATGAAGTAGAGGTAGCAGAGTGCAGCCTATGAAGTAGAGGCAATGGAGTACAGTCTATGAAGTAGAGGCGGCAGAGTGCAGCCTGGAGTGTAGCCTATGAATTAAAGGCGGCAGAGTGAGGCCTATGAAGTAGAGACGGCAGAGTGCGGCCTATGAAGTAGAGGCAGCGGAGCGCAGCCTATAAAGTAAAGGCTGCGGAGAGGTGGTGGAGTGCAGCATACGAAGTAGAGGTGGCAGAGTGCGACCTATGAAGTGGAGGCAGTGGAGTGCGGCCTATGAAGTAGAGGCGGCAGAGTGTGGCCTATGAAGTAGAGGTGGAAGAGTGGAGTCTATGACGTAGAGGCGGCGGAGTGAAGCCTGGAGTGCAGCCTATGAAGTATAGGCGGCGGTGCGCAGACTATGAAGTAAAGGTGGTGGAGAGGTGGCAGAGTGCAGTGTAGGAAGTAGAGGCGGTGGAGTGCGGCCTATGAAGTAGAGGCGGCGGAGTGCAGCCTATGAAGTAGAGGCAGTGGAGTGCAGCCTATGAAGTGGAGGTGGCAGAGTGCAGCCTATGAAGTGGAGGCAGCGGAGTGCTGCGGAGTGCGGCCTATGAAGTAGAGGTGGCGGAATGCGGCCTATGAAGTAGAGGTGGTAGAGTGCGGCCTATGAAGTAGAGGTGGCGGAATGCGGCGTATGAAGTAGAGGTGGTGGAGTGCGGCCTCTGAAGTAAAGGCAGCAGATTTCAGCCTATGGAGTAGAGGCGACGGAGTGCAGTCTATGAAGTAGAAGAGCGGAGTGCAGCCTATGAGGTAGAGGTGGCAAAGTGCAGTCTATGAAGTAGAGGCGGCGGAGCGCAGCCTGGAGCATAGCCTATGAAGTAGAGGCGGCGGTGTGCGGCCTCTGAAGTAGAGGCAGAGGAGTGCGGCCTATGAAGTAGAGGAGGCAGATTGCGGTATATGAAATAGAGGCAACGGAGTGCAGCCTATGAAGTTGAGGCGGCAGAGTGCAGCCTATGAAGTAGAGGCAGCGGAGTGCAGTCTATGAAGTAGAGGCAGCAAAGTGCAGCCTGGAGTGCAGCCTATGAAGTAGAGGTGGTGGAGTACAGCCTATGAAGTAGAGGCGGCAGAGTGCAGCCTGTGAAGTGGAGGCGGTGGAGTGCAGCCTATGAAGTGGAGGCAGTGGAGTGCTGCTTATAAAGTAGAGGTGGCGGAGTGCAGCCTATGAAGTGGAGTCGTCGTAGTGCAGCCTATGAAGTGAAGTCGGCGGAGTGCAGCCTATGAAGTAGAGGCGGTGGAGTGTAGCTAATGAAGTAGAAGCGGCGGAGTGCAGCTCATAAAGTAGTGGTGGTGGAGTGCGGCCTATGAAGTAGAGGCATTGGAATGCAGCCTATGAAGTAGGAGCGGTGGAATGCAGCCTATGAAGTGGAGGCGACAGAGTGCAGCCCATGAAGTAGAAGCAGCAGAGTGCGACCTATGAAGTAGAGGCGGCAGAGTGCGGCCTATGAAGTACAGGTGGCAGAGTGCGGCCTATGAAGTAGAGGAGGCAGAGTGCGGGCTATGAAGTAAAGGCGGTTGAGTGCAGCCGATGAAGTAGAGGCGGCGGAGAGGTGGCGGAGTGCAGTGTAGGAAGTAGAGGTGGCGGAGTGTGGCCTATGAAGTGGAAGCAGTGGAGTGCGGCCTAGGAAGTAGAGGCTGCGGAGTGCGTCCTATGAAGTAGAGGCGGTGGAGTGCAGCCTATGAAGTAGAGGCGGTGGAGTGCAGCCTATGAAGTAGAGGCGGCGGAGTGCAGACTATGATGTAGAGGTGGCAGAGTGCAGCCTGGAGTGCAGCCTATGAAGTAGAGGCAGCGGAGTGCAGCCTATGAAGTAGAGGTGATGGAGTGCGGCCTATGAAGTAGAGGCGGCGGAGTGCAGCCTGAAGTGCAGCCTATGAAGTAGAGGCAGTGGAGTGCGGCCTATGAAGTAGTGGCGGCAGAGTGCGGCCTATGAAGTGGAGGTGGTGGAGTACGTCCTATGAAGTAGAGGCGGCGGAGTGCAGCCTATGAAGTAGAGGCGGCGGAGTGCAGCCTATGAAGTAGAGGCAGCGGATTGCTGCCTAGAGTGCAGCCTATGAAGTAGAGGCGGCAGAGTGTGGCCTATGAAGTAGAGGCGGCAGAGTGCGGCCTACAAAGTAGAGGCGGCGGAGTGTGGCCCATGAAGTAGAGGCGGTGGAGTACAGTCTATGAAGTGGAGGCGGCGGAGTGCAGCCTGGAGTACAGCCTATGAAGTAGAGGCGGCAGAGTGCAGCCTATGAAGTATAGGCGGCAGTGTGCGGCCTATGAAGTACATGCGGCGGAGTGCGGCCTATGAAGAAGAGGTGGCAGAGTACGGGCTATGAAGTAGAGGCGGCGGAGAGGTGGCAGACTGCAGTGTAGGAAGTAGAGGCGGCAGAGTGCGGCCTATGAAATATAGATGGCGGAGTACGGCCTATGAAGTCGAGGAGGTGGAGTGCGGCCTATGAAGTAGAGGTGGTGGAGTGCAGCCTATGAAGTAGAGGTGGCATATTGTGGCCTATGAAGTAGAGGTGGCAGAATGCAGCCTATGAAGTAGAGGTGGTGGAGTGTGGCCTATGAAGTAGAGGCGGCGGAGTGCGGCCTATGAAATAGAGGCGGAGGAAAGGTGGCGGAGTGCAGTGTAGGAAGTAGAGGCAGTAGAGTGTGGCCTATGAAGTAGAGACGGCAGAGTACAGCCTATGAAGTAGAGGCGGCGGAGTGCGGCCTATGAAGTAGAGTCGGCTGAATGCAGCCTATGAAGTAGAGATGGTGGAGTGCGGCCTATGAAGTAGAGGCGGCAGATTGCGGCCTATGAAGTAGAGGCAGCAGAATGCAGCCTATGAAGTAGAGGTGGTGGAGTGTGGCCTATGAAGTAGAGGCGGCAGATTACAGCCTATGAAGTAGAGGTGGCGGAGTGCGGCCTATGAAGTAGAGGTAGCAGAGTGCGGCCTATGAAGTAGAGGCAATGGAGTACAGTCTGTGAAGTAGAGGCGGCGGAGTGCAGCCTGGAGTGCACCCTATGAAGTAGAGGCGGCAGAGTGCAGCCTATGAAGTAGAGATGGCAGAGTGCGGCCTATGAAGTAGAGGCAGCGGAGCGCAGCCTATGAAGTAAAGGCTGCGGAGAGGTGGTGGAGTGCAGCATACGAAGTAGAGGTGGCGGAGTGCGACCTATGAAGTGGAGGCAGTGGAGTGCGGCCTATGAAGTAGAGGCGGCAGAGTGTGGCCTATGAAGTAGAGAAGGCGGAGTGCAGCCTGTGAAGTGGTGGCGGCGGAGTGCAGCCTATGAAGTGGAGGCAGTGGAGTGCTGCTTATAAAGTATTGGCGGCGGAGTGCAGCCTATGAAGTGGAGTCGTCGGAGTGCAGCGTATGAAGTGGAGTAAGCGGAGTGCAGCCTATGAAGTAGAGGCCGCGTAGTGCAGCTAATGAAGTAGAAGCGGCGGAGTGCAGCTTAGGAAGTAGTGGCGGTGGAGTGCTGCCTATGAAGTAGAGGCGTTGGAATGCAGCCTATGAAGTAGGAGCGGTGGAATGCAGCCTATGAAGTAGAGGCGGCATAGTGCGGCCTATGAAGTAGAGCTTGCGGAGTGCGGCCTATGAAGTGGAGGTGGCGGAGTGCAGCCTATGAAGTGGAGGCAATGGAGTACAGTCTATGAAGTAGAGGCGGCGGAGTGCAGCCTGGAGTGTAGCCTATGAATTAGAGGCGGCAGAGTGAGGCCTATGAAGTAGAGACGGCAGAGTGCGGCCTATGAAGTAGAGGCAGCGGAGCGCAGCCTATAAAGTAAAGGCTGCGGAGAGGTGGTGGAGTGCAGCATACGAAGTAGACGTGGCAGAGTGCGACCTATGAAGTGGAGGCAGTGGAGTGCGGCCTATGAAGTAGAGGCGGCAGAGTGTGGCCTATGAAGTAGAGGCGGAAGAGTGGAGTCTATGACGTAGAGGCGGCGGAGTGAAGCCTGGAGTGCAGCCTATGAAGTATAGGTGGCGGTGCGCAGACTATGAAGTAAAGGTGGCGGAGAGGTGGCAGAGTGCAGTGTAGGAAGTAGAGGCGGTGGAGTGCGGCCTATGAAGTAGAGGCGGCGGAGTGCAGCCTATGAAGTAGAGGCAGTGGAGTGCAGCCTATGAAGTGGAGGTGGCAGAGTGCAGCCTATGAAGTGGAGGCAGCGGAGTGCTGCGGAGTGCGGCCTATGAAGTAGAGGTGGCGGAATGCGGCCTATGAAGTAGAGGTGGTAGAGTGCGGCCTATGAAGTAGAGGTGGCGGAATGCGGCGTATGAAGTAGAGGTGGTGGAGTGCGGCCTCTGAAGTAAAGGCAGCAGATTTCAGCCTATGGAGTAGAGGCGACGGAGTGCAGTCTATGAAGTAGAAGAGCGGAGTGCAGCCTATGAGGTAGAGGTGGCAAAGTGCAGTCTATGAAGTAGAGGCGGCGGAGCGCAGCCTGGAGCGTAGCCTATGAAGTAGAGGCGGCGGAGTGCGGCCTCTGAAGTAGAGGCAGAGGAGTGCGGCCTATGAAGTAGAGGAGGCAGATTGCGGCCTATGAAATAGAGGCAACGGAGTGCAGCCTATGAAGTTGAGGCGGCAGAGTGCAGCCTATGAAGTAGAGGCAGCGGAGTGCAGTCTATGAAGTAGAGGCAGCAAAGTGCAGCCTGGAGTGCAGCCTATGAAGTAGAGGTGGTGGAGTACAGCCTATGAAGTAGAGGCGGCAGAGTGCAGCCTGTGAAGTGGAGGCGGTGGAGTGCAGCCTATGAAGTGGAGGCAGTGGAGTGCTGCTTATAAAGTAGAGGTGGCGGAGTGTAGCCTATGAAGTGGAGTCGTCGTAGTGCAGCCTATGAAGTGAAGTCGGCGGAGTGCAGCCTATGAAGTAGAGGCGGTGGAGTGTAGCTAATGAAGTAGAAGCGGCGGAGTGCAGCTCATAAAGTAGTGGTGGTGGAGTGCGGCCTATGAAGTAGAGGCATTGGAATGCAGCCTATGAAGTAGGAGCGGTGGAATGCAGCCTATGAAGTGGAGGCGACAGAGTGCAGCCCATGAAGTAGAAGCGGCAGAGTGCGACCTATGAAGTAGAGGCGGCAGAGTGCGGCCTATGAAGTACAGGTGGAAGAGTGCGGCCTATGAAGTAGAGGAGGCAGAGTGCGGGCTATGAAGTGGAGGCGGTTGAGTGCAGCCGATGAAGTAGAGGCGGCGGAGAGGTGGCGGAGTGCAGTGTAGGAAGTAGAGGTGGCGGAGTGTGGCCTATGAAGTGGAAGCAGTGGAGTGCGGCCTATGAAGTAGAGGCTGCGGAGTGCGTCCTATGAAGTAGAGGCGGTGGAGTGCAGCCTATGAAGTAGAGGCGGCGGAGTGCAGCCTATGAAGTAGAGGCGGCGGAGTGCAGACTATGATGTAGAGGTGGCAGAGTGCAGCCTGGAGTGCAGCCTATGAAGTAGAGGCAGCGGAGTGCAGCCTATGAAGTAGAGGTGATGGAGTTCGGCCTATGAAGTAGAGGCGGCGGAGTGCAGCCTGAAGTGCAGCCTATGAAGTAGAGGCAGCGGAGTGCGGCCTATGAAGTAGTGGCGGCAGAGTGCGGCCTATGAAGGGAGGTGGTGGAGTACGTCCTATGAAGTAGAGGTGGCGGAGTGCAGCCTATGAAGTAGAGGCGGCGGAGTGCAGCCTATGAAGTAGAGGCAGCGGAGTGCTGCCTAGAGTGCAGCCTATGAAGTAGAGGCGGCAGAGTGTGGCCTACAAAGTAGAGGCGGCGGAGTGTGGCCCATGAAGTAGAGGCGGTGGAGTACAGTCTATGAAGTGGAGGCGGCGGAGTGCAGCCTGGAGTACAGCCTATGAAGTAGAGGCGGCAGAGTGCAGCCTATGAAGTATAGGCGGCAGTGTGCGGCCTATGAAGTACATGCGGCGGAGTGCGGCCTATGAAGAAGAGGTGGCAGAGTGCGGGCTATGAAGTAGAGGCGGCAGAGTGCGGCCTATGAAGTACAGGTGGCAGAGTGCGGCCTATGAAGTAGAGGTGGCAGAGTGCGGGCTATGAAGTAGAGGAGATGGAGTGCAGCCTGAAGTGCAGCCTATGAAGTAGAGGCAGCGGAGTGCGGCCTATGAAGTAGTGGCGGCAGAGTGCGGCCTATGAAGTGGAGGTGGTGGAGTACGTCCTATGAAGTAGAGGCGGCGGAGTGCAGCCTATGAAGTAGAGGCGGCGGAGTGCAGCCTATGAAGTAGAGGCAGCGGAGTGCTGCCTAGAGTGCAGCCTATGAAGTAGAGGCGGCAGAGTGTGGCCTATGAAGTAGAGGCGGCAGAGTGCGGCCTACAAAGTAGAGGCGGCGGAGTGTGGCCCATGAAGTAGAGGCGGTGGAGTACAGTCTATGAAGTGGAGGCGGCGGAGTGCAGCCTGGAGTACAGCCTATGAAGTAGAGGCGGCAGAGTGCAGCCTATGAAGTATAGGCGGCAGTGTGCGGCCTATGAAGTACATGCGGCGGAGTGCGGCCTATGAAGAAGAGGTGGCAGAGTGCGGGCTATGAAGTAGAGGCGGCGGAGAGGTGGCAGACTGCAGTGTAGGAAGTAGAGGCGGCAGAGTGCGGCCTATGAAATATAGATGGCGGAGTACGGCCTATGAAGTAGAGGAGGTGGAGTGCGGCCTATGAAGTAGAGGTGGTATATTGTGGCCTATGAAGTAGAGGTGGCAGAATGCAGCCTATGAAGTAGAGGTGGTGGAGTGTGGCCTATGAAGTAGAGGCGGCGGAGTGCGGCCTATGAAATAGAGGCGGAGGAAAGGTGGCGGAGTGCAGTGTAGGAAGTAGAGGCAGTAGAGTGTGGCCTATGAAGTAGAGACGGCAGAGTACAGCCTATGAAGTAGAGGCGGCGGAGTGCGGCCTATGAAGTAGAGTCGGCTGAATGCAGCCTATGAAGTAGAGATGGTGGAGTGCGGCCTATGAAGTAGAGGCGGCAGATTGCAGCCTATGAAGTAGAGGCAGCAGAATGCAGCCTATGAAGTAGAGGTGGTGGAGTGTGGCCTATGAAGTAGAGGCGGCAGATTACAGCCTATGAAGTAGAGGTGGCGGAGTGCGGCCTATGAAGTAGAGGTAGCAGAGTGCGGCCTATGAAGTAGAGGCAATGGAGTACAGTCTGTGAAGTAGAGGCGGCGGAGTGCAGCCTGGAGTGCACCCTATGAAGTAGAGGCGGCAGAGTGCGGCCTATGAAGTAGAGATGGCAGAGTGCGGCCTATGAAGTAGAGGCAGCGGAGCGCAGCCTATGAAGTAAAGGCTGCGGAGAGGTGGTGGAGTGCAGCATACGAAGTAGAGGTGGCGGAGTGCGACCTATGAAGTGGAGGCAGTGGAGTGCGGCCTATGAAGTAGAGGCGGCAGAGTGTGGCCTATGAAGTAGAGAAGGCGGAGTGCAGCCTGTGAAGTGGTGGCGGCGGAGTGCAGCCTATGAAGTGGAGGCAGTGGAGTGCTGCTTATAAAGTATTGGCGGCGGAGTGCAGCCTATGAAGTGGAGTCGTCGGAGTGCAGCGTATGAAGTGGAGTAAGCGGAGTGCAGCCTATGAAGTAGAGGCCGCGTAGTGCAGCTAATGAAGTAGAAGCGGCGGAGTGCAGCTTAGGAAGTAGTGGCGGTGGAGTGCTGCCTATGAAGTAGAGGCGTTGGAATGCAGCCTATGAAGTAGGAGCGGTGGAATGCAGCCTATGAAGTAGAGGCGGCATAGTGCGGCCTATGAAGTAGAGGTTGCGGAGTGCGGCCTATGAAGTGGAGGTGGCGGAGTGCAGCCTATGAAGTGGAGGCGACGGAGTGCAGCCTATGAAGTAGAGGCGGCAGAGTGTGGCCTATGAAGTACAGGTGGCAGAGTGTGGCCTATGAAGTAGAGGTGGCAGAGTTTGGGCTATGAAGTAGAGGTGGTGGAGTGCAGCCTATGAAGTAGAGGCGGCGGAGAGGTGGTGTAGTGCAATGTAGGAAGTAGAGGCAGCAGAGTGCGGCCTATGAAGTAGAGACGGCGGAGTGCGGCCTATGAATTAGAGGCGACGGAGTGCAGCATATGAAGTAGAGGTGGCAGAGTGCGGCCTATGAAGTAGAGGCGGCAGAGTGCGGCCTATGAAGTACAGGCAGCAGAGTGCCGCCTATGAAGTAGAGGTGGCAGAGTGCGGGCTATGAAGTAGAGACAGTGGAGCACAGCCTATGAAGTAGAGGCGGCAGAGAGGTGGCGGAGTGCAGTGTAGGAAGTAGAGGCCGCAGAGTGCGGCCTATTAAGTAGAGGCGGTGGAGTGCGGCCTATGAAGTAGAGGTGGCAGAATGCAGCCTATGAAGTAGAGGTGGTGGAGTGTGGCCTATGAAGTAGAGGCGGCAGATTACAGCCTATGAAGTAGAGGTGGTGGAGTGCGGACTATGAAGTAGAGGTAGCAGAGTGCGGCCTATGAAGTAGAGGCAATGGAGTACAGTCCATGAAGTAGAGGCGGCGGAGTGCAGCCTGGAGTGCAGCCTATGAAGTAGAGGCGGCAGAGTGAGGCCTATGAAGTAGAGACGGCGGAGTGCGGCCTATGAAGTAGAGGCAGCGGAGCGCAGCCTATGAAGTAAAGGCTGCGGAGAGGTGGTGGAGTACAGCATACGAAGTAGAGGTGGCGGAGTGCGACCTATGAAGTGGAGGCGGTGGAGTGCGGCCTATGAAGTAGAGGCGGCAGAGTAGAGTGTAGGAAGTAGAGGCGGCAGAGTGCCGCCTATGAAGTAGAGGCGGCAGAGTGCGGCCTATGAAGTAGAGGTGGAAGAGTGGAATCTATGACGTAGAGGCGGCGGAGTGAAGCCTGGAGTGCAGCCTATGAAGTATAGGCGGCGGTGCGCAGCCTATGAAGTAAAGGTGGCGGAGAGGTGGCAGAGTGCAGTGTAGGAAGTAGAGGCGGTGGAGTGCGGCCTATGAAGTAGAGGCGGCGGAGTGCGGCCTATGAAGTAGAGGCAGTGGAGTGCAGCCTATGAAGTGGAGGTGGCAGAGTGCAGCCTATGAAGTGGAGTGAGCGGAGTGCAGCCTATGAAGTAGGAGCGGTGGAATGCAGCCTATGAAGTAGAGGCGGTGGTGTGCAGCCTATGAAGTAGAGGCGGCGGAGTGCGGCCTATGAAGTGGAGGCGGCAGAGTGCAGCCTATGAAGTGGAGGTGGCGGAGTGCGACCTATGAAGTAGAGGCGGCAGATTGCGGCCTATGAAATAGAGGCGACAAAGTGCAGCCTATGAAGTAGAGGCGGCAGAGTGCGACCTATGAAGTAGAGGCGGCAGAGTGCGGCCTATGAAGTACAGGTGGCAGAGTGCGGCCTATGAAGTAGAGGTGGCAGAGTGCGGGCTATGAAGTAGAGGAGATGGAGTGCAGCCTGAAGTGCAGCCTATGAAATAGAGGCAGCAGAGTGCGGCCTATGAAGTAGTGGCGGCAGAGTGCGGCCTATGAAGTGGAGGTGGTGGAGTGCGTCCTATGAAGTAGAGGCGGCGGAGTGCAGCCTATGAAGTAGAGGCGGCGGAGTGCTGCCTAGAGTGCAGCCTATGAAGTAGAGGTGGCAGAGTGTGGCCTATGAAGTAGAGGCGGCAGAGTGCGGCCTACGAAGTAGAGGTGGAGGAGTGCGGCCTATGAAGTAGAGGCGGTGGAGTAAAGTCTATGATGTGGAGGCAGCGGAGTGCAGCCTGGAGTACAGCCTATGAAGTAGAGGCGGGAGAGTGCGGCCTATGAAGTAGAGGCATTGGAATGCAGCCTATGAAGTAGGAGCGGTGGAATGCAGCCTATGAAGTAGAGGCAGCGGAGTGCGGCCTATGAAGTAGAGGCGGCGGAGTGCGGCCTATGAAGTGGAGGCGGCAGAGTGCAGCCTATGAAGTGGAGGCGGTGGAGTGCGACCTATGAAGTAGAGGCGGCAGATTGCGGCCTATGAAATAGAGGCGACAGAGTGCAGCCTATGAAGTAGAGGCGGCAGCGTGCAACCTATGAAGTAGAGGCGGCAGAGTGCGGCCTATGAAGTACAGGTGGCAGAGTGCGGCCTATGAAGTAGAGGTGGCAGAGTGCGGGCTATGAAGTAGAGGCTGTGGAGTGCAGCCTATGAAGTAGAGGCAGCGGAGAGGTGGCGGAGTGCAGTGTAGGAAGTAGAGGCGGCGGAGTGTGGCCTATGAAGTGGAGGCAGTGGAGTGCGGCCTATGAAGTAGAGGCGAAGGAGTGCGTCCTATGAAGTAGAGGCTGTGGAGTGCAGCCTACGAAGTAGAGGCGGCGGAGTGCAGCCTATGAAGTAGAGGCAGCGGAGTGCAGCCTATGAAGTAGAGGCGGCAGAGTGCAGCCTATGATGTAGAGGCGGCAGAGTGCAGCCTGGAGTGCAGCCTATAAAGTAGAGGCAGCGGAGTGCAGCCTATGAAGTAGAGGTGAATGAGTGCGGCCTATGAAGTAGAGGCGGCGGAGTGCAGCCTGAAGTGCAGCCTATGAAGTAGAGGCAGCGGAGTGCGGCCTATGAAGTGGAGGTGGCGGAGTGCATCCTATGAAGTGGAGGCGACGGAGTGCAGCCTATGAAGTAGAGGTGGCAGAGTGTGGCCCATGAAGTACAGGTGGCAGAGTGTGGCCTATGAAGTAGAGGTGGCAGAGTCTGGGCTATGAAGTAGAGGCGGTGGAGTGCAGCCTATGAAGTAGAGGCGGCGGAGAGGTGGCGGAGTGCAGTGTAGGAAGTAGAGGCTGCAGAGTGCGGCCTATTAAGTAGAGACAGCGGAGTGCGGCCTATGAATAAGAGGCGACGGAGTGCAGCATATGAAGTAGAGGTGGCAGAGTGCGGCCTATGAAGTAGAGGCGGCAGAGTGCGGCCTATGAAGTACAGGCAGCAGAGTGCGGCCTATGAAGTAGAGGTGGCAGAGTGCGGGCTATGAAGTAGAGACGGTGGAGCGCAGCCTATGAAGTAGAGGCGGCGGAGAGGTGGCGGAGTGCAGTTTAGGAAGTAGAGGCTGCAGAGTGCGGCCTATTAAGTAGAGGCGGTGGAGTGTGGCCTATGAAGTAGAGGCGGCAGAATGCAGCCTATGAAGTAGAGGTGGTGGAGTGTGGCCTATGAAGTAGAGGAGGCAGATTACAGCCTATGAAGTAGAGGTGGCGGAGTGCGGACTATGAAGTAGAGGTAGCAGAGTGCGGCCTATGAAGTAGAGGCAATGGAGTACAGTCTATGAAGTAGAGGCGGCGGAGTGCAGCCTGGAGTGCAGCCTATGAATTAGAGGCGGCAGAGTGAGGCCTATGAAGTAGAGACGGTAGAGTGCGGCCTATGAAGTAGAGGCAGCGGAGCGCAGCCTATAAATTAAAGGCTGCGGAGAGGTGGTGGAGTGCAGCATACGAAGTAGAGGTGGCAGAGTGCGACCTATGAAGTGGAGGCAGTGGAGTGCGGCCTATGAAGTAGAGGCGGCAGAGTGTGGCCTATGAAGTAGAGAAGGCAGAGTGCGGCCTATGAAGTAGAGGTGGCAGAGTAGAGTGTAGGAAGTAGAGGCGGCAGAGTGCCGCCTATGAAGTCGAGGCGGCAGAGTGTGGCCTATGAAGTAGAGGCGGAAGAGTGGAGTCTATGACGTAGAGGCGGCAGAGTAAAGCCTGGAGTGCAGCCTATGAAGTATAGGCGGCGGTACGCAGACTATGAAGTAAAGGTGGCGGAGAGGTGGCAGAGTGCAGTGTAGGAAGTAGAGGCGGTGGAGTGCGGCCTATGAAGTAGAGGCGGCGGAGTGCGGCCTATGAAGTAGAGGCAGTGGAGTGCAGCCTATGAAGTGGAGGTGGCAGATTCTGGCCTATGAAGTAGAGGAGGCAGATTGCGGCCTATGAAGTAGAGGCGGTTGAGTGCAGCCTATGAAGTAGAGGCAGCGGAGTGCAGTCTATGAAGTAGAGGCGGCAGAGTGCAGCCTGGAGTGCAGCCTATGAAGTAGAGGTGGCGGAGTACAGCCTATGAAGTAGAGGCGGCAGAGTGCAGCCTGTGAAGTGGAGGCAGCGGAGTGTAGCTTATGAAGTGGAGGCAGTGGAGTACTGCTTATAAAGTAGAGGCAGCAGAGTGCAGCCTATGAAGTGGAGTCATCGGAGTGCAGCCTATGAAGTGAAGTCGGCGAAGTGCAGCCTATGAAGTAGAGGCGGCGGAGTGTAGCTAATGAAGTAGAAGCGGCAGAGTGCAGCTCATAAAGTAGTGGCGGTGGAGTGCGGCCTATGAAGTAGAGGCATTGGAATGCAGCCTATGAAGTAGGAGAGGTGGAATGCAGCCTATGAAGTAGAGGCGGCGGAGTGTGGCCTATGAAGTAGAGGCAGCAGAGTGCGGCCTATGAAGTAGTGGCGGCAGAGTGCGGCCTATGAAGTGGAGGTGGCGGAGTGCAGCCTATGAAGTAGAGGCAGCGGAGTGCAGCCTATGAAGTAGAGGCGACGGAGTACAGTCTATGAAGTAGAGGCGGCAGAGTGCAGCCTGGAGTGCAGCCTATGAAGTAGAGGCGGCGGAGTGCTGCCTAGAGTGCAGCCTATGAAGTAGAGGCGGCACAGTGTGGCCTATGAAGTAGAGGCGGCAGAGTGCGGCCTACGAAGTAGAGGTGGCGGAGTGCGGCCTATGAAGTAGAGGCGGTGGAGTACAGTCTATGAAGTGGAGGCGGCGGAGTGCAGCCTGGAGTACAGCCTATGAAGTAGAGGCGGGAGAGTGCGGCCTATGAAGTAGAGGCATTGGAATGCAGCCTATGAAGTAGGAGCGGTGGAATGCAGCCTATGAAGTAGAGGCGGCGGAGTGTGGCCTATGGAGTAGAGGCGGCGGAGTGCGGCCTATGAAGTGGAGGCGGCAGAGTGCAGCCTATGAAGTGGAGCCGGCGGAGTGCGACCTATGAAGTAGAGGCGGCAGATTGCGGCCTATAAAATAGAGGCAACAGAGTGCAGCCTATGAAGTAGAGGCGGCAGAGTGCGACCTATGAAGTAGAGGCGGCAGAGTGCGGCCTATGAAGTACAGGTGGCAGAGTGCGGCCTATGAAGTAGAGGTGGCAGAGTGCGGGCTATGAAGTAGAGGCAGTGGAGTGCAGCCTATGAAGTAGAGGCGGCGGAGAGGTGGCGGAGTGCAGTGTAGGAAGTAGAGGCAGCGGAGTGTGGCCTATGAAGTGGAGGCAGTGGAGTGCGGCCTATGAAGTAGAGGCGGAGGAGTGCGTCCTCTGAAGTAGAGGCTGTGGAGTGCAGCCTACAAAGTAGAGGTGGGGGAGTGCAACATATGAAATAGAGGCAGCGGAGTGCAGCCTATGAAGTAGAGGCGGCAGAGTGCAGCCTATGATGTAGAGGCGGCAGAGTGCAGCCTGGAGTGCAGCCTATGAAGTAGAGGCTGCTGAGTGCAGCCTATGAAGTAGAGGTGATGGAGTACAGTCTATGAAGCAGAGGCGGCGGAGTGCAGCCTGGAGTGCAGCCTATGAAGTAGAGGCGGCGGAGCGCAGCCTATGAAGTAAAGGCAGCGGAGAGGTGGCGGAGTGCAGCGTACGAAGTAGAGGTGGCGGAGTGCGGTCAATGAAGTGGAGGCGGTGGACTGCGGCCTATGAAGTAGAGGCGGCAGAGTGCGGCCTCTGAAGTAGAGGCAGAGGAGTGCAGCCTATGAAGTAGAGGCGGCAGATTGCGGCCTATGAAATAGAGGCAACGGAGTGCAGCCTATGAAGTTGAGGCGGTAGAGTGCAGCCTATGAAGTATAGGCGGCAGAGTGCGGCCTATGAAGTACATGCGGCGGAGTGCGGTCTATGAAGAAGAGGTGGCAGAGTGCTGGCTATGAAGTAGAGGCGGCGGAGAGGTGGTGGAGTGCAGTGTAGGAAGTAGAGGCGGCAGAGTGCGGCCTATGAAGTATAGATGGCGGAGTACGGCCTATGAAGTAGAGGAGGCAGAGTGCGGCCTATGAAGTAGAGGTGGTGGAGTGCAGCCTATGAAGTAGAGGTGGCAGATTGTGGCCTATGAAGTAGAGGTGGCAGAATGCAGCCTATGAAGTAGAGGTGGTGGAGTGCGGCCTATGAAGTAGAGGCGGCAGAGTGCGGCCTATGAAGTAGAGGCAGAGGAAAGGTGGCGGAGTGCAGTGTAGGAAGTAGAGGCAGTAGAGTGCAGCCTATGAAGTAGAGACGGCAGAGTACGGCCTATGAAGTAGAGGCGGCGGAGTGCGGCCTATGAAGTAGAGTCGGCGGAATGCAGCCTATGAAGTAGAGATAGTGGAGTGCGGCCTATGAAGTAGAGGCGGCAGATTGCGGCCTATGAAGTAGAGGCGGCAGAATGCAGCCTATGAAGTAGAGGTGGTGGAGTGTGGCCTATGAAGTAGAGGTGGCAGATTACAGCCTATGAAGTAGAGGAGGCGGAGTGCGGCCTATGAAATAGAGGTAGCAGAGTGCGGCCTATGAAGTAGAGGCAATGGAGTACAGTCTATGAAGTAGAGGCGGCAGAGTGCAGCCTGGAGTGCAGCCTATGAAGTAGAGGCGGCAGAGTGCGGCCTATGAAGTAGAGACGGCAGAGTGCGGCCTATGAAGAAGAGGCAGCGGAGCGCAGCCTATGAGGTAAAGGCTGCGGAGAGGTGGTGGAGTGCAGCATACGAAGTAGAGGTGGCGGAGTGCGACCTATGAAGTGGAGGTGGTGGAGTGCGGCCTATGAAGTAGAGGCGGCAGAGTGTGGCCTATGAAGTAGAGAAGGCGGAGTGCAGCCTGTGAACTGGAGGCGGCGGAGTGCAGCCTATGAAGTGGAGGCAGTGGAGTGCTGCTTATAAAGTAGAGGCGGCGGAGTGCAGCCTATGAAGTGGAGTCATCGGAGTGCAGCCTATGAAGTGGAGTAAGCGGAGTGCAGCCTATGAAGTAGAGGCCGCGTAGTGCAGCTAATGAAGTAGAAGCGGCGGAGTGCAGCTTAGGAAGCAGTGGCGGTGGAGTGCTGCCTATGAAGTAGAGGTGTTGGAATGCAGCCTATGAAGTAGGAGTGGTGGAATGCAGCCTATGAAGTAGAGGCGGCGGAGTGCGGCCTATGAAGTAGAGGTGGCAGAGTGAGGCCTATGAAGTAGAGACGGCGGAGTGCGGCCTATGAATTAGAGGAGACAGACTGCAGCATATGAAGTAGAGGCGGCAGAGTGCGGCCTCTGAAGTAGAGGCAGAGGAGTGCGGCCTATGAAGTAGAGGCGGCAGATTGCTGCCTATGAAATAGAGGCAACGGAGTGCAGCCTATGAAGTTGAGGCGGTAGAGTGCGGCCTATGAAGTAGAGGCGGCAGAGTGCAGCCTATGAAGTAGAGGCGGCAGAGTGCGGCCTATGAAGTAGAGGCGGCAGAGTGCAGCCTATGAAGTATAGGCGGCAGAGTGCGGCCTATGAAGTACATGCGGCGGAGTGCGGTCTATGAAGAAGAGGTGGCAGAGTGCTGGCTATGAAGTAGAGGCGGCGGAGAGGTGGTGGAGTGCAGTGTAGGAAGTAGAGGCGGCAGAGTGCGGCCTATGAAGTATAGATGGCGGAGTATGGCCTATGAAGTAGAGGAGGCAGAGTGCGACCTATGAAGTGGAGGCAGTGGAGTGCGGCCTATGAAGTAGAGGCGGCAGAGTGTGGCCTATGAAGTAGAGAAGGCAGAGTGTGGCCTATGAAGTAGAGCTGGCAGTAGTAGAGTGTAGGAAGTAGAGGCGGCAGAGTGCCGCCTATGAAGTAGAGGCGGCGGAGTGCAGCCTATGAAGTAGAGGCGGAAGAGTGGAGTCTATGACGTAGAGGCGGCGGAGTGAAGCCTGGAGTGCAGCCTATGAAGTATAGTCGGCAGTGCGCAGCCTATGAAGTAAAGGTGGCGGAGAGGTGGCAGCGTGCAGTGTAGGAAGTAGAGGCGGTGGAGTGCGGCCTATGAAGTAGAGGCGGTAGAGTGCGGCCTATGAAGTAGAGGCAGTGGAGTGCAGCCTATGAAGTGGAGGTGGCAGAGTGCAGCCTATGAAGTGGAGGCAGCGGAGTGCTGCGGAGTGCGGCCTATGAAGTAGAGGTGGTAGAGTGCGGCCTATGAAGTAGAGGTGGTGGAATGCGGCGTATGAAGTAGAGGTGGTAGAGTGCGGCCTCTGAAGTAAAGGCAGCAGATTTCAGCCTATGAAGTAGAGGCGACGGAGTGCAGTCTATGAAGTAGAAGAGCAGAGTGCAGCCTATGAAGTAGAGGTGGCAAAGTGCAGTCTATGAAGTAGAGGCGGCGGAGTGCAGCCTGGAGCGTAGCCTATGAAGTAGAGGCGGCAGAGTGCGGCCTATGAAGTACAGGCGGAGGAGCGCAGGCTATGAGGTAGAGGTGGCAGATTCTGGCATATGAAGTAGAGGAGGCAGATTGCGGCCTATAAAGTAGAGGCGGCGGAGTGCAGCCTATGAAGTAGAGGCAGGGGAGTGCACTCTATGAAGTAGAGGCGGCAGAGTGCAGCCTGGAGTGTAGCCTATGAAGTAGAGGTGGTGGAGTACAGCCTATGAAGTAGAGGCGGCAGAGTGCAGCCTGTGAAGTGGAGGCGGCGGAGTGCAGCCTATGAAGTGGAGGCAGTGGAGTGCTGCTTATAAAGTAGAGGCGGCGGAGTGCAGCCTATGAAGTGGAGTTGTCGGAGTGCAGCCTATGAAGTGAAGTCGGCGGAGTGCAGCCTATGAAGTAGAGGCGGCGGAGTGTAGCTAATGAAGTAGAAGCGGCAGAGTGCAGCTCATAAAGTAGTGGTGGTGGAGTGCAGCCTATGAAGTAGAGGCATTGGAATGCAGCCTATGAAGTAGGAGCGGTGGAATGCAGCCTATGATGTAGAGGCGGCGGAGTGCGGCATATGAAGTAGAGGCGGCGGAGTGCGGCCTATGAAGTGGAGGCGGCAGAGTGCAGCCTATGAAGTGGAGGCGGCGGAGTGCGACCTATGAAGTAGAGGCGGCAGATTGCGGCCTATGAAATAGAGGCGACAGAGTGCAGCCTATGAAGTAGAGGCGGCAGAGTGCGACCTATGAAGTAGAGGCAGCAGAGTGCGGCCTATGAAGTACAGGTGGCAGAGTGCGGCCTATGAAGTAGAGGTGGTGGAGTGCAGCCTATGAAGTAGAGGCGGCGGAGAGGTGGCAGAGTGCAGTGTAGGAAGTAGAGGCGGCGGAGTGTGGCCTATGAAGTGGAGGCAGTGGAGTGTGGCCTATGAAGTAGAGGCGGCAGAGTGCGTCCTATGAAGTAGAGGCAGTGGAGTGCAGCCTATGAAGTAGAGGCGGCGGAATGCAGCCTATGAAGTAGAGGCGGCGGAGTGCAGCCTATGATGTAGAGGCGGATGAGTGCATCCTGGAGTGCAGCCTATGTTTTAGAGACAGCGGAGTGCAGCCTATGAAGTAGAGTTGATGAAGTGCGGCCTATGAAGTAGAGGCGGCGGAATGCCGCCTGAAGTGCAGCCTATGAAGTAGAGGCAGCGGAGTGCGGCCTATGAAGTAGTGGCGGCAGAGTGCAACCTATGAAGTGGAGGTGGTGGAGTGCGTCCTATGAAGTAGAGGCGGCGGAGTGCAGCCTATGAAGTAGAGGCAGCGGAGTGCTGCCTAGAGTGCAGTCTATGAAGTAGAGGTGGCAGAGTGTGGCCTATGAAGTAGAGGCGGCAGAGTGCGGCCTACGAAGTAGAGGCAGCGGAGTGCGGCCTATGAAGTAGAGGCGGTGGAGTACCGTCTATGAAGTGGAGGCGGCGGAGTGCAGCCTGGAGTACAGCCTATGAAGTAGAGGTGGGAGAGTGCAGCCTATGAAGTAGAGACGGCGGAGTTCGGACTACAAAGTAGAGGCAGCAGAGTACAGCCTATGAAGTAGAGGCGGTGGAGTGCAGCCTATGAAGTAGAGGCAGCGGAGTGCAGCCTATGAAGTAGAGGTGATGGAGTGAGGCCTATGAAGTAGAGGCGGCGGAGTGCAGCCTGAAGTGCAGCCTATGAAGTAGAGGCAGCGGAGTGTGGCCTATGAAGTACTGGCGGCAGAGTGCGGCCTATGAAGTGGAGGTGGTGGAGTGCGTCCTATGAAGTAGAGGCGGCGGAGTGCAGCCTATGAAGTAGAGGCGGCGGAGTGCTGCCTAGAGTGCAGCCTATGAAGTAGAGGCGGCAGAGTGTGGCCTATGAAGTAGAGGCGGCAGAGTGCGGCCTACAAAGTAGAGGCGGCGGAGTGCGGCCTATGAAGTGGAGGCGGCAGAGTGCAGCCTATGAAGTGGAGGTGGCGGAGTTCGACCTATGAAGTAGAGGCGGCAGATTGCGGCCTATGAAATAGAGGCGACAGAGTGCAGCCTATGAAGTAGAAGCGGCAGAGTGCGACCTATGAAGTAGAGGCAGCAGAGTGCAGCCTATGAAGTACAGGTGGCAGAGTGCGGCCTATGAAGTAGAGGTGGCAGAGTGCGGGCTATGAAGTAGAGGCGGTGGAGTGCAGCCTATGAAGTAGAGGCGGCGGAGAGGTGGCGGAGTGCAGTGTAGGAAGTAGAGGCGGCGGAGTGTGGCCTATAAAGTGGAGGCAGTGGAGTGTGGCCTATGAAGTAGAGGCGGCAGAGTGCGTCCTATGAAGTAGAGGCGGTGGAGTGCAGCCTATGAAGTAGAGGCGGCGGAATGCAGCCTATGAAGTAGAGGCAGCGGAGTGCAGCCTATGAAGTAGAGGCGGCGGAGTGCAGCCTATGATGTAGAGGCGGATGAGTGCATCCTGGAGTGCAGCCTATGTTTTAGAGACAGCGGAGTGCAGCCTATGAAGTAGAGGTGATGGAGTGCGGCCTATGAAGTAGAGGCGGCGGAGTGCAGCCTGAAGTGCAGCCTATGAAGTAGAGGCAGCGGAGTGCGGCCTATGAAGTAGTGGCGGCAGAGTGCAACCTATGAAGTGGAGGTGGTGGAGTGTGTCCTATGAAGTAGAGGCGGCAGAGTGCAACCTATGAAGTAGAGGCGGCGGAGTGCTGCCTAGAGTGCAGTCTATGAAGTAGAGGCGGCAGAGTGTGGCCTATGAAGTAGAGGCGGCAGAGTGCGGCCTACGAAGTAGAGGCAGCGGAGTGCGGCCTATGAAGTAGAGGCGGTGGAGTACCGTCTATGAAGTGGAGGCGGCGGAGTGCAGCCTGGAGTACAGCCTATGAAGTAGAGGCGGGAGAGTGCAGCCTATGAAGTAGAGACGGCGGTGTTCAGACTACAAAGTAGAGGCAGCAGAGTGCAGCCTATGAAGTAGAGGCGGTGGAGTGCAGCCTATGAAGTAGAGGCAGCGGAGTGCAGCCTATGAAGTAGAGGTGATGGAGTGCGGCCTATGAAGTAGAGGCGGCGGAGTGCAGCCTGAAGTGCAGCCTCTGAAGTAGAGGCAGCGGAGTGCGGCCTATGAAGTACTGGTGGCAGAGTGCGGCCTATGAAGTGGAGGTGGTGGAGTGCGTCCTATGAAGTAGAGGCGGCGGAGTGCAGCCTATGAAGTAGAGGCGGCGGAGTGCTGCCTAGAGTGCAGCCTATGAAGTAGAGGTGGCAGAGTGTGGCCTATGAAGTAGAGGCGGAAGAGTGCGGCCTACAAAGTAGAGGCGGCGGAGTGCGGCCTATGAAGTAGAGGTGGCGGAGTTCGGCCTATGAAGTAGAGTTAGCAGAGTGCGGCCTATGAAGTAGAGGCAATGGAGTACAGTCTATGAAGTAGAGGCGGCGGAGTGCAGCCTGGAGTGCAGCCTATGAAGTAGAGGTGGCAGAGTGCGGCCTACGAAGTAGAGACGGCAGAGTGCGGCCTATGAAGTAGAGGCAGCGGAGCGCAGCCTATGAAGTAAAGGCTGCGGAGAGGTGGTGGAGTGCAGCATACGAAGTAGAGGTGGCGTAGTGCGACCTATGAAGTGGAGGCGGTGGAGTGCGGCCTATGAAGTAGAGGCAGCAGAGTGTGGCCAATGAAGTAGAGAAGGCAGAGTGCAGCCTGTGAAGTGGAGGCAGTGGAGTGCAGCCTATGAAGTGGAGGCAGTGGAGTGCTGCTTATAAAGTAGAGGCGGCGGAGTGCAGCCTATGAAGTGGAGTCGTCGGAGTGCAGCCTATGAAGTGGAGGTGGCAGATTGTGGCCTATGAAGTAGAGGCGGCAGAAAGCAGCCTATGAAGTAGAGGTGGTGGAGTGCGGCCTATGAAGTAGAGGTGGCAGATTGCGGCATATGAAGTAGAGGCGGTGGAGTGCGGCCTATGAAGTAGAGGCGGAGGAAAGGTGGCGGAGTGCAGTGTAGGAAGTAGAGGCAGTAGAGTGCGGCCTATGAAGTAGAGACGGCAGAGTACGGCCTATGAAGTAGAGGCGGCGGAGTGCGTCCTATGAAGTAGAGTCGGCGGAATGCAGCCTATGTAGTAGAGATGGTGGAGTGCGGCCTATGAAGTAGAGGCGGCAGATTGCGGCCTATGAAGTAGAGGCGGCAGAAAGCAGCCTATGAAGTAGAGGTGGTGGAGTGTGGCCTATAAAGTAGAGGCGGCAGATTACAGCCTATGAAGTAGAGGTGGCGGAGTGCGGACTATGAAGTAGAGGTAGCAGAGTGCGGCCTATGAAGTAGAGGCAATGGAGTACAGTCTATGAAGTAGAGGCGGCGGAGTGCAGCCTGGAGTGCAGCCTATGAAGTAGAGGCGGCAGAGTGCGGCCTATGAAGTAGAGATGGCGGAGTGCGGCCTATGAAGTAGAGGCAGTGGAGCGCAGCCTATGAAGTAAAGGCTGCGGAGAGGTGGTGGAGTGCAGCATGCGAAGTAGAGGTGGCGGAGTGCGACCTATGAAGTGGAGGCAGTGGAGTGCGGCCTATGAAGTAGAGGCGGCAGAGTGTGGCCTATGAAGTAGAGAAGGCAGAGTGTGGCCTATGAAGTAGAGCTGGCAGTAGTAGAGTGTAGGAAGTAGAGGCGGCAGAGTGCCGCCTATGAAGTAGAGGCGGCGGAGTGCAGCCTATGAAGTAGAGGCGGAAGAGTGGAGTCTATGACGTAGAGGCGGCGGAGTGAAGCCTGGAGTGCAGCCTATGAAGTATAGTCGGCAGTGCGCAGCCTATGAAGTAAAGGTGGCGGAGAGGTGGCAGCGTGCAGTGTAGGAAGTAGAGGCGGTGGAGTGCAGCCTATGAAGTAGAGGCGGTAGAGTGCGGCCTATGAAGTAGAGGCAGTGGAGTGCAGCCTATGAAGTGGAGGTGGCAGAGTGCAGCCTATGAAGTGGAGGCAGCGGAGTGCTGCGGAGTGCGGCCTATGAAGTAGAGGTGGTAGAGTGCGGCCTATGAAATAGAGGTGGCGGAATGCGGCGTATGAAGTAGAGGTGGTAGAGTGCGGCCTCTGAAGTAAAGGCAGCAGATTTCAGCCTATGAAGTAGAGGCGACGGAGTGCAGTCTATGAAGTAGAAGAGCAGAGTGCAGCCTATGAAGTAGAGGTGGCAAAGTGCAGTCTATGAAGTAGAGGCGGCGGAGTGCAGCCTGGAGCGTAGCCTATGAAGTAGAGGCGGCAGAGTGCGGCCTATGAAGTACAGGCGGAGGAGTGCAGGCTATGAAGTAGAGGTGGCAGATTCTGGCATATGAAGTAGAGGAGACAGATTGCGGCCTATAAAGTAGAGGCGGCGGAGTGCAGCCTATGAAGTAGAGGCAGGGGAGTGCACTCTATGAAGTAGAGGCGGCAGAGTGCAGCCTGGAGTGTAGCCTATGAAGTAGAGGTGGTGGAGTACAGCCTATGAAGTAGAGGCGGCAGAGTGCAGCCTGTGAAGTGGAGGCGGCGGAGTGCAGCCTATGAAGTGGAGGCAGTGGAGTGCTGCTTATAAAGTAGAGGCGGCGGAGTGCAGCCTATGAAGTGGAGTTGTCGGAGTGCAGCCTATGAAGTGAAGTCGGCGGAGTGCAGCCTATGAAGTAGAGGCGGCGGAGTGTAGCTAATGAAGTAGAAGCGGCAGAGTGCAGCTCATAAAGTAGTGGTGGTGGAGTGCGGCCTATGAAGTAGAGGCATTGGAATGCAGCCTATGAAGTAGGAGCGGTGGAATGCAGCCTATGATGTAGAGGCGGCGGAGTGCGGCCTATGAAGTAGAGGCGGCGTAGTGCGGCCTATGAAGTGGAGGCGGCAGAGTGCAGCCTATGAAGTGGAGGCGGCGGAGTGCGACCTATGAAGTAGAGGCGGCAGATTGCGGCCTATGAAATAGAGGCGACAGAGTGCAGCCTATGAAGTAGAGGCGGCAGAGTGCGACCTATGAAGTAGAGGCAGCAGAGTGCGGCCTATGAAGTACAGGTGGCAGAGTGCGGCCTATGAAGTAGAGGTGGTGGAGTGCAGCCTATGAAGTAGAGACGGCGGAGAGGTGGCGGAGTGCAGTGTAGGAAGTAGAGGTGGCGGAGTGTGGCCTATGAAGTGGAGGCAGTGGAGTGTGGCCTATGAAGTAGAGGCGGCAGAGTGCGTCCTATGAAGTAGAGTCGGCGGAATGCAGCCTATGTAGTAGAGATGGTGGAGTGCGGCCTATGAAGTAGAGGCGGCAGATTGCGGCCTATGAAGTAGAGGCGGCAGAATGCAGCCTATGAAGTAGAGGTGGTGGAGTGTGGCCTATGAAGTGGAGTCGTCGGAGTGCAGCCTATGAAGTGGAGGTGGCAGATTGTGGCCTATGAAGTAGAGGCGGCAGAAAGCAGCCTATGAAGTAGAGGTGGTGGAGTGCGGCCTATGAAGTAGAGGTGGCAGATTGCGGCATATGAAGTAGAGGCGGTGGAGTGCGGCCTATGAAGTAGAGGCGGAGGAAAGGTGGCGGAGTGCAGTGTAGGAAGTAGAGGCAGTAGAGTGCGGCCTATGAAGTAGAGACGGCAGAGTACGGCCTATGAAGTAGAGGCGGCGGAGTGCGTCCTATGAAGTAGAGTCGGCGGAATGCAGCCTATGTAGTAGAGATGGTGGAGTGCGGCCTATGAAGTAGAGGCGGCAGATTGCGGCCTATGAAGTAGAGGCGGCAGAATGCAGCCTATGAAGTAGAGGTGGTGGAGTGTGGCCTATAAAGTAGAGGCGGCAGATTACAGCCTATGAAGTAGAGGTGGCGGAGTGCGGACTATGAAGTAGAGGTAGCAGAGTGCGGCCTATGAAGTAGAGGCAATGGAGTACAGTCTATGAAGTAGAGGCGGCGGAGTGCAGCCTGGAGTGCAGCCTATGAAGTAGAGGCGGCAGAGTGCGGCCTATGAAGTAGAGATGGCGGAGTGCGGCCTATGAAGTAGAGGCAGTGGAGCGCAGCCTATGAAGTAAAGGCTGCGGAGAGGTGGTGGAGTGCAGCATGCGAAGTAGAGGTGGCGGAGTGCGACCTATGAAGTGGAGGCAGTGGAGTGCGGCCTATGAAGTTGAGGCGGCAGAGTGTGGCCTATGAAGTAGAGAAGGCAGAGTGTGGCCTATGAAGTAGAGCTGGCAGTAGTAGAGTGTAGGAAGTAGAGGCGGCAGAGTGCCGCCTATGAAGTAGAGGCGGCGGAGTGCAGCCTATGAAGTAGAGGCGGAAGAGTGGAGTCTATGACGTAGAGGTGGCGGAGTGAAGCCTGGAGTGCAGCCTATGAAGTATAGTCGGCAGTGCGCAGCCTATGAAGTAAAGGTGGCGGAGAGGTGGCAGCGTGCAGTGTAGGAAGTAGAGGCGGTGGAGTGCAGCCTATGAAGTAGAGGCGGTAGAGTGCGGCCTATGAAGTAGAGGCAGTGGAGTGCAGCCTATGAAGTGGAGGTGGCAGAGTGCAGCCTATGAAGTGGAGGCAGCGGAGTGCTGCGGAGTGTGGCCTATGAAGTAGAGGTGGTAGAGTGCTGCCTATGAAATAGAGGTGGCGGAATGCGGCGTATGAAGTAGAGGTGGTAGAGTGCGGCCTCTGAAGTAAAGGCAGCAGATTTCAGCCTATGAAGTAGAGGCGACGGAGTGCAGTCTATGAAGTAGAAGAGCAGAGTGCAGCCTATGAAGTAGAGGTGGCAAAGTGCAGTCTATGAAGTAGAGGCGGCGGAGTGCAGCCTGGAGCGTAGCCTATGAAGTAGAGGCGGCAGAGTGCGGCCTATGAAGTACAGGCGGAGGAGTGCAGGCTATGAAGTAGAGGTGGCAGATTCTGGCATATGAAGTAGAGGAGGCAGATTGCGGCCTATAAAGTAGAGGCGGCGGAGTGCAGCCTATGAAGTAGAGGCAGGGGAGTGCACTCTATGAAGTAGAGGCGGCAGAGTGCAGCCTGGAGTGTAGCCTATGAAGTAGAGGTGGTGGAGTACAGCCTATGAAGTAGAGGCGGCAGAGTGCAGCCTGTGAAGTGGAGGCGGCGGAGTGCAGCCTATGAAGTGGAGGCAGTGGAGTGCTGCTTATAAAGTAGAGGCGGCGGAGTGCAGCCTATGAAGTGGAGTTGTCGGAGTGCAGCCTATGAAGTGAAGTCGGCGGAGTGCAGCCTATGAAGTAGAGGCGGCGGAGTGTAGCTAATGAAGTAGAAGCGGCAGAGTGCAGCTCATAAAGTAGTGGTGGTGGAGTACGGCCTATGAAGTAGAGGCATTGGAATGCAGCCTATGAAGTAGGAGCGGTGGAATGCAGCCTATGATGTAGAGGCGGCGGAGTGCGGCCTATGAAGTAGAGGCGGCGGAGTGCGGCCTATGAAGTGGAGGCGGCAGAGTGCAGCCTATGAAGTGGAGGCGGCGGAGTGCGACCTATGAAGTAGAGGCGGCAGATTGCGGCCTATGAAATAGAGGCGACAGAGTGCAGCCTATGAAGTAGAGGCGGCAGAGTGCGACCTATGAAGTAGAGGCAGCAGAGTGCGGCCTATGAAGTACAGGTGGCAGAGTGCGGCCTATGAAGTAGAGGTGGTGGAGTGCAGCCTATGAAGTAGAGGCGGCGGAGAGGTGGCGGAGTGCAGTGTAGGAAGTAGAGGCGGCGGAGTGTGGCCTATGAAGTGGAGGCAGTGGAGTGTGGCCTATGAAGTAGAGGCGGCAGAGTGCGTCCTATGAAGTAGAGGCAGTGGAGTGCAGCCTATGAAGTAGAGGCGGCGGAATGCAGCCTATGAAGTAGAGGCAGCGGAGTGCAGCCTATGAAGTAGAGGCGGCGGAGTGCAGCCTATGATGTAGAGGCGGATGAGTGCATCCTGGAGTGCAGCCTATGTTTTAGAGACAGCGGAGTGCAGCCTATGAAGTAGAGGTGATGAAGTGCGGCCTATGAAGTAGAGGCGGCGGAATGCAGCCTGAAGTGCAGCCTATGAAGTAGAGGCAGCGGAGTGCGGCCTATGAAGTAGTGGCGGCAGAGTGCAACCTATGAAGTGGAGGTGGTGGAGTGCGTCCTATGAAGTAGAGGCGGCAGAGTGCAGCCTATGAAGTAGAGGCAGCGGAGTGCTGCCTAGAGTGCAGTCTATGAAGTAGAGGCGGCAGAGTGTGGCCTATGAAGTAGAGGCGGCAGAGTGCGGCCTACGAAGTAGAGGCAGCGGAGTGCGGCCTATGAAGTAGAGGCGGTGGAGTACCGTCTATGAAGTGGAGGCGGCGGAGTGCAGCCTGGAGTACAGCCTATGAAGTAGAGGTGGGAGAGTGCGGCCTATGAAGTAGAGACGGCGGAGTTCGGACTACAAAGTAGAGGCAGCAGAGTACAGCCTATGAAGTAGAGGCGGTGGAGTGCAGCCTATGAAGTAGAGGCAGCGGAGTGCAGCCTATGAAGTAGAGGTGATGGAGTGAGGCCTATGAAGTAGAGGCGGCGGAGTGCAGCCTGAAGTGCAGCCTATGAAGTAGAGGCAGCGGAGTGCGGCCTATGAAGTACTGGCGGCAGAGTGCGGCCTATGAAGTGGAGGTGGTGGAGTGCGTCCTATGAAGTAGAGGCGGCGGAGTGCAGCCTATGAAGTAGAGGCGGCGGAGTGCTGCCTAGAGTGCAGCCTATGAAGTAGAGGCGGCAGAGTGTGGCCTATGAAGTAGAGGCGGCAGAGTGCGGCCTACAAAGTAGAGGCGGCGGAGTGCGGCCTATGAAGTGGAGGCGGCAGAGTGCAGCCTATGAAGTGGAGGTGGCGGAGTTCGACCTATGAAGTAGAGGCGGCAGATTGCGGCCTATGAAATAGAGGCGACAGAGTGCAGCCTATGAAGTAGAGGCGGCAGAGTGCGACCTATGAAGTAGAGGCAGCAGAGTGCGGCCTATGAAGTACAGGTGGCAGAGTGCGGCCTATGAAGTAGAGGTGGCAGAGTGCGGGCTATGAAGTAGAGGCGGTGGAGTGCAGCCTATGAAGTAGAGGCGGCGGAGAGGTGGCGGAGTGCAGTGTAGGAAGTAGAGGCGGCGGAGTGTGGCCTATAAAGTGGAGGCAGTGGAGTGTGGCCTATGAAGTAGAGGCGGCAGAGTGCGTCCTATGAAGTAGAGGCGGTGGAGTGCAGCCTATGAAGTAGAGGCGGCGGAATGCAGCCTATGAAGTAGAGGCAGCGGAGTGCAGCCTATGAAGTAGAGGCGGCGGAGTGCAGCCTATGATGTAGAGGCGGATGAGTGCATCCTGGAGTGCAGCCTATGTTTTAGAGACAGCGGAGTGCAGCCTATGAAGTAGAGGTGATGGAGTGCGGCCTATGAAGTAGAGGCGGCGGAGTGCAGCCTGAAGTGCAGCCTATGAAGTAGAGGCAGCGGAGTGCGGCCTATAAAGTAGTGGCGGCAGAGTGCAACCTATGAAGTGGAGGTGGTGGAGTGTGTCCTATGAAGTAGAGGCGGCAGAGTGCAGCCTATGAAGTAGAGGCGGCGTAGTGCTGCCTAGAGTGCAGTCTATGAAGTAGAGGCGGCAGAGTGTGGCCTATGAAGTAGAGGCGGCAGAGTGCGGCCTACGAAGTAGAGGCAGCGGAGTGCAGCCTATGAAGTAGAGGCGGCGGAGTGCAGCCTATGATGTAGAGGCGGATGAGTGCATCCTGGAGTGCAGCCTATGTTTTAGAGACAGCGGAGTGCAGCCTATGAAGTAGAGGTGATGAAGTGCGGCCTATGAAGTAGAGGCGGCGGAATGCAGCCTGAAGTGCAGCCTATGAAGTAGAGGCAGCGGAGTGCGGCCTATGAAGTAGTGGCGGCAGAGTGCAACCTATGAAGTGGAGGTGGTGGAGTGCGTCCTATGAAGTAGAGGCGGCAGAGTGCAGCCTATGAAGTAGAGGCAGCGGAGTGCTGCCTAGAGTGCAGTCTATGAAGTAGAGGCGGCAGAGTGTGGCCTATGAAGTAGAGGCGGCAGAGTGCGGCCTACGAAGTAGAGGCAGCGGAGTGCGGCCTATGAAGTAGAGGCGGTGGAGTACCGTCTATGAAGTGGAGGCGGCGGAGTGCAGCCTGGAGTACAGCCTATGAAGTAGAGGTGGGAGAGTGCGGCCTATGAAGTAGAGACGGCGGAGTTCGGACTACAAAGTAGAGGCAGCAGAGTACAGCCTATGAAGTAGAGGCGGTGGAGTGCAGCCTATGAAGTAGAGGCAGCGGAGTGCAGCCTATGAAGTAGAGGTGATGGAGTGAGGCCTATGAAGTAGAGGCGGCGGAGTGCAGCCTGAAGTGCAGCCTATGAAGTAGAGGCAGCGGAGTGCGGCCTATGAAGTACTGGCGGCAGAGTGCGGCCTATGAAGTGGAGGTGGTGGAGTGCGTCCTATGAAGTAGAGGCGGCGGAGTGCAGCCTATGAAGTAGAGGCGGCGGAGTGCTGCCTAGAGTGCAGCCTATGAAGTAGAGGCGGCAGAGTGTGGCCTATGAAGTAGAGGCGGCAGAGTGCGGCCTACAAAGTAGAGGCGGCGGAGTGCGGCCTATGAAGTGGAGGCGGCAGAGTGCAGCCTATGAAGTGGAGGTGGCGGAGTTCGACCTATGAAGTAGAGGCGGCAGATTGCGGCCTATGAAATAGAGGCGACAGAGTGCAGCCTATGAAGTAGAGGCGGCAGAGTGCGACCTATGAAGTAGAGGCAGCAGAGTGCGGCCTATGAAGTACAGGTGGCAGAGTGCGGCCTATGAAGTAGAGGTGGCAGAGTGCGGGCTATGAAGTAGAGGCGGTGGAGTGCAGCCTATGAAGTAGAGGCGGCGGAGAGGTGGCGGAGTGCAGTGTAGGAAGTAGAGGCGGCGGAGTGTGGCCTATAAAGTGGAGGCAGTGGAGTGTGGCCTATGAAGTAGAGGCGGCAGAGTGCGTCCTATGAAGTAGAGGCGGTGGAGTGCAGCCTATGAAGTAGAGGCGGCGGAATGCAGCCTATGAAGTAGAGGCAGCGGAGTGCAGCCTATGAAGTAGAGGCGGCGGAGTGCAGCCTATGATGTAGAGGCGGATGAGTGCATCCTGGAGTGCAGCCTATGTTTTAGAGACAGCGGAGTGCAGCCTATGAAGTAGAGGTGATGGAGTGCGGCCTATGAAGTAGAGGCGGCGGAGTGCAGCCTGAAGTGCAGCCTATGAAGTAGAGGCAGCGGAGTGCGGCCTATAAAGTAGTGGCGGCAGAGTGCAACCTATGAAGTGGAGGTGGTGGAGTGTGTCCTATGAAGTAGAGGCGGCAGAGTGCAGCCTATGAAGTAGAGGCGGCGTAGTGCTGCCTAGAGTGCAGTCTATGAAGTAGAGGCGGCAGAGTGTGGCCTATGAAGTAGAGGCGGCAGAGTGCGGCCTACGAAGTAGAGGCAGCGGAGTGCGGCCTATGAAGTAGAGGCGGTGGAGTACCGTCTATGAAGTGGAGGCGGCGGAGTGCAGCCTGGAGTACAGCCTATGAAGTAGAGGCGGGAGAGTGCGGCCTATGAAGTAGAGACGGCGGAGTTCGGACTACAAAGTAGAGGCAGCAGAGTGCAGCCTATGAAGTAGAGGCGGTGGAGTGCAGCCTATGAAGTAGAGGCAGCGGAGTGCAGCCTATGAAGTAGAGGTGATGGAGTGCGGCCTATGAAGTAGAGGCGGCGGAGTGCAGCCTGAAGTGCAGCCTCTGAAGTAGAGGCAGCGGAGTGCGGCCTATGAAGTACTGGTGGCAGAGTGCGGCCTATGAAGTGGAGGTGGTGGAGTGCGTCCTATGAAGTAGAGGCGGCGGAGTGCAGCCTATGAAGTAGAGGTGGCGGAGTGCTGCCTAGAGTGCAGCCTATGAAGTAGAGGCGGCAGAGTGTGGCCTATGAAGTAGAGGCGGCGGAGTGCGGCCTATGAAGTAGAGGTGGCGGAGTTCGGCCTATGAAGTAGAGGTAGCAGAGTGCGGCCTATGAAGTAGAGGCAATGGAGTACAGTCTATGAAGTAGAGGCGGCGGAGTGCAGCCTGGAGTGCAGCCTATGAAGTAGAGGCGGCAGAGTGCGGCCTACGAAGTAGAGACGGCAGAGTGCGGCCTATGAAGTAGAGGCAGCGGAGCGCAGCCTATGAAGTAAAGGCTGCGGAGAGGTGGTGGAGTGCAGCATACGAAGTAGAGGTGGCATAGTGCGACCTATGAAGTGGAGGCGGTGGAGTGCGGCCTATGAAGTAGAGGCAGCAGAGTGTGGCCTATGAAGTAGAGAAGGCGGAGTGCAGCCTGTGAAGTGGAGGCAGTGGAGTGCAGCCTATGAAGTGGAGGCAGTGGAGTGCTGCTTATAAAGTAGAGGCGGCGGAGTGCAGCCTATGAAGTGGAGTCGTCGGAGTGCAGCCTATGAAGTGGAGTAAGCGGAGTGCAGCCTATGAAGTAGAGGCCGCGTATTGCAGCTAATGAAGTAGAAGCGGCGGAGTGCAGCTTAGGAAGTAGTGGCGGTGGAGTGCTGCCTATGAAGTAGAGGCGTTGGAATGCAGCCTATGAAGTAGGAGCGGTGGAATGCAGCCTATGTAGTAATGGCAGCGGAGTGCGGCCTATGAAATAGAGGTGGCGGAGTGCAGCCTATGAAGTGGAGGTGGTGGAGTGCAGCCTAAGAAGTGGAGGCGACGGAGTGCAGCCTATGAAGTAGAGGCGGCAGAGTGTGGCCTATGAAGTACAGGTGGCAGAGTGTGGCCTATGAAGTAGAGGTGGCAGAGTCTGGGCTATGAAGTAGAGGCGGTGGAGTGCAGCCTATGAAGTAGAGGCGGCAGAGAGGTGGCAGAGTGCAGTGTAGGAAGTAGAGGCAGCAGAGTGCGGCCTATGAAGTAGAGACGGCGGAGTGCGGCCTATGAATTAGAGGCGACGGAGTGCAGCATATGAAGTAGAGGCGGCAGAGTGCGGCCTATGAAGTAGAGGTGGCAGAGTGCGGCCTATGAAGTACAGGCAGCAGAGTGCGGCCTATGAAGTAGAGGCGGCAGAGTGCGGCCTATGAAGTACAGGTGGCAGAGTGCGGGCTATGAAGTAGAGACAGTGGAGCGCAGACTATGAAGTAGAGGCGGCGGAGAGGTGACGGAGTGCAGTGTAGGAAGTAGAGGCTGCAGAGTGCGGCCTATTAAGTAGAGGCAGTGGAGTGCGGCCTGTTGGACAGGCCACATGAAGGGCTTGCTCCCTCCCCGCATGACAGGGCCCGAGCCCCGGCCCTCCAGGTGTTACCCACAGAAACAACCCGCACCCCGTCCCAAGACGGGACTCCTGCCCCCGGACATCTCTGTATCATGGGGCCGAACCACTACCGGCTCCCTCGCCCGGCCGCCATCTTGGACACTGCACCACGAGGCCACGTGGCCTCAGCTCGACCCTAACCCTGGGCCTGGCCAGGCCCCGACATCCCGGCACCACCATCCACCCAGGAGGTGAACGGACCACTTGGCAGGTCGATGGGAGAAAGAAGTGTCAATGGCTCTCCCCCGCCAGGTGCCGATCGCCCCCCAGCTCCCCCGGGCGCTGGCTCCACCCCCCTGCTGGGTGTCTGGACTCCCTCATCCCGGACCTCCCGACCTCCAAGTGCGAGGGTCCGGACATCAAAGGGCGCCAGACCTATAACTGGGGCAGCTCCAGAGCAGGAAGGCAGTTGTATCCTGGAGTCGAGAGACACTGAGAAGAACTCATCCTTGACGGACTACCGGCGCTGCCGTAGCCCTGCCTTGTGAACTATCATCCTGCCTGCTGGCGCTGCCGCGGCCTTCTGCATCCTCCATCCTCGTCGGGACCTGCTGGCGCTGCCGCGGACCGTTGTAACTACCACCTTGATTGGGACCTGCTGGCGCTGCCGCGGACCGTTGTAACTACCACCTTCATTGGGACCTGCTGGCGCTGCCGCGGACCGTTGTAACTGCCACCTTCGTTGGGACCTGCTGGCGCTGCCGCGGACCGTTGTAACCACCACCTTCATCGGGACCTGCTGGAGCTGCCGCGGACCGTGTAACGACCACCTTCACCGGGACCTGCTGGCGCTGCCGCGGCCCGTCCAGCTAGAACTCCGAGCTCGAGGATTGTGAGCTATCCATCATATCATCGCATCTACCAGATTGGTAACAAGACTGTCCCGCTACCCCCTTTCCCAACCAAGAGACTAGAATCGAGGGGACCCCTGAGTCCTGACCTCCTTGTACCACTCTATCGTACCTAAAGATTGCTTATAAAGAACGTTAAACCTTATCTTTGTGTGGTGTACATCTGTGGGGAGGAAGTTACTCGTCTGTACGATCGCTGGAGACGGCTCTCCCCGTAGACCTCTCCCCTTGTCCTCGGCCGACCCTCCCGGTCCGTCTAACATTGGTGGCCAGCGGCGCGATCCGAATCAACGCGTAATCGTACAGAGAGTAGCTCACCCCACGACGAAACCACAATGTCAACCAAAGAGAGCGGATCCACCGAGAAATTCCAGATGGAGAAATTGGAAGAGAACAGCCATCGTGAATTGAAACAATTCTGCATTGAACTAGGCATTGCTACCACCGGCCTGAGTACCAAAGACAATTTCAAGCACGCCATTGAGTCGTGGGCAGAAACCGGGGCCGCGAGATCCCCGGACCAAAACATTGCAGCATCAGAGAGGAACACCACGGCTCCCGAGGAGCGAAGAACGGGTCTCTCGCAGGAAGAGATCCAAGAGAGAGAAAAAAGCAGACTACATGAGCTAGAAATGGCACGGCTCAAAATCGACGGTGAACTAAAATTAGCCGAACAAAAACTGAACCTAGAACATCTGCGGCTCCGAGAAGAACGGGAAGAAAAACAGAGGCAGAGAGAGCTCGAAGAAAAGAGATTAGCGTACGAACACGAGCGCAAACTGGCAGAAATAGACCTACGGAAGCAGAACAAAGAACTGGAGGTGCCCGAGCGACCGCGCACCCCGGGAGCGACAGAAAAGAAAGTCCACATCCCCAAGGATGTCGTTCGAGAGTATGTCCGAGAGGACGACATACAACAGTGGTTCAAGGCCTACGAGATCGCCATGACCTCCCACCGGATCGATCGAAGTGACTGGGGAGCCGGTCTATGGGGGAGGTTCGTCAATGAAGGCCGCGATGCCCTGTTACAGCTCCCAGACCATCTGATGTCATCCTATGACCACATGAAGGCTGCCCTCCTCACCCGATATGGGCTCACACCCGAAATGTACCGCCAGAGGTTCCGAGACTGCACCCGGATACCGGGTACAACTTGGGTGGAATATGTCAACTATTTCAGCCGAGCCTTCGAGGGTTGGATCAAGGGAAGCCACGTAACGACCTACGAGCAACTTTTTAATCTCATGGTGTGGGAGCACCTCTCTAACAACTGCTTCGTCGAGCTCAGGCAGCACCTCCTCGACAGTAAATTGACTGACCCACGGCAACTCACCGCCGAAGCTGACCGGTGGGAAAGCACCCGAGTGGGCCGGAGAGGGCCGCACGAACAGAACCGGAACAACCAAGGTCAGCACCGTCCCCGAGGAGGAGGAGGAGGCCAGGGACGAGGAATAGACACCGTCCCGGCCGCTCCCACTGCCAGCACCCCGCCCCCGGCCAGCCGGGGCAACCCCCCGATGCGGCCGGGGTTCCGAGCCAATGTCACGTGTCACCGATGCCAGCGAGTCGGCCACTACGCCAATGACCCGAACTGTCCACAGAACCAAACTCCGAGACCCCGCCAGATAGCTGCCGCCGCCCTGGGGGGAGAACAAATCTCCGAAGAACAGGAAGAATACGAGCAGGAACAACAAGAGTGGGAACCGGCCGCCATGGTTCTATCGTGCCTAGGGGGAAGAGACATGGTCCCGCGGGCTCCCCTACCCGCCAACACCAGAAAATATAGTCAGTGGGTGAACATTAATGGACGCCGGGCCGAAGCACTACGTGACACGGGGGCCAGTGTGACGGCCGTCCGCTGTCACCTGGTAAAACCAGAGCAGATCCTGCCGAACATTCTCTGCCCCGTCCGTTCAGCCGACAATTTGGAGAGTCTATGTCGGATGGCCTGCGTCCCCTTCGAATGGGGAGGAGTCTCCGGCATGTTGAAGGTGACGGTCCGAGATGATGCCCCCGTGGACTGTCTCCTGGGGAATGATCTTGAGAGCTCCCCGTGGGCCGCCGTAGAAAGAAAAGAGCACCTGGGGATGTTGGGCCTCTCGGACTGGGCGTGCGTAACCACCCGGTCCATGGCCGCCCGTGCCATCCCCCGACCAGAAGAACCAGAATGGCCAGCACCTCCTCCCCCGATCGCTCCAGTAGAGGACACCGACCATACCGACCCCCCAGAGCAAACCCCCGAAGGGCTCGCTCAGCCCCAGGACCTTCCCAACCTGGCTCAGTGGCGTCAAGAAGGGGGGCCCACCCAGGAACAGTTCCGTCAAGAACAGAAGACCTGTCCCTCCCTCGAGGGACTCCGCCAGCAAGCCCTCGCCCAGACCGCAGGGGACACCACCGGAGCCCATTGGATCTATTGGGACAACGACCTATTGTACAGTGAACAGAGAATCGCGGAGTTAGGGGCCAGTCGAGTGCTGGTGGTGCCCCTCCGTTTTAGAGACTTCCTGTTAAATTTGGCCCACGATGTCCCTCTGGCTGGACACCTGGGCCAGGACAAAACCTACAGTCGCCTGGTGACCCACTTTTTCTGGCCGAAGATGAGAAACGATGTCCTCAACCACTGCCGAACCTGCCCCACGTGCCAGGCCAGCGGGAAGAGCGGCCGCAAACTCAAAGCACCTCTGCAACCCTTCCCAGTTGTCACCACCCCGTTCGAGAGGGTGGGAATAGACATTGTGGGGCCCCTGGACCCCCGTACAGCACAAGGACATCGGTTCATCCTGGTACTGGTGGACCACGCCACCCGCTACCCCGAGGCTGTGCCCCTGCGAACTGTAACCGCCCCGGTGGTCGGCCGGGCCTTAATGGGGATCTTCTCCCGGGTGGGCTTCCCCCGAGAAGTCGTCAGCTACAGAGGCACAAACTTTATTTCGAAGTATATGAAGTCCCTCTGGCAACAGTGCGGGGTCACCTACCGGTTCACGACCCCCTATCACCCGCAAGGAAACGGACTAGTCGAGCGGTTCAACCGCACGCTCAAGGGAATGATTGGGGGATTGGAAGAGCCCCTCCGTCGCCAGTGGGATGTACTACTTCCGTGCCTCCTCTTCGCCTATCGAGAAGTTCCCCAGAAGTCCCTCGGCTTTAGCCCTTTCGAACTCTTGTACGGGCACCCTGTGCGAGGGCCCCTCAGCCTAGTCAAACAAGGTTGGGAGATGGCCCCCCTAAAGACCCCTCCAGACGTCTTCAAGTACCTCCTGACCCTACGCAATCAGACCAGGCGATTCAGAGAAATGGCGAAAGCGAACCTTGAGGCCAGTCAGGAGGACATGAAAAAATGGTACGATCAAAATGCCTCCTCCATCGAATTCGAACCTGGCCAACAAGTGTGGGTGATGTCCCCCACCGAACCATGTGCCTTGCAGGACAAGTGGACGGGGCCCTTCAAAGTGGTCGAACGCAAGAGCCCCGTCACATCGATATGGAATCTCCCCGGAACCCCCTCCGGGTCCTCCACACCAACAGACTCAAACCCCCCTTTGTGCGCTCGGAGCTCAGCCTCCTGATGGCTACAGACAGTGGAGCAGAAGAAGACTCCGAGCCTCTCCCTGATCTCCTGAAGACTCGTGAGAAAGATGGTTCCGTGGACGGGGTCCGGCTCTCCGATGCCCTCACCCCAGAACAGCGCCACGGCTGCCGGGACCTCCTGCTGCAGTTTGCTACCTTGTTTTCCCTCACCCCAGGGGTCACCCCCTGGTGCTTGCACGACGTGGACACTGGGGACAGTCCCCCTATCAGACACCGGGCGTACCGCGTACCAGATCGGTTACGGGCCTGCATCAAAGAGGAGGTATCAAAGATGCTCACGCTCGGGGTCATCGAGCCCTCGGACAGCCCCTGGGCCAGCCCGGTCGTGCTGGTCCCCAAAGCTGCTGCCCCCGGCACCACTCCTGAGCTCCGATTCTGCGTCGACTATCGGGGCTTGAATGCTGTCACCAGAACCGACGCTCATCCCATCCCCCGAGCGGATGAACTGATCGACCGCATGGGGGCTGCCCGCTACCTCAGCATCTTCGACCTGACAGCGGGCTACTGGCAGATCGGTCTCACACCCCGGGCCCAAGAACGATCCGCCTTTTCTACCCCCGATGGCCACTACCACTTCAAAGTCATGCCCTTCGGCATGAAGAATGCCCCAGCTACCTTTCAGCGACTGGTGAACCAGGTCTTGGCAGGGCTCGAGGAGTTCAGCACCGCCTACCTGGACGATATCGCTGTGTACAGCCGCCACTGGTCCGACCACCTCCACCACCTCCGAGAGGTCCTGCAGGCCCTCCAACGGGCCGGCCTCACAATCAAGGCCAGCAAGTGCCAAATTGGTCAGGGGTCCGTGACCTATCTCGGACACCAGGTGGGAAGCGGTCTGGTGGCCCCTCTGCAACTCAAAATCGCTGCCATCCAGTCCTGGCAGCCTCCAGTAACGCAGACCGAGGTCCGAGCCTTCTTGGGGCTCACCGGCTACTACCGGCGGTTCGTGAGGGACTATGGCAGCATTGTGGGGCCCCTCACGGGACTCACATCCAAAAACCACCCGAAGAAGGTCAACTGGACCCCCGACTGTCAAGCGGCCTTCGAGAAGCTGAAAGCCGCCATGTGCACTGCCCCTGTGCTCCAGGCCCCCGACTACAGTCGGGAATTCATCGTACAAACAGATGCCTCCGACCATGGCATCGGGGCGGTCCTCTCCCAGCTGAACTCCGAGGGACTTGACCAACCGGTGGCCTTCATCAGCAGACGCCTCCTGGCCCGAGAACAGCGCTGGAGCACCATCGAGAGGGAGGCCTTCGCAGTGGTGTGGGCCCTCAAAAAGCTCCGGCCCTATCTCTTCGGTACCCACTTCCGGGTGCAAACAGATCATCGACCCTTGCAGTGGCTAATGCAGATGCGGGGGGAAAACCCCAAACTATTGCGTTGGTCCATCTCCCTGCAGGGGATGGACTTCACTGTGGAACATCGACCGGGCCAAGACCACGCCAACGCAGATGGCCTGTCACGCTTTTTCCGCCTCGACGAGGAGAGTCCCCAAGAGGATGGGTGACTCTCCCCGCCTTCAGCTGGGGGGGACGCATGTTGGACAGGCCACATGAAGGGCTTGCTCCCTCCCCGCATGACAGGGCCCGAGCCCCGGCCCTCCAGGTGTTACCCACAGAAACAACCCGCACCCCGTCCCCAGACGGGACTCCTGCCCCCGGACATCTCTGTATCATGGGGCCGAACCACTACCGGCTCCCTCGCCCGGCCGCCATCTTGGACACTGCACCACGAGGCCGCGTGGCCTCAGCTTGACCCTAACCCTGGGCCTGGCCAGGCCCCGACATCCCGGCACCACCATCCACCCAGGAGGTGAACGGACCACTTGGCAGGTCGATGAGAGAAAGAAGTGTCGATGGCTCTCCCCCGCCAGGTGCCGATCGCCCCCCAGCTCCCCCGGGCGCTGGCTCCACCCCCCTGCTGGGTGTCTGGACTCCCTCATCCCGGACCTCCCAACCTCCAAGTGCTAGGGTCCGGACATCAAAGGGTGCCAGACCTATAACTGGGGCAGCTCCAGAGCAGGAAGGCAGTTGTATCCTGGAGTCGAGAGACACCGAGAACAACTCATCCTTGACGGACTACCGGCGCTGCCGTAGCCCTGCCTTGTGAACTATCATCCTGCCTGCTGGCGCTGCCGTGGCCTTCTGCATCCTCCATCCTCATCGGGACCTGCTGGCGCTGCCGCAGACCGTTGTAACTACCACCTTCATTGGGACCTGCTGGCGCTGCCGCGGACCGTTGTAACTACCACCTTCATTGGGACCTGCTGGCGCTGCCACGGACCATTGTAACTGCCACCTTCGTTGGGACCTGCTGGCGCTGCCGCGGACCGTTGTAACCACCACCTTCATCGGGACCTGCTGGCGCTGCCGCGGACCGTGTAACGACCACCTTCACCGGGACCTGCTGGCGCTGCCGCGGCCCGTCCAGCTAGAACTCCGAGCTCGAGGATTGTGAGCTATCCATCATATCATCGCATCTACCAGATTGGTAACAAGACTGTCCCGCTACCCCCTTTCCCAACCAAGAGACTAGAATCGAGGGGACCCCTGAGTCCTGACCTCCTTGTACCACTCTATCGTACCTAAAGATTGCTTATAAAGAACGTTAAACCTTATCTTTGTGTGGTGTACATCTGTGGGGGGGAAGTTACTCGTCTGTACGATCGCTGGAGACGGCTCTCCCCGGAGACCTCTCCCCTTGTCCTCGGCCGACCCTCCCGGTCCGTCTAACACGGCCTATGAAGTAGAGGCGGCAGAATGCAGCCTATGAAGTAGAGGTGGTGGAGTGTGGCCTATGAAGTAGAGGCGGTAGATTACAGCCTATGAAGTAGAGGTGGTGGAGTGCAGACTATGAAGTAGAGGTAGCAGAGTGCGGCCCATGAAGTAGAGGAAATGGAGTACAGTCTATGAAGTAGAGGCGGCGGAGTGCAGTCTGGAGTGCAGCCTATGAAGTAGAGACGGCAGAGTGCGGCCTATGAAGTAGAGGCAGTGGAGCGCAGCCTATGAAGTAAAGGCTGCGGAGAGGTGGTGGAGTGCAGCATACGAAGTAGAGGTGGCGGAGTGCGACCTATGAAGTGGAGGCGGTGGAGTGTGGCCTATGAAGTAGAGGCGGCAGAGTGAGGACTATGAAGTAGAGAAGGCAGAGTGCGGCCTATGAAGTATTGGTGGCAGAGTAGAGTGTAGGAAGTAGAGGCGGCAGAGTGCCGCCTATGAAGTAGAGGCGGCGGAGTGCGGCCTATGAAGTAGAGGCGGAAGAGTGGAATCTATGACGTAGAGGCGGCGGAGTGAAGCCTGGAGTGCAGCCTATGAAGTATAGGCGGCGGTGCGCAGCCTATGAAGTAAAGGTGGCGGAGAGGTGGCAGAGTGCAGTGTAGGAAGTAGAGGCGGTGGAGTGCGGCCTATGAAGTAGAGGTGGCGGAGTGCAGCCTATGAAGTAGAGGCAGTGGAGTGCAGCCTATGAAGTGGAGGTGGCAGAGTGCAGCCTATGAAGTGGAGGCAGCGGAGTGCTGCGGAGTGCGGCCTATGAAGTAGAGGTGGTAGAGTGCGGCCTATGAAGTAGAGGTGGCAGAATGCGGCGTATGAAGTAGAGGTGGTGGAGTGCGGCCTCTGAAGTAAAGGCAGCAGATTTCAGCCTATGAAGTAGAGGCGACGGAGTGCAGTCTATGAAGTAGAAGAGCGGAGTGCAGCCTATGAAGTAGAGGTGGCAAAGTGCAGTCTATGAAGTAGAGGCGGCGGAGCGCAGCCTGGAGCGTAGCCTATGAAGTAGAGGCGGCAGAGTGCGGCCTATGAAGTACAGGCAGAGGAGTGTGGCCTATGAAGTAGAGGTTGCAGATTCTGGCCTATGAAGAAGAGGAGGCAGATTGCGGCCTATGAAGTAGAGGCGCCTGGAGTGCAGCCTATGAATTAGAGGTGGCGGAGTGCAGTCTGTGAAGTAGAGGCGGCAGAGTGCAGCCTGTGAAGTGGAGGCGGCGGAGTGCAGCCTATGAAGTGGAGGCAGTGGAGTACTGCTTATAAAGTAGAGGCAGCGGAGTGCAGCCTATGAAGTGGAGTCGTCGGAGTGCAGCCTATGAAGTGAAGTCGGCGGAGTGCAGCCTATGAAGTAGAGGCGGCGGAGTGTAGCTAATGAAGTAGAAGCGGCGGAGTGCAGCTCATAAAGTAGTGGCGGTGGAGTGCGGCCTATGAAGTAGAGGCATTGGAATGCAGTCTATGAAGTAGGAGTGGTGGAATGCAGCCTATGAAGTAGAGGCGGCGGAGTGCGGCCTTTGAAGTAGAGGCGGCAGAGTGCGGCCTATGAAGTGGAGGCGGCAGAGTGCAGCCTATGAAGTGGAGGCGGCGGAGTGTGACCTATGAAGTAGAGGCAGCAGATTGCGGCCTATGAAATAGAGGTGACAGAGTGCAGCTTATGAAGTAGAGGTGGCAGAGTGCGACCTATGAAGTAGAGGCGGCAGAGTGCGGCCTATGAAGTACAGGTGGCAGAGTGCGGCCTATGAAGTAGAGGTGGCAGAGTGCGGACTATGAAGTAGAGGCGGTGGAGTGCAGCCTATGAAGTAGAGGCGGCGGAGAGGGCGCAGAGTGCAGTGTAGGAAGTAGAGGCGGCAGAGTGTGGCCTATGAAGTGGAGGCAGTGGAGTGCGGCCTATGAAGTAGAGGCGGCGGAGTGCGTCCTATGAAGTAGAGGCGGTGGAGTGCAGCCTATGAAGTAGAGGCAGCGGAGTGCAGCCTATGAAGTAGAGGCGGCGGAGTGCAGCCTATGATGTAGAGGCGGCAGAGTACAGCCTGGAGTGCAGCCTATGAAATAGACGCAGCGGAGTGCAGCCTATGAAGTAGAGGTGATGGAGTGCGGCCTATGAAGTAGAGGCGGCGGAGTGCAGCCTGAAGTGCAGCCTATGAAGTAGAGGCAGCAGAGTGCGGCCTATGAAGTAGTGGCGGCAGAGTGCGGCCTATGAAGTGGAGGTGGTGGAGTGCGTCCTATGAAGTAGAGGCGGCGGAGTGCAGCCTATGAAGTAGAGACGGCAGAGTGCTGCCTAGAGTGCAGCCTATGAAGTAGAGGCGGCAGAGTGTGGCCTATGAAGTAGAGGCGGCAGAGTGCGGCCTACGAAGTAGAGGCGGTGGAGTGCGGCCTATGAAGTAGAGGCGGTGGAGTACAGCCTATGAAGTAGAGGCGGGAGAGTGCGGCCTATGAAGTAGAGACAGCGGAGTTTGGCCTACGAAGTAGAGGCAGCAGAGTGCAGCCTATGAAGTAGAGGCGGTGGAGTGCAGCCTATGAAGTAGAGGCGGCGGAGAGGTGGCGCAGTGCAGTGTAGGAAGTAGAGGCGGCGGAGTGCCGCCTATGAAGTAGAGATGCGGCAGAGGTCAGCCTATGACGTAGAGGCAGCGGAGTACAGTCTATGAAGTAGAGGCGGCGGAGTGCAGCCTGGAGTGCAGCCTATGAAGTAGAGGCGGCGGAGCGCAGCCTATGAAGTAAAGGCAGCGGAGAGGTGGCGGAGTGCAGCGTACAAAGTAGAGGCGGCGGAGTGCTGCCTATGAAGTGGAGGCGGCAGAGTGCAGCCTATGAAGTAGAGGCGGCGGAGTGCTGCCTGGAGTGTAGCCTATGAAGTAGAGGCGGCAGAGTGCGGCCTGTGAAGTAGAGGCGGCAGAGTGCGGCCTATGAAGTAGAGGCGGCGGAGTGCAGCCTATGAAGTAGAGGCAGCGGAATGCAGTCTATGAAGTAGAGGCGGCAGAGTGCAGCCTGGAGTGCAGCCTATGAAGTAGAGGTGGCGGAGTACAGCCTATGAAGTAGAGGCGGCAGAGTGCAGCCTGTGAAGTGGAGGCGGCGGAGTGCAGCCTATGAAGTGGAGGCAGTGGAGTACTGCTTATAAAGTAGAGGCAGCGGAGTGCAGCCTATGAAGTGGAGTCGTCGGAGTGCAGCCTATTAAGTGAAGTCGGCGTAGTGCAGCCTATGAAGTAGAGGCGGCAGAGTGTAGCTAATGAAGTAGAAGCGGCGGAGTGCAGCTCATAAAGTAGTGGCGGTGGAGTGCGGCCTATGAAGTAGAGGCATTGGAATGCAGCCTATGAAGTAGGAGCGGTGAAATGCAGCCTATGAAGTAGAGGCGGCGGAGTGCGGCCTATGAAGTAGAGGCGGCAGAGTGCGGACTACGAAGTGGAGGCGGCAGAGTGCAGCCTATGAAGTGGAGGCGGCAGAGTGCGACCTATGAAGTAGAGGCAGCAGATTGCGGCCTATGAAATAGAGGCGACAGAGTGCAGCTTATGAAGTAGAGGTGGCAGAGTGCGACCTATGAAGTAGAGGCGGCAGAGTGCGGCCTATGAAGTACAGGTGGCAGAGTGCGGCCTATGAAGTAGAGGTGGCAGAGTGCGGGCTATGAAGTAGAGGCAGTGGAGTGCAGCCTATGAAGTAGAGGCGGCGGAGAGGGCGCAGAGTGCAGTGTAGGAAGTAGAGGCGGCGGAGTGTGGCCTATGAAGTGGAGGCAGTGGAGTGCGGCCTATGAAGTAGAGGCAGCGGAGTGCGTCCTATGAAGTAGAGGCGGTGGAGTGCAGCCTATGAAGTAGAGGCGGCGGAGTGCAGCCTATGAAGTAGAGGCAGCGAAGTGCAGCCTATGAAGTAGAGGCGGCGGAGTGCAGCCTATGATGTAAAGGCGGCAGAGTGCAGCCTGGAGTGCAGCCTATGAAGTAGAGGCAGCGGAGTGCAGAATATGAAGTAGAGGTAATGGAGTGCGGCCTATGAAGTAGAGGCGGCGGAGTGCAGCCTGAAGTGCAGCCTATGAAGTAGAGGCAGCGGAGTGCGGCCTATGAAGAAGTGGCGGCAGAGTGCGGCCTATAAAGTGGAGGTGGTGGAGTGCGTCCTATGAAGTAGAGGCGGCGGAGTGCAGCCTATGAAGTAGAGATGGCGGAGTGCTGCCTATGAAGTAGAGGCGGCGGAGAGGTGGCAGAGTGCAGTGTAGGAAGTAGAGGCGGCGGAGTGCCGCCTATGAAGTAGAGATGCGGCAGAGGTCAGCCTATGACGTAGAGGCAGCGGAGTACAGTCTATGAAGTAGAGGCAGCGGAGTGCAGCCTGGAGTGCAGCCTATGAAGTAGAGGCGGCGGAGCGCAGCCTATGAAGTAAAGGCAGCGGAGAAGTGGTGGAGTGCAGCGTACAAAGTAGAGGCGGCAGAGTGCTGCCTATGAAGTGGAGGCGGCAGAGTGCAGCCTATGAAGTAGAGGCGGCGGAGTGCTGCCTGAAGTGTAGCCTATGAAGTAGAGGCGGCAGAGTGCGGCCTGTGAAGTAGAGGCGGCAGAGTGCGGCCTATGAAGTAGAGGCGGCGGAGTGCAGCCTATGAAGTAGAGGCAGCGGAGTGCAGTCTATGAAGTAGAGGCAGCAGAGTGGAGCCTGGAGTGCAGCGTACAAAGTAGAGGCGGCGGAGTGCTGCCTATGAAGTGGAGGCGGCAGAGTGCAGCCTATGAAGTAGAGGCGGCGGAGTGCTGCCTGAAGTGTAGCCTATGAAGTAAAGGCAGCGGAGAAGTGGCGGAGTGCAGCGTACAAAGTGGAGGCGGCGGAGTGCTGCCTATGAAGTAGAGGCGGCAGAGTGCGACCTATGAAGTAGAGGCGGCAGAGTGCGGCCTATGAAGTACAGGTGGCAGAGTGCGGCCTATGAAGTAGAGGTGGCAGAGTGCGGGCTATGAAGTAGAGGCGGTGGAGTGCAGCCTATAAAGTAGAGGCGGCGGAGAGGTGGCGGAGTGCAGTGTAGGAAGTAGAGGCAGCGGAGTGTGGCCTTTGAAGTGGAGGCAGTGGAGTGTGGCCTATGAAGTAGAGGCGGCAGAGTGCGTCCTATGAAGTAGAAGCGGTGGAGTGCAGCCTATGAAGTAGAGGCGGCGGAATGCAGTCTATGAAGTAGAGGTAAAGGAGGCACAAGGGTACCCAAAGCATTTGGACAGGGACCTTGGGAAGTTACGTTTTACAAGAGACACTGGTCCCTGAAAGCAAAGGAGTATAAGCAGCAATTAATATAGCCACAATTGGTACTATATTCTCGCCTATGCCCAGCTGGACAAGGCAACTTTAATAAGAAACAATGATTTGCAATGATCAAACAAATGTAAGCAAGATATTCGTGGGACACAAGCCTGTATCCTGTGGCTTACATATCAAGAGGACATAAATGTTCTGGAAAAACATACAGGCAATTGAAGCGATGTTTCTATGTCAGAGAGTAACAGGTAGTGAAACATCTTAGCCTATGAAGTAGAGGCAGCGGAGTGCAGCCTATGAAGTAGAGGCGGCAGAGTGCAGCCTATGATGTAGAGGCGGCTGACTGCATCCTGGAGTGCAGCCTATGAAGTAGAGGCGGCGGAGCGCAGCCTATGAAGTAAAGGCAGCGGAGAAGTGGCGGAGTGCAGTGTACAAAGTAGAGGCGGCGGAGTGCTGCCTATGAATTAGAGGTGGCAGAGTGCAGCCTATGAAGTAGAGGCGGCGGAGTGCTGCCTGAAGTGTAGCCTATGAAGTAGAGGCGGCAGAGTGCGGCCTGTGAAGTAGAGGCGGCAGTGTGCGGCCTATGAAGTAGAGGCGGCGGAGTGCAGCCTATGAAGTAGAGGCAGCGGAGTGCAGTCTATGAAGTAGAGGCGTCAGAGTGCAGCCTGGAGTGCAGCCTATGAAGTAGAGGTGGCGGAGTACAGCCTATGAAGTAGAGGTGGCAGAGTGCAGCCTGTGAAGTAGAGGCGGCAGAGTGCAGCCTATGAAGTGGAGGCAGTGGAGTACTGCTTATAAAGTAGAGGCAGCGGAGTGCAGCCTATGAAGTGGAGTCGTCGGAGTGCAGCCTATGAAGTGAAGTCGGCGTAGTGCAGCCTATGAAGTAGAGGCGGCGGAGTGTAGCTAATGAAGTAGAAGCGGCGGAGTGCAGCTCATAAAGTAGTGGCGGTGGAGTGCGGCCTATGAAGTAGAGGCATTGGAATGCAGCCTATGAAGTAGGAGCGGTGGAATGCAGCCTATAAAGTAGAGGCGGCGGAGTGCGGCCTAAGAAGTAGAGGCGGCAGAGTGCGGCCTATGAAGTGGAGGCGGCAGAGTGCAGCCTATGAAGTGGAGGCGGCGGAGTGCGACCTATGAAGTAGAGGCAGCAGATTGTGGCCTATGAAATAGAGGCGACAGAGTGCAGCTTATGAAGTAGAGGTGGCAGAGTGCGACCTATGAAGTAGAGGCGGCAGAGTGCGGCCTATGAAGTACAGGTGGCAGAGTGCGGCCTATGAAGTAGAGGTGGCAGAGTGCGGGCTATGAAGTAGAGGTGGTGGAGTGCAGCCTATGAAGTAGAGGCGGCGGAGAGGGCGCAGAGTGCAGTGTAGGAAGTAGAGGCGGCAGAGTGTGGCCTATGAAGTGGAGGCAGTGGAGTGCGGCCTATGAAGTAGAGGCGGCGGAGTGCGTCCTATGAAGTAGAGGCGGTGGAGTGCAGCCTATGAAGTAGAGGCGGTGGAGTGCAGCCTATGAAGTAGAGGCAGCAGAGTGCAGCCTATGAAGTAGAGGCGGCGGAGTGCAGCCTATGATGTAGAGGCGGCATAGTGCAGCCTGGAGTGCAGCCTATGAAGTAGAGGCAGCGGAGTGCAGCCTATGAAGTAGAGGTGATGGAGTGTGGCCTATGAAGTAGAGGCGGCGGAGTGCAGCCTGAAGTGCAGCCTATGAAGTAGAGGCAGCGGAGTGCGGCCTATGAAGTAGTGGCGGCAGAGTGCGGCCTATGAAGTGGAGGTGGTGGAGTGCGTCCTATGAAGTAGAGGCGACGGAGTACAGTCTATGAAGTAGAGGCGGCGGAGTGCAGCCTGGAGTCCAGCCTATGAAGTAGAGGTGGCAGAGCGTAGCCTATGAAGTAAAGGCAGCGGAGAGGTGGCAGAGTGCAGCATACGAAGTAGAGGTGGTGGAGTGCGGTCAATGAAGTGGAAGCGGTGGAGTGCAGCCTATGAAGTAGAGGTGGCAGAGTGCGGCCTATGAAGTAGAGGCAGAGGAGTGCGGCCTATGAAGTACAGGCAGCAGATTGCGGCCTATGAAATAGAGGCAACAAAGTGCACCCTATGAAGTTGAAGCGGCAGAGTGCGGCCTATGAAGTAGAGGCGGCAGAGTGCAGCCTATGAAGTAGAGGTGGCAGAGTGTGGCCTATGAAGTAGAGGCGGCAGAGTGCGGCCCATGAAGTAGAGACGGCGGAGTGCGGCCTATGAAGTAGAGGCAGCGGAGTGCAGCCTATGAAGTAGAGGCGACGGAGTACAGTCTATGAAGTAGAGGCGGCGGAGTGCAGCCTGGAGTCCAGCCTATGAAGTAGAGGTGGCGGAGCGTAGCCTATGAAGTAAAGGCAGCGGAGAGGTGGAAGAGTGCAGCGTACGAAGTAGAGGTGGTGGAGTGTGGTCAATGAAGTGGAAGCGGTGGAGTGCGGCCTATGAAGTAGAGGTGGCAGAGTGCGGCCTATGAAGTAGAGGCAGAGGAGTGCGGCCTATGAAGTACAGGCAGCAGATTGCGGCCTATGAAATAGAGGCAACGGAGTGCAGCCTATGAAGTTGAAGCGGCAGAGTGCGGCCTATGAAGTAGAGGCGGCAGAGTGCAGCCTATGAAGTAGAGGTGGCAGAGTGCGGCCTATGAAGTAGAGGCGGCAGAGTGCAGCCTATGAAGTATAGGCGGCAGAGTGTGGCCTCTGAAGTACATGCGGCGGAGTGCGGCCTATGAAGAAGAGGTGGCAGAGTGCGGGCTATGAAGTAGAGGCGGCGGAGAGGTGGCGGAGTGCAGTGTAGGAAGTAGAGGCGGCAGAGTGCAGCCTATAAAGTATAGATGGCAGAGTACGGCCTATGAAGTAGAGGAGGCGGAGTGCGGCCTATGAAGTAGAGGTGGTGGAGTGCGGCCTATGAAGTAGAGGTGGCAGATTGTGGCCTATGAAGTAGAGGCGGCAGAATGCAGCCTATGAAGTAGAGGTGGTGGAGTGCGGCCTATGAAGTAGAGGCGGAGGAAAGGTGTCGGAGTGCAGTGTAGGAAGTAGAGGCAGTAGAGTGCGGCCTATGAAGTAGAGACGGCAGAGTACGGCCTATGAAGTAGAGGCGGCGGAGTGCGGCCTATGAAGTAGAGTCGGCAGAATGCAGCCTATGAAGTAGAGATGGTGGAGTGCAGCCTATGAAGTAGAGGTGGCAGATTGCGGCCTATGAAGTAGAGGCGGCAGAATGCAGCCTATGAAGTAGAGGTGGTGGAGTGTGGCCTATGAAGTAGAGGCGGCAGATTACAGCCTATGAAGTAGAGGTGGTGGAGTGCGGACTATGAAGTAGAGGTAGCAGAGTGCGGCCTATGAAGTAGAGGCAATGGAGTACAGTCTATGAAGTAGAGGCGGTGGAGTGCAGCCTGGAGTACAGCCTATGAAGTAGAGGTGGCGGAGCATAGCCTATGAAGTAAAGGCAGCGGAGAGGTGGCAGAGTGCAGCGTACGAAGTAGAGGTGGTGGAGTGCGGTCAATGAAGTGGAAGCGGTGGAGTGCGGCCTATGAAGTAGAGGTGGCAGAGTGCGGCCTATAAAGTAGAGGCAGAGGAGTGCGGCCTATGAAGTACAGGTAGCAGATTGCGGCCTATGAAATAGAGGCAACGGAGTGCAGCCTATGAAGTTGAAGCGGCAGAGTGCGGCCTATGAAGTAGAGACGGCGGAGTGCGGCCTATGAAGTAGAGGCAGCGGAGTGCAGTCTATGAAGTAGAGGCGACGGAGTACAGTCTATGAAGTAGAGGCGGCGGAGTGCAGCCTGGAGTCCAGCCTATGAAGTAGAGGTGGCGGAGCGTAGCCTATGAAGTAAAGGCAGCGGAGAGGTGGCAGAGTGCAGTGTACGAAGTAGAGGTGGTGGAGTGCAGTCAATGAAGTGGAAGCGGTGGAGTGCGGCCTATGAAGTAGAGGTGGCAGAGTGCGGCCTATAAAGTAGAGGCAGAGGAGTGCGGCCTATGAAGTACAGGCAGCAGATTGCAGCCTATGAAATAGAGGCAACGGAGTGCAGCCTATGAAGTTGAAGCGGCAGAGTGCGGCCTATGAAGTAGAGGCGGCAGAGTGCAGCCTATGAAGTAGAGGCGGCAGAGTGCAGCCTGGAGTGCAGCCTATGAAGTAGAGGCGGCATAGTGCGGCCTGTGAAGTAGAGGCAGCAGAGTGCGGCCTATGAAGTAGAGGCGGCGGAGTGCTGCCTATGAAGTAGAGGCGGCAGAGTGCAGCCTATGAAGTAGAGGCGGCGGAGTGCAGCCTGGGGTGCAGCCTATGAAGTAGAGGTGGCGGAGTACAGCCTATGAAGTAAAGGCAGCGGAGAAGTGGCGGAGTGCAGTGTACAAAGTAGAGGCGGCGGAGTGCTGCCTATGAATTAGAGGTGGCAGAGTGCAGCCTATGAAGTAGAGGCGGCGGAGTGCTGCCTGAAGTGTAGCCTATGAAGTAGAGGCGGCAGAGTGCGGCCTGTGAAGTAGAGGCGGCAGTGTGCGGCCTATGAAGTAGAGGCGGCGGAGTGCAGCCTATGAAGTAGAGGTAGCGGAGTGCAGTCTATGAAGTAGAGGCGTCAGAGTGCAGCCTGGAGTGCAGCCTATGAAGTAGAGGTGGCGGAGTACAGCCTATGAAGTAGAGGCGGCAGAGTGCAGCCTGTGAAGTAGAGGCGGCAGAGTGCAGCCTATGAAGTGGAGGCAGTGGAGTACTGCTTATAAAGTAGAGGCAGCGGAGTGCAGCCTATGAAGTGGAGTCGTCGGAGTGCAGCCTATGAAGTGAAGTCGGCGTAGTGCAGCCTATGAAGTAGAGGCGGCGGAGTGTAGCTAATGAAGTAGAAGCGGCGGAGTGCAGCTCATAAAGTAGTGGCGGTGGAGTGCGGCCTATGAAGTAGAGGCATTGGAATGCAGCCTATGAAGTAGGAGCGGTGGAATGCAGCCTATAAAGTAGAGGCGGCGGAGTGCGGCCTAAGAAGTAGAGGCGGCAGAGTGCGGCCTATGAAGTGGAGGCGGCAGAGTGCAGCCTATGAAGTGGAGGCGGCGGAGTGCGACCTATGAAGTAGGGGCAGCAGATTGTGGCCTATGAAATAGAGGCGACAGAGTGCAGCTTATGAAGTAGAGGTGGCAGAGTGCGACCTATGAAGTAGAGGCGGCAGAGTGCGGCCTATGAAGTACAGGTGGCAGAGTGCGGCCTATGAAGTAGAGGTGGCAGAGTGCGGGCTATGAAGTAGAGGCGGTGGAGTGCAGCCTATGAAGTAGAGGCGGCGGAGAGGGCGCAGAGTGCAGTGTAGGAAGTAGAGGCGGCAGAGTGTGGCCTATGAAGTGGAGGCAGTGGAGTGCGGCCTATGAAGTAGAGGCGGCGGAGTGCGTCCTATGAAGTAGAGGCGGTGGAGTGCAGCCTATGAAGTAGAGGCGGTGGAGTGCAGCCTATGAAGTAGAGGCAGCAGAGTGCAGCCTATGAAGTAGAGGCGGCGGAGTGCAGCCTATGATGTAGAGGCGGCATAGTGCAGCCTGGAGTGCAGCCTATGAAGTAGAGGCAGCGGAGTGCAGCCTATGAAGTAGAGGTGATGGAGTGCGGCCTATGAAGTAGAGGCGGCGGAGTGCAGCCTGAAGTGCAGCCTATGAAGTAGAGGCAGCGGAGTGCGGCCTATGAAGTAGTGGCGGCAGAGTGCGGCCTATGAAGTGGAGGTGGTGGAGTGCGTCCTATGAAGTAGAGGCGACGGAGTACAGTCTATGAAGTAGAGGCGGCGGAGTGCAGCCTGGAGTCCAGCCTATGAAGTAGAGGTGGCAGAGCGTAGCCTATGAAGTAAAGGCAGCGGAGAGGTGGCAGAGTGCAGCATACGAAGTAGAGGTGGTGGAGTGCGGTCAATGAAGTGGAAGCGGTGGAGTGCGGCCTATGAAGTAGAGGTGGCAGAGTGCGGCCTATGAAGTAGAGGCAGAGGAGTGCGGCCTATGAAGTACAGGCAGCAGATTGCGGCCTATGAAATAGAGGCAACAAAGTGCACCCTATGAAGTTGAAGCGGCAGAGTGCGGCCTATGAAGTAGAGGCGGCAGAGTGCAGCCTATGAAGTAGAGGTGGCAGAGTGCGGCCTATGAAGTAGAGGCGGCAGAGTGCGGCCCATGAAGTAGAGACGGCGGAGTGCGGCCTATGAAGTAGAGGCAGCGGAGTGCAGCCTATGAAGTAGAGGCGACGGAGTACAGTCTATGAAGTAGAGGCGGCGGAGTGCAGCCTGGAGTCCAGCCTATGAAGTAGAGGTGGCGGAGCGTAGCCTATGAAGTAAAGGCAGCGGAGAGGTGGAAGAGTGCAGCGTACGAAGTAGAGGTGGTGGAGTGTGGTCAATGAAGTGGAAGCGGTGGAGTGCGGCCTATGAAGTAGAGGTGGCAGAGTGCGGCCTATGAAGTAGAGGCAGAGGAGTGCGGCCTATGAAGTACAGGCAGCAGATTGCGGCCTATAAAATAGAGGCAACGGAGTGCAGCCTATGAAGTTGAAGCGGCAGAGTGCGGCCTATGAAGTAGAGGCGGCAGAGTGCAGCCTATGAAGTAGAGGTGGCAGAGTGCGGCCTATGAAGTAGAGGCGGCAGAGTGCAGCCTATGAAGTATAGGCGGCAGAGTGTGGCCTCTGAAGTACATGCGGCGGAGTGCGGCCTATGAAGAAGAGGTGGCAGAGTGCGGGCTATGAAGTAGAGGCGGCGGAGAGGTGGCGGAGTGCAGTGTAGGAAGTAGAGGCGGCAGAGTGCAGCCTATAAAGTATAGATGGCAGAGTACGGCCTATGAAGTAGAGGAGGCGGAGTGCGGCCTATGAAGTAGAGGTGGTGGAGTGCGGCCTATGAAGTAGAGGTGGCAGATTGTGGCCTATGAAGTAGAGGCGGCAGAATGCAGCCTATGAAGTAGAGGTGGTGGAGTGCGGCCTATGAAGTAGAGGCGGAGGAAAGGTGTCGGAGTGCAGTGTAGGAAGTAGAGGCAGTAGAGTGCGGCCTATGAAGTAGAGACGGCAGAGTACGGCCTATGAAGTAGAGGCGGCGGAGTGCGGCCTATGAAGTAGAGTCGGCAGAATGCAGCCTATAAAGTAGAGATGGTGGAGTGCAGCCTAAGAAGTAGAGGCGGCAGATTGCGGCCTATGAAGTAGAGGCGGCAGAATGCAGCCTATGAAGTAGAGGTGGTGGAGTGTGGCCTATGAAGTAGAGGCGGCAGATTACAGCCTATGAAGTAGAGGTGGTGGAGTGCGGACTATGAAGTAGAGGTAGCAGAGTGCGGCCTATGAAGTAGAGGCAATGGAGTACAGTCTATGAAGTAGAGGCGGTGGAGTGCAGCCTGGAGTACAGCCTATGAAGTAGAGGTGGCGGAGCGTAGCCTATGAAGTAAAGGCAGCGGAGAGGTGGCAGAGTGCAGCGTACGAAGTAGAGGTGGTGGAGTGCGGTCAATGAAGTGGAAGCGGTGGAGTGCGGCCTATGAAGTAGAGGTGGCAGAGTGCGGCCTATGAAGTAGAGGCAGAGGAGTGCGGCCTATGAAGTACAGGTAGCAGATTGCGGCCTATGAAATAGAGGCAACGGAGTGCAGCCTATGAAGTTGAAGCGGCAGAGTGCGGCCTATGAAGTAGAGACGGCGGAGTGCGGCCTATGAAGTAGAGGCAGCGGAGTGCAGTCTATGAAGTAGAGGCGACGGAGTACAGTCTATGAAGTAGAGGCGGCGGAGTGCAGCCTGGAGTCCAGCCTATGAAGTAGAGGTGGCGGAGCGTAGCCTATGAAGTAAAGGCAGCGGAGAGGTGGCAGAGTGCAGTGTACGAAGTAGAGGTGGTGGAGTGCAGTCAATGAAGTGGAAGCGTTGGAGTGCGGCCTATGAAGTAGAGGTGGCAGAGTGCGGCCTATAAAGTAGAGGCAGAGGAGTGCGGCCTATGAAGTACAGGCAGCAGATTGCAGCCTATGAAATAGAGGCAACGGAGTGCAGCCTATGAAGTTGAAGCGGCAGAGTGCGGCCTATGAAGTAGAGGCGGCATAGTGCAGCCTATGAAGTAGAGGCGGCAGAGTGCAGCCTGGAGTGCAGCCTATGAAGTAGAGGCGGCAGAGTGCGGCCTGTGAAGTAGAGGCAGCAGAGTGCGGCCTATGAAGTAGAGGCGGCGGAGTGCTGCCTATGAAGTAGAGGCGGCAGAGTGCAGCCTATGAAGTAGAGGCGGCGGAGTGCAGCCTGGGGTGCAGCCTATGAAGTAGAGGTGGCGGAGTACAGCCTATGAGGTAGAGGCGGCAGAGTGCAGCCTGTGAAGTGGAGGCGGCGGAGTGCAGCCTATGAAGTGGAGGCAGTGGAGTACTGCTTATAAAGTAGAGGCAGCGGAGTGCAGCCTATGAAGTGGAGTCGTCGGAGTGCAGCCTATGAAGTGAAGTCGGCGTAGTGCAGCCTATGAAGTAGAGGCGGCGGAGTGTAGCTAATGAAGTAGAAGCGGCGGAGTGCAGCTCATAAAGTAGTGGCGGTGGAGTGTGGCCTATGAAGTAGAGGCATTGGAATGCAGCCTATGAAGTAGGAGCGGTGGAATGCAGCCTATAAAGTAGAGGCGGCGGAGTGCGGCCTATGAAGTAGAGGCGGCAGAGTGCGGCCTATGAAGTGGAGGCGGCAGAGTGCAGCCTATGAAGTGGAGATGGCGGAGTGCGACCTATGAAGTAGAGGCAGCAGATTGCGGCCTATGAAATAGAGGCGACAGAGTGCACCTTATGAAGTAGAGGTGGCAGAGTGCGACCTATGAAGTAGAGGCGGCAGAGTGCGGCCTATGAAGTACAGGTGGCAGAGTGCGGCCTATGAAGTAGAGGTGGCAGAGTGCGGGCTATGAAGTAGAGGCAGTGGAGTGCAGCCTATGAAGTAGAGGCGGCGGAGAGGGCGCAGAGTGCAGTGTAGGAAGTAGAGGCGGCAGAGTGTGGCCTATGAAGTGGAGGCAGTGGAGTGCGGCCTATGAAGTAGAGGCGGCGGAGTGCGTCCTATGAAGTAGAGGCGGTGGAGTGCAGCCTATAAAGTAGAGGCGGCGGAGTGCAGCCTATGAAGTAGAGGCAGCAGAGTGCAGCCTATGAAGTAGAGGCGGCGGAGTGCAGCCTATGATGTAGAGGCGGCAGAGTGCAGCCTGAAGTGCAGCCTATGAAGTAGAGGCAGCGGAGTGCAGCCTATGAAGTAGAGGTGATGGAGTGCGGCCTATGAAGTAGAGGCGGCGGAGTGCAGCCTAAAGTGCAGCCTATGAAGTAGAGGCAGCGGAGTGCGGCCTATGAAGTAGTGGCGGCAGAATGCGGCCTATGAAGTGGAGGTGGTGGAGTGCGTCCTATGAAGTAGAGGCGGTGGAGTGCAGCCTATGAAGTAGAGACGGCGGAGTGCTGCCTAGAGTGCAGCCTATGAAGTAGAGGCGGCAGAGTGCGGCCTATGAAGTAGAGGCGACGGAGTACAGTCTATGAAGTAGAGGCGGCGGAGTGCAGCCTGGAGTCCAGCCTATGAAGTAGAGGTGGCAGAGCGTAGCCTATGAAGTAAAGGCAGCGGAGAGGTGGCAGAGTGCAGCGTACGAAGTAGAGGTGGTGGAGTGCGGTCAATGAAGTGGAAGCGGTGGAGTGCGGCCTATGAAGTAGAGGTGGCAGAGTGCGGCCTATGAAGTAGAGGCAGAGGAGTGCGGCCTATGAAGTACAGGCAGCAGATTGCGGCCTATGAAATAGAGGCAACGGAGTGCACCCATTGAAGTTGAAGCGGCAGAGTGCGGCCTATGAAGTAGAGGCGGCAGAGTGCAGCCTATGAAGTAGAGGCGGCAGAGTGCGGCCTATGAAGTAGAGGCGGCAGAGTGCGGCCCATGAAGTAGAGACGGCGGAGTGCGGCCTATGAAGTAGAGGCAGCGGAGTGCAGCCTATGAAGTAGAGGCGACGGAGTACAGTCTATGAAGTAGAGGCGGCAGAGTGCAGCCTGGAGTCCAGCCTATGAAGTAGAGGTGGCGGAGCATAGCCTATGAAGTAAAGGCAGCGGAGAGGTGGCAGAGTGCAGCGTACGAAGTAGAGGTGGTGGAGTGCGGTCAATGAAGTGGAAGCGGTGGAGTGCGGCCTATGAAGTAGAGGTGGCAGAGTCTGGCCTATGAAGTAGAGGCAGAGGAGTGCGGCCTATGAAGTACAGGCAGCAGATTGCGGCCTATGAAATAGAGGCAACGGAGTGCAGCCTATGAAGTTGAAGCGGAAGAGTGCGGCCTATGAAGTAGAGATGGCGGAGTGCGGCCTATGAAGTAGAGGCAGCGGAGTGCAGCCTATGAAGTAGAGGCGACGGAGTACAGTCTATGAAGTAGAGGCGGCGGAGTGCAGCCTGGAGTCTAGCCTATGAAGTAGAGGTGGCGGAGCGTAGCCTATGAAGTAAAGGCAGCGGAGAGGTGGCAGAGTGCAGCATACGAAGTAGAGGTGGTGGAGTGCGGTCAATGAAGTGGAAGCGGTGGAGTGCGGCCTATGAAGTAGAGGTGGCAGAGTGCGGCCTATGAAGTAGAGGTGGCAGAGTGCGGGCTATGAAGTAGAGGCGGTGGAGTGCAGCCTATAAAGTAGAGGCGGCGGAGAGGTGGCGGAGTGCAGTGTAGGAAGTAGAGGCAGCGGAGTGTGGCCTTTGAAGTGGAGGCAGTGGAGTGTGGCCTATGAAGTAGAGGCGGCAGAGTGCGTCCTATGAAGTAGAAGCGGTGGAGTGCAGCCTATGAAGTAGAGGCGGCGGAATGCAGTCTATGAAGTAGAGGTAAAGGAGGCACAAGGGTACCCAAAGCAATTGGACAGGGACCTTGGGAAGTTACGTTTTACAAGAGACACTGGTCCCTGAAAGCAAAGGAGTATAAGCAGCAATTAATATAGCCACAATTGGTACTATATTCTCGCCTATGCCCAGCTGGACAAGGCAACTTTAATAAGAAACAATGATTTGCAATGATCAAACAAATGTAAGCAAGATATTCGTGGGACACAAGCCTGTATCCTGTGGCTTACATATCAAGAGGACATAAATGTTCTGGAAAAACATACAGGCAATTGAAGCGATGTTTCTATGTCAGAGAGTAACAGGTAGTGAAACATCTTAGCCTATGAAGTAGAGGCAGCGGAGTGCAGCCTATGAAGTAGAGGCGGCAGAGTGCAGCCTATGATGTAGAGGCGGCTGAGTGCATCCTGGAGTGCAGCCTATGAAGTAGAGGCGGCGGAGCGCAGCCTATGAAGTAAAGGCAGCGGAGAAGTGGCGGAGTGCAGTGTACAAAGTAGAGGCGGCGGAGTGCTGCCTATGAATTAGAGGTGGCAGAGTGCAGCCTATGAAGTAGAGGCGGCGGAGTGCTGCCTGAAGTGTAGCCTATGAAGTAGAGGCGGCAGAGTGCGGCCTGTGAAGTAGAGGCGGCAGTGTGCGGCCTATGAAGTAGAGGCGGCGGAGTGCAGCCTATGAAGTAGAGGCAGCGGAGTGCAGTCTATGAAGTAGAGGCGTCAGAGTGCAGCCTGGAGTGCAGCCTATGAAGTAGAGGTGGCGGAGTACAGCCTATGAAGTAGAGGCGGCAGAGTGCAGCCTGTGAAGTAGAGGCGGCAGAGTGCAGCCTATGAAGTGGAGGCAGTGGAGTACTGCTTATAAAGTAGAGGCAGCGGAGTGCAGCCTATGAAGTGGAGTCGTCGGAGTGCAGCCTATGAAGTGAAGTCGGCGTAGTGCAGCCTATGAAGTAGAGGCGGCGGAGTGTAGCTAATGAAGTAGAAGCGGCGGAGTGCAGCTCATAAAGTAGTGGCGGTGGAGTGCGGCCTATGAAGTAGAGGCATTGGAATGCAGCCTATGAAGTAGGAGCGGTGGAATGCAGCCTATAAAGTAGAGGCGGCGGAGTGCGGCCTAAGAAGTAGAGGCGGCAGAGTGCGGCCTATGAAGTGGAGGCGTCAGAGTGCAGCCTATGAAGTGGAGGCGGCGGAGTGCGACCTATGAAGTAGAGGCAGCAGATTGTGGCCTATGAAATAGAGGCGACAGAGTGCAGCTTATGAAGTAGAGGTGGCAGAGTGCGACCTATGAAGTAGAGGCGGCAGAGTGCGGCCTATGAAGTACAGGTGGCAGAGTGCGGCCTATGAAGTAGAGGTGGCAGAGTGCGGGCTATGAAGTAGAGGCGGTGGAGTGCAGCCTATGAAGTAGAGGCGGCGGAGAGGGCGCAGAGTGCAGTGTAGGAAGTAGAGGCGGCAGAGTGTGGCCTATGAAGTGGAGGCAGTGGAGTGCGGCCTATGAAGTAGAGGCGGCGGAGTGCGTCCTATGAAGTAGAGGCGGTGGAGTGCAGCCTATGAAGTAGAGGCGGTGGAGTGCAGCCTATGAAGTAGAGGCAGCAGAGTGCAGCCTATGAAGTAGAGGCGGCGGAGTGCAGCCTATGATGTAGAGGCGGCATAGTGCAGCCTGGAGTGCAGCCTATGAAGTAGAGGCAGCGGAGTGCAGCCTATGAAGTAGAGGTGATGGAGTGCGGCCTATGAAGTAGAGGCGGCGGAGTGCAGCCTGAAGTGCAGCCTATGAAGTAGAGGCAGCGGAGTGCGGCCTATGAAGTAGTGGCGGCAGAGTGCGGCCTATGAAGTGGAGGTGGTGGAGTGCGTCCTATGAAGTAGAGGCGACGGAGTACAGTCTATGAAGTAGAGGCGGCGGAGTGCAGCCTGGAGTCCAGCCTATGAAGTAGAGGTGGCAGAGCGTAGCCTATGAAGTAAAGGCAGCGGAGAGGTGGCAGAGTGCAGCATACGAAGTAGAGGTGGTGGAGTGCGGTCAATGAAGTGGAAGCGGTGGAGTGCAGCCTATGAAGTAGAGGTGGCAGAGTGCGGCCTATGAAGTAGAGGCAGAGGAGTGCGGCCTATGAAGTACAGGCAGCAGATTGCGGCCTATGAAATAGAGGCAACAAAGTGCACCCTATGAAGTTGAAGCGGCAGAGTGCGGCCTATGAAGTAGAGGCGGCAGAGTGCAGCCTATGAAGTAGAGGTGGCAGAGTGCGGCCTATGAAGTAGAGGCGGCAGAGTGCGGCCCATGAAGTAGAGACGGCGGAGTGCGGCCTATGAAGTAGAGGCAGCGGAGTGCAGCCTATGAAGTAGAGGCGACGGAGTACAGTCTATGAAGTAGAGGCGGCGGAGTGCAGCCTGGAGTCCAGCCTATGAAGTAGAGGTGGCGGAGCGTAGCCTATGAAGTAAAGGCAGCGGAGAGGTGGAAGAGTGCAGCGTACGAAGTAGAGGTGGTGGAGTGTGGTCAATGAAGTGGAAGCGGTGGAGTGCGGCCTATGAAGTAGAGGTGGCAGAGTGCGGCCTATGAAGTAGAGGCAGAGGAGTGCGGCCTATGAAGTACAGGCAGCAGATTGCGGCCTATGAAATAGAGGCAACGGAGTACAGCCTATGAAGTTGAAGCGGCAGAGTGCGGCCTATGAAGTAGAGGCGGCAGAGTGCAGCCTATGAAGTAGAGGTGGCAGAGTGCGGCCTATGAAGTAGAGGCGGCAGAGTGCAGCCTATGAAGTATAGGCGGCAGAGTGTGGCCTCTGAAGTACATGCGGCGGAGTGCGGCCTATGAAGAAGAGGTGGCAGAGTGCGGGCTATGAAGTAGAGGCGGCGGAGAGGTGGCGGAGTGCAGTGTAGGAAGTAGAGGCGGCAGAGTGCAGCCTATAAAGTATAGATGGCAGAGTACGGCCTATGAAGTAGAGGAGGCGGAGTGCGGCCTATGAAGTAGAGGTGGTGGAGTGCGGCCTATGAAGCAGAGGTGGCAGATTGTGGCCTATGAAGTAGAGGCGGCAGAATGCAGCCTATGAAGTAGAGGTGGTGGAGTGCGGCCTATGAAGTAGAGGCGGAGGAAAGGTGTCGGAGTGCAGTGTAGGAAGTAGAGGCAGTAGAGTGCGGCCTATGAAGTAGAGACGGCAGAGTACGGCCTATGAAGTAGAGGCGGCGGAGTGCGGCCTATGAAGTAGAGTCGGCAGAATGCAGCCTATGAAGTAGAGATGGTGGAGTGCAGCCTATGAAGTAGAGGCGGCAGATTGAGGCCTATGAAGTAGAGGCGGCAGAATGCAGCCTATGAAGTAGAGGTGGTGGAGTGTGGCCTATGAAGTAGAGGCGGCAGATTACAGCCTATGAAGTAGAGGTGGTGGAGTGCGGACTATGAAGTAGAGGTAGCAGAGTGCGGCCTATGAAGTAGAGGCAATGGAGTACAGTCTATGAAGTAGAGGCGGTGGAGTGCAGCCTGGAGTACAGCCTATGAAGTAGAGGTGGCGGAGCGTAGCCTATGAAGTAAAGGCAGCGGAGAGGTGGCAGAGTGCAGCGTACGAAGTAGAGGTGGTGGAGTGCGGTCAATGAAGTGGAAGCGGTGGAGTGCGGCCTATGAAGTAGAGGTGGCAGAGTGCGGCCTATGAAGTAGAGGCAGAGGAGTGCGGCCTATGAAGTACAGGTAGCAGATTGCGGCCTATGAAATAGAGGCAACGGAGTGCAGCCTATGAAGTTGAAGCGGCAGAGTGCGGCCTATGAAGTAGAGACGGCGGAGTGCGGCCTATGAAGTAGAGGCAGCGGAGTGCAGTCTATGAAGTAGAGGCGACGGAGTACAGTCTATGAAGTAGAGGCGGCGGAGTGCAGCCTGGAGTCCAGCCTATGAAGTAGAGGTGGCGGAGCGTAGCCTATGAAGTAAAGGCAGCGGAGAGGTGGCAGAGTGCAGTGTACGAAGTAGAGGTGGTGGAGTGCAGTCAATGAAGTGGAAGCGGTGGAGTGCGGCCTATGAAGTAGAGGTGGCAGAGTGCGGCCTATAAAGTAGAGGCAGAGGAGTGCGGCCTATGAAGTACAGGCAGCAGATTGCAGCCTATGAAATAGAGGCAACGGAGTGCAGCCTATGAAGTTGAAGCGGCAGAGTGCGGCCTATGAAGTAGAGGCAGCAGAGTGCAGCCTATGAAGTAGAGGCGGCAGAGTGCAGCCTGGAGTGCAGCCTATGAAGTAGAGGCAGCAGAGTGCGGCCTGTGAAGTAGAGGCAGCAGAGTGCGGCCTATGAAGTAGAGGCGGCGGAGTGCTGCCTATGAAGTAGAGGCGGCAGAGTGCAGCCTATGAAGTAGAGGCGGCGGAGTGCAGCCTGGGGTGCAGCCTATGAAGTAGAGGTGGCGGAGTACAGCCTATGAAGTAAAGGCAGCGGAGAAGTGGCGGAGTGCAGTGTACAAAGTAGAGGCGGCGGAGTGCTGCCTATGAATTAGAGGTGGCAGAGTGCAGCCTATGAAGTAGAGGCAGCGGAGTGCTGCCTGAAGTGTAGCCTATGAAGTAGAGGCGGCAGAGTGCGGCCTGTGAAGTAGAGGCGGCAGTGTGCGGCCTATGAAGTAGAGGCGGCGGAGTGCAGCCTATGAAGTAGAGGCAGCGGAGTGCAGTCTATGAAGTAGAGGCGTCAGAGTGCAGCCTGGAGTGCAGCCTATGAAGTAGAGGTGGCGGAGTACAGCCTATGAAGTAGAGGCGGCAGAGTGCAGCCTGTGAAGTAGAGGCGGCAGAGTGCAGCCTATGAAGTGGAGGCAGTGGAGTACTGCTTATAAAGTAGAGGCAGCGGAGTGCAGCCTATGAAGTGGAGTCGTCGGAGTGCAGCCTATGAAGTGAAGTCGGCGTAGTGCAGCCTATGAAGTAGAGGCGGCGGAGTGTAGCTAATGAAGTAGAAGCGGCGGAGTGCAGCTCATAAAGTAGTGGCGGTGGAGTGCGGCCTATGAAGTAGAGGCATTGGAATGCAGCCTATGAAGTAGGAGCGGTGGAATGCAGCCTATAAAGTAGAGGCGGCGGAGTGCGGCCTAAGAAGTAGAGGCGGCAGAGTGCGGCCTATGAAGTGGAGGCGGCAGAGTGCAGCCTATGAAGTGGAGGCGGCGGAGTGCGACCTATGAAGTAGAGGCAGCAGATTGTGGCCTATGAAATAGAGGCGACAGAGTGCAGCTTATGAAGTAGAGGTGGCAGAGTGCGACCTATGAAGTAGAGGCGGCAGAGTGCGGCCTATGAAGTACAGGTGGCAGAGTGCGGCCTATGAAGTAGAGGTGGCAGAGTGCGGGCTATGAAGTAGAGGCGGTGGAGTGCAGCCTATAAAGTAGAGGCGGCGGAGAGGGCGCAGAGTGCAGTGTAGGAAGTAGAGGCGGCAGAGTGTGGCCTATGAAGTGGAGGCAGTGGAGTGCGGCCTATGAAGTAGAGGCGGCGGAGTGCGTCCTATGAAGTAGAGGCGGTGGAGTGCAGCCTATGAAGTAGAGGCGGTGGAGTGCAGCCTATGAAGTAGAGGCAGCAGAGTGCAGCCTATGAAGTAGAGGCGGCGGAGTGCAGCCTATGATGTAGAGGCGGCATAGTGCAGCCTGGAGTGCAGCCTATGAAGTAGAGGCAGCGGAGTGCAGCCTATGAAGTAGAGGTGATGGAGTGCGGCCTATGAAGTAGAGGCGGCGGAGTGCAGCCTGAAGTGCAGCCTATGAAGTAGAGGCAGCGGAGTGCGGCCTATGAAGTAGTGGCGGCAGAGTGCGGCCTATGAAGTGGAGGTGGTGGAGTGCGTCCTATGAAGTAGAGGCGACGGAGTACAGTCTATGAAGTAGAGGCGGCGGAGTGCAGCCTGGAGTCCAGCCTATGAAGTAGAGGTGGCAGAGCGTAGCCTATGAAGTAAAGGCAGCGGAGAGGTGGCAGAGTGCAGCATACGAAGTAGAGGTGGTGGAGTGCGGTCAATGAAGTGGAAGCGGTGGAGTGCGGCCTATGAAGTAGAGGTGGCAGAGTGCGGCCTATGAAGTAGAGGCAGAGGAGTGCGGCCTATGAAGTACAGGCAGCAGATTGCGGCCTATGAAATAGAGGCAACAAAGTGTACCCTATGAAGTTGAAGCGGCAGAGTGCGGCCTATGAAGTAGAGGCGGCAGAGTGCAGCCTATGAAGTAGAGGTGGCAGAGTGCGGCCTATGAAGTAGAGGCGGCAGAGTGCGGCCCATGAAGTAGAGACGGCGGAGTGCGGCCTATGAAGTAGAGGCAGCGGAGTGCAGCCTATGAAGTAGAGGCGACGGAGTACAGTCTATGAAGTAGAGGCGGCGGAGTGCAGCCTGGAGTCCAGCCTATGAAGTAGAGGTGGCGGAGCGTAGCCTATGAAGTAAAGGCAGCGGAGAGGTGGAAGAGTGCAGCGTACGAAGTAGAGGTGGTGGAGTGTGGTCAATGAAGTGGAAGCGGTGGAGTGCGGCCTATGAAGTAGAGGTGGCAGAGTGCGGCCTATGAAGTAGAGGCAGAGGAGTGCGGCCTATGAAGTACAGGCAGCAGATTGCGGCCTATGAAATAGAGGCAACGGAGTGCAGCCTATGAAGTTGAAGCGGCAGAGTGCGGCCTATGAAGTAGAGGCGGCAGAGTGCAGCCTATGAAGTAGAGGTGGCAGAGTGCGGCCTATGAAGTAGAGGCGGCAGAGTGCAGCCTATGAAGTATAGGCGCAGAGTGTGGCCTCTGAAGTACATGCGGCGGAGTGCGGCCTATGAAGAAGAGGTGGCAGAGTGCGGGCTATGAAGTAGAGGCGGCGGAGAGGTGGCGGAGTGCAGTGTAGGAAGTAGAGGCGGCAGAGTGCAGCCTATAAAGTATAGATGGCAGAGTACGGCCTATGAAGTAGAGGAGGCGGAGTGCGGCCTATGAAGTAGAGGTGGTGGAGTGCGGCCTATGAAGTAGAGGTGGCAGATTGTGGCCTATGAAGTAGAGGCGGCAGAATGCAGCCTATGAAGTAGAGGTGGTGGAGTGCGGCCTATGAAGTAGAGGCGGAGGAAAGGTGTCGGAGTGCAGTGTAGGAAGTAGAGGCAGTAGAGTGCGGCCTATGAAGTAGAGACGGCAGAGTACGGCCTATGAAGTAGAGGCGGCGGAGTGCGGCCTATGAAGTAGAGTCGGCAGAATGCAGCCTATGAAGTAGAGATGGTGGAGTGCAGCCTATGAAGTAGAGGCGGCAGATTGCGGCCTATGAAGTAGAGGCGGCAGAATGCAGCCTATGAAGTAGAGGTGGTGGAGTGTGGCCTATGAAGTAGAGGCGGCAGATTACAGCCTATGAAGTAGAGGTGGTGGAGTGCGGACTATGAAGTAGAGGTAGCAGAGTGCGGCCTATGAAGTAGAGGCAATGGAGTACAGTCTATGAAGTAGAGGCGGTGGAGTGCAGCCTGGAGTACAGCCTATGAAGTAGAGGTGGCGGAGCGTAGCCTATGAAGTAAAGGCAGCGGAGAGGTGGCAGAGTGCAGCGTACGAAGTAGAGGTGGTGGAGTGCGGTCAATGAAGTGGAAGCGGTGGAGTGCGGCCTATGAAGTAGAGGTGGCAGAGTGCGGCCTATGAAGTAGAGGCAGAGGAGTGCGGCCTATGAAGTACAGGTAGCAGATTGCGGCCTATGAAATAGAGGCAACGGAGTGCAGCCTATGAAGTTGAAGCGGCAGAGTGCGGCCTATGAAGTAGAGACGGCGGAGTGCGGCCTATGAAGTAGAGGCAGCGGAGTGCAGTCTATGAAGTAGAGGCGACGGAGTACAGTCTATGAAGTAGAGGCGGCGGAGTGCAGCCTGGAGTCCAGCCTATGAAGTAGAGGTGGCGGAGCGTAGCCTATGAAGTAAAGGCAGCGGAGAGGTGGCAGAGTGCAGTGTACGAAGTAGAGGTGGTGGAGTGCAGTCAATGAAGTGGAAACGGTGGAGTGCGGCCTATGAAGTAGAGGTGGCAGAGTGCGGCCTATAAAGTAGAGGCAGAGGAGTGCGGCCTATGAAGTACAGGCAGCAGATTGCAGCCTATGAAATAGAGGCAACGGAGTGCAGCCTATGAAGTTGAAGCGGCAGAGTGCGGCCTATGAAGTAGAGGCGGCAGAGTGCAGCCTATGAAGTAGAGGCGGCAGAGTGCAGCCTGGAGTGCAGCCTATGAAGTAGAGGCGGCAGAGTGCGGCCTGTGAAGGAGAGGCAGCAGAGTGCGGCCTATAAAGTAGAGGCGGCGGAGTGCTGCCTATGAAGTAGAGGCGGCAGAGTGCAGCCTATGAAGTAGAGGCGGCGGAGTGCAGCCTGGGGTGCAGCCTATGAAGTAGAGGTGGCGGAGTACAGCCTATGAGGTAGAGGCGGCAGAGTGCAGCCTGTGAAGTGGAGGCGGCGGAGTGCAGCCTATGAAGTGGAGGCAGTGGAGTACTGCTTATAAAGTAGAGGCAGCGGAGTGCAGCCTATGAAGTGGAGTCGTCGGAGTGCAGCCTATGAAGTGAAGTCGGCGTAGTGCAGCCTATGAAGTAGAGGCGGCGGAGTGTAGCTAATGAAGTAGAAGCGGCAGAGTGCAGCTCATAAAGTAGTGGCGGTGGAGTGTGGCCTATGAAGTAGAGGCATTGGAATGCAGCCTATGAAGTAGGAGCGGTGGAATGCAGCCTATAAAGTAGAGGCGGCGGAGTGCGGCCTATGAAGTAGAGGCGGCAGAGTGCGGCCTATGAAGTGGAGGCGGCAGAGTGCAGCCTATGAAGTGGAGATGGCGGAGTGCGACCTATGAAGTAGAGGCAGCAGATTGCGGCCTATGAAATAGAGGCGACAGAGTGCACCTTATGAAGTAGAGGTGGCAGAGTGCGACCTATGAAGTAGAGGCGGCAGAGTGCGGCCTATGAAGTACAGGTGGCAGAGTGCGGCCTATGAAGTAGAGGTGGCAGAGTGCGGGCTATGAAGTAGAGGCAGTGGAGTGCAGCCTATGAAGTAGAGGCGGCGGAGAGGGCGCAGAGTGCAGTGTAGGAAGTAGAGGCGGCAGAGTGTGGCCTATGAAGTGGAGGCAGTGGAGTGCGGCCTATGAAGTAGAGGCGGCGGAGTGCGTCCTATGAAGTAGAGGTGGTGGAGTGCAGCCTATAAAGTAGAGGCGGCGGAGTGCAGCCTATGAAGTAGAGGCAGCAGAGTGCAGCCTATGAAGTAGAGGCGGCGGAGTGCAGCCTATGATGTAGAGGCGGCAGAGTGCAGCCTGAAGTGCAGCCTATGAAGTAGAGGCAGCGGAGTGCAGCCTATGAAGTAGAGGTGATGGAGTGCGGCCTATGAAGTAGAGGCGGCGGAGTGCAGCCTAAAGTGCAGCCTATGAAGTAGAGGCAGCGGAGTGCGGCCTATGAAGTAGAGGCGGCAGAGTGCGGCCTATGAAGTGGAGGTGGTGAAGTGCGTCCTATGAAGTAGAGGCGGTGGAGTGCAGCCTATGAAGTAGAGACGGCGGAGTGCTGCCTAGAGTGCAGCCTATGAAGTAGAGGCGGCAAAGTGCGGCCTATGAAGTAGAGGCGACGGAGTACAGTCTATGAAGTAGAGGCGGCGGAGTGCAGCCTGGAGTCCAGCCTATGAAGTAGAGGTGGCAGAGCGTAGCCTATGAAGTAAAGGCAGCGGAGAGGTGGCAGAGTGCAGCGTACGAAGTAGAGGTGGTGGAGTGCGGTCAATGAAGTGGAAGCGGTGGAGTGCGGCCTATGAAGTAGAGGTGGCAGAGTGCGGCCTATGAAGTAGAGGCAGAGGAGTGCGGCCTATGAAGTACAGGCAGCAGATTGCGGCCTATGAAATAGAGGCAACGGAGTGCACCCATTGAAGTTGAAGCGGCAGAGTGCGGCCTATGAAGTAGAGGCGGCAGAGTGCAGCCTATGAAGTAGAGGCGGCAGAGTGCGGCCTATGAAGTAGAGGCGGCAGAGTGCGGCCCATGAAGTAGAGACGGCGGAGTGCGGCCTATGAAGTAGAGGCAGCGGAGTGCAGCCTATGAAGTAGAGGCGACGGAGTACAGTCTATGAAGTAGAGGCGGCAGAGTGCAGCCTGGAGTCCAGCCTATGAAGAAGAGGTGGCGGAGCATAGCCTATGAAGTAAAGGCAGCGGAGAGGTGGCAGAGTGCAGCGTACGAAGTAGAGGTGGTGGAGTGCGGTCAATGAAGTGGAAGCGGTGGAGTGCGGCCTATGAAGTAGAGGTGGCAGAGTCTGGCCTATGAAGTAGAGGCAGAGGAGTGCGGCCTATGAAGTACAGGCAGCAGATTGCGGCCTATGAAATAGAGGCAACAGAGTGCAGCCTATGAAGTTGAAGCGGAAGAGTGCGGCCTATGAAGTAGAGACGGCGGAGTGCGGCCTATGAAGTAGAGGCAGCGGAGTGCAGCCTATGAAGTAGAGGCGACGGAGTACAGTCTATGAAGTAGAGGCGGCGGAGTGCAGCCTGGAGTCTAGCCTATGAAGTAGAGGTGGCGGAGCGTAGCCTATGAAGTAAAGGCAGCGGAGAGGTGGCAGAGTGCAGCATACGAAGTAGAGGTGGTGGAGTGCGGTCAATGAAGTGGAAGCGGTGGAGTGCGGCCTATGAAGTAGAGGTGGCAGAGTGCGGCCTATGAAGTAGAGGCAGAGGAGTGCGGCCTATGAAGTACAGGCAGCAGATTGCGGCCTATGAAATAGAGGCAACGGAGTGCAGCCTATGAAGTTGAAGCGGCAGAGTGCGGCCTATGAAGTAGAGGCGGCAGAGTGCAGCCTATGAAGTAGAGGTGGCAGAGTGCGGCCTATGAAGTAGAGGCGGCAGAGTGCAGCCTATGAAGTATAGGCGGCAGAGTGCGGCTTCTGAAGTACATGCGGCGGAGTGCGGCCTATGAAGAAGAGGTGGCAGAGTGCGGGCTATGAAGTAGAGGCGGCGGAGAGGTGGCGGAGTGCAGTGTAGGAAGTAGAGGCGGCAGAGTGCGGCCTATAAAGTATAGATGGCAGAGTACGGCCTATGAAGTAGAGGAGGCGGAGTGCGGCCTATGAAGTATAGGTGGTGGAGTGCGGCCTATGAAGTAGAGGTGGCAGATTGCGGCCTATGAAGTAGAGGCGGCAGAATGCAGCCTATGAAGTAGAGGTGGTGGAGTGCGGCCTATGAAGTAGAGGTGGCAGATTGCGGCGTATGAAGTAGAGGCGGCGGAGTGCGGCCTATGAAGTAGAGGCGGAGGAAAGGTGGCGGAGTACAGTGTAGGAAGTAGAGGCAGTAGAGTGCGGCCTATGAAGTAGAGACGGCAGAGTACGGCCTATGAAGTAGAGGCGGCGGAGTGCGGCCTATGAAGTAGAGTCGGCAGAATGCAGCCTATGAAGTAGAGATGGTGGAGTGCGGCCTATGAAGTAGAGGCGGCAGATTGCGGCCTATGAAGTAGAGGCGGCAGAATGCAGCCTATGAAGTAGAGGTGGTGGAGTGTGGCCTATGAAGTAGAGGCGGCAGATTACAGCCTATAAAGTAGAGGTGGCGGAGTGCGGACTATGAAGTAGAGGTAGCAGAGTGCGGCCTATGAAGTAGAGGCAATGGAGTACAGTCTATGAAGTAGAGGCGGCGGAGTGCAGCCTGGAGTACAGCCTATGAAGTAGAGGTGGCGGAGCATAGCCTATGAAGTAAAGGCAGCGGAGAGGTGGCAGAGTGCAGCGTACGAAGTAGAGGTGTTGGAGTGCGGTCAATGAAGTGGAAGCGGTGGAGTGCGGCCTATGAAGTAGAGGTGGCAGAGTGCGGCCTATGAAGTAGAGGCAGAGGAGTGCGGCCTATGAAGTACAGGCAGCAGATTGCGGCCTATGAAATAGAGGCAACGGAGTGCAGCCTATGAAATTGAAGCAGCAGAGTGCGGCCTATGAAGTAGAGACGACGGAGTGCGGCCTATGAAGTAGAGGCAGCAGAGTGCAGCCCATGAAGTAGAGGCGGCGGAGTGCAGCCTATGATGTAGAGGCGGCAGAGTGCAGCCTGGAGTGCAGCCTATGAAGTAGAGGCAGCGGAGTGCAGCCTATGAAGTAGCGGTGATGGAGTGCGGCCTATGAAGTAGAGGCGGCGGAGTGCAGCCTGAAGTGCAGCCTATGAAGTAGAGGCAGCGGAGTGCGGCCTATGAAGTAGTGGCGGCAGAGTGCGGCCTATAAAGTGGAGGTGGTGGAGTGCGTCCTATGAAGTAGAGGCGGCGGAGTGCAGCCTATGAAGTAGAGACGGCGGAGTGCGGCCTATGAAGTAGAGGCGACGGAGTACAGTCTATGAAGTAGAGGCGGCGGAGTGCAGCCTGGAGTCCAGCCTATGAAGTAGAGGTGGCAGAGCGTAGCCTATGAAGTAAAGGCAGCGGAGAGGTGGCAGAGTGCAGCGTACGAAGTAGAGGTGGTGGAGTGCGGTCAATGAAGTGGAAGCAGTGGAGTGCGGCCTATGAAGTAGAGGTGGCAGAGTGCGGCCTATGAAGTAGAGGCAGAGGAGTGCGGCCTATGAAGTACAGGCAGCAGATTGCGGCCTATGAAATAGAGGCAACGGAGTGCACCCTATGAAGTTGAAGCGGCAGAGTGCGGCCTATGAAGTAGTGGCGGCAGAGTGCAGCCTATGAAGTAGAGGCGGCAGAGTGCGGCCTATGAAGTAGAGGCGGCAGAGTGCGGCCCATGAAGTAGAGATGGCGGAGTGCGGCCTATGAAGTAGAGGCAGCGGAGTGCAGCCTATGAAGTAGAGGCGACGGAGTACAGTCTATGAAGTAGAGGCGGCAGAGTGCAGCCTGGAGTCCAGCCTATGAAGTAGAGGTAGCGGAGCGTAGCCTATGAAGTAAAGGCAGCGGAGAGGTGGCAGAGTGCAGCGTACGAAGTAGAGGTGGTGGAGTGCAGTCAATGAAGTGGAAGCGGCGGAGTGCGGCCTATGAAGTAGAGGAGGCGGAGTGCGGCCTATGAAGTAGAGGTGGTGGAGTGCGGCCTATGAAGTAGAGGTGGCAGATTGTGGCCTATGAAGTAGAGGCGGCAGAATGCAGCCTATGAAGTAGAGGTGGTGGAGTGCGGCCTATGAAGTAGAGGTGGCAGATTGCGGCGTATGAAGTAGAGGCGGCGGAGTGCGGCCTATGAAGTAGAGGCGGAGGAAAGGTGGCGGAGTGCAGTGTAGGAAGTAGAGGCAGTAGAGTGCGGCCTATGAAGTAGAGACGGCAGAGTACGGCCTATGAAGTAGAGGCGGCGGAGTGCGGCCTATGAAGTAGAGTCGGCAGAATGCAGCCTATGAAGTAGAGATGGTGGAGTGCGGCCTATGAAGTAGAGGCGGCAGATTGCGGCCTATGAAGTAGAGGCGGCAGAATGCAGCCTATGAAGTAGAGGTGGTGGAGTGTGGCCTATGAAGTAGAGGCGGCAGATTACAGCCTATGAAGTAGAGGTGGCGGAGTGCGGACTATGAAGTAGAGGTAGCAGAGTGCGGCCTATGAAGTAGAGGCAATGGAGTACAGTCTATGAAGTAGAGGCGGCGGAGTGCAGCCTGGAGTACAGCCTATGAAGTAGAGGTGGCGGAGCGTAGCCTATGAAGTAAAGGCAGCGGAGAGGTGGCAGAGTGCAGCGTACGAAGTAGAGGTGGTGGAGTGCGGTCAATGAAGTGGAAGCGGTGGAGTGCGGCCTATGAAGTAGAGGTGGCAGAGTGCGGCCTATGAAGTAGAGGCAGAGGAGTGCGGCCTATGAAGTACAGGCAGCAGATTGCGGCCTATGAAATAGAGGCAACGGAGTGCAGCCTATGAAGTTGAAGCGGCAGAGTGCGGCCTATGAAGTAGAGACGGCGGAGTGCGGCCTATGAAGTAGAGGCAGCGGAGTGCAGTCTATGAAGTAGAGGCGACGGAGTACAGTCTATGAAGTAGAGGCGGCGGAGTGCAGCCTGGAGTCCAGCCTATGAAGTAGAGGTGGCGGAGCGTTGCCTATGAAGTAAAGGCAGCGGAGAGGTGGCAGAGTGCAGCGTACGAAGTAGAGGTGGTGGAGTGCGGTCAATGAAGTGGAAGCGGTGGAGTGCGGCCTATGAAGTAGAGGTGGCAGAGTGCGGCCTATGAAGTAGAGGCAGAGGAGTGCGGCCTATGAAGTACAGGCAGCAGATTGCGGCCTATGAAATAGAGGCAACGGAGTGCAGCCTATGAAGTTGAAGCGGCAGAGTGCGGCCTATGAAGTAGAGGTGGCAGAGTGCAGCCTATGAAGTAGAGGCGGCAGAGTGCGGCCTATGAAGTAGAGGCGGCAGAGTGCAGCCTATGAAGTATAGGCGGCAGAGTGCGGCCTCTGAAGTACATGCGGCGGAGTGCGGCCTATGAAGAAGAGGTGGCAGAGTGCGGGCTATGAAGTAGAGACGGCGGAGAGGTGGCGGAGTGCAGTGTAGGAAGTAGAGGCAGCGGAGTGTGGCCTTTGAAGTGGAGGCAGTGGAGTGTGGCCTATGAAGTAGAGGCGGCAGAGTGCGTCCTATGAAGTTGAAGCGGTGGAGTGCAGCCTATGAAGTAGAGGCGGCGGAATGCAGCCTATGAATTAGAGGTAAAGGAGGCACAAGGGTACCCAAAGCAATTGGACAGGGACCTTGGGAAGTTACGTTTTACAAGAGACACTGGTCCCTGAAAGCAAAGGAGTATGAGCAGCAATCAATATAGCCACAATTGGTACTATATTCTCGCCTATGCCCAGCCGGACAAGGCAACTTTAATAAGAAACAATGATTTGCAATGATCAAACAAATGTAAGCAAGATATTCGTGGGACACAAGCCTGTATCCTGTGGCTTACATATCAAGAGGACATAAATGTTCTGGAAAAACATACAGGCAATTGAAGCGATGTTTCTATGTCAGAGAGTAACAGGTAGTGAAACATCTTAGCCTATGAAGTAGAGGCAGCGGAGTGCAGCCTATGAAGTAGAGGCGGCAGAGTGCAGCCTATGATGTAGAGGCGGCTGAGTGCATCCTGGAGTGCAGCCTATGAAGTAGAGGCGGCGGAGCGCAGCCTATGAAGTAAAGGCAGCGGAGAAGTAGCGGAGTGCAGTGTACAAAGTAGAGGTGGCGGAGTGCTGCCTATGAAGTAGAGGCGGCAGAGTGCAGCCTATGAAGTAGAGGCGGCGGAGTGCTGCCTGAAGTGTAGCCTATGAAGTAGAGGTGGCAGAGTGCGGCCTGTGAAGTAGAGGCGGCAGAGTGCAGCCTATGAAGTAGAGGCGGCGGAGTGCAGCCTATGAAGTAGAGGCAGCGGAGTGCAGTCTATGAAGTAGAGGCGTCAGAGTGCAGCCTGGAGTGCAGCCTATGAAGTAGAGGTGGCGGAGTACAGCCTATGAAGTAGAGGCGGCAGAGTGCAGCCTGTGAAGTGGAGGCGGCGGAGTGCAGCCTATGAAGTGGAGGCAGTGGAGTACTGCTTATAAAGTAGAGGCAGCGGAGTGCAGCCTATGAAGTGGAGTCGTCGGAGTGCAGCCTATGAAGTGAAGTCGGCGTAGTGCAGCCTATGAAGTAGAGGCGGCGGAGTGTAGCTAATGAAGTAGAAGCGGCGGAGTGCAGCTCATAAAGTAGTGGCGGTGGAGTGCGGCCTATGAAGTAGAGGCATTGGAATGCAGCCTATGAAGTAGGAGCGGTGGAATGCAGCCTATAAAGTAGAGGCGGCGGAGTGCGGCCTATGAAGTAGAGGCGGCAGAGTGCGGCCTATGAAGTGGAGGCGGCAGAGTGCAGCCTATGAAGTGGAGGCAGCGGAGTGCGACCTATGAAGTAGAGGCAGCAGATTGCGGCCTATGAAATAGAGGCGACAGAGTGCAGCTTATGAAGTAGAGGTGGCAGAGTGCGACCTATGAAGTAGAGGCGGCAGAGTGCGGCCTATGAAGTACAGGTGGCAGAGTGCGGCCTATGAAGTAGAGGTGGCAGAGTGCGGGCTATGAAGTAGAGGCGGTGGAGTGCAGCCTATGAAGTAGAGGCGGCGGAGAGGGCGCAGAGTGCAGTGTAGGAAGTAGAGGCGGCAGACTGTGGCCTATGAAGTGGAGGCAGTGGAGTGCGGCCTATGAAGTAGAGGCGGCGGAGTGCGTCCTATGAAGTAGAGGCGGTGGAGTGCAGCCTATGAAGTAGAGGCGGCGGAGTGCAGCCTATGAAGTAGAGGCAGCGGAGTGCAGCCTATGAAGTAGAGGCGGCAGAGTGCAGCCTATGATGTAGAGGCGGCAGAGTGCAGCCTGGAGTGCAGCCTATGAAGTAGAGGCAGCGGAGTGCAGCCTATGAAGTAGGGGTGATGGAGTGCGGCCTATGAAGTAGAGGCGGCGGAGTGCAGCCTGAAGTGCAGCCTATGAAGTAGAGGCAGCGGAGTGCGGCCTATGAAGTAGTGGCGGCAGAGTGCGGCCTATGAAGTGGAGGTGGTGGAGTGCGTCCTATGAAGTAGAGGCGGCGGAGTGCAGCCTATGAAGTAGAGACGGCGGAGTGCTGCCTAGAGTGCAGCCTATGAAGTAGAGGCAGCAGAGTGCGGCCTATGAAGTAGAGGCGACGGAGTACAGTCTATGAAGTAGAGGCTGCGGAGTGCAGCCTGGAGTCCAGCCTATGAAGTAGAGGTGGCAGAGCGTAGCCTATGAAGTAAAGGCAGCGGAGAGGTGGCAGAGTGCAGCGTACGAAGTAGAGGTGGTGGAGTGCGGTCAATGAAGTGGAAGCGGTGGAGTGCGGCCTATGAAGTAGAGGTGGCAGAGTGCGGCCTATGAAGTAGAGGCAGAGGAGTGCGGCCTATGAAGTACAGGCAGCAGATTGCGGCCTATGAAATAGAGGCAACGGAGTGCACCCTATGAGGTTGAAGCGGCAGAGTGCGGCCTATGAAGTAGAGGCGGCAGAGTGCAGCCTATGAAGTAGAGGCGGCAGAGTGCGGCCTATGAAGTAGAGGCGGCAGAGTGCGGCCTATGAAGTAGAGGCGGCAGAGTGCGGCCTATGAAGTAGAGGCGGCAGAGTGCGGCCCATGAAGTAGAGACGGCGGAGTGCGGCCTATGAAGTAGAGGCAGCGGAGTGCAGCCTATGAAGTAGAGGCGACGGAGTACAGTCTATGAAGTAGAGGCGGCGGAGTGCAGCCTGGAGTCCAGCCTATGAAGTAGAGGTGGCGGAGCGTAGCCTATGAAGTAAAGGCAGCGGAGAGGTGGCAGAGTGCAGCGTACGAAGTAGAGGTGGTGGAGTGCGGTCAATGAAGTGGAAGCGGTGGAGTGCGGCCTATGAAGTAGAGGTGGCAGAGTGCGGCCTATGAAGTAGAGGCAGAGGAGTGCGGCCTATGAAGTACAGGCAGCAGATTGCGGCCTATGAAATAGAGGCAACGGAGTGCAGCCTATGAAGTTGAAGCGGCAGAGTGCGGCCTATGAAGTAGAGACGGCGGAGTGCGGCCTATGAAGTAGAGGCAGCGGAGTGCAGCCTATGAAGTAGAGGCGACGGAGTACAGTCTATGAAGTAGAGGCGGCGGAGTGCAGCCTGGAGTCCAGCCTATGAAGTAGAGGTGGCGGAGCGTAGCCTATGAAGTAAAGGCAGCGGAGAGGTGGCAGAGTGCAGCGTACGAAGTAGAGGTGGTGGAGTGCGGTCAATGAAGTGGAAGCGGTGGAGTGCGGCCTATGAAGTAGAGGTGGCAGAGTGCGGCCTATGAAGTAGAGGCAGAGGAGTGCAGCCTATGAAGTACAGGCAGCAGATTGCGGCCTATGAAATAGAGGCAACGGAGTGCAGCCTATGAAGTTGAAGCGGCAGAGTGCGGCCTATGAAGTAGAGACGGCGGAGTGCGGCCTATGAAGTAGAGGCAGCGGAGTGCAGCCTATGAAGTAGAGGCGACGGAGTACAGTCTATGAAGTCGAGGCGGCAGAGTGCAGCCTGGAGTCCAGCCTATGAAGTAGAGGTGGCGGAGCGTAGCCTATGAAGTAAAGGCAGCGGAGAGGTGGCAGAGTGCAGCGTACGAAGTAGAGGTGGTGGAGTGCGGTCAATGAAGTGGAAGCGGTGGAGTGGGGCCTATGAAGTAGAGGTGGCAGAGTGCGGCCTATGAAGTAGATGCAGAGGAGTGCGGCCTATGAAGTACAGGCAGCAGATTGCGGCCTATGAAATAGAGGCAACGGAGTGCAGCCTATGAAGTTGAAGCGGCAGAGTGCGGCCTATGAAGTAGAGGCGGCAGAGTGCAGCCTATGAAGTAGAGGTGGCAGAGTGCGGCCTATGAAGTAGAGGCGGCAGAGTGCAGCCTATGAAGTATAGGCGGCAGAGTGCGGCCTCTGAAGTACATGCGGCGGAGTGCGGCCTATGAAGAAGAGGTGGAAGAGTGCGGGCTATGAAGTAGAGGCGGCGGAGAGGTGGCGGAGTGCAGTGTAGGAAGTAGAGGTGGCAGAGTGCGGCCTATAAAGTATAGATGGCAGAGTACGGCCTATGAAGTAGAGGAGGCGGAGTGCGGCCTATGAAGTAGAGGTGGTGGAGTGCGGCCTATGAAGTAGAGGTGGCAGATTGTGGCCTATGAAGTAGAGGCGGCAGAATGCAGCCTATGAAGTAGAGGTGGTGGAGTGCGGCCTATGAAGTAGAGGTGGCAGATTGCGGCGTATGAAGTAGAGGCGGCGGAGTGCGGCCTATGAAGTAGAGGCGGAGGAAAGGTGGCGGAGTGCAGTGTAGGAAGTAGAGGCAGTAGAGTGCGGCCTATGAAGTAGAGACGGCAGAGTACGGCCTATGAAGTAGAGGCGGCGGAGTGCGGCCTATGAAGTAGAGTCGGCAGAATGCAGCCTATGAAGTAGAGATGGTGGAGTGCGGCCTATGAAGTAGAGGCGGCAGATTGCGGCCTATGAAGTAGAGGCGGCAGAATGCAGCCTATGAAGTAGAGGTGGTGGAGTGTGGCCTATGAAATAGAGGCGGCAGATTACAGCCTATGAAGTAGAGGTGGCGGAGTGCGGACTATGAAGTAGAGGTAGCAGAGTGCGGCCTATGAAGTAGAAGCAATGGAGTACAGTCTATGAAGTAGAGGCGGCAGAGTGCAGCCTGGAGTACAGCCTATGAAGTAGAGGTGGCGGAGCGTAGCCTATGAAGTAAAGGCAGCAGAGAGGTGGCAGAGTGCAGCGTACGAAGTAGAGGTGGTGGAGTGCGGTCAATGAAGTGGAAGCGGTGGAGTGCGGCCTATGAAGTAGAGGTGGCAGAGTGCGGCCTATGAAGTAGAGGCAGAGGAGTGCGGCCTATGAAGTACAGGCAGCAGATTGCGGCCTATGAAATAGAGGCAACGGAGTGCAGCCTATGAAGTTGAAGCGGCAGAGTGCGGCCTATGAAGTAGAGACAGCGGAGTGCGGCCTATGAAGTAGAGGCAGCGGAGTGCAGTCTATGAAGTAGAGGCGACGGAGTACAGTCTATGAAGTAGAGGCGGCGGAGTGCAGCCTGGAGTCCAGCCTATGAAGTAGAGGTGGTGGAGCGTAGCCTATGAAGTAAAGGCAGCGGAGAGGTGGCAGAGTGCAGCGTACGAAGTAGAGGTGGTGGAGTGCGGTCAATGAAGTGGAAGCGGTGGAGTGCGGCCTATGAAGTAGAGGTGGCAGAGTGCGGCCTATGAAGTAGAGGCAGAGGAGTGCGGCCTATGAAGTACAGGCAGCAGATTGCGGCCTATGAAATAGAGGCAACGGAGTGCAGCCTATGAAGTTGATGCGGCAGAGTGCGACCTATGAACTAGAGGCGGCAGAGTGCGGCCTATGAGGTACAGGTGGCAGAGTGCGGCCTATGAAGTAGAGGTGGCAGAGTGCGGGCTTTGAAGTAGAGGCGGTGGAGTGCAGCCTATGAAGTAGAGGCGGCGGAGAGGTGGCGGAGTGCAGTGTAGGAAGTAGAGGCGGCCGAGTGTGGCCTATGAAGTGGAGGCAGTGGAGTGCGGCCTATGAAGTAGAGGCGGCAGAGTGTGTCCTATGAAGTAGAGGCTGTGGAGTGCAGCCTACGAAGTAGAGGCGGCGGAGTGCAGCCTATGAAGTAGAGGCAGCGGAGTGCAGCCTATGAAGTAGAGGCGGCGGAGTGCAGCCTATGATGTAGAGGCGGCAGAGTGCAGCCTGGAGTGCAGCCTATGAAGTAGAGGCAGTGGAGTGCAGCCTATGAAGTAGAGGTGATAGAGTGCGGCCTATGAAGTAGAGGCGGCGGAGTGCAGCCTGAAGTGCAGCCTATGAAGTAGAGGCAGCGGAGTGCGGCCTATGAAGTAGTGGCGGCAGAGTGCGGCCTATGAAGTAGAGGCGGCGGAGTGCGTCCTATGAAGTAGAGGCGGTGGAGTGCAGCCTATGAAGTAGAGGCGGCGGAGTGCAGCCTATGAAGTAGAGGCGGCGGAGTGCAGCCTATGATGTAGAGGCGGCAGAGTGCAGCCTGGAGTGCAGCCTATGAAGTAGAGGCAGCGGAGTGCAGCCTATGAACTAGAGGTGATGGAGTGCGGCCTATGAAGTAGAGGCGGCGGAGTGCAGCCTGGAGTGCAGCCTATGAAGTAGAGGTGGCGGAGTACAGCCTATGAAGTAGAGGCGGCAGAGTGCAGCCTGTGAAGTGGAGGCGGCGGAGTGCAGCCTATGAAGTGGAGGTGGCGGAGTGCAGCCTATGAAGTAGAGGCGGTGGAGTGCTGCCTCGAGTGCAGCCTATGAAGTAGAGGCGGCAGAGTGCAGCCTACGAAGTAGAGGTGGCGGAGTGCGGCCTATGAAGTAGAGGCAGTGGAGTACAGTCTATGAAGTGGAGGCGGTGGAGTGCAGCCTGGAGTACAGCCTATGAAGTAGAGGCGGGAGAGTGTGGCCTATGAAGTAGAGGCGTTGGAATGCAGCCTATGAAGTAGGAGCGGTGGAATGCAGCCTATGAAGTAGAGGCGGCGGAGTGCGGCCTATGAAGTGGAGGCGGCAGAGTGCAGCCTATGAAGTGGAGGCGGCGGAGTGCGACCTATAAAGTAGAGGCAGCAGATTGCGGCCTATGAAATAGAGGCGACAGAGTGCAGCCTATGAAGTAGAGGCGGCAGAGTGCGACCTATGAAGTAGAGGCAGCAGAGTGCGGCCTATGAAGTACAGGTGGCAGAGTGCGGCCTATGAAGTAGAGGTGGCAGAGTGCGGGCTATGAAGTAGAGGCGGTGGAGTGCAGCCTATGAAGTAGAGGCGGCGGAGAGGTGGCGGAGTGCAGTGTAGGAAGTAGAGGCGGTGGAGTAGGGCCTATGACGTGGAGGCAGTGGAGTGCGGCCTATGAAGTAGAGGCGGCAGAGTGCGTCCTATGAAGTAGAGGCTGTGGAGTGCAGCCTACGAAATAGAGGCGGCGGAGTGCAGCCTATGAGGTAGAGGCAGCGGAGTGCAGCCTATGAAGTAGAGGCGGCGGAGTGCAGCCTATGATGTAGAGGCGGCAGAGTGCAGCCTGTGAAGTGGAGGCGGCGGAGTGCAGCCTATGAAGTGGAGGCAGTGGAGTACTGCTTATAAAGTAGAGGCAGCGGAGTGCAGCCTATGAAGTGGAGTTGTCGGAGTGCAGCCTATGAAGTGAAGTCGGCGTAGTGCAGCCTATGAAGTAGAGGCGGCGGAGTGTAGCTAATGAAGTAGAAGCGGCGGAGTGCAGCTCATAAAGTAGTGGCGGTGGAGTGCGGCCTATGTAGTAGAGGCATTGGAATGCAGCCTATGAAGTAGGAGCGGTGGAATGCAGCCTATGAAGTAGAGGCGGCGGAGTGCGGCCTATGAAGTAGAGGCGGCAGAGTGCGGCCTATGAAGTAGAGGCGGCAGAGTGCGGCCTATGAAGTGGAGGCGGCAGAGTGCAGCCTATGAAGTGGAGGCGGCGGAGTGCGACCTATGAAGTAGAGGCAGCAGATTGCGGCCTATGAAATAGAGGTGGCAGAGTGTAGCTTATGAAGTAGAGGTGGCAGAGTACGACCTATGAAGTAGAGGTGGCAGAGTGCGGCCTATGAAGTACAGGTGGCAGAGTGCGGCCTATGAAGTAGAGGTGGCAGAGTGCGGGCTATGAAGTAGAGCTGGTGGAGTGCAGCCTATGAAGTAGAGGCGGCAGAGAGGGTGCAGAGTGCAGTGTAGGAAGTAGAGGCGGCAGAGTTTGGCCTATGAAGTGGAGGCAGTGGAGTGTGGCCTATGAAGTAGAGGCGGCGGAGTGCGTCCTATGAAGTAGAGGCGGTGGAGTGCAGCCTATGAGGTAGAGGCGGCGGAGTGCAGCCTATGAAGTAGAGGCAGTGGAGTGCAGCCTATGAAGTAGAGGCGGCGGAGTGCAGCCTATGATGTAGAGGCGGCAGAGTGCAGCCTGGAGTGCAGCCTATGAAGTAGAGGCAGCGGAGTGCAGCCTATGAAGTAGAGGTGATGGAGTGCGGCCTATGAAGTAGAGGCGGCGGAGTGCAGCCTGAAGTGCAGCCTATGAAGTAGAGGCAGCGGAGTGCGGCCTATGAAGTAGTGGCGGCAGAGTGCGGCCTATGAAGTGGAGGTGGTGGAGTGCGTCCTATGAAGTAGAGGCGGCGGAGTGCAGCCTATGAAGTAGAGACGGCGGAGTGCTGCCTATGAAGTAGAGGCGGCGGAGAGGTGGCGCAGTGCAGTGTAGGAAGTAGAGGCGGCGGAGTGCCGCCTATGAAGTAGAGATGCGGCAGAGGTCAGCCTATGACGTAGAGGCAGCGGAGTACAGTCTATGAAGTAGAGGCGGCGGAGTGCAGCCTGGAGTGCAGCCTATGAAGTAGAGGCGGCGGAGCGCAGCCTATGAAGTAAAGGCAGCGGAGAAGTGGTGGAGTGCAGCGTACAAAGTAGAGGCGGCGGAGTGCTGCCTATGAAGTGGAGGCGGCAGAGTGCAGCCTATGAAGTAGAGGCAGCAGATTGCGGCCTATGAAATAGAGGTTACAGAGTGCAGCTTATGAAGTAGAGGTGGCAGAGTGCGACCTATGAAGTAGAGGTGGCAGAGTGCGGCCTATGAAGTACAGGTGGCAGAGTGCGGCCTATGAAGTAGAGGTGGCAGAGTGTGGGCTATGAAGTAGAGGCGGTGGAGTGCAGCCTATGAAGTAGAGGCGGCGGAGAGGGCGCAGAGTGCAGTGTAGGAAGTAGAGGCGGCAGAGTGTGGCCTATGAAGTGGAGGCAGTGGAGTGCGGCCTATGAAGTAGAGGCGGCGGAGTGCGTCCTATGAAGTAGAGGCAGTGGAGTGCAGCCTATGAAGTAGAGGCGGCGGAGTGCAGCCTATGAAGTAGAGGCAGCGGAGTGCAGCCTATGAAGTAGAGGTGGCGGAGTGCAGCCTATGATGTAGAGGCGGCAGAGTGCAGCCTGGAGTGCAGCCTATGAAGTAGAGGCAGCGGAGTGCAGCCTATGAAGTAGAGGTGATGGAGTGCGGCCTATGAAGTAGAGGCGGCGGAGTGCAGCCTGAAGTGCAGCCTATGAATTAGAGGCAGCGGAGTGCGGCCTATGAAGTAGTGGCGGCAGAGTGCAGCCTATGAAGTGGAGGTGGTGGAGTGCGTCCTATGAAGTAGAGGCGGCGGAGTGCAGCCTATGAAGTAGAGACGGCGGAGTGCTGCCTAGAGTGCAGCCTATGAAGTAGAGGCGGCAGAGTGCGGCCTATGAAGTAGAGGCGACGGAGTACAGTCTATGAAGTAGAGGCGGCGGAGTGCAGCCTGGAGTCCAGCCTATGAAGTAGAGGTGGCGGAGCGTAGCCTATGAAGTAAAGGCAGCGGAGAGGTGGCAGAGTGCAGCGTACGAAGTAGAGGTGGTGGAGTGCGGTCAATGAAGTGGAAGCGGTGGAGTGCGGCCTATGAAGTAGAGGTGGCAGAGTGCGGCCTACGAAGTAGAGGCAGAGGAGTGCGGCCTATGAAGTACAGGCAGCAGATTGCGGCCTATGAAATAGAGGCAACGGAGTGCACCCTATGAAGTTAAAGCGGCAGAGTGCGGCCTATGAAGTAGAGGCGGCAGAGTGCAGCCTATGTAGTAGAGGCGGCAGAGTGCGGCCTATGTAGTAGAGGTGGCAGAGTGCGGCCATGAAGTAGAGACGGCGGAGTGCGGCCTATGAAGTAGAGGCAGCGGAGTGCAGCCTATGAAGTAGAGGCGACGGAGTACAGTCTAAGAAGTAGAGGCGGCGGAGTGCAGCCTGGAGTCCAGCCTATGAAGTAGAGGTGGCGGAGCGTAGCCTATGAAGTAAAGGCAGCAGAGAGGTGGCAGAGTGCAGCGTACGAAGTAGAGGTGGTGGAGTGCGGTCAATGAAGTGGAAGCGGTGGAGTGCGGCCTATGAAGTAGAGGTGGCAGAGTGCGGCCTATGAAGTAGAGGCAGAGGAGTGCGGCCTATGAAGTACAGGCAGCAGATTGCGGCCTATGAAATAGAGGCAACGGAGTGCAGCCTATGAAGTTGAAGCGGCAGAGTGCGGCCTATGAAGTAGAGACGGCGGAGTGCGGCCTATGAAGTAGAGGCAGCGGAGTGCAGTCTATGAAGTAGAGGCGACGGAGTACAGTCTATGAAGTAGAGGCGGCGGAGTGCAGCCTGGAGTCCAGCCTATGAAGTAGAGGTGGCGGAGCATAGCCTATGAAGTAAAGGCAGCGGAGAGGTGGCAGAGTGCAGCGTACAAAGTAGGGGTGGTGGAGTGCGGTCAATGAAGTGGAAGCGGTGGAGTGCGGCCTATGAAGTAGAGGTGGCAGAGTGCGGCCTATGAAGTAGAGGCAGAGGAGTGCGGCCTATGAAGTACAGGCAGCAGATTGCGGCCTATGAAATAGAGGCAACGGAGTGCAGCCTATGAAGTTGAAGCGGCAGAGTGCGGCCTATGAAGTAGAGGCGGCAGAGTGCAGCCTATGAAGTAGAGGCGGCAGAGTGCGGCCTATGAAGTAGAGGCGGCAGAGTGCAGCCTATGAAGTATAGGCGGCAGAGTGCGGCCTCTGAAGTACATGCGGCGGAGTGCGGCCTATGAAGAAGAGGTGGCAGAGTGCGGGCTATGAAGTAGAGGCGGCGGAGAGGTGGCGGAGTGCAGTGTAGGAAGTAGAGGCAGTAGAGTGCGGCCTATGAAGTAGAGACGGCAGAGTACGGCCTATGAAGTAGAGGCGGCGGAGTGCGGCCTATGAAGTAGAGTCGGCAGAGTGCAGCCTATGAAGTATAGGCGGCAGAGTGTGGCCTCTGAAGTACATGCGGCGGAGTGCGGCCTATGAAGAAGAGGTGGCAGAGTGCGGGCTATGAAGTAGAGGCGGCGGAGAGGTGGCGGAGTGCATTGTAGGAAGTAGAGGCGGCAGAGTGCGGCCTATAAAGTATAGATGGCAGAGTACGGCCTATAAAGTAGAGGAGGCGGAGTGCGGCCTATGAAGTAGAGGTGGTGGAGTGCGGCCTATGAAGTAGAGGTGGCAGATTGTGGCCTATGAAGTAGAAGCGGCAGAATGCAGCCTATGAAGTAGAGGTGGTGGAGTGCGGCCTATGAAGTAGAGGTGGCAGATTGCGGCGTATGAAGTAGAGGCGGCGGAGTGCGGCCTATGAAGTAGAGGCGGAGGAAAGGTGGCGGAGTGCAGTGTAGGAAGTAGAGGCAGTAGAGTGCGGCCTATGAAGTAGAGACGGCAGAGTACGGCCTATGAAGTAGAGGCGGCGGAGTGCGGCCTATGAAGTAGAGTCGGCAGAATGCAGCCTATGAAGTAGAGATGGTGGAGTGCGGCCTATGAAGTAGAGGTGGCAGATTGCGGCCTATGAAGTAGAGGCGGCAGAATGCAGCCTATGAAGTAGAGGTGGTAGAGTGTGGCCTATGAAGTAGAGGTGGCAGATTACAGCCTATGAAGTAGAGGTGGCGGAGTGCGGACTATGAAGTAGAGGTAGCAGAGTGCGGCCTATGAAGTAGAAGCAATGGAGTACAGTCTATGAAGTAGAGGCGGCGGAGTGCAGCCTGGAGTACAGCCTATGAAGTAGAGGTGGCGGAGCGTAGCCTATGAAGTAAAGGCAGCAGAGAGGTGGCAGAGTGCAGCGTACGAAGTAGAGGTGGTGGAGTGCGGTCAATGAAGTGGAGTGCGGCCTATGAAGTAGAGGTGGCAGAGTGCGGCCTATGAAGTAGAGGCAGAGGAGTGCGGCCTATGAAGTACAGGCAGCAGATTGCGGCCTATGAAATAGAGGCAACGGAGTGCAGCCTATGAAGTTGAAGCGGCAGAGTGCGGCCTATGAAGTAGAGACAGCGGAGTGCGGCCTATAAAGTAGAGGCAGCGGAGTGCAGTCTATGAACTAGAGGCGACGGAGTACAGTCTATGAAGTAGAGGCGGCGGAGTGCAGCCTGGAGTCCAGCCTATGAAGTAGAGGTGGTGGAGCGTAGCCTATGAAGTAGAGGTGGCAGATTGCGGCCTATGAAGTAGAGGCGGCAGAATGCAGCCTATGAAGTAGAGGTGGTAGAGTGTGGCCTATGAAGTAGAGGCAGCAGATTACAGCCTATGAAGTAGAGGTGGCGGAGTGCGGACTATGAAGTAGAGGTAGCAGAGTGCGGCCTATGAAGTAGAAGCAATGGAGTACAGTCTATGAAGTAGAGGCGGCGGAGTGCAGCCTGGAGTACAGCCTATGAAGTAGAGGTGGCGGAGCGTAGCCTATGAAGTAAAGGCAGCGGAGAGGTGGCAGAGTGCAGCGTACGAAGTAGAGGTGGTGGAGTGCGGTCAATGAAGTGGAAGCGGTGGAGTGCGGCCTATGAAGTAGAGGTGGCAGAGTGCGGCCTACGAAGTAGAGGCAGAGGAGTGCGGCCTATGAAGTACAGGCAGCAGATTGCGGCCTATGAAATAGAGGCAACGGAGTGCACCCTATGAAGTTAAAGCGGCAGAGTGCGGCCTATGAAGTAGAGGCGGCAGAGTGCAGCCTATGTAGTAGAGGCGGCAGAGTGCGGCCTATGTAGTAGAGGTGGCAGAGTGCGGCCATGAAGTAGAGACGGCGGAGTGCGGCCTATGAAGTAGAGGCAGCGGAGTGCAGCCTATGAAGTAGAGGCGACGGAGTACAGTCTAAGAAGTAGAGGCGGCGGAGTGCAGCCTGGAGTCCAGCCTATGAAGTAGAGGTGGCGGAGCGTAGCCTATGAAGTAAAGGCAGCAGAGAGGTGGCAGAGTGCAGCGTACGAAGTAGAGGTGGTGGAGTGCGGTCAATGAAGTGGAAGCGGTGGAGTGCGGCCTATGAAGTAGAGGTGGCAGAGTGCGGCCTATGAAGTAGAGGCAGAGGAGTGCGGCCTATGAAGTACAGGCAGCAGATTGCGGCCTATGAAATAGAGGCAACGGAGTGCAGCCTATGAAGTTGAAGCGGCAGAGTGCGGCCTATGAAGTAGAGACGGCGGAGTGCGGCCTATGAAGTAGAGGCAGCGGAGTGCAGTCTATGAAGTAGAGGCGACGGAGTACAGTCTATGAAGTAGAGGCGGCGGAGTGCAGCCTGGAGTCCAGCCTATGAAGTAGAGGTGGCGGAGCATAGCCTATGAAGTAAAGGCAGCGGAGAGGTGGCAGAGTGCAGCGTACAAAGTAGGGGTGGTGGAGTGCGGTCAATGAAGTGGAAGCGGTGGAGTGCGGCCTATGAAGTAGAGGTGGCAGAGTGCGGCCTATGAAGTAGAGGCAGAGGAGTGCGGCCTATGAAGTACAGGCAGCAGATTGCGGCCTATGAAATAGAGGCAACGGAGTGCAGCCTATGAAGTTGAAGCGGCAGAGTGCGGCCTATGAAGTAGAGGCGGCAGAGTGCAGCCTATGAAGTAGAGGCGGCAGAGTGCGGCCTATGAAGTAGAGGCGGCAGAGTGCAGCCTATGAAGTATAGGCGGCAGAGTGCGGCCTCTGAAGTACATGCGGCGGAGTGCGGCCTATGAAGAAGAGGTGGCAGAGTGCGGGCTATGAAGTAGAGGCGGCGGAGAGGTGGCGGAGTGCAGTGTAGGAAGTAGAGGCAGTAGAGTGCGGCCTATGAAGTAGAGACGGCAGAGTACGGCCTATGAAGTAGAGGCGGCGGAGTGCGGCCTATGAAGTAGAGTCGGCAGAGTGCAGCCTATGAAGTATAGGCGGCAGAGTGTGGCCTCTGAAGTACATGCGGCGGAGTGCGGCCTATGAAGAAGAGGTGGCAGAGTGCGGGCTATGAAGTAGAGGCGGCGGAGAGGTGGCGGAGTGCATTGTAGGAAGTAGAGGCGGCAGAGTGCGGCCTATAAAGTATAGATGGCAGAGTACGGCCTATAAAGTAGAGGAGGCGGAGTGCGGCCTATGAAGTAGAGGTGGTGGAGTGCGGCCTATGAAGTAGAGGTGGCAGATTGTGGCCTATGAAGTAGAAGCGGCAGAATGCAGCCTATGAAGTAGAGGTGGTGGAGTGCGGCCTATGAAGTAGAGGTGGCAGATTGCGGCGTATGAAGTAGAGGCGGCGGAGTGCGGCCTATGAAGTAGAGGCGGAGGAAAGGTGGCGGAGTGCAGTGTAGGAAGTAGAGGCAGTAGAGTGCGGCCTATGAAGTAGAGACGGCAGAGTACGGCCTATGAAGTAGAGGCGGCGGAGTGCGGCCTATGAAGTAGAGTCGGCAGAATGCAGCCTATGAAGTAGAGATGGTGGAGTGCGGCCTATGAAGTAGAGGTGGCAGATTGCGGCCTATGAAGTAGAGGCGGCAGAATGCAGCCTATGAAGTAGAGGTGGTAGAGTGTGGCCTATGAAGTAGAGGTGGCAGATTACAGCCTATGAAGTAGAGGTGGCGGAGTGCGGACTATGAAGTAGAGGTAGCAGAGTGCGGCCTATGAAGTAGAAGCAATGGAGTACAGTCTATGAAGTAGAGGCGGCGGAGTGCAGCCTGGAGTACAGCCTATGAAGTAGAGGTGGCGGAGCGTAGCCTATGAAGTAAAGGCAGCAGAGAGGTGGCAGAGTGCAGCGTACGAAGTAGAGGTGCTGGAGTGCGGTCAATGAAGTGGAGTGCGGCCTATGAAGTAGAGGTGGCAGAGTGCGGCCTATGAAGTAGAGGCAGAGGAGTGCGGCCTATGAAGTACAGGCAGCAGATTGCGGCCTATGAAATAGAGGCAACGGAGTGCAGCCTATGAAGTTGAAGCGGCAGAGTGCGGCCTATGAAGTAGAGACAGCGGAGTGCGGCCTATAAAGTAGAGGCAGCGGAGTGCAGTCTATGAACTAGAGGCGACGGAGTACAGTCTATGAAGTAGAGGCGGCGGAGTGCAGCCTGGAGTCCAGCCTATGAAGTAGAGGTGGTGGAGCGTAGCCTATGAAGTAGAGGCGGCAGATTGCGGCCTATGAAGTAGAGGCGGCAGAATGCAGCCTATGAAGTAGAGGTGGTAGAGTGTGGCCTATGAAGTAGAGGCAGCAGATTACAGCCTATGAAGTAGAGGTGGCGGAGTGCGGACTATGAAGTAGAGGTAGCAGAGTGCGGCCTATGAAGTAGAAGCAATGGAGTACAGTCTATGAAGTAGAGGCGGCGGAGTGCAGCCTGGAGTACAGCCTATGAAGTAGAGGTGGCGGAGCGTAGCCTATGAAGTAAAGGCAGCAGAGAGGTGGCAGAGTGCAGCGTACGAAGTAGAGGTGGTGGAGTGCGGTCAATGAAGTGGAAGCGGTGGAGTGCGGCCTATGAAGTAGAGGTGGCAGAGTGCGGCCTATGAAGTAGAGGCAGAGGAGTGCGGCCTATGAAGTACAGGCAGCAGATTGCGGCCTATGAAATAGAGGCAACGGAGTGCAGCCTATGAAGTTGAAGCGGCAGAGTGCGGCCTATGAAGTAGAGACAGCGGAGTGCGGCCTATGAAGTAGAGGCAGCGGAGTGCAGTCTATGAAGTAGAGGCGACGGAGTACAGTCTATGAAGTAGAGGCGGCGGAGTGCAGCCTGGAGTCCAGCCTATGAAGTAGAGGTGGTGGAGCGTAGCCTATGAAGTAAAGGCAGCGGAGAGGTGGCAGAGTGCAGCATACGAAGTAGAGGTGGTGGAGTGCGGTCAATGAAGTGGAAGCGGTGGAGTGCGGCCTATGAAGTAGAGGTGGCAGAGTGTGGCCTATGAAGTAGAGGCAGAGGAGTGCGGCCTATGAAGTACAGGCAGCAGATTGCGGCCTATGAAATAGAGGCAACGGAGTGCAGCCTATGAAGTTGAAGCGGCAGAGTGCGGCCTATGAAGTAGAGGCGGCAGAGTGCAGCCTATGAAGTAAAGGCGGCAGAGTGCGGCCTATGAAGTAGAGGCGGCAGAGTGCAGCCTATGAAGTATAGGCGGCAGAGTGCGGCCTCTGAAGTACATGCGGCGGAGTGCGGCCTATGAAGAAGAGGTGGCAGAGTGCAGGCTATGAAGTAGAGGCGGCGGAGAGGTGGCGGAGTGCAGTGTAGGAAGTAGAGGCGGCAGAGTGCGGCCTATAAAGTATAGATGGCAGAGTACGGCCTATGAAGTAGCGGAGGCGGAGTGCGGCCTATGAAGTAGAGGTGGTGGAGTGCGGCCTATGAAGTAGAGGTGGCAGATTGTGGCCTATGAAGTAGAGGCGGCAGAATGCAGCCTATGAAGTAGAGGTGGTGGAGTGCGGCCTATGAAGTAGAGGTGGCAGATTGCGGCGTATGAAGTAGAGGCGGCGGAGTGCGGCCTATGAAGTAGAGGCGGAGGAAAGGTGGTGGAGTGCAGTGTAGGAAGTAGAGGCAGTAGAGTGCGGCCTATGAAGTAGAGACGGCAGAGTACGGCCTATGAAGTAGAGGCGGCGGAGTGCGGCCTATGAAGTAGAGTCGGCGGAATGCAGCCTATGAAGTAGAGGTGGTAGAGTGTGGCCTATGAAGTAGAGGCGGCAGATTACAGCCTATGAAGTAGAGGTGGCGGAGTGCGGACTATGAAGTAGAGGTAGCAGAGTGCGGCCTATGAAGTAGAAGCAATGGAGTACAGTCTATGAAGTAGAGGCGGCGGAGTGCAGCCTGGAGTACAGCCTATGAAGTAGAGGTGGCGGAGCGTAGCCTATGAAGTAAAGGCAGCAGAGAGGTGGCAGAGTGCAGCGTACGAAGTAGAGGTGGTGGAGTGCGGTCAATGAAGTGGAAGCGGTGGAGTGCGGCCTATGAAGTAGAGGTGGCAGAGTGCGGCCTATGAAGTAGAGGCAGAGGAGTGCGGCCTATGAAGTACAGGCAGCAGATTGCGGCCTATGAAATAGAGGCAACGGAGTGCAGCCTATGAAGTTGAAGCGGCAGAGTGCGGCCTATGAAGTAGAGACAGCGGAGTGCGGCCTATGAAGTAGAGGCAGCGGAGTGCAGTCTATGAAGTAGAGGCGACGGAGTACAGTCTATGAAGTAGAGGCGGCGGAGTGCAGCCTGGAGTCCAGCCTATGAAGTAGAGGTGGTGGAGCGTAGCCTATGAAGTAAAGGCAGCGGAGAGGTGGCAGAGTGCAGCGTACGAAGTAGAGGTGGTGGAGTGCGGTCAATGAAGTGGAAGCGGTGGAGTGCGGCCTATGAAGTAGAGGTGGCAGAGTGCAGCCTATGAAGTAGAGGCAGAGGAGTGCGGCCTATGAAGTACAGGCAGCAGATTGCGGCCTATGAAATAGAGGCAATGGAGTGCAGCCTATGAAGTTGAAGCGGCAGAGTGCGGCCTATGAAGTAGAGGCGGCAGAGTGCAGCCTATGAAGTAGAGGTGGCGGAGTGCGGACTATGAAGTAGAGGTAGCAGAGTGCGGCCTATGAAGTAGAAGCAATGGAGTACAGTCTATGAAGTAGAGGCGGCGGAGTGCAGCCTGGAGTACAGCCTATGAAGTAGAGGTGGCGGAGCGTAGCCTATGAAGTAAAGGCAGCAGAGAGGTGGCAGAGTGCAGCGTACGAAGTAGAGGTGGTGGAGTGCGGTCAATGAAGTGGAAGCGGTAGAGTGCGGCCTATGAAGTAGAGGTGGCAGAGTGCGGCCTATGAAGTAGAGGCAGAGGAGTGCGGCCTATGAAGTACAGGCAGCAGATTGCGGCCTATGAAATAGAGGCAACGGAGTGCAGCCTATGAAGTTGAAGCGGCAGAGTGCGGCCTATGAAGTAGAGACAGCGGAGTGCGGCCTATGAAGTAGAGGCAGCGGAGTGCAGTCTATGAAGTAGAGGCGACGGAGTACAGTCTATGAAGTAGAGGCGGCGGAGTGCAGCCTGGAGTCCAGCCTATGAAGTAGAGGTGGTGGAGCGTAGCCTATGAAGTAAAGGCAGCGGAGAGGTGGCAGAGTGCAGCGTACGAAGTAGAGGTGGTGGAGTGCGGTCAATGAAGTGGAAGCGGTGGAGTGCGGCCTATGAAGTAGAGGTGGCAGAGTGCGGCCTATGAAGTAGAGGCAGAGGAGTGCGGCCTATGAAGTACAGGCAGCAGATTGCGGCCTATGAAATAGAGGCAACGGAGTGCAGCCTATGAAGTTGAAGCGGCAGAGTGCGGCCTATGAAGTAGAGGCGGCAGAGTGCAGCCTATGAAGTAAAGGCGGCAGAGTGCGGCCTATGAAGTAGAGGCGGCAGAGTGCAGCCTATGAAGTATAGGCGGCAGAGTGCGGCCTCTGAAGTACATGCGGCGGAGTGCGGCCTATGAAGAAGAGGTGGCAGAGTGCAGGCTATGAAGTAGAGGCGGCGGAGAGGTGGCGGAGTGCAGTGTAGGAAGTAGAGGCGGCAGAGTGCGGCCTATAAAGTATAGATGGCAGAGTACGGCCTATGAAGTAGCGGAGGCGGAGTGCGGCCTATGAAGTAGAGGTGGTGGAGTGCGGCCTATGAAGTAGAGGTGGCAGATTGTGGCCTATGAAGTAGAGGCGGCAGAATGCAGCCTATGAAGTAGAGGTGGTGGAGTGCGGCCTATGAAGTAGAGGTGGCAGATTGCGGCGTATGAAGTAGAGGCGGCGGAGTGCGGCCTATGAAGTAGAGGCAGAGGAAAGGTGGTGGAGTGCAGTGTAGGAAGTAGAGGCAGTAGAGTGCGGCCTATGAAGTAGAGACGGCAGAGTACGGCCTATGAAGTAGAGGCGGCGGAGTGCGGCCTATGAAGTAGAGTCGGCGGAATGCAGCCTATGAAGTAGAGATGGTGGAGTGCGGCCTATGAAGTAGAGGCAGCAGATTGCGGCCTATGAAGTAGAGGCGGCAGAATGCAGCCTATGAAGTAGAGGTGGTGGAGTGTAGCCTATGAAGTAGAGGCGGCAGATTACAGCCTATGAAGTAGAGGTGGCGGAGTGCGGACTATGAAGTAGAGGTAGCAGAGTGCGGCCTATGAAGTAGAGGCAATGGAGTACAGTCTATGAAGTAGAGGCGGCGGAGTGCAGCCTGGAGTACAGCCTATGAAGTAGAGGCGGCAGAGTGCGGCCTATGAAGTAGAGATGGCGGTGTGCGGCCTATGAAGTAGAGGCAGCAGAGTGCAGCCTATGAAGTAAAGGCTGCAGAGAGGTGTGGAGTGCAGCATGCGAAGTAGAGGTGGCAGAGTACGACCTATGAAGTGGAGGCGGTGGAGTGCGGCCTATGAAGTAGAGGCGGCAGAGTGTGGCCTATGAAGTAGAGAAGGCAGAGTGTGGCCTATGAAAGAGAGGTGGCAGATTGCGGCCTATGAAGTAGAGGCGGCGGAGTGCAGCCTATGAACCAGAGGCAGGGGAGTGCAGTCTATGAAGTAGAGGCGGCAGAGTGCAGCCTGGAGTGCAGCCTATGAAGTAGAGGTGGCGGAGTACAGCCTATGAAATAGAGGGGGCAGAGTGCAGCCTGTGAAGTGGAGGCGGCGGAGTGCAGCCTATGAAGTGGAGGCAGTGGAGTGCTGCTTATAAAGTAGAGGCGGCGGAGTGCAGCCTATGAATTGGAGTCGTCGGAGTGCAGCCTATGAAGTGAAGTCGGCAGAGTGCAGCCTATGAAGTAGAGGCGGCGGAGTGTAGCTAATGAAGTAGAAGCGGCGGAGTGCAGCTCATAAATTAGTGGCGGTGGAGTGCGGCCTATGAAGTAGAGGCATTGGAATGCAGCCTATGAAGTAGGAGCGGTGGAATGCAGCCTATGAAGTAGAGGCGGCAAAGTGCGGCCTATGAAGTAGATGCGGCGGAGTGCGGCCTATCAAGTGGAGGCGGCAGAGTACAGCCTATGAAGTGGAGGCGGTGGAGTGCGACCTATGAAGTAGAGGCGGCAGATTGCGGCCTATGAAATAGAGGCGACAGAGTGCAGCCTATGAAGTAGAGGCGGCAGAGTGCGACCTATGAAGTAGAGGCGGCAGAGTGCGGCCTATGAAGTACAGGTGGCAGAGTGCGGCCTATGAAGTAGAGGTGGCAGAGTGCGGGCTATGAAGTAGAGGCGGTGGAGTGCAGCCTATAAAGTAGAGGCGGCGGAGAGGTGGCGGAGTGCAGTGTAGGAAGTAGAGGCAGCGGAGTGTGGCCTATGAAGTGGAGGCAGTGGAGTGTGGCCTATGAAGTAGAGGCGGCAGAGTGCGTCCTATGAAGTAGAGGCGGTGGAGTGCAGCCTATGAAGTAGAGGTGGCGGAGTGCTGCCTGAAGTGTAGCCTATGAAGTAGAGGCGGCAGTGTGCAGCCTGTGAAGTAGAGGCGGTGGAGTGCAGCCTATGAAGTAGAGGCGGCGGAATGCAGCCTATGAAGTAGAGGCAGCGGAGTGCAGCCTATGAAGTAGAGGCGGCGGAGTGCAGCCTATGATGTAGAGGCGGCTGAGTGCATCCTGGAGTGCAGCCTATGAAGTAGAGGCGGCGGAGCGCAGCCTATGAAGTAAAGGCAGCGGAGAAGTGGCAGAGTGCAGCGTACAAAGTAGAGGCGGCGGAGTGCTGCCTATGAAATGGAGGCGGCAGAGTGCAGCCTATGAAGTAGAGGTGGCGGAGTGCTGCCTGAAGTGTAGCCTATGAAGTAGAGGCGGCAGTGTGCAGCCTGTGAAGTAGAGGCGGCAGAGTGCGGCCTATGAAGTAGAGGCGGCGGAGTACAGCCTATGAAGTAGAGGCAGCGGAGTGCAGTCTATGAAGTAGAGGCGGCAGAGTGCAGCCTGGAGTGCAGCCTATGAAGTAAAGGTGGCGGAGTACAGCCTATGAAGTAGAGGCGGCAGAGTGCAGCCTGTGAAGTGGAGGCAGCGGAGTGCAGCCTATGAAGTGGAGGCAGTGGAGTACTGCTTATAAAGTAGAGGCAGCGGAGTGCAGCCTATGAAGTGGAGTCGTCGGAGTGCAGCCTATGAAGTGAAGTCGGCGTAGTGCAGCCTATGAAGTAGAGGTGGCGGAGTGTAGCTAATGAAGTAGAAGCGGCGGAGTGCAGCTCATAAAGTAGTGGCGGTGGAGTGCGGCCTATGAAGTAGAGGCATTGGAATGCAGCCTATGAAGTAGGAGTGGTGGAATGCAGCCTATGAAGTAGAGGCGGCGGAGTGCGGCCTATGAAGTAGAGGCGGCAGAGTGCGGCCTATGAAGTGGAGGCGGCAGAGTGCAGCCTATGAAGTGGAGGCGGCGGAGTGCGACCTATGAAGTAGAGGCAGCAGATTGCGGCCTATGAAATAGAGGCGACAGAGTGCAGCTTATGAAGTAGAGGTGGCAGAGTGCGACCTATGAAGTAGAGGCGGCAGAGTGCGGCCTATGAAGTAGAGGTGGCAGAGTGCAGGCTATGAAGTAGAGGCGGTGGAGTGCAGCCTATGAAGTAGAGGCGGCAGAGAGGGCGCAGAGTGCAGTGTAGGAAGTAGAGGCGGCAGAGTGTGGCCTATGAAGTGGAGGCAGTGGAGTGTGGCCTATGAAGTAGAGGCGGCGGAGTGCGTCCTATGAAGTAGAGGCGGCGGAGTGCAGCCTATGAAGTAGAGGCGGTGGAGTGCAGCCTATGATGTAGAGGCGGCAGAGTGCAGCCTGGAGTGCAGCCTATGAAGTAGAGGCAGCGGAGTGCAGCCTATGAAGTAGAGGTGATGGAGTGCGGCCTATGAAGTAGAGGCGGCGGAGTGCAGCCTGAAGTGCAGCCTATGAAGTAGAGACAGCGGAGTGCGGCCTATGAAGTAGTGGAGTGTTAGACGGACCGGGAGGGTCGGCCGAGGACAAGGGGAGAGGTCTCCGGGGAGAGCCGTCTCCAGCGATCGTACAGACGAATAACTTCCCCCCCCACAGAGGTACACCACACAATGATAAGGTTTAACGTTCTTTATAAGCAATCTTTAGGTACGATAGAATGGTACAAGGAGGTCAGGACTCAGGGTCCCCTCGATTCTAGTCTCTTGGTTGGGAAAGGGGGTAGCGGAACAGTCTTGTTACCAATCAGGTAGATGCGATGGTATGATGGATAGCTCACAATCCTCGAGCTCGGCGTTCGAGATGGACGGACCGCGACAGCGCCAGCAGGTCCCGGTGAAGGTGGTAGTTACAACGGTCCGCGGCAGCGCCAGCAGGTCCCGGCGAGGATGGTAGTTACAACGGTCCGCGGCAGCGCCAGCAGGTCCCGACGAGGATGGTAGTTACAACGGTCCGCGGCAGCGCCAGCAGGTCCCGACGAGGATGAAGGATGCAGAAGGTTGCGGCAGCACCAGCAGGCAGGATGATAGTTCACAAGGCAGGACTACGGCAGCGCCAGTAGTCCGTCAAGGATGAGTTCTTCACGGTGTCTCTCGACTCCAGGATACAACTGCCTTCCTGCTCTGGAGCTGCCCCAGTTATAGGTCTGGCGCCCTTTGATGTCCGGACCCTCGCACTTGGAGGTCGGGAGGTCCGGGATGAGGGAGTCCAGACACCCAGCAGGGGGGTGGAGCCAGCGCCTGGGGGAGCTGGGGGCGATCGGCACCTGGCGGGGGAGAGCCATCGACCCTTCTTTCTCCCATTGACCTGCCAAGTGGTCCGTTCACCTCCTGGGTGGATGGTGGTGCCGGGATGTCGGGGCCTGGCCAGGCCCAGGGTTAGGGTCGAGCTGAGGCCATGCGGCCTCGTGGTGCAGTGTCCAAGATGGCGGCCGGGCCGGGCGAGGGAGCCGGTAGTGGTTCGGCCCCATGATACAGAGATGTCCGGGGGCAGGAATCCCGTCTTGGGACGGGGTGCGGGTTGCTTCTGTGGGTAACACCTGGGGGGCCGGGGCTCAGGCCCTGTCATGCGGGGAGGGAGCAAGCCCTTCATGTGGCCTGTCCAACATGCGTCCCCCCCAGCTGAAGGCGGGGAGAGTCACCCATCCTCTTGGGGACTCTCCTCGTCGAGGCGGAAAAAGCGTGACAGGCCATCCGCGTTGGCGTGGTCTTGGCCCGGTCGGTGTTCCACAGTGAAGTCCATCCCCTGCAGGGAGATGGACCAACGCAATAGTTTGGGGTTTTCCCCCCGCATCTGCATTAGCCACTGCAGGGGCCGATGATCTGTTTGCACCCGGAAGTGGGTACCGAAGAGATAGGGCCGGAGCTTTTTGAGGGCCCACACCACTGCGAAGGCCTCCCTCTCGATGGTGCTCCAGCGCTGTTCTCGGGCCAGGAGGCGTCTGCTGATGAAGGCCACTGGTTGGTCAAGTCCCTCGGAGTTCAACTGGGAGAGGACCGCCCCGATGCCATGGTCGGAGGCATCTGTTTGTACGATGAATTCCCGACTGTAGTCGGGGGCCTGGAGCACAGGGGCAGTGCACATGGCGGCTTTCAGCTTCTCGAAGGCCGCTTGACAGTCTGGGGTCCAGTTGACCTTCTTCGGGTGGTTTTTGGATGTGAGTCCCGTGAGGGGCCCCACAATGCTGCCATAGTCCCTCACGAACCGCCGGTAGTAGCCGGTGAGCCCCAAGAAGGCTCGGACCTCGGTCTGCGTGACTGGAGGCTGCCAGGACTGGATGGCAGCGATCTTGAGTTGTAGAGGGGCCACCAGACCGCTTCCCACCTGGTGTCCGAGATAGGTCACGGACCCCTGACCAATTTGGCACTTGCCGGCCTTGATTGTAAGGCCGGCTCGTTGGAGGGCCTGCAGGACCTCTCGGAGGTGGTGGAGGTGGTCGGACCAGTGGCGGCTGTACACAGCGATATCGTCCAGGTAGGCGGCGCTGAACTCCTCGAGTCCCGCCAAGACCTGGTTCACTAGTCGCTGAAAAGTAGCTGGGGCATTCTTCATGCCGAATGGCATGACTTTGAAGTGGTAGTGGCCATCGGGGGTAGAAAAGGCGGATCGTTCTTGGGCCCGGGGTGTGAGACCGATCTGCCAGTAGCCCGCTGTCAGGTCGAAGATGCTGAGGTAGCGGGCAGCCCCCATGCGGTCGATCAGTTCATCCGCTCGGGGGATGGGATGAGCGTCGGTTCTGGTGACAGCATTCAAGCCCCGATAGTCGACGCAGAATCGGAGCTCAGGAGTGGTGCCGGGGGCAGCAGCTTTGGGGACCAGCACGACCGGGCTGGCCCAGGGGCTGTCCGAGGGCTCGATGACCCCGAGCGTGAGCATCTTTGATACCTCCTCTTGGATGCAGGCCCGTACCCGATCTGGTACGCGGTACGCCCGGTGTCTGATAGGGGGACTGTCCCCAGTGTCCACGTCGTGCAAGCACCAGGGGTTGACCCCTGGGGTGAGGGAACACAAGGTCGCAAACTGCAGCAGGAGGTCCCGGCAGCCTTGGCGCTGTTCCGGGGTGAGGGCATCTGAGAGTCGGACCCCATCCACGGAACCATCTTTCTCACGAGTCTTCAGGAGATCAGGGAGAGGCTCGGAGTCTTCTTCCGCTCCACTGTCTGTAGCCATCAGGAGGCTGAGCTCCGAGCGCACAAAGTGGGGTTTGAGTCTGTTGGTGTGGAGGACCCGGAGGGGGTTCCGTGGAGATTCCACATCGATGAGATAGGTGACGGGGCTCTTGCGCTCGACCACTTTGAAGGGCCCCGTCCACTTGTCCTGCAAGGCACATGGCTCGGTGGGGGACATCACCCACACTTGTTGGCCAGGTTCGAATTCGATGGAGGAGGCATTTTGATCGTACCATTTTTTCATGTCCTCCTGACTGGCCTCAAGGTTCGCTTTCGCCTTTTCTCTGAATCGCCTGGTCTGATTGCGTAGGGTCAGGAGGTACTTGAAGACGTCTGGAGGGGTCTTTAGGGGGGCCATCTCCCAACCTTCTTTGACTAGGCTGAGGGGCCCTCGCACAGGGTGCCCGTACAAGAGTTCGAAAGGGCTAAAGCCGAGGGACTTCTGGGGGACTTCTCGATATGCGAAGAGGAGGCACGGAAGTAGTACATCCCACTGGCGACGGAGGGGCTCTTCCAACCCCCCAATCATTCCCTTGAGCGTGCGGTTGAACCGCTCGACTAGTCCGTTTCCTTGAGGGTGATAGGGGGTCGTGAATCGGTAGGTGACCCCGCACTGTTGCCAGAGGGACTTCATATATTTCGAAATAAAGTTTGTGCCTCTGTCGCTGACGACTTCTCGGGGGAAGCCCACCCAGGAGAAGATCCCCATTAAGGCCCGGCCGTCCACCGGGGCTGTTACAGTTCGCAGGGGCACAGCCTCGGGGTAGCGGGTGGCGTGGTCCACCAGTACCAGGATGAACCGATGTCCTTGTGCTGTACAGGGGTCCAGGGGCCCCACAATGTCTATTCCCGCCCTCTCGAATGGGGTGGTGACAACTGGGAAGGGTTGCAGAGGTGCTTTGAGTTTGCGGCCGCTCTTCCCGCTGGCCTGGCACGTGGGGCAGGACCGGCAGTGGTTGAGGACGTCGTTTCTCATCTTTGGCCAGAAAAAGTGGGTCACCAGGCGACTGTAGGTTTTGTCCTGGCCCAGGTGTCCAGCCAGAGGGACATCGTGGGCCAAATTTAACAGGAAGTCTCTAAAACGGAGGGGCACCACCAGCACTCGACTGGCCCCTAACTCTGCGATTCTCTGTTCACTGTACAATAGGTCGTTGTCCCAATAGATCCAATGGGCTCCGGTGGTGTCCCCTGCACTCTGGGCGAGGGCTTGCTGGCGGAGTCCCTCAAGGGAGGGACAGGTCTTCTGTTCTTGACGGAACTGTTCCTGGGTGGGCCCCCCTTCTTGACGCCACTGAGCCAGGTCGGGAAGGTCCTGGGGCTGAGCGAGCCCTTCGGGGGTTTGCTCTGGGGGGTCGGTATGGTCGGTGTCCTCTACTGGAGCGATCGGGGGAGGAGGTGCTGGCCATTCTGGTTCTTCTGATCGGGGGATGGCCCGGGCGGCCATGGACCGGGTGGTTACGCACGCCCAGTCCGGGAGGCCCAACATCCCCAGGTGCTCTCTTCTTTCTACGGCGGCCCACGGGGAACTCTCAAGATCATTCCCCAGGAGACAGTCCACGGGGGCATCATCTCGGACCGTCACCTTCAACATGCCGGAGACTCCTCCCCATTCGAAGGGGACGCAGGCCATCCGACATAGACTCTCCGAGTTGTCGGCTGAACGGACGGGGCAGAGAATGTTCGGCAGGATCTGCTCTGGTTTTACCAGGTGACAGCGGACGGCCGTCACACTGGCCCCCGTGTCACGTAGTGCTTCGGCCCGGCGTCCATTAATGTTCACCCACTGACTATATTTTCTGGTGTTGGCGGGTAGGGGAGCCCGCGGGACCATGTCTCTTCCCCCTAGGCACGCTAGAACCATGGCGGCCGGTTCCCACTCTTGTCGTTCCTGTTCGCATTCTTCCTGTTCTTCGGAGATTTGTTCTCCCCCCAGGGCGGTGGCAGCTACCTGGCGGGGTCTCGGAGTTTGGTTCTGTGGACAGTTCGGGTCATTGGCGTAGTGGCCGACTCGCTGGCATCGGTGACACGTGACATTGGCTCGGAACCCCGGGCGCATCGGGGGGTTGCCCCGGCTGGCCGGGGGCGGGGTGCTGGCAGCGGGAGCGGCCGGGACGGTGTCTCTTCCTCGTCCCTGACCTCCTCCTCCTCCTCGGGGACGGTGCTGACCTTGATTGTTCCGGTTCTGTTCGTTCGGCCCTCTCCGGCCTACTCGGGTGCTTTCCCACCGGTCAGCTTCGGCGGCGAGTTGCCGTGGGTCAGTCAATTTACTGTCGAGGAGGTGCTGCCTGAGCTCGACGAAGCAGTTGTTAGAGAGGTGCTCCCACACCATGAGATTAAAAAGTTGCTCGTAGGTCGTTACGTGGCTTCCCTTGATCCAACCCTCGAAGGCTCGGCTGAAATAGTTGACATATTCCACCCAAGTTGTACCCGGGATCCGGGTGCAGTCTCGGAGCCTCTGGCGGTACATTTCGGGTGTGAGCCCATATCGGGTGAGGAGGGCAGCCTTCATGTGATCATAGGATGACATCAGATGGTCTGGGAGCTGTAACAGGGCATCGAGGCCTTCATTGACGAACCTCCCCCATAGACCGGCTCCCCAGTCACTTCGATCGATCCGGTGGGAGGTCATGGCGATCTCGTAGGCCTTGAACCACTGTTGTATGTCGTCCTCTCGGACATACTCTCGAACGACATCCTTGGGGATGTGGACTTTCTTTTCTCTCGCTCCTGGGGTGCGCGGTTGCTCGGGCACCTCCAGTTCTTTGTTCTGCTTCCGTAGGTCTATTTCTGCCAGTTTGCGCTCGTGCTCGTACGCTAATCTCTTTTCTTTGAGCTCTCTCTGCCTCTGTTTTTCTTCCCATTCTTCTCGGAGCCGCAGATGTTCTAGGTTCAGTTTTTGTTCGGCTAATTTTAGTTCACCGTCCATTTTGAGCCGTACCATTTCTAACTCATGTAGTCTGTTTTTCTCTCTCTCTTGGATCTCTTCCTGCGAGAGGCCCGTTCTTTGCTCCTCGGGAGCCGTGGTGTTCCTCTCTGATGCTGCAATGTTTTGGTCCGGGGGTCTGGCGGCCCCGGTTTCTGCCCACGACTCAATGGCGTGCTTGAAATCGTCTTTAGTACTCAGACCGGTGGTAGCAATGCCTAGTTCAATGCAGAATTGTTTCAACTCACGATGGCTGTACTCTTCCAATTTCTCCATTTGGAATTTCTCGGTGGATCCGCTCTCTTTGGTTGACATTGTGGTTTCGTCGTGGGGTGAGTTACTCTCTGTACGATTACGCGTTGATTCGGATCGCGCCGCTGGCCACCAATGTTAGACGGACCGGGAGGGTCGGCCGAGGACAAGGGGAGAGGTCTCCGGGGAGAGCCGTCTCCAGCGATCGTACAGACGAATAACTTCCCCCCCCACAGAGGTACACCACACAATGATAAGGTTTAACGTTCTTTATAAGCAATCTTTAGGTACGATAGAATGGTACAAGGAGGTCAGGACTCAGGGGTCCCCTCGATTCTAGTCTCTTGGTTGGGAAAGGGGGTAGCGGAACAGTCTTGTTACTAATCAGGTAGATGCGATGGTATGATGGATAGCTCACAATCCTCGAGCTCGGCGTTCGAGATGGACGGACCGCGGCAGCGCCAGCAGGTCCCGGTGAAGGTGATAGTTACAACGGTCCGCGGCAGCGCCAGCAGGTCCCGGCGAGGATGGTAGTTACAACGGTCCGCGGCAGCGCCAGCAGGTCCCGACGAGGATGGTAGTTACAACGGTCCGCGGCAGCGCCAGCAGGTCCCGACGAGGATGAAGGATGCAGAAGGTTGCGGCAGCGCCAGCAGGCAGGATGATAGTTCACAAGGCAGGACTACGGCAGCGCCAGTAGTCCGTCAAGGATGAGTTCTTCACGGTGTCTCTCGACTCCAGGATACAACTGCCTTCCTGCTCTGGAGCTGCCCCAGTTATAGGTCTGGCGCCCTTTGATGTCCGGACCCTCGCACTTGGAGGTCGGGAGGTCCGGGATGAGGGAGTCCAGACACCCAGCAGGGGGGTGGAGCCAGCGCCCGGGGGAGCTGGGGGCGATCGGCACCTGGCGGGGGAGAGCCATCGACACTTCTTTCTCCCATTGACCTGCCAAGTGGTCCGTTCACCTCCTGGGTCGATGGTGGTGCCGGGATGTCGGGGCCTGGCCAGGCCCAGGGTTAGGGTCGAGCTGAGGCCATGCGGCCTCGTGGTGCAGTGTCCAAGATGGCGGCCGGGCTGGGCGAGGGAGCCGGTAGTGGTTCGGCCCCATGATACAGAGATGTCCGGGGGCAGGAATCCCGTCTTGGGACGGGGTGCGGGTTGCTTCTGTGGGTAACACCTGGGGGGCCGGGGCTCGGGCCCTGTCATGCGGGGAGGGAGCAAGCCCTTCATGTGGCCTGTCCAACATGGAGGCAGAGTGCGGCCTATGAAGTGGAGGTGGTGGAGTGCGTCCTATGAAGTAGAGGCGGCGGAGTGCAGCCTATGAAGTAGAGACGGCGGAGTGCTGCCTATGAAGTAGAGGCGGCGGAGAGGTGGCGCAGTGCAGTGTAGGAAGTAGAGGCGGCGGAGTGCCGCCTATGAAGTAGAGATGCGGCAGAGGTCAGCCTATGACGTAGAGGCAGCGGAGTACAGTCTATGAAGTAGAGGCGGCGGAGTGCAGCCTAGAGTGTAGCCTATGAAGTAGAGGCGGCGGAGCGCAGCCTATGAAGTAAAGGCAGCGGAGAAGTGGCGGAGAGCAGCGTACAAAGTAGAGGCGGCGGAGTGCTGCCTATGAAGTGGAGGCGGCAGAGTGCAGCCTATGAAGTAGAGGCGGCGGAGTGCTGCCTGAAGTGTAGCCTATAAAGTAGAGGCGGCAGAGTGCGGCCTGTGAAGTAGAGGCGGCAGAGTGCGGCCTATGAAGTAGAGGCGGCGGAGTGCAGCCTATGAAGTAGAGGCAGCGGAGTGCAGTCTATGAAGTAGAGGCGGCAGAGTGCAGCCTGGAGTGCAGCCTATGAAGTAGAGGTGGTGGAGTACAGCCTATGAAGTAGAGGCGGCAGAGTGCAGCCTGTGAAGTGGAGGCGGCGGAGTGCAGCCTATGAAGTGGAGGCAGTGGAGTACTGCTTATAAAGTAGAGGCAGCGGAGTGCAGCCTATGAAGTGGAGTCGTCGGAGTGCAGCCTATGAAGTGAAGTCGGCGTAGTGCAGCCTATGAAGTAGAGGCGGCGGAGTGTAGCTAATGAAGTAGAAGCGGCGGAGTGCAGCTCATAAAGTAGTGGCTGTGTAGTGCGGCCTATGAAGTAGAGGCATTGGAATGCAGCCTATGAAGTAGGAGCAGTGGAATGCAGCCTATGAAGTAGAGGCGGCGGAGTGCGGCCTATGAAGTAGAGGCGGCAGAGTGCGGCCTATGAAGTGGAGGCAGCAGAGTGCAGCCTATGAAGTGGAGGCGGCGGAGTGCGACCTATGAAGTAGAGGCAGCAGATTGCGGCCTATGAAATAGAGGCGACAGAGTGCAGCTTATGAAGTAGAGGTGGCAGAGTGCGACCTATGAAGTAGAGGCGGCAGAGTGCGGCCTATGAAGTACAGGTGGCAGAGTGCGGCCTATGAAGTAGAGGTGGCAGAAGGCGGGCTATGAAGTAGAGGCGGTGGAGAGCAGCCTATGAAGTAGAGGCGGCGGAGAGGGCGCGGAGTGCAGTGTAGGAAGTAGAGGCGGCAGAGTGTGGCCTATGAAGTGGAGGCAGTGGAGTGCGGCCTATGAAGTAGAGGCGGCGGAGTGCGTCCTATGAAGTAGAGGCGGTGGAGTGCAGCCTATGAAGTAGAGGCGGCGGAGTGCAGCCTATGAAGTAGAGGCAGCGGAGTGCAGCCTATGAAGTAGAGGCGGCGGAGTGCAGCCTATGATGTAGAGGTGGCAGAGTGCAGCCTGGAGTGCAGCCTATGAAGTAGAGGCAGCGGAGTGCAGCCTATGAAGTAGAGGTGATGGAGTGCGGCCTATGAAGTAGAGGCGGCGGAGTGCAGCCTGAAGTGCAGCCTATGAAGTAGAGGCAGCGGAGTGCGGCCTATGAAGTAGTGGCGGCAGAGTGCAGCCTATGAAGTGGAGGTGGTGGAGTGCGTCCTATGAAGTAAAGGTGGCGGAGTGCAGCCTATGAAGTAGAGGCGGCGGAGTGCTGCCTAGAGTGCAGCCTATGAAGTAGAGGTGGCAGAGTGCGGCCTATGAAGTAGAGGCGGCAGAGTGCAGCCTACGAAGTAGAGGTGGCGGAGTGCGGCCTATGAAGTAGAGGCGGTGGAGTACAGTCTATGAAGTGGAGGCGGTGGAGTGCAGCCTGGAGTACAGCCTATGAAGTAGAGGCGGGAGAGTGCGGCCTATGAAGTAGAGGCATTGGAATGCAGCCTATGAAGTAGGAGCGGTGGAATGCAGCCTATGAAGTAGAGGTGGCAGAGTGCGGCCTATAAAGTAGAGGCGGCGGAGTGCGGCCTATGAAGTGGAGGCGGCAGAGTGCAGCCTATGAAGTGGAGGCAGCGGAGTGCGACCTATAAAGTAGAGGCGGCAGATTGCGGCCTATGAAATAGAGGCGACAGAGTGCAGCCTATGAAGCAGAGGCGGCAGAGTGCGACCTATGAACTAGAGGCGGCAGAGTGCGGCCTATGAAGTACAGGTGGCAGAGTGCGGCCTATGAAGTAGAGGTGGCAGAGTGCGGGCTATGAAGTAGAGGCGGTGGAGTGCAGCCTATGAAGTAGAGGCGGCGGAGAGGTGGCGGAGTGCAGTGTAGGAAGTAGAGGCAGCCGAGTGTGGCCTATGAAGTGGAGGCAGTGGAGTGCGGCCTATGAAGTAGAGGTGGCAGAGTGTGTCCTATGAAGTAGAGGCTGTGGAGTGCAGCCTACGAAGTAGAGGCGGCGGAGTGCAGCCTATGAAGTAGAGGCAGCGGAGTGCAGCCTATGAAGTAGAGGCGGCGGAGTGCAGCCTATGATGTAGAGGCGGCAGAGTGCAGCCTGGAGTGCAGCCTATGAAGTAGAGGCAGTGGAGTGCAGCCTATGAAGTAGAGGTGATAGAGTGCGGCCTATGAAGTAGAGGCGGCGGAGTGCAGCCTGAAGTGCAGCCTATGAAGTAGAGGCAGCGGAGTGCGGCCTATGAAGTAGTGGCGGCAGAGTGCGGCCTATGAAGTAGAGGCGGCGGAGTGCGTCCTATGAAGTAGAGGCGGTGGAGTGCAGCCTATGAAGTAGAGGCGGTGGAGTGCAGCCTATGAAGTAGAGGCGGCGGAGTGCAGCCTATGATGTAGAGGCGGCAGAGTGCAGCCTGGAGTGCAGCCTATGAAGTAGAGGCAGCGGAGTGCAGCCTATGAACTAGAGGTGATGGAGTGCGGCCTATGAAGTAGAGGCGGCGGAGTGCAGCCTGAAGTGCAGCCTATGAAGTAGAGGCAGCGGAGTGCGGCCTATGAAGTAGTGGCGGCAGAGTGCGGCCTATGAAGTGGAGGTGGTGGAGTGCGTCCTATGAAGTAGAGGTGGCGGAGTGCAGCCTATGAAGTAGAGGCGGTGGAGTGCTGCCTCGAGTGCAGCCTATGAAGTAGAGGCGGCAGAGTGCAGCCTACGAAGTAGAGGTGGCGGAGTGCGGCCTATGAAGTAGAGGCAGTGGAGTACAGTCTATGAAGTGGAGGCGGTGGAGTGCAGCCTGGAGTACAGCCTATGAAGTAGAGGCGGGAGAGTGTGGCCTATGAAGTAGAGGCGTTGGAATGCAGCCTATGAAGTAGGAGCGGTGGAATGCAGCCTATGAAGTAGAGGCGGCGGAGTGCGGCCTATGAAGTGGAGGCGGCAGAGTGCAGCCTATGAAGTGGAGGCGGCGGAGTGCGACCTATAAAGTAGAGGCAGCAGATTGCGGCCTATGAAATAGAGGCGACAGAGTGCAGCCTATGAAGTAGAGGCGGCAGAGTGCGACCTATGAAGTAGAGGCAGCAGAGTGCGGCCTATGAAGTACAGGTGGCAGAGTGCGGCCTATGAAGTAGAGGTGGCAGAGTGCGGGCTATGAAGTAGAGGCGGTGGAGTGCAGCCTATGAAGTAGAGGCGGCGGAGAGGTGGCGGAGTGCAGTGTAGGAAGTAGAGGCGGCGGAGTATGGCCTATGACGTGGAGGCAGTGGAGTGCGGCCTATGAAGTAGAGGCGGCAGAGTGCGTCCTATGAAGTAGAGGCTGTGGAGTGCAGCCTACGAAATAGAGGCGGCGGAGTGCAGCCTATGAGGTAGAGGCAGCGGAGTGCAGCCTATGAAGTAGAGGCGGCGGAGTGCAGCCTATGATGTAGAGGCGGCAGAGTGCAGCCTGGAGTGCAGCCTATGAAGTAGAGGCAGCGGAGTGCAGCCTATGAAGTAGAGGTGATGGAGTGTGGCCTATGAAGTAGAGGCGGCGGAGTGCAGCCTGAAGTGCAGCCTATGAAGTAGAGGCAGCGGAGTGCGGCCTATGAAGTAGTGGCGGCAGAGTGCGGCCTATGAAGTAGAGGCGGCGGAGTGCGTCCTATGAAGTAGAGGCTGTGGAGTGCAGCCTACGAAGTAGAGGCGGCGGAGTGCAGCCTATGAAGTAGAGGCAGCGGAGTGCAGCCTATGAAATAGAGGCGACAGAGTGCAGCCTATGAAGCAGAGGCGGCAGAGTGCGACCTATGAAGTAGAGGCGGCAGAGTGCGGCCTATGAAGTACAGGTGGCAGAGTGCGGCCTATGAAGTAGAGGTGGCAGAGTGCGGGCTATGAAGTAGAGGCGGTGGAGTGCAGCCTATGAAGTAGAGGTGGCGGAGAGGTGGCGGAGTGCAGTGTAGGAAGTAGAGGCGGCCGAGTGTGGCCTATGAAGTGGAGGCAGTGGAGTGCGGCCTATGAAGTAGAGGCGGCAGAGTGCGTCCTATGAAGTAGAGGCTGTGGAGTGCAGCCTACGAAGTAGAGGCGGCTGAGTGCAGCCTATGAAGTAGAGGCAGCGGAGTGCAGCCTATGAAGTAGAGGCGGCGGAGTGCAGCCTATGATGTAGAGGCGGCAGAGTGCAACCTGGAGTGCAGCCTATGAAGTAGAGGCAGTGGAGTGCAGCCTATGAAGTAGAGGTGATGGAGTGCGGCCTATGAAGTAGAGGCGGCGGAGTGCAGCCTGAAGTGCAGCCTATGAAGTAGAGGCAGCGGAGTGTGGCCTATGAAGTAGTGGCGGCAGAGTGCGGCCTATGAAGTAGAGGCGGCGGAGTGCGTCCTATGAAGAAGAGGCGGTGGAGTGCAGCCTATGAAGTAGAGGCGGCGGAGTGCAGCCTATGAAGTAGAGGCGGCGGAGTGCAGCCTATGATGTAGAGGCGGCAGAGTGCAGCCTGGAGTGCAGCCTATGAAGTAGAGGCAGCGGAGTGCAGCCTATGAACTAGAGGTGATGGAGTGCGGCCTATGAAGTAGAGGCGGCGGAGTGCAGCCTGAAGTGCAGCCTATGAAGTAGAGGCAGCGGAGTGCGGCCTATGAAGTAGTGGCGGCAGAGTGCGGCCTATGAAGTGGAGGTCGTGGAGTGCGTCCTATGAAGTAGAGGTGGCGGAGTGCAGCCTATGAAGTAGAGGCGGTGGAGTGCTGCCTCGAGTGCAGCCTTTGAAGTAGAGGCGACAGAGTGCAGCCTACGAAGTAGAGGTGGCGGAGTGCGGCCTATGAAGTAGAGGCAGTGGAGTACAGTCTATGAAGTGGAGGCGGTGGAGTGCAGCCTGGAGTACAGCCTATGAAGTAGAGGCGGGAGAATGTGGCCTATGAAGTAGAGGCATTGGAATGCAGCCTATGAAGTAGGAGCGGTGGAATGCAGCCTATGAAGTAGAGGCGGCGGAGTGCGGCCTATGAAGTGGAGGCGGCAGAGTGCAGCCTATGAAGTGGAGGCGGCGGAGTGCGACCTATAAAGTAGAGGCAGCAGATTGCGGCCTATGAAATAGAAGCGACAGAGTGCAGCCTATGAAGTAGAGGCGGCAGAGTGCGACCTATGAAGTAGAGGCAGCAGAGTGCGGCCTATGAAGTAGAGGTGGCAGAGTGCGGGCTATGAAGTAGAGGCGGTGGAGTGCAGCCTATGAAGTAGAGGCGGCGGAGAGGTGGCGGAGTGCAGTGTAGGAAGTAGAGGCGGCAGAGTATGGCCTATGACGTGGAGGCAGTGGAGTGCGGCCTATGAAGTAGAGGCGGCAGAGTGCGTCCTATGAAGTAGAGGCTGTGGAGTGCAGCCTACGAAATAGAGGCGGCGGAGTGCAGCCTATGAGGTAGAGGCAGCGGAGTGCAGCTTATGAAGTAGAGGCGGCGGAGTGCAGCCTATGATGTAGAGGCGGCAGAGTGCAGCCTGGAGTGCAGCCTATGAAGTCGAGGCAGCGGAGTGCAGCCTATGAAGTAGAGGTGATGGAGTGTGGCCTATGAAGTAGAGGCGTCGGAGTGCAGCCTGAAGAGCAGCCTATGAAGTAGAGGCAGCGGAGTGAGGCCTATGAAGTAGTGGCGGCAGAGTGCGGCCTATGAAGTAGAGGCGGCGGAGTGCGTCCTATGAAGTAGAGGCGGTGGAGTGCAGCCTATGAAGTAGAGGCGGCGGAGTGCAGCCTATGAAGTAGAGGCAGCGGAGTGCAGCCTATGAAGTAGAGGCGGCGGAGTGCAGCCTATGATGTAGAGGCGGCAGAGTGCAGCCTGGAGTGCAGCCCATGAAGTAGAGGCAGCAGAGTGCAGCCTATGAACTAGAGGTGATGGAGTGCGGCCTATGAAGTAGAGGCGGCGGAGTGCAGCCTGAAGTGCAGCCTATGAAGTAGAGGCAGCGGAGTGCAGCCTATGAAGTAGTGGCGGCAGAGTGCGGCCTATGAAGTGGAGGTGGTGGAGTGCGTCCTATGAAGTAGAGGTGGCGGAGTGCAGCCTATGAAGTAGAGGCGGCGGAGTGCTGCCTAGAGTGCAGCCTATGAAGTAGAGAAGGCAGAGTGCAGCCTACGAAGTAGAGGTGGCGGAGTGCGGCCTATAAAGTAGAGGCGGTGGAGTACAGTCTATGAAGTGGAGGCGGTGGAGTGCAGCCTGGAGTACACCCTATGAAGTAGAGGCGGGAGAGTGCGGCCTATGAAGTAGAGGCATTGGAATGCAGCCTATGAAGTAGGAGCGGTGGAATGCAGCCTATGAAGTAGAGGCGTCAGAGTGCGGCCTATAAAGTAGAGGCGGCGGAGTGCGGCCTATGAAGTGGAGGGGGCAGAGTGCAGCCTATGAAGTGGAGGCGGCGGAGTGCGACCTATAAAGTAGAGGCGGCAGATTGCGGTCTATGAAATAGAGGCGACAGAGTGCAGCCTATGAAGTAGAGGCGGCAGAGTGCGACCTATGAAGTAGAGGCGGCAGAGTGCGGCCTATGAAGTACAGGTGGCAGAGTGCTTCCTATGAAGTAGAGGTGGCAGAGTGCGGGCTATGAAGTAGAGGCGGTGGAGTGCAGCCTATGAAGTAGAGGCGGCGGAGAGGTGGCGGAGTGCAGTGTAGGAAGTAGAGGCGACAGAGTGCAGCCTATGAAGCAGAGGCGGCAGAGTGCGACCTATGAAGTAGAGGCGGCAGAGTGCGGCCTATGAAGTACAGGTGGCAGAGTGCGGCCTATGAAGTAGAGGTGGCAGAGTGCGGGCTATGAAGTAGAGGCGGTGGAGTGCAGCCTATGAAGTAGAGGCGGCGGAGAGGTGGCGGAGTGCAGTGTAGGAAGTAGAGGCGGCCGAGTGTGGCCTATGAAGTGGAGGCAGTGGAGTGCGGCCTATGAAGTAGAGGCGGCAGAGTGCGTCCTATGAAGTAGAGGCTGTGGAGTGCAGCCTACGAAGTAGAGGCGGCGGAGTGCAGCCTATGAAGTAGAGGCAGCGGAGTGCAGCCTATGAAGTAGAGGCGGCGGAGTGCAGCCTATGATGTAAAGGCGGCAGAGTGCAGCCTGGAGTGCAGCCTATGAAGTAGAGGCAGTGGAGTGCAGCCTATGAAGTAGAGGTGATGGAGTGTGGCCTATGAAGTAGAGGCGGCGGAGTGCAGCCTGAAGTGCAGCCTATGAAGTAGAGGCAGCGGAGTGCGGCCTATGAAGTAGTGGCGGCAGAGTGCGGCCTATGAAGTAGAGGCGGCGGAGTGCGTCCTATGAAGTAGAGGCGGTGGAGTGCAGCCTATGAAGTAGAGGCGGCGGAGTGCAGCCTATGAAGTAGAGGCGGCGGAGTGCAGCCTATGATGTAGAGGCGGCAGAGTGCAGCCTGGAGTGCAGCCTATGAAGTAGAGGCAGCGGAGTGCAGCCTATGAACTAGAGGTGATGGAGTGCGGCCTATGAAGTAGAGGCGGCAGAGTGCAGCCTGAAGTGCAGCCTATGAAGTAGAGGCAGCGGAGTGCGGCCTATGAAGTAGTGGCGGCAGAGTGCGGCCTATGAAGTGGAGGTGGTGAAGTGCGTCCTATGAAGTAGAGGTGGCGGAGTGCAGCCTATGAAGTAGAGGCGGTGGAGTGCTGCCTCGAGTGCAGCCTATGAAGTAGAGGCGGCAGAGTGCAGCCTACGAAGTAGAGGTGGCGGAGTGCGGCCTATGAAGTAGAGGCAGTGGAGTACAGTCTATGAAGTGGAGGCGGTGGAGTGCAGCCTGGAGTACAGCCTATGAAGTAGAGGCGGGAGAGTGTGGCCTATGAAGTAGAGGCGTTGGAATGTAGCCTATGAAGTAGGAGCGGTGGAATGCAGCCTATGAAGTAGAGGCGGCGGAGTGCGGCCTATGAAGTGGAGGCGGCAGAGTGCAGCCTATGAAGTGGAGGCGGCGGAGTGCGACCTATAAAGTAGAGGCAGCAGATTGCGGCCTATGAAATAGAGGCGACAGAGTGCAGCCTATGAAGTAGAGGCGGCAGAGTGCGACCTATGAAGTAGAGGCAGCAGAGTGCGGCCTATGAAGTACAGGTGGCAGAGTGCGGCCTATGAAGTAGAGGTGGCAGAGTGCGGGCTATGAAGTAGAGGCGGTGGAGTGCAGCCTATGAAGTAGAGGCGGCGGAGAGGTGGCGGAGTGCAGTGTAGGAAGTAGAGGCGGCGGAGTATGGCCTATGACGTGGAGGCAGTGGAGTGCGGCCTATGAAGTAGAGGCGGCAGAGTGCGTCTTATGAAGTAGAGGCTGTGGAGTGCAGCCTACGAAATAGAGGCGGCGGAGTGCAGCCTATGAGGTAGAGGCAGCGGAGTGCAGCCTATGAAGTAGAGGCGGCGGAGTGCAGCCTATGATGTAGAGGCGGCAGAGTGCAGCCTGGAGTGCAGCCTATGAAGTAGAGGCAGCGGAGTGCAGCCTATGAAGTAGAGGTGATGGAGTGTGGCCTATGAAGTAGAGGCGGCGGAGTGCAGCCTGAAGTGCAGCCTATGAAGTAGAGGCAGCGGAGTGCGGCCTATGAAGTAGTGGCGGCAGAGTGCGGCCTATGAAGTAGAGGCGGTGGAGTGCAGCCTATGAAGTAGAGGCGGCGGAGTGCAGCCTATGAAGTAGAGGCAGCGGAGTGCAGCCTATGAAGTAGAGGCGGCGGAGTGCAGCCTATGATGTAGAGGCGGCAGAGTGCAGCCTGGAGTGCAGCCTATGAAGTAGAGGCAGCAGAGTGCAGCCTATGAACTAGAGGTGATGGAGTGCGGCCTATGAAGTAGAGGCGGCGGAGTGCAGCCTGAAGTGCAGCCTATGAAGTAGAGGCAGCGGAGTGCAGCCTATGAAGTAGTGGTGGCAGAGTGCGGCCTATGAAGTGGAGGTGATGGAGTGCGTCCTATGAAGTAGAGGTGGCGGAGTGCAGCCTATGAAGTAGAGGCGGCGGAGTGCTGCCTAGAGTGCAGCCTATGAAGTAGAGAAGGCAGAATGCAGCCTACGAAGTAGAGGTGGCGGAGTGCGGCCTATGAAGTAGAGGCGGTGGAGTACAGTCTATGAAGTGGAGGCGGTGGAGTGCAGCCTGGAGTACAGCCTATGAAGTAGAGGCGGGAGAGTGCGGCCTATGAAGTAGAGGCATTGGAATGCAGCCTATGAAGTAGGAGCGGTGGAATGCAGCCTATGAAGTAGAGGCAGCGGAGTGCGGCCTATAAATTAGAGGCGGCAGAGTGCGGCCTATGAAGTGGAGGGGGCAGAGTGCAGCCTATGAAGTGGAAGCGGCGTAGTGCGACCTATAAAGTAGAGGCGGCAGATTGCGGCCTATGAAATAGAGGCGACAGAGTGCAGCCTAAGAAGTAGAGGTGGCAGAGTGCGACCTATGAAGTAGAGGCGGCAGAGTGCGGCCTATGAAGTACAGGTGGCAGAGTGCTTCCTATGAAGTAGAGGTGGCAGAGTGCGGGCTATGAAGTAGAGGCGGTGGAGTGCAGCCTATGAAGTAGAGGCGGCGGAGAGGTGGCGGAGTGCAGTGTAGGAAGTAGAGGCGGCGGAGTGTGGCCTATGAAGTGGAGGCAGTGGAGTGCGGCCTATGAAGTAGAGGCGGCAGAGTGCGTCCTATGAAGTAGAGGCTGTGGAGTGCATCCTACGAAGTAGAGGCGGCGGAGTGCAGCCTATGAGGTAGAGGCAGCGGAGTGCAGCCTATGAAGTAGAGGCGGCGGAGTGCAGCCTATGATGTAGAGGCGGCAGAGTGCAGCCTGGAGTGCAGCCTATGAAGTAGAGGCAGCGGAGTGCAGCCTATGAAGTAGAGGTGATGGAGTGCGGCCTATGAAGTAGAGGCGGCGGAGTGCAGCCTGAAGTGCAGCCTATGAAGTAGAGGCAGCGGAGTGCGGCCTATGAAGTAGTGGCGGCAGAGTGCGGCCTATGAAGTAGAGGCGGCGGAGTGCGTCCTATGAAGTAGAGGCGGTGGAGTGCAGCCTATGAAGTAGAGGCGGCGGAGTGCAGCCTATGAAGTAGAGGCAGCGGAGTGCAGCCTATGAAGTAGAGGCGGCGGAGTGCAGCCTATGAAGTAGAGGCGGCAGAGTGCAGCCTGGAGTGCAGCCTATGAAGTAGAGGCAGCGGAGTGCAGCCTATGAACTAGAGGTGATGGAGTGCGGCCTATGAAGTAGAGGCGGCGGAGTGCAGCCTGAAGTGCAGCCTATGAAGTAGAGGCAGCGGAGTGCAGCCTATGAAGTAGTGGCGGCAGAGTGCGGCCTATGAAGTGGAGGTGGTGGAGTGCGTCCTATGAAGTAGAGGTGGCGGAGTGCAGCCTATGAAGTAGAGGCGGCGGAGTGCTGCCTAGAGTGCAGCCTATGAAGTAGAGAAGGCAGAATGCAGCCTACGAAGTAGAGGTGGCGGAGTGCGGCCTATGAAGTAGAGGCGGTGGAGTACAGTCTATGAAGTGGAGGCGGTGGAGTGCAGCCTGGAGTACAGCCTATGAAGTAGAGGCGGGAGAGTGCGGCCTATGAAGTAGAGGCATTGGAATGCAGCCTATGAAGTAGGAGCGGTGGAATGCAGCCTATGAAGTAGAGGCGGCGGAGTGCGGCCTATAAATTAGAGGCGGCAGAGTGCGGCCTATGAAGTGGAGGGGGCAGAGTGCAGCCTATGAAGTGGAAGCGGCGTAGTGCGACCTATAAAGTAGAGGCGGCAGATTGCGGCCTATGAAATAGAGGCGACAGAGTGCAGCCTATGAAGTAGAGGTGGCAGAGTGCGACCTATGAAGTAGAGGCGGCAGAGTGCGGCCTATGAAGTACAGGTGGCAGAGTGCTTCCTATGAAGTAGAGGTGGCAGAGTGCGGGCTATGAAGTAGAGGCGGTGGAGTGCAGCCTATGAAGTAGAGGCGGCGGAGAGGTGGCGGAGTGCAGTGTAGGAAGTAGAGGCGGCGGAGTGTGGCCTATGAAGTGGAGGCAGTGGAGTGCGGCCTATGAAGTAGAGGCGGCAGAGTGCGTCCTATGAAGTAGAGGCTGTGGAGTGCATCCTACGAAGTAGAGGCGGCGGAGTGCAGCCTATGAGGTAGAGGCAGCGGAGTGCAGCCTATGAAGTAGAGGCGGCGGAGTGCAGCCTATGATGTAGAGGCGGCAGAGTGCAGCCTGGAGTGCAGCCTATGAAGTAGAGGCAGCGGAGTGCAGCCTATGAAGTAGAGGTGATGGAGTGCGGCCTATGAAGTAGAGGCGGCGGAGTGCAGCCTGAAGTGCAGCCTATGAAGTAGAGGCAGCGGAGTGCGGCCTATGAAGTAGTGGCAGCAGAGTGCGGCCTATGAAGTAGAGGCGGCGGAGTGCGTCCTATGAAGTAGAGGCGGTGGAGTGCAGCCTATGAAGTAGAGGCGGCGGAGTGCAGCCTATGAAGTAGAGGCAGCGGAGTGCAGCCTATGAAGTAGAGGCGGCGGAGTGCAGCCTATGAAGTAGAGGCGGCAGAGTGCAGCCTGGAGTGCAGCCTATGAAGTAGAGGCAGCGGAGTGCAGCCTATGAACTAGAGGTGATGGAGTGCGGCCTATGAAGTAGAGGCGGCGGAGTGCAGCCTGAAGTGCAGCCTATGAAGTAGAGGCAGCGGAGTGCAGCCTATGAAGTAGTGGCGGCAGAGTACGGCCTATGAAGTGGAGGTGGTGGAGTGCGTCCTATGAAGTAGAGGTGGCGGAGTGCAGCCTATGAAGTAGAGGCGGCGGAGTGCTGCCTAGAGTTTAGCCTATGAAGTAGAGGCAGCAGAGTGCAGCCTACGAAGTAGAGGTGGCGGAGTGCGGCCTACAAAGTAGAGGCGGCAGAGTGCGGCCTATGAAGTAGAGGTGGTGGAGTGTGGCCTATGAATTAGAGGCGGCAGATTACAGCCTATGAAGTAGAGGTGGCGGAGTGCGGCCTATGAAGTAGAGGTAGCAGAGTGCGGCCTATGAAGTAGAGGCAATGGAGTACAGTCTATGAAGTAGAGGCGGCGGAGTGCAGCCTGGAGTGCAGCCTATGAAGTAGAGGCGGCAGAGTGTGGCCTATGAAGTAGAGACGGCAGAGTGCGTCCTATGAAGTAGAGGCAGCGGAGCGCAGCCTATGAAGTAAAGGCTGCGGAGAGGTGGTGGAGTACAGCATACGAAGTAGAGGTGGCGGAGTGCGACCTATGAAGTGGAGGCGTTGGAGTGCGGCCTATGAAGTAGAGGCGGCAGAGTGTGGCCTATGAAGTAGAGAAGGCGGAGTGCAGCCTGTGAAGTGGAGGCAGTGGAGTGCTGCTTATAAAGTAGAAGCGGCGGAGTGCAGCCTATGAAGTGGAGTCGTCGGAGTGCGGTCTATAAAGTGGAGTAAGCGGAGTGCAGCCTATGAAGTAGAGGCCGCGTAGTGCAGCTAATGAAGTAGAAGCGGTGGAGTGCAGCTTAGGAAGTAGTGGCGGTGGAGTGCTGCCTATGAAGTAGAGGCGTTGGAATGCAGCCTATGAAGTAGGAGCGGTGGAATGCAGCCTATGAAGTAGAGGCGGCGGAGTGCGGCCTATGAAGTAGAGGTGGCGGAGTGCGGCCTATGAGGTGGAGGTGGCGGAGTGCAGCCTATGAAGTGGAGGCAATGGAGTGCAGCCTATGAAGTAGAGGCGGCAGAGTGTGGCCTATGAAGTACAGGTGGCAGAGTGTGGCCTATGAAGTAGAGGTGGCAGAGTCTGGGCTATGTAGTAGAGGCGGTGGAGTGCAGCCTATGAAGTAGAGGCGGCGGAGAGGTGGCGGAGTGCAGTGTAGGAAGTAGAGGCAGCAGAGTGCGGCCTATGAAGTAGAGACGGTGGAGTGCGGCCTATGATTTAGAGGCGACGGAGTGCAGCATATGAAGTAGAGGCGGCAGAGTGCGGCCTATGAAGTAGAGGCGGCAGAGTGCGGCCTATGAAGTACAGGCAGCAGAGTGTGGCCTATGAAGTAGAGGTGGCAGAGTGCGGGCTATGAAGTAGAGACGGTGGAGCGCAGCCTATGAAGTAGAGGCGGCGGAGAGGTGGCGGAGTGCAGTGTAGGAAGTAGAGGCTGCAGAGTACGGCCTATTAAGTAGAGGCGGTGGAGTGCGGCCTATGAAGTAGAGGCGGCAGAATGCAGCCTGTGAAGTAGAGGTGGTGGAGTGTGGCCTATGAAGTAGAGGCGGCAGATTACAGGCTATGAAGTAGAGGTGGTGGAGTGCGGACTATGAAGTAGAGGTAGCAGAGTGCGGCCTATGAAGTACAGGCAATGGAGTACAGTCTATGAAGTAGAGGCAGCGGAGTGCAGCCTGGAGTGCAGCCTATGAAGTAGAGGCGGCAGAGTTAGGCCTATGAAGTAGAGACGGCGGAGTGCGGCCTTTGAAGTAGAGGCAGCGGAGCGCAGCCTATGAAGTAAAGGCTGCGGAGAGGTGGTGGAGTGCAGCATACGAAGTCGAGGTGGCGGAGTGCGACCTATGAAGTAGAGGCGGTGGAGTGCGGCCTATGAAGTAGAGGCGGCAGAGTGTGGACTATGAAGTAGAGAAGGCAGAGTGCGGCTTATGAAGTAGAGGTGGCAGAGTAGAGTGTAGGAAGTAGAGGCGGCAGAGTGCCGCCTATGAAGTAGAGGTGGCGGAGTGCGGCCTATGAAGTAGAGGCGGAAGAGTGGAATCTATGACGTAGAGGCGGCGGAGTGAAGCCTGGAGTGCAGCCTATGAAGTAAAGGTGGCGGAGAGGTGGCAGAGTGCAGTGTAGGATGTAGAGGCGGTGGAGTGTGGCCTATGAAGTAGAGGCGGCGGAGTGCGGCCTATGAAGTAGAGGCAGTGGAGTGCAGCCTATGAAGTGGAGGTGGCAGAGTGCAGCCTATGAAGTGGAGGCAGCGGAGTGCTGCGGAATGCGGCCTATGAAGTAGAGGTGGTAGAGTGCGGCCTATGAAGTAGAGGTGGCGGAATGCGGCGTATGAAGTAGAGGTGGTGGAGTGCGGCCTCTGAAGTAAAGGCAGCAGATTTTAGCCTATGAAGTAGAGGTGACGGAGTGCAGTCTATGAAGTAGAGGTGGCAAAGTGCAGTCTATGAAGTAGAGGCGGCGGAGCGCAGCCTGGAGCGTAGCCTATGAAGTAGAGGCGGTAGAGTGCGGCCTATGAAGTACAGGCGGAGGAGTGCGGCCTATGAAGTAGAGGTGGCAGATTCTGGCCTATGAAGTAGAGGAGGCAGATTGCGGCCTATGAAGTAGAGGCGGCGGAGTGCAGCCTATGAAGTAGAAGCAGGGGAGTGCAGTCTATGAAGTAGAGGCGGCAGAGTGCAGCCTGGAGTGCAGCCTATGGAGTAGAGGTGGCGGAGTACAGCCTATGAAGTAGAGGCGGCAGAGTGCAGCCTGTGAAGTGGAGGCGGCGGAGTGCAGCCTATAAAGTGGAGGCAGTGGAGTACTGCTTAGAAAGTAGAGGCAGAGCAGTGCAGCCTATGAAGTGGAGTCGTCAGAGTGCAGCCTATGAAGTGAAGTCGGCGGAGTGCAGCCTATGAAGTAGAGGTGGCGGAGTGTAGCTAATGAAGTAGAAGCAGCGGAGTGCAGCTCATAAAGTAGTGGCGGTGGAGTGCGGCCTATGAAGTAGAGGCATTGGAATGCAGCCTATGAAGTAGGTGCGGTGGAATGCAGCCTATGAAGTAGAGGCGGCGGAGTGCGGCCTATGAAGTAGAGGCGGTGGAGTGCGACCTATGAAGTGGAGGCGGCAGAGTGCAGACTATGAAGTGGAGGCGGCGGAGTGCGACCTATGAAGTAGAGGTGGCAGATTGCGGCCTATGAAATAGAGGCGACAGAGTGCAGCCTCTGAAGTAGAGGCGGCAGAGTGCGACCTATGAAGTAGAGGCGGCAGAGTGCGGCCTATGAAGTACAGGTGGCAGAGTGCGGCCTATGAAGTAGAGGTGGTAGAGTGCGGGCTATGAAGTAGAGGCGGTGGAGTGCAGCCTATGAAGTAGAGGTGGCGGAGAGGGCACGGAGTGCAGTGTAGGAAGTAGAGGTGGCAGAGTGCAGCCTATGAAGTAGAGGCGGCAGAGTGCAGCCTATGAAGTAGAGGCAGCGGAGTGCAGCCTATGAAGTAGAGGCGGCGGAGTGCAGCCTATGATGTAGAGGCGGCAGAGTGCAGCCTGGAGTGCAGCCTATGAAGTAGAGGCAGCGGAGTGCAGCCTATGAAGTAGAGGTGATGGAGTGCGGCCTATGAAGTAGAGGCAGCGGAGTGCAGCCTGAAGTGCAGCCTATGAAGTAGAGGCAGCGGAGTGCGGCCTATGAAGTAGTGGCGGCAGAGTGCGGCCTATGAAGTGGAGGTGGTGGAGTGCATCCTATGAAGTAGAGGCAGCGGAGTGCAGCCTATGAAGTAGAGGCGGCAGAGTGCAGCCTGGAGTGCAGCCTATGAAGTAGAGGCAGCGGAGTGCAGCCTATGAAGTAGAGGTGATGGAGTGCGGCCTATGAAGTAGAGGCGGCGGAGTGCAGCCTGAAGTGCAGCCTATGAAGTAGAGGCAGCGGAGTGCGGCCTATGAAGTAGTGGAGGCAGAGTGCGGCCTATGAAGTGGAGGTGGTGGAGTGCGTCCTATGAAGTAGAGGCGGCAGAGTGCAGCCTATGAAGTAGAGGCGGCAGAGTGCTGCCTAGAGTGCAGCCTATGAAGTAGAGGCGGCAGAGTGTGGCCTATGAAGTAGAGACGGCAGAGTGCGGCCTACGAAGTAGAGGTGGCGGAGTGCGGCCTATGAAGTAGAGGCGGTGGAGTACAGTCTATGAAGTGGAGGCGGCGGAGTGCAGCCTGGAGTACAGCCTATGAAGTAGAGGCGGGAGAGTGCGGCCTATGAAGTAGAGGCATTGGAATGCAGCCTATGAAGTAGGAGTGGTGGAATGCAGCCTCTGAAGTAGAGGTGGCGGAGTGCGGCCTATGAAGTAGAGGCGGCGGAGTGCGGCCTATGAAGTGGAGGCGGTAGAGTGCAGCCTATGAAGTGGAGGCGGCGGAGTGCGACCTATGAAGTAGAGGCGGCAGATTGCGGCCTATGAAATAGAGGCGACAGAGTGCAGCCTATGAAGTAGAGGTGGCAGAGTGCGACCTATGAAGTAGAGGCGGCAGAGTGCGGCCTATGATGTACAGGTGGCAGAGTGCGGCCTATGAAGTAGAGATGGCAGAGTGCGGGCTATGAAGTAGAGGTGGTGGAGTGCAGCCTATGAAGTAGAGGCGGCGGAGAGGTGGCGGAGTGCAGTGTAGGAAGTAGAGGCGGCGGAGTGTGGCCTATAAAGTGGAGGCAGTGGAGTGCGGCCTATGAAGTAGAGACGGCGGAGTGCGTCCTATGAAGTAGAGGCTGTGGAGTGCAGTCTACGAAGTAGAGGCGGCGGAGTGCAGCCTATGAAGTAGAGGCAGCGGAGTGCAGCCTATGAAGTAGAGGCGGCGGAGTGCGGCCTATGAAGTAGAGGCAGTGGAGTGCAGCCTATGAAGTGGAGGTGGCAGAGTGCAGTCTATGAAGTGGAGGCAGCGGAGTGCTGCGGAGTGCGGCCTATGAAGTAGAGGTGGTAGAGTGCGGCGTATGAAGTAGAGGTGGCGGAATGCGGCGTATGAAGTAGAGGTGGTGGAGTGCGGCCTCTGAAGTAAAGGCAGCAGATTTCAGCCTATGAAGTAGAGGCGACGGAGAGCAGTCTATGAAGTAGAAGAGCGGAGTGCAACCTATGAAGTAGAGGTGGCAAAGTGCAGTCTATGAAGTAGAGGCGGCGGAGCGCAGCCTGGAGCGTAGCCTATGAAGTAGAGGCGGCAGAGTGCGGCCTATGAAGTACAGGCGGAGGAGTGCGGCCTATGAAGTAGAGGTGGCAGATTCTGGCCTATGAAGTAGAGGAGGCAGATTGCGGCCTATGAAGTAGAGGCGGCGGAGTGCAGCCTCTGAAGTAGAGGCAGGGGAGTGCAGTCTATGAAGTAGAGGCGGCAGAGTGCAGCCTGGAGTGCAGCCTATGAAGTAGAGGTGGCGGAGTACAGCCTATGAAGTAGAGGCGGCAGAGTGCAGCCTGTGAAGTGGAGGCGGCAGAGCGCAGCCTATAAAGTGGAGGCAGTGGAGTACTGCTTATAAAGTAGAGGCAGAGCAGTGCAGCCTATGAAGTGGAGTCGTCAGAGTGCAGCCTATGAAGTGAAGTCGGCGGAGTGCAGCCTATGAAGTAGAGGCGGCGGAGTGTAGCTAATGAAGTAGAAGCGGCGGAGTGCAGCTCCTAAAGTAGTGGCGGTGGAGTGCGGCCTATGAAGTAGAGGCATTGGAATGCAGCCTATGAAGTAGGTGCGGTGGAATGCAGCCTATGAAGTAGAGGCGGCAGAGTGCAGCCTATGAAGTGGAGGCGGCAGAGTGCGACCTATGAAGTAGAGGCGGCAGATTGCGGCCTATGAAAGAGAGGCGACAGAGTGCAGCCTCTGAAGTAGAGGCGGCAGAGTGCGACCTATGAAGTAGAGGTGGCAGAGTGCGGGCTATGAAGTAGAGGCGGTGGAGTGCAGCCTATGAAGTAGAGGCGGCGGAGAGGGCACGGAGTGCAGTGTAGGAAGTAGAGGCGGCGGAGTGCAGCCTATGAAGTAGAGGCGGTGGAGTGCAGCCTATGAAGTAGAGGCAGTGGAGTGCAGCCTATGAAGTAGAGGCGGCGGAGTGCAGCCTATGATGTAGAGGCGGCAGAGTGCAGCCTGGAGTGCAGCCTATGAAGTAGAGGCAGCGGAGTGCAGCCTATGAAGTAGAGGTGATGGAGTGCAGCCTATGAAGTAGAGGCGGCGGAGTGCAGCCTGAAGTGCAGCCTATGAAGTAGAGGCAGCGGAGTGCGGCCTATGAACTAGTGGCGGCAGAGTGCAGCCTATGAAGTGGAGGTGATGGAGTGTGTCCTATGAAGTAGAGGCGGCGGAGTGCAGCCTATGAAGTAGAGGCGGCGGAGTGCTGCCTAGAGTGCAGCCTATGAAGTAGAGGTGGCAGAGTGTGGCCTATGAAGTAGAGGCGGCAGAGTGCGGCCTACGAAGTAGAGGTGGCGGAGTGTGGCCTATGAAGTAGAGGTGGTGGAGTACAGTCTATGAAGTGGAGGCGGCGGAGTGCAGCCTGGAGTACAGCCTATGAAGTAGAGGCGGGAGAGTGCGGCCTATGAAGTAGAGGCATTGGAATGCAGCCTATGAAGTAGGAGCGGTGGAATGCAGCCTATGAAGTAGAGGCGGCGGAGTGCGGCCTATGAAGTAGAGGCGGCAGAGTGCGGCCTATGAAGTGGAGGCGGCAGAGTGCAGCCTATGAAGTGGAGGCGGCGGAGTGCGACCTATGAAGTAGAGGCGGCAGATTGCGGCCTATGAAATAGAGGCGACAGAGTGCAGCCTATGAAGTAGAGGCGGCAGAGTGCGACCTATGAAGTAGAGGCGGCAGAGTGCGGCCTATGAAGTACAGGTGGCAGAGTGCGGCCTATGAAGTAGAGGTGGCAGAGTGCGGGCTATGAAGTAGAGGTGGTGGAGTGCAGACTATGAAGTAGAGGCGGTGGAGAGGTGGTGGAGTGCAGTGTAGGAAGTAGAGGCGGCGGAGTGTGGCCTATGAAGTGGAGGCAGCGGAGTGCGGCCTATGAAGTAGAGGCGGCGGAGTGCGTTCTATGAAGTAGAGGCTGTGGAGTGCAGCCTACGAAGTAGAGGCAGCGGAGTGCAGCCTATGAAGTAGAGGCAGCGGAGTGCAGCCTATGAAGTAGAGACGGTGGAGCGCAGCCTATGAAGTAGAGGTGGCGGAGAGGTGGCAGAGTGCAGTGTAGGAAGTAGAGGCTGCAGAGTGCGGCCTATTAAGTAGAGGCGGTGGAGTGCGGCCTATGAAGTAAAGGCGGCAGAATGCAGCCTATGAAGTAGAGGTGGTGGAGTGTGGCCTATGAAGTAGAGGAGGCAGATTACAGTCTATGAAGTAGAGGTGGTGGAGTGCGGACTATGAAGTAGAGGTAGCAGAGTGCGGCCTATGAAGTAGAGGCAATGGAGTACAGTCTATGAAGTAGAGGAGGCGGAGTGCAGCCTGGAGTGCAGCCTATGAAGTAGAGGCGGCAGAGTGAGGCCTATGAAGTAGAGACGGCGGAGTGCGGCCTATGAAGTAGAGGCAGCGGAGCGCAGCCTATGAAGGAAAGGCTGCGGAGAGGTGGCGGAGTGCGACCTATGAAGTGGAGGCGGTGGAGTGCGGCCTATGAAGTAGAGGCGGCAGAGTGTGGACTATGAAGTAGAGAAGGCATAGTGCGGCCTATGAAGTAGAGGTGGCAGAGTCGAGTGTAGGAAGTAGAGGCGACAGAGTGCCACCTATGAAGTAGAGGTGGCGGAGTGCGGCCTATGAAGTAGAGGCGGAAGAGTGGAATCTATGACGTAGAGGCGGCGGAGTGAAGCCTGGAGTGCAGCCTATGAAGTAAAGGTGGCGGAGAGCTGGCAGAGTGCAGTGTAGGAAGTAGAGGCGGTGGAGTGCGGCCTATGAAGTAGAGGCGGCGGAGTGCGGCCTATGAAGTAGAGGCAGTGGAGTGCAGCCTATGAAGTGGAGGTGGCAGAGTGCAGCCTATGAAGTGGAGGCAGCGGAGTGCTGCGGAGTGCAGCCTATGAAGTAGAGGTGGTAGAGTGCGGCCTATGAAGTAGAGGTGGCGGAATGCGGCGTATGAAGTAGAGGTGGTGGAGTGCGGCCTCTGAAGTAAAGGCAGCAGATTTCGGCCTATGAAGTAGAGGCGACGGAGTGCAGTCTATGAAGTAGAAGAGCGGAGTGCAGCATATGAAGTAGAGGTGGCAAAGTGCAGTCTATGAAGTAGAGGCGGCGGAGCGCAGCCTGGAGCGTAGCCTATGAAGTAGAGGCGGCAGAGTGCGGCCTATGAAGTACAGGCGGAGGAGTGCGGCCTATGAAGTAGAGGTGGCAGATTCTGGCCTATGAAGTAGAGGAGGCAGATTGCGGCCTATGAAGTAGAGGCGGCGGAGTGCAGCCTATGAAGTAGAGGCAGGGGAGTGCAGTCTATGAAGTAGAGGCGGCAGAGTGCAGCCTGGAGTGCAGCCTATGAAGTAGAGGTGGCGGAGTACAGCCTATGAAGTAGAGGCGGCAGAGTGCAGCCTGTGAAGTGGAGGCGGCGGAGTGCAGCCTATGAAGTGGAGGCAGTGGAGTACTGCTTAGAAAGAAGAGGCAGAGCAGTGCAGCCTATGAAGTGGAGTCGTCGGAGTGCAGCCTATAAAGTGAAGTCGGCGGAGTGCAGCCTATGAAGTAGAGGCGGCGGAGTGTAGCTAATGAAGTAGAAGCGGCAGAGTGCAGATCATAAAGTAGTGGCGGTGGAGTGCGGCCTATGAAGTAGAGGCATTGGAATGCAGCCTATGAAGTAGGAGCGGTGGAATGCAGCCTATGAAGTAGAGGCGGCAGAGTGCGGCCTATGAAGTAGAGGCGGCGGAGTGCGGCCTATGAAGTGGAGGCGGCAGAGTGCAGCCTATGAAGTGGAGGTGGCGGAGTGCGACCTATGAAGTAGAGGCGGCAGATTGCGGCCTATGAAATAGAGGCGACAGAGTGCAGCCTATGAAGTAGAGGCGGCAGAGTGCGACCTATGAAGTAGAGGCGGCAGAGTGCGGCCTATGAAGTACAGGTGGCAGAGTGCGGCCTATGAAGTAGAGGTGGCAGAGTGCGGGCTATAAAGTAGAGGCGGTGGAGTGAAGCCTATGAAGTAGAGGCGGCGGAGAGGGCGCGGAGTGCAGTGTAGGAAGTAGAGGCGGCGGTGTGCAGCCTATGAAGTAAAGGCGGCGGAGTGCAGCCTATGAAGTAGAGGCAGCGGTGTGCAGCCTATGAAGTAGAGGCGGCGGAGTGCAGCCTATGATGTAGAGGCGGCAGAGTGCAGCCTGGAGTGCAGCCTATGAAGTAGAGAGAGGGGAGTGCAGCCTATGAAGTAGAGGTGATGGAGTGCGGCCTATGAAGTAGAGGCGGCGGAGTGCAGCCTGAAGTGCAGCCTATGAAGTAGAGGCAGCGGAGTGCGGCCTATGAAGTAGTGGCAGCAGAGTGCGGCCTATGAAGTGGAGGTGGTGGAGTGCGTCCTATGAAGTAGAGGTGGCGGAGTGCAGCCTATGAAGTAGAGGCGGCAGAGTGCTGCCTAGAGTGCAGCCTATGAAGTAGAGGCGGCAGAGTGTGGCCTATGAAGTAGAGGCGGCAGAGTGCGGCCTATGAAGTGGAGGTGGTGGAGTGCGTCCTATGAAGTAGAGGCGGTGGAGTGCAGCCTATGAAGTAGAGGCGGCAGAGTGCTGCCTAGAGTGCAGCCTATGAAGTAGAGGCGGCAGAGTGTGGCCTATGAAGTGGAGGCAGTGGAGTACTGCTTATAAAGTAGAGGCAGAGCAGTGCAGCCTATGAAGTGGAGTCGTCGGAGTGCAGCCTATGAAGTGAAGTCGGCGGAGTGCAGCCTATGAAGTAGAGGCGGTGGAGTGTAGCTAATGAAGTAGAAGCGGCGGAGTGCAGCTCATAAAGTAGTGGCGGTGGAGTGCGGCCTATGAAGTAGAGGCATTGGAATGCAGCCTATGAAGTAGGAGCGGTGGAATGCAGCCTATGAAGTAGAGGTGGCGGAGTGCGGTCTATGAAGTAGAGGTGGCCGAGTGCGGCCTATGAAGTGGAGGCGGCAGAGTGCAGCCTATGAAGTGGAGGCGGCGGAGTGCGACCTATGAAGTAGAGGCGGTAGATTGCGGCCTATAAAATAGAGGCGACAGAGTGCAGCCTATGAAGTAGAGGCGGCAGAGTGCAGCCTATGAAGTATAGGCGGCAGAGTGCGGCCTATGAAGTACATGCGGCAGAGTGCGGCCTATGAAGAAGAGGTGGCAGAGTGCGGGCTATGAAGTAGAGGCGGCGGAGAGGTGGCGGACTGCAGTGTAGGAAGTAGAGGCGGCGGAGTGCGGCCTATGTAATATAGATGGCGGAGTACGGCCTATGAAGTAGAGGAGGCGGAGTGCGGCCTATGAAGTAGAGGTGGTGGAGTGCAGCCTATGAAGTAGAAGTGGCAGATTGTGGCCTATGAAGTAGAGGCGGCAGAATGCAGCCTATGAAGTAGAGGTGGTGGAGTGCGGCCTATGAAGTAGAGGCGGCGGAGTGCAGCCTATGAAGTAGAGGCGGAGGAAAGGTGGCGGAGTGCAGTGTAGGAAGTAGAGGCAGTAGAGTGTGGCCTATGAAGTAGAGACGGCAGAGTACAGCCTATGAAGTAGAGGCGGCGGAGTGCGGCCTATGAAGTGGAGTCGGCGGAATGCAGCCTATAAAGTAGAGATGATGGAGTGCGGCCTATGAAGTAGAGGCGGCAGATTGCGGCCTATGAAGTAGAGGCAGCAGAATGCAGCCTATGAAGTAGAGGTGGTGGAGTTGGGCCTATGAAGTAGAGGCGGCAGATTACAGCCTATGAAGTAGAGGTGGCGGAGAGCAGCCTATGAAGTAGAGGTAGCAGAGTGCGGCCTATGAAGGAGAGGCAATGGAGTACAGTCTATGAAGTAGAGGCGGCGGAGTGCAGCCTGGAGTGCAGCCTATGAAGTAGAGGCGGCGGAGCGCAGCCTATGAAGTAAAGGCAGCGGAGAGGTGGCGGAGTGCAGCATTCGAAGTAGAGGTGGCGGAGTGCGGTCAATGAAGTGGAGGCGGTGGAGTGCGGCCTATGAAGTAGAGACGGCAGAGTGCGGCCTCTGAAGTAGAGGCAGAGGAGTGCGGCCTATGAAGTAGAGGCGGCAGAGTGCAGCCTACGAAGTGGAGTCGGCGGAGTGCAGCCTATGAAGTAGAGGCGGTGGAGTGTAGCTAATGAATTAGAAGCGGCGGAGTGCAGCCTATGAAGTAGAGGCGGCAGAGTGCGGCCTATGAAGTAGAGACGGCGGAGTGCGGCCTATGAAGTAGAGGCAGCGGAGCGCAGCCTATGAAGTAAAGGCTGCGGAGAGGTGGTGGAGGGCAGCATACGAAGTAGAGGTGGCGGAGTGCGACCTATGAAGTGGAGGCAGTGGAGTGCGGCCTATGAAGTAGAGGCGGCGGAGTGCGGCCTATGAAGTAGAGGCAGTGGAGTGCAGCCTATGAAGTGGAGGTGGCAGAGTGCAGCCTATGAAGTGGAGGCAGCGGAGTGCTGCGGAGTGCGGCCTATGAAGTAGAGGTGGTATAGTGCAACCTATGAAGTAGAGGTGGCGGAATGCGGCCTATGAAGTAGAGGTGGTGGAGTGCGGCCTATGAAGTAGAGGCGGTGGAGTGCGGCCTATGAAGTAGAGGCAGAGGAAAGGTGGCGGAGTGCAGTGTAGGAAGTAGAGGCGGCAGAGTGCGGCCTATAAAGTATAGATGGCAGAGTACGGCCTATGAAGTAGCGGAGGCGGAGTGCAGCCTATGAAGCAGAGGTGGTGGAGTGCGGCCTATGAAGTAGAGGTGGCAGATTGCGGCCAATGAAGTAGAGGCGGCGGAGTGCGGCCTATGAAGTAGAGGCGGCGGAGTGCGGCCTACGAAGTAGAGGCAGTGGAGTGCGGTCTATGAAATAGAGACGGCGGAGTGTGGCCTATGAAGTGGAGGCGGCGGAGAGGTGGCGCAGTGCAGTGTAGGAAGAAGAGGCGGCGGAGAGCGGCCTATGAAGTACAGGCGGCAGAGTGCTGCCTATGAAGTAGTGGCTGCAGAGTGCAGCCTATGAAGTAGAGGCGGTGGAGTACAGTCTATGAAGTAGAAGCGGCGGAGTGCAGCCTGGAGTGCAGCCTATGAAGTAGAGGCGGCAGAACGCAGCCTATGAAGTAGAGGCAGCGGAGTGCGGCCTATGAAGTGGAGACGGCGGAGTGCGGCATATGAAGTAGAGGCGGCAGAGAGGTGGCAGTGTAGTGTAGGATGTAGAGGTGGCGGAGTGCCTCCTATGAAGTAGAGGCGGTGGAGTGCCGCCTATGAAGTAGAGGTGGCACAGTGCCACCTATGAAGTAGAAGAGGCAGAGTGCGACCTATGAAGTAGAGGCGGCGGAGTACAGTCTATGAAGTAGAGGCGGCGTAGTGCAGCCTGGCATGCAGCCTATGAATTAGAGGCTGCGGAGCGCAGCCTATGAAGTAAAGGCAGCAGAGAGGTGGCGTAGTGCAGCATACGAAGTAGAGGAGGCGGAGTGCTGCCTATGAAGTGGAGGCGGCGGAGTGCTGCCTGAAGTGCAGCTGAGGAAGTAGAGGCGGCAGAGCGCGGCCTGTGAAGTAGAGGCGGCGGAGTGCATCCTATGAAGTAGAGACGGTGGAGTACAATCTATGAAGTAGAGGTGGCGGAGTGCAGCCTATGAAGTAGAGGTGGCAGAGTGCGGCCTATGAAGTAGAGATGGCAGTGTGCGGCCTATGAAGTAGAGGCAGTGGAGTGCAGCCTATGAAGTAGAGGCGGTGGAGTGCGGCCTATGAAATAGAGACGGTGGAGTGCGGCCTATGAAGTGGAGGCGACGGAGAGGTGGCGCAGTGCAGTGTAGGAAGTAGAGGCGGCGGAGTGCGGCCTATGAAGTACAGGCGGCGGAGTGCTGCCTATGAAGTAGTGGCGGCAGAGTGCAGCCTACGAAGTAAAGGCAGCGGAGAGGTGGCGGAGTGCAGCGTACGAAGTAGAGGCAGCGGAGTGCGGCCTATGAAGTGGAGGCGGTGGAGTGCGTCCTATGAAGTAGAGGCGGTGGAGTGCGTCCTATGAAGTAGAGGCGGTGGAGTGCGTCCTATGAAGTAGAGGCGCTGGAGTGCTGCCTATGAAGTAGAGGCAGCAGAGTGCAGCCTATGAAGTAGAGGCGGCAGAGTGCAGCCTATGATGTAGAGGCGGCGGAGTGCAGCCTGTAGTGCATCCAACGAAGTAGAGGCAGCGGAGTGCAGCCTATGAAGTAGAGACGGCAGAGTACGGCCTATGAAGTAGAGGTGGTGGAGTGCGGCCTATGAAGTAGAGGTGGCAGATTGCGGCCTATGAAGTAGAGGTGGCAGAATGCAGCCTATGAAGTAGAGGTGGTGGAGTTCGGCCTATGAAGTAGAGGTGGCAGAATGCAGCCTATGAAGTAGAGGTGGTGGAGTGCGGCCTATGAAGTAGAGGTGGCAGATTGCGGCCTATGAAGTAGAGGTGGCAGAATGCAGCCTATGAAGCAGAGGTGGTGGAGTGCGGCCTATGAAGTAGAGGTGGCAGATTGCGGCCAATGAAGTAGAGGCGGCGGAGTGCGGCCTATGAAGTAGAGGCGGCGGAGTGCGGCCTACGAAGTAGAGGCGGTGGAGTGCGGTCTATGAAATAGAGACGGCGGAGTGTGGCCTATGAAGTGGAGGCGGCGGAGAGGTGGCGCAGTGCAGTGTAGGAAGAAGAGGCGGCGGAGTGCGGCCTATGAAGTACAGGCGGCAGAGTGCTGCCTATGAAGTAGTGGCTGCAGAGTGCAGCCTATGAAGTAGAGGCGGTGGAGTACAGTCTATGAAGTAGAAGCGGCGGAGTGCAGCCTGGAATGCAGCCTATGAAGTAGAGGCGGCAGAACGCAGCCTATGAAGTAGAGGCAGCGGAGTGCGGCCTATGAAGTGGAGGCGGTGGAGTGCATCCTATGAAGTAGATGCGGTGGAGTGCATTCTATGAAGTAGTGGCGGTGGAGTGCGTCCTATGAAGTAGAGGCGCTGGAGTGCTGCCTATGAAGTAGAGGCAGCAGAGTGCAGCCTATGAAGTAGAGGCGGCGGAGTGCAGCCTATGATGTAGAGGCGGCGGAGTGCAGCCTTTAGTGCAACCAATGAAGTAGAGGAGGCGGCGGAGTGCATCCTATGAAGTAGAGGTGGCAGAGTGCAGTGTAGGAAGTAGAGGCAGCAGAGTGCGGCCTATGAAGTAGAGGTGGCAGAGTACGGCCTATGAAGTAGAGGCGGCAGAGTGTGGCTTATGAAGTAGAGTCGGTGGAATGCAGCCTATGAAGTAGAGGTGGTGGAGTGCGGCCTATGAAGTAGAGGCGGCAGATTGCGGCCTATGAAGTAGAGTCGGCGGAATGCAGCCTATGAAGTAGAGGTGGTGGATTGCGGCCTATGAAGTAGAGGCGGCAGAGTGCAGCCTATGAAGTAGAGGCGATGGAGTACAGTCTATGAAGTAGAGGCGGCGGAGTGCAGCCTGGAGTGCAGCCTATGAAGTAGAGGCGGCGGAGCGCAGCCTATGAATAAAAGGCAGCGGAGAAGTGGCGGAGTGCAGCGTACGAAGCAGAGGCGGCAGAGTGCGGCCTATGAAGTGGAGGCGGCGGAGTGCAGTCTATGAAGTAGAGGCAGCAGAGTGCTGTCTGAAGTGTAGCCTATGAAGTAGAGGCGGCAGAGTGCGGCCTGTGAAGTAGAGGCGGCAGAGTGCGGCCTATGAAGTAGAGGCGGTGGAGTGCGGACTATGAAGTAGAGTCGGTGGAGTAAAATTTATGAAGTAGAGGTGGCGGAGTGCAGCCTGGAGTGCAGCCTATGAAGTAGAGGCGGCAGAGTGCGGCCTATGAAGTAGAGACAGCGGAGTGCGGCCTATGAAGTAGAGGCAGTGGAGTGCAGCCTATGAAGTAGAGGCGGTGGAGTGCAGCCTATGAAGTAGAGGCGGCAGAGAGGTGGCAGAGTGCAGTGTTAGAATTAGAGGTGGCGGAGTGCAGCCTATGAAGTAGAGACGGTGGAGTGCAGCCTATGAAGTAGAGGTGGCAGAGTGCAGCCTATGAAGTAGAGGTGGCGGAGTACAGTCTATGAAGTAGAGGCGGCGGAGTGCAGCCTGGAGTGCAGCCTATGAAGTAGAGGCGGCGGAGCGCAGCCTATGAAGTAAAGGCAGCGGAGAGGTGGCGGAGTGCAGCGTACGAAGTAGAGGAGGCGGAGTGCAGCCTATGAAGTGGAGGCGGTGGAGTGCGGCCTATGAAGTAGAGGCGGCAGATTGCGGCCTATGAAATAGAGGCAACGGTGTGCAGCCTATGAAGTTGAGGCGGCAGAGTGCGGCCTATGAAGTAGAGACAGCAGAGTGCAGCCTATGAAGTAGACGCGGCAGAGTGCGGCCTATGAAGTAGAGGCGGCAGAGTGCAGCCTATGAAGTAGAGGCGGCAGAGTGCGGCCTATGAAGTACATGCGGTGGAGTGCGGCCTATGAAGTAGAGGTGGCAGAGTGCGAGCTATCAAGTAGAGGTGGCGGAGTGCAGTGTAGGAAGTAGAGGCGGCAGAGTGTGGCCTATGAAGTAGAGACAGCGGAGTACGGCCTATGAAGTTGAGGCGGCAGAGTGAGGCCTATGAAGTAGAGTAGGCGGAATGCAGCCTATGAAGTAGAGGTGGTGGAGTGCGGCCTATGAAGTAGAGGCGGCAGATTGCGGCCTATGAAGTAGAGTCGGCGGAATGCAGCCTATGAAGTAGAGGTGGTGGATTGCGGCCTATGAAGTAGAGGCGGCAGAGTGCAGCCTATGAAGTAGAGGCGATGGAGTACAGTCTATGAAGTAGAGGCGGCGGAGTGCAGCCTGGAGTGCAGCCTATGAAGTAGAGGCGGCGGAGCGCAGCCTATGAATAAAAGGCAGCGGAGAAGTGGTGGAGTGCAGCGTACGAAGCAGAGGCGGCAGAGTGCGGCCTATGAAGTGGAGGCGGCGGAGTGCAGTCTATGAAGTAGAGGCGGCAGAGTGCTGTCTGAAGTGTAGCCTATGAAGTAGAGGCGGCAGAGTGCGGCCTGTGAAGTAGAGGCGGCAGAGTGCGGCCTATGAAGTAGAGGTGGTGGAGTGCGGACTATGAAGTAGAGTCGGTGGAGTAAAATTTATGAAGTAGAGGTGGCGGAGTGCAGCCTGGAGTGCAGCCTATGAAGTAGAGGCGGCAGAGTGTGGCCTATGAAGTAGAGACAGCGGAGTGCGGCCTATGAAGTAGAGGCAGTGGAGTGCAGCCTATGAAGTAGAGGCGGTGGAGTGCAGCCTATGAAGTAGAGGCGGCAGAGAGGTGGCAGAGTGCAGTGTTGGAATTAGAGGTGGCGGAGTGCAGCCTATGAAGTAGAGACGGTGGAGTGCAGCCTATGAAGTAGAGGTGGCAGAGTGCAGCCTATGAAGTAGAGGTGGCGGAGTACAGTCTATGAAGTAGAGGCGGCGGAGTGCAGCCTGGAGTGCAGCCTATGAAGTAGAGGCGGCGGAGCGCAGCCTATGAAGTAAAGGCAGCGGAGAGGTGGCGGAGTGCAGCGTACGAAGTAGAGGAGGCGGAGTGCAGCCTATGAAGTGGAGGCGGTGGAGTGCGGCCTATGAAGTAGAGGCGGCAGATTGCGGCCTATGAAATAGAGGCAACGGTGTGCAGCCTATGAAGTTGAGGCGGCAGAGTGCGGCCTATGAAGTAGAGACGGCAGAGTGCAGCCTATGAAGTAGACGCGGCAGAGTGCGGCCTATGAAGTAGAGGCGGCAGAGTGCAGCCTATGAAGTAGAGGCGGCAGAGTGCGGCCTATGAAGTACATGCGGTGGAGTGCGGCCTATGAAGTAGAGGCGGCAGAGTGCAGCCTATGAAGTAGAGGCGGCAGAGTGCGGCCTATGAAGTACATGCGGTGGAGTGCGGCCTATGAAGTAGAGGTGGCAGAGTGCGGGCTATCAAGTAGAGGTGGCGGAGTGCAGTGTAGGAAGTAGAGGCGGCAGAGTGTGGCCTATGAAGTAGAGACGGCGGAATGCAGCCTATGAAGTAGAGGTGGTGGAGTGCGGACTATGAAGTAGAGGCGGCATAGTACAGTCTATGAAGTAGAGGCGGCGGAGTGCAGCCTGGAGTGCAGCCTATGAAGTAGAGACGGCGGAGAGCAGCCTATGAATTAAAGGTGGCGGAGAGGTGGCGGAGTGCAGTGTAGGAAGTAGAGGCGGCGGAGTGTGGCCTATGAAGTAGAGGCAGCGGGGTGCTGCCTATGAAATAGAGGCGGCGGAGTGCGGCCTATGAAGTAGATCGCAGCCTATGAAGTAGAGGCAGCGGAGCGCAGCCTATGAAGTAAAGGCTGCGGAGAGGTGGTGGAGTGCAGCATATGAAGGAGAGGTGGCGGAGTGCGACCTATGAAGTGGAGGCGGTGGAGTGCGGCCTATGAAGTAGAGGCAGCAGAGTGTGGCCTATGAAGTAGAGAAGGCAGAGTGTGGCCTATGAAGTAGAGGTGATAGAGTAGAGTGTAGGAAGTAGAGGCGGCAGAGTGCCGCCTATGAAGTAGAGGCGGCGGAGTACGGCCTATGAAGTAGAGGCGGAAGAGTGGAGTCTATGACGTAGAGGTGGCGGAGTGAAGCCTGGAGTGCAGCCTATGAAGTATAGGCGGCGGTGCGCAGCCTATGAAGTAAAGGTGGCAGAGAGGTGGAAGAGTGCAGTGTAGGAAGTAGAGGCGGTGGAGTGCGGCCTATGAAGTAGAGGCGGCGGAGTGCGGCCTATGAAGTAGAGGCGGCAGAGTGCGTCCTATGAAGTAGAGGCTGTGGAGTGCAGCCTACGAAGTAGAGGCGGCGGAGTGCGGCCTATGAAGTAGAGGCAGCGGAGTGCAGCCTATGAAGTAGAGACGGTGGAGCGCAGCCTATGAAGTAGAGGTGGCGGAGAGGTGGCAGAGTGCAGTGTAGGAAGTAGAGGCTGCAGAGTGCGGCCTATTAAGTAGAGGCGGTGGAGTGCGGCCTATGAAGTAAAGGCGGCAGAATGCAGCCTGTGAAGTAGAGGTGGTGGAGTGTGGCCTATGAAGTAGAGGCGGCAGATTACAGTCTTTGAAGTAGAGGTGGTGGAGTGCGGACTATGAAGTAGAGGTAGCAGAGTGCGGCCTATGAAGTAGAGGCAATGGAGTACAGTCTATGAAGTAGAGGAGGCGGAGTGCAGCCTGGAGTGCAGCCTATGAAGTAGAGGCGGCAGAGTGAGGCCTATGAAGTAGAGACGGCGGAGTGCGGCCTATGAAGTAGAGGCAGCGGAGCGCAGCCTATGAAGGAAAGGCTGCGGAGAGGTGGTGGAGTGCGACCTATGAAGTGGAGGCGGTGGAGTGCGGCCTATGAAGTAGAGGCGGCAGAGTGTGGACTATGAAGTAGAGAAGGCAGAGTGCGGCCTATGAAGTAGAGGTGGCAGAGTAGAGTGTAGGAAGTAGAGGCGGCAGAGTGCCGCCTATGAAGTAGAGGTGGCGGAGTGCGGCCTATGAAGTAGAGGCGGAAGAGTGGAATCTATGACGTAGAGGCGGCGGAGTGAAGCCTGGAGTGCAGCCTATGAAGTAAAGGTGGCGGAGAGCTGGCAGAGTGCAGTGTAGGAAGTAGAGGCGGTGGAGTGCGGCCTATGAAGTAGAGGCGGCGGAGTGCGGCCTATGAAGTAGAGGCAGTGGAGTGCAGCCTATGAAGTGGAGGTGGCAGAGTGCAGCCTATGAAGTGGAGGCAGCGGAGTGCTGCGGAGTGCGGCCTATGAAGTAGAGGTGGCGGAATGCGGCGTATGAAGTAGAGGTGGTGGAGTGCGGCCTCTGAAGTAAAGGCAGCAGATTTCGGCCTATGAAGTCGAGGCGACGGAGTGCAGTCTATGAAGTAGAAGAGCGGAGTGCAGCATATGAAGTAGAGGTGGCAAAGTGCAGTCTATGAAGTAGAGGCGGCGGAGCGCAGCCTGGAGCGTAGCCTATGAAGTAGAGGCGGCAGAGTGCGGCCTATGAAGTACAGGCGGAGGAGTGCGGCCTATGAAGTAGAGGTGGCAGATTCTGGCCTATGAAGTAGAGGAGGCAGATTGCGGCCTATGAAGTAGAGGCGGCGGAGTGCAGCCTATGAAGTAGAGGCAGGGGAGTGCAGTCTATGAAGTAGAGGCGGCAGAGTGCAGCCTGGAGTGCAGCCTATGAAGTAGAGGTGGCGGAGTACAGCCTATGAAGTAGAGGCGGCAGAGTGCAGCCTGTGAAGTGGAGGCGGCGGAGTGCAGCCTATGAAGTGGAGGCAGTGGAGTACTGCTTAGAAAGAAGAGGCAGAGCAGTGCAGCCTATGAAGTGGAGTCGTCGGAGTGCAGCCTATGAAGTGAAGTCGGCGGAGTGCAGCCTATGAAGTAGAGGCGGCGGAGTGTGGCTAATGAAGTAGAAGCGGCAGAGTGCAGCTCATAAAGTAGTGGCGGTGGAGTGCGGCCTATGAAGTAGAGGCATTGGAATGCAGCCTATGAAGTAGGAGCGGTGGAATGCAGCCTATGAAGTAGAGGGGGCAGAGTGCGGCCTAAGAAGTAGAGGCGGCGGAGTGCGGCCTATGAAGTGGAGGCGGCAGAGTGCAGCCTATGAAGTGGAGGTGGTGGAGTGCGACCTATGAAGTAGAGGCGGCAGATTGCGGCCTATGAAATAGAGGCGACAGAGTGCAGCCTATGAAATAGAGGCGGCAGAGTGCGACCTATGAAGTAGAGGCGGCAGAGTGCGGCCTATGAAGTACAGGTGGCAGAGTGCGGCCTATGAAGTAGAGGTGGCAGAGTGCGGGCTATAAAGTAGAGGCGGTGGAGTGAAGCCTATGAAGTAGAGGCGGCGGAGAGGGCGCGGAGTGCAGTGTAGGAAGTAGAGGCGGCAGAGTGCAGCCTATGAAGTAAAGGCGGCGGAGTGCAGCCTATGAAGTAGAGGCAGCGGTGTGCAGCCTATGAAGTAGAGGCGGCGGAGTGCAGCCTATGATGTAGAGGCGGCAGAGTGCAGCCTGGAGTGCAGCCTATGAAGTAGAGGGAGGGGAGTGCAGCCTATGAAGTAGAGGTGATGGAGTGCGGCCTATGAAGTAGAGGCGGCGGAGTGCAGCCTGAAGTGCAGCCTATGAAGTAGAGGCAGCGGAGTGCGGCCTATGAAGTAGTGGCAGCAGAGTGCGGCCTATGAAGTGGAGGTGGTGGAGTGCGTCCTATGAAGTAGAGGCGGCGGAGTGCAGCCTATGAAGTAGAGGCGGCAGAGTGCTGCCTAGAGTGCAGCCTATGAAGTAGAGGCGGCAGAGTGTGGCCTATGAAGTGGAGGCAGTGGAGTACTGCTTATAAAGTAGAGGCAGAGCAGTGCAGCCTATGAAGTGGAGTCGTCGGAGTGCAGCCTATGAAGTGAAGTCGGCGGAGTGCAGCCTATGAAGTAGAGTCGGTGGAGTGTAGCTAATGAAGTAGAAGCGGCGGAGTGCAGCTCATAAAGTAGTGGCGGTGGAGTGCGGCCTATGAAGTAGAGGCATTGGAATGCAGCCTATGAAGTAGGAGCGGTGGAATGCAGCCTATGAAGTAGAGGTGGCGGAGTGCGGTCTATGAAGTAGAGGTGGCCGAGTGCGGCCTATGAAGTGGAGGCGGCAGAGTGCAGCCTATGAAGTGGAGGCGGCGGAGTGTGACCTATGAAGTAGAGGCGGTAGATTGCGGCCTATAAAATAGAGGCGACAGAGTGCAGCCTATGAAGTAGAGGCGGCAGAGTGCAGCCTATGAAGTATAGGCGGCAGAGTGCGGCCTATAAAGTACATGCGGCAGAGTGCGGCCTATGAAGAAGAGGTGGCAGAGTGCGGGCTATGAAGTAGAGGTGGCGGAGAGGTGGCGGACTGCAGTGTAGGAAGTAGAGGCGGCGGAGTGCGGCCTATGTAATATAGATGGCGGAGTACGGCCTATGAAGTAGAGGAGGCGGAGTGCGGCCTATGAAGTAGAGGTGGTGGAGTGCAGCCTATGAAGTAGAAGTGGCAGATTGTGGCCTATGAAGTAGAGGCGGCAGAATGCAGCCTATGAAGTAGAGGTGGTGGAGTGCGGCCTATGAAGTAGAGGCGGCGGAGTGCAGCCTATGAAGTAGAGGCGGGAGAAAGGTGGCGGAGTGCAGTGTAGGAAGTAGAGGCAGTAGAGTGTGGCCTATGAAGTAGAGACGGCAGAGTACAGCCTATGAAGTAGAGGCGGCGGAGTGCGGCCTATGAAGTGGAGTCAGCGGAATGCAGCCTATAAAGTAGAGATGGTGGAGTGCGGCCTATGAAGTAGAGGCGGCAGATTGCGGCCTATGAAGTAGAGGCGGCAGAATGCAGCCTATGAAGTAGAGGTGGTGGAGTTGGGCCTATGAAGTAGAGGCGGCAGATTACAGCCTATGAAGTAGAGGTGGCGGAGTGCAGCCTATGAAGTAGAGGTAGCAGAGTGCGGCCTATGAAGGAGAGGCAATGGAGTACAGTCTATGAAGTAGAGGCGGCGGAGTGCAGCCTGGAGTGCAGCCTATGAAGTAGAGGCGGCAGAGCGCAGCCTATGAAGTAAAGGCAGCGGAGAGGTGGCGGAGTGCAGCATTCGAAGTAGAGGTGGCGGAGTGCGGTCAATGAAGTGGAGGCGGTGGAGTGCGGCCTATGAAGTAGAGGCGGCAGAGTGCGGCCTCTGAAGTAGAGGCAGAGGAGTGCGGCCTATGAAGTAGAGGCGGCAGAGTGCAGCCTACGAAGTGGAGTAGGCGGAGTGCAGCCTATGAAGTAGAGGCGGTGGAGTGTAGCTAATGAATTAGAAGCGGCGGAGTGCAGCCTATGAAGTAGAGGCGGCAGAGTGCGGCCTATGAAGTAGAGACAGCGGAGTGCGGCCTATGAAGTAGAGGCAGCGGAGCGCAGCCTATGAAGTAAAGGCTGCGGAGAGGTGGTGGAGGGCAGCATACGAAGTAGAGGTGGCGGAGTGCGACCTATGAAGTGGAGGCAGTGGAGTGCGGCCTATGAAGTAGAGGCGGCGGAGTGCGGCCTATGAAGTAGAGGCAGTGGAGTGCAGCCTATGAAGTGGAGGTGGCAGAGTGCAGCCTATGAAGTGGAGGCAGCGGAGTGCTGCGGAGTGCGGCCTATGAAGTAGAGGTGGTATAGTGCAACCTATGAAGTAGAGGTGGCGGAATGTGGCGTATGAAGTAGAGGTGGTGGAGTGCGGCCTCTGAAGTAAAGGCAGCAGATTTCAACCTATGAAGTAGAGGCGACGGAGTGCAGTCTATGAAGAAGAAGAGCGGAGTGCAGCCTATGAAGTAGAGGTGGCGGAGTACAGTCTATGAAGTAGAGGTGGCAGAGTGCAGCCTGGAGTGCAGCCTATGAAGTAGAGGCGGAGGAGCGCGTCCTATGAAGTAGAGGTGGTGGAGTGCGGCCTATGAAGTAGAGGCGGCGAAGTGCAGCCTATGAAGTAGAGGCAGCAGTGTGCAGCCTATGAAGTAGAGGCGGCGGAGTGCAGCCTATGATGTAGAGGAGGCAGAGTGCAGCCTGGAGTGCAGCCTATGAAGTAGAGGCGGCGGAGTGCAGCCTATGATGTAGAGGTGATGGAGTGCAGCCTATGAAGTAGAGGTGGCAGAGTGCAGCCTGGAGTGCGGCCTATGAAGTAGAGGCAACGGAGTGCGGCCTATGAAGTAGAGGCGGCAGAGTGCGGCCTATGAAGTGGAGGTGGCGGAGTGCGGCCTATGAAGTAGAGGCAGCGGAGTGCAGCCTATGAAGTAGAGGCGGCGGAGTGCTGCCTGGAGTGCAGCCTATGAAGTAGAGGCCCCGGAGTGCAGCCTATGAAGCAGAGGCAGCGGTGTGCGGCCTATGAAGTAGAGACGGTGGAGTACAGTTTATGAAGTAGAGGCGGCGGAGTGCAGCATGGAGTGCAGCCTGTGAAGTAGAGGCGGCAGAGTGCGGCCTATGAAGTAGAGACAGCGGAGTGCGGCCCATGAAGTAGAGGCAGCGGAGTGCAGCCTATGAAGTAGAGGTGGTGGAGTGCAGCCTATGAAGTAGAGGCGGCGGAGAGGTGGCGGAGTGCAGAGTAGGAAGGAGAGGCGGCGGAGTGCAGCCTATGAAGTAGAGACGGCGGAGTGCGGCATATGAAGTAGAGGCGGCAGAGAGGTGGCAGTGCAGTGTAGGATGTAGAGGTGGCGGAGTGCCTCCTATGAAGTAGAGGCGGTGGAGTGCCGCCTATGAAGTAGAGGTGGCACAGTGCCACCTATGAAGTAGAAGAGGCAGAGTGCGACCTATGAAGTAGAGGCGGCGGAGTACAGTCTATGAAGTAGAGGCGGCGTAGTGCAGCCTGGCATGCAGCCTATGAATTAGAGGCTGCGGAGCGCAGCCTATGAAGTAAAGGCAGCAGAGAGGTGGCGGAGTGCAGCATACGAAGTAGAGGAGGCGGAGTGCTGCCTATTAAGTGGAGGCGGCGGAGTGCTGCCTGAAGTGCAGCCGAGGAAGTAGAGGCGGCAGAGCGCGGCCTGTGAAGTAGAGGCGGCGGATTGCATCCTATGAAGTAGAGACGGTGGAGTACAATCTATGAAGTAGAGGTGGCGGAGTGCAGCCTATGAAGTAGAGGTGGCAGAGTGCGGCCTATGAAGTAGAGATGGCAGTGTGCGGCCTATGAAGTAGAGGCAGTGGAGTGCAGCCTATGAAGTAGAGGCGGTGGAGTGCGGCCTATGAAATAGAGACGGTGGAGTGCGGCCTATGAAGTAGAGGTGGCAGATTGCGGCCTATGAAGTAGAGGTGGCAGAATGCAGCCTATGAAGCAGAGGTGGTGGAGTGCGGCCTATGAAGTAGAGGTGGCAGATTGCGGCCAATGAAGTAGAGGCGGCGGAGTGTGGCCTATGAAGTAGAGGCGGCGGAGTGCGGCCTACGAAGTAGAGGCAGTGGAGTGCGGTCTATGAAATAGAGACGGCGGAGTGTGGCCTATGAAGTAGAGGCGGCGGAGAGGTGGCGCAGTGCAGTGTAGGAAGAAGAGGCGGCGGAGAGCGGCCTATGAAGTACAGGCGGCAGAGTGCTGCCCATGAAGTAGTGGCTGCAGAGTGCAGCCTATGAAGTAGAGGCGGTGGAGTACAGTCTATGAAGTAGAAGCGGCGAAGTGCAGCCTGGAGTGCAGCCTATGAAGTAGAGGTGGCAGAACGCAGCCTATGAAGTAGAGGCAGCGGAGTGCGGCCTATGAAGTGGAGACGGCGGAGTGCGGCATATAAAGTAGAGGCGGCAGAGAGGTGGCAGTGCAGTGTAGGATGTAGAGGTGGCGGAGTGCCTCCTATGAAGTAGAGGCGGTGGAGTGCCGCCTATGAAGTAGAGGTGGCACAGTGCCACCTATGAAGTAGAAGAGGCAGAGTGCGACCTATGAAGTAGAGGCGGCGGAGTACAGTCTATGAAGTAGAGGCGGCGTAGTGCAGCCTGGCATGCAGCCTATGAATTAGAGGCTGCGGAGCGCAGCCTATGAAGTAAAGGCAGCAGAGAGGTGGCGTAGTGCAGCATACGAAGTAGAGGAGGCGGAGTGCTGCCTATGAAGTGGAGGCGGCGGAGTGCTGCCTGAAGTGCAGCCAAGGAAGTAGAGGCGGCAGAGCGCGGCCTGTGAAGTAGAGGCGGCGGAGTGAATCCTATGAAGTAGAGACGGTGGAGTACAATCTATGAAGTAGAGGTGGCGGAGTGCAGCCTATGAAGTAGAGGTGGCAGAGTGCGGCCTATGAAGTAGAGATGGCAGTGTGCGGCCTATGAAGTAGAGGCAGTGGAGTGCAGCCTATGAAGTAGAGGCGGTGGAGTGCGGCCTATGAAATAGAGACGGTGGAGTGCGGCCTATGAAGTGGAGGCGACGGAGAGGTGGCGCAGTGCAGTGTAGGAAGTAGAGGCGGCGGAGTGCGGCCTATGAAGTACAGGCGGCGGAGTGCTGCCTATGAAGTAGTGGCGGCAGAGTGCAGCCTACGAAGTAAAGGCAGCGGAGAGGTGGCGGAGTGCAGCGTACGAAGTAGAGGCAGCGGAGTGCGGCCTATGAAGTGGAGGCGGTGGAGTGCGTCCTATGAAGTAGAGGCGGTGGAGTGCGTCCTATGAAGTAGAGGCAGTGGAGTGCGTCCTATGAAGTAGAGGCGCTGGAGTGCTGCCTATGAAGTAGAGGCAGCAGAGTGCAGCCTATGAAGTAGAGGCGGCAGAGTGCAGCCTATGATGTAGAGGCGGCGGAGTGCAGCCTGTAGTGCATCCAACGAAGTAGAGGCAGCGGAGTGCAGCCTATGAAGTAGAGACGGCAGAGTACGGCCTATGAAGTAGAGGTGGTGGAGTGCGGCCTATGAAGTAGAGGTGGCAGATTGCGGCCTATGAAGTAGAGGTGGCAGAATGCAGCCTATGAAGTAGAGGTGGTGGAGCGCGGCCTATGAAGTAGAGGTGGCAGAATGCAGCCTATGAAGTAGAGGTGGTGGAGTGCGGCCTATGAAGTAGAGGTGGCAGATTGCGGCCTATGAAGTAGAGGTGGCAGAATGCAGCCTATGAAGCAGAGGTGGTGGAGTGCGGCCTATGAAGTAGAGGTGGCAGATTGCGGCCAATGAAGTAGAGGCGGCGGAGTGCGGCCTATGAAGTAGAGGCGGCGGAGTGCGGCCTACGAAGTAGAGGCGGTGGAGTGCGGTCTATGAAATAGAGACGGCGGAGTGTGGCCTATGAAGTGGAGGCGGCGGAGAGGTGGCGCAGTGCAGTGTAGGAAGAAGAGGCGGCGGAGTGCGGCCTATGAAGTACAGGCGGCAGAGTGCTGCCTATGAAGTAGTGGCTGCAGAGTGCAGCCTATGAAGTAGAGGCGGTGGAGTACAGTCTATGAAGTAGAAGCGGCGGAGTGCAGCCTGGAGTGCAGCCTATGAAGTAGAGGCGGCAGAACGCAGCCTATGAAGTAGAGGCAGCGGAGTGCGGCCTATGAAGTGGAGGCGGTGGAGTGCATCCTATGAAGTAGATGCGGTGGAGTGCATTCTATGAAGTAGTGGCGGTGGAGTGCGTCCTATGAAGTAGAGGCACTGGAGTGCTGCCTATGAAGTAGAGGCAGCAGAGTGCAGCCTATGAAGTAGAGGCGGCGGAGTGCAGCCTATGATGTAGAGGCGGCGGAGTGCAGCCTTTAGTGCAACCAATGAAGTAGAGGAGGCGGCGGAGTGCATCCTATGAAGTAGAGGTGGCAGAGTGCAGTGTAGGAAGTAGAGGCAGCAGAGTGCGGCCTATGAAGTAGAGGTGGCAGAGTACGGCCTATGAAGTAGAGGCGGCAGAGTGTGGCTTATGAAGTAGAGTCGGTGGAATGCAGCCTATGAAGTAGAGGTGGTGGAGTGCGGCCTATGAAGTAGAGGCGGCAGATTGCGGCCTATGAAGTAGAGTCGGCGGAATGCAGCCTATGAAGTAGAGGTGGTGGATTGCGGCCTATGAAGTAGAGGCGGCAGAGTGCAGCCTATGAAGTAGAGGCGATGGAGTACAGTCTATGAAGTAGAGGCGGCGGAGTGCAGCCTGGAGTGCAGCCTATGAAGTAGAGGCGGCGGAGCGCAGCCTATGAATAAAAGGCAGCGGAGAAGTGGCGGGGTGCAGCATACGAAGCAGAGGCGGCAGAGTGCGGCCTATGAAGTGGAGGCGGCGGAGTGCAGTCTATGAAGTAGAGGCAGCAGAGTGCTGTCTGAAGTGTAGCCTATGAAGTAGAGGCGGCAGAGTGCGGCCTGTGAAGTAGAGGCGGCAGAGTGCGGCCTATGAAGTAGAGGTGGTGGAGTGCGGACTATGAAGTAGAGTCGGTGGAGTAAAATTTATGAAGTAGAGGTGGCGGAGTGCAGCCTGGAGTGCAGCCTATGAAGTAGAGGCGGCAGAGTGCGGCCTATGAAGTAGAGACAGCGGAGTGCGGCCTATGAAGTAGAGGCAGTGGAGTGCAGCCTATGAAGTAGAGGCGGTGGAGTGCAGCCTATGAAGTAGAGGCGGCAGAGAGGTGGCAGAGTGCAGTGTTAGAATTAGAGGTGGCGGAGTGCAGCCTATGAAGTAGAGACGGTGGAGTGCAGCCTATGAAGTAGAGGTGGCAGAGTGCAGCCTATGAAGTAGAGGTGGCGGAGTACAGTCTATGAAGTAGAGGCGGCGGAGTGCAGCCTGGAGTGCAGCCTATGAAGTAGAGGCGGCGGAGCGCAGCCTATGAAGTAAAGGCAGCGGAGAGGTGGCGGAGTGCAGCGTACGAAGTAGAGGAGGCGGAGTGCAGCCTATGAAGTGGAGGCGGTGGAGTGCGGCCTATGAAGTAGAGGCGGCAGATTGCGGCCTATGAAATAGAGGCAACGGTGTGCAGCCTATGAAGTTGAGGCGGCAGAGTGCGGCCTATGAAGTAGAGACGGCAGAGTGCAGCCTATGAAGTAGACGCGGCAGAGTGCGGCCTATGAAGTAGAGGCGGCAGAGTGCAGCCTATGAAGTAGAGGCGGCAGAGTGCGGCCTATGAAGTACATGCGGTGGAGTGCGGCCTATGAAGTAGAGGTGGCAGAGTGCGAGCTATCAAGTAGAGGTGGCGGAGTGCAGTGTAGGAAGTAGAGGCGGCAGAGTGTGGCCTATGAAGTAGAGACGGTGGAGTACGGCCTATGAAGTTGAGGCGGCAGAGTGAGGCCTATGAAGTAGAGTAGGCGGAATGCAGCCTATGAAGTAGAGGTGGTGGAGTGCGGCCTATGAAGTAGAGGCGGCAGATTGCAGCCTATGAAGTAGAGTCGGCGGAATGCAGCCTATGAAGTAGAGGTGGTGGATTGCGGCCTATGAAGTAGAGGCGGCAGAGTGCAGCCTATGAAGTAGAGGTGGTGGAGTACAGTCTATGAAGTAGAGGCGGCGGAGTGCAGCCTGGAGTGCAGCCTATGAAGTAGAGGCGGCGGAGCGCAGCCTATGAAGTAAAGGCAGCGGAGAGGTGGCGGAGTGCAGCGTACGAAGTAGAGGAGGCGGAGTGCAGCCTATGAAGTGGAGGCGGTGGAGTGCGGCCTATGAAGTAGAGGCGGCAGATTGCGGCCTATGAAATAGAGGCAACGGTGTGCAGCCTATGAAGTTGAGGCGGCAGAGTGCGGCCTATGAAGTAGAGACGGCAGAGTGCAGCCTATGAAGTAGACGCGGCAGAGTGCGGCCTATGAAGTTGAGGCGGCAGAGTGCAGCCTATGAAGTAGAGGCGGCAGAGTGAGGCCTATGAAGTACATGCGGTGGAGTGCGGCCTATGAAGTAGAGGTGGCAGAGTGCGGGCTATCAAGTAGAGGTGGCGGAGTGCAGTGTAGGAAGTAGAGGCGGCAGAGTGTGGCCTATGAAGTAGAGACGGTGGAATGCAGCCTATGAAGTAGAGGTGGTGGAGTGCGGACTATGAAGTAGAGGCGGCATAGTACAGTCTATGAAGTAGAGGCGGCGGAGTGCAGCCTGGAGTGCAGCCTATGAAGTAGAGACGGCGGAGAGCAGCCTATGAATTAAAGGTGGCGGAGAGGTGGCGGAGTGCAGTGTAGGAAGTAGAGGCGGCGGAGTGTGGCCTATGAAGTAGAGGCAGCGGGGTGCTGCCTATGAAATAGAGGCGGTGGAGTGCGGCCTATGAAGTAGAGACGGCAGAGTGCAGTCTATAAAGTAGAGGCGGCGAAGTGCAGCATGGAGTGCAGCCTATCAAGTAGAGGCAGCAGAGTGCAGCCTATGAAGTAGAGACGGCGGAGTGCGGTCTATGAAGTAGAGGCGGCGGAATGCGGCCTATGAAGTAGAGACGGTGGATTGCAGCCTATGAAGTAGAGGCGGTGGAGAGGTGGCGGAGTGCAGTGTAGGAAGTAGTGGCGGCGGAGTGCAGTGTGGAGCACAGCCTATGAAGTAGAGGCGGCGGAGTGCAGCATATGAAGTAGAGCCGGCAGAGTGCAGCCTATGAAGTGGAGGCGGCGGAGTGCAGCCTATGAAGTGGAGTCGGAGGAATGCAGCCTATGAAGTGGAGTCGGCGGAGTGCGGTCTATGAAGTAGAGGCGGCGGAGTGCGGCCTATGAAGTGGAGGCGGCAGAGTGCAGCCTATGAAGTGGAGGCGGCAGAGTGCGACCTATGAAGTAGAGGCGGCAGATTGCGGCCTATAAAATAGAGGCGACAGAGTGCAGCCTATGAAGTAGAGGCGGCAGAGTGCAGCCTATGAAGTAGAGGCGGCAGAGTGCAGCCTATGAAGTATAGGCGGCAGAGTGCGGCCTATGAAGTACATGCGGTGGAGTGCGGCCTATGAAGAAGAGGTGGCAGAGTGCGGGCTATGAAGTAGAGGAGGCGGAGAGGTGGCGGACTGCAGTGTAGGAAGTAGAGGCGGCAGAGTGCGGCCTATGAAATATAGATGGCGGAGTACGGCCTATGAAGTAGAGGAGGCGGAGTGCGGCCTATGAAGTAGAGGTGGTGGAGTGCAGCCTATGAAGTAGAAGTGGCAGATTGTGGCCTATGAAGTAGAGGTGGCAGAATGCAGCCTATGAAGTAGAGGTGGTGGAGTGCGGCCTATGAAGTAGAGGCGGTGGAGTGCGGCCTATGAAGTAGAGGCAGAGGAAAGGTGGCGGAGTGCAGTGTAGGAAGTAGAGGCAGTAGAGTGTGGCCTATGAAGTAGAGACGGCAGAGTACAGCCTATGAAGTAGAGGCGGCGGAGTGCGGCCTATGAAGTAGAGTCGGCGGAATGCAGCCTATGAAGTAGAGATGGTGGAGTGCGGCCTATGAAGTAGAGGCGGCAGATTGCGGCCTATGAAGTAGAGGCGGCAGAATTCAGCCTATGAAGTAGAGGTGGTGGAGTGTGGCCTATGAAGTAGAGGTGGCAGATTACAGCCTATGAAGTAGAGGTGGCGGAGTGCAGCCTATGAAGTAGAGGCGGCAGAGTGCGGCCTATGAAGTAGAGACAGCGGAGTGCGGCCTATGAAGTAGAGGCAGTGGAGTGCAGCCTATGAAGTAGAGGCGGTGGAGTGCAGCCTATGAAGTAGAGGCGGCAGAGAGGTGGCAGAGTGCAGTGTTAGAATTAGAGGTGGCGGAGTGCAGCCTATGAAGTAGAGACGGTGGAGTGCAGCCTATGAAGTAGAGGTGGCAGAGTGCAGCCTATGAAGTAGAGGTGGCGGAGTACAGTCTATGAAGTAGAGGCGGCGGAGTGCAGCCTGGAGTGCAGCCTATGAAGTAGAGGCGGCGGAGCGCAGCCTATGAAGTAAAGGCAGCGGAGAGGTGGCGGAGTGTAGCGTACGAAGTAGAGGAGGCGGAGTGCAGCCTATGAAGTGGAGGCGGTGGAGTGCGGCCTATGAAGTAGAGGCGGCAGATTGCGGCCTATGAAATAGAGGCAACGGTGTGCAGCCTATGAAGTTGAGGCGGCAGAGTGCGGCCTATGAAGTAGAGACGGCAGAGTGCAGCCTATGAAGTAGACGCGGCAGAGTGCGGCCTATGAAGTAGAGGCGGCAGAGTGCAGCCTATGAAGTAGAGGCGGCAGAGTGCGGCCTATGAAGTACATGCGGTGGAGTGCGGCCTATGAAGTAGAGGTGGCAGAGTGCGAGCTATCAAGTAGAGGTGGCGGAGTGCAGTGTAGGAAGTAGAGGCGGCAGAGTGTGGCCTATGAAGTAGAGACGGCGGAGTACGGCCTATGAAGTTGAGGCGGCAGAGTGAGGCCTATGAAGTAGAGTAGGCGGAATGCAGCCTATGAAGTAGAGGTGGTGGAGTGCGGCCTATGAAGTAGAGGCGGCAGATTGCGGCCTATGAAGTAGAGTCTGCGGAATGCAGCCTATGAAGTAGAGGTGGTGGATTGCGGCCTATGAAGTAGAGGCGGCAGAGTGCAGCCTATGAAGTAGAGGCGATGGAGTACAGTCTATGAAGTAGAGGCGGCGGAGTGCAGCCTGGAGTGCAGCCTATGAAGTAGAGGCGGCGGAGCGCAGCCTATGAATAAAAGGCAGCGGAGAAGTGGCGGAGTGCAGCGTACGAAGCAGAGGCGGCAGAGTGCGGCCTATGAAGTGGAGGCGGCGGAGTGCAGTCTATGAAGTAGAGGCGGCAGAGTGCTGTCTGAAGTGTAGCCTATGAAGTAGAGGCGGCAGAGTGCGGCCTGTGAAGTAGAGGCGGCAGAGTGCGGCCTATGAAGTAGAGGCGGTGGAGTGCGGACTATGAAGTAGAGTCGGTGGAGTAAAATTTATGAAGTAGAGGTGGCGGAGTGCAGCCTGGAGTGCAGCCTATGAAGTAGAGGCGGCAGAGTGTGGCCTATGAAGTAGAGACAGCGGAGTGCGGCCTATGAAGTAGAGGCAGTGGAGTGCAGCCTATGAAGTAGAGGCGGTGGAGTGCAGCCTATGAAGTAGAGGCGGCAGAGAGGTGGCAGAGTGCAGTGTTGGAATTAGAGGTGGCGGAGTGCAGCCTATGAAGTAGAGACGGTGGAGTGCAGCCTATGAAGTAGAGGTGGCAGAGTGCAGCCTATGAAGTAGAGGTGGCGGAGTACAGTCTATGAAGTAGAGGCGGCGGAGTGCAGCCTGGAGTGCAGCCTATGAAGTAGAGGCGGCGGAGCGCAGCCTATGAAGTAAAGGCAGCGGAGAGGTGGCGGAGTGCAGCGTACGAAGTAGAGGAGGCGGAGTGCAGCCTATGAAGTGGAGGCGGTGGAGTGCGGCCTATGAAGTAGAGGCGGCAGATTGCGGCCTATGAAATAGAGGCAACGGTGTGCAGCCTATGAAGTTGAGGCGGCAGAGTGCGGCCTATGAAGTAGAGACGGCAGAGTGCAGCCTATGAAGTAGACGCGGCAGAGTGCGGCCTATGAAGTAGAGGCGGCAGAGTGCAGCCTATGAAGTAGAGGCGGCAGAGTGCGGCCTATGAAGTACATGCGGTGGAGTGCGGCCTATGAAGTAGAGGCGGCAGAGTGCAGCCTATGAAGTAGAGGCGGCAGAGTGCGGCCTATGAAGTACATGCGGTGGAGTGCGGCCTATGAAGTAGAGGTGGCAGAGTGCGGGCTATCAAGTAGAGGTGGCGGAGTGCAGTGTAGGAAGTAGAGGCGGCAGAGTGTGGCCTATGAAGTAGAGACGGCGGAATGCAGCCTATGAAGTAGAGGTGGTGGAGTGCGGACTATGAAGTAGAGGCGGCATAGTACAGTCTATGAAGTAGAGGCGGCGGAGTGCAGCCTGGAGTGCAGCCTATGAAGTAGAGACGGCGGAGAGCAGCCTCTGAATTAAAGGTGGCGGAGAGGTGGCGGAGTGCAGTGTAGGAAGTAGACGCGGCGGAGTGTGGCCTATGAAGTAGAGGCAGCGGGGTGCTGCCTATGAAATAGAGGCGGCGGAGTGCGGCCTATGAAGTAGAGACAGCAGAGTGCAGTCTATAAAGTAGAGGCGGCGAAGTGCAGCATGGAGTGCAGCCTATCAAGTAGAGGCAGCAGAGTGCAGCCTATGAAGTAGAGACGGCGGAGTGCGGTCTATGAAGTAGAGGCGGCGGAATGCGGCCTATGAAGTAGAGACGGTGGATTGCAGCCTATGAAGTAGAGGCGGTGGAGAGGTGGCGGAGTGCAGTGTAGGAAGTAGTGGCGGCGGAGTGCAGCGTGGAGCACAGCCTATGAAGTAGAGGCGGCGGAGTGCAGCATATGAAGTAGAGCCGGCAGAGTGCAGCCTATGAAGTGGAGGCGGCGGAGTGCAGCCTATGAAGTGGAGTCGGAGGAATGCAGCCTATGAAGTGGAGTCGGCGGAGTGCGGTCTATGAAGTAGAGGCGGCGGAGTGCGGCCTATGAAGTGGAGGCGGCAGAGTGCAGCCTATGAAGTGGAGGCGGCAGAGTGCGACCTATGAAGTAGAGGCGGCAGATTGCGGCCTATAAAATAGAGGCGACAGAGTGCAGCCTATGAAGTAGAGGCGGCAGAGTGCAGCCTATGAAGTATAGGCGGCAGAGTGCGGCCTATGAAGTACATGCGGCGGAGTGCGGCCTATGAAGAAGAGGTGGCAGAGTGCGGGCTATGAAGTAGAGGAGGCGGAGAGGTGGCGGACTGCAGTGTAGGAAGTAGTGGCGGCAGAGTGCGGCCTATGAAATATAGATGGCGGAGAACGGCCTATGAAGTAGAGGAGGTGGAGTGCGGCCTATGAAGTAGAGGTGGTGGAGTGCAGCCTATGAAGTAGAAGTGGCAGATTGTGGCCTATGAAGTAGAGGTGGCAGAATGCAGCCTATGAAGTAGAGGTGGTGGAGTGCGGCCTATGAAGTAGAGGCGGTGGAGTGCGGCCTATGAAGTAGAGGCAGAGGAAAGGTGGCGGAGTGCAGTGTAGGAAGTAGAGGCAGTAGAGTGTGGCCTATGAAGTAGAGACGGCAGAGTACAGCCTATGAAGTAGAGGCGGCGGAGTGCGGCCTATGAAGTAGAGTCGGCGGAATGCAGCCTATGAAGTAGAGATGGTGGAGTGCGGCCTATGAAGTAGAGGCGGCAGATTGCGGCCTATGAAGTAGAGGCGGCAGAATTCAGCCTATGAAGTAGAGGTGGTGGAGTGTGGCCTATGAAGTAGAGGTGGCAGATTACAGCCTATGAAGTAGAGGTGGCGGAGTGCAGCCTATGAAGTAGAGGTAGCAGAGTGCGGCCTATGAAGTAGAGGCAATGGAGTACAGTCTATGAAGTAGAGGCGGTGGAGTGCAGCCTGGAGTGCAGCCTATGAAGTAGAGGCGGCGGAGCGCAGCCTATGAAGTAAAGGCAGCGGAGAGGTGGCGGAGTGCAGCGTACGAAGTAGAGGTGGCAGCGTGCGGTCAATGAAGTGGAGGCGGTGGAGGGTGGCCTATGAAGTAGATTCAGCAGAGTGCGGCCTCTGAAGTAGAGGCAGAGGAGTGCGGCCTATGAAGTAGAGGCGGCAGAGTGCAGCCTACAAAGTGGAGTCGGCGGAGTACAGCCTATGAAGTAGAGGCGGTGGAGTGTAGCTAATGAATTAGAAGCGGCGGAGTGCAGCCTATGAAGTAGAGGTGGCAGAGTGCGGCCTATGAAGTAGAGACAGCGGATCGCAGCCTATGAAGTAGAGGCAGCGGAGCGCAGCCTATGAAGTAAAGGCTGCGGAGAGGTGGTGGAGTGCAGCATACGAAGGAGAGGTGGCGGAGTGCGACCTATGAAGTGGAGGCGGTGGAGTGCGGCCTATGAAGTAGAGGCAGCAGAGTGTGGCCTATGAAGTAGAGAAGGCAGAGTGTGGCCTATGAAGTAGAGGTGGCAGAGTAGAGTGTAGGAAGTAGAGGTGGCAGAGTGCCGCCTATGAAGTAGAGGCGGCGGAGTACGGCCTATGAAGTAGAGGCGGAAGAGTGGAGTCTATGACGTAGAGGCGGCGGAGTGAAGCCTGGAGTGCAGCCTATGAAGTATAGGCGGCGGTGCGCAGCCTATGAAGTAAAGGTGGCAGAGAGGTGGAAGAGTGCAGTGTAGGAAGTAGAGGCGGTGGAGTGCGGCCTATGAAGTAGAGGCGGCGGAGTGCGGCCTATGAAGTAGAGGCAGTGGAGTGCAGCCTATGAAGTGGAGGTGGCAGAGTGCAGCCTATGAAGTGGAGGCAGCGGAGTGCTGCGGAGTGCGGCCTATGAAGTAGAGGTGGTATAGTGCAGCCTATGAAGTAGAGGTGGCAGAATGCGGCGTATGAAGTAGAGGTGGTGGAGTGCGGCCTCTGAAGTAAAGGCAGCAGATTTCAGCCTATGAAGTAGAGGCGACGGAGTGCAGTCTATGAAGTAGAAGAGCGGAGTGCAGCCTATGAAGTAGAGGTGGCGGAGTACAGTCTATGAAGTAGAGGTGGCAGAGTGCAGCCTGGAGTGCAGCCTATGAAGTAGAGGCGGAGGAGCGCGTCCTATGAAGTAGAGGCGGTGGAGTGCGGCCTATGAAGTAGAGGCGGCGAAGTGCAGCCTATGAAGTAGAGGCAGCAGTATGCAGCCTATGAAGTAGAGGCGACGGAGTGCAGTCTATGAAGTAGAAGAGCGGAGTGCAGCCTATGAAGTAGAGGTGGCGGAGTACAGTCTATGAAGTAGAGGTGGCAGAGTGCAGCCTGGAGTGCAGCCTATGAAGTAGAGGCGGCGGAGTGCGGCCTATGAAGTAGAGGCGGCAGAGTGCGGCCTATGAAGTTGAGGTGGCGGAGTGCGGCCTATGAAGTAGAGGCAGCGGAGTGCAGCCTATGAAGTAAAGGCGGCGGAGTGCTGCCTGGAGTGCAGCCTATGAAGTAGAGGCCCGGAGTGCAGCCTATGAAGCAGAGGCGGCGGTGTGCGGCCTATGAAGTAGAGACGGTGGAGTACAGTTTATGAAGTAGAGGAGGCGGAGTGCAGCATGGAGTGCAGCCTATGAAGTAGAGGCGGCGGAGTGCAGCCTATGAAGTAGAGGTGGTGGAGTGCAGCCTATGAAGTAGAGGCGGCGGAGAGGTGGCGGAGTGCAGAGTAGGAAGGAGAGGCACGGGAGTGCGGCCTATGAAGTAGAGACGGCGGAGTGCGGCATATGAAGTAGAGGCGGCAGTGAGGTGGCAGTGCAGTGTAGGATGTAGAGGTGGCGGAGTGCCGCCTGTGAAGTAGAGGTGGTGGAGTGCCGCCTATGAAGTAGAGGTGACAGAGTGCTGCCTATGAAGTAGAAGAGGCAGAGTGCAACCTATGAAGTAGAGGCGGTGGAGTACAGTCTATGAAGTAGAGGCGGCGTAGTGCAGCCTTGCATGCAGCCTATGAATTAGAGGCTGCGGAGCACAGCCTATGAAGTAAAGGCAGCGGAGAGGTGGCCGAGTGCAGCATACGAAGTAGAGGAGGCGGAGTGCTGCCTATGAAGTGGAGGCGGCGGAGTGCTGCCTGAAGTGCAGCCGAGGAAGTAGAGGCGGCAGAGCACGGCCTGTGAAGTAGAGGCGGCGGAGTGCATCCTATGAAGTAGAGACGGTGGAGTATAATCTATGAAGTAGAGGCGGCGGAGTGCAGCCTGGAGCGCAGCCTATGAAGTAGAGGTGGCAGAGTGCGGCCTATGAAGTAGAGATGGCAGAGTGCGGCCTATGAAGTAGAGGCAGTGGAGTGCAGCCTATGAAGTAGAGGCGGTGGAGTGCGGCCTATGAAATAGAGACGGCGGAGTGCGGCCTATGAAGTGAAGGCGACGGAGAGGTGGCGCAGTGCAGTGTAGGAAGTAGAGGCGGCGGAGTGCGGCCTATGAAGTACAGGCGGCGGAGTGCTGCCTATGAAGTAGTGGCGGCAGAGGGCAGCCTACGAAGTAAATGCAGCGGAGAGGTGGCAGAGTGCAGCGTACGAAGTAGAGGCAGCGGAGTGCAGCCTATGAAGTGGAGGCGGTGGAGTGCGTCCTATGAAGTAGAGGCGGTGGAGTGCATCCTATGAAGTAGAGGCGGTGGAGTGCATCCTATGAAGTAGAGGCGCTGGAGTGCTGCCTATGAAGTAGAGGCAGCAGAGTGCAGCCTATGAAGTAGAGGCGGCAGAGTGCAGCCTATGATGTAGAGGCGGCGGAGTGCAGCCTGTAGTGCATCCAATGAAGTAGAGGCAGCGGAGTGCAGCCTATGAAGTAGAGACGGCGGAGTACGGCCTATGAAGTAGAGGTGGTGGAGTGCGGCCTATGAAGTAGAGGTGGCAGATTGCGGCCTATGAAGTAGAGGTGGCAGAATGCAGCCTATGTAGTAGAGGTGGTGGAGTGCGGCCTATGAAGTAGAGGTGGCAGATTGCGGCCTATGAAGTAGAGGTGGCAGAATGCAGCCTATGAAGTAGAGGTGGTGGAATGCGGCCTATGAAGTAGAGGTGACAGATTGCGGCCTATGAAGTAGAGGTGGCAGAATGCAGCCTATGAAGCAGAGGTGGTGGAGTGCGGCCTATGAAGTAGAGGTGGCAGATTGCGGCCAATGAAGTAGAGGCGGCAGAGTGCGGCCTACGAAGTAGAGGCGGCAGAGTGCAGCCTACGAAGTAGAGGCGGTGGAGTGCGGTCTATGAAATAGAGACAGCGGAGTGTGGCCTATAAAGTGGAGGCGGCGGAGAGGTGGCGCAGTGCAGTGTAGGATGTAGAGGCGGCGGAGTGCGGCCTATGAAGTACAGGCGGCAGAGTGCTGCCTATGAAGTAGAGGCGGTGGAGTACTGTCTATGAAGTAGAAGCGGCGGAGTGTAGCCTGGAGTGCAGCCTATGAAGTAGAGGCGGCAGAACGCAGCCTATGAAGTAGAGGCAGCGGAGTGCGGCCTATGAAGTGGAGGCGGTGGAGTGCATCCTATGAAGTAGAGGCGGTGGAGTGCATTCTATGAAGTAGAGGCGGTGGAGTGCGTCCTATGAAGTAGAGGCGCTGGAGTGCTGCCTATGAAGTAGAGGCAGCAGAGTGCAGCCTATGAAGTAGAGGCGGCGGAGTGCAGCCTATGATGTAGAGGCGGCAGAGTGCAGCCTGTAGTGCATCCAATGAAGTAGAGGCGGCGGAGTGCAGCCTATGAAGTAGAGGTGGCAGAGTGCAGTGTAGGAAGTAGAGGTGGTGGAGTGCGGCCTATGAAGTAGAGGCGGCAGATTGCGGCCTATGAAGTAGAGGCTGCAGAGTGCGGCCTATGAAGTAGACACGGCGGAGTACGGCCTATGAAGTAGAGGCGGCGGAGTGCGGCCTATGAAGTAGAGGCGGCAGATTGTGGCCTTTGAAGGAGAGTCGGCGGAATGCAGCCTATGAAGTAGAGGTGGTGGATTGCGGCCTATGAAGTAGAGGCGGCGGAGTACGGCCTATGAAGTAGAGGCGGCGGAGTGGGGCTTATGAAGTAGAGTCGGCGGAATGCAGCCTATGAAGTAGAGGTGGTGGAGTGCGGCCTATGAAGTAGAGGCGGCAGATTGCGGCCTATGAAGTAGAGGCTGCAGAGTGCGGCCTATGAAGTAGAGACGGCGGAGTACGGCCTATGAAGTAGAGGCGGCGGAGTGCGGCCTATGAAGTAGAGGCGGCAGAGTGCGGCCTATGAAGTTGAGGTGGCGGAGTGCAGCCTATGAAGTAGAGACGGTGGAGTGCAGCCTATGAAGTAGAGGTGGCAGAGTGCAGCCTATGAAGTAGAGGTGGCGGAGTACAGTCTATGAAGTAGAGGCGGCGGAGTGCAGCCTGGAGTGCAGCCTATGAAGTAGAGGCGGCAGAGCACAGCCTATGAATTAAAGGCAGCGGAGAAGTGGCGGAGTGCAGCGTATGAACTAGAGGTGGCAGAGTGCGGCCTATGAAGTGGAGGCGGCGGAGTGCAGCCTATTAAGTAGAGGCGGCGGAGTGCTATCTGAAGTGTAGCCTATGAAGTAGAAGCGGCAGAGTGCGGCCTGTGAAGTAGAGGCGGCAGAGTGCGGCCTATGAAGTAGAGGCGGTGGAGTGCGGACTATGAAGTAGAGGCGGTGGAGTAAAATTTATGAAGTAGAGGTGGCGGAGTGCAGCCTGGAGTGCAGCCTATGAAGTAGAGGCGGCAGAGTGCGGCCTATGAAGTAGAGGCAGCGGAGTGCGGCCTATGAAGTAGAGGCAGCGGAGTGCAGCCTATGAAGTAGAGGCGGTGGATTTCAGCCTATGAAGTAGAGGCGGCAGAGAGGTGGCAGAGTGCAGTGTTGGAATTAGAGGTGGCGGAGTGCGGCCTATGAAGTAGAGACGGCGGAGTGCAGCCTATGAAGTAGAGGTGGCAGAGTGCAGCCTATGAAGTAGAGGCGGCAGAGTACAGTCTCTGAAGTAGAGGCGGCGGAGTGCAGCCTGGAGTGCAGCCTATGAAGTAGAGGCGGCGGAGCACAGCCTATGAAGTAAAGGCAGCGGAGAGGTGGCGGAGTGCAGCGTACGAAGTAGAGGAGGCGGAGTGCAGCCTATGAAGTGGAGGCGGTGGAGTGCGGCCTATGAAGTAGAGGCGGCAGATTGCGGCCTATGAAATAGAGGCAACGGTGTGCAGCCTATAAAGTTGAGGCGGCAGAGTGCAGCCTATGAAGTAGAGGCGGCAGAGTGCAGCCTATGAAGTAGAGGCGGCAGAGTGGGGCCTATGAAGTAGAGGCGGCAGAGTGCAGCCTATGAAGTACAGGCGGCAGAGTGCGGCCTATGAAGTACATGCGGTGGAGTGCGGCCTATGAAGTAGAGGTGGCAGAGTGCGGGCTATCAAGTAGAGGTGGCGGAGTGCAGTGTAGGAAGTAGAGGCGGCAGAGTGTGGTCTATGAAGTAGAGACGGCGGAGTACGGCCTATGAAGTAGAGGCGGCAGAGTGAGGCCTATGAAGTAGAGTCGGTGGAATGCAGCCTATGAAGTAGAGGTGGTGGAGTGCAGACTATGAAGTAGAGGCGGCATAGTGCAGTCTATGAAGTAGAGGCGGCGGAGTGCAGCCTGGAGTGCAGCCTATGAAGTAGAGACGGCGGAGCGCAGCCTATGAATTAAAGGTGGCGGAGAGGTGGCGGAGTGCAGTGTAGGAAGTAGAGGCGGCGGAGTGTGGCCTATGAAGTAGAGGCAGCGGGGTGCTGCCTATGAAATAAAGGCGGCGGAGTGTGGCCTATGAAGTAGAGGCGGCAGAGTGCAGTCTATAAAGTAGAGGCAGCGAAGTGCAGCCTGGAGTGCAGCCTATGAAGTAGAGGCGGAGGAGCGCATCCTATGAAGTAGAGGCGGTGGAGTGCGGCCTATGAAGTAGAGGCGGCGAAGTGCAGCCTATGAAGTAGAGGCAGCAGTGTGCAGCCTATGAAGTAGAGGCGGCGGAGTGCAGCCTATGATGTAGAGGAGGCAGAGTGCAGCCTGGAGTGCAGCCTATGAAGTAGAGGCGGCGGAGTGCAGCCTATGATGTAAAGGTGATGGAGTGCAGCCTATGAAGTAGAGGTGGCAGAGTGCAGCCTGGAGTGCGGCCTATGAAGTAGAGGCAGCGGAGTGCGGCCTATGAAGTAGAGGCGGCAGAGTGCGGCCTATGAAGTTGAGGTGGCGGAGTGCGGCCTATGAAGTAGAGGCAGCGGAGTGCAGCCTATGAAGTAGAGGCGGCGGAGTGCTGCCTGGAGTGCAGCCTATGAAGTAGAGGCCCCGGAGTGCAGCCTATGAAGCAGAGGCGGCGGTGTGCGGCCTATGAAGTAGAGACGGTGGAGTACAGTTTATGAAGTAGAGGCGGCGGAGTGTAGCATGGAGTGCAGCCTATGAAGTAGAGGCGGCGGAGTGCGGCCCATGAAGTAGAGGCAGCGGAGTGCAGCCTATGAAGTAGAGGTGGTGGAGTGCAGCCTATGAAGTAGAGGCGGCGGAGAGGTGGCGGAGTGCAGAGTAGGAAGGAGAGGCACGGGAGTGCGGCCTATGAAGTAGAGACGGCGGAGTGCGGCATATGAAGTAGAGGCGGCAGAGAGGTGGCAGTGCAGTGTAGGATGTAGAGATGGCGGAGTGCCGCCTATGAAGTAGAGGTGGTGGAGTGCCGCCTATGAAGTAGAGGTGGCAGAGTGCTGCCTTTGAAGTAGAAGAGGCAGAGTGCAACCTATGAAGTAGAGGCGGTGGAGCACAGCCTATGAAGTAAAGGCAGCGGAGAGGTGGCCGAGTGCAGCATACGAAGTAGAGGAGGCGGAGTTCTGCCTATAAAGTGGAGGCGGCGGAGTGCTGCCTGAAGTGCAGCCGAGGAAGTAGAGGCGGCAGAGCGCGGCCTGTGAAGTAGAGGCGGCAGAGTGCATCCTATTAAGTAGAGACGGTGGAGTATAATCTATGAAGTAGAGGCGGCGGAGTACAGCCTGGAGCGCAGCCTATGAAGTAGAGGTGGCAGAGTGCGGCCTATGAAGTAGAGATGGCAGAGTGCGGCCTATGAAGTAGAGGCAGTGGAGTGCAGCCTATGAAGTAGAGGCGGTGGAGTGTGGCCTATGAAATAGAGACGGCGGAGTGCGGCCTATGAAGTGAAGGCGACGGAGAGGTGGCGCAGTGCAGTGTAGGAAGTAGAGGCAGCGGAGTGCGGCCTATGAAGTACAGGCGGCGGAGTGCTGCCTATGAAGTAGTGGCGGCAGAGGGCAGCCTACGAAGTAAATGCAGCGGAGAGGTGGCAGAGTGCAGCGTACGAAGTAGAGGCAGCGGAGTGCGGCCTATGAAGTGGAGGCGGTGGAGTGCGTCCTATGAAGTAGAGGCGGTGGAGTGCATCCTATGAAGTAGAGGCGGTGGAGTGCATCCTATGAAGTAGAGGCACTGGAGTGCTGCCTATGAAGTAGAGGCAGCAGAGTGCAGCCTATGAAGTAGAGGCGGCAGAGTGCAGCCTATGATATAGAGGCGGCGGAGTGTTCAAGTTCAAGTTCAATAAACTTTATTCGGTTGTACAAATTGACAACCATAAAAGCATTTACACTACATTTAAAAAGGACACATTAATACATAAGGATAAAATACAGATATAAGATAAGCAGGTGAGGACAAATATACAACAAGCATTCAGAGTATTTTGTGGAGTCCATTATAAAAAAGAGGTAATAGCAATTCATATATTATTTTTATCCTTCCATACTATTTCTAAATTTTACTGCCAATTTTAAAAAACTACATAAAAACAAAGTATATTCACAACTTAATAGCTGTAAAAAGTGCAGTGCAGGACGATATTGTATAAAGTTTAGTTTTTTCAAACAGGGTTTCAGATGTAGATTCCTCGGTACAGTATAAAAGGGACAAAAGAAGAGAAAGTGTGCCAGGTCTTGCGGAGACATATCGTCACAGCCGCAAGCCGGCAACACTTGTCCACGATGAGATCCCCTGGGAACAGCCAGCAGAAAATGAAACAAATTAAACCTGAACCTGATCAGTAAGAAACGGTCATAGCTGGACAATTGCCAGGATAAATAGGGTTCCATGAGCAAGGTGCTTTTTACTAATGCATGATTACGAACACTTTCTTTTTTTAGCTCACGTGATTCCCTATCTTGAGTTCTTAGACCAATAAAAGCTTTCTGGACCGTTGTAACATCCTGTTTAGTGATCGATTCAGGGGATAAAAAGAATTCAGGGCGACCTAATTCGGCAAAGCACTTAAAAAGATACTTTAACCAGGGAACCTTCATCCTGTTGTCCCATGTGAGTGACTCTCTTAAAATAAGCTGGGTTAGTGGAATGTTATCATTTAACCAACAGTTCATCCAGCATAACAAGGGATTAACAGCAATCTTGTCACATACGAAGGAAACCCCCAGTTCCTCGTGCACGGAGAAGTTGGCCGTGCCCCTGGGAACCCTTAGTACTGATTTTAGGAAGTTATTTTCAGCGGTCTGTAAGGGATCCGGAGGAACATAACCCCAAATTTCACTTCCATAGCACGCTGTGGGGACACTTTTAGCTTGATAAAGTTGGAGCAAGGCGGCAACTGGACTATTACCCACTTTCTTAGAAAAGTCCATTATTGCCGCGTTTACCCTAGTGACTTCTCCCTTCTTTTTTTCAATCACGGGTCCCCAATTTAGTTGACTATCAAAGAGGACCCCGAGATAGGAAAATGTATGTGTAGTAGGAATACGTACACCATTTACATTTAGGCAGTTTACTTTTTTATTTCCCTGTCCGACCTTCATTATATATGATTTAGAGTTATTAATGCTTAACTCTCTTGAGGTCATGAAGGAATGGAAGGAGTCTAATAAGATTTGTAGACCGTTTGCTGTTCTTGATAGGAGAACTGCGTCATCCGCATATAAAAGGACTGGCAGCCCCCTACGGCCTATATACGGATAATCCGTATTAGTGCTTAAAAGATGCTCTTCCAGATCATTTATGTATAAGTTAAAAAGGAATGGGGCCAGGATGCAGCCTTGTCGGACACCACGATGCACCCCAAAGTCTTTGGTCACATTCAGGTCTTGGGTGAATCTGACATTTGCATTGGTGTCCGAGTGCATATCATCTAACAAAGCAACTAAGTTTGGATCCACACCCATTTTTAGCATGGCGTCCCAGAGCTTCCCCCGGCTCACACAATCGAAAGCCGAGGAAAGATCCATGAACGCCATATGGATCATTCCTCTTCGAGCCTTAGTATACTTCGCGATGATGAGGTATAAGTTTAAACATTGTGAAATTGTAGAATGGCCTGGCCTGAATCCATACTGGATTGAAGATATTATATTATTTTCTACTGACCATCTGACCAATCTGTTCAATATTACTCCTCCCACAACTTTAACCACGGAGTTTATTAAAGATATTGGTCGATAGCAGGTAGGGCTACTGCGGTCTCCTTTTTTAAAAATAGGCACAATAGTGGATACCCCCCAAGATTTTGGGCATCCACAAAGCACAGCAGCATTAAGTACAGCTGTAAGGACCGGTGCCCAGAGTGTTATGCAAGATTTAAAAAGATCAGGAGGGAGACCATCAGGTCCTGGGGCCTTATTGTTTGATAGGCCTTCTATGCCCTTTATTACCTCATCAGTTGTGAAGAGCAGGGATTTTTCGCTAGTTTCTTTTGGGCTGCATTGTACCTGGGAACCATTACCTTTAAAAATGGAACTGAAGTGGTTAATCCAAACTTCTTCTGGGATGTTGGTGCCTGTACTTGAAGTACTGGGATGATCGAACAAGGGCTTATTAATGATCTCCCAGAACTTAGAGCTATTTTTTAGTATCTCTGGATCTAACAGAGACTCCCAAACGCTTTTCTTGACAGCACATTTGCGAGTAGCAAGAGACTTTTTGTACTCAGCCCGCAACGCTCTGATGGTTAAAGGATCTCTCTGATTTGTTTTTAATGCTTTCTTGAGCTCGCGACTGGCCTTCGAACAGTTGCTGTCAAACCATTTTGGATTATTAGATGAATTAGCTATCCTCTTAGCAGGTAACGTTAAAAGTGACTCCACCTTTTTAGCAATCTCATTAAAAGACGTCAGAATTTGTAATGGTGCTGAGGCAGTAGATGTACATGTTATCAAATCATGATGGCATACATTCTTGATAGAAGAATAAAATTGCTTACAGTCCACCATAGACCACTTTATGCGTCGCTTACCATTAATACATTTAGTGGTACCACGATTCTCTCGAGGGTTATGTTTTTCGAGTAAGTTCACACCCATAGTAATGCATAAAGGATTGTGATCGCTAAAAATGCTTGAAATAATCGAAAAATCCCCAATAAAATTAACAAATTCTGCCGATAATAAAATATGGTCAATATATGACCCTGTTGCATGACCTTTAAAAGTAGGGGTTGATAAAACAGTTTGTTCCTCAACTATTGACAAAGCAGTGAAAAGGTTATATTCATTCATTAAGTCATTTAAACGTGAACCCCTTCGCGAGTGATCAAAGTGTACTCCTTCCAGATTGTTACAGCCCAAATGACCAACAGGACTCAGGCTAGGATTCCCACATAAATGAGTGTTGAAATCTCCCGCTATTATCTTAAGGCGTGGGAGGGAATCATCTTTAGCCCTTAGGAATTCACACAATGACTCCATGTTGCAATCGCCAGACTGACTCACTGCGTTATAAAAGTTGATCAGAGCAAAACTTGTACTGCCCCTCTTAAATTCGACAACCTGAATATTATTATTGCCAGAGTGATGTACAGTTGTAAGGCAAATTAATGATAAGTTAACAAAAATTGCCAAACCCCCCTTAGCTCTACCACTAGATGAAGGAACTGCCGAGGTTAAAAAACTCTCATAACCGTCAATGTGTATATTTTTTTTCCCCACTGCCCAGGTTTCTTGAAGGCATATAACGGGGTAATTTTTAACAAAGGATAACCAATCTGTATTGAACAATTTATCCTGCAGTCCAGCTATATTCCAGGATAATAGCCCCTCCTTAATTTTAATTGGTTCATGTTGTATTGTAGCCACATTTCCACATTCAAATTGAGTGATAGGTGTTAAGCCTGTACAACAGCGTACCCCATCTGTCCCGGGATTAGCCGAAGAACAAGCTTGTGGGCAGGCTGGGATAATATCAGTGGGTAAACCTGGTAAATCTATTTGATTCCAGCCAACCAAACCCCCATCCTTACTCCCTTGCGGTTCTAACCCTTGAGGAATATCTCCGAAGTCAATAACTCCTGGCAAACGGGCGGTGGGGAGGAAGTTAGAAGATGTATCAGGTAGTCATTCCACCCCATCCAGTCCCCCCTCATCTGAGAAGATGCCATATCTATTAGAGATGGGGATGTTATAGTGATTATTAAAATAAGTAGAATAGTATTGATCTGGAGGGGGTGGACGTATTGGGCGTTCCCTTCTATCCTGACTATACCCCCAGTTATTAGTTGGTACCTCAGAACGCCAGCCATTAGAAGTCGCTGGCCATATGGGCCTGGTGAAATTATGGGTAGGCTTAGGATAGGACATGCTCCGCTGTTTTTTGCCGAAAAATTCTAGTGTGAGAGGAATGATGGTGCCTCTTCTGCACTGCGGCGGCAAGATATTTAGCAGGATGTTTGGTAAAACTGCAGAATTGGCAAAATTTATAATGATGCAGTCACCCTTGAATTTTTTAGGGTTTTGACCTATCCATGGGACCCTTCTGGCTGACCTAATGTCACCAGCTAGCTGTTGTTTCCCCCACGGTGCCAGCTGCATGTTGCCTGATAGCCAGTGCAGGGCCTTACTTGTTACTGCCGGGGGGGATTCTGGTTGGTCTGCGGCTAGTGGGGGGACGTTAGCCAATACCAGTACTAATGGAGCCGCTTCCTCCAGAAACTGTACCGTAACTTCTTCTGTAAAAGTGCGTGCAGGTATTACAGGAGGAATTGGGGGTAAAGTATCTCCTGGCAGTAAATGAAATGTCGCTGTAGTTGAGGACTGTTCCTGTAAATTAGCATGTATAGTGTTTGAAGTAGAGCCTCCCTCAAGTGAAGGATAAAAAGCCTCTTTTACGGGTAAAGCTAGGCTGGTAACTGTGTCTGAAATATTAGACACAGCTTCTACTAACTTTTTTTGATCTGCACCTAGTTTCTTTATATCAGCAGTTAGCTTGTCCAGTTTGGACATAACTGGTTTAATTAAGATTTTAAGTTTAATGTCAATTAAGTCAGCTAATCTTGATAATAACTCCTCATCCACCTTATACTTCTCGAGTTCTTCTGCTTTCCCCCTGCCTTTGACCCTACTTCTTACGGGAGACACAACCCTCTTTTTCCCTAAAAGAACTCCACCACGAGTTTTTCTACAATTTCTGATGGCACGTGGCGCATGATCTAGGACTGGGGGATCAGCCTCATTATTTGGCTGCTCGCTCTCCTGCACAATTTGATCTTGATCTTGATCAGTGTCAACTACCTGACATTCCGAGTCATTAGCCCGAGCTATGTCTTGACCCTGTATTGTACGAGTACTCAGGTTTGAAATGTCATGATCTAAGTTATCAGAGTCTAAAACTACTCCTCCCTCGACCAGAGGAGGTTTATCAGTCCAGAGTGAATCAGGTGAAGAGCTTAGGGGAGATAGGTTAGGGGACAGGCTGAGACCTAAGGATTCTCGCCTCTCGTTGTTAATCTTAGAGACTACTTGTATCATATAGTTTTCTATTGAGTTACCTCCCGCCGTTAGATTCTTTTTAGGCATTCTTCAGGAACTAGTAATAATATTCAAATAACAACAGTGTTATAATGGATGACGGTATATCCAGAAAATAAAAACAAGAATGAATAGTCTTACTGCGAGCCACGCAAAACGAGGACAATAGGGGCTGAGTAGCGTGTCCAGTCCAGTCTCAACCTGTCTCGGACTGTCTAAGACTGTCCGCTCTTTGTCCGGTCTTCGTCCAGGCTGCGTCCCGCGCTGCGGGAGTGAGAAGGTATTTTGAATCCTCAGGAGGGCGGGGGGCGGGCCAGCAGGGAGAGCGGACCGGAAGCTCTCAATCGGTCTGGCAGGGACTTCTGGGAATTGAAGTCCCCGCACGCTCGCAGCCCTGCTGCAACAACAAGCCAGCTGCCGTTTTTCGTCCACAAAGGTCCTCTCACAATCCGAGTGCAGTCTCCTCAACGAGACGGGCGAAGGGGCGCCCGCGAAGCGGGTGCGCCGAGGAGTTGTCAGTGTCCAGGGACCAAATAAGTAGCAGGTGAGCCGGTGTTTCACAAAGAGACCAGGGTGACCCACTCAGCTATCTACAGCTGAAGTTTTAAATCCTCAGGAGGGCGGGGGGCGGGCCAGCAGGGAGAGCGGACCGGAAGCTCTCAATCGGTCTGGCAGGGACTTCTGGGAATTGAAGTCCCCGCACGCTCGCAGCCCTGCTGCAACAACAAGCCAGCTGCCGTTTTTCGTCCACAAAGGTCCTCTCACAATCCGAGTGCAGTCTCCTCAACGAGACGGGCGAAGGGGCGCCCGCGAAGCGGGTGCGCCGAGGAGTTGTCAGTGTCCAGGGACCAAATAAGTAGCAGGTGAGCCGGTGTTTCACAAAGAGACCAGGGTGACCCACTCAGCTATCTACAGCTGAAGTTTTAAATCCTCAGGAGGGCGGGGGGCGGGCCAGCAGGGAGAGCGGACCGGAAGCTCTCAATCGGTCTGGCAGGGACTTCTGGGAATTGAAGTCCCCGCACGCTCGCAGCCCTGCTGCAACAACAAGCCAGCTGCCGTTTTTCGTCCACAAAGGTCCTCTCACAATCCGAGTGCAGTCTCCTCAACGAGACGGGCGAAGGGGCGCCCGCGAAGCGGGTGCGCCGAGGAGTTGTCAGTGTCCAGGGACCAAATAAGTAGCAGGTGAGCCGGTGTTTCACAAAGAGACCAGGGTGACCCACTCAGCTATCTACAGCTGAAGTTTTAAATCCTCAGGAGGGCGGGGGGCGGGCCAGCAGGGAGAGCGGACCGGAAGCTCTCAATCGGTCTGGCAGGGACTTCTGGGAATTGAAGTCCCCGCACGCTCGCAGCCCTGCTGCAACAACAAGCCAGCTGCCGTTTTTCGTCCACAAAGGTCCTCTCACAATCCGAGTGCAGTCTCCTCAACGAGACGGGCGAAGGGGCGCCCGCGAAGCGGGTGCGCCGAGGAGTTGTCAGTGTCCAGGGACCAAATAAGTAGCAGGTGAGCCGGTGTTTCACAAAGAGACCAGGGTGACCCACTCAGCTATCTACAGCTGAAGTTTTAAATCCTCAGGAGGGCGGGGGGCGGGCCAGCAGGGAGAGCGGACCGGAAGCTCTCAATCGGTCTGGCAGGGACTTCTGGGAATTGAAGTCCCCGCACGCTCGCAGCCCTGCTGCAACAACAAGCCAGCTGCCGTTTTTCGTCCACAAAGGTCCTCTCACAATCCGAGTGCAGTCTCCTCAACGAGACGGGCGAAGGGGCGCCCGCGAAGCGGGTGCGCCGAGGAGTTGTCAGTGTCCAGGGACCAAATAAGTAGCAGGTGAGCCGGTGTTTCACAAAGAGACCAGGGTCTGCCTGTAGTGCATCCAATGAAGTAGAGGCAGCGGAGTGCAGCCTATGAAGTAGAGACGGCGGAGTACGGCCTATGAAGTAGAGGTGGTGGAGTGCGGCCTATGAAGTAGAGGTGGCAGATTGCGGCCTATGAAGTAGAGGTGGCAGAATGCAGCCTATGAAGTAGAGGTGGTGGAATGCAGCCTATGAAGTAGAGGTGACAGATTGCGGCCTATGAAGTAGAGGTGGCAGAATGCAGCCTATGAAGCAGAGGTGGTGGAGTGCGGCCTATGAAGTAGAGGTGGCAGATTGCGGCCAATGAAGTAGAGGCGGCGGAGTGCGGCCTACGAAGTAGAGGCGGCAGAGTGCAGCCTACGAAGTAGAGGCGGTGGAGTGCGGTCTATGAAATAGAGACAGCGGAGTGTGGCCTATAAAGTGGAGGCGGCGGAGAGGTGGCGCAGTGCAGTGTAGGATGTAGAGGCGGCGGAGTGCGGCCTATGAAGTACAGGCGGCGGAGTGCTGCCTATGAAGTAGAGGCGGTGGAGTACTGTCTATGAAGTAGAAGCGGCGGAGTGTAGCCTGGAGTGCAGCCTATGAAGTAGAGGCGGCAGAACGCAGCCTATGAAGTAGAGGCAGCGGAGTGCGGCCTATGAAGTGGAGGCGGTGGAGTGCATCCTATGAAGTAGAGGCGGTGGAGTGCATTCTATGAAGTAGAGGCGGTGGAGTGCGTCCTATGAAGTAGAGGCGCTGGAGTGCTGCCTATGAAGTAGAGGCAGCAGAGTGCAGCCTATGAAGTAGAGGCGGCGGAGTGCAGCCTATGATGTAGAGGCGGCAGAGTGCAGCCTGTAGTGCATCCAATGAAGTAGAGGCGGCGGAGTGCAGCCTATGAAGTAGAGGTGGCGGAGTGCAGTGTAGGAAGTAGAGGTGGTGGAGTGCGGCCTATGAAGTAGAGGCGGCAGATTGCGGCCTATGAAGTAGAGGCTGCAGAGTGCGGCCTATGAAGTAGAGACGGCGGAGTACGGCCTATGAAGTAGAGGCGGCGGAGTGCGGCCTATGAAGTAGAGGCGGCAGATTGTGGCCTATGAAGGAGAGTCGGCGGAATGCAGCCTATGAAGTAGAGGTGGTGGATTGCGGCCTATGAAGTAGAGGCGGCGGAGTACGGCCTATGAAGTAGAGGCGGCGGAGTGAGGCTTATGAAGTAGAGTCGGCGGAATGCAGCCTATGAAGTAGAGGTGGTGGAGTGCGGCCTATGAAGTAGAGGCGGCAGATTGCGGCCTATGAAGTAGAGGCTGCAGAGTGCGGCCTATGAAGTAGAGACGGCGGAGTACGGCCTATGAAGTAGAGGCGGCGGAGTGCGGCCTATGAAGTAGAGGCGGCAGATTGCGGCCTATGAAGTAGAGTCGGCGGAATGCAGCCTATGAAGTAGAGGTGGTGGATTGCGGCCTATGAAGTAGAGGCGGCAGAGTGCAGCCTATGAAGTAGAGGCGACGGAGTGCAGCCTGGAGTGCAGCCTATGAAGTAGAGGCGGCGGAGCGCAGCCTATGAATTAAAGGCAGCGGAGAAGTGGCGGAGTGCAGCGTATGAAGTAGAGGTGGCAGAGTGCGGCCTATGAAGTGGAGGCGGCGGAGTGCAGCCTATTAAGTAGAGGCGGCGGAGTGCTATCTGAAGTATAGCCTATGAAGTAGAAGCGGCAGAGTGCGGCCTGTGAAGTAGAGGCGGCAGAGTGCGGCCTATGAAGTAGAGGCGGTGGAGTGCGGACTATGAAGTAGAGGCGGTGGAGTAAAATTTATGAAGTAGAGGTGGCGGAGTGCAGCCTGGAGTGCAGCCTATGAAGTAGAGGCGGCAGAGTGCGGCCTATGAAGTAGAGGCAGCGGAGTGCGGCCTATGAAGTAGAGGCAGCGGAGTGCAGCCTATGAAGTAGAGGCGGTGGATTTCAGCCTATGAAGTAGAGGCGGCAGAGAGGTGGCAGAGTGCAGTGTTGGAATTAGAGGTGGCGGAGTGCGGCCTATGAAGTAGAGACGGCAGAGTGCAGCCTATGAAGTAGAGGTGGCAGAGTGCAGCCTATGAAGTAGAGGCGGCGGAGTACAGTCTATGAAGTAGAGGCGGCGGAGTGCAGCCTGGAGTGCAGCCTATGAAGTAGAGGCGGCGGAGCACAGCCTATGAAGTAAAGGCAGCGGAGAGGTGGCGGAGTGCAGCGTACGAAGTAGAGGAGGCGGAGTGCAGCCTATGAAGTGGAGGCGGTGGAGTGCGGCCTATGAAGTAGAGGCGGCAGATTGCGGCCTATGAAATAGAGGCAACGGTGTGCAGCCTATGAAGTTGAGGCGGCAGAGTGGGGCCTATGAAGTAGAGGCGGCAGAGTGCGGCCTATAAAGTACATGCAGTGGAGTGCGGCCTATGAAGTAGAGGTGGCAGAGTGCGGGCTATCAAGTAGAGGTGGCGGAGTGCAGTGTAGGAAGTAGAGGCGGCAGAGTGTGGTCTATGAAGTAGAGATGGCGTAGTACGGCCTATGAAGTTGAGGCGGCAGAGTGAGGCCTATGAAGTAGAGTCGGTGGAATGCAGCCTATGAAGTAGAGGAGGCGGAGTGCTGCCTATGAAGTGGAGGCGGCGGAGTGCTGCCTGAAGTGCAGCCGAGGAAGTAGAGGCGGCAGAGCGCGGCCTGTGAAGTAGAGGCGGCAGAGTGCATCCTATGAAGTAGAGACGGTGGAGTATAATCTATGAAGTAGAGGCGGCGGAGTACAGCCTGGAGCGCAGCCTATGAAGTAGAGGTGGCAGAGTGCGGCCTATGAAGTAGAGATGGCAGAGTGCGGCCTATGAAGTAGAGGCAGTGGAGTGCAGCCTATGAAGTAGAGGCGGTGGAGTGTGGCCTATGAAATAGAGACGGCGGAGTGCGGCCTATGAAGTGAAGGCGACGGAGAGGTGGCGCAGTGCAGTGTAGGAAGTAGAGGCAGCGGAGTGCGGCCTATGAAGTACAGGCGGCGGAGTGCTGCCTATGAAGTAGTGGCGGCAGAGGGCAGCCTACGAAGTAAATGCAGCGGAGAGGTGGCAGAGTGCAGCGTACGAAGTAGAGGCAGCGGAGTGCGGCCTATGAAGTGGAGGCGGTGGAGTGCGTCCTATGAAGTAGAGGCGGTGGAGTGCATCCTATGAAGTAGAGGCGGTGGAGTGCATCCTATGAAGTAGAGGCACTGGAGTGCTGCCTATGAAGTAGAGGCAGCAGAGTGCAGCCTATGAAGTAGAGGCGGCAGAGTGCAGCCTATGATGTAGAGGTGGCGGAGTGCAGCCTGCAGTGCATCCAATGAAGTAGAGGCAGCGGAGTGCAGCCTATGAAGTAGAGACGGCGGAGTACGGCCTATGAAGTAGAGGTGGTGGAGTGCGGCCTATGAAGTAGAGGTGGCAGATTGCGGCCTATAAAGTAGAGGTGGCAGAATGCAGCCTATGAAGTAGAGGTGGTGGAATGCGGCCTATGAAGTAGAGGTGACAGATTGCGGCCTATGAAGTAGAGGTGGCAGAATGCAGCCTATGAAGCAGAGGTGGTGGAGTGCGGCCTATGAAGTAGAGGTGGCAGATTGCGGCCAATGAAGTAGAGGCGGCGGAGTGCGGCCTACGAAGTAGAGGCGGCAGAGTGCAGCCTACGAAGTAGAGGCGGTGGAGTGCGGTCTATGAAATAGAGACAGCGGAGTGTGGCCTATAAAGTGGAGGCGGCGGAGAGGTGGCGCAGTGCAGTGTAGGATGTAGAGGCGGCGGAGTGTGGCCTATGAAGTACAGGCGGCGGAGTGCTGCCTATGAAGTAGAGGCGGTGGAGTACTGTCTATGAAGTAGAAGCGGCGGAGTGTAGCCTGGAGTGCAGCCTATGAAGTAGAGGCGGCAGAACGCAGCCTATGAAGTAGAGGCAGCGGAGTGCGGCCTATGAAGTGGAGGCGGTGGAGTGCATCCTATGAAGTAGAGGCGGTGGAGTGCATTCTATGAAGTAGAGGCGGTGGAGTGCGTCCTATGAAGTAGAGGCGCTGGAGTGCTGCCTATGAAGTAGAGGCAGCAGAGTGCAGCCTATGAAGTAGAGGCGGCGGAGTGCAGCCTATGATGTAGAGGCGGCAGAGTGCAGCCTGTAGTGCATCCAATGAAGTAGAGGCGGCGGAGTGCAGCCTATGAAGTAGAGGTGGCGGAGTGCAGTGTAGGAAGTAGAGGTGGTGGAGTGCGGCCTATGAAGTAGAGGCGGCAGATTGCGGCCTATGAAGTAGAGGCTGCAGAGTGCGGCCTATGAAGTAGAGACGGCGGAGTACGGCCTATGAAGTAGAGGCGGCGGAGTGCGGCCTATGAAGTAGAGGCGGCAGATTGTGGCCTATGAAGGAGAGTCGGCGGAATGCAGCCTATGAAGTAGAGGTGGTGGATTGAGGCCTATGAAGTAGAGGCGGCAGAGTACGGCCTATGAAGTAGAGGCGGCGGAGTGAGGCTTATGAAGTAGAGTCGGCGGAATGCAGCCTATGAAGTAGAGGTGGTGGAGTGCGGCCTATGAAGTAGAGGCGGCAGATTGCGGCCTATGAAGTAGAGGCTGCAGAGTGCGGCCTATGAAGTAGAGACGGCGGAGTACGGCCTATGAAGTAGAGGCGGCGGAGTGCGGCCTATGAAGTAGAGGCGGCAGATTGCGGCCTATGAAGTAGAGTCGGCGGAATGCAGCCTATGAAGTAGAGGTGGTGGATTGCGGCCTATGAAGTAGAGGCGGCAGAGTGCAGCCTATGAAGTAGAGGCGACGGAGTACAGTCTATGAAGTAGAGGCGGCGGAGTGCAGCCTGGAGTGCAGCCTATGAAGTAGAGGCGGCGGAGCGCAGCCTATGAATTAAAGGCAGCGGAGAAGTGGCGGAGTGCAGCGTATGAAGTAGAGGTGGCAGAGTGCGGCCTATGAAGTGGAGGCGGCGGAGTGCAGCCTATTAAGTAGAGGCGGCGGAGTGCTATCTGAAGTGTAGCCTATGAAGTAGAAGCGGCAGAGTGCGGCCTGTGAAGTAGAGGCGGCAGAGTGCGGCCTATGAAGTAGAGGCGGTGGAGTGCGGACTATGAAGTAGAGGCGGTGGAGTAAAATTTATGAAGTAGAGGTGGCGGAGTGCAGCCTGGAGTGCAGCCTATGAAGTAGAGGTGGCAGAGTGCGGCCTATGAAGTAGAGGCAGCGGAGTGCAGCCTATGAAGTAGAGGCGGTGGATTTCAGCCTATGAAGTAGAGGCGGCAGAGAGGTGGCAGAGTGCAGTGTTGGAATTAGAGGTGGCAGAGTGCGGCCTATGAAGTAGAGACGGCAGAGTGCAGCCTATGAAGTAGAGGTGGCAGAGTGCAGCCTATGAAGTAGAGGCGGCGGAGTACAGTCTATGAAGTAGAGGCGGCGGAGTGCAGCCTGGAGTGCAGCCTATGAAGTAGAGGCGGCGGAGCACAGCCTATGAAGTAAAGGCAGCGGAGAGGTGGCGGAGTGCAGCGTACGAAGTAGAGGAGGCGGAGTGCAGCCTATGAAGTGGAGGCGGTGGAGTGCGGCCTATGAAGTAGAGGCGGCAGATTGCGGCCTATGAAATAGAGGCAACGGTGTGCAGCCTATGAAGTTGAGGCGGCAGAGTGGGGCCTATGAAGTAGAGGCGGCAGAGTGCAGCCTATGAAGTAGAGGCGGCAGAGTGCGGCCTATGAAGTACATGCGGTGGAGTGCGGCCTATGAAGTAGAGGTGGCAGAGTGCGGGCTATCAAGTAGAGGTGGCGGAGTGCAGTGTAGGAAGTAGAGGCGGCAGAGTGTGGTCTATGAAGTAGAGATGGCGGAGTACGGCCTATGAAGTTGAGGCGGCAGAGTGAGGCCTATGAAGTAGAGTCGGTGGAATGCAGCCTATGAAGTAGAGGTGGTGGAGTGCGGACTATGAAGTAGAGGCGGCATAGTGCAGTCTATGAAGTAGAGGCGGCGGAGTGCAGCCTGGAGTGCAGCCTATGAAGTAGAGACGGCGGAGCGCAGCCTATGAATTAAAGGTGGCGGAGAGGTGGCGGAGTGCAGTGTAGGAAGTAGAGGCGGCGGAGTGTGGCCTATGAAGTAGAGGCAGCGGGGTGCTGCCTATGAAATAGAGGCAGCGGAGTGTGGCCTATGAAGTAGAGGCGGCAGAGTGCAGTCTATAAAGTAGAGGCAGCGAAGTGCAGCATGGAGTGCAGCCTATCAAGTAGAGGCAGCAGAGTGCGGCCTATGAAGTAGAGACGGCAGAGTGCGGTCTATGAAGTAGAGGCGGCGGAATGCGGCCTATGAAGTAGAGACGGCGGATTGCAGCCTATGAAGTAGAGGCGGTGGAGAGGTGGCAGAGTGCAGTGTAGGAAGTAGTGGCGGCGGAGTGCAGCGTGGAGCGCAGCCTATGAAGTAGAGGCGGCGGAGTGCAGCATATGAAGTAGAGCCGGCAGAGTGCAGCCTATGAAGTGGAGGCGGCGGAGTGCAGCCTATGAAGTGGAGTCGGAGGAATGCAGCCTATGAAGTGGAGTCGGCGGAGTGCAGCCTATGAAGTAGAGGCTGCGGAGTGCAGCGTACTAAGTAGAGGCGGAAGAGTGAGGCCTATGAAGTACAGGTGGAGGAGTGCAGCCTATGAATTATAGATGGCAGTCTATGAAGTAGAGGCAGCGGAGTGCAGCCTGGAGTGCAGCCTATGAAGTAGAGGCGGCGGAGCGCAGCCTATGAAGTAAAGGTGGCGGAGAGGTGGCGGAGTGCAGCATACAAAGTAGAGGCGACGGGGTGCAGCCTATGAAGTGGAGGCGGCAGAGTGTAGTCTATGTGGTAGAGGCGGCAGAGTGCAGCCTGGAGTGCAGCCTATGAAGTAGAGACGGCGGACTGCGGCCTATGACGTAGAGGTGGCGGAGTGCAGCCTATGAAGTAGAGGTCGCGGGGTGCAGCCTATGAAGTAGAGGTGGCGGAGTGTGGCCTATGAAGTAGAGGCGGCGGAGTGCGGCCTATGAAGTGGAGGCGGCAGAGTGCGACCTATGAAGTAGAGGCGGTGGAGTGCGGCCTATGAAGTAGAGGCGGCAGATTGCGGCCTTTGAAATAGAGGCGACGGAGTGCAGCCTATGAAGTAGAGGCGACAGAGTGCGGCCTATGAAGTAGAGGCGACAGAGTGCGGCCTATGAAGTACATGCGGCAGAGTATGGCCTATGAAGTAGAGGTGGCAGAGTTCGGGCTATGAAGTAGAGGCGGTGGAGTGCAGCCTATGAAGTAGAGGCAGCGGAGAGGTGGCGGAGTGCAGTGTAGGGAGTAGAGGCGGCAGAGTGCAGCCTATGAAGTGGAGGCGGCGGAGTGCAGCCTATGAAGTGGAGTCGGAGGAATGCAGCCTATGAAGTGGAGTCGGCGGAGTGCAGCCTATGAAGTAAAGGCGGTGGAGAGGTGGCGGAGTGCAGTGTAGGAAGTAGAGGCAGCGGAGAGGTGGCGGAGTGCAGTGTAGGGAGTAGAGGCGGCAGAGTGCAGCCTATGAAGTGGAGGCGGCGGAGTGCAGCCTATGAAGTGGAGTCGGAGGAATGCAGCCTATGAAGTGGAGGCGGCGGAGTGCAGCCTATTAAGTAGAGGCGGCGGAGTGCTATCTGAAGTGTAGCCTATGAAGTAGAAGCGGCAGAGTGCGGCCTGTGAAGTAGAGGCGGCAGAGTGCGGCCTATGAAGTAGAGGCGGTGGAGTGCGGACTATGAAGTAGAGGCGGTGGAGTAAAATTTATGAAGTAGAGGTGGCGGAGTGCAGCCTGGAGTGCAGCCTATGAAGTAGAGGCGGCAGAGTGCGGCCTATGAAGTAGAGGCAGCGGAGTGCGGCCTATGAAGTAGAGGCAGCGGAGTGCAGCCTATGAAGTAGAGGCGGTGGATTTCAGCCTATGAAGTAGAGGCGGCAGAGAGGTGGCAGAGTGCAGTGTTGGAATTAGAGGTGGCGGAGTGCGGCCTATGAAGTAGAGACGGCAGAGTGCAGCCTATGAAGTAGAGGTGGCAGAGTGCAGCCTATGAAGTAGAGGCGGCGGAGTACAGTCTATGAAGTAGAGGCGGCGGAGTGCAGCCTGGAGTGCAGCCTATGAAGTAGAGGCGGCGGAGCACAGCCTATGAAGTAAAGGCAGCGGAGAGGTGGCGGAGTGCAGCGTACGAAGTAGAGGAGGCGGAGTGCAGCCTATGAAGTGGAGGCGGTGGAGTGCGGCCTATGAAGTAGAGGCGGCAGATTGCGGCCTATGAAATAGAGGCAACGGTGTGCAGCCTATGAAGTTGAGGCGGCAGAGTGGGGCCTATGAAGTAGAGGCGGCAGAGTGCAGCCTATGAAGTAGAGGCGGCAGAGTGCGGCCTATGAAGTACATGCGGTGGAGTGCGGCCTATGAAGTAGAGGTGGCAGAGTGCGGGCTATCAAGTAGAGGTGGCGGAGTGCAGTGTAGGAAGTAGAGGCGGCAGAGTGTGGTCTATGAAGTAGAGATGGCGGAGTACGGCCTATGAAGTTGAGGCGGCAGAGTGAGGCCTATGAAGTAGAGTCGGTGGAATGCAGCCTATGAAGTAGAGGTGGTGGAGTGCGGACTATGAAGTAGAGGCGGCATAGTGCAGTCTATGAAGTAGAGGCGGCGGAGTGCAGCCTGGAGTGCAGCCTAAGAAGTAGAGACGGCGGAGCGCAGCCTATGAATTAAAGGTGGCGGAGAGGTGGCGGAGTGCAGTGTAGGAAGTAGAGGCGGCAGAGTGTGGCCTATGAAGTAGAGGCAGCGGGGTGCTGCCTATGAAATAGAGGCAGCGGAGTGTGGCCTATGAAGTAGAGGCGGCAGAGTGCAGTCTATAAAGTAGAGGCAGCGAAGTGCAGCATGGAGTGCAGCCTATCAAGTAGAGGCAGCAGAGTGCGGCCTATGAAGTAGAGACGGCGGAGTGCGGTCTATGAAGTAGAGGCGGCGGAGAGGTGGCGGAGTGCAGTGTAGGGAGTAGAGGCGGCAGAGTGCAGCCTATGAAGTGGAGGCGGCGGAGTGCAGCCTATGAAGTGGAGTCGGAGGAATGCAGCCTATGAAGTGGAGTCGGCGGAGTGCAGCCTATGAAGTAGAGGCAGTGGAGAGGTGGCGGAGTGCAGTGTAGGAAGTAGTGGCGGCAGAGTGCAGCATGGAGCGCAGCCTATGAAGTAGAGGCGGCGGAGTGCAGCATATGAAGTAGAGCCGGCAGAGTGCAGCCTATGAAGTGGAGGCGGCGGAGTGCAGCCTATGAAGTGGAGTCGGAGGAATGCAGCCTATGAAGTGGAGTCGGCGGAGTGCAGCCTATGAAGTAGAGGCTGCGGAGTGCAGCGTACTAAGTAGAGGCGGAAGAGTGAGGCCTATGAAGTACAGGTGGAGGAGTGCAGCCTATGAATTATAGATGGCAGTCTATGAAGTAGAGGCAGCGGAGTGCAGCCTGGAGTGCAGCCTATGAAGTAGAGGCGGCGGAGCGCAGCCTATGAAGTAAAGGTGGCGGAGAGGTGGCGGAGTGCAGCATACAAAGTAGAGGCGGCGGGGTGCGGCCTATGAAGTGGAGGCGGCAGAGTGTAGTCTATGTGGTAGAGGCGGCAGAGTGCAGCCTGGAGTGCAGCCTATGAAGTAGAGACGGCGGACTGCGGCCTATGACGTAGAGGTGGCGGAGTGCAGCCTATGAAGTAGAGGTCACGGGGTGCAGCCTATGAAGTAGAGGTGGCGGAGTGTGGCCTATGAAGTAGAGGCGGCGGAGTGCGGCCTATGAAGTGGAGGCGGCAGAGTGCGACCTATGAAGTAGAGGCGGTGGAGTGCAGCCTATGAAGTAGAGGCGGCAGATTGCGGCCTTTGAAATAGAGGCGACGGAGTGCAGCCTATGAAGTAGAGGCGACAGAGTGCGGCCTATGAAGTAGAGGCGACAGAGTGCGGCCTATGAAGTACATGCGGCAGAGTATGGCCTATGAAGTAGAGGTGGCAGAGTGCGGGCTATGAAGTAGAGGCGGTGGAGTGCAGCCTATGAAGTAGAGGCAGCGGAGAGGTGGCGGAGTGCAGTGTAGGGAGAAGAGGCGGCAGAGTGCTGCCTGGAGTGCAGCCTATGAAGTAGAGGCGGCAGAGTGCGGCCTATGAAGTAGAGATGGCGGAGTGCAGCATATGAAGTAGAGGTGGCGGAGTGCGGCATATGAAGTAGAGGCGGCAGAATGCAGCCTATAAAGTAGAGGTGGAGGAGTGCAGCCTATGAAGTAGAGGTGGCAGATTGCGGCCTATGAAGTAGAGGCGGTGGAATGCAACCTATGAAGTAGAGGTGGTGGAGTGCGGCCTATGAAGTAGAGGCGGCAGATTGTGGCCTATGAAGTAGAAGCGGTGGTGTGCCGAATATAAAACAGAGGCGGCAGAGTGCGGCCTATGAAGTAGAGGCGGCAGAGTACAGTCTATGAAGTAGAGGCGGCGGAGTGCAGCCTGGAGTGCAGCCTTTGAAGTAGAGGCAGCGGAGCGCAGCCTATGAAGTAGAGGCAACGGAGAGGTGGTGGAGTGCAGCATACGAAGTAGAGGTGGCGGAGTGTGGCCTATAAAGTGGAGGCAGTGGAGTACGGCCTATGAAGTAGCGGCGGCGGAGTGCGTCCTATGAAGTAGAGACGGCAGAGTGCAGCCTATGAAGTAGAGGCAGCGGAGTGCAGCCTATGAAGTAGAGGTGGCAGGATGCAGCCTATGATGTAGAGGCAGCAGAGTGCAGCCTGGAGTGCAGCCTATGAAGTAGAGGTGGTGGAGTGCAGCCTATGAAGTAGAGGTGATGGAGTGCGGCCTATGAAGTAGAGGCGGTGGAGTGCAGCCTGGAGTGCGGCCTATGAAGTAGAGGCGACAGAGTGCGGCCTATGAAGTACATGCGGCAGAGTATGGCCTATGAAGTAGAGGTGGCAGAGTTCGGGCTATGAAGTAGAGGCGGTGGAGTGCAGCCTATGAAGTAGAGGCAGCGGAGAGGTGGCGGAGTGCAGTGTAGGGAGTAGAGGCGGCAGAGTGCAGCCTATGAAGTGGAGGCGGCGGAGTGCAGCCTATGAAGTGGAGTCGGAGGAATGCAGCCTATGAAGTGGAGTCGGCGGAGTGCAGCCTATGAAGTAGAGGCGGTGGAGAGGTGGCGGAGTGCAGTGTAGGAAGTAGAGGCAGCGGAGAGGTGGCGGAGTGCAGTGTAGGGAGTAGAGGCGGCAGAGTGCAGCCTATGAAGTGGAGGCGGCGGAGTGCAGCCTATGAAGTGGAGTCAGAGGAATGCAGCCTATGAAGTGGAGGCGGCGGAGTGCAGCCTATTAAGTAGAGGCGGCGGAGTGCTATCTGAAGTGTAGCCTATGAAGTAGAAGCGGCAGAGTGCGGCCTGTGAAGTAGAGGCGGCAGAGTGCGGCCTATGAAGTAGAGGCGGTGGAGTGCGGACTATGAAGTAGAGGCGGTGGAGTAAAATTTATGAAGTAGAGGTGGCGGAGTGCAGCCTGGAGTGCAGCCTATGAAGTAGAGGCGGCAGAGTGCGGCCTATGAAGTAGAGGCAGCGGAGTGCGGCCTATGAAGTAGAGGCAGCGGAGTGCAGCCTATGAAGTAGAGGCGGTGGATTTCAGCCTATGAAGTAGAGGCGGCAGAGAGGTGGCAGAGTGCAGTGTTGGAATTAGAGGTGGCGGAGTGCGGCCTATGAAGTAGAGACGGCAGAGTGCAGCCTATGAAGTAGAGGTGGCAGAGTGCAGCCTATGAAGTAGAGGCGGCGGAGTACAGTCTATGAAGTAGAGGCGGCGGAGTGCAGCCTGGAGTGCAGCCTATGAAGTAGAGGCGGCGAAGCACAGCCTATGAAGTAAAGGCAGCGGAGAGGTGGCGGAGTGCAGCGTACGAAGTAGAGGAGGCGGAGTGCAGCCTATGAAGTGGAGGCGGTGGAGTGCGGCCTATGAAGTAGAGGCGGCAGATTGCGGCCTATGAAATAGAGGCAACGGTGTGCAGCCTATGAAGTTGAGGCGGCAGAGTGGGGCCTATGAAGTAGAGGCGGCAGAGTGCAGCCTATGAAGTAGAGGCGGCAGAGTGCGGCCTATGAAGTACATGCGGTGGAGTGCGGCCTATGAAGTAGAGGTGGCAGAGTGCGGGCTATCAAGTAGAGGTGGCGGAGTGCAGTGTAGGAAGTAGAGGCGGCAGAGTGTGGTCTATGAAGTAGAGATGGCGGAGTACGGCCTATGAAGTTGAGGCGGCAGAGTGAGGCCTATGAAGTAGAGTCGGTGGAATGCAGCCTATGAAGTAGAGGTGGTGGAGTGCGGACTATGAAGTAGAGGCGGCATAGTGCAGTCTATGAAGTAGAGGCGGCGGAGTGCAGCCTGGAGTGCAGCCTATGAAGTAGAGACGGCGGAGCGCAGCCTATGAATTAAAGGTGGCGGAGAGGTGGCGGAGTGCAGTGTAGGAAGTAGAGGCGGCGGAGTGTGGCCTATGAAGTAGAGGCAGCGGGGTGCTGCCTATGAAATAGAGGCAGCGGAGTGTGGCCTATGAAGTAGAGGCGGCAGAGTGCAGTCTATAAAGTAGAGGCAGCGAAGTGCAGCATGGAGTGCAGCCTATCAAGTAGAGGCAGCAGAGTGCGGCCTATGAAGTAGAGACGGCGGAGTGCGGTCTATGAAGTAGAGGCGGCGGAATGCAGCCTATGAAGTAGAGACGGCGGATTGCAGCCTATGAAGTAGAGGCGGTGGAGAGGTGGCGGAGTGCAGTGTAGGAAGTAGTGGCGGCGGAGTGCAGCATGGAGCGCAGCCTATGAAGTAGAGGCGGCGGAGTGCAGCATATGAAGTAGAGCCGGCAGAGTGCAGCCTATGAAGTGGAGGCGGCGGAGTGCAGCCTATGAAGTGGAGTCGGAGGAATGCAGCCTATGAAGTGGTGTCGGCGGAGTGCAGCCTATGAAGTAGAGGCTGCGGAGTGCAGCGTACTAAGTAGAGGCGGAAGAGTGAGGCCTATGAAGTACAGGTGGAGGAGTGCAGCCTATGAATTATAGATGGCAGTCTATGAAGTAGAGGCAGCGGAGTGCAGCCTGGAGTGCAGCCTATGAAGTAGAGGCGGCGGAGCGCAGCCTATGAAGTAAAGGTGGCGGAGAGGTGGCGGAGTGCAGCATACAAAGTAGAGGCGACGGGGTGCAGCCTATGAAGTGGAGGCGGCAGAGTGTAGTCTATGTGGTAGAGGCGGCAGAGTGCAGCCTGGAGTGCAGCCTATGAAGTAGAGACGGCGGACTGCGGCCTATGACGTAGAGGTGGCGGAGTGCAGCCTATGAAGTAGAGGTCGCGGGGTGCAGCCTATGAAGTAGAGGTGGCGGAGTGTGGCCTATGAAGTAGAGGCGGCGGAGTGCGGCCTATGAAGTGGAGGCGGCAGAGTGCGACCTATGAAGTAGAGGCGGTGGAGTGCGGCCTATGAAGTAGAGGCGGCAGATTGCGGCCTTTGAAATAGAGGCGACGGAGTGCAGCCTATGAAGTAGAGGCGACAGAGTGCGGCCTATGAAGTAGAGGCGACAGAGTGCGGCCTATGAAGTACATGCGGCAGAGTATGGCCTATGAAGTAGAGGTGGCAGAGTTCGGGCTATGAAGTAGAGGCGGTGGAGTGCAGCCTATGAAGTAGAGGCAGCGGAGAGGTGGCGGAGTGCAGTGTAGGGAGTAGAGGCGGCAGAGTGCAGCCTATGAAGTGGAGGCGGCGGAGTGCAGCCTATGAAGTGGAGTCGGAGGAATGCAGCCTATAAAGTGGAGTCGGCGGAGGGCAGCCTATGAAGTAGAGGCGGTGGAGAGGTGGCGGAGTGCAGTGTAGGAAGTAGTGGCGGCGGAGTGCAGCATGGAGCGCAGCCTATGAAGTAGAGGCGGCGGAGTGCAGCATATGAAGTAGAGCCGGCAGAGTGCAGCCTATGAAGTGGAGGCGGCGGAGTGCAGCCTATGAAGTGGAGTCGGAGGAATGCAGCCTATGAAGTGGAGTCGGCGGAGTGCAGCCTATGAAGTAGAGGCTGCAGAGTGCAGCGTACTAAGTAGAGGCGGAAGAGTGAGGCCTATGAAGTACAGGTGGAGGAGTGCAGCCTATGAATTATAGATGGCAGTCTATGAAGTAGAGGCAGCGGAGTGCAGCCTGGAGTGCAGCCTATGAAGTAGAGGCGGCGGAGCGCAGCCTATGAAGTAAAGGTGGCGGAGAGGTGGCGGAGTGCAGCATACAAAGTAGAGGCGGCGGGGTGCGGCCTATGAAGTGGAGGCGGCAGAGTGTAGTCTATGTGGTAGAGGCGGCAGAGTGCAGCCTGGAGTGCAGCCTATGAAGTAGAGACGGCGGACTGCGGCCTATGACGTAGAGGTGGCGGAGTGCAGCCTATGAAGTAGAGGTCACGGGGTGCAGCCTATGAAGTAGAGGTGGCGGAGTGTGGCCTATGAAGTAGAGGCGGCGGAGTGCGGCCTATGAAGTGGAGGCGGCAGAGTGCGACCTATGAAGTAGAGGCGGTGGAGTGCAGCCTATGAAGTAGAGGCGGCAGATTGCGGCCTTTGAAATAGAGGCGACGGAGTGCAGCCTATGAAGTAGAGGCGACAGAGTGCGGCCTATGAAGTAGAGGCGACAGAGTGCGGCCTATGAAGTACATGCGGCAGAGTATGGCCTATGAAGTAGAGGTGGCAGAGTGCGGGCTATGAAGTAGAGGCGGTGGAGTGCAGCCTATGAAGTAGAGGCAGCGGAGAGGTGGCGGAGTGCAGTGTAGGGAGAAGAGGCGGCAGAGTGCTGCCTGGAGTGCAGCCTATGAAGTAGAGGCGGCAGAGTGCGGCCTATGAAGTAGAGATGGCGGAGTGCAGCATATGAAGTAGAGGCGGCAGATTGTGGCCTATGAAGTAGAAGCGGTGGTGTGCCGAATATAAAACAGAGGCGGCAGAGTGCGGCCTATGAAGTAGAGGCGGCGGAGTACAGTCTATGAAGTAGAGGCGGCGGAGTGCAGCCTGGAGTGCAGCCTTTGAAGTAGAGGCAGCGGAGCGCAGCCTATGAAGTAGAGGCAACGGAGAGGTGGTGGAGTGCAGCATACGAAGTAGAGGTGGCGGAGTGTGGCCTATAAAGTGGAGGCAGTGGAGTACGGCCTATGAAGTAGCGGCGGCGGAGTGCGTCCTATGAAGTAGAGACGGCAGAGTGCAGCCTATGAAGTAGAGGCAGCGGAGTGCAGCCTATGAAGTAGAGGTGGCAGGATGCAGCCTATGATGTAGAGGCAGCAGAGTGCAGCCTGGAGTGCAGCCTATGAAGTAGAGGTGGTGGTGTGCAGCCTATGAAGTAGAGGTGATGGAGTGCGGCCTATGAAGTAGAGGCGGTGGAGTGCAGCCTGGAGTGCGGCCTATGAAGTAGAGGCAGCAGAGTGAGGCCTATGAAGTAGGGGCGGCAGAGTGCGGCCTATGAAGTGGAGGTGGTGGAGTGCGTCCTATGAAGTAGAGGCAGTGGAGTGCAGCCTATGAAGTAGAGGCAGCGGAGTGAGGCCTATGAAAAGAGGCGGCGGAGCGCAGCCTATGAAGTAAAGGTGGCGGAGAGGTGGCGGAGTGCAGCATACAAAGTAGAGGCGGCGGGGTGCAGCCTATGAAGTGGAGGCGGCAGAGTGTAGTCTATGTGGTAGAGGCGGCAGAGTGCAGCCTGGAGTGCAGCCTATGAAGTAGAGACGGCGGACTGCGGCCTATGACGTAGAGGTGGCGGAGTGCAGCCTATGAAGTAGAGGTCGCGGGGTGCAGCCTATGAAGTAGAGGTGGCGGAGTGTGGCCTATGAAGTAGAGGCGGCGGAGTGCGGCCTATGAAGTGGAGGCGGCAGAGTGCGACCTATGAAGTAGAGGCGGTGGAGTGCGGCCTATGAAGTAGAGGCGGCAGATTGCGGCCTTTGAAATAGAGGCGACGGAGTGCAGCCTATGAAGTAGAGGCGACAGAGTGCGGCCTATGAAGTAGAGGCGACAGAGTGCGGCCTATGAAGTACATGCGGCAGAGTATGGCCTATGAAGTAGAGGTGGCAGAGTGCGGGCTTTGAAGTAGAGGCGGTGGAGTGCAGCCTATGAAGTAGAGGCAGCGGAGAGGTGGCGGAGTGCAGTGTAGGGAGTAGAGGCGGCAGAGTGCAGCCTATGAAGTGGAGGCGGCGGAGTGCAGCCTATGAAGTGGAGTCGGAGGAATGCAGCCTATGAAGTGGAGTCGGCGGAGTGCAGCCTATGAAGTAGAGGCGGTGGAGAGGTGGCGGAGTGCAGTGTAGGAAGTAGTGGCGGCGGAGTGCAGCATGGAGCGCAGCCTATGAAGTAGAGGCGGCGGAGTGCAGCATATGAAGTAGAGCCGGCAGAGTGCAGCCTATGAAGTGGAGGCGGCGGAGTGCAGCCTATGAAGTGGAGTCGGAGGAATGCAGCCTATGAAGTGGAGTCGGCGGAGTGCAGCCTATGAAGTAGAGGCTGCGGAGTGCAGCGTACTAAGTAGAGGCGGAAGAGTGAGGCCTATGAAGTACAGGTGGAGGAGTGCAGCCTATGAATTATAGATGGCAGTCTATGAAGTAGAGGCAGCGGAGTGCAGCCTGGAGTGCAGCCTATGAAGTAGAGGCGGCGGAGCGCAGCCTATGAAGTAAAGGTGGCGGAGAGGTGGCGGAGTGCAGCATACAAAGTAGAGGCGGCGGGGTGCGGCCTATGAAGTGGAGGCGGCAGAGTGTAGTCTATGTGGTAGAGGCGGCAGAGTGCAGCCTGGAGTGCAGCCTATGAAGTAGAGACGGCGGACTGCGGCCTATGACGTAGAGGTGGCGGAGTGCAGCCAATGAAGTAGAGGTCACGGGGTGCAGCCTATGAAGTAGAGGTGGCGGAGTGTGGCCTATGAAGTAGAGGCGGCGGAGTGCGGCCTATGAAGTGGAGGCGGCAGAGTGCGACCTATGAAGTAGAGGCGGTGGAGTGCAGCCTATGAAGTAGAGGCGGCAGATTGCGGCCTTTGAAATAGAGGCGACGGAGTGCAGCCTATGAAGTAGAGGCGACAGAGTGCGGCCTATGAAGTAGAGGCGACAGAGTGCGGCCTATGAAGTACATGCGGCAGAGTATGGCCTATGAAGTAGAGGTGGCAGAGTGCAGTGTAGGGAGAAGAGGCGGCAGAGTGCTGCCTGGAGTGCAGCCTATGAAGTAGAGGCGGCAGAGTGCGGCCTATGAAGTAGAGATGGCGGAGTGCAGCATATGAAGTAGAGGTGGCGGAGTGCGGCATATGAAGTAGAGGCGGCAGAATGCAGCATATAAAGTAGAGGTGGAGGAGTGCAGCCTATGAAGTAGAGGTGGCAGATTGCGGCCTATGAAGTAGAGGCGGTGGAATGCAACCTATGAAGTAGAGGTGGTGGAGTGCGGCCTATGAAGTAGAGGCGGCAGATTGTGGCCTATGAAGTAGAAGCGGTGGTGTGCCGAATATAAAACAGAGGCGGCAGAGTGCGGCCTATGAAGTAGAGGCGGCGGAGTACAGTCTATGAAGTAGAGGCGGCGGAGTGCAGCCTGGAGTGCAGCCTTTGAAGTAGAGGCAGCGGAGCGCAGCCTATGAAGTAGAGGCAACGGAGAGGTGGTGGAGTGCAGCATACGAAGTAGAGGTGGCGGAGTGTGGCCTATAAAGTGGAGGCAGTGGAGTACGGCCTATGAAGTAGCGGCGGCGGAGTGCGTCCTATGAAGTAGAGACGGCAGAGTGCAGCCTATGAAGTAGAGGCAGCGGAGTGCAGCCTATGAAGTAGAGGTGGCAGGATGCAGCCTATGATGTAGAGGCAGCAGAGTGCAGCCTGGAGTGCAGCCTATGAAGTAGAGGTGGTGGAGTGCAGCCTATGAAGTAGAGGTGATGGAGTGCGGCCTATGAAGTAGAGGCGGTGGAGTGCAGCCTGGAGTGCGGCCTATGAAGTAGAGGCAGCAGAGTGAGGCCTATGAAGTAGGGGCGGCAGAGTGCGGCCTATGAAGTGGAGGTGGTGGAGTGCGTCCTATGAAGTAGAGGCAGCGGAGTGCAGCCTATGAAGTAGAGGCAGCGGAGTGAGGCCTATGAAAAGAGGCGGCGGAGTGCAGCCTATGAAGTAGAGGCGGCAGAGTGCTGCTTGGAGTGCAGCCTATGAAGTAGAGGCGGCACAGTGTGGCCTCTGAAGTAGAGGTGGTGGAGTACAGTCTATAAAGTAGAGGTGGCGGAGTGCAGCCTGGAGTGTACCCTATAAAGTAGAGGCGGCAGAGTGCGGCCGATGAAGTAGAGACGGTGGAGTTCGGCCTATGAAGTAGAGGCAGCGGAGTGCTGCCTATGAAGTAGAGGCGATGGAGTGCAGCCTATGAAGTAGAGGCGGCGGAGAGGTGGCAGAGTGCAGTGTAGGAAGTAGAGGTGGCGGAGTGCGGCCTATGAAGTATAGACGGCGGAGTGCGGTATATGAAGTAGAGGCAGCGGAGAGGGTGCGCAGTGCAGTGTAGGAAGTAGAGGCGGCAGAGTGCTGCCTATGAAGTAGAGGTGGCGGTGTGCCACCTATGAAGTAAAGGCGGCAGAGTGCGGCCTTTGAAGTAGAGGCGGCGGAGTACAGTCTATGATGTAGAGGCGGCGGAGCGCAGCCTATGAAGTAAAGGCAGCAGAGAGGTGGCAGAGTGCAGCGTACCAACTAGAGGCGGTGGAGTGCGGCCTATGAAGTGGAGGTGGCAGAGTGCAGCCTATGAAGTAGAGGCAGCGGAGTGCTGCCTGAAGTGTAGCCTATGAAGTAGAGGTGGCAGAGTGCGGCCTGTGAAGTAGAGGCGGCAGAGTGTGGCCTATGAAGCAGAGGCGGCAGAGTGCGGACTATGAAGTAGAGGCGGTGGAGTAAAATCTATGAAGTAGAGGCAGTAGAGTGCAGCCTATGAAGTAGAGGCGGCAGAGAGGTGGCGGAGTGCAGTGTTGGAAGTAGAGGCGGTAGAGTGCAGCCTATGAAGTAGAGACGGCGGAGTGCGGCCTATTAAGTAGAGGTGGCGGAGAGGTGGCACAGTGCAGTGTAGGAAGTAGAGGCGGCAGAGTGCGGCCTATGAAGTGGAGGCGGTGGAGTGCAGCCTATGAAGAGGAGGTAGCAGAGTGCACCCTATGAAGTAGAGGCGGCGGAATACAGTGTATGAAGTAGAGGTGGCAGAGTGCAGCCTGGAGTGCAGCCAATGAAGTAGAGGAGGCAGAGCGCAGCCTATGAAGTAAAGGCAGCGGAGAGGTGGCGGAGTGCAGCATATGAAGTAGAGGTGGCGGAGCGTGGCCTATGAAGTGGAGGCGGTGGAGTGCGGCCTATGAAGTAGAGGCGGCGGAGTGCATCCTATGAAGAAGAGGCGGAGGAGTGCATCCTATGAAGCAGAGGCAGTGGAGTGTGGCCTATGAAGTAGAGGCAGCGGAGTGCAGCCTATGAAGTAGAGGCAGCAGAGTGCAGCCTATGAAGTAAAGGTGGCGGAGTGCAGCCTATGAAGTAGAGGTGGCAGAGTGCGGCCAATGAAGTAGAGGTGGCGGAGTGCGGCCTATGAAGTAGAGGCGGCAGAGTGCAGCCTATGAGGTGGAGGCGGCAGAGTGATTCCTATGAAGTAGAGCTGGCGGAGTGCAGCCTATCAAGTAGAGGCGGTAGAGTGCTGCATGGACTGCAGCCTATGAAGTAGAGATGGCGGAGTGCAGCCTATGAAGAAGAGGTGGCGGAGTGCAGTGTAGGAAGTAGAGGCGGCAGAGTGCGGCCTATGAAGTAGAGGTGGTGGAGTGCGGCCTATGAAGTAGAGGCGGCAGATTGCGGCCTATGAAGTAGAGGCGGCGTAGTGCAGTCTATTAAGTAGAAGAGGCGGAGTGCAGTCTATGAAGTAGAGGCGGCGGAGTGCAGCCTAGAGCGCAGCCTATGAAGTAGAGTCGGAGGAGTGCAGCATACGAAGTAGAGACAGCGGAGTGCGGCCTATGAAGTAGAGGTGGTGGAGTGCGGCCTATGAAGTAGAGGTGGCAGATTGTGGCCTATGAAGTGGAGGTGGCGGAGTGCAACCTATGAAGTGGAGGCAGCGGAGTGCAGCCTATGAAGTGGAGTCGGCGGAGTGCCTCCTATGAAGTGGAGTCAGCGGAGTGCAGCCTATGAAGTAGAGGCGGCGGAGTGTAGCTAATGAAGTAGAAGCGGCGGAGTGCAGCTTATGAACTGGAGGCGGTGGAGTGTGGCCTATGAAGTAGAGGCATTGGAATGCAGCCTATGAAGTAGAGTCAGTGCAATGCAGCCTATGAAGTAAAGACGGCGGAGTGCGGCCTATGAAGTTGAGGCGGCAGATTGCGCCTATGAAGTAGAGGTGGCGGAGTGCGGCCAATGAAGTAGAGGTGGTGGAGTATGGCCTATGAGGTGGAGGCGGCAGAGTGCGGCCTATGAAGTAGAAAAGGCAGAGTGCGGCCTATGAAGTAGAGGTGGCGGAGTGCAGTATAGGAAGTAGATGTGGCAGAGTGCAGCCTGGAGTGCAGCCTATGAAGTAGAGGTGGCGGAGTGTGGCCTATAAAGTAGAGGCAGCGGAGTGCGGCCTATGAAGTGGATGCGGCGGAGTACGACCTATAAAGTAGAGGTGGCAGATTGTGGCCTATGAAATAGAGGCGGCAGAGTGCGGCCTATGAAGTACAGGTGGCAGAGTGCGGCCTATGAAGTAGAGGTGACAGAGTGTGGCCTATGAAGTGGAGGAGGCGGAGAGCAGCCTATGAAGTGGAAGTGGCGGAGTGCATCCTATGAAGTGGAAGCGGCGGAGTACAGCCTATGAAGTGGAGGTGGCAGAATGCAGCCTATGAAGTGAAGGTGGCAGAGTGCAGCCTATGAAGTGGAGGTGGCAAAGTGCTGCGGAGTGCGGCCTATGAAGTAGAGGTGGTGGAGTGCGGCCTATGAAGTAGAGGTGACGGAATGCGGCGTTTGAAGTAGAGGTGGTGGAGTGCGGCCTATGAAGTAGAGGCGGCAGATATTGGCCTATGAAGTAGAGGCGGCAGAGTGCAGTCTATTAAGTAGAAGAGGCAGAGTGCAGCCTATGAAGTAGAGGCAGCAGAGTGCAGTCTATGAAGTAGAGGCGGTGTAGTGCAGCCTGGAGCGCAGCCTATGAAGTAGAGGCAGAGGAGTGCAGCGTATGAAGTAGAGATGTCGGAGTGCGGCCTATAAAGTAGAGGCGACGGAATACAGCCTATGAAGTAGAGGTGGTGGAGTGCGGCCTATGAAGTAGAGGTGGCAGATTGTGGCCTATGAAGTGGAGGTGGCGGAGTGCAGCCTATGAAGTGGAGGCGGCGGAGTGCAGCCTATGAAGTAGAGGCAGCGTAGTGCTAATTAAGAAGTAGAGGCGGCAGAGTGCAGCCTATGAAGTGGAGTCGGCAGAGTGCAGCCTATGAAAAAGAGGTGGCGGAGTGTAGCTAATGAAGTAGAAGTGGCGGAGTGCAGCTTATGAAGTAGAGGCGGTGGAGTGCGGCCTATGAAGTAGAGGCGTTTGAATGCAGCCTATGAAGTAGAGGCGGTGCAATGCAGCCTATGAAGTAGAGGCGGCGGAGTGCGGCCTATGAAGTAGAGGCGGCAGATTGCGGCCTATGAAATAGAGGCGGCGGAGTGCGGCCTATGAAATAGAGGCAGTGGAGTGCGGCCTATGAGGTGGAGGCGGCTGAGTGTGTCCTATGAAGTAGAGACAGCGGAGTGCAGCCTATGAAGCAGAGGCGGCAGAGTGCGGCCTATGAAGTAGAGAAGGCAGAGCGCGGCCTATGAAGTAGAGGTGGCGGAGTGCAGTGTAGGAAGTAGAAGCAGCAGAGTGCGGCCTATGAAGTAGAGATGGCGAAGTGCAGCCTATGAAGTAGAGGCGGCGGAGAGGTGGCGGAGTGCAGTGTAGGAAGTAGAGGAAGCAGAGTGATGCCTATGAAGTAGAGGCGGCAAAGTGCAGTCTATGAAGTAGAAGAGGCGGATTGCAGCCTATGAAGTAGAGGCGGCGGAGTCCAGTCTATGAAGTAGAGGTGGCGGAGTGCAGCCTAGAGTGCAGCCTATGAAGTAGAGGCGGCAGAGTGCTGTCTATGAAGTAGAGGCGGCGGAGAGGTGGCGAAGTGCAGTGTACGAAGTAGAGGCGGCGGAGTGCAGCATATGAAGTAGAGCCGGCAGAGTGCAGCCTATGAAGTGGAGGCGGCGGAGTGCAGCCTATGAAGTGGAGTCGGAGGAATGCAGCCTATGAAGTGGAGTCGGCGGAGTGCAGCCTATGAAGTAGAGGCTGCAGAGTGCAGCGTACTAAGTAGAGGCGGAAGAGTGAGGCCTATGAAGTACAGGTGGAGGAGTGCAGCCTATGAATTATAGATGGCAGTCTATGAAGTAGAGGCAGCGGAGTGCAGCCTGGAGTGCAGCCTATGAAGTAGAGGCGGCGGAGCGCAGCCTATGAAGTAAAGGTGGCGGAGAGGTGGCGGAGTGCAGCATACAAAGTAGAGGCGGCGGGGTGCGGCCTATGAAGTGGAGGCGGCAGAGTGTAGTCTATGTGGTAGAGGCGGCAGAGTGCAGCCTGGAGTGCAGCCTATGAAGTAGAGACGGCGGACTGCGGCCTATGACGTAGAGGTGGCGGAGTGCAGCCTATGAAGTAGAGGTCACGGGGTGCAGCCTATGAAGTAGAGGTGGCGGAGTGTGGCCTATGAAGTAGAGGCGGCGGAGTGCGGCCTATGAAGTGGAGGCGGCAGAGTGCGACCTATGAAGTAGAGGCGGTGGAGTGCAGCCTATGAAGTAGAGGCGGCAGATTGCGGCCTTTGAAATAGAGGCGACGGAGTGCAGCCTATGAAGTAGAGGCGACAGAGTGCGGCCTATGAAGTAGAGGCGACAGAGTGCGGCCTATGAAGTACATGCGGCAGAGTATGGCCTATGAAGTAGAGGTGGCAGAGTGCGGGCTATGAAGTAGAGGCGGTGGAGTGCAGCCTATGAAGTAGAGGCAGCGGAGAGGTGGCGGAGTGCAGTGTAGGGAGAAGAGGCGGCAGAGTGCTGCCTGGAGTGCAGCCTATGAAGTAGAGGCGGCAGAGTGCGGCCTATGAAGTAGAGATGGCGGAGTGCAGCATATGAAGTAGAGGCGGCAGATTGTGGCCTATGAAGTAGAAGCGGTGGTGTGCCGAATATAAAACAGAGGCGGCAGAGTGCGGCCTATGAAGTAGAGGCGGCGGAGTACAGTCTATGAAGTAGAGGCGGCGGAGTGCAGCCTGGAGTGCAGCCTTTGAAGTAGAGGCAGCGGAGCGCAGCCTATGAAGTAGAGGCAACGGAGAGGTGGTGGAGTGCAGCATACGAAGTAGAGGTGGCGGAGTGTGGCCTATAAAGTGGAGGCAGTGGAGTACGGCCTATGAAGTAGCGGCGGCGGAGTGCGTCCTATGAAGTAGAGACGGCAGAGTGCAGCCTATGAAGTAGAGGCAGCGGAGTGCAGCCTATGAAGTAGAGGTGGCAGGATGCAGCCTATGATGTAGAGGCAGCAGAGTGCAGCCTGGAGTGCAGCCTATGAAGTAGAGGTGGTGGTGTGCAGCCTATGAAGTAGAGGTGATGGAGTGCGGCCTATGAAGTAGAGGCGGTGGAGTGCAGCCTGGAGTGCGGCCTATGAAGTAGAGGCAGCAGAGTGAGGCCTATGAAGTAGGGGCGGCAGAGTGCGGCCTATGAAGTGGAGGTGGTGGAGTGCGTCCTATGAAGTAGAGGCAGTGGAGTGCAGCCTATGAAGTAGAGGCAGCGGAGTGAGGCCTATGAAAAGAGGCGGCGGAGCGCAGCCTATGAAGTAAAGGTGGCGGAGAGGTGGCGGAGTGCAGCATACAAAGTAGAGGCGGCGGGGTGCAGCCTATGAAGTGGAGGCGGCAGAGTGTAGTCTATGTGGTAGAGGCGGCAGAGTGCAGCCTGGAGTGCAGCCTATGAAGTAGAGACGGCGGACTGCGGCCTATGACGTAGAGGTGGCGGAGTGCAGCCTATGAAGTAGAGGTCGCGGGGTGCAGCCTATGAAGTAGAGGTGGCGGAGTGTGGCCTATGAAGTAGAGGCGGCGGAGTGCGGCCTATGAAGTGGAGGCGGCAGAGTGCGACCTATGAAGTAGAGGCGGTGGAGTGCGGCCTATGAAGTAGAGGCGGCAGATTGCGGCCTTTGAAATAGAGGCGACGGAGTGCAGCCTATGAAGTAGAGGCGACAGAGTGCGGCCTATGAAGTAGAGGCGACAGAGTGCGGCCTATGAAGTACATGCGGCAGAGTATGGCCTATGAAGTAGAGGTGGCAGAGTGCGGGCTTTGAAGTAGAGGCGGTGGAGTGCAGCCTATGAAGTAGAGGCAGCGGAGAGGTGGCGGAGTGCAGTGTAGGGAGTAGAGGCGGCAGAGTGCAGCCTATGAAGTGGAGGCGGCGGAGTGCAGCCTATGAAGTGGAGTCGGAGGAATGCAGCCTATGAAGTGGAGTCGGCGGAGTGCAGCCTATGAAGTAGAGGCGGTGGAGAGGTGGCGGAGTGCAGTGTAGGAAGTAGTGGCGGCGGAGTGCAGCATGGAGCGCAGCCTATGAAGTAGAGGCGGCGGAGTGCAGCATATGAAGTAGAGCCGGCAGAGTGCAGCCTATGAAGTGGAGGCGGCGGAGTGCAGCCTATGAAGTGGAGTCGGAGGAATGCAGCCTATGAAGTGGAGTCGGCGGAGTGCAGCCTATGAAGTAGAGGCTGCGGAGTGCAGCGTACTAAGTAGAGGCGGAAGAGTGAGGCCTATGAAGTACAGGTGGAGGAGTGCAGCCTATGAATTATAGATGGCAGTCTATGAAGTAGAGGCAGCGGAGTGCAGCCTGGAGTGCAGCCTATGAAGTAGAGGCGGCGTAGCGCAGCCTATGAAGTAAAGGTGGCGGAGAGGTGGCGGAGTGCAGCATACAAAGTAGAGGCGGCGGGGTGCGGCCTATGAAGTGGAGGCGGCAGAGTGTAGTCTATGTGGTAGAGGCGGCAGAGTGCAGCCTGGAGTGCAGCCTATGAAGTAGAGACGGCGGACTGCGGCCTATGACGTAGAGGTGGCGGAGTGCAGCCTATGAAGTAGAGGTCACGGGGTGCAGCCTATGAAGTAGAGGTGGCGGAGTGTGGCCTATGAAGTAGAGGCGGCGGAGTGCGGCCTATGAAGTGGAGGCGGCAGAGTGCGACCTATGAAGTAGAGGCGGTGGAGTGCAGCCTATGAAGTAGAGGCGGCAGATTGCGGCCTTTGAAATAGAGGCGACGGAGTGCAGCCTATGAAGTAGAGGCGACAGAGTGCGGCCTATGAAGTAGAGGCGACAGAGTGCGGCCTATGAAGTACATGCGGCAGAGTATGGCCTATGAAGTAGAGGTGGCAGAGTGCAGTGTAGGGAGAAGAGGCGGCAGAGTGCTGCCTGGAGTGCAGCCTATGAAGTAGAGGCGGCAGAGTGCGGCCTATGAAGTAGAGATGGCGGAGTGCAGCATATGAAGTAGAGGTGGCGGAGTGCGGCATATGAAGTAGAGGCGGCAGAATGCAGCATATAAAGTAGAGGTGGAGGAGTGCAGCCTATGAAGTAGAGGTGGCAGATTGCGGCCTATGAAGTAGAGGCGGTGGAATGCAACCTATGAAGTAGAGGTGGTGGAGTGCGGCCTATGAAGTAGAGGCGGCAGATTGTGGCCTATGAAGTAGAAGCGGTGGTGTGCCGAATATAAAACAGAGGCGGCAGAGTGCGGCCTATGAAGTAGAGGCGGCGGAGTACAGTCTATGAAGTAGAGGCGGCGGAGTGCAGCCTGGAGTGCAGCCTTTGAAGTAGAGGCAGCGGAGCGCAGCCTATGAAGTAGAGGCAACGGAGAGGTGGTGGAGTGCAGCATACGAAGTAGAGGTGGCGGAGTGTGGCCTATAAAGTGGAGGCAGTGGAGTACGGCCTATGAAGTAGCGGCGGCGGAGTGCATCCTATGAAGTAGAGACGGCAGAGTGCAGCCTATGAAGTAGAGGCAGCGGAGTGCAGCCTATGAAGTAGAGGTGGCAGGATGCAGCCTATGATGTAGAGGCAGCAGAGTGCAGCCTGGAGTGCAGCCTATGAAGTAGAGGTGGTGGAGTGCAGCCTATGAAGTAGAGGTGATGGAGTGCGGCCTATGAAGTAGAGGCGGTGGAGTGCAGCCTGGAGTGCGGCCTATGAAGTAGAGGCAGCAGAGTGAGGCCTATGAAGTAGGGGCGGCAGAGTGCGGCCTATGAAGTGGAGGTGGTGGAGTGCGTCCTATGAAGTAGAGGCAGCGGAGTGCAGCCTATGAAGTAGAGGCAGCGGAGTGAGGCCTATGAAAAGAGGCGGCGGAGTGCAGCCTATGAAGTAGAGGCGGCAGAGTGCTGCTTGGAGTGCAGCCTATGAAGTAGAGGCGGCACAGTGTGGCCTCTGAAGTAGAGGTGGTGGAGTACAGTCTATAAAGTAGAGGTGGCGGAGTGCAGCCTGGAGTGTACCCTATAAAGTAGAGGCGGCAGAGTGCGGCCGATGAAGTAGAGACGGTGGAGTTCGGCCTATGAAGTAGAGGCAGCGGAGTGCTGCCTATGAAGTAGAGGCGATGGAGTGCAGCCTATGAAGTAGAGGCGGCGGAGAGGTGGCAGAGTGCAGTGTAGGAAGTAGAGGTGGCGGAGTGCGGCCTATGAAGTATAGACGGCAGAGTGCGGTATATGAAGTAGAGGCAGCGGAGAGGGTGCGCAGTGCAGTGTAGGAAGTAGAGGCGGCAGAGTGCTGCCTATGAAGTAGAGGTGGCGGTGTGCCACCTATGAAGTAAAGGCGGCAGAGTGCGGCCTTTGAAGTAGAGGCGGCGGAGTACAGTCTATGATGTAGAGGCGGCGGAGCGCAGCCTATGAAGTAAAGGCAGCAGAGAGGTGGCAGAGTGCAGCGTACCAACTAGAGGCGGTGGAGTGCGGCCTATGAAGTGGAGGTGGCAGAGTGCAGCCTATGAAGTAGAGGCAGCGGAGTGCTGCCTGAAGTGTAGCCTATGAAGTAGAGGTGGCAGAGTGCGGCCTGTGAAGTAGAGGCGGCAGAGTGTGGCCTATGAAGCAGAGGCGGCAGAGTGCGGACTATGAAGTAGAGGCGGTGGAGTAAAATCTATGAAGTAGAGGCAGTAGAGTGCAGCCTATGAAGTAGAGGCGGCAGAGAGGTGGCGGAGTGCAGTGTTGGAAGTAGAGGCGGTAGAGTGCAGCCTATGAAGTAGAGACGGCGGAGTGCGGCCTATTAAGTAGAGGTGGCGGAGAGGTGGCACAGTGCAGTGTAGGAAGTAGAGGCGGCAGAGTGCGGCCTATGAAGTGGAGGCGGTGGAGTGCAGCCTATGAAGAGGAGGTAGCAGAGTGCACCCTATGAAGTAGAGGCGGCGGAATACAGTGTATGAAGTAGAGGTGGCAGAGTGCAGCCTGGAGTGCAGCCAATGAAGTAGAGGAGGCAGAGCGCAGCCTATGAAGTAAAGGCAGCGGAGAGGTGGCGGAGTGCAGCATATGAAGTAGAGGTGGCGGAGCGTGGCCTATGAAGTGGAGGCGGTGGAGTGCGGCCTATGAAGTAGAGGCGGCGGAGTGCATCCTATGAAGTAGAGGCGGAGGAGGGCATCCTATGAAGTAGAGGCAGTGGAGTGTGGCCTATGAAGTAGAGGCAGCGGAGTGCAGCCTATGAAGTAGAGGCAGCAGAGTGCAGCCTATGAAGTAAAGGTGGCGGAGTGCAGCCTATGAAGTAGAGGTGGCAGAGTGCGGCCAATGAAGTAGAGGTGGCGGAGTGCGGCCTATGAAGTAGAGGCGGCAGAGTGCAGCCTATGAGGTGGAGGCGGCAGAGTGATTCCTATGAAGTAGAGCTGGCGGAGTGCAGCCTATCAAGTAGAGGCGGTAGAGTGCTGCATGGACTGCAGCCTATGAAGTAGAGATGGCGGAGTGCAGCCTATGAAGAAGAGGTGGCGGAGTGCAGTGTAGGAAGTAGAGGCGGCAGAGTGCGGCCTATGAAGTAGAGGTGGTGGAGTGCGGCCTATGAAGTAGAGGCGGCAGATTGCGGCCTATGAAGTAGAGGCGGCGTAGTGCAGTCTATTAAGTAGAAGAGGCGGAGTGCAGTCTATGAAGTAGAGGCGGCGGAGTGCAGCCTAGAGCGCAGCCTATGAAGTAGAGTCGGAGGAGTGCAGCATACGAAGTAGAGACAGCGGAGTGCGGCCTATGAAGTAGAGGTGGTGGAGTGCGGCCTATGAAGTAGAGGTGGCAGATTGTGGCCTATGAAGTGGAGGTGGCGGAGTGCAACCTATGAAGTGGAGGCAGCGGAGTGCAGCCTATGAAGTGGAGTCGGCGGAGTGCCTCCTATGAAGTGGAGTCAGCGGAGTGCAGCCTATGAAGTAGAGGCGGCGGAGTGTAGCTAATGAAGTAGAAGCGGCGGAGTGCAGCTTATGAACTGGAGGCGGTGGAGTGTGGCCTATGAAGTAGAGGCATTGGAATGCAGCCTATGAAGTAGAGTCAGTGCAATGCAGCCTATGAAGTAAAGACGGCGGAGTGCGGCCTATGAAGTTGAGGCGGCAGATTGCGCCTATGAAGTAGAGGTGGCGGAGTGCGGCCAATGAAGTAGAGGTGGTGGAGTATGGCCTATGAGGTGGAGGCGGCAGAGTGCGGCCTATGAAGTAGAAAAGGCAGAGTGCGGCCTATGAAGTAGAGGTGGCGGAGTGCAGTATAGGAAGTAGATGTGGCAGAGTGCAGCCTGGAGTGCAGCCTATGAAGTAGAGGTGGCGGAGTGTGGCCTATAAAGTAGAGGCAGCGGAGTGCGGCCTATGAAGTGGATGCGGCGGAGTACGACCTATAAAGTAGAGGTGGCAGATTGTGGCCTATGAAATAGAGGCGGCAGAGTGCGGCCTATGAAGTACAGGTGGCAGAGTGCGGCCTATGAAGTAGAGGTGACAGAGTGTGGCCTATGAAGTGGAGGAGGCGGAGAGCAGCCTATGAAGTGGAAGTGGCGGAGTGCAGCCTATGAAGTGGAAGCGGCGGAGTACAGCCTATGAAGTGGAGGTGGCAGAATGCAGCCTATGAAGTGAAGGTGGCAGAGTGCAGCCTATGAAGTGGAGGTGGCAAAGTGCTGCGGAGTGCGGCCTATGAAGTAGAGGTGGTGGAGTGCGGCCTATGAAGTAGAGGTGACGGAATGCGGCGTTTGAAGTAGAGGTGGTGGAGTGCGGCCTATGAAGTAGAGGCGGCAGATATTGGCCTATGAAGTAGAGGCGGCAGAGTGCAGTCTATTAAGTAGAAGAGGCAGAGTGCAGCCTATGAAGTAGAGGCAGCAGAGTGCAGTCTATGAAGTAGAGGCGGTGTAGTGCAGCCTGGAGCGCAGCCTATGAAGTAGAGGCAGAGGAGAGCAGCGTATGAAGTAGAGATGTCGGAGTGCGGCCTATAAAGTAGAGGCGACGGAATACAGCCTATGAAGTAGAGGTGGTGGAGTGCGGCCTATGAAGTAGAGGTGGCAGATTGTGGCCTATGAAGTGGAGGTGGCGGAGTGCAGCCTATGAAGTGGAGGCGGCGGAGTGCAGCCTATGAAGTAGAGGCAGCGTAGTGCTAATTAAGAAGTAGAGGCGGCAGAGTGCAGCCTATGAAGTGGAGTCGGCAGAGTGCAGCCTATGAAAAAGAGGTGGCGGAGTGTAGCTAATGAAGTAGAAGTGGCGGAGTGCAGCTTATGAAGTAGAGGCGGTGGAGTGCGGCCTATGAAGTAGAGGCGTTTGAATGCAGCCTATGAAGTAGAGGCGGTGCAATGCAGCCTATGAAGTAGAGGCGGCGGAGTGCGGCCTATGAAGTAGAGGCGGCAGATTGCGGCCTATGAAATAGAGGCGGCGGAGTGCGGCCTATGAAATAGAGGCAGTGGAGTGCGGCCTATGAGGTGGAGGCGGCTGAGTGTGTCCTATGAAGTAGAGACAGCGGAGTGCAGCCTATGAAGCAGAGGCGGCAGAGTGCGGCCTATGAAGTAGAGAAGGCAGAGCGCGGCCTATGAAGTAGAGGTGGCGGAGTGCAGTGTAGGAAGTAGAAGCAGCAGAGTGCGGCCTATGAAGTAGAGATGGCGAAGTGCAGCCTATGAAGTAGAGGCGGCGGAGAGGTGGCGGAGTGCAGTGTAGGAAGTAGAGGAAGCAGAGTGATGCCTATGAAGTAGAGGCGGCAAAGTGCAGTCTATGAAGTAGAAGAGGCGGATTGCAGCCTATGAAGTAGAGGCGGCGGAGTCCAGTCTATGAAGTAGAGGTGGCGGAGTGCAGCCTAGAGTGCAGCCTATGAAGTAGAGGCGGCAGAGTGCTGTCTATGAAGTAGAGGCGGCGGAGAGGTGGCGAAGTGCAGTGTACGAAGTAGAGGCAGCAGAGTGCGGCCTATGAAGTAGATGCGGGGGAGTGCGGCCTATGAAGTAGAGGCGGCAGAGTGCGGCCTATGAAGTGGAGGAGGCGGAGAGCAGCCTATGAAGTGGAAGCGGCAGAGTGCAGCCTATGAAGTAGAGGCGGCGGAGTGCAGTCTATGAAGGAGAGGCGGCGGGGTGCAGCCTGGAGTGCAGCCTATGAAGTAGAGGCGGAGGAGCGCGTCCTCTACTTTATAGGCCTGAATCCGCTGCCTCCACTTCATAGGCCGCACTCTGCCGCCTCTACTTCATAGGCCACATTCTACCGCTCCTACTTCATAGGTTGCATTCCAACGCCTCTACTTCATAGGCCGCACTCCACCGCCACTACTTCATAAGTTGCACTCTGCCGCTTCTACTTCATTAGCTACACTCTGCCGCCTCTACTTCATAGGCTGCACTTCGCCAACTCCACTTCATAGCCTGCACTCCGACGACTCCATTTCATAGGCTGCACTCTGCCGCCTCTTCTTTATAAGCAGCACTCCACTGCCTCCACTTCATAGGCTGCACTCTGCTGCCTCCACTTCACAGGCTGCACTCTGCCGCCTCTACTTCATAGGCTGCGCTCCGCCACCTCTTCTTCATAGGCTGCACTCCAGGCTGCACTCTGCCGCCTCTACTTATTAGACTGCACGCCGCTGCCTCTACTTCATAGGCTGCACTCCGCTGCCTCTACTTCATAGGCCGCAATCTGCCACCTCTACTTCATATGCCAGAATCTGCCCCCTCTACTTCCTAGGCCACACTCCGCCGCTTCTACTTCATAGGCCGCACTCTGCAGCCTCTATTTCCTACGCTGCACTCCTCCAACTCTCCGCAGCCTCTACTTCATAGGCTGCACTCCACCGCCTTTACTTCATAGGATGCACTCCGCTGCCTCTACTTCATAGGCCGCACTCCGCCGCCTTTACTTCATAGGCCGCAAACTGCCGCCTCTACTTTATAGGCTGCACTCCACCACCTCTACTTCATAGGCTGCATTCCGCCGCCTCTACTTCATAGGCCGCACTCCGCTGTCTCTACTTCATAGGCCGTACTCTGCCGCCTCTACTTCGTACACTGCACTCTGCCACCTCTCGGCCGCCTCTACTTCATAGGCTGCACTCCACCGCCTCTACTTCATAGCCCGAACTCTGCCACCTCTACTTCATAGACTGCACTCCACTGCCTCTACTTCATGGGCCGCACTCCGCCGCCTCTACTTCATAAGTCGCAGTCCACCGTCTCCACTTTATAGTTCGCACTCTGCCGCCTCTACTTCATACGCTGCACTCCGCCACCTCTTTGCTGCCTTTACTTCATAGACTGTGCTCCACCACCTCTACTTCATAGGCTGCACTCCAGGCTGCACTCCGCCGCCTCTACTTCATAGACAGCACTCCGCCACCTCTTCTTCATAGGCCGCACTCTACCACCTTTACTTCATAGGTTCCGCTCCGCCGCCTCTTCTTCATAGGCTGCACTCCAGGCTGCACTCCGCCGCCTCTACTTCATAGACTGCACTCTGCCGCCTCTACTTCATAGGCCGCACTCCGCTGCCTCTACTTCATAGGCAGCACTCCACCACCTCTACTTCATAGGCCACACTCCGCTGCCTCTACTTCCTAAACTGCACTCTGCCACTTCTCCGCCACCACTACTTCATAGGCTGCATTCCGCCGTCTCTACTTCATAGGCCGCACTCCGCCGCCTCTACTTCCTACACTGCACTCCGCCACCTCTACTTCATAGGCCGCAGTCTGCCTTCTCTACTTCATAGGTCGCACTCCGCCACCTCCACTTCATAGGCTGCACTCCGCCACCTCCACTTCATAGGCCGTACTTCGCCGCCTCTACTTCATAGGCCACACTCTGCTTCCTCTACTTCATAGGCTGTATTCCACCGTACCTACTTCATAGTCTGCATTCCAACACCTCTACTTCATAGGCCGCACTCCACCGCCTCTACTTTATAAGCTGCACTCCGCCGCTTCTAATTCAATAGCTACACTCCACCGCCTCTACTTCATAGGCTGCACTCTGCCGACTCCACTTCATAGGCTGCACTCTGCTGACTCCACTTCATATGCTGCACTCTGCCGCCTCTACTTCATAAGCAGCACTCCGCTGCCTCCACCTCATAGGCTGCACTCTGCCACCTCCACTTCATAGGCCGCACTCCGCCGCCTCTACTTCATAGGCCGCAATCTGTCGCCTCTACTTCATAGGCCACACTCCACCACCTCTACTTCATAGGCTACATTCTGCCGCCTCTACTTCATAGGCCGCACTCCGCCGCCTCTACTTAATAGGCCGCACTCTGCAGCCTCTACTTCCTACACTACACTCCGCCACCTCTCCGCAGCCTCTACTTCATAGGCTGCACTCCACCACCTCTACTTCATAGCCCCCACTCTGCCACCTCTACTTCATAGGCCACACTCTGCCACCTGTAGTTCATAGGCCGCACTCTGCCGCCTCTACTTCATAGGCCACACTCTGCCGCCTCTACTTCATACGCTGCACTCCGTCGCCTCAACTTCATAGACTGTACTCCACTGCCTCTGCTTCATAGGCTGCACTCTGCTGCCTCTACTTCATAGGCCTGACTCCGCCGCCTCCACTTCATAGGCCGCAATCTGCTGCCTCTTCTTCCTACACTGCACTCCGCCACCTCTCCGCCGCCTCTACTTCATAGGCTGCACTCCGCCATCTCTACTTCATAGGCCGCACTCTGCCGCCTCTTCTTCCTACACTGCACTCTGCCACCTCTACTTCATAGGCCGCACTCAGCCTTCTCTACTTCATAGGTCACACTCCGCCACCTCCACTTTATAGGCTGCACTCCGCCACCTCCACTTCATAGGCCGCACTCCGCCACCTCTACTTCATAGGCCGCACTCTGCTTCCTCTACCTCATAGGCTGCATTCCACCGCCCCTACTTCATAGGCTGCATTCCAACGCCTCTACTTCATAGGCTGCACTCCACCGCCTCTACTTCATAAGCTTCACTCCGCCGCTTCTACTTCATTAGCTACACTCCACCGCCTCTACTTCATAGGCTGCACTCCGCTGATTCCACTTCATAGGCTGCACTCTGCCGACTCGACTTCATAGGCTGCACTCTGCCGCCTCTACTTCATAAGCGGCACTCCGCTGCCTCCACCTCATAGGCTGCACTCTGCCACCTCCACTTCATAGGCTGCACTCCGCCGCCTCCACTTCACATCCTGCACTCCGCCGCCTCTACTTCATAGGCTGCGCTCCGCCACCTCTACTTCATAGGCTGCACTCCACGCTGCACTCTGCCGCCTCTACTTCATAGACTGCACTCTGCTGCCTCTACTTCATAGGCTGCACTCCGCCGCCTCCACTTCATAGGCCACAATCTGCCACCTCTACTTCATAGGCCACAATCTGCCACCTCTACTTTATAGGCCGCACTCCGCAGCACTCCGCTGCCTCCACTTCATAGGCTGCACTCTGCCACCTCCACTTCATAGGCTGCACTCCACTGCCTCTACTTCATAGGCCGCACTCCGCCGCCTCTATTTCATAGGCTGAACTCCACCGCCTCTACTTCATAGGACGCACTCCGCCGACTCTACTTCATAGGCCGCACTCCACCGCCTCCACTTCATAGGTCACACTCCGCCACCTCTACTTCGTACGCTGCACTCCGCCACCTCTCCGCAGCCTCTACTTCATAGGCTGCACTTCACCACCTCTACTTCATAGCCCGTACTCTGCCACCTCTACTTCATAGGCCGCACTCTGCCACCTGTACTTCATAGGCCACACTCTGCCGCCTCTACTTCATAGGCTGCACTCCGCCACCTCTACTTCATAGGCCGCAATCTGTGGCCTCTACTTCATAGGCCACACTCCACAACCTCTACTTCATAGGCTGCATTCTGCCGCCTCTACTTTATAGGCCGCACTCTGCCGCCTCTACTTAATAGGCCACACTCTGCAGCCTCTACTTCCTACACTGCACTCCGCCCCCTCTCCGCAGCCTCTACTTCATTGACTGCACTCCACCACCTCTACTTCATAGCCCGCACTCTGCCATCTCTACTTCATAGGCCGCACTCTGCCACCTATACTTCATAGGCCGCACTCTGCCGCCTCTACTTCATACGCTGCACTCCTTTGCCTCTACTTCATAGACTGCACTCCACCGCCTCCACTTCATAGGTCGCACTCCGCTACATCTACTTGGTACGCTGCACTCCGCCACCTCTCCGCTGCCTTTACTTCATAAGCTGCGCTCCGCTGCCTCTACTTCATAGGCCGCACTCCACCACCTCTACTTCATAGCCCCCACTCTGCCACCTCTACTTCATAGGCCGCATTCTGCCACCTCTACTTTATAGGCCACACTCCGCCGTCTCTACTTCATATGCCGCACTCTGCTGCCTCTACTTCCTACACTGCACTCCGCCACCTCTCTGCAGCCTCTACTTCATAGGCTGCACTCCACCACCTCTACTTCATAGCCCGCACTCTGCCACCTCTACTTCATAGGCTACATTCTGCCGCCTCTACTTTATAGGCCGCACTCCACCACCTCTACTTCATAGCCCCCTCTGCCACCTCTACTTCATAGGCTGCATTCTGCCGCCTCTACTTCATAGGCCGCACTCCACCGCCTCTACTTAATAGGCTGCACTCTGCAGCCTCTACTTCCTACACTACACTCCGCCACCTCTCCGCAGCCTCTACTTCATAGGCTGCACTCCACCACATTTACTTCATAGCCCGCACTCTGCCACCTCTACTTCATAAGCTGTACTCTGCAACCTGTACTTCATAGGCCGCATTCTGCAGCCTCTACTTCATAGGCCGCACTCTGCCGCCTCTACTTCATAGGCTGCATTCCACCGCTCCTACTTCATAGGCTGCATTCCAACACCTCTACTTCATAGGCTGCACTCCACCACCTCTACTTCATAGCCCGCACTCTGCCACGTCTACTTCATAGGCCGCACTCCACTGCCTCTACTTAATAGGCTGCACTCTGCAGCCTCTACTTCCTACACTGCACTCCGCCACCTCTCCGCAGCCTCTACTTCATAGGCTGCACTCCACCACCTCTACTTCATAGCCCGCACTCTGCCACCTCTACTTCATAAGCCGCACTCTGCCACCTGTACTTCATAGGCCACACTCTGCCGCCTCTACTTCATAGGCCGCACTCTGCCGCCTCTACTTCATAGGCTGCATTCCACCGCTCCTACTTCATAGGCTGCATTCCAACACCTCTACTTCATAGGCTGCACTCCACCACCTCTACTTCATAGCCCGCACTCTGCCACCTCTACTTCATAGGCCGCACTCACCCGCCTCTACTTCATAGGCTGCATTCCACCGCTTCCACTTCATTAGCTACACTCCGCCGCCTCTACTTCATAGGCTCCACTCCGCCGACTCCACTTCATAGGCTGCACTCTGACGACTCCACTTCATAGGCTGCACTCCGCCGACTGTACTTTATAAGCAGCACTTCACTGCCTCCACTTCATAGGCTGCACTCTGCCGCCTCCACTTCACAGGCTGCACTCCGCCACCTCTTCATAGGCTGCGCTCCGCCACCTCTACTTCATAGGCTGCACTCCAGGCTGCACTCTGCCGCCTCAACTTCATAGACTGCACTCCGCTGCCTCTACTTCATAGGCTGCACTCCGCCGCCTCTACTTCATAGGCTGCAATCTGCCACCTCTACTTCATAGGCCAGAATCTGCCTCCTCTACTTCATAGGCCGCACTCCACCACCTCTACTTCATAAGCTGCATTCCGCCGCCTCTACTTCATAGGCCACACTCTGCCACATCTACTTCATAGGCCTAACTCTGCTGTACTCTGCTGCCTCCACTTCATAGGCTGCACTCCGCCGCCTCCACTTCATAGGCTGCACTCTGCCGCCTCCACTTCATAGGTTTCACTCCGCTGCCTCCACTTCATAGACTGCACTTCGCCGCCTCCACTTAATTGGCTGCACTCTGCCACCTCTACTTCATAGGCCGCACTCCTCCGCCTGTACTTCATAGGCCGCACTCTGCCACCTCTACTTCATAGGCTGTGCTCCAGGCTGCACTCCGCCGCCTCTACTTCATAGACTGCACTTCGCAGCCTCTACTTCAAAGGCTGCACTCCACCACCTCTACTTCATAGCCCGCACTCTGCCACCTCTACTTCATAAGCCGTACTCTGCCACCTGTACTTCATAGGCTGCACTCTGCCGCCTCTACTTCATAGGCCGCACTCTGCCGCCTCTACTTCATAGGCTGCATTCCACCGCTCCTACTTCATAGGCTGCATTCCAACGCCTCTACTTCATAGGCTGCACTCCCCCACCTCTACTTCATAGCCCGCACTCTACCACCTCTACTTCATAGGCCGCACTCTGCCACCTGTACTTCATAGGCCGCACTCTGCCGCCTCTACTTCATAGGCCGCATTCTACCGCTCCTACTTCATAGGTTGCATTCCAACGCCTCTACTTCATAGGCCGCACTCCACCGCCACTACTTCATAAGTTGCACTCTGCCGCTTCTACTTCATTAGCTACACTCCGCCCCCTCTACTTCATAGGCTGCACTTCGCCGACTCCACTTCATAGGCTGCACTCTGCCGCCTCTTCTTTATAAGCAGCACTCCACTGCCTCCACTTCATAGGCTGCACTCCGCCGCCTCCACTTCACAAGCTGCACTTTGCCGCCTCTACTTCATCGGCTGTGCTCCGCCACCTCTACTTCATAGGCTGCAGTCCAGGCTGCACTCTGCCGCCTCTACTTCATAGACTGCACGCCGCTGCCTCTACTTCATAGGCTGCACTCCGCTGCCTCTACTTCATAGGCCGCAATCTGCCACCTCTACTTCATAGGCCAGAATCTGCCCCCTCTACTTCATGGGCCGCACTCCGCCGCCTCTACTTCATAGGCCGCACTCTGCAGCCTCTATTTCCTATGCTGCACTCCTCCACCTCTCCGCAGCCTCTACTTCATAGCCTGCACTCCACCGCCTTTACTTCATAGGATGCACTCCGCTGCCTCTACTTCATAGGCCGCACTCCGCCGCCTCTACTTCATAGGCCGCAAACTGCCACCTCTACTTCATAGGCTGCACTCCACCACCTCTACTTCATAGGCTGCATTCTGCCGCCTCTACTTCATAGGCCGCACTCCGCTGTCTCTACTTCATAGGCTGTACTCTGCCGCCTCTACTTCGTACACTGCACTCTGCCACCTCTCGGCCGCCTCTACTTCATAGGCTGCACTCCATCGCCTCTACTTCATAGCCCGAACTCTGCCACCTCTACTTCATAGACTGCACTCCACTGCCTCTACTTCATAGGCCGCACTCCGCCGTCTCTACTTCATAAGTCGCAGTCCACCGTTTCCACTTTATAGTTTGCACTCTGCCGCCTCTACTTCATACGCTGCACTCCGCCACCTCTCTGCTGCCTTTACTTCATAGACTGTGCTCCACCGCCTCTACTTCATAGGCTGCACTCCAGGCTGCACTCCGCCGCCTCTACTTCATAGACAGCACTCCGCCATCTCTTCTTCATAGGCCGCACTCTGCCACCTTTACTTCATAGGCTCCGCTCCGCCGCCTCTACTTCATAGGCTGCACTCCAGGCTGCACTCAGCCGCCTCTACTTCATAGACTGCACTCTGCCGCCTCTACTTCATAGGCCGCACTCCGCTGCCTCTACTTCATAGGCAGCACTCCACCACCTCTACTTCATAGGCCACACTCCGCTGCCTCTACTTCCTACACTGCACTCTGCCACCTCTCCGCTGCCACTACTTCATAGGCTGCACTCCGCCGTCTCTACTTCATAGGCTGCACTCCACCGCCTCTACTTCCTACACTGCACTCCGCCACCTCTACTTCATAGGCCGCAGTCTGCCTTCTCTACTTCATAGGTCGCACTCCACCACCTCCACTTCATAGGCTGTCCTCCGCCACCTCCACTTCATAGGCCGTACTTTGCCGCCTCTACTTCAAAGGCCACACTCTGCTTCCTCTACTTCATAGGCTGCATTCCACAGCCCCTACTTCATAGGCTGCATTCCAATGCCTCTACTTCATAGGCTGCACTCCACCGCCTCTACTTCATAAGCTGCACTCCGCCGCTTCTAATTCATTAGCTACACTCCACCGCCTCTACTTCATAGGCTGCACTCCGCTGACTCCACTTCATAGGCCGCACTCAGCCGCCTCTACTTAATAGGCCGCACTCTGCAGCCTCTACTTCCTACACTGCACTCCGCCACCTCTCCGCAGCCTCTACTACATAGGCTGCAATCCACCACCTCTACTTCATAGCCCCCACTCTGCCACCTCTACTTCATAGGCCGCACTCTGCCACCTGTACTTCATAGGCCGCACTCTGCCGCCTCTACTTCATAGGCCACACTCTGCCACCTCTACTTCATACGCTGCACTCCGTCGCCTCAACTTCATAGACTGTACTCCACTGCCTCTGCTTCATAGGCTGCACTCTGCTGCCTCTACTTCATAGGCCTGACTCCGCCGCCTCCACTTCATAGGCCGCAATCTGCTGCCTCTTCTTCCTACACTGCACTCCGCCACCTCTCTGCCGCCTCTACTTCATAGGCTGCACTCCGCCATCTCTACTTCATAGGCCGCACTCTGCCGCCTCTTCTTCCTACACTGCACTCTGCCACCTCTACTTCATAGGCCGCACTCAGCCTTCTCTACTTCATAGGTCACACTCCACCACCTCCACTTTTTAGGCTGCACTCCGCCACCTCCACTTCCTAGGCTGCACTCCGCCACCTCTACTTCATAGGCCGCACTCTGCTTCCTCTACTTCATAGGCTGCATTCCACCGCCCCTACTTCATAGGCTGCATTCCAACACCTCTACTTAATAGGCCGCACTCCACCGCCTCTACTTCATAAGCTTCACTCCGCCGCTTCTACTTCATTAGCTACACTCCACCGCCTCTACTTCATAGGCTGCACTCCGCTGACTCCACTTCATAGGCTGCACTCTGCCGACTCGACTTCATAGGCTGCACTCTGCCGCCTCTACTTCATAAGCGGCACTCCGCTGCCTCCACCTCATAGGCTGCACTCTGCCACCTCCACTTCATAGGCTGCACTCCGCCGCCTCCACTTCACATCCTGCACTCCGCCGCCTCTACTTCATAGGCTGCGCTCCGCCACCTCTACTTCATAGGCTGCACTCCACGCTGCACTCTGCCGCCTCTACTTCATAGACTGCACTCTGCTGCCTCTACTTCATAGGCTGCACTCCGCCGCCTCCACTTCATAGGCCACAATCTGCCACCTCTACTTCATAGGCCACAATCTGCCACCTCTACTTTATAGGCCGCACTCCGCAGCACTCCGCTGCCTCCACTTCATAGGCTGCACTCTGCCACCTCCACTTCATAGGCTGCACTCCACTGCCTCTACTTCAAAGGCCGCACTCCGCCGCCTCTATTTCATAGGCCGCACTCCACCGCCTCTACTTCATAGGACGCACTCCGCCGACTCTACTTCATAGGCCGCACTCCACCGCCTCCACTTCATAGGTCACACTCCGCCACCTCTACTTCGTACGCTGCACTCCGCCACCTCTCCGCAGCCTCTACTTCATAGGCTGCACTTCACCACCTCTACTTCATAGCCCGTACTCTGCCACCTCTACTTCATAGGCCGCACTCTGCCACCTGTACTTCATAGGCCGCACTCTGCCGCCTCTACTTCATAGGCTGCACTCCGCCACCTCAACTTCATAGGCCGCAATCTGTGGCCTCTACTTCATAGGCCACACTCCACAACCTCTACTTCCTAGGCTGCATTCTGCCACCTCTACTTCATAGGCCGCACTCCGCCGCCTCTACTTAATAGGCCACACTCTGCAGCCTCTACTTCCTACACTGCACTCCGCCCCCTCTCCGCAGCCTCTACTTCATTGACTGCACTCCACCACCTCTACTTCATAGCCCGCACTCTGCCATCTCTACTTCATAGGCCGCACTCTGCCACCTGTAGTTCATAGGCCGCACTCTGCCGCCTCTACTTCATACGCTGCACTCCTTTGCCTCTACTTCATAGACTGCACTCCACCGCCTCCACTTCATAGGTCGCACTCCGCCACATCTACTTCGTACGCTGCACTCCGCCACCTCTCCGCTGCCTTTACTTCATAAGCTGCGCTCCGCTGCCTCTACTTCATAGGCCGCACTGCACCACCTCTACTTCATAGCCCCCACTCTGCCACCTCTACTTCATAGGCCGCATTCTGCCGCCTCTACTTTATAGGCCACACTCCGCCGTCTCTACTTCATATGCCGCACTCTGCTGCCTCTACTTCCTACACTGCACTCCGCCACCTCTCTGCAGCCTCTACTTCATAGGCTGCACTCCACCACCTCTACTTCATAGCCCGCACTCTGCCACCTCTACTTCATAGGCTACATTCTGCCGCCTCTACTTCATAGGCCGCACTCCACCACCTCTACTTCATAGCCCCCCTCTGCCACCTCTACTTCATAGGCTACATTCTGCCGCCTCTACTTCATAGGCCGCACTCCACCGCCTCTACTTAATAGGCTGCACTCTGCAGCCTCTACTTCCTACACTGCACTCCGCCACCTCTCCGCAGCCTCTACTTCATAGGCTGCACTCCACCACCTTTACTTCATAGCCCGCACTCTGCCACCTCTACTTCATAAGCTGTACTCTGCAACCTGTACTTCATAGGCCGCACTCTGCAGCCTCTACTTCATAGGCCGCACTCTGCCGCCTCTACTTCATAGGCTGCATTCCACCGCTCCTACTTCATAGGCTGCATTCCAACACCTCTACTTCATAGGCTGCACTCCACCACCTCTACTTCATAGCCCGCACTCTGCCACGTCTACTTCATAGGCCGCACTCCACTGCCTCTACTTAATAGGCTGCACTCTGCAGCCTCTACTTCCTACACTGCACTCCGCCACCTCTCCGTAGCCTCTACTTCATAGGCTGCACTCCACCACCTCTACTTCATAGCCCGCACTCTGCCACCTCTACTTCATAAGCCGCACTCTGCCACCTGTACTTCATAGGCCACACTCTGCCGCCTCTACTTCATAGGCCGCACTCTGCCGCCTCTACTTCATAGGCTGCATTCCACCGCTCCTACTTCATAGGCTGCATTCCAACGCCTCTACTTCATAGGCTGCACTCCACCACCTCTACTTCATAGCCCGCACTCTGCCACCTCTACTTCATAGGCCGCACTCACCCGCCTCTACTTCATAGGCTGCATTCCACCGCTTCTACTTCATTAGCTACACTCCGCCGCCTCTACTTCATAGGCTCCACTCCGCCGACTCCACTTCATAGGCTGCACTCTGACGACTCCACTTCATAGGCTGCACTCCGCCGACTCTACTTTATAAGCAGCACTTCACTGCCTCCACTTCATAGGCTGCACTCTGCCGCCTCCACTTCACAGGCTGCACTCCGCCACCTCTTCATAGGCTGCGCTCCGCCACCTCTACTTCATAGGCTGCACTCCAGGCTGCACTCTGCTGCCTCAACTTCATAGACTGCACTCCGCTGCCTCTACTTCATAGGCTGCAATCTGCCACCTCTACTTCATAGGCCAGAATCTGCCTCCTCTACTTCATAGGCCGCACTCCACCACCTCTACTTCATAAGCTGCATTCCGCCACCTCTACTTCATAGGCCACACTCTGCCACATCTACTTCATAGGCCTAACTCTGCTGTACTCCGCTGCCTCCACTTCATAGGCTGCACTCCGCCGCCTCCACTTCATAGGCTGCACTCTGCCGCCTCCACTTCATAGGTTTCACTCCGCTGCCTCCACTTCATAGACTGCACTTCGCCGCCTCCACTTAATTGGCTGCACTCTGCCACCTCTACTTCATAGGCCGCACTCCTCCGCCTGTACTTCATAGGCCGCACTCTGCCACCTCTACTTCATAGGCTGTGCTCCAGGCTGCACTCCGCCGCCTCTACTTCATAGACTGCACTTCGCAGCCTCTACTTCATAGGCTGCACTCCACCACCTCTACTTCATAGCCCGCACTCTGCCACCTCTACTTCATAAGCCGTACTCTGCCACCTGTACTTCATAGGCTGCACTCTGCCGCCTCTACTTCATAGGCCGCACTCTGCCGCCTCTACTTCATAGGCTGCATTCCACCGCTCCTACTTCATAGGCTGCATTCCAACGCCTCTACTTCATAGGCTGCACTCCCCCACCTCTACTTCATAGCCCGCACTCTACCACCTCTACTTCATAGGCCGCACTCTGCCACCTGTACTTCATAGGCCGCACTCTGCCGCCTCTACTTCATAGGCCACATTCTACCGCTCCTACTTCATAGGTTGCATTCCAACGCCTCTACTTCATAGGCCGCACTCCACCGCCACTACTTCATAAGTTGCACTCTGCCGCTTCTACTTCATTAGCTACACTCCGCCCCCTCTACTTCATAGGCTGCACTTCGCCGACTCCACTTCATAGGCTGCACTCTGCCGCCTCTTCTTTATAAGCAGCACTCCACTGCCTCCACTTCATAGGCTGCACTCCGCCGCCTCCACTTCACAGGCTGCACTCTGCCGCCTCTACTACATCGGCTGCGCTCCGCCACCTCTACTTCATAGGCTGCAGTCCAGGCTGCACTCTGCCGCCTCTACTTCATAGACTGCACGCCGCTGCCTCTACTTCATAGGCTGCACTCCGCTGCCTCTACTTCATAGGCCGCAATCTGCCACCTCTACTTCATAGGCCAGAATCTGCCCCCTCTACTTCATGGGCCACACTCCGCCGCCTCTACTTCATAGGCCGCACTCTGCAGCCTCTATTTCCTATGCTGCACTCCTCCACCTCTCCGCAGCCTCTACTTCATAGCCTGCACTCCACCGCCTTTACTTCATAGGATGCACTCCGCTGCCTCTACTTCATAGGCCGCACTCTGCCGCCTCTACTTCATAGGCCGCAAACTGCCACCTCTACTTCATAGGCTGCACTCCACCACCTCTACTTCATAGGCAGCATTCTGCCGCCTCTACTTCATAGGCCGCACTCCCCTGTCTCTACTTCATAGGCTGTACTCTGCCGCCTCTACTTCGTACACTGCACTCTGCCACCTCTCGGCCACCTCTACTTCATAGGCTGCACTCCATCGCCTCTACTTCATAGCCCGAACTCTGCCACCTCTACTTCATAGACTGCACTCCACTGCCTCTACTTCATAGGCCGCACTCCGCCGTCTCTACTTCATAAGTCGCAGTCCACCGTTTCCACTTCATAGTTCGCACTCTGCCGCCTCTACTTCATACGCTGCACTCCGCCACCTCTCTGCTGCCTTTACTTCATAGACTGTGCTCCACCGCCTCTACTTCATAGGCTGCACTCCAGGCTGCACTCCGCCGCCTCTACTTCATAGACAGCACTCCGCCACCTCTTCTTCATAGGCCGCACTCTGCCACCTTTACTTCATAGGCTCCGCTCCGCCGCCTCTATTTCATGGGCTGCACTCCAGGCTGCACTCAGCCGCCTCTACTTCATAGACTGCACTCTGCTGCCTCTACTTCATAGGCCGCACTCCGCTGCCTCTACTTCATAGGCAGCACTCCACCACCTCTACTTCATAGGCCACACTCCGCTGCCTCTACTTCCTACACTGCACTCTGCCACCTCTCCGCTGCCACTGCTTCATATGCTGCACTCCGCCGTCTCTACTTCATAGGCTGCTCTCCGCCGCCTCTACTTCCTACACTGCACTCCGCCACCTCTACTTCATAGGCCGCAGTCTGCCTTCTCTACTTCATAGGTCGCACTCCACCACCTCCACTTCATAGGCTGTCCTCCGCCACCTCCACTTCATAGGCCGTACTTTGCCGCCTCTACTTCATAGGCCACACTCTGCTTCCTCTACTTCATAGGCTGCATTCCACAGCCCCTACTTCATAGGCTGTATTCCAATGCCTCTACTTTATAGGCCGCACTCCACCGCCTCTACTTCATAAGCTGCACTCCGCCGCTTCTAATTCATTAGCTACACTCCACCGCCTCTACTTCATAGGCTGCACTCCGCTGACTCCACTTCATAGGCTGCACTCTGCCGACTCCACTTCATAGGCTGCACTCTGCCGCCTCTACTTCATAAGCAGCACTCCGCTGCCTCCACCTCATAGGCTGCACTCCGCCACCTCCACTTCATAGGCCGCACTCCGCCGCCTCTACTTCATAGGCCGCAATCTGTCACCTCTACTTCATAGGCCACACTCCACCACCTCTACTTCATAGGCTACATTCTGCCGCCTCTACTTCATAGGCCGCACTCCGCCGCCTCTACTTAATAGGCCGCACTCTGCAGCCTCTACTTCCTACACTGCACTCCGCCACCTCTCCGCAGCCTCTACTTCATAGGCTGCAATCCACCACCTCTACTTCATAGCCCCCACTCTGCCACCTCTACTTCATAGGCCGCACTCTGCCACCTGTACTTCATAGGCCGCACTCTGCCGCCTCTACTTCATAGGCCGCACTCTGCCGCCTCTACTTCATACGCTGCACTCCATCGCCTCAACTTCATAGACTATACTCCACTGCCTCTGCTTCATAGGCTGCACTCTGCTGCCTCTACTTCATAGGCCTGACTCCGCCGCCTCCACTTCATAGGCCACAATCTGCTGCCTCTTCTTTCTACACTGCACTCCGCCACCTCTCCGCCGCCTCTACTTCATAGGCTGCACTCCGCCATCTCTACTTCATAGGCCGCACTCTGCCGCCTCTTCTTCCTACACTGCATTTCGCCACCTCTACTTCATAGGCCGCACTCAGCCTTCTCTACTTCATAGGTCACACTCCGCCACCTCCACTTTATAGGCTGCACTCCGCCACCTCCACTTCATAGGCCGCACTCCGCCACCTCTACTTCATAGGCCGCACTCTGCTTCCTCTACTTCATAGGCTGCATTCCACCACCCCTACTTCATAGGCTGCATTCCAACGCCTCTACTTCATAGGCCGCACTCCACCGCCTCTACTTCATAGGCTGCACTCCGCTGACTCCACTTCATAGGCTGCACTCTGCCGACTCGACTTCATAGGCTGCACTCTGCCGCCTCTACTTCATAAGCGGCACTCCGCTGCCTCCACCTCATAGGCTGCACTCTGCCACCTCCACTTCATAGGCTGCACTCCGCCGCCTCCACTTCACATCCTGCACTCTGCCGCCTCTACTTCATAGGCTGCGCTCCGCCACCTCTACTTCATAGGCTGCACTCCACGCTGCACTCTGCCGCCTCTACTTCATAGACTGCACTCTGCTGCCTCTACTTCATAGGCTGCACTCCGCCGCCTCCACTTCATAGGCCACAATCTGCCACCTCTACTTCATAGGCCACAATCTGCCACCTCTACTTCATAGGCCGCACTCCGCAGCACTCCGCTGCCTCCACTTCATAGGCTGCACTCTGCCACCTCCACTTCATAGGCTGCATTCCACTGCCTCTACTTCATAGGCTGCACTCCGCCGCCTCTATTTCATAGGCCACACTCCACCGCCTCTACTTCATAGGACGCACTCTGCCGACTCTACTTCATAGGCAGCACTCCACCGCCTCCACTTCATAGGTCACACTCCGCCACCTCTACTTCGTACGCTGCACTCCGCCACCTCTCCGCAGCCTCTACTTCATAGGCTGCACTTCACCACCTCTACTTCATAGCCCGTACTCTGCCACCTCTACTTCATAGGCCGCACTCTGCCACCTGTACTTCATAGGCCGCACTCTGCCGCCTCTACTTCATAGGCTGCACTCCGCCACCTCTACTTCATAGGCCGCAATCTGTGGCCTCTACTTCATAGGCCACACTCCACAACCTCTACTTCATAGGCTGCATTCTGCCGCCTCTACTTCATAGGCCGCACTCCGCCGCCTCTACTTAATAGGCCACACTCTGCAGCCTCTACTTCCTACACTGCACTCCGCCCCCTCTCCGCAGCCTCTACTTCATTGACTGCACTCCACCACCTCTACTTCATAGCCCGCACTCTGCCATCTCTACTTCATAGGCCGCACTCTGCCACCTGTACTTCATAGGCCGCACTCTGCCGCCTCTACTTCATACGCTGCACTCCTTTGCCTCTACTTCATAGACTGCACTCCACCGCCTCCACTTCATAGGTCGCACTCCGCCACATCTACTTCGTACGCTGCACTCCGCCACCTCTCCGCTGCCTTTACTTCATAAGCTGCGCTCCGCTGCCTCTACTTCATAGGCCGCACTCCACCACCTCTACTTCATAGCCCCCACTCTGCCACCTCTACTTCGTAGGCCGCATTCTGCCGCCTCTACTTCATAGGCCACACTCCGCCGTCTCTACTTCATATGCCGCACTCTGCTGCCTCTACTTACTACACTGCACTCCGCCACCTCTCTGCAGCCTCTACTTCATAGGCTGCACTCCACCACCTCTACTTCATAGCCCGCACTCTGCCACCTCTACTTCATGGGCTACATTCTGCCGCCTCTACTTCATAGGCCGCACTCCACCACCTCTACTTCATAGCCCCCACTCTGCCACCTCTACTTCATAGGCTACATTCTGCTGCCTCTACTTCATAGGCCGCACTCCACCGCCTCGACTTAAGAGGCTGCACTCTGCAGCCTCTACTTCCTACACTGCACTCCGCCACCTCTCCGCAGCCTCTACTTCATAGGCTGCACTCCACCACCTCTACTTCATAGCCCGCACTCTGCCACCTCTACTTCATAAGCTGTACTCTGCAACCTGTACTTCATAGGCCGCACTCTGCAGCCTCTACTTCATAGGCCGCACTCTGCCGCCTCTACTTCATAGGCTGCATTCCACCGCTCCTACTTCATAGGCTGCATTCCAACGCCTCTACTTCATAGGCTGCACTCCACCACCTCTACTTCATAGCCCGCACTCTGCCACGTCTACTTCATAGGCCGCACTCCACTGCCTCTACTTAATAGGCTGCACTCTGCAGCCTCTACTTCCTACACTGCACTCCGCCACCTCTCCGCAGCCTCTACTTCATAGGCTGCACTCCACCACCTCTACTTCATAGCCCGCACTCTGCCACCTCTACTTCATAAGCCGCACTCTGCCACCTGTACTTTATAGCCCGCACTCTGCCGCCTCTACTTCATAGGCCGCACTCTGCCGCCTCTACTTCATAGGCTGCATTCCACCGCTCCTACTTCGTAGGATGCACTCCACCACCTCTACTTCATAGGACGCACTCCGCCGCACTCCGTTGCCTCCACTTCATAGGCTGCACTCTGCCATCTCCACTTCATAGGCTGCACTCCACCGCCTCTACTTCATAGGCCGCACTCCTCCACCTCTTCTTTACAGGCCGCACTCTACTGCCTCCACTTCATAGGTCGCACTCCGCCACCTCTACTTCATACGCTGACTCCGCCACCTCTCCGCTGCCTTTACTGCATAAGCTGCGCTCTTCTGCCTCTATTTCATAGGCCGCATTCTGCCGTCTCTATTTCATAAGCCGCACTCTGCCGCCTCTACTTCATAGGCTGCACTCCAGGCTGCACTCCGCCGCCTCTACTTCATAGACTGCACTCCACTGCCTCTACTTCATAGGCTGCACTCTGCTGCCTCTACTTCATAGGCAGCACTCCACCACCTCTACTTCATAGGCCACACTCCGCTGCCTCTACTTCCTACACTGCACTCTGCCACCTCTCCGCCGCCACTACTTCATAGGCTGCACTCCGCCGTCTCTACTTCATAGGCCGCACTCCGCCGCCTCTACTTCGTACGCTGCACTCCGCCACCTCTCCGCTGCCTTTACTTCATAAGCTGCGCTCCGCTGCCTCTACTTCATAGGCCGCATTCCGCCGTATCTACTTCATAGGCCGCACTCCGACGCCTCTACTTCATAGGCTGCACTCCGCCGCCTCTACTTCATAGACTGTATTCCACTGCCTCTACTTCATAGGCTGCACTCTGCTGCCTCTACTTCATAGGCCGCACTCTGCCTCCTCTACTTCATAGGCTGCAATCGGCCACCTCTACTTCATAGGCCACACTCCACCACGTCTACTTCATAGGCTGCATTCTGCCGCCTCTACTTCATAGGCCGCACTCCGCCGCCTCTACTTAATAGGCTGCACTCTGCAGCCACTACTTTCTACACTGCACTCCGCCACCTCTCCGCAGCCTCTACTTCATAGGCTGCACTCCACCACCTCTACCTCATAGCCCCCACTCTGCCACCTCTACTTCATAGGCCGCACTCTGCCACCTGTACTTCATAGGCCGCACTCTGCTGCCTCTACTTCATAGGTCGCACTCTGCCACCTCCACTTCATACGCTGTACTCCGCCGCCTCTATTTCATAGGCCGCACTCCACCGCCTCTACTTCATAGGATACAATCCGCCAACTCTACTTCATAGGCCGCATTCCACCGCCTCCACTTCATAGGCCGCACTCCGCCACCTCTACTTCGTACGCTGCACTCCGCCACCTCTCCGCTGCCTTTATTTCATAGGCAGCACTCCGCCGTATCTACTTCATAGGCCACACTCTGATGCCTTTACTTCAGAGGCTGTACTCCGCCGCCTCTACTTCATAGACTGTACTCCACTGCCTCTACTTCATAGGCTGCACTCTGCTGCCTCTACTTCATAGGCTGCACTCCGCCGCCTCTACTTCATAGGCCGCAATCTGCCGCCTCTACTTCATAGGCCGCACTCCGCCGCCTCTACTTAATAGGCTGCACTCTGCAGCCTCTACTTCCTACACTGCACTCTGCCACCTCTCCGCAGCCTCTACTTCATAGGCTGCACTCCACCACCTCTACTTCATAGCCCGCACTCTGCCACCTCTACTTCATAAGCCGCACTCTGCCGCCTGTACTTCATAGGCCGCACTCTGCCGCCTCTACTTCATAGGCTGCACTCTGCCGCCTCTACTTCATAGGCTGCATTCCACCGCTCCTACTTCATAGGCTGCATTCCAACGCCTCTACTTCATAGGCTGCACTCCACCACCTCTACTTCATAGCCCGCACTCTGCCACCTCTACTTCATAGGCCGCACTCCACCGCCTCTACTTCATAGGCTGCATTCCACCGCTTCTACTTCATTAGCTACACTCCGCCGCCTCTACTTCATAGGCTGCACTCCGCCAACTCCACTTCATGGGCGGCACTCTGACTACTCCACTTCATAGGCTGCACTCCGCCGTCTCTACTTTATAAGCAGCACTCCACTGCCTCCACTTCATAGGCTGCACTCTGCCGCCTCCACTTCACAGGCTGCACTCCGCCACCTCTACTTCATAGACTGTGCTTCGCCACCTCTACTTCATAGGCTGCACTCCAGGCTGCACTCTGCCGCCTCTACTTCATAGACTGCACTCCGCTGCCTCTACTTCATAGGCTGCACTCCACCGCCTCTACTTCATAGGCTGCAATCTGCCACCTCTTCTTCATAGGCCAGAATCTGCCTCCTCTACTTCATAGGCCGCACTCTACCACCTCTACTTCATAAGCTGCATTCCGCTGCCTCTACTTCATAGGCCGCACTCTGCCACCTCTACTTCATAGGCCTCACTCTGGTGTACTCCGCTGCCTCCACTTCATAGGCTGCACTCCGCCGCCTCCACTTCATAGGCTGCACTCTGCCGCCTCCACTTCATAGGTTTCACTCCGCTGCCTCCACTTCATAGACTGCACTTCGCCGCCTCCACTTAATTGGCTGCACTCTGCCACCTCTACTTCATAGGCCGCACTTCTCCACCTGTACTTCAAAGGCCGCACTCTGCCGCCTCTACTTCATAGGCTGTGCACCAGGCTGCACTCCGCCGCCTCTATTTCATAGACTGCACTTCGCCACCTCTACTTCATAGGCTGCACTCCGCCTCTTCTACTTCATAGACTGCACTCCGTCGCCTCTACTTCATAGGCTGCAATCTGCCGCCTTTACTTCATAGGCCGCACTCCACCACCTCTACTTCATATGCCGCATGCCGCTGCCTCTACTTCATAGGACGCACCCCACCACCTCTACTTCATAGGACGCACTCCGCCGCACTCCGTTGCCTCCACTTCATAGGCTGCACTCTGCCATCACCACTTCATAGGCTGCACTCCACCGCCTCTACTTCATAGGCCGCACTCCTCCACCTCTTCTTTACAGGCCGCACTCCACCGCCTCCACTTCATAGGTCGCACTCCGCCACCTCTACTTCATACGCTGACTCCACCACCTCTCCGCTGCCTTTACTGCATAAGCTGCGCTCTGCTGCCTCTATTTCATAGGCCGCAATCTGCCGTCTCTATTTCATAAGCCGCACTCTGCCGCCTCTACTTCATAGGCTGCACTCCAGGCTGCACTCCACCGCCTCTACTTCATAGGCTGCACTCTGCCACCTCTACTTCATAGGCCGCACTCTGCCACCTCTACTTCCTAGGCCGCACTCTGCCACCTGTACTTCATAGGCCGCACTCTGCCGCCTCTACTTCATAGGCCGCACTCTGCCACCTCTACTTCATACGCTGCACTCCGCCGCCTCTATTTCATAGGCCGCACTCCACCGCCTCTACTTCATAGGATACAATCCGCCAACTCTACTTCATAGGCCGCATTCAACCGCCTCCACTTCATAGGCCGCACTCCGCCACCTCTACTTCGTATGCTGCACTCCGCCACCTCTCCGCTGCCTTTACTTCATAAGCTGCGCTCCGCTGCCTCTATTTCATAGGCAGCACTCCGCCGTATCTACTTCATAGGCCACACTCTGATGCCTCTACTTCAGAGGCTGCACTCTGCCGCCTCTACTTCATAGACTGTACTCCACTGCCTCTACTTCATAGGCTGCACTCTGCTGCCTCTACTTTATAGGCTGCACTCCGCCGCCTCTACTTCATAGGCCGCAATCTGCCGCCTCTACTTCATAGGCCACACTCCTCCACCTCTTCTTTACAGGCCGCACTCCACCGCCTCCACTTCATAGGTCGCACTCCGCCACCTCTACTTCATACGCTGACTCCACCACCTCTTTGCTGCCTTTACTGCATAACCTGCGCTCTGCTGCCTCTATTTCATAGGCCGCAATCTGCCGTCTCTATTTCATAAGCCGCACTCTGCCGCCTCTACTTCATAGGCTGCACTCCAGGCTGCACTCCACCGCCTCTACTTCATAGGCTGCACTCTGCCACCTCTACTTCATAGGCCGCACTCTGCCACCTCTACTTCCTAGGCCGCACTCTGCCACCTGTACTTCATAGGCCGCACTCTGCCGCCTCTACTTCATAGGCCGCACTCTGCCACCTCTACTTCATACGCTGCACTCCGCCGCCTCTATTTCATAGGCCGCACTCCACCGCCTCTACTTCATAGGATACAATCCGCCAACTCTACTTCATAGGCCGCATTCCACCACCTCCACTTCATAGGCCGCACTCCGCCACCTCTACTTCGTATGCTGCACTCCGCCACCTCTCCGCTGCCTTTACTTCATAAGCTGCGCTCCGCTGCCTCTATTTCATAGGCAGCACTCCGCCGTATCTACTTCATAGGCCACACTCTGATGCCTCTACTTCAGAGGCTGCACTCCGCCGCCTCTACTTCATAGACTGTACTCCACTGCCTCTACTTCATAGGCTGCACTCTGCTGCCTCTACTTCATAGGCTGCACTCCGCCGCCTCTACTTCATAGGCCGCAATCTGCCGCCTCTACTTCATAGGCCACACTCCACCACGTCTACTTCATAGGCTACATTCTGCCGCCTCAACTTCATAGGCCGCACTCCGCCGCCTCTACTTAATAGGCCGCACTCTGCAGCCTCTACTTCCTACACTGCACTCTGCCACCTCTCCGCAGCCTCTACTTCATAGGCTGCACTCCTCCACCTCTACTTCATAGCCCGCACTCTGCCACCTCTACTTCATAAGCCGCACTCTGCCGCCTGTACTTCATAGGCCGCACTCTGCCGCCTCTACTTCATAGGCCGCACTCTGCCGCCTCTACTTCATAGGCTGCATTCCACCGCTCCTACTTCATAGGCTGCATTCCAACGCCTCTACTTCATAGGCTGCACTCCACCACCTCTACTTCATAGCCCGCACTCTGCCACCTCTACTTCATAGGCCGCACTCCACCGCCTCTACTTCATAGGCTGCATTCCACCGCTTCTACTTCATTAGCTACACTCCGCCGCCTCTACTTCATAGGCTGCACTCCGCCGACTCCACTTCATGGGCGGCACTCTGACTACTCCACTTCATAGGCTGCACTCCGCCGTCTCTACTTTATAAGCAGCACTCCACTGCCTCCACTTCATAGGCTGCACTCTGCCGCCTCCACTTCACAGGCTGCACTCCGCCACCTCTACTTCATAGGCTGTGCTCCGCCACCTCTACTTCATAGGCTGCACTCCAGGCTGCACTCTGCCGCCTCTACTTCATAGACTGCACTCCGCTGCCTCTACTTCATAGGCTGCACTCCACCGCCTCTACTTCATAGGCTGCAATCTACCACCTCTACTTCATAGGCCAGAATCTGCCTCCTCTACTTCATAGGCCGCACTCTACCACCTCTACTTCATAAGCTGCATTCCGCTGCCTCTACTTCATAGGCCGCACTCTGCCACCTCTACTTCATAGGCCTCACTCTGGTGTACTCCGCTGCCTCCACTTCATAGGCTGCACTCCGCCGCCTCCACTTCATAGGCTGCACTCTGCCGCCTCCACTTCATAGGTTTCACTCCGCTGCCTCCACTTCATAGACTGCACTTCGCCGCCTCCACTTAATTGGCTGCACTCTGCCACCTCTACTTCATAGGCCGCACTTCTCCACCTGTACTTCATAGGCCGCACTCTGCCGCCTCTACTTCATAGGCTGTGCTCCAGGCTGCACTCCGCCGCCTCTATTTCATAGACTGCACTTCGCCACCTCTACTTCATAGGCTGCACTCCGCCTCTTCTACTTCATAGACTGCACTCCGTCGCCTCTACTTCATAGGCTGCAATCTGCCGCCTTTACTTCATAGGCCGCACTCCACCACCTCTACTTCATATGCCGCATGCCGCCGCCTCTACTTCATAGGACGCACCCCACCACCTCTACTTCATATTACGCACTCCGCCGCACTCCGTTGCCTCCACTTCATAGGCTGCACTCTGCCATCTCCACTTCATAGGCTGCACTCCACCGCCTCTACTTCATAGGCCGCACTCCTCCACCTCTTCTTTACAGGCCGCACTCCACCGCCTCCACTTCATAGGTCGCACTCCGCCACCTCTACTTCATACGCTGACTCCACCACCTCTCCGCTGCCTTTACTGCATAAGCTGCGCTCTGCTGCCTCTATTTCATAGGCCGCAATCTGCCGTCTCTATTTCATAAGCCGCACTCTGCCGCCTCTACTTCATAGACTGCACTCCACTGCCTCTACTTCATAGGCTGCACTCTGCTGCCTCTACTTCATAGGCAGCACTCCACCACCTCTACTTCATAGGCCACACTCCGCTGCCTCTACTTCCTACACTGCACTCTGCCACCTCTCCGCCGCCACTACTTCATAGGCTGCACTCCGCCGTCTCTACTTCATAGGCCGCACTCCGCCGCCTCTACTTCGTACGCTGCACTCCGCCACCTCTCCGCTGCCTTTACTTCATAAGCTGCGCTCCGCTGCCTCTACTTCATAGGCCGCACTCCGCCGTATCTACTTCATAGGCCGCACTCTGACGCCTCTACTTCATAGGCTGCACTCCGCCGCCTCTACTTCATAGACTGTATTCCACTGCCTCTACTTCATAGGCTGCACTCTGCTGCCTCTACTTCATAGGTCGCACTCCGCCTCCTATACTTCATAGGCCGCAATCGGCCACCTCTACTTCATAGGCCACACTCCACCATGTCTACTTCATAGGCTGCATTCTGCCGCCTCTACTTCATAGGCCGCACTCCGCCGCCTCTACTTCATAGGCCGCAATCTGCCGCCTCTACTTCATAGGCCACACTCCACCACGTCTACTTCATAGGCTACATTCTGCCGCCTCTACTTCATAGGCCGCACTCCGCCACCTCTACTTAATAGGCCGCACTCTGCAGCCTCTACTTCCTACACTGCACTCCGCCACCTCTCTGCAGCCTCTACTTCATAGGCTGCACTCCACCACCTCTACTTCATAGCCCCCACTCTGCCACCTCTACTTCATAGGCCGCACTCCGCCGCCTCTACTTCATAGGCCGCACTCCGCCATCTCTACTTCATAGGCCGCACTCTGCTGCCACTACTTCCTACACTGCACTTCGCCACCTCTCCGCAGCCTCTACTTCATAGGCTGCACTCCACCACCTCTACTTCATAGGCCGCACTCTGCCACCTCTACTTCATAGGCCGCAATCCTCCGCCTGTACTTCATAGGCCGCACTCCGCCGCCTCTACTTCATAGGCTGTGCTCCAGGCTGCACTCTGCCGCCTCTACTTCATTGACTGCACTTCGCCACCTCTACTTCATAGGCTGCACTCTGCTGCCTCTACTTCATAGGCAGCACTCCACCACCTCTACTTCATAGGCCACACTCCGCTGCCTCTACTTCCTACACTGCACTCTGCCACCTCTCCGCCGCCACTACTTCATAGGCTGCACTCCGCCGTCTCTACTTCATAGGCCGCACTCCGCCGCCTCTACTTCGTACGCTGCACTCCGCCACCTCTCCGCTGCCTTTACTTCATAAGCTGCGCTCCGCTGCCTCTACTTCATAGGCCGCACTCCGCCGTATCTACTTCATAGGCCGCACTCTGACGCCTCTACTTCATAGGCTGCACTCCGCCGCCTCTACTTCATAGACTGTATTCCACTGCCTCTACTTCATAGGCTGCACTCTGCTGCCTCTACTTCATAGGTCGCACTCCGCCTCCTATACTTCATAGGCCGCAATCGGCCACCTCTACTTCATAGGCCACACTCCACCATGTCTACTTCATAGGCTGCATTCTGCCGCCTCTACTTCATAGGCCGCACTCCGCCGCCTCTACTTCATAGGCCGCAATCTGCCGCCTCTACTTCATAGGCCACACTCCACCACGTCTACTTCATAGGCTACATTCTGCCGCCTCTACTTCATAGGCTGCACTCCGCCACCTCTACTTAATAGGCCGCACTCTGCAGCCTCTACTTCCTACACTGCACTCCGCCACCTCTCTGCAGCCTCTACTTCATAGGCTGCACTCCACCACCTCTACTTCATAGCCCCCACTCTGCCACCTCTACTTCATAGGCCGCACTCCGCCGCCTCTACTTCATAGGCCGCACTCCGCCATCTCTACTTCATAGGCCGCACTCTGCTGCCACTACTTCCTACACTGCACTTCGCCACCTCTCCGCAGCCTCTACTTCATAGGCTGCACTCCACCACCTCTACTTCATAGGCCGCACTCTGCCACCTCTACTTCATAGGCCGCAATCCTCCGCCTGTACTTCATAGGCCGCACTCCGCCGCCTCTACTTCATAGGCTGTGCTCCAGGCTGCACTCTGCCGCCTCTACTTCATTGACTGCACTTCGCCACCTCTACTTCATAGGCTGCACTCCGCCTCTTCTACTTCATCGGCCACATTCTGCCGTCTCTATTTCATAGGCCGCACTCTTCCGCCTCTACTTCATAGGCTGCACTCCAGGCTGCACACCGCCACCTCTAATTCATAGACTGTACTCCACTGCCTCTACTTCAAAGGCTGCACTCTGCTGCCTCTACTTCATAGGCCGCACTCAGCCGCCTCTACTTCATAGACTGCACTCCGTCGCCTCTACTTCATAGGCTGCAATCTGCCGCCTTTACTTCATAGGCCGCACTCCACCACCTCTACTTCATATGCCGCATGCCGCCGCCTCTACTTCATAGGACGCACCCCACCACCTCTACTTCATATTACGCACTCCGCCGCACTCCGTTGCCTCCACTTCATAGGCTGCACTCTGCCATCTCCACTTCATAGGCTGCACTCCACCGCCTCTACTTCATAGGCCGCACTCCTCCACCTCTTCTTTACAGGCCGCACTCCACCGCCTCCACTTCATAGGTCGCACTCCGCCACCTCTACTTCATACGCTGACTCCACCACCTCTCCGCTGCCTTTACTGCATAAGCTGCGCTCTGCTGCCTCTATTTCATAGGCCGCAATCTGCCGTCTCTATTTCATAAGCCGCACTCTGCCGCCTCTACTTCATAGGCTGCACTCCAGGCTGCACTCCACCGCCTCTACTTCATAGACTGCACTCCACTGCCTCTACTTCATAGGCTGCACTCTGCTGCCTCTACTTCATAGGCAGCACTCCACCACCTCTACTTCATAGGCCACACTCCGCTGCCTCTACTTCCTACACTGCACTCTGCCACCTCTCCGCCGCCACTACTTCATAGGCTGCACTCCGCCGTCTCTACTTCATAGGCCGCACTCCGCCGCCTCTACTTCGTACGCTGCACTCCGCCACCTCTCCGCTGCCTTTACTTCATAAGCTGCGCTCCGCTGCCTCTACTTCATAGGCCGCACTCCGCCGTATCTACTTCATAGGCCGCACTCTGACGCCTCTACTTCATAGGCTGCACTCCGCCGCCTCTACTTCATAGACTGTATTCCACTGCCTCTACTTCATAGGCTGCACTCTGCTGCCTCTACTTCATAGGTCGCACTCCGCCTCCTATACTTCATAGGCCGCAATCGGCCACCTCTACTTCATAGGCCACACTCCACCACGTCTACTTCATAGGCTGCATTCTGCCGCCTCTACTTCATAGGCCGCACTCCGCCGCCTCTACTTAATAGGCTGCACTCTGCAGCCTCTACTTTCTACACTGCACTCCGCCACCTCTCCGCAGCCTCTACTTCATAGGCTGCACTCCACCACCTCTACCTCATAGCCCCCACTCTGCCACCTCTACTTCATAGGCCGCACTCTGCCACCTGTACTTCATAGGCCGCACTCTGCCGCCTCTACTTCATACGCTACACTCTGTCGCCTCTACTTCATAGGCCGCATTCCGCCACCTCTATTTCATAGGCCGCACTTCGCCGTCTCTACTTCATAGGCCGCACTCTGCTGCCTCTACTTCCTACATTGCACTTCGCCACCTCTCCGCAGCCTCTACTTCATAGGCTGCACCCTGCCACCTCTACTTCATAGGCCGCACTCTGCCACCTCTACTTCATAGGCCGCACTCTGCCACCTGTACTTCATAGGCCGCACTCTGCCGCCTCTACTTCATAGGCCGCACTCTGCCACGTCTACTTCATACGCTGCACTCTGCCGCCTCTATTTCATAGGCCGCACTCCACCGCCTCTACTTCATAGGATACACTCTGCCGACTCTACTTCATAGGCCGCATTCCACTGCCTCAACTTCATAGGTCACACTCCGCCACCTCTACTTCGTACGCTGCACTCTGCCACCTCTCCGCTGCCTTTACTTTATAAGCTGCGCTCCGCTGCCTCTATTTCATAGGCAGCACTCTGCCGTATCAACTTCATAGGCCACACTCTGATGCCTCTACTTCAGAGGCTGCACTCCGCCGCCTCTACTTCATAGACTGTACTCCACTGCCTCTACTTCATAGGCTGCACTCTGCTGTCTCTACTTCATAGGCTGCACTCCGCCGCCTCTACTTCATAGGCCGCAATCTGCCGCCTCTACTTCATAGGCCACACTCCACCACGTCTACTTCATAGGCTACATTCTGCCGCCTCTACTTCATAGGCCGCACTCCGCCACCTCTACTTAATAGGCCGCACTCTGCAGCCTCTACTTCCTACACTGCACTCCGCCACCTCTCTGCAGCCTCTACTTCATAGGCTGCACTCCACCACCTCTACTTCATAGCCCCCACTCTGCCACCTCTACTTCATAGGCCGCACTCCGCCGCCTCTACTTCATAGGCCGCACTCCGCCATCTCTACTTCATAGGCCGCACTCTGCTGCCACTACTTCCTACACTGCACTTCGCCACCTCTCCGCAGCCTCTACTTCATAGGCTGCACTCCACCACCTCTACTTCATAGGCCGCACTCTGCCACCTCTACTTCATAGGCCGCAATCCTCCGCCTGTACTTCATAGGCCGCACTCCGCCGCCTCTACTTCATAGGCTGTGCTCCAGGCTGCACTCTGCCGCCTCTACTTCATTGACTACACTTCGCCACCTCTATTTCATAGGCTGCACTCCGCCTCTTCTACTTCATCGGCCACATTCTGCCATCTCTATTTCATAGGCCGCACTCTTCCGCCTCTACTTCATGTGCGGCCTATGAAGTAGAGGTGGCAGAGTGCGGGCTATGAAGTAGAGGCGGTGGAGTGCAGCCTATGAAGTAGAGGCGGTGGAGAGGTGGCCGAGTGCAGAGTAGGAAGTAGAGGCGGCAGAGAGCGGCCTATGAAGTAGAGATGGCGGAGTGCTGCCTATGAAGTAGAGGCGGCGGAGTGCGGTCTATGAAGTAGAAGAGGCGGAGTGCATCCTATGAAGTAGAGGCGGCGGAGTGCTGCTTATGAAGTAGAGGCGGTGGAGTGCAGCCTATGAAGTGGAGTCGGCGGAGTGCAGCCTATGAAGTAGAGGCGGTGGAGTGTAGCTAATGAAATAGAGGCGGCAGAGTGCAGCCTATGAAGTAGAGGCGGCAGATTGCAGCCTATGAAATAGAGGTGACGGAGTGCAGCCTATGAAGTAGAGGCAGCAGAGTGTGGCCTAGAAGTAGAGGCGGCAGAGTGCGGCCTATGAAGTACAGGCGGCATAGTGCGGCCTATGAAGTAGAGGTGGCAGAGTGCGGGCTATGAAGTAGAGGCGGTGGAGTGCAGCCTATGAAGTAGAGGCGGCGGAGAGGTGGCGGAGTGCAGAGTAGGAAGTAGATGCGTCAGAGTGCGGCCTATGAAGTAGAGGCAGTGGAGTACACTCTATGAAGTAGAGGCGGCGGAGTGCAGTCTGGAGTGCAGCCTGTGAAGTAGAGACGGCGGAGTGTGGTCTGGAGTGCAGCCTGTGAAGTAGAGACGGCGGAGTGTGGCCTATGAAGTAGAGGCAGCGGAGCCCAGCCTATGAAGTAAAGGCAGCGGAGAGGTGGCGGAGTGCAGCGTACGAAGTAGAGGTGGCGGAGTGCGACCTATGAAGTGGAGGCGGTGGAGTGCGGCCTATGGAGTAGAGGTGGCAGAGTGCGTCCTATGAAGTAGAGGCGGTGGAGTACGGCCTATGAAGTAGAGGCAGCAGAGTGCGGCCTATGAAGTAGAGGCAGTGGAGAGCAACCTATGAAGTGGAGGTGGCAGAGTGCAGCCTATGAAGTGGAGGCAGTGGAATGCAGCGTATGAAGTAGAGGTGGTGGAGTACGGCCTATGAAGTAAAGGCAGCAGATTGCAGCCTATGAAGTAGAGGCGGCGGAGTGCAGTCTATGAAGAAGAGGCGGCGGAGTGCAGCCTGGAGCGCAGCCAATGAAGTAGAGGCAGCGGAGTGCAGTGTACGAAGTAGAGGCGGCGGAGTGCGGCCTATGAAGTACAAGCAGAGGAGTGCGGCCTATGAAGTAGAGGTGGCAATGTGCAGCCAATTGAGTGGAGGCGGCGAAGTGCAGTCTAGGAAGTGGAGGCAGCGGAGTGCAGCCTATGAAGTGGAGGCGGTGGAGTGCAGCCTCTAAAGTGGAGGCGCCGAAGTGCAGCCTATAAAGTGGAGGCAGCAGAGTACAGCAGAGTGATGCCTCTGAAGTAGAGGCGGCGGAGTGTGGCCTATGAAGTAGAGGTGGCAGAATGCAGCCTATGAAGTAGAGGTGGTGGAGTGCGGCCTATGAAGTAGAGGTGGCAGAGTGTGGCCTATGAAGTAGAGGTGGCAGATTGAGGCCTATGAAGTAGAGGCGGCGGAGTGCAGCCTATGAAGTAGAGGCAGCAGAGTGCAGTCTATGAAGTAGAGGTGGTAGAGTGCAGCCTGGAGTGCAGCCTATGAAGTAGAGGTGGCGGAGCGCAGCCTATGCAGTAGAGGCGGCGGAGTGCAGCCTGTGAAGTGGGGGCGGTGGAGTGCAGCCTATGAAGTGGAGGCTGCGGAGTGCAGCCTATGAAGTAGAAGCATCGGAGTACAGCAGAGTGAGGCCTATGAAGTAGAGGCGGTGGAGTTCGGCCTATGAAGTAGAGGTGGCGGAATGCAGCCTATGAAGTAGAGGTAGTGGAGTGCGGCCTATGAAGTAGAGGTGATATATTGTGGAATATGAAGTAGAGGTGGCAGATTGCAGCCTATAAAGTAGAGGTGGTGGAGTGCAGCCTAGGAAGTAGAGGCAGAGGAGTGCAGTCTATGAAATAGAGGCGACGGAGTGCAGCCTATGAGGCAGAGGTGGCAGAGTGCGGCCTATGAAGTACAGGCGGCGGAGTGCGGCCTATGAAGTAGAGGTGGCAGAGTGCGGGCTCTGAAGTAGAGGCGGTGGAGTGCAGCCTATGAAGTAGAGGCGGCGGAGAGGTGGCGGAGTGCAGTATAGGAAGTAGAGGCGGAAGAGTGCGGCCAATGAAGTAGAGACGGCAGAGTGCGGCCTATGACGTAGTGGCGGCGGAGTGTGGCCTATGAAGTAGAGGCGGCGGAATGCAGCCTATGAAGTAGAGGCGGCAGAGTGCTTCCTATGAAGTAGAGGCGGTGGAGTGCGGCCTATGAAGTAGAGGCGGTAGATTGCAGCCTATGAAGTAGAGGCGGCGGAATGCAGTCTATGAAGTAGTAGAGACAGAGTGCAGCCTATGAAGTAGAGGCAGTGGAGTGCAGTCTATGAAGTAGAAGAGGTGGAGTGCAGCCTATGAAGTAGAGGCGGCGGAGTGCTGCTTATGAAGTAGATGCTGCAGAGTGCAGCCTATGAAGTGGAGTAGGCGGAGTGCAGTCTATGAAGTAGAGGCGGTGGAGTGTAGCTAATGAAGTAGAAGTGGCGGAGTGCAGCTTAAGAAGTAGAGGCGGTGGAGTGCGGCCTATGAAGTAGAGGCGTTGGAATACAGCCTATGAAGTAGGGGCAGTGGAATGCAGCCTATGAAGTAGAGGCGGTGGAGTGCGGCCTATGAAGTAGAGGCGGTGGAGTGCAGCCTATGAAGTGGAGGTGGCGGAGTGCAGCCTATGAAGTGGAGGCGGCGGAGTGCGGCCTATGAAGTAGAGGCGGCAGATTGCAGCCTCTGAAATAGAGGCGATGGAGTGCAGCCTATGAATTAGAGGCGGCAGAGTGTGGCCTATGAAGTAGAGGTGGCAGAGTGCAGCCTATGAAGTACAGGCGGCAGAGTGCGGCCTATGAAGTAGAGGTGGCAGAGTGCGGGCTATGAAGTAGAGGCGGTGGAGTGCAGCCTATGAAGTAGAGGCGGCGGAGAGGTGGCCGAGTGCAGAGTAGGAAGTAGAGGCGGCAGAGTGCGGCCTATGAAGTAGAGACGGCGGAGTGCTGCCTATGAAGTAGAGGCGGCGGAGTGCGGTCTATGAAGTAGAAGAGGCGGAATGCAGCCTATGAAGTAGAGGCGGCGGAGTGCGGCCTATGAAGTAGAGGCGGCGGAGTGCGGCCTATGAAGTGGAGGTGGCGGAGTGCAGCCTATGAAGTGGAGGCGGCGGAGTGCGGCCTATGAAGTAGAGGCGGCAGATTGCAGCCTATGAAATAGAGGTGACAGAGTGCAGCCTATGAATTAGAGGCGGCAGACTGTGGCCTATGAAGTAGAGGCGGCAGAGTGCGGCCTATGAAGTACAGGTGGCAGAGTGCGGGCTATGAAGTAGAGGCGGTGGAGTGCAGCCTATGAAGTAGAGGCGGCGGAGAGGTGGCGGAGTGCAGAGTAGGAAGTAGAGGCAGCAGAGTGCGGCCTATGAAGTAGAGACGGCGGAGTGCGGCCTATGAAGTAGAGGCAGCGGAGTGCGGCCTATGAAGTACAGGCGGCAGAGTGCGGCCTATGAAGTAGAGGTGGCAGAGTGCGGGCTATGAAGTATAGGCGGTGGAGTGCAGCCTAGGAAGTAGAGGCAGAGGAGTGCAGTCTATGAAATAGAGGCGACGGAGTGCAGCCTATGTGGCAGAGGTGGCAGAGTGCGGCCTATGAAGTACAGGCGGCAGAGTGCGGCCTATGAAGTAGAGGTGGCAGAGTGCGGGCTCTGAAGTAGAGGCGGTGGAGTGCAGCCTATGAAGTAGAGGCGGCGGAGAGGTGGCGGAGTGCAGTGTAGGAAGTAGAGGCGGAAGAGTGCGGCCAATGAAGTAGAGACGGCAGAGTGCGGCCTATGACGTAGAGGCGGCGGAGTGTGGCCTATGAAGTAGAGGCGGCAGAATGCAGCCTATGAAGTAGAGGTGGCAGAGTGCGTCCTATGAAGTAGAGGCGGTGGAGTGCGGCCTATGAAGTAGAGGCGGTAGATTGCAGCCTATGAAGTAGAGGCGGCAGAATGCTGCTTATGAAGTAGATGCTGCAGAGTGCAGCCTATGAAGTGTTGTAGGCGGAGTGCAGTCTATGAAGTAGAGGCGGTGGAGTGTAGCTAATGAAGTAGAAGCGGCGGAGTGCAGCTTAAGAAGTAGAGGCGGTGGAGTGCGGCCTATGAAGTAGAGGCGTTGGAATACAGCCTATGAAGTAGGGGCAGTGGAATGCAGCCTACGAAGTAGAGGCGGTGGAGTGCGGCCTATGAAGTAGAGGCGGTGGAGTGCAGCCTATGAAGTGGAGGTGGCGGAGTGCAGCCTATGAAGTGGAGGCGGCGGAGTGCGGCCTATGAAGTAGAGGAGGCAGATTGCAGCCTCTGAAATAGAGGCGACGGAGTGCAGCTTATGAATTAGAGGCGGCAGAGTGTGGCCTATGAAGTAGAGGTGGCAGAGTGCAGCCTATGAAGTACAGGCGGCAGAGTGGGGCCTATGAAGTAGAGGTGGCAGAGTGCGGGCTATGAAGTAGAGGCGGCGGAGAGGTGGCCGATTTCAGAGTAGGAAGTAGAGGCGGCAGAGTGCGGCCTATGAAGTAGAGATGGCGGAGTGCTGCCTATGAAGTAGAGGTGGCAGAGTGCGGTCTATGAAGTAGAAGAGGCGGAGTGCATCCTATGAAGTAGAGGTGGCGGAGTGCTGCTTATGAAGTAGAGGCGGTGGAGTGCAGCCTATAAAGTGGAGTAGGCAGAGTGCAGCCTATGAAGTGGAGTCGGCGGAGTGCAGCCTATGAAGTAGAGGCGGTGGAGTGTAGCTAATGAAGTAGAAGCGGCGGAGTGTTGCTTATGAAGTAGAGGCGGTGGAGTGCGGCCGATGAAGTAGAGGCGTTGGAATGCAGCCTATGAAGTAGGGGCAGTGGAATGCAGCCTATGAAGTAGAGGCGGCGGAGTGCGGCCTATGAAGTAGAGGCGGCGGAGTGCGGCCTATGAAGTGGAGGTGGCGGAGTGCAGCCTATGAAGTGGAGGCGGTGGAGTGCGGCCTATGAAGTAGAGGCGGCAGATTGCAGCCTATGAAATAGAGGTGACGGAGTGCAGCCTATGAATTAGAGGCGGCAGAGTGTGGCCTATGAAGTAGAGGCGGCAGAGTGCGGCCTATGAAGTACAGGTGGCAGAGTGCGGGCTATGAAATAGAGGCGGTGGAGTGCAGCCTATGAAGTAGAGGCGGTGGAGAGGTGGCGGAGTGCAGAGTAGGAAGTAGAGGCGGCAGAGTGCGGCCTATGAAGTAGAGACGGCAGAGTGCAGCCTATGAAGTAGAGGCGGCGGAGTGCGGCCTATGAAGTACAGGCGGCAGAGTGCGGCCTATGAAGTAGAGGTAGCAGAGTGTGGGCTATGAAGTATAGGCTGTGGAGTGCAGCCTATGAAGTAGAGGCAGCGGAGAGGTGGCAGAGTGCAGTGTAGGAAGTAGAGGTGGCAGAGTGCGGCCTATTAAGTAGAGGTGGCGGAGTGCGGCCTATGAAGTAGAGGCCGCAGAATGCAGCCTATGAAGTAGAGGTGGTGGAGTGCGGCCTATGAAGTAGAGGTAGCAGATTGTGGCCTATGAAATAGAGGCGGCAGAGTGCGGCCTATGTAGTAGAGGTAGTGGAGTACACTCTATGAAGTAGAGGTGGCGGAGTGCAGCCTGGAGTGCAGCCTATTAAGTAGAGGCGGCAGAGTGCGGCCTATAAAGTAGAGACGGCGGAGTGCGGCCTATGAAGTAGAGGCAGCGGAGCCCAGCCTATGAAGTAAAAGCAGCGTAGAGGTGGCGGAGTGCACCTTACGAAGTAGAGGTGGCGGAGTGCGACCTATGAAGTGGAGGCGGTGGAGTGCGGCCTATGAAGTAGAGGCGGCGGAGTGCATCCTATGAAGTAGAGGCGGTGGAGTGCAGCCTATGAAGTAGAGGCGACAGAGTGCGGCCTATGAAGTAGAGGCAGTGGAGTGCAGCCTATGAAGTGGAGGTGGCAGAGTGCAGCCTATCAAGTGAAGGCAGCAGAGTGCTGCAGAGTGCTGCGGAGTGTGGCCTATGAAGTAGAGGCGGTGGAGTGCGGCCTATGAAGTAGAGGCGGTGGAATGCAGTATATGAAGTAGATGTGGTGGAGTGTGGCCTATGAAGTAGAGGCGGCGGAGTGCAGCCTATGAAGTAGAGGCAGCGGAGTGCAGTCTATGAAGCAGAGGCGACAGAGTGTAGCTAATGAAGTAGAAGCGGCAGAGTGCAGCTTATGAAGTAGAGGCGGTGGAGTGCGGCCTATGAAGTAGAGGCATTGGAATGCAGCCTATGAAGTAGAGGCGACAGAGTGCGGCCTATGAATTAGAGGTGGTGGAGTGCGGCCTATGAAGTAGAGGGGGCAGATTGCAGCCTATGAAGTAGAGGCGGTGGAGTGCAGTCTATGAAGTAGAAGAGGCGGAGTGCAGCCTATGAAGTAGAGGTTGCGGAGTGCAGTCTATGAAGTAGAAGAGGCGGAGTGAAGCCTATGAAGTAGAGGCAGCAGAGTGCAGTCTATGAAGTAGAGGCTGCAGAGTGCAGCCTGGAGCACAGCCTATGAAGTAGAGGCAGCGGAGTGCAGCATACGAAGTAGAGGCGGCGGAGTGCAGTCTATGAAGTAGAGGTGGCAGAGTGCAGCCTGGAGTGCAGCCTATGAAGTAGAGGTGGCGGAGCGCAGCCTATGAAGTAGAGGCGGCGGATTGCGGCCTATGAAATAGAGGCGACGGATTGCGGCCTATGAATTAGAGGCGGCAGAATGCGGCGTATGAAGTAGAGGTGGCGGAGTGCGGCCTATGAAGTAGAGGTGGCAGATTGCGGCCTATGAAATAGAGGCGGCAGAGTGCAGCCTATGAAGTAGAGGTGGCAGAGTGTGGCCTATGAAGTAGAGGCAGCGGAGTGCGGCCTATGAAGTAGAGGCGGTGGAGTGTAGCTAATGAAGTAGAAGCGGCGGAGTGTAGCTTATGAAGTAGAGGCGGTGGAGTGCGGCCTATGAAGTAGAGGCTTTGGAATGCAGCCTATGAAGTAGGGGCAGTGGAATGCAGCCTATGAAGTAGAGGCGGCGGAGTGCGGCCTATGAAGTAGAGGCGGCAGAGTGCGGCCTATGAAATAGAAGCGGCAGAGTGCAGCCTATGAAGTAGTGGCGGCAGAATGCAGCCTATGAAATAGTGGCGACGGAGTGCAGCCTATGAAGTGGGGCGGCAGAGTGGGGCCTATGAAGTAGAGGCGGCAGATTGCGGCCTATGAAATAGAGGCGGCGGAGTGCAGCCTATGAAGTAGAGGTGGTGGAGTACGGCCTATGAAGTAGAGGTGGCAGATTGCAGCCTATGAAGTAGAGGCGACGGTGTGCAGTCTATGAAGTAGAAGAGGCACAGTGCAGCCTATGAAGTAGAGGCGGCGGAGTGCAGTCTATGAAGAAGAGGTGGCGGAGTGCAGCCTGGAGCGCAGCCAATGAAGTAGAGGCAGCGGAGTGCAGTGTACGAAGTAGAGGCGGCGGAGTGCGGCCTATGAAGTACAAGCAGAGGAGTGCGGCCTATGAAGTAGAGGTGACAATGTGCAGCCAATTAAGTGGAGGCGGCAAAGTGCAGCCTATAAAGTGGAGGCCGCAAGTACAGCAGAGTGATGCCTATGAAGTAGAGGTGGGGGCGTGCGGCCTATGAAGTAGAGGTGGCAGAGTTTGGCCTATGAAGTAGAGGTGGCAGATTGCGGCCTATGAAGTAGAGGCGGCGGAGTGCAGCCTATGAAGTAGAGGCAGCAGAGTGCAGTCTATGAAGTAGAGGTGGCAGAGTGCAGCCTGGAGTGCAGCCTATGAAGTAGAGGCGGCGGAGTGTAGCTAATGAATTAGAAGCGGTGGAGTGTAGCTTATGAAGTAGAGGCGGTGGAGTGCGGCCTATGAAGTAGAGGCATTGGAATGCAGCCTATAAAGTAGGTGCGGTTGAATACAGCCTATGAAGTAGAGGCGGCCGAGTGCGGCCTATGAAGTAGAGGCGGCAGATTGCAGCCTATGAAATAGAGGCGGCAGAGTGCAGCCTATGAAGTAGAGGCGGCAGATTGTAGCCTATGAAATAGAGGTGACGGAGTGCAGCGTATGAAGTAGAGGCAGCAGAGTGTGGCCTATGAAGTAGAGGCGGCAGAGTGCGGCCTATGAAGTACAGGCGGCATAGTGCGGCCTATGAAGTAGAGGTGGCAGAGTGCGGGCTATGAAGTAGAGGCGGTGGAGTGCAGCCTATAAAGTAGAGGCGGCAGAGAGGTGGCGGAGTGCAGAGTAGGAAGTAGATGCATCAGAGTGCGGCCTATGAAGTAGAGGCAGTGGAGTACACTCTATGAAGTAGAGGCGGCGGAGTGCAGTCTGGAGTGCAGCCTGTGAAGTAGAGACGGCGGAGTGTGGCCTATGAAGTAGAGGCAGCGGAGCCCAGCCTATGAAGTAAAGGCAGCGGAGAGGTGGCGGAGTGCAGCGTACGAAGTAGAGGTGGCGGAGTGCGACCTATGAAGTGGAGGCGGTGGAGTGCAGCCTATGGAGTAGAGGCGGCAGAGGGCATCCTATGAAGTAGAGGCGGTGGAGTACGGCCTATGAAGTAGAGGCAGCAGAGTGCGGCCTATGAAGTAGAGGCAGTGGAGAGCAACCTATGAAGTGGAGGTGGCAGAGTGCAGCCTATGAAGTGAAGGCAGCGGAGTGCTGCGGAGTGCGGCCTATGAAGTAGAGGCGGTGGAGTGCAGCCTATGAAGTAGAGGCGGTGGAATGCAGCGTATGAAGTAGAGGTGGTGGAGTACGGCCTATGAAGTAAAGGCAGCAGATTGCAGCCTATGAAGTAGAGGCGACGGTGTGCAGTCTATGAAGTAGAAGAGGCGCAGTGCAGCCTATGAAGTAGAGGCGGCGGAGTGCAGTCTATGAAGAAGAGGCGGCGGAGTGCAGCCTGGAGCGCAGCCAATGAAGTAGAGGCAGCGGAGTGCAGTGTACGAAGTAGAGGCGGCGGAGTGCGGCCTATGAAGTACAAGCAGAGGAGTGCGGCCTATGAAGTAGAGATGGCAATGTGCAGCCAATTGAGTGGAGGCGGCGAAGTGCAGTCTAGGAAGTGGAGGCGGCGGAGTGCAGCCTATGAAGTGGAGGCGGTGGAGTGCAGCCTCTAAAGTGGAGGCGGCGAAGTGCAGCCTATAAAGTGGAGGCAGCAGAGTACAGCAGAGTGATGCCTCTGAAGTAGAGGCGGCGGAGTGTGGCCTATGAAGTAGAGGTGGCAGAATGCAGCCTATGAAGTAGAGGTGGTGGAGTGCGGCCTATGAAGTAGAGGTGGCAGAGTGTGGCCTATGAAGTAGAGGTGGCAGATTGAGGCCTATGAAGTAGAGGCGGCGGAGTGCAGCCTATGAAGTAGAGGCAGCAGAGTGCAGTCTATGAAGTAGAGGTGGTAGAGTGCAGCCTGGAGTGCAGCCTATGAAGTAGAGGTGGCGGAGCGCAGCCTATGAAGTAGAGGCAGCGGAGTGCAGCCTGTGAAGTTTGGGCGGTGGAGTGCAGCCTATGAAGTGGAGGCTGCGGAGTGCAGCCTATGAAGTAGAAGCATCGGAGTACAGCAGAGTGAGTCCTATGAAGTAGAGGCGGTGGAGTTCGGCCTATGAAGTAGAGGCGGCGGAATGCAACCTATGAAGTAGAGGTAGTGGAGTGCGGCCTATGAAGTAGTGGTGGCATATTGTGAAATATGAAGAAGAGGTGGCATATTGCGGCCTATGAAGTAGAGGTGGTGGAGTGCAGCCTAGGAAGTAGAGGCAGAGGAGTGCAGTCTATGAAATAGAGGCGACGGAGTGCAGCCTATGAGGCAGAGGTGGCAGAGTGCGGCCTATGAAGTACAGGCGGCGGAGTGCGGCCTATGAAGTAGAGGTGGCAGAGTGCGGGCTCTGAAGTAGAGGCGGTGGAGTGCAGCCTATGAAGTAGAGGGGGCGGAGAGGTGGCGGAGAGCAGTGTAGGAAGTAGAGGCGGAAGAGTGCGGCCAATGAAGTAGAGACGGCAGAGTGCGGCCTATGACGTAGAGGCAGCGGAGTGTGGCCTATGAAGTAGAGGCGGCGGAATGCAGCCTATGAAGTAGAGGCGGCAGAGTGCTTCCTATGAAGTAGAGGCGGTGGAGTGCGGCCTATGATGTAGAGGCGGTAGATTGCAGCCTATGAAGTAGAGGCGGCGGAATGCAGTCTATGAAGTAGTAGAGAGAGTGTGCAGCCTATGAAGTAGAGGCAGTGGAGTGCAGTCTATGAAGTAGAAGAGGTGGAGTGCAGCCTATGAAGTAGAGGCGGCGGAGTGCTGCTTATGAAGTAGATGCTGCAGAGTGCAGCCTATGAAGTGGAGTAGGCGGAGTGCAGTCTATGAAGTAGAGGCGGTGGAGTGTAGCTAATGAAGTAGAAGTGGCGGAGTGCAGCTTAAGAAGTAGAGGCGGTGGAGTGCGGCCTATGAAGTAGAGGCATTGGAATACAGCCTATGAAGTAGGGGCAGTGGAATGCAGCCTATGAAGTAGAGGCGGTGGAGTGCGGCCTATGAAGTAGAGGCGGTGGAGTGCAGCCTATGAAGTGGAGGTGGCGGAGTGCAGCCTATGAAGTGGAGGCGGCGGAGTGCGGCCTATGAAGTAGAGGCGGCAGATTGCAGCCTCTGAAATAGAGGCGACGGAGTGCAGCCTATGAATTAGAGGCGGCAGAGTGTGGCCTGAGAAGTAGAGGTGGCAGAGTGCAGCCTATGAAGTACAGGCGGCAGAGCTAACACGCGTCCCCCCAGCTGAAAGTGGGGAGAGCTACCCAACCCCTTGGGAGTTCTCATCACTAAGGCGGAAATACCTTGAGAGACCGTCTGCATTGGCGTGGTCCACTCCAGGCCGATGTTCCACCTGAAAGTCCATTCCCTGTAGGGAGATAGACCACCTCAGCAACTTGGGATTCTCCCCCTTCATCTGCATCAGCCAACGAAGGGGTCTGTGGTCGGTCTGAACTAGGAAGTGCGAGCCAAACAGGTATGGCCGCAACTTCTTCAGAGCCCATACCACTGCAAAGGCTTCACGCTCTATTGCACTCCACTTCTGTTCCCTGGGAAGTAGTCTCCGGGATAAGAAGACCACGGGTTGATCCAGACCTTCTTCATTGAGTTGCGATAACACTGCCCCAATGCCATGTTCCGATGCATCCGTCTGGACAATGAACTCCTTGGAAAAGTCTGGGGCCCTTAAGACCGGGGCCTCGCACATGGCTTGCTTCAGTTTCACAAAGGCCTGCTGGCAAGCCTCCGTCCAGACTACCCGTCGAGGTTGTTTCTTGGACGTAAGCTCCGTGAGGGGGGCCACAATGGTCCCATACCCCTTCACGAAGCAGCGGTAATATCCTGTGAGGCCCAGAAAAGCTCGGACCTCAGTCTGAGTCTTGGGGGGTTCCCAGGCCATGATAGCCTCGATTTTCGCCTGGAGGGGTTGCACCGCTCCCCTACCCACCAAGTGTCCAAGGTACACTACCGACCCCTGCCCGATCTGGCATTTACTGGCCTTGATCGTTAAACCAGCTTGCTTCAGGGCCTGGAGAACAGTTTGCAGGTGACGCAAGTGATCCTCCCAGCTGTTACTGAAGACGGCAATGTCGTCCAGATAAGCAGCAGAGAAACTCTCCATTCCGGCGAGGATCTGGTTCACCAGACGCTGAAACGTGGCAGGGGCGTTCTTGAGTCCAAAGGGCATCACGCAGAACTGGTAGTGGCCCTTGGGCGTGAAGAAGGCTGACCTTTCCTTAGCTCCACCAGTCAGAGAGATCTGCCAGTACCCGGAAGTAAGGTCAAAGGTACTCAAATATTGGGCAGCTCCCAGCCGGTCAATCAGTTCATCCGCCCTCGGGATCGGATGAGCATCAGTCTTGGTTACTGAATTCAGTCCCCGGTAGTCCACACAGAACCTCAGTTCCGGTTGGGCACCCGGTGGTGCAGCTTTTGGTACTAATACCACCGGACTGGACCAGGGGCTGCTAGAAGGTTCAATCACTCCTAGCTCCAGCATCTTAGTGACTTCACTGTGAATACTGGCCTTCACCTTGTCTGTCATCCGGTAGATCTTTGACTTCACAGGTGGGCTGTCTCCTGTGTCTACGTCATGGACGCACAGGTGAGTCCTACCCGGAACAAGGGAGAACAACGAAGAGTACTGCCCCAGGACCTGGCGGCAGTCCTCCTGCTGTTCAGGAGTTAGGGACGGGGAGAGAATCACTCCCTCCACCAACCCATCCTTCTCTTGAGATGCAAATAAGTCGGGGAGAGGCTCGCTTTCCACGTCCTCTGCTCCGTCAGTCACCATTAACAATATGACTTCGGGCCTCTCATGGTGGGGTATGAGGCGGTTGGCATGCAGCACCCGTAGGGGCTGACGAGTGGTCTTCAGGTCCACCAAGTAGGTAGCCTCACCCTTCTTCTCCAACACCTCAAAGGGTCCTGACCAGCGATCCTGGAGGGCGCTAAGCTCTCCTGGTTCGATCACCCACACCTTCTGGCCAGGCTCCAACTCCACCGGGTGAGCATTGTGGTCATACCACGCCTTCATTACTGCTTGGCTGGCTTCCAAGTTGTCAGAAGCTTGCTTCCACAACTTAGCCATTTGGCTCCGGAAGGCCAGCATGTAGCTCACCACATCCTGGGGAAGCTTTCTGGGAGTTCTTTCCCATCCGTCTCTCACCAGGCTGAGAGGTCCACGCACAGGATGCCCATACAAAAGCTCGAAGGGGCTGAAGCCCACTCCTTTCTGTGGCACTTCCCTGTAAGAAAACAGTAGACAGGGTAGGAGGACGTCCCATTTCCTCCGCAGGCTTTCAGGCAGACTTCTGATCATGCCTTTCAAGGTCTTATTGAACCTCTCCACCAGACCATTGGTCTGGGGGTGATAAGGAGTGGTGAACCGGTAGGTCACTCCACACTCCTTCCACATCGCCCGCATGTATGCTGACATGAAGTTGGTCCCCCTGTCGGACACAACTTCCTTGGGAAAACCCACTCGGGTAAAGATTCCCATCAGGGCCCTAGCCACAACAGGTGCAGTAATGGTCCTCAGAGGTATAGCCTCTGGGTACCGTGTGGCATGATCTACCAGAACCAGGATAAACCTGTGACCAGCTGTAGTAGGCGGATCTAACGGACCCACAATGTCGATGCCCACCCTTTCAAAGGGGGTGCTAATGACAGGAAGTGGTTACAGGGGAGCTTTCAGCTTCACCCCTGTTTTCCCACTGGCTTGACAAGACACACACGTCCGGCAGTAGGTGTCGGACGACACTTTCATTTGAGGCCAATAAAAGTGTGGGACAAGCCGGGCAAAGGTCTTGTCTTGCCCCAGGTGTCCTGCCAAGGGGATCTCATGAGCCAACTCCAGAAGGAAGGCTCGGTAACGTTGAGGGACAACCAAGGCCCATGACGATCCGTGCATGGGTGCCTTGGGTTCACTGTAGAGGAGGCCATCCTCCCAGTAAATGTGGTAGTTCCCCTCAACGTTACCTGCTGCCTGGGCTTCGGCCTGTCGCCTCAGTCCCTCAAGGGTAGGACACTCCCTCTGGCCCTTGCAGAATTCCTCCCTGGTCGGCCCTCCCTCCACGTGCCACTCGGCCGGGATGGGTAGGTTCTCCAGGTTGGTAACATCCCCCTCCGCGGACTCCTGGTCCACCACCTCCGGTGGCCTATCCGTCACACGGGGCACGGATGCCGAGGCAGGCTCCTCCTGCCTTCGGTTCTTCCCTCGGTTGGCAGCCGGCGGTGCCTTTGTTACAGGCTCCCGCCTAAACGAACTCCCCCTCCGGGTAGTCGCAGACCTTGTGCTGACACAGGCCCAGTCAGGTGTACCCAGCATCTCAGCATGAGTCCGGTATTCCACCTCCTTCCAAGCATTATGCTCCATGTCATTCCCCAGCAGACAATCGACTGGCACGGCAGGGCTTACGGCAACTCGAAGTGAACCTGCAACCCCTTCCCATTCAAATGGAACCTCGGCCACCGGATAGTGGCCCATTCTGCCGTCAGCCATCGCGGCAGGGTGGAGCACGTGGGGAATCACCTGCTCTGGAGACACCAGTTGGCTACGTACCATAGTCATACTGGCTCCTGTGTCTCTCAGAGCCTCCCCTCTTTGGCCATTGATGGTGACCCATTGCCCATACTTTGTGGTATTTGCGGGCACCTGGATCTTAGGAACCATCTCCCTTTCTCCCAGGGACACTAAAGTGACACCCGCCCACTCCCTTCCCTTATCTAAGGGCATCTCCTCCCCGAGCACTACACTAGCTACTCCGGGGGCCTTTCCTCCGATGGGAGGGGGTGGTCTTTTCGGGCACTTCACATCTCCCTTATAGTGTCCGACACCACCGCACTCGTAGCAATGGACAACCCTTGGCTGCTGACTCTGGCCAGGATTAGGGTTTCTGGGTGGGTTAGCCCTAGGGGTGAATCCTGTTCCCTTCCCTTGGGAACTATTTTGGGGGCCTTTAGAGAACTCCGTTTTCTTTTCCCCTCCCTCTTTCTTCTGGGGGGCGCCCTGTCCGGTCTTTTGAGAGTCCCCTCCAGTCCCCCTTGTGGACACCCGGGTACTAGCCCAAATGTCCGCCTCCTCAGCAAGCTTCCGGGGATTGGTAAGCTTGCTATCCACCAGGTGTTGACACAGTTCAGGGAAACATTTTTCGAGCAGGTGTTCCTTCAACATCAAATCAAACAACCCCTCGTAGTCCCTCACCTCACTGCCTTGTATCCAACCCTCTAATGCCTTCTTTGCATAGTCCAGGAAATCCACCCAATTCTGTGTGCCCAGTTTGTGGCTACCCCGGAACTTCTGTCTATACTTCTCGGGTGTTAGTCCAAACTTCCTCACGAGCGCCACTTTCATGGTGGGGTAGTGGGTCTGCTCATCCTGCTCTAGGGCCAATAATGTATCCCTGCCAGCTGGAGGCATGTATTTATACAATCCCCCTCCCCAATATTTCTCTGGAACCCCATGGGCTCTTAAAGAGACCTCATAGGCCGCTAGCCACTTGGCGATATCATCCCCTGCACTATAGCTAGCTACTATGTCTTTTGGCAGATAGGGTTTGGGTTCCCTGATGATTTCTTTGTCTTTGCTGCCACCATTAGGAACAGTTTGTGCCCCGACTCGTAGGATCTGGAGATCCATCTCCTTGAGCCTCAACTCGTGAGCCATCCTCCGTTCCTCCTTCTCTTTCTCCAGCTCCGCCAACTTCCATGTGAGCTGTCTTTTCTCCCTCCGGTCAGTTAATTCTACTTCTGATAAGCCGCCACTAGAGACACTGCTGCCCTTCCTTGAAAGTGTTCTGGGCCCCTCTACTAGGTTCTCCACCTCAGGTTGGTACAAACCAGCCCCCTCGCGGTCAGTCTCTCCATCCCTGTCCCCCTTTTCAGCCTTACTTTCTCATCGTGCCTCCCCCCAAGCCCTCAAGCTGGTTTGGAGCTCACCCTTCTTTGCACCTTGGGGACAAAACACCCCCTCTCGCTTACAAAACTCTCTGAGTTGGGCCACAGTGTAGGTTTCCACATCCTCCAACACAAACTCCATTTTGCCCACTCAGGATAGAAGACAGTTGCTTACAGAAGCTATGCAGGGGGGTACCTTTTGTAATACCTCCTCCCACCACCAGAAGTAAATTTGGAAAAAAACAAAACTCAAAATTAGGAAGTCCGCTTGGAGAAAACTCCCGGTGTAGGCCTATGGACTACCCACAGTTGGTGTCGAGTAGACGCAAGCACAGCTCTATCCCACCGCTGAACACCAATTTTATGTTGGAAACCGGGCAACCGGGTTAGCAGTCACCAGGTTCCCAGCACAACGGTAGCTTGGCTCGAGCGGCTGGGGTACAGGCACCGTGTTAAGCGTACGTCACACCCTCACAATAACCATGCGTTCATCCGTTCCAAAAACGACACTACACCGTAAAAATTATGAAAGAAAGTAGTTTGTCTTTATCTTATTTTCTCTTAGTTGCAGGGTTCATAAAATAAATACAAGACAATAAGATTCTCCTTTAAAAGGGCAAGTCAAATAAATAATACCACAGTGGGGTTTCAATAAATAGGATCAGGTCATAAATAAGCAAGGAATAAATAGGGGTGCAATAAATACAAATGGCTAATAAATACTGTCAGACAATAAATACAATGCAGGAATAAATACAGTCAGACAATAAATACAGTCAATAAATAAAGCACCTTCAATAACTTAAATAACACAATTAATGACAATTACAGTTCACATCACTTTCCCGAGGTAGTTTGGTTTTACTATGCCCAAGTACAGCTTGTGGTCATTTGGATGACATGGGGGGGTGTCCCACCTAGATTGGTCAAGGCTGGGCCTGAACTGAGGTAGATTAAGGGTAACCTAAGGATCTGGTTCTCCTAAAATACACAACCCCTCACAGAGGTCACTGCACCAGTCTCAGTTCACCCCTGGCACTCCCAGGCTGGTTCTAACACCCCTCTTGCCCCTAGAATGGTCTTTTAGGGCTCCACAGGGCCTCAGATGCCCTTTCTACCACTTACTGCCCTTTTCACGATGAACGGCTCCGCTCGGCGCCGGGTCGACGTCGCTGGGCGGCTCCGGTTCGATGTCGCTGGGCGGCCTCGGTTCGGTGTCGCTGGGCTGCTCCGGTTCGATGTCGCTGGGCGGCTCCGGTTCGATGTCGCTGGGCGGCCTCGGCTCGATGTCGCTGGGCTGCTCCGGCTCGATGTCGCCTTCCGGCGTCGCAGGGTCACGGTCTCCCCGTTTCCGGGTGTCTCCGGAGTGCGACCTCCACTCCCGACCTCCGGCGCGCTTCACCTCAGATTCCGGCGTCTCCGGAGTGCGATCTCCACTCCAGACCTCCGGCGCGCTTCACCTCAGATTCCGGCGTCCCCAGAGTGCGATCTCCACTCCCGACCTCCGGCGCGCTTCACCTCGACCTCAGGTGACTCCTTACTCGACCTCCGGTGCCTCTCCACGACCTCCGTCGGCGCCCTCAATCGACCTCTGACGGCTCCGGGTACGACGTCTGCTTTCTGTCAGCGCCGCTTCTCCACCTCAGGCCTCAGGTCTCCAGGCTTCTCGACGTCAGGGCTCCAGGAGGACACCGCTAAACAGGTCAGGAGCTTGCTGGTCTTCTTCTTTAAGGCCTCTTCACAATATTTAGGTCCTTAAGATGGTTTTTCTGGTCTTGGTCCCACACAGGGCTCTAGGCTGGGCTTGGTCAGTAGGGACTAGCATCAAGGGTGGGTTTCTGGACCCCACTCCAAGCACTGGTTTCCACCCCTGCTGCCTTACTCCGACCTCCTTCTGAACTGGTCCTCTCTCCTCTCTAGTCAGATGCCAACTGCCACTCTGAGATGGCCTCCCAACATTCTAAACTGCCTCTCCCTCTGTCACAAGGTTCTAGAATGTTCTGGAAACCTCCAGTGGGTTCTGGTGATGTCACAGGTGACAATGGGTGGCCACCATTTTGTGTCTCAGGCCCTCAGACAGAAGTTCCAGGGGTAGGGAAAATGGCTCCCTGGCCCTGCATCAACACTAAAAAGTCTGGTGGTTGGAAAAATTCTAACAGGGTTTGAGGCAAAAGTGGGACAAAATAAATAATGATGAGGAGGGACCACCCAAAGGGCTGACAGGTCTAACAGGATGCATTCTGCCACCTCTACTTCATAGGCCGCACTCCGCCGCCTCTACTTCATAGGCATCACTCTGCTGTACTCTGCTGCCTCCACTTTATAGGCTGCACTTCGCCGCCTCCACTCTATAGGCTGCACTCCACCGCCTCCACTTCATAGGCTGCACTCCGCCGCCTCCACTTCCTAGACTGCACTTCGCCGTCTCCACTTAATTGGCTGCACATTGCCACCTCTATTTCATAGGCCGCACTCCTCTGCTTGTACTTCATAGTCCGCACTCCGCCGCCTCTACTTCGTACACTGCACTCCGCTGCCTCTACTTCATTGGCTGCGCTCCAGGCTGCACTCCGCCGCCTCTTCTTCATAGACTGCACTCCACCGCCTCTACTTCATAGGCTGCACTGCGCCTCTTCTACTTCATGGACTGCACACCGTCGCCTGTACTTCATAGGCTGCAAACTGCCGCCTCTACTTCATAGGCCGTACTCCACCACCTCTACTTCATACGCTGCATTCCGTCACCTCTACTTCATAGGCTGCACTCCACCGCCTCTACTTCATAGGCCGCACTCCGCAGCACTCCGCTGCCTCCACTTCATAGGCTGCACTCTGCCACCTCCACTTCATAGGTTTCTCTCCACTGCCTCTACTTCATAGGCCGCACTCTGCTGCCTCTACTTCATAGGCCGTACTCCACCGCCTCTACTTCATAGGATGCACTCCGCCGCCTCCACTTCATAGGTCGCACTCAGCCACCTCTACTTCGTACGCTGCACTCCGCCACCTCTCCGCTGCCTTTACTTCATGGGCTGGGCTCCGCTGCCTCTACTTCATAGGCCACACTCTGCCATCTCTACTTCATAGGCCGCACTCTGCTGCCTCTACTTCACAGGCTGCACTCCAGGCTGCACTCCGCCGCCTCTACTTCATAGAGTGTACTCCACTGCCTCTACTTCATAGGCCGCACTCTGACGCATCTACTTCCTACTCTGCACTACGCCACCTCTCCGCCGCCTCTACTTCATAGGCTGCACTCCACCGCCTCTACTTCATAGCCCACACTCTGCCACCTCTACTTCATAGGCCGCACTATGCCGCCTGTACTTCATAGGCCGCACTCTGCCGCCTCTACTTCATAGGCCACACTGTGCTGCCTCTACTTCATAGGCTGCACTCCGTCACCTCTATTTCATAGGCTGCAATCTGCCGCCTCTACTTCATAGGCTGCACTCTGCCGCCTCTATTTCATAGGCTGCAATCTGCCGCCTCTACTTCATAGGCCACACTCCGCGCCTCTACTTCATAGGCTGCATTCCACCGCCCCTACTTCATAGGCTGCATTCCAATGCCTCTACTTCATAGGCCTCACTTCACTGCCTCTACTTCATAAGCTGCACTCTGCCGCTTCTACTTCATTAGCTACATTCCGCCGCCTCTACTTCATAGGCCGCACTCCGCCGCCTCTACTTCATAGGCCGCACTCTGCCGCCTCTACTTCATAGGATGCACTCCGCCGCCTCTTTTCATAGGCCACAATCTGCCGCCTCTACTTCATAGGCTGCATTCCACCGCCCCTACTTCATAGACTGCATTCCAATGCCTCTACTTCATAGGCCGCACTCCACCCCAATATTTCTCTGGAACCCCATGGGCTCTTAAAGAGACCTCATAAGCCGCTAGCCACTTGGCGATATCATCCCCTGCACTATAGCTAGCTACTATGTCTTTTGGCAGATAGGGTTTGGGTTCCCTGATGATTTCTTTGTCTTTGCTGCCACCATTAGGAACAGTTTGTGCCCCGACTCGTAGGATCTGGAGATCCATCTCCTTGAGCCTCAACTCGTGAGCCATCCTCCGTTCCTCCTTCTCTTTCTCCAGCTCCGCCAACTTCCATGTGAGCTGTCTTTTCTCCCTCCGGTCAGTTAATTCTACTTCTGATAAGCCGCCACTAGAGACACTGCTGCCCTTCCTCGAAAGTGTTCTGGGCCCCTCTACTAGGTTCCCCACCTCAGGTTGGTACAAACCAGCCCCCTCGCGGTCAGTCTCTCCATCCCTGTCCTCCTTTTCAGCCTTACTTTCTCGTCGTGCCTCCCCCCAAGCCCTCAAGCTGGTTTGGAGCTCACCCTTCTTTGCACCTTGAGGACAAAACACCCCCTCTCGCTCACAAAACTCTCTGAGTTGGGCCACAGTGTAGGTTTCCACATCCTCCAACACAAACTCCATTTTGCCCACTCAGGATAGAAGACAGTTGCTTACAGAAGCTATGCAGGGGGGTACCTTTTGTAATACCTCCTCCCACCACCAGAAGTAAATTTGGAAAAAAACAAAACTCAAAATTAGGAAGTCCGCTTGGAGAAAACTCCCGGTGTAGGCCTATGGACTACCCACAGTTATTGTCGAGTAGACGCAAGCACAGCTCTATCCCACCGCTGAACACCAATTTTATGTTGGAAACCGGGCAACCGGGTTAGCAGTCACCAGGTTCCCAGCACAACGGTAGCTTGGCTCGAGCGGCTGGGGTACAGGCACCGTGTTAAGCGTACGTCACACCCTCACAATAACCATGCGTTCATCCGTTCCAAAAACGACACTACACCGTAAAAATTATGAAAGAAAGTAGTTTGTCTTTATCTTATTTTCTCTTAGTTGCAGGGTTCATAAAATAAATACAAGACAATAAGATCCTCCTTTAAAAGGGCAAGTCAAATAAATATTACCACAGTGGGGTTTCAATAAATAGGATCAGGTCATAAATAAGCAAGGAATAAATAGGGGTGCAATAAATACAAATGGCTAATAAATACTGTCAGACAATAAATACAATGCAGGAATAAATACAGTCAGACAATAAATACAGTCAATAAATAAAGCACCTTCAATAACTTAAATAACACAATTAATGACAATTACAGTTCACATCACTTTCCTGAGGTAGTTTGGTTTTACTATGCCCAAGTACAGCTTGTGGTCATTTGGATGACATGGGGGGGTGTCCCACCAAGATTGGTCAAGGCTGGGCCTGAACTGAGGTAGATTAAGGGTAACCTAAGGATCTGGTTCTCCTAAAATACACAACCCCTCACAGAGGTCACTGCACCAGTCTCAGTTCACCCCTGGCACTCCCAGGCTGGTTCTAACACCCCTCTAGCCCCTAGAATGGTCTTTTAGGGCTCCACAGGGCCTCAGATGCCCTTTCTACCACTTACTGCCCTTTTCACGATGATCGGCTCCGCTCGGCGCCGGGTTGACGTCGCTGGGCGGCTCCGGTTCGATGTCGCTGGGCGGCCTCGGTTCGGTGTCGCTGGGCTGCTCCGGTTCGATGTCGCTGGGCGGCTCCGGTTCGATGTCGCTGGGCGGCCTCGGCTCGATGTCGCTGGGCTGCTCCGGCTCGATGTCGCCTTCCGGCGTCGCAGGGTCACGGTCTCCCCGCTTCCGGGTGTCTCCGGAGTGCGACCTCCACTCCCGACCTCCGGCGCGCTTCACCTCAGATTCCGGCGTCTCCGGAGTGCGATCTCCACTCCCGACCTCCGGCGCGCTTCACCTCAGATTCCGACGTCCCCGGAGTGCGATCTCCACTCCCGACCTCCGGCGCGCTTCACCTCGACCTCAGGTGACTCCTTACTCGACCTCCGGTGCCTCTCCACGACCTCCGTCGGCGCCCTCAATCGACCTCTGACGGCTCCGGGTACGACGTCTGCTTTCTGTCAGCGCCGCTTCTCCACCTCAGGCCTCAGGTCTCCAGGCTTCTCGACGTCAGGGCTCCAGGAGGACACCGCTAAACAGGTCAGGAGCTTGCTGGTCTTCTTCTTTAAGGCCTCTTCACAATATTTAGGTCCTTAAGATGGTTTTTCTGGTCTTGGTCCCACACAGGGCTCTAGGCTGGGCTTGGTCAGTAGGGACTAGCATCAAGGGTGGGTTTCTGGACCCCACTCCAAGCACTGGTTTCCACCCCTGCTGCCTTACTCCGACCTCCTTCTGAACTGGTCCTCTCTCCTCTCTAGTCAGATGCCAACTGCCACTCTGAGATGGCCTCCCAACATTCTAAACTGCCTCTCCCTCTGTCACAAGGTTCTAGAATGTTCTGGAAACCTCCAGTGGGTTCTGGTGATGTCACAGGTGACAATGGGTGGCCACCATTTTGTGTCTCAGGCCCTCAGACAGAAGTTCCAGGGGTAGGGAAAATGGCTCCCTGGCCCTGCATCAACACTAAAAAGTCTGGTGGTTCCCAAAAAGGAAAAATTCTAACAGGGTTTGAGGCAAAAGTGGGACAAAATAAATAATGATGAGGAGGGACCACCCAAAGGGCTGACAGGTCTAACAGGATGCTTCTGCCACCTCTACTTCATAGGCCGCACTCCGCCGCCTCTACTTCATAGGCATCACTCTGCTGTACTCTGCTGCCTCCACTTTATAGGCTGCACTTCGCCGCCTCCACTCTATAGGCTGCACTCCACCGCCTCCACTTCATAGGCTGCACTCCGCCGCCTCCATTTCCTAGACTGCACTTCGCCGTCTCCACTTAATTGGCTGCACATTGCCACCTCTATTTCATAGGCCGCACTCCTCTGCTTGTACTTCATAGGCCGCACTCCGCCGCCTCTACTTCGTACACTGCACTCCGCTGCCTCTACTTCATTGGCTGCTCTCCAGGCTGCACTCCGCCGCCTCTTCTTCATAGACTGCACTCCGCCGCCTCTACTTCATAGGCTGCACTGCGCCTCTTCTACTTCATAGACTGCACACCGTCGCCTCTACTTCATAGGCTGCAAACTGCCGCCTCTACTTCATAGGCCGTACTCCACCACCTCTACTTCATACGCTGCATTCCGTCGCCGCTACTTCATAGACTGCACTCCACCGCCTCTACTTCATAGGCCGCACTCCGCAGCACTCCGCTGCCTCCACTTCATAGGCTGCACTCTGCCACCTCCACTTCATAGGTTTCTCTCCACTGCCTCTACTTCATAGGCCGCACTCTGCTGCCTCTACTTCATAGGCCATACTCCACCGCCTCTACTTCATAGGACGCACTCCGCCGCCTCCACTTCATAGGTCGCAATCAGCCACCTCTACTTCGTACGCTGCACTCCGCCACCTCTCCGCTGCCTTTACTTCATGGGCTGGGCTCCGCTGCCTCTACTTCATAGGCCACACTCCGCCATCTCTACTTCATAGGCCGCACTCTGCTGCCTCTACTTCACAGGCTGCACTCCAGGCTGCACTCCGCCGCGTCTACTTCATAGAGTGTACTCCACTGCCTCTACTTCATAGGCCGCACTCTGACGCATCTACTTCCTACTCTGCACTCCGCCACCTCTTCGCCGCCTCTACTTCATAGGCTGCACTCCACCGCCTCTACTTCATAGCCCACACTCTGCCACCTCTACTTCATAGGCCGCACTATGCCGCCTGTACTTCATAGGCCGCACTCTGCCGCCTCTACTTCATAGGCCACACTGTGCTGCCTCTACTTCATAGGCTGCACTCCGTCACCTCTATTTCATAGGCTGCAATCTGCCGCCTCTACTTCATAGGCTGCACTCTGCCGCCTCTATTTCATAGGCTGCAATCTGCCGCCTCTACTTCATAGGCCGCACTCCGCGCCTCTACTTCATAGGCTGCATTCCACCGCCCCTACTTCATAGGCTGCATTCCAATGCCTCTACTTCATAGGCCTCACTTCACTGCCTCTACTTCATAAGCTGCACTCTGCCGCTTCTACTTCATTAGCTACATTCCGCCGCCTCTACTTCATAGGCCGCACTCCGCCGCCTCTACTTCATAGGCCGCACTCTGCCACCTCTACTTCATAGGATGCACTCCGCCGCCTCTATTTCATAGGCCACAATCTGCCGCCTCTACTTCATAGGCTGCATTCCACCGCCCCTACTTCATAGCCTGCATTCCAATGCCTCTACTTCATAGGCCGCACTCCACCGCCTCTACTTCATAAGCTGCACTCTGCCGCTTCTACTTCATTAGCTACACTCCGCCGCCTCTACTTCATAGGCTGCACTCTGCCGACTCCACTCCATAGGTCACTCTGCCGACTCCACTTCATAGGCTGCACTCCGCCGCCTCTACTTCATAAGCAGCGCTCCGCCGCCTCCACTTCATAGGTTGCACTCCGCCACCTCCACTTCATAGGCTGCACTCCACCGCCTCCACTTCACAGGCTGCACTCCACCACCTCTACTTCATAGGCTGCTCTCCGCCACCTCTACTTCATAGGCTGCACTCCAGGCTCCACTCTGCCGCCTCTACTTCATAGACTGCACTCCACTGCCTCTACTTCATAGGCTGCACTCCTCCGCATCTACTTTATAGGCTGCACTCTACCACCTCTACTTCATTCGCTGCATTCCGCCGTCTCTACTTCATAGGCCGCATTCCACCGCCTCTACTTCATAGGCCACACTCCGCAGCACTCCGCTGCCTCCACTTCATAGGCTGCACTTTGCCACCTCCACTTCATAGGCTGCACTCCACTGCCTCTACTTCATAGGCCACACTCTGCCGCCTCTACTTCATAGGCCGCACTCCACCGCCTCTACTTCATAGGACGCACTCCGCCGCCTCTACTTCACATGCCGCACTCCGCCGTCTCTACTTCAAAGGCCACACTCTGCCGCCTCTACTTCATAGGCTGCACTCCAGGCTTCACTCTGCCGCCTCCACTTCATAGAGTGTACTCCACTGCCTCTACTTCATAGGCCGCACTCTGCCGCCTCTATTTCATAGGCCGCACTCTGCCGCCTCGACTTCATAGGCTGCACTCCACCACCTCTACTTCATAGGCTGCATTCTGCTGCCTCTACTTCATAGGCCGCACTCCGCCGCCTCTACTTAATAGGCCGCACTCTGCCACCTCTCCTTCCTACACTGCACTCCGCCACCTCTCCGCTGCCTCTACATCATAGGCTGCACTCCACCACCTATACTTCATAGCCCGCACTCTGCCACCTCTACTTCATAGGCCGCACTCTGCCGCCTGTACTTCGTAGGCTGCACTCTGCCGCCTCTACTTCATAGGCTGCAATCTGCCGCCTCTACTTCATAGGCCGCACTTTGCTGCCTCCACTTCATAGGCTGCAGTCCGCCGCCTCCACTTCATAGGCCGCACTCCGCCGCCTCTACTTCATAGGCCGCACTCCGCCACCTCTACTTCATAGGCTGCATTCCACTGCCCCTACTTCATAGGCTGCATTCCAATACCTCTACTTCATAGGCCGCACTCCAACGCCTCTATTTCATAAGCTGCACTCCGCTGCTTCTACTTCAGTAGCTACAATCCGCCGCCTCTACTTCATAGGCTGCACTCCGCCGACTCCACTTCATAGGCTGCACTCCGCCTACTCCACTTCATAGGCTGCACTCCGCCGACTCTACTTCATAAGCAGCACTCCGCCGCCTCTACTTCATAGGCCTCACTCTGCTGTACTTTCTGCCTCCACTTCATAGGCTGCACTCCGCCGCCTCCACTTCATAGGCTGCACTCCGCCGCCTCCACTTCATAGACTGCACTTTGCCACATCCACTTAATTGGCTGTACTCTGCCACCTCTACTTCATAGCCCGCACCCCTCCGCCTGTACTTCATAGGCCGCACTCCGCCGCCTCTATTTCGTATGCTGCACTCCGCCTCTTCTACTTCATAGACTGCACTCCGCCGCCTCTACTTCATAGGCTGCATTCCAATGCCTCTACTTCATAGGCCTCACTTCACTGCCTCTACTTCATAAGCTGCACTCTGCCGCTTCTACTTCATTAGCTACATTCCGCCGCCTCTACTTCATAGGCCGCACTCCGCCGCCTCTACTTCATAGGCCGCACTCTGCCGCCTCTACTTCATAGGATGCACTCCGCCGCCTCTATTTCATAGGCCACAATCTGCCGCCTCTACTTCATAGGCTGCATTCCACCGCCCCTACTTCATAGACTGCATTCCAATGCCTCTACTTCATAGGCCGCACTCCACCCCAATATTTCTCTGGAACCCCATGGGCTCTTAAAGAGACCTCATAAGCCGCTAGCCACTTGGCGATATCATCCCCTGCACTATAGCTAGCTACTATGTCTTTTGGCAGATAGGGTTTGGGTTCCCTGATGATTTCTTTGTCTTTGCTGCCACCATTAGGAACAGTTTGTGCCCCGACTCGTAGGATCTGGAGATCCATCTCCTTGAGCCTCAACTCGTGAGCCATCCTCCGTTCCTCCTTCTCTTTCTCCAGCTCCGCCAACTTCCATGTGAGCTGTCTTTTCTCCCTCCGGTCAGTTAATTCTACTTCTGATAAGCCGCCACTAGAGACACTGCTGCCCTTCCTCGAAAGTGTTCTGGGCCCCTCTACTAGGTTCCCCACCTCAGGTTGGTACAAACCAGCCCCCTCGCGGTCAGTCTCTCCATCCCTGTCCTCCTTTTCAGCCTTACTTTCTCGTCGTGCCTCCCCCCAAGCCCTCAAGCTGGTTTGGAGCTCACCCTTCTTTGCACCTTGAGGACAAAACACCCCCTCTCGCTCACAAAACTCTCTGAGTTGGGCCACAGTGTAGGTTTCCACATCCTCCAACACAAACTCCATTTTGCCCACTCAGGATAGAAGACAGTTGCTTACAGAAGCTATGCAGGGGGGTACCTTTTGTAATACCTCCTCCCACCACCAGAAGTAAATTTGGAAAAAAACAAAACTCAAAATTAGGAAGTCCGCTTGGAGAAAACTCCCGGTGTAGGCCTATGGACTACCCACAGTTATTGTCGAGTAGACGCAAGCACAGCTCTATCCCACCGCTGAACACCAATTTTATGTTGGAAACCGGGCAACCGGGTTAGCAGTCACCAGGTTCCCAGCACAACGGTAGCTTGGCTCGAGCGGCTGGGGTACAGGCACCGTGTTAAGCGTACGTCACACCCTCACAATAACCATGCGTTCATCCGTTCCAAAAACGACACTACACCGTAAAAATTATGAAAGAAAGTAGTTTGTCTTTATCTTATTTTCTCTTAGTTGCAGGGTTCATAAAATAAATACAAGACAATAAGATTCTCCTTTAAAAGGGCAAGTCAAATAAATATTACCACAGTGGGGTTTCAATAAATAGGATCAGGTCATAAATAAGCAAGGAATAAATAGGGGTGCAATAAATACAAATGGCTAATAAATACTGTCAGACAATAAATACAATGCAGGAATAAATACAGTCAGACAATAAATACAGTCAATAAATAAAGCACCTTCAATAACTTAAATAACACAATTAATGACAATTACAGTTCACATCACTTTCCTGAGGTAGTTTGGTTTTACTATGCCCAAGTACAGCTTGTGGTCATTTGGATGACATGGGGGGGTGTCCCACCAAGATTGGTCAAGGCTGGGCCTGAACTGAGGTAGATTAAGGGTAACCTAAGGATCTGGTTCTCCTAAAATACACAACCCCTCACAGAGGTCACTGCACCAGTCTCAGTTCACCCCTGGCACTCCCAGGCTGGTTCTAACACCCCTCTAGCCCCTAGAATGGTCTTTTAGGGCTCCACAGGGCCTCAGATGCCCTTTCTACCACTTACTGCCCTTTTCACGATGATCGGCTCCGCTCGGCGCCGGGTTGACGTCGCTGGGCGGCTCCGGTTCGATGTCGCTGGGCGGCCTCGGTTCGGTGTCGCTGGGCTGCTCCGGTTCGATGTCGCTGGGCGGCTCCGGTTCGATGTCGCTGGGCGGCCTCGGCTCGATGTCGCTGGGCTGCTCCGGCTCGATGTCGCCTTCCGGCGTCGCAGGGTCACGGTCTCCCCGCTTCCGGGTGTCTCCGGAGTGCGACCTCCACTCCCGACCTCCGGCGCGCTTCACCTCAGATTCCGGCGTCTCCGGAGTGCGATCTCCACTCCCGACCTCCGGTGCCCTTCTCCTCAGATTCCGACGTCCCCGGAGTGCGATCTCCACTCCCGACCTCCGGCGCGCTTCACCTCGACCTCAGGTGACTCCTTACTCGACCTCCGGTGCCTCTCCACGACCTCCGTCGGCGCCCTCAATCGACCTCTGACGGCTCCGGGTACGACGTCTGCTTTCTGTCAGCGCCGCTTCTCCACCTCAGGCCTCAGGTCTCCAGGCTTCTCGACGTCAGGGCTCCAGGAGGACACCGCTAAACAGGTCAGGAGCTTGCTGGTCTTCTTCTTTAAGGCCTCTTCACAATATTTAGGTCCTTAAGATGGTTTTTCTGGTCTTGGTCCCACACAGGGCTCTAGGCTGGGCTTGGTCAGTAGGGACTAGCATCAAGGGTGGGTTTCTGGACCCCACTCCAAGCACTGGTTTCCACCCCTGCTGCCTTACTCCGACCTCCTTCTGAACTGGTCCTCTCTCCTCTCTAGTCAGATGCCAACTGCCACTCTGAGATGGCCTCCCAACATTCTAAACTGCCTCTCCCTCTGTCACAAGGTTCTAGAATGTTCTGGAAACCTCCAGTGGGTTCTGGTGATGTCACAGGTGACAATGGGTGGCCACCATTTTGTGTCTCAGGCCCTCAGACAGAAGTTCCAGGGGTAGGGAAAATGGCTCCCTGGCCCTGCATCAACACTAAAAAGTCTGGTGGTTCCCAAAAAGGAAAAATTCTAACAGGGTTTGAGGCAAAAGTGGGACAAAATAAATAATGATGAGGAGGGACCACCCAAAGGGCTGACAGGTCTAACAGGATGCATTCTGCCACCTCTACTTCATAGGCCGCACTCCGCCGCCTCTACTTCATAGGCATCACTCTGCTGTACTCTGCTGCCTCCACTTTATAGGCTGCACTTCGCCGCCTCCACTCTATAGGCTGCACTCCACCGCCTCCACTTCATAGGCTGCACTCCGCCGCCTCCATTTCCTAGACTGCACTTCGCCGTCTCCACTTAATTGGCTGCACATTGCCACCTCTATTTCATAGGCCGCACTCCTCTGCTTGTACTTCATAGGCCGCACTCCGCCGCCTCTACTTCGTACACTGCACTCCGCTGCCTCTACTTCATTGGCTGCGCTCCAGGCTGCACTCCGCCGCCTCTTCTTCATAGACTGCACTCCGCCGCCTCTACTTCATAGGCTGCACTGCGCCTCTTCTACTTCATAGACTGCACACCGTCGCCTCTACTTCATAGGCTGCAAACTGCCGCCTCTACTTCATAGGCCGTACTCCACCACCTCTACTTCATACGCTGCATTCCGTCGCCGCTACTTCATAGACTGCACTCCACCGCCTCTACTTCATAGGCCGCACTCCGCAGCACTCCGCTGCCTCCACTTCATAGGCTGCACTCTGCCACCTCCACTTCATAGGTTTCTCTCCACTGCCTCTACTTCATAGGCCGCACTCTGCTGCCTCTACTTCATAGGCCATACTCCACCGCCTCTACTTCATAGGACGCACTCCGCCGCCTCCACTTCATAGGTCGCAATCAGCCACCTCTACTTCGTACGCTGCACTCCGCCACCTCTCCGCTGCCTTTACTTCATGGGCTGGGCTCCGCTGCCTCTACTTCATAGGCCACACTCCGCCATCTCTACTTCATAGGCCGCACTCTGCTGCCTCTACTTCACAGGCTGCACTCCAGGCTGCACTCCGCCGCGTCTACTTCATAGAGTGTACTCCACTGCCTCTACTTCATAGGCCGCACTCTGACGCATCTACTTCCTACTCTGCACTCCGCCACCTCTTCGCCGCCTCTACTTCATAGGCTGCACTCCACCGCCTCTACTTCATAGCCCACACTCTGCCACCTCTACTTCATAGGCCGCACTATGCCGCCTGTACTTCATAGGCCGCACTCTGCCGCCTCTACTTCATAGGCCACACTGTGCTGCCTCTACTTCATAGGCTGCACTCCGTCACCTCTATTTCATAGGCTGCAATCTGCCGCCTCTACTTCATAGGCTGCACTCTGCCGCCTCTATTTCATAGGCTGCAATCTGCCGCCTCTACTTCATAGGCCGCACTCCGCGCCTCTACTTCATAGGCTGCATTCCACCGCCCCTACTTCATAGGCTGCATTCCAATGCCTCTACTTCATAGGCCTCACTTCACTGCCTCTACTTCATAAGCTGCACTCTGCCGCTTCTACTTCATTAGCTACATTCCGCCGCCTCTACTTCATAGGCCGCACTCCGCCGCCTCTACTTCATAGGCCGCACTCTGCCACCTCTACTTCATAGGATGCACTCCGCCGCCTCTATTTCATAGGCCACAATCTGCCGCCTCTACTTCATAGGCTGCATTCCACCGCCCCTACTTCATAGCCTGCATTCCAATGCCTCTACTTCATAGGCCGCACTCCACCGCCTCTACTTCATAAGCTGCACTCTGCCGCTTCTACTTCATTAGCTACACTCCGCCGCCTCTACTTCATAGGCTGCACTCTGCCGACTCCACTCCATAGGTCACTCTGCCGACTCCACTTCATAGGCTGCACTCCGCCGCCTCTACTTCATAAGCAGCGCTCCGCCGCCTCCACTTCATAGGTTGCACTCCGCCACCTCCACTTCATAGGCTGCACTCCACCGCCTCCACTTCACAGGCTGCACTCCACCACCTCTACTTCATAGGCTGCTCTCCGCCACCTCTACTTCATAGGCTGCACTCCAGGCTCCACTCTGCCGCCTCTACTTCATAGACTGCACTCCACTGCCTCTACTTCATAGGCTGCACTCCTCCGCATCTACTTTATAGGCTGCACTCTACCACCTCTACTTCATTCGCTGCATTCCGCCGTCTCTACTTCATAGGCCGCATTCCACCGCCTCTACTTCATAGGCCACACTCCGCAGCACTCCGCTGCCTCCACTTCATAGGCTGCACTTTGCCACCTCCACTTCATAGGCTGCACTCCACTGCCTCTACTTCATAGGCCACACTCTGCCGCCTCTACTTCATAGGCCGCACTCCACCGCCTCTACTTCATAGGACGCACTCCGCCGCCTCTACTTCACATGCCGCACTCCGCCGTCTCTACTTCAAAGGCCACACTCTGCCGCCTCTACTTCATAGGCTGCACTCCAGGCTGCACTCTGCCGCCTCCACTTCATAGAGTGTACTCCACTGCCTCTACTTCATAGGCCGCACTCTGCCGCCTCTATTTCATAGGCCGCACTCTGCCGCCTCGACTTCATAGGCTGCACTCCACCACCTCTACTTCATAGGCTGCATTCTGCTGCCTCTACTTCATAGGCCGCACTCCGCCGCCTCTACTTAATAGGCCGCACTCTGCCACCTCTCCTTCCTACACTGCACTCCGCCACCTCTCCGCTGCCTCTACATCATAGGCTGCACTCCACCACCTATACTTCATAGCCCGCACTCTGCCACCTCTACTTCATAGGCCGCACTCTGCCGCCTGTACTTCGTAGGCTGCACTCTGCCGCCTCTACTTCATAGGCTGCAATCTGCCGCCTCTACTTCATAGGCCGCACTTTGCTGCCTCCACTTCATAGGCTGCAGTCCGCCGCCCCCACTTCATAGGCCGCACTCCGCCGCCTCTACTTCATAGGCCGCACTCCGCCACCTCTACTTCATAGGCTGCATTCCACTGCCCCTACTTCATAGGCTGCATTCCAATACCTCTACTTCATAGGCCGCACTCCAACGCCTCTATTTCATAAGCTGCACTCCGCTGCTTCTACTTCAGTAGCTACAATCCGCCGCCTCTACTTCATAGGCTGCACTCCGCCGACTCCACTTCATAGGCTGCACTCCGCCTACTCCACTTCATAGGCTGCACTCCGCCGACTCTACTTCATAAGCAGCACTCCGCCGCCTCTACTTCATAGGCCTCACTCTGCTGTACTTTCTGCCTCCACTTCATAGGCTGCACTCCGCCGCCTCCACTTCATAGGCTGCACTCCGCCGCCTCCACTTCATAGACTGCACTTTGCCACATCCACTTAATTGGCTGTACTCTGCCACCTCTACTTCATAGCCCGCACCCCTCCGCCTGTACTTCATAGGCCGCACTCCGCCGCCTCTATTTCGTATGCTGCACTCCGCCTCTTCTACTTCATAGACTGCACTCCGCCGCCTCTACTTCATAGGCTGCAATCTGCCCCCTCAACTTCATAGGCCGCACTCCACCACCTCTACTTCATACGCCACATTCCGCCGCCTCTACTTCATAGGCCGCACTCTGCCGCCTCTACATCATAGGCTGCACTCCGTCGCCTCTATTTCATAGGCCGCAATCTGCCGCCTCTACTTCATTGGCCACACTCCGCTACCTCCACTTCATAGGCCGCACTCTGCCGCCTCTACTTCATAGGCCAAACTTCGCCGCCTCTACTTCATAGGCTGCATTCCACCGCTTCTACTTCATAGGCTGCATTCCAATGACTCTACTTCATAGGCCGCACTCTACCTCCTCTTCTTCATAAGCTGCACTCCGCTGCTTCTACTTCATTAGCTACACTCCGCCGCCTCTACTTCATAGGCTGCACACCGCCGACTCCACTTCATAGGCTGCACTCCGTCTACTCCACTACATAGGCTGCACTCCGCCGCCTCTACTTCATAGGCTGCACTCTGCCACCTCCATTTCATAGGCTGCACTCCGCCGCCTCCACTTCATAGGCTGCACTCCACTACCTCTACTTCATAGGCTGCGCTCTGCCACCTCTACTTCAGAGGCTGCACTCCAGGCTGCACTCTGCCGCCTCTACTTCATAGACTACACTCCGCTGCCTCTACTTCATAGGCTGCACTCTGCCGCCTCTACTTCATAGGCTGCACTCCGCAGCACTCCGCTGCCTCCACTTCATAGGCTGCACTCCACTGCCTCTACTTCATAGGCCGCACTCCACCGCCTCTACTTCATAGGACGCACTCTGCCGCCCCTAATTCATAGGCTGCAATCCACCGCCTCCACTTCATAGGTCACACTCCGCCACCTCTACTTCGTACGCTGCACTCCGCCACGTCTCCGCTGCCTTTACGTAATAGGCTGGGCTCCGCTGCCTCTACTTCATAGGCCGCACTCCACTGTCTCTACTTCATAGGCCGCACTCTGCCGCCTCTACTTCATAGGCTGCACTCCAGGCCGCACTCCACCGCCTCTACTTTATAGGCCGCACTCCGCAGCACTCCGCTGCCTCTACTTCATAGGCTGCACTCTGCCGCCTCTACTTCATAGGCTGCACTCCGCAGCACTCCGCTGCCTCCACTTCATAGGCTGCACTCCACTGCCTCTACTTTATAGGCCGCACTCTGCCGCCTCTACTTCATAGGCTGCACTCCACTGCCTCTACTTCATAGGACGCACTCTGCCGCCTCTACTTCATAGGCTGCAATCCACCGCCTCCACTTCATAGGTCGCACTCCGCCACCTCTACTTCGTACGCTGCAATCCACCGCCTCCACTTCATAGGTCGCACTCCGCCACCTCTACTTCGTATGCTGCACTCCGCCACGTCTCCGCTGCCTTTACGTAATAGGCTGGGCTCCGCTGCCTCTACTTCATAGGCCGCACTCCACAGTCTCTACTTTATAGGCCGCACTCTGCCGCCTCTACTTCATAGGCCGCACTCCACCGCCTCTACTTCATAGGACGCACTCTGCCGCCTCTACTTCATAGGCTGCAATCCACCGCCTCCACTTCATAGGTCGCACTCCGCCACCTCTACTTCGTATGCTGCACTCCGCCACGTCTCCGCTGCCTTTACGTAATAGGCTGGGCTCCGCTGCCTCTACTTCATAGGCCGCACTCCACTGTCTCTACTTCATAGGCCGCATTCTGCCGCCTCTATTTCATAGGCTGCACTCCAGGCCGCACTCCACCGCCTCTACTTTATAGGCCGCTCTCCGCAGCACTCCGCTGCCTCCACTTCATAGGCTGCACTCTTCCACCCCTCACTTCATAGGCTGCACTACAGGCTGCACTCTGCCACCTCTACTTCATAGACTGCACTCCGCTGCCTTTACTTCATAGGCTGCACTCCGCCGCCTCTACTTCATAGGCCACAATCTGCCACCTCTACTTCATATTCCACAATCTGCCTCCTATACTTTATCGGCCGCACTCCACCACCTCTACTTCATAGGCTGCATTCTGCCGCCTCTACTTCATAGGCCGCACTCCGCCGCCTCTAGTTCATAGGCCTCACTCTGCTGTACTTTCTGCCTCCACTTCATAGGCTGCACTCCGCCGCCTCCACTTCATAGGCTGCACTCCGTCGCCTCCACTTCATAGACTGCACTTCGCCGCATCCACTTAATTGGCTGTACTCTGCCACCTCTACTTCATAGGCCACACCCCTCCGCCTGTACTTCATAGGCCGCACTCCGCCGCCTCTACTTCGTATGCTGCACTCCGCTGCCTCTACTTCATAGGCTGTGCTCCAGGCTGCACTCTGCCGCCTCTACTTCATAGACTGCACTCCGCTGCCTCTACTTCATAGGCTGCACTCCGCCTCTTCTACTTCATAGACTGCACTCCACCGCCTCTACTTCATAGGCTGTAATCTGCCCCCTCAACTTCATAGGCCGCACTCCACCACCTCTACTTCATACGCCACATTCCGCCGCCTCTACTTCATAGGCCCCACTCTGCCGCCTCTACATCATAGGCTGCACTCCGTCGCCTCTATTTCATAGGCCGCAATCTGCCGCCTCTACTTCATTGGCCACACTCCGCTACCTCCACTTCATAGGCTGCACTCCACCGCCTCCACTTCATAGGCCGCACTCCGCCACCTCTACTTCATAGGCCACACTTCGCCGCCTCTACTTCATAGGCTGCATTCCACCGCTTCTACTTCATAGGCTGCATTCCAATGCCTCTACTTCATAGGCCGCACTCTACCACCTCTTCTTCATAAGCTGCACTCCGCTGTTTCTACTTCATTAGCTACACTCCGCCGCCTCTACTTCATAGGCTGCACTCCGCCGACTCCACTTCATAGGCTGCACTCCGTCTACTCCACTACATAGGCTGCACTCCGCCGCCTCTACTTCATAGGCTGCACTCCGCTGCCTCCATTTCATAGGCTGCACTCCGCCGCCTCCACTTCATAGGCTGCACTCCACCACCTCTACTTCATAGGCTGCGCTCTCCCACCTCTACTTCAGAGGCTGAACTCCAGGCTGCACTCTGCCGCCTCTACTTCATAGACTGCACTCCGCTGCCTCTACTTCATAGGCTGCACTCTGCCGCCTCTACTTCATAGGCCGCTCTCCGCAGCACTCCGCTACCTCCACTTCATAGGCTGCACTCTGCCACCTCCACTTCATAGGCTGCACTCCACCGCCTCTACTTTATAGGCCGCACTCCGCAGCACTCCGCTGCCTCCACTTCATAGGCTGCACTCTTCCACCCCTCACTTCATAGGCTGCACTCCACTGCCTCTACTTCATAGGCCGCACTTTGCCGCCTCTACTTCATAGGCCGCACTCCACCGCCTCTACTTCATAGGAAGCACTCCACCACCTCTACTTCATAGGCTGCACTCCACCGCCTTCACTTCATAGGTCGCACTCCGCCACGTCTACTTCGTACGCTGCACTCCGCCACCTCTCCGCTGCCTTTATGTCATAGGCTGGGCTCCGCTGCCTCTACTTCATAGGCCGCACTCTACCACCTCTACTTCATAGCCTGCACTCTGCCACCTCTACTTCATAGGCCGCACTCCACCACCTCTACTTCATAGGCTGCATTTCGCCGCCTCGACTTCATAGGCCGCACTCCGCCGCCTCTACTTCATAGGCCTCACTCTTCTGTACTTTCTGCCTCCACTTCATAGGCTGCACTCTGCCGCCTCCACTTTATTGACTGCACTTCACCGCATCCACTTAATTGGCTGCACTCTGCCACCTCTACTTCATAGGCTGCATTCCACCGCTCCTACTTCATAGGCTGCATTCCAATGCCTCTACTTCATAGGCCGCACTCCACCGCCACTACTTTATGAGCTGCACTCCGCCGCTTCTACTTCATTAGCTACACTCCGCCGCCTCTACTTCATAGGCTGCACCCTGCCGACTCCACTCCATAGGTCACTCTGCCGACTCCACTTCATAGGCTGCACTCCGCCGCCTCTACTTCATAAGCAGCGCTCATCCGCCTCCACTTCATAGGTTGCACTCCGCCGCCTCCACTTCATAGGCTACACTCCACCGCCTCCACTTCACAGGCTGCACTCCACAACCTCTACTTCATAGGCTGCTCTCCGCCACCTCTACTTCATAGGCTGCACTCCAGGCTCCACTCTGCTGCCTCTACTTCATAGACTGCACTCCACTGCCTCTACTTCATAGGCTGCACTCCTCCGCATCTACTTCATAGGCTGCACTCTACCACCTCTACTTCATTTGCTGCATTCTGCCATCTCTACTTCATAGGCCGCATTCCACCGCCTCTACTTCATAGGCCACACTCCGCAGCACTCCGCTGCCTCCACTTCATAGGCTGCACTTTGCCACCTCCACTTCATAGGCTGCACTCCACTGCCTCTACTTCATAGGCCACACTCTGCCGCCTCTACTTCAAAGGCCGCACTCCACCGCCTCTACTTCATAGGACGCACTCCACCGCCTCTACTTCACATGCCGCACTCCGCCGTCTCTACTTCATAGGCCACACTCTGCCGCCTCTACTTCATAGAGTGTACTCCACTGCCTCTACTTCATAGGCCGCACTCTGCCGCCTCTATTTCATAGGCCGCACTCTGCCGCCTCTACTTCATAGGCCGCTATCTGCCGCCTCTACTTCATAGGCCGCACTCCACCACCTCTACTTCATAGGCTGCATTCTGCTGCCTCTACTTCATAGGCCGCACTCCGCCGCCTCTACTTAATAGGCCGCACTCTGCCGCCTCTCCTTCCTACACTGCACTCCACCACCTCTCCGCTGCCTCTACATCATAGGCTGCACTCCACCACCTATACTTCATAGCCCACACTCTGCCACCTCTACTTCATAGGCCACACTCTGCTGCCTCTAATTCATAGGCTGCACTTCGTCGCCTCTATTTCATAGGCTGCAATCTGCCGCCTCTACTTCATAGGCCGCACTTTGCTGCCTCCACTTCATAGGCTGCACTTCGCTGCCTCTACTTCATAGGCCGCACTCTGCCGCCTCTACTTCATAGGCCGCACTCCGCCGCCTCTACTTCATAGGCTGCATTCCACTGCCCCTACTTCATAGGCTGCATTCCAATGCCTCTACTTCATAGGCCGCACTCCAATGCCTCTACTTCATAAACTGCACTCCGCTGCTTCTACTTCATTAGCTACAATCCGCCGCCTCTACTTCATAGGCTGCACTCCACCGCCTCTACTTCATAGGCCGCACTCCGCAGCACTCCGCACTCCGCCGCCTCGACTTCATTGGCCTCAGTCTGCTGTACTTTCTGCCTCCACTTCATAAGCTGCACTCCGCCGCCTCCACTTCATAGGCTGCACTCCGCCGCCTCCACTTCATAGACTGCACTTCACCGCATCCACTTAATTGGCTGTACTCTGCCACCTCTACTTCATAGGCCGCACCCCTCCGCCTGTACTTCATAGGCCGCACTCCGCCGCCTCTACTTCGTATGCTGCACTCCGCTGCCTCTATTTCATAGGCTGCGCTCCAGGCTGCACTCTGCCGCCTCTACTTCATAGACTGCACTCCGCTGCCTCTACTTCATAGGCTGCACTCCGCCTCTTCTACTTCATAGACTGCACTCCGCCGCCTCTACTTCATAGGCTGCAATCTGCCCCCTCAACTTCATAGGCCGCACTCCACCACCTCCACTTCATACGCCACATTCCGCCGCCTCTACTTCATAGGCCGCACTCTGCCGCCTCTACATCATAGGCTGCACTCCGTCGCCTCTATTTCATAGGCCGCAATCTGCCGCCTCTACTTCATTGGCCACACTCCGCTACCTCCACTTCATAGGCTGCACTCCACCGCCTCCACTTCATAGGCCGCACTCCGCCACCTCTACTTCATAGGCCACACCTCGCTGCCTCTACTTCATAGGCTGCATTCCACCGCTTCTACTTCATAGGCTGCATTCCAATGCCTCTACTTCATAGGCCGCACTCTACCACCTCTTCTTCATAAGCTGCACTCCGCTGCTTCTACTTCATTAGCTACACTCCGCCGCCTCTACTTCATAGGCTGCACTCCGCCGACTCCACTTCATAGACTGCACTCCGTCTACTCCACTACATAGGCTGCACTCCGCCGCCTCTACTTCATAGGCTGCACTCCGCCGCCTCCATTTCATAGGCTGCACTCAGTCGCCTCCACTTCATAGGCTGCACTCCACCACCTCTACTTCATAGGCTGCGCTCTGAAACCTCTACTTCAGAGGCTGCACTCCAGGCTGCACTCTGCCGCCTCTACTTCATAGACTGCACTCCGCTGCCTCTACTTCATAGGCTGCACTCTGCCGCCTCTAATTCATAGGCCGCACTCCGCAGCACTCCGCTGCCTCCACTTCATAGGCTGCACTCTGCCACCTCCACTTCCTAGGCTGCACTCCACCGCCTCTACTTTATAGGCTGCACTCCACAGCACTCCGCTGCCTCCACTTCATAGGCTGCACTCTTCCATCCCTCACTTCATAGGCTGCACTCCACTGCCTCTACTTCATAGGCCGCACTTTGCCGCCTCTACTTCATAGGCCGCACTCCACCGCCTCTACTTCATAGGAAGCACTCCGCCACCTCTACTTCATAGGCTGCACTCCACCGCCTCCACTTCATAGGTCGCACTCCGCCACGTCTACTTCGTACGCTGCACTCCGCCACCTCTCCGCTGCCTTTACGTCATAGGCTGGGCTCCGCTGACTCTACTTCATAGGCCGCACTCTACCACCTCTACTTCATAGCCCGCACTCTGCCACCTCTACTTCATAGGCCGCACTCCACCACCTCTACTTCATAGGCTGCATTTCGCCGCCTCTACTTCATAGGCCGCACTCCGCCGCCTCTACTTCATAGGCCTCACTCTGCTGTACTTTCTGCCTCCACTTCATAGGCTGCACTCTGCCGCCTCCACTTCATAGACTGCACTTCGCCGCATCCACTTAATTGGCTGTACTCTGCCACCTCTACTTCATAGGCCGCACCCCTCCGCCTGTACTTCATAGGCCTCACTCCGCCACCTCTACTTCGTATGCTGCAGTCCGCTGCCTCTATTTCATAGGCTGCACTCTGCCGCCTCTACTTCATAGACTGCACTCCGCCACCTCTACTTCATAGGCTGCACTCCGCCTCTTCTACTTCATAGACTGCAGTCCGCCGCCTCTACTTCATAGGCTGCACTCCGCCTCTTCTACTTCATAGACTGCACTCCCCCGCCTCTACTTCATAGGCTGCAATCTGGCCCCTCTACTTCATAGGCCTCACTCCACCACCTCTACTTCATACGCCACATTCTGCCGCCTCTACTTCATAGGCCGCACTCTGCCGCCTCTACTTCATAGGCTGCACTCCGTCGCCTCTATTTCATAGGCCGCAATCTGCCGCCTCTACTTCATTGGCCACACTCCGCTGCCTCCACTTCATAGGCTGCACTCCGCCGCCTCCACTTCATAGGCCGCACTCCGCCGCCTCTACTTCATAGGCCGCACATCGCCGCCTCTACTTCATAGGCTGCATTCCACCGCCCCTACTTCATAGGCTGCATTCCCACGCCTCTACTTCATAGGCCAAACTCTACCACCTCTTCTTCATAAGCTGCACTCCGCTGCTTCTACTTCATTATCTACACTCCGCCGCCTCTACTTCATAGGCTGCACTCTGCCGACTCCACTTCATAGGCTGCACTCCATCTACTCCACTACATAGGCTGCACTCCGCCGCCTCTACTTCATAGGCTGCACTCCGCCGCCTCCATTTCATAGGCTGCACTCCGCCGCCTCCACTTCATAGGCTGCACTCCACCACCTCTACTTCATAGGCTGCGCTCTGCCACCTCTACTTCAGAGGCTGCACTCCAGGCTGCACTCTGCCGCCTCTACTTCATAGACTGCACTCCGCTGCCTCTACTTCATAGGCTGCACTCCGCCGCCTCTACTTCATAGGCCGCACTCAACTACCTCTACTTCATACGCAGCATTCCGCCGCCTCTACTTCATAGGCCGCACTCCACCGCCTCTACTTCATAGGCCGCACTCCGCAGCACTCCGCTGCCTCCACTTCATAGGCTGCACTCTGCCGCCTCTACTTCATAGGCCGCACTCCACTGCCTCAACTTCATAGGACGCACTCTGCCGCCTCTACTTCATAGGTTGCAATCCACCGCCTCCACTTTATAGGTCGCACTCCGCCACCTCTACTTTGTACGCTGCACTCCGCCACGTCTCCGCTGCCTTTACGTAATAGGCTGGGCTCCGCTGCCTCTACTTCATAGGCTGCACTCCGCTGTCTCTACTTCACAGGCCCCACTCTGCCGCCTCTACTTCATAGGCTGCACTCCAGGCTGCACTCCACCGCCTCTACTTTATAGGCCGCACTCCGCAGCACTCCGCTGCCTCCACTTCATAGGCTGCACTCTTCTACCCCTCACTTCATAGGCCGCAATCTGTCGCCTCTACTTCATATGCCGCACTCCGCAGCCTCTACTTCATAGGCTGCACTCCGCCACCTCTACTTCATAGGCTACACTCTGCCGCCTCTACTTCATAGGCCGCACTCCGCCGCCTCTTCTTCATAGGCTGCACTCCAGGCGGCACTCCACTGCCTCTACTTCATAAGCTGCACTCCAGGCGGCACTCTGCTGCCTCTACTTCATAGGCCGCACTTCACTGCCTCCATTTCATAGGTCGCACTCTACCGCCTATACTTCGTACGCTGCACTCCGCCACCTCTCCAGTACCTTTACTTCATAGGCTGCGCTCCGCCGCCTCTACTTCATAGGCTGCACTCCAGGCTGAACTCCGCCGCCTCTACTTCATAGACTGTACTCCGCCGCCTCTACTTCATATGCCGCACTCTGCCGCCTCTACTTCATAGGCGGCACTCCGATGCCTCTACTTCATAGGCCGCACTCTGCCGCCTCTACTTCCTACACTGCACTGCACCACCTCTCCACCGCCTCTGCTTCATAGGCTGCACTCCGCCGTCTCTACTTCATAGGCCGCACTCCGACGCCTCTACTTCCTACACTGCACTCCGCCAACTCTCTGCCACCTCTACCTCATAGGCTGCACTCCATTACTCTACTTCATAGGCTGCACTCCGCTGCCTCTATTTCATAGGCCGCACTCCGCCGTCTCTACTTCATAGGCTGCACTCTGCCGCCTCTACTTCATAGGCTGCACTCCAGGCTGCACTCCGCCGCCTCTACTTCATAGACTGTACTCCACCGCCTCTACTTCATAGGCCGCACTCTGCCGCCTCTATTTCATAGGCCGCACTCCGCCGCCTCTACTTCATAGGCCGCAATCTGCCACCTCTACTTCATAGGCCGCACTCCACCAACCCCTACTTCATAGGCTGCATTCCACCGCCTCTACTTCATAGGCCGCACTCCGCTGCCTCTACTACATAGGCCGCACTCCGCTGTCTCTACTTCATAGGCCGCACTCTGCTGCTTCTACTTCGTACACAGCGCTAGTACCTGGTTGATCCCCAGCCGTCCAGCATTCAATTGTACCTTTAAGTTCCAGCATTCAGTTTTGTCATGAAGTGTCAGTAATCGGTTTCAGCATTCAGTTCTGGCATGAAGTTTCAGCATTCAGTTCTAGCATGAAGTTTCAGCATTCAGTTCTTGTGGCGCAGATGTCACTGGCGCCCTTGGGGGATTCTGTTCCTTGGGGTTAGGGATTGAGTTGGTGACAAGTTCCTTCCTAGTCAAGCTTCGCAGATGGCCCCTGGGTTCTCCTATCACTGGGCTAGATCAGTGGGCTGTACAGGATCCCTCACTCACTTAAAAGGCAGTACCTAAGTCCTGTCACTTTCAGAGGCATAACTCCCTGGCTAGGCCCTACCGCCTAAACTCCTGCGTGGATTTTCCCCAGGTCTGCTTTACTCCCACTGGCCAACTAACTAGAAAAAGTTCCCTCCCTCACTTAAGTAGCCCTAGGTCAGGTGACCTCTATCCAAGGCGGCAAAAGTAAAAACCACACCTCCCTTCTAGAAGGTTCCAGCACATTCCAGGAGCTTTCCCATTCTACCTATGGGACAAAAAAGGCGGGCTGGTGTCGCAACATTGTTGTGGGGTTCCAGCCAGCTCCTGGCAGCTAGGGTGCTACTAATGAAGACCACTCTGCAGTAGCAGGGGCCTGTGGCAGCCATCTTGGGAGAAGGGAGCACCTGCACCTTAACACTGATTGGCAATGAAAAGGCGCCCGGAGACCTAAGTCCAACATAAAAATGAGGGTGGAAAAAATGAGGCACGATCAAAAATAGATGGGGAGACCACCCTAGGACTGACAGGTCTAACACGCGTCCCCCCCAGCCAAAAGAGGGGAGAGCTACCCAACCTCTAGGGAGTTCTCATCACTAAGCCAGAAAAACCTGGAGAGACCGTCAGCATTGGCGTGGTCAACTCCGGGCCGATGTTCCACCCGAAAGTCCATCCCCTGTAGGGAAATGGACCACCTCAGCAACTTGGGGTTTTCGCCTCTCATCTGCATGAGCCAGCGAAGGGGCCGGTTGTCGGTCTGAATGAGGAAGTGAGTTCCAAAGAGATATGGCCTCAACTTCTTCAGAGCCCAGACCACCGTGAAGGCTTCTCTCTCAATGGTGCTCCATCGCCGTTCCCGAGGGAGGAGTCTTCTGGAGATGAAGGCCACTGGTTGATCTTGGCCCTCGGTGTTGAGTTGCGAGAGCACCGCACCTATGCCGTGCTCTGAGGCGTCTGTCTGTACAATGAACTCCTTACTAAAATCTGGAGTTGCGAGTACTGGAGAGGTACACATCGCATGTTTCAGCGTGTCAAATGCCTCCTGGCAAGCAGCTGTCCATATGACCTTGCGAGGTTGCTTCTTTGAGGTCAACTCTGTCAAGGGGGTTACGATGGTACCATATCCCTTGACAAACTGGCGGTAATACCCAGTGAGGCCGAGGAAAGCTCGGACCTCTGTTTGGGTCTTGGGGGGCTTCCAAGCCAAGATGGTCTCTATTTTGGCCTGGAGGGGTTGCACCTTACCTCCGCCCACCAGGTGTCCCAGGTACACGACAGATCCCTGTCCAATCTGGCACTTGCTGGCTTTAATTGTTAGGCCAGCGCGTTGCAGCGCCTGCAATACCTCCTGGAGGTGCTGCAGATGGTCCTCCCAGGTGCTGCTGAAGACAGCTATGTCATCCAGGTATGCCGCTGAGAAGGACTCCAGACCAGATAGTACCTGATTCACTAACCGCTGGAATGTGGCCGGAGCATTTTTGAGCCCAATGGGCATCACTCGGAACTGAAAGTGGCCCTCGGGGGTGGAGAAGGCTGTCTTCTCCCTTGCTCCATCGGCCATGGCAATCTGCCAATATCCGGATGTCAGGTCAATGGTGCTGAGGTACCGGGCTGCTCCCAGCCGGTCCACCAGCTCGTCTGCTCGTGGGATGGGGTGAGCATCTGTCTTTGTGACAGAGTTCAACCCCCTGTAGTCCACACAGAACCGAAGTTCCGGTGTGGTACCCGGTGGGGCCGCTTTCGGCACCAACACCACCGGACCAGCCCACGGGCTGCTGGAAGGTTCTATCACCCCCAGCTCCAACATCTTGGCTACCTCACGCTGGATGCTATCCTTCACTCTGTCAGAGAGCCGGTAAGACTTGTTCTTCACCGGGGGCTGTCCCCTGTGTCCACATCATGGGTACACAGATGAGTGATTCCAGGCGTGAGGGAGAACAACGAGGCGAACTGTCCCAGGACATGGCGGCAGTCCCTCTGTTGCTCTGCGGTCAAGGATGGGGAAAGGACTACACCTTCTACCGAACCATCCTTTTCCTGTACCGCTAGAAGGTCAGGAAAAGCCTTACTCTCTTCGCTCCCATCCGTCACCATAAGGAGAGCAAACTCTGATCGCTCATGGTGTGGCTTCAGGCAGTTGACGTGGAATACCCTCAGGGGCTGTCAGGGGGTCTTTAGATCCACTACGTATGTGGTCTGGCCTCATCGCTCCACAATGTCATACGGGCCAGTCCACCGGTCCTGGAGGGCACAAAGCTCCCCAGGTTCCATGACCCACACCTTCTGTCCAACGTCCAACTCGACTGTCCGAGCGTTGCGGTCGTACCACTCCTTCATAACGGTCTGGCTAGCCTCTAGGTTCTCTGAGGCCGCCTTCCACAGCTTGGCCATCTGGCTGCAGAACGCCAGCATGTAGCTGACAATGTCACGGGGAAGCTTCTGCGAAGTCTTCTCCCACCCCTCCTTTACTAAACTGAGGGGACCCCTAACGGGATGGCCATAGAGCAACTCAAACGGGCTGAACCCGACTCCCTTCTGCGGTACCTCCCGGTAGGAGAACAACAAGCAGGGGAGGAGGACGTCCCATTTACGCCTCAAGCTCTCTGGCAGGCTCCGGATCATTCCCTTCAAGGTTTTGTTGAAGCGCTCTACGAGCCCGTTAGTCTGGGGGTGGTAAGGAGTGGAGAACCGGTAGGTCACTCCACACTCCTTCCACATGGCCTGCATATAGGCCGACATAAAATTTGTGCCCCTGTCCGACACCACGACCTTGGGGAATCCCACTCGGGTAAAAATCCCCAACAGTGCCCGCGCCACCACCGGTGCAGTGATGGGCCTCAGAGGAATAGCCTCTGGGTACCAAGTGGCGTGGTCCACCAAGACCAGAATGAACCGGTGTCCCGCTGAGGTTGGAGGGTCCAACGGCCCAACAATGTCTATCCCGACCCTCTCAAAAGGGGTCCCGACCACCGGGAGCGGTTCCAAAGGGACCTTCAATTTAGTCCCAGTCTTGCCACTTGCCTGGCAAGACTTACAGGTCTTACAAAAGGTGTCTGAGGCAATTCTCATCCTGGGCCAATAAAAATGTGGGACCAACCGCGCAAAGTTTTTGTCCTGGCCCAGATGTCCGGCTCAGGGTATCTCGTGCGCTAACACCAGCAGGAAGGCCCGGTAATATTGGGGGACCACTATGGCCCTCGAAGATCCATGGACAGGCACCTTAGGCTCACTGTACAGGAGATCATCCTCCCAATACACATGATATCCGCCCGCCTCCTGACTGGCCACTTGGGCTTCGGCCTGTCGCCGCATGCCTTCAAGCGTGGGGCACGCCCTTTGCGCCTGACAAAATTCCTCCCGGGTAGGCCCTCCTTCCACATGCCAGTCGGCAAGGGTCGGCAAGTCCCCCACGGGAACGACATCCACCTCCGTGGACTCCGGGGGCACCTCTGCGGCCTCCCCATCCATCTCACGGGGCGTGTCCTCTACCACCTTCTTCTCTCCACACTTGGCGTTGGGTTGGGCCATAATTCCAGGCTCCAACCCGGGGTGAGTTCCATGCCGGGCAGCCATGGACCGCGTGACTACGCAAGTCCACCCTGGTAATCCCAGCATCTTGGTATGAGCTCGAAACTCTACATCTCTCCATTTGGTGTGCTCCCAGGTCGTTCCCTAGCAAGCACCCCACAGGCAAGGCAGGGCTCACCGCAACTCTCAGTAGGCCTTTGACTCCTCCCCACTCAAATGGAACACGAGCCACGGGATAGTGACTCACACTGCCATCAGCCAACATGGCCGGATGGAACTCCTCGGGGACTACTTGGTCTGGGGACACCAGCCGCCTCACTACGGTGGTCATGCTGGCACCTGTGTCCCTCAGAGCCTCCACCCCCTCCCCGTTAACTCTCACCCTCTGCTGATATTTAGCAGTGTTCGGGGGCAGGGACACTACGGGGACCCCCTCTCTATCCCCGAGTGAAACCAGGGTCAGGCCTGTCCACTCCCCTTCCCTATCTAAGGGCAGCTCCACCCCAAGCGCTACACTACTCACCCCGGGACTCTTCCCGCCTGGTGGGGCTGGGGGTCGCTTGCGACACTTGGGATCTCCTTTGTAGTGTCCAATCTCCCCACATTCGTAGCACCTCACAATCCTTGGCTGCTGACTCCTGTCAGGGTAAGTGGGTTTTGTGGAATTGGACAGGGGTGGGGTTCCTACTCCTTTCCCAAACTTATTTTGGGGGCCTTTTGAGAACTCCACCTTTTTATCTCCCCCCTCTTTCTTCTGGGGGAAACCCTGTCCGCCTTTCGAGCTATCTCCCTCGGGGCCCTTGTGAGACACCCGGGTGCTCACCCAAATATCTGCCTCCTCCGCAAGCTCAGCTGCCCCTACTTCCTACACTGCACTGCGCCTCCTCTCCACCGCCTCTACTTCATAGGCTGCACTCCGCCGTCTCTACTTCGTAGGCTGCACTCCGCCGCCTCTACTTCCTACGATGCACTCCGCCACCTCTCCACCGCCTCTACTTCATAGGCTGCACTCCAGCGCCTCTACTTCATAGGCTGCACTCCGCTGCCTCTACTTCATAGGCCACACTCCGCCGTCTCTACTTCATAGGTCGCACTCTGCCGCCTCTACTTCATAGGCTGTACTCCAGGCTGCACTCTGCCACCTCTACTTCATAGACTGTACTCCACCGCCTCTACTTCATAGGCCGCACTCTGCCGCCTCTACTTCATAGGCCACACTCCGCTGCCTCTACTTCATAGGCCGCAATCTGCCACCTCTACTTCATAGGCTGCACTTCACCACCTCTACTTCATAGACTGCATTCTGCCGCCTCTACTTCATAGGCCGCACTCGGCCGCCTCTACTTCCTACACTGCACACCGCCACCTCTCCGCCGCCTATACTTCATAGGCTGCACTCCACCGCCTCTACTTCATAGACTGTACTCCACCGCCTCTACTTCAGAGGCCGCACTCTGCCGCCTCTACTTCATAGGCCGCACTCCGCCACCTCTACTTCATATGCCGCAATCTGCCGCCTCTGCTTCATAGGCCGCACTCAACTACCTCTACTTCATAGGCTGCATTCTGCCGCCTCTACTTCATAGGCCACACTCCGCTGCCTCTACTTCATAGGCTGCACTCCGCCGTCTCTACTTCATAGGCCGCACTCTGCCGCTGCTACTTCGTACACTGCACTCTGCCACCTCTCCGCCACCTCTACTTCATAGGCTGCACTCCACCGCCTCTACTTCATAGCCCGCACTCTGCCACCTCTACTTCATAGGCCACACTCCACCGCCTCTACTTCATAGACCGCACTCCACCGCATCTACTTCATAGGCCGCAGTCCACCGCCTCCACTTCATAGGTCGCACTCCGCCACCTCTACTTCATACTCTGCACTCTGCCACCTCTCTGCTGCCTTTACTTCATAGGCTGCGCTCCGCCGCCTCTACTTCATAGGCTGCACTCCAGGCTGCACTCCGCCGCCTCTACTTTATAGACTGTACTCCGCCGCCTCTACTTCATAGGCTGCACTCTGCCACCTCTACTTCATAGGCCACACTCCGCCGCCTCTACTTCCTACACTGCACTCTGCCACCTCTCCGCTGCCTCAACTTCATAGGCTGCACTCCAGCGCCTCTACTTCATAGGTTACACTCCGCTGCCTCTACTTCATAGGCCGTACTCCACCGTCTCTACTTCATAGGTCACACTCTGCTGCCTCTACTTCATAGGCTGTACGCCAGGGTGCACTCCGCCGCTTCTACTTCATAGACTGTACTCCACCGCCTCTACTTCATAGGCCGCACTCTGCCGCCTCTACTTCATAGGCCGCACTCCGCTGCCTCTACTTCTTAGGCCGCACTCTACCACCTCTACTTTATAGGCTGCATTCCGCCGCCTCTACTTCATAGGCCGCACTCCGCCATCTCTACTTCATAGGCCGCACTCTGCCGCCTCTACTTCCTACACTGCACTCCGCCACCTCTCCGCCGCCTCTACTTCATAGGCTGCACTCCACCGCCTCTACTTCAAAGCCCGCACTCTGCCACATCTACTTCATAGGCCGCACTCCGCCGCCTGTACTTCATAGGCCGCACTCTGCTGCCTCTACTTCATAGGCTGCACTCCGTCGCCTCTATTTCTTAGGCCGCAATCTGACGCCTCTACTTCATAGGTTGCACTCCACTGCCTCCACATCATAGACCGCACTCCGCCGCCTACACTTCATAGGCCGCACTCCGCCACCTCTACTTCATAGGCCGCACTCTGCCGCCTCTACTTCATAGGCCGCACTCTGCCGCCTCTACTTTATAGGCCGCACTCCGCTGCCTCTACTGCATAGGCTGCACTCCAGGCTGCACTCCGCCGCCTCTACTTCATAGACAGCACTCCGCTGCCTCTACTTCATAGGCCGCACTCCGCCACCTTTACTTCATAGGCTAAGCTCCGCCGCCTCTACTTCATAGGCTGCACTCCAGGCTGGACTCCGCCGCCTCTACTTCATAGACCGCACTCTTCCGCCTCAACTTCCTACACTGCACTCCATCACCTCTCCGCCGCCTCTACTTCATAGGCTGCACTACGCCGTCTCTACTTCATAGGCCGCACTCCGCCTTCTCTACTTCATAGGCCGCACTCTGCCGCTTCTACTTCATAGGCTGCACTCCAGGCAGCTACTTCATAGGCTGCACTCCGCCACCTCTACTTCATAGGCCGCACTCTGCCTTCTCTACTTCATAGGCCGCACTCTGCCGCCTCTACTTCATAGGCTGCACTCCAGGCAGCACTCTGCTGCCTCTACTTCATAGGCTGCACTCCGCCGCCTCTACTTCATAGGCCGCACTCTGCTGCCTCTACTTCATAGGCCGCACTCCGCTGCCTCTACTTCATAGGCCGCACTCCACCACCTCTACTTCATAGGCTGCATTCTGCCGCCTCTACTTCATAGGCCGCACTCCGCCGCCTCTACTTCATAGGCCTCACTCTGCTGTACTCCGCTGCCTCAACTTTATAGGCTGCACTCCGCCGCCTCCACTTAAAAGGCTGCACTCCACCGCCTCTACTTCATAGGCTGCACTCCGCCGCCTCCACTTCCTAGACTGCACTTCTCCGCCTCCACTTAATTGGCTGCACTCTGCCACCTCTACTTCATAGGCCGCACTCCTCTGCTTGTACTTCATAGGCCACACTCCGCCGCCTCTACTTAGTACACTGCACTCCGCTGCCTCTACTTCATTGGCTGCGCTCCAGGCTGCACTCCGCCGCCTCTTCTTCATAGACTGCACTCCGCCACCTCTACTTCATAGGCTGCACTGCGCCTCTTCTACTTCATAGACTGCACACCGCCGCCTCTACTTCATAGGCTGCAATCTGCTGCCTCTACTTCATAGGCCGTACTCCACCACCTCGACTTCATACGCTGCATTCTGCCGCCTCTACTTCATAGGCTGCACTCTACCGCCTCTACTTCATAGGCCGCACTCCGCAGCACTCCACTGCCTCCACTTCATAGGCTGCACTCTGCCACCTCCACTTCATAGGCTGCTCTCCACCGCCTCTACTTCATTGTCCGCACTCTGCCGCCTCTACTTCATAGGCCGCACTCCACCGCCTCTACTTCATAGGATGCACTCCGCCACCTCTACTTCATAGGCCGCACTCCACCGCCTCCACTTCATAGGTCGCACTCCGCCACCTCTACTTCGTACACTGCACTCCGCCACCTCTCCGCTGCCTTTACTTCATAGGCTGGACTCCGCTGCCTCTACTTCATAGGCCGCACTCCGCAGCCTCTACTTCGTACACTGCACTCTGCTGCCTCTACTTCATAGGCTGCACTCCAGGCTGCACTCCGCTGCCTCTACTTCATAGAGTGTACTCCACTACCTCTACTTCATAGCCCGCACTCTGCCACCTCTACTTCATAGGTCGCACTCCACCGCCTCTACTTCATAGACCGCACTCCAACGCATCTACTTCATAGGCCGCAGTCCACCGCCTCCACTTCATAGGTCACACTCCGCCACCTCTACTTCATACGCTGCACTCCGCCACCTCTCTGCTGCCTTTACTTCATAGGCTGCACTCCGCCGCCTCTACTTCATAGGCTGCACTCCAGGCTGCACTCCGCCGCCTCTACTTCATAGACTGCACTCTGCCGCCTCTACTTCATAGGCCGCACTCCGCCACCTCTATTTCATAGGCGGCACTCTACCGCCTCTACTTCATAGGCCATACTCCGCCGCCTCTACTTCCTACACTGCACTCCGACACCTCTCCGCTGCCTCTACTTCATAGGCTGCACTCTGCCGTCTCTACTTCATAGGCCGCACTCCGCCACCTCTACTTCATAGGCCGCACTCTGCCTTCTCTACTTCATAGGCCGCACTCTGCCGCCTCTACTTCATAGGCTGCACTCCAGGCAGCACTCCGCTGCCTCTACTTCTTAGGCCGCACTCTACCACCTCTACTTTATAGGCTGCATTCCGCCGCCTCTACTTCATAGGCCGCACTCCGCCATCTCTACTTCATAGGCCGCACTCTGCCGCCTCTACTTCCTACACTGCACTCCGCCACCTCTCCGCCGCCTCTACTTCATAGGCTGCACTCCACCGCCTCTACTTCAAAGCCTGCACTCTGCCACATCTACTTCATAGGCCGCACTCCGCCGCCTGTACTTCATAGGCCGCACTCTGCTGCCTCTACTTCATAGGCTGCACTCCGTCGCCTCTATTTCTTAGGCCGCAATCTGACGCCTCTACTTCATAGGTTGCACTCCACTGCCTCCACATCATAGACCGCACTCCGCCGCCTACACTTCATAGGCCGCACTCCGCCACCTCTACTTCATAGGCCGCACTCTGCCGCCTCTACTTCATAGGCCGCACTCTGCCGCCTCTACTTTATAGGCCGCACTCCGCTGCCTCTACTGCATAGGCTGCACTCCAGGCTGCACTCCGCCGCCTCTACTTCATAGACAGCACTCCGCTGCCTCTACTTCATAGGCCGCACTCCGCCACCTTTACGTCATAGGCTAAGCTCCGCCGCCTCTACTTCATAGGCTGCACTCCAGGCTGGACTCCGCCGCCTCTACTTCATAGACCGCACTCTTCCGCCTCAACTTCCTACACTGCACTCCATCACCTCTCCGCCGCCTCTACTTCATAGGCTGCACTACGCCGTCTCTACTTCATAGGCCGCACTCCGCCTTCTCTACTTCATAGGCCGCACTCTGCCGCTTCTACTTCATAGGCTGCACTCCAGGCAGCTACTTCATAGGCTGCACTCCGCCACCTCTACTTCATAGGCCGCACTCTGCCTTCTCTACTTCATAGGCCGCACTCTGCCGCCTCTACTTCATAGGCTGCACTCCAGGCAGCACTCTGCTGCCTCTACTTCATAGGCTGCACTCCGCCGCCTCTACTTCATAGGCCGCACTCTGCTGCCTCTACTTCATAGGCCGCACTCCGCTGCCTCTACTTCATAGGCCGCACTCCACCACCTCTACTTCATAGGCTGCATTCTGCCGCCTCTACTTCATAGGCCGCACTCCGCCGCCTCTACTTCATAGGCCTCACTCTGCTGTACTCCGCTGCCTCAACTTTATAGGCTGCACTCCGCCGCCTCCACTTAAAAGGCTGCACTCCACCGCCTCTACTTCATAGGCTGCACTCCGCCGCCTCCACTTCCTAGACTGCACTTCTCCGCCTCCACTTAATTGGCTGCACTCTGCCACCTCTACTTCATAGGCCGCACTCCTCTGCTTGTACTTCATAGGCCACACTCCGCCGCCTCTACTTAGTACACTGCACTCCGCTGCCTCTACTTCATTGGCTGCGCTCCAGGCTGCACTCCGCCGCCTCTTCTTCATAGACTGCACTCCGCCACCTCTACTTCATAGGCTGCACTGCGCCTCTTCTACTTCATAGACTGCACACCGCCGCCTCTACTTCATAGGCTGCAATCTGCTGCCTCTACTTCATAGGCCGTACTCCACCACCTCGACTTCATACGCTGCATTCTGCCGCCTCTACTTCATAGGCTGCACTCTACCGCCTCTACTTCATAGGCCGCACTCCGCAGCACTCCACTGCCTCCACTTCATAGGCTGCACTCTGCCACCTCCACTTCATAGGCTGCTCTCCACCGCCTCTACTTCATTGTCCGCACTCTGCCGCCTCTACTTCATAGGCTGCACTCCACCGCCTCTACTTCATAGGATGCACTCCGCCACCTCTACTTCATAGGCCGCACTCCACCGCCTCCACTTCATAGGTCGCACTCCGCCACCTCTACTTCGTACACTGCACTCCGCCACCTCTCCGCTGCCTTTACTTCATAGGCTGGACTCCGCTGCCTCTACTTCATAGGCCGCACTCCGCAGCCTCTACTTCGTACACTGCACTCTGCTGCCTCTACTTCATAGGCTGCACTCCAGGCTGCACTCCGCTGCCTCTACTTCATAGAGTGTACTCCACTACCTCTACTTCATAGCCCGCACTCTGCCACCTCTACTTCATAGGTCGCACTCCACCGCCTCTACTTCATAGACCGCACTCCAACGCATCTACTTCATAGGCCGCAGTCCACCGCCTCCACTTCATAGGTCACACTCCGCCACCTCTACTTCATACGCTGCACTCCGCCACCTCTCTGCTGCCTCTACTTCATAGGCCGCACTCCGCCACCTCTATTTCATAGGCGGCACTCTACCGCCTCTACTTCATAGGCCACACTCCGCCGCCTCTACTTCCTACACTGCACTCCGACACCTCTCCGCTGCCTCTACTTCATAGGCTGCACTCTGCCGTCTCTACTTCATAGGCCGCACTCCGCCACCTCTACTTCATAGGCCGCACTCTGCCTTCTCTACTTCATAGGCCGCACTCTGCCGCCTCTACTTCATAGGCTGCACTCCAGGCAGCACTCCGCTGCCTCTACTTCATGGGCCGCACTCCACCGCCTCTACTTCATAGGCTGCACTCCGCCGCCTCAACTTCATAGGCTGCACTCCGCCGCCTCCACTTCATAGGCTGCACTCCGCCGCCTCTACTTCATAGTCTGTGCTTTGCCGCCTCTACTTCATAGGCTGCACTCTGCCGCCTCTACTTCATAGACTACACTCTGCCACCTCTACTTCATAGACTGCACTCCGCCGCCTCTACTTCATAGGCCGCAATCTGTCACCTCTACTTCATAGGCCACAATCTGTCACCTCTACTTCATAGGCCGCACTCCACCACCTCTACTTCATAGGCTGCATTCCGCCGCCTCTACTTCATAGGCCGCACTCTGCCGCCTCTACTTCATAGGCCTCACTCTGCTGTACTCCGCTGCCTCCATTTCATAGGCTGCACTCCGCCGCCTCCACTTCATAGGCTGCACTCCGCCGCCTCCACTTCATAGACTGCACTCCGCTGCCTCTACTTCATAGGCCGCACTCCGCCGCCTCTACTTCATATGCCGCACTCTGCCACCTCTACTTCGTACGCTGCATTCCGCCACCTCTACTTCATAGGCTGCGCTCCAGGCTGCACTCCGCTGCCTCTACTTCATAGGCCGCACTCCGACATCTCTACTTCATAAGCCGCACTCTGCCGCTTCTACTTCGTACACTGCACTCCACCACCTCTCCGCCATCTCTAGTTCATAGGCTGCACTCCACCGCCTCTACTTCATAGTCCGCACTCTGCCACCTCTACTTCATAGGCCGCAGTCCACTGCCTCCACTTCATAGGTCGCACTCCGCCAACTCTACTTCATACGCTGCACTCCGCCACCGCTCCGCTGCCTTTACTTCATAGGCTGGGCTCCACTGCCTCTACTTCATAGGCCGCACTCCGCCGTCTCTACCTCATAAGCTGCACTCCACCGCCTCTACTTCATAGGCTGCACTCCGCTGCCTCTATTTCATAGGCCGCACTCCGCCGTCTCTACTTCATAGGCTGCACTCTGCCACCTCTACTTCGTAGGCTGCTCTCCAGGCTGCACTCCACCGCCTCTACTTCATAGACTGTACTCCACCGCCTCTACTTCATAGGCCGCACTCTGCCGCCTCTACTTCATAACCGCACTCCGCCGCCTCTACTTCATAGGCCGCAATCTGCCGCCTCTACTTCATAGGCTGCACTCCACCACCTCTACTTCATAGGATGCACTCCACCGCCTCTACTTCCTAGGATGCACTCCGCCGCCTCTACTTCGTACGCTGCACTCCGCCACCTCTCCGCTGCCTTTACTTCATAGGCTGCGCTCCGCTGCCTCTACTTCATAGGCTGCACTCCAGGCTGCACTCCGCTGCCTCTACTTCATAGACTGTACTCTGCCACCTCTACTTCATAGGCCGCACTCTGCTGCCTCTACTTGATAGGCCGCACTCCGCCGCCTCTACTTCCTACACTGCACTGCGCCACCTCTCCGCCGCCTGTACTTAATAGGCCGCACTCTGCTGCCTCTAATTCATAGGCCGCACTCTGCCGCCTCTACTTCATAGGCTGCACTCTGTCGCCTCTATTTCATAGGCCGCAATCTGCCGCCTCCACTTCATAGGCTGCACTCCGCCGCCTCCACTTCATAGACTGCACTCCGCTGCCTCCACTTCATAGACTGCAGTTCGCCGCCTCCACTTAATTGGCTGCACTCTGCCACCTCTACTTCATAGGCCGCACTCCTCCGCCTGTACTTCATATGCCGCACTCTGCCACCTCTACTTCGTACGCTGCACTCCGCCACCTCTACTTCATAGGCTGCGCTCCAGGCTGCACTCCGCTGCCTCTACTTCATAGGCCGCACTCCGACATCTCTACTTCATAAGCCGCACTCTGCCGCTTCTACTTCGTACACTGCACTCCACCACCTCTCCGCCATCTCTAGTTCATAGGCTGCACTCCACCGCCTCTACTTCATAGTCCGCACTCTGCCACCTCTACTTCATAGGCCGCAGTCCACTGCCTCCACTTCATAGGTCGCACTCCGCCAACTCTACTTCATACGCTGCACTCCGCCACCGCTCCGCTGCCTTTACTTCATAGGCTGGGCTCCACTGCCTCTACTTCATAGGCCGCACTCCGCCGTCTCTACCTCATAAGCTGCACTCCACCGCCTCTACTTTATAGGCTGCACTCCGCTGCCTCTATTTCATAGGCCGCACTCCGCCGTCTCTACTTCATAGGCTGCACTCTGCCACCTCTACTTCGTAGGCTGCTCTCCAGGTGCACTCCACCGCCTCTACTTCATAGACTGTACTCCACCGCCTCTACTTCATAGGCTGCACTCTGCCGCCTCTACTTCATAGCCGCACTCCGCCGCCTCTACTTCATAGGCCGCAATCTGCCGCCTCTACTTCATAGGCTGCACTCCACCACCTCTACTTCATAGGATGCACTCCACCGCCTCTACTTCCTAGGATGCACTCCGCCGCCTCTACTTCGTACGCTGCACTCCGCCACCTCTCCGCTGCCTTTACTTCATAGGCTGCGCTCCGCTGCCTCTACTTCATAGGCTGCACTCCAGGCTGCACTCCGCCGCCTCTACTTCATAGACTGTACTCTGCCACCTCTACTTCATAGGCCGCACTCTGCTGCCTCTACTTGATAGGCCGCACTCCGCCGCCTCTACTTCCTACACTGCACTGCGCCACCTCTCCGCCGCCTGTACTTAATAGGCCGCACTCTGCTGCCTCTAATTCATAGGCCGCACTCTGCCGCCTCTACTTCATAGGCTGCACTCTGTCGCCTCTATTTCATAGGCCGCAATCTGCCGCCTCTACTTCATAGGCCGCACTCCGCAGCCTCTACTTCATAGGCTGCACTCCGCCACCTCTACTTCATAGGCTACACTCTGACGCCTCTACTTCATAGGCCGCACTCCGCCACCTCTACTTCATAGGCTGCACTCCAGGTGGCACTCCGCCGACTCTACTTCATAGGCCGCACTCCGACGTCTCTACTTCATAGGCCGCACTCTGCCGCTTCTACTTCGTACACTGCACTCCACCACCTCTCCGCCGTCTCTACTTCCTAGGCCGCAGTCCACCGCCTCCACTTCATAGGTCGCACTCCGCCACCTCTACTTTATACGCTGCACTCCACCACCTCTCCGCTGCCTTTACTTCATAGGCTGGGCTCCACTGCCTCTACATCATAGGCCGCACTCCGCCGTCTCTACCTCATAGGCTGCACTCCACTGCCTCTACTTCATAGGCTGCACTCCGCTGCCTCTATTTCATAGACCACACTCCACCGTCTCTACTTCATAGGCTGTACTCTGCCACCTCTACTTCATAGGCTGCACTCCAGGCTGCACTCCGCCGCCTCTACTTCATAGACTGTACTCCACCGCCTCTACTTCATAGGCCGCACTCTGCTGCCTCTACTTCATAGGCCGCACTCCACCGCCTCTACTTCATAGGCCGCAATCTGCCGCCTCTACTTCATAGGCCGCACTCCACCACCTCTACTTCATAGGCTGCATTCCGCCACCTCTACTTCATAGGCCGCACTCCTCTGCCTCTACTTCATAGGCCGCACTCCGCCGTCTCTACTTCATAGGCTGCATTCCGCCACCTCTACTTCATAGGCCGCACTCCTCTGCCTCTACTTCATAGGCCACACTCCGCCGTCTCTACTTCATAGCCCGCACTCTGCCACCTCTACTTCATAGGCTGCACTCCACCGCCTCTACTTCATAGTCCTCACTCTGCCGCATCTACTTCATAGGCCGCAGTCCACCGCCTCCACTTCATAGGTCGCACTCCGCCACCTCTCCTTCATACGCTGCACTCCGCCACCTCTCCGCTGCCTTTACTTCATAGGCTGCGCTCCGCCGCCTCTACTTCATAGGCTGCACTCCAGGCTTCACTCCGCTGCCTCTACTTCATAGACTGTACTCCGCCGCCTCTACTTCATAGGCCACACTCTGCCACCTCTACTTCATAGGCCGCACTCCGCCGCCTCTACTTCCTACACTGCACTGCGCCTCCTCTCTGCCGCCTCTACTTCATAGGCTGCACACCGCCGTCTCAACTTCATAGGCTGCACTCCGCCGCCTCTACTTCCTACACTGCACTCCGCCACGTCTCTGCCGCCTCTACTTCATAGGCTGTACTCCGCCATCTCTACTTCATAGGCCGCACTCTGCCGCCTCTACTTCATAGGCTGTACTCCAGGATGCACTCCGCCGCCTCTACTTCATAGACTGTACTCCACCGCCTCTACTTCATAGGCCGCACTCCACCACCTCTACTTCATAGGCTGCATTCTGCCACCTCTACTTCATAGGCCGCACTCCGCCGCCTCTACTTCATAGGCCGCACTCCCCCGTCTCTACTTCATAGGCCGCACTCTGCCGCCTCTACTTCCTACACTGCATTCCATCACCTCTCCGCCACCTCTACTTCATAGGCTGCACTCCACCGCCTCTACTTCAGAGCCCGCACTCTGCCACCTCTACTTCATAGGCCACACTCCACCGCCTGTACTTCATAGGCCGCACTCTGCAGCCTCTACTTCATAGGTCACACTCTGCTGCCTCCACTTCATAGGCCGCACTCCACCGCCTACACTTCATAGGCCGCACTCCGCCACCTCTACTTCATAGGCCGCACCCTGCCGCCTCTTCTTCATAGGCTGCACTCCGCCACCTCCACTTCATAGGCCGCACTCCGCCGTCTCTACTTCATAGGCTGCACTCTGACACCTCTACTTCATAGGCTGCACTCCAGGCTGCACTCCGCCGCCTCTACTTCATAGACTGTACTCCACCGCCTCTACTTCATAGGCCGCACTCTGCCGCCTCTACTTCATAGGCCGCACTCCGCCGCCTCTACTTCATAGGCCGCAATCTGCCGCCTCTACTTCATAGGACGCACTCCACCACCTCTACTTCATAGGCTGCATTCTGCCACCTCTACTTCATAGGCCGCACTCCTCTGCCTCTACTTCATACGCTGCACTCCGCCACCTCTCCGCTGCCTTTACTTCATAGGCTGCGCTCCGCCGCCTCTACTTCATAGGCTGCACTCCAGGCTTCACTCCGCTGCCTCTACTTCATAGACTGTACTCCGCCGCCTCTACTTCATAGGCCACACTCTGCCACCTCTACTTCATAGGCCGCACTCCGCCGCCTCTACTTCCTACACTGCACTGCGCCTCCTCTCTGCCGCCTCTACTTCATAGGCTGCACACCGCCGTCTCAACTTCATAGGCCGCACTCCGCCGCCTCTACTTCCTACACTGCACTCCGCCACGTCTCTGCCGCCTCTACTTCATAGGCTGCACTGCGCTGCCTCTACTTCATAGGCTGTACTCCGCCATCTCTACTTCATAGGCCGCACTCTGCCGCCTCTACTTCACAGGCTGTACTCCAGGATGCACTCCGCCGCCTCTACTTCATAGACTGTACTCCACCGCCTCTACTTCATAGGCTGCACTCCACCACCTCTACTTCATAGGCTGCATTCCGCCACCTCTACTTCATAGGCCGCACTCCGCCGCCTCTACTTCATAGGCCGCACTCCCCCGTCTCTACTTCATAGGCCGCACTCTGCCGCCTCTACTTCCTACACTGCATTCCATCACCTCTCCGCCACCTCTACTTCATAGGCTGCACTCCACCGCCTCTACTTCAGAGCCCGCACTCTGCCACCTCTACTTCATAGGCCACACTCCACCGCCTGTACTTCATAGGCCGCACTCTGCAGCCTCTACTTCATAGGTCACACTCTGCTGCCTCCACTTCATAGGCCGCACTCCACCGCCTACACTTCATAGGCCGCACTCCGCCACCTCTACTTCATAGGCCGCACCCTGCCGCCTCTTCTTCATAGGCTGCACTCCGCCACCTCCACTTCATAGGCCGCACTCCGCCGTCTCTACTTCATAGGCTGCACTCTGCCACCTCTACTTCATAGGCTGCACTCCAGGCTGCACTCTGCCGCCTCTACTTCATAGACTGTACTCCACCGCCTCTACTTCATAGGCCGCAGTCTGCCGCCTCTACTTCATAGGCCGCACTCCGCCGCCTCTACTTCATAGGCTGCAATCTGCCGCCTCTACTTCATAGGCTGCACTCCACCACCTCTACTTCATAGGCTGCATTCCGCCACCTCTACTTCATAGGCCGCACTCCTCTGCCTCTACTTCATAGGCCGCACTCCGACGTCTCTACTTCATAGGCCGCACTCTGCCACTTCTACTTCGTACACTGCACTCTGCCACCTCTCCGCCGCCTCTACTTCATAGGCTGCACTCCACCGCCTCTACTTTATAGCCCGCACTCTGCCACCTCTACTTCATAGGCCACATTTCACCGCCTCTACTTCATAGTCCGCACTCTGCCGCATCTACTTCATAGGCCGCCGTCTACCACCTCCACTTCATAGGTCGCACTCCGCCACCTCTGCTTCATACGCTGCACTCCGCCACCTCTCCGCTGCCTTTACTTCATAGACTGCGCTCCGCCACCTCTACTTCATAGGCTGCACTCCAGGCTGCACTCCGCCGCCTCTACTTCATAGACTGTACTCCCCCGCCTATACTTCATAGGCCACACTCTGCCACCTCTACTTCATAGGCCGCACTTCGCCGCCTCTACTTCCTACACTGCACTGCGCCTCCTCTCTGCCGCCTCTACTTCATAGGCTACACTCTGCAGCCTCTACTTCATAGGCCGCACTCTGCCGCCTCTACTTCATAGGCTGCACTCCAGGCGGCACTTCGCTGCCTCTACTTCATAGGCTGCACTCCAGGCGGCACTCCGCTGCCTCTACTTCATAGGCCGCACTCCACCGCCTCTACTTCATAGGTCGCACTCTGCCGCCTCTACTTCGTATGCTGCACTCCGCCACCTCTCCACTGCCTTTACATCATAGGCTGCGCTCCGTCGCCTCTACTTCATAGGCTGCACTCCAGGCTGCACTCCGCTGCCTCTACTTCATAGACTGTACTCTGACGCCTCTACTTCATAGGCTGCACTCCGCTGCCTCTACTTCCTACACTGCACTGCGCCACCTCTCCGCCGCCTCTACTTCATAGGCTGCACTCCGCCGTCTCTACTTCATAGGCCACACTCCGATGCCTCTACTTCCTACACTGCACTTCGCCACCTCTCCACCGCCTCTACTTCATAGGCTGCACTCCACCGCCTCTACTTCATAGCCCGCACTCTGCCACCTCTACTTCATAGGCTGCACTCCACCGCCTCTACTTCATAGTCCTCACTCCGCCGCATCTACTTCATAGGCCGCAGTCCACCGCCTCCACTTCATAGGTCGCACTCCGCCGCCTCTACTTCATACGCTGCACTCCGCCACCTCTCCGCTGCCTTTACTTCATAGGCTGTGCTCCGCCGCCTCTACTTCATAGGCTGCACTCCAGGCTTCACTCCGCTGCCTCTACTTCATAGATTGTACTCCGCCGCCTCTACTTCATAGGCCACACTCTGCCACCTCTACTTCATAGGCCGCACTCCGCCGCCTCTACTTCCTACACTGCACTGCGCCTCCTCTCTGCCGCCTCTACTTCATAGGCTGCACTCCGCCGTCTCAACTTCATAGGCCGCACTCCGCCGCCTCTACTTCCTACACTGCACTCCGCCAAGTCTCTGCCGCCTCTACTTCATAGGCTGCACTGCGCTGCCTCTACTTCATAGGCTGCACTCCGCCGTCTCTACTTCATAGGCCGCACTCTGCCGCCTCTACTTCATAGACTGTACTCCACCGCCTCTACTTCATAGGCCGCACTCCACCACCTCTATTTCATAGGCTGCATTCCGCCACCTCTACTTCATAGGCCGCACTCCGCCGCCTCTACTTCATAGGCCGCACTCCCCCGTCTCTACTTCATAGGCTGCACTCTGCCGCCTCTACTTCCTACACTGCATTCCATCACCTCTCCGCCACCTCTACTTCATAGGCTGCACTCCACCGCCTCTACTTCAGAGCCCGCACTCTGCCACCTCTACTTCATAGGCCACACTCTGCCGCCTGTACTTCATAGGCCACACTCTGCAGCCTCTACTTCATAGGTCACACTCTGATGCCTCCACTTCATAGGCCACACTCCACTACCTACACTTCATAGGCCGCACTCCGCCACCTCTACTTCATAGGCCACACCCTGCCGCCTCTTCTTTATAGGCTGCACTCCGCCACCTCTACTTCATAGGCCGCACTCCGCTGCCTCTACTTCATAGGCTACACTCCAGGCTGCACTCCGCCGCCTCTACTTCATAGGCCGCACTCCGCCGCCTCTACTTCATAGGCCTCACTCTGCTGTACTCCGCTGCCTCAACTTTATAGGCTGCACTCCGCCGCCTCCACTTAAAAGGCTGCACTCCACCGCCTCTACTTCATAGGCTGCACTCCGCCGCCTCCACTTCCTAGACTGCACTTCTCCGCCTCCACTTAATTGGCTGCACTCTGCCACCTCTACTTCATAGGCCGCACTCCTCTGCTTGTACTTCATAGGCCACACTCCGCCGCCTCTACTTAGTACACTGCACTCCGCTGCCTCTACTTCATTGGCTGCGCTCCAGGCTGCACTCCGCCGCCTCTTCTTCATAGACTGCACTCCGCCACCTCTACTTCATAGGCTGCACTGCGCCTCTTCTACTTCATAGACTGCACACCGCCGCCTCTACTTCATAGGCTGCAATCTGCTGCCTCTACTTCATAGGCCGTACTCCACCACCTCGACTTCATACGCTGCATTCTGCCGCCTCTACTTCATAGGCTGCACTCTACCGCCTCTACTTCATAGGCCGCACTCCGCAGCACTCCACTGCCTCCACTTCATAGGCTGCACTCTGCCACCTCCACTTCATAGGCTGCTCTCCACCGCCTCTACTTCATTGTCCGCACTCTGCCGCCTCTACTTCATAGGCCGCACTCCACCGCCTCTACTTCATAGGATGCACTCCGCCACCTCTACTTCATAGGCCGCACTCCACCGCCTCCACTTCATAGGTCGCACTCCGCCACCTCTACTTCGTACACTGCACTCCGCCACCTCTCCGCTGCCTTTACTTCATAGGCTGGACTCCGCTGCCTCTACTTCATAGGCCGCACTCCGCAGCCTCTACTTCGTACACTGCACTCTGCTGCCTCTACTTCATAGGCTGCACTCCAGGCTGCACTCCGCTGCCTCTACTTCATAGAGTGTACTCCACTACCTCTACTTCATAGCCCGCACTCTGCCACCTCTACTTCATAGGTCGCACTCCACCGCCTCTACTTCATAGACCGCACTCCAACGCATCTACTTCATAGGCCGCAGTCCACCGCCTCCACTTCATAGGTCACACTCCGCCACCTCTACTTCATACGCTGCACTCCGCCACCTCTCTGCTGCCTTTACTTCATAGGCTGCACTCCGCCGCCTCTACTTCATAGGCTGCACTCCAGGCTGCACTCCGCCGCCTCTACTTCATAGACTGCACTCTGCCGCCTCTACTTCATAGGCCGCACTCCGCCACCTCTATTTCATAGGCGGCACTCTACCGCCTCTACTTCATAGGCCATACTCCGCCGCCTCTACTTCCTACACTGCACTCCGACACCTCTCCGCTGCCTCTACTTCATAGGCTGCACTCTGCCGTCTCTACTTCATAGGCCGCACTCCGCCACCTCTACTTCATAGGCCGCACTCTGCCTTCTCTACTTCATAGGCCGCACTCTGCCGCCTCTACTTCATAGGCTGCACTCCAGGCAGCACTCCGCTGCCTCTACTTCTTAGGCCGCACTCTACCACCTCTACTTTATAGGCTGCATTCCGCCGCCTCTACTTCATAGGCCGCACTCCGCCATCTCTACTTCATAGGCCGCACTCTGCCGCCTCTACTTCCTACACTGCACTCCGCCACCTCTCCGCCGCCTCTACTTCATAGGCTGCACTCCACCGCCTCTACTTCAAAGCCTGCACTCTGCCACATCTACTTCATAGGCCGCACTCCGCCGCCTGTACTTCATAGGCCGCACTCTGCTGCCTCTACTTCATAGGCTGCACTCCGTCGCCTCTATTTCTTAGGCCGCAATCTGACGCCTCTACTTCATAGGTTGCACTCCACTGCCTCCACATCATAGACCGCACTCCGCCGCCTACACTTCATAGGCCGCACTCCGCCACCTCTACTTCATAGGCCGCACTCTGCCGCCTCTACTTCATAGGCCGCACTCTGCCGCCTCTACTTTATAGGCCGCACTCCGCTGCCTCTACTGCATAGGCTGCACTCCAGGCTGCACTCCGCCGCCTCTACTTCATAGACAGCACTCCGCTGCCTCTACTTCATAGGCCGCACTCCGCCACCTTTACGTCATAGGCTAAGCTCCGCCGCCTCTACTTCATAGGCTGCACTCCAGGCTGGACTCCGCCGCCTCTACTTCATAGACCGCACTCTTCCGCCTCAACTTCCTACACTGCACTCCATCACCTCTCCGCCGCCTCTACTTCATAGGCTGCACTACGCCGTCTCTACTTCATAGGCCGCACTCCGCCTTCTCTACTTCATAGGCCGCACTCTGCCGCTTCTACTTCATAGGCTGCACTCCAGGCAGCTACTTCATAGGCTGCACTCCGCCACCTCTACTTCATAGGCCGCACTCTGCCTTCTCTACTTCATAGGCCGCACTCTGCCGCCTCTACTTCATAGGCTGCACTCCAGGCAGCACTCTGCTGCCTCTACTTCATAGGCTGCACTCCGCCGCCTCTACTTCATAGGCCGCACTCTGCTGCCTCTACTTCATAGGCCGCACTCCGCTGCCTCTACTTCATAGGCCGCACTCCACCACCTCTACTTCATAGGCTGCATTCTGCCGCCTCTACTTCATAGGCCGCACTCCGCCGCCTCTACTTCATAGGCCTCACTCTGCTGTACTCCGCTGCCTCAACTTTATAGGCTGCACTCCGCCGCCTCCACTTAAAAGGCTGCACTCCACCGCCTCTACTTCATAGGCTGCACTCCGCCGCCTCCACTTCCTAGACTGCACTTCTCCGCCTCCACTTAATTGGCTGCACTCTGCCACCTCTACTTCATAGGCCGCACTCCTCTGCTTGTACTTCATAGGCCACACTCCGCCGCCTCTACTTAGTACACTGCACTCCGCTGCCTCTACTTCATTGGCTGCGCTCCAGGCTGCACTCCGCCGCCTCTTCTTCATAGACTGCACTCCGCCACCTCTACTTCATAGGCTGCACTGCGCCTCTTCTACTTCATAGACTGCACACCGCCGCCTCTACTTCATAGGCTGCAATCTGCTGCCTCTACTTCATAGGCCGTACTCCACCACCTCGACTTCATACGCTGCATTCTGCCGCCTCTACTTCATAGGCTGCACTCTACCGCCTCTACTTCATAGGCCGCACTCCGCAGCACTCCACTGCCTCCACTTCATAGGCTGCACTCTGCCACCTCCACTTCATAGGCTGCTCTCCACCGCCTCTACTTCATTGTCCGCACTCTGCCGCCTCTACTTCATAGGCTGCACTCCACCGCCTCTACTTCATAGGATGCACTCCGCCACCTCTACTTCATAGGCCGCACTCCACCGCCTCCACTTCATAGGTCGCACTCCGCCACCTCTACTTCGTACACTGCACTCCGCCACCTCTCCGCTGCCTTTACTTCATAGGCTGGACTCCGCTGCCTCTACTTCATAGGCCGCACTCCGCAGCCTCTACTTCGTACACTGCACTCTGCTGCCTCTACTTCATAGGCTGCACTCCAGGCTGCACTCCGCTGCCTCTACTTCATAGAGTGTACTCCACTACCTCTACTTCATAGCCCGCACTCTGCCACCTCTACTTCATAGGTCGCACTCCACCGCCTCTACTTCATAGACCGCACTCCAACGCATCTACTTCATAGGCCGCAGTCCACCGCCTCCACTTCATAGGTCACACTCCGCCACCTCTACTTCATACGCTGCACTCCGCCACCTCTCTGCTGCCTCTACTTCATAGGCCGCACTCCGCCACCTCTATTTCATAGGCGGCACTCTACCGCCTCTACTTCATAGGCCACACTCCGCCGCCTCTACTTCCTACACTGCACTCCGACACCTCTCCGCTGCCTCTACTTCATAGGCTGCACTCTGCCGTCTCTACTTCATAGGCCGCACTCCGCCACCTCTACTTCATAGGCCGCACTCTGCCTTCTCTACTTCATAGGCCGCACTCTGCCGCCTCTACTTCATAGGCTGCACTCCAGGCAGCACTCCGCTGCCTCTACTTCATGGGCCGCACTCCACCGCCTCTACTTCATAGGCTGCACTCCGCCGCCTCAACTTCATAGGCTGCACTCCGCCGCCTCCACTTCATAGGCTGCACTCCGCCGCCTCTACTTCATAGTCTGTGCTTTGCCGCCTCTACTTCATAGGCTGCACTCTGCCGCCTCTACTTCATAGACTACACTCTGCCACCTCTACTTCATAGACTGCACTCCGCCGCCTCTACTTCATAGGCCGCAATCTGTCACCTCTACTTCATAGGCCACAATCTGTCACCTCTACTTCATAGGCCGCACTCCACCACCTCTACTTCATAGGCTGCATTCCGCCGCCTCTACTTCATAGGCCGCACTCTGCCGCCTCTACTTCATAGGCCTCACTCTGCTGTACTCCGCTGCCTCCATTTCATAGGCTGCACTCCGCCGCCTCCACTTCATAGGCTGCACTCCGCCGCCTCCACTTCATAGACTGCACTCCGCTGCCTCTACTTCATAGGCCGCACTCCGCCGCCTCTACTTCATATGCCGCACTCTGCCACCTCTACTTCGTACGCTGCATTCCGCCACCTCTACTTCATAGGCTGCGCTCCAGGCTGCACTCCGCTGCCTCTACTTCATAGGCCGCACTCCGACATCTCTACTTCATAAGCCGCACTCTGCCGCTTCTACTTCGTACACTGCACTCCACCACCTCTCCGCCATCTCTAGTTCATAGGCTGCACTCCACCGCCTCTACTTCATAGTCCGCACTCTGCCACCTCTACTTCATAGGCCGCAGTCCACTGCCTCCACTTCATAGGTCGCACTCCGCCAACTCTACTTCATACGCTGCACTCCGCCACCGCTCCGCTGCCTTTACTTCATAGGCTGGGCTCCACTGCCTCTACTTCATAGGCCGCACTCCGCCGTCTCTACCTCATAAGCTGCACTCCACCGCCTCTACTTCATAGGCTGCACTCCGCTGCCTCTATTTCATAGGCCGCACTCCGCCGTCTCTACTTCATAGGCTGCACTCTGCCACCTCTACTTCGTAGGCTGCTCTCCAGGCTGCACTCCACCGCCTCTACTTCATAGACTGTACTCCACCGCCTCTACTTCATAGGCCGCACTCTGCCGCCTCTACTTCATAACCGCACTCCGCCGCCTCTACTTCATAGGCCGCAATCTGCCGCCTCTACTTCATAGGCTGCACTCCACCACCTCTACTTCATAGGATGCACTCCACCGCCTCTACTTCCTAGGATGCACTCCGCCGCCTCTACTTCGTACGCTGCACTCCGCCACCTCTCCGCTGCCTTTACTTCATAGGCTGCGCTCCGCTGCCTCTACTTCATAGGCTGCACTCCAGGCTGCACTCCGCTGCCTCTACTTCATAGACTGTACTCTGCCACCTCTACTTCATAGGCCGCACTCTGCTGCCTCTACTTGATAGGCCGCACTCCGCCGCCTCTACTTCCTACACTGCACTGCGCCACCTCTCCGCCGCCTGTACTTAATAGGCCGCACTCTGCTGCCTCTAATTCATAGGCCGCACTCTGCCGCCTCTACTTCATAGGCTGCACTCTGTCGCCTCTATTTCATAGGCCGCAATCTGCCGCCTCCACTTCATAGGCTGCACTCCGCCGCCTCCACTTCATAGACTGCACTCCGCTGCCTCCACTTCATAGACTGCAGTTCGCCGCCTCCACTTAATTGGCTGCACTCTGCCACCTCTACTTCATAGGCCGCACTCCTCCGCCTGTACTTCATATGCCGCACTCTGCCACCTCTACTTCGTACGCTGCACTCCGCCACCTCTACTTCATAGGCTGCGCTCCAGGCTGCACTCCGCTGCCTCTACTTCATAGGCCGCACTCCGACATCTCTACTTCATAAGCCGCACTCTGCCGCTTCTACTTCGTACACTGCACTCCACCACCTCTCCGCCATCTCTAGTTCATAGGCTGCACTCCACCGCCTCTACTTCATAGTCCGCACTCTGCCACCTCTACTTCATAGGCCGCAGTCCACTGCCTCCACTTCATAGGTCGCACTCCGCCAACTCTACTTCATACGCTGCACTCCGCCACCGCTCCGCTGCCTTTACTTCATAGGCTGGGCTCCACTGCCTCTACTTCATAGGCCGCACTCCGCCGTCTCTACCTCATAAGCTGCACTCCACCGCCTCTACTTTATAGGCTGCACTCCGCTGCCTCTATTTCATAGGCCGCACTCCGCCGTCTCTACTTCATAGGCTGCACTCTGCCACCTCTACTTCGTAGGCTGCTCTCCAGGTGCACTCCACCGCCTCTACTTCATAGACTGTACTCCACCGCCTCTACTTCATAGGCTGCACTCTGCCGCCTCTACTTCATAGCCGCACTCCGCCGCCTCTACTTCATAGGCCGCAATCTGCCGCCTCTACTTCATAGGCTGCACTCCACCACCTCTACTTCATAGGATGCACTCCACCGCCTCTACTTCCTAGGATGCACTCCGCCGCCTCTACTTCGTACGCTGCACTCCGCCACCTCTCCGCTGCCTTTACTTCATAGGCTGCGCTCCGCTGCCTCTACTTCATAGGCTGCACTCCAGGCTGCACTCCGCCGCCTCTACTTCATAGACTGTACTCTGCCACCTCTACTTCATAGGCCGCACTCTGCTGCCTCTACTTGATAGGCCGCACTCCGCCGCCTCTACTTCCTACACTGCACTGCGCCACCTCTCCGCCGCCTGTACTTAATAGGCCGCACTCTGCTGCCTCTAATTCATAGGCCGCACTCTGCCGCCTCTACTTCATAGGCTGCACTCTGTCGCCTCTATTTCATAGGCCGCAATCTGCCGCCTCTACTTCATAGGCCGCACTCCGCAGCCTCTACTTCATAGGCTGCACTCCGCCACCTCTACTTCATAGGCTACACTCTGACGCCTCTACTTCATAGGCCGCACTCCGCCACCTCTACTTCATAGGCTGCACTCCAGGTGGCACTCCGCCGACTCTACTTCATAGGCCGCACTCCGACGTCTCTACTTCATAGGCCGCACTCTGCCGCTTCTACTTCGTACACTGCACTCCACCACCTCTCCGCCGTCTCTACTTCCTAGGCCGCAGTCCACCGCCTCCACTTCATAGGTCGCACTCCGCCACCTCTACTTTATACGCTGCACTCCACCACCTCTCCGCTGCCTTTACTTCATAGGCTGGGCTCCACTGCCTCTACATCATAGGCCGCACTCCGCCGTCTCTACCTCATAGGCTGCACTCCACTGCCTCTACTTCATAGGCTGCACTCCGCTGCCTCTATTTCATAGACCACACTCCACCGTCTCTACTTCATAGGCTGTACTCTGCCACCTCTACTTCATAGGCTGCACTCCAGGCTGCACTCCGCCGCCTCTACTTCATAGACTGTACTCCACCGCCTCTACTTCATAGGCCGCACTCTGCTGCCTCTACTTCATAGGCCGCACTCCACCGCCTCTACTTCATAGGCCGCAATCTGCCGCCTCTACTTCATAGGCCGCACTCCACCACCTCTACTTCATAGGCTGCATTCCGCCACCTCTACTTCATAGGCCGCACTCCTCTGCCTCTACTTCATAGGCCGCACTCCGCCGTCTCTACTTCATAGGCTGCATTCCGCCACCTCTACTTCATAGGCCGCACTCCTCTGCCTCTACTTCATAGGCCACACTCCGCCGTCTCTACTTCATAGCCCGCACTCTGCCACCTCTACTTCATAGGCTGCACTCCACCGCCTCTACTTCATAGTCCTCACTCTGCCGCATCTACTTCATAGGCCGCAGTCCACCGCCTCCACTTCATAGGTCGCACTCCGCCACCTCTCCTTCATACGCTGCACTCCGCCACCTCTCCGCTGCCTTTACTTCATAGGCTGCGCTCCGCCGCCTCTACTTCATAGGCTGCACTCCAGGCTTCACTCCGCTGCCTCTACTTCATAGACTGTACTCCGCCGCCTCTACTTCATAGGCCACACTCTGCCACCTCTACTTCATAGGCCGCACTCCGCCGCCTCTACTTCCTACACTGCACTGCGCCTCCTCTCTGCCGCCTCTACTTCATAGGCTGCACACCGCCGTCTCAACTTCATAGGCTGCACTCCGCCGCCTCTACTTCCTACACTGCACTCCGCCACGTCTCTGCCGCCTCTACTTCATAGGCTGTACTCCGCCATCTCTACTTCATAGGCCGCACTCTGCCGCCTCTACTTCATAGGCTGTACTCCAGGATGCACTCCGCCGCCTCTACTTCATAGACTGTACTCCACCGCCTCTACTTCATAGGCCGCACTCCACCACCTCTACTTCATAGGCTGCATTCTGCCACCTCTACTTCATAGGCCGCACTCCGCCGCCTCTACTTCATAGGCCGCACTCCCCCGTCTCTACTTCATAGGCCGCACTCTGCCGCCTCTACTTCCTACACTGCATTCCATCACCTCTCCGCCACCTCTACTTCATAGGCTGCACTCCACCGCCTCTACTTCAGAGCCCGCACTCTGCCACCTCTACTTCATAGGCCACACTCCACCGCCTGTACTTCATAGGCCGCACTCTGCAGCCTCTACTTCATAGGTCACACTCTGCTGCCTCCACTTCATAGGCCGCACTCCACCGCCTACACTTCATAGGCCGCACTCCGCCACCTCTACTTCATAGGCCGCACCCTGCCGCCTCTTCTTCATAGGCTGCACTCCGCCACCTCCACTTCATAGGCCGCACTCCGCCGTCTCTACTTCATAGGCTGCACTCTGACACCTCTACTTCATAGGCTGCACTCCAGGCTGCACTCCGCCGCCTCTACTTCATAGACTGTACTCCACCGCCTCTACTTCATAGGCCGCACTCTGCCGCCTCTACTTCATAGGCCGCACTCCGCCGCCTCTACTTCATAGGCCGCAATCTGCCGCCTCTACTTCATAGGACGCACTCCACCACCTCTACTTCATAGGCTGCATTCTGCCACCTCTACTTCATAGGCCGCACTCCTCTGCCTCTACTTCATACGCTGCACTCCGCCACCTCTCCGCTGCCTTTACTTCATAGGCTGCGCTCCGCCGCCTCTACTTCATAGGCTGCACTCCAGGCTTCACTCCGCTGCCTCTACTTCATAGACTGTACTCCGCCGCCTCTACTTCATAGGCCACACTCTGCCACCTCTACTTCATAGGCCGCACTCCGCCGCCTCTACTTCCTACACTGCACTGCGCCTCCTCTCTGCCGCCTCTACTTCATAGGCTGCACACCGCCGTCTCAACTTCATAGGCCGCACTCCGCCGCCTCTACTTCCTACACTGCACTCCGCCACGTCTCTGCCGCCTCTACTTCATAGGCTGCACTGCGCTGCCTCTACTTCATAGGCTGTACTCCGCCATCTCTACTTCATAGGCCGCACTCTGCCGCCTCTACTTCACAGGCTGTACTCCAGGATGCACTCCGCCGCCTCTACTTCATAGACTGTACTCCACCGCCTCTACTTCATAGGCTGCACTCCACCACCTCTACTTCATAGGCTGCATTCCGCCACCTCTACTTCATAGGCCGCACTCCGCCGCCTCTACTTCATAGGCCGCACTCCCCCGTCTCTACTTCATAGGCCGCACTCTGCCGCCTCTACTTCCTACACTGCATTCCATCACCTCTCCGCCACCTCTACTTCATAGGCTGCACTCCACCGCCTCTACTTCAGAGCCCGCACTCTGCCACCTCTACTTCATAGGCCACACTCCACCGCCTGTACTTCATAGGCCGCACTCTGCAGCCTCTACTTCATAGGTCACACTCTGCTGCCTCCACTTCATAGGCCGCACTCCACCGCCTACACTTCATAGGCCGCACTCCGCCACCTCTACTTCATAGGCCGCACCCTGCCGCCTCTTCTTCATAGGCTGCACTCCGCCACCTCCACTTCATAGGCCGCACTCCGCCGTCTCTACTTCATAGGCTGCACTCTGCCACCTCTACTTCATAGGCTGCACTCCAGGCTGCACTCTGCCGCCTCTACTTCATAGACTGTACTCCACCGCCTCTACTTCATAGGCCGCAGTCTGCCGCCTCTACTTCATAGGCCGCACTCCGCCGCCTCTACTTCATAGGCTGCAATCTGCCGCCTCTACTTCATAGGCTGCACTCCACCACCTCTACTTCATAGGCTGCATTCCGCCACCTCTACTTCATAGGCCGCACTCCTCTGCCTCTACTTCATAGGCCGCACTCCGACGTCTCTACTTCATAGGCCGCACTCTGCCACTTCTACTTCGTACACTGCACTCTGCCACCTCTCCGCCGCCTCTACTTCATAGGCTGCACTCCACCGCCTCTACTTTATAGCCCGCACTCTGCCACCTCTACTTCATAGGCCACATTTCACCGCCTCTACTTCATAGTCCGCACTCTGCCGCATCTACTTCATAGGCCGCCGTCTACCACCTCCACTTCATAGGTCGCACTCCGCCACCTCTGCTTCATACGCTGCACTCCGCCACCTCTCCGCTGCCTTTACTTCATAGACTGCGCTCCGCCACCTCTACTTCATAGGCTGCACTCCAGGCTGCACTCCGCCGCCTCTACTTCATAGACTGTACTCCCCCGCCTATACTTCATAGGCCACACTCTGCCACCTCTACTTCATAGGCCGCACTTCGCCGCCTCTACTTCCTACACTGCACTGCGCCTCCTCTCTGCCGCCTCTACTTCATAGGCTACACTCTGCAGCCTCTACTTCATAGGCCGCACTCTGCCGCCTCTACTTCATAGGCTGCACTCCAGGCGGCACTTCGCTGCCTCTACTTCATAGGCTGCACTCCAGGCGGCACTCCGCTGCCTCTACTTCATAGGCCGCACTCCACCGCCTCTACTTCATAGGTCGCACTCTGCCGCCTCTACTTCGTATGCTGCACTCCGCCACCTCTCCACTGCCTTTACATCATAGGCTGCGCTCCGTCGCCTCTACTTCATAGGCTGCACTCCAGGCTGCACTCCGCTGCCTCTACTTCATAGACTGTACTCTGACGCCTCTACTTCATAGGCTGCACTCCGCTGCCTCTACTTCCTACACTGCACTGCGCCACCTCTCCGCCGCCTCTACTTCATAGGCTGCACTCCGCCGTCTCTACTTCATAGGCCACACTCCGATGCCTCTACTTCCTACACTGCACTTCGCCACCTCTCCACCGCCTCTACTTCATAGGCTGCACTCCACCGCCTCTACTTCATAGCCCGCACTCTGCCACCTCTACTTCATAGGCTGCACTCCACCGCCTCTACTTCATAGTCCTCACTCCGCCGCATCTACTTCATAGGCCGCAGTCCACCGCCTCCACTTCATAGGTCGCACTCCGCCGCCTCTACTTCATACGCTGCACTCCGCCACCTCTCCGCTGCCTTTACTTCATAGGCTGTGCTCCGCCGCCTCTACTTCATAGGCTGCACTCCAGGCTTCACTCCGCTGCCTCTACTTCATAGATTGTACTCCGCCGCCTCTACTTCATAGGCCACACTCTGCCACCTCTACTTCATAGGCCGCACTCCGCCGCCTCTACTTCCTACACTGCACTGCGCCTCCTCTCTGCCGCCTCTACTTCATAGGCTGCACTCCGCCGTCTCAACTTCATAGGCCGCACTCCGCCGCCTCTACTTCCTACACTGCACTCCGCCAAGTCTCTGCCGCCTCTACTTCATAGGCTGCACTGCGCTGCCTCTACTTCATAGGCTGCACTCCGCCGTCTCTACTTCATAGGCCGCACTCTGCCGCCTCTACTTCATAGACTGTACTCCACCGCCTCTACTTCATAGGCCGCACTCCACCACCTCTATTTCATAGGCTGCATTCCGCCACCTCTACTTCATAGGCCGCACTCCGCCGCCTCTACTTCATAGGCCGCACTCCCCCGTCTCTACTTCATAGGCTGCACTCTGCCGCCTCTACTTCCTACACTGCATTCCATCACCTCTCCGCCACCTCTACTTCATAGGCTGCACTCCACCGCCTCTACTTCAGAGCCCGCACTCTGCCACCTCTACTTCATAGGCCACACTCTGCCGCCTGTACTTCATAGGCCACACTCTGCAGCCTCTACTTCATAGGTCACACTCTGATGCCTCCACTTCATAGGCCACACTCCACTACCTACACTTCATAGGCCGCACTCCGCCACCTCTACTTCATAGGCCACACCCTGCCGCCTCTTCTTTATAGGCTGCACTCCGCCACCTCTACTTCATAGGCCGCACTCCGCTGCCTCTACTTCATAGGCTACACTCCAGGCTGCACTCCGCCGCCTCTACTTCATAGACAGCACTCCGCTGCCTCTACTTCATAGGCCGCACTCCGCCACCTTTACTTCATAGGCTGCGGTCCGCATCCTCTACTTCATAGGCTGCACTCCACTCTGCCGCCTCTACTTCATAGGCCACACTCCGCCGTCTCTACTTCCTACACTGAACTCCGCCACCTCTCTGCTGCCTCTACTTCATAGGCTGCACTCCGCCGTCTCTACTTCATAGGCCGCACTCTGCCGCCTCTACTTCCTACACTGCACTCCGCCACCTCTACTTCATAGGCCGCACTCTGCCTTCTCTACTTCATAGGCCTCACTCTTCCGCCTCTACTTCATAGGCTGCACTCCAGGCAGCACTCTGCCGCCTCTACTTCATAGGCTGCACTCCGCCGCCTCTACTTCATAGGTTGCACACCGCTGCCTCTGCTTCATAGGCCGCACTCTGCCGCCTCTACTTCATAGGCTGCACTCCGCCGACTCCACTTCATAGGTGCACTCCGCCGACTCCACTTCATAGGCTGCACTCCGCCGCCTCTACTTCATAAGCAGCACTCCGCCGCCTCCACTTCACAGGCTGCACTCCGCCACCTCTACTTCATAGACTGCACTCCGCTGCCTCTACTTCATAGGCTGCACTCCGCCGCCTCTACTTCATAGGCCGCAATCTGCCACCTCTACTTCATAGGCCACAATCTGCCACCTCTACTTCATAGGCCGCACTCCACCACCTCTACTTTATAGGCTGCATTCTGCCGCCTCTACTTCATAGGCCGCACTCCGCCGCCTCTACTTCATAGGCCTCACTCTGCTGAACTCTGCTGCCTCCACTTCATAGGCTGCACTCCGCCGCCTCCACTTCATAGGCTGCACTCCGCCGCCTCCACTTCAGAGGCTGCACTCCGCCGCCTCCACTTCATAGACTGCACTTTGCCACCTCCACTTAATTGGCTGCATTCTGCCACCTCTACTTCATAGGCCGCACTCCGCCACCTCTACTTCATAGGCCACACTCTGCCGCCTCTTCTTCCTACACTGCACTCCACCGCCTCTACTTCATAGGCTGCACTCCACCGCCTCCACTTCATAGGTCACACTCTGCCATCTCTACTTCGTACGCTGCACTCCGCCACCTCTCCGGTACCTTTACTTCATAGGCTGTGCTCCGCCGCCTCTAATTTATAGGCTGCACTCCAGGCTGCACTCCACCGTCTCTACTTCATAGACTGTACTCTGCTGCTTCTACTTCATATGCCGCACTCTGCCGCCTCTACTTCATAGGCGACACTCCGATGCCTCTACTTCATAGGCCGCACTCCGCCGCCTCTACTTCCTACACTGCACTGCGCCACCTCTCCACCGCCTCTACTTCATAGGCTGCACTCTGCCGTCTCTACTTCATAGGCCGCACTCCGACGCCTCTACTTACTACACTGCACTCCGCCAACTCTCTGCTGCCTCTACCTCATAGGCTGCACTCCACCGCCTCTACTTCATAGGCCGCACTCCGCTGCCTCTACTTCATAGGCCGCACTCCGCCGTCTCTACTTCATAGGCCGCACTCTGACGCTTCTACTTCGTACACTGCACTCCACCACCTCTCCGCCGCCTCTACTTCATAGGCTGCACTCCACCGCCTCTACTTCATAGCCCGCACTCTGCCACCTCTACTTCATAGGCCACACTCCACCACCTCTACTTCATAGTCCGCACTCCGCCGCATCTACTTCATAGGCCGCAGTCCACCACCTCCACTTCATAGGTCGCACTCCGCTGCCTCTACTTCATACGCTGCACTCCGCCACCTCTCCGCTGACTTTACTTCATAGACTGCGCTCCGCCGCCTCTTCTTCATAGACTGCACTACAGGCTGCACTCCACCACCTCTACTTCATAGACTGTACTCCGCCGCCTCTACTTCATAGGCCACATTCTGCCACCTCTACTTCATAGGCCGCACTCTGCCACCTCTACTTCCTACACTGCACTGCGCCTCCTCTCCACCGCCTCCACTTCATAGGCTACACTCTGCCGCCTCTACTTCATATGCCGCACTCCGGCGCCTCTACTTCATAGGCTGCACTCCAGGCGGCACTCTGCCGCCTCTACTTCATAGGCTGCACTCCAGGCGGCACTCTGCCGCCTCTAATTCATAGGTCGCACTCCGCCGCCTCTACTTCATAGGCCGCAATCTGCCGCCTCTACTTCATAGGCCGCACTCCACCACCTCTACATTCATAGGCTGCATTCCGTCGCCTCTACTTCATAGGCGGCACTCCTCTGCCTCTACTTCATAGGCCGCATTCCGCCGTCTCTACTTCATAGGCCGCACTCAGCCGCTTCTACTTCGTACACTGCACTCTGCCACCTCTCCGCCGCCTCTACTTCATAGGTTGCACTCCACCGCCTCTACTTCATAGCCCGCACTCTGCCACCTCTACTTCATAGGCCACATTTCACTGCCTCCACTTCATAGTCCGCACTCTGTCGTATCTACTTCATAGGCCGCAGTCCACAGCCTCCACTTCATAGGTCGCACTCCGCCGCCTTTACTTCATAGACTGCGCTCCGCCACCTCTACTTCATAGGCTGCACTCCAGGCTGCACTCCGCCACCTCTACTTCATAGACTGTACTCCCCCGCCTATACTTCATAGGCCACACTCTGCCACCTCTACTTCATAGGCCGCACTCCGCCGCCTCTACTTCCTACACTGCACTGTGCCTCCTCTCTGCCGCCTCTACTTCATAGGCTACACTCTGCCGCCTCTACTTCATAGGCTGCACTCTGCCACCTCTACTTCATAGGCTGCACTCCAGGCGGCACTTCGCCGCCTCTACTTCATAGGCTGCACTCCAGGCGGCACTCCGCTGCCTCTACTTCATAGGCCGCACTCCACCGCCTCTACTACATAGGTCGCACTCCGCCGCCTCTACTTCGTATGCTGCACTCCGCCACCTCTCCGCTGCCTTTACTTCATAGGCTGCGCTTCGCCACCTCTACTTCATAGGCTGCACTCCAGGCTGCACTCCGCCGCCTCTACTTCATAGACTGTACTCTGATGCCTCTACTTCATAGGCCGCACTCTGCCGCCTCTACTTCGTACACTGCACTTCACCACCTCTCCGCCGCCTCTACTTCATAGGCTGCACTCCACCGCCTCTACTTCAGAGCCCGCACTCTGCCACCTCTACTTCATAGGCCGCACTCCACCGCCTCTACTTCATAGTCCTCACTCCACCGCATCTACTTCATTGGCCGCAGTCCACCGCCTCCACTTCATAGGTCACACTCCGCCGCCTCTACTTCATACGCTGCACTCCGCCACCTCTCCGCTGCCTTTACTTCATAGGCTGCGCTCCGCCACCTCTACTTCATAGGCTGCACTCCAGGCTTCACTCCGCTGCCTCTACTTCATAGACTGTTCTCCGATGCCTCTACTTCATAGGCCACACTCTGCCACCTCTACTTCATAGGCTGCACTCCGCCGCCTCTACTTCCTACACTGCACTGCGCCTCCTCTCTGCCACCTCTACTTCATAAGCTGCACTCTGCCGCCTCAACTTCATAGGTCACACTCCGCCGCCTCTACTTCATACGCTGCACTCCGCCACCTCTCCGCTGCCTTTACTTCATAGGCTGCGCTCCGCCACCTCTACTTCATAGGCTGCACTCCAGGCTTCACTCCGCTGCCTCTACTTCATAGACTGTTCTCCGATGCCTCTACTTCATAGGCCACACTCTGCCACCTCTACTTCATAGGCCGCACTCCGCCGCCTCTACTTCCTACACTGCACTCCGCCACCTCTCTGCTGCCTCTACTTCATAGGCTGCACTCCAGTGGCTCTACTTCATAGGCTGCACTTCGCTGCCTCTACTTCATAGGCTGCACTCTGCCGTCTCTACTTCATAGGCCGCACTCTGCCACCTCTACTTCATAGGCTGTACTCCAGGATGCACTCCGCCGCCTCTACTTCATAGACTGTACTCCACCGCCTCTACTTCATAGGCCGCACTCCACCACCTCTACTTCTTAGGCTAGATTCTGCCGCCTTTACTTCATAGGCTGCACTCCGCCGCCTCTACTTCATAGGCCGCACTCCCCCGTCTCTACTTCATAGGCCGCACTCTGCCGCCTCTACTTCCTACACTGCATTCCGCCACCTCTCCGCCACCTCTACTTCATAGGCTGCACTCCACCGCCTCTACTTCAGAGCCTGCACTCTGCCACCTCTACTTCATAGGCCGCACTCCACCGCCTCTACTTCATAGTCCTCACTCTGCTGCATCTACTTCATTGGCCGCAGTCCACCGCCTCTACTTCATAGGTCACACTCCACCGCCTCTACTTCATATGCTGCACTCCACCACCTCTCCGCTGCCTTTACTTCATAGGCTGCGCTCCGCCGCCTCTACTTTATAGGCTGCACTCCAGGCTGCACTCCGCCGCCTCTACTTCATAGACTGTACTCTGCCGCTTCTACTTCATATGCCGCACTCTGCCGCCTCTACTTCATAGGCGACACTCCGATGCCTCTACTTCATAGGCCGCACTCCGCCGCCTCTACTTCCTACACTGCACTGCGCCACCTCTCCACCGCCTCTACTTCATAGGCTGCACTCCGCCGTCTCTACTTTATAGGCCGCACTCCGACGCCTCTACTTACTACACTGCACTCCGCCAACTCTCTGCCGCCTCTACCTCATAGGCTGCACTCCACCGCCTCTACCTCATAGGCCGCACTCCGCTGCCTCTACTTCATAGGCCGCACTCCACCGTCTCTACTTCATAGGCCGCACTCTGACGCTTCTACTTTGTACACTGCACTCCACCACCTCTCCGCCGCCTCTACTTCATAGGCTGCACTCCACCGCCTCTACTTCATAGCCCGCACTCTGCCACCTCTACATCATAGGCCACACTCCACCGCCTCTACTTCATAGTCCGCACTCCGCCGCATCTACTTCATAGGCCGCAGTCCACCACCTCCACTTCATAGGTCGCACTCCGCCGCCTCTACTTCATACGCTGCACTCCGCCACCTCTCCGCTGCCTTTACTTCATAGACTGCGCTCCGCCGCCTCTTCTTCATAGGCTGCACTCCAGGCTGCACTCCGCCACCTCTACTTCATAGACTGTACTCCGCCGCCTCTACTTCATAGGCCACATTCTGCCACCTCTACTTCATAGGCCGCACTCTGCCGCCTCTACTTCCTACACTGCACTGCGCCTCCTCTCCGCCGCCTCCACTTCATAGGCTACACTCTGCCGCCTCTACTTCATATGCCGCACTCCGGCGCCTCTACTTCATAGGCTGCACTCCAGGCGGCACTCCGCCGCCTCTACTTCATAGGCTGCACTCCAGGCGGCACTCCGCTGCCTCTACTTCATAGGCCGCACTCCACGGGCTCTACTTCATAGGTTGCACTCTGCCGCCTCTACTTCGTACGCTGCACTCCGCCACCTCTCCGCTGCCTTTACTTCATAGGCTGCGCTCTGCCGCCTCTACTTCAAAGGCTGCACTCCAGGCTGCACTCCGCCGCCTCTACTTCATAGGCCGGACTCCGTCATCTCTACCTCATAGGCTGCACTCCACCGCCTCTACTTCATAGGCTGCACTCCGCTGCCTCTATTTCATAGGCCGCACTCCGCCGTCTCTACTTCATAGGATGCACTCCGCCGCCTCTACTTCATAGACTGTACTCCACCACCTCTACTTCATAGGCCGCACTCTGCCGCCTCTAATTCATAGGTCGCACTCCGCCGCCTCTACTTCATAGGCCGCAATCTGCTGCCTCTACTTCATAGGCCGCACTCCACCACCTCTACATTCATAGGCTGCATTCCGTCGCCTCTACTTCATAGGCGGCACTCCTCTGCCTCTACTTCATACGCCGCACTCCGCCGTCTCTACTTCATAGGCCGCACTCTGCCGCTTCTACTTCGTACACTGCACTCCGCCACCTCTCCGCCGCCTCTACTTCATAGGCTGCACTCCACCGCCTCTACTTCATAGCCCGCACTCTGCCACCTCTACTTCATGGGCCACATTTCACTGCCTCTACTTCATAGTCCGCACTCTGCCGTATCTACTTCATAGGCCGCAGTCCACCGCCTCCACTTCATAGGTCGCACTCTGCCGCCTTTACTTCATAGACTGCGCTCCGCCACCTCTACTTCATAGGCTGCACTCCAGGCTGCACTCCGCCGCCTCTACTTCATAGACTGTACTCCCCCGCCTATACTTCATAGGCCACACTCTGCCGCCTCTACTTCCTACACTGCACTGTGCCTCCTCTCTGCCGCCTCTACTTCATAGGCTACACTCTGCCGCCTCTACTTTATAGGCCGCACTCTGCCGCCTCTACTTCATAGGCTGCACTCCAGGCGGCACTTCGCCGCCTCTACTTCATAGGCTGCACTCCAGGCGGCACTCCGCGGCCTCTACTTCATAGGCCGCACTCCACCACCTCTACTACATAGGTCGCACTCCGCCGCCTCTACTTCGTATGCTGCACTCCGCCACCTCTCCGCTGCCTTTACTCCATAGGCTGCGCTTCGCCGCCTCTACTTCATAGGCTGCACTCCAGGCTGCACTCCGCCGCCTCTACTTCATAGACTGTACTCTGCCGCCTCTACTTCATAGGCCGCACCCTGCCCCCTCTACTTCGTACACTGCACTTCACAACCTCTCCGCCGCCTCTACTTCATAGGCTGCACTCCACCGCCTCTACTTCGTATGTATGTATGTATGTGTCTTGTAAAGCGCACTGCTACCCTGAGGCCTCGTGGCGCTGTAGCCCACACTCTGCCACCTCTACTTCATAGGCCGCACTCCACCGCCTCTACTTCATAGTCCTCACTCCGCCGCATCTACTTCATTGGCTGCAGTCCACCGCCTCCACTTCATAGGTCACACTCCGCCGCCTCTACTTCATACGCTGCACTCCGCCACCTCTCCGCTGCCTTTACTTCATAGGCTGCGCTCCGCCACCTCTACTTCATAGGCTGCACTCCAGGCTTCACTCCGCTGCCTCTACTTCATAGACTGTTCTCCGATGCCTCTACTTCATAGGCCACACTCTGCCACCTCTACTTCATAGGCCGCACTCCGCCGCCTCTACTTCCTACACTGCACTGCGCCTCCTCTCTGCCGCCTCTACTTCATAGGCTGCACTCTGCCGCCTCAACTTCATAGGCCGCACTCTGCCGCCTCTACTTCCTACACTGCACTCCGCCACCTCTCTGCTGCCTCTACTTCATAGGCTGCACTCCAGTGGCTCTACTTCATAGGCTGCACTTCGCTGCCTCTACTTCATAGGCTGCACTCCGCCATCTCTACTTCATAGGCCGCACTCTGCCGCCTCTACTTCATAGGCTGTACTCCAGGATGCACTCCGCCGCCTCTACTTCATAGACTGTACTCCACCGCCTCTACTTCATAGGCCGCACTCCACCACCTCTACTTCTTAGGCTAGATTCCGTCGCCTCTACTTCATAGGCCGCACTCAGCCGCCTCTACTTCATAGGCCGCACTCCCCCGTCTCTACTTCATAGGCCGCACTCTGCCGCCTCTACTTCCTACACTGCATTCCGCCACCTCTACTTCATAGGCTGCACTCCATCGCCTCTACTTCAGAGCCTGCACTCTGCCACCTCTACTTCATAGGCCACACTCCGCCGCCTGTACTTCATAGGCCGCACTCTGCAGCCTCTACTTCATAGGTCACACTCTACTGCCTCCACTTCATAGGCCGCACTCCACCACCTCTACTTCATAGGCCGCACCCTGCCGCCTCTTCTTCATAGGCTGTACTGCGCCACCTCTACTTCATAGGCCGCACTCCGCTGCCTCTACTTCATAGGCTGCACTCCAGGTTGCACTCCGCCGCCTCTACTTCATAGACAGCACTCCGCTGCCTCTACTTCATAGGCCACACTCCGCCACCTTTACTTCATAGGCTGCGGTCCGCATCCTCTACTTCATAGGCTGCACTCCAGGCTGCACTCTGCCGCCTCTACTTCATAGACTGCACTCTGCCGACTCTACTTCATAGGCCGAAGTCCACCACCTTCACTTCATAGGCTGCGCTCCGCCGCCTCTACTTCATAGGCTGCACTCCAGGCTCCACTCCACTGCCTCTACTTCATAGACTGCACTCTGCCGCCTCTACTTCATAGGCCGCACTCCGCCACCTCTATTTCATAGGCGGCACTCCACCGCCTCTACTTCATAGGCCACACTCCACCGCCTCTACTTCCTACACTGCACTCCGCCACCTCTCCGCTGCCTCTACTTCATAGGCTGCACTCCGCCGTCTCTACTTCATAGGCCGCACTCCGCCACCTCTACTTCATAGGCCGCACTCTGCCTTCTCTACTTCATAGGCCTCACTCTGCCGCCTCTACTTCATAGGCTGCACTCCAGGCAGCACTCTGCTGCCTCTACTTCATAGGCTGCACTCCACCGCCTCTACTTCAGAGCCCGCACTCTGCCACCTCTACTTCATAGGCCACACTCTGCCGCCTGTACTTCATAGGCCACTCTCTGCATCCTCTACTTCATAGGTCACACTCTGCTGCCTCCACTTCATAGGCCGCACTCCACCGCCTACACTTCATAGGCCGCACTCCGCCACCTCTACTTCATAGGCCGCACCCTGCCGCCTCTTCTTCATGGGCTGCACTCCGCCACCTCTACTTCATAGGCCGCACTCCGCTGCCTCTACTTCATAGGCTGCACTCCAGGCTGCACTCCGCCGCCTCTACTTCATAGACAGCACTCCGCTGCCTCTACTTCATAGGCCACACTCCGCCACCTTTACTTCATAGGCTGCGGTCCGCATCCTCTACTTCATAGGCTGCACTCCAGGCTGCACTCTGCCGCCTCTACTTCATAGACTGCACTCTGCCGACTCTACTTCATAGGCCGCAGTCCACCACCTTCACTTCATAGGCTATATAGAGAGCGCTGACTACAAGCGCTGCATCTTAAAAAACGGAACCTCCTGAGGCTTGAGCCGGGAGTAGAGCGATTTTGCATATTTTAAATAGAAAGTGACAGAATTTCTTTGGTCTTTTAAAAACTTGCACTCACCTGCACCGAGCACTTCGCGCTTTCACGAGCCCTCTGACAGCTGAGATACAAGCTTCCATTGGCGAGGGTTTGTTTTGGTTTCCCTGCCGCCATTGCCCAGGACATAGGCCACGCCCACCCGGTCAGGCCACGCCCACATCTCATCCCCCCTGCCAGCTATAAATCATGTGCCTATACAGGAAGCGCAGCGGACGAGCGCAGCGGGCGCGACGAATGCGCGCCGAAGGCGCGCATAAGGCAAGCTCGTCTGCGCTCGTCCGCGAGCGTCCGGGACCAGGGGCCAAGGACCCTGCGAGCCACTACACTTATACTTCTGCTGAACTACAGGTATGGCGCCCAACCGCCACGACGTGTCCACCTGTCCCTTATCACGCAGCTAAACGCATTTCTTACTTAGGTATAGGCAACTCTGCCTCCCTCACGAACGCCCCTGCTCCTGAGTACTCTATGCGCACGACCACACCCTGCTCCACCTACACGTTCAGGTGTATCTATCTTAACACCCGCTCCATGATTAAGCACCAATCTGATATATTTCTGCTACTCATGGACAAACAACCTGACATGCTGCTACTGACGGAGACCTGGCTCACTCCGGACTCACTACCGGATATTTTAGCTGCCCTACCTGCAGACTACTATATTCTATCAGCACTCCGCCCAGGCGGAAAAACTGGGGGAGGAGCAGCAATAATCGTCAATAAAAAGTTCCAACTCAGACAGCTCCCCTCTCTGCCTTTACCTAATACTGAAAATATAGTCGCCAAAATAGACACCCCCAATGGCTCACTTATATTGGTCCTATTATATCGCCCTCCCCAAATCATGGCTACATTCCCTTCTGTTCTAGCTCAGCTACTGGCACCATTGGTTACTAACCATCCTAAACTACTCCTGGTTGGAGATCTAAATTTCTGGTTTGACAATCTATCGTTGGACCCCCAAGCTGCAGAGATGAGCGAACTCTTCTGTGATCTTAACCTGACACAACACATCCACACCGAGACCCACCAGAAGGGCCACAGCCTCGACCAAATCTGGTCTCTGAACCTGCCCCTATCTGTATTAGACATAAAACCCTGTTGCTGGTCCGATCACCACAGCATAAGTTTCTCTTTCCAGCTAGATAAGACAACCCACTTTAAACTACAATCCAGTAAAACCATCAGGAAATGGTCCTCCATGCATATGCCAGCCTTTCTAAACTTCTTGGGTAACTCCCCCCCCCTCGACAGCAACAATGTGGATGAGGCCGATAGCCGGCTCAATGAATGGCTCACTGAAGCGATTAACATCTATGCTCCCCTCATGCATCTCAGCTGCTCAAGGAGCCCGGATGCACATAAATGGTTTACACCCGAGCTAAAAACACTGAAATTAGAAGTGAGGCAAAAGGAAAGAACCTGGCGCTCCCAGTACTGTCCACTGGCCAAAGCCGCATACTGCTCAGCCAGGAAGACATACCAAAAAACTCTACAGAACCATAAAACAACCTACTATTCATCTAAAGTCCTCAACTCTACCAACAAGTCAAAAGAAATTTTCAGGATTGTGAACGACCTTTGCAACGACGATAGAACTTCCCCCCCGGTAGTTCCCTCACAAGCGTTATGCAACTCCCTGAACGACTTTTTCCGTGATAAGATCTTAACGATTAAGCAGAACATCTCCACACTCCCATCATCTGCCCCAGTGGATGACATCTATCTCAATCCCTCAACCTTACATTCCTATCCCCTTCTTGATTTGAAAACTTTCTTGACATTATTGTCTAGAGTCAAATCAGGATCCCCTATGGATGTCTGTCCCCCCCATATCATGAAAGAAATTGGTCGAGCTATGCCCAACAGCATGATATCCCTACTCAACGACTCTCTCACGTCAGGGACAGTACCTAGCAGCTTCAAACAGGCCTTACTGATTCCCCTCACCAAGAAGCCTGGCATCGACCCGCTCGACCTTACGAACTATCGGCCCATATCTTTGCTACCTTTTCTATCGAAAATGCTGGAGGCGCACGTCACCAACTGCCTCTCTAACTTCGTGGAGGAAACAGAATATCTCCAACCCAACCAAGCAGGCTTCCGACCTGGTCACTCCACTGAGGCAGTAATATTGGCAGTCCAGAACACCTTGAGGTCCAACGCTGATAACAACCTTCATCAAGCCTTAGTACTTCTCGACTTGTCCGCGGCATTCGACACGGTTGACTATTCCATTCTGGTCAACCGTGTCGAACAGGCGGGTCTTAGAGACTCTGCCCTAGCCTGGTTAAAATCGTTCATCTCCGAACGCACCCAATCGGTTCGCTTAGGCTCCTTTTCTGCCGCCAAGGTCAAGTCTTTCTGTGGGGTGCCCCAGGGCTCCTCACTATCTCCCTTGTTGTTCAACCTGTACATGCGGCCCCTCCTCTTTGCCCTGAGTAAGCACAAAGTCACTGTATATAACTATGCAGATGACTTACAGCTTATCTTTGTTCTCAATTCCCCTAACGCGGTGGAGGACTTCCAAGCCACCATGACCCTAATCCAGAGCTGGATGTCCTCAAATCACCTCAAGTTAAACCCAGGGAAAACTGAGTTGATTCTGCCCGGCAAGAGCGAAATCAGTTGGAGCCCTAACTTCTGGCCGTCGGACATGGGTCTTCCCCCTAAGAAATCTTCCACTGTAAAAAGCCTGGGGATAACCATCAACGGGGACCTCTCGCTAAAATCCCAAATTGGTACCGTGGTCTCCTCTGGATTTTTCCAACTAAGGAAAATCAGGAAAATCGCCCATTTCCTCACTCCCTCCGCCTTAATCCAGGTAGTCATGGCCTTAGTCCTCTCCCACATTGACTTTTCTAATAGCCTATACCTAGGCCTACCTGCAGGACAACTTAAAAGACTACAGTACCTGCAGAATCAGGCCGCTAGGCTGATCTGCAAAGTACCCAAATGGGAACCTATCAAACCAGGCCTGGAGAGTTTGCACTGGCTACCTGTGGCTCAAAGAGCCGAATTCAAAGCCGGGTGCACTATCTTTAAGGCTCTGCAAGGCAAGGGACCCCTATTTATCAGACAGCTGATCGGTAGATATGTCCCCTCACGGAACCTAAGATCCGCCCACAAAGACCTTTTAGAAGTTCCTCGTTTCAAGAAAAAACGACAAGGCGGCAGCAGCTTCCACTTCCTGGCAGCCACCCTATGGAACTCTTTACCACTAGCCCTCAGACAGAGTAAAGACCTCCTTGCCTTTAGAAAGGCTTTTAAAACTCACCTCTTCACAAAAGCTTATCCGAAATAACTCTTCCGGCAGACTCACCTCTTGTTATGTTTTTTATCTTACCAGCGCCAAGAAGCCCTTGGGCGTACGCGCGCTTTATAAATTTTTAATAACATAACATAACATAACATAACATAGGCTGCGCTCCGCCGCCTCTACTTCATAGGCTGCACGCCAGGCTGCACTCCACTGCCTCTACTTCATAGACTGCACTCTGCCGCCTCTACTTCATAGGCTGCACTCCGCCACCTCTATTTCATAGACAGCACTCCACCACCTCTACTTCATAGGCCACACTCTGCCGCCTCTACTTCCTAGACTGCACTTCGCCACCTCTCCGCTGCCTCTACTTCATAGGCTGCACTCCGCCGTCTCTACTTCATAGGCCGCACTCTGCCGCCTCTACTTCCTACACTGCACTCCGCCACCTCTACTTCATAGGCCGCACTCTGCCTTCTCTACTTCATAGGCCTCACTCTGCCGCCTCTACTTCATAGGCTGCACTCCGCCGCCTCTACTTCATAGGCCGCACACCGCTGCCTCTGGTTCATAGGCCGCACTCTGCCGCCTCTACTTCATAGGCTGCTCTCCGCCGATTCCACTTCATAGGTGCATTCCGCTGACTCCACTTCATAGGCTGCACTCCGCCGTCTCTACTTCATAAGCAGCACTCTGCCGCCTCCACTTCACAGGCTGCACTCTGCCGCCTCTACTTCAAAGACTGCACTCCGCTGCCTCTACTTCATAGGCTGCACTCCGCCACCTCTACTTCATAGGCCGCAATCTGCCACCTCTACTTCATAGGCCACAATCTGCCACCTCTACTTCATAGGCCGCACTCCACCACCTCTACTTTATAGGCTGCATTCTGCCGCCTCTACTTCATAGGCCTCACTCCGCCGCCTCTACTTAATAGGCCTCACTCTGCTGAACTCTGCTGCCTCCACTTCATAGGTTGGACTCCGCCGCCTCCACTTCATAGGCTGCACTCCGCCGCCTCCACTTCATAGGCTGCACTCCGCCGCCTCCACTTCATAGACTGCACTTCGCCACCTCCACTTAATTGGCTGCATTCTGCCACCTCTACTTCATAGGCTGCACTCCGCCGCCTCTACTTCATAGGCCACACTCTGCCGCCTCTTCTTCCTACACTGCACTCCGTCACCTCTACTTCATAGGCCGCACTCCACCGCCTCCACTTCATAGGTCGCACTCTGCCGTCTCTACTTCGTACGCTGCACTCCGCCACCTCTCCGGTACCTTTACTTCATAGGCTGCGCTCCGCCGCCTCTACTTTATAGGCTGCACTCCAGGCTGCACTCCGCCGCCTCTACTTCATAGACTGTACTCTGCCGCTTCTACTTCATATGCCGCACTCTGCCGCCTCTACTTCATAGGCGGCACTCCGATGCCTCTACTTCATAGGCTGCACTCCGCCGCCTCTACTTCCTACACTGCACTGCGCCACCTCTCCGCTGCCTCTACTTCATAGGCTGCACTCCGCTGTCTCTACTTCATAGGCCGCACTCCGATGCCTCTACTTACTACACTGCACTCCGCCAACTCTCTGCCGCCTCTACCTCATAGGCTGCACTCCACCGCCTCTACTTCATAGGCCGCACTCCGCTGCCTCTACTTCATAGGCCGCACTCAGCCGTCTCTACTTCATTGGCCACAATCTGCCACCTCTACTTCATAGGCCGCACTCCACCACCTCTACTTTATAGGCTGCATTCTGCCGCCTCTACTTCATAGGCCTCACTCCGCCGCCTCTACTTAATAGGCCTCACTCTGCTGAACTCTGCTGCCTCCACTTCATAGGCTGGACTCCGCCGCCTCCACTTCATAGGCTGCACTCCGCCGACTCCACTACATAGGCTGCACTCCACCGCCTCCACTTCATAGACTGCACTTCGCCACCTCCACTTAATTGGCTGCATTCTGCCACCTCTACTTCATAGGCTGCACTCCGCCGCCTCTACTTCATAGGCCACACTCTGCCGCCTCTTCTTCCTACACTGCACTCCGTCACCTCTACTTCATAGGCCGCACTCCACCGCCTCCACTTCATAGGTCGCACTCTGCCGTCTCTACTTCGTACGCTGCACTCCGCCACCTCTCCGGTACCTTAACTTCATAGGCTGCGCTCCGCCGCCTCTAATTTATAGGCTGCACTCCAGGCTGCACTCCGCCGCCTCTACTTCATAGACTGTACTCTGTCGCTTCTACTTCATATGCCGCACTCTGCCGCCTCTACTTCATAGGCGGCACTCCGATGCCTCTACTTCATAGGCTGCACTCCGCCGCCTCTACTTCCTACACTGCACTGCGCCACCTCTCCGCTGCCTCTACTTCATAGGCTGCACTCCGCTGTCTCTACTTCATAGGCCGCACTCCGATGCCTCTACTTACTACACTGCACTCCGCCAACTCTCTGCCGCCTCTACCTCATAGGCTGCACTCCACCGCCTCTACTTCATAGGCCGCACTCCGCTGCCTCTACTTCATAGGCCGCACTCAGCCGTCTCTACTTCATTGGCCGCACTCTGACACTTCTACTTCGTACACTGCACTCCACCACCTCTCCGCCGCCTCTACTTCATAGGCTGCACTCCACCGCCTCTACTTCATAGCCCGCACTCTGCCACCTCTACTTCATAGGCCACACTCCACCGCCTCTACTTCATAGTCTACACTCCACCGCATCTACTTCATAGGCCGCAGTCCACCGCCTCCACTTCATAGGTTGCACTCCGCCGCCTCTACTTCATACGCTGCACTCCGCCACCTCTCCGCTGCCTTTACTTCATAGACTGTGCTCCGCCGCCTCTTCTTTATAGGCTGCACTCCAGGCTGCACTCCGCCACCTCTACTTCATAGACTGTACTCCGCCGCCTCTACTTCATAGGCCACATTCTGCCACCTCTACTTCATAGGCTGCACTCTGCCGCCTCTACTTCCCACACTGCACTGCGCCTCCTCTCCGCCGCCTCCACTTCATAGGCTACACTCTGCCGCCTCTACTTCATATGCCGCACTCCGCCACCTCTACTTCATAGGCTGCACTCCAGGCGGCACTCCGCTGTCTCTACTTCATAGGCCGCACTCCACCGGCTCTACTTCATAGGTCGCACTCTGCCGCCTCTACTTCGTACGCTGCACTCCGCCACCTCTCCGCTGCCTTTACTTCATAGGCTGCGCTCTGCCACCTCTACTTCAAAGGCTGCACTCCAGGCTGCACTCCGCCGCCTCTACTTCATAGGCCGCACTCTGCCGTCTCTACCTCATAGGCTGCACTCCACCGCCTCTACTTCATAGGCTGCACTCTGCCGCCTCTACTTCGTAGGCTGCACTCCAGGCTGCACTTATCCGCCTCTACTTCATAGACTGTACTCCACCGCCTCTACTTCATAGGCCGCACTCTGCCGCCTCTAATTCATACGTCGCACTCCGCCGCCTCTACTTCATAGGCCGCACCCTGCCGCCTCTTCTTCATGGGCTGCACACCGCCACCTCTACTTCATAGGCCGCACTCCGCTGCCTCTACTTCATAGGCTGCACTCCAGGCTGCACTCCGCCGCCTCTACTTCATAGACAGCACACCGCTGCCTCTACTTCATAGGCCACACTCCGCCACCTTTACTTCATAGGCTGCGGTCCGCATCCTCTACTTCATAGGCTGCACTCCAGGCTGCACTCTGCCGCCTCTACTTCATAGACTGCACTCTGCCGACTCTACTTCATAGGCCGCAGTCCACCACCTTCACTTCATAGGCTGCGCTCCGCCGCCTCTACTTCATAGGCTGCACGCCAGGCTGTACTCCACTGCCTCTACTTCATAGACTGCAATCTGCCGCCTCTACTTCATAGGCTGCACTCCGCCACCTCTATTTCATAGACAGCACTCCACCACCTCTACTTCATAGGCCACACTCCGCCGCCTCTACTTCCTACACTGCACTTCGCCACCTCTCCGCTGCCTCTACTTCATAGGCTGCACTCCGCCGTCTCTACTTCATAGGCCGCACTCTGCCGCCTCTACTTCCTACACTGCACTCCGCCACCTCTACTTCATAGGCCGCACTCTGCCTTCTCTACTTCATAGGCCTCACTCTGCCGCCTCTACTTCATAGGCTGCACTCCGCCGCCTCTACTTCATAGGCCGCACACTGCTGCCTCTGGTTCATAGGCCGCACTCTGCCGCCTCTACTTCATAGGCTGCACTCCGCCGATTCCACTTCATAGGTGCATTCCGCTGACTCCACTTCATAGGCTGCACTCCGCCGTCTCTACTTCATAAGCAGCACTCTGCTGCCTCCACTTCACAGGCTGCACTCTGCCGCCTCTACTTCAAAGACTGCACTCCGCTGCCTCTACTTCATAGGCTGCACTCCGCCACCTCTACTTCATAGGCTGCAATCTGCCACCTCTACTTCATAGGCCACAATCTGCCACCTCTACTTCATAGGCCGCACTCCACCACCTCTACTTTATAGGCTGCATTCTGCCGCCTCTACTTCATAGGCCTCACTCCGCCGCCTCTACTTAATAGGCCTCACTCTGCTGAACTCTGCTGCCTCCACTTCATAGGCTGGACTCCGCCGCCTCCACTTCATAGGCTGCACTCCGCCGACTCCACTACATAGGCTGCACTCCACCGCCTCCACTTCATAGACTGCACTTCGCCACCTCCACTTAATTGGCTGCATTCTGCCACCTCTACTTCATAGGCTGCACTCCGCCGCCTCTACTTCATAGGCCACACTCTGCCGCCTCTTCTTCCTACACTGCACTCCGTCACCTCTACTTCATAGGCCGCACTCCACCGCCTCCACTTCATAGGTCGCACTCTGCCGTCTCTACTTCGTACGCTGCACTCCGCCACCTCTCCGGTACCTTTACTTCATAGGCTGCGCTCCGCCGCCTCTACTTTATAGGCTGCACTCCAGGCTGCACTCCGCCGCCTCTACTTCATAGACTGTACTCTGCCGCTTCTACTTCATATGCCGCACTCTGCCGCCTACACTTCATAGGCGGCACTCCGATGCCTCTACTTCATAGGCTGCACTCCGCCGCCTCTACTTCCTACACTGCACTGCGCCACCTCTCCGCTGCCTCTACTTCATAGGCTGCACTCCGCTGTCTCTACTTCATAGGCCGCACTCCGATGCCTCTACTTACTACACTGCACTCCGCCAACTCTCTGCCGCCTCTACCTCATAGGCTGCACTCCACCGCCTCTACTTCATAGGCCGCACTCCGCTGCCTCTACTTCATAGGCCGCACTCAGCCGTCTCTACTTCATTGGCCGCACTCTGACACTTCTACTTCGTACACTGCACTCCACCACCTCTCTGCCGCCTCTACTTCATAGGCTGCACTCCACCGCCTCTACTTCATAGCCCGCACTCTGCCACCTCTACTTCATAGGCCACACTCCACCGCCTCTACTTCATAGTCTACACTCCGCCGCATCTACTTCATAGGCCGCAGTCCACCGCCTCCACTTCATAGGTCGCACTCCGCCGCCTCTACTTCATACGCTGCACTCCGCCACCTCTCCGCTGCCTTTACTTCATAGACTGTGCTCCGCCGCCTCTTCTTCATAGGCTGCACTCCAGGCTGCACTCCGCCACCTCTACTTCATAGACTGTACTCCGCCGCCTCTACTTCATAGGCCACATTCTGCCACCTCTACTTCATAGGCTGCACTCTGCCGCCTCTACTTCCCACACTGCACTGCGCCTCCTCTCCGCCGCCTCCACTTCATAGGCTACACTCTGCCGCCTCTACTTCATATGCCGCACTCCGCCACCTCTACTTCATAGGCTGCACTCCAGGCGGCACTCCGCTGTCTCTACTTCATAGGCCGCACTCCACCGGCTCTACTTCATAGGTCACACTCTGCCGCCTCTACTTCGTACGCTGCACTCCGCCACCTCTCCGCTGCCTTTACTTCATAGGCTGCGCTCTGCCACCTCTACTTCAAAGGCTGCACTCCAGGCTGCACTCCGCCGCCTCTACTTCATAGGCCGCACTCCGCCGTCTCTACCTCATAGGCTGCACTCCACTGCCTCTACTTCATAGGCTGCACTCCGCTGCCTCTATTTCATAGGCCGCACTCCGCCGTCTCTACTTCATAGGCTGCACTCTGCCGCCTCTACTTCGTAGGCTGCACTCCAGGCTGCACTCCGCCGCCTCTACTTCATAGACTGTACTCCACCGCCTCTACTTCATAGGCCGCACTCTGCCGCCTCTAATTCATACGTCGCACTCCGCCGCCTCTACTTCATAGGCCGCAATCTGCCGCCTCTACTTCATAGGCCGCACTCCACCACCTCTACATTCATAGGCTGCATTCCGTCGCCTCTACTTCATAGGCGGCATTTCTCTGCCTCTACTTCATAGGCCGCACTTCACCGTCTCTACTTCATAGGCCGCACTCTGCCGCTTCTACTTCATAGGCCACATTTCACTGCCTCTACTTCATAGTCCGCACTCTGCCGTATCTACTTCATAGGCTGCACGCCAGGCTGCACTCCACTGCCTCTACTTCATAGACTGCACTCTGCCGCCTCTACTTCATAGGCTGCACTCCGCCACCTCTATTTCATAGACAGCACTCCACCACCTCTACTTCATAGGCCACACTCCGCCGCCTCTACTTCCTACACTGCACTTCGCCACCTCTCCGCTGCCTCTACTTCATAGGCTGCACTCCGCCGTCTCTACTTCATAGGCCGCACTCTGCCGCCTCTACTTCCTACACTGCACTCCGCCACCTCTACTTCATAGGCCGCACTCTGCCTTCTCTACTTCATAGGCCTCACTCTGCCGCCTCTACTTCATAGGCTGCACTCCGCCGCCTCTACTTCATAGGCCGCACACCGCTGCCTCTGGTTCATAGGCCGCACTCTGCCGCCTCTACTTCATAGGCTGCACTCCGCCGATTCCACTTCATAGGTGCATTCCGCTGACTCCACTTCGTAGGCTGCACTCTGCCGTCTCTACTTCATAAGCAGCACTCTGCCGCCTCCACTTCACAGGCTGCACTCTGCCGCCTCTACTTCAAAGACTGCACTCCGCTGCCTCTACTTCATAGGCTGCACTCCGCCACCTCTACTTCATAGGCCGCAATCTGCCACCTCTACTTCATAGGCCACAATCTGCCACCTCTACTTCATAGGCCGCACTCCACCACCTCTACTTTATAGGCTGCATTCTGCCGCCTCTACTTCATAGGCCTCACTCCGCCGCCTCTACTTAATAGGCCTCACTCTGCTGAACTCTGCTGCCTCCACTTCATAGGTTGGACTCCGCCGCCTCCACTTCATAGGCTGCACTCCGCCGCCTCCACTTCATAGGCTGCACTCTGCCGCCTCCACTTCATAGACTGCACTTCGCCACCTCCACTTAATTGGCTGCATTCTGCCACCTCTACTTCATAGGCTGCACTCCGCCGCCTCTACTTCATAGGCCACACTCTGCCGCCTCTTCTTCCTACACTGCACTCCGTCACCTCTACTTCATAGGCCGCACTCCACCGCCTCCACTTCATAGGTCGCACTCTGCCGTCTCTACTTCGTACGCTGCACTCCGCCACCTATCCGGTACCTTTACTTCATAGGCTGCGCTCCGCCGCCTCTACTTTATAGGCTGCACTCCAGGCTGCACTCCGCCGCCTCTACTTCATAGACTGTACTCTGCCGCTTCTACTTCATATGCCGCACTCTGCCGCCTCTACTTCATAGGCGGCACTCTGATGCCTCTACTTCATAGGCTGCACTCCGCCGCCTCTACTTCCTACACTGCACTGCGCCACCTCTCCGCTGCCTCTACTTCATAGGCTGCACTCCACCGCCTACACTTCATAGGCCGCACTCCAGGCAGCACTCTGCCGCCTCTACTTCATAGGCTGCACTCTGCCGCCTCTACTTCATAGGCCGCACACTGCTGCCTGTGGTTCATAGGCCGCACTCTGCCGCCTCTACTTCATAGGCTGCACTCCGCCGATTCCACTTCATAGGTGCACTCCGCTGACTCCACTTCATAGGCTGCACTCCGCCGTCTCTACTTCATAAGCAGCACTCCGCCGCCTCCACTTCACAGGCTGCACTCCGCTGCCTCTACTTCAAAGACTGCACTCCGCTGCCTCTACTTCATAGGCTGCACTCCGCCACCTCTACTTCATAGGCCGCAATCTGCCACCTCTACTTCATAGGCCACAATCTGCCACCTCTACTTCATAGGCTGCACTCCACCACCTCTACTTTATAGGCTGCATTCTGCCGCCTTTACTTCATAGGCCTCACTCCGCCGCCTCTACTTCATAGGCCTCACTCTGCTGAACTCTGCTGCCTCCACTTCATAGGCTGGACTCCGCCGCCTCTACTTCATAGGCTGCACTCCGCCGCCTCCACTTCATAGGCTGCACTCCGCCGCCTCCACTTCAGAGACTGCACTTCGCCACCTCTACTTAATTGGCTGCATTCTGCCACCTCCACTTCATAGGCTGCACTCCGCCGCCTCTACTTCATAGGCCACACTCTGCCGCCTCTTCTTTCTACACTGCACTCCGTCACCTTTACTTCATAGGCCGCACTCCACCGCCTCCACTTCATAGGTCGCACTCTGCCGTCTCTACTTCATACGCTGCACTCTGCCACCTCTCCGGTACCTTTACTTCATAGGCTGCGCTCCGCCACCTCTACTTTATAGGCTGCACTCCAGGCTGCACTCCGCCACCTATACTTCATAGACTGTACTCTGCCGCTTCTACTTCATATGCCGCACTCTGCCGCCTCTACTTCATAGGCGGCACTCCGATGTCTCTACTTCATAGGCCGCACTCCGCCGCCTCTACTTCCTACACTGCACTGCGCCACCTCTCTGCTGCCTCTACTTCATAGGCTGCACTCCGCTGTCTCTACTTCATAGGCCGCACTCCGACACCTCTACTTACTACACTGCACTCCGCCAACTCTCTGCCGCCTCTACCTCATAGGCTGCACTCCATCGCCTCTACTTCATAGGCCGCCCTCAGCCGTCTCTACTTCATAGGCCGCACTCTGACACTTCTACTTCGTACACTGCACTCCACCACCTCTCCGGCGCCTCTACTTCATAGGCTGCACTCCACCGCCTCTACTTCATAGCCCGCACTCTTCCACCTCTACTTCGTAGGCCACACTCCACCTCCTCTACTTCATAGTCTACACTCCGCCGCATCTACTTCATAGGCCGCAGTCCACCGCCTCCACTTCATAGGTCGCACTCCGCCACCTCTACTTCATGCGCTGCACTCTGCCACCTCTCTGCTGCCTTTACTTCATAGACTGTGCCCCGCCGCCTCTTCTTCATAGGCTGCACTCCAGGCTGCACTCCGCCACCTTTATTTCATAGACTGTACTCCGCCGCCTCTACTTCATAGGCCACATTCTGCCACCTCTACTTCATAGGCTGCACTCTGCCGCCTCTACTTCCCACACTGCACTGCGCCTCCTCTCTGCTGCCTCCACTTCATAGGCTACACTCTGCCGCCTCTACTTCATATGCCGCACTCCGCCGCCTCTACTTCATAGGCTGCACTCCAGGCAGCACTCCGCCGCCTCTACTTCATAGGCTGCACACCAGGCGGCACTCCGCTGTATCTACTTCATAGGCCACACTCCACCGGCTCTACTTCATAGGTCGCACTCTGCCGCCTCTACTTCGTACGCTGCACTCCGCCACCTCTCCGCTGCCTTTACTTCATGGGCTGCACTCTGCCGCCTCTACTTCATAGGCTGCACTCCAGGCTGCACTCCGCCGCCTCTACTTCATAGACTGTACTCCGCCGCCTCTACTTCATATGCCGCACTCTGCCGCCTCTACTTCATAGGTGGCACTCCGATGCCTCTACTTCATAGGCCGCACTCCGCCGCCTCTACTTCCTACACTGCACTGCGCCACCTCTCCGCCGCCTCTACTTCATAGGCTGCACTCCGCCGTCTCTACTTCATAGGCCGCACTCCGACGCCTCTACTTACTACACTGCACTCCACCACCTCCACGCCACCTCTACTTCATAGGCTGCACTCCACCGCCTCTACTTCATAGCCCGCACTCTGCCACCTCTACTTCATAGGCTGCACTCCACCGCCTCAACTTCATAGTCTTCACTCTTCCGCATCTACTTCATAGGCCGCAGTCCACCGCCTCCACTTCATAGGTCGCACTCCACCGCCTCTACTTCATACGCTGCACTCCGCCACCTCTCCGCTGCCTTTACTTCATAGGCTGCGCTCCGCCGCCTCTACTTTATAGGCTGCACTCCAGGCTGCACTCCACCGCCTCTACTTCATAGACTATACTCTGCCGCTTCTACTTCATATGCCGCACTCTGCCGCCTCTACTTCATAGGCGACACTCCGATGCCTCTACTTCATAGTCCGCACTCCGCCGCATCTACTTCATAGGCCGCAGTCCACCACCTCCACTTCATAGGTCGCACTCCGCCGCCTCTACTTCATATGCTGCACTCTGCCACCTCTCCGCTGCCTTTACTTCATAGATTGCGCTCCGCCGCCTCTTCTTCATAGGCTGCACTCCAGGCTGCACTCCGCCACCTCTACTTCATAGACTGTACTCCGCCGCCTCTACTTCATAGGCCACATTCTGCCACCTCTACTTCATAGGCCGCACTCTGCCGCCTCTACTTCCTACACTGCACTGCACCTCCTCTCCGCCGCCTCCACTTCATAGGCTACACTCTGCCGCCTCTACTTCATATGCTGCACTCCGGCGCCTCTACTTCATAGGCTGCACTCCAGGCGACATTCCGCCGCCTCCACTTCATAGGCTGCACTCCAGGCGGCACTCCGCTGCCTCTACTTCATAGGCCGCACTCCACCGGCTCTACTTCATAGGTCGCACTCTGCCGCCTCTACTTCGTACGCTGCACTCCAGGCTGCACTCCGCCGCCTCTACTTCATAGGCCGCACTCCGCCGTCTCTACATCATAGGCTGCACTCCACCGCCTCTACTTCATAGGCTGCACTCCGCTGCCTCTATTTCATAGGCCGCACTCCACCGTCTCTACTTCATAGGCTGCACTCTGCCGCCTCTACTTCGTAGGCTGCACTCCAGGCTGCACTCCGCCGCCTCTACTTCATAGACTGTACTCCACCGCCTCTACTTCATAGGCCGCACTCTGCCGCCTCTAATTCATACGTCGCACTCCGCCGCCTCTACTTCATAGGCCACACTCTGCCGCCTCTTCTTTCTACACTGCACTCCGTCACCTTTACTTCATAGGCCGCACTCCACCGCCTCCACTTCATAGGTCGCACTCTGCCGTCTCTACTTCATACGCTGCACTCTGCCACCTCTCCGGTACCTTTACTTCATAGGCTGCGCTCCGCCACCTCTACTTTATAGGCTGCACTCCAGGCTGCACTCCGCCACCTATACTTCATAGACTGTACTCTGCCGCTTCTACTTCATATGCCGCACTCTGCCGCCTCTACTTCATAGGCGGCACTCCGATGCCTCTACTTCATAGGCCGCACTCCGCCGCCTCTACTTCCTACACTGCACTGCGCCACCTCTCTGCTGCCTCTACTTCATAGGCTGCACTCCGCTGTCTCTACTTCATAGGCCGCACTCCGACACCTCTACTTACTACACTGCACTCCGCCAACTCTCTGCCGCCTCTACCTCATAGGCTGCACTCCATCGCCTCTACTTCATAGGCCGCCCTCAGCCGTCTCTACTTCATAGGCCGCACTCTGACACTTCTACTTCGTACACTGCACTCCACCACCTCTCCGGCGCCTCTACTTCATAGGCTGCACTCCACCGCCTCTACTTCATAGCCCGCACTCTTCCACCTCTACTTCGTAGGCCACACTCCACCTCCTCTACTTCATAGTCTACACTCCGCCGCATCTACTTCATAGGCCGCAGTCCACCGCCTCCACTTCATAGGTCGCACTCCGCCACCTCTACTTCATGCGCTGCACTCTGCCACCTCTCTGCTGCCTTTACTTCATAGACTGTGCTCCGCCGCCTCTTCTTCATAGGCTGCACTCCAGGCTGCACTCCGCCACCTTTATTTCATAGACTGTACTCCGCCGCCTCTACTTCATAGGCCACATTCTGCCACCTCTACTTCATAGGCTGCACTCTGCCGCCTCTACTTCCCACACTGCACTGCGCCTCCTCTCTGCTGCCTCCACTTCATAGGCTACACTCTGCCGCCTCTACTTCATATGCCGCACTCCGCCGCCTCTACTTCATAGGCTGCACTCCAGGCAGCACTCCGCCGCCTCTACTTCATAGGCTGCACACCAGGCGGCACTCCGCTGTATCTACTTCATAGGCCACACTCCACCGGCTCTACTTCATAGGTCGCATTCTGCCGCCTCTACTTCGTACGCTGCACTCCGCCACCTCTCCGCTGCCTTTACTTCATGGGCTGCACTCTGCCGCCTCTACTTCATAGGCTGCACTCCAGGCTGCACTCCGCCGCCTCTACTTCATAGACTGTACTCCGCCGCCTCTACTTCATATGCCGCACTCTGCCGCCTCTACTTCATAGGTGGCACTCCGATGCCTCTACTTCATAGGCCGCACTCCGCCGCCTCTACTTCCTACACTGCACTGCGCCACCTCTCCGCCGCCTCTACTTCATAGGCTGCACTCCGCCGTCTCTACTTCATAGGCCGCACTCCGACGCCTCTACTTACTACACTGCACTCCACCACCTCCACGCCACCTCTACTTCATAGGCTGCACTCCACCGCCTCTACTTCATAGCCCGCACTCTGCCACCTCTACTTCATAGGCTGCACTCCACCGCCTCAACTTCATAGTCTGCACTCTTCCGCATCTACTTCATAGGCCGCAGTCCACCGCCTCCACTTCATAGGTCGCACTCCACCGCCTCTACTTCATACGCTGCACTCCGCCACCTCTCCGCTGCCTTTACTTCATAGGCTGCGCTCCGCCGCCTCTACTTTATAGGCTGCACTCCAGGCTGCACTCCACCGCCTCTACTTCATAGACTATACTCTGCCGCTTCTACTTCATATGCCGCACTCTGCCGCCTCTACTTCATAGGCGACACTCCGATGCCTCTACTTCATAGTCCGCACTCCGCCGCATCTACTTCATAGGCCGCAGTCCACCACCTCCACTTCATAGGTCGCACTCCGCCGCCTCTACTTCATATGCTGCACTCTGCCACCTCTCCGCTGCCTTTACTTCATAGATTGCGCTCCGCCGCCTCTTCTTCATAGGCTGCACTCCAGGCTGCACTCCGCCACCTCTACTTCATAGACTGTACTCCGCCGCCTCTACTTCATAGGCCACATTCTGCCACCTCTACTTCATAGGCCGCACTCTGCCGCCTCTACTTCCTACACTGCACTGCACCTCCTCTCCGCCGCCTCCACTTCATAGGCTACACTCTGCCGCCTCTACTTCATATGCTGCACTCCGGCGCCTCTACTTCATAGGCTGCACTCCAGGCGACATTCCGCCGCCTCCACTTCATAGGCTGCACTCCAGGCGGCACTCCGCTGCCTCTACTTCATAGGCCGCACTCCACCGGCTCTACTTCATAGGTCGCACTCTGCCGCCTCTACTTCGTACGCTGCACTCCAGGCTGCACTCCGCCGCCTCTACTTCATAGGCCGCACTCCGCCGTCTCTACATCATAGGCTGCACTCCACCGCCTCTACTTCATAGGCTGCACTCCGCTGCCTCTATTTCATAGGCCGCACTCCACCGTCTCTACTTCATAGGCTGCACTCTGCCGCCTCTACTTCGTAGGCTGCACTCCAGGCTGCACTCCGCCGCCTCTACTTCATAGACTGTACTCCACCGCCTCTACTTCATAGGCCGCACTCTGCCGCCTCTAATTCATACGTCGCACTCCGCCGCCTCTACTTCATAGGCCGCAATCTGCCGCCTCTACTTCATAGGCCGCACTCCACCACCTCTACATTCATAGGCTGCATTCCGTCGCCTCTACTTCATAGGCGGCACTTCTCTGCCTCTACTTCATAGGCCGCACTCCACCGTCTCTACTTCATAGGCCGCACTCTGCCGCTTCTACTTCGTACACTGCACTCCGCCACCTCTCCGCCGCCTCTACTTCATAGGCTGCACTCCACCGCCTCTACTTCATAGCCCGCACTCTGCCACCTCTACTTCATAGGCCACATTTCACTGCCTCTACTTCATAGTCCGCAAACTGCCGTATCTACTTCATAGGCCGCAGTCCACCGCCTCCCCTTCATAGGTCGCACTCCGCCGCCTTTACTTCATAGACTATACTCTGCCGCTTCTACTTCATATGCCGCACTCTGCCGCCTCTACTTCATAGGCGACACTCCGATGCCTCTACTTCATAGTCCGCACTCCGCCGCATCTACTTCATAGGCCGCAGTCCACCACCTCCACTTCATAGGTCGCACTCCGCCGCCTCTACTTCATACGCTGCACTCCGCCACCTCTCCGCTGCCTTTACTTCATAGACTGCGCTCCGCCGCCTTTTCTTCATAGGCTGCACTCCAGGCTGCACTCCGCCACCTCTACTTCATAGACTGTACTCCGCCGCCTCTACTTCATAGGCCACATTCTGCCACCTCTACTTCATAGGCCGCACTCTGCCGCCTCTACTTCCTACACTGCACTGCACCTCCTCTCCGCCGCCTCCACTTCATAGGCTACACTCTGCCGCCTCTACTTCATATGCTGCACTCCGGCACCTCTACTTCATAGGCTGCACTCCAGGCGACACTCCGCTGCCTCCACTTCATAGGCTGCACTCCAGGCGGCACTCCGCTGCCTCTACTTCATAGGCCGCACTCCACCGGCTCTACTTCATAGGTCGCACTCTGCCGCCTCTACTTCGTACGCTGCACTCCGCCACCTCTCCGCTGCCTTTACTTCATAGGCTGCGCTCTGCCGCCTCTACTTCAAAGGCTGCACTCCAGGCTGCACTCCGCCACCTCTACTTCATAGACCGCACTCCGCCGTCTCTACCTCATAGGCTGCACTCCACCGCCTCTACTTCATAGGCTGCACTCCGCTGCCTCTATTTCATAGGCCGCACTCCGCCGTCTCTACTTCATAGGCTGCACTCTGCTGCCTCTACTTCGTAGGCTGCACTCCAGGCTGCACTCCGCCGCCTCTACTTCATAGACTGTACTCCACCGCCTCTACTTCATAGGCCACACTCTGCCGCCTCTAATTCATACGTCGCACTCCGCCGCCTCTACTTCATAGGCCGCAATCTGCCGCCTCTACTTCATAGGCCGCACTCCACCACCTCTACATTCATAGGCTGCATTCCGTCGCCTCTACTTCATAGGCGGCACTTCTCTGCCTCTACTTCATAGGCCGCACTCCACCGTCTCTACTTCATAGGCCGCACTCTGCCGCTTCTACTTCGTACACTGCACTCCGCCACCTCTCCGCCGCCTCTACTTCATAGGCTGCACTCCACCGCCTCTACTTCATAGCCCGCACTCTGCCACCTCTACTTCATAGGCCACATTTCACTGCCTCTACTTCATAGTCCGCACTCTGCCGTATCTACTTCATAGGCCGCAGTCCACCGCCTCCCCTTCATAGGTCGCACTCCGCCGCCTTTACTTCATAGACTGCGCTCCGCCACCTCTACTTCATAGGCTGCACTCCAGGCTGCACTCCACCGCCTCTACTTCATAGACTGTACTCCCCCGCCTATACTTCATAGGCCACACTCTGCCACCTCTACTTCATAGGCCGCACTCCGCCGCCTCTACTTCCTACACTGCACTGTGCCTCCTCTCTGCCGCCTCTACTTCATAGGCTACACTCTGCCGCCTCTACTTCATAGGCCGCACTCTGCCGCCTCTACTTCATAGGCTGCACTCCAGGCGGCACTTCGCCGCCTCTACTTCATAGGCTGCACTCCAGGCGGCACTCTGCTGCCTCTACTTCATAGGCCGCACTCCACAGCCTCTACTACATAGGTCGCACTCCGCCGCCTCTACATCGTATGCTGCACTCCGCCACCTCTCCGCTGCCTTTACTTCATAGGCTGCGCTTCGCCGCCTCTACTTCATAGGCTGCACTCCAGGCTGCACTCCGCCGCCTCTACTTCATAGACTGTACTCCGACGCCTCTACTTCATAGGCCGCACTCTGCTGCCTCTACTTCGTACACTGCACTTCACCACCTCTACGCCGCCTCTACTTCATAGGCTGCACTCCACCGCCTCTACTTCATAGCCCGCACTCTGCCACCTCTACTTCATAGGCCGCACTCCACCGCCTCTACTTCATAGTCCTCACTCCGCCGCATCTACTTCATTGGCCGCAGTCCACCGCCTCCACTTCATAGGTCACACTCCGCCGCCTCTACTTCATACGCTGCACTCCGCCACCTCTCCGCTGCCTTTACTTCATAGGCTGCGCTCCGCCACCTCTACTTCATAGGCTGCACTCCAGAATTCACTCCACTGCCTCTACTTCATAGACTGTTCTCCGATGCCTCTACTTCATAGGCCACACTCTGCCACCTCTACTTCATAGGCCGCACTCCGCCGCCTCTACTTCCTACACTGCACTGCGCCTCCTCTCTGCCGCCTCTACTTCATAGGCTGCACTCTGCCGCCTCAACTTCATAGGCCGCACTCCGCCGCCTCTACTTCCTACACTGCACTCCGCCACCTCTCTGCTGCCTCTACTTCATAGGCTGCACTCCAGTGGCTCTACTTCATAGGCTGCACTTCGCTGCCTCTACTTCATAGGCTGCACTCCGCCGTCTCTACTTTATAGGCCGCACTCTGCTGCCTCTACTTCATAGGCTGTACTCCAGGATGCACTCCACCGCCTCTACTTCATAGACTGTACTCCACCGCCTCTACTTCATAGGCCGCACTCCACCACCTCTACTTCTTAGGCTAGATTCCGCCGCCTCTACTTCATAGGCCGCACTCCGCCGCCTCCACTTCATAGGCCGCACTCCCCCGTCTCTACTTCATAGGCCGCACTCTGCCGCCTCTACTTCCTACACTGCATTCCGCCACCTCTCCGCCACCTCTACTTCATAGGCTGCACTCAACCGCCTCTACTTCAGAGCCCGCACTCTGCCACCTCTACTTCATAGGCCACACTCCGCCGCCTCTACTTCATAGGCCGCACTCTGCAGCCTCTACTTCATAGGTCACACTCTACTGCCTCCACTTCATAGGCCGCACTCCACCGCCAACACTTCATAGGCCGCACTCCGCCACCTCTACTTCATAGGCCGCACCCTGCTGCCTCTTCTTCATAGGCTGCACTCCGCCACCTCTACTTCATAGGCCGCACTCCGCTGCCTCTACTTCATAGGCTGCACTCCAGGTTGCACTCCGCCGCCTCTAATTCATAGACAGCACTCCGCTGCCTCTACTTCATAGGCCACACTCCGCCACCTTTACTTCATAGGCTGCGGTCCGCATCCTCTACTTCATAGGCTGCACTCCAGGCTGCACTCTGCCGCCTCTACTTCATAGACTGCACTCTGCCGACTCTACTTCATAGGCCGCAGTCCACCACCTTCACTTCATAGGCTGCGCTCTGCCGCCTCTACTTCATAGGCTGCACTCCAGGCTCCACTCCACTGCCTCTACTTCATAGACTGCACTCTGCCGCCTCTACTTCATAGGCCGCACTCCGCCACCTCTATTTCATAGGTGGCACTCCACCGCCTCTACTTCATAGGCCACACTCCACCGCCTCTACTTCCTACACTGCACTCCGCCACCTCTCTGCTGCCTCTACTTCATAGGCTGCACTCCGCCACCTCTCCGCTGCCTTTACTTCATAGGCTGCGCTCTGCCGCCTCTACTTCAAAGGCTGCACTCCAGGCTGCACTCCGCCACCTCTACTTCATAGGCCGCACTCCGCCGTCTCTACCTCATAGGCTGCACTCCATCGCCTCTACTTCATAGGCTGCACTCCGCTGCCTCTATTTCATAGGCCGCACTCCGCCGTCTCTACTTCATAGGCTGCACTCTGCCGCCTCTACTTCGTAGGCTGCACTCCAGGCTGCACTCCGCCGCCTCTACTTCATAGACTGTACTCCACCGCCTCTACTTCATAGGCCGCACTCTGCCGCCTCTAATTCATATGTCGCACTCCACCGGCTCTACTTCATAGCCCGCACTCTGCCACCTCTACTTCATAGGCTGCACTCCACCGCCTCAACTTCATAGTCTGCACTCTGCCGCATCTACTTCATAGGCCTCAGTCCACCGCCTCCACTTCATAGGTCGCACTCCACCGCCTCTACTTCATACGCTGCACTCCGCCACCTCTCCGCTGCCTTTACTTCATAGGCTGCGCTCCGCCGCCTCTACTTTATAGGCTGCACTCCAGGCTGCACTCCACCGCCTCTACTTCATAGACTATACTCTGCCGCTTCTACTTCATATGCCGCACTCTGCCGCCTCTACTTAATAGGCGACACTCCGATGCCTCTACTTCATAGGCTGCACTCCGCCGCCTCTACTTCCTACACTGCACTGCGCCACCTCTCCACCGCCTCTACTTCATAGGCTGCACTCCGCCATCTCTACTTCATAGGCCGCACTCCGACGCCTCTACTTACTACACTGCACTCCGCCAACTCTCTGCTGCCTCTACCTCATAGGCTGCACTCCACCGCCTCTACTTCATAGGCCGCACTCCGCTGCCTCTACTTCATAGGCCGCACTCTGCCGTCTCTACTTCATAGGCCGCACTCTGACGCTTCTACTTCGTACACTGCACTCCACCACCTCTCCGCCGCCTCTACTTCATAGGCTGCACTCCACCGCCTCTACTTCATAGCCCGCACTCTGCCACCTCTACTTCATAGGCCACACTCCACCGCCTCTACTTCATAGTCCGCACTCCGCCGCATCTACTTCATAGGCCGCAGTCCACCACCTCCACTTCATAGGTCGCACTCCGCCGCCTCTACTTCATACGCTGCACTCCGCCACCTCTCCGCTGCCTTTACTTCATAGACTGCGCTCTGCCGCCTCTTCTTCATAGGCTGCACTCCAGGCTGCACTCCACCACCTCTACTTCATAGACTGTACTCCGCCGCCTCTACTTCATAGGCCACATTCTGCCACCTCTACTTCATAGGCCGCACTCTGCCGCCTCTACTTCCTACACTGCACTGCACCTCCTCTCCGCCGCCTCCACTTCATAGGCTACACTCTGCCGCCTCTACTTCATATGCTGCACTCCGGCGCCTCTACTTCATAGGCTGCACTCCAGGCGACACTCCGCCGCCTCCACTTCATAGGCTGCACTCCAGGCGGCACTCCGCTGCCTCTACTTCATAGGCCGCACTCCACCGGCTCTACTTCATAGGTTGCACTCTGCCGCCTCTACTTTGTACGCTGCACTCCGCCACCTCTCCGCTGCCTTTACTTCATAGGCTGCGCTCTGCCGCCTCTACTTCAAAGGCTACACTCCAGGATGCACTCCGCCGCCTCTACTTCATAGGCCGCACTCCGCCGTCTCTACCTCAAGGCTGCACTCCACCGCCTCTACTTCATAGGCTGCACTCCGCTGCCTCTATTTCATAGGCCGCACTCCGCCGTCTCTACTTCATTGGCTGCTGCACTCTGCCGCCTCTACTTCGTAGGCTGCACTCCAGGCTGCACTCCGCCGCCTCTACTTCATAGACTGTACTCCACCGCCTCTACTTCATAGGCCGCACTCTGCCGCCTCTAATTCATACGTCGCACTCCACCGCCTCTACTTCATAGGCCGCAATCTGCCGCCTCTACTTCATAGGCCGCACTCCACCACCTCTACATTCATAGGCTGCATTCCGTCTCCTCTACTTCATAGGCCGCACTTCTCTGCCTCTACTTCATAGGCCGCACTCCGCCGTCTCTACTTCATAGGCCGCACTCTGCCGCTTCTACTTTGTACACTGCACTCCGCCACCTCTCCGCCGCCTCTACTTCATAGGCTGCACTCCACCGCCTCTACTTCATAGCCCGCACTCTGCCACCTCTACTTCATAGGCCACATTTCACTGCCTCTACTTCATAGTCCGCACTCTGCCGTATCTACTTCATAGGCCGCAGTCCACCGCCTCCCCTTCATAGGTCGCACTCCGCCGCCTTTACTTCATAGACTGCGCTCCACCACCTCTACTTCATAGGCTGCACTCCAGGCTGCACTCCGCCGCCTCTACTTCATAGACTGTACTCCCCCGCCTATACTTCATAGGCCACACTCTGCCACCTCTACTTCATAGGTCGCACTCTGCCACCTCTACTTCCTACACTGCACTGTGCCTCCTCTCTGCCGCCTCTACTTCATAGGCTACACTCTGCCGCCTCTACTTCATAGGCCGCACTCTGCCGCCTCTACTTCATAGGCTGCACTCCAGGCGGCACTTCGCCGCCTCTACTTCATAGGCTGCACTCCAGGCGGCACTCTGCTGCCTCTACTTCATAGGCCGCACTCCACCGCCTCTACTACATAGGTCGCACTCCGCCGCCCCTACTTCGTATGCTGCACTCCGCCACCTCTCCGCTGCCTTTACTTCATAGGCTGCGCTTCGCCGCCTCTACTTCATAGGCTGCACTCCAGGCTGCACTCCGCCGCCTCTACTTCATAGACTGTACTCCGACGCCTCTACTTCATAGGCCGCACTCTGCTGCCTCTACTTCGTACACTGCACTTCACCACCTCTCCGCCGCCTCTACTTCATAGGCTGCACTCCACCGCCTCTACTTCATAGCCCGCACTCTGCCACCTCTACTTCATAGGCCGCACTCCGCCACCTCTACTTCATAGGCTGCACTCCACTGCCTCTACTTCATTGGCCGCACTCTGCCACCTCTACTTCATAGGCCACACTCCGCCGCCTCTACTTCATAGGCCGCACTCTGCAGCCTCTACTTCATAGGTCACACTCTACTGCCTCCACTTCATAGGCCGCACTCCACCGCCTACACTTCATAGGCCGCACTCCACCACCTCTACTTCATAGGCCGCACCCTGCTGCCTCTTCTTCATAGGCTGCACTCCGCCACCTCTACTTCATAGGCCGCACTCCACTGCCTCTACTTCATAGGCCGCACCCTGCCGCCTCTTCTTCATAGGCTGCACTCCGCCACCTCTACTTCATAGGCCGCACTCCGCTGCCTCTACTTCATAGGCTGCACTCCAGGTTGCACTCCGCCGCCTCTACTTCATAGACAGCACTCCGCTGCCTCTACTTCATAGGCCACACTCCGCCACCTTTACTTCATAGGCTGCGGTCCGCATCCTCTACTTCATAGGCTGCACTCCAGGCTGCACTCTGCCGCCTCTACTTCATAGACTGCACTCTGCCGACTCTACTTCATAGGCCGCAGTCCACCACCTTCACTTCATAGGCTGCGCTCTGCCGCCTCTACTTCATTGGCTGCACTCCAGGCTCCACTCCACTGCCTCTACTTCATAGACTGCACTCTGCCGCCGCTACTTCATAGGCCGCACTCCGCCACCTCTATTTCATAGGCGGCACTCCACCGCCTCTACTTCATAGGCCACACTCCACCGCCTCTACTTCCTACACTGCACTCCGCCACCTCTCTGCTACCTCTACTTCATAGGCTGCACTCCGCCACCTCTCCGCTGCCTTTACTTCATAGGCTGCGCTCTGCCGCCTCTACTTCAAAGGCTGCACTCCAGGCTGCACTCCGCCACCTCTACTTCATAGGCCGCACTCCGCCGTCTCTACCTCATAGGCTGCACTCCATCGCCTCTACTTCATAGGCTGCACTCCGCTGCCTCTATTTCATAGGCCGCACTCCGCCGTCTCTACTTCATAGGCTGCACTCTGCCGCCTCTACTTCGTAGGCTGCACTCCAGGCTGCACTCCGCCGCCTCTACTTCATAGACTGTACTCCACCGCCTCTACTTCATAGGCCGCACTCTGCCGCCTCTAATTCATACGTCGCACTCCACCGGCTCTACTTCATAGCCCGCACTCTGCCACCTCTACTTCATAGGCTGCACTCCACCGCCTCAACTTCATAGTCTGCACTCTGCCGCATCTACTTTATAGGCCGCAGTCCACCGCCTCCACTTCATAGGTCGCACTCCACCGCCTCTACTTCATACGCTGCACTCCGCCACCTCTCCGCTGCCTTTACTTCATAGGCTGCGCTCCGCCGCCTCCACTTTATAGGCTACTCCAGGCTGCACTCCACCGCCTCTACTTCATAGACTATACTCTGCCGCTTCTACTTCATATGCCGCACTCTGCCGCCTCTACTTCATAGGCGACACTCCGATGCCTCTACTTCATAGGCCGCACTCCGCCGCCTCTACTTCCTACACTGCACTGCGCCACCTCTCCACCGCCTCTACTTCATAGGCTGCACTCCGCCGTCTCTACTTCATAGGCCGCACTCCGACGCCTCTACTTACTACACTGCACTCCGCCAACTCTCTGCTGCCTCTACCTCATAGGCTGCACTCCACCGCCTCTACTTCATAGGCCGCATTCCGCTGCCTCTACTTCATAGGCCGCACTCCGCCGTCTCTACTTCATAGGCCGCAATCTGACGCTTCTACTTCGTACACTGCACTCCACCACCTCTCCGCCGCCTCTACTTCATAGGCTGCACTCCACCGCCTCTACTTCATAGCCCGCACTCTGCCACCTCTACTTCATAGGCCACACTCCACCGCCTCTACTTCATAGTCCGCACTCCGCCGCATCTACTTCATAGGCTGCAGTCCACCACCTCCACTTCATAGGTCGCACTCCGCCGCCTCTACTTCATATGCTGCACTCCGCCACCTCTCCGCTGCCTTTACTTCATAGACTGCGCTCCGCCGCCTCTTCTTCATAGGCTGCACTCCAGGCTGCACTCCGCCACCTCTACTTCATAGACTGTACTCCGCCGCCTCTACTTCATAGGCCACATTCTGCCACCTCTACTTCATAGGCCGCACTCTGCCGCCTCTACTTCCTACACTGCACTGCACCTCCTCTCCGCCGCCTCCACTTCATAGGCTACACTCTGCCGCCTCTACTTCATATGCTGCACTCCGGCGCCTCTACTTCATAGGCTGCACTCCAGGCGACACTCCGCCGCCTCCACTTCATAGGCTGCACTCCAGGCAGCACTCCGCTGCCTCTACTTCATAGGCCGCACTCCACCGGCTCTACTTCATAGGTCGCACTCTGCCGCCTCTACTTCGTACGCTGCATTCCGCCACCTCTCCGCTGCCTTTACTTCATAGGCTGCGCTCTGCCGCCTCTACTTTAAAGGCTGCACTCCAGGCTGCACTCCGCCGCCTCTACTTCATAGGCCGCACTCCGCCGTCTCTACCTCATAGGCTGCACTCCACCGCCTCTAATTCATAGGCTGCACTCCGCTGCCTCTATTTCATAGGCCGCACTCCGCCATCTCTACTTCATAGGCTGCACTCTGCCGCCTCTACTTCGTAGGCTGCACTCCAGGCTATACTCCGCCGCCTCTACTTCATAGACTGTACTCCACCACCTCTACTTCATAGGCCGCACTCTGCCGCCTCTAATTCATACGTCGCACTCCACCGGCTCTACTTCATAGCCCGCACTCTGCCACCTCTACTTCATAGGCTGCACTCCACCGCCTCAACTTCATAGTCTGCACTCTGCCGCATCTACTTCATAGGCCGCAGTCCACCGCCTCCACTTCATAGGTCGCACTCCACCGCCTCTACTTCATACGCTGAACTCCGCCACCTCTCCGCTGCCTTTACTTCATAGGCTGCGCTCCGCCGCCTCTACTTTATAGGCTGCACTCCAGGCTGCACTCCACCGCCTCTACTTCATAGGCCGCACTCTGCCGCCTCTACTTCCTACACTGCACTCCGCCACCTCTACTTCATAGGCCGCACTCTGCCTTCTCTACATCATAGGCCTCACTCTGCCGCCTCTACTTCATAGGCTGCACTCCAGGCAGCACTCTGCCGCCTCTACTTCATAGGCTGCACTCCGCCGCCTCTACTTCATAGGCTGCACTCTGCCGCCTCTACTTCATAGGCCACACTCCGCCACCTTTACTTCATAGGCTGCGGTCCGCATCCTCTACTTCATAGGCTGCACTCCGCCATCTCTACTTCATAGGCCGCACTCTGCCGCCTCTACTTCCTACACTGCACTCCGCCACCTCTACTTCATAGGCCGCACTCTGCCTTCTCTACTTCATAGGCCTCACTCTGCCGCCTCTACTTCATAGGCTGCACTCCAGGCAGCACTCTGCTGCCTCTACTTCATAGGCTGCACTCCGCCGCCTCTACTTCATAGGCTGCACTCCGCCGCCTCTACTTCATAGGCTGCACACTGCTGCCTCTGGTTCATAGGCCGCACTCTGCCGCCTCTACTTCATAGGCTGCACTCCGCCGATTCCACTTCATAGGTGCACTCCGCCGACTCCACTTCATAGGCTGCACTCCGCCGTCTCTACTTCATAAGCAGCACTCCGCCGCCTCCACTTCACAGGCTGCACTCCCCCGCCTCTACTTCAAAGACTGCACTCCGCTGCCTCTACTTCATAGGCTGCACTCTGCCACCTCTACTTCATAGGCCGCAATCTGCCACCTCTACTTCATAGGCCACAATCTGCCACCTCTACTTCATAGGCCGCACTCCACCACCTCTACTTTATAGGCTGCATTCTGCCGCCTCTACTTCATAGGCCTCACTCTGCTGAACTCTGCTGCCTCCACTTCATAGGCTGGACTCCGCCGCCTCCACTTCATAGGCTGCACTCCGCCGCCTCCACTTCATAGGCTGCACTCCGCCACCTCCACTTCATAGACTGCACTTCACCACCTCTACTTCATAGGCCGCACTCCGCTGCCTCTACTTCATAGGCCGCACTCAGCCGTCTCTACTTCATAGGCCGCACTCTGACACTTCTACTTCGTACACTGCACTCCACCACCTCTCCGCCGCCTCTACTTCATAGGCTGCACTCCACCGCCTCTACTTCATAGCCCGCACTCTGCCACCTCTACTTCATAGGCCACACTCCACCGCCTCTACTTCATAGTCTACACTCCGCCGCATCTACTTCATAGGCCGCAGTCCACCGCCTCCACTTCATAGGTCGCACTCCGCCGCCTCTACTTCATACGCTACACTCCGCCACCTCTCCGCTGCCTTTACTTCATAGACTGTGCTCCGCCGCCTCTTCTTCATAGGCTGCACTCCAGGCTGCACTCCGCCACCTCTACTTCATAGACTGTACTCCGCCGCCTCTACTTCATAGGCCACATTCTGCCACCTCTACTTCATAGGCTGCACTCTGCCGCCTCTACTTCCCACACTGCACTGCGCCTCCTCTCTGCTGCCTCCACTTCATAGGCTACACTCTGCCGCCTCTATTTCATATGCCGCACTCCGCCGCCTCTACTTCATAGGCTGCACTCCAGGCAGCACTCCGCCGCCTCTACTTCATAGGCTGCACTCCAGGCGGCACTCCGCTGTCTCTACTTCATAGGCCGCACTCCACCGGCTCTACTTCATAGGTCGCACTCTGCCGCCTCTACTTCGTACGCTGCACTCCGCCACCTCTCCGCTGCCTTTACTTCATGGGCTGCGCTCTGCCGCCTCTACTTCATAGGCTGCACTCCAGGCTGCACTCCGCCGCCTCTACTTCATAGACTGTACTCCGCCGCCTCTACTTCATATGCCGCACTCTGCCGCCTCTACTTCATAGGTGGCACTCCGACGCCTCTACTTCATAGGCTGCACTCCAGGCGGCACTCCGCTGTCTCTACTTCATAGGCCGCACTCCACCGGCTCTACTTCATAGGTCGCACTCTGCCGCCTCTACTTCGTACGCTGCACTCCGCCACCTCTCCGCTGCCTTTACTTCATGGGCTGCGCTCTGCCGCCTCTACTTCATAGGCTGCACTCCAGGCTGCACTCCGCCGCCTCTACTTCATAGACTGTACTCCGCCGCCTCTACTTCATATGCCGCACTCTGCCGCCTCTACTTCATAGGTGGCACTCCGACGCCTCTACTTCATAGGCCGCACTCCGCCGCCTCTACTTCGTACACTGCACTGCGCCACCTCTCCGCCGCCTCTACTTCATAGGCTGCACTCCGCCGTCTCTACTTCATAGGCCGCACTCCGACGCCTCTACTTCCTACACTGCACTCCACCACCTCTCCGCTGCCTCTACTTCATAGGCTGCACTCCACCGCCTCTACTTCATAGCCCGCACTCTGCCACCTCTACTTCATAGGCTGCACTCCACTGCCTCGACTTCATAGTCTGCACTCTGCCGCATCTACTTCATAGGCCGCAGTCCACCGGCTCCACTTCATAGGTCGCACTCCACCGCCTCTACTTCATACGCTGCACTCCGCCACCTCTCCGCTGCCTTTACTTCATAGGGTGCGCTCCGCCGCCTTTACTTTATAGGCTGCACTCCGCCGCCTCTACTTCATAGACTATACTCTGCCGCTTCTACTTTATATGCCGCACTCTGCCGCCTCTACTTCATAGGCGACACTCCGATGCCTCTACTTCATAGGCCGCACTCCAGGCTGCACTCCGCTGCCTCTATTTCATAGACAGCATTCCGCTGCCTCTACTTCAGAGGCCGCTCTCCGCCACCTTTACTTCATAGGCTGTGCTCCGCAGCCTCTACTTCATAGGCTGCACTCCACTGCCTCTACTTCATAGACTGCACTCTGCCGCCTCTACTTCATTGGCCGCACTCCGCCGCCTTCACTTCATAGGCTGCGCTCTGCCACCTCTACTTCATAGGCTGGACTCCAGGATGCACTCCGCTGCCCCTACTTCATAGACCGCACTCTGCCGCTTCTACCTCATGGGCCACACTCCGCCACCTCTACTTCACAGGCAACACTCCACCGCCTCTACTTCATAGGCCGCACTCCAGCACCTCTACTTCATAGGCTGCATTCCGCCAGGCTGGACTCCAGGCTGCACTCCGCCGCCTCTACTTCATAGACCGCACTCTGCCGCTTCTACTTCATAGGCCGCACTCCGCCACCTCTACTTCACAGGCGACACTCCACCGCCTCTACTTCATAGGCTGCACTCTGCCGTCTCTACTTCATAGGCCGCACTCTGCCGCCTCTACTTCCTACACTGCACTCCGCCACCTCTCCGCCGCCTCTACTTCATAGGCTGCACTCCACCGTCTCCACTTCAGAGCCCGCACTCTGCCACCTCTACTTCATGGGCCGTACTCCGCCACCTGTACTTCATAGACCGCACACTGCCTCCTCTACTTCATAGGCTGCACTCCGTCATCTCTATTCCATAGGCCGCAATCTGCCGCCTCTACTTCATAGGTTGCACTCCGCCGCCTCCACTTCATAGGCTGCAATCTGCCGCCTACACTTCATAGGCCGCACTCTGCCACCTCTACTTCATAGGCCGCACTCTGCCGCCTCTACTTCATAGGCTGCACTCCGCCACCTCTACTTCATAGGCTGCACTCCAGGCTGCAATCTGCCGCCTCTACTTCATAGACAGCACTCCGCTGCCTCTACTTCATAGGCCGCTCTCTGCCACCTTTACTTCATAGGCTGCGCTCCGCAGCCTCTACTTCATATGCTGCACTCAAGTCTGCACTCCGCCGCCTCTACTTCATAGACTGCACTCTGCCGCCTCTACTTCATAGGCCGCACTCCGCCACCTTTACTTCATAGGCTGCGCTCTGCCGCCCCTACTTCATAGGCCGCACTCCGCCACCTTCACTTCATAGGCTGCGCTCCACCGCCTCTACTTCATAGGCTGCACTTCAGGCTGCACTCCGCCGCCTCTACTTCCTACACTGTACTCCGCCACCTCTCCGCCACCTCTACTTCATAGGCTGCACTCTGCCGTCTCTACTTTATAGGCCCCACTCCGCCGCCTCTACTTCCTACACTGCACTCCGCCACCTCTCTGCCGCCCCTACTTTATAGGCTGCACTCCAGCGGCTCTACTTCATAGGCTGCACTCTGCCGCCTCTACTTCATAGGCTGTACTCCAGGCTGCACTCCGCCGCCTCTACTTCATAGACTGTACTCCACCGCCTCTACTTCATAGGCCGCACTCTGCCGCCTCTACTTCATAGGCTGCAATCTGCCGCCTCTACTTCATAGGCTGCATTCCGCCACCTCTACTTCATAGGCCGCACTCCGCCGCCTCTACTTCATAGGCCGCACTCTGCCGCATCTACTTCCTACACTGCACTCCGCCACCTCTACTTCATAGGCTGCTCTCCACCGCTTCTACTTCAGAGCCGGCACTCTGCCACCTCTACTTCATAGGCCGCACTCTATCACCTCTACTTCATAGGCCGCACTCTGCCACCTCTACTTCATAGGCTGCACTCCGTCGCCTATATTTCATAGGCCGCAATCTGCTGCCTCCACTTCATAGGCCACATTCCACCGCCTACACTTCATAGGCCGCACTCTGCCACCTCTTCTTCCTACACTGCACTCCGCCGCCTCTTCTTCATAGGCTGCACTCCGCCACCTCCACTTCATAGGCTGCACTCTACCGCCTCCACTTCATAGGCTGCACTCCACCGCCTCTACTTCATACGCTGCACTCCGCCACCTCTCCGCTGCCTTTACTTCATAGGCTGCGCTCCGCCGCCTCTACTTCATAGGCTGCACTCCAGGCTGCACTCCGCCGCCTCTATTTCATAGACTGTACTCCGCTGCCTCTACTTCGTAGGCCACACTCTGCCACCTCTACTTCATAGGCTGCACTCCGCCGCCTCTACTTCCTACACTGCACTGCGCCTCCTCTCCGCCGCCTTTACTTCATAGGCTGCACTCTGCCGCCTCTACTTCATAGGCCGCACTCCGCCGCCTCTACTTCATAGGCTGCACTCCAGTCTGCACTCCGCTGCCTCTACTTCATAGACAGCACTCCGCTGCCTCTACTTAAGAGGCCGCTCTCTGCCACCTTTATTTCATAGGCTGCGCTCCGCAGCCTCTACTTCATAGGCTGCACTCCAGGCTGCACTCCGCTGCCTCTACTTCATAGACTGCACTCTGCCGCCTCTACTTCATTGGCCGCACTCCGCTGCCTTTACTTCATAGGCTGCGCTCTGCCACCTCTACTTCATAGGCTGGACTCCAGGATGCACTCCGCCGCCTCTACTTCATAGACCGCACTCTGCTGCTTCTACTTCATAGGCCGCACTCCGCCACCTCTACTTCACAGGCAACACTCCACCGCCTCTACTTCATAGGCCGCACTCCAGCACCTCTACTTCATAGGCTGCATTCCACCAGGCTGGACACCAGGCTGCACTCCACCGCCTCTACTTCATAGACCGCACTCTGCCGCTTCTACTTCATAGGCCGCACTCCGCCACCTCTACTTCACAGGCGACACTCCACCGCCTCTACTTCATAGGCTGCACTCTAACATCTCTACTTCATAGGCCACACTCTGCCGCCTCTACTTCCTACACTGCACTCCGCCACCTCTCCGCCACCTCTACTTCATAGGCTGCACTCCACCGTCTCTACTTCAGAGCCCGCACTCTGCCACCTCTACTTCATAGGCCGTACTCCGCCACCTGTACTTCATAGACCGCACACTGCCGCCTCTACTTCATAGGCCGCACTCCGTCGTCTCTATTTCATAGGCCGCAATCTGCCGCCTCTACTTCATAGGTTGCACTCCGCCGCCTCCACTTCATAGGCCGCAATCCGCTGCCTACACTTCATAGGCCGCACTCTGCCACCTCTACTTCATAGGCCGCACTCTGCCGCCTCTACTTCATAGGCCGCACTCCGCCACCTCTACTTCATAGGCTGCACTCCAGGCTGCAATCCGCCGCCTCTACTTCATAGACAGCACTCCGCTGCCTCTACTTCATAGGCCGCTCTCCGCCACCTTTACTTCATAGGCTGCGCTCCACAGCCTCTACTTCATATGCTGCACTCCAGTCTGCACTCCGCCGCCTCTACTTCATAGACTGCACTCTGCCGCCTCTACTTCATAGGCCGCACTCCGCCACCTTCACTTCATAGGCTGCGCTCTGCCGCCTCTACTTCATAGGCCGCACTCCGCCACCTTCACTTCATAGGCTGCGCTCCACCACCTCTACTTCATAGGCTGCACTCCAGGCTGCACTCCGCCGCCTCTACTTCCTACACTGCACTCCGCCACCTCTCCGCCGCCTCTACTTCATAGGCTGCACTCTGCCGTCTCTACTTTATAGGCCGCACTCCACCGCCTCTACTTCCTACACTGCACTCCGCCACCTCTCTGCCGCCTCTACTTCATAGGCTGCACTCCAGCGGCTCTACTTCATAGGCTGCACTCTGCCGCCTCTACTTCATAGGCTGTACTCCAGGCTGCACTCCACCGCCTCTACTTCATAGACTGTACTCCACCGCCTCTACTTCATAGGCCACACTCTGCCGCCTCTACTTCATAGGCCGCACTCTGCCGCTGCAGGCTGCACTCCACCGCCTCTACTTCATAGACTGTACTCCACCACCTCTACTTCATAGGCCACACTCTGCCGCCTCTACTTCATAGGCCGCACTCTGCCGCCTCTACTTCATAGGCTGCAATCTGCCACCTCTACTTCATAGGCCGCACTCCGCCGCCTGTACTTCATAGGCCGCACTCTGTCGCCTCTACTTCATAGGCCGCACTCTGCCACCTCTACTTCATAGGCTGCACTCCGTCGCCTATATTTCATAGGCCGCAATCTGCCGCCTCCACTTCATAGGCCACACTCCACCGCCTACACTTCATAGGCAGCACTCTGCCTTCTCTACTTCATAGCTCACTCTGCCGCCTCTACTTCATAGGCTGCACTCCAGGCAGCACTCCGCCGCCTCTACTTCAGAGGCCGCACTCCGCTGCCTCTGCTTCATAGGCCGCACTCTGCCACCTCTGCTTCATAGGCCGCACTCTGCCGACTCCACTTCATAGGTTCACTCCGCTGACTCCACTTCATAGGCTGCACTCCGCCGCCTCCACTTCATAGGCTGCACTCCACCGCCTCCACTTCACAGGCTGCACTCCGCCGCCTCTACTTCATAGGCTGCCCTCCGCCATCTCTACTTCTTAGGCTGCACTCCAGGCTGCACTATGCCGCCTCTACTTCATAGACTGCACTCCGCTGCCTCTACTTCATAAGCTGCAATCCGCCGCCTCTACTGCCACCTCTACTTCATAGGCCACAATCTGCCACCTCTACTTCATAGGCCACAATATGCCACCTCTACTTCATAGGCCGCACTCCACCACCTCTACTTTATAGGCTGCATTCTGCCACCTCTACTTCATAGGCCGCACTCTGCCGCCTCTACTTCATAGGCCTCACTCCGCCGCCTCTACTTCATAGGCCTCGCTCTGCTGTACTCTGCTGCCTCCACTTCATAGGCTGCACTCCGCCGCCTCCACTTCATAGACTGCACTTCGCCACCTCCACTTAAGTGGCTGCATTCTGCCACCTCTACTTCATAGGCCGCACTCGTCTGCCTGCACTTCATAGGACGCACTCTGCCGCCTCTTCTTTCTACACTGCACTCCGCCGCCTCTTCTTCATAGGCTGCACTCCACCGCCTCTACTTCATAGGCCACACTCCGCCGCCTCTACTGCCTACACTGCACTCTGCCACCTCTCCGCCACTTTTACTTCATAGGCTGCGCTCCACCGCCTCTACTTCATAGGCTGCACTCCAGGCTGCACTCTGTTGCCTCTACTTCATAGACTGCACTCTGAAGCCTCTACTTCATAGGCTGCACTCTGCCACGTCCACTTCATAGGCTGCACTCCACCGCTTCTACTTCATAGGCCGCACTCTGCCGCCTCTACTTCATAGTTCGCACTCCACCATCTCTACTTCATAAGACGCACTCCGTTGCCTCTACTTCATAGGCCGCACTCCACCGCCTCCACTTCATAGGTCGCACTCCGCCACCTCTACTTTGTACGCTGCACTCCGCCACCTCTCTGCTGCCTTTACTTCATAGGCTGGGCTCCGCTGCCTCTACTTCATAGGCTGCTGTTAAACCTGGCACCTTGGCGTGAGTCTCCCTTCCACTTTTTGTCGCTGTGCCTCATGTGTTGTTATGGTGTTGGCCGCTCAGTGCACTGTGCCACTGCCAACCAGTGCCACAGTGCAAGTGCTCCCTATGTAAAATGTATATGTTGGTTGGATTCCATGATTGGCTTATTTGGTTTACTATCAGACCCCAGTAAAGTGCACCAGGAGTGCCAGGGCGTGTAAATACAAATACCGCTGGTGGGCTCACAGCATGGGTTGTGCCACCCACAGAAGTGGCCTGGTAAAATGTATCTAAGGTCTGCCATTGCAGAGCCTGCGTGCAGTCTGGTACTGACATGCTGACTGGGCCAGTGCACACACTTGCCAGTCCCTAAAACCTTCCCTTAACTTCATATTAGTCACCCCTATGGTAGGTCCCAGGGCAGGGTGCATTGTAAGCATAAGGTAGGACAAGCCCTGATGTGTGTGGCATGTCCTAATAGTGAATTACAGCCATTTTCGTTTTTCACTATTGTAAGGCTACCCTGTTCTCATAGGCCAGAATGGGCTGTTAAGATTGTTACATCCTATGATCCTAACAGGCCCAGGGAACATGGTAGAAGATCGAGTTTAGTATGCCTGAACTCAGAATAATAAGGTACACCTTTTAGTAAGGTTCATTTTAATATTCCGCGTTTGCAAATGCCGCTTTTAGAAAGCTGGCCTTTGCTTGCCTAACCATTTCAGCCCGCCTCTGCGTGATGTGTATCTGCTGTCTGGCTTGCGTGAGTGACAGGCCTGGGGAAACCCAGATGGGCAGGGCTAGGTAGCCTGGTGGAGAATAGGACGATTGGCAGCGAGATGGGTGGGAGGAGCGCCCCTGGGCTCTGAATAGGACTGTGCTCTGCCACCACAATGCCAGCTCCGCCCCCTGTGGAGCATCTGATGACTCTGCCCTGCACCTTGAATGAAGCAATCTGCATCGCGTAAACAAAGTGCTCCAGAACTGGACAGAACTAGGCAAGGGCTCCCCTGGCCTGGGAGAACAAAAGAAATGTAGTATAAATGTAGGAGCCCTGCTCCTAAGAAATTAGATCCTGCTACAAGACGAACCTCTGCCTGAGGAGAAGGAACCAGGAAAGCTGTGGGAGGAATACTGTCCCTGACCTGGGGGATTGGCCTGCAGTGGTTGCCCTGCTACTGAAGGAGAGGAGAAAGATTGCTGATAAACTTTGCTTCAACTTGTGCTGTTTAAGATCTCCAAGGGCTTGTGCTGAGCTTGCCCCCTGAACAAAGTCCCAGGACCAGTGGACTTCACCGCCGTGTGAGAGAGCAGGAAAACGGACCGTTTTCCCTGGAATCTGGAAGAGAACTGCTGCATGCGCTTCCAGAACGAAGCGTACTTCCCTGAAGCTTGCACCCGCTGTCTGGCCCGAACAACGTGATTGTGGCCCCTCTACGAGCCATAGCTCGCACCGCAAAGGAGGGTCTCACCCCGCCTGAGCATCGTGACTATTGGCCCCTATGAGTCGCAACTCGCACCGTAATGGAAGGACTGTGACCGTACGGCTTCACCCCCTAACGAACCACATCTGCCTGCATACGCGCCTTCCCTCTGCTGTGGGAAAGTCGCGGCGCGTGTGGTGATCCCGTGCATCTCCCCTGTGAGGAGCGTATGAGTGTTTGTGCCCCGCAGCGGGATCTTCAAGTTACCCATCACTGGCACGGTGCGAACGCCGCAACCCGCTGGAAAGTGCCCCCGGATGTCCGTTCCCTGAGCCTGCAACACCCAAGGTCGCCGAGTACCGTAGTATGCATCGCCAGGACGACCCTGCATCCGAGATCGCACTGACTGCTGCGCAGCCTTCACGCCAACTCCCCAAAGATAAAGGTACTGTGCCCGATCGCACCTCGAGGTGCACGCTCCCCCCTTTGGAGCGCCCACAGAGCGAGTGAGACCCGCTCCCCACCCGAACCGGGAATGAAGTGCACGGACCTTGTAACAATACGCTGAACTGAGAACTCTTTTTGCCAAGTAATATTGTGGGCCCGCTTACACGTTATTGGGTCTTGTGATAATCCTGAATTCTATAAACAAAGTATATTTTTGATACACCCAGTGTGGAGTCCATTTGTGGGGGTAACATTGGATTGTTGTATGTGATCACAAATGCTTAACCATTACGCCTAAGATAACGCCTTGTCTGCTCGCGCCAAGCTACCTAGAGGGTGAGCAGGGGTTATTGTTAGAGTGTACCCCACTTTCCCTGACTGGAAGATGAACCCCCTGGTTGTCCCAGGTACTCACCTGTGTCACCCAGGGAATCCAGATTCTAACAGCTGCACTCCGCCGTCTCTACTTCATAGGCCGCACTCTGCCGCCTCTACTTCATAGGCTGCACTCCAGGCTGCACTCCGCCGCCTCTACTTTATAGACTGTACTCCACCGCCTCTACTTCATAGGCCGCAATCTGCCGCCTCTACTTCATAGGCCGCACTCCACCACCTCTACTTCATAGGCTGCATTCTGCCGCCTCTACTTCATAGGCCGCACTCCGCTGCCTCTACTTAATAGGCCGCACTCTGCCGCTGCTACTTCCTACACTGCACTCCACCACCTCTCCGCTGCCTCTACTTCATAGGCTGCACTCCACTGCCTCTACATCATAGCCCGCACACTGCCACCTCTACTTCATAGGCCACACTTCGCCGCCTGTACTTCATAGGCCGCACTCTGCCGCCTCTACTTCATAGGCTGCACTCCGCCGCCTCTACTTCATAGGTGGCACTCCGCTGCCTCTACTTCATAGGCCACACTCTGCCGCCTCTACTTCCTACACTGCACTCCGCCACTTCTCCACCACCTTTACTTCATAGGCTGCGCTCTGCCGCCTCTACTTCATAGGCTGCACTCCAGGCTGCACTCCGCCGCCTCTACTTCACAGACTGCACTCTGCCGCCTCTACTTCATAGGCTGCACTCCGCCGCATCTACTTCATAGGTGGCACTCCACTGCCTCTACTTCATAGGCCACACTCTGCCGCCTCTACTTCCTACACTGCACTCCGCCACCTCTCCGCCGCCTCTACTTCATAGTCTGTACTCTGCTGTCTCTACTTCATAGGCCGCACTCCACCGACTCTACTTCCTACACTGCACTTAGCGACCTCTACTTCATAGGCCACACTCTGCCTTCTCTTCCTCATAGGCTGCACTCTGCCGCCTCTACTTTATAGTCTGCACTCCAGGCAGAACTCTGCCGCCTCTACTTCATAGGCTGCACTCCGCCGCCTCTACTTCATAGTATGCACTCTGCCGCCTCCACCTCATAGGCCGCACTCCGCTGAGTCTACTTCATAGGCCGCACTCCGCTGCCACTACTTCATAGGCCGCACTCTGCCGCCTCTACTTCATATGCCGCACTCCGCCGCCTCTACTTCATAGGCTGCACTCTGCCGCCTCTACTTCATAGGCTGCACTCTGCCGCCTCTACTTCATAGGCTGCACTCTGCCGCCTCTATTTCATAGGCCGTAATCTGCCGCCTCTACTTCATAGGCTGCATTTCACCGCCCCTAATTCATAGGCTCCATTCCAACGCCTCTACTTCATAGGCCGCACTCCACCGCCTCTACTTCATAAGCTGCACTCTGCCGCTTCCACTTCGAAGGCTGCTCTCTGCCACCTCCACTTCATAGGCTGCACTCTGCCGCCTCTACATCATAGGCCGCGCTCCACCGCATCTACTTCATAAGCCGCACTCTGCCGCCTCTACTTCGTACACTGCACTCCGCCACCTCTCCGCCGCCTCTACTTCATAGGCTACACTCCACAACCTCTACTTCATAGGACGCACTCCGCTGCCTCTACTTCATAGGCCGCACTACACCGCCTCCACATCATAGGTCGCACTCCGCTGCCTCTACTTCGTACGCTGTACTCCGCCACCTCTCCGCTGCCTTTACTTCATAGGCTGCGCTCTGCCACCTCTACTTCATAGGCTGTACTCCAGGCAGCACTCCGCCGCCTCTACTTCATAGAATGTACTCCGCCGCCTCTACTTCATAGGTCACACTCTGCCGCCTCTACTTCATAGGCGGTACTCCTCCGCCTCTACTTCCTACACTGCACTGCGCCTCCTCTCCTCCGCCTCTACTTCATAGGCTGCACTCTGCCGCCTCTACTTTATAGTCTGCACTCCAGACAGAACTCTGCCGCCTCTACTTCATAGGCTGCACTCCGCCGCCTCTACTTCATAGTATGCACTCTGCCGCCTCCACCTCATAGGCCGCACTCCGCTGAGTCTACTTCATAGGCCGCACTCCGCTGCCACTACTTCATAGGCCGCACTCTGCCGCCTCTACTTCATATGCCGCACTCCGCCGCCTCTACTTCATAGGCTGCACTCTGCCGCCTCTACTTCATAGGCTGCACTCTGCTGCCTCTATTTCATAGGCCGTAATCTGCCGCCTCTACCTCATAAGCTGCATTTCACCGCCCCTAATTCATAGGCTCCATTCCAACGCCTCTACTTCATAGGCCGCACTCCACCGCCTCTACTTCATAAGCTGCACTCTGCCGCTTCCACTTCGAAGGCTGCTCTCTGCCACCTCCACTTCATAGGCTGCACTCTGCCGCCTCTACATCATAGGCCGCGCTCCACCGCATCTACTTCATAAGCCGCACTCTGCCGCCTCTACTTCGTACACTGCACTCCGCCACCTCTCCGCCGCCTCTACTTCATAGGCTACACTCCACAACCTCTACTTTATAGGACGCACTCCGCTGCCTCTACTTCATAGGCCGCACTACACCGCCTCCACATCATAGGTCGCACTCCGCCGCCTCTACTTCGTACGCTGTACTCCGCCACCTCTCCGCTGCCTTTACTTCATAGGCTGCGCTCTGCCACCTCTACTTCATAGGCTGTACTCCAGGCAGCACTCCGACGCCTCTACTTCATAGAATGTACTCCGAAGCCTCTACTTCATAGGTCACACTCTGCCGTCTCTACTTCATAGGCGGTACTCCGACGCCTCTACTTCATAGGCCGCACTCCGCTGCCGCTACTTCCTACACTGCACTCCGCCAACTCTCCGCCGCCTCTACCTCATAGGCTGCACTCCCCCGCCTCTACTTCATAGGCTGCACTCTGCTGCCTCTACTTCATAGGCCGCACTCCGCCGTCTCTACTTCATAGGCTGCACTCTGCCGCCTCTACTTCATACGCTGCACTCCAGGCTCCACTCTGCCGCCTCTACTTCATAGACTGTACTCCACCGCCTCTACTTCATAGGCCGCACTCTGCCGCCTCTACTTCATAGGCCGCACTCCGCCACCTCTACTTCATATGCCGCAATCTGCCGCCTCTACTTCATAGGCCGCACTCCACTACCTCTACTTCATAGGCTGCATTCCGCCACCTCTACTTCATAGGCCACACTCCGCTGCCTCTACTTCATAGGCTGCACTCTGCCATCTCTACTTCATAGGCCGCACTCTGCCGCTTCTACTTCGTACACTGCACTCCGCCACCTCTCCGCCGCCTCTACTTCATAGGCTGCACTCCACCGCCTCTACTTCATAGCCCACACTCTGCCACCTCTACTTCATAGGCCGCACTCCACCGCCTCTACTTCATAGACCGCACTCCACTGTATCTACTTCATAGGCCGCAGTCCACCGCCTCCACTTCATAGGTCGCATTCTGCCACCTCTACTTCATACGCTGCACTCCGCTACCTCTCTGCTGCCTTTACTTCATAGGCTGTGCTCCGCCGCCTCTACTTCATAGGCTGCACTCCAGGCTGCACTCCGCCGCCTCTACTTCATAGACTGTACTCCGCTGCCACTACTTCATAGGCCACACTCTGCCACCTTTACTTCATAGGCCACACTCCGCTGCCTCTACTTCCTACACTGCACTGCGCCTCATCTCCGCTGCCTCTACTTCATAGGCTGCACTCCGCTGTCTCTACTTCATAGGCCGCACTCCAGGCTGCACTCTGCTGCCTCTACTTCATAGAATGTACTCCACCGCCTCTACTTCAGAGGCCGCACTCTGCCACCTTTACTTCATAGGCCACACTCCGCTGCCTCTACTTCCTACGCTGCACTCCGCCACCTCTCCACCGCCTCTACTTCATAGGCTGCACTCCAGCGCCTCTACTTCATAGGCTGCACTCCGCTGCCTCTACTTCATAGGCCACACTCCGCCGTCTCTACTTCATAGGTCGCACTCTGCCGCCTCTACTTCATAGGCTATACTCCAGGCTGCACTCTGCCGCCTCTACTTCATAGGCCGCACTCTGCCGCCTCTACTTCATAGGCTACACTCCACAACCTCTACTTCATAGGACGCACTCTGCTGCCTCTACTTCATATGCCGCACTACACCGCCTCCACTTCATAGGTCGCACTCTGCCGCCTCTACTTCGTACGCTGTACTCCGCCACCTCTCCGCTGCCTTTACTTCATAGGCTGCGCTCTGCCGCCTCTACTTCATAGGCTGCACTCCAGGCAGCACTCCGCTGCCTCTACTTCATAGAATGTACTCCGCCGTCTCTACTTCATAGGTGGTACTCCGACGCCTCTACTTCCTACACTGCACTCCGCCAACACTCCGCCGCCTCTACCTCATAGGCTGCACTCCCCCGCCTCTACTTCATAGGCTGCACTCCGCTGCCTCTACTTCATAGGCCGCGCTCCGCCGCCTCTACTTCATAGGCTGCACTGCAGGCTGCACTCTGCCGCCTTTACTTCACAGACTGTATTCCACCACCTCTACTTCATAGGCCGCACTCTGCCGCCTCTACTTCATAGGCTGCACTCCGCCACCTCTACTTCATATGCCGCAATCTGCCGCCTCTACTTCATAGGCCGCACTCCACTACCTCTACATCATAGGCTGCATTCCGCCACCTCTACTTCATAGGCCACACTCCGCTGCCTCTACTGCATAGGCTGCACTCCGCCATCTCTACTTAATAGGCCGCACTCTGCCGCTTCTACTTCGTACACTGCACTCCGCCACCTCTCCGCCACCTCTACTTCATAGGCTGCACTCCACCGCCTCTACTTCATAGCCCACACTCTGCCACCTCTACTTCATAGGCCGCACTCCACCGCCTCTACTTCAGAGACCGCACTCCCCCGCATCTACTTCATAGGCCGCAGTCCACCGCCTCCACTTCATAGGTCGCACTCCGCCACCTCTACTTCATACGCTGCACTCCGCTACCTCTCTGCTGCCTTTACTACATGGGCTACGCTCCGCCGCCTCTACTTCATAGGCTGCACTCCAGGCTGCACTCCGCCGCCTCTACTTTATAGACTGTACTCCGCCGCCACTACTTCATAGGCCACACTCTGCCACCTTTACTTCATAGGCCACACTCCGCTGCCTCAACTTCCTACACTGCACTGCGCCTCCTCTCCGCCGCCTCTACTTCATAGGCTGCACTCCGCCGTCTCTACTTCATAGGCCGCACTCCACCGGCTCTACTTCCTACACTGCACTCCGCCACCTCTCCACCGCCTCTACTTCATAGGCTGCACTCTGCTGCCTCTACTTCATAGGCCGCACTCCGCCGTCTCTACTTCATAGGTCGCACTCTGCCGCCTCTACTTCATAGGCTGTACTCCAGGCTGCACTCCGCCGCCTCTACTTCATAGACTGTACTCCACCGCCTCTACTTCATAGGCCGCACTCTGCCGCCTCAACTTCATAGGCCGCACTCCGCCACCTCTACTTCATAGGCCACAATCTGCCACCTCTACTTCATAGGCCGCACTTCACCACCTCTACTTCATAGGCTGCATTCTGCCGCCTCTACTTCATAGGCCGCACTCCGCCGTCTCTACTTCATTGGCCGCACTCTGCTGCCTCTACTTCCTACACTGCACTCCGCCGCCTCTACTTCATAGGCTGCACTCCACCGCCTCTACTTCATAGGCTGCACTCTGCCGCCTCTACTTCATAGGCTGCACTCCAGGCTGCACTCTGCCGCCTCTACTTCATAGACTGTACTCCACCGCCTCTACTTCAGAGGCCGCACTCTGCCGCCTCTACTTCATAGGCCGCACTCCGCCACCTCTACTTCGTATGCCGCAACCTGCCGCCTCTACTTCATAGGCCGCACTCCACTACCTCTACTTCATAGGCTGCATTCCGCTGCCTCTACTTCAAAGGCCACAATCCGCTGCCTCTACTTCATAGGCTGCACTCAGCCTTCTCTACTTCATAGGCCGCACTCTGCCGCTTCTACTTCGTACACTGCACTCCGCCACCTCTCCGCCGCCCCTACTTCATAGGCTGCACTACACCGCCTCCACTTCATAGCCCGCACTCTGCCACCTCTACTTCATAGGCCGCACGCCACCGCCTCTACTTCATAGACCGCACTCCACCGCATCTACTTCATAGCCCGCAGTCCACCGCCTCCACTTCACAGGTCGCACTCCGCCACCTCTACTTCATACGCTGCACTCCGCCACCTCTCTGCTGCCTTTACTTCATAGGCTGCGCTCCGCCGCTTCTACTTCATAGGCTGCACTCCAGGCTGCACTCCACCGCCTCTACTTCATAGACTGTACTCCGCCGCCTCTACTTCATAGGCCACACTCTGCCACCTCTACTTCATAGGCCACACTCTGCTGCCTCTACTTCCTACACTGCACTGCGCCTCCTCTCCACCGCCTCTACTTCATAGGCTGCACTCCCCCGTCTCTACTTCATAGGCCGCACTCTGCCACCTCTACTTCCTACACTGCACTCCGCCACATCTCTGCCGCCTCTACTTCATAGGCTGCACTCCAGCACCTTTACTTCATAGGCTGCACTCCGCTGCCTCTACTTCATAGGCTGCACTCCGCCGTCTCTACTTCATAGGCCGCACTCTGCTGCCTCTACTTCATAGGCTGTACTCCAGGGTGCACTCCGCCGCCTCTACTTCATAGACTGTACTCCACCGCCTCTACTTCATAGCCCGCACTCTGCCGCCTCTACTTCATAGGCTGCACTCTGCCGCCTCTACTTCATAGGCTGCACTCCGCTGCCTCTACTTCACACGCTGCACTCCGCTACCTCTCTGCTGCCTTTACATCATGGGCTGTGCTCCGCCGCCTCTACTTCATAGACTACACTCCAGGCTGCACTCCGCCGCCTCTACTTCATAGACTGCACTCCGCCGCCACTACTTCATAGGCCACACTCTGCCACCTTTACTTCATAGGCCACACTTCGCTGCCTCAACTTCCTACACTGCACTGCGCCTCCTCTCCGCTGCCTCTACTTCATAGGCTGCACTCCGCCGTCTCTACTTCATAGGCCACACTCCACCGGCTCTACTTCCTACACTGCAGTCGCCACCTCTCCACCGCCTCTACTTCATAGGCTGCACTCCAGCGCCTCTACTTCATAGGCTGCACTCCGCTGCCTCTACTTCATAGGCCGCACTCCGCCGTCTCTACTTCATAGGTCGCACTCTGCCGCCTCTACTTCATAGGCTGTACTCCAGGCTGCACTCCGCCGCCTCTACTTCATAGACTGTACTCCACCGCCTCTACTTCATAGGCCGCACTCTGCCGCCTCTACTTCATAGGCCGCACTCCGCCGTCTCTACTTCATAGGCCGCACTCTGCCGCCTCTACTTCCTAAACTGAACTCCGCCACCTCTCCGCCGCCTCTACTTCATAGGCTGCACTCCACCGCCTCTACTTCATAGGCTGCACTCTGCCGCCTCTACTTCATAGGCTACACTCCAGGCTGCACTCTGCCGCCTATACTTCATAGACTGTACTCCACCGCCTCTACTTCAGAGGCCACACTCTGCCGCCTCTACTTCATAGGCCGCACTCCGCCACCTCTACTTCATAGGCCGCACTTCACCACCTCTACTTCATAGGCTGCATTCTGCTGCCTCTACTTCATAGGCCGCACTCCGCCGTCTCTACTTCCTACACTGCACTCCGCCACCTCTCCACCGCCTCTACTTCATAGGCTGCACTCCACCGCCTCTACTTCATAGGCTGCACTCTGCCGCCTCTACTTCATAGGCTGCACTCCAGGCTGCACTCTGCCGCCTCTACTTCATAGACTGTACTCCACCGCCTCTACTTCAGAGGCCGCACTCTGCCGCCGCTACTTCATATGCCACACTCCGCTGCCTCTACTTCCTACACTGCACTGCGCCTCCTCTCCACCGCCTCTACTTCATAGGCTGCACTCCGCCGTCTCTACTTCATAGGCCGCACTCTGCCGCCTCTACTTCCTACACTGCACTCCGCCACCTCTCTGCCGCCTCTATTTCATAGGCTGCACTCCAGCGCCTTTACTTCATAGGCTGCACTCCGCTGCCTCTACTTCATAGGCTGCACTCCGCCGTCTCTACTTCATAGGCCGCACTCTGCTGCCTCTACTTCATAGGCTGTACTCCAGGGTGCACTCCGCCGCCTCTACTTCATAGACTGTACTCCACTGCCTCTACTTCATAGGCCGCACTCTGCCGCCTCTACTTCTTAGGCTGCACTCCGCTGCCTCTACTTCATAGGCCACACTCCACCACCTCTACTTCATAGGCTCCATTCCGCTGCCTCTACTTCATAGGCCATACTCTGCCGCCTCTACTTCCTACACTGCACTCCGTCACCTCTCCGCCGCCTCTACTTCATAGGCTGCACTACGCCATCTCTACTTCATAGGCCGCACTCCGCCGCCTCTACTTCCTACACTGCACTCCGCCACCTCTACTTCATAGGCCGCACTCTGCCTTCTCTACTTCATAGGCCGCACTCTGCCGCCACTACTTCATAGGCTGTACTCCAGGCAGCACTCTGCTGCCTCTACTTCATAGGCTGCACTCTGCCGCCTCTACTTCATAGGCCGCACTCTGCTGCCTCTACTTCATAGGCCGCACTCTGCCGCCTCTACTTCATAGGCTGCACTCCGCCGACTCCACTTCATAGGTGCACTCCGCCGACTCCACTTCATAGGTTGCACTTCACCGCCTCTACTTCATAAGCAGCACTCCGCCGCCTCTACTTCATAGGACGCAATCTGCCACCTCTACTTCATAGGCCACAATCTGCCACCTCTACTTCATTTGGTCATTGTACCAGGAACGTACTTGGATCCAGGAACTACAAGCGTTATACTTGGAGATCTGTCCGCCCGCATCACACCGACTATCCTACTGAGATTCCAATAAATAGGAAAACGTGGCTACATTAAGCGGAGCTGTCAAATGGAAGATTGAGCACAACCCCTCTATATATATCAGCGCTCCATCGTGTGAGGAACCCGGCCGGGTCCTCACGTGAGTCCTTTTCCTTATTCACTTCCACTAAGGCACCACATCATCATTAAGAGTTGTTCTTCTTTACAACCCAGATGTCCCTACATTGATAGTCCTGAAGAGACTCTGCCGCCTCTACTTCATAGGCTGCACTCCGCCGCCTCTACTTCATAGGTGGCACTCCGCTGCCTCTACTTCATAGGCCACACTCCGCCGCCTCTACTTCCTACACTGCACTCCGCCACTTCTCCGCCACCTTTACTTCATAGGCTGCGCTCTGCCGCCTCTACTTCATAGGCTGCACTCCAGGCTGCACTCCGCCGCCTCTACTTCACAGACTACACTCTGCCACCTCTACTTCATAGGCTGCACTCTGCCGCATCTACTTCATAGGTGGCACTCCACTGCCTCTACTTCATAGGCCACACTCTGCCGCCTCTACTTCCTACACTGCACTCCACCACCTCTCTGCCGCCTCTACTTCATAGTCTGTACTCTGCTGTCTCTACTTTATAGGCCGCACTCCACCGACTCTACTTCCTACACTGCACTTAGCGACCTCTACTTCATAGGCCACACTCTGCCTTCTCTTCCTCATAGGCTGCACTCTGCCGCCTCTACTTTATAGTCTGCACTCCAGGCAGAACTCTGCCGCCTCTACTTCATAGGCTGCACTCCGCCGCCTCTACTTCATAGTATGCACTCTGCCGCCTCCACCTCATAGGCCGCACTCCGCTGAGTCTACTTCATAGGCCGCACTCCGCCGCCACTACTTCATAGGCCGCACACTGCCGCCTCTACTTCATATGCCGCAGTCCGCCGCCTCTACTTCATAGGCTCCACTCTGCCGCCTCTACTTCATAGGCTGCACTCTGCCGCCTCTATTTCATAGGCCGTAATCTGCCGCCTCTACTTCATAGGCTGCATTTCACCACCCCTAATTCATAGGCTCCATTCCAACGCCTCTACTTCATAGGCCGCACTCCACCGCCTCTACTTCATAAGCTGCACTCTGCCGCTTCCATTTCGAAGGCTGCTCTCTGCCACCTCTACTTCATAGGCCGCACGCCACCGCCTCTACTTCATAGACCGCACTCCACTGCATCTACTTCATAGGCCGCAGTCCACCGCCTCCACTTCATAGGTCGCATTCTGCCACCTCTACTTCATACGCTGCACTCCGCTACCTCTCTGCTGCCTTTACTTCATAGGCTGCGCTCCGCCGCCTCTACTTCATAGGCTGCACTCCAGGCTGCACTCCGCCGCCTCTACTTCATAGACTGTACTCCGCCACCACTACTTCATAGGCCACACTCTGCCACCTTTACTTCATAGGCCACACTCCGCTGCCTCTACTTCCTACACTGCACTGCGCCTCATCTCCGCTGCCTCTACTTCATAGGCTGCACTCCGCTGTCTCTACTTCATAGGCCGTACTCCAGGCTGCACTCTGCCGCCTCTACTTCATAGAATGTACTCCACCGCCTCTACTTCAGAGGCCGCACTCTGCCACCTTTACTTCATAGGCCACACTCCGCTGCCTCTACTTCCTACACTGCACTCCGCCACCTCTCCACCGCCTCTACTTCATAGGCTGCACTCCAGCGCCTCTACTCCATAGGCTGCACTCCGCTGCCTCTACTTCATAGGCCACACTCCGCCGTCTCTACTTCATAGGTCGCACTCTGCCGCCTCTACTTCATAGGCTGTACTCCAGGCTGCACTCCGACGCCTCTACTTCATAGGCCGCACTCTGCCGCCTCTACTTCATAGGCTACCCTCCACAACCTCTACTTCATAGGACACACTCTGCTGCCTCTACTTCATATGCCGCACTACACCGCCTCCACTTCATAGGTCGCACTCCGCCGCCTCTACTTCGTACGCTGTACTCCGCCACCTCTCCGCTGCCTTTACTTCATAGGCTGCGCTCTGCCGCCTCTACTTCATAGGCTGCACTCCAGGCAGCACTCCGCCGCCTCTACTTCATAGAATGTACTCCGCCGTCTCTACTTCATAGGTCACACTCTGCCGCCTCTACTTCATAGGCGGTACTCTGACGCCTCTACTTCCTACACTGCACTCTGCCAACTCTCTGCCGCCTCTACCTCATAGGCTGCACTCCCCCACCTCTACTTCATAGGCTGCACTCCGCTGCCTCTACTTCATAGGCCGCACTCCGCCGCCTCTACTTCATAGGCTGCACTCCAGGCTGCACTCTGCCGCCTCTACTTCACAGACTGTATTCCACCACCTCTACTTCATAGGCCGCACTTTGCCGCCTCTACTTCATAGGCCGCACTCCACCACCTCTACTTCATATGCCGCAATCTGCCGCCTCTACTTCATAGGCCGCACTCCACTACCTCTACTTCATAGGCTGCATTCCGCCACCTCTACTTCATAGGCCACACTCCGCTGCCTCTACTGCATAGGCTGCACTCCGCCATCTCTACTTAATAGGCCGCACTCTGCCGCTTCTACTTCGTACACTGCACTCCGCCACCTCTCTGCCACCTCTACTTCATAGGCTGCACTCCACCGCCTCTACTTCATAGCCCACACTCTGCCACCTCTACTTCATAGGCCGCACTCCACCGCCTCTACTTCATAGACCGCACTCCACCGCATCTACTTCATAGGCCGCAGTCCACCGCCTCCACTTCATAGGTCGCACTCCGCCACCTCTACTTCATACGCTGCACTCCGCTACCTCTCTGCTGCCTTTACTACATGGGCTACGCTCCGCCGCCTCTACTTCATAGGCTGCACTCCAGGCTGCACTCCGCCGCCTCTACTTTATAGACTGTACTCCGCCGCCACTACTTCATAGGCCACACTCTGCCACCTTTACTTCATAGGCCACACTCCGCTGCCTCAACTTCCTACACTGCACTGCGCCTCCTCTCCACCGCCTCTACTTCATAGGCTGCACTCCAGCGCCTCTACTTCATAGGCTGCACTCCGCTGCCTCTACTTCATAGGCCGCACTCCGCCGTCTCTACTTCATAGGTCGCACTCTGCCGCCTCTACTTCATAGGCTGTACTCCAGGCTGCACTCCGCCGCCTCGACTTCATAGACTGTACTCCACCGCCTCTACTTCATAGGCCGCACTCTGCCGCCTCTACTTCATAGGCCGCACTCCGCCGTCTCTACTTCATAGGCCGCACTCTGCCGCCTCTACTTCCTACACTGAACTCCGCCACCTCTCCGCCGCCTCTACTTCATAGGCTGCACTCCACCGCCTCTACTTCATAGGCTGCACTCTGCCGCCTCTACTTCATAGGCTACACTCCAGGCTGCACTCTGCCGCCTATACTTCATAGACTGTACTCCACCGCCTCTACTTCAGAGGCCGCACTCTGCCGCCTCTACTTCATAGGCCGCACTCCGCCACCTCTACTTCATAGGCCGCACTTCACCACCTCTACTTCATAGGCTGCATTCTGCTGCCTCTACTTCATAGGCCGCACTCCGCGGTCTCTACTTCATAGGCCGCACTCTGCCGCCTCTACTTCCTACACTGCACTCCGCCACCTCTCCGCCGCCTCTACTTCATAGGCTGCACTCCACCGCCTCTACTTCATAGGCTGCACTCTGCCACCTCTACTTCATAGGCTGCACTCCAGGCTGCACTCTGCCGCCTCTACTTCATAGACTGTACTCCACCGCCTCTACTTCAGAGGCCGCACTCCTCCGTCTCTACTTCATAGGCCGCACTCTGCTGCCTCTACTTCCTACACTGCACTCCGCCGCCTCTACTTCATAGGCTGCACTCCACCGCCTCTACTTCATAGGCTGCACTCTGCCGCCTCTACTTCATAGACTGTACTCCACCGCCTCTACTTCAGAGGCCGCACTCTGCCGCCTTTACTTCATAGGCCGCACTCCGCCACCTCTACTTCGTATGCCGCAACCTGCCGCCTCTACTTCATAGGCCGCACTCCACTACCTCTACTTCATAGGCTGCATTCCGCTGCCTCTACTTCAAAGGCCACACTCCGCTGCCTCTACTTCATAGGCTGCACTCAGCCGTCTCTACTTCATAAGCCGCACTCTGCCGCTTCTACTTCGTACACTGCACTCCGCCACCTCTCCGCCGCCCCTACTTCATAGGCTGCACTACACCGCCTCTACTTCATAGCCCGCACTCTGCCACCTCTACTTCATAGGCCGCACGCCACCACCTCTACTTCATAGGCCGCACTCCACCACCTCTACTTCATAGTCTCCATTCCGCTGCCTCTACTTCATAGGCCATACTCTGCCGCCTCTACTTCCTACACTGCACTCCGTCACCTCTCCGCCGCCTCTACTTCATAGGCTGCACTACGCCATCTCTACTTCATAGGCCGCACTCCGCCGCCTCTACTTCCTACACTGCACTCCGTCACCTCTACTTCATAGGCCGCACTCTGCCTTCTCTACTTCATAGGCCGCACTCTGCCGCCACTACTTCATAGGCTGTACTCCAGGCAGCACTCTGCCGCCTCTACTTCATAGGCTGCACTCCGCCGCCTCTACTTCATAGGCCGCACTCTGCTGCCTCTACTTCATAGGCCGCACTCCGCCGCCTCTACTTCATAGGCTGCACTCCGCCGACTCCACTTCATAGGTGCACTCCGCCGACTCCACTTCATAGGTTGCACTCCACCGCCTCTACTTCATAAGCAGCACTCCGCCGCCTCTACTTCATAGGACGCAATCTGCCACCTCTACTTCATAGGCCACAATCTGCCACCTCTACTTCATTTGGTCATTGTACCAGGAACGTACTTGGATCCAGGAAGTACAAGCGTTATACTTGGAGATCTGTCCGCCCGCATCACACCGACTATCCTACTGAGATTCCAATAAATAGGAAAACGTGGCTACATTAAGCGGAGCTGTCAAATGGAAGATTGAGCACAACCCCTCTATATATATCAGCGCTCCATCGTGTGAGGAACCCGGCCGGGTCCTCACGTGAGTCCTTTTCCTTATTCACTTCCACTAAGGCACCACATCATCATTAAGAGTTGTTCTTCTTTACAACCCAGATGTCCCTACATTGATAGTCCTGAAGAGACCCTAGATTCGCAGAAGGGTTGAAACGCCGCGACCAGTACATAGGACGGACCACTATCCAGTCTGCGTCATTGTATATGTGGACTGATGTTAAATTGTACTCAAGTGGCCGTTCTACACAAAATAATGGAAACCCTCTACTTCATAGGCTGCATTCCGCTGCCTCTACTTCATAGGCCGCACTCCGCCGCCTCTACTTCATAGGCCTCACTCTGCTGTACTCCGCTGCCTCCACTTCATAGGCTGCACTCCGCCGCCTCCACTTCATAGGCTGCACTCCGCCGCCTCCACTTCATAGACTGCACTTCGCCGCTTCCACTTAATTGGCTGCACTCTGCCACCTCTACTGCATAGGCTGCACGCCTCCGCCTGTACTTCATAGGCACCACTCCGCCGCCTCTACTTCATATGCTGCACTCCGCCGCCTCTACTTCATAGGCTGCGCTCCAGGCTGCACTCCGCCGCCTCTTCTTCATAGACTGCACTCCTCCGCTTCTACTTCATAGGCTGCACTCTGCCTTTTCTACTTCATAGACTGCACTCCGATGCCTCTACTTCATAGGCTGCAATCTGCCGCCTCTACTTCATTGGCCGCACTCCACCACCTCTACTTCATGAGCCGCATTCCGCCGCCTCTACTTGATAGGCCGCACTCCGCAGCACTTTGCTGCCTCCACTTCATAGGCTGCACTCTGCCACCTCCACTTCATAGGCTGCATTCCGCCGCCTCCTCTTCATAGACTGCACTCCGCCGCTTCCACTTCATAGACTGCACTCCATTGCTTCCACTTCATTGGCTGTTCTCCACTGCCTCCACTTCATAGGCCGCACTCTGCCACCTCTACTTCATAGGCCGCACTCCACTGCATCTACTTCAGAGGCCGCACTCCGCCACCTCACTGCTGCCTCTACTTCATAGGCTGCACTCCACCGCCTCTACTTCATAGGCCGCACTCCGCCGCCTGTGCTCCATAGGCTGCACTCTGTTGCCTCTACTTCATAGACTGCACTCCAGGCTACACTCCGCCGCCTCTACTTCCTAGGCCGTACTCCGCTGCCTCTACTTCATAGGTCGCACTCTGCCGCCTCTGCATCATAGGCCGCATTCCGCTGCCTCTACTTCATACGCCACACTCCACCACCTCTACTTCATAAGCTGCACTCTGCCGCCTCCACTTCATAGACTGCATTCCGGCGCCTCCACTTCATCGGGTGCACTCCGTCACCTCGACTTCATAGGCTGCACTCCGCTGCCTCTACTTCATAAGCTGCACTTCGCCACCTCTACTTCATAGGCTGCACTCCACCACCTCTACTTCATAGCCTGCACTTCGCTGCCTCTAATTCATAGGCCGCACTCCGCTGCCTCTACTTCATACGCCGCACTCCACAGCCTCTACTTCATACGCCGCACTCCGCAACCTCTCTGCCACATCTACTTCATAGGCTGCACTCCGCCGCCTCTACTTCATAGGCTTCACTCTGCCGCCTCTACTTCATAGGCCGCACTCCGCCGCCTTTACTTCATAGGCCGCATTCCACCGCCTCTACTTCATAGGCCGCACTCCTCTGCCGCCTCTACTTCATAGACCGCACTCCGCCGCCTCTACTTAATAGGCCGCACTCCGCAGCCTCAACTTCATGAGCCGCACTCCGTCGCCTCTACTTCATACACCGCACTCTGCCACCTCTACTTCATAGGCCACACTCTGCCGCCTCTACTTCATAGGCAACACTCCGCCACCTCTACTTCATATGCTGCACTCCGCCGCCTCTCCGCTGCCTCTATTTCATAGGCTGCGCTCCGCCGCCTCTACTTCATAGGCTGCACTCCAGGCTGCACTCCGCTGCCTCTACTTCATAGACTGCACTCCGCTGCCTCTGCTTCATAGGCCGCACTCCGCCGCCTCTACTTCATAGGCCGCACTCCGCCGCCTCTACTTCATAGGCTGCACTCTGCCGTCTCTACTGCATAGGTCGCACTCCTCTGCCGCCTCTACTTCATAGACCGCACTCCTCCGCCGCCTCTACTTCATAGGCCACACTCCACTGCCTCTACTTCATAGGCCATACTCCGCCGCCTCTACTTCATAGGCCGCACTGCGCCGCCTCTACTTCATAGGTCGCACTCCGAAGACCTCAACTTCATAAACCACACTCCGCCGCCTCTACTTCATACACCGCACTCTGCCACCTCTACTTCCTAGGCCGTACTCCGCTGCCTCTACTTCATAGGTCGCACTCTGCCGCCTCTGCATCATAGGCCGCATTCCGCTGCCTCTACTTCATACGCCACACTCCACCACCTCTACTTCATAAGCTGCACTCTGCCGCCTCCACTTCATAGACTGCATTCCGGCGCCTCCACTTCATCGGGTGCACTCCGTCACCTCGACTTCATAGGCTGCACTCCGCTGCCTCTACTTCATAAGCTGCACTTCGCCACCTCTACTTCATAGGCTGCACTCCACCACCTCTACTTCATAGCCTGCACTTCGCTGCCTCTAATTCATAGGCCGCACTCCGCTGCCTCTACTTCATACGCCGCACTCCACAGCCTCTACTTCATACGCCGCACTCCGCAACCTCTCTGCCACATCTACTTCATAGGCTGCACTCCACCGCCTCTACTTCATAGGCTTCACTCTGCCGCCTCTACTTCATAGGCCGCACTCCGCCGCCTTTACTTCATAGGCCGCATTCCACCGCCTCTACTTCATAGGCCGCACTCCTCTGCCGCCTCTACTTCATAGACCGCACTCCGCCGCCTCTACTTAATAGGCCGCACTCCGCAGCCTCAACTTCATGAGCCGCACTCCGTCGCCTCTACTTCATACACCGCACTCTGCCACCTCTACTTCATAGGCCACACTCTGCCGCCTCTACTTCATAGGCAACACTCCGCCACCTCTACTTCATATGCTGCACTCCGCCGCCTCTCCGCTGCCTCTATTTCATAGGCTGCGCTCCGCCGCCTCTACTTCATAGGCTGCACTCCAGGCTGCACTCCGCTGCCTCTACTTCATAGACTGCACTCCGCTGCCTCTGCTTCATAGGCCGCACTCCGCCGCCTCTACTTCATAGGCCGCACTCCGCCGCCTCTACTTCATAGGCTGCACTCTGCCGTCTCTACTGCATAGGTCGCACTCCTCTGCCGCCTCTACTTCATAGACCGCACTCCTCCGTCGCCTCTACTTCATAGGCCACACTCCACTGCCTCTACTTCATAGGCCATACTCCGCCGCCTCTACTTCATAGGCCGCACTGCGCCGCCTCTACTTCATAGGTCGCACTCCGAAGACCTCAACTTCATAAACCACACTCCGCCGCCTCTACTTCATACACCGCACTCTGCCACCTCTACTTCATAGGCCACACTCCGCCGCCTCTACTTCATACGCTGCACTCCGCCATATCTCTGCCACCTCTACTTCATAGGCTGCACTCCACCACCTCTACTTCATAGACCGCACTCCGCCGCCTCTATTTCATAAGCTGCACTCCGCCACCTCCACATCGTAGGCTGCACTTCGCCGCCTCTACTTCATAAACCGCACTCTGCCACCTCTCTGCCACCTCTACTTCATAGGCCGCACTCCGCTGCCTCTACTTCATAGGCCGCACTCCGCCATCTCTCTGCCACCTCTACTTCATAGGCCGCACTCTGCTGTCTCTACTTCATGCATGTCTGCAGCCCTGAGGAAGCCTATGTTTAGGTGAAATGTGTTGGCTGCGGAATAAAAAAAGAAAAACCACAAGAAAAGACCAACTCGACTTGTTTCCTTTGGTCCTATGTTTAACTCTGATTCTCACACTATTTTTAGGTCGAGCCTAGGGGCAGCTCGCATGCACTGCTCACTCTGTGAGGCATGCTGTAATGAAGTATGCACTGGAAGCCCTGCCCACTCTCCGTCCATTTTTGTCATTGGCTTGTTTCATTGACCTTCGTAAATTCTAGCTTCTAATTCGTAAATAGGCTTGTTAGTCCCTCCTTAGTACCACCTTGTCTTCATTTCTACCCTCCCACGTTGACTGCCCCTTTTACTTGGCTTGTTACACAGTCTCCGTTTTAAGTCGGTGAGCACTATTTAGTTTATTAACTAACTAATGGGGACAATGGCGGCTGCTTCTTGCATTTGCAGCGCGCCCACACAGGACAATGGCGGCAATTTTCACATTGAGCGCTATGCCGCTCTAACTCTAAAAGTTACACAATGGCAATGCTTTTTTTATATTTTATTACTTTTGAGATGAATGCGGCGTCCACTTCAGGGACACCGCGCTTTCTATCAGCCTTTATTTCTTTTAAATAAAATTGCATGCTCAGCACGGCGCCCGGTGTAGGGACACTGCGCTCTGTTTAATTATTTTTTTTTTACTTTAATAGTGAGCGCGGCGCCCACTGCGCTGTTTCTTTTTTTAAAAACTTTATTAGTGAGCGCGGTGGCCGCTTCACAGACACCGCCCTCTGAAATACAATAGGTCTCGCTTTTGCAAACGTTTGACCTATTGGTATTTTAAATGACATTGCCTTTTACTATTATAACAGGCATTGACATTTACAATCCCAATAGCTCAAAATCTTGTAATTGCGAAACCTATTGCATTGTAAATGCTTGTTAAGTTTAGTTTTAATGTCACTGCTGGGGGCCCCTGCAGGCCCGGAGGCTCGTGGTTGGTTGTCCAGTGTTGGTAGGCTGTCAAACAGCGCATCCGCTGCTGTTTCCCTTTCTCGCAGCGCTTGGTTTGACATGATGACTGAAGCAGATATTCTTTGTGGCTGACAATAACGTCTATGTAAACATCAATGTTGTACGGCAGCCAATCTTATAACCTCTTTTAACCTGCCAATTCCCTTGCGTGCAATTACTCCCCACGGGTCTAGAGGTGATGGACGGGTCCTCCGACTCGGCGCACAGCTCTCCCGTGGCAAGACTTTGAGCAGCGCTATCTGGGCTGGGCAGGGGCAGTGATTTTTCCGTTCTGTTCCCAGAGACAAACACTTTTCCGACTGAAGATAATCACATGAGCCCTTGACAGCAAAGAGGGGGTCTGTGGTCAGAGCCAGTCGTGCTTTGCTTGAATACAAAACCAAAATCCCAACAAGCGACCACGCCGGGTCAAACAAGGGCACAGACTCCAGTTGAAGATTCAATTCATAATTTATTGCTTTAACATGCCATGGCGACGCGTTTCGACCACAAGCCTGTGGTGTTGATCACATAGCGCTTTGTGCAGACAAAAGTGGTTTATATACTCATGCCAGTGACTCTTCTGTGTTCATTGTGACATTGCAGAAAATCAGCATATTTACGACATGTGGTAAATTTACCTACTCATCAGCCGATGACTAGGCGCAAAATGTCAAGCAAAATACATACACAAACATAAACAAAAGACTAGTTCTCTATGTAACAGCGAGGGTGGCCCTGCAGTCTGTAACTTCAGTGATGCGCTGTATTATTGAAGGTAAGGTTTGTGTGAGCGCTGAACGACGTGTTAAACAATGTTTAAAACAACAATGTTGTTTTATTACTGGTGCCCCTGATTGTCAGTGTGGTTAGTATATAAGCATTCACCAAATTTTGCAAAGTATGGTCAGAACTGTTTGCAGTAGTAAGTGGAGTTGAGGTAGAGCTGTAGTTACTGAAAGCTTAAGCATCATCAGAAGGGTTATGCAGAGTGACTTGGTATTGCCCTATGCCAGTAGAAGCAGCATTGGGCTCGAGTGGAAGGAAACCTAGTGCCCTTTGGCACAATGGATAGTCTACTTGCATCGTGTTAGACCTGGCACCTTGGCGTGAGTCTCCCTTCCACTTTTTGTCGCTGTGCCTCATGTGTTTTTATGGTGTTGGCCGCTCAGAGCACTGTGCCACTGCCAACCAGTGCCACGGTGCAAGTGCTCCCTATGTAAAATGTATATGTTGGTTGGATCCCATGATTGGCTTATTTGGTTTACTATCAGACCCCAGTAAAGTGCACCAGGAGTGCCAGGCGTTTAAATACAAATGCCGCTGGTGGGCTTGCAGCACTGGTTGTGCCACCCACAGAAGCGGCCTGGTAAAATATGTCTAAGGTCTGCCATTGCAGAACCTGTGTGCAGTCTGGTACTGTCATGCTGACTGCGCAAGTGGACACACTTGCCAGTCCCTAAACCTTCCCTTAACTTCATATTAGTCACCCCTATGGTAGGTCCAAGGGCAGGGTGCATTGTTAGCATAAGGTAGGACATGCCCTGATGTGTGTGGCATGTCCTAATAGTGAATTACAGCCATTTTCGTTTTTCACTATTGTAAGGCTACCTGTTCTTAGCCCAGAATGGGCTGTTAAGATTGTTACATCCTATGATCCTAACAGACCCAGGGAACATGGTAGAAAATCGAGTTTAGTATGCCTGAACTCAGAATAATAAGGTACATCTTTTAGTAAGGTTTATTTTAATATTCTGCGTTTGCAAATGCCACTTTTAGAAAGTTGGCCTTTGCTTGCCTAACCATTTCAGCCCGCCTCTGCGTGATGTGTATCTGCTGTCTGGCTTGTGTGAGTGACAGGGCTGGGGAAACCCAGATGGGCAGGGCTAGGTAGCCTGGTGGTGAATAGGAAGATTGGCCGATAGATGGGTGGGAGGAGTACACCTGGACTCTGAATAGGGCTGTGCTCTGCCACCACAATGCTGGCTCCACCCCCTGTGGAGCATCTGATGGCTCTGCCCTGCACCCTGAAAGAAACAGCCTGCATCGCAAACACAAAGTGCTAAGAAACCGGACTGAACTAGGCAAGGGCCCCCCTGGCCTGGGAGAACAAAAGAAATGTAGTATAAATGTAGGAGCCCTGCTCCTAAGAAATCAGGTCCTGTTTGCGCCAAGAAGAACCTCTGCCCGACGAGAAGGACCTGGGAAAGCTGCATGGAGGACTACTGTCTCTGACCTGGGAGACTGGCCTGTGGTGGGTGCCTTGCTGCAAGAAGGAGAGGAAAAGACTGAGAAATACTTTATTTTCAACTTGTGCTTTTGTGAACAAATCTCCAAGGGCTTGGAACCGAGCTTGCCCCCTGAACTGAGCCCCAGGACCATTGGGCTCTTTCCCCCTTCAACAACGAGCTGCTGGACTGCCTGTGCTCGTGCCCCGCTGACGCCGTCGCTGAGTGTGCCTCGCAACCTTTGTTTTGCCCTGAAGTGCCTCGAGTCCATGCTGGTGCCGCCCGACACTGCGTGCCTCCGCTGAGAAGAGCCGTAGCTCGCACCATGTCCCGCTGGGGCCGCCCCGCACCTGACTCGCTCTCCCCTTCATGACTAAGCCGCACCGCCACTGCCGACAGCCGCCACGACCTCGCATTGCAAGTCCGAGAGACGACCCGGTGTGTACGACTACAAGCGTATCCTCGCACTGTGTCTCATCCCCCGAGGCCGCGCCGCACCCAAGAAGTCGCCCTGTACGTCACGTACAGGCCACGAAGTGCCGCCTTGCTGCCCCGGAAGACGCAGCCTCAACAAAGAAGGAATCCCCTGTCCCGGATTTGCCGCAGCCCGACTCCTCCGCAGCACCTCCGGAGGTCCCGCCCCAACGACCTGCATCGCGGCGCTGCTGAGAGCCGGACCTGCCTGTAGAGCTGCCGACGACCGTCCGTTCGTGGCCCCGCATCGTCCCAAGTAACTGCCAGGTATTTTGTGCACCCCGCATCTGGAAGTGCGCACCGCGGATCAGAGGGTCCGTCCCATTGAAACCGACCCGTATTTCCCCTCGACCCCCAGGAGACCGCCCCCGGGATCCGCTCTGCACAAAACCTGACTGTAAACAGTATTAAGAGAACTCCTGATCTAAAGACAGTATTGCGTGCATTTTTAAAAACGTTATTTAATGGTCTTGTACTTAAGCATGCATAAGAATATATATTTTCATAAAGCCTACCTATTTTTCTAAAAACCTGACTGGTGTCCCTCTGTAGTGCAACTGATATGTTTACTGTATGTATGCCCCCAAATGCTTAACTGTATAACGCCTGGGGATTAGCCTTGTCTGCTCGCGCCACGCAACCTTGAGGGTGAGCAGGGGTTATTCTTCGGGGTAATCCTACGCCCTGACTAGAAGTGAAGAGTCCATGCTTGTCGCTGGTACCTACCAACGCCAACCAGGGGTTCCCATTTCTAACACATCTCAATGCAGATGGCAAACCATTACCAAAGAGCATCCAAAGCGAGCATACTTGCAACCAGAGGTGTGTAGCCCTGTTTTCCCAATATAGATGATAACTACCCTCTTTGAGAGAGCATCTAAGATTTTAGTGCAACGCTGTAAAGGAGTTGTTCCTCTTCCTGGTCAGGGGTGGAATGTGTATTTGAAGGACATAAACTATTATGATAAATAACCGTTCTTAGTGTCTCCATTTTGGTCAATGGGATCAGGGAACCCTGCATCTGGATCTCATTCTAGAGGAATAAAAGCACAATATAACGAGACACAGTGGACTGCTCTCCAGAAAGCTGAAACACATACACACTCACTCTAGAAAACGCATTCTCACTGTTAGCGGACTTGGCAGGGCGGTCTGACTTCTGCCTCCCTTGGGGTACGACTATTCTTACTCTGGGCAGTAGCACGGTAGATGAGGAGCTGCAAAAAAAACATGTAGGATCAGAGGTGAACTCAACTCTTACTAAGTAACTTCCAGACCACCTCAATACTGAGATACACCAAGAATTCCTGTCCACAAAGCAAGTGACAATTGTCTGTGGTGGTTCTTGGCCTATGATATGAAAGTGAAAAAGGGAATGGGTAATGCTTCGGGAATGGGGCAGCTCTTCATAAAACATATATTGATTATGTATACATCCTTTAAAACGTTTTTGCCTTGCAGTCTACTGATTTTCTGAATATATACATGCACTACTCTCTGCATATCTCCCCTTTAGTTGTCCATTTATTCTTATTACGTTTTTTCTGAAATAAAAAAATATATTTTAATTAAAAATGACTATTAGTAATTATATGATAATTAAGTTTTAAAAAAACTGATAGTGTATGAATTGTATGTGAAAGCAGGCGCTTTGAGAATGGTCATTTTGAGACGAGTTATTTGAGGTCAGATGTTTTCAGGTGAGGAGTTTTGAGTGTGAACCTTCCAAAATATACCTTATAGTTATTTTCTGAAGGACACCTGTGAATTATCTGCTTGAAACAAAGAGTCCAGTCAGTGATATTGTGGCCTACAACGCATTCACATTTTAAGGAAATCTATGTTTTGGGTGTGTTTTCCACAACGTGTGGTCTGGAGATCTTGTGGTTTGACCTACACATTAGCTATAGCCTGTCAAGCAGCCTCCGCTATTTATGCCTTCTTTAAACGGATAACTCTTTCTAATTAAACATTTTCATAAGTGTCAGTCAGGGAGACAATTGGGTGTGTAAGATCTTTGAGCAGTTTAAAGATATGTGGTGTAGGATAGAATGAAAAAAATTTCTCATCTGCACCCTAAATATAACCTGATTTTAGATTACATGCTTTTCCTAGTAGCTTGCTGCTAGACCGAATGTATAAAACTTTATTAAAACCTTACAATTGACAGGAAATTACCAACAACCCCAATTGTTCAGTGAATTGGCAATGTGGGCTCCAAAAGAACCGTGATTACATCATTTTTTGAATATGAAGTGTACTCTGCCTGCGCTCAGCTGAATACATTCAAAGGTGCACACATTTCAGTCTAAGATCAAACCTCTTCGCACCATTGGGGAAACTGAGCCGGCTACTTCAAGGGACGGCTGCAGGACAGCTGGAGGGTCGAGCAGAAACGCCTGGGGGCTGCCAAGTGGGACATTTAGGTTCAATGCGCTTCCGTAGCACCGCCTGCTTCAGCACAGGATTTCTCTCTATCCCCCTGAAACAAGGGTCTCCATGAACCTGAACCAACTAATGCATCCACGCAGAAGCCTCTTTAGAGACAGCCAAGTGAGACAGCTTACATATTTGAGTTAGCCAGGGCCTCCCTCAGACTTATTCTGGGAGAGGTCCCCGGTATCTAGAAACCCCAAGGGTGTTTCAGTGAACACACCTTTCTTCCAGTCAGACAGCAGCAGATGAGAGGTTGACCCTGACAGAAGTAGGATTTCAGATAATCTACCAGGAGGAATTGCCAACCAGTGGCAGCATTAGGTAGCATGCCACTCCCTTGTTTGTTTGGAGCAGTGTATTCAAATGGCCAGGTATGGCTGAGGGGATGTTGCAGCATAGGTGTGCGAAACAATTCAGAGCAGAGACTCGAGGAGACACCTGTCTGAACACTTAGCCGTGCTTTCAGCTGTCCCATCAGGTACATGGGGAAACAAGGAGACAAGAACATACATGACAGGATATGACTGGGTCTTAGCTGTGACTAATTCTCAATACTGCATGGGAAGACTGGCTTCATTTGTTGTATGATTCCTGCTTACATGCAGTTCATTACTCGCCTGGCATCATCCACATGTGTTATTTCCTTTCCTGCTCATTTGGGTTTTGTTCATTTGTTGCTCAATCCCTCTCAGCTGCTGTGCAAATTGGGTCGCAAATTTTGCTCAGCGTTTGCTGCTGTGTTTGTCAAACTGGTTCCTTTGGAGTCTCTTGGCGTATCCTGGTTCCTACAGAGGATCTACATGTCTAATCATTAACAAAGCCAGTAAGTATTACACACATCTTATTGTCTTATAATTTTTCCCTGTTTGTTATGAATTAACTTCTTGATCATCCGTCCTATGCATATATTTTGTTTTTGGAAGTAGTTGAAATAGGGTACTTCCTTAACAAGCCATTAAAATAACTTTCAGAGGCATTCAGCACCTGACAAGAAGGCAAGAGGCTGTCTTCTCTTCTCCCATTATCTCTCCTGCCCCCATCTTTCCCAGGGCGGACTCTCGCTTAGATTTGGAAGTGCACATGAAGCTGGGAACGTTTTAGGATTTTTTATTAGAACACAGCTATTCTGCCATTCCCATTTTATGTAGTCCTGACTTCACTACTGTCACAAGCACATACATTTGGCAATTCAAGGTGAAGCAGTTGTAATCACCATCATTTTGTGACGGAAGCTTATTTCGTGGGGAAGTCATTTATTTATTAAGTTTGAACTCAAAACGATGCTTTAGATGCTCAAGGGATATGCTGCAATATTACGAGCCACACTGAATGAGCAATACTTAAGATGAGATAAAGAAAGATTTAAATACAATTTAGTATTGTTCTGCAGAGTTTGTGACTTCTATATTTTAGTTGACTGTTTTTAACGGTAATAAAGTTTTATACCTAAACAGCATGGTGTGGACAACTGTTTACACTAAGCACCTCATGAACCACAGACATGTCTGTGCTCGTCTTGCATGGAAATGTTTATAGGGGGTCAATCGATATAAAAATGTTAGGTAAATTTCGATGCAGTAGCTACACAAAGTAACGGCTTAAGTTTAATAGTCCTGGTTGAGACAAGTATAAATGCCAGAAATGTTAACATGACTATCCGGGGTGGCGTTTCCAAAGGACTCAGGCTAACTTAGTCTCAGCCATTTGGCTGAAAGTGTGAGGCTCATTCTCCCGCTAACCATATTAGTGTCTTAATGTTAAAAAAGACTATGGTCTAGTTCACAACCATTCTATGTAAAGTGCCAAGTATAGTGCTTACATAGCTGTGAATCAGCACAAGTAAGAAACGGTGTGCAGAAATACAAATATACATATGCGATAGATTGAAATGGAGGCACAGGAAAAACAGCTTTAATTTAAATAATGCCTTTACACAAAACTGGGAAATACTGCTTCTTACTTTTTATATTATCAATTATACTAAGGCAGAAATAGAGTTTTAAGTACTGCAATTTTCACCCTATATATAATGCTGCAAACAGTTGTTTATGTACATTAATTCCAAGCTGGAGGATTTTACAGCTTAGATTAATTCAATAGTGAATCACAGGCACCATTTAGAGAAGTGCAAATGCACTTCCTTTGTTTGCTGTGGCGAAGAGATTTGTTTACTTTTTCAGCATTACCCTGGGTATCAAGGTTACCTTAACTTGTGGATTAACAATTTCTCCTGCTCGCCACACCAAGGTGGAGGTATATCTCTCTCCTGTTACCAGGGCTGGAATGATTACGCATATGTTTTGCCATGGCGTAGTCAACAGGGACCAAACGGTTCAAAATATTGAAACATCAAACAAACAGCTTAATCCTAGAATATTACAAATTGGAAAGATTTTAATAGTCACCTATCAGTGCCACTGGAAGAGTCAGTGAGAAAGGTAGTTACCGCAGTAGAGCATGCATCGCTGTGAGTGGCTGATGCAGCTGCAGTAAATGGAGGTAGGGTTAATGTAAGAGTAGTGAGTTACACAATATTTAGCCAGCACTATTGTTTCATTTTATTCTAGTTTTATAGATATAAAATATCAAAAGAGTATTTTTTCCCCCCAAAGCCTTTTGACTCTCCTAATTTTCTGACGTTAAATATTCAGGTAAATTGATGCAGGGCAAAGTGGAGGTCGGCACTTCTTGCTGTGAGATACACATTATTTGTATTACCCCCTCTCTGTGGCGGCTGTATTCTATTTATATTATCAAAATGCAGTTAGGAATATTTTCTTGTGTTATGTATGGAACGAACTTCTTTAATAAAGGATTATTTAAAAAAAAAAAAAAGGCTCAGGTGTTCATTGAGCCAAGCACAGGTAGCCTAGAATGTACTTCCAGCTCTGCCTGTCCCTCTCACACTGCAGCAATGCACTGCAGCTGGCATTTTACATGGTCCTAGCCATGTGCTGCCCATTACCAGCACGTTCCCTGTAATACTTTACATAGCGTAAATAATGGGTATTGTGGCTATACTGCTAACCTACATGACTGAGTCTTCTAGTTCATAGGACTCTACCCTCAAAAGTACAGTTCTATTGTAATGTGTCCATGTATGCTGGAATAACTCATCAACATTCATGTGCTTACTTCCCTCAAATTAAACAAAGGACGGTGACAACTATGCCATGCTTATTATCATCATAAAAATATGAAGCATATTTATTAGCACATGAGTAATATTTGTTATGGGGGAAATACACGCCCCTTACTTTGTCCGATAAAGGACGTAAATCAGTTTCAACTTTCACTTAGTTACCATTTTTGTTGGAATACTTTAATCCTCCCTATTAGTACTATATTAATGGTCCAACATCACCATCTGTCATTAGGCTAGTTGGTCTCCGTTTTGTCACTCCAGGGTCATAGCTTAGACCCTGAGAGTAAACTCTGGTAACATTTCTGTGCCTTATTGTACTTATGTTGTTCCCAATTGGAAACCAGCTGGTCATACATGATTAAACTCTCATCATTTTAACTACTTCTCTCCATGTTCACTTATAGCTCATGTGCTGGGCACCTAATGTCATTAGAAAAGTAATTCTCATCAGCAGGCTGAACACGCCTTGTAAGAAAACAACCTAAAACCATTAAACATGTAATTTGGAGCTGATGGAGCGGAATCGTGGGGTAAGCATATTCACCACATGTAACCAATTTAATAACCACTTATCTTTTCTCCTTATGAAACTAAATTTGTCTCATACCTATAACTGGTCCTCCGATGAACCTTTTGAGAGTTGTCAGGGGCTGACAACTGTTAAGACGGATTATACCCCCCTTGTGAGGACCTACAACAAAGGGAATATTCTACAAACCAGCTATACATCACAATATACAACTCTCATTAATCACAATCATCAATATTGACAGACTCAGTTTTACTATTCACTAAGCTTCAACTACTTCTTTATAAGCATATGAAATGGTCAAACAAAGGTATAGCATCGAGTAACAGCTCATCACACAAGAGGAAACAAAATAATTCACAATAACATCTCATTTAACGTGCATGAATGAGTGGATAGGAAGAGAGACAAAAGAGCGTTATAACAAGATCAATGCAATTTGAAAGTATCGTACGAACCTAAATAAACTATGGCACAGCGTGCTAATAGTCTGAAGAGCTAACCCTCCGGCCGGAAGGGAAAGCTGGGGGCAACCTCACTAAGATATGAGGAGCACAGTTAAAGAGTCAGGATCAGACAGCATCAGTCATAAAAACGAGCTTAAGGAAACAGCAACACAGCTCTTTCCTTACAGGAAATAGCTTACACGAAGATGCTCACCATCACAGCCTCAGCTCAAGCCCACCGAAAAAACATAGATTATAACTCAGTTCAGTTAAAAAACTTTATTCGGTATGTATAAAACAACCATAAAAGATATACATACATTGAAAACTGATTGCATTACGCATAAAAAAAACCAAGACAAATAGCATCCAGTGCGTAACATGGGGACAAAATTTGATCACATCTAAAAACGTACATAAATTAAAACTGAATGCATAACATACAAGAAGAATCGAGTTTAAACAAACGGAGCAGATGACGCGTGGACTAAGACATGGGGCCAAAGTTTATCACATTTAAAACACTTAAAATATTGTATTTAAAAGACAGCACAAATTATTTAAAAGACATCGGGGGGTCGCTGCTATAAAGATGCAACAATACTCTTGCGTGCATTAAAGGCATTTATAATAAAGAGTGCTACATTGAGGCAAACCCTGACGTCGTTAAGTTCGGACAGGTATTTTACTGCGGCAAGATGTGAACCACTGCCATACACAAGCAAAAGTGGTTTTAAGTAGTAATTTCTAAAACCTTAGTAAAAATGAGAAAACAGCATAAAGTGCACAGTGCCTTGTCTGCTCTGTCCGTCACATGGGCAAGGGATCGTGGCTGGGGGACAAGTTTTCATGTTAGGGAAAGCCACTAAATGGTGGTCGCTTCCCAATCTAAATTTGACTAATACATAACAGTGCATAAGATTGGGAATGTAATGAAGTAATCTTGACAGCCCGCATTGGAGGTAAGTGATAAATACAATTTTACAGTTGGTTTTCTACATTCACAATCGAGCCGAACTTCCCTCATATGGCTCATAAAAGTTTCTCTAATGGCCAACTTCCTAAGTAAAGATACTTTGGTAGGATTAGTCGGTATTGTCATCTTTAATAATTTACTGTACAATGAACCGATATAGCTTAACCAGGGAATCTTCATCACATTATCCAGGGTAAAACAGTCTAAAATGATTGATTTTGTAAAACTGGTTTCTTCCTTGGACTATATGGAGGGCCAGAGCAATAATGGGCGATATGCAACTATATAAGATACTGTAGACCCACTTCTTAGTGTATAATCTCTGAAGTTGCAGAGGTGGGTAGACTGAGGAGGCGTTTGAGGTAACTATTTTCCTCTGTCTGTAGTACAGAACAACTATGATAACCCCAAATACCAGCCCCATGTGTTGCAATCGATAAAACACTTGCCCTATAAATAGTTGTCATCTCCTTGACCGACCTAGAGCCCAGTTTGTTGAAAATCTAAAAATACCGTGGGTACTTCTGACCATCTGACATTAGTAATTTCGCGAGTCCACGACCCGTTACCTGAAAAGGTAATGCCCAGGTAGCATAAGGTATCGACCGGGTTCACAGGCGATTTATCCATAAAAAAGGTTCTCCTTTGTTTGTCCCGTGCCCCAGACCATAGTATAAGTTTTACTTTTATTAATAATTAATTTGCTGGAAACAATAAAAACACTAAAAGCATCCATTAAATGTTGAAGTCCCACTGGAGTCCTGGCCAACAGGATGGCGTTGTCTGCATACAAAAGTACAGGTATAGGGCGCCCAGCCACTTGGGGGGCATCTGCAGTCACTACTTGTAAGGTCTCATCTACCCCATTAATAAACAAGGAAAATAACAGTGGCGCTAATACACAGCCTTGCTGAATGCCTTGCTTAACTGCAAAGGTATCGGTGCATTGCCCCCTGGGGCCATAGCGGACTTTGCTCGTTAGATCCTCATATAATCTGGCCAGGAAATGGATGATTGGCCTGGGTGCCCCCATAGCAAGCAGAGTAGACCAAATGGTGGTATGATCTACTAGGTCAAAGGCGCTGCTCAGATCAGTAAAGCAGAGATATAATCTGCCGCCTTTGGCACAGGTGCATTTGCCTATGAGTAGATTTAGGTTCACACATTGCTCTATGGTCCCAGGCCTTTCCTGAAGCCAAACTGGGCAGGTGGAAGTTTTGAGTAATTCCATGCCCATTCTTCTAGTCTTTTTAGCAGGACTTTACTCATCACTTTCACTGATGAATCTAAGAGTGATATAGGATTGTAATTTTTGGGGTCTGATTTGTTGCCCTTCTTAAAAATAGGAACTATAATCGATGTGCCCCATGTCGGCGGAGTCTTTGTCTCCGCGGCCATGTTAAAAACCCTGGTTAGAATTGGTACCCATAACTCAATGTTGTTTTTAAAAACATCCACACGGACCCCACACCCTTTGCTTTCTTTCAGAACCCATGAGACTTCTTGTAACGTGATATTTAGGGGTGCATGTAACTGTAACAATTGTTGCTCATTTCGAGTAGTTACCATTTGTGCCACGCCTGAGCTAAAAATACTAGAAAAGTGGTCAACCCATGCGTCTCAAGTGACATGTGACAGCAATTCCGGGAAGGAATTATCCTTTAAAAAAGGAGAGTTAACAGTATCCCAGAAAAGTTTGATGTCTCCTGTATCTGCTGCTTGGGACAGTTTCAACCATGCTTCATTTTGTAGTTCTTTTTTTTCTAACTAACAATACCTCTTTGTGTTTAAATCTAAGGGATTTGATCAATAAGTTGTCCCTCGGACCCTTACAGAGAGCCAGTTTCAAGTCCCTAGTAGCGGTAGTACAAGCATGGTCGAACCAGCCTTTGCGTTTCGTTTGGCCAGTTCTAGTAGGATGGGTCAGAAGGTCATCGATTATAGTAACGATACCAGTATAGTTAAAAAGTATCTGATCTGGGGTAGCCCCGTCATCCAGACAACCCATTATATAATTATAGCCCCTAGTGCAAATATCTAGAAGAAACCGGGTCTGGTCCACTCCAATCCACTTGATACAGATTCCATTGTGCCTGAGTGGGGCAATATTAGTAACACGACTAGGAGTAGTAACAATAGACCTGTTCCAAAAGAAAACTGACAAGATTATACAGTTATGTTCACTCATGGCTGAGATTAGAACGTGGTCGATAACAGAGGTTGAATTTCTCCCTATAAAGGTTGGAATGTGGTTCCTATCACTATGTCCAGGGCATTTTCCAGTAATTGAAGATCAAACTTGGTGATAATAAAATTTAATAATTTACCATAATCATTATGGTTGGAAATGCAAGTATCCAAGTCCAGCCTCATCTGTCATCCCACATACCCGTATAGCAGAGTGGGGGCATGAATGAATATTAAAATCTTCGACCCATAATAGCATAAAACTATTTGTAATGGACTCGACAAGGGCCTCTAGACCTCCTTCGAGGGCTAAAACTACCCTCCCCCGGGTGTTATTAAAAACATTATAATAAAAGTTAACCAGGACTATGTCCTGACTTCCCCTAAATGAGAATCATAGGATTAATGAGTGGGGGGCCAATAGATATTTTCCTCTTTAAACTTACTGGAAGTTTGTTTGATGTTAAGACCATAAGCCCCCCTTTAGCTCTCCATGCTACGGATGGTTCAGCCTCCAAACAGTATGTCATAAAGCCCTCAAAATAGACAGGCTCGGTATATCATGTTTCTTGGATGCATAATATATCCAAGTTGCTTATAAACTCCATCCATCCTAGGGTACCATGTTTCTTATCTAGACCACCTCCATTCCAAGTCGTAATTCTATACCCATTACCCGTCCCTCCATCACTACTACTATGTTGTGCTAAGTTGGATGGGGCAGTTGCTATGTATGTAAGATCTACTGCACCCTCAGAGGGAGGCGGTAGGGGGGGCAGATAAGACAGCAGTATCGCAGTGGCCCCCAGAGGCCAGATGCGTATCATCTTCCCACCCTTTGTGGCCCCTAGGGGCCAAATGCGTTTCGTCTTCTCGCCCTTCGAGAAATGATAGCACATTCATTGTAGGTTTTGGTCGATTATCATATAACCCCATCTCATGTCAAACAATATCCTGAGGGTCACTCAATGCCTGGTATATGTTGGAAACCACCAATGATTGGGGTGGGGGTATGATCAAGCGGGATGGTTGATTAGTGGGCCTAGTCTGATTGTGTTAGGTATAGAACACTGGAGGTGCCTATAAAAAAAACAATGCAAAACCAAAGGAAATGATGGACGGAGTGTTGAACAATGCAAGCACTCACCCCCAGTCAACTGATCTGGGTTTAATCCACCACCATTCTTTAGCCCACTCTGCCACCCCAGTTCAGACATGGCCATATGCAAATCAGTCTGACCCTGTGCCTCATGGGAACAGTCCAGCCCGAACTGCCAAGCCATGTCTTCCCTGGACCGGAAACAAGCTTCCTAGGACCGGTTTCTGGCATTTCAGCCGATTTCAGCCGTCTTCAGCCAGGCTTGCTTGAATCCAGTGGCAAAGTGAGCAAGGGACTCACGTCTGAGCATACCCTGCCAACTTATGGCGAACAAAGCAAAACCAAAGTAAATGATGGACGGAGTGTTGAACAATGCAAGCACTCACCCCCAGTCAACTGATCTGGGTTTAATCCACCACCGTTCTTTAGCCCACTCTGCCACCCCAGTTCAGACATGGCCATATGCAAATCAGTCTGACCCTGTGCCTCATGGGAACAGTCCAGCCCGAACTGCCAAGCCATGTCTTCCCTGGACCGGAAACAAGCTTCCTAGGACCGGTTTCTGGCATTTCAGCCGTCTTCAGCCAGGCTTGCTTGAATCCAGTGGCAAAGTGAGCAAGGGACTCACGTCTGAGCATACCCTGCCAACTTATGGCGAACAAAGCAAAACCAAAGGAAATGATGGACGGAGTGTTGAACAATGCAAGCACTCACCCCCCGTCAACTGATCTGGGTTTAATCCACCACCGTCCTTTAGCCCACTCTGCCACCCCAGTTCAGACATGGCCATCAATTGTTGTTTTTGCAATTGTCACCCCGAGTGGGAAGGGTATGCCCAGACGTGGGTCCCTTGCTCTCCATTCCACTGGAATTAAGCTATCCTGGCTGAAGAGGGGTGAAACTCCGAAACCGGTCCTAGGATGCTTGTTTCCAGTCCAGGGAGGACCTGGCTTGGCAGTTCGGGCTGGACTGTTCCCATGAGGCACAGGGTCAAGAATGATTTGCATATGGCTGGGTTCAAACTGGAACGGCATGGTGAGCAAAAAAATGATGGATTTAGGCCCAGATCTCTACTGGGGTGAATGTATGACATTGTTCTGCATTCTGTCCATCAATTGTTGTTTTTGCAATTGTCACCCCGAGTGGGAAGGGTATGCCCAGACGTGGGTCCCTTGCTCTCCATGCCACTGGAATCAAGCTATCCTGGCTGAAGAGGGGTGAAACCCCGAAACCGGTCCGAGGATGCTTGTTTCCAGTCCAGGGAGGACCTGGCTTGGCAGTTCGGGCTGGACTGTTCCCATGAGGCACAGGGTCAAGACTGATTTGCATATGGCTGGGTTCAAACTGGAACGGCATGGTGAGCAAAAAAATGATGGATTTAGGCCCAGATCTCTGTACTGGGGTGAATGTATTGTTCTGCATTCTGTCCATCAATTGTTGTTTTTGCAATTGTCACCCCGAGTGGGAAGGGTATGCCCAGACGTGGGTCCCTTGCTCTCCATGCCACTGGAATCAAGCTATCCTGGCTGAAGAGGGGTGAAACCCCGAAACCGGTCCTAGGATGCTTGTTTCCAGTCCAGGGAGGACCTGGCTTGGCAGTTCGGGCTGGACTGTTCCCATGAAGCACAGGGTCAAGACTGATTTGCATATGGCTGGGTTCAAACTGGAACGGCATGGTGAGCAAAAAAATGATGGATTTAGGCCCAGATCTCTGTACTGGGGTGAATGTATGACATTGTTCTGTATTCTGTCCATCAATTGTTGTTTTTGCAATTGTCACCCCGAGAGGGAAGGGTATGCCCAGACGTGGGTCCCTTGCTCTCCATGCCACTAGAATCAAGCTATCCTGGCTGAAGAGGGGTGAAACCCCGAAACCGGTCCTAGGATGCTTGTTTCCAGTCCAGGGAGGACCTGGCTTGGCAGTTCGGGCTGGACTGTTCCCATGAGGCACAGGGTCAAGACTGATTTGCATATGGCTGGGTTCAAACTGGAACGGCATGGTGAGCAAAAACATGATGGATTTAGGCCCAGATCTCTGTACTGGGGTGAATGTATGACATTGTTCTGCATTCTGTCCATCAATTGTTGTTTTTGCAATTGTCACCCCGAGTGGGAAGGGTATGTCCAGATGTGGGTCCCTTGCTCTCCATGCCACTGGAATCAGGCTATCCTGGCTAAAGATGGGTGAAACCCCGAAACCGGTCCTAGGATGCTTGTTTCCAGTCCAGTGAGGACCTGGCTTGGCAGTTCGGGCTGGAGTGTTCCCATGAGGCATAGGGTCAAGACTGATTTGCATATGGCTGGGTTCAAACTGGAACGGCATGGTGAGCAAAAAAATGATGGATTTAGGCCCAGATCTCTGTATTGGGGTGAATGTATGACATTGTTCTGCATTCTGTCCATCAATTGTTGTTTTTGCAATTGTCACCCCGAGTGGGAAGGGTATGCCCAGACGTGGGTCCCTTGCTCTCCATGCCACTGGAATCAAGCTATCCTGGCTGAAGAGGGGTGAAACCCCGAATCCGGTCCTAGGATGCTTGTTTCCAGTCCAGGGAGGACCTGCCTTGGCAGTTCGGGCTGGACTGTTCCCATGAGGCACAGGGTCAAGACTGATTTGCATATGGCTGGGTTCAAACTGGAACGGCATGTTGAGCAAAAAAATGATGGATTTAGGCCCAGATCTCTGTACTGGGGTGAATGTATGACATTGTTCTGCATTCTGTCCATCAATTGTTGTTTTTGCTAAAAAAAAAACAATGGCTGGAGTGACATGTTATAATCCGATTGGGTGTGGCGTACCTACACCATAAGGACACCCTTAGCACACCTTGGGTCCATGAAATTAGTTACTATACAATCTCCATTGTGGTTTTTCCTCATGGGGCCAATCCAGCTTACTCTTCTTACGAACAACATTTGTTTGGCGTCCCTTACAGGGAAATGGCAGTGTCTGTTAATCCGATGGATCTCCCTATTCTTTAAGGGGTCATAGGATTCTATTTGGCCCGGACATAGTGGGGGGACATTGACTGTGACTGCTACATAGGGGATACATTCTAGAGGTGAACTAATGGTGGCAGTGGTGGCTGGTGGATTTTAAAAGTGGTGAAGCGGAAATGTCATACCCAAGTATAATTCTCGAGCAAGCACAGCAAGTGAACCCAAACTTAAAAAGGTGTGGGGGGGGGGAAAGTGGGGTATGGTGATGGAGAGGGAGTAGGTTGGGTGGGGAATTCAGTGATGGAGGCACAAAAACCCATATAGGGATCACTTGAGAGCAGATAAGGCAGAGGCACCCACAAGAGAATCTTATATGATGGTAAAAAGGAACATGCAGCAGCCTACATAGAGAAAAAGAGGGAGTGTGCATGACTGCTTTGTTCGGCCCTGGGGCCGACCAAACAGTCAGTACCCACAACAGTGTGCAAGCCACTCCCCCCCTGCCCTCGAGCAGGACCGCCCTCCTGCCCGCCCCCAACCAGGCACTCCAGGCATTTCTGCTTTCTCGCAGTGCGAGAAACAGAAACATAAAATGGTAGTTTTACCATTTTATGTTTCTGCCTTCTCGCACTGCGAGTAAGCAGTGGGGTGACACCCCCACTCCCCTATGGAGGAGCCGCCTCTGATTGGTGGTCTTGGCATCTGCAACAATAGCTTCTATTGTGTTAGCAGTACTATCCTCTTTTAGTATAGAACTCGTTGACTTTCGTTATGTGCTGGATACGTGGTGGTAGCATTGATTAACCGAGGTTGGGTCTGTATTTGGGATATAGATACTGGTAGTCCCATGTGGTCCCTAGGGGTTGCTTCAGTTATGGTGCCTGCAATCCCCGGCTTGAGTATATTAGCACTTATTCTTGTTACATTATCCCTTGACAAGTTAGTTGTTAGAGTTGTGGATGGTGCTAATATCCTCTCAGCCCTATCAGGCTCTTTCTCAGTTTGTCCCAAAGACATATCAGAATAGCATGTCTTGATCTGTTTAACTTCGGTGGACAGAGCCTCAAACTTCTTAAAATTTGGTGCTAGCAGGGCCTCTAATATAGTGGAAATTTCGGCCAGTAATGAGGCCCATTGTGAGTCCCCCAGGTCACATGGTATGGTCCCAGCCTTTATACTAGAAGGGGACGGGGTTTTGGGGGCGTTTAATCTTCTGGGACCTCCAAGGATAGAAGGGGTCTTTTTGCATTTCCTTTTCGGAGTAGGAGTGTAAAAAAGAGTGTTGCTGTTACTAGGGGATCGAGTTGCCTCATTAATTGCGGGGGCGACCTGGCTATCAGTGACTCTATGGTCATTATCTTCCCTGGTTGAGCTCATATTTGTTGGCAGTATAGCTGCGGCATCCCTAGGGGACACAGCAATCTCACTCCCTTGCCCTCCACCTATAGAGAGGCGGCGTTCAACAATATCTATCTCCTGACAGATCACATTAACTGCCCTCACCAGAAAAGAATCGATAGTTGACCGGCCGCTATCGCCTTACGTTTACCCATGGCTACCTGAATATCAAACACCTATACCAAACTGTGTGAAGTATAAGCGGACCAGATATGAAATTAGCAACCAGGGAGATCCAAATAAAATGGTCTAATGGTTACGCTAAGGCAGATATGTCCCACTTTTACTAGTAGGGAGGCACAACTTAATCACCACACTGCTACATGCCTATGTCTCTCCTACATACAAAACATTGGGGGCAGACAAGGAAACAATACCTTTCAATTAGTATGGAGTCCAAAACGTCAGAGGGGTGGCCCAGCCCGGCCTTCTCCGGTCAGTGATGGGAAAGGACGGGCCCGCCCTTGGCCCGCGCGCATCCTGCATTGTCTGTGGCAGAAAGTGCTTTTATGGTGCGTCGGTGGTTCACCCTCCAGGGAGTAGAGGCTTCTGGGGCATGTAGTTCCATATTTCCCAGCAATGAAACAACAGCTGCAGCCGCGGTAGGTGCTCCCGCTCTGTGTGTGGCTGAAAGCGCTTTTATAGCGTGTTGGTGGTTCTCCCTCCAGGGAGTAGAGGCTTCTGAGGCATGTAGTTCCGTGGCCTCCCCAGCAAGGAAACAACAGCTGCAGCCGCGGTAGGTGTTCCTGCACTGCGTGTGGCAGAATGCGCATTTATAGCGCGTCAGTAGTTCTCCCTCCAGGGAGTAGAGGCTTCTGGGGCATGTAGTTCCGTGGCCCCCCAGCAAGGAAACAACAGCTGCAGCTGCAGTAGGTGCTCCCACGCAGCATGTGGCAGAAAGCACGTCGTTGGTTCTCCCTCCAGGGAGTAGAGGATTCTGGGGCATGTCGTTCCGTGACCCGCCAGCAAGGGAACATCAGCTGCAGCCGCGGTAGGTGCTCCCACACCACGTGTGTCAGAAAGCGCTTTGAACGTGCTTTTATAGCACGTCAGTGGTTCTCCCTCCAGGGAGTAGAGGCATCTGGGGCATGTAGTTCCGTGGCCCCCCAGCAAGGAAATAACAGCTGCAGCCGCGGGAGGTGGTCCTTCTAACTCTAATAGTTATATCCTAAATGGTAAAGTCCATCCCTACTTAGTATCCAAGTCCAAGCAATTCACAGTTTTCATTGGTTTAGGAGCATAGGGTTTTCAGTCACACCACTTCCATCACAACTCACTCTAAAAAGTTATTTGTTTAGAGCCATCCAGTCATCATTGTCCTTTGGCAGAGGAAATCACAATATTCTCCTTCCTAGGCTCGCGCACATCTTCGAAACATTCGCAACATTTTACTAGAGCAGTTATCCACAAAACTAAACATTTCCCCAGACAGTAGGAAGTTCCGCTGATATTCCAGACCTGTAGCCGTAAGTAAGTAAGTCCGTTTTTTATATTGCGCAGCTACTCACCCTTACGGGTCTCAAGGTGCTGGCGGCCGTCGTGGAAATTAAGTGAGCTATTGCCCAGAGTCACACGGTGCTGAGCAGAGCTGCCGCCGGAGCCGGGGATCAAACTGTGAACCCTCTGCTCCGAAGTCAACTGCCCTGGCCGCTGCACCACACCTCTCCAGCCGTCAACAAGAAAAGAACACAACAATCATAATAAATGACAAATTACATTTTTCTGCAGCCTACGTTTAAAAAGCAAATTAATCCTAACAGTGGTTTGAGGCCTTCTCTGTAAAGTGAGCAGTTTTCTCTAGGAGAAATAAACAGACAAAGTTATTTGTTCACATAAAAAGTTCAATTTCCTTATTTCATTTTAGTTTTCTATTATTCTAATATAAATGCAAACATTGTCAACAATTATTCTATGTAATTAATATCGCTTGTGTAAAACATTTTTGTTAACATGTTATATTCACGTTGCACATGAAAACTCAAACCCCTTAACATTATTTTTCTGCTGTCTTTCATGCAGAAATCATTTGTGGCCTACAGGAACCATTTGTCATTTTCCTGCACATTTCTTGATCCTCTTTCCAAATACCCCATGTTAGTTTTTCTCTGTTAACTTCACAACTTTTGTTAATAATTTTCACTCAGTAGGAGGTTTATTCCGAGCAGGTTTATTTACGAAAATCCTGCTCCATCAGAGCCTAAGAACAGTCCTACCATGAAGAGCTTATTTACAAATATCACATTCTCACTGGCAATCCAGTCATCTTGAACACCTTAATGCTCCTTTATCACTCCATTGCACCCTTTTCAGGTATGTTTTTTCATTCCCAGATTAAAAAGGAATTAAATCAGAATCAGTCACAATCACTTCATGGAATAGTACGTGTCAACCATCAGTCTGTCTGGGGAGTGGGGGGGGGGGGGGGGGGGGGGATTCATTCACGGTGGAATCATTACTCCTGGCCTGGAGTTTAAACCTACATGGTTGAGTTGATCGCCAGCCTCAACCTTGAGCTTTGAAGTTAAAAAGGAATCCTGTTACTGACACCTTTCCATTCATCAACGTTTCCCCTCCCCTAATGAATTACGTCCATCCTCCTCCAGCTTCTGTATTTTTTTAATTTCACCTCTTCTCCTCCCTCTTACCTACTTTCGTTTGAGACTACCTTCCCTCAGCAGGAGTGCCCTTTCCACATCGAATTTCTCAGCCCTTGTCTACTGGTCTTCGCTTTTGCCTTCGCCTCTTGCACCATTTCTTTTACCCTTCCTTCTCTCTCCCACATCAATTTCACACTGCCTCAGGGCCTCCGCCCTCCTTGCCAGGCCTAACCCTATACTTATCTGTCAGCCAAGATCCACTCGTCAATTTCTTTTCTTATTTTTATGTAACTTCATTGTCTTGTTCCCTCTTTTTCCTCTCTCCCAAAGTCTGTTTCCTTGTTGCCTTCCTTTATGTATGCTTCTGCCTCTTCTCGTTATCTTCTTCACTATACCCCTTGCAGCACTGACCCATCATTAACCATATTAATCTCTTACGACTGTCACTCAGTGCTTCCTGCAGACACTGTTTGCTAAACCATTTCACAGGGAATTGCCAAGTCAAGTCAAAGTATGCTTTATTCGAATTTCATTCATAAAAGCAGAATACAATTTTACAATAAACAATTACATACAACAATTTAAAATAGAGATTAAATTCCGGTCAAGGTCTCAAAATACAAGACATACTTTGCAAAGTTTTCTAGCTTGGGTAATACCCTGGTTAAAAAGTACTGTTCTATTATCAGTGACAAGTTATAAAAACAAAATATTTTAAATAGAGGTAAGTTAAAAAAAAAAAAATGCAGAAGAATAATAATAACATAGCAGAGAATAGTCAAAAGACTAGCAGTCTCTGCGTGGTCAAGAGAGTAGTCAAATGGCTAGCAATCTCTGTCTAATCGACCACGCCCATCCTAGATACTTTGCGGTGGCTACTGAAATCCAAGTCAAGGTGCTAGTGCATATAATACGCAGGGCTACAGTACTACTGGTTGTTCCTAGGTTTTTACACATCGGGGACAGCCAGATACGCCTTGGAGCTGCATAGGATTTACAGGAGAATAAAAAATGTCCAATAGTTTTGTTATTAATACCGCAAACAGGGCAACTATCACAGGATCCCCCTGCCCACTTAGCTGTCAAAAGATTTGAGGGGAAGTGCACCTGCTCTCAGTTGAAAAAGGAGCTTCCTTTCTCCTGGCCTAGTTATAATATCCCAATATGGTTCTAAACAGGGATACATCTTGACCTCTAAAAATTCTCCAGTCATAGAACTAGCTCTGGAGCTACTCCAGAGCCGGCAGGCAACCGACTCCCAGTATGTGGTTTTTAGAATACTTTTGGATGGAAAAGTGGCTCTCGCCGGATCTTCCCAGAGTTAGCACATACCAAGCTCAGACAGGGATGTCCTAAGTGATTTTAACCATCCAATTTTATGATGTACATCAGATCGTATAATGTCTAGAAAACCCTCTGCGTAATGAGAGAGCGCAGGAGTCGTCCATATCCTACGCCAATATAGGATCGGGCGAAGTTGTACCAGATCTGAAACTGCTCTTCTGCCCAAATCATATTTAAGGGGCAGCAATGGTGTGCTTTTAGGGACACCAGTTATTGCCCTGAAAAATTTGTTTTCTGAAAATTGGAGTGCACCCACCTTCTCAAAGCCCCAAAGCTCGGCACCATATAGCGCAGAGCCTAGAGTCTTTGCCTCATAAACCTGTAAATCAGGTTTTACCGGCTTGGTCAAGGATTTTCTGTGTTCTGTAGAAATAGCACCGGCCAGTTGCCTGTGTCCGAGTGTAGCAATATCAATGTGATGCCGCCAATTCTTCTCGCTAGATATATGCATGCCCAGGTATGTAAAAGTGTTCACTACTTCTAGCGGGCGGTCATTTAAAATGATTTTGGATTTAAAGCTACGATGGGGGTTAAAAATCATAAGCTTTGTTTTGGCTGTGTTAACCTCTAAGCCATACTCCCCACAGAATTGATCAAAGATAGACAAGGCACGCTGCAATCCACTAGGAGTTTTAGATAGGATGAGCGTGTCATCTGCAAACATTAAAATAGGGATTTTGGTCCCAGCTAAAACAGGGGCGTCCACTTGAGCAGAAGTCATACGGGCAACAACATCATTAATATACAATGTGAAAAGAACGGGAGCCATCGCACAACCCTGCCGCACTCCCCTCCCAACAGGGAAGTCCACAGTAACCGAGCCCAGCCCCCCCCCCACTGAATTCTAGCATAGTTGGATTCATGAAGCCTCATTATCAGGGATAATAACTCACTTGGGAGACCCTGCTTCTTGAGGACCGACCATAGTTTAGACCGGGGAACCAGGTCAAAAGCGGCCCGTAAGTCAACAAAGGCCGCATACAAACTACCTTTGCCCAACACAACAGTCCTCCATTGCAACAATTTAAAACGAAAAACCTGGTCCACCGTGCTTGTGGATCGACGAAAACCTGCCTGAAATGGCGAAAGTGCATTAGTCTCCTCTGCCCAGTCCAGGAGCCTGTTAACGATCACACGCCCCACAACCTTTTGAATAGTGTCTATGAGGCTTATTGGCCTGTAATTACCCGGCAGGGATCGGTCACCTTTCTTGAAGACAGGAATAATTACTGCACCCTGCCAAGATATAGGTACCGCTGCACCCATTGCTATAGCATTGATGAGGAGGTGGATATACTTACACCAACGCTCTTTGTCATTGACAAATAGATCAGCAGGCACTCCATCAAGACCAGGGGCACGTCCACAAGCGACCGTGCTAAGGGCCAACATGATCTCGGCGATGTCAAAGAAATTTTCTTTGGGGAGATCTACACTAGTTTCCATGTCCAAATTAGCATTGTTTGGTGCGGCATACTGATTTTTAAAAAACTTTACCCATTCTTCTTCAGGCACATTGTTATGCAGGGGCTCAGGATGACCCGATTTACCCCACCTAACAATGTGCCAGAATAACCGGGAGTCATTTTTATCACTGGCTGCCTTTAGCTCGGACCAGTGGTGCTCATCCCAGGTTTTCTTTGCCTTAAGTATACAGATTTTATAATCCTTTCTGGCGGATTGAATTGCAACAGACTGCCCCCCCTTAATGGCTTTACCTAAAGCTAATCGCGCCTCCCTGCACTGATTGTTGTACCACTTAGCGGGCTGTGGGGCTCTAGCTCCTTTGTTTTTCACAGGTTTAAGGAAGTACTCTCTGATTGTACGAAAGAGGGTGTTGTGTAATCCTGCTACCTCGTCTAAGCCCGTACTAAGTGAGTTAAAGTGCTCTATAGCTGATATTGCTTTATCAACCTGTCCACTAATGTTAGCAATAGCCTGGTGATTAATTACTACATTTTCCCATCTTAATCTACGCATATCATTAGTGGAAACGGCTAAGGGAGGGGCAGTCTCAAGAAAGCCTATGGGCCGGTTAATGTGGGACCACCATTTTTGGGTTGTGCAAAGGGGGTTGTGATCGCTCTCCACCCTCCCAACAACCTCCATATCACAGATCAGGGGCCATAGTTTAAGACTACATAAAACGTAGTCGATTCTGCTATTATATCGCCCATTATCGAATGTACTTGACCCGTTTCTATCACCACTGGTCCTTCCATTTAGGGATCTTAAGCCTTTATCGTAGCATAAGGTGTTCAGACCGATCACATCATCTGTCCAACGCGGAACCGAAGTGAGCTCTAATTTAGGGACTCCCCAGTGTCGATCCTCTTCATCACCGAAAAGGTTGTCTTCGTTAACTAGGGGTTCAAATGTTCTATTAAAATCCCCCGCGATGACAATATTGTTATTTGCGGAATGAATATCAAGAAGACTTCCCAAGGCTATTAAAACCTCGGATCTCCCTCCCCTATTACTTCGGACATAGACATTGTAGATATCCAACATTCCTAGTTTATCCAAATCCAATCTAATTAGTTGGATATCTCGATTTTTGGTGTCAACAACTTTGATGACCAACTTTAGACACTGGCGGACCCATATTGTTAAGCCCCCCATGGGTCTCCCCCTTAAGCCCTTCAATGCAGGCACAGAATAGTTCAAATATCCATGTACGAAAGAGGGTTCACATGACCAAGTCTCCTGGAATATGCATAAGTCAAAATTATTAACAAAGCATGTCCAATCCACAGATTCCAGTTTAGAGGATAGCCCTGCAATATTCCAGGAGAGTAAGTTCCCCGTGATATCCTCAATGTTGGCCAAACGATTAACAGATGATAAAGGATCGGGGACAGTAGGATAGTTAGTGCAAGTGTCTGCGCTTACTTCAGGTACAGGATTTCTTAACTCATTAGAAGCTGGAAGTACATCAGGCATTGGCTCATCAGAGACCAATGTCTGGGCCTTAAAATTATTGAGTCAATCCACGTCCTCAAGATTTGCTAAAGCCTCATAACGATTTCTCAGCGAAATGGGAGGGTTAGGCTGAATGCAGGGTAAAGCCCCAGAATTAATGGTGGAAGCTATCTTAGGTCTGGGAAAAAAATAAGTTAGTTCCCAGGTAGTAATAAAGGACCTCGTGTGATTTGTATGCCAGTTTAAAATATGGCTAACGGCTCTAGGGTCCCTGAAATTAATTAAAATGATGTCCCCTTTTATGTTCTTTGGTGTATTTCCCAGCCAGGGTAAACGCCTGACATGTAAAATCTCCCCATTTATATACGAGGGGAGAGGGCGATTTTGTCCAAGCCAATGAATCACCTTGTTTTTTAGCTGTAGATATCCCTCCATTACATCATCCTTTATAGTTGGAACACCCGCAAGTACAACTACAAGAGGGACAGCTTCTGGTGGCAGGTCAATAGAGAATGGGCCACGTGATTTTGTAATGGGAACCAAGTTGTGGCTTTTTCTATTACACGTTGGCCCCCCTTGTATTGGAATATTTTCTCCCAAGCAATCTCTAACCTTGTTTAAATATGTTGACTTGGGAGTAGTAGTTCCTCCTGCGTTGTTGCTAATTACATTATTTGTGCTCGGGTTAACTTGGGATATCAACTCTTGTGATAGTGCAATAGAGGGTGGTACAACAGAATCTGAGACAATAGGGGATACTGTTGTTAGCTTTACAGAGCTCATAGTTGATTCCCTTTTGCTTCCCATTAGAGATTCTACTTTCTCTAGCCTTTTTTCGATAGCTTTTAAACTCTCGACAATGGGTAGCATAAGACATTTCAATAACTTATCTATATTACCCAATAATTCCATAGAGATTATATCATTTACAGAACAGGATGTAGACGTACCGGAAAGAGATATATTATCAATACAGGAAATAGGACCTTTATCAATATGAACCAAATCAGAGTTACAACTAGATTTTTTCTTTTTACTCTTTTGTAACTCGGGATCTATCTTTCTCCTTTTTCTAGGTAAAGGGCCAGATAATTTGGGTTGCCTAAATAAGTTAACCTTTTGGGATAAAGGCTTAATAGCTTGTGGTAATGGCCCAATCGGTACAACCGGATCGATGATTAAATCAATGGGTAAAGGTAAAGCAGTTGTGGACAAATCGTTAGATATCTCATCCAAGATTAGATTTCTAGGTGATGTTATAAGATCGTTTTTACCCGGAAGGGGTGAAGACTCTTGATAAGGTGGACCACTCTTGTCTGGGGAAGTTACTTCATGTGGAAGGGCCGTAGATAAAGACAAATGTTTGATGAGCTCAATAGAGCTGCGGCGCCTTGCCCTTAATTCTGCGAGGGTGGTTTCACGATCTGATCCCGAGTTGACTTTCAATAAATAACTATCAAGGGTACCCTTTTTAGAACAATCAGCCATGTTGGTGTCACGGATAAAGTCCACCCCTAAAGTAATACATACAACAAAACTTTAGGGGAAAGAAAAACAGGACTGGCAATAAAATATGGTAGGGTGAACCAATCCAAACAAAATTACCCTCAAGCGAGAACAGTCCAAAATAAAAGTCAAGAGGGTGAGCCCGGCCCGGCCTCCCTCGGCTCCTGAGGGCTACAGAGGGCCCGCCCTTTGCCCGGGCTTAGCCCGGCGCCGCCCGCGCGCGTCCCGCGATGCGGAGGGAGCCTCCTCCTTTTAAGCGCCTCCGGGCGCGAAGAGAAGCGGAAGTCGGCCGCAAGGCAGCCTGGGAGCTGTAGTCTCCCCCTGTCGTAAGCGCGTTTGAATGAAGCGCCGACAAGGAAGACCAACAGCGTCCACACCCCAGGAGCGGCAAAGATGGGCAAGGTTTTGGTGAGGTTCTGCAGGTAGGGTAAGTGTCACTGCTCGAAAATTATCCCCTCCGCTCCACCGAGGGAGCCTCCTCCTTTTAAGCGCCTCCGGGCGCGAAGAGAAGCGGAAGTCGGCCGCAAGGCAGCCTGGGAGCTGTAGTCTCCCCCTGTCGTAAGCGCATTTGAATGAAGTGCCGACAAGGGAGACCAACAGCGTCCACACCCCAGGAGCGGCGAAGATGGGCAAGGTTTTGCTGAGGTTCCGCAGGTAGGGTATGTGTCACTGCTCGAAAATTATCACCCCCGCTCCACCGAGGGAGCCTCCTCCTTTTAAGCGCCTCCGGGCGCGAAGAGAAGCGGAAGTCGGCCGCAAGGCAGCCTGGGAGCTGTAGTCTCCCCCTGTCGTAAGCGCGTTTGAATGAAGCGCCGACAAGGGAGACCAACAGCGTCCACACCCCAGGAGCGGCGAAGATGGGCAAGGTTTTGCTGAGGTTCCGCAAGTAGGGTAAGTGTCACTGCTCGAAAATTATCACCCCCCAGGGAATTGCATACCTTTGCTGCCTGTGGGTTCTCTTCCACAGCAACCATGTGGGTCCCAGAAAATTCAAATCTTTAGATTTCACCCAGGGAATTGTCTACCATGCCCTGCTCTGATGTAAAACAAAACTGAGGCTTCTCTTAGCTATTATATTGTGTGGTCTCATCTGTGTAATTCAAATGAGTCCTGCAGCAGCCAGCTTCTCACTTACTCCCTCGATATATGCTGCATTCTGCTGTGATATCGCGGCCAATTAAAAATCGCACCCTGCAGTCCATGCACATGCTCCAACCAGCTGACCTGTACACCACTTAAAATATACGCTATTCCACCCAGTAGCCACCACTTTCAGTAGCGGCCACCACATAAAGTGGTGAGGCAGGGGAAGGGATGCAAAACATATATAAAAAAGTTTAACTTCTCTGCTGCCGGCCACCTCCCGTGTCACGCCTCGGTGATGGGACTTCCTTGTTCCAGCAGACACTGTGACTTCGTCGCAGACTCCCTGTCCAATCACGTGGAGATTGTCCTGAGCGGGCTGGAAAGACAGTCCGTCCAGGTCAGGGAGTCTGTGGGGTTTCTCGAACCTGGCTGTTAAATACAGCCTGAGAGGGACGCCCTAGCACTCCTCCTTCCCCTGCCCAAGCTTGGCTCCGCCCCTCCCTGCACACACTGGTTGAGTCAGTGGCTTAAAAATAAAACAATGGTGAAATATCGTTTTATTTTTTTGCTGCTGGATCTGTGCCATTGGGGTGATGCTTCTCTGTCATTGTGGGGGAGCTGCCCCTGACCACCATGCGTCATACCATGATGGCTCCATGCATCCTGTTTATGTATAACATTGTCCATACTTGAATTATGCTCAATTAAATTTGTCGGACTTACTGTGGTACGACGGAACATCATCCAGAATGGCACACATCCCAAATAAATATCCAGGCACTGTCAGGTGCCACTAAACAGAAAAACATATCTTGTGTGATAGCTAAATGGTGATCACTTTTACACAACCACGTGCTCCCAAGAGTTGTTCCACATTCCCAGAAGCACGTAACGTTCCAGTTTGTTCTGTGGTATCCTCCTTGTCCAAAGCTTGCCTATGATAAGAAAGTCCACTTTATTGTTGCTTAAGACCATTTAAAAGAATACTTGTTTTCAACTGTGTTTATTGCGGTTTAAATCCTGTGCAGCAACTTTAGTATGGTCATCAGTTTGCTATAAAGAACTCATAAACCTATAAACTTACCATTGTTCTCTTTTGAATGCAATAAGCCCTTAAGCATAATGCCTTGAAGGAGGAGTTCTTAAGGAATGGGTCAGTGTTATCCAAGTTGCCGAAAGCAGGATTTTAAATGTTTCGATTTTTTTATAGTATCTCATACAGAGAGGGTGAATAGGTTCAAGCTCTGAACTTCCCACAGAGATCTATGTGCAATGAAAGAGTTAACTAAAAAGTCCACATTTTGTAACACTGCGGTTGTGAATCACGTGGCAATTGTGGCATAAGGTGATTTGCGCGCAATTCCTATTCACAACTTTTACTGCTTTAATGCAGTGGGGTTATAGTGCAATACATTAAGAATACAAGTAATACTGAAAGTACTTATTGATTACTTTCATATGTTTCTTCATAGAGCAGTTTAAATTTTTCATCAGTTTGTCATCAGCGTACCATATTTTTAATTGTGGCATGAATGTAAAGCTACAAATATACTTTAATATTTAACCTTTAAAAAATTACTTTTCCTTCACAAGTTTAAAACATTTTAAATTGAGAAATGTGAGGGTTGTTGGTGAATATCATATTTTACTTTGTGTTCATATATAAATATTCCTTTTTCATAAAAGCAAGTATTTGATTGACAATATTTATTGCTGTTGCGCGCATTTTGAGTTCTGAGCCTCTGTTCACCCCTCTATGTCTATCACCCTCCTCCCCACCGAGAAGCCTTGGACTGGTCGACCCGTGCTACCACTGAGCATCAAGTGCTGAAGGGGTACTTGGGCCGGTTGCTCAGGATCCATAGTAGGGCAGGGCGGGAAACAGCCACTACAACGCGGCCGTTTACACGCATAACATTAACCACACATGCATTACAACGCATGCGTGGTTAACACGTATAGCCTTTACCACGCATACCTTTACTACGAGATACGTAGTAAAGGCATGTGTGGTAAAGGCTAAAATTAACAAGCATTGGCATAGCCAATAGGTCTCGCCTTTGAACCTTATATGTATTTAGTTATGCAGTACAATATCCTTGGTGCAACATCATCAACTGTTGCATGGCTAAACACTTATAAGGTCCCAAGGGCGAGACCTATTGGCTATGCCAATGCTTGTTTATCGTGTAGGCAGAGGTGAAAACGAGATAGGCAGCGGCACAATCTGAGAAGGTTGCAAGGGCCGTCTTCAAGTTGAACTGGTAGTCTTTGTCATCTGTGCACATTTCCAATTCAGTCTTGTAGGAATGGTGGATGGCTGCCTTGAGGGACATTGTCGCACTGAATAGCAAAAGTGACAGTACACAGCACAGTACAGGCCCAATCTAACTTTATGGGTGTGAGCAGAAAGGAACCGAACCAAGAGGATGCTGTTTCACTGATGCTGGCCAATGTAGCCAGCCCAGTCTTTTAGTCTTTGGACTTCTCTCTATTGAAGTGTACATTTCAAGCCATTTGATACTGAATTTTTTGACAGTTTTATTTAGGGTCCTGGTGTCTGTTTCACTAATTATGTTCTAGACTGCTGATTGTAATTGTTTAATTGTTAAGAATATTTTGCACGAAGAATGAGGACATGGGGGTCCCTTTTCATGCCTTGGATAAATTGCCCGCAAATGTAACATTTCAGTTAGACCCGAAGAAGTTACCATTATTTCCACTGCAACAGTGTAACGTTTTTCAAAGTAACAGTCTTTAGACAGATATGCCCCACTTTTCGAAAACATATGATTTGCACTGTCTGTCCCACTAAAGAACACATGCCCGCCCGTGCATTTCAGCTGGAATTAGGAGCAAGTTTTCAAAACTGCAACCTCAAAATATGTCTTTTACTCGAAAATGTTCTCACCGTCATGCATCTGTTATTAAAGCACGCCGAAGAAAACACAAAACATGGCTATATGAGACATGTCTGTAGAGCGGTGGTCCCGTTAAGGTACTGTGACCCCAGACAAGTCATTCTCTCATTTCTATTTTCAAATGTCCTGGTATCGCTGAGCTATTGAATGCTTCTTGATTTTTATATATATATATATATATTTTTTTCTTTTTACAATGCTTCTTCGTAGGCCGTCTGGCGCGATCGAGGCACCATTAAACAGCCCCGCATGACGCGTGAATGTGAAAGCCTTGCCTCGGAGTGAGACGAGACAGTCCCGACGCTAGCATGTGGCGCGGAGTATTCTAAGCTACGCGCTTTCTAATTTAACAAGCATTTACAATGCAATGGTCTCGGCATTGTTAAAGTTAGAGCTATTGGCATTGCTCATGACATATTTATGTTTTTTGTTTTTAAAACATTTAAAGAAACGGCATTGTTATTTACAATGTCAATGGCTTAATCACTCTCAAATGCGAGACCTGTTGCATTTGCACCCAAACACAGAGCCACACACACAAAGCCACCCACACACACAGAGCCACCCACACAGAGCCACTCACATAGAGCAACCCACACACAAATAGAGCCACCCACAGAGCCACCTACACACACACAGTTACCCACACACAGACAGAGCCACCACAGTGAAAGTGAGTTAGTGAGATAGAAAGAGTGCGGTAGAGAGATAGAGAGTGAGTGATGTAGTGAGTTAGAGAGAGAGTGAAGTTGTGATATAGAGAGTGAGGTAGTGAGAGAGTGAGGTAGTGATCTTTTTAGAGAGAGAAGTAGTGAGATAGTGAGGTAGTGATATAGATAGAGGGGAGTAGTGATGTATAGAGTTATGTAGTGAGAGAGAGTGAGGTAGATAGAGAGTGAGGTAGTGAAAGAGTGTGTTAGTGAGTGAGAGGTATTTTCTGATGTAGTGAGATAGAAACAGTGAGTGATGTTGTGAGGTAGTGAGATAGAGAAAGATTGAGGCAGTGAAAGAGAGAGCCTTAATCATAAACAAATCAAATAGACATTGAACAGCGACAATAGTTGTGGAAGCCTCTTTAAAATGTAGGCTGTACTTAACATCTGCAACGTTTCAACTCGATCAAAAAACAAATTCTGAAGCCAAACGATGGATAGACAATCCCTGAAAAAGGACCTCACCACTCAAGATCTGAAGAGTTAAAACTGGGTGGACAAGCTGAGGGCAGAAATCCTTTTTTTAATTTTAATTTATATTTTGTTACTCGCAGACTATGTGGTTACATAATCCAGGTATGTATATTAAATCACTAGTGGTAGAATCAGTATTCCAAGATGATACGGACAACTTCCTGACAGGACCTCGCTCCGTGTGAGTGCACATTGGGTTTGGACGCAGCACTGCAGGAGTGTGCAGGTAAATGAAGTGGCAGGAAGGGAAAGTGAGAGCGATTCCAGAAGGAGGGATAGTAAATTAAGAAGAAGGAGAGGCGGAATCCAGACTAGCAGAATGACGGCCAGGAGAAAGTGACTGGGAATATAAAAGGGGAGCAGGCTGACAAGAGGAAGAGGTAAGGGCAGAGAGACCCCCAGAGACGGTGATTGGAAACTCACAAAGGAAAAAAATAAAGGGGTGTATGTTGCAAAAAAACAACACAGCAAGACAATGAACCTCGACGAAGAAGCCCGGTGTGATGAAGGAGGAGGGGGAGGAACGTGGAAATCATGGAGTTCTCTCGAGCCTCAATTTCAATACACAACTAAGGAAAAAGGAGTCAGGTGGGGGGGTGGAATAACGCAGCATGCACCAAATCAGCAGTGTGAAACCTGCAGATGTTGGTGCTGCTGTGCCAAAGATAAACCTAACATTTGAGAAGCTTTTGAAATAGCCTTGCTCAGTGCAGTTTCTTCTGCAATTTTTGTGATCTATCAATTTAAAAAGTAAAAATGAGAACAGTTCTAAAGCAGTGCTCGAAGCGTGACTGTAAATCACCCACACGTTTATTCTTTAATATAGTCTCATACTGATACAAGTAATATGCTACACACACAGTGACTCTATACCAATGTATATATCTTCTGTACAAGATATGTATTACACCCGTTATTTTATAGGTGTATGTTGCGATAAGTTACTAAGACCGGATATTCGATTTTGTGCCCCCAAAAAATACTGGTTCATACGAATACTATTTTGCAACTCTACTCTTAACGATGCAAATAATAAATTGCCGCTTTGAGAAAAATGTGACATAAGCATAAATCGCCTGAAAATAACCAGTGGAATTTAAAGTTCTCCAATCAAAAGGATGGTAAAGAAACTGCTCTGGAAGGAACAAGTACACGAAAAGGAAGAAAAGATATCTAATCGGAAGCACCAAATTATATTTACAATAAAGCCAACCAAATGTGAACAATACAACTCAAACGCGACTGCTGCTGTTTCTGTCCTAAACATCCCACGTGGGTATGGTTAGCAAATGAGTGTCTAAAGCAGTCCTGGCTTTCCTTTTGAAATCTATACTATCTAGTCAGATACCACGAAAACACAACTTTTTTTTTGCATCTTTATGTAGCGCGAACTCGACCCGAAGGTTTTGGAGCACTTTACATAGCACCGTATTTACATTACACATTCAGGCACGGGGAGATTAAGTGATTTGCCCAGAATCACAGGATGTGGACGCGACCTCGAGGCTCAAACCCTGGTTTCCTGCACCAGGAGGCGGCAGCGCAGCCGACGGACCACATCCTCTCCCTATGACATGGTTGCGTTCAGGAGAAAGGGTGGTCACTCTACTCATGGGTATTTCATGGCGTTAAACAGCAGGGTGGTGCTAATCTCACCTGGTTTCTAACACCACGGTGGGCGGTTGCCATGAATCTGGTGGGATTCCCGCCATGGATTCACAAGGAGCAGAAAACCACTGCCGGGAACTCTATGGCTCCTGTATGTTCAGTGACGCTTCTCTTGCGTGCCAAGCCTCGGTTTGAAATAATTCACAGAGTCGAAACAATGTGTAAACTGTATGCACCAGTAAATTGCTTCCGGTAGTGCGTGGCTAAAAAAAAACACACTGCCGGGTTGGGCGAAGCTCACAAGACGGCCGTCTAAGAAAAGACATCAGAACTCCATTTGAACCGAAACGGAAATATTGCTACTTTAAAACCACCGTGTTGTTTTTTTTTTATTGCATAATTTATATAGCGTGAACTCGACCTGAAGGTATTGAAACGCTTTACACGAGCACCGTATTTACATTACACATGCAGGCACGGGGAGAGTATGTGATTTGCCCAGAATCACAGGATGTGGACGCGACCCAGAGGCTCGAACCCTGGTTTCTAACACCAAAGTCGGCAGTGCAGCCAACGTACCACATCCCCTCCCAAGAGCCAAATACACAAAGGAGGCAGGGCAGAGTGACGACGTTTGTTTGACATGGAAGATAGACCAATGAAGCAAGCGAATTTCGAGCTAGATACGTTTGGCCATTTAAAAAACGCAAAATTTCCACGTTCAGTTATAGAAAGGTATAGTGCTGTTAGGGAAGAAACGACCACAGATATGGGTTCTATTGCAAATAGTGTTAAGGAGTCAACATGAAGCAAACGTTCCTCATAGAATAGTGTACACGCAACGCATCCCCTCCCGTTAAATATTACAACCATACGAATAACAGCATAACTGACAAGGAACATTTTGAACACATAACAAAAGCAAGTAACGCATATAAAAGAAAATACATATGTTCTCCGAGTCCTAAAAAATAACCTTTAAACAAGCACACCACTGCCTTTCTCCGAGGCGAAGCAGAAATGCCTCGGAGAAAGGCAGCGGCGATTTCGGATTCGGGGGCGTGTTCTCCTCTTGCCATTGGCTGGAGGAGATAATTAGAAAAGTTGCAAAAAACACGCCCCCGAATCCGAAAAGGACGGGGCCTGTTCGGAGTGACGAACCTCTTCTCCAATGGCTGGCCAGCATTCAAGAGGCCAGCCAATGGAGAAGAGGGGAGAAGAGGGGCGGGTCCAAGCCCCTCTTCTCCAAGTCATTACCTCTCGAGAGCGAGACTGCGCAAGCGCAGCCTTCGCTAGCCGAGACCTAAAAACAAGGTGTAATATGGTATCAGACTTTATTTCAGAGGAAAGGCTGTCTAATTTAGCTTGGTCGAATGGGGGTAATTTTAGCTTGGAGAGAGCTCGTACGATCTCCCTTTGTTCAGTTAACATTTCCTTGACCTCCCATTCAACTCTTTTACATGGTAACGTTTACCCGCAATTCAGCCTTCACCCCAATTGGCTTTGAATCCATAATTACATCTGTGACTAAAAGAGGAGGATTAACAGATTTACCCTAATTACCTCTCATTGTGGTGGTGGTACAAAAAAAAAAGAAGAAAAAAAAGAAGCTGGCTCCAGAAGTGAAGGGTCTAGCCAGACAGAGGCAGCCTTGGGTTCAAAAGTCTAGGAGCGCCTGGCTCCGCAGACCCATAAAAGTGAAGTGTTGACTGAATGCAAACAGCCCGCATTTCAGAGGGGTCCAGTGAAGGGAATTGACAACAGACCATCAGTCATTAGTTTAAAGGACGAGGTGGGGGGGTCCGTTAGCAACTGGCCTGCTAACGGATGGCTCATTTGATTTCCCCCTTTGGGCAATGAAAGATGTTGTCTTCGACACCCAGTTCAGTCCATATGGTCTCCCGAGGAATTTAACAAGCGCCTTCAAAAGGAGACTCATTTTGCATTTTCATGTCCTGGAAGCGTTTTGCGCGCTGCAGTTCCGGGCAGGGAGAATAGGAATTTGTGGACAGGAAGTTTACACCCGCCATTAAGAATTTGTTAAAGAAGGTCAGGGGTTCTTTTATAAACCGTGAAGTGTCCAGTCACCCCCACACCTCCTGGAATGAAGTGTCACCGCGAGGTCACAAGGTTCGAGCAAGGAATGCAAGCCGGGGAGGGTTTCTTTTTTTCCGAGTGTTTGAAGTGAATGCTGTGGTAGGCCATGCTTGACGATAAACTTACTCGCGAGCTGTGTTATTCCCACACTCGCATTTGAGTGAAAATATTTTAACTCCACAATACGTATACTACAGAGACGGCAATGCTCATAAAAGATGCAACCGTCGTTTGAATCGTGCGCTATATACCTCAGTCTTAATCGAACCCTGAAAAAACAAGACAAGCCCAGCGGAGCATGGCATGCGCGCTTGGCGGAGGCGGGGGAGCGCATTCCAGGCAGGGGAGCGGACCCTTTGAAGTGCGATGCCAAATGGATTGCATGGCGGCACGATGCGCGTGATTGTGCGCGTGCTCGCCATGCAATCCGCTTTTCGGAGCACTTTTGGGAGCCCCTTACAATAGTCTCGCTTTGCGATTGCTTACGCGATAGCCAGCGAGACCTAAAAAAGGGGGCTTGGGGGGTCTCCCCCCCCCAAAAAAAAGCGTGCGGAAAGAAAAGGGGGCTTGGAGGGGTCTCCCCCCCAAAAAACGCACCTGATAAAGTACCAATCATGGAGGCAATCGGGAGGCAATAGACGTCGTCAACAAGGAAGATCATGGAGAAGAGACGACAGATGAGACGACGAGGAGAGGTAAGAGGAATTTTAGATTAAAAAAAAAACGCGGAGGTCCGATTTTAGGGTTAAGGGCAGGGGAGGGGTATTTGTAAGTAGGGTTTAGGGGTGGGGGAATAACCTTTACCAAGAGTATGTCCTTACCATGCATGAATTTACAACGAAAATCATTGTAAAAATATGCGTGGTAAAGGAATATTCGTGGTAAAGGTTATGCATGGGAATGGCATTTGCATTGTAATGCATGCGTGGTAAAGGCATGCGTTGCAACGGAATGCGTTGTAACATCATACAACTGGGCAGGGCCCGGGACATCAGGAGTAAAAGGCCCAGTAACTCCTGCTTGTCCTACGGCCCTCTGGATGGGGTTCTGACATAGATGATTTCAGAGTGCTCACTCTAGCTACTGTGTGATAAGTATCCAATATACTATTTGGAAATTGATGAAAGATGGTTCAATCTTTAGTTAGTATATGTTAGGATTATTCTGGGATGACTCCATTGTTAATTTAAATTATTCTATCATGATTGTACTATGACTCCATGATAAATCCGAATCACTTGGCGGTAATTTCAGGATCACTTCAGAGTAAAGTAGCAGTACTCCAGGATGATTCATAATGGCTCCAGAATAAATGTAGTTGTTCTTCCTACGAATGGAATGTCTTCCGTGTGTGCAGTCTGCTGCTGCCACGGATGGAATCCCTCTTCATCTGTGGGGCTTCTCTCCACACCTCCAGAAGGAGATGAGAGGAGCCTTCTGCGTCATCCTCCTGCCTGTTCACAGGCAGGTGAAGACTTCTACATGCATGTGCACTGGGGCGCTGTTTTGAGGCTGCTTGTTCTTCCAGGGCTGAAGAAGAAGTGAACAGCACAGGCAGCTGATTTGAGTCATGGGAATGTCATTGCCCAGTATACCAGCCCTCCGTGGCTTTGCCTACATGGTCCGTGACTGGCTAACCTCCCCTCCCAGCTTTCCACACCACCTTGAAGAATTGTCATAAGCAAATTATCCTTGGAAGGCGGGGGGTCAGGGACCCCCCGGCCGTATTTATTAAACAAAACAATAAAAGGATGAATATCAACATTACATCAGTTATGCAAGAATAAGCAAAATTCATGACATTAGATTTACAGTATCGTAGACAAATATCAAAGGCTAACCTTAACAAACGTCTAATACAGCGTGTTTCCTATCCGAATCTAACATCCTGCCTGAATTTTGCATTCTAACATATCTGGCCGGACGGCAAGGTCGCTAACCGGTGTCAAGTCCTACTAACCACGCCCTTACCTAGAGGTGCGCATGCACGACAGGGGACCGCCTACCCCGTCGGCATCGTGAACTCCATTTAACCAACAAGGAGGGCCCTTACACTTTGCGTCGTATGCTGACGTCATGGTGTATGTGCGGGGTGGCTACCAGCCTAAGGAAAGCGTGACTCCCTCCCCCGCATTTTTAGCAGCTAGCGGATATTCCTGCCCCTGAAGTTCTAGGAGGGACCAGTGGCCCCTCCCCCTGGGCCGCCCCCTCCGTGGATGGTGACGCCCCCCTTAGGACCTTAAATTGCTGCTCACCGATCATGACCTTACCGCCACAGGCCAGCATTGTTTCCCGACGATCTGCCCCCCCCACAACTCCTGCCTCAAGGTCATCCTTACCTCAGAGAGCCCTTCAACCAAGCTAGGATATTATCACACCATATTCTATTCCCTGCCTCCGTCAAATGAACCCCATCCTGTAAGTACAAATCCTTCCCCCAAATAGCCCCATGTGGGATGGTCTGTAAGTGAGAGTTTCGGAAAAGTTTTTCTAACTTGGTATTGATCCTCTTTACCGAGTGATTCAATGCCCTGACAGATTCACCCCCACGCCACTGCAGCCGCGGTATCAGCTGAGATCAGACTACAGTGCAGTCAGGGCACACCCTCCTTACCCAACCCGCTGCTGAAATGATCTCTTCCAGGAGGACCCTCCTACCCAGTCTAGCAAGGTCATTCCCCCCCAGCTGTATGTTGGGCGACCAACTCAGCAAAGAATCCCCTAAACTGACTGAGGCAGAGACCCCCCTCCCAAAGAAAGAGATGGACCAACCTTCGTGCTCTAGCTCCCTTCTACCCTTGCCTGCAAAAAAGACAGTTTTAGCACGATTGACATAAGAATGACCAACAATCCAAACCCTGCCTGACCGCGTCCTGTGTTCCTGACTGTTCACACCTCGATGAGTCGCCGATGAATCCTGATGATGACCCGAAGCAAGCTCTCCGCCTGCGTCACAGAGCGAAGGAACTGCAAAACCAGAAAAGAAAAACCTGATGTCAGTAATACCCTAGGTACTTTACAACATGTGTACCCGCACATACCGTTTGTAGCAATTGGAATTGGGTGACCATCTCCCAATTCTTCTAACACTGTTCACATGTAAACCCCTTGCGATTGCCTCAGTGGCTGCACCTATCCTAAAGGAGTGTGTGCCAAATTCCTTCGGGTCAAGGCCCACCCTGGCAATAGTCAACTCCATGACTCTTCTGAACTGATATTTGGTTAAAGGGGTGCAGTTCGCGTGTAATAGAAGCGGCCCACCCAACAGTGCACCTCGCTGCTTGATGAAAGTCTCCACGTGGTGTACCGGGCAGCAAGGATTGGCCCTTGCCCTGTGCAGTACCACAGTCTCCCCCCGGGACTCCTGATCAGTTTTCGATCTCTTAATCGTCACCCACAATGTGTCTCCCTGAATTGTTGTGTTCAGGAATTGGATACCCCCCTGCCTATCTGCCTTAGAGGCTGCCACCAACTCGCTCAGCCTCAACGCCCCATAAAAGGCTAATGTAAACGCTGCTTTAAACAATTGTATCTCCCAGCCCGAGCTACAGACGTCATTCAATGCAGGCAGTAATGCCGTCATCCTCTCCAAACCTATTGGTTTCCTAGTGTCAGCCGTGCTGCCCTGTAAGCGGCGCCAACCCCTCAGACCCTTCCGCACCGCAAAGTTGTTAGTCGGATCTTTCACCCCCTTCGCCTGTGGGTAAAAGGAGACAGCTGCCCTATGCCTGTTAGCTGTGGCCACTGAGCAACCCTCGTGATGCAAACTACCCAGATAATCCGTAAAGCTATTTTCCAAAGCCCATTTGGATTCCCAGTCACGCCCCAAGAAAGTGCAATATGAACCAAACGCCCCTTCATAAGCTGTCCTTGTCTTGGGAGCTAAGCTAGCAGCCACGAGGTCCGGTAATTTGGGGCACCAATCTGCCAGAGTGCTGACGGGAAGTGAGTCAGTGTAGGCTCTGCTGTTGGAAGATGTTCCCTGAATACCTGCATTTTTTGGCCAGAGAGTGCATCAGCTGCATTATTAAGGACACCTGGTACATGTTTTGCCCTAAATACAACATTCAAAACCAAGCATCTCAACACAATCTCCTTCAAGAGGCGGAGTATGAACTTACAGCGTGCCGCTTGCTGATTGATGCACTCCACCACCGTCATGTTGTCTGACCAGAATATTACCGATTTGTTACGCAGGAGGTCAGGCCAGACCATTAATGCAACCCAAATGGGGAACAGCTCCAGAAAACCAATGTTGGTTGTCAACTCACTGTACACCCATTCGTCCGGCCACCTGTGGGTGACCCACTTGTTTCCAAGGATGGCACCAAACCCAACACTCCCAGCAGCGTCAGTCCATAAACCTAACTCTGCTGAAGTAATGGGGGGGCCGGACCACACAACCCTGCCGTTGAAGTCCTCCAGGAATGCCATCCATATCCGCATGTCCTGGCGTACCTCAAGCGACAGTCTAGTGCGGTGGTGTTTTTCTCGCAGGCCCCTCATAGCCTGCGCAATTGAGCGAGAAAAGGGGCGAGCCATTGGTATCACCCTCAACGCGAAATTCAACTGGCCCACTGTTTCCTGAAGCTGTTGTAACGAGACCTTCTCTTTGGCCAGGCATGCGCGTAATGCCGACTTGAATTTACATACCTTCTCCTTTGGGAGCCTGAAACAACCCTCCACAGAGTCTATTTCAATGCCCAGAAATTCTAAGCAAGTAGCTGGCCCCACTGTCTTCCCCGGCGCAAGCGGGACCCCAAAAGCCCGCATGAGCACGCAAAATTCCTCCAATGCCCGTGCACACTTCTGAGACCCAGCCGCACCCAGGAAGAGAAAGTCATCCAGGTAGTGCATGACCTGCTGATGCCCGGTTGCCTGCCTCATTACCCATTCCAAGAAGGAACTGAACGTCTCAAAATAGGCACATGAGATCGAACAACCCATGGGCATGCATTTGTCCATGTAGTACTTCCCATCAAACTTGAACCCCAAAAGGTGGTGATCCCCCTGATGCACAGGGAGAAGACAAAATGCAGACTCTACGTCAGACTTGGCCATCAATGCCCCTGGACCCAGGCCCCTAAGCAACACTACCGCGTGATCAAAAGAGGCATATTTTACGCTGCAGACATTCTCATCTATGGCATCATTCAAGGATGCCCCCCTTGGGGCTGACAGATTATGAATGAGTCTATATTCGCCTTTCTCTTTCTTAGGGACCACACCAAGTGGGGAACAAACAAAGTTGGGCACTGGCACCTCGTCAAAAGGTCCTGCTAGCCTACCCAGGCGTAATTCTTTTTCAATTTTTGCAGCCACTACCCCTGGGTTATGCTTAACAGATAGTTGGTTCCTGCACTCAGTCTTACCTGTGTACCCTCCCGCCGGTATCCTGAAACCCCAAGAAAATCCCTCCTGCAGTAATTTAGCCGCTGCGTGATCCGGGTATCTGTTCAGCCAGGGAATCATTGCCATGACATCAATGGGAGTGTGCGATACTAAACCCTCCTCTAGCCTATTCAGGTTTCCTTCTCCCCCTGGAGCCCTGGTTGCCACCCTTAAATCTGCAGGAGGTCTCTGGGTGTGAGGGGTGACCGCACAAGGAACAGGCGTGTTTGAACTTACATGTGCCCGCTGCTCTAGTGCAGGACCGTTTGTTGTAATCCCACATACGCCCTTTTATCCCCCCAACCCTTACCCTTTCCCGGTACCTCACTTCCTTGCGCATGCCGAAAGGGCTGTTGCAGCTTGGCCGGGTATACTTTCTGTGAACCGGTTGCCCCCATTGCTGCTGCCCCCCCAGATATCTGATTGTACCATGACAAGGAATCCACCACATCCCATGCTAGAGAGGGATTGAATTCCTTAGCCTTCCTGAATGAAATGTCATACTCCTTCCACCCATTCCCCACTTGTGTCTCGCTCCACATGGCAATCCTGCTCTGGTAGCAGGCCATTTCTGCCTGTAAATTGGGCGACTTTTCAGCTGTAATGGCACTAAACACGGAAAAGGCCCTCATCCAGTTAACAAATGTCTCCTCGACTCTGAACCTAACCAACTCTGTTCTCCATTCACTGGGCAACATCCATTCCTTTTGTGACTTGGCGTATTCAAGTTCCCTATTATCGAGCAGCAAGGAGAAAATGTTGATATATTTGCCCGCCCAGATCATCTCTTTCACAGCCTGAGACACATGTTGCCCCAAATTCTCCTTCCTTGAGGGCATCGCACCATCTTTAAGTAATGGCAAAGCCACCTCCTTACCACTGTCAATGCCTTGCGACGTCGCCCCATCCTTCTTCGCCGTCTGCCCGCTGGCGGAACCTGTTGGGGGAGTAATTGGTGCCAATGGTGCCCCTGCCCCCGCCCTGGCCACCTTAATCATCTCAACCAGTTTCAATGCTTCTGCTGAATGATCCTGAGAGGATGGCAACACCCCCCCAACTGCAACCAGGGCAAAACAGCGGCTATCTGGGATGCCAATTCCACCGGGACAACATTATTCGGGGGGGTTGGGACCCCAACGGGGGCAATGATCACAGGGGTGGCTGGGGGAATGACCACGACAGGGGCGACTGGCAAAGCTGGTATAAGCGGAGCTGGCCCCGCCGGTGCCACTGGGGGCATAACGGGAGACTCCTTAGGCACTCCCCCTGGCAGACCCTCCCCCTCCGCTGTATTCTTGGGCGTTGTGCGCGCAGTTTTCTTAGACTTGCCCCTCTTAGGAGGGGTGACAAACTCACCTCTGGGCCGTGGTGGGTTGACTATTCTTTTTGGCCTGCCTTATGGACCCGGAGGCCCGTCCAGCCTCTGATTAATCTCTGCCACATTCCTACCCAACTCATCCACCTTACCCAAGCGCCTATCAATCGCCGTCATCCTGCGCATCATAGCCTGCATCATTTGCTCCATGCGGGAACTCCTATTAACTCGTGCCCCCGACATATTTCCACAATCTTACTGCAAACTAATCCTAGCCAAACACCGGCGATTGCACCTTCTTTAGATGTAGGATGTGAAGATGGCCGTAAGCACCATGCAACTGTGACCGCAAAACACACCAAGCTAGTCTTAGCGTGTGGGCGAGCGCCAACCCCTTGTAGGAAGGTCTCAAGCCCCGCGGCCCCCCAGAAGCAAGGAAATGCAGGCCCGCCTCACTCCCTTTACCACCGAAGACCCGTGCGTCCGCAGCCCGTTGCTGTGCTCTGCGCCCGTGATCTGTTGTCCGCCACCGGCAAGAAGCACCAGAGTCAAGCTTCCTACGAAAAAACAAATATTAATAACCTGGAGAAATCCCTTAAAAAACCCAGCTTCAAACTATTTAAAATTCAGCATTTCATTTTTAGTCTCCCCTCCAGTGGCTGCCCTGCTGTATCCTGCTTCGCAACCTGCCCAAACCAAGCAGACACCGGTTCAATTACTATCGTGTAAATCAATTGCCTGCAGCTCGTCTCGCCGCTGGACCAGCACCAGCTCCCACACCTTACCGGGTTTCACCGCATTTGACGCTCTCCCCAGTCCTGATTGGCACCTGCAGCGCTCCGTGACTATTATCAGGCTCGATCTCACGGCGTGTGTCCCAATCAGTCTCAAAAAACGCCCGCAGCCGGATTCCTGCTACTCTGACGATCTCAGTCGCCTTGACCTCCCTGCTTCTTCCGTTTGAACGCGATGCAGATGGCACACGGAAACCTCCGATCCTCCCTGGAGCTCGCGGCTGAAAAAACAAAGAAATAATTAATCCGCCCCGAGCGTGGGGCACACGGAAGACGCGGGGAGCGAGCCAGGAGCAAGAGGGCGCCCCCCCGCTCCCCGTGCCTTATAAAGGGGGCTGCACGTCGCACTGGGTGCCCGCACCCCGGTCGTCCCGCCCCCCTGCCCCGGAAGCCGAATGGCTGCTTCCGGGTCACGGGGGAGGCATCAACCTATCTGTGTTGGGGGCGTGCCGCGCGCGTCATCGCCCCGCGACACACCCCCAACACCGAAAGGCCGGGGGAGGGGGGGCGCCGCACCGCCATGTGGACGTGAGGGCCGAGTGGCCCCCACTTTACAGGAGGGCTGCTATACTGAATAAAGAGCTGGGATATGATCATTCGTGCTTTTGAAACCTGTAATATGCAGATATACAACGACAATGTCAATAGTTTAACATTTGACAAGAAAGAGAGGAAGGACTCTTAAAGGTACATGCCCGATTATCACTGATGCTGGTTTGTTGAAGTGCCGCCACAAAACACATTTTTGGATTAAATTCTTTACTTCCTGGTAGCTATGCACTGGGAAGGATGTTTCCTTTCAGAATATTACTTGAACAAATACAGAAGCAATATTCTATAGTGCAGACTGTTAGCTGAACAGGTACTAAAGCAATACAATAAGCTGCATTAATATTTAAATACTCGTCCAAGGAGATGTCCATTAGCATCACAGACTGATTTGAAGAGTTGCTGAAGCATTATACTGTAGGAATATTTAATTGCACACAAATAGGCTCACTGTGTGCTCCAAGTAAACAGGCAGAAATGCATACTAGGGCAGTTATTGAAGCAAAATATGAGGAATTATCACATGCCCATTGATGGGAAGGTGAGCTTTTGAAACAATTGTAGTGTGAGAGAAGAAGACCAGAGACAATGTAGATAACAGAGGAAGTTGAATATCTCTTAATGGGTGTGTGATCTGAGGCAATGTGCAATTATTTATTTATTAGTAACATTTGTGAGCACATCATACAATACTGAGTTGCTCTGTTGACACTGGTGGAATACAGGGAGGAGGACCGATAACTGATAACAACTGCGCACATGATGGAAACTACTCAAGGGAATCTAAGGGGCATATTAGCAAAACCAGCGATAATGGGCTTGATAATATGCGTTATAGAATTCCAATAGAAGCCCAGGTTAGATGTCCTGCACATCTAACCTGGGCTTCAATTGGAATTCCATAGAGCATATTATCAAGCCCATTATCGCCGCTTTAGCGGCAGTTTTCTGCCGCCAAAGCGGCGATAATTTTATCGCTGGTCTTGCTAATATGCCTCCAAGTCCCGAGTGTGCTCCCAATGTAGGGAGGGTGGTTCGAGTAATGGAGAGACAGAAGAGTGCTGCTAATAGTTCTTAAATCAAGGACTGTTAACAATAGTATATGGATGCTAATGTTGGATTTGGGAACTGGTCTTCACATTGGTGAGCTCGAGCGTCGTATTTGGAAGTGACGGTCTTGCTGGTTGGTGAGAATTGTTAAATTCTAAACAATGATGTTAAAACAAACACATTGTCTAAATAGGAAATGGGGCACATTGGAGGAAGGGGGCACTTGTATATTAGACGTAGGCTCTGTTGTGTGTAAGGGTTTAAGAAGTAGTCTGGAAAGAAGACTGTGGGGGTTCTTGGCAGGAGGGGGCTAACAAGACTTGATCTGTATAGTACTCCTGGTGGATAAGAGGTTCGGTGTGAGAAGAGGTAAGCAGAATGGACAGGCATGGGGTATCAAGCAGTATCAGTGCTAACAGTATGGACCCAGGGGTGTGTAAGGCGTGCTGGGACATGGTAGATGTGGCAGATTGTGAGAGTTTGGATAGCTCTCATTGCTGTAGTTTTGCTGTGCTTTGTCTTTTCTGGTTTGTAATTGTACGTTCCTCATACTCCTATCTCTTGGACTTTTCTGAAGATCCTATTCCTGGTATTCTCTCTTCTTTCTTTATGTAACTTCTTCTTTGCGTTCTTTCTCTAGGTTTTCTGTTTTTGTCTTGTCGGTTAAAATATGGAGGTCGTGTGACAAAGATTCATAACCTTGTGTAGGCACATGTAATGTGGAGGGTTGTAGGTGGTGTCTGGTGTCTGTAGTTGGGTCCTGGTACTACTCGGGATTCTGTGTGGACAGGATAGTAGCAGTAAACTATCATCATCCGCTCCCTGTGCAGACATGCCTTACTTCGGGCTGTTTGGGTGGGATGACTACTTCGTGTGAGAAAGCCTTCCTTCTGATTTAGCAGTAGGCAGACATTGCTGCCACTTCTGGCTCCTGCAGCCAGCTTCCAGGGCACTGACGCCTGTCACATCTGTCAATAGCTCACTTGTAGGTTGGACACATTTAAAGAACAATGGCCCACCAACACAAATGCGCCAATGGCTTATTCCTCTGACTCAGGGCTCCCCAAAGTTGATCCAGGAGGGCCGGATCCATGCCGGATTTTTCAGATAACTACATTTATCTAAATGGGGATTATGCTAAAAATCTGGCATGGATCCGGCCCTCAAGGATCAACTTTGGAGAACCCTGCTCTGACTAAAAGACAATGCGAGGAGTCCTTAGACAGTGTAGTAAGTGTCAACAATTTTGGCCCTACCTGTAGCCACCCACATTAAGCACAACTGGCTTACCATGACCTCAGGAAATAGCACATAGGCATGGCCAAATTCTTTCTGCTTCCAGTGGGCTTAGTTCTGAGGGGAATGGTTTCTTGAACAGTGCAGTGCGTTTGACATGTTTCAAAGCATGAAGGACTGATCCTGGCTGTATTGAGGGATCGAGCAGCTCAGCGAGGAGTGAACTGAAAATGTCAGTGGCCCATGCCCATCTTAATAGAGTGGAGACGAGCATGGTCGGTTGGCCAGCTTGAGGCTTTTGTTGGTTTACTGCCATGAATAACTTGAGCTATGCTCATCAGCTGGAAGACGGGTAAAAGGAGCCTGGATTATGGGCGTGTTGGTGGGTTAAGGCAGTCAGTCAGTATCTACTGATGTGTACATATGGGTCTAAAATAAATTACGCACTTCATAAGAAAGCTGCAGCAATGCCAGAGGGGACCTTGTCTGATATTGGTTCCATGATCCAGCGCTACTTCTTGAAGGGGTGCACCTTTGGTTTCATGCTTCGTGGATTCGGAACACAAAACAAGTCTTATGTCACTTTCATACAGATATTCACTTATGATAGCTGTAACATTGCACCTACATGTATTGTTTCCCTTTGACTACTGCATTATAATAAACAAATTACATTTCCTGTAAATACTAGGTTAGTATTTGGAAACAGCAGTGGATAACGTACCTTTTATCTGAAGTCTTCCAGAACCCGCCTTAGCATGTGAATTGATTGGAGACTGGTAATTAATCACGTTTCTTACAGTTTGCTAGACGTAATCTGTCATAAAAATTCATTTCCTACAGAAGACACTTTCTCCATTGATCCTAGCGTCTCTGGTTGATTCAACCTCTTTATTGAAGTGGACTTAGCCTCTGGGTCGAATTGTTTCCCTCCATAAATCCAAGGACCAAAGCTTCAGTTCTTTCATTGATTTGTCACCAGAGAAAACATACGTTTGAAGATTTTTGTCAGGGATAGTTATTTGACTGATGTATCATTTTAAACATCACGTTCATTGTGTAAACTTACCTTTATGACGACTGTCAGTAAACCCGGCGTGCAGGTATTCCTAGTGACAGGTGCTCGGCACAACACCTTTTGGTTGTAGGCAGGAGGTCACCTTCTGCAGTCACTCACTTTGGGCTGGCACACGGTTGCCTATGTGCCACATGGAGTGTAGCCTCTCTCCTAAGAGTAGACACACCATGTAACCAGACAGACAGGCTAGGGTCCATCGCGGCTGCAGAAGAACCTTCAGTTTCAGAGGGAGCCTAGTGTGTGTCCCCTGTGCTTTCACAGAGGCATCCCATAAGGAGCTGGCAGGGTCTCCCAGGCTGGGAAAGCTGCCACGAAATAAAGCTGAGGTCAACCTGAAATTTCCATGAACAGCATTAACAGTAGAATGGCTGAAAGATCAGCATTTAAAACGCAAAAATGAAGTGGCTAAGAAACTTTCAAATATTTCATGCACTTGAGTCAGAGATGTCCTGTCCCCCTGATTCAAGGAATCGGTGTCAAAGTAAGAGGGTGAACCTAGAGGAGGAGTGATGACGAGTTGGTATCACCAGCTCTCTCTTTCCAGCTTCATCTTTGTTCTTCTCTCATCATGGCCAGTGGGGATGCGGGGCCCAGCTTTCTCCTAGTTATGTCCCACTCATCTTCCTAGAAAAAACTATCCCCTAACAAATGAGGTACGGCAGAAAGGGGGCATTGCCCATTAGTAGAAGCCTATCCCGCCTCCTTCCCAAACCATCACCTTCTTCCACAAGAAAAGATGTCTTGTTTACAAATGAGCTCGTTAGAATTCTCTTTGGGCTTCCTTCATCTACTAGTTGCAGGGATGTTGCTATCATAGTGCAGCAGTTGAAACGACACAGGCGCACAGAGGCTTTGGGGCTCTAATCCCTTATTCTTGCTATATTTTACAGAGCAAACAGCTGCTCATTTTCTTGCTTGCTCCGTGGTTCTTGTCACCCTTGCTAGCCAGTGTCTAATTGTGTCCCAAAAGCCCACATCTATGAACCCGATTTACTGTTTGAAGGCTGGTAGTCCATACATCTGGGTGGTGGAGGACGATATCTCCGCCACCCTGAAGAACTACCTTCCTCCAGAATTAAAGATGAATGCCGGCCCAGTAGTCATCTCTGTTCTTTCAAAGGAACCACTGTCATGGCAATTATTTACAAAGTACAAAAGGTTTGGTGGATGGTAGCCATATGTTTTGACGGCTGTTCATCAAAATTACATTTTTTTTAATTTTCTGAAACAACCTCCCCAAAGCTGGAGTTCTTTTTCTGAAAATCAAATACTTTTTTTTAAATTGAAGTTTATATTTAGCAGATCACAGCCGTGTATCATGGTACAATGTCATTTGAGATTACAACAGAGTAAATAAATGGCCAGCAAGGAAGTGTTACATCATTGTCTACCGCTTAGATACAAAATAAAAACACAACCTCATATCAAGCAGCACATCCATACAAACATAACTACATAACTAATGTGATCTAGGCAGATTTGGCATTGTGTACCTAGACAGCCCATCCTATTACACCCATAAAAGAGAGTCATAATCCGGAGCGATGACACTAATCATCGTTAGTCTCGCCCACATCTCTTACCATGAGATATTGTTTGTACAGGCCCCAAAAAAATTTCGGGCGACTCTGCGGGGACATTAGCTCACTGTATATTTCAGACTGCGTGTTACAAAATATCATGTCTTTTTCCCATTCAGACATCAAGGGAGGTGGGCCGCGTGCCCAACGCATCGCGATTCTGTGCTTTGTCAGGAGCAGACCCAAACCTACGAGTTTACTTAAATCTTTATTCAGGGTTTTGTATATCCCAATAGGGCTATCAGAGGGTCGGGGGGAGTGGAGTACCTACTATACCCCCAGTTCCTGGAATATTTGGTTCCAGAAGGTATCAATCTGATGGCAAGACCATTCCCATGTGGAAAAAATCTACGCCGTCTATGCAACAGCGCTCACAGCAGTCAGATTCTCTTAAACCATACCTGTGCAGTTGCTCCAGTGTATAATATACCCTATTAAGATACCTGAAGTGGAGCAATCTTTGTCTGCCGTTTAGTGACACTTTTTGGGTAGCCTCACAACAGTACCTCCACATACTCTCATCTATAGGAATACCTAGGTCGAGCTGCCACTGTGTTCTAGACGGAGAATAATTTGAGCGTCTGAACTCCTGCGACATATTGTATATATTTGACACCAGCAAATCAAATACCTAATGAGCCCCCAGCTCCCAATGTTGGGAAAAAACATACTGGGAGTTTTCTCCCAGGGTTTGAGGTCATTCTTTTTTTTAGGTCTCGCCTACGCAGTGCGCATACGCTGCATAGGAGAGACCTAATGCCATCGGCACAGCTTTGGGGACAAAAACGTGCACGCGTTTCATTGCTTGCAATGGCAACGCGTGCACATCTGGTGATTTCCTTGCGGGAGCGCGCGGCGCCATATGGTGGGCCATATGGTCGCACGTTCCCGCAAGGGAATCTCTCAGGACCCCTCCCCTGCGTGAAAAGTAAACAAGCATTGGCATAGCCAATAGGTCTCGCTTTTGGGACCTTATTAGTATGTTTACTTTTGCTATAATCGCGGCACGTAAAGCACGGGTGCCGCGATTATAGCAAAAGTAAAGAAATAAATGTTTTTTTCTATTTGTTTACTTTTGCTATAATCGCGGCACACGCGCTTTACATGCCGCGATTATAGCAAAAGTAAATATACTTATAAGGTCCCAAAAGCGAGACCTATTGGTTATGCCAATGCTTGTTATATAATACTCACTGATCGAATTTTCCTGTGATGACGGACAGGAAAAAAGAGACATTGCAATGTTCACCCTAAACAGGGCACATGGGGTAAAGTTCTCCCCCTAACGGCCCCTACTCCATTTGCGGTAGCAAAAAACTCACAGTTTACCACATACTTAAAGTAGGTGGTAAACCATTCGCAAACGGAAAGGGGTCCCCAGGGGACCCCTTCCCCTTTGTGAATGGGTGCGCAAATATTTTTTAAGGGCAGGCAGTGGTCCCAAGGACCACTGCCTGCCCTTAAAAAATGGAACTGAAAAGTTTCATTTTTCTTTTTTAAATGCATCCCGTTTTACTTTAAGTAAAACAGGATGCATTTACAAAAAAAAAAGTAATCCCAGACCCTAGCAGGCCACCATCCCTGGGTGTGCTAGCCATTACCAATGGGGTCGCAAACTGCGACAGCCTCATTAATATTCATGAGGCATTCAATTTGCGACACTATTGGGATTCGCCCAGTGTCTGAGACTCTGTTGAACATTGAATTTTGCGACTTGCAATTTGTCACAACTTGTGACTTGCAAAATTCAATGGTCATACATCTGGCCCTTAGGGCCTGATTAGGAGTTTGGCCGTGTGAGAGCAAGCCACCAAGCCAGTGACATGCACCCACACCGCCAAACTCGACCGTCGGCCACCCACCAGATCACCAGTTTCCTCATGGTCTGGCGGGCGGTCCCACGGCGGTGCCTATTTGAAAGGCACCGTAATGGGAGCGCCAAAGCCCATTTCTGCGCAGTCCATGCCATGCAGGAAAGGGGGTGCATGCACACACTGGGGCATACCCAGTGACGGCCCGTGTAGGATGTTTTACCGGGGCGGTGACGTGGCGCATAGGAGGGGCAGGGTGGGGGGTTGCAAAATGCGGCAAACGGCCGATTTCAGGTAAGTTACGAAAAAAATTAATAAAACGAATTTCGTGGCGCGCGCTGCATCGCCAAATGCGATGCAGCGCGCGCAACGTAATTCGTTTTATTAAGTTAAGTTATTTTTCCGTAACTTACCTGAAATCGGCCGTTTGCCGCATTTTGCAACCCCCCACCCTGCCCCTCCTCTGCGCCACGTCACCGCCCCGGTAAAACGCCCTACACGGGCCGTCACTGGGCATACCATGTCCCCCCCTGCAGGTATCCCCAGGCCCAGAGGCAACAGGAGGCCTGTAGTGCCCCCTTAGTTTCCTCACCACCAGAATTTTCATGGTGTGAGAGTGCTGGTGGTGAGGAAACTCGTAATATGCTTGGCTGTGCCACAGCAGCCTTAGACTGCTGTGCCACCGGCAGGGATTGTGGATCCACGGTAGTTACGGCGGTCTATGGCAGTCTGACTGCCTGAGGCCTAATGCGGTGGTCGGATGGCCGGTGCGGCAGTAGTCGCACCGCCACCGCTGCACCACCGTGGGTTTGGCAGTCCACAGACTACCAAACTAATAATCAGCCCTTAGTGTATATTGCTATTAGAAACATCCATTGGTAATCTAAAATGCATGTTCAGATTTGCACAATTTTCTGTAACACTTCGAGAACATTCTGCCATCTCTTTACCTCACTGCACTTCTTCCAACTTACCTACATGTATCTCTTCTCCATCCACTTCAATTCTCACATAACCTCATCTTAGGCTCAATCTCTCCATGTCTTTAGTACCTTATCCCTCTCTGCCTTTTTTCTACCTCACCTTTCTCATTTCTCTCTCTACCTCACATCTCCATTACCTACCCCTCTCTCGCAACATAATCTTTCAATGTACCTTAGCATTAGGTCACTATATATATATATATATATCCACGCTCCACGTCTCCCCTTCTTTTAGAAAAGACACAGCACTCGCGGGGCAGAGTCAAAGATTTATTGCGACTCACAGCGCTAAAACCAGACGCGTTTCGGGTATGCCTTCCTCAATGGTTTACAGGCACAACAGAAGCCGCCATATTTATGTAACATTGCCTATCATAGCATATCCCGTAGCTAGACATTTTCAAACATACCATAACTGCAATAGTGATTTATTAACCTTTTTTGCAATAGATCAAGTGTCGGCTAACATAAGAGGAGGGGATAGAATTACAAGATTGAGGAGGCTAGAGTCGAGATATATTATAGATCTGGGTACCAAGACCCCTGGTGGGCTCAACAGTAATGAGGAACTTACCGTACATTTAGGGTAAGGGGCTCTCTACTCTTTATACTCCACTGACTGAGTTACAGTAAACATGAACTGCATTGTTTTAATGAATTGAGGTAATAGGAATTAATTGTAAAACATATCTATAGCATTTGATTATCTAAAGTTTCTTTTCTTTTCTTCACTTTCTTCTTTCATCATGTGTATGATTTCGATCTCTAATGTGGACGCTGATGGCTTGGAGGGCTTGGCCCATATAGGGCGGAATTAATTTGCAATTGCTCCCCAGAATATAGGCAAGAACAAATGACAACACTGGTGTTTAAACCCGTTGGACTGTTTATGGATATACACTAGCTGATGGGGTTGTATAGACACTCTCCAACATGGCATAGGATAATTACAGATGTAAATTGGTCCTTTTATTATGTTGCCATGGGAAAATCGGGTAAATCAGAAATTTGTAGACACTGAACGATAGCCCATCATGGGCGTGATATCAACAATGTTTGTCTAAAATTATACTTGTCTAAACTAAGTCGCTGTTAACATTAAGTACCTGTGGTATACAAATGTTACATGATGTATAAACCATTATAATATGGCGCTAGCGATTACGGGGATATGTTAGTCCCTTGTTGCTGTTGTTGCACATGAGATGTGGCAATGTTACATAAATATGGCGGCTTCCGTTGTGCCTGTAAACCATTGAGGAAGGCATACCAGAAACGCATCTGGTTTTAGCGCTGTGAGTCGCAATAAATCTTTGACTCTCCCCCGCGAGTGCTGTGTCTTTTCTAAAAGAAGGGGAGACGTGGAGCGTGGATATTTGGCGGGAGCACCCCCCGCCTTACAGCACCCGTTCGAGAGTGCGAGACACTGGTGCAAGTGAAGCGATAATAAATATATATATATATATATATATATATATATATATATATATATATATATATATATTATCTACTGGTGGTCGCCAGAAGATAGTTATAGTTAGGACCTATTTTCCATAGGAAATCCGCAACATTCTATTCCCAATAAGTCTGGCGCCGATTGACAAATCTTCACGAATTTTTCCAAACTTTTGGCCAGCTCCGCTCCACTCCTACCCTGAAAGTTTTGTGGTGATTCGTCAAGCGGGGGCCAAGAAAAAAGGGGGGTCCCAAAACGCGTTTTCCCCATGCAATTTCCCATAGGATCTGTTGTTGCAGCTACAGCCCGAACCGCTGAACGGAATGACACCAAATTTGGCAAAGAGGTAGTCCTCAGTTCAGACTCGTGCCTTTTGCATAAATGGTGTGAATCTGTTCAGTAGTTCCTGAGAAAATTAGGGTAAAAAAGTTAGTGTTATCTATGGCCAGGGAGGATCCGCGGACCCTACCCGCACCGTAAGCGCACCCTCCCCGAACCGAGCGCGCACCCTCCCGATCACGAGCTGAATGCTAATTGGCTGTCGAGTGTCTCTCTACATTCGAAACCAGGAACTGTTGGCGGCCATTTTCTGCCTCGGTAAAAGCGAGACTGAAGAAGCAAGGGGAATAAGTGTGTAAAACATATAAAGGGGGCAGAGTGGAAATACTCTGACCCTCTAGAGGTGCTTAGGGGTCCCAGAAGGACCCCCTGGGGCCCCCTTTTTAAAAAAAACAAAAAACGGCAAAATACGCGCACGATGCGTGCATCCTAACGCGTTGGGTGCACGGATTCTCACGCGTTGGGTGCGCGGATCCACGGCAATGTTTTTTTTTAAAAAGACAAGAAATCATTGGTTGTATGACTACTTTCTACACTGAAAGGTAGGGTGTATATTTCTGTTTTTTAAATGTATGATTCTTATTGGTTAACAAAAACAGATTGTAAGGAACATTATATATGATAAGCTGATATGTTGAAAAGTCAAGCACACTTCCTGTCTTGATTAGCAACATTGTGTGCTGAACTTGTGACCTGTGAGCTCAGTGCAGTGTTCCATGACCTGTTTCTATGGTAACAGGCAGAAGGCAGATTGGGGGAAGGGTTGAAATGTATTTCAGTTGGAAAGGGTTGAAATGTTTAACCAATAGAAATGTGTGTTTGCTTTTGAGTTTATGTGTGAAGGATTGTGATTTGATGTTTACATGTATATGTGTGGAAATGAATGGGAAACTTTTCCATTCTTTGTTTTTGCTGAGAGGTGCACAGTGCAGAGATTCTGTAAAAGAAAATATGGTGAGTGATTGATATACTTCTTAATCTACAAAAGAACTTGAAAGATGAGTTATTTAATTGTGAGGGGATGTATGTAGACTATTTTGATTTTAATCAGACTAATGTATTTCTCCTGCTAAAGTGTAGGGAGTACTTTTTTTCTCTACAATGTGTGTGCATGTAGAAACCATTCTGTGATAAGCATTTGTGTTTTTCATGTGTTTGCAGACAGATAACTGTGCTGTTTTTGTATTTTGGTCGAATTAGAAACCAGTCATTGTTTATGAATTTGTGAAATGAGTTATGTTATGTTTCCATACTAAAATGTAGTACTACTTCTAGATGAAGAAATGTGTTTTGGTATAGTGCAAGGGATAGTGTTGTTTGTCTAGAATCACACAGTGAGTCTGTGTGCATTTGGGAACCACTGTGAGAGAAGCATTTGGTAACATCATGTATTTGCCGACAGATAACTGTTTTAAAACCTGTCATGTTGTGAAGTTTTAGTAGCATTAGAATCCAGTCTTTGCTTATGCGTTGATTAAATGAGTCATGCTTTGACACTGATGTGCTGTACTTAAATATGTAGATTGTGTGCAGTACCATTAACTCTTCCAGACTAGTGAATGAGTTTTGGTAAACTCCTAGGATAGTGTTGCTTGTCTAAAATCACACTGTGAGTCTGTGTGCATTTGGGTAAGGATTGTGAGAGAAGCGTTTGGTAACATCGTGTATTTGCTGACAGATAATAGTTTTAAAACCGGTCATGTTGTCAAGTTTTAGTAGCATTAGAAGCCAGTCTTTGCTTATGCTTTGATTAAATGAGTCAGGCTTTGACACAAAAGTGCAGTCCTGAAATATGAAGATTGTGTGCAGTTCCCTTACCACTTCCACAGTAGTGAATGATTTTTGGTAAACTCCTGGGTATAGTGGTTGTTATCTAGAATCACACTGTGAGTGTGTGTGCATTTGGGAACCACTGTGAGAGAAGCATTTGGTAACATCGTGTATTTGCTGACAGATAACTATTTTAAAACCTGTCATGTGGGGGCGTGGCCAAGATGGCGGGGTGAGCGGACGCTTCCTCCCGTAGCTCCTCCGGCCCGGCCAAGCTAGAGCCCTTTTCTTATGCTTTTCTCCCCCCGCTGAGGCTCAGCGCGGGAGAGGAGCGTGGCGGAGCATCAGGGGTGCACATTGGTGCTGTTTTGGTTCGGATCGCCTCGGGGGAACCCCCCCAAAAAGTTCGATCGAGACCAAGGAACGGCGACGGCGAGCCCGAGGGGCGGAGCGCATTGGAGAGCTGTCCGGGCGCCTCGGCTGGGCCTGGTGCTGAAAGTTGCGATCTGGAGGGGATCTGGGCCGCCGTTCGACGGTGACTGAAGGAGCCTTGCGGGAAGGGACCCGACGGTGTGGAAGGCTTGGGACGGGTGCCCTGGCACTCAGACTGGTGACGGCGACACCTCGCACTGTGGAGGCCCTAACCCCTAGCCGAGGTACAGCGGACTCCCTGATGGGGTTGGACCATCTGGGCCCCTGTGCGTGACAGACGGGGGCCGGTGGTGGAACTTATTTTACTGTGGGGTGCCTCGGGGACCCCGGTGGTGTCATTGGGCCTGGTCGTTTTGGCCTGCTCCGCCCGGCCGCCATTTTGTCCCCGAAGGAGCAGTGGTGGCAGCCTTCGCCGGAGTCCTGGCTGCTGGATGCAAGTGACCCCCGCTGCTGCTGGGCTGATTACCGGAGGGATGTGCTGATGAGACCCCTCTGCTGCGGCCCCCTTGGTTGTCTCACACAAGCTCTTGCGGCTGACGGTGACCGGACTGGGCCGCCATTTTGTCACCTGTGACGCAGCGACTTCACTCGTGGGGGATACCCAGGTCGAGTGCTAGCCGGCGGCTGAGCATCCCTGGAGCGCCTGGATCGGTGCCCGACTGCGGAGCTAGCGATGTCTGGAAGAGGAGGCCCGAAGAAAGGGGACCGTACCCTGCCGGACATGCTTGGCAGGGCCCAGCACTTGCGGGACAGGACGCAGCCCTCACCGGGGCCCTCCCGGGCTCCGGCGGATGTGACTGGAGGGGAGCCACCCGTCACGAGGGCCTTTATGGAGGAACTGTTCAGCTCCCTCAGGGAGGACTTCCAGACACTGAAGCGGGAGGTGGCCAGCGAGGTCCGAGAAGTGCGCAGGGAGGTGGAGGGCCTTGGCGAGCGTGTGGAAGCGGTGGAGACGGAGGGCCAACAGCGAGCGGAGGAGATAGTCCACCTCCAGCAGGACGTTCTTCGCCTCCGGGAACAGTGTGTGGAGCTCCAGGCCCACTCCGAGGACCTTGAGAACAGATCTCGGAGGAACAACATCCGAGTGCGTGGCGTGCCGACTGCGGACGAGGGGTCCGATCTGGGGAGCTACCTGCGGGCCCTGTTCCGAGAGATCCTGGGGGAAGCTGCGGACTTTCCCATCAGCATTGACAGGGCGCATAGGGTTGGCCGGCAGCGCCAGTCATCGGCACCTCCACCGGACATTCTGGCCTTTCTGCCCGACTTTCCACTAAAGGAACGCATCATGGCTGAAGCCCGCAGGAAACAGCCCCTGACTTTCCGGGATCGGCCGGTGGCGCTTTACCAGGACCTCTCCGCCATCACTCTGCAGAAACGCAGGTCCTTTAGGATTGCCACTGACTTTTTGCGCGAGCATGAGACGCCGTATTCTTGGGGTCACCCCTTCCGCCTGATTTTTCGGTGGAACGGAGTGTTACACCAGCTACGCTCCTTGCAAGACATTTGTGGTGTCCTGGGGCTCACGGCGGCGGAGGAGGAGGGAGCTACGCCGTCGTGGAGGTCCTCGGAGAGACGGAACCGGCGGAGGTCAACGAGGCGGCGCTCAGCGACCAGTGTGGGGCGCCCGGACTCCCCTACCATCAGAGCGGACATGGCCGACGCCCTGAGGGCGGCGGCCGGGGACTCGACCGGCTCCTCTAGCGTGGCCTTGACGGCCTAACACACACTCCGGGGGGAGATGTCTTTAGCTTCTTTACATGCTTGGTACGGGGCGGGGGGGTTGGGGGGAGCGGTTGGAGGTGAATGGCTGGACGTCCACTTCGCTCTTTTCTACGGACTTGCCCGTTTTGGGGCTTGACTGAGACTATGGGGTGTTTGAGTTTGTGGGTGGCTAGTTGCCAGGGTTGTGTTTTGGGTGGGGGAGGGGGTTGTTTTGGGGTTGGGAAGGTCCCGTCCGCTGTTGTCTATGCCCGCTTTGTTTTGGCTTGTCCTGCGCTGCGGCCCCGCGCGCCCCACCCGCTGATTCCCTGCCCATTGCATGGCGCTCCCGACCCCCGCGAGGAATGCCGGGCCTAAAGGTAGTGACCCTTAATGTTCAGGGTCTGAACAACCCGGTGAAGCGCAGAGCGATCCTGTCGTTGCTGGAGGGGACGCAGGCGGACATTTGCCTTTTGCAGGAGACACACTTATTGCCCTGAGATTGCCATAGGATGCGCTCTGCTAAGTTCCCTACCCAGTTCTTTTCCTCGGCAGCGAACAAGACGGCGGGGGTAGCCATTCTCCTAGCGAGCTCCTTTCGGGGGGAGGTGTTGCATAAGTGTGCTGAACAGAAGGGGAGGCTCCTTGCGTATCGCATGCGCCTGGGAGGCATAGCATTTACGGTCGGCTCCGTTTATAGCCCAAACGATCACCAAGAGCGCTTCCTAGATTCCGCGCTGGTGGATGTCACTGCTTCCCCCGACCGCCACATTATCTTGGGGGGAGATCTCAACATTGTCTTTGACTCTGTGATGGACAGATCGGCGCAGCGCTTCCCGCAGACGGGGGAACTGTCCCAGGCTGGGAGGGCCCGGATTGCGGAAATGGATCTGCACGACCTCTGGCGCTTCATGCACCCCACGGATAGGGACTACTCTTACTTCTCGCACGCACACCGAACCTACTCACGGCTGGACTACCTCCTGGTGAGTGGACCGATGCGTGCCGCTGCCACGGCGGCGGACATCGGGGTCCTGACCCTGTCTGACCACTCCCCAGTCACCGGCGTTTTCCAGTGGCCGGCAGCCTCCCCCTCTCGGGGGGTGTGGCGCCTCCGGGATACACTTCTACACAAAAAGTCGGTGGTGCAACGCATCGGGGAGGTCATACAGGACTATCTCACCCACAATAGCAACACTGACACCTCGCAGGCGACACAGTGGGCGGCATTGAAGGCCGTCCTCCGGGGGGAATTCATCTCTATCTCTGCAGCTGAGAATAAGGAGCGGCAACTGAAGAGGGATGAGCTGACAGCTCAAGTCCGGGAGCTTGAGCAGGTCCACCGCCGTACGGGGGCGCCGAGGGTGTGGAGGCAGTTGAAGGCAGCGAGGAAGCTCCTGTCGGCTCTGGATCTTGACAGGGCGGAGTACGCCGCCCTACGCTTGAAACATGCCTACTACACTGGGGGGGACAGATGTGGCAAGCTCCTAGCACACCGGCTCCGGGTCGCGCAACAGCGCAGCGTTGTGAAAGAATTGGTGGGCGCGGACGGGGGGGTTGTCTCCGGGGACGCGGAGGTAGCGGAGTCTTTCCGCGGCTTCTACGAGGCGCTGTATGCTGAGGAGCCCTCCTCGCCACGGGATGCCGACGGCTATTTGGAGTCGGTGACCCTCCCGGTACTGGATCCGGCTCAGGCTGACCACCTGGAGCGGGACATCCATGTTGAGGAAGTGATTTCAGCTATCGCGCGGCTGAAACATGGCAAGGCCCCGGGCCCGGACGGGTACACGTCGCTATTTTACAAGACTTTTTGCACGGCCGTGGCCCCTGTCCTTACTCGGCTATTTAACTCTTTCTCCGAACCGGGAGCCATCCCTCCGGATCTCCTGAGGGCGACGGTCGCGGTAATCCCGAAACCTGGGAAGGACCGGGCCCTCTGCGGCTCGTACCGACCCATCTCGCTTTTAAATGTCGACCTCAAGTTGTACACGGGGATTCTCGCGTCCAGGCTGAGTCCACACCTCCCCGACCTGGTGGAGGCGGACCAGGCTGGTTTTGTGCCCGGCAGACAGACGGTTGACAACACCAAGAGGGTGACGCATGTTCTGGAGAAGGCCTCAAGGATCTCGGGGGAGCGGATGTTGCTGTCCGTTGATGCGGAGAAGGCCTTCGACAGAGTTCACTGGCCGTACCTTGAGCTGGTCCTCAAGAAACTGGGAATCGGCGATAAGTTCCGCACCATGGTCTTTAACTGCTATAAGCATCCTTCAGCGTCGGTGCGGGTCAACGGGTGTAGCTCCGGTGGCTTTGCCATCGAGCGCGGCACGCGGCAGGGCTGCCCTCTTTCGCCGCTCTTGTTTGCCCTCTACATGGAGCCGTTTGCTCAGCGGATTCGTAATAATCCGGATGCTGTCGGGGTCCGGATGGGCCAGTACGTCCACACCGTCAGTCTCTACGCGGACGATGTCCTGCTGACTTTGGACGACCCTAGGAGGTCGCTGCCTGCTTGCCTCCGAGAGCTGGACGCCTTTGCGGGGGTGGCCGGCTTCAAAATGAATATGAGCAAGTCGATGGCATTAGACGTGTCCCTGGCTGCGGAAACCAGGAGGGATCTTCAGCGGCTCTTCCCCATGCAGTGGTCCTCGTCCACGGTGCCGTATCTGGGGATTCTGCTGGCGCCTACATTACCGGAGATGGTTACGGCCAATTATGCCTCCCTCAGCAGGAAGATCAAGGACGAGCTTGGCCGCTGGAACAAAGGCCTGCTGTCCTGGCTGGGGCGAATCGCGGCGGTCAAGATGACGGTGTTGCCCCAGATACTATATCTTTTCCGGGCCCTTCCGCTCCAACCCCCGGTGGGCTGGATACGACAAATGCAGGCTGACATCTCCCGCTTTGTCTGGCAGGGCCGCAGGCCACGCATGAAGAGGGTCCTCTCCACGCTTGCTCCGGAAGCGGGGGGTCTCGGCATTCCGGACCTCCGTAAGTACTTTCAGGCGGCACAGCTCCGCTATCTGGTGGAGTGGAGCAGGTGGGAGTCCGACAAACATTGGCTCTTCCAAGACCAGGCAGTGGCGGGCCGCACCTTACAAGAGGTTCCATTCCTGCGCCGCGCGCATCGCCCCCCTAATCTTTACGCTTCCTTTGTTACGCGGGTCCCCCTGCGTGTGTGGGACGCGGTCTGTGAGGCCCGGGGCCTTACCACCTTCCCTTCGCCGCTCACGCCCATTGCGGGCAACCCGGACTTCTCCCCAGGGATGGAGCCGGGGGTTTTCTCCCACTGGGTGCAGGCGGGCTGCAGGGCACTCTTCCAGATCTATAGCCCGGAAGGAGTGGTTCCTTTTCAGCAACTCCGCCAGGAGTTCGGCCTGACGGAGCTGGACAGATTGCGCTACATGCAAGTTCGGCATTGGGCCCTCCAGCCCCAGGTGCGTGCCACCGCCGCCCGTCCAATTACACCGTATGAGAGGTGGTTGGCTACTCGGACCTCCAACGCTAAACTGATCACCGATCTGTACAAATACCTACAACCCCCGCCGTTTCACTATTACAACCCGGGGAGGGAGCGTTGGCACAGGGAATTGGGTAGGACACTCAGCCACAAGGAATGGGACAAAATTGCGTATCGGGCGCGGCACTCTACATATCACACGGGCCTTACGGAGACCTTTACTAAGGTGTCCACATACTGGTACTACACCCCGGAGAGACTGTATGAAATGCATAAACACACTGACAGGGGGTGCTGGCGGAGCTGCGGGCAGGAAGGTACCCTTACACACATTCTTTGGGATTGCCCAGTGCTGACCGCCTACTGGAAGGAAGTCTTGGACGAGGTGGATAAGCACTTTGGGATAGAGCTGCCGCGACTCCCGGCGTATGTCCTGTTGGGCCTCCCCAATGACCTAATGTACCCACTGAAGTCCCGTAGGGGTAGGCAGATCGCAATCGCGCTGGGGTCTGCGGTTCAGAACATTCTAATCCACTGGCGCACAACCACCGTCCCCTCCATCACCGGTTGGTTGCATAGGCTCTGGCATGTGCTGGGGATGGAGAAGCTGTCGCTTACGGTTGCGGGGGAGATAGACCAATTTGAAGAGCTATGGCAACCCTTTCTAGCGCTGCTGTCCACTGAATTCCGGGAGCTCACCTGCCCGAGGTATCTTAGACTTCTCAGGCTGACGCCGCCGGTGACCCCGGCGGACTAGCTTACATGTGAGACGGGGACCCCCCGGGGAGGGGAGGGGGGTGCGGGGCTTCCTGGTTAGGATTACTCTGATGCGGGACCATAGGACGGGGGGGGGAGTGTTGTTGTTTCGTTACTGGGAGGATGGGGGATGGGAGGGGGGGGATTGTGTTCTATTGAGGTGTTGATGGGGGGGTTTTTATTGCTTAGATTTGGGGTGTCGGATACGCGTGCGGGGATTTCACAGCTTGTATTTCTAGCTTTCATTTACTGTGTTTTTCCCCCTGACCCACCGCGCTACCTATTGCCAACCCTCTGGAGTTGCACCCTTTTTCTTTGATTGTATTCCATGTATCCTGCCCTCCTATCCCCCTCCCCCATGGTTTGTTTTGTCTCAATAAAAACGTTTTTTTAAACATAAAACCTGTCATGTTGTCAAGTTTTAGTAGCATTAGAAGCTAGTCATTGCTTATGCGTTGATTAAATGAGTCAGGCATTGACACTAAAGTGCAGTCGTGAAATATGTAGATTGTGTGCAGTTCCCTTACCACTTCCACTGTAGTGAATGAGTTTTGGTAATCTGCTAGGGATAGTGTTGTTTGTCTAGAATCACACTGTGAGTCTGTGTGCATTTGGGAACCACTGTGAGAGAAGTGTTTGGTAACATCGTGTATTTGCTGACAGATAACTGTTTTAAAACATGTCATGTTGTCAAGTTTTAGTAGCATTAGAAGACAGTTATGGCTTATGCTTTCATTATATGAGTCAGGCATTGACAGTAAATTGCAGTTGTGAAATATGTAGATTGTGTGCAGTTCCCTTACCACTTGCACTGTAGTGAATGAGTTTAGGTAAACTTATAGGGATAGTGGTGCTTGTCTAGAATCACACTGTGAGTTAGTGTGTATTTGAGATCACTGTGAGAGAAGCATTTGGTAACATCATGTATTTGCTGACAGATAACTTTTTTTAAACCTGTCTGTTAGACCTGGCATCATTGGCATGAGTCTCTCCTCCATTTTTTTCTGTTTGCCTCCTCTGTTTACGATGTTTGTGCTGGTTTATTGCTTTGGGCACTGTGCCACTGCTGATCAGTGCCACAGTGCAAGTGCTCCCTATGTTAAATTGTTACATTGATTGGTGTTACCATGATTGGCTTGGTTGACTTACTGTTCAGTCCCTAGTCTAGTGCACTGCGGGTGCCAAGGGCATGTAAGTTAACTGCTGCTGGTGGGCTTGCAGCACTGGTTGTGCCACCCACAGAAGCAGCTTGTAAAATGTGTCTCAGGCCTGCCACCGCAGCGCCTGCGTGCAGTCCCTGACTGCCATGTCGACTTGGCAAGGAAACCTACTTGCCAGTCTCTAAACCTTCACTTTGCCACCTTTCAGACACCTCTATGGTAGGCCCTAGGGCAGGGTGCATTGTTGGTAAAAGGTAGGTCATGCCCTGATGCGTGTGGCATGACCTAATAGTGAATTACAGCCATTTTCGTTTTTCACTATTGAAGGGCTACCTGCCTCCAATAGGCCAGATTGGGCAGACTGATTATTAACTCCATTATAATCTATCTGACTCAGGGAGCATGGTAGCATGTCGAGTTTAGTATCCCTGAACTCAGAATTTAAAAACACACCCTTTAGGATGGATGGTTTTTAGATTCTGTGTTTGAAAATAGCCCTTTTAGAAAGTGGCTATTTTCTTGTCCAACTATCCACCGGTCTCTGCTGGTTTGGTGTGTGTGTCAGGGGCTGGGTGGCTCCAGAGGTCTGAATGAGTCAGTGTGGGGTGAATGAGGCATTTACACATAGAGTGAGGGAAGAGTAGCCTGCCCTGCCTGACACAATGCTGGCTCCACCTCCTGCTGGGCGACTGATAGCCCTGCTCCTGCCAGTGACAATACTGGCTCCGCCTCCTGCTGGGCGGCTGAAGACCCTGCCCTGCTCAGTGAATAGGCCAGGTGCCTCTGCCTGGCAACACCCACAACAAACCTGAGATGGTGGGAATTTCCCTGCTTGGACAAAGGGAACAAAGGAGAAAAGGGGTATAAGAGAAGGACCCCTGAACCAAGAACTCAGATCACTTCTGACAAGGAAACCTGTACCAAGGACAAGAAGCCTGCTGATCTAAGGACTTGCCTCCCCTTTCTGCCAGAGTGCTGTTTGCTGGGGGGAACCTGAAGCTGCTTCTTTATTTTTGCCAAGGAACAAGGAGAGAGGAACTTGGTGTGTACTCTCTGAACACTTGCTAGGAAATCTCCAAGGGCTGGAAGAGTGCCAGTCTCCTGTTGAAGTCACAGGGCCAAAGGACTTCACCAATTGCTGAATTGCTGGAAAGTGTTGTTTCCAGTACACAAGGGAGAATCTGCAGTCTCGACGCCGCCGACGCCGCCGAATCCAGCTCGACATCGTGAGTAACGTCTCCAGTGTCCAGAGCCTTCGACGCCGGCCGCCGGGCCCGATCGACGCCAGCAGCAACGCCAGTGAGCAGTGGGTATCGGCCCCGGCTCCAAGTGACCCCGTCTCGACGCCGGTATCGACGCCAGTGAGGAGTGAGTATCGGCTCCACCTCCAAGCTACCCTGTCCCGACGCCGCTGCTGATCGCATCGACTCGACGCCCTTCTCGACGCCGTGAGCGCTGCTCCGGCCCGACATCCCTCGACGCCGCTGCAGATCGACCCGACTCCGAGGCACGATCGACGCCGACCTCGACGCCGACATCTCGACGCCGTGGATCATCGTTTTCTTCATTTCTCAAGGTACTGTACTTGTGGGGTCTGTTGCAACTCCAGGCTCGACGTAGCGCTCCTCGCGGTCGACGCCGAACCTTGGGAATCGTGTAGACTCGACGTCGTGTGACTCCTGTGGGGGTTACATTGTTGCCAAAGAACTGTGCTCAGAAGAATACTTAATTTTGTTGCTAAAGAACTATTTGCCAAGAAGAAACCTTACTTGAACTATCATTTTTCCTTCCAAAGAGTATTTATTAAGACTGTGGTATATTTTTGTCGTTATTTGGTCTTGTGCTAAGCCTTATATAAAAATACTATTTTTATAATAACTTCTGTGTCGTGTCCATCTGTAGTGTATTCACTTTATTACTGTATGTGGTCATAAATGCTTAACACACTGCCTCTGAGATAAGCCTGTCTGCTCTGCCAAGCTACCAAGGGGGTAGCAGGGGTTATCTGAGTGTGTAATCCCCTTGCCCTGACTAGAGTTGGTAGGTCCCTATTTGTCAGAAGTGTATACCTCTGCCAACTAGAGACCACCGGTTCTAACATTGGTGGTCAGCGGTGAGGATTGAACTTTGCATTTATGACTCATGTGCAGTGATTAGTGTACGCTACATAGTGAAAGCAGACCGTAACGCAGCCACAATCTGTTTTGGTAGGATATTCTATTTTTGTTCTCCGCTTTCCTGGAGCTTATTCTTTAAACACTGCCAGTTTTGACCATGGAAAATGCCGGAGCTGCTACCCCTTCTCTTATTGTTGTGGAGGAATTTGATAAGGAGAAGATAGATTCCTACGTGCTAAAGGATCTAAAAGGATTTTGCAAGCAGTTTAAAGTTCCTACCACAGGTCTCACAAGGAAAGACAACTTCCTCAAAGCGCTGAAGGCCTGGTTAGAGGCCAGAAATCCCTCTGATCCGGTGGTGGTACCGGAAGAGGAAGAAGAAGAGGAAGAGGAAGAGCCCACAGGTGGGCCAGTGTCATCTCCAGGCAGTAGTGCGTCCTCTAGGAGCCTTTCCCCTGAAGAATTAGAAGACAGGGAGAGGGAGAGGGGGTACAAGTTAGAAATGGTAAAACTTAAATTAGGAGGGCAGTTGGAATTGGAAAAAGCCAAGAGCCTGAGAGAAGCTGAAATGGAGAGCAAAAGATTAGATTTTGAAAGAGAGAAGTTAGCATTTGAACGTGAGAAGATGTTGAGGGAGATGGAACTTAAAGAAAAGAGTTTAGAGTTGAATCCCTCTGGTGGCAGCACTCCATCTGTGCCTGCAGAAAGTAGGTTTTATTTTCCTAAAGATGTGATCAAAGATTATAGTAAGAATGAAGATATTAGCCAATGGTTTAAAGCGTATGAGTTAGCATTGTTGGCCCACCGGGTCCCTGAGAAAGATTGGGGAACGGGGTTGTGGAGCCGCTTTACAAATGAAGGGAGAGATACCTTGTTGAGCCTTCCTGCTGAGGATAGGATGTCTTATACTCATATGAAAGATGCTTTAATGCTGAGATATGGCTTAACTCCAGAAAAGTACAGACAAACCTTTAGAGAATGTAAGAAGTTGCCTGGTACTACGTGGGTTGAATATGTGTCTTTTTTTTGCAGAGCCATGGATGGTTGGGTAAAGGGTAGCAAGGTTGATAGTTATGATGCTCTTTATGATTTGTTTGCTTGGGAGCACTTGTCCAATAACTGTTTTCCAGAGCTACGCCAGCACCTTGTTGATAGCAAGATATCTAACCCTAGAAAACTTGCTGAGGAGGCGGACCGCTGGGTCAGTACCAGGGTCCACAAGGGTCCAGTGGGAGACTCAGCCAAAGGTGGGCAGGGTCCCCAGCAGAAGAGTGGGGGGGACAGGGGTAAACAGAGGGAGTTTCAGAAAGGGCCCCAAAGTAATCCCCAAGGGAACCAAGGGAAGGGTTCCCAGCCTCCCCCTGTAAAGAAGCCAGAGGCCCCGACAGGTAAACCTGTTCCAAGGGGCCCCATGACCTGCTACGCTTGTAAGCAGGTGGGACACCGTTATTATGATCCCCAGTGTCCCATGAAGGATTCCAATGCACCACCACGTGCACCCCCTCGTCAGGTGACGAATGTAGCCCTGGGAGGGAATGAGCTGGGTGCCCCCGGTGGGTGGGGTCCCGCAGAAATGTCCCTGGTTTCTTTAGGAGACGTGGAAATGGTCCCTCCAACCCCTCTGCCTAATAACACTAAAAAATATAGGCAGTGGGTGACCATTAATGGCCATAGGGTGGAAGCTCTCAGAGACACCGGAGCGAGTGTGACAGCTGTCAAGTGTCACTTGGTGTCCAGAGAGCAGGTGGTCCCTCATGCATTCTACCCCGTTGTAGCTGCTGACAAATCACAGAGTCAGTGTGAGGTAGCTCAAGTTCCTTTTGAGTGGGGGGGGGTCTCAGGGACTCTTCAGGTTGCTGTGAGGCCCGCCATGCCTGTTGATTGTCTCCTGGGCAATGATTTGGAGGACTCCCCTTGGGCTAAGGTGGAGAGAAAATCGCATCTGGAAATGTTGGGTCTGCCTGAGTGGGTGTGTGCGACCACCCGGTCCATGTCAGTTAGTAAGGGTGTTGATGGGGCCCTGGAGCCTGAAAGTATGGCCCAGGTCCCAACCGTGAAGAGAAGAGGCAGGGGGCGCGGGAAACCGTCCCCCATCGTTCCCGCGGTCCAGGAGGGAGCAGACCCTGAGGGGGATGCCCTGGAACCGACAGGAGAACAAGTGGCCGAACTGGGAGACCTGCCCGAGCTGACCCATTGGCAGCAGGATGGTGGTCCCTCCAGGGAGGAATTTTGTGCTGAACAGAAAGTGTGCCCTTCTCTTGTGGGTATGAGGCAGCAGGCCTCAGCCCAAACGACAGGTGATCAGTCAGGATCACATTGGATCTACTGGGAGAACGACCTCCTGTATAGCGAGCCTAAGGCTGCTGAGCCTGGGTCAGCCCGTGTGCTGGTGGTACCCCAGCGCTTCAGAGCCTTCCTACTGGGGTTGGCTCATGACGTTCCGTTAGCTGGACATCTGGGGCAGGACAAGACCTATGACAGGCTTGTCACCCATTTTTATTGGCCCCAGATGAGAAGGGATTCAGATATCCTTTGTAGGACCTGTCAAACTTGCCAGGCAAGTGGGAAAAGTGGGCGGAAGCAGAAGGCTCCCCTCCAACCTTTTCCCGTCGTCAGTACCCCCTTTGAGCGAGTGGGAATTGACATTGTGGGGCCACTGGACCCCAAGACAGCCATGGGCAACAGGTTTATCCTGGTCTTGGTGGACCATGCCACCCGGTACCCGGAAGCCATCCCTCTCCGCACAGTGACGGCCCCCGTGGTGGGACGGGCACTGATGGGTGTTTTCTCCCGCATGGGGTTCCCCAGAGAGGTGGTGTCAGACCGGGGCACCAACTTCATTTCGAATTATATGAAGTCTCTGTGGAAGGAGTGTGGGGTAACCTACAAGTTTACCACTCCTTACCACCCTCAAGGTAATGGGCTGGTTGAGAGATTCAACCGGACCCTAAAAGGCATGATCATGGGTCTTGAAGAACCACTGAGGCGTAAATGGGACGTCCTCCTGCCATGCCTGCTGTTTGCTTACCGTGAGGTGCCACAGAAGTCTCTAGGGTTCAGCCCATTTGAGCTTTTGTATGGTCACCCGGTAAGAGGACCTTTGAGTCTGGTTAAAGAAGGCTGGGAGCAATCTCCCAGGAAACCTCCCCAGGATGTATACAGTTACATGCTGGCCTTTAGGAACCAGACTCGGCGCTTCAGAGATCTTGCTCAGGCAAATCTGGAGGCCAATTAAACAACAAAAGAGTGACAAGGGGATAGGGAGCAAAAAAAGAGGCACGGGCAAGAACCAAAAATATTTGTTAAAAGAACCCTCACTCACCAACCTAGTTGGTGACATGCTTCATCATCGGGTTCCCACCAGAGAGGCCGAATGCCTCTCTGGTGTGCTGCGACGCCTGTGTTACAGCGGAGCGGGTTTCTGATTGTGAAGGGAAGTGAGATTAAAAGGTAAATGATTTTAACCAATGACAAGTTTATTCTTGGCAAATCAAAAACCAATAAAAACGTGAATTGGGCAAGGTCTGGCCAGTGATGTTGACCAGGGCTTGACCAATTTTTAGGTCGACATGTTTCTGCTTATGGTGCCTAATCGGCTAAGCTTTCATCAGGACCAAGGGTGTCTCCACGGCGGTATGCACACTCTAAGGCGCACCCTAACCTGTGGAGATCAAATGGTAAAACTCACGGTTTTACCCAGGAGCCTCCTAATTATCCGGGGCTCAGAATGTCTGAAATAGAAATAAGACAGACAAACCACATATAAAGAAACATACAAAGACAAAACATTGTTTGATTGCAGTTTTGTTAAAAAGTGCTTGAGTGAACAAACATTTTATGGAACCGTGCGTGGGGCCTTTCGCCCATTGTGGGCCACTACCCCTGCGGGTCATGCAGTGTTTGCCATTTGACTTCCCCTTCTAAGTACCTACTACTGGAACAAGGCAAACAATGGATACAGAGAATGCACACCAATTGCAATTCCACCGATGTGGTTTACATGATCACTTGCCCATGTGGACTGAGATACGTCGGAATGACGAGTAGAAAGATAAAACAGCGAATTTGCGAACATCGCAGCACCATCCGATGTCGCAAACTGAGCACTAAATTGGCTGAACATTATCTACAGTTGAACCATACCACAAATGACATGAGATGGACGATCATCGAAAAACTCAGGCCTGGAGCAAATAACCAACAACTGCTATTTGAAAAAGAACAACGTTGGGTTTACCGTTTATCTACTCATATCCAAGGACTGAATGATAATATTCCATGGGGTTCCATATTGAAAAACTGATTCCATCATACATGACATCAACTCCTTAGTAGCCTCCGTGTAGTTCTTCTTTTAACCACACACTGCATCCTGTGTGTTGTGCCAGCATGAATTACTATATTGACACCAACTCCTCCGTTGATGCTGCCCATAGTTTTTGCTCACGATGCGATAGTTTTTCCTCACGATGCGATATATACCAACCCGGGTATATTAAAAGCAAATAAAGTGTTTAACTGCATTATACGCATATACACATAAGAATTCACAACCGGGGATCAGACATCGATATTATATACTTCCAATGGTAGCATGTGACAGACAAAACGCACCACCCCTAAAAAACCTCCTATTCTTGGGGAGAGCCAATAGGATTCCAACGCATACCCGCCCCTCCATCTGTACTAATCACGAGGACACAACCAATGGGAAGGCATTTTCCACATTCGGATTCACCCGCCCCATTGGGTTACACGTACGTAGAACCCATCACGTGATCAGAACCAGGAAGTATTTACTTCCGTGTTCCCCGCACACTTACCAAGATCCGGGCCGAGGAGGACAGATCGAGGTTGATCGCGGGAGTGTGCGAGCATGGAAGTAAGTTGACGAACCGCTAAGACACCGCATCAGGTTCCTTCCAAATTCCATTCCAAAAGCAGATGATAACAGTTACGATCTGCTTTTTTATCTCGCCAGATACTATAGCTCACTACCCCCCTCCCGGACCCATGATGTTAGTAACAACAACAGCATAAGTAAGAGGGCTATTTGGTTTTTTCATGCAGCTATTTTTAATGTTAGACATGCTTTGGAGCAACGGCGCCTGGCAAACACCACAGACGCTTGTTTTTAGCATGCCTGCCACTTCACGAGTTCGCTATATGTTTGACATTCACTCCGGCCAATCAGCCACTACGATTGCACCTTGTCAATAGTGCTGACATCACTTGAAGTAATCGTAATTAGACACAAATAGTGTTTTTTGTCTTGTGAATATCAGTCCACATTTTCACAAGTTAGAGACAACGAATAATCACTCGTACTGCGGTCTTGTTAGCTAATATTGCTACCAAGACATCCACTCTCGCTTTACAGCACGGTTCCATAAAATGTTTGTTCACTCAAGCACTTTTTAACAAAACTGCAATCAAACAATGTTTTGTCTTTGTATGTTTCTTTATATGTGGTTTGTCTGTCTTATTTCTATTTCAGACATTCTGAGCCCCGGATAATTAGGAGGCTCCTGGGTAAAACCGTGAGTTTTACCATTTGATCTCCACAGGTTAGGGTGCGCCTTAGAGTGTGCATACCGCCGTGGAGACACCCTTGGTCCTGATGAAAGCTTAGCCGATTAGGCACCATAAGCAGAAACATGTCGACCTAAAAATTGGTCAAGCCCTGGTCAACATCACTGGCCAGACCTTGCCCAATTCACGTTTTTATTGGTTTTTGATTTGCCAAGAATAAACTTGTCATTGGTTAAAATCATTTACCTTTTAATCTCACTTCCCTTCACAATCAGAAACCCGCTCCGCTGTAACACAGGCGTCGCAGCACACCAGAGAGGCATTCGGCCTCTCTGGTGGGAACCCGATGATGAAGCATGTCACCAACTAGGTTGGTGAGTGAGGGTTCTTTTAACAAATATTTTTGGTTCTTGCCCGTGCCTCTTTTTTTGCTCCCTATCCCCTTGTCACTCTTTTGTTGTTTAATTGATTTAATCTGGGGGAACAAGAGTGATAGTCCCTCACCCTCTTTTTGTTTTTGAAATCTGGAGGCCAGCCAGGAAGAGATGAAGCGGTGGTACGATCAGAATGCCACTCTGGTTGAGCTTCAACCTGGTCAGAAAGTTTGGGTCATGGCCCCTGTGGAACCTTGTGCGCTCAAGGACAGGTGGACTGGACCATTTGAGGTTGTGGAGAAAAAGAGCGATGTCACCTACTTGGTGGACTTGAAGTCTCCCAGGAACCCCTTAAGGGTCCTGCATGTCAACCGGTTAAAGCCCCACTTAGAAAGGTCCGAAGTGGGCATGCTCCTGGCCACAGATGCTGGGATGGAGGAGGAGAGTGAGCCTCTTCCTGACCTCCTGTGTGCAAAAGAAAAAGATGGGTCAGTGGATGGTGTTGTCCTCTCTGACACACTGACCCCTGAGCAGCAGCAAGATTGTCGCCATCTGTTGGTACAATTCCCTGATCTGTTCTCCTTAATCCCTGGTGTCACTCAGTGGTGTGTCCATGATGTGGACACTGGGGACAGCACTCCTGTGAGGCACAAGGCCTACAGGGTGACTGAAAAGGTCAGAGCATATATCAAGGAGGAGGTCTCCAAGATGTTTGCCTTAGGGGTGGTTGAGTCCTCTAGCAGTCCTTGGGCCAGCCCAGTGGTCTTGGTCCCAAAGGCTGCAGCGCCTGGTGCTTCACCAGAACTTCGGTTCTGTGTGGATTACCGAGGACTCAATTCAGTCACCAAGACTGACGCGCACCCCATCCCCAGAGCTGATGAGCTCATCGATCGGTTGGGGGCTGCCCGGTACCTTAGTACGTTTGATCTAACGTCTGGGTACTGGCAGATCGCCTTGACTGATGGGGCAAAAGAGAGGTCTGCATTCTCCACACCAGATGGGCACTACCAGTTCCGTGTGATGCCCTTTGGGATGAAGAATGCCCCTGCCACATTCCAGAGGTTGGTTAACCAGGTATTGGCCGGGCTGGAGGATTTCAGCGCGCCTACCTGGACGATATAGCAGTGTTCAGCGCCAGCTGGGAGGAACACTTGCGCCACCTCTAGGAAGTGTTGTTGGCCCTGCGCAGAGCAGGCCTCACAATCAAGGCTAGTAAGTGCCAGATTGGGCAGGGTTCAGTGGTGTACTTGGGGCACCAAGTAGGGAGCGGCAAGGTGGCCCCCCTGCAACCCAAGATAGATACCATCCTGGCTTGGGAACTGCCCAAAACCCAGACTCAGGTGAGAGCCTTCTTGGGTCTCACGGGTTACTACAGGAGGTTTGTCAAGGGGTATGGCAACATCGTGCACCCTTTGACCTCGCTGACTTCCAGGAAGCAGCCGAGACTTGTGATCTGGACTGACGCCTGTCAGAACGCCTTTGACACCCTGAAAACTGCAATGTGTACAGCACCGGTCCTCCAGGCACCCGACTTTTCAAAAGAATTCATTGTCCAGACAGACGCTTCAGAGCATGGTGTGGGGGCTGTTCTAGCACAGATGAATCAGAAGGGCCGAGACTTACCTGTAGCCTTCATCAGCCGGAGGTTACTTCCCAGGGAACAAAGGTGGAGTGCGATAGAGCGTGAGGCATTTGCTGTGGTCTGGGCGCTGAAGAAGCTAAGACCCTACCTGTTTGGTACTCACTTCCGGGTTCAGACAGACCACAGGCCCCTCAGATGGTTAATGCAGATGAGGGGTGAGAACCCAAAGCTGTTGAGGTGGTCCATTTCCCTACAGGGGATGGACTTTACGGTCGAACACCGCCCTGGTACAGATCACGCCAATGCTGATGGTCTGTCCAGATTTTTCCGCCTTAGTGATGAGGACTCCCTGGGTGAAGGGTAGTTCTCCCCACATTTCAGCTGGAGGGGACACGTGTTAGACCTGGCATCATTGGCATGAGTCTCTCCTCCATTTTTTTCTGTTTGCCTCCTCTGTTTACGATGTTTTTGCTGGTTTATTGCTTTGGGCACTGTGCCACTGCTGATCAGTGCCACAGTGCAAGTGCTCCCTATGTTAAATTGTTACATTGATTGGTGTTACCATGATTGGCTTGGTTGACTTACTGTTCAGTCCCTAGTCTAGTGCACTGCGGGTGCCAAGGGCATGTAAGTTAACTGCTGCTGGTGGGCTTGCAGCACTGGTTGTGCCACCCACAGAAGCAGCTTGTAAAATGTGTCTCAGGCCTGCCACCGCAGCGCCTGCGTGCAGTCCCTGACTGCTATGTCGACTTGGCAAGGAAACCTACTTGCCAGTCTCTAAACCTTCACTTTGCCACCTTTCAGACACCTCTATGGTAGGCCCTAGGGCAGTGTGCATTGTTGGTAAAAGGTAGGTCATGCCCTGATGCGTGTGGCATGACCTAATAGTGAATTACAGCCATTTTCGTTTTTCACTATTGAAGGGCTACCTGCCTCCAATAGGCCAGACTGGGCAGACTGATTATTAACTCCATTATAATCTATCTGACTCAGGGAGCATGGTAGCATGTCGAGTTTAGTATCCCTGAACTCAGAATTTAATAACACACCCTTTAGGATGGATGGTTTTTAGATTCTGTGTTTGAAAATAGCCCTTTTAGAAAGTGGCTATTTTCTTGTCCAACTATCCACCGGTCTCTGCTGGTTTGGTGTGTGTGTCAGGGGCTGGGTGGCTCCAGAGGTCTGAATGAGTCAGTGTGGGGTGAATGAGGCATTTACACATAGAGTGAGGGAAGAGTAGCCTGCCCTGCCTGACACAATGCTGGCTCCACCTCCTGCTGGGCGACTGATAGCCCTGCTCCTGCCAGTGACAATACTGGCTCCGCCTCCTGCTGGGCGGCTGAAGACCCTGCCCTGCTAAGTGAATAGGCCAGGTGCTTCTGCCTGGCAACACCCACAACAAACCTGAGATGGTGGGAATTTCCCTGCTTGGACAAAGGGAACAAAGGAGAAAAGGGGTATAAGAGAAGGACCCCTGAACCAAGAACTCAGATCACTTCTGACAAGGAAACCTGTACCAAGGACAAGAAGCCTGCTGATCTAAGGACTTGCCTCCCCTTTCTGCCAGAGTGCTGTTTTGCTGTGGAGGAACCTGAAAGCTGCTTCTTTATTTTTGCCAAGGAACAAGGAGAGAGGAACTTGGTGTGTACTCTCTGAACACTTGCTAGGAAATCTCCAAGGGCTGGAAGAGTGCCAGTCTCCTATTGAAGTCACAGGGCCAAAGGACTTCACCAATTGCTGAATTGCTGGAAAGTGTTGTTTCCAGTACACAAGGGAGAATCTGCAGTCTCGACGCCGCCGACGCCGCCGAATCCAGCTCGACATCGTGAGTAACGGCTCCAGTGTCCAGAGCCTTCGACGCCGGCCACCGGGCCCGATCGACGCCAGCAGCAACGCCAGTGAGCAGTGGGTATCGGCCCCGGCTCCAAGTGACCCCGTCTCGACGCCGGTATCGACGCCAGTGAGGAGTGAGTATCGGCTCCACCTCCAAGCGACCCCGTCCCGACGCCGCTGCTGATCGCATCGACTCGACGCCCTTCTCGACGCCGTGAGCGCTGCTCTGGCCCGACATCCCTCGACGCCGCTGCAGATCGACCCGACTCCGAGGCACGATCGACGCCGACCTCAACGCCGACATCTCGACGCCGTGGATCATCGTTTTCTTCATTTCTCAAGGTACTGTACTTGTGGGGTCTGTTGCAACTCCAGGCTCGACGTAGCGCTCCTCGCGGTCGACGCCGAACCTTGGGAATCGTGTGGACTCGACGTCGTGTGACTCCTGTGGGGGTTACATTGTTGCCAAAGAACTGTGCTCAGAAGAATACTTAATTTTGTTGCTAAAGAACTATTTGCCAAGAAGAAACCTTACTTGAACTATCATTTTTCCTTCCAAAGAGTATTTATTAAGACTGTGGTATATTTTTGTCGTTATTTGGTCTTGTGCTAAGCCTTATATAAAAATACTATTTTTATAATAACTTCTGTGTCGTGTCCATCTGTAGTGTATTCACTTTATTACTGTACGTGGTCATAAATGCTTAACACACTGCCTCTGAGATAAGCCTGTCTGCTCTGCCAAGCTACCAAGGGGGTAGCAGGGGTTATCTGAGTGTGTAATCCCCTTGCCCTGACTAGAGTTGGTAGGTCCCTATTTGTCAGAAGTGTATACCTCTGCCAACTAGAGACCGCCGGTTCTAACACTGTCATGTTGTGAAGTTTTAGTAGCATTAGAATCCAGTCTTTGCTTATGCGTTGATTAAATGAGTCATGCTTTGACACTGATGTGGTGTACTTAAATATGTAGATTGTGTGCAGTACCATTAACTCTTCCAGACTAGTGAATGAGTTTTGGTAAACTCCTAGGATAGTGTTGCTTGTCTAAAATCACACTGTGAGTCTGTGTGCATTTGGGTAAGGATTGTGAGAGAAGCATTTGGTAACATCGTGTATTTGCTGACAGATAACTGTTTTAAAACCGGTCATGTTGTCAAGTTTTAGTAGCATTAGAAGCCAGTCTTTGCTTATGCTTTGATTATATGAGTCAGGCTTTGACATAAAAGTGCAGTCCTGAAATATGAAGATTGTGTGCAGTTCCCTTACCACTTCCACAGTAGTGAATGATTTTTGGTAAACTCCTAGGTATAGTGGTTGTTGTCTAGAATCACACTGTGAGTCTGTGTGCATTTGGGAACAACTGTGAGAGAAGCATTTGGTAACATCAAGTATTTGCTGACAGATAACTAATTTAAAACCTCTCATGTTGTCAAGTTTTAGTAGCATTAGAAGCTAGTCTTTGCTTATGCATTGATAAAATGAGTCAGGGTTTGACACTAAGGTGCAGTACCATGTACTATTCTGTTCACTGTGGCAGAACTGAAAATTTAAAAGTTTTACCTAAGCACTGTCCTAGAAGTAGTCTGATTATTTAGTCAGTTTCTAAGTACCAAATAGATTGTTTCAAATGTCTATGCAGTATGCATGTAGTGTTCTAACATACTATACACTTGTCTTTTACACCTTCAATTCCCTAGTCAGTATCCATACACTTCCAGGAAACATCCTGTCACTTCCTTTGCAGTCCTCTAGAGACCCATTCAACAGCATGTACTAATCCATTCACTGTGCCAAAACCCAAACACTTATAAATTCACCAAGACACTCTCTTTCCAGTACTCTAATGATTCAGTCACTGCCTAAGTATTCATGCACTGAGCCAGGTCTTGGCACATGGACTTCTTCAAACCCCTATCCACTATGCATGCAGTCCTCTAACCACCTACACAATTGTCTTTCACACCTTCAATTCCCTAGTCAGTATCCATACACTTCCAGGAAATACCCTGTCACTCCCTTTGCAGTCCTCTAGTGACCCATTCAGCACCATGTACTAATCCATTCACTGTGCTAAAACCCAAACACTTATAAATTCACCAAGATACTATCTTTGCAGTACTCTAATCATTCAGTCAGTGCCTAAGTATTCATACACTGAGCCAGGCCTTAGCACATGGACTGCTTCAAACCCCTATGCACTATGCATGCAGTCTTCTAACCACCTAGACACTTGTCTTTCACACTTTCAATTTCCTAGTCAGTATCTATACAGTCCAGCACTTGTCACTGCCTTTGCACTCCTCTAGTGACCCATTCAGTACCAAGTACTAATCCATTCCCTGTGCGAAAAGCCTAGCACTTATAAATTCACCTAGGCACTCTCCTTGCTGTACTCTAATCATTCAGTCAGTACCCAAGTAGTCATGCAGTGAGCCAGGCCTTAGCACATGGACTGCTTTAAATGCCTATGCAGTATGGATGCAGTCCTCTAATCACCTACTCAGTTGTGTTTCACACCTTCTATTCCCTAGTTAGTATTCATACTCTTCTAGCAAACACCCTGTCACTCACCCAGTGTGTCTCCTTATAGTACTGTAATCATTTAGTCAGTTAGCATGTAGTCTTTTAGTGAGGTAGGCTTTAGGGCATGAACTGCTTCAAAGTCGTATGCACTATGCATGTAGTGTTTTAACGATCGTCACACTTGTGGTTCAGGGCTATAGTTTCTTAGTCAGTTTTTATATAAAATGTGTTTGTACAGTAATGGAATAGTATAAATTTGAAAGTTATTTATATACATTTATTTGTGATTCTTTTTTACAGATACAGAACAGGAGTGTTTCTCATCTGTTTGCACTCTTCTCGTGCAAGATTGTGTGGATGAAGGGTCCTTAGGTGTTTCATCATACTTGCTGTGCCGCACGAGTATTCTTTGTTAGGATTCCCTCGTAACAGAACTCTTTGGCAAATCTTGCGAGTGACGAAGGTGGCATTGGTCTTTGTTTGCCCCTTGGGAAAAGTAAAAAATTTCATCACCACTGAAGAAAAACGTTGTGGGCGTGGTGCCTTCTGCAAAAAAAATTCCTCAGATTCGATAAATATTTTAAAGCGGCAACATTTACACTTTTTGTAAGTTCAACTTTTAAAATTTTGTTAGCTGTATGCATTTTATATATCTGTGATTTGTTTCTTGTGGTATTTTGTTGAGAATAACATGTTGGTTTTTTTTTTTAACAATCTTTCTGATTTTCCAGGTCTGTCGTCGACATCCATGGTCCCCACAGGAGTGTTCCGCCTTGTTGTTTTGTATTATTGTTGTTACATTTTGTTTATTAGTTTATTGTTCATATATATGTTAATAAAAAAAGAAAGTTTGAAAATAGTTTATAGTTTATATATTTATTATTATAAAAAATAAAGTTTGAAAAAAAAATTTATAACGTTTTTGGTTGTTCTCTTAACTGCTGTGTGACTCTTTCTTGTTCTTATTACTGTTATTTGATGGAGTCCACCATGGTGTTAAATTTTGGGGCACTTATCGCTGGAATACTGGTGATATCTGCAGTTTGCACCAACTTCTGAATAGTGTGTTAGATTTATCTCAACTTTACTTCCGTTAAAGTGCTGATAATGAAATGGAGAGTAGCCGTTCCCGTGCAAAAAGACACGAGGTGCACCTTTCCGATTTATTCTAAATACTAAAATCCTGTATTGAATTGCACTGAGGTATTGGCTGCACTTACAGTGTACACACAAAATCTATCAAGAAATCTCATTGTATTTATATTGATTGAGAATAGTGCGTCAGGTGCTGGATCTTGACGAGATACACTGCTCAGTTCGTATATTGTTCTGCACACGAAAAAAATCACATCACAACTTTCACACCAATTGCAATGCGAAACAAATTCCGGCGATAAGACACGTTAGCACCAGGGATTTTACACCTGCTTTCTGCTGGTGTTAAGCAGGACAACTACCTGCACCATGAAAGTAAATACAGCCAAGAGCCACACCAGAACACCCACAGGTGCCATAGAGTCAATGAGCATGATACAGGGATACCCATGAGGGCCAGAAGACTCATCTCAACAACTCCAGGACCGCCAATGCCCCCCAAACCCACATCTTTGTAAGTGTGTCCCTGTGGTCATTGTCTTAGCATGATAGGCACGAGCCCTGCAACATCACAGTGTGCTGTCACCTCAGCGTTGGCAGTGAACCTGGATGTGTAGCTACGCACGCATCCTCCTGCATGCACAAATGGCGTGTGCTGGTCTGGGGTTCACAGGTCAGTGCAGGGGTGTGCCTATCCGGCAAGGGGAACGGGGTGTCTCGGACATGTCCGTGTACAGGAAGTGCGGTAAGTGTGTCTCTGTGTTCTGGTGTGGCCTGCTACAAGAGCCGCAGCAGTCGATGTTGTAAAGTGGCATGCACCACCTCCAAACGGCACTGTGATGTTGTAGTTGGTATGTGGCAGGACATGCGCAAATAGGCATTACAATGGTGTGCCGTACGAGTGCACGAGATACAACAGCGCACCGTACAAAAGTGCGGGGGCTCGTGGGAGGGAGGAGCAGCCGTTTGGCAACATAACACACAGTGAACTCGACCATGTGCCACATGGCACATCCATGATGACCTCATCTAATCTCATCCATGATGACCACGGTCGCAGACATCCCACAACACCAACGACTGGCCTTTGTACACATCCTGTATGAATGCAGCGTGGTTTTCACTTCTATGCTCGTTCAGTGGTGTGATGTTGGCGGGTTGTGTGACTTGTGCTCCTTGTTGGTGTGTTTCATTTTGGCCATTGTTAGTCTATATGTGTGTTGTACTTAATTGTGCATGTGTGCCATTCTGCCCATCTCCCTCCCTCCCCCCACTCCCTGCTTCTTCCTCTTCCTAGTGCTGTTGTGTCTATAATTTTGTTGCTGCACACATAAATACATGTAAAGAATAAATTAGAATAGTTCCTTGATTCTTTTAGGTTTCAAAACTTCTCTATTGGTTTCTTTTTAAGTTTCCATATGAACCATTTTTTTAATATTCAACAACACATAGAAGTCAGAAGTGCAACGTATTCTATCAACACACTTTCTAGAACATTCTACAACACGTGCAGGTTAAAAGTTCATCAATTTTTTAAAATTTAACGATATTTTTTTGTAACATTTTCTTGAATATTTAACGACACGTGCAGGTTAAAAATTGACGATTGTTTTAAGTTCGAACAGTGCCTTCCAAATGCAAGTAGCAGGTGTGGTTGAGCTGAGAAAATGTTATCCTATGATATGTACTCTACGTTGAAACTGCTTTTTCTTAACCAATCACAAAGATGCTTTTCCACAAAACTAATGTGCACCCTACTTTAAAAAAAAAAATGCTTTTCATGATATCTTTAGAGATAAGTTATAGATCGGAATTAGCATTTAAAAAACCTTTGAAATTCACTGAAAAAACCATAGGTTTCATGCACGTTATAGTTAGGAATTGGCATTTAAAAAACCTTTGAAATTCACTGAAAAAACCATAGGTTTCAGGCACGTTATAGTTAGGAATTAGCATTTAAAAAACCTTAGAAATTCACTGAAAAAACCATAGGTTTCAGGGGCGTTATAGTTAGCTGGACATTTCCCTCGTACAAAACCCTAGAAATTCCCGTGTCATAGTTAGTTCAGCTAACTATAACTCGCGCCCCCGCAATGCACTGCTGATGACGTCACATATTACATCACTCATGACATGGTCAGTGACATCACTGATGACATCTCAAACGACATCACTGATGACATCACTGATGACGTCATCCATGTGATAAATTAGTACATCTTCTCACACCCTAATATAACCTTTGATACACCGACTCAAAATTTCAAACGGCCATTTTGACAACCATAGATACTCCAATACCAATAACTACACACCCACTCATTGACTTTTAGGTCTACATACATGTCCACTAACTTACCTGTACAGCCATACTTACAGTCACTCTGTGCATTTATATACCTATATAGACACTCACACACCGCCAATCATCCATTGAGGTACTGACACATCTAGTCAGTCATGTAAATAATTAATCACAGTCCAATTTACTCACCTATACAGTTAAACACACTCAAGTTCACTTACTCATAAAAATACTAACAAATTCGGTGTCTTCCTGCAGAAAAATAAACAGCACATGACACAGATATCATTGCACTATGGCGCATACAGCCACTCCCAAAATCACACACTCTCACACATAGATAGTTATATACTCTTACACACATATACACTGCATTTCACATATGTAGTTACTGACACATGTACAACTGAGATATACATTCAATCACTAACACACCCATACGTACACTCACCCAACCATACAGTCCATCACAGATGCACTCTTAAAACCATGCACCCACTGAATCACCCACTCACACATCTAGTCACAGAGTCACACACACCCTACCCACACAAACACTCAGGCACCCATAGAGATACTCAGACAACCAATCAATAACTCATATAGACACTCATATAGCAATTCACAAAACCATGCAGCCACTTATACACCAACACACAGACACATACAGACATTCACACAGTTTAGTCACTAGTCTGCAGTAAGATACATTTAATAACTCACTTATAGAGTCAGTTACACACCTAGAAAATCTTCCATTCACACACTTGTACACCCACTTATTCTTCAACAGGCCTTTCCCTATATATATTAAACATAATAAAACTGTTCAGAAACACATACTCAATGGATGATGTCATCAGCGATGTCATTTGAGATGTCCAGCTAACTATAACGCCCCTGAAACCTATGGTTTTTTCAGTGAATTTCTAAGGTTTTTTAAATGCTAATTCCTAACTGTAACGTGCCTGAAACCTGTGGTTTTTTCAGTGATATATAGGGTCCCTCCTTTTTCTTCAAAGTCCCTGGAACTTAAAGTGGGGTGCCTCAAGGCTCTGCCTTGAGCCCCACACTGTTCAAGATTTATCTCACACCACTAGTCCAACTGGCGGAAGCCTTGGGGCAAAAGTGATCACATACGCTAACGACACACAGCTGCTTTTCTCCTGTGTTGAAGAGAGGACATCACAGGGAAATCTATTAGAAAATCTAGTAATAAAATCCTCTGGCAATATAGTAGCCCCCTCCAGGCCCCAGGGGGAGTAGTCAAGAATCTTGGTATCAAATTTGACAGCCTTCTATCTTTTCAACCACAAATTAATTTTGTGGCTGGCACCTGTTTTGGTCTGCTGTGCATTCTAAAAAAGGTCTTGCACTTCCTTTCAATTTTAGCCAGGCAATTTGTCGTCCAAGAACTCATGTTATCAAGGTTGGACTATTAGAATGCCCTGCATCTGAGACTACCTGACTATTTGATCAATATACTTCAGGTGGTCTAGAACATGGCAGCGCACATTCTTCTTAACCAAGCACCGCGAACGCCTGCGTTTCCCCAAGTTCCGACTTCATTGGCTTCCAGTGAGGAAGAGAATCCTGTTTAAAGGGCTAGTCATAGTCCAAAAAGTGCTTCATCACACAGTTGCAGGCTACCTTAGGGCGAGAATTAGCTTTTACGTTTCCACTAGGAACCTGCGACCAGCCAACAGCCTATGAGGTAGGATTCCCAAGATTTGCCGCTCCAGAGCAGGGGGGCAACATTTTTCCTATCTGAGGCCTTCAGCATGGAATAAGCTCCCTCTTGAGCTATGCTCTGTGGACTCTATCTCCCTGTTGAGAAGAAGACTCAAAACATGGCTGTTGCACAAGAATAGAGGCCATGTCAAATCCTGGAAAGCTGCCTTTGAGCTGAGCGACGGGGCACTCCTAGGAGTAGCTGCTCGCTATGTAAATCTCATTTCATTCATTCATTCATTAATTTTTATCAGGGACTTTGAGGGAGATAATACTGGTGTAGGCCAGACTCAGGAGTTTGTTGCTGCTTCTGGGCTACATGTCAATTAGTCAAAGTCTTGCCTATTCCCATTACACCATAACGCCACTCTGGCCGGTATGGGTATGGATGTAGGAGGTGGCCCCGTGAGATGGGAATAGGCCTCTTTCTGCTACCTGGAAATCAATATATCACACTCACCAAGAACTCCTGGACGGGAACCTTACCAAAACAGTGACCACCATCAGGGCCCAAGTAACATTTTGAAGAACACTCCCACTCATGGTCATGGGGTGCATCCCCTTAGCTAAGATAGTGATGCTGCCCCGTTCCCTGTACTGTTTTGCTAATATGCCTATTTTTTTCACAAGGAATTATTTTTGGCGTAGTATATACACTGCTTGGAGAGCTCATATGGCCCAGTAGCCGGTGCAGAGTCACACTAGCTAAAGTGCGCCTTCCAGTGGTGAAGGACAGGTGGCCCCAAATATTGAACATTATTATCTGGTAGCCCAGTTTCAAAGGCTCCGTTGTAGGTACTCGGGTCTCTCAATAGAGGAGACCTATGCGGATGGTCAGTCCTTGCTCCTTGAGGAACTACATGAGCTATTGATTCTGGGCGCCAAACTTGGTCGAGGACACCTTCCCTTATTGCACGTGGCACTGAGCTGCTTAGCAAGAAGTTTACAGATCACTAAGCATGTCACTCCTTATGCCCCTGCTATCCCCTTATTCAGCATACGTAAGCTCTGAGGGTGCCCTACTGTTGGCAACCTGAGGCACCGGGAAGAGGCAGGATCATGGCTCCAGGGGATGGGTTTAAGGGCAGCCAACTCCTGCCCTTTCATTCGCTCAAGAAAGAGTGTGAAACAGGGGTCAGCTGCTGCTCCACCAAGTGCTGGTCTGTTCCAGCCAGAGTACATGGTCTATTACTGATGCAGCCCAGAAGCTCACTCCCTTGTCCAAAACTTGTTCATGATAGGCGACCGCAGGAGGCACGTCATCTGGTGTACAAAGCCCATCAGCCTCATATACAACTGTCACTGCAGCCCCTGCCAGACAATGGAGACACCGCAACAGGGGAGCAGTCAATGATAAGGAATAGGACACAGGGCCCAGGTATCCACACACTGCTTCACACATTGCCAAGTTCAATTTCATGCAATTTAACATCTTGCACAAAGCCCACTTATCCCCTGCTAAAATTAGCATTAACCCCAGTGCCAACAGCTCTTGCCCAGCGTAGTGTTTCTGCCTCGGGCAGTTTCCATCACATTTTATGTGATTTTCCTACTGGCGGCCTGTTTGACCGAAGCATTGAAATAAAATAGTGTGGCAGCTTGGTGCTCAGATCTTGCCTTGCTGATAGCCAAATCAGCAATTTCCATGAAATGGAAGGCTTCACAGCTCCCCAACCCCCTCCGCCGCCCACTTGCACACGGGCCTTGTACAAAGTACTGTAATAGAATAGTGTGTCAGCTCACTTCTCAAAAATTGCTGTGCTGGTAACGAACTAAGCATTTAATATGAGCATGCCTCTGATGGGCCACAGAAGAGCCCATATTCCTGACCACTGAGTCCATGGTGTCGAGACCAGACCTTAGAGGTTGTCTCGTAGCCCAAAACCATCCTGAACCCACATTGGCACAGTGTCCTCTCATGGGGTCCAGCAAAAGGGGAAACCCCATCTGTGCCAATTGCCAAGGAGCTCCGGATAACGCGCCAGCAGGCACGTGGCATTGCAGGAATGAAGAACAGGGTCTCCTACAGACTCAATAAAGTACATCTTTCTGTCTTGGAGTTCGGGAAAAGAAGGAGCCCGCAGACCGAGCTCCTCGGTTGACAAATGAGAGGACAGAAATACAGGTCATCTGGAGCCAACCAATGATCACTTGCATCTTTTTTTTAAATTTGTTTTTTTATATAACGCAAATTAGACCCGAGAGTATCAGAGCACTTTACATGAGCACCAGTTGCCTTACAGACGGACACATTCCTTTTGTTTGTTAGACATGGGGAGATTACGTGATTTGCCCAGAATCACAAGATGTTGAGCGTCCCTGCAGCTAAGAAGACCTCTGAACTTCTCCTTGAATATTTGTTCTCGGCTCGTCCATTACACTGAGACAACCATAAAAGCGGTCACATGCACTTTGTGTACACCCTATATCGTTTGGTTATGACTGAACGAGCTTTTCGTTTGCCCTGATGAGGACCTCCAAAAAGATTTGCATATACCCCCTTCCTACTTGAGGTCGAAACGCGTTGGCACTGTTACATGGGAATTGATTGGAAGTACCACACCAAGGATAAAATCACAATTTAAGATTTTAAAAAACATCCGATTTCTCTCCCAAAAAAAGGAAGTAACAACACCATTGGGACTCCATTGGGTCTGTTAATATACAATATGCTATCCAATCCCATGCCATTTGTGAGGGGTGTAAAAACAGAGTGATTTTCTCTGGACAAATTGGCCACTATTCAGATTTGCTCAGTATATTGTGCTTTTTATTTCATGTGTTAATTGGATTATTATTGTGATTTGTTAATTGTTGGTGTATTCGTCTAAATTTGTGCTGTGAGTGTTCCAGATGGCTATAAAGTTCAGGTTCAATAGATATACTAAATTGAATATAAGTAAAATGAGATAAGGTCTCAGACACATAAGATTGATGTGTTTGTGTTTTTTCGATTAATGAATGATTAATGGCCATATGGGGTTTCTTGATACTTATGATGTTTTGAAGAGTTTAAGTAATCATGCTGCCCTTCTCAACACAGAAGTGTATGCCCAACCCAGAAGTGAATGACTCAACGTTTTAGAAGTTTAGTCTTTTTCTTCCTATCCTTCACTGCTCAAACTTTCATGGTCTCCAACTCTTTCACTTGCGAATTCGTGTGAATCAAGAACGGTCAGTCTGTCTCTTCCAACATACTGCATGTTTACTACTCAGACAATGGCCAGTGGGAACCACATGGATTGACCACTGGCCACAGGTGAGGTAGAAGTCAAAGGCAAAACACTCATGGTCGACGTTGCAGTACAAGACAAACAGGAGGCTAAACGCTTGAATGTTAGTGACCTCACTGTGCTTAGCCTAGTGTCGTACTGAAGGGCAGCATGGCCTGAACAACGTCAGAAGCTCTGGCTACTTTCCCAAATTGTGGAAAGTTGCTTCAATTTTACCAATCTTAAAGAAACCCAATCTTGATCCCAATGATACAGATAATTTCCGGCCAATTTCTCGTCTTCCACTGCCCATAAAACTTTTAGAAAAGGCTATAAACACTCAACTCTCAGAATACATCACAGAGTATAGTTGGATAGATGATACACAACACAGCTTTAGGGATGGCCATAGCACAGAATCAGCTCGGATTAAGTCTGTGGAGGAATATAGAGAAGCATTGGGCAACAGATGAAAAGCCGTCCTTATTTTACTGGACTATTCGGCGGCCTTCGACACTGCCCACCATGCCATCCTGGAGGATCGGCCAGCGGTTATAGGAGTGCAGGGATCTACTCTCAACTATTAAAGATTTTTTTCTCGAAGATAGGATGCAATTTGCAGCCTTAGGCCCTTTTAAGTCAGAACCTTTTGTATTTTCCTTGTGGAGCTCCTCATGGTTCCTGCTTCAGCCCCACCCTTTTTAATGTTTATATAGCAGCCCTGGCACCGATTATCAAATCTTTTGGCTTTGCTCTAACATCATACGCTGACTATACCAAGATTGTCGTAGCGGTTACCAATCAACCGAACACCATTGGAAAGAAATTTTAAGACCTTATGACAGCAGTCATCTCATGGATGAGCAGTAACTGTTTAGAGCTCAATTCCAATAAGATGGAGGTGGTACTTTTCCATCTTTCTGGTCCATGAGTTGGTGGCCAGAAGATTTGGGCTGTTTACCCAAACCGGTTGATAAAGCTACAAATCTGGGAGTTCTCATAGATAACAAGTTCTCTTTTGCTAGCCAGGTTAACGTGCTAACATCATCCATGTTTTTTATTCTCAGAAAGATCAAAAGGATCCTAGCTTTTATCCCTCCAAACTTCCAAAAATTGGTAATATCGGACTTAGTTATGTCCAGATTGGACTATTTTAATAGTCAATACCTGAACCTACAGCAACATTTTTAAAAACTGCAGGCTCTGCAAAACACTGCAGCCAGAGTTCTTTCTCTTACACCTAAATTTGCATTAGTGAGAAAGGTTATTCAAACATTGCACTGGGTACTAGTGAAAAACAGGATATCAGTTAAGGCACGGTGTATTGCCTACAATGCACTGCATAACCAGGGACCTTCCTACCTCACACATATGTTTAGGTCTGTCAACTGCAAATCCTTGGTAGTACCAAGGTGTAAGCAAATTAATTGGTTGGGGTGGAAGAAGTCTTTTCACAGGAACTGTCGCGGCCAGAAACGAACTTCCTTGAGAGATCCGTTCTGCCCCACAATTGTTGACCTTTTGAAAGGCCCTGAAAGCATGGCTCTTTAGCGATTACAATCATAGCAAGGTTATAGGAATCCACCAAGCCGAGATCAGGAAGCTAGCGCCAGGACACCTTAGGGTAACAGTGCACTCTATAAATCCAGTTAACATTAACATTAGCATTAATAGCAGTGCTTATCATGGGCCAGGCTGCCTGTTTGCCTCAGAAGAAGGCTGTGCTCGCTCCTGGAGTTTTGGGTCTGGGGACAGCAGTGTGGTGTGGACCAGGGTGGGCTCTGTTGAAGGATTGGATGTGGTGCTCACTGCCCCACTCGATCCTGAGAGGAGGATGAGGCCCCAGAGACAGAATGTGTGGTAGTTTCAGGAGTTAGCTGCTGGAGGACCATCCCGTAACAGCCAGAGCTGCTGACTTTGGAACTGAGAAACCAGGTTCGAGTTTCGGCGTCGTCAACAAATCCTGTGTTTCTGGGCAAATCACATAGGGCCCGATTTATATCCCGTCCATCGAAATATAAATCTCATTATATCCTATGGGATTTATATTTCGGTGGACGGGATATCCATCACTATTGTGACAGAGTAACCCATCCGCCAACATCTAAATAAGACCCTTAATCTCCAAGTGCCTACCAAAAATGAATGTGTCCTTGTGTAATGTAACTGGTGCTCATGTACAGCACTCCAATACCCTCGGTCCGAGTTTGAACTATATAAAACTGCAACAAAAGAGAAAAGAAAACACTGGGAAGAGTTCCGACAGGCATAGTAAGAGTATCCTACTCTTGTGGGCCTACACAAAGTGGACCAATGGAATGGTTGACAGACACAGCTTTATTTGGGAAGAGTGGTTGCTGTATCATGAGCCCATGGACACAGAGCTACTGCTAGCAAGACACTGGTGGTCCCACAAGCACACAGGAACCTCCTGGTGCCACTCACCCATAAAGTACTATCAGCTGGGAACAGGGCATTATGAAGACCTAGGACAGGTTAGAATCTTTTTTTTTATCTACTGGCTAGAGATTTGCCAAGATGTAGAAGGTTCTTTAGAGCCTGCCCAACTTGTCAAGTAAGTGGCAAGTCTGGAGGCTGCTATTGATGTGCCTATCTGTGGTTGGTGTGCCATTTGAGAGGGTCGAGAAAAGACAAAGGGCCTAATTTAGAGTTTGGCAGACAGGGTATTCCTCTGCAATGGTGAGAGTATCCTGTTCACCAAACTCTTGGTCCATCTGCTCGATTTAGAGTTGGGCAGAATTCCAGGTTTACGACAATACAGTAAATTATACTTCAAAGGTTTAAATCTTTCTCCGACTCAAGAGAGTATGGCTGTTGGAGGTAATCCATCTGAACATCCGTCCTATTTAGAGTGGGTGATCAAATGGCTTTTTTTCTCCCTGTGCAGTGAGGTGCAGTAGAAATAAAGAAATTAATCAAAAACTATGGTAGAAAACTCCCATGGTGTTAGGGCCATTAGCTTTTTCTTTTCCAACAACAAACTCCTGCTTTGGCAGTTTTTTTCTAAAAAAGAAAAAAAACCTTTAAAAATTAGGTGTCAGAGTCTGTCACCAATGACGAATGCACACCAGACTCTGAATTGGCTTTGTTTAAATGGCTGTGGTGGTGGTTCATACAAACTCAGAGAGGATTATAAATTTGGCGGGTGGAGTAAAGGTAGGATTGGGCACGTAAAGAACTCCAGCACCCTGGATGCCTGTACTCCATCCACCAAAGTCGAAATCGGGCTCATTGTTGGTTTAATTGACCTACCCTTTGCTCCAGGCAACAAGTATGTCTTGGTTGTGGTGGATCTTTCCACCAGAAACCCCCAACTGTAATATACATAAGGGTACACTGAATGTTCTGGACAAGAACCTGGGACTAAACATTATAACAAAAATAATGTTTCTTGCGGGAAAAACATATATGAATGGGACCCGGGGGAACCGCGGCGCGAGCCGGGCGTCCCCCTGGGAAGGTTCGCGCGATGGTACAGACCACGCAGCGAATCACGTGTTAGGTAGGGGGCGGGGCTTAGCTTTTCACCGTTGGGAAGGCGTTTAGGCGGGAAACGAGTGCTGAGGCAGGGAGACGGTCGTTTTTTGTGACCCTCCCTCCCACCCTCTTTTTTCTGTAAAAAAAAAAAAAAAAAAAGTAATATAAAAAAAATATATATATATATTAATAAAAAAAATATATATATATATATACTAAAAAAAAAAAATATTTATAAAAAAAAAAATATATATATATATATAATATATTGATGAATTTTTTGATCTTAAGTCACGTTTAGGACAGGTGACATTTTGTTTCATTTCATGTGTTTTCTTTCATGCGGTTTTTTGAGGGTTTGGATAGTCTGGAGCGGGCTTATCCTTCCCTCTGGGGCGGGGGGAGAGTGGAGGAAAAGCTGGACAGGTAAACCAAAATGGTCAAAAAGGAAATGATGCCATTGGGGCAGTACATGGGGTAATTTATGGTAAATTTTGGTTGGGGTATTTTTGGAATTGTTTGTGGCAAAAATGTTTGGGAAGCAATTTGATAATATTTACATTGTCTCAATAAGTGGTTCTTAGTTACCTGTCCTAATAAAGTGACCTTTTTTGCTAAGTCAAAATTTGGTGTGGTCTGTCTTATTGCGCGATCTTCTCCTTGCCCCTAGGATGTAACTCTGAGGAGCATGACCACCAAGCTAGTGGTGAGGAACCTACTTACAATATTCCATATGCTTGCTTTTCCCCAAGTCTGTAGTATATGACTTTGGGACAAAACATATTCTCCTCATACACAGGGTAATGTGGGAGCAAGCAGGTATAACCATTTCTCTACTGCATGGAGACCCTGTAGAACATGATGACTCAGGAACAAGATGAAAAAGAACATTCAGGCTACTCAAGTGCTGATAAAGGAGTGGTATTATTAGAAGGTGGTGCTAATGAGGCACCAAGAGGGTCAGGAGGTGTTGCTGCTAAAGCCACTTTACCCTCGAGCTTTGAAGGACAAATTAAGTGTCCTCCTTGTCATCAAGAAGACCTCAGAAGTAAACTACTGCTTGACACAGGTGCCACCCAGGAACCTTAGAAGATGTTCCGCTCGAGACAGTTTAAATGATTGATTTGGAGAGACCTGAACATCCTGGCAATGACAGAAGTTGAGGAGGTGAATGATTCCCTCCCAGACCTGTAGCACAGTGACAAAAAGGATGGCTCTGTAACTGGGTTAAAACATATCCCTGGCCTGAACCCTGAAGAGCAGATAAGATGTACAGAGGTATTAGGACATTCTGCCCACCTCTTCTCATATACCCCAGGGTTAACTCCAGTCTGTACCCATAGAATACACACTGGGGATAGTTTGTCCATGAACAGCAAGCTTTATGCAATATCAGAGTGGGTCGAGGAGTGCATCACAACATAGGAGGAGAAGATGTTTCACCTGGAAGTGGTTGAATGCTGCTGAAACCCGTGGGCCAGTCCTGTGATACGGGTGCCAAAGCAGGTTTGAGCAGCATTCACTTTTATGTGGACTCTCAATATTGCCATGAATATGGATGCCGATCTTATCCCCTGCGCTGACAGACTGGTGGATAGATTGGGTGGCAGATTGCCCTGTCACATGGTGACAGGGAGAAGACGGTATTCTCTACCCAGAGGGCCTCTCTTATTTCAAACTTATGTCCTTTGGGTTAAAGAATGCACCTGCCACTTTTCTGCACCTGGCCAACTAGTATTGTCTGGCCTGGAAGAGTTTGGCGTGGTCAGCCTGGACAATGCTTCTGTCTTCACCACTTCGTGGAGGACCACCTGAAACACCTATAGCAGGTGTTGGTGAGGATGCAGGGGGCCAAACTGACCATCAAGGATACGAAGTTCCATATGGGTCAGTCCTATGAGAGCTATTTCCAACTCAAGAAACAAAATTCTTTCCAAAACCAGGAACTGAATTGGAATATTAGCCACTGGAATCCAAAGTACAGGTAGAACTGAACGGTGAGGTTCTCACTATTCAGACTCAGGCACAAACTTCTCTAGGCCTCACAAGAACTTTGTGGCCATCTATGGGACTATAGCTACCCCTTTGACAGCCCTGACCTTCAAGTGGCAGTCTGGAAGGCGATCTGGAGTCAAAAGTGTCAGAAGGCTTTTGATCACCTGAATGAATGTCTCACTGAGCAGTGCACCAGTTTAGGAGGCCCCTAACTATAGTCAATCCTTCATTGTTCAAACAGATGCTTTCTGCAAAGGAATTGGAGTGGTCCTTACCTAACTCAATGAAAAGGCAGGGAGTGTCCAGTCACTATCATCAGCAACAGATTGTTGCCTAGTGGGGCAGAGCTTCGCTGCCATGGAGAAACAGAGATTTGCTATGGTGTGGGGTGTGAGAAGTTGGCCTGATATATGATGTCACTAGTTCTAGTGTACACCTTGTATCAGTTCAAACAACCCTTATGGTGATTGGTTGTAAAGTCAACCTTATAGACCAGCTATCCTAGTGGTAGCATGGACAAGAGCAGTCTTAGGCTAAACTCTGTATGGCATGTGAAGCCAGCTGTTATACCATTTGTAATCCCTTGAATACCAAATGAAAGGACACCACAACAGATATATATAAAAATAGAATGTATTTATTCTAGTCAAAATACCCTCAGCACTCTTTATGAGATTCGAGGTAAGTACAACACAGTCTTATTTAAGCATACATTAAGTCACACAGGTAAGTAATACAGTTAGGCCCAATGGGCCACGCAAACCATATACTAAGTAAGTGGTATAAGAACCACTGTCACGAACACAGGTTAGGCCTAGGCCATCGCTGGGGCTACACTATCCTATCAGTTGCTAGGCAGTGGGAGGCCCACGGGATTCAGGTGCAGAGTGGAAACACTCACGCGTAATGCGTAAAAGTCAATGGAAATAGTAGTTATTAGAAATTAAGAGTTTTAGGACACTTCTGGAATAGCTAGGAGTTCGAGACTTGGAAACTAGACCCTAGGATAGTCAATACCCTTGTGAGCACCGGAGTACTCAAGTTACCTAGCCCACGGGCTCCGGGTGCATAGGTGGGAACTTGCGTCGGGTTTCGTCGTTGACTCCTATGGATGCCTGAAGGAAAGTTGCTGACAGGCAGTCAGTGAAGAGTGTCCGGTGGATCCCAAGGATGGAATCAAGCAGAAGAAACAGAGTCTAGCAAAAACCAAAGGAAATGATGGACGGAGTGATGAACATTGCAAGCACTCATCCCCAGTCAACTGATCTGGGTTTAATCCATCACCGTTCTTTAGCCCACTCTGCCACCCCAGTTCAGACATGGCCATATGCAAATCAGTCTGACCCTGTGCCTCATGGGAACAGTCCAGCCCGAACTGCCAAGCCATGTCTTCCCTGGACTGGAAACAAGCTTCCTAGGACCGGTTTCTGGCATTTCAGCCGTCTTCAGCCAGGCTTCCTTGAATCCAGTGGCAAAGTGAGCAAGGGACTCACGTCTGAGCATACCCTGCCAACTTATGGCGGACAAAGCAAAAACCAAAGGAAATGATGGACGGAGTGTTGAACATTGCAAGCACTCACCCCCAGTCAACTGATCTGGGTTTAATCCATCACCGTTCTTTAGCCCACTCTGCCACCCCACTTCAGACATGGCCATATGCAAATCAGTCTGACCCTGTGCCTCATGGGAATAGTCCAGCCCGAACTGCCAAGCCATGTCTTCCCTGGACCGGAAACAAGCTTCCTAGGACCGGTTTCTGGCATTTCAGCCGTCTTCAGCCAGGCTTGCTTGAATCCAGTGGCAAGGTGAGCAAGGGACTCACGTCTGAGCATACCCTGCCAACTTATGGCGAACAAAGCAAAAACCAAAGGAAATGATGGACGGAGTGTTGAACATTGCAAGCACTCACCCCCAGTCAACTGATCTGGGTTTAATCCATCACCGTTCTTTAGCCCACTCTGCCACCCCAGTTCAGACATGGCCATATGCAAATCAGTCTGACCCTGTGCCTCATGGGAATAGTCCAGCCCGAACTGCCAAGCCATGTCTTCCCTGGACCGGAAACAAGCTTCCTAGGACCGGTTTCTGGCATTCCAGCCGTCTTCAGCCAGGCTTGCTTGAATCCAGTGGCAAAGTGAGCAAGGAACTCACGTCTGAGCATACCCTGCCAACTTATGGCGAACAAAGCAATAACCAAAGGAAATGATGGACGGAGTGTTGAACATTGCAAGCACTCACCCCCAGTCAACTGATCTGGGTTTAATCCATCACCGTTCTTTAGCCCACTCTGCCACCCCAGTTCAGACATGGCCATATGCAAATCAGTCTGACCCTGTGCCTCACGGGAACAGTCCAGCCCGAACTGCCAAGCCATGTCTTCCCTGGACCGGAAACAAGCTTCCTAGGACCGGTTTCTGGCATTTCAGCCGTCTTCAGCCAGGCTTGCTTGAATCCAGTGGAAAAGTGAGCAAGGGACTCACGTCTGAGCATACCCTGCCTACTTATGGTGAACAAAGCAAAAACCAAAGGAAATGATGGACGGAGTGTTGAACATTGCAAGCACTCACCCCCAGTCAACTGATCTGGGTTTAATCCATCACCGTTCTTTAGCCCACTCTGCCACCCCAGTTCAGACATGGCCATATGCAAATCAGTCTGACCCTGTGCCTCATGGGAACAGTCCAGCCCGAACTGCCAAGCCATGTCTTCCCTGGACCGGAAACAAGCTTCCTAGGACCGGTTTCTGGAATTTCAGCCGTCTTCAGCCAGGCTTGCTTGAATCCAGTGGCAAAGTGAGCAAGGGACTCACATCTGAGCATACCCTGCCAACTTATGGCGAACAATGCAAAAACCAAAGGAAATGATGGACGGAGTGTTGAACATTGCAAGCACTCACCCCCAGTCAACTGATCTGGGTTTAATCCATCACCGTTCTTTAGCCCACTCTGCCACCCCAGTTCAGACATGGCCATATGCAAATCAGTCTGACCCTGTGCCTCATGGGAACAGTCCAGCCCGAACTGCCAAGCCATGTCTTCCCTGGACCGAAAACAAGGATGGAATCAAGAAGGAAGGATACCTGCAAGCAGAAGGGACAGAGTCTAGGTCACCAGCCAGGAGCCGGGAAGGAACAAGGAAGGAACCAGGCGATGTCGTGCAGATGCAGGTGAAGAGGTGAAGCTTGTCGTAGCAGCCATGGGTACCAGGAGACGTCGAGGACGACCAGGACCAGGAGGCGAGCTGTCCCACGAAGGCTCTTGCTGTCGGCGGCATCGATTTCGAGTTAGGACCCAACAAGCCTTAGCAAGCGGAACCCACGCAGAATGGAGGACTTGCCAGAGGAGCGAGTGCCAGTCTGGAGGAGCCGGACCAGCAAGGTGAAATCAAAGGTTCGTCGTCACAGAGGTCACTAGCCAACGGGCCAGCAACCGGACAACACGTCGAGCAACTCTGGTGCAGAAGGACCCCACGCAGAACACGTGAAGTGTGGGGAGCTGATCTTCTTTGCAGATGGTGCTCGGGATGGGGGCTTCTCAATTCCCCAAGCACAGCCTTGAGGAAGCCTCAGAAGTCGCGCTAGTCAGTTACTAGCCACTTTTCCCAAGTCGCCGGTCCCACGTCCCTCGTCGCCTCCACGGGTCTCAGCTTTGCTGTAGATGTGGATCTGGTTCAGAGGTGTCTGGAAGTCTCGGCGCTGGTCAGTCTCTGCAGTCGTCCCTCGTAGGATCAGTCGCAAAGCAAGCAGCGGTCGCTGGATGGTGCCTGGTTGCCCAGGGTGGTCACTCCTTGGCCACAAGGGAGATTCTTCAGTCTTCTTCCTGAGGTCGAATGTCGAAGGTCCAGAGTTTCTGTTCAAGTTGCAGATTCAGGATAATCTCATTCTGCAGGGCTCAGCTACCTTCTAATATACTGGGCTAGTGGGCTGGGCTACCTGCAAGGTCCCTCCTATGGGTGGGACCAGGAAGGGGAGTGGCTACACCCCCTTTCCTTTGTCCAGTTTCGCGCCAGGGCTGGGGCTGGGTGCCCCAGCGCCGGTTTGAACTGGACTATGCATGGAGCACCTTGTGTGCCCCAGGCATGTCTCATTCCTTTCAGCCCTCCCTGCCCCAATACACTAAAGTCTGTCTGGGGAGGTGCTACCACCTCCCCAAGCAGGAAACCTATTGTCCAGGCCTCCCTGGCTGGGAGGGCTCCCAGCTGCAGGAGGTCAGACTCGTGTCTGTGGCAGCAGCATCCATTTTGTGATGCTGAGGCTTTGGTCAGAATTAAACAGCAAAGTAGGATTTTAACATGTCTCTCCCTCTAGAAGGGAGGAATAATATCCTCATCACCAGAAATGGTATGGGGGTATTATTCCAAAGTGTTAGACACCTTACACGACATGTTTTGATAAAGCCAAACCATAGTTACCATAACCGTTTAAGATTATAAGGCACTTTAAGAGTTTATGGTAGGCGATATCATAGAACAGCTATAAGGACATGGTTCCCAAAGCTGCAGACAGGCTCAGCTCATGCTACAGCACCATCTCACATGTTACCAAGCACTCTGCCTCCAGGATTGTTAAGGCCTGCCATAGGAGTGGCTCACAGGTACACATGTGTCTATTTTCAGGGTAGATATAGGTATACTATATCTAAGCAAGGGGTGATTACACGACCTTGCCCCAGCTGAGTGATCAGCCAGTTGTGTCTGATTGGAAGGCCAGGCCAGGGGTGGCATAATACCTGCTGCAGCCTCTGGGAGGCCTAGGGTACACTTATGCCCTGGGTACCTAGGGTACACTGTACAGGGTCCAATAAGGTGATCCTTACCAATTGGGTATGTACCTAGGGTACATGGAGTCCATTTTAAAGAGAGAGCAGACAGCCTGAGACCCTGAATGGCAGGATCTCAGGCCAACTAAGTCGAAAAACCAGCTAGACACTAGGCAAAAAGTTGGGGGTAACCATAGTCAGATATTCACCTTCCTACATGGGAATCCACAGGTTAAGCCTTTACTTGGTACCACATTTCTGGTCCAGATGGATCAACAACCTCTCAAGTGGTTGATACCTATGAAATGAGAGTATCCCAAGTTGTTCCAATGGTCAGTCTCTTTACATGGACTAGACATCACTGTGGAGCAAAAGGCAGGATTGCAGCTCAGGTATGCAGATGTGACTTTCCCACCAGTTTTCAGCCCGAAGACTGGGCTTCTCCAGTGGTGGATTAAGTCCCAGTGCATTTGGATCTGGGTACGGGGGGACATCTTTTGGGATGGAAAAGGTTCCCGTTCACCCCTGGGTTGGGGGTGTTTGTAGGTGTGGGAGTGTGTGTGTGTTTCGTTTATACTAGTAATTTAGGTAATAAGGGATCCCTGGTCCTGATGAAAGCCACGGATCCAGTTTGGGGCCAATGACTGAAGTCTGTTGACCCAATGATGTGGGGGTAATTACAACCCCTAGACATCATTGTAGCTTTTAACCATCTAATTTCCTCAAGAACGGAAGCTCTTTCAATCCCGGATGCCAACCCCCTCTCTTCATCCAGATGTGCTCCCAATAGTCCTATAGGTGAGCCGGCCTGCCACTAGAAAAATTCTCTGGTGAGTAAGGATGGCTGATAATGAAGCATGACACAAGTTGTGTGTGAGGCCATACCTTTCGATTTTTTTAACCCCTTCGATGCTCATGACGGAGCGGTTCCGTCATGAGCATCGGTTGAGCTGTGCTCATGACGGAACCGCTCCGTCATGAGCACAGCCCCTGGGGGAAGCGCTGGCGCTCCCCCCCTGGGGCATCGATCGTGCCCCCACAGAGGGGGATGGCAGCGGAAGAGTTTCCGCTGCCACCCCCGAGCTCCCCCACGCTTCCTGATGACGTCAGCGCGCACAGCGCGCGCCGGCGTCATCAGGAAGCGTTGGACGCGCTGGAATTCATTTCTTCCAGCGCGTCCAACAGGAGCAGGTAGGTGTTTGGCTCCGGTGTGGCGGGGGGGGGGGAATTGCGAGGCCTTGAGGCATCGGGGGAGAGGAAAGAGTATTTCCACTCCCCTGATGTCTCAATGCTGGGCATTCCTGTCCCACGATCGCGCACAGCGTCGCGATCGTGGGACAGGAATGCCCCCACTAGACCCCAGGGATCTCGTATTTGGCCATTTTGGGAGCGACCCCTTGGGCAAGGGTCGCTTCCCTGGGGGAGAATTTGTGACAGACTTTTCTGCCCCCCCTGGGGGCAGATCGGTCCACTTTCGGTCCGTTTCTGCCCCCAGGGGGGGCAGAAAAGCCCACTAGACACCAGGGATGTCGTAATATTGTTATGGGAAGCGACCCCTTGGGCAAGGGTCGCTTCCCTGGGGGATAATTACTACGCAGACTTTTCTGCCCCCCCTGGGGGCAGATCGGTCCACTTTCGGTCCGTTTCTGGCCCCAGGGGGGGGGGCAGAAAAGCCCACTAGACACCAGGGAATTAGTGTAAATAAAAATGGAAGTGACCCCTTTGGCAAGTGTCGCTTCCAGGGGGCAATTTTTGTAATATGTATTTGGCCCACCGGCCCCGGGACAGAGTAGCCTTTTTTTTTCCTGCTGTTTTCTGCCCCACCTGGAACATAACCCGATTGACCATTTGGGTAGTAACATAGCATGTTGTAATGTTTATTGTTTTATTTTTTGTGGTTTTTTTTTTACTTTTTTCTTCAAGGTGAAGGCTTTTGCTCTTTTCAGTTTGCCGTGTTGTTATGGTGGTTCTGCTGTTTGTGTAGTTTGGTAAGAGACTCTTTTTTGTACAATGTAAATGTGTTTGATTTCTCTGCATGAATTTTTTTTGCAAATGGTGTAATAATAGCAGTATGTTTGTTTTTTGAGTGTCAAAAACTTTTTGCATTGGTGCTCGATGTGTATTTTGTTGTCTTGTGAGTAAAATTTTTTTTTTCTTCTTTCTAGTTGGATATCGTTGGTTTTTGCTGTGTCACTGCAGAGTAGGTTTCTGGTGAGTGCAGCTGTCTCTTGTAATTGAATTGTATAGTTTTTTAGTACATTGATCTTTGTGATAAAGGTACACATTTCTTTACTTACTTGGTTTGCACATTGTTGGTTGTTGTTGACTTGTTTGTGCAGTCTTCTATCTTAGTAAGTATAATGGCTAGCCGCAGGATTACTGCTCAGCAGGTTGTTGGTTTGCTGTTTGAGTCTTCCTCTGATATTGGTTCAGAGACTGACTCTGCATCTGAGGGGGAGGAGGCAGGGGACGATTCTGGCAGTGAGTTGTCTCTCCATATGGAGTCATCGGATGATGAAGATACTCTTAGTGCAGATGAAGTGCCTGTGTTAGAGGAGGAGACTGATGTGCCGATAGTGCGGCAAGAGGCATCTGGGCTGCAGCCTGGGACTGCAAGGCTTCCCGTTGGTGTTGTGCGGCAAGGGGCATCTGGGCTGCAGTCTGGGGCTGCAAGGCTTCCCTTTGAAAGTGATGACCTCTGGGTTGCCCCTGGCATGGTGCAGCCGGCATTGCCAGAGTTTACTGGTGTTCACTGGTGTGAATACTGAAAACTTTTTGCCGGTAAATTTTTTTCAGTTGTTTATGGACGATGTTATTTTGGCAGAGATTGTTGAGCAGACTAATTTGTATGCCGAACAGTTTTTGAGGGACAACAGTGCCAGTCTTAAGCCACACTCTAGAGCTACCCGTTGGACTCCCAAAAATGTTGAAGAGATGAAGAAGTTCTTGGGTTTAACTTTTTTGATGGGCTTGCTAAGGAAGCCATCAATGTCTTCATATTGGTCTAGCAGTCCCTTGATGGCAACGTCTATTTTTCCGGCAGTCATGACTCGTGACAGGTATTTGCTTCTGCTTCGGATGATGCATTTTGTTGATAATGGTTTAGCGTTGCCACGAGATCACCCTGACTGTGACCGTCTTTTTAAGATTAGGCCTGTCCTTGATCACTTTGTTGATCGATTTTCTGAGATTTATGCCCCTGGGAAAGAAATTGCAGTGGATAAGTCTTTGGTGTTGTTCAAGGGCCACTTGGTTTTTAGGCAATACATTCCTAGTAAGAGGGCACGCTATGGAATAAAGCTGTATATGCTGTGTGACAGTAGGACTGGATATGTCTCTAATTTCAGGGTGTACACCGGTAAGGAATCTAGGATTAACCTCCCTGGTTGTCCGTCCACTTTTGGAGTGACTGAGAAAATTGTTTGGGAACTTGGTAGAGGATTTTTTAACAAAGGCCACCATTTATATGTAGATAACTTCTACACTGGTGTGCGGTTGTTCAGGGAATTGGCCAAAGTGGACACTCTTGCTTGTGGCACAATCCGCTCTAACCGTAAAGGTTTCCCGAAAGAACTTGTTTGTCAAAAGCTTGTGCGGGGACAGTGCAGTGCGTTGCGTTGCCAGGAGCTTCTTGCTGTGAAGTTTACAGACAGGAGAGATGTCTACATGCTGACTACCATCCATGATGAAAGCACTGCACCTGTGACTGTTTGGGGTCAGGTCGCTGAAGCGCGCAAACCTGTGTGCATTTTAGACTATAATAGGCACATGAGGGGTGTTGACAGAGTAGATCAGAGGTTGAAACCTTACACTGCTCTTCGTAAGGCTTACATTTGGTACAAGAAGTTGGCTATCCATCTTTTCCACTTGGCAATGTTTAATGCTTTTGTTGTGTTCCAGGATTCTTGCCCTGAGTCAAAGATGACTTTTGCTAAGTTTCAGGAGTCTGTAATAGGCAGCTTGTTGTAGTGGAACAGGCAAGTGTTCCTAGAGTTGGATTGGTGGAGGATGTTGCTAGATTGAAAGAACGCCATTTTCCAGATCACATTCCTCCCACACCCGCAAAAGATTTTCCCAGTAGGAGATGTAGAGTCTGTTGGCGAAGAGGTTTGCGGAAGAAGAGTCGTATGTACTGCCCCGACTGTCCTTCTCATCCTGCACTGTGTCTCCCTGCTTGTTTTAAAGCGTACCACACGCGAAAGAATTTTTGGGAGCATTCATGAGTGGTAAAGTCAACTGCCTGGTCTGTATTCTTTGGATAATTTGATTCTGTTTCAAGGTTGGTGTTAGTGCAATGTATTTAGTTGCTGTTTTTCTGTTAGAAGATTTGTATCTATTTGCGATTTGTTTTTATTTTTTTCTAAAAAAATCCTAAATGTGATGGCGGTGTGTGTAGGCTTGCGCTTGGCTGTTGGTGTGTGTGGACTGGCACTTGGTTGGTGGTGTGCGTGGAATTGTGCTTGGCTGGCGGTGTGCATGGACTGGCGGTCTGCGTGGACTGGTGCGTGGCTGGTGGTGTGCGTGGAATGGTGCTTGGCTGGCGGTGTGCGTGGAATGGTGCTTGGCTGGCGGTGTGCGTGGACTGGTACTTGGCTGGCGGTGTGCGTGGACTGGTGGTGTGCGTGGACTGGTGGTGTGTGTGGACTGGTGCTTGGCTGGTGGTGTCCGTGGACTGGAGCTTGGCTGGTGGTGTGCGTGGACTGGAGCTTGGCTGGCGGTGTGCGTGGACTGGAGCTTGGCTGGCAGTGTGCGTGGAATGGTGCTTGGCTGGCGGTGTGCGTGGACTGGTACTTGGCTGGCGGTGTGCGTAGACTGGTAGTGTGTGCGGACTGGTGCTTGGCTGGTGGTGTCCGTGGACTGGAGCTTGGCTGGCGGTGTGCGTGGATTGGCGATTGGCTGCCGGTGTGCCTGGACTGGCGATTGGCTGGCGGTGTGCCTGGACTGGCGATTGGCTGGTGGTGTGCCTGGACTGGCGCTTGGCTTGCGGTGTGCGTGGACTGGTGTTTGGCTAGCGGTGTGTGTGGACTGGTGCTCGGCTGGCTGTGTGTGAGTAGTGACTTTCTGCTGGTCACTACACACACTGCTAGCTGAGTGCCACTCCACGCAATCCATCAGCCTGTGTAGTTGCTGTGTCTGGATTGTGGGCGTGTGAAAGTGATGGGCCCTTGAATGGCGCTGTGTGCTGGTGTGAGTTTTGTTATGTGATGGGCCCGCGGCTGGCGGTGTGAATGGTTTTGTATGTCTCACACGTATGAAAGGTGTATGAATGGCCTGTAAAGAGGTTGGTGCCTTGTCGTGGCTTTACAGCTCACGAGCTGTGAGTCAATGGTTCAGTTTCTCGCCCTTTCAATTATTACCAGTGCATTTCATTTCTGTGAAATCACTTGCTAATACAATTGTATCTACTGAACCATCACTCACCCTCGTGCCAAATCCAACCAGTATGTGTGTGTGCTTGCGGATTAGATGGCTGTGCAGTAATATTTGTCTTTCTGAAGCAGGGTGTACCTTGTCCCTTTTTGGTGAATTTTGTAATGTGTTGCTTTTGTGCCTGGAGGTGCGATTGGTCTTGTTTGTATCACGTATGAAAGGTGTGTGAATGGCCTGTAAAGTGGTTGGTGCCTTGACGTGGCTTTACAGCTCACGAGCTGCGAGTCATTGGTTTGGTTTTTTGTGAATTTAATTATTGACAGTGCATTTCATTTTTGTGAAATCTCTTGTTAATAAAATTTAATACACTGAACCATGACTCACCCTCGTGCCAAATCCAACCAGTATGTGTGTGTGTTTGAGGAATAGATGGTTGTGCTGGAATCTTTGTCTTTAGTTTCTCTGCCAAGGTACACTTTCCATGCAAGAATAACCCACCAACTATAGATTTTGTTGAAAACCCATGGGAGTTCATGGTGATGTCTCTCTTGTGAATTCAAAAATATTTTTTATCCCCAATGTCCTGCAAACCTCAAAATGTCTGCCACATTTTCTTTGCAATATTATTTCAAAATTCTCACGCTGTAGGAACAATAGTTAATCTGGTTTTGCAAGGGGGGTCACTTTGGTTTTTGTCCCGGTGCGCGGCGGCCATCTAGGGAAACCTACCAAACCCACACATTTCTGAAAACTAGACACGCGGCGGCTTCCAGGGAGGTATGGCTTGCGTGGATCCCCCAACGTTTCCTTACCCAGAATCCCCTGCAAACCTCAATTTGTGCTGAAAAAATCACTTTTTTCACATATTTTGGGGTGGGAAAGTAGTGGCATCACCGGGCTCACACAAATTTACCACCACCCAGCGTTACCCCAGGTCTCCCGGTAAAAATGGTGCCTCACTTGTGTGGGAGGCCCAAGTACCCGCGGCAGGCAAGGGCCCAAAACGTAGTGAGGCGACATCAAAATGGCCTATCGCAAAAACACCTGGTTTTGCAAGGGGGGTCACTTTGGTTTTTGGCCCAGTGCTCGGCGGCCATCTAGGGAAACCTACCAAACCCATGCATTTCTGAAAACTAGACACCCGGCGGCTTCCAGGGAGGTATGGCTTGCGTGGATCCCCCAACGTTTCCTTACCCAGAATCCCCTGCAAACTTTAATTTTTGCTGAAAAAATCACTTTTTTCACACATTTTGGGGTGGGAAAGTAGTGGCATCACCGGGCTCACACAAATTTACCCCCACCCAGCGTTCCCCCAGGTCTCCCGGTAAAAATGGTGCCTCACTTGTTTGGGAGGCCCAAGTACCCGCGGCAGGCAAGGGCCCAAAACGTAGTGAGGCGACATCAAAATGGCCTATCGCAAAACCACCTGGTTTTGCAAGGGGGGTCACTTAGGTTTTTGGCCCGGTGCGCGGCGGCCATCTAGGGAAACCTACCAAACCCACGCATTTCTGAAAACTAGACACCCGGCGGCTTCCAGGGAGGTATGGCTTGCGTGGATCCCCCAACGTTTCCTTACCCAGAATCCCCTGCAAACCTCAATTTTTGCTGAAAAAATCACTTTTTTCACACATTTTGGGGTGGGAAAGTAGTGGCATCACCGGGCTCACACAAATTTACCCCCACCCAGCATTCCCCCAGGTCTCCCGGTAAAAATGGTGCCTCACTTGTGTGGGAGGCCCAAGTACCCGCGGCAGGCAAGGGCCCAAAACGTAGTGAGGCGACATCAAAATGGCCTATCGCAAAACCACCTGGTTTTGCAAGGGGGGTCACTTAGGTTTTTGGCCCGGTGCTCGGCGGCCATCTAGGGAAACCTAACAAACCCATGCATTTCTGAAAACTAGACACCCGGCGGCTTCCAGGGAGGTATGGCTTGCGTGGATCCCCCAACGTTTCCTTACCCAGAATCCCCTGCAAACCTCAATTTTGCTGAAAAAAATCACTTTTTTCACACATTTTGGGGTGGGAAAGTAGTGGCATCACCGGGCTCACACAAATTTACCACCACCCAGCGTTCCCCCAGGTCTCCCGGTAAAAATGGTGCCTCACTTGTGTGGGAGGCCCAAGTACCCGCGGCAGGCAAGGGCCCAAAACGTAGTGAGGCGACATCAAAATGGCCTATCGCAAAACCACCTGGTTTTGCAAGGGGGGTCACTTTGGTTTTTGGCCCAGTGCTCGGCGGCCATCTAGGGAAACCTACCAAACCCATGCATTTCTGAAAACTAGACACCCGGCGGCTTCCAGGGAGGTATGGCTTGCGTGGATCCCCCAACGTTTCCTTACCCAGAATCCCCTGCAAACTTTAATTTTTGCTGAAAAAATCACTTTTTTCACACATTTTGGGGTGGGAAAGTAGTGGCATCACCGGGCTCACACAAATTTACCCCCACCCAGCGTTCCCCCAGGTCTCCCGGTAAAAATGGTGCCTCACTTGTGTGGGAGGCCCAAGTACCCGCGGCAGGCAAGGGCCCAAAACGTAGTGAGGCGACATCAAAATGGCCTATCGCAAAACCACCTGGTTTTGCAAGGGGGGTCACTTAGGTTTTTGGCCCGGTGCGCGGCGGCCATCTAGGGAAACCTACCAAACCCACGCATTTCTGAAAACTAGACACCCGGCGGCTTCCAGGGAGGTATGGCTTGCGTGGATCCCCCAACGTTTCCTTACCCAGAATCCCCTGCAAACCTCAATTTTTGCTGAAAAAATCACTTTTTTCACACATTTTGGGGTGGGAAAGTAGTGGCATCACCGGGCACACACAAATTTACCACCACCCAGTGTTCCCCCAGGTCTCCCGGTAAAAATGGTGCCTCACTTGTGTGGGAGGTCCAAGTACCCGCGGCAGGCAAGGGCCCAAAACGTAGTGAGGCGACATCAAAATGGCCTATCGCAAAACCACCTGGTTTTGCAAGGGGGGTCACATAGGTTTTTGGCCCGGTGCGCGGCGGCCATCTAGGGAAACCTACCAAACCCACGCATTTCTGAAAACTAGACACCCGGCGGCTTCCAGGGAGGTATGGCTTGCGTGGATCCCCCAACGTTTCCTTACCCAGAATCCCCTGCAAACCTCAATTTTTGCTGAAAAAAATCACTTTTTTCACACATTTTGGGGTGGGAAAGTAGTGGCATCACCGGGCTCACACAAATTTACCCCCACCCAGCGTTCCCCCAGGTCTCCCGGTCAAAAATGGTGCCTCACTTGTGTGGGAGGCCCAAGTACCCGCGGCAGGCAAGGGCCCAAAACGTAGTGAGGCGACATCAAAATGGCCTATCGCAAAACCACCTGGTTTTGCAAGGGGGGTCACTTAGGTTTTTGGCCGGGTGCGCGGCGGCCATCTAGGGAAACCTACCAAAACCATGCATTTCTGAAAACTAGACACCCGGCGGCTTCCAGGGAGGTATGGCTTGCGTGGATCCCCCAACGTTTCCTTACCCAGAATCCCCTGCAAACCTCAATTTTTGCTGAAAAAAATCACTTTTTTCACACATTTTGGGGTGGGAAAGTAGTGGCATCACCGGGCTCACACAAATTTACCCCCACCCAGCATTCCCCCAGGTCTCCCGGTAAAAATGGTGCCTCACTTGTGTGGGAGGCCCAAGTACCCGCGGCAGGCAAGGGCCCAAAACGTAGTGAGGCGACATCAACATGGCCTATCGCAAAACCACCTGGTTTTGCAAGGGGGGTCACTTAGGTTTTTGGCCCGGTGCGCGGCGGCCATCTAGGGAAACCTACCAAACCCACGCATTTCTGAAAACTAGACACCCGGCGGCTTCCAGGGAGGTATGGCTTGCGTGGATCCCCCAACGTTTCCTTACCCAGAATCCCCTGCAAACCTCACTTTTTGCTGAAAAAATCACTTTTTTCACACATTTTGGGGTGGGAAAGTAGTGGCATCACCGGGCTCACACAAATTTACCCCCACCCAGCGTTCCCCCAGGTCTCTCGGTAAAAATGGTGCCTCACTTGTGTGGGAGGCCCAAGTACCCGCGGCAGGCAAGGGCCCAAAACGTAGTGAGGCGACATCAAAATGGCCTATCGCAAAACCACCTGGTTTTGCAAGGGGGGTCACTTAGGTTTTTGGCCCGGTGCTCGGCGGCCATCTAGGGAAACCTACCAAACCCACGCATTTCTGAAAACTAGACACCCGGCGGCTTCCAGGGAGGTATGGCTTGCATGGATCCCCCAACGTTTCCTTACCCAGAATCCCCTGCAAACCTCACTTTTTGCTGAAAAAATCACTTTTTTCACACATTTTGGGGTGGGAAAGTAGTGGCATCACCGGGCTCACACAAATTTACCCCCACCCAGCGTTCCCCCAGGTCTCTCGGTAAAAATGGTGCCTCACTTGTGTGGGAGGCCCAAGTACCCGCGGCAGGCAAGGGCCCAAAACGTAGTGAGGCGACATCAAAATGGCCTATCGCAAAACCACCTGGTTTTGCAAGGGGGGTCACTTAGGTTTTTGGCCCGGTGCTCGGCGGCCATCTAGGGAAACCTACCAAACCCACGCATTTCTGAAAACTAGACACCCAGCGGCTTCCAGGGAGGTATGGCTTGCGTGGATCCCCCAACGTTTTCTTACCCAGAATCCCCTGCAAACCTCAATTTTTGCTGAAAAAAATCACTTTTTTCACACATCCCGGTGATGCCACTACTTTCCCATCCCAAAATGTGTGAAAAAAGTGATTTTTTCAGCAAAAATTGAGGTTTGCAGGGGATTCTGCCCAGGTGGTTTTGCGATAGGCCATTTTGATGTCGCCTCACTACGTTTTGGGCCCTTGCCTGCCGCGGGTACTTGGGCCTCCCACACAAGTGAGGCACCATTTTTACCGGGAGACCTGGGGGAACGCTGGGTGGTGGTAAATTTGTGTGAGCCCGGTGATGCCACTACTTTCCCACCCCAAAATGAGTAAAAAAAGTGATTTTTTCAGCTAAAATTGAGGTTTGCAGGGGATTCTGGGTAAGGAAACGTTAGGGGATCCACGCAAGCCATACCTCCCTGGAAGCCGCCGGGTGTCTAGTTTTCAGAAATGTCTGGGTTTGGTAGGTTTCCCCAGGTGCCGGCAGGGCTAGAGTTCAAAAACTACAGCTAGTCACTTAGCCAAAAAAGGGTCATTTTTCACTGCAAAATTGAGGTGTGACCACCTTGCGTTTTGCGCCGTTTCCTGTCGCGGACACTAGGCCGACCCGCACAAGTGAGGTACCATTTTTCTCGTAGGACTTTGGGGAACGCGGGGTGGGTGGAAATTTGTGGATCCACGCAGATTCCAGAACTTTCCATCCCAGAAATGTGGGGAAAATGTGTTTTTTTTGTAATTTTTTTACGTTTGCAAGGGATTCTGGGTAACAGACCATGGTGGGAGGCAGTCAAGTCACCCCATCCTGGATTCCCCTGGGTGTCTAGTTTTCAAAAATGTATAGGTTTGCTAGGTTTCCCTTGGTGCCGGCAGGGCTAGGGTTCAAAAACTACAGCTAGTCACTTTGCCAAAAAAGGGTCATTTTTCACTGCAAAATTGAGGTGTGACCACGTTGCGTTTTGCGCCGTTTCCTGTCGCGGGCACTAGGCCGACCCGCACAAGTGAGGTACCATTTTTCTCGTAGGACTTTGGGGAACGCGGGGTGGGTGGAAATTTGTGGATCCACGCAGATTCCAGAACTTTCCATCCACGAAATGTGGGGAAAATGTGTTTTTTTTGTCATTTTTTTACGTTTGCAAGGGATTCTGGGTAACAGACCATGGTGGGAGGCAGTCAAGTCACCCCATCCTGGATTCCCCTGGGTGTCTAGTTTTCAAAAATGTATAGGTTTGCTAGGTTTCCCTAGGTGCCGGCAGGGCTAGGGTTCAAAAACTACAGCTAGTCACTTTGCCAAAAAGGGGTCATTTTTCACTGCAAAATTGAGATGTGACCACGTTGCGTTTTGCGCCGTTTCCTGTCGCGGGCACTAGGCCGACCCGCACAAGTGAGGTACCATTTTTCTCGTAGGACTTTGGGGAACGCGGGGTGGGTGGAAATTTGTGGATCCACGCAGATTCCAGAACTTTCCATCCCAAAAATGTGGGGAAAATGTGTTTTTTTTGTCATTTTTTTACGTTTGCAAGGGATTCTGGGTAACAGACCATGGTGGGAGGCAGTCAAGTCACCCCATCCTGGATTCCCCTGGGTGTCTAGTTTTCAAAAATGTATAGGTTTGCTAGGTTTCCCTAGGTGCCGGCAGGGCTAGGGTTCAAAAACTACAGCTAGTCACTTTGGCAAAAAAGGGTCATTTTTCACTACAAAATTGAGGTGTGACCACGTTGCGTTTTGCGCCGTTTCCTGTCGCGGGCACTAGGCCGACCCGCACAAGTGAGGTACCATTTTTCTCGTAGGACTTTGGGGAACGCGGGGTGGGTAGAAATTTGTGGATCCACGCAGATTCCAGAACTTTCCATCCCAGAAATGTGGGGAAAATGTGTTTTTTTTGTCATTTTTTTACGTTTGCAAGGGATTCTGGGTATCAGACCATGGTGGGAGGCAGTCAAGTCCCCCCATCCTGGATTCCCCTGGGTGTCTAGTTTTCAAAAATGTATAGGTTTGCTAGGTTTCCCTAGGTGCCGGCAGGGCTAGGGTTAAAAAACTACAGCTAGTCACTTTACCAAAAAGGGGTCATTTTTCACTGCAAAATTGAGGTGCAACCACGTTGTGTTTTGCGCCGTTTCTTGTCGCAGGCACTAGGTCGACCCGCACAAGTGAGGTACCATTTTTCTCGTAGGACATTGGGGAACGCGGGGTGGGTGGAAATTTGTGGATCCACGCAGATTCCAGAACTTTCCACCACAGAAATGTGGGGAAAATGTGTTTTTTTTGTCAATTTTTTACGTTTGCAAGGGATTCTGGGTAACAGACCACGGTGGGAGGCACTCAAGTCACCCCATCCTGGATTCCCCTGGGTGTCTAGTTTTCAAAAATGTATAGGTTTGCTAGGTTTCCCTAGGTGCCGGCAGGGCTAGGGTTCAAAAACTACAGCTAGACTCTTCGCAAAAAATGTGTAAATTTTCAGTGTGAAAATGTGGTGTGTTCACCTTAGGTTTTGAGCCACTTCCTGTCGTGGGCACTATGCCTACCCACACAAGTGAGGTACCGTTTTTATCGGGAGACTTAGGGTAGTTCAGATTTGTAAAGCAACTGTTATTACCTATTGATTTTTGATGCATTTCTCCCTTCCAAATGAAAGACATTGTGTAAAAAAAAAAGTCATTTTGAAAAATGACCAATAATTGTCATGCAAGTATGAGTATTCCTAATTTCGAAAAAGTGCAAATATACACTGTTTCTAAACTCTGTAATTTGTTCCCATTTCAGAAATACAAAGGTGTTTTTCATACCAATTTTTCCATGTATACATTTTCACACTATAATTGCTATATACCCAGAACTAAAAAAAAAACTATTACAAAATGCTGCTCAGTTTTTTACTCTGGGATCGTTGGGCTCTTGGTGAACCTACAAGTCCTATATATCCCCACAACCAGGAAGGTCCAGTGGATGTAACGGTACATTGCTTTCTAAGAGATGTCATATTTAGAAGAAGTTACAGGTGAAAACGTTGACTCAAAAGGCTGCTTTTTTCAACTAATTTTTAATTTTTTCTATATTTAACTGTTAGTTTCTATAAAGAAACCTTGATGGATCTACACAAATGACCCCTTGCCGAATTCAAAATTTTGTCTACTTTTCAAAAATGTATAGCTTTCCAGGATCCATTATAGTTTTTCTACCCATTTCTACCATTAACTGGAAGGAGGTTGAAAGCACAAAAAATAGCAAAAATAGGGTATGTCCCAGAAAAATGCCAAAACTGTGTGAAAAATTTTGGTTTTCTGTCAAAATTCTGTCATTCCCTAAAAGCTGGAGAAATGGTGATTTCAGTCCCACAAACCCTTTTTTGATACCATTTGCAGAGAAAAACCCAGAAGCTTTCATTTGCAGCCCGTTTTTCCCATTTTTCACAAAAAAACAAAATTTTGCTATATTTTGACTAATTTCTGGGAACCCTCTAGGAGAATCCACAAACCCGGGGTACCTTTAGAATCCCCATGATGTTGGAAGAAAAGGACGCAAATTTGGCGTGGATACCTAATGTGGTGAAAAAGTTACAGGGGCCTAAGCGCGCACTACCCCAAATAGCCCAAAAAAGGCTTAGCACAGGAGGGGAAAAGGCCTAGCAGCGAAGGGGTTAATTGACTCCCAGAGCACAACAGAACTATTGACAAACAAAAGAAAGTTGTAGTTCAGTCATCAGAATTAAGGAAAATATCTTGTTGTTAATTATAGAGTCTCATTTGCCTTGCAGTGTTTTTGTACCCACCTTTAGGCGTCATCTCTCAACATTACACAAATGTCTAAAGCAACTCTGTTTTTTGGAGTATAATTTTCCCTCACTACTCTCATCACCCTAAATGGACCATAAAACCTAGCAATAAGTGCATTGTAGACAACACTTACCACACACACCAAACATACTTCTCATATCTTATACTTTGGCTTTAATCAGAGACCCAGTATCATTCCATACCCAATAGTAACAGCATTCACCAACATTCCAATCTGACCTACAAATAGTAATACTCAGACAGCACACACCAGACAGAACCCTCTCAACATCACCACAAAGATCTTCCCAAATAAAACTAATTTTACTTCTACACACTCATACAAACCATTTCTAAACTAAACTAAACACTAAATACCCTCTGCTACCACATGCACCAAAACACGTATAGTCAATATGCATTATTCAAAAAATAGTTTCTACAGTCTTGCACAATAGTGCGTCCAGATTAAGAAACTGTTACAGAGCAATCATAATGTTTGAAATCACTATTCACATGCAAATAACATAATGAACCAAAAAACATGCATTACTTTTTAAATAAAGTCTCAGGCACAACTCAAACATCTATTGCGTTGCAACGACAGGCAAGTAGACATAAAAATATATGATTTATATACAGACACATACATTGCATACATATATTTTTCTGCATATCTAATATATACAGTAAACCTTGCACCTCAGCTATAACTGGGAACAAGCATTTGCAAAGCCAATAGGTATCGCCTATGAAAGAGCTATTGGCTTTGCCAATGTGTTTTAGCCATGTTGTACACCAGCGTGGCTGCTGTTCAGCATGGCTTAAAGTTAGCAACGTAGATGAGAGTGGTATAGAGTGGAGGGTGTAGTGGGGGGAACAACCTTTACAACGCAACTTTTACAACGCACTACCATTACAACGAAACTGTTACAACGCGAGTGCATTGACAACGCAGGACATTACAATGCAAGTCTTTACATCGACTTGCACTAGATGGCATGCTAACATTAAAAATAGTGTAGTTTACTATCCCAACACCTTCCCTACTGTTACGTGGACTGGAGTTGGAATAGTAAATTACACTTTTTTAATGTTAGCACGCCATCTAGTGCAAGTCGATGTAAAGACTTGCGTTGTAATGTCCTGCGTTGTCAATGCACTCGCGTTGTAAAACTTTCGTTGTAACAGCATGCGTTGTAACAGCATGCGTTGTAACGTCATACATCCGTGTAGTGTGGTGTAGCGTCATAAAGTGGAGTGGTGTAGAGTGGAGTGGAGTGTCATAGAGTGGAGTGTCATAGAGAGGAGTATCGTAGAGTGGCGTATCGTGGAGTGGAGTGTCATGGAGTAAAGTGGAGTGAAGTAGAGTGTAGTGTTGGGGAGTAGAGTGAAGTGTCATGGAGTGGTGTACAGTGAAATAGAATGGTGTGGTGTAAAATTGAGTGGCATAGAGTGGAGGATCTTAGAGTGAAATTGAGCGCTGTAGAGTGGAGTGGCATAGAGTGTTGTAGACTGGGGTGGCATAGAGTGGCGTAGAGGGGAGTGATGTATAGTGGAGCAGTGTGTCGTAGAATAGAGTGGAGTTGCTTATAGGGAGTTGCGTAGAATAGCATTGAGGGAGTTGCGCAGAGTGGAGTAGAGTGTTGTAAAGTGGAGTGGCATAGCGTGAAGGAGAGTGTCATTCAGTAGAGTATTGTTGAGTGGAGTGTCATAGAGTGGAGGAGAGTGGCCTAGAGAGAAGTGGAATAGATTAGAGTGATGTAACGTGTCTAGAGTGGAGTGTTGTGGAATATCAGGGAGTGTAGTAGAGTGTTGTGGAGTGTCGTATAGTGGACAGGCGTACGGTGGATGGGTGAAGAGAGGAGGGGTATAGAGTAGAGTGTAGTAAAGTGTTTTAGAGTGGAGCGGTGTAGAGTGTTGTAGAGTGGAATAGAGTGTTGTAGAGTAGAGTGTCTTCGAGTGTTGTGTCATGGAGAGGAGGGGCATATAGTGGAGGGGAGTATCGTGGCATAAAGTGGAGGGTCGTAGAGCAGAGGGGCTTAGAGTGGAGTGTGCATGGTGTGGTAGCTCACTGCCCTTACAGATAACACATTTTCAATTAGAATGACCATTATATTTGCACATACAGTCTTACTGAGAAAACTATAGAGTGCACAAAGAATGTGTGGAAATCGCACCACCTCATGTATTCATTTGTTTGGATCGTATTAAAATATTTGGTTCCACCACACTTTTGTAGTGTAGTCCTGATAGTGCCCTGTCATGCAGGACCTACGCTGTTTACGGATAACATATATTGTGGGTCTGGTGGGAGACTGACTCCGTGCATCCCCGCAGCATATGTTAGCCTATGGTTTGCATTAGCTAGCTCGCAGTGCCACTAGAATCTCTGCTATCAGAGAGATTAGTTTTTGGCAACCTCAGAACACAATAACCTCAGACTCGTGGAAACAATATACTACTTTTCACCCAGTCACTGATGCTTGCTTGTTTTGCTCTCAGAGAGATACAGAGAAGAAACAGTTGAGCGTTTTTACAATAAGAATTTATTGTACCGTAGTTCTTCTCATGTAGAATAAGTGCGCTGTTACAATTGTAACACAGTAGCAGAGATATAGAACCAGCAGGACAGTGAATAAAAGGAATAGTATTGTTCTACCATTTTGCGATAGTCACAAACGTATACATGAATATGAAATGCATTTATAAAAATAAAGTGCGTACTCCTAAGATGCCTAACTACATGTACCTAAGTGTACCTAGCATGTGAGTAGGGGCTACAGAGCCTAAGCCTAGAACCCATGAGCCAAGAATCCCGCTAGGATTGAGTCGAACCCCCATACTTGAATAGTGAGAGTGTGGGACTTTGTCCTGGACTTGAGCTGGACACCCCGCAAGGGATCGTCAGACCACTGTCAGCTGGAGCGATGGCATGCCGGAGCTGCAGCGCCTCTGGTCAGTGTGTCGGTCTTGAAGTCTCGGTTCCCTTCTGCCTTCTGATAGCAAGAGGTGCTGTATTTATACAGTCTATGTACGTGTGTTACCCATTGTTCAGTATGAGGATGACGTTGGGGATTAAACCTAGTGCGTCGATGGGAGAGGTGAAGTATGCCTCCTAGAGAGTGTACTCATCAATTATTCATATATGCTAAGGATGACGTCTTAGCAATATCGATTGGGAAAAACCCACCCTCAGCATGGAACTAGGTGAAAGGTTTAGTCCATAAAAGTCTACAGTCCTTATAAGGCGTGATGTCCCTATAAGGCATTCTGTCCTTATTTGGTGTTATGTCCTTATAAGGCTCGTTCATATGAAATAACGGGAACTGACGTATGGAAAGTGTACGATGTTCCCTGGACCTATATTAGGGTACCAATATGAAATATAACACCCACTCCACCTTATACTTAACAATAATAATACATATTCTGAGATACACATTTTCATAACAGTGTCAGTTTATAAAATTATCAAGAAGCATTTAAAATGTTTCTAAAAATGTTTTAAAAAATCATTTAAAAACAGTTTAAAAAACGAGAAAAAGTGTTCTTTGGTAAGGTTTGACATTGTCGTAAAGTTCCGCAAATCACAATTCTAAACGAGTTCGATCACACAAGTTGAATCACTGCAAGAGTACTTAGAAGGCCATGCTTCGTGATAGAAAGTGACAATTTGAAAAAGTTATTTTAGAAATATAAAGGGAAGGAAAAAAGTTCCATATTCGTTCCCAGCACACGGGGAGCCAGATTCAGATTAAATGTCCTGGCTGGGAGACATAATATTATTACCTCCTGCTACAGCAGGAGACAAACATTGCAATACCTCGCATAGCACGTCAAGTGTGCAGAGATGAAACTCCTCGCTGCCAACAGCTGGTGTGTAGGCTTCCGGTACTGGATTAGAAACCTCAGTGTCAATGCTGGAGCTGAAATTTAATTCAGTTGTGAAAGGCACCTGCGGTTCCTCAAGGAAGGCATGCGTCAAGATTGGAATACGCTGGGGACAGAGTCGTGCATGGGACCACAAAGGTTCCAGCCTGGAGTCTAAGTCCGCTGGCGTCCCCGTCAGAGGTGTCAGACAGATGTTCAACTCGCATTCGCCTCTGCAGAACAGGCATCGGAAGACAGGTACGATGTAGTCCTCAAAGATTGGTCTGAAGGATAAGTACCAAGAAGCACTTAGTTCTCGTAGGCGAGGTGCACCGAGATGCTGTACCATGCGCTCACGGTAATGTCTTTCCAGGAAAGCCTTCGCAATCTCGCTGGAGGATGGTCCGTCCATTGCGCAGCAGGTAGACGATAATCAGGATTCCAGCTACAGCGAGCAGTATCAGAGGTAGACCCCCGAAAATACTTCCAAACACAGAGTGTATGAAGTTAGGAATAACTCCGAGGATAGTCTGGAAAGTGCTAAGGAATCCGGACCCTATGGTCTTAAATAGGTGTATAGTGCCAATCGTATATGATATATTAAAGGTATGTCCCACCATTTCTACGAAATGTAGGGGGCAGTTTGTTCGAATTAGTACCTGTATCTCGGTCGAGGTCCTTGCAACTTGTAGGTCAAAGGTTTCTCGAGCGGAGGTCAGGGTTTTCTGTAAAAGCATGGCTTTCATTCTGCTCAAAGCATCAAACTGTATCAACGCAACATTCAGTGAAGACCATACTAGCGCCTCCCTGACTGTATTTGTCAGAGGAAACAATACTTGCATACAGCAAGTAACCCTGGTGTTCACGGTGACCAGATATGCACTGCCTGGAAACATGCCACAACAACCTTGATCGCTCAGCATCAAGTAACTCCCATTCAAAAGTAACTCTAACACTGGCGATATTACGGCAGCTGGTGTTCCTTTCATGTGGCAAGACAGATTTGAAACTGAACCATTACAGGCTCCGTGCACAACGATATCTTGGCATATGAGAGAACCGCTTAAATCGTTCTTGCAGTTGGTACCACTAAGACACACTTCTCGATCCCCACTCCGGCATCGAAATCTATATGGTAAATCCCAGAATTTCTTAATGTATTCTTTACCCAATTTTTCATATCTGCCTGCCTGCCTTTGCTCAAGGCAATAGTGAAACTGGAATGTAGTGACCGGGAGAGTGATTTTGGCCATGGATTAGCCACTCAGTTGATGGTAATTCAGCTACTGTAAATGGTAGTCTGTCCAGTTTTTCAATTTGCAGCAGTGTATATTTAGTTCCCCTTTGTGCCATTTCAATCTGCGTATCAGTTAGATTGTATTTTGAAAACAGAGACGTACTGTTTATAAAACGCCAAGGCACAAGGCCTGCAAGCAAAGATTGTAGCGTCCAGCTCAATAGCATAGTAGAACGTAACTGTGATTGGCCGTGTTGTAATATGGCTAAATCCTGTTCCAGTATGTCAATAGCAGAAGATACAATGTTGCCCAATGAATATACTCTGGAGGTCAAAGTTGTTAACCTATTATGCACCACAGCAAAAGCTTTTTCTAAATTTATACGGTCTATTTCCCGTATTCTCTCTGCGGCTTCTTGTTGGGAAATCTTTCAGATTTCATTATAGGAAGCATAAATGCTTGCATATACAAAACGTTTTTGACGTTGTTTTCTAGGTCCTAGTAAAAAGTCCCTAAGATCCATGTCTTGTGAGAGTAAAGATACGTGTTGTTTCACTTCTGCATGTGTTGAGGTTTCTAGTAATTGTAGGCACAACTTCCCAACACTTTTGGATGTCACTACCCCTGGATGTTCTCTCTGTACATATCGTGGATCTGGCCTATGCATACTGCGTCCCTTGGGGATGTTCAGGAACCGTTTATGACAAGTGTTTGTGTCTAAGGGCCAAACCACCCACTCCTTCCAATTGGGGTCTGTTCTATTGTACTTCAATATGTCATCAATTGTTACCCCTTCCTTTGTAGAAGAATTCTGCCACCCATGTGTTGGTGTAGGTAACCTTGGAGTGTTCAAGTCCTTTATCTTGGCTATTCCAAGACCGGATGTCTGTTGCACAGTATCATTAAAAAAGCTCATCTTCTGTGGAATGAGGCATGCTCTAAATAGTGCCTCTGTACCCTGGACTTGCCAGTTCCTCGAATCCCAAATTAATTTTAAGTCAATTTCGTCTTTCCATAGGTGGAAACCCTGTTCAGACAATTGGGCCAAAAAGGAAGCAGAGTAAATCTGTTTGGTGTTTGACAACATCATTTTCTGTACTGATGTTGGTGCAACCTTATAATAAAATGAGGCTGGATCTGTTGTGTTAAATCCTGAAAAGTATACAAATTTCTGTGCAAACACTTGTGAACTAGTTTTTTGTGGTGTTGGACAATGTTCCCACTGATGGTACTCAAATACATTCCTGGGTGAAATGGATTTGTGCAGGAAATGATGATCAAAATGTTGATAACAGTACAATTTGTCATAGTCTGAAGAACCCTCTAACATTTCATTATTCGAAAATGCAGCAGTTATCTCTAAATCAGACAACATGTTATTAACTGTTTCAGTGTCCCAATCATCAGAAAATGTACTGTAGGTAATGATATCACTCAGATATTTTAAATACATGATTAATAAAAGAAAGAGAAGAAAGTTTCTTTAATTCTTCCTTGAAGGGTGTTTTGGCTGGCATCGTTTCTGGCTCGTTTGGATCCAGAGAAAACGTATAAAAGTTAATGAAATAGCCAGAAACAGTTTGATCAATTGTTGGAATTGTACCGGGATTAGTTGAAATGTTATTTTCCTCTCGACGAGGCATGTTGATGTAGACGTCTGTATTTAGGAATCCTAGTATTAATTGTACATTTTTCAATGATTTTGGAGGCTGGAGCAGCGCACACTTTTCTAATAAGTTAGCTGCCAGACTTTTGCCTTCTCTTGACAGCTCATATCCCAAAAATAGGACATTGAGGTGGGCTATTTCGATTTTTTTAAGATGAATTTGTGGCCCTCTGTGGCAAATCCCATAATAATGGTGCTTACCCTGGTCAAGTGCCTCTCTAAGTCGTCTGTCAGATAAATATCATCCACATAGGACAACGCTTCTTCATCAACTTTTTGAAGTAACTCTGATACTCTTGCAGAAAATACCCCCGGGCTATTTTTGTACCCTTGGGTGTTAGATACCTGCTTTCAGATGCTATATTTTGGCAGAATAATCCATTTGAGATATCAAGTGTGGTTTTGTATTTTTTGCGCACAATGTTATTCATTAATGCGGCACTGTGTGCATTTTGGACAGCAAATGTCTTTGTGCATGAGTTTAAATGTCTGTAATATAAAACTAGACGATATGTATTGTCAGGTTTAGCGACAGGAAACAAAGGATTGTTCATTGGACGGGTACATTTTTCAATGACCCCTTGGTATTCAATTTGATCTAAGATCTTCCTGATCTGTTTTTTAGCTTCTTGCTTTATTGGGTATTGCCTCTGAGCATTAGTTGAAACTTTTAATGGAATGACGTGGTAGGTTGAGTTCTCATCCCACCCTGCGTGATTTTTGTACAATGACTGGGCTTCTGCCCACTCCTGTGCATATTTATGTTTAAGGTGAACGGGAACGTGGTTGGAAAATGCAGGAAAATTTATATTTTCTCCCCTAGGGCACTCTATTACGAATGCGGGCGGCTAATCTTGTTCTGCTAACAGGATGTCATAACCAGATGATAAGTTCTTCCAAAAAAGACCTTTTACTTTCCTGGGCTTGTCCCCCTCCATCCGGAGTGCTATTTCAAATAACTTATGTGGGACGCTCACCCTGGTGTCTGGTGTTTCCACTGTGATGTAATCATTCAACTCCGCTGTCACAAGAAATTCCTTCAGGTTCAGGCGAGCTATTGTTACTTCTGCCGCACTGTCTAGCATCGTCAGAGCCCATTCCCCGTTCAGAAGTTGTGTCCTCAGAATTCTGGGCATTTCTGATTTTCAGACCAGCAACTTTCTTTTTCTTAAATTAAGGTTTTGGGTTTTGTTTATCTTCTTTTCTAGAAGTAATGTCTTGAGCGCGCTTGCTTGTCTCTGGACAGTGTGTGCTCCTCTCTGTGTTCTGACCGTCCTTCTCTTTCGGAGCCTTTCTTCGAGCCCTGAAAGGAACGAGAGGAATGTGTATCAGTATCCTGATATCCTGTCAGGTTTCCTAATATTATCCCTATTACTGAGGTTGTATCTCTTTTCAGAGTGCTCCTGTTGAGGAGACCTACCTCGGGACTGAGATCTCTTATCTTTAGAGTTTTCTTTTTTATCATCCCACTTCTTTTTAGAAGAAGTAGGTGCCTGTTTAAAAGTGTCCTTCTCAGGACTGCCCTGTAGTTGAGGTTTTAAAGCTTTTCCCCCCAAACTATCCCTGCCTAATTCTGCATACTCAGTGTCAATTATTTTGGGTAGTTCATTCTCCTGTTCTAATGGAGAGAACTCCCTTAGGCGTTGGCGGATTGCCACTGATGCTGCTTCCCCATTAATGTTAGCTAGTATTATGGCTGATACCTGGTCATAGTTGTTCAGGGCAGGTTCTACTCCATAGTCGTTTTGTATTTGTCTTAATACATCTGGTACTACTGCTAATGAAGGAATACCATGAGTTCTGGTATATATGGCAGCAAAGACTGTACCCCAAGAGGTGCAATCCTCTAACTGTGGTGTAATCCCCATGGGCAAACAGATTGTTAAGATTCTGTGTTTTTCAAATGATGTGGTATTTGGGAATACTGCTTCTAACTGGGTTATTTTCTGAGCTACTCAAAAAGGAATTTGTTCACGTTTTGTGGGCACTTTGCCCATTACCGCGTGTAATGTTTGTGGAGTAATTTTAGTATCTGAGCTCTGTTTAGGAGCTGCAGTAGGTGTAATTACTGTAGGTTGGACCGCTAGAGTCCTCAAGACACCCACTTACTCCAGATGTCTCTGGGTTTTGTAACTAGGATCTCTGAGAATAAGCACGACTGGGCTGCTCAGATTCTACTGTTGAGTACATGCTGCATCAATATAACACGTTTGGCGCCATGTAGTGTAGTCCTAATAGTACCCTGTTATGCAGGACCTACGCTGTTTACGGATAACATATATTGTGGGTCTGGTGGCAGACTGACTCCGTGCACCCCCGCCTCATATGTTAGCCTGTGGTTTGCATTAGCGAGCTCGCAGTGCCACTAGAATCTCCTGCTATCAGAGAGATTAGTTTTTGGCAACCTCAGAACACAATAACCTCAGAATCGTGGAAACAATATACTACTTTTCACCCAGTCACTCATGCTTGCTTGTTTTGCTCTCAGAGAGATACAGAGAAGAAACAGTCGAGCGTTTTTACAATAAGAATTTATAGTACCGTAGTTCTTCTCATGTAGAATAAGTGCGCTGTTATAATTGTAACACAGTAGGGGCGTGGCTTGGCGCCCGCAGGTGATGGCGGCGCTCCAGTGAAGCTCCGGGGCAGCGGAGAGAGATTAGCCGGTTCCCGTTCGACTTTCCTGAGAACGACTGGCCGAAGGAGGGTCGGAAGATGCCCTGACCTCCCTCGTATTCGGTGGAAGCATTTCGAGGCTCCGTGACACTGCAAATACCTGTCGGAAGTTCTGACAGGATTCACTCGGTTGCGGCCGCCATCTTAGGTCCGCCGAGCAACGCGCACTATGTTGCGGTTCTCTACCGTCAGCCCAGCGCTCTCCATGCCTAACTTCACGCATTTCTAAATGACTTGCAACTCGCCTGTTTTGTTATTTCCTCTTGCTCACACGGAGCCACTGCATTATTGGAACACATGTTCTTCCTAAAAAACGCACGGATATCGTTCCCACATGAACTGCCCTTGCTTCATATTGCGGTTTCTGTGCTGTTTTTCAAGTCATGACTTCGTCGTCGCCTGTATGGACTCCTCTCTGACTCTTTTTGCTAGTGGCATTTTGTTATGTTGAAGCATACTAGGTGGCTCCCTGCGCCCAACACCATTGCTCACTGCAGATTCCTGTGAGGTGCGCGAAGGGACTTTTCTCTTCACCAATTTATCTGAGCTCATTCTTTGTCGCGCAATGAGTGGGGGCCACCTTTCTGCCATATAATATCATATGAACAACGCTTCGATCCTTTCACAGGCGGCTTCTTCCACTTCCTCATATGCGCTCTGACGATTATTTCACTTGAACTGCTGTGAAGTTGGCTGCATTCCTTTCATGAACTATTCAGATACCATCGCACTTCTGTCGTGTTATACTTTGTGCAGCCTTCGTTTCTGCTTCCTGAGACCTCTACTGATCTAGCCATTCCACGGCTCTGTTACATGGGTAGACTTAAGTCAATGTCGCGCTTGCCTCGCTCTACCAAGCCCCAGATTGTGAAGAACTCTAAGGTTTTTTCTGCTTTTTCACAATTGGAAGACTCTCTTAACTCGTCTGGCTCTGACACGCCAATGGATCCTCCCAGAAACCCGCAAGACAATTCTAAATCTAACATGAAGAGACTTAAGTCAAATTCTCTTTCTCCTCCAAAACATTCGGGGCCAGTATCCATGGAGTTGTTGTTAGAGGAGATAAGATCCTTTCATGGAAGAGACCAATGTCAAACTCCAGGTTCTTACGGATAATTGGTCGCAAATGGAAACAAGAGTAACTTCGATTGAAAAATCTGTTCAGTCGTTCCAAGAGACATCCTCTGTGGTCTCCAATCTGAAGTCTCAAATCTCAGATCTTCAACAGCAAGTGGAGCAGCTGGAGAACAGAAATCGGCGCAATAACCTTCGCATTTATGGCCTGGTTGAAGGTCTTGAGGGGTCCGATCCAATCACCTTCTTCAAGTCGTTCCTTCCCAAGCTCTTGCATCTGACACAGGATAAGGTCCTCAACATTCAACGTGCTCACAGGCTGGGTCGACCACCTTCTTCTACTTCTTCCTCTCAGAGGCCCAGAGGGGTTATCATCTACTTTCTGGAGTACACCGACCTTCTGATGGTTTTAGCGGCGGCCAAATCTTCTCCAAATTTAACCTGGTCTGGTTCTTCCCTGTTCTTCGCACAGGATTACGCTAAGGCTACTGCTGCTCGGCGAAAGGCTTTTCTGAATTCAAGAGCGGATCTGCGGGCAATGGGGGCGCGATATGGCCTTTACCACCCATGCCTATTCAAAGTTACTTACAACAACAAAACTACAAATTATGAAGATCCAGTGCGCTTACAAAGTTTTATCAATGCGCACAAATCATCTGCCATGGATGCCTCCGGTCCATCATCTTCTGCTCATGGCTGACTATTGCTTGTATATTTCTCATATGGCTATTGCATTTTCTTCTATACCTCTTCAGGAACTTTCTCTTGGTTGTAGTTCATCTGAATTCTTCTGATTTTCCGGTTACCCACTGTGCTGACTCTTTACTGTCTTTGCATGATGGTTGTTCCTTGTTTTCCCTGTTAGTCATGGTTTCAACAGGCTCTCCTGGTATGTTTTAATCCTTTGTTTCTCCTTTTTTCGTCTCACAGGAATTTGTTCCCGTATTTGATGATGTCTCTCGATCCCTGCCTCGTCGTTCCTGGATGTGCTACCCCACCCATGTGGTTCCTTCATCCCTCCACCCTCTCTCGTATCTCTCCTCCGTAGGTATGTTTTTTCCCTATTTCCTTCCTTGTCTTCCTAGTGCATCTATTGGTTTTTCCCTCTCTCTTTCCCGTTTCCCTCTTCCCCTTTTCATGTTCTTGTCCATATGTCTATATTATGATTTAATATCTCTGACCGGACTTTTTTGCCTATATAAGGGTTGCATTCCTTGTTCTTCTTGGCACACCTACTTTACAATTTTTTTCTTCTTTCTGGTGTCCTATTCAGGTGCCTTTAATGTTTCCCTATACTCTCCTTTTTGTGCTAGTGCTCTTGCTCTCGTTCTTGGCGAGAGTTGTACTCTTTGTCGTTTTGGTTACATTTCTCTTTCCGCTTTTTCCTTAATTCCGGCTTTTTGTGTTATCTTCGACGCTGTTGCATTTTCTTCTTCCTTTCCTGCTATGGCTCACGTTCCTGATCACTTGCTTCCTTTCTTTTACTTCTGCGTATTTAAACTGGTTTCTCTTTTTTCTTTCTGTCTTCTCTCCTTTTCATGGGTGTTCCTTTTACTAGATATAATATTCACATGTTCTGTAGATAAATCACTGTTATGTCATTGAACATATTAACATGGAATGTGAGGGGTATTAATTCTCCGATTAAGCGTCAACGGATTTTATCACACCTTGCCAAATTGAATGTTGATATTGCATTCCTCCAAGAAACGCATTTAACTGAGGTAGAATCTGCTAAGCTTAAACGTGGTTGGGTGGGTGAATTGTTTTATTCGCAGGGTGATGGCAAACGCAATGGTGTGGCAATCCTCTGTCGCAAGTCTCTTCCCTTCCAGGTCCTTGCCCATGAATCGGACGCTTCTGGTCGATGGGCTTATGCCAAGCTATCACTCAGAGGCGTTCCAATTTCTCTCCTCAATGTCTACGGTCCTACCATGGGTGAACCTTCTTTTTGGGCTGATTTCTCCCCACTCTTAACTAAATTTGTGAACCATAATTTTATTCTAGCGGGGGACTGCAATCATCCTCTCGACCCTTTTATCGATAGGAAGTCCATGGCCCCCCATATTCCCAACAAACCCCACAAGCTGTTTTGCCATGCTATTTCGCAGCATAAGTTAGTGGACTCCTGGCGCCTTTGTAATCCAGGGTTGCGGGAGTACACTTTTTATTCTCCCTGTCATCACTCCCAATCACGACTTGATTACATCTTTGTTTCACACAACCTCACTCAATCACTCTTACACTCCGAGATAGGCCCGATACTGCTTTCTGATCACGCTCCTGTTCTTACAAGTGTTGATGTATTCCCTAAAAATGCTGGCCCTAGGAGATGGCGTTTTAACAACTCCCTCCTTCTCGATCCCAAGTTTACGTCCACCTTCACTTCCTTCTTTGATGAATTCTTCCTGATTAATGATGATGCTACTCTCCCTGACCACACTATTTGGGATGCTTTTAAGGCAGCAGCACGTGACTTTATTATTAGTTACGTTGCGGACAAACGTAGGAATGCACGAAGACTCACTAAAAATCTCCTTTCTGACATTAAGAAATTGGAACATGCGTATTTCACCTCTCATTCTGCTGATAGCTTGACAGCCCTTGTTGCAGCAAAAATGAAATTTAATGAGAAATCTACGGAGGATGCCTCCTTGTACTTATTGAAATCTACTGCTAAATTTTATGGGGGTCGGAACAAAGCGGGAAAGCTCTTGGCTAATTATTTGAAGGGTAAACATAACAAGTTAAATATTGAATCCATTTATGACTCTGATGATACTTTAAAACACTTGGATGACGACATTCTCGCTGAATTTTCACGTTTTTATGAGACTTTGTATACATCTGAAACTCATTCCTCTCCTAGTTCCCTTGCTCGTTTTTTCTCTACCATTCGCGCATCACCCGCCTTCCCCTTTGATCTCTCCTCTTTAGAATCCGATGTCACACAAAAAGAATTACTCAATGCATTGCAACATCTCAAACCCAACAAAGCCCCTGGCCCTGATGGTTTTACCGTCGAATTCTACCTTTTCTAAATTGTTGATTCCACGATTGCATTCCCTTCTCCACAACTTTATTACCCATGGTGCTTCCTCAGGGACATTTTCGGACGCCCATATTTGCCTCATACCTAAGCCTGGGAAGGACGCACAATACTGCAAAAATTACAGGCCAATATCCTTAGTCAATATTGACTATAAACTTTTTGCCAAAGCGTTGGCGATCCGATTAGATCACCTTCTTCCCGATCTCCTAGGCGAGGAGCAATCTGGGTTTGTCAAGGGCCGACATATTACGGACAACACTAGACTCTTATTCAACATCTTGTCAAAGTCTTCCCGTTGTCAATACTCACTTGCTGCGATTGCCCTTGACGCCAAAAAGGCTTTCGACCGGGTTGAATGGCGCTATCTCTTTCATACTCTCACTTGGTTCGGTTTTGGTCCTAGATTTATTTCTTTAGTTTCCCTGCTATACTCACATCCCAGAGCGGCAGTCTTTGCGAATGGTCAAATTTCCTCTTATTTTGATCTTGGTAGAGGCGTTCGCCAGGGTTGCCCTCTGTCTCCCTTTCTCTTTAACCTCGCTTTAGAGCCTTTTCTGTCCAGGCTGCGTCAGAATCCTGCCATTCATGGTTTCCAATTTGCAGACACTCATATTAAACTCGCTGCTTATGCAGATGATATTTTACTCTTTCTTTCCAACCCTACAGAATCCGTTCCTGCTTTTCTGAATGAAGTCAGGCATTTTTCCTCTATCTCTGGGTATAAGCTTAATCATGACAAATGTGAGATCCTTCCCCTGACCAAATTTACTTTTAAACAAGAATTTAGCGATTCTAGGTTTACTTGGTGTCCTTCACATATTAAGTATCTTGGTTTACACATTACCCCCTCTATTTCAGATACTGTTTCTTTATGTATGTCCAAATGCACACAAAAGATTGCAGATCTCACTGCTAGGTGGCATCCTTTATACCTTTCCTGGTGGGGTCATCTCGATGCTATTAAAATGATGATCTCCTATTATTCTCTATACGCTCTCCAATATTCCAGTGTCCATCCCAGCGAAATTCTTTACAAAAATCAACTCAACGTTATCCTCGTTTTTATGGAACTCCAAAAAACCTAGAATGTCTCTTGCCAGGCTCATCCGTCCTGCTTCGGAGGGTGGTGTCAATTTTCCTGACTTTCCTGCATATCAGAAGGCCTTTTTATTACGTCAAGCCTCCCTCTGGTTACTAGATCCCACTTCTCCCTGCCCTCTATGGGTTAAGGTTGAACGTACTCTTCTATCTCCGTTTTCTTTTGCAGATTATCTTGCTTTTTCCCGTAAGCCCTCTTTGATTCCTACTTCTATTCACAAGTATACTCTTAAGCTTCTATTGTCGGCTACTCCTGATTCCCCTACGACCATTGCTGACTTCCTCTCTTCCCCCATCTGGGATAATAAATATCTCCTAATCGGTGGTAAGCCCTTCTACTGGAAATCTTGGAGAGTCCGAGGTTTGATCTGGATCTCGCAGCTCTTCTCTGGTTCCACCTTTATCTCTTTCCCTGATATCTGTTCTTCCTTTGGCCTAACTCCGTCCTTTCTCTCCAAATATCTTCTACTCAAAGCTGCTGTATTGGAGATTTTTGAGCGACTCTCGGTTTCTCCTTCTCCCCCTGTTTTACTCACCCCTACCTTTCAACTCCATTCTCTCCTGCACAATACTCCCAAAGCGTCTCTTATCTATAAATACCTCCACACACATGAGTCTCTTAGACCTAAATCCAAAGTTGAGCTTCAATGGGAAGCTGACCTCGGATTGGACTGGCCGATATCTCTATGGGACAAAATCTGGGCAAAGCTACGTAAAACTTCTAGAGCGGCTTCCTTGACACAATCACTATTTTTTATTTACAATAGATTACTTCTCACTCCTTCCACACTACACAAACGATTTCCTACTACCCCAGACAAATGTTGGTCGTGTGATTCTCCCAATGCCACCCTACTTCACATGATATTTCTTTGTAGGCATGTGCATGCTTTTTGGTTACAGGTGTGGGCTTAAGTCAATGTTATTTTTCATACTTGTATTCCTTTATCCCTCACCCACCTTTTCTTGGGCAGTTTGTCCCCTGATTGGGATAACGTAGATATGTCTGCTCGCATTGTTGATTTGTTACTGGCTGTTGCCTACCAACAGATTACCGTTAATTGGAAAAACACTTCCAATATTTCTTTTAAAGCATGGTGGTACAATGTCTGTCATAACCATAGACTTGATAATGCCTTTGTCTTTCCTGTTCAATTAGCAGCTAGACGTGCGGACCTATGGCTCCCCATTACCTTATATTTAGACAATTGTGTTGCTCGTTCCTTCTGTCCATCACCTGCTCAACAGGAAGTTCCTAAGCCCCCATGATACCCTTTTCACATTCAGAATTTATCAACATGCTGTTTTATTTTCTTGCTCTTTGCATTTAGTTATTCAGTAATGGTTGATGTAATTTCTCTGTTTCTTTTTAAATGCCCATGACTATTATTTTATTGTTTTGTTGTACACTCTCTCATATGCATTGTATTTTGTAATCCCCCCCACCCTCTCTACCCCCTCTTTCTCCTTCCCCCCTTCCTATTGATATTCTGTATTGCATTTTCCTTTTTCGTTGCCTAATAAAATTCTTTTAAACTTAAAAAATTATTGTAACACAGTAGCAGAGATATAGAACCAGCAGTATAGTGAATAAAAAGGAATAGTATTGTTCTACCATTTTGCAATAATCACAAACATATACATGAATATGAAATGCATTTATAAAAATAAAGTGCGTACTCCTAAGATGCCTAACTAGATGTACCTAAGTGTGCCTAGCATGTGAGTAGGGGCTACAGAACCTAAGCCCCCTTAGGTTCTGTAGAGAGCCTATGAGCCAAGAATCCCGCTAGGATTGAGTCGAACCCCCATACCTGAATAGTGAGAGTGTGGGACTTTGTCCTGGACTTGAGCTGGACACCCCGCAAGGGATCGTCAGACCACTGTCAGCTGGAGCGATGGCATGCCGGAGCTGCAGCGCCTCTGGTCAGTGTGTCGGTCTTGAAGTCTCGGTTCCCTTCTGCCTTCTGATAGCAAGAGGTGCTGTATTTATACAGTCTATGTACGTGTGTTACCCATTGTTCAGTATAAGGATGACGTTGGGGATTAAACCTTGTGCATCGATGGGAGAGGTGAAGTATGTCTCCTGGAGAGTGTACTCATCAATTATTCATATGTGCTAAGGATGACATCTTAGCAAAATCAATTGGGAAAAACCCACCCTCGGCATGGAACTAGGTGAAAGGTTTAGTCCATAAAAGGCTACAGTCCTTTTAAGGCGTGATGTCCCCATAAGGCATTCTGTCCTTATTTGGAGTTATGTCCTTATAAGGCTCGTTCATATGAAATAACGGGAGCTGATGTAGGGAAAATGTACGATGTTCCCTGGACCTATATTAGGGTACTGATATAAAATATAACACTTTAGAATTACAAAATAAATGTGCTACATTTGTGCTTTCCTAATTCTGACATATTCCAGTGAGGAAAAAAAAACTGCAGCTATGTGAAATGGTCGACTGATACATGAGACATAAGGGCATGTTAATTATGAGTATGCAAATATCGATCTGACAATCACGTGCCACAGGAGAGTACTACAGTGGGCGATACCATCTGAACAACGCTCATGCCAGGCACACAATCGCAGGTTCCTAGGTCGCAGGAACAGCACAGGGGTGAAGCTGTAAGATTAGAACTGTATTTCCAGAGGCAGCCGTTTGATTGCTTCATTTGTCTGTCTTTAAGGTATATTGAATAAGTAACAACAATATTACAATACAAGCCCAATGTAATGATTTAACACACGTTGAAAGAGCTGCAACTAAGTAAACATGGAGTCTTATTTAGGTATTTACTTCCACCTCATTCCTGCATGGGCAAATTGTCCTTGAATAAAGTGATCGCACTCAAGGGAACATTTTCTCCTGGTTTGCCACAAGTGTTTTTTACTAAGGCCCGAAAGGCATATATCGGGCCAATGTGAGAAGTTGGCCTGGTATATGCTGTCCACTAATTTATAGTGGGCACCTTGTACCAGTCCAAACTACACTTTTTGAGTTCTTGAATGGGGTCGCCCAAGGGGGAGGGACAAGTGGTCTCTCATAGAAGTCCAGGGGCAGTTACAGCCGGATGGCTGGATGGGTGCGGGGGAGTGGGAGTCACGCTTTCCGGTAGGCTGCTTGGCCACCCCTCACCTGCACAATGGCGCAAGTAAACGGCGCATAACTGCAAGGGCCCCATTATGGAGATAATCTACAGGGCGTATGGGGGTGACCTGGGGGGGGGAAGAACCCTCACGTGGAACGGGCCGGGCCCTCTGCGCATGCGCACTCAGTTTGGAGGGCGGGCTTTAAGGTGTACGGGGGCGACCTGGGGGGGGGGGGGGGGGAGTACCCTCACGGGGAACGGGCCCTCTGCGCATGTGCACTCAGTTTGGAGGGTGGGCTTTAAGGCGCACGGGGCGACCTGGGGGGGGGGGGGGAGTACCCTCACGGTGAATGGGCCCCCTGCGCATGCGCACTCCGGTTTGGAGTGCGGGCATAATTTGATAAGGATCTGGGGCCAGTTATTGACCTTGCCGTAGGCTCACAATAGGGATACGCAGAAGAATTAAATGTTCTTATTATGATTATTGATTATGGTATGTCTAGATTCGGATAGGAATACCTTTGTATTAGAGATATGTTAAAGGTTAGCCATCTGATTTCTGCAACTATCAATGAAATGTTTTCTGCGTATTGTAAAAATATTGTATATAAATTTAATTTGAATAATTTTTGTAAATAAATACGGACGGGGGTTGACGACCACCTAATCCAAAACCTTCTCATGTTATTATCTGGATATTGACAGGGGAGGAGGGGATCTAGGTAGTACCTGGCCATATTGAATTTGAGCAGGCCTCTCCTTCCTCGCCTACCTTACTGCTTCTCTGCCTGGTACCACAAACATTCGGTTGCTGTACATTTGTGACTCTTTATAGCAATTAAACACTAAAAGGCATCTGAGGCCCCGCCCTTTCATACCACATAGTGACTCTGAGCTTCCTGCCCAACACTGACACCTAATAACCTTACTCCGGGGGTTTCAGTCCCCAAGGTCTCCCCTACCTCTGTATGCTCTCCCCTACCTCTGTCTCTCCCCTACCTCTGTATGCTCTCCCCTCCCACTGCATGCACCCCTTTCCACTCACTGCATACTCTCCCCTCCCTCTGCATGTTCTCCCCTCCCTCTGCACCCCATTCATTCCGGGCAGGACTTACCTGAACACAAGATCCCTAGCCACAGTCATGTAGCTACGAGACGGGCCTCCATGGGCGCGGGCCTACGGGTACCCAGTGGTCCCGAGTTCACTAGAGCGGCCTGGAAAGGACCAGAGGGGCCCCTCGTCAAAGGACTGGTCTAGCAACGTCCAACGAGCAGCACGGGACAGACAAGCGGTGCGCGAGGAGAGAGGCGAGCAGGGATTAGAACAGGTACAGTCGGCGGCAGAAGAGCTGGGGCGCTGAGGCGGAAGTCGACAGGAGGTTAAAAGGGGTATAGTCAGTGCTTTAAATGGGCCGGTACTCACCGGTACTAAGTACCGGCACTTCTAAATTTTCGGCCCTTGAGTACCGGAACTTTTCCTTGTACAAAGAGAGTACCGGTACTCATGGGGCATCCAGCCAAGCTCAGGGAAATTTAACATACAAAAAAGAAGCGCGACACAGCTAAGGAGTTGGTCCGTTTTCCTGAAGCACTCTGATGGAGTGCTAATCTCCCCTCCTGCTGGCATGGCAGAATACGGCAACGTTTGTTTGGAGTCCGATAAAGTAGGAAGGTGGTGACAGTGACGCTGTAGCGGGGGGGGGGGGGGAATCAAGGCTTAGTAATGTGCGCAGACTCCCTTTCTCGGACTCCAAACAAACGTTGCCGTATTCTGCCATGCCAGCAGGAGGGGTGATTAGCACTCCATCAGAGTGCTTCAGGAAAACGGACCAACTCGTCAGCTGTGTCGCGCTTCTTTTTTGAATGAGGGTTTTTGAACACAACTTATAGACCCTGGCACAGAAAGAAACATGATTAATTTCCCTTTGATTCATACCATTACCAACTGAAGACAAATTAATCTTTGCGTAGCTCTCAATCTGTATGATATATGGATGTCCAAGAATGTCCACAGAATCCGTTTTTGATAATTGAACTTGGAATGATATTGGCTGGTAGGTTCTGCTCATTTCACTCCCTCGTCCATTTTCTGAAGACAACAGACAGCCAAACTTATGCAGACCTTATTGTGTAAAAAAAATAAGGGGCACCATTTGTTGGGCCAGAGTTTAAAGGACTGTCGAGGTGATGAATATACTAAAGGAAAATTCTTCCTCTTACCCCCAAAGAAAAGAAATGGGTATATTTTTATAGTGAAATTGCATTAATGAGCCTGCATCCCATACATCTAATCCTAAATCCAACTCTGTGCAGTGGTCTGTGCACTGTTGCTGTTATCAGTTGGTACCATTACTTACTGGTACTGAATGCTGCTGTAGAAATAGCATTTATCTATTGTCTGTAAATTGTGGCCTTTATATTGCAGCAGAAAACATTCAAAACATGCTTGCAGTTGTTTGCATGTAGGTTGCTCAATTGGAAGTTAAGTGTCCCAAAAGTTGCATTTTTTATTCAAATTCCTGTAACAAAATCTCGATAAGCAATGATGCAAAACCCCTGCCACTAGACCGACCCATTAGGTACTAATGCCAGAAGTAGTGGCCACAAGACACAGCTGAAAGCCACGCCTTCCGTCTGTTCCTCCTAGCTGGCCTGCAGGCCCTTCTATAAGATGCATAAGATAATTACTCCGATTTAATCTGCTTTCCTCACGTTTTGCTGGGTTTTGTGAGTAGACTTAGCTGCTGTGAAGATTGTTGGCCTATATAGTGAAGCGTAATCAAATTGTTCTCAGGCTAGATTAGAAGCAAATTTGCATTGAGTGGCTCAGGTGAATGTATGTTTTGCATCTCAGTATCATTCTGCACATCTGCGCATCAATTGAATCTCAGTCAAATTAAATGTGTGTCTCTGGCCGGGTCCCTTAGCATTGTCAGTAGCCCCGCCCCCATAGCCCCGCCCAAACCCCGCCCCCAGTCCACATTTCAATTTGGTGAGTACCTGCACTTATTTTTTTCCATTTAAAGCACTGGGTATAGTAAGCAGACAGGAAGAAAAGAAGATAAAAAGGAAAAGAGCGTTGGGAAAGGAGGAGAAGGGAGTGTAGGAAGGAGAGGCGCTGGGATGGACGGAGTGAGATAGGAGGGAGGTGGGATGAGAACGGAGGGTGTGTTTCAGATAAGGTGGTGGCGTGGTTAGGATGAGTTACTAGGAGGGATGTAAGGAGGAGGGACGGGGGAGATGATGAAAAGAACATATGGAAATGAGCGGGAGAGGGAAGAAGGAGGGAGAGGAGGTCAGAAGACGCGATGGGTTGAGAATGAAGCAAGGGCAGCGGAAAGGAGAGGATAGGAAGTGACGAGGATGGAGCGGCAATGGCAGAGGGGAGATGGGAGGAAGGAAGGAGGGCGAGGAGGGCCACAGAGAGCAGCTGAGGCGGCGAAAGGGAGATGGAGATGGGTAGGAGCTAAGAAGATGACAAGGAAGGGCAGGTGACGAGAGGCAAGGAGGGACGAGGGAGGATGCTGAAGGAAGGAGAAGTTGTAAGAAAGAGGGGCAGAACGAAGGGAGAGGGGATATGAGAGCGAGTATGTTAGGAAAAAGACGGATGGGAAGGCGAAGAGGAGAAAGTGTGAGGACAAGGAAACGATGTGAGAAAGAAGGTGGGGAAGCAGAGAAACGCGAGGAAAGAAGAGGGAGAACCGAATCTAAAAACAAGCATTGGCATAGCCAGTAGGTCTCGCCTTTGGAACCTTATATGTGTTTAGCCATGCAACAGTTGATGTTGTTGCACCAATGAAATTATGCTGCATAACTAAATACTTATAGGTCCCAAAAGCGAGACCTATTGGCTATGCCAATGCTTGTTCCTTTAGGGAGCATATTGCTCTTGCCTAGTGCGTAATTTTGAATTGAGTGGCATCTAGTTGTTTATAGCAGGTCAAATTGGATTGTAGTTGAAGGCAGTGTGAATTTCTCTCAGTGGGGCAGTATGATGTTCAGTGAGAGAGCGGATGTGGCACTGGGGGCAGAGCTGCCGAATTTAGACCTAGGGAAACAGGTTCAACCTTCATGAACAGTCCCCCAGACCACTCTCCTGTGGGAGCACATTCCCATGCTAGACCTTAGAAGGCCCCGCAAAACCAGAGAAGCCCTGGTGTCTTAGCCCTAGCAGGTGGACCCTAGCAGTGGCAAGGGTGGGTTCACCTTGAAGGCTCGCCCACCACAATCCATACTGAAGTTCACCTCCAGTCTTGCGGGCAGGCCTACGAAGTAGCAGACCCTAGAGCAACAGTGACTCTGTCACTGAGGTCACAGGACCCCTAAGAAGAGCTGGCTCTAGGGCGGTGCGACCGGTGTGACCGCAACGGGTGCTGACTTTGAGTGGGGGCGTTGTATATTATGGTTTTAAAAGCACTTGCTGCCTCCTTCCTGGCCTACAGCAATTTTCGGCAATAATAAAAATGTCATGATAACTCCGGTGCATAAACTTCTTCCTAGAGCGAGATCGGAGTTTTGTCTAGTGGAAGTTTTTACTCATGGAAAGATAGCGCAGAGGGTTAATGTGCCTGCTGCTAAGAACATGTACCACGCCCATCACAAAGTGCATATATTGTAAATAAGTCAGTGGGTTACTGCTTCTGTCAGTAAGATCCTTTTGCTACTTGCAGTTTATAAGTTAAAATCCTAACAAAGAACAGTGAGCTAATAACGTTCATCTTAGAGCTGCATACAAACTGCAAGGTATAAACCAGAGCTTTATGGGTTTTTTCCCTATGCCTTTGATTATCGTAATGTTTCAAAAAGTGTTCCTTTGGATAGAAATCAATAATGATTATTAAAGTGAACCTCCAATCATGGTATTAAGTTTTAAATTCTGAGTTTGTGTTTCTCCAGATCAATCACTATTAAACTATACTGCCTACTAATGGTTGTAATGTGACTCCTACACCTTGCAGTCCTTTGTCTTATGTAACATTTCCTATACAGTGATTTACACACGTAAAATTGATTGCCTCTGTGTATATTGCTGATGTCAGAAAATCCATGGCTCGGATACAAATAGCTTTTGCCTCCACTTTTAAGCATATTTGGGACATTCTGTGATTAGAAACATATCCCACTTTGTGAATTTATTTTAATGTCAATAACTCATATTAATCGTTAAATAATCATGTGTATCCATTGGTTGAATTACATAACATAATAAACTGTAACCGGTCAGTGAAATGCCAAACACTAAAGATTGAGATGTTTTGTCAATCCTGGCCACACCTCTAACTCCGCCCACTGATCCAATCCTCAGGTTATTCCCACCCTCTGATTCTCCGCCCACAGTTCCCCTACTTTTTATTCCCCACTTCGACCACTGGTCTTAGGGAAAAGCTGTGTAGGCACATGCAGAAACAATTACTATGTTTTATTTTTAAAAGACACACACAAGCGCAAACACAGAAGCAGGGAAAAGCAAACCAACATGCAACATATCCAAAATCAAACACAAAGCCAGGAAGGGATCTATATATATATTTTCACATTCCCATACAGAAAACCACAAGTGATCCGCAGAGCACAAGCACTAGTATGTGCATTTACAGGCACCATGAACAACAGACATAATCACATGCAGGGACAGAAATGCATCTGAAGTCAGAAGCAGAGATAGGCCCAACACCATACAGAAACACTCACAGGCAAGGGAAGATACAGGTCCGAGCAGAATCAGACAAAAGCAATCAATCCAGTATGGAAAAATGCACACCCGTGGATCAGTGGACTCTTGCTGGAGTAGATACTATTGCAGGGACAGTCATGGGCAGGGAATGTCAGCTACATGCAAAAGTAGATGGGTGTAGCCAAAGCCAATTCTCAAATACGTGTGTGCGTGTTTGTGTGTGTGTCTGTGCCTGCATGTGTTTGCCTGTGTGTTTCTGTGCGTGCCTGTACGTGTGTGCATGTGTGTGCCTGTGCGTGTCTGTGTCTGTACATGTGTGTGTCTGTGTGTACCTGTGTGTCTGTCTGCATGTGTGTGTGGCTGTGCGCGTGCCTGTGTGTCTGTGTTTGTGTCTGTGCCTGTCTGTGTGTGTCTGTGTGTGTGTGTGCCTGTGTGTATGTGCATGTGTCTGTCTGTATGTGTGTGTGTGCCTGTGCGTGTGTCTGCCAGTACGTTTCTGCCCCTGTTGACAGTATTCCAAGCCACCTTTCGTTTCACGTGAGAGCTGGTCCGTCATGGAAGTCTCTGGGCATGTTTTCTTTGGATTGACTTCCATCCTGTGCTTATGCCACAAAATCCAAAACAATGTGACCGTGGGAGTGGTTGTATTACAAGCAAATACCTCAATTAAGGGCCTTGGCATTAAAACAACCCCAATACTGTTCCTATGGATTCGAGGCTGGCAGTTGCAGCTTGAGGTAGGCACACAATTTTTTTTCAAATTGTAAGGAAGAGGCTGTTTTTAAAGCGACATGAAGAAGGTGTCGCATACGGTTATACATTTCCCCACTGAGAGCAGTGAGTCCTGTTTACCTCACGGTCAACAATGCTTAGAGATGAAAGATATTCCTCTTAGTTCCTATTAGTTACATTTTGAAACTTTTTGTGCTATGGCTGGATGGTAGTGTTGGCAATGTTTTCCAACTTGCAATCGGGTGGTATAGCTGTGCAGCTGCTGAAAACCTCAATTATTTTCAATGGTTAGTGAAATTTTGAAGACACCTCAAATTGAAATCGAATTAAGATATTAGGCCGGCAGGAAGTGGGATAAGGGAGGGGGTAGGGCAAGTCGTGCGCACTAAGGCGGAGACAGGCACACAGGCTGGCAAATGGTGTGCAATTTCGCGGCCGCTTTGATGTTCTCAGTGGCCGCGCGGCTCACTGAGAACATCAAAGCGGCCGCGAAAGTGATCACGCAGTCTGACAAATGGTGCGTGTGCCCGGCGCACATGCACCGTAGCTGGAGGCCTGAAAAGCCACTAGTTTGCACTTCCAAAACCCGGCTTACTAAAACTCTCGCCAGAGCAGCGCCAAAGCGCTGGCTCAGGCGAGACCTAATAACTCAGAATAGCGAAATGCAAGGGGTGTTAAGAAGGGGTGGTGGAATAAGTAGTGAAGACAGGGAAGAGCGAGGCAGGGTGTAAAAATGAGGAGATGGAAAGAAGGTCATAGAAGGGACGGTGAAAGGAAGGGAGTGAATGACAAACGCGAGGTGAGAGCGAAGGCGAGGAAAGAGCAGCTGCCGATTTCGGTGTTAAAGAAACCCGCTCAATGCAGCTGCTCTGCCTGCATCGTGCCTCGCCTCCCTTCACACACACCCCTCACTCGCTGCTTCACTATTCAGAGCGCCCTGGGGCTTTCACGGCATGGGGCGCTCGCCTGTGAATTCTCCCTCCACCCCTCCATTCCTCCCTCCCATCCCTTCTGTCAGAGCAGCCACGAGGTTGAATGTAAAGGATAAAGGCGGCCGAGGATCACTGCCCCCCACCTTCTGTCAAAGCAGCCTTCAAGATGACGCATTGGAGAAAATGGGCCAAGACCCCTCCACTCTCAACATGATGCACTGCCCTCAGCATCGCACACTGCATCCTCTGCACACCGCACTCTAAATGCACACTGGTCACACTGCACAACTAGTGCACACTGTCTGTTTTCTCCAACAACCAATGTGTCTTGTGTGTTCTTTATTATGGTTTTGCTGTGTTTGCGGGTTGGGTGTGTTGCCAATATTGGCACTATGCACACCGCACTGCCCTCTCAATGCACACGTGTCACACTGCACCACCAGTGCACACTGTCTGCCCCACACCCCTCCCCACAGCATAGAACAGTGACCGTCCCATCACAGTTCCTCCTTCGTTATTCACAGCCTCGACACTCCAATGTTACACCACCATAAGTGAAATTATATGACCCTTCATAGTGATTAGTGACCAAACGTAATTTTGCTGAACCCAGTGCTTAACCCATAAAAAGTTGATGACGAAGGCATGAAACAAGCACTATAAAAAACTTTCGTACCAACTTAATTTTGCTACCTCTCAACGCTTGCCTCTGCTCGAGCCATCTCTAATTGTGCTTCCTCTTTTCTTCCTTCTTCTTTTACTCTCTCCACCACCCACCAGCTTTCCCACCCTTCACTGCTTGGAATCTGTAAGCTCACCTATGCTATGTAGATTCCTTTTTTTTCCTCTTGCTCCATCTGTTTCCTTCTTTTCATCACCCTCTTCTACACTTTTTTAGCTGACGCCCTTTTCCTCCTGATCTTCAACCCCTACCCTCTCCATTAACCCTAGTTCATTGCAGAGTCACACAAGTTCGTGAAACAAGCTAGCCGCCTCCCTCTGATCCTTCATGAACCCCGCATTATCAACGATCTTTTAAAATACTATAGGCTGGTAATACCTGTTTAATTCTATATGTGGCAGCTCGGTGAAACAAGTGCTTCATGATGATGCCTTTTGTGGAGCTTTTCATGTAGTTTTGAAGACATTTCTCTCCTTGAGTCTTTCACCGCTCTTTCCAGCAAGGATCTGCTTAAGTTCCTGTCAGGAAGGCGGAGTTATTTTAACAAAAGCACGCTGCTGAGACCTACATCACTCCTACAGCTGGTTTTAGCTGCTGCAGTCTACGTTTGCGGTGACTTTCATTTATATGCTTTTAAATCTCCAAATAAAAATGCACTTTTCTTTATTACAGTTTATTTGCTAATATTGAGGGGAAAAATGTACATGTTGTGAACAACAAACGTAAACACACATCTCCTCCACCAGTCAAATCAAAAATTGTGAACTAATGAGCCCTCTTTATCAACTTTATAGGAAGCATTAAAAGCAGTTTATTTTAATACAGATAACATAGCAACAGAAATTAGAAATATATGCAAAGACATGGCTTGTCTCTATGAAAATCTTTGACAATGCAATTCAAATTCAGGATAACAAATCAAAAATTGACAGTCTGGAACCTTTCACAGCAAAAATTGTGCCAATGAGTTTCCAATTACTCGATTTAGAAAATCGCAATCATCAGTATAACCTGCACATCTTTAATTTACCAGAAGATGTAGAAGGCAATGACATTATACCTGGTCCTTTGCATTTAAATTTCCCAGGAAAATTGACAAGGCGCTCAGAATTTGCTCACACCATAATCCAAGTCATGACGACCCTCATCAAATGATCTTTATAGTTCTGTGCTACCATCGTTTAGTGATGATCTGGAAAGAGGCAAGAGAGATCCCTTCTTTAATTTTATAACATTTTCATAAATCAAGACTTCACAAAGGAAACTGTAAAAATACGTGTTCACTGAACTTAGATCATGACTGAGAAGCTATGGTTTTAAATATGGACTTTTTGGCCCATCTACTATGAGAATTTGGAAAGATGGTCTCTCCAAGTTCTTTCAGCACCTGGATGATCTTCATCCGTTCTTGGATCAATATTCTCCACTCTCCATGGAAACAAATTAGACTGATACTTGATTCCTCTGCTATAATTATTTCCTTATAAGTAGCCTATCTCTCCGAGTTTCGCTATAAGGGCATTGTCTAGGCAAGTCATTCTTGCCCATGCATGTGTGTGATTCTGTAGTATTATTTATGTTTCTGTATTGTCTTTTTTATGTTTATCTTTGTCTTTCCTTTTACTCTTTTCATCTATTTTTAGAGCTACTTTTTATTCTTCTAGACTATCATTGCCATTCTTTTTTTAGGTCTCGCCTAGGTAGCGCACATGCGCTGCTTAGGAGGGGACCTCTTGTAATCGATTCTGTTTTTAGGCCAAAAACGTGCACGCATTGCATTGCTTTCAATGGCAACACGTGCACATTTGGCGATTCCCTTGCGGGAGCGAGCTTTGAAACCATCTGTTTGTAATTAACTTTCAAAACAGATGGTGCCCTTGCTCGCTCCCGCAAGGAAAACGCTGCGTGTGCTCTCGGCCACACTTCCACCCCCCCCCCACCCCTCCCACTTTTTAACCCGCGGGCTACGCCGAGTGCGCGAGTTTGTACTTGTTTTACTACTTGCCCCAATAAAGCCATAAATACAAGTCTTGTAAAGCGAAAGACAAAACTAACGTGCTGCATCCCCCCAGACAGCAGCCTTATTACCCCAGCATAGAGCCTCCCCCGCTGCGTGCCCCATTCACGCAGGCCTTCGCTTTGGGCACAATGGCCCCAAAACATATTGCGAGCAGCAGCTGAAGTGAATAGTGGGATGTGTCTGTTTTTAGGTGCGTCGGTCGGTCTGGCGATACCGCTTTCATCTCGGTACTGTAAGCCCGAATTAAAGTCGGCTACCTCAAGGAGGGCAGAGATGGCCCGCTCTGTGCTCCACGCGGGTCACAACCCGCTGACACCAGACCGGGTGAGTTCATGTATTTTAAGATCATCACTTGTTCCGCGAGGTCACTTAAGAGAGTCGTGGAGACGCGGAGCAAGAAATGAACAAATCCTTCTTTAATGGGAAAGACACAATGTGAGACATTTTGTTCTCGGCGATGGGATGTGTAGGTCTCTGCTCTCTGGGCCACTGTCAGTGAGTTACTGGTTTGAGAAGGGCACATATATATGTATCAATTGCATTTGCAAATCTAAGGGGCAAAATCAACATTCTGTAAGAAGACATTCCCTTCTTTTAACATCGCAAGATAGGGGGGAAAAACATTAAAAAAACAGAGGACACAACAAAAACAAAACTAACAAGTTGGAGGATTGAAAAGAAATGAATAAAAAAAAAACGAAGAGTCGGCCTTGCTTGACAATCGATAACGATTATGTTCTTGCCTTAAACCCAAACAGCTACATAAGGGCGTCTCCACTTACAGTGCACCTAGAAAAGAATCCCTTTCAAGTGCAACAGGAACACAGCTGGGATCTGCTGGGAAGGACTCAACCCACTCTGCGTGTTCCCTTAGGTGGCAGGTTAGACTCCACACCTTTCTAATGGCCTCATTTGCTGCTAAAAGGGAGATCCTCCAATTTCTTGAAGAGTTGCACAGGAGGGCTTTCCTCCATCATCCTCTTCCTGTGGTGGAGTTAAATCCTTTGGTGGATCCCTCCAGTGCTTGAAATGGAAAAAAAGAAGTGCAGGTACTCTGACCCAGAGTACCTGCTTGTTTCTGAGAAGTGCTGGTACTCTACAATTAAAAGTATTATGTCTCTGTTGAGAAGTGCCGGTACTCTCCCTAGGAAAATAAAAAAGTGCCGGTACTCAGTAACGGACAGTAGCGGCCCATTTAAAGCCCTGGATCCCTCTAAATTCAGAAGTTTCAGCAGAAACAAATGGACTTTCTGCCAACACAACTCAGAATGTTGACTCTTCTTCAGGCTCCCAACGATAACTCGAAAGAGAAATCAGGCCCGGATGAACACCTTGCACGAGCCAACTTTGGCGCTCTCAATATATGGAGGTTAATTTACAATGGGCGTGCACGCTCCCAGGCCCTGCTCACTAGCTTCACCGTGGGAGTGTTGGTTTTTACAACCAAAAAGTTAGGTCACTTATCCAATCGAATGATACTGACTGTCAAACATCTGGTTTGCTTGGAAATAGCAAAACAAGGATGCGGCTTCAGGTCTGAGTTATTTAAAGTGACATACTTAATATTTCGAGTCAATGTCCTCACGGATATCACTGAACCTGAAGTCGAGAGAACATCGATTCAAAACAAAAACAAAAACAAAAAAAAGCACACACACACAAAACCAATAACCGGAAACTATTGCTCCAAAAGGGCAGATGCAATATCCTCTTATAGAGGGCAACGTTGTTGAAGTCTCAGCAGAGAGGCCAAGACTCGACTCTCACTTCTGCTTCACCTGTCTGATCAGGTTAAAGACCTCAGATTCTAGCTCTGTCTCCTGCCATGTCATGAGCCTCAGACTCGCAACCGTGAATCCACGCAGACGCCTAGAGGCGGCGATTAGGTGCTGTATGGAGGCGTATCTTGGGTGGGCTGTCCCCGAAGGTCTGCAGCGTTCTGCCAAAGGCTCGCTCAGTTTGCACCACAGATCCGCACTTTCACAACACCTGTCGCCTAGCACGGTTGTGCTCTCCCCCCTGCTTCACGGGTATATTTGGACAAGCAGAGAAGAAACGTGTTTGCACAGTCCCGTTTACAGAGTTTATTTTGAGGGAGTCACTGCACCTCTAATCACATATGTACTCTCGTGTGACGAAAGAAGCTTGCAATGGCCATGGTGTACTACTAAAAACATAAAAATGCAGAATTTCACCAAGGTAACCTGGGAAGCCTGTATACAAATCTCTGGTTCAACAGCAAAACCAGACCTAAAAGTAAAACTGCTTCGGTGACGGGGAGGAGGTTCTGCAGAGTTGCACGCGCTCCCATCTCATTCCATATGCCACATGATCCCAGGAGGGTTGTAGTGTGCTATACGGCAATGAAGACATTTACTATTAGGGTTTTTTTACACTCTGAATTATTAAAACTACAGTCATCGTGACTTTAATGTCCTTCACTTGAATTTCAAACTTTGACATCTACAAGGAACGTCTATGGGAGCGAGGTTAGTGGTATAGTCCGAGTCCATGCAAAACTGACTAGTCCAAATTACGTGCTGGTTCACCACCAGAAACGTCACTCAAGCCCTTGCAGAGCCGAGGACCCCCGAACCTTCAAAGGATCCCCATTCAACCCAAGGTCAATGCACACTTGGGACACTCAGGGCCATATTCTGAGGGAACGGGGGGACGGGCATTTCCCCTTACACCACTGTTCACCACCCGCGTCATGGGTCCCGGCACTTAATTTTCCTGGTTTGAATTTTACTCAGATAAATGAAGCTAAGGGAAAAAGAGGGAAGGAGGAACAAAAAGAGACGAGAGCAGTTGCAAAGAGAGAAGGCAGGGAGGAAAAAGACTCTGCAAGGTTGACAAAGAGACAGGAAGTGGAGAGTAGTGGAAACAAGCATTTACAATGCAATGGTCTCGGCAATATTACAGGTAGAGCTATTGGTATTGCTCATTATTTTTTTATCATTTTTGTATCCCTAAATAAATGGCATTGTCATTTCTATTGGCATTTAGTTTTTTTTTTGCATATGTGATACCTATTGCATTAGCAGAGAGAGAGTGAGGTAGTGAGATAGAGAGAGAGAGTGAGGTATTGAAATAGAGAGTAAGGTAGTGAGAGAGAGTGAGGTAGATAGAGAGTGAGGTAGTGAAAGAGTGAGTTAGTGAGTGAGGTATTTTCTGACGTAGTGAGATAGAAACAGTGAGTGATGTTGTGAGATAGTGAAATATTGAGGTAGTGAAAGAGAGAGTGAGGTAGTGAGGGATGTCGTGAGGTATTAAGATAGAAACAGAGAGTGATGTAGTGAAGTAGTGAGATAGAGTGAGGTAGTGAAAGAGTGAGTGTAAGTGACTTAGTGTATTTGAGAGAGAGAGTGAGGTAGTGAGATAGAGTGAATTAGTGAGTTAGAAAGAGAGTGAATTTGCGAGGTAGTGAGAGAGTGATGTAGTGAAGTTTTGAGAGAGTGTGTTGTGATATAGTGAGGTAGTGAGAGTGAGATAGAAATAGATAGTGATGTAGTGATAGAGAGTGAGGTAGTGAGATAGAGAGAGAGTGAAGTTTCTAAGTAGTGTGTTAGAGTGAGAGATAGTTACTGTGGTAGTGATATTGTGTTGCTGTGAGAAAGAGAGAGTTGAGTAGTGAGTTAGAGAGGGAGGTAGAGAGTTAGTGAGAGAGAGTGTAGTATTGTGAGAGATAGTGAGGTAGTGAGAGATAGTGAGAGAGAGAGTTAGGGAGAGAGAGTGACATAGTGAGAGAGCCAACCCCACACACATACAGAACCACCCACACAGAGCCACACACATACAAAGTGTATCCCCCAGACATACATACAGAGCCACACCTACAGAGTCAGCCAGACACAGATAGAGAGCTATCCGCACAAATATTCAGAGCTACAGACATCCACATACAGAGCCACTGACTTACACATACAGAGCTAGCTAGAGATATAGAGTCACCTAACACATACCGAGCTAGCCACATAAAGATACTGAGCCATCTATACACACACAGAGGCACCTATGCACTTATTGAGCTACACATACACTGAGCCACACACACGCACAGCTACACACATAGAACCACACAGACATACACAGACTTACACATACTGAGCCACACACACACAGAGCCACCAACACATACAGAGCCACACACACAGAGTGCCACAAACACAGTTCCACACAGAGCCACACACATATATCCAGCCTAAACTTAGGTACACACCGACAGAGCTACTTCTAAATAGCGACACTTAGCCATAAAGCAATCTACACAGACACATGTGTACACACAGATGTATATACATTCACATAGTGCAATATAGAGTGACAAATATAAAGCTACACTTTTACACACACACAGAGCTATAGACTCACATACAGAGCATTTACAATGCAATGGTCTCGGCATTGTTAAAGTTAGAGCTATTGGCATTGCTCATGACATTATTTTTGTTTATGTTTTTGTTTTTAAAACATTTAAAGAAACGGCATTGTTATTTACAATGTCAATATCTTAATCTCTCTCAAATGCGAGACCTATTGCATTTGCACCCACACACAGAGCCACACACACAAAGCCACCCACACAGAGCCACCTACACACACACACACAGAGTTACCCACACACAGACAGAGCCACCCACGCATAGAGCCACCTACAAAAAAAGCCACCCACACAGAGCCACACACACAGAGGCACACACATACACACACACACACACATACACATAGAGACCTCTGCAGCAAACACATTAATCCACTGATCCCACGAACCAGGATTTGATTCTGTACCCTGTAGAATACACAGGGAACAACGCAGCAGGCTCACTATACTGTTTTAGAAGGAAAGGAAGCTGTGTATACACATTCGACTCTGCAGCAAATGCATGAACCTGCTGAGATACAGCTGTGTGAGTGTGACCAGGGTGCAATTATGTGACCCTGACACTCATCCCTGCCTGGGTGAGTTATTTTGCCCGCTTATCTTGTTAACAAGGACGTTCCACACTGGCCTGTGTGAGGCAAAGGGAAAAGGTGACCAGGGCCAGTCCGGGAGGGTACACAGGTCACCCTTTCCAAATAATAACTCACACCGCGTGGCCTTGTTTGTCCCAGTCATATGACCGCAAAGAAGGAATAATGCGACAATCAGGGTGAGTCATAAGAAGCTGAGCACGGGCTGCTGAGTGACCAAAGGGCGGAAGTGAGGCTGCCGGAAGATTCTGGGACATCTTTAATACAGACTAAACGTATGGCTCGCCATGACCTGACCCCCACTGAACACCCGTCTGCTGAACCACACGCCAATTTCTTTGTGGCAGAGTTTTACAACAAAAAGATGTACAAGTGTCTGCCAGGCTGGTTTTCATGACTCTCTTGTGACTTCTTAACGTTTTTGCAACACCTTGTGAACATGGGTTCTCGGAGTAAAGCTTTCCCTACATGGTGACGCTCATCCATCCTGTAGGACTCCTTGCTCCCTTGCCTCCTATTCCTCAGTGTAATGTATACATTACAGTAACAGAGCAGCATAGCGTATCAGATCCGAGCAGTACCATATGGCATCTAGTTATACGTCTCGGCCTATCATGGCATTATAACAAATCGTAGCCTAGTATCACCAACCAGCGCTGGCGTTGCCCAGGATCACACTGCGCGATCGAGCAAAACATCACATGTGCCGTAAAACACTACTAGCACAACACAATTTGAAGTGGATTATGTCTCCGAGCCCTCTTCCCCCACACCCCAGAGTGAAGGGGGTGCATCCCCCCCTCTGTGTCCAAACCTTCCCAGTACATACCTTCTCTGTGGGGGTGGGGAAGGCGGGGGAGAGCCGACACCGCTGGAAGTTAAAAGAGTGGGTCCCGAGAGAGAAAGAGGAGCGGTAGTGGAGGGGGCAGAGGGTGGTAAAACGAGATAAGAGCAGGGAGAGAACGAGACGCAGAAAGGGAGATGGGGGCAGGGTGCGAGGAAAGGGTATGAGAAGAGAGAAGATAAGAGAAAGTAAGATGAAGAGAGAGAGATTGGTGAGGGAAGTGTAACTGCTGGGGGCGGAAGTGGGGGCAGGCACGAAAGAAGAGGAATTGAACATGAAAGATATGAGGGAGTTTGAGGGAAAGAGTGACTCAAAGGAAGAGAGAGGAGATAGCTGGGTGGTGGAAGAGAAACGTGTGAGGTGAAGGGCAGCAGGAGGAAGTGAGGGGTCACAAGGAAGGAGGGAGGGAGTGACACAGAGGGAGGAAGTGACACAGCAGTACTGGAGGGGCAGAGAGGAACTGATAAGAAGAGCGCAGAGCAAAGGAGATGAGAAAAGAAGAAATGTGGCGCCAAGGAGGGAGCTCGAGAGATGAACAGAGAGGGCAAGTGGCCGCGATGGGAGGGAAGTAAAGGGGGGGGGGGGGAGGTGAGCGAGTGAGGGAAGGGGAACAGAGTGGAGGGAGAGAGGAGCTCAGAGCGCGGATGCTACCAGTTTCAGCCGCCCCCCTCTCCTGCTCTGACCGTACAAATAACACACCCTGAAGAGCTAATAACCTTTTAACCCACGGAGCTGGACACAGAGCACCTCCGAGAAAGTGAGTAGTTGGCGGGGTGATCTTGACAACTCTGGGTCGCCGTACAAGCAGGAGAGCGTATGGGCAGGAACGGCTTAGCCCCGACCCCACCCAGGAGGATGAAGAGAGCAGCAGCCCGGCACAGGTGAGAGGCGCTGAGCAAGTTCGGCTCCCAGAGCCTGCAGGGGGCTCTCAGCTCTCAACAACATAGGAGGCAGCAGGGGGAGGGAGTCGCCATGAAAACCACCGCCTTTCTCCGAGGCAAAGCAGAAATGCCTCGGAGAAACGCAGTGGCGTTTTCGGATTCGGGGGCGTGTTTCTTTTTCTCTCCTCTTGCCATTGGCTGGAGGAGAGAAAAACACGCCTTAAAAAAGGGCGTGGCTAAAAAGTGGAAAGAAGAGCACGGAACACGCCCCCGAATTTGAAAAAGACGGAGCCTATTTGGAGAGACGGCTCTCTCCTCCAATGGCTGGCCTCCGTTTAGGAAGCCAGCCAATGGAGGAGAGGCAAAAAGAGAGGCGGGCTAAATAGCCACTCTAAGAAACATAAGATCTCCGGACTTCCGGTTCTGCCTTCAGCAGACCGGACGGTCCCTCGACCTAAAAAGGAGGCATGGGGTGGAAAAAGAGGCATGGGATGGAACAAAGCGCAAGCAGCAACGGTTTTCATTTGCAGCGGGCTCTTAAGAAATCTCTTCCCCCTCCTCCCCACACACACATTTATCTACAAATCAAAACCTATATATAGCCACTTGTTCCAAATGGTTCAGGTGAGTGCAATACAGGGAAATAATTACACTAATGAATACATTAATGACCGCTTGTGTTTCCACTGGATTTGTGCAACAGTGGGCGTTGGGTGCCACCTGGGTGGGTGTGCCTGCGATCTGGGTGGCAAACTGACATCTCCGCATGCACGGCACTCCTGGCTCTTGAAAAGGTTGCCTTGCTCAAGTTTGACAGTCGAGCGAGGTAAGCGGGGGGAAGTGAATGTGGGCTGTAGCTACCCAAACGTGCCCCCGCGAGTACCAGTGCACGCTCAGTTTCCCAAAGTCGAAGATATGTTTAATTGTTTAGTGTTAGTGTGGGTGACAGAGACCCATGAATTACCCACTCACAAAGTGGACTCAAAAGCCAGAGGCTCAGAGTCAAACCCGGGGCGCTATTAGTTGTGTCTGTAACAACCAGTGAGGGGGGTGGGCACCTGCGACAATTTGCGTACCCCTGCGCGTCAGCTTCCAGGTGCCCCATGTCACATGCGTCACCATCAGTGAGTTCATGCTTTTCACCAGCAGCAGATTGCCTTCTGGGAGTTGTAGTTTGGCTTTAATGAGGTAAGAGTACGCAAAGTGTTGTTAGCTACAAGCCAGAGCAGGATGAAGTTAGTTGTCACACAACATGCAACTACTCTCTAGTCATGACGACACTGCTACCCCCTGCGCACATGTGGGTTCCGTTGAAGGTCACTCCGTTGGCACGTTCCACACTCCCATTCTGGCAGTGCACCCCCTGGCCCACTTTATGCAGGGTGGGGCACCCATTCCCGTTGCTGAGATGCTCGCCTACCCCGTTCTGCAGGTGTTTGCCCCTTGCGGGAGCCGCATACAGCCCACAGGTGTGCTGCGGGTCACCAGCTCCCAGTCCTGGAGGGTCCGTAGGAGGCTGTCCATAATGTGGGGTCGGGGGTTCCCTGTCGGGGGTGATATCCGCAGTGGAGTGGCAGCCTCGCCTGAACCCGACTGAGCGCAAGAGCTGACAGGTGTGTAGGGCGGAGAAGTCGTGCGGTCCTAGCGCCGCCTACCAACACAGACAACAGAAGGAAGCTTCCAGCAATAATGCAGATTACAACACGCTGGCAGGCCATGGAAAACAACAACCCTAGAGAGCGTGTCAACTGCCAGGGAAGGGCCCCTATGAGGCTCCACTTAGGCTCCCCTTCAAGAAATTATCAATATGTGAAGAGATGTGGATTACCAAAAATTTCCCTATCAGTTAAAAATGAATTAGATATACTGATTTCTTTAGAAGAAGTTGAATTGTCTATTAAATCACTTAAATTGCTTAAATCTCCTGGCCCAGATGGTATTCTCACTCAATCAGTCAATCAGGGGAGTTGTAAGCCCGCGGCTCACCCGTGAGGGTTTCAAGGCGCTGAGGGGGGGATATGGGGGAGTCCGCAGATTTCTTTAGCTGAAGAGCGAGGTCTGGAGGGTCTTTCTGAAGGTGTTCAGGGAGGAGGGGGAGCGTCTGATGTCTGCCGGTAGCTCGTTCCAGCTCTGGGCTGCAATGTGGGAGAAGGATCTTCTGCCTGCTCTGGCTTTGTGGATGTGCGGAGTTTCGGCCAGTGCGAGGTTGGAAGATCAAAGGTTTCTTTTGGGTACGTGGAAGTTGATTCTGTCATTGAGGTATTTGGGTCCGTTGTTGTGTAGGCATTTGTAGGCATGAGTGAGGATTTTGAAGGTGACTCTTTTCTCCAAGGGGAGCCAGTGGAGTCTTCATAGGTGTTGGCTGATGTGTTCGTGCCGGGGGATGCTGAGGACAAGTCTGGCGGCGGTTTTCTGTATTGTCTGGAGTTTGCAGAGTAGGGACTTGTTGATGTCGGTGTAGATTGCGTTTCCATAGTCCAGTCTGTTGCTGATGAGTGCGTGGGTGACTGTCTTCCTTGTCTTGGTGGGATCCATTTGAAGGTCTTGCGTAGGCCTGGGTGGTGAACTTCGCTCCTTTCGCGGAGCTTGGGGAGTTTTCTGCACTTCGCACTCTGCGGAGCTTGCAGAACGGTAAGTTTGCGATCGCAAATGGTAAGTTTGCGAGCTGCCGCTTGAGTAGAATTTCTACCCGAGCGGCAGGAATACCAGCACAAACTGCAGTTCGCATTGCACTTCGCCACTCACGGAACTTCGTGGAGTTTATTTGAAACTTCATGGAGTTCTGCGTAGCAAAACTCCTCAAACTACACCCAGGCCTAGTCTTGCGGAGGATGCGGAGGGTGTTGAAGCAGCTGGAGGTGACGGCGTTGACCTGTTGGTCCATGGTGAGTGACAAGCCGAGTACGATGCAGAGGTATTTGGTGTGGTCTGAGGGGGTAGGAGGGCTTCTGAGGGAAGTCGGCCACCAGGTGCTGTCCCATGCTGAAGGGGTGGTTCCAAGGACGAGGACTTCTGTCTTCTCGGCGTTGAGCTACAGGCAGTTGTTGGTCATCCAGACTGTGACGTCTTGCATTCCTTTCTGGAAGTTGAGTTTGGCGGTGGGACTCCGCAGGTGATTTTCATGGGATCGGAGGGGTAGAGTGGCAGTCTGATCCTTTGGCTTCTTCCGGTGAGGAATGATTGAATCCAGTCTAGGGCTGTTCCTTGTATGCCGGAGTTGTGTAGTCTGGTGAATAGTGTCCGGTGGGAGACGGTGTCGAAGGCCGCTGGTGGGTCGAGTAGGATGAGGGCTGCGGAGTGGCCTTGGTCCAGGAGTGTGCGACAGTTGGAACACATCATCCACACCATGCATTGAATTGGCATGGGCAGCACGCACTGTGGCTGTCCGGTCCAGACATTCCATCCCCATGTTGAACATCTTTGGGAAAGTTGGAATCCATTTGGGGAGAGACTCTGGGTACTCCCCTTGGGGGGCTGGGGTGCTCTTTGCTGCGACAGATGCTCCTTGTTCATGGCAGTATCGGGAGGGGGGAAGAGGGGGCGTTTATGGGGTTCTTTGCTAAGTTTGTTTTAATGTTTCCACAGGCGTGGACATGTCAACCAAATCCCACGACACACTATACTCTGCAAGCATACATGTTTCCGATGATGCACAAGCTAGCACTCCCCCGCTCGGGGACCTTACGGTAGTATCATGGAATATCAGGGGGTTACTCAACAAATGTCAAATGGGGAGCCGTCCTCTGCCAGGCCAAACGATATGGGGCAGATTATCCTGCTCCTACAGGAAACTCATCTGCAAGGTACTAAGGCGCCATGCTTGGCCCGGTTTGGATATCGCCAAATATATCATGCTGGGTTCACCAGGGGATCTCAGGGGACGGCTATCCTCATCCATCGCTGAGTCCCCTTCATCCATACGCAGCATTGGGAGGACCCTGGGGGGTGATACACTCTGGTATCGGGTACATTATTCGCCGAACACATCAACATCGGGAGCATCTATGCACCCCCTCCTTTAGGGAACACATTCATTGATAAACTCTCACGCCTCTGGAGTGACCTCCCGGATGGCATAACACTCCTAGTTGGGGATTGGAACGATGTAATGACACCACTAGATAGAAGACGAAGATCTGACATAGGCCCGGTAACTGACACATCCAAATTACACACCCTTGCCTCCACACTGGGATGGGCAGATATCTGGGAAGAATACCACCCCACTGAAGTGGCCTATACATACATGTCCGCGGTTCATGGTTTCCTCTCCCGGCTGGATTACCTGTTCACACCACATTGCTACATTCATAGGTTCTCTCAAGCCTCTCACCTCCCTCGCGGGTTGTCGGACCACTCCCTGGTCTCTGTTCAATTGCACACTCTCTCCCAAAGACTCCCCTTTAGGTGGTGAATGTCCTCATGGCACCTTCGCGATCCAGATTACCAAGAAATACTTACCGGGGTGACCCATTGTTCAGTATAAGGATGACGTTGGGGATTAAACCTTGTGCATCGATGGGAGAGGTGAAGTATGTCTCCTGGAGAGTGTACTCATCAATTATTCATATGTGCTAAGGATGACATCTTAGCAAAATCAATTGGGAAAAACCCACCCTCGGCATGGAACTAGGTGAAAGGTTTAGTCCATAAAAGGCTACAGTCCTTTTAAGGCGTGATGTCCCCATAAGGCATTCTGTCCTTATTTGGAGTTATGTCCTTATAAGGCTCGTTCATATGAAATAACGGGAGCTGATGTAGGGAAAATGTACGATGTTCCCTGGACCTATATTAGGGTACTGATATAAAATATAACACTTTAGAATTACAAAATAAATGTGCTACATTTGTGCTTTCCTAATTCTGACATATTCCAGTGAGGAAAAAAAAACTGCAGCTATGTGAAATGGTCGACTGATACATGAGACATAAGGGCATGTTAATTATGAGTATGCAAATATCGATCTGACAATCACGTGCCACAGGAGAGTACTACAGTGGGCGATACCATCTGAACAACGCTCATGCCAGGCACACAATCGCAGGTTCCTAGGTCGCAGGAACAGCACAGGGGTGAAGCTGTAAGATTAGAACTGTATTTCCAGAGGCAGCCGTTTGATTGCTTCATTTGTCTGTCTTTAAGGTATATTGAATAAGTAACAACAATATTACAATACAAGCCCAATGTAATGATTTAACACACGTTGAAAGAGCTGCAACTAAGTAAACATGGAGTCTTATTTAGGTATTTACTTCCACCTCATTCCTGCATGGGCAAATTGTCCTTGAATAAAGTGATCGCACTCAAGGGAACATTTTCTCCTGGTTTGCCACAAGTGTTTTTTACTAAGGCCCGAAAGGCATATATCGGGCCAATGTGAGAAGTTGGCCTGGTATATGCTGTCCACTAATTTATAGTGGGCACCTTGTACCAGTCCAAACTACACTTTTTGAGTTCTTGAATGGGGTCGCCCAAGGGGGAGGGACAAGTGGTCTCTCATAGAAGTTCAGGGGCAGTTACAGCCGGATGGCTGGATGGGTGCGGGGGAGTGGGAGTCACGCTTTCCGGTAGGCTGCTTGGCCACCCCTCACCTGCACAATGGCGCAAGTAAACGGCGCATAACTGCAAGGGCCCCATTATGGAGATAATCTACAGGGCGTATGGGGGTGACCTGGGGGGGGGAAGAACCCTCACGTGGAACGGGCCGGGCCCTCTGCGCATGCGCACTCAGTTTGGAGGGCGGGCTTTAAGGTGTACGGGGGCGACCTGGGGGGGGGGGGGGGGGAGTACCCTCACGGGGAACGGGCCCTCTGCGCATGTGCACTCAGTTTGGAGGGTGGGATTTAAGGCGCACGGGGCGACCTGGGGGGGGGGGGGGGGAGTACCCTCACGGTGAATGGGCCCCCTGCGCATGCGCACTCCGGTTTGGAGTGCGGGCATAATTTGATAAGGATCTGGGGCCAGTTATTGACCTTGCCGTAGGCTCACAATAGGGATACGCAGAAGAATTAAATGTTCTTATTATGATTATTGATTATGGTATGTCTAGATTCGGATAGGAATACCTTTGTATTAGAGATATGTTAAAGGTTAGCCATCTGATTTCTGCAACTATCAATGAAATGTTTTCTGCGTATTGTAAAAATATTGTATATAAATTTAATTTGAATAATTTTTGTAAATAAATACGGACGGGGGTTGACGACCACCTAATCCAAAACCTTCTCATGTTATTATCTGGATATTGACAGGGGAGGAGGGGATCTAGGTAGTACCTGGCCATATTGAATTTGAGCAGGCCTCTCCTTCCTCGCCTACCTTACTGCTTCTCTGCCTGGTACCACAAACATTCGGTTGCTGTACATTTGTGACTCTTTATAGCAATTAAACACTAAAAGGCATCTGAGGCCCCGCCCTTTCATACCACATAGTGACTCTGAGCTTCCTGCCCAACACTGACACCTAATAACCTTACTCCGGGGGTTTCAGTCCCCAAGGTCTCCCCTACCTCTGTATGCTCTCCCCTACCTCTGTCTCTCCCCTACCTCTGTATGCTCTCCCCTCCCACTGCATGCACCCCTTTCCACTCACTGCATACTCTCCCCTCCCTCTGCATGTTCTCCCCTCCCTCTGCACCCCATTCATTCCGGGCAGGACTTACCTGAACACAAGATCCCTAGCCACAGTCATGTAGCTACGAGACGGGCCTCCATGGGCGCGGGCCTACGGGTACCCAGTGGTCCCGAGTTCACTAGAGCGGCCTGGAAAGGACCAGAGGGGCCCCTCGTCAAAGGACTGGTCTAGCAACGTCCAACGAGCAGCACGGGACAGACAAGCGGTGCGCGAGGAGAGAGGCGAGCAGGGATTAGAACAGGTACAGTCGGCGGCAGAAGAGCTGGGGCGCTGAGGCGGAAGTCGACAGGAGGTTAAAAGGGGTATAGTCAGTGCTTTAAATGGGCCGGTACTCACCGGTACTAAGTACCGGCACTTCTAAATTTTCGGCCCTTGAGTACCGGAACTTTTCCTTGTACAAAGAGAGTACCGGTACTCATGGGGCATCCAGCCAAGCTCAGGGAAATTTAACATACAAAAAAGAAGCGCGACACAGCTAAGGAGTTGGTCCGTTTTCCTGAAGCACTCTGATGGAGTGCTAATCTCCCCTCCTGCTGGCATGGCAGAATACGGCAACGTTTGTTTGGAGTCCGATAAAGTAGGAAGGTGGTGACAGTGACGCTGTAGCGGGGGGGGGGGGGGGAATCAAGGCTTAGTAATGTGCGCAGACTCCCTTTCTCGGACTCCAAACAAACGTTGCCGTATTCTGCCATGCCAGCAGGAGGGGTGATTAGCACTCCATCAGAGTGCTTCAGGAAAACGGACCAACTCGTCAGCTGTGTCGCGCTTCTTTTTTGAATGAGGGTTTTTGAACACAACTTATAGACCCTGGCACAGAAAGAAACATGATTAATTTCCCTTTGATTCATACCATTACCAACTGAAGACAAATTAATCTTTGCGTAGCTCTCAATCTGTATGATATATGGATGTCCAAGAATGTCCACAGAATCCGTTTTTGATAATTGAACTTGGAATGATATTGGCTGGTAGGTTCTGCTCATTTCACTCCCTCGTCCATTTTCTGAAGACAACAGACAGCCAAACTTATGCAGACCTTATTGTGTAAAAAAAAATAAGGGGCACCATTTGTTGGGCCAGAGTTTAAAGGACTGTCGAGGTGATGAATATACTAAAGGAAAATTCTTCCTCTTACCCCCAAAGAAAAGAAATGGGTATATTTTTATAGTGAAATTGCATTAATGAGCCTGCATCCCATACATCTAATCCTAAATCCAACTCTGTGCAGTGGTCTGTGCACTGTTGCTGTTATCAGTTGGTACCATTACTTACTGGTACTGAATGCTGCTGTAGAAATAGCATTTATCTATTGTCTGTAAATTGTGGCCTTTATATTGCAGCAGAAAACATTCAAAACATGCTTGCAGTTGTTTGCATGTAGGTTGCTCAATTGGAAGTTAAGTGTCCCAAAAGTTGCATTTTTTATTCAAATTCCTGTAACAAAATCTCGATAAGCAATGATGCAAAACCCCTGCCACTAGACCGACCCATTAGGTACTAATGCCAGAAGTAGTGGCCACAAGACACAGCTGAAAGCCACGCCTTCCGTCTGTTCCTCCTAGCTGGCCTGCAGGCCCTTCTATAAGATGCATAAGATAATTACTCCGATTTAATCTGCTTTCCTCACGTTTTGCTGGGTTTTGTGAGTAGACTTAGCTGCTGTGAAGATTGTTGGCCTATATAGTGAAGCGTAATCAAATTGTTCTCAGGCTAGATTAGAAGCAAATTTGCATTGAGTGGCTCAGGTGAATGTATGTTTTGCATCTCAGTATCATTCTGCACATCTGCGCATCAATTGAATCTCAGTCAAATTAAATGTGTGTCTCTGGCCGGGTCCCTTAGCATTGTCAGTAGCCCCGCCCCCATAGCCCCGCCCAAACCCCGCCCCCAGTCCACATTTCAATTTGGTGAGTACCTGCACTTATTTTTTTCCATTTAAAGCACTGGGTATAGTAAGCAGACAGGAAGAAAAGAAGATAAAAAGGAAAAGAGCGTTGGGAAAGGAGGAGAAGGGAGTGTAGGAAGGAGAGGCGCTGGGATGGACGGAGTGAGATAGGAGGGAGGTGGGATGAGAACGGAGGGTGTGTTTCAGATAAGGTGGTGGCGTGGTTAGGATGAGTTACTAGGAGGGATGTAAGGAGGAGGGACGGGGGAGATGATGAAAAGAACATATGGAAATGAGCGGGAGAGGGAAGAAGGAGGGAGAGGAGGTCAGAAGACGCGATGGGTTGAGAATGAAGCAAGGGCAGCGGAAAGGAGAGGATAGGAAGTGACGAGGATGGAGCGGCAATGGCAGAGGGGAGATGGGAGGAAGGAAGGAGGGCGAGGAGGGCCACAGAGAGCAGCTGAGGCGGCGAAAGGGAGATGGAGAAGGGTAGGAGCTAAGAAGATGACAAGGAAGGGCAGGTGACGAGAGGCAAGGAGGGACGAGGGAGGATGCTGAAGGAAGGAGAAGTTGTAAGAAAGAGGGGCAGAACGAAGGGAGAGGGGATATGAGAGCGAGTATGTTAGGAAAAAGACGGATGGGAAGGCGAAGAGGAGAAAGTGTGAGGACAAGGAAACGATGTGAGAAAGAAGGTGGGGAAGCAGAGAAACGCGAGGAAAGAAGAGGGAGAACCGAATCTAAAAACAAGCATTGGCATAGCCAATAGGTCTCGCCTTTGGAACCTTATATGTGTTTAGCCATGCAACAGTTGATGTTGTTGCACCAATGATATTATGCTGCATAACTAAATACTTATAGGTCCCAAAAGCGAGACCTATTGGCTATGCCAATGCTTGTTCCTTTAGGGAGCATATTGCTCTTGCCTAGTGCGTAATTTTGAATTGAGTGGCATCTAGTTGTTTATAGCAGGTCAAATTGGATTGTAGTTGAAGGCAGTGTGAATTTCTCTCAGTGGGGCAGTATGATGTTCAGTGAGAGAGCGGATGTGGCACTGGGGGCAGAGCTGCCGAATTTAGACCTAGGGAAACAGGTTCAACCTTCATGAACAGTCCCCCAGACCACTCTCCTGTGGGAGCACATTCCCATGCTAGACCTTAGAAGGCCCCGCAAAACCAGAGAAGCCCTGGTGTCTTAGCCCTAGCAGGTGGACCCTAGCAGTGGCAAGGGTGGGTTCACCTTGAAGGCTCGCCCACCACAATCCATACTGAAGTTCACCTCCAGTCTTGCGGGCAGGCCTACGAAGTAGCAGACCCTAGAGCAACAGTGACTCTGTCACTGAGGTCACAGGACCCCTAAGAAGAGCTGGCTCTAGGGCGGTGCGACCGGTGTGACCGCAACGGGTGCTGACTTTGAGTGGGGGCGTTGTATATTATGGTTTTAAAAGCACTTGCTGCCTCCTTCCTGGCCTACAGCAATTTTCGGCAATAATAAAAATGTCATGATAACTCCGGTGCATAAACTTCTTCCTAGAGCGAGATCGGAGTTTTGTCTAGTGGAAGTTTTTACTCATGGAAAGATAGCGCAGAGGGTTAATGTGCCTGCTGCTAAGAACATGTACCACGCCCATCACAAAGTGCATATATTGTAAATAAGTCAGTGGGTTACTGCTTCTGTCAGTAAGATCCTTTTGCTACTTGCAGTTTATAAGTTAAAATCCTAACAAAGAACAGTGAGCTAATAACGTTCATCTTAGAGCTGCATACAAACTGCAAGGTATAAACCAGAGCTTTATGGGTTTTTTCCCTATGCCTTTGATTATCGTAATGTTTCAAAAAGTGTTCCTTTGGATAGAAATCAATAATGATTATTAAAGTGAACCTCCAATCATGGTATTAAGTTTTAAATTCTGAGTTTGTGTTTCTCCAGATCAATCACTATTAAACTATACTGCCTACTAATGGTTGTAATGTGACTCCTACACCTTGCAGTCCTTTGTCTTATGTAACATTTCCTATACAGTGATTTACACACGTAAAATTGATTGCCTCTGTGTATATTGCTGATGTCAGAAAATCCATGGCTCGGATACAAATAGCTTTTGCCTCCACTTTTAAGCATATTTGGGACATTCTGTGATTAGAAACATATCCCACTTTGTGAATTTATTTTAATGTCAATAACTCATATTAATCGTTAAATAATCATGTGTATCCATTGGTTGAATTACATAACATAATAAACTGTAACCGGTCAGTGAAATGCCAAACACTAAAGATTGAGATGTTTTGTCAATCCTGGCCACACCTCTAACTCCGCCCACTGATCCAATCCTCAGGTTATTCCCACCCTCTGATTCTCCGCCCACAGTTCCCCTACTTTTTATTCCCCACTTCGACCACTGGTCTTAGGGAAAAGCTGTGTAGGCACATGCAGAAACAATTACTATGTTTTATTTTTAAAAGACACACACAAGCGCAAACACAGAAGCAGGGAAAAGCAAACCAACATGCAACATATCCAAAATCAAACACAAAGCCAGGAAGGGATCTATATATATATTTTCACATTCCCATACAGAAAACCACAAGTGATCCGCAGAGCACAAGCACTAGTATGTGCATTTACAGGCACCATGAACAACAGACATAATCACATGCAGGGACAGAAATGCATCTGAAGTCAGAAGCAGAGATAGGCCCAACACCATACAGAAACACTCACAGGCAAGGGAAGATACAGGTCCGAGCAGAATCAGACAAAAGCAATCAATCCAGTATGGAAAAATGCACACCCGTGGATCAGTGGACTCTTGCTGGAGTAGATACTATTGCAGGGACAGTCATGGGCAGGGAATGTCAGCTACATGCAAAAGTAGATGGGTGTAGCCAAAGCCAATTCTCAAATACGTGTGTGCGTGTTTGTGTGTGTGTCTGTGCCTGCATGTGTTTGCCTGTGTGTTTCTGTGCGTGCCTGTACGTGTGTGCATGTGTGTGCCTGTGCGTGTCTGTGTCTGTACATGTGTGTGTCTGTGTGTACCTGTGTGTCTGTCTGCATGTGTGTGTGGCTGTGCGCGTGCCTGTGTGTCTGTGTTTGTGTCTGTGCCTGTCTGTGTGTGTCTGTGTGTGTGTGTGCCTGTGTGTATGTGCATGTGTCTGTCTGTATGTGTGTGTGTGCCTGTGCGTGTGTCTGCCAGTACGTTTCTGCCCCTGTTGACAGTATTCCAAGCCACCTTTCGTTTCACGTGAGAGCTGGTCCGTCATGGAAGTCTCTGGGCATGTTTTCTTTGGATTGACTTCCATCCTGTGCTTATGCCACAAAATCCAAAACAATGTGACCGTGGGAGTGGTTGTATTACAAGCAAATACCTCAATTAAGGGCCTTGGCATTAAAACAACCCCAATACTGTTCCTATGGATTCGAGGCTGGCAGTTGCAGCTTGAGGTAGGCACACAATTTTTTTTCAAATTGTAAGGAAGAGGCTGTTTTTAAAGCGACATGAAGAAGGTGTCGCATACGGTTATACATTTCCCCACTGAGAGCAGTGAGTCCTGTTTACCTCACGGTCAACAATGCTTAGAGATGAAAGATATTCCTCTTAGTTCCTATTAGTTACATTTTGAAACTTTTTGTGCTATGGCTGGATGGTAGTGTTGGCAATGTTTTCCAACTTGCAATCGGGTGGTATAGCTGTGCAGCTGCTGAAAACCTCAATTATTTTCAATGGTTAGTGAAATTTTGAAGACACCTCAAATTGAAATCGAATTAAGATATTAGGCCGGCAGGAAGTGGGATAAGGGAGGGGGTAGGGCAAGTCGTGCGCACTAAGGCGGAGACAGGCACACAGGCTGGCAAATGGTGTGCAATTTCGCGGCCGCTTTGATGTTCTCAGTGGCCGCGCGGCTCACTGAGAACATCAAAGCGGCCGCGAAAGTGATCACGCAGTCTGACAAATGGTGCGTGTGCCCGGCGCACATGCACCGTAGCTGGAGGCCTGAAAAGCCACTAGTTTGCACTTCCAAAACCCGGCTTACTAAAACTCTCGCCAGAGCAGCGCCAAAGCGCTGGCTCAGGCGAGACCTAATAACTCAGAATAGCGAAATGCAAGGGGTGTTAAGAAGGGGTGGTGGAATAAGTAGTGAAGACAGGGAAGAGCGAGGCAGGGTGTAAAAATGAGGAGATGGAAAGAAGGTCATAGAAGGGACGGTGAAAGGAAGGGAGTGAATGACAAACGCGAGGTGAGAGCGAAGGCGAGGAAAGAGCAGCTGCCGATTTCGGTGTTAAAGAAACCCGCTCAATGCAGCTGCTCTGCCTGCATCGTGCCTCGCCTCCCTTCACACACACCCCTCACTCGCTGCTTCACTATTCAGAGCGCCCTGGGGCTTTCACGGCATGGGGCGCTCGCCTGTGAATTCTCCCTCCACCCCTCCATTCCTCCCTCCCATCCCTTCTGTCAGAGCAGCCACGAGGTTGAATGTAAAGGATAAAGGCGGCCGAGGATCACTGCCCCCCACCTTCTGTCAAAGCAGCCTTCAAGATGACGCATTGGAGAAAATGGGCCAAGACCCCTCCACTCTCAACATGATGCACTGCCCTCAGCATCGCACACTGCATCCTCTGCACACCGCACTCTAAATGCACACTGGTCACACTGCACAACTAGTGCACACTGTCTGTTTTCTCCAACAACCAATGTGTCTTGTGTGTTCTTTATTATGGTTTTGCTGTGTTTGCGGGTTGGGTGTGTTGCCAATATTGGCACTATGCACACCGCACTGCCCTCTCAATGCACACGTGTCACACTGCACCACCAGTGCACACTGTCTGCCCCACACCCCTCCCCACAGCATAGAACAGTGACCGTCCCATCACAGTTCCTCCTTCGTTATTCACAGCCTCGACACTCCAATGTTACACCACCATAAGTGAAATTATATGACCCTTCATAGTGATTAGTGACCAAACGTAATTTTGCTGAACCCAGTGCTTAACCCATAAAAAGTTGATGACGAAGGCATGAAACAAGCACTATAAAAAACTTTCGTACCAACTTAATTTTGCTACCTCTCAACGCTTGCCTCTGCTCGAGCCATCTCTAATTGTGCTTCCTCTTTTCTTCCTTCTTCTTTTACTCTCTCCACCACCCACCAGCTTTCCCACCCTTCACTGCTTGGAATCTGTAAGCTCACCTATGCTATGTAGATTCCTTTTTTTTCCTCTTGCTCCATCTGTTTCCTTCTTTTCATCACCCTCTTCTACACTTTTTTAGCTGACGCCCTTTTCCTCCTGATCTTCAACCCCTACCCTCTCCATTAACCCTAGTTCATTGCAGAGTCACACAAGTTCGTGAAACAAGCTAGCCGCCTCCCTCTGATCCTTCATGAACCCCGCATTATCAACGATCTTTTAAAATACTATAGGCTGGTAATACCTGTTTAATTCTATATGTGGCAGCTCGGTGAAACAAGTGCTTCATGATGATGCCTTTTGTGGAGCTTTTCATGTAGTTTTGAAGACATTTCTCTCCTTGAGTCTTTCACCGCTCTTTCCAGCAAGGATCTGCTTAAGTTCCTGTCAGGAAGGCGGAGTTATTTTAACAAAAGCACGCTGCTGAGACCTACATCACTCCTACAGCTGGTTTTAGCTGCTGCAGTCTACGTTTGCGGTGACTTTCATTTATATGCTTTTAAATCTCCAAATAAAAATGCACTTTTCTTTATTACAGTTTATTTGCTAATATTGAGGGGAAAAATGTACATGTTGTGAACAACAAACGTAAACACACATCTCCTCCACCAGTCAAATCAAAAATTGTGAACTAATGAGCCCTCTTTATCAACTTTATAGGAAGCATTAAAAGCAGTTTATTTTAATACAGATAACATAGCAACAGAAATTAGAAATATATGCAAAGACATGGCTTGTCTCTATGAAAATCTTTGACAATGCAATTCAAATTCAGGATAACAAATCAAAAATTGACAGTCTGGAACCTTTCACAGCAAAAATTGTGCCAATGAGTTTCCAATTACTCGATTTAGAAAATCGCAATCATCAGTATAACCTGCACATCTTTAATTTACCAGAAGATGTAGAAGGCAATGACATTATACCTGGTCCTTTGCATTTAAATTTCCCAGGAAAATTGACAAGGCGCTCAGAATTTGCTCACACCATAATCCAAGTCATGACGACCCTCATCAAATGATCTTTATAGTTCTGTGCTACCATCGTTTAGTGATGATCTGGAAAGAGGCAAGAGAGATCCCTTCTTTAATTTTATAACATTTTCATAAATCAAGACTTCACAAAGGAAACTGTAAAAATACGTGTTCACTGAACTTAGATCATGACTGAGAAGCTATGGTTTTAAATATGGACTTTTTGGCCCATCTACTATGAGAATTTGGAAAGATGGTCTCTCCAAGTTCTTTCAGCACCTGGATGATCTTCATCCGTTCTTGGATCAATATTCTCCACTCTCCATGGAAACAAATTAGACTGATACTTGATTCCTCTGCTATAATTATTTCCTTATAAGTAGCCTATCTCTCCGAGTTTCGCTATAAGGGCATTGTCTAGGCAAGTCATTCTTGCCCATGCATGTGTGTGATTCTGTAGTATTATTTATGTTTCTGTATTGTCTTTTTTATGTTTATCTTTGTCTTTCCTTTTACTCTTTTCATCTATTTTTAGAGCTACTTTTTATTCTTCTAGACTATCATTGCCATTCTTTTTTTAGGTCTCGCCTAGGTAGCGCACATGCGCTGCTTAGGAGGGGACCTCTTGTAATCGATTCTGTTTTTAGGCCAAAAACGTGCACGCATTGCATTGCTTTCAATGGCAACACGTGCACATTTGGCGATTCCCTTGCGGGAGCGAGCTTTGAAACCATCTGTTTGTAATTAACTTTCAAAACAGATGGTGCCCTTGCTCGCTCCCGCAAGGAAAACGCTGCGTGTGCTCTCGGCCACACTTCCACCCCCCCCCCACCCCTCCCACTTTTTAACCCGCGGGCTACGCCGAGTGCGCGAGTTTGTACTTGTTTTACTACTTGCCCCAATAAAGCCATAAATACAAGTCTTGTAAAGCGAAAGACAAAACTAACGTGCTGCATCCCCCCAGACAGCAGCCTTATTACCCCAGCATAGAGCCTCCCCCGCTGCGTGCCCCATTCACGCAGGCCTTCGCTTTGGGCACAATGGCCCCAAAACATATTGCGAGCAGCAGCTGAAGTGAATAGTGGGATGTGTCTGTTTTTAGGTGCGTCGGTCGGTCTGGCGATACCGCTTTCATCTCGGTACTGTAAGCCCGAATTAAAGTCGGCTACCTCAAGGAGGGCAGAGATGGCCCGCTCTGTGCTCCACGCGGGTCACAACCCGCTGACACCAGACCGGGTGAGTTCATGTATTTTAAGATCATCACTTGTTCCGCGAGGTCACTTAAGAGAGTCGTGGAGACGCGGAGCAAGAAATGAACAAATCCTTCTTTAATGGGAAAGACACAATGTGAGACATTTTGTTCTCGGCGATGGGATGTGTAGGTCTCTGCTCTCTGGGCCACTGTCAGTGAGTTACTGGTTTGAGAAGGGCACATATATATGTATCAATTGCATTTGCAAATCTAAGGGGCAAAATCAACATTCTGTAAGAAGACATTCCCTTCTTTTAACATCGCAAGATAGGGGGGAAAAACATTAAAAAAACAGAGGACACAACAAAAACAAAACTAACAAGTTGGAGGATTGAAAAGAAATGAATAAAAAAAAAACGAAGAGTCAGCCTTGCTTGACAATCGATAACGATTATGTTCTTGCCTTAAACCCAAACAGCTACATAAGGGCGTCTCCACTTACAGTGCACCTAGAAAAGAATCCCTTTCAAGTGCAACAGGAACACAGCTGGGATCTGCTGGGAAGGACTCAACCCACTCTGCGTGTTCCCTTAGGTGGCAGGTTAGACTCCACACCTTTCTAATGGCCTCATTTGCTGCTAAAAGGGAGATCCTCCAATTTCTTGAAGAGTTGCACAGGAGGGCTTTCCTCCATCATCCTCTTCCTGTGGTGGAGTTAAATCCTTTGGTGGATCCCTCCAGTGCTTGAAATGGAAAAAAAGAAGTGCAGGTACTCTGACCCAGAGTACCTGCTTGTTTCTGAGAAGTGCTGGTACTCTACAATTAAAAGTATTATGTCTCTGTTGAGAAGTGCCGGTACTCTCCCTAGGAAAATAAAAAAGTGCCGGTACTCAGTAACGGACAGTAGCGGCCCATTTAAAGCCCTGGATCCCTCTAAATTCAGAAGTTTCAGCAGAAACAAATGGACTTTCTGCCAACACAACTCAGAATGTTGACTCTTCTTCAGGCTCCCAACGATAACTCGAAAGAGAAATCAGGCCCGGATGAACACCTTGCACGAGCCAACTTTGGCGCTCTCAATATATGGAGGTTAATTTACAATGGGCGTGCACGCTCCCAGGCCCTGCTCACTAGCTTCACCGTGGGAGTGTTGGTTTTTACAACCAAAAAGTTAGGTCACTTATCCAATCGAATGATACTGACTGTCAAACATCTGGTTTGCTTGGAAATAGCAAAACAAGGATGCGGCTTCAGGTCTGAGTTATTTAAAGTGACATACTTAATATTTCGAGTCAATGTCCTCACGGATATCACTGAACCTGAAGTCGAGAGAACATCGATTCAAAACAAAAACAAAAACAAAAAAAAGCACACACACACAAAACCAATAACCGGAAACTATTGCTCCAAAAGGGCAGATGCAATATCCTCTTATAGAGGGCAACGTTGTTGAAGTCTCAGCAGAGAGGCCAAGACTCGACTCTCACTTCTGCTTCACCTGTCTGATCAGGTTAAAGACCTCAGATTCTAGCTCTGTCTCCTGCCATGTCATGAGCCTCAGACTCGCAACCGTGAATCCACGCAGACGCCTAGAGGCGGCGATTAGGTGCTGTATGGAGGCGTATCTTGGGTGGGCTGTCCCCGAAGGTCTGCAGCGTTCTGCCAAAGGCTCGCTCAGTTTGCACCACAGATCCGCACTTTCACAACACCTGTCGCCTAGCACGGTTGTGCTCTCCCCCCTGCTTCACGGGTATATTTGGACAAGCAGAGAAGAAACGTGTTTGCACAGTCCCGTTTACAGAGTTTATTTTGAGGGAGTCACTGCACCTCTAATCACATATGTACTCTCGTGTGACGAAAGAAGCTTGCAATGGCCATGGTGTACTACTAAAAACATAAAAATGCAGAATTTCACCAAGGTAACCTGGGAAGCCTGTATACAAATCTCTGGTTCAACAGCAAAACCAGACCTAAAAGTAAAACTGCTTCGGTGACGGGGAGGAGGTTCTGCAGAGTTGCACGCGCTCCCATCTCATTCCATATGCCACATGATCCCAGGAGGGTTGTAGTGTGCTATACGGCAATGAAGACATTTACTATTAGGGTTTTTTTACACTCTGAATTATTAAAACTACAGTCATCGTGACTTTAATGTCCTTCACTTGAATTTCAAACTTTGACATCTACAAGGAACGTCTATGGGAGCGAGGTTAGTGGTATAGTCCGAGTCCATGCAAAACTGACTAGTCCAAATTACGTGCTGGTTCACCACCAGAAACGTCACTCAAGCCCTTGCAGAGCCGAGGACCCCCGAACCTTCAAAGGATCCCCATTCAACCCAAGGTCAATGCACACTTGGGACACTCAGGGCCATATTCTGAGGGAACGGGGGGACGGGCATTTCCCCTTACACCACTGTTCACCACCCGCGTCATGGGTCCCGGCACTTAATTTTCCTGGTTTGAATTTTACTCAGATAAATGAAGCTAAGGGAAAAAGAGGGAAGGAGGAACAAAAAGAGACGAGAGCAGTTGCAAAGAGAGAAGGCAGGGAGGAAAAAGACTCTGCAAGGTTGACAAAGAGACAGGAAGTGGAGAGTAGTGGAAACAAGCATTTACAATGCAATGGTCTCGGCAATATTACAGGTAGAGCTATTGGTATTGCTCATTATTTTTTTATCATTTTTGTATCCCTAAATAAATGGCATTGTCATTTCTATTGGCATTTAGTTTTTTTTTTGCATATGTGATACCTATTGCATTAGCAGAGAGAGAGTGAGGTAGTGAGATAGAGAGAGAGAGTGAGGTATTGAAATAGAGAGTAAGGTAGTGAGAGAGAGTGAGGTAGATAGAGAGTGAGGTAGTGAAAGAGTGAGTTAGTGAGTGAGGTATTTTCTGACGTAGTGAGATAGAAACAGGGAGTGATGTTGTGAGATAGTGAAAGATTGAGGTAGTGAAAGAGAGAGTGAGGTAGTGAGGGATGTCGTGAGGTATTAAGATAGAAACAGAGAGTGATGTAGTGAAGTAGTGAGATAGAGTGAGGTAGTGAAAGAGTGAGTGTAAGTGACTTAGTGTATTTGAGAGAGAGAGTGAGGTAGTGAGATAGAGTGAATTAGTGAGTTAGAAAGAGAGTGAATTTGCGAGGTAGTGAGAGAGTGATGTAGTGAAGTTTTGAGAGAGTGTGTTGTGATATAGTGAGGTAGTGAGAGTGAGATAGAAATAGATAGTGATGTAGTGATAGAGAGTGAGGTAGTGAGATAGAGAGAGAGTGAAGTTTCTAAGTAGTGTGTTAGAGTGAGAGATAGTTACTGTGGTAGTGATATTGTGTTGCTGTGAGAAAGAGAGAGTTGAGTAGTGAGTTAGAGAGGGAGGTAGAGAGTTAGTGAGAGAGAGTGTAGTATTGTGAGAGATAGTGAGGTAGTGAGAGATAGTGAGAGAGAGAGTTAGGGAGAGAGAGTGACATAGTGAGAGAGCCAACCCCACACACATACAGAACCACCCACACAGAGCCACACACATACAAAGTGTATCCCCCAGACATACATACAGAGCCACACCTACAGAGTCAGCCAGACACAGATAGAGAGCTATCCGCACAAATATTCAGAGCTACAGACATCCACATACAGAGCCACTGACTTACACATACAGAGCTAGCTAGAGATATAGAGTCACCTAACACATACCGAGCTAGCCACATAAAGATACTGAGCCATCTATACACACACAGAGGCACCTATGCACTTATTGAGCTACACATACACTGAGCCACACACACGCACAGCTACACACATAGAACCACACAGACATACACAGACTTACACATACTGAGCCACACACACACAGAGCCACCAACACATACAGAGCCACACACACAGAGTGCCACAAACACAGTTCCACACAGAGCCACACACATATATCCAGCCTAAACTTAGGTACACACCGACAGAGCTACTTCTAAATAGCGACACTTAGCCATAAAGCAATCTACACAGACACATGTGTACACACAGATGTATATACATTCACATAGTGCAATATAGAGTGACAAATATAAAGCTACACTTTTACACACACACAGAGCTATAGACTCACATACAGAGCATTTACAATGCAATGGTCTCGGCATTGTTAAAGTTAGAGCTATTGGCATTGCTCATGACATTATTTTTGTTTATGTTTTTGTTTTTAAAACATTTAAAGAAACGGCATTGTTATTTACAATGTCAATATCTTAATCTCTCTCAAATGCGAGACCTATTGCATTTGCACCCACACACAGAGCCACACACACAAAGCCACCCACACAGAGCCACCTACACACACACACACAGAGTTACCCACACACAGACAGAGCCACCCACGCATAGAGCCACCTACAAAAAAAGCCACCCACACAGAGCCACACACACAGAGGCACACACATACACACACACACACACATACACATAGAGACCTCTGCAGCAAACACATTAATCCACTGATCCCACGAACCAGGATTTGATTCTGTACCCTGTAGAATACACAGGGAACAACGCAGCAGGCTCACTATACTGTTTTAGAAGGAAAGGAAGCTGTGTATACACATTCGACTCTGCAGCAAATGCATGAACCTGCTGAGATACAGCTGTGTGAGTGTGACCAGGGTGCAATTATGTGACCCTGACACTCATCCCTGCCTGGGTGAGTTATTTTGCCCGCTTATCTTGTTAACAAGGACGTTCCACACTGGCCTGTGTGAGGCAAAGGGAAAAGGTGACCAGGGCCAGTCCGGGAGGGTACACAGGTCACCCTTTCCAAATAATAACTCACACCGCGTGGCCTTGTTTGTCCCAGTCATATGACCGCAAAGAAGGAATAATGCGACAATCAGGGTGAGTCATAAGAAGCTGAGCACGGGCTGCTGAGTGACCAAAGGGCGGAAGTGAGGCTGCCGGAAGATTCTGGGACATCTTTAATACAGACTAAACGTATGGCTCGCCATGACCTGACCCCCACTGAACACCCGTCTGCTGAACCACACGCCAATTTCTTTGTGGCAGAGTTTTACAACAAAAAGATGTACAAGTGTCTGCCAGGCTGGTTTTCATGACTCTCTTGTGACTTCTTAACGTTTTTGCAACACCTTGTGAACATGGGTTCTCGGAGTAAAGCTTTCCCTACATGGTGACGCTCATCCATCCTGTAGGACTCCTTGCTCCCTTGCCTCCTATTCCTCAGTGTAATGTATACATTACAGTAACAGAGCAGCATAGCGTATCAGATCCGAGCAGTACCATATGGCATCTAGTTATACGTCTCGGCCTATCATGGCATTATAACAAATCGTAGCCTAGTATCACCAACCAGCGCTGGCGTTGCCCAGGATCACACTGCGCGATCGAGCAAAACATCACATGTGCCGTAAAACACTACTAGCACAACACAATTTGAAGTGGATTATGTCTCCGAGCCCTCTTCCCCCACACCCCAGAGTGAAGGGGGTGCATCCCCCCCTCTGTGTCCAAACCTTCCCAGTACATACCTTCTCTGTGGGGGTGGGGAAGGCGGGGGAGAGCCGACACCGCTGGAAGTTAAAAGAGTGGGTCCCGAGAGAGAAAGAGGAGCGGTAGTGGAGGGGGCAGAGGGTGGTAAAACGAGATAAGAGCAGGGAGAGAACGAGACGCAGAAAGTGAGATGGGGGCAGGGTGCGAGGAAAGGGTATGAGAAGAGAGAAGATAAGAGAAAGTAAGATGAAGAGAGAGAGATTGGTGAGGGAAGTGTAACTGCTGGGGGCGGAAGTGGGGGCAGGCACGAAAGAAGAGGAATCGAACATGAAAGATATGAGGGAGTTTGAGGGAAAGAGTGACTCAAAGGAAGAGAGAGGAGATAGCTGGGTGGTGGAAGAGAAACGTGTGAGGTGAAGGGCAGCAGGAGGAAGTGAGGGGTCACAAGGAAGGAGGGAGGGAGTGACACAGAGGGAGGAAGTGACACAGCAGTACTGGAGGGGCAGAGAGGAACTGATAAGAAGAGCGCAGAGCAAAGGAGATGAGAAAAGAAGAAATGTGGCGCCAAGGAGGGAGCTCGAGAGATGAACAGAGAGGGCATGTGGCCGCGATGGGAGGGAAGTAAAGGGGGGGGGGGGGAGGTGAGCGAGTGAGGGAAGGGGAACAGAGTGGAGGGAGAGAGGAGCTCAGAGCGCGGATGCTACCAGTTTCAGCCGCCCCCCTCTCCTGCTCTGACCGTACAAATAACACACCCTGAAGAGCTAATAACCTTTTAACCCACGGAGCTGGACACAGAGCACCTCCGAGAAAGTGAGTAGTTGGCGGGGTGATCTTGACAACTCTGGGTCGCCGTACAAGCAGGAGAGCGTATGGGCAGGAACGGCTTAGCCCCGACCCCACCCAGGAGGATGAAGAGAGCAGCAGCCCGGCACAGGTGAGAGGCGCTGAGCAAGTTCGGCTCCCAGAGCCTGCAGGGGGCTCTCAGCTCTCAACAACATAGGAGGCAGCAGGGGGAGGGAGTCGCCATGAAAACCACCGCCTTTCTCCGAGGCAAAGCAGAAATGCCTCGGAGAAACGCAGTGGCGTTTTCGGATTCGGGGGCGTGTTTCTTTTTCTCTCCTCTTGCCATTGGCTGGAGGAGAGAAAAACACGCCTTAAAAAAGGGCGTGGCTAAAAAGTGGAAAGAAGAGCACGGAACACGCCCCCGAATTTGAAAAAGACGGAGCCTATTTGGAGAGACGGCTCTCTCCTCCAATGGCTGGCCTCCGTTTAGGGAGCCAGCCAATGGAGGAGAGGCAAAAAGAGAGGCGGGCTAAATAGCCACTCTAAGAAACATAAGATCTCCGGACTTCCGGTTCTGCCTTCAGCAGACCGGACGGTCCCTCGACCTAAAAAGGAGGCATGGGGTGGAAAAAGAGGCATGGGATGGAACAAAGCGCAAGCAGCAACGGTTTTCATTTGCAGCGGGCTCTTAAGAAATCTCTTCCCCCTCCTCCCCACACACACATTTATCTACAAATCAAAACCTATATATAGCCACTTGTTCCAAATGGTTCAGGTGAGTGCAATACAGGGAAATAATTACACTAATGAATACGTTAATGACCGCTTGTGTTTCCACTGGATTTGTGCAACAGTGGGCGTTGGGTGCCACCTGGGTGGGTGTGCCTGCGATCTGGGTGGCAAACTGACATCTCCGCATGCACCGCACTCCTGGCTCTTGAAAAGGTTGCCTTGCTCAAGTTTGACAGTCGAGCGAGGTAAGCGGGGGGAAGTGAATGTGGGCTGTAGCTACCCAAACGTGCCCCCGCGAGTACCAGTGCACGCTCAGTTTCCCAAAGTCGAAGATATGTTTAATTGTTTAGTGTTAGTGTGGGTGACAGAGACCCATGAATTACCCACTTACAAAGTGGACTCAAAAGCCAGAGGCTCAGAGTCAAACCCGGGGCGCTATTAGTTGTGTCTGTAACAACCAGTGAGGGGGGTGGGCACCTGCGACAATTTGCGTACCCCTGCGCGTCAGCTTCCAGGTGCCCCATGTCACATGCGTCACCATCAGTGAGTTCATGCTTTTCACCAGCAGCAGATTGCCTTCTGGGAGTTGTAGTTTGGCTTTAATGAGGTAAGAGTACGCAAAGTGTTGTTAGCTACAAGCCAGAGCAGGATGAAGTTATTTGTCACACAACATGCAACTACTCTCTAGTCATGACGACACTGCTACCCCCTCCACACTCCCATTTTGGCAGTGCACCCCCTGGCCCACTTTATGCAGGGTGGGGCACCCATTCCCGTTGCTGAGATGCTCGCCTACCCCGTTCTGCAGGTGTTTGCCCCTTGCGGGAGCCGCATACAGCCCACAGGTGTGCTGCGGGTCACCAGCTCCCAGTCCTGGAGGGTCCGTAGGAGGCTGTCCATAATGTGGGGTCGGGGGTTCCCTGTCGGGGGTGATATCCGCAGTGGAGTGGCAGCCTCGCCTGAACCCGACTGAGCGCAAGAGCTGACAGGTGTGTAGGGCGGAGAAGTCGTGCGGTCCTAGCGCCGCCTACCAACACAGACAACAGAAGGAAGCTTCCAGCAATAATGCAGATTACAACACGCTGGCAGGCCATGGAAAACAACAACCCTAGAGAGCGTGTCAACTGCCAGGGAAGGGCCCCTATGAGGCTCCACTTAGCCTCCCCTTCAAGAAATTATCAATATGTGAAGAGATGTGGATTACCAAAAATTTCCCTATCAGTTAAAAATGAATTAGATATACTGATTTCTTTAGAAGAAGTTGAATTGTCTATTAAATCACTTAAATTGCTTAAATCTCCTGGCCCAGATGGTATTCTCACTCAATCAGTCAATCAGGGGAGTTGTAAGCCCGCGGCTCACCCGTGAGGGTTTCAAGGCGCTGAGGGGGGGATATGGGGGAGTCCGCAGATTTGTTTAGCTGAAGAGCGAGGTCTGGAGGGTCTTCCTGAAGGTGTTCAGGGAGGAGGGGGAGCGTCTGATGTCTGCCGGTAGCTCGTTCCAGCTCTGGGCTGCAATGTGGGAGAAGGATCTTCTGCCTGCTCTGGCTTTGTGGATGTGCGGAGTTTCGGCCAGTGCGAGGTTGGAAGATCAAAGGTTTCTTTTGGGTACGTGGAAGTTGATTCTGTCATTGAGGTATTTGGGTCCGTTGTTGTGTAGGCATTTGTAGGCATGAGTGAGGATTTTGAAGGTGACTCTTTTCTCCAAGGGGAGCCAGTGGAGTCTTCATAGGTGTTGGCTGATGTGTTCGTGCCGGGGGATGCTGAGGACAAGTCTGGCGGCGGTTTTCTGTATTGTCTGGAGTTTGCAGAGTAGGGACTTGTTGATGTCGGTGTAGAGTGCGTTTCCATAGTCCAGTCTGTTGCTGATGAGTGCGTGGGTGACTGTCTTCCTTGTCTTGGTGGGATCCATTTGAAGGTCTTGCGTAGGCCTGGGTGGTGAACTTCGCTCCTTTCGCGGAGCTTGGGGAGTTTTCTGCACTTCGCACTCTGCGGAGCTTGCAGAACGGTAAGTTTGCGATCGCAAATGGTAAGTTTGCGAGCTGCCGCTTGAGTAGAATTTCTACCCGAGCGGCAGGAATACCAGCACAAACTGCAGTTCGCATTGCACTTCGCCACTCACGGAACTTCGTGGAGTTTATTTGAAACTTCATGGAGTTCTGCGTAGCAAAACTCCTCAAACTACACCCAGGCCTAGTCTTGCGGAGGATGCGGAGGGTGTTGAAGCAGCTGGAGGTGACGGCGTTGACCTGTTGGTCCATGGTGAGTGATAAGCCGAGTACGATGCAGAGGTATTTGGTGTGGTCTGAGGGGGTAGGAGGGCTTCTGAGGGAAGTCGGCCACCAGGTGCTGTCCCATGCTGAAGGGGTGGTTCCAAGGACGAGGACTTCTGTCTTCTCGGCGTTGAGCTACAGGCAGTTGTTGGTCATCCAGACTGTGACGTCTTGCATTCCTTTCTGGAAGTTGAGTTTGGCGGTGGGACTCCGCAGGTGATTTTCATGGGATCGGAGGGGTAGAGTGGCAGTCTGATCCTTTGGCTTCTTCCGGTGAGGAATGATTGAATCCAGTCTAGGGCTGTTCCTTGTATGCCGGAGTTGTGTAGTCTGGTGAATAGTGTCCGGTGGGAGACGGTGTCGAAGGCCGCTGGTGGGTCGAGTAGGATGAGGGCTGCGGAGTGGCCTTGGTCCAGGAGTGTGCGACAGTTGGAACACATCATCCACACCATGCATTGAATTGGCATGGGCAGCACGCACTGTGGCTGTCCGGTCCAGACATTCCATCCCCATGTTGAACATCTTTGGGAAAGTTGGAATCCATTTGGGGAGAGACTCTGGGTACTCCCCTTGGGGGGCTGGGGTGCTCTTTGCTGCGACAGATGCTCCTTGTTCATGGCAGTATCGGGAGGGGGGAAGAGGGGGCGTTTATGGGGTTCTTTGCTAAGTTTGTTTTAATGTTTCCACAGGCGTGGACATGTCAACCAAATCCCACGACACACTATACTCTGCAAGCATACATGTTTCCGATGATGCACAAGCTAGCACTCCCCCGCTCGGGGACCTTACGGTAGTATCATGGAATATCAGGGGGTTACTCAACAAATGTCAAATGGGGAGCCGTCCTCTGCCAGGCCAAACGATATGGGGCAGATTATCCTGCTCCTACAGGAAACTCATCTGCAAGGTACTAAGGCGCCATGCTTGGCCCGGTTTGGATATCGCCAAATATATCATGCTGGGTTCACCAGGGGATCTCAGGGGACGGCTATCCTCATCCATCGCTGAGTCCCCTTCATCCATACGCAGCATTGGGAGGACCCTGGGGGGTAATACACTCTGGTATCGGGTACATTATTCGCCGAACACATCAACATCGGGAGCATCTATGCACCCCCTCCTTTAGGGAACACATTCATTGATAAACTCTCACGCCTCTGGAGTGACCTCCCGGATGGCATAACACTCCTAGTTGGGGATTGGAACGATGTAATGACACCACTAGATAGAAGACGAAGATCTGACATAGGCCCGGTAACTGACACATCCAAATTACACACCCTTGCCTCCACACTGGGATGGGCAGATATCTGGCAAGAATACCACCCCACTGAAGTGGCCTATACATACATGTCCGCGGTTCATGGTTTCCTCTCCCGGCTGGATTACCTGTTCACACCACATTGCTACATTCATAGGTTCTCTCAAGCCTCTCACCTCCCTCGCGGGTTGTCGGACCACTCCCTGGTCTCTGTTCAATTGCACACTCTCTCCCAAAGACTCCCCTTTAGGTGGTGAATGTCCTCATGGCACCTTCGCGATCCAGATTACCAAGAAATACTTACCGGGGTGATCCACGAATATATAAGCATTAATGTTGATACTGCCCCATCCAAGGTAATCTTTTGGGAGGCCCTAAAGCCTACAATTCGAGGGGGTAGACATTAGTTACAGTGCACAAGAGAAGCACAAACTCTCTACCCAACTGGCTGAGCTTGAGGCCTTGCAGACTTCTCTAGAGACACAATACAACCTAGATCCCGACCCCGCCGTCCAACGTAATTTATTGCATGCACAACGACAACTACAGCACCACCTCATGGATGAGGCCAAGGAGATTTGGCTGGCGTCACAATACCGGATCTATCAATGGGGGGACATGTCGAGCAAGAAGCTGCATAGGTTATGCCAGGTCCCCGGCTGCCGTCTCCATCATCCGAGGTGCAGACGGTGCGCTGCATTCTTCCCCTGGGGCGGTCACCGTGGAATTTGCGCGCTATATTTACACACTGTATGCACGACATGAGCATCTTTCACCGGCCCTCATAGCGGAGTTCCTTAGAGACATCCCACCCCAGACGATTAGCGACCAGATGAGAGATTGACTAGATACCCCGATTACGGCTGACGAACTAAGCATGGTGCTTGTGGCGCTGCGACCGGGACGGGCCCCAGGCCCTAATGGATTCCCCACCGAATTCCTCCAGACTCACATGTCCATCCTCTGCCCCCACCTGCTTAAGGCGATACAAGAGGCACTTGAACACGGCCAGCTACCTCAGGACTGGTGACAGGCCGAGATCGCTCTCTTCCTGAAACCCGGTCATCCCCCAGAAGAACTGTCCTCATAAAGGCCCATCTCCCTTATTAACTTTGAGCCCAAATTACTGGGTAAAGTCCTGGCCGATCGCCTACGCATCTGCATATTGGACTTAATTCACCCCGATCAATCTGGCTTTATGCCGCATTGAGCCACCAGACACAACGTTCGCCGGGTTCACAACGCCATGGCGATGGCTCCGGAGTTGAGGCGTCCCACGGCTATACTACTTGCGGATATTGACATGGCCTTTGACTCCCTTAGTTAGGAGCACCTTTTCCAGCTTCTTGAGGCCGTCCGCTTCGGGCCGCAGTTCCTCACGTATATTCGATTGTTGTACACAAACCCTACTACCACGGTGCTCATTGCGGGCCATATCTCTGCCCCATTCTCTATCAGTCGAGGTACGCGGCAGGGCTGCCCCCTATCCCCACTCTTATTTGCCTTAGCGGTGGAACCGTGGCGGTTTGGGTGCGTAGGGATCTGGTGCTCCGGGAGTTTGAGTGGCCGTGGTCGTACTCTGACCGCAATGCGTTGTACGCAGATGATGTCCTCTTCTTCATGACGGACCCGTGGATCTCGGGCCCACGGATCCTACAGATTCTACGGGTTTTCGGGCAGACCACAGGGTTTCATACCAATCCCACCAAATCCGTCTTATTCCCTGTGTGTGGCAATCAAGGCAGGGGTACATGGGCTGCTCAGCTGACCCACGCGACAGGGGGCTTTAGATACTTGGGTGTGTTTATGTCACCCTGCCCACAGATCTCATGAGCACACAATATCAATCCCCTTCTCGCTAGCCTCCGAGATGAGACGACTATATGGTCCTCCCTCTCGCTGTCATTGTAGGGACGCTCGGTGATCTTTAAGATGGTCTCTCTGCCTAGATTGCTATATCGGCTGCAAAACTTTCCATACCACATACCGCAATCCTGGTTCGGGAATATAAACGCCATCCACAACAAATTTCTTTGGAATGGCGGGGCAGTCCAGGTTGCGCTTCAGACCTGTGCGCAATCGACTTACTGTGGGGGTTTCACAGTAGCGGACGTATTTTCCCTATTATGCCGCCTCCCACTTACTGATTATAAACGACTGGTGGTACTGTTCGCCACTGGATCCGGCATTTGCATTGGAGCATGCTGCATTTGAGGGTGCCCCTCTTCTACAATTATTATATTGTGTGCAGAGCCTGGACTCCCTACCCCATGCTTGTAAGACGGTAATTCAGTAAAGCCATCATGGAGCTGTGGAGTTCGTAATGACAAACTCCCAGCCCATGTACTAAATCTGGCTTCACTGCACTTACATTGTCTGCGAATGGACTTGAACACTGTAGGGGCATAACGCTCATGCACCTATGCCCTCACCTGTGTTATAGTACACCCTGCCTTAGGGCTGTAAGGCCTGCTAGAGGGGTGACTTGCATATTCCACTGGCAGTGTTTTATAGCATGGTGTTATAATGTCTCCTCCTTGGTATTTCCCTTCTCCTTGCCCCTTTTCTTTCTCTCCCCGCTTTTCCCCCACCCATGGATTCTTCCCACATTCTGGCTGCGTGCTGGCCATACTATTGTTCAAGATTCTAGTGCCGTTATCAATGACGGTTGCTGTCTTGTTGTGGTAGTGGGAGGCTGTGGTGATTAAACAAGGATAAAACCACTTACCAACCTCGTGGCTCTTCTTAACCCTTATAATATTGTTATTTAGATAGTCCCCTTGTATAGGTTAAAATCAAAAGTTTTGCCTGTAACCAGAAATTATGGTCGGTATCAGCTCATGAAAGTGTATAGGTTGGTAGAAGTGTTTCTTGCCACAGTAGTTGAAATCGATCAAAGGCATTTCATCAGGACCTGAATTTCTAATCTACACATAGACTGGGAATATTATCTTGATACAAGTGTGTATTTATTCAATCACTACCACCAAGTTGAAGCAAAAAGATTATACCTGCAGTAGTGGTAAAACAACGACCCAAATAGGGAAAGTAAAGGGCCCCCTCGGGTGGATGCAGAGACCAAGCTAAATTTTAACTGGCTGGAGAAACAACTTGTGTCCAGATGCGAAGTGCGGTTGAGAACCTATCCTATTTGATTCAATGCCAATGTCTATTCCCTTTTTGACTCATGTACTGATTTGTTTCCCTCAAACTGTAAAGCGCTCTGCTCACGTTTGGCCGGTATATTTATACCGACCTAAAAATGCGGGTCCGTTTGCTGTGTTGCTCCTTTGCCGGTTACCATGCCGTCGGATATTTTCCGAATATTAAGGTGAGTCCGGTCAGACGGGTCCTATTTGTGATAACGGGGGCGTCTTTGAACTAAACGCTATAGTCCTTTGATTAGGACAAGTCGGGATCCGTCTATGTCGCTTTTATTATTTGCAATACCTTCGCTGTTGATTTTAACTTTTGATGATGGACGAACAGCGGTTGTGATTGCTTATATTCGTGATATGTGGTCTGCGGTGTGGTTTTTAATGATATTTGTGCCGTATGTTCACGTCATTTTTGTACCAAATATGACTGTCTCTGAATCAAGGTTTATGGGGATTGTTTGGTTTGCCTTGTTCATGCTCTATGTTGTTTTCTCTCCCGAAACGGTCTCTTTATACTGTGGCGTTTGTTAACATATATGCACGGGTGTGTTCGCTATATGAGGACCCCCAGTTGGCACCAATTCATGTAGTGGCTCTCATTTGGAAAATGGTGGAGGCTTATTATATTTTATTGAGGACCTTTTTACTTCGGCATTATAACATTGTCAATTAGCGTATAATACTCACACACTGTTCAACCTCTAAACGGGTACTTTCTGCCTCTTATTGACTAATTCTTTCGTCAGCAATGCCTTTAGGTGTAGTTATGTGTTAATATGCACATTTACATTCACCTTTTAAATCAAAAGACATGATACTTTGATCTTTGTTTTATATCATGTATTTTAATTTGTATTACATTGATATATAGTTGTGGTGAGAATATTTTCTCGTTTTCCTCAGATTATTTGGTCCAACAATGGATTCCTTATCACTATGAGTGAACACTGTTTGCAATACGTTACTTAATACCGTCAAGTGATATTGCCTTTACTTTTAAGTTTGAAGGTGAGTGTACCGCAAGGTAACTTCAGACTTTTAATTCACATACTATTGTCATGTATGTTTCGTTTTATTTATGATGCCATCGGTCTCTTGTGCGCCCATGATGCTATTGGGTTTCTTATATTTGTGTTTCAGACGTGTTGCTATACACTTTATGTGCGATACGTCATTGTGATCTGGGAATTCCCTGACTCAACGATTATGGAATGAGATCATTTCCATGTAACCTACTCCATGGTGAGCCTCCTCCCCCCCTTTTGTTTGTTTTTTACATTTTCTGCCTTTATTCAGCCATAGCTTTTGGATTAGATTTTTATTCTATTTTGGTATATATAAAATGAATCTGTTCTTTTTCCTCTTCTTATTCCTTTTCCTCATTTTATTATATTAATAATTGTCTTTGTGACTCTGTGGTATTTTCCTCTTTCCGGTTTTTCTTCTTTTTCCCTTTCTTCTCGCGTTATTATCTTGATATATAGAGTTAGTATATATAATTTTGGTTTTTTGCTCTTTGAGACAGAAGAATTCAGATCAGAAAGATACTATATATATAGAATTTTAACATATTGATATGTATGTATATATATGTTGTATTTTAGGTTGGTTTTGTTTTTTTCTGATTTGTTTTCAATGTGGTATTTTCAGTCATTTTTATATGTTGTGATGTAAATGTATTGTATATATATATATATGTTGTTGTTTATACATGTTGTTCTATATATTGATTACAGCCCTGAAGAAGTTCCTGTGTTATAGGAACGAAACGCGTTGGCTGTCCATTCTCTTTAATAAATAAGAAGATCAAGAAAAATTCTTTGGAATATATATCGATTTGGACTTTGTTATTTGAGTGCACCTTCCATTGTGTAAAAATTGCGGTTGAGAACCTATCCTATTTGATTCAATGCCAATGTCTATTCCCTTTTTGACTCATGTACTGATTTGTTTCCCTCAAACTGTAAAGCGCTCTGATATCCTTCGGGATCAAGTTTGCGCTATATAAAACTTTATAAATTAAATAAATAAAAAATATCCTGTCATATTTACACCAATCTACACCTGAGAGCCCAGACATATGGCAAAAAACAAAAGATATCCGGCCAAGAGCCCCCTCAAGTGGGTGTCCTATGATGAATCATGACACCCATCTGGGTGTGTGTGGGCTCTTCAGATGCCCGAGTCCTCAGCTGTTTAGCCCTGACATGTATTTTTCTTTAAGAACTGCATATCTCCTGTTGCCTCTCGACTATTAATTGGAGCATGTATGCTGGACCTTTGTTTGTTGTCCCTTTTTTGTATGTGGCAAATGAATAGCTCCAAATAATCTAAGAGATCATGATTTGCTATTGAATATTTGCAGAAAGTGTTTGTTTTTGGCATCGTTTAATTTGTAAAAAAATAATAAGTGCCACGGCCCTCGTCAAGAGGCCATCACAGCTTGCATCAACCATTACCCCTGCCTGCTCTGCCAATGGCATTACCAACACAATCACTAACCATCACAATCCTACAAGTGTGACAGTTCAGACTATTACAGGCCCCCACGGCTATAAGAATGGCCTGGGTGACAGGTATTAGTCATTTTTAATGTACGTTGAATGAAAAAACAGCTGTGTGGCAGGTGCATAGCACCGGAAACCACATGCTCAAATTAAACACTGGTATTTAGGTCTCGCCTGACCCAGCGCATGCGCTGGTCTGGCGAGACTTTTTGAGAGGGCTCCAAAAAGTGCTACCAGGCCAGCCTACAGCTACAGTGCTTGTGCGCCGCGATTTTCCGCGATTGCTTTCACTTTCGCTTTGATGTTTGATCGCGATCACTTTCGCGGCCGCACGGCCGCTTGGCATAGCCAATAGGTCTCGCTTTTGGGACCTTCTAAGTAATTAGTTATGCAACCGTTGCATGGCTAAACACTTATGCCAATGCTTGTTGGCCTTGCCGCACATTCAGCACATAGTGAGACAGTAATTGGCGCTGGAACTAGCGTAGTGGTGTTGGGTTCTGCAGTACACCCCCCCCCCCCCCAAATATCCATGCTGGAGTTCCAGAGGAGAATGAGCATTAAAGATTACTTTAAATTTTGTTTTTATCTTGTCTAATTTGCTCTGTGTTCAAAGACAGAGGTCAAATGTCAGTATAGTCTTTAGAAAAATTGCTGCTTATTCTTTTAACATGGAGACTGGTGGTTACTTTTCTTTCTCTTACTGCAAAGGGAGTGGATTTTGAACTGTAAAAATATTTCAAAAGAAATAGTAAAGAAAGCATAAATGAATCACTTTTTTTTCTTATTTTGAAGAATGATTGAAACAACAATTTAAATAAGATCAAAACAAATCAAGACACTTTATTTGGTGATACGCAAATGAAAAATATTTGCTCAATTTCTGTACATTATCATTTGCACGCTATATGATTTTATCAGCAAAACTGTATGCCTGTACAAATGTAATGGTCATTTAAATGGAAAATGTGCTGTCTGTAAATTGCTGTATGTTGCCCCACCATGCTTCAGTAATATATTTGTGATAGTGTGTTCCTGAATGCAATACTAGTCTCATACTACAACCTTCCAACTTTCCTGCTAAATGAGGAGTGGCTCATTTGTGACACTTGTTCTTTGTGTGATGCTTGGATTTTTCAAAATCCCTATGAATTCAGTGATGTATCATTGGCTACAGCAACCCCAGTCTGAAAATTATAAATATAATACATTATATATTATATTTGTATACATTTTTAATATTTTGGGGGGGAAAACATGAGGCTAGCAAAGCAGCTAAATCTGTTTCGACCCAGACCTAAAAGTGAAGAAAGGAGTGTGCCTGTGGGGTGTTCACTAAACACTACAGAAAGGGCACCCATGTGTAGAACCGGCTTTTAGAGACCCCTCCCGACTGGAGGGTCAAAGCCAGCGGTGCAGGGGACACCTAGAATCTACGAGTTCACCTTGATTACTCATGCATTACCAAAGAGACCAGGATAACTTAGCTGTGGAGGAAAGTAAATTGAATTTATTAGCTCGAGCTAAGGACAGGGTCCCAGAATGGTACAGACAATTCTACGGAGACTGCTGCTTCACTCCGCAGCGCACACATAATTATAGCACTAGGCCACACCCTTTACACATCCAACAAGTTCCTCATCAGTCTCAGGTGGCGTAATCGTGGCCAGAGAGCGTCGGTCTCTGATTGCACAATGTACACAGCATCTTGTTTCAGCGCCCAGATGGCGTGGTCACGGAGCACAGCTGATTGTGTAAGAGGCTGAGTTACCAACAGTGGACAGGATGTGGCTAAGTCTCTGGCACAACCGGGGGGGCGAGGTACACAAGCAGCTTCTGGAATCGGCTGAACCGCAAGGCGTGAGGAGGGTTAAGCAAGTTCTAACAGGGACATAGAAAGCAATCCTTCACCAGGTTGCCGAGAGCATGGCAACACGACATGGAGTCTCAGTGGCCATTTTAAGCATAGTTCAACACACGTGTGGTGTGTGGTAGTGACCAACCCATGGTGAGTTGTCTGAAATCCACCATCACATCATTTTTCTAATAAAACTATCTTCCTTCACCACTGCCAATCTTACCAGCCTCCTGGAACCCTATCCTCCCAGACACACAATTGCTACAGATGCTTTAATGAGCAAAGAAAGGCAGTCTGAACATACCTTTTGCTTCAGCACCTGTCTTAACTGGGCTACTGTTTCAGGCACCCTGTGGATACTTTAATTGGTTCCTTAAAGAATTTCCCTGGTTATCTTCTGATGTTGCTGTGCCAGCACACGTCACCCTTTTCCTTCTAACAACCAACTCGAAGGGCAAAACTGTAAAACTAATGTAAGAAGTTACCACACTTTACACTAGCATGCATGCTCCTCACCCGCTCACTCACCCGCTCACTCCACAGAGATATGGGACCTGCTGCATAACAACGTCCTTGACCTACTTTTCACAGAGGGCTGACTGAACCCCGCATAGGCACCTGATATCACCACAGCCATTTCCCTCAGCTGCAAGATTGCCCAGCAAGACAGGCTTCACAAGCCCAGAGGTGGAATCACCATCATCCACAAGAACACCTTCAGCTGTACCACATCCATGGACATGTCACCCCCCAACATGGGACACCAGTTGTTCAAGCTCCACCTTACAATCAACTTCACCTTAAACGGAACTCATCTACAGACCACCGGAACCACACACCAACTTCACAGACACCATTTCAGACTTCATTGCATCGCCCGCCCTTGATGCTTGAAATTATATCCTACTCGACTCGAAGCCCTGAACTTCCGCCTGAAAGATCACGCTGACCCCAACTCAGGAGAACTCATCGAAGATCTTGTAAGCCTGGGCCTCACCCAATGAGTAAATGAGCCTAAGCAAATCACTGACACCTCCTTGTCCGTATTTTCACCAACTCAGACAACATCCAAGACGATGATCCCACACCGGTTCCCTGGACAGACCACGCCCTCATCAAGTTCAGCATCACCATCCGTGTCCAACACACACACACCACCACCAGACCAGCCCGCCGAAACTGAGACACCATCAATCTTGACTAGAACAACACCCACTGACCTAAACCCAGCAACAGTCTCCCCAAAGCCATCAAGAATTTCAACAATTGGATCATCTCCTGCGCCGACTCCCTGTTGCTCTTCGAACAGAGCAATACGACAAGATACAGATGCTAGGCCAGTTGGTACACAGAGACACTCATATTGATGAAACTCCACTGGAAACAGCTGGAGCACAAATGGAAAATGAGTCAGAACAATGCAGACAGGAGCACATTCAATTCTGCCTTAAGACTCTACCACCAAATTACCTGTACCAGCATAAGCGCTACTCTGGCAGACCACATCGATGCCAGCACAGAAGAAAATAAATCTTCACCACTGTGAAAGATTTCAGCTCACCATTGACCACCTCCAACTTAATCACTCCCTCGCACGACCTCTGCAACTATTTCCAACAATTTTTCAGCAACAGAATCACCAGCATTTACAGCAACTTCAACTCACAACTTGACCCAACAGACTTTGCCAAATGCCTCCTGATCTTTTCCAAAGAACCAGTGCTAATCACATGGCCCATCATCATCCCAAAAGAAACGGCTGCCAACATGAAGTCTCTCCACTCAGGTGCCCCCATTAGACCCATGCACCCACTATGCCTACTCCAGAGGACTGCAACCCATCAGCGCCATGCTGACACCCATTCTGAATGCCTCCACCTCTCCTGCGATTTTCCCAGATGCTCAGTAACACAAAACTGTCCTCCCATTGTTATAAAAAAAAACCTCTGCTGACATTTCAATACTGGCCAACTACAGACAAATATCCCTGCTACCATTCCCGGCAAAGATCTTATAGAAAATCATCAACAGACACCTCACCGAATACCTCAAGGACCACCAATTCCTTTACACCACTCAGACACTACAACAGCAAGGAAACTGGTCTCATCGCAGCCACAGATTACATCCATGTGACTCTGGACAGAGGAGACACAGTGGCCCTCATCCGCCTGGACCTCAGAGCAGCGTTTGACACAGTTTCCCACACTATCCTCATCCACCTATAAACATCAGTATCCAAGGACACACCCCCTAATGGATCTGCTCCTTCCCGACTGTAAGAATCCAGTCAGTCTGCCTGGCACCGGACACCTCAGATGCCCCCGACCTCATCTGTGGAGTTCTGCAAGGATACTCCCTGAGCCCGACCATCTTCAGTGCATACATGATCCCTCTAGGCAGCATCATCAGCTCTCACAACATCAACTTCCTCTGTTACGCCGACACACAATTAATTCTCTCCCTCATGGACGAGAAGCCTAGTACCCGGATCAAGTTCAATGCCTGAATGTCTGTAATCGCCCACTGGCTTAAGCCCAACTGTCCAAAGGTGAACACCGAGAAGACCAAGATAGTGATCTTTGGGAAGAGCACATCACTGTGGGACAACGGCAAGAACATCTGGATCCTCATCGACAGCAAACTTGACATGACCACCCAAGTCAATACCGTCACTGCCTCATGCTTCCATACCAGGAAGATGCTGAGGAAGATTTTCAAATGGATCCCAATCAGCACCCAGAAAACAGTCAGGCAAACCCTTTCCATAAGCAAGGTGGACTATGGGAACAGCCTCTATGCCGGGATCAACAAAAACCTCACCAGAAGGCTGCCAACCATTTAAAACTCAGCAGTTAGAATACTCTCAACTTCCCATGCCACACTCACATCACACCACACCTGAAGGAGCTCCACTGGCTCCCTATTCACAAACAAGCAAAATTCAAACTCCTCAGCAACATTTTTAAGGCACTACATAACACTGGCCCAGCATACCTCAACAATCTAATCTGCTTTAACAAACCAGACACCTCAGCTCGTCAAAACTCTTACTTAACACAAATCCCATGCATATGGAATCCAGATTTCTTGAGCTTTCTCCTGCATTGCACTGAAATCGTGGAACAACCTACCCCTACACATACGAGTCTCCTTCTCACATCTTGAATTCCGCAAGAAGCTGAAGACCTGGCTTTTTCAATAGTCCCACTAGGCCCTTGGTGTGGTTAGAGGCACAGCTGCTCAACACGAGGATACCATCCCAGGGATTGTGTACTACAAATCTGCATAACAACACAACATAAAATAATATAACAATGTATAAAAGATATTTTTGCAAGAAAAAAAATCTAGACCCAAAAGCATAAAAAAGATGACCTTATCGGTGTTTGTTCAACAGTACTGTCTGGTGGGGCTTTCAGCTGGTTTTGCATGACTCAATTTATGTTAAAGTTAAATTTATAATTTAGCATTATTTGGAATCCTGAAACCTTGAATTAGTTGAAAATTGGTAATAAAGTTAAAGTTGTTACAAACAGTGGGGCCCAAAATATGTGTTGCCCTAGGGCTAAATAATCCCTACAATGACACTGACATTGACACAGTAAGGCCTTACTTTGGGATATATCTTAAGTGAAACTATCCAGGTGACACACTCTCCTTATTTCCAGTTTATAGAAAACTTTGGGAGGTACGCAATGTTTTTTTTTTAGTTTGGCGTAAATCTGTTTGAGATAGAAGCATTTAAAAATGATGCTGAGCGGCCTTGAAAGGGTTACAGTTTTGTATATCTCTGCTATTTAAACTCAACAGTCATGACTCAGAGGTCCCGTCAATCTCATTAAACATTTTTCACAAAACTATGATTGGTTTAATTAGGGCTGATTTTTTTCTTCTGGCATCTTGAAACTTGCACGTAGGCTCTGAAAAACACAATTCAGCTATGGGGATGAACCCCAAGGTGATCAACCCCACAGCAGTTGTTAGGGGTACCCAGACATGTGCTAAAATAACTCCTGAGAAAAAAACTAATAACATGGGGCACCACTCACGAGTCAGACCTAATTCGCATTATGTGCTAATGTGACCGCCATTTAGTGGTGCGCAAGTGACTTCTGAGACAGTCATGAGTTAAAAGCTGCGTAAAAAAAAAGAAAAACGAACACTGAAATGAGTGTGTGGCTTTGCTTGAAAGGGAGGAGATAGGCTGCAGAATGTCATTGCAAGGCCTGTGCCCACCTCTTGCTGCACAGTGTCGCTGCAGGTTGTGGGCAGTGCTCAGGGGGTGTGGGGCCCCCACAGCAGGTTGGGTGCGTGTGGTACAAGCCCGGTTCCAGGGAATTTTGATCTGGATGGGCCAAGGGTTTGTTTGGGTGGGCCAATGTGGGTTCAATTTTTGTCAATTCTGTAATCCCAAGATTTACATCATATCTTCTTTCAAACAGGCATACAGAGCATCTAGAGAGTTATTTTAGAGTAGCAGCTGATGCCTATAATCAACAGCTCAACTCATAATTTCCAGCAGGCTAGGCTTTAGCACCAGAACCAGGATTCCAAGCACACTGTAATAGCAGTTTAAGATTAAGGAGGTACCTGTTACCCTACCTGAGCCTTGACATCGCGCTCTAGGAAGACAGGCACTGAAAGCTTCATCCGGGCTTGAGCCTGAAGCCTGGCTCTGGCTCAGTTTGAGGTCCTGTTGGAAATTCGAGCCCATAATGAGCTGAACTATTATGTACCTTCTGCGTGCCACCCTCAATCTCATTAGGATGTGGCATTACAGCAAGAGCTTCCAACTTTGAAACTCTGAGACTGAAAAAGCTAGGTTTGAGTCATGGCGTTGGCTCAACATCCTGTAATTCTGGGCAAATCTCAAGTACCTAAAAGAAGTGAATCTGACCTTGTGTAATGTAACTGGTATTTATGTTTAGCGCTTCAATATCTCCAGGTCGAGTTCACACTATATAAAAATCGCAGAAAACCTGGGAGGTAAAAACAAAGCATTAACATAAGAAGGAGAGACAAATAGCCACTCAGCGGCTGATTTGTACAAAGTGAAAACATCAAATCTGGATAAATTGCAGCATCTCCACCTAAATTGTGTGAGCTTGGGAAAATATTTTATTTCACCAAAACTCGATTTTCTTCAAATTTGCGCATAAAAGCACATTCAAATACATGTATCAGAAAACCAACTATACAAAACCTATTGGGACACATGCATCAAGCATTTTACCGGTCGTAAACAGGCCGATTTGCAGCATCGACCCGTTTGACATTGGAAAAATGCTTTTACCAATGCATGTACCTTTTTGCATTCGCAAAATAGGTAATCACAATATTTTGCGATTACCTAAATTGCGATTGCATTTAGGGAATCACAATTTACGATTCCCTATTTGTGATGCATGTAGCATTTCCTAAATGCGACTGTGCATTTAGGAAACGCTAATCACCATCAACTTCAACTTGATGGTAATTTGTGCATGCATTGAAAAATGCAAAGAACAATGATTTTTTTCAATGCGCTATGTAGCACACACAGGCCCTTAGGGCAGTATGCCCTTTGGGCATGTGTGAGCTACACAAGTGCTTACTTATCTTTTTGGGGGTTGCCTCAGGGGGGCCTTAGGCCCCCAGGCATCCTTGGATTTGCATTCTCCAATTACGATTACCAATTTGGTAAATGCGATGCGCATCCATTCCTATGGGCCTGTAGGCCCCTAGGAATGAATGGGGATGCATTCTCTAATAACAATTTGCAATTTGTGAATCGCTATTAGGGAATGTTAATGATTCGCAAGATTAATTGCAAATCCTTCATTCATCGGCATTTGCGATTACCAAATAGTAATTCCTTAAAATTCGCTATTTGGTAATAGCAAATGATTACCTTGATGCATGTGCCCGTAGTATTTTATTTAATAGACTAATGTTGCTATATATTAATCTGGGCCACATACAGGGTCCACGTGACAATGCTGGAGCAAGGTTTTCTATTGAAAATTTATTGAGATTTAAACTCCAGTTTATGTTTATATGTCATAATTAAAATTACTGATAATTAATTGCTAATTATTAATTTTGTTGAAGTTTCTGATTAACCAACATTACGAATGAAAGAAATTACACGCGGGAATGCATTTATGTTGCTAATTAATACGTGAACTAAGTTGGTGAGCAAATTAATAAAATATGTGTGGCTAAAGTGTTATTTGTTTTGTGTTTGCGCTTTAAAATAACGTGCTTTAATGCTTCTTTGTGTCGCAGATGGCTAGATAATTGCATACACATAAGGGTATTAGTGGGTATTAACACTGTATTATCATTACGATGTAGTAACGTTGTTTTGTATTTCTTTTAATTAAGATGGCCCGTTTTGGCCTTATCCAAGATGGCCGATATTTACAGCCTGCATTCGAGTAATTGAAATTTGACGAGAGACTTCGCTGAACATGGTTGGAAGTCACCTGACCTCGGCCTCTGACTGTGTTAAAAGTTTCCGTGAGGACAGCAGCTCCAGGCTCGCTGCCAATTGCCCTTGGAGAAGAATAAAGCCACAATGAACTCTGAGAAACTTGCGGTGGCTTCACTATGATTCCGAGGAAGAGCATTCATGGATGTATCATTTTTTAGTTTGAGCTTCCTTCTTCCGTGTTTTTATTTTTGTGATATTCGTGAGCGGAGGTTTTCTAAATGTTGCGAATCAACAGCCTTTCCTGCTCGCTCTGCTCAATGGCTCAACGGACATTTAGAGATTGTTTGTTACTTTCAATTTGTTAGTTTCCCTATAAATATTGTTAGACTAGAGAGGGTCTAAAGCCACTTCTTCCCGAACCTATGCTCGAGAGGATCGACGCTGATTGAGAGGACGGCGACTTGGGAGACTTTACTGAGAGACCTGTCCTGACCCAAATGACACTTAGTTAGAATAGGTAACTATGAGAATAATGTATTTGCTATTGATTGACTTTAATTTGAACTAATTTAGATAAAAGATAACCTTTGTTTGAATTCCAGTGTCGGGTGGTTATTTCTTTGTCATTTATTGAGTTTCAAAGGTATTTCCTATGTTTTAAAATCATGACTCAAGGCAATTTCTTTAGGTTGCATTGACCTCGCTTTAGACGCAGATGGTTTAGGATTTCTCTCATACATACAGTGTGGATAGAGTAATAGAATGAATGTTAGGGTGATGGGCCCTAGCGTATGATGAGTGTATGTGCGTGTGACTGTGGAATTACTCTGCCCGTGGAAGTAGGGAGAAATTATATGCGCCGATCTGCAGCAGTTTCCTGGTAGCAGTATGATGGTTTTAGATTATTGTCTTGATCTGATAGATTGCTTGTACATAGGCTTTTGGATTCATTGATTTATTGGTTGATGTTGATATATGTACTAATACTATATGTTGAGGTCGTTGTATTGAGTTATATGTAGTGTGTACGGCTTCTGGAACGTGGGGAGCTGGTGACGGTTCCGTAGTAGGGCAGAGGGAAGTGAGTGCTGCTCTCGGGAAAGACGGGATTGTTGGCCCTGTACGTATGCGGGGAAAAACGTGTGACAATTGAAGTTGTGCGTCACATTGTCTGAGTTCGGAATCAGTGACATCGTTGTGTGTTACTATTGGAGACATATTTTCAGTATAAAAGGAGTGCGTATGGTAGCGAAGGTTATCTGTGAAACTCTGGTCTTCAGTCCCAGGGATCCGTAAGGTTTGCCGTTAAAGCTTACCGCTGGAGAAGTAATAGGTATTCTCTGAGCTTGTTTGAAGGACTGGGCAGAGGTAAGCGCTGCTTGGTTAACGTGTGTTATAATTCTGTAGTGGGACAGACTGTTCGCTGTTCTCGGGAAAGCAGGATTCTGTGTGGATGTGCTACATTTTTCTGGTGTGAAAGTGCGTGAATGTATGAGCATTTAGTCGATTGTGAGACTCTTTGGAGCATTCCTAGAGGAAACAGTTAATGGATGCATGTTAGAAGGGCAGAGTAGAGGGATGTGCTACTGTGTCAACGAAAGTAATAATTCCGTAGTGGAGCAGAGGTAGGCGATGTTCTAGAGAGAAGCGGGATTCTTGTGAGAAAGACTTTTCTTTACTATTCTGTGGTTGGCGAAGCAGACAATGGAGATGTTTATATGTTGTAACTAATGGATTTTGTAGAATCTGAAACGAAGTCTACTGAGAAGACTTTGTAAAGGAGGGGTAGACGAGTGACAGGAGACAGGAGCAGAAGCGTCTGCAGCGATTACTGACGTCAGAGAAAGACCGTGCTGTGATTGGACAGTGGATCAAAACAGTGCTCGCGCTGGGATTGGTGCGTTGGTGTGAGCCGCGCAGGGATTGTAAGGAGTACAGGGTGACGTAGACGCTCCAGGATTGGTGCGTTAGTGTGAGTCGCGCTGTTATTGGACAAAAGATCGTACAGTTGCGGAAGGGACTAGAGAATAGTGGTAAAAGCTAAGATGTATTACCAAACGGAGGAAAAGAAAAAGAAATCCTTGTTCGGTAAAATTAAAAGATGGTTCGACAAGGATAAGAACATAATAACTAGAGAAGGTGAATTGCTACCTCCGACAAGAACTCCTGCATCCTTCATGGTTGCGAAATATGGGTATCATACCTGTATATGGTTAGACAATTGGGCTAGGTACACTAAAGACGATGGTGTTTTAGCGTTCCCGGAACATGGTTCATTTAATCTGGCCGTGTTGAGAAATTTACGGGAAAAGATGATGTGTCTAGAGCCTAGACCAAGGCCGACACAGTTTGAGGCGTTGGTAGAATGGGAAGATGAGGTGCATGAGCGAGAAAAGCAGAGGAGTGGAGGCAATTATAGGTATAATTTTGGGAGGAAATATGATCGTGAAACTCATCATGATCGAATGAGGAGATGGCGAGATGCTAGTATGTCAGAGGGATTATATCCTATGAGGACAGTTGAAGAGAAGGAAGAGAGGAAGGGTACGGAAAAGGTGCCTGATGCCGAAGTGAGAAGGTATGGGGCTAATGATTACGAGGATGAAGTCTTGGATGACATGATCTATAAGAGACCGCCACCATATAGACCAGAACCAGAAGAGAGAACGCCAGTTGCTACTCCCATAAGAGATACTTTGCAAATTGTTAAAACAGAAATTGTGACACCTGATCTGAAAAGTGGTAGCTCTTTCACGGAAAGGGAGAGTGAGAGAGAGCGAGAGAGAGAGAATCAAATTGGGGATGAGAAAACAAGAGAATTAGCCAGAACGACATCTGAGCTGACTGAGAAAATTAGAGAGCTAACGAAAAATCTAGAAGCTGTTACAGTGCCTGTAACAATAGGTCCGGTTATGCCTATTTTTGATAAACAAAGAATGGGTGAAAATGGTTTGACAGTTCCCTATGTAGGAAATGGTTTGGTTGGTTCTTGTTCTTTGGAGGAATCAGGAATGAGGACAGGAGAAAATAATATGAGACAGTGGAGACATGACACATGTAGTGGAAGATCAGATGTACAGCCTAATTCAGGATTGAATACTGGTTGTTTAGGAGGATCAATTTTGGAACCACAGAGGATGGTAGAACAAGTGAGTGCAGTGAAAAAGTCTACAGGAATAACAGCTGAAGATTTGAATGATTGGTTGAAAGTTCTTCAAAAGAAGGATAAAGATTCACAGGCAATTGATGTAGCCAGGTTGCGCATAGAATTGGAAGAGCTTATTGCAGGAACAATTCCTACAGAAATATTGAAAAATCATCATGATGGAGAGTTGTTATTCATGTGCAAGAGTATTACCTGGAGGGCTAAGAGTACACATGACAGATTGAAAAGTATAGCAAGTGAACTAGGAGTTGACATGGAGAAGGTGAAAGCTTTGCAGAAGTCTTACAGGATGGATTTCTCGGATAAAGACATTGAGAATCTAAATGGTGTTGGCAGAACAGGGCAGATTAAGGGAATGATTGCCTTATTGCGAAAATGGGGTGATGTTGAAAAGTGGAAGGATAGATGGTACAAGAAAAGGGAAGATTCAGTGGACAGGACTTATTCAGCTTTTCCTATGAGAGAAAAAGAAAAAACAGTGGATGCTTATCCTATGAGAGAGATTCCTGGAGGAGGATATGTACATGTTCCATGGACTAGACAGGATATTTTGTCATTTACGAATGATTTCCCTCGACTGAGAGAAAAGCCCGTCGAGTGGTATAGGCAGGTAGACAGGTTTGTGAAATTGTCAAAAGTGCTGTGGATTGACCTGAATAGTCTGTTTGATATAATTGTTCCAGCAGACTTGTGGGCAGAGTGTAAAATAGTTGTGGATTGGCCTGCTAAGGAGTATCCAAGAGATCCGAAAACAGGAGCTCCAGACCCGGAGGTCATGAGGAAATATGAGCAGGTTATTGTGTTCCTGAAAAATAAGGTACCCCCTAAAGAGACAGACTGGGTTAAGATAGATCGAACACATCAGGAAGCAAAATAATCAGTTCATGCTTTTTATGAAAGGCTGATACTGGCTTTTAAACAGTTCAGTGGAGATGAACACCTGGGTGATAAGGATTTGAGTCATTTTGTATACAGGTTTGTATATGGCTTGAGACCTGAAATAAGTGAAAGAATACGTGAGCACACAGTTGATTGGCAGAGTAAAAAGATTGATGAAATCTTGAGACATGCAAAATACTTCAGTGATGAGATTGAGGCGAAACAGAGAAAGCTAAAAGAAAAAGCAATGTGGGCACAGGTGAAAGTTGCAGAAAGGCAAGAAGCACAGATGGTGGAACAGGCAAATAATCCAGGAAATAGACCCAGAAATGGTACGGGAAAAGGAAAGGGAAATCTAGAAGAAGCCAAGAAGAAGTTCCCATGTCACATCTGTGGACAATTGGGGCATTGGAGATCCGAGTGTACCAATCCACCATTAGTGAGTAATGAGAATAAATCATTGAATCAACAGGTGCAGAACGAGGGGTGTAATCATCAGCAGCAACAGCAGAAGGTTGTCAGACAGCAGAGTCAGGAGCCAAAACCGCCCTTGCCGCAGATTAGAGGGTCCCAAAAGTATAACCAGGACTCGGGATTCTACAATGATGAGCAGGTAAACAAACCGAGATGTACTAACCTGGTACAGCAGTACTGGTTAAAGAATGAGGGGAGTGAGTCTGAAGGGGACTATTGACTGTGCCGAAGAGAGGAGGAAGAGTGCATACTTGGTGCAACTTTAGAAATAGACCTGGCAGGACCATTTGTAGATGGGAAAATAAATGGGGAGAGTGTTACTTTTTTGGTAGACACAGGAGCGAAGAGATCAACTGTCAGGTCAGCAGATATAAGAAATGTTCCTTTCTCGGACGAAGCAATCCAAGTGGCTGGTGTAGCTAATACACAGATTAAGACTCGTCTTACCGAACCAGTAAGGGTAAGAATAGGGACATTTTCAGACATGCACAGATTTGTAGTCTGTGACACTAGTCCAGTGAATTTGTTAGGTAGGGACCTATTGTGTAAGATGAATTGCACAATTTTCTGTACTCCGGATGGAATCGCTTTTGAGACACCAGATGAGGATGTTCTGTACAGGATGACTCTAGATAATAGAGAAAGTGAGATTGTTGGTACATATGCTGTGTTTAATCCAGATGATTTGCCTCAAGAGTTGAGACACACAGTAAAAACAGCAGTTTGGGATTTTACTGAAGAAGATGTGGGATTGATGAATAATGTAGATCCAGTGAAGATTTCAGTGAAAGAAGGAATTGTTTATCCTAATATCCCACAGTACAGATTGACACCAGAAATAATTGAGGGAATAACCCCTATAATTGACAAGATGATTCAACAGGGTGTTTTGAGAGAGTTACTGAGTAGCCCGTGTAATTCACCGATAATGGGGCTAAAGAAACCTAATGGAAAGTTCAGGATTGTACAAGATTTGAGAAAAGTTAACAAGATTGTGGTGGCATGTTGTCCTATTGTGCCAAATCCGTCAGTGATTTTGTATCAGATTCCTCATGATGCTGAGTGGTACACGGTAATTGATTTGTGTCATGCTTTCTTTTCAATTCCATTGCATCATGACAGCCAGCCGATTTTTGCATTTCGGTTTGGACAGCGTATTTTGGCATGGTGTCGTATCCCACAGGGGTATACAGAGAGTACATCAATATTCAATCAGTTGTTGAAGAAATCATTGGAGAGTTTGATCATGCCTGAAAACTCAGTACTAGTGCAGTACATCGATGACCTACTTGTGGCATCGAAGACACGTGAAGCTTGTGAAGTAGATACCATAGCTTTACTGAATCATCTGGCAGATGGAGGGTTAAAGGTATCTCCGGCCAAATTGCAATTTTGCAAGAAAGAGGTGCATTATCTTGGACACAATATTGAAAAAGGTCTGAGAAAGGTGACCGATGACAGGATCAAAATTATCAGAGGAATGAGAGCCCCTATGACCCAGAGAGAAGTGAGAATGTTTTTGGGAATGGTGGGTTATTGTCGTCAGTGGATAAGTAATTTTTCCCTGATAGCAAAGCCACTGATTAAATTGACTAAAAGTGAGGTAAGAGACCCATTGGAACTGAATGCAGAACAAATGGCAGCATTTGAAGAGTTGAAGAGCAGAATGTGTGAAGCTCCTGCTTTGGGAATGCCAGACTATGAAAAGGACTTTGAGTTGTACTGCAGTGAGAGAAATGGTTGTGCACTTTCAGTGTTAATTCAGAAACATGGATTACTGAGAAGGCCTATTGCGTACTTCTCATCAACACTTGACCCCGTAGCTGTGGGTTTGCCAGGTTGCCTGAAAGCAGTAGCTGCTACATGCAGAAGCTTGGAACAGAGTGAGGGTATAATAATGGGATATCCTGTAAGTGTGTTCGTACCTCATGATGTTGCTATTCTTTTGACAAGAAGCAGAACTCAATATATGTCACATAGTCGGCTGACTTAATATGAGAAAATCATTCTGGGAGCATCAAATGTGACTCTTGAGAGATGTGTGAATGTGAATCCAGCAACACTCTTGCCAGGTGCTGAAAATGTGAATGTGGGAGATGATGTTGATCATGATTGTTTGGATGTGCTTGACTACTGCACAAAACCTAGACCAGACATAAGATATTTACCACTACCTGAGAGTGATCATGTGTTGTTTGTGGATGGATCATGTCTGAGAACTGATGATGGTGTGCTGAGTGCAGCATATGCAGTGTGTAAGGTTTCAGAAGTTATGGAAGCTTCGTCTTTGAAAGGAGTTAGATCTGCTCAAGTAGCTGAATTGGTGGCATTGACGAAAGCTTGCAAGATTGGGAAGAATCTGAGAGTGACTGTGATGACTGATAGTCAGTATGGATTTGGAGTGGTTCATGATTTTGGCCAACTTTGGCTACAGAGAGGTTTCTTGACGTCGAGTGGAACTCCAATAAAGAATGCTGAAGTGATTGGGAAATTGCTTGAGGCGATACAACTGCCTAAAGAACTAGCAGTTGTAAAATGTGCTGCTCATGGACATGGAGATGATTTTGTTACTCTTGGTAATCGTTTTGCTAATGACATAGCACAGTATTGTGCAAAGAATAATCATTCGATTAACCGGGGACGAGAAAGGGAGATGTCTTTTTGTTCTGTGATGTTTACTAATGTCCTGGAAACGTGGGATGAGGTGAAACAGTTGCAGGATGAAGCAGGAGATGAGGAAATGAGAGATTGGATTAAGGCAGGTTGTGCCCCAAGAGAGACAGATCATGTTTGGATCTATAGAGATGGAAGACCAGTCATGCCTAACTCGATGTTATCAACAATGGCAAGAATGTATCATGGCCAGGGACATCTGGGGAGGGACGCAATGACTAGGTCCTTTAAGCAAACCTGGTACAATGCAAAGTTCAGGCTAATTGCAGAGAGCATCTGTCAAAGATGTTTGATTTGTCAGCAGTTCAATACAGGAAAGAAGACAGTGGTGAGCCTAGGAACAATAGGCAGAGAAGGAGGTCCTTTTACCAGAATGCAAATTGATTTCATTGAAATGCCCCAAGTGAATAGATTGAGGTATGTTCTAGTGGTAGTCTGTTTGTTTTCAAGGTGGGTGGAGGCCTATCCGACTAGGAGAAATGATGGAATAACAGTGGCAAAATTACTGTTAAGAGAGTTGATTCCTAGGTATGGGTTCCCAGTGACAATTGAGTCAGACAGAGGTGGACACTTCTACAATGAGCTCATGGGTTTAATTTGTGAAGCATTGAGCATACAGCAGAAGCTACATTGTGCATACAGACCAGAGGCTTCTGGTGTTGTTGAACAGATGAATGGCACAATCAAAAACAGGATTGGTAAGATGTGCTTAGCCACTGGAATGAAATGGCCTGATGTCTTGCCTCTAGTGCTAATGACTATTAGGTCTACTCCAGATAGAACTACAGGGTTGAGTCCACATGAAATATTGATGGGACGTGCGATGAGACATGCTTTCGTGCCTGTCAACAAGTTGATGACAATAACTGATGATATGATTTTGGATTACTGTAAAGGCCTGGCTGACGCAGTTCATTCTGTGTTTCACCAGGTTGGAGAAGACACCACAACACTTGAAAAGAAGCAAGCCCATGATCTAAGTCCAGGGGACTGGGTGAGGATAAAAATGCACAGAAGAAGAAATTGCTTGGTTCCAAGGTGGGGAAGGCCAAGACAAGTTATTTTGACTACGACAACTGCAGTAAAGTGTGCTGGTGTGAAAAACTGGGTTCATGCAAGTCATACTTTGAGAGTTCCAAATCCAAAGGATGGGACTGGTAAAGAGTATTTTGAAGAGTCAGATTCTAGTGATGATGCAGAGACTGAACCAGTGAGAAGAAAAAAGAATCCTGAAAGGGGAGAAGGAGAAAGAGAGTCAGGTGATTCTTTTTTCTTTCCGGGAGAGATTTCAAGAGAAACAAGGGTCTCAGAGGAGAGATCGGATTCTGTAAGAGTGCCTGAAGTTCCAACAAGCAGTGGAGAAGAAAGAGGAGAAAAGAACAAATCCACAGAGACTACACCTGAATCAGATGAAGAGGTTGAAGATCCACCTGAGATTACTCCTGAAGAAGTAGGGTCAGAAGAAGATAGAGAGGGACCGATTGCGGAAGGCCCCCGAGGAGGTGTAGGGAACATTCCTGACAAGCTAGGTGAAGGGACAGGTAGACAGCAAGAAGATTGCGTGTCAGAGACCCGAGGAGGGACAGAAATAGGGAAATCTCAATCGGTGGTGGGAAAAACTGTGGAGCAAAAGAAAATTGTTCATGGACAAGAGGCAAATGAAACAGAATCAGATGAGAGTGAGAATGAGAAATCAGAGGGTCGAGTTCTGAGAAAGAGAACTTGGATCGGAGAAAGAAATTGTAAAGAAGTGAGACCAAAAAGGAGTGTAAGAGGAGATCTTTGGCCTAATAGGATAAAGAGGCTAAGGTACAGACTGACGCGAGCAAATTCATCGAAAGCTGAACAGGTGAACGAGGTGTCCAGTCAGAATCAAGCAAAGGGCGATAAACAAAAGGTCTCAAAAGAACCAGAGGAGATCAAGAGAATCAGAAAACCTAACCAGAAGTATAGGTCACCGGAATGGACGTACGTGGCACTGTCTGAAGGTGAAGAGACCGAAAGTCAAGGAAATCCAGAGGGGACCGTACGAGAAGTGGTTGAGGAGGAGAAAACTGTTGGAATCCTGAAAGTTATTGTAGTATCTTCATATAAGGTTAACTGTTCTTCTGTATCTTGTAACTAGCTGCTCAGCCAGTGTGAGTGTTCCATGTGGAATGATGATGTGACTGGAATGTTGGTGTGGTGTGAGACAGTTGAGAGGATGGGCTGAGCAGCTGCTCCTGGTGGGGCTATTCTATGGACTTTACTATCTTAATAAATAACCTAAAGATATATACTGGCTACGTCTGCTGTGTCACATCATCCTATGGAACCAGGTCACCTCAGTTATCTTGACTGACATTGGAGAAGAGTCAGATGCTCAGGATGTTGAAGATCTGATACAATTTGATGTTGCTGAGGAAGAAGTGAAAAGTGATGAAAATCCAAATTGAGTGAACTGAAGGAGTCACTTGGAGAGAAGTGAAAAGAAGAAAATCTAAAATTAGCTGTTTGAAATAATCTAGAGTTCTAGAAATTTAGTAGTGGAGTAGTAGAGGCTAAGTCAAAAGACACTGCCGAAGTAATAAAATGGCTAACACAGAAAATAACCAAAGTAGGTGTGCCTTCTTGAAATGATGGTGTAGAATGTGCTGCTGTTGTACAGGACTATTGATGCTACTATGGGGTGTACTTGCTTTATTAGTTACTTTTAGAGTTACAATAGATACTTTTGGAATACATGCTGAGAATGTGACTAACATAGAGAAGAGTTCACAGAGAGTAGTTCCAACTAGAATTAGTAACATTTACATACATAAAGATAGGTCAATTAATGATTTTTCTAGCAATGTTTTTTCAAAGTTGTTGTACGAATACGTAAAGACAATGGAAGTTAGGGATTGCTACGTTTGTATGCAATTACCTGCATCCGTTTCAGAGGGTGTTACTTATCATCATTTACCAGCTACGTATGGAATTTCATGTAGTGTGTTAAGTAGTGTTTTTTATTTGTTAGGGAAAATAGATTATGAGATGTCTAACAAAGATAACATTTTGGGGCAATTGCCTATGAATAGAAAGCTGAATCCAGCTAAAGAAGCTAACATTTTTGGTGAGATTTTTATTGAGACAGAAGAGTTAACATTAGATTACATTTTTAGAAACAATTTAACATGTAGTTTGAAAGAAGAAGAAAGGGCTTTCCTAGACATGGTAGAGAAAAGGAGAGTGAGCATGCATGAAAAGGCAGGGAAATATAAAGTGAGTGAGACAATATGGGATATTGAGATGGGAAAGGAGTTGAGGAATGGGGCCAGTCCAACTTTGGCTTTAGATGCACCACAGAAGGGTAAACTATGCATTACCAGAAGGAAATCCCAATATGATAGCTATTTTGTTGGGACTAGTGAGTGCCATGATACATATTTTATTGCAACAGGATGGGGATTCAAGGGAGGAGAAGATCCTGTTTTCCCGGGAGTGTATTATATTTGTGGGAATAAGGCTTATTACAGGTTGCCTGACCATTGGTATGGCACGTGTTATGTTGGCCTGGTCTTTCCAAAGATTTTTCATATAGATAAGATAGAAGATGCAGAACAAATTAATCTACTAACACGCTTTAAGAGAGAAACTTGGTCAGAGATTGTAGGTGATATTTTTGGTGCTTTAATTCCAGCAGTGGGAATTTCTTTAAATGCCTATGGGATTCGGAAACTGTCAACAGTGGTGGATCGCTTATCGACAAGTACCGCTGGAGGGTTTCTTTTGGTAAATACGGAGATGATTGCCGTACGTGCCATGTCTATGCAAAATCGACTTGCCCTTGATATTCTATTGGCCAAGGAGGGTGGAGTCTGTGGAATGCTGAAAGTTCAACATTGTTGCACTTACATTCCAGACGAAAGGAAAGATCTAAAGGTCTATATCAAAAATATTACTGATTTGCATGAAGAATTAATACCACTGGAAGCTGAAAGTATCTGGACTAAAATGGCTAATAAGCTACTTGCTGTTAAGAGTTTTATTGCTAAGATAGGTAGTACTATTATTGGTTAAGATATTGTTTCCTTTGACATGTGTGATTGTTGCTTTATTAATACTTAGATTAGGGTGTTTGTGTTGTAAAAACAGGGGAGGGAAAAGGAAAATAATAAGACAGAATACTGAAAAGAAACAAAAGAGGTCAAAGAGAGACCCACAAGAAATAGAATTAGAAGAATTGAGGGAGAGTGTTTACTTGGAGTCGAAGAGGGATGATGAAAGAGAGTCTGGTGTGTAGTGTCGTAAAAGACATTTCAATTTCTACTAAAAATGGGGACAACATTTTTTTTTTTTTGGGTTGGTTTATGTGGTGATATATATCACCAAAGGGGGGATTGCTGGAGCAAGGTTTTCTATTGAAAATTTATTGAGATTTAAACTCCAGTTTATGTTTATATGTCATAATTAAACTTACTGATAATTATTTGCTAATTAATTTTGTTGAAGTTTCTGATTAACCAACATTACTAATGAAAGAAATTACACGCGGGAATGCATTTATGTTGCTAATTAATACGTGAACTAAGTTGGTGAGCAAATTAATAAAATATGTGTGGCTAAAGTGTTATTTGTTTTGTGTTTGCGCTTTAAAATAACGTGCTTTAATGCTTCTTTGTGTCGCAGATGGCTAGATAATTGTATACACATAAGGGTATTAGTGGGTATTAACACTGTATTATCATTACGATGTAGTAACGTTGTTTTGTATTTCTTTTAATTAAGATGGTCCGTTTTGGCCTAATCCAAGATGGCCGATATTTAAAGCCTGCATTCGAGTAATTGAAATTTGACGAGAGGCTTCGCTGAACATGGTTGGAAGTCACCTGACCTCGGCCTCTGACTGTGTTAAAAGTTTCCGTGAGGACAGCAGCTCCAGGCTCGCTGCCAATTGCCCTTGGAGAAGAATAAAGCCACAATGAACTCTGATAAACTTGCGGTGGCTTCACTATGATTCCGAGGAAGAGCATTCATGGATGTATCATTTTTTAGTTTGAGCTTCCTTCTTCCGTGTTTTTATTTTTGTGATCTTCGTGAGCGGAGGTTTTCTAAATGTTGCGAATCAACATCCTTTCCTGCTCGCTCTGCTCAATGGCTCAACGGACATTTAGAGATTGTTTGTTACTTTCAATTTGTTAGTTTCCCTATAAATATTGTTAGACTAGAGAGGGTCTAAGGCCACTTCTTCCCGAACCTATGCTCGAGAGGATCGACGCTGATTGAGAGGACGGCGACTTGGGAGACTTTACTGAGAGACCTGTCCTGACCCAACTGACACTTAGTTAGAATAGGTAACTATGAGAATAATGTTTTTACTATTGATTGACTTTCATTTGAACTAATTTAGATAAAAGATAACCTTTGTTTGAATTCCAGTGTCGGGTGGTTATTTCTTTGTCATTTATTGAGTTTCAAAGGTATTTCCTATGTTTTAAAATCATGACTCAAGGCAATTTCTTTAGGTTGCATTGACCTCGCTTTAGACGCAGATGGTTTAGGATTTCTCTCATACATACAGTGTGGATAGAGTAATAGAATGAATGTTAGTGTGATGGGCCCTAGCGTATGATGAGTGTATGTGCGTGTGACTGTGGAATTACTCTGTCCGTGGAAGTAGGGAGAAATTATATGCGCCGATCTGCAGCAACAACTGTCGCCAGTGTGAGGACGGGGCAGGAATAACTGACTCTGAGCTCATGTTTAAAAGCTATCAATTTTAACAAGTGCTCTTTAGTGCAGCGCTATATTGTGACATTTATGTCAAAGCTTCCTTGTGTAAAAAAAATACAGTCTCATCAAACTTTTTACAAGTGTATCATATTTTACGTGATGTTTGTTGTATGTTTTACAGAGCAAACATTTTCAGGTCTCGGATTGTGCATGGGCTCTAAGAGCCAAGCCGGAGCCTGAGCTTGGCTCTCCCTGTTAATTTGTTTGCTCGCCCACCTCTAACCTCCAAACCCAATTTCAATTTTAAAGACAGTGAAAACAAAATTTCGACTTCTAATGTTGAGATTGATGAAGCACTTAACAGGTGCCTTCTCCGTGGCCTCTCCTGGCATCTTCTGTAGTGATTGGGTGGGCCGAAGGTCATGTTTGGGTGGGCCTGGCCCACCCGGCCCCCCTGCTAGAACCGGGCCTGGTGTGGTAGGGTTCGTGGCACGGTTTGGCCTGTGGCCAGGCCCTGTGCCCAAGTCTGCTGTGCATAACCAGAGGCTGTGCGCAGCGGGGAATGTGCTGCCACAGTGGGGCCAGGTCTTATGCCCAAACCCCACTGCGGTCATGGTTGGAATGTAAGTAAGTACATCCATCATCTAAAACACAAGGGAAATCACTGGAAATAGCACAGCTAGAGACGGAGGTATGGTTCTGGCTCAAAAACGTAAAGCCACTGACATTTTCTAGTTGTGATCATGAACTCACAGCGTCTGCCATGCACAAAACACCGATTTGCTGATGTCACCAACATACAAAAACATTTAACAGGAAAACAACATGGCAAACGTTGTGAGTTATCATGTGTTGTGTGCATTCATAATCATAACTGACCAATTTCAGTGTTTTTTGCATGTTTGAGCTGCAACCATACCTTATTTTTAGGGCTCGCGCCTGCGTTTCAGTGCTCAGCACTGCTTGCGCAGCGCGAGCCCTCTTGTAAGGGGTTTCTGAAAGCTGCTCACACACTTGTGCGTGTGATCAGGCTTTCGATGGCCGCCATTGGCTTTATTGTGTTTTTTTTTTTTTTAAGTCACGCTTTTGGGCAAAGGCGGGCGCATGTCCCGCCTTTGTAACGCCCATTCCCGACGGTGGCCAACACGCGCAGCAGCGCGCGTTCGCCTCGCTGCCGCGCTCCCTCTCCCCGCTTCTCTGTGGTGCGCGCGCACCACTACTTTCGATTCCCGGCCCTGCTCCTCTTTGGTGCACATGCACCACTGTTTTTATTGAGATTACTTTTTCGTGAGCAATTCTAGGTTATCAGCTAAAATGTAAAGAAACCTATTTACACCCGTCCGCTTACGCAAACATTTTAGTGAAACCCCCCTTGCTTATTAATGTGGCCCACGCCGTCGCCCACTTCAAGCCTCAACTATCCCCGTCCCAACCTAACCAACTATCTAAGACCCAGTCCAGGCTGCCGGCGGCTCCTCCACGCCCCTCCGGCTCCTTTCACCTGCTGAGGGCGTTTATTCAATCTCTGCAGCTCGCAGCCGCCTGCCTGCAGCTCGCGATAATTTAATTAAGGGGAAAAATAAAACACACACTGACGGGACTAATAATAACAAAATACCCAGCAGGCTGTTTCCTTTATCCGTGGTCTTGACGCAGCGCCTGCCAGTACACAGTCGGCGCATTGATAAGGTGTAGTAATCTCTGCTTAAGCACACAAAATTAAACTCCCTAGTAAAATATATGCGTCTGTTCTCAGCGGCTCGATTCCCGATTCCTGCCGGTTTCTCTCTTTTCTCCCCTTCTATGCTGCTCGTCTGATATGTATCTCCCCGGCACAAACATCAGCAAATATGTTTTTTTATGTGGAGTGGCCCTTTTAAGACAGCTCTGGATGGCGGTACTCTGTAATGGCGGAGATAAGGCCGGCGCAGCACGCCTGCCGTGCCCGGTCCCTCAATTATGACGTTGTTTTGTGGTCGTGTTGTTAGCCCGGCGGCAGTCAAGCTTTGGCGGCCACACAGCATGGCTGGCAGTGGTCAGGGGGCAAGAACATGTCTGAATGTTGTCCCTTCACACATGGAAGGCAGACAGAGATGGGAGCGTTTCAGGTAATTACAAAGCAAGGGACGATTACTGCATCACTGTGACACAGCATCAGTACTGTGACACACTTTGGGGACATGAGACAAACCGATGTCGTTCAATCTAACTGCGGAATTTCATACTGGGACAAATAACAAAGACGACCCAAGTAACTGCAATGCCTCAATGCACTGTATGTTGTCTGTCTCTTTGTTTACATGGTTCTTGACATTTACCCTGAACGCTCACCACACTTATTTTTCTCTTTATTTTGTGCTCTGCTCCATGTTCTGACTCTATTCTCACCACACCTATCACTGTTTTCTCTCCCTTCATGCATGCTTGGTCCAATATTAAGTCTAATTGGCTCTCTGTGCATCTGCTTGCATTCTCTGCCTCTTGGGTGACCTCCGGGCATGAGGCGAATTCTGGGCAGTCAGCATAAAAATCCTGGGCAACGGGTCAAAATTCAGGACAACAATTCAAGACAAAAGGTCAATTTTCAGACACATCTGAGGAAGACACGTAATTTTTAATAAGTAAGTAAATAAACGGCCTGTCACTCATTTGTCTGCTTCTTATTTGTGTCCCAGCTTGTCAATCTTATTTATGTTTATCCCTCCTATGGAGCATAGCCTCTCTACCATCTCTTTCGATCGGCTGAATTGCCAAAATAACAAGCATTTGCAATGCAATAGGTCTTGCATTTACAAGAGTTTGAGCTATTGGCATTTTAAAAAATACAATGCCTTTTATTAATGTGTTTTGAAAACCTGCAAGCGGTGCGTAAGCACACACTTTGTACTTCTAGTCATTGCTTATGAGAAGCAGGGCTGGCAGTAACTGCGCCTCTTTTACTGCCAGCCTTGCTTCTCGCAAGCAAGGACTATAAGCCCAAAGTGCGCGTACACGCACCACTTGCAGCTTTTCAAAACATAAATAAAAGGCATTGTCATTTACAATGCTAATAGCTCAAACTCTTGTAAATGCGAGACCTATTGCATTGCAAATGCGTGTTAACTGTGCTTTTTCAATGAATATACCGTGTAACCATCTGTTCGTATTGTGTAGTGATGTAGATTCACATGGCCTGTATAGTCCTGCCATCTAGTGTTTGGTCCGGACGTTTGCAGCATGAATTTCTTTGAAGAAATTTGAGTCACAAGACCTATTGTCATTCCCCTCTTGTCCCAGAATGCATCAGTACAATGGTTCCACCTCAGATGTTTATCTTGAGCCATTGGGTTCTGGTGCTCACGATGCTGCTCCGAAGTCGAAGCATTAAATCCCACTGAAAGATCTCGGTTCGGTTCCATTTCTGGTTCTGTGGCTCCAGACACGAAAAATGTCACTTCCATCGTCTTCAGCCACACATGCTTCAAGCATATCTACACATGTACATGGACATTTAAAAGGAATTATGAACTTTCAGAAACAAAACGTTTTTTCCTTCTGTTTTGAAGAATGTAGTTAATCATATTTCAAAGCAATGTATGACTTAAAAGTAAGTGACAGCGGTAGTTCCAAACTTGCGACTAGCAATTGGCATCCTCTGTAAACTGTACATTAGGAGCCACAGAATGTTTACTTCATGTTTTCATTGTATTTTTTCTACGGCATTGCATTTCAACTTAACTTGGCTCCTAAGGTGAGTGAGTGCCTTTATGGACGGCTGTTTCAAATTACAAGCAAAGGTGGTGCTTGAAGGACAGCTGCTAGCGTCTTTAGGTAACTGCAAAACATACAGTCACTAAAAGCTTAAATTTGTCAGCCATCTCCAGCGGTCTATTGCATTGCAGCATTTACGTAGCGCTTACTACCTCGATGTGGGACACTTGTCTATTAATGCACATATTAGAAAACTGATTAAAACAGTGATATATTCTATGGAGGAAGTATATACCCCTAGGTCCACTACACTAGGTCTAATAAAGAATGTGCGGAGCTGTTAGAAACAATTAACCTAAACACCTTATCAAAAGATAGCTCGGGGTCGCTAGATATTGACATAACGGTAGAAGAAATAATGGGAGCCCTGGGAGATCTCCAATCGGGTAAGGCTTCGGGCCCCAATGGGCTACTCCTGGAGCTGTTCAAAAAAACTGCCCACACATTGGCACCCCAGCTCCTAAACATGTTCTTGGAGGCTAAAGATAAGGGGCAAATGCCAGAGGACCAAAGAACCGCCACTATAGTGGTGATCCCGAAAAAAGGGAAGCGGCAGAGGGAGTGCGCGTCATACAGGCCTATTTCTCTGCTGAATGCGGAACCTAAAATACAAGCCACGGTCCTTGCAAACAGGTTAGGAGGAGTGCTACCTTCACTGATTCACCCAGACCAGTCAGGCCTCGTACCAAAACGCAGTACATGTCTAAACCTAAGAAGACTATATGGGGTACTACACCTAATAAAGGAGTACGGGGCAGAGGATTTGGCAGTCCTGTCTCTGGACGCCCGAATGGCTTTCAATGGAATTACCTATTTGCCTTATTGCCTTGACTGGGATTTGGCCCAAATTTTTGTGCATGGGTTTGTTTACTATATGAAGGACCGAGAGCCAGAGTGAGAGTGAATGGTTGTGTCTGACGAGCAATAGAACTGCTGAGGGGCATGAGACAAGGATGTCCCTTGTCCCCCATGATCTTTGCATTGGCTCTAGAGCCGTTAGCGACATGGGTCCGCGGGGACCCGCTTATATGAGGAATAGCAGTAGATGACAATTGGGAGGAAAATATATCGCTGTATGCAGACGATATTCGGTTGTATGTAAGTAAGTCCTATACCTCCATTCCAAGAATTTTACATATTTTTAATCTTTTTGGGAGCTATGCAAGGTACCAAATCAACGGGGATAAATCCCTGATTTTCCCGCTCACCCAGGGTCCCCTGGCTTTACCCAATAGGTGCCCAGCCCAAGTGACCACAGATGGGTTGAAATACCTAGGAATTGAAATAACTAGAGACACAAACCTTTTACTGACAGGTAATGTTGTCCCCCAGATTGCTCGGTTTCGGGCGGATGTGGACCATTGGCGTGTGCTCCCTCTCTTGCTGATGGGGAGAGCGGTTCTCTTTAAAATGATGACCCTCCCGAGAATCCTATATGTTTTCCAAAATACACCATTTAAAATCCCAGACTCTTATTTGAAACAAATGAATGGTATCTTGCGATCCCTAATATTGGGGGGGGATTGAGGAGGGACGGCATGAATCTCGCTGGAAAAACTGCAGCGGGGAGTCTATGAGGGTGGTCTGGCAGTCCCAGACCTCAGGGCCTATTACTGGGCTGTCCAACTAGCTGTAGTGAACAATTGGGTGTTTAGAGATAGACAAGAACCGGCGTGCAGAGTTGATCGCCTGGCCATGGGAAGTAGAGACTACTCAGCGTTCCTCTACGGCAGGGAAGGCCAAACCTGGCTTCCACCTCACACGCTGGCAGTAATAAGAGCTTGGAGGACAGACAACAGATGCTTGGGATGGGAAGGGAAGCTTACAGCAGAAACCCCACTATGGGACAGTAATGGGGTAAGCGAAGTCAAGAAATTGAGAACATACACAAAATGGCACATAATTGGAATTGAGAAGCTGGGGATGGATGGAGATTAGGCACTATAGTTACTTTCGAGGCACTAACGACTGAATTAGACCTGGCACAGACAGAAATGTTTAGGTATTGACAGTTACAACATGCCCTAAAAAGCCGTCTCTCTGAGGGGAAGATGATTCCAGAATACTCTCCCATAGAGGACAGGCTGCTATTGGATCCGATGCCCTTTAAGGCAGTATCCCTGACATATAAAAAGATCATGATTAATATGCCTGACAATCTTGGTTCATTAAGAGAAGCGTGGTCAGCCGACCTGGGAGAAATAGAAGACGAAGAATGGACTGAAGCACTTGAATGCCCAAGAGAAATAGCGATGAGGGCCAGCTTCCGACTAGTGCAGCTAAGGATTCTGCACCTATCCTACCTGTTTAGGACAAGATTGTACAAAATGGATCGGATAGACTCTGACAACTGCCCCAGGGGATGGGGGGAGCTGGGCACATTTTTTCACACACTTTGGTCCAGCTATCATACAAAATTATTTGTCCATAATAGTAGCAACAATGAGAGAGGTCACAAGTGTGCAAATACCATTAGAGGCAAAGCGGCTAGCGCTGGGAATGTCAGTAGAGGAAAAGTAGCCTAGACATGTCAATACTTGGCTGGGAGTGGCGGCAATAGTGGCAAAGCGCAACCTAGCTAGGCTTTGTGGAGCAGGGAGGCCTCCGGCGATAAAAAGATCAGAAGGAGGACCTGGACTGGTGCCAGAAGGTGGAACAGACAGTCTATCATGCCAGGGGTTGCCTACACAAATTCTAGAAAATATGGGGTCATTGGATGCAGTACCGGGGAGTGCTTACTCAAACTGGAGAGGGGGCGGGAAATGTATTTGATGTGTTGGTAGAGAGGTAAAGGAATAGGAGTACTTAGCCGTCAATGATGACTAAGCAGAAGATCAAAACAAGCCAGAACTGACATTGTAAAGGAGACTTAGCCCGCTGCGAGGGGCCTACGAAGGGAAATCTGATCTGTATGATTGTTATGTGTCATGAATCAACTGTTAAATAAAAAGATGTTTTAAAAAAAAAAAAAAAAGATCTAGAATATGAAAAGCCGAGTCTGAGAACTGGTTTAGAAACAAGGGGGCTTATTTACAAAATGTAAATAAGCACCTAGATTTTCCCTGTGTCACACATTTCAGCAATGCTTAATTTATGCAGGTAGCCACTGCCGATGGGCATCAGCTCATAGGCGATGGAAATAGAGGTGCAGAGGGCGGAACTGCTACAGCACCCCCAAAATAAACATCCTGGAGTCAGGAGGTGAATGAGCAATAAAGGTGCCTTTAAATTTAGTGTTTATCTTGTCACATCTGCTGTGCTTTAACCCCTTCAGCGCGGCGGGAATTCCCCCGCGGTGCTGGAGGGTTCGAGCGCGGGCGGGGCCATGACGGAACGGTTCCGTCATGAGCACAGCGCAACCGATGCTCATGACGGAACCGTTCCGTCATGGGCATGGAAGGGGTTAAAGACAGAGTGTTAGAAAAGGGATTTCTGGTTGGCTGAGGCTTGCGCCAAAGCCAGGCAGAAACCACCACTCTAGTCAGGGCTGGGGAGTTACACGCCAAAGATAACCCCTGCTCACCCCCTTGGTAGCTTGGCACGAGCAGTCAGGCTTATCCCGGAGGCGATGTGTAAAGCGTTTGCGCGCGCACCCAGCAACAACACCCAAGGCCCACCATAAAAGAAACTCCACACATGGTATTATATAAAAATAGCCTATGTATTATACCAAACACATTAGGTAATATTCACACACTCTACAATGTGCCAACAGGCACGGGCAGAATTTACAAGGGATTATATGTACAGGGGTAAGGGCCACATGGACCACTGTCAGGAATTAGCACTTTTAGAATTAGCACTTGGTAGGAATAACACTTTTAGAACATAGCACATACAATCACTGTAGCACCAATTAGAACATGTAGCGCACAACCAGTAACCACTGGTAACAGGTAAGTACCACCTACGCAACCCTAACCACCTTAGGAAAATATTACGCAGGGAATCATGAACACATCAGCATAACCTACACTAGGAAAAACCCTCTCCTACGCATAGGTACAACTAGCGATAAACACAGCACAAAGGCATTGCGCAGGCGCAAAAGTACATATGTAAAAATCACCAGGTACCCTAGGTGGGGGCACAACACAGCAAAACTGTCCCCAGGCCAACTGGCCTCTCAGGGGTGCAGAAATGCCCAATATCCAGCAATGTCAGGGCGCGACTGCGCAGGCTGCACAAGCCAGGCGCACAAGGCACAACCTAAACGTTGCAGCTGCCCACTAAGTGCTGGGCAGCTGGGAAAATGAACTATGCCACACGTGGGAGCGTGCAAGCTCCACAAGACAATGCCCCAAAAACGTGGTGGGAGCCTCGTGGGCTCTAAGCAACCAATGCGCCGTCGTTGGAGTCCCTCTGGACTCGGAGCAACAAATAATGCCCCCCTTGAAGGCGGTAGCCCTTCTGGGCTTTAAACAGATAATGTCCCACGTTGATGGAGCGCACCAGCGCTCTAAAATGATGTGCCCCACGTTGGAGCCTTGGGGGCTCTGTAACAAATATCGGCCCAAACAACGTTGGGGCGGCCCGCTGCCTTCCAGGGCTGCCCGATCCTGAAATGCCCGGGTGCCTCGCTCAGGCACAACAGAAATGCCCCCGCAGCAGGAGCCTCTCGGGGCTCCAAATCCAAGCACAGCGCGGAGGAGAAACCGGCGGGGACACCCCCACTTACCGGACTGACGCGAGGCTCCTCCGGTGGGGTCTTCTCCCTCCTTGAAGACCTGCAGGGCTCCCTCCACACACGGGGACCCTGCGCGGGGAGCCGCCGCCGCCGTCCTCACTCTCCCGGTTTTCTGAGCAGACGTGCCTCTTCACCCGGGCCCCCTCCTGGGACCCGGGACTTTCTTTCTCGAGCGCGGGGAGGCGGGATAGGCTCCCGTCCTCCTCCGTACGTCCCGGCGCGGGGTAGGCTCCCGCCCGGGTTTTCGATGATCTCCGACTCCCCTGACCTCTTCCGCTTCCGTCCACCGGCCCCGCCCCCAACCAGGCGGGCCGTGGATCGCGGCGGCAGGGGGGATCTTCTTTCAGCAGCAACGAGGGGTAGGCTCCCTTAAGTTAGATATACAACAGCGGGGTGGGCACCCGCATTTTTGCTATGTTTAGAGCGGGGTGGGCACCCGCAGAGAACAATAATTAAATAAGCGGGGCCGGCACCCGCAAGAGCACCGCAATGCGGGGTGGGCTCCCGCTCAACAGCAATCCAAATCGGGGGGAGTCCCTACGCTGCGCAGCTTCGCGCTGCAGGCCCCCAGCAGTCCTCCTGGGGCAGAAACACAGCGCTCCGCTGTACTAAAGTCCAGCGCTTCGCCAGAAGGAGAAATACAGCGCTTCCCAGGCGCTAAAGGCAAGGTTTCAGGAGCAAGGTCCTGGTAAAGTTCAGGCAGGTAGGCAGGGGCAAGGCTGGGCCCAGAGCCAGCTCACTGGGCCTCCAGGCAGGGAGGTAGTCCAAGTGGCGGTCCTCTGGCCCAGCAGCAGCCCCCTCAGGCAGGATCCGGGAAGAGAACAAATTGCAAGGGGACACAGCCCCTTCTTATACACCTTTTCCCTTTGTTCTTGGTTCAGGGTGAGGGGGAGGGGGAAAACCAGTCGCAGCTGGTTGGGGAGCACCCTTGATGTGCTCAGCCCCTCACTCTATTCACTGGCAGGGCTAGGATCGTCAGTCGCACCACAGGGGGCGGAGCCAGCATTGTGTAGGGAAAGCCCTGCCCTATTCAGGACCAAGGTGCACTCCTCCCCAGCCATCAGCATGCTAATCTCACACTCACCACTGGGGCAGACCCACCCAGACTCCTGGAGCCAGGCTCACCAGCCAGCTCCAGCCAATCACACGCCAGACACATTTTACACTAATATGCCAACTCCTAGAAGTGGCACTTCCGCACATGACATAATCACGCATTATACATCATTGCGAAGCATTCAATCACACGAGTCCGCACATACCAAACTCGAGCCTGCACACCCCACGCATCAGGAACTACCAGGAACACATACATTCCCCATGCATTCCTATGGGAGGGCAGGCCTATTTCACCACATGCACTCAGAGTGCGCACGCACTTTACTCTGGGACACAGGGAAAGTGCGCAGAAACCAAAAATCACTACCACCAGGTCACCAGTAAAAGCAAAAAGTTCAGGGGTGAACCTGCCAGAAGGGCCAAGTCCAACACAGAGGTAAAAAGTCAGTCTGACAAATTGCTGCTTATTCTGTTAAAATGGAGATTAATGTTCACTTTCTCTGATTGCGAAGTGAGGGCATTTTGTCAACTGAAATCTGTGAAAGATCTTCTAAGATGTAGGAAGTGGGAAAGGAAAGGCTGTAAGCTGCCATTTTTATAACACCCAAGAAATTACAATACCTATGAATTAACTGTACAAAAATCAGTAGTAACAAAAGCACAAAAAACATTTTTGCCTTAAGCCAATTCTTTTTTTTCTTGATGAGAGCCCAGCATCTTCCCCAACAAAAACATCTTGCTAAAACCAAGAAAGAACAAAACAAAATGTGCTGCAGTCGAAAGGCTGGCAGCCAGTGCCAGACCTCTTGGCTTTGCCACTGTTTGTTGCGATTTGGACTTGCATTTCATCATCAGATTTTGACCCACAGCAAGCAAGAGAAAGGCAGAAAATGGAAAAGTGGAAGACTAAAACAGAAGGAATAAGCTGTAGGGAGAAAGCAGAAATGAAAAAGCACCCTCAAGAGTGAGTTGAAGATACAGAAATGTTGGGTGGTGGAAAAAAAGAGGCATCAGATTAAATCAAAACTAGGTTGCCTGTGGATTCGGCACCAGCATGCGGCAGCCCTGGCATCGCACTCCTAACAAACAAGCATTGAAAATGCAATAGGTCTCGACTTTGATTAAGTTAAAGCCATTTGCTTTAATAATGGTATTGTATAGCAAAGCAAATGACTTTAAGTTAATCAAAGGCGAGGCCTATTGCATTTTCAATGCTTGTTATTTTAAAGTGCTCTCTGTGCAGATGCTCTGCCCCTGGGCCGTTAACATGCCATCTTTCTTCTCTTGTTTTGGCAGTATTGCAGAAGAGCTCTGGGAGCCCTTCCTTGCCCCTCGGTGTGAGAATATACTTGCTGCTCTGACTACAACATCCAGAATGCATCTGGGATACTAATCTAGACAGCCAGCTGTTAAGGGTGTAAAAATAATAGCTTCAGAGATAGGAAGTAGTCTAAAGTGGAAGATGCTAGGACGGCCAAACACGGAGGGTGTGGAGAAAGAGGGGTGGAGGTATAGGGAAGAGATAGAATTAGAGAGGAGAGGTTGGAGGGGAGTGGGGGAGGGATGGAGAGGACAGGACAAGAGGGGATTGGGCGGGAAGGGGATGGGAAGAGAAGAGAAGAGGGGAGAGACGGGGAGGGCAGGAGAGTGGGGTTAGTTAAACTTTAAGAGGGAGAGAAAGAGAAAGGTGTGAGAAAATGGGAAAGAAGGAAACAAGAGAGTGAAGAGAGATGTCAAAGAAGATTGGGGGTAGGGTTAAAAACGGATGGGGAGAGTGGTCAAACAAGCACTGAAAATGCAATAGGTCTCGCCTTTGATTAAGGTAAAGCCATTTGCTTTGATAATGGTATTATATAGCAAAGCAAATGGCTTTAACTTAATGAAAGGCGAGACCTATTGCATTTGTAATGCTTGTTTGGTTTTTGTTGCAATTTCATTTAGCGTAGCGCGAACTCGAACAGAAGGTCTGTTGTGCTTTAAATGAGTGTTGTAATGGTAATGTAATGCTTTTAATGGAAATATTCTTCATGTGTTTCTGTGGGTCGCGTGGTGTCACGCGACTCAGTCTTGTTGTTCTAATGCATTCTCTGCATTATCGAGCGTTGCTGCTGACTGTCAGGGTTTCCTTAGTAACGCTACTCCTGGCGTTGGAATCCTGGCAGCTGGACGGTTTCGGTCGTGGATGTTCCTGAATAAACCCACTTTAATCCACATCTGTCCACTGAGTGATCTATCCTGGATGTATGACGATTCAACGCAAACAAACAACGCACACCACTACATTGCATTCCTCACATCGCATGCACCGTTACATTGCACCAATGCATTCACCACGCAAACCATTATATCGCACTCCGCCTTCACACGCATGCAAAAGACATTTACAACGCACACAAAGACCACGCATTCTATCACACCGCAAGATTCTCCCTAACGGCCCCCCCAAACACAGTACAACGCCCTGACACTTCCCTCAACCCTAAGGCGTAAACAGTTAAGGCAAAACAGTACCATACACTAACATTAACCCTAAGCCCTAACCCTAAAGCCTAAAACACTACCATATACGACTCCTAACCCTAAGCCCTAACCCTAAAGCCTAAAACACTACCATATACTACTCTTAACCCTATGCCCTAACCCTGAAGCCTAAAACACTACCATATACGACTCTTAACCCTAAACCCTAACCCTAAAGCCCAAAACACTACCATATACGACTGTTAACCCTAAACCCTAACCCTAAAGCCTAATACACTACCATATACAACTATTAATCCTAAACCCTAAAGCCTAAAACCCTCCCCTCCACTACACTCCCCATAAACTACCCTAAAACAGTACCCTCCACAATGAGTACAGCATCGACCTTACCTGTCTCTTGTCGTGGTTCCACCGTTGTCTCCCCGCCATCCGTGTCCCAGTGCCTGCGTTCTAAAAGCGCCCGCGATGTAATGGCGCCCGCTATGTAACGTCGTGCGTAGTGAACGCACGCGTCGTAACATCGTGTGCGTTGTGACAGCACGCGACGTAAACGTATGCGATGTGACGCATGCGTTGCGATGGTCGTTCGCCTCTATCCTCAACAATGAGCACCAGTTACACTACACAAGGACACATTCCTTTTTTTAGGCGTGAGGAGATTATGTGATTTGCCCAGGATCACAGGATGTTGAGTAGATGCCGAGACTCAAGCTAGGTTCCCTAGCTCCAGAGCTGGCAGCTCTGGCCCGAACACCAGGGTGACCAGTTAACAGTGCTTTGTTTCAATCAGCGCACCTCTCAGGTTCGGATCTAGCCTCAAACCCACGGGAGTCAGTCTGCCCTTTCAGGCATGCCAACTTGTGCAAAACTTTCTCCTTTGGAGGAGGGGGCGGGGTTGTGTGCCTATCACAGCCTGGGGCACGTTAAATTCATCACACCCCCCACTACTCCCCTTCCTGGGGAGATCTCACACCTCCTGTGCACGTCGGCTGCACCGAGCCTCGAACCAACGAGCTGGAGACCGGCTCTCTGCAGGGGTTTGCAGCTCATTGTGTGCACACCCTGTGATAGCGCCTTCTCGCTGGGTGACCCTGTGCATGACCCTGGGATAGCGCCTTCTCACTGCCTGACCCTATGATAGTGCCTTCTCGCTGGGTGACCCTGTGCATGACCCTGGGATAGCGCCTTCTCACTGCCTGACCCTGTGATAGCGCCTTCTCGCTGGGTGAACCTGTGCATGACCCTGGGATAGCGCCTTCTCACTGCCTGACCCTGTGATAGTGCCTTCTCGTTGGGTGACCCTGTGCATGACCCTGTGATAGCGCCTTCTCACTGCATGACCCTGTGATAGCACCTTCTCACTGCATGACCCTGTGATAGCACCTTCTCGCTGCGGGACCCTGTGAAAGCGCCTTCTCGCTCAAATTTGCACGTTAGATTGTTTGCAGTATGCCATTGCTTTGTAATGGAACCGAGTGCCAGTCTGTTTGTTGAAGTCTGCGTACCTCTGCGATTCTGAGAGGTTCTTTAGGCGTATGTTATGCACTGGGCTCGGGTGAACAGAACTGTGAATGTGTTAAAGAAAGCTGGTACTGGGCAGATATTAAGGCGGGGGTCCTTTATGCCAGCGGCAGCCGCGGAGACTTCGGGGCGAGGTGGCCGCACCGACGGTTAGGAGAGTAACAGTGTGTGTCAGGACGGACAGGTCAAGTAAGCAAGGGGATGGAGGAACAACGAGGGGTGGGGGGCCAGCATCTACCTGCCATGCAGATGGCTGTCCCAGAGAGGTTTACTTCGAACAGCACCCGCAGCAGTGCCTGCCTGTAACCGTGAAGCGGTAGGCTTTTATCTGTGCCTGTGTGCTGTTTGTTTAGAATTGTTTAATATTCATGCAGTTTGATTATTGTTTGTCAGATGTAAATAACATATCCACCGGTTATCGCACCTTTACTCAAAAGTTGATTGACAGTCCTTCTCAGACCCCTTCTGCTTGAATAATTTGTGTTTCAATTCCAATTACATTTCAGCATAATTACAGACCTACTGTTCTCAAAGCACATTGTCTGCCTCTAGCTTTCTGCCATGTATTAAAACCCACCAAGCCCTGGAAAATTGTCTTGAAATGCCATCATGTTAAGTTTAATATGCCCAACAAAACCGTTCAGGCCACTTAAGGACAGTGAGTACTAGGTGGGGCCAGAATGCAGTTGGCAGCTCGCCAGCTGATTTACGTCTTGCAAATGGAACTTCGGGTTTTCTCTTTAGTTTACATTTTCTTGGCAATAACTCTCGTGGACTGGCGTTATCTCGTCTTCTGTATACAGGTTCCTGTACGAACCCCGAGTACTGTAGGTAATTAGCTCTCCTGGGCGCTGGTGGACAGATGTTTGCTAATGCAGCATTGGAGCGTCTGCAAGTGTGTGTGGAGGAAAACAACTTGTTGCCCATCGAACAGTCTTCTTACCGAGCAAAGTCGACTTCCTTGATTTGTTATTACAGTACTTTAGGTGGCACTGGAAATAAAGTTGTTTTTAAAAGGCAGGCAATTAACAACGCCTTAATTGTCCATGCATCAGAACTGGCATATATGATGGCCAACTTTGTGGCATAAATCAGCAGCCCTCCAAATACCGGTTGGTGGTCATGAACTGTTTGATGCTGTTTGGAACCTGGCTCGAGATGCTGGTGGGAGCAGATGAGGATCTAACTAGCCAGGTTAACAATGCAAATGGTGTAAAACAGGTGCCTGTTGGCATTACTGTTTTCTTACCCTTCATCTTCACGACTTTCCACACATTTTGCAAAGTGATGAAAAATGTTCCCCGTTATGAGGTCCATCTGCGCCTTTATACGCAGATGTCATCTTGGATCTTATACAAACAGGCCAATAATGGGAGTTAAAACACTTGGAATATTCTGCAAGCCTGCACTTCTTGAATGTGATCAACTCCAAGAACCAAAGTGAGGGTGTATAGGGCCAAAAGCAGGGTCGTTTTCCTTGGAGTTAAGAGTGCAAACACTAGATAACGCTCGTTTTGTCATGTTTCTATGTGTAGTAAATTCCCAAAACATGGATTTCACCTCCACGAAGATCAATTAAGCACAAAAGGAATAAATCATTGTGGAGGATAAATAATGTTTTTTAGAATTTGAAACAAAAGAACAAAATGAAATACCTTCTACAGGTGTACAATATAAAGCCTCACCCGGCTCTCTTATATGGTTGAAATGTGTCTTTTTACGGTGGTCATTTTAAAAAAAAACGAGTATAGGGGAATTCTTAACGTCATTGTGTTTGATTTGCAAAGGGATTTTCTTTTTATTAAAGCATCAGTTGCTACCCTCCCATGTAGGAGTACAATTTCCTAGGATGCTGAAATACCTAACATATAAAAAGATTTGTGGTCTGAACATCTGGGGTGGGGAGGTCACGTCAGTCATTTGCTGTCTAATGTAAAATAAAACATTAAAAAGTTGTTTATTAGCAGGTGAGCTCAGCCTCCATTTTGCAACAGAATGCCCAAACGGTATGCCAATATATAGTAAAACGTTCCTTTGGAAATTCTACAGTGTAGAATTGCGACCACAGATGTGCGAAATAAAAACAATGGCATGGACAATCCACCAGTTGAGTGATTCGTTTTCTAAGATGACAAACACCTGGAGAACTGCCCTGGTAAACAGGCCATTAAGGCGCTTGTGCACGCACATCAAGTTAGGAGAAACCGTGAGGGGCGTACCGGGTGGCTCCCATTCAAATTAAGTCTACAGAGAACTTGGAGCGAAGTATCCTTGGAGAGTTCGAAGTGCGCTGGTTTCAGCGGCAGATGTTGGGGAAGCAGTGTGGCGGGGAGATTAGAAGCTTGCAAGTAGTTCTCAGAATACTAGATTTGATCGTGTCGAGATCCCTGCGGACTGCACTTTGAGATCAACGCTGGAATAGAACTGAAGGTTGTGCTCAGTACCACGAGCTGCTGCTGATGTACAGATAGGTTTTCACAGTAATGACTGCCGTAACTCAGCCATGTAACAACTGTTTGCATCACGCATTTCGACGTTTTGTGCCTTGTACAACTTCTGGTCTCTGGGCACACTTTCTGTACATCTGCTTGTCGGTTCAACCAGCTGAGCTGAAACCGGGCTACGACGACATGTCTGTCTGTCTGCATGCACGGGACGGATGGGAGGGCAGCGACTTTAGAGTTGTCTCACACTTTTCTAGCACTAGCTTAAGTTTAAAGTACAGCCTCAAGGTGGTGCTGTTGCCACACTTTATAAATGTATTGTTAACGCACAAGAATAGTTAGGCAATAATTTACAGATTCATGCAGGACATAAAACAAGGGGCCGTGAAAGTGAAAGTGATCGCGCGATGCGGCATTTTCGTTGCTATGACAACAAAAGCTTCGCAAGATGAGGTCGGACTGTCCACAGTCTGACGGACACGCGCATGCTGTCTGCTATGGACAAATGGCAAGAGCAGCCATGTTTAAGGTGACCAGACGTCTCCGTTTTCCCAGGACGGTCCCTGTTTTTGGAGAAGTGTCCCCATGTCCCGACACTTTTCTCCAAGTGACTCAAATGTCCCTGTTTTCAAACAGTGTCCAGGTTAAACACAGAAATGTCCCTGTTTTTCATTGTTCCGGTTGAGCATGCGCGCGCATGCTCTCTTTGCACTATTTACGGCATGTGTCGTCACTGAGGTGAGCGCTGTAGCAAGAAGGGAAATCCTTTGAAGAGAGATATTTTACATGCAGCGCCACCTACGTCATCATGCCAGCCAAAGTTTCTACTTTGGATAAAACAATATTTCTTCATCCTGTAGCTTGTATTCGTAGCCATACAAACTTTTCAGTAGCCCTTATGCATACTGTGCAAGGATTAATGCATTGCTCATTGAATGTTTTATTCATAACCAATTGATGCATGCTCTGTGTTCTCCATATCAAAGCTATAACTTGACCTTTTGACTGACCTTTCAGATCACGGCAAACTATTTAGCTGGAAAGGACTTAAAGGAGCAGTATTAAAGTCTGTGGAAGAGGCGAGCAGGGCTGCTCGAGCTTTTTGCTCAGGTCTTCACACTATTGAACAATGAGATGATACCAATGCCTAGAGTGCACTATACATACCCCAGTAAGGTAACATGACATCCCAGCAGTGACCACGCAAATGTGGGAGGACTGTATGGTCGGCCAGCCTTTGCCACCCTTAAGACCCTAAGGCAGTAATAACTGGAGAGAAGTGTTTTTTTTACATTGGTCCATGGCTGCCATTTGGCAAGTTAGCATTCCGCAGTTTACCTCCCATGCTTTCCTGTCATGAGCAACTAAGCAACATTGGTGAGTTGTACTTTACGTGGTGCTGACGCGCAGCTATAGAAACAAGCATTGATAAAGCTAGTAAATCTGGCGTTTGCTAGCCTGTGATGTTTTATTGATTTTTGGCAAATATATGCTATAGTCCTTAAAAGTGTAAATATAATAAAAAGTACTAATGCTGCTGTGTAAAGAGAGGGGTGCCAATAAAAGATAGCAGATTTGTTGTCTGTAATGCTTCATCTCGGTCTGTGGAGGGAGCTGTCATTGTAGTCCTTTTTCTATGTCTATGCCAGCTGTCAAATAGTCCTACTTTTATGTCGATGGTTACTGCAAACCGTAGTCCTACTTCTATGTCTATGACCTGTCCCCGTTTTTTAGGTCTCGGCTCGAAGGCTGCGCTTGCGCAGTCTCGCTCCGAGATTTAATGTTAGGAGTGGGGCTTTAACCCGCCCCTTTTTTTTACCTCTTCTCCATTGGCTGGCCTCTGAAATACTGGTCAGCCATTGGAGAAGAGCATTGTCTCTCCAAACAAGCCCCGTCTTTTTCGGATTCGGGGGCGTGTTTTTTCGATTCTTTCTCTCCTCTGGAATGTAACCATTCCAGCCAATGGCAAGAGGAGAGAAAGAAAAACACGCCCCGAATCCGAAAATGCCGCTCCGTTTCTCCGAGGCATTTCTGCTTCACCTCGGAGAAACATGGTTACAAAGTCGGCGGGGTCCTGGGGTCGGTGTCAGCCATGCCATCCTGACACTCTTACGAAAGCTGAAAAGTGAATGTAATTAAAGAAGCATAGAACGCCTGTATCTGTTCCAGTGATACAATATTGTTTTTGTTGAATTAAAGTCGATCGCGTTATCAAAGATCCTCCATTTCTTAGCCTGACGATAGTTATCCATCGAAAAAAAATTCTCGATTGCCTTCCGCTTTTGGGTTGTCTTTAAGCGCATATCACAGTTGCGGCGTGTACAACACAATGTATGTATATAGCATGGCCAATTTTAAGTGTAAAATCTGATAAAATGTGTTGTTTATAGTGTACTCCCTAAGGTCAGGCGTCACAGAAACTACATTTCACAGAATACATGTGTCCGAGAACACTCGTATGTTGGTGTTACTCTTAAAGACCCGGTGTTCTTAAAATGTATGGCGGCGAGACAAATGTTAGTCTTTGAGATACTTCCATCAGTTCACATCGAACCCCTATAAACTGTACCCCCGTCTAAGACATTCGCTTGCCTCTATGTTTGAAAAATAATTCTGCTCCACTTAAAGAGTGGTCAAACTTGAGTGGCGCCACATAAATTCGTATGACAATTGCGCAAAAGACAGATGGGCAATTAATATCGCTTACAAAATCTCGAATACATACTTCACAGTTCCAAATTACTTCAACAATAATCCTCGTTCTCTCTAAACTACTTCTAGAAAACACCAGTACCCCCGTGTTTCCAACAGAGCCGCCTGATTAGGCGGGACCCGTTGCTTTCCACTGCAGCCTCTTTTCCGCTGCCGTAAGTTCCGGTTGAGGACAGTGGCCATTTTGTTTATCACTCCTTTCAAGGGAAATATAGTGGGAAGTGCACCCGGTGTCCCTGCTCTCTGTGCAGTCATGTTTCCTCTGGCTAGAAGTGCTCTCTCGCTGTCTGGTAAGGACGGGTGACATTGCATGGACGCATTCGCTGTGGTGCTTGAAGTCCAGACGGCCGCTGTTGTTTTTATTATCTCTTCCGACACGAGTGATATGCTTTCGGGGTTTCGCTTCTATCAGTGCAACCTCACTCTCCGTGCTCTCAGTAGCCGAGTATACTTTATGCAAACACTTTAATGGGAGAGGAGGACATTTGCATAACTGCAGTTTTTAAATGCTGGATAACAAGTATTGTTTTATTCGCGTAGTAAAGATATAGTCCAAAGGCTATCCTGCTTCCTGTATAGAGCTGTTTTTTGTCCGACCACTAGACATAACTACAATCCTTTGCTGCACCAGCCGCTTGTAAAACTCTTAACATTTCTGATCTGCCTTTGTTCCGAAAAGATGAATTCTACGTTATTGTGATACTGAAAGGGCCTTCTAGCCTGCATCTGTTAAAACCGGTAATGTCCTTTGGATGTCATAGGTAAGTCGTGCCCTTGAGCATGAAGTTCACCTTACTAACGAAAAATGCAGGGTTTGTTAACTAGCACTCCAGGTCCTTAAGGGCACCCAGGCAGGCTCCTGATTTCTATATTCAGACATTTGACAACATGTTGTTATTAATTTGGCTAGTTCTGATGTGGCCACAGCGGAGATGTAACAATGACTGATATTTTTAATATAGCGATTTATAATACACTGCTGCCATGTGTAATCACTCCTTATCTCTGTTGCGTCCCCTATTTAATTGTAGTCTTTGTAGCGACACCTGAAGGATGGTATTCTGAGTCAAGTGTTTATCTCGCTTCACAATACCTATGGCTGAAGGAACAATGCCATTGCAACCCCTCATTTTACATTTTGCAACTATAGAAGCTAATCCATCTTGCACCTACTTTGCCGTTGCCTTGAATTCATGTTGACACGCAAACTATCCCTTAAACCAATCTTCTAAAAAAATTAAAATGGGATATTTCTCAGAGGGTTTAAAACCCGTATTCCGTCTGAGATATCCCGGTTTGTCAAATTTATGAGCATCATATTTAATAGATTTAAATCTTTTAATAAAAATTTATTTAGCTAAGCATCAACATATTTATCCATCTGAAGCAGAAGAGGAAGTGCGCTTTCATAGACACTGTTAACATTTGAATATATCATGAATATCAGTTCCTGAATATTCAATGGCAAACATGTTTATGAATTGAGGAATTTGACCCTAAAACACAGTGACCTCAAACAAGACCTTAGTTTAACAGACCGTGGTTTAAGTTGTATTTTAATGAACTATAATTTTTCTTAACCTCTATTTTTTTAGTCTTGTGGGATTCTTTGCTCTCTCTTTATTTTAGCATCCATATTTTACTAATTGTAATATTTTAAGCAACTTGAAACAATAATTAAATTAGGAGTTCAGAATTATTTGCGAACTGCATCAAAGCATATTGCCAAAATAATCACTTTAAAAGCGGGCATAAAGAGAATTCTGTTTAAAAAAGATAATTGTATTCACTTGCACCCCATAATGTTTTCTGGAAACACTTTCCTGATGCAATTCTCACACCTGACAAAGAGAAATACCGGTTAACGAGTTGGACCGAAAGAATAGAATGATTTCATAAGAAAAGCGTGGTGTTTGTTAGTCTAGAATCTGAACGAGAAACATAATGGTTTTTAGACTGTTTACAGGAGCACTGATATCTAGACCATGTGCTCTGACCTAAAACATGTTGAAATTGGTTATAATTCAAAATTATTGGTATGTTTATTTTACCTAATTCCCTAATATATGGTACAAAGTGTACGCAGGATCTGTAAGTTAGAATCCACTAGTGGAGTGCTGTATCTATTGTGCCGGCCACTATACTAACAGTGTAAACATGCTTCATGTCTTCCATTGTAGCCTAACTGGATGTGTAAAAACTGCAATTCACCATGCCAAAATAATCCCTTTCAAGAGGTCTAAACCTTACGCTTAACTAACAATGTCACCTCTAAGTAGTCCTTATAGCCCTTCAGGCAGGGTGCATGGCATTAAAAAGTAGGACATGTAGCCTCGAATCCTGTCCCTCTTTAAACATTTAGCTTTTGATTGCCAAGTTGTGCATTGCAACCGTAGCTTTATGGCTTTCATTTTAACTTTTTACATGCATCTATCTGTCAGGTCTGACGTGAGTGGGTGGGTGGCTCTGTGTGTGGGTGGGTGGCTCTGTGTGTGTGTGGGTGGCTCTTTTTGTAGGTGGCTCTAAGCTTGGTGGCTCTGTCTGTGTGTGGGTAACTGTGTGTGTGTATAGGTGGCTCTGTGGGTGGCTCTATTTGTGTGTGGGTTGCTCTATGTGAGTGGCTCTGTGTGGGTGGCTCTGTGTGTGTGGGTGGCTTTGTGTGTGTGGCTCTGTGTGTGGGTGCAAATGCAATAGGTCTCACATTTGAGAGTGATTAAGCCATTGACATTGTAAATAACAATGCCATTTCTTTAAATGTTTTAAAAACAAAAACATAAACAAAAATAATGTCATGAGCAATGCCAATAGCTCTAACTTTAACAATGCCGAGACCATTGCATTGTAAATGCTTGTTGTTTTGAGAATCTGGTCACCCTAGCCATGTTTGTCCATGCAGACGCGTGCACGCAAGCCCTTCGCAGAATCGATTCCAAAAGGTACTCACAATAGCGAGAGCAGCGCATGCGCTGCTTTGGCTATAGGCGAGACCTAAAAAAAGAGTGGGGCAGAAACTAAAAGAGGGCGTCACAGAGTGGGCAGAGGGTGCACGGGTGTGAGGCAGAGGCAAGAGGTGAGAGGGCAGTCGAAGGGGGGCGGGGAAGAGGGGTCTGGAAGGAGGGGCTCCGAGTAACAGGAGAAGGGGGTCCGGGGAAAGCAGTCAGCTGTTGGGGGAGAAGGAGCCGTCTGAGGGCAGGACTGGGGAGGGAGAGAGCAGCTGCTCCGGAAAGAGTGAAGGGGGGGATCCTGGGGCAGAGATGCCGAAAGTGTCTAAACAGGGCAGAGAGACGGGGCTGAGAGGGAGGGAGGTGTCTGAGGCCAGGACTGCAGGGAAGGAGGAGCTGCTTGGGACAGGCGGAAGGGGCCCCGGGGCAAGAAGGAGGGGGGCACTGACCAGGGCAGGTAGACGGGCTAGAGAGGGGAGGAGAGGGAGAGAGGGCAGTCATAACAATAACAACTGGTAGGGGAGCAAAGGACAGCACGGACACCATAATGGATTAAATAAACATTTTAAAAACTCTGTACCTCATTCCGATTAGAGACTTTTGTTTTATAACATAGTGTGCATATGTACAACGAGAGAGGGTGAAATGAGTAACGCTAAATTGTTACAGTAAGTACCTGACCACGAACGAAGCCATAATGCATGCGCTAACAAAAAAAAAGAAAACAATGAGAGAAAGGGGGATATGGAGACAGAAAGAAAGACGACGATGACAGAAAAGAGGAGAAATAGGCAGACAGATATTTGCTGCCCTCCTTTGCTACTGCTGGTGAATAAAATGTGACAACAGACGCTTTTCACCGGCCAGACTCCAGCTGGTTACATCAGATCAGCAACTTGCCTCTAAACATGCATCTTCCCCGGTTCACCTGCTTAGGGAGGGGGTGTTGATGTGTGTCCATATCAGGTTAGAGCTAGATGGGTGGGAACAGAAGGTAAAGGGCCGATAGGGTACTAAAACAGCGACTGCAGCACAGCGAGATATCCCTCATTTTCATTTGACATTTGGACGTTCCTTACGATGACCCGACGTTGAGGAGATACAGACAGGAGATCATGATCGGACGTTCCTTGTGCTGCCTGCGACGATGACCCGACGTTCCTGGGAGGCCATTTTGATCCAGCACCCAGACGATCGGACCTTTCTGCATCGGTGGATCGGATCCTCTGCATCAGCTGTGCCCCTGGTAGTGATCCCTGCATCAGCGATGCTCGTGGCTTCCTCCCAGCAGCAGAGAAGGCCTGAGGACTGACCCCTACGATTCCTGCCTAGCAGCCAGCCAGCAAGTCGACCTGGTAAGCGCCATTTTCTATCCTTTGTGATAGATGGGCCCTGCTTCCCTGCGTTACTTACCTTTTATGCCAATTGTTGCTTGATTGCTTGCTTAAACGTGCGCTGCTTGATTTTATAATCTGATTACAGTGTATTATTGATGCGCTCTGCCTGATTGATTTTACATTCAGATTGCATTTTATCCTCTATGTACTCTGCTTGATTAATTAATTTTGTACTGAGATTCATCATATATGCGCTCCGCCTGATTGATTTTACATTGATTGCATTTTATCACTTATGCGCTCTGCTTGATTGATTTTGCATTCAGATTGCATTTTATCCTTTATGTGCTCTGCTTGATTAATTAATTTTGTACTGAGATTCTTCACTTGCGCGCCCTGCTTGATTGCTTGATTCTTTTGCGCTCCGACTTTCGGGGGGAGACTCGTGCTTCGCTCCGCCCTCTCTCCCACTCCTCTGAGGTGCTGGGCCTGCGTGTGCCTGGCTTGACCGGGGCCAGGCTGTGCACCGCAGTGGAGAGGGACTGAGAGTCCATACCCTGTGCGGCTGAACCCCAAAGCTCGGCCTTCGCCCTCTGGCTCGCCTAGCCACCCAAGGCGCTCCACTGCACCCCCACCAAGCAGCACCAACCATGGAGTCAGACGTCACGGCTCAACCCGGCAACGCCGAAGAAGACGACATGGAATGGAAGACCAAGGCAAAGAGAGGACGTGAGTCGGGCCCAAACTCACCAGAAAAAGCAGCAAAGCTTCTCTGCGCACCCCCCGCAAACAACGTGATTCCAACCTCCAACCGCTACCTGGTTCTCCAAAGTACCCAGGACAATGACGCCCACCCCCAGGACAACACGGCATCTGAACCCGGCACCTCTTCAGGCCCCACAAAGCGACTACAGATCCCTCCCATCATCCTGAAGAACTTAGCCACCCACAAGGACCTCGTGGAGCTACTGGAGGAGCACTGCATCTCCCCCTTCACAATCAAGACCCGGCAGGACCACGCCAAGATCATGCTCACCACACCGGACGACTACAGGAGCGTGACCAGCATGCTTACAGACCAGAAAATGGAGTACCACACCTTCTCACTGACCACTGCAAAAGCTCAGCGCTTTGTAATACGCGGGCTCCCAGCAAACGCATCCCTTGGGCACATCACTGAGGACTTATCGGAACTTGGACTTCCAGTCAAAAATATAACGCAGATCGTCTCTCCAGCGGACAAGAACAAGAAGTTTCCCCTCTTTGTGGTAACCCTGTCGGCAAGCAAGGATGGGAAGCCAGCAGACCTCTCATCAGTCACACGGCTCTGCAGTTGCACTGTCACCACAGAAGCACCTAGAGGGAAACGAGGACCGGTCATGTGCTACAACTGCTAGCGCTTGGGGCACACCTCTGCTTTCTGCCACCAGAAGCCAAAGTGCGTACGCTGTGGAGGCGAGCACACCTCTAACCAATGCACTAGGAACCGTGAAACCGAACCAGCAATATGTGCTAACTGCACAGGACCCCACCCAGCAAGCTACCGCGGCTGTCCCTACCTGCAGAAGGCAAAGAAGGATGGACCGCGGAAACCACCCCAACCACAAAAGACTTCCCCACACTCAACTGCAACAAACCAGGGACAAAGGAAGAGTTACAAACCCGCATTGGCACACAGGATCCCAACTGGCAATCCAACCAACAGCCATAGCGACGCGCGTGTGGATGGAAGAACATACGCAGAAGTAACAGGACCCAAACAGAACAGCCCACCACCACCACCGCGACCACCAACGCCACCACCACCAACTGCCCCAGCACCATCCTGTGAAATAGGCTCAGCCATCAACTGGCAGGAACTCATCACGAAGATTGCGAAAACAGTCGCAGACATGAACATCCACCCTTTGGTGACAATGGTGGCGAATCTCATCGCCGGACTTTTCCACGGTGAAGAAAACGCACACAATGGCAGCAAAATCTAAAGGAAACTCCCTCTTCTTGATGTGGAATGCTAACAGCATTCAGAAGAAAACTGCAGAACTCCTGCACCTGATGGAAACCATGGATGTGAGTATAGCGCTTATCTCCGAGACCCATCTCCAAGGAAGCCAGAAGCTCAACTTAGCAAACCACAGGGTGTACCGCACAGATCGCACCACCGGAGCCAAGGGCGGAGGAACAGCGGTGATTGTCAGCTCAAAAGTGAAGCACCACGAGATCTCACTACCACCAGTGGGGAGCATTGAAGCAACTGGCATACAGATCCAGACATCTGCAGGCCCCCTACGGCTGATTGCCGCCTACTCACCCCCAGGCAAGCTAAGCCCAAAGGACTTGGATGTTTTATTGGACCCCCGCATCCCAACATTAATTGGCGGAGACCTAAAGGCCAAGCACCAGTGCTGGAACTCTCGCGTGGCAAACAGCAAAGGACACGCTCTACTTGCCCACTCAAAGAAGGAGGACTTTGTAGTGGCTGGCCCAACTCAACCAACACACTATTCAGGCTCTGCACTGCATAAACCGGACGTTCTGGACATCGTCGTCATGAAGAATCTCTCCCAGTCTATGGGGTTGGAAACCCTAACTGCACTGACGTCCGACCACAACCCAGTGTTGATCACAGTTGGCGACGTGCTTGAAGACCAGCAACAGGGCACCAGACACAACTACAAGAAGGCAGACTGGAGCCTATACAAGAGAAGCGCTGCATTGAAGACATTGACCAGGCGGTTCACCACTTCACAGCTGCAGTCCACACTGCCATCGAGCGCAGCGTTCCCGAGCAGAAACTCCAACGCTGCTCTATCTACGACCTCCCGAAGGGCATCAAGCAGTCGATTGCTGACAAAAACAGAGCCCGGAGAGAGTGGCAAAGGAATCGCACCCCCGACCTGCTGAAGAAATACAACGAGCTGACAAGACAGCTGAAGATGCAAATAAGCCAGCACAGAGGTGAAAAGTGGGAAGCAGCTACGGCTAACTTAAAGGACTCGGACAACTCTCTCTGGAAAATGACCCGACGCTTGACTGGGAAAAAGGAACCAAACCCACCGATACAAGGGAAGACTCACCTGGCATGCAGCAACAGGGACAAGGCTGAGGTCTTTGCTGACACGTTGGAGGCATCCTTCAGGCCTAACCAGGCTAGCAAACTGGCAGCAGAAGTTGAGCAAGAGGTCGCTAAGCACCACCGGGAGCACACACCAGAAACCGAAGCTGCAAACATTGAGGAATGCTCCACAGGCGAGTTATCGGCCCTGGTAAAGACACTAAAAAACGGCAAGGCACCAGGTAAGGACAGAATAGTCAACCAAGCCATCAAGATGCTCCCAGACGCCTTGCTGAGATATTCAACGCCTGCATGCAGCACCAGTATTTCCCTAATGCCTGGAAAGAAGCAAGAGTCATCGTATTCCCCAAGGCTGGGAAACCACTACGAGATCCTGCAAATTACCGCCCTATAAGTCTGCTATCTGGCCTATCAAAGCTCTTCGAAAAAGTTATCCTTGCCCGCCTTGTGGACTTTGTGACAAGCGAAAACCTCCTCGCCAAAGAACAGTTTGGGTTCCGGAAAGACCACTCGACAAGTCACCAACTCCTCAAAGTTGTGGACATCATCAGCCATGGATTCAACATCAACAAGTCCACTGGAGTAGTCTTTCTGGATGTAGCCAAAGCATTCGACCGAGTATGGTATGAGGGACTGCTTTGCAAACTTATCAAGCTCAAGTTTCCAAGCTATCTGATTAAACTGCTGTCTAGCTACCTGTCAAAACGGACCTTTCACGTGGCGGTACGAGACGAATGCTCAACGCCACACCCAATCCTTGCTGGAGTGCCCCAGGGATCAATCCTAGGACCATTCCTCTTTAACATATTCACAAACGACATCCCCACGGACCTAAAAAAGACTGATCTGGCTCTTTACGCCGATGATGCTGCAGTCATCTCCCAATCCTTCAGCGAACAGGAAGTGGCTAAGAACCTTGAGGCATCACTCAGCAGACTCTCCGAATGGTACAGCAACTGGCAGATCACCCTGAACACTAGCAAAACCACAGCAACACTATTCACCAGGAAGCTGAACAGAAAACGCCCAGCGATCCTCCTCAATGGGGATGAGATCAAATGGGAAAACAGCAGCTCCTACCTGGGGGTGACTCTGGACTCTAAACTCACATGGAGAAACCACATAGAGAAGACCTGCCAGAAAGCAGCAACAAAACTGTCTGCACTATACCCGCTCCTGAAGACCAAGTCGATGCCCTTGCAGAGCAAGGTGCGAGTAATCACCGCAATAATTCGGCCAACCATGACGTACGCTGCACCAGTTTGGAGTGGCTGCCGCCCGCAGCTTCGGAAAGACCTGCAGAGACTATAGAGCAGGGCCTTACGGATTGCAGCAGGTGCTCCACTCTTCACAAGAACAGCAGACCTCCACAGAGACCTAGGCGTTGAGATGTTGGACGACCATCTCCGCAAACTCAACAGGACATTCTACAAAGGACTGGATCAAAAAGACAACCCACTGATCAGGAAACTTGCAGACATTTCTACAAACCCATTTGACCGCTACCCGAGGCCCATCGAAGCGCTAAACTTGTGAAACTGAAACAGCAACACAGCATCCAAAAACCCATCACTGCCTGAGGGCAAATCGCCCCGGCAGATACCCAAAACTCATCACTGTCAGAAGGCAACCGCCGCGGCAGCCATCAAAAGCTCATCACCGCCAGAAGACATTTGGCAGACGAATACAAGACTCTGCGACTAAACTTGCTGACACTTCCGCAAACCATATTGACCGCAACCTGCGGCTTTTCACAGCGCTGACCTTGTGATCCAACCTCAACTGTGACAAAGCGTCACACATCAATAAGACAACCGAAACAGCGACTAAAAAACTCAAAATTAATGTGGAGTAATGAGGCTATCGCCTCGGTATCTAAAAACTCACCGCTGTCAGATGGAATCTGACAGGCGAAAACAAGACACATGGACAGCGAGATATCCCTTGCTCCCGTCCCCTCTGCCAGCTGGAAAAGTTAATGGGCTGAGGGAGCAGAAATAAAGGGAGGTTTAGCAGTGCTTAATTTGAGCCAGTGATTTCCGGGGCTCAGCATCGTCTCAGCACTTATGACAGGTGCCACATGGTGTCACTGTTTATAAAATTTAGAGATAAGCAAAACAATAGTTGTTTATTAATTCGATATGCATTTAAATGACTAATGCCTGCTGCTCAAGCCATACTTATAGCTTTAGGGGCCTGGAATTGTAACACTTTTAGAATGCGGTGGTTAGGAATTGTATTGTCACTGGCAGCACTGAAACGGTAAATGGGTGGTGCAGGCTGTGATGCCCTCTTGACGAGGGCTCTGGCACTTACGTGTTTTTTTTTGTTTTTTTTTTTACAAAATAAGCACTGGAGGTTTAAGAGCGTTCCTGGCCCCGGAAATTATCCTAAGAGTGGCGTTGATTTCCCTGGGGCTGTGACGCACATTGCATAGGCACAACTTCAGAGAAATGCAGTTTGTTCAGAAGAAGAAGGTTGCAGCCCAGACTGCGGGTGCTGCCCGCGAGAGCCCTCACTGTACTCATGCTTTGGACATTAAAAGCCAATCTTTCTGACTTTGCCAATGCTTGCTTGATGTTGCGCTTAATGTATAAGTCCTGCAGTTTCACGGTGATGTAAATAACAGAGGGCCGAAGTTAATTGCAACCACTGAGTGCAAACCACTCGCTCCTAGGTCATTTGCCAGATGATATGTCTCGGGCCCTTTATTTCCGCACGCCCAGATTTACCGCTCCCTTGTGATCTGCAGCCGCAACCAAAGTGAAACCAGTAGCACCAACACCCTGCACCCCGGGGCACGCAGGTGGGAGCGGCTCTGCCAGGCTTGTATGGCGCTGTTGTACGCTCTAGTGTTCCCGCACCATAGAGACGAATGTCTCGTTGCCATCTGTGTCACGTGACGCCCCGTCCTATCAGGACTGGCGGCTCCGTGGCGCGGAGGGGGACGAGACATTCAAGGAGAGCGTTGGCGGCGAGTTGAGATCGCCGCTCCTCGTGGGCCCTAGAATATAACGTAATTGTGGATGTTATCACTAATAAATCTACACGCTGTTATCATACCTACACCAGCGTCCTTCCTGTTATTCCTGGCACAACAAATGGCGACGAGGGTTCTGGAAGCTGGGCCCACGAGTGTCTCTCCATGCCCTGCTGCCTTTGCCGGTTGAAGCGGAGCCCTCCCACGTGGGTGTCTGCTGCTGAAGCCCCTCCCTGCATCCTCTAGTTCCCGTTTTGCTGCCTGCCTCGACCGTCTTCTGGCCACGTGCTCCTGCCTGCCGGTGCTGTTCCCGGGGCGTTTCTGTGCTGGCGCCCCTCCCCCCTCTGGCCTTCCTGCAAGCTGCTGTCTCCGGCCCCTGAGTGCCAGGTACTTTCTGTTGCTGCGGGGTCTCGCCTAGCGGTGCTTGCGCCCTGCTTGGTGCTTCTCCTTTGTGCTCATGTTCTGCCAGGCCTGGGGTGCTGCCGCTTCGTGTGGGTGCCTGCCTTCCGTGTCACGTCCGTGGGGAGTGTGCGTCGTTCACGATGGTGCACGGTGGCAACATCTGTGTCCCGCCTCTCTTCCTGGAGGTTCCCGGCAAGCCGTGCATGAAATGGAAGAGCTGGTTGAGGGCCTTCGAGAACTATATTGTCTCCATTGATGGCACAGGGTACGCGGCGGAGCGGAAGAAGGCGCTGTTGTTCGGACTGCTGGGGAAGGCGGGGCAAGAGGTCTTCGACAGTTTGCCCGTGTACGTGAATCCGCCTGGTGTTACCACTCAGCTCAATGTGTACCAGGAGGCGGCGAAGAGGTTAGAGCTGCAATATGCTGAAGAGACTAACATCATGGTGGGGCGCCACAAATTTGCTCTTCGGAAGCAGGATGAAGGGGAGACTATAGAGGAGTATATTGCCTGCTTGCGCGTTCTGGCCCAAGACTGTGAATTTGCGGGCATGACGGACACTTACATCAGGGACCAGGTGGTGTTCTACTGCCATTCCAAGAAAGTGCAGGAACGATTACTGACATGCCGTGATCCTACGCTGCAAGAGGTGGTGGCGATTGCGAAGGCCATCGAGAGATCACTGGTGTCCACAAAGGAACTTGCCAATACTAGCCATGCTGCCAATGTGTTTTATGTGCAGGACAGAAGCAGGTCCGCCCAGAGGCCTCCTGACAGAGGGGCGAATGATAAGGGGGCGGGTAGGAAGCCGCTCGCTTGCTTCAGGTGCGGAGCGCTGGATCACTTGGCGGACAGTAAGGCTTGCCCTGCGCTTGGTAGGAAGTGTACTAAGTGCAAAAGGGTGGGTCACTTTGCTGCTGTGTGCAAGACCAGGAAGTCAGCTAGCAGTGTGAAAGTGAGTTCTGTGAGCGAAGGTGATCTCGAGGCGCTTGGGGATATAGTACTCTCTATTGATGCGGAGGATGGGCGAGTGAAGGGGCCCATAGGCTCCGTTATGATCGGCTCTGTTGAGCTTCCGTTTACTGCTGATTCAGGTTCCCCCATTACCCTGATTTCCGACACAACGTTTGATGCGAAGTGGCATGATGTGCAATTGCGTGTGACGGATGTGAATCCGAAGGCGTTTGGGGAGCAGGACATAGTGATGAAAGGGTATTTTTCCGATACCCTCACTTTCAAAGGGAGGGCCATCACTACCAAGATTTACGTGGCCGAGAAAGGGAGAAGCCTTGCGGGATGGAAGGATCTGGCGAAGTTGGGAGTGATGCTAATCCCAGGGGCAGCGGATCCCATAGTCCTCAGAGCTGACTGGGTCAACTCTATTCAGGCAGACGATGAGCCGGGTGGGTTGTCCGGAGTCCTTGCAAAATTTAGTTCGGTCTTCGCAAATGAAGTAGGATGTGTGAAAGGCTTTGTGCATGACATACAGCTGAAGGAGGGGGCTATGCCGATCAAACACAAGGTCAGGACTGTGCCTCTATCGGTCAGGGCGGAACTCAAGGCTGTGCTGGACAAGTTGGAAAATGAAGGTGTGATAGAAGGTGCCGGTGCTTCGGAATGGGTGTCCGCAATTGCCGTGTCGAAGAAGAAAAGGTCTGGAGACATCCGTCTATGCGTGGACCTGCGTTCCCTCAATAACAATATCCTGGTCAATTGTCACCCTCTGCCCAACATTCAGGACATTTTGGCGTCGACATCCGGGTCCCGATTCTTTACCCTGATTGATCTGAAGTCCGCGTACCACCAGGTCTGCCTCACTGACGGCTCCAAGAAGCTGACCACGTTTGTCACTCCGTTCGGGGCATACAGGTATGTCCGGCTGCCTTTCGGACTCGCCTCTGCTTCGGGGGTGTTCCAAAAGTTGATGGATCTGTTGTTCTGTGACATGGAGGGGGTCGAAGCGTTCCAGGACGATATCTTGATTCACACCAAGGACGAAGCGGAGCACCTGGTGGTGTTGGGCAAGGTGTTGGAGGTCTTGCGTGAGAAGGGGATGACAGTCTCCAAAGACAAATGTAAATTTATGGAGACCAAGATCGAGTACTTGGGGCATGTCCTGACCCCGGATGGTATTGCTCCCAAGGATGACCTGGTGAAAGCGATCAGAGAAGCTCCGTGCCCTGGCGACAAGGACGCCCTGCGGTCTTTCCTGGGGCTCAGCGAGTACTATTTGAAGTTCCTGCAGGGGTACGCGACCACGGTGGAGCCACTGAGGGCCTTGCTGAGGAAGAATGTCAAGTACGTCTGGGCAGCAGAGCAGGACGCGGCGTTCGAGGCCGTCAAGAGGGGTATCGCAGCGGCTCCGGTGCTGCAACCTTACAACAAAGACTTGCGGAATGTGGTCACTGTCGATGCCAGTGCAAAGGGCATTGGGGCGGTTTTCTGCCAGTTCCACGGGCAGAAAGAAAACACCATCGCCTTCATATCCCGCTCTTTGAGCGACGCCGAGAAGCACTACAGCACCATCGAGCGCGAGACGCTCGCATGTGTCTGGGCGGTGGAGAAACTGAAGAACTACTTGTGGGGCAAGGTGTTCGAAATCGTCACGGATCACAAACCCCTGATCTACATGATGGCCGGCGAGGGCCGTGGTAATGGGAAGGCTAGTTCGCGGCTGCTGCGCCTACTGTCCAAGCTGCAGGAATACCACTTCACGATCCGGCACATCAAGGGTGGCCTCAACTGCAGAGCGGATTGCTTGTCCCGCTTGCCCGTGACAGGGGACGATGACGTGTCCCTCGATGATGCGGAGTGTGTGGTGGCTCTGGTGGATGCCACGACGATGTGCGAAGGTTCCATCTCAGAGGAGGAGTGGCTCGCTTCTCAGGAGAAGGACGTGGTTCTCCGCACCGTGATGGGTCACATGACATCCCATTGGCCTCCTGTTCGGAACTTACACGGTTCGCTCCGAAGCTTCCAGCAGGTGAGTGCGGAACTCACTCTCGAGAATGGTTTCTTGAAACGGCACAAGCTGTTCGTCCCTCCGGAAGGCCTCAGGAGCAAGCTGATAAGAATTGCCCACAAGGGTCACCCTGGCGGCACCGCGACCAAGAATCTGCTGAAAATGTACTACTGGTGGCCGGGGTTGACCAGCGATGTCTGCGACTTCATAGACCGATGCGAGCAGTGTCTGAAGGCGGACAAGCATTGGAAGACCAGCAGAGGGGAACTGCAGAGGGTAGAAATTCCGGCTGGCCCATGGAGCAAGGTTGCCATCGACTTCGCGGGTCCATTCTCGTTGCTGCCGGAGGATTGCAGATTTCTCATCGTGATCACCGACTACTACTCCAAGTGGATACAGTACAAGTTTGTCCGAGAAGTTACCACGGACCGGGTGATTCAAGTGCTACGAAAAATTTTCGCTCAAGAAGGGCAACCGAAGGTCATGGTTTCTGATAATGGCACACAGCTTGTATCCAGGAAGATGACGGATTTCCTCGCCCACTCGGGGATCAAGCAGGAGAAGACCCCGTTGTACAGCCCGAAGAGCAATGGGCAGGTGGAAAGAATGAACAGGTTCCTTAAAGAGGGCATTCAGCTAGCCATTGCGTCCAATTTGGACGTCAAGATGTTTCTTGCGGACAAGGTGCACACTTACCATAACACCCCAAATGCTGTTACAGGCCACACACCTTTCTATTTGATGAGGGGGAGAAGGTGCACCAGTGAGCTTACTCCCAAATACAACGAGTGGTATGATGTACGAGAAGACACGGAGGGTGTGCAAGAGAAGACGCTGAGAGTCAGGGAGCGTATCATGGCCAAACAGGAGTGTGCCAAGCGATACGCTGATACTGTGAATAGAGCCAAAGCAAAGGACGTGGAACAGGGAGATTGGGTGCTAGTAAAGAAGCCGCATAAGGTGATGAAGGGGGAGTCAGCCTTCCAAACTCCCGTATGTGTGCAGGAGGTTAGGAAAGGGGCAGTGTGTTTGGAAGGTGGAGGATGGAGAAGCAAAGATGACATTGTCAAGCTCAAAGCAGGCCAGGAAAACATCATCATGAATGGAGGCCGTGCGAGTGGGTCCAGGAATGACGATAGTGTACGAGAGTGGCAAGAGTATGAGGTTGCGGAGAGGAGTGAAAGGGAGGATAATGGACGTTTGCACACCTCGCCTATTGATAGAGCTAGCAAAGGCGAATCAGCATGTCGTGAAGAGGTGCGATTTGAGGCATGTTGTGCCGGTGGGCGGGGTGGAACGAAGTCTGTGCAAGAGTGTGAAGGCAACCAGCGTGTCCAGGACTGTACCAGATATAGTAGCACTCCATGCGCTGAGGGGCAACCTCGGTTTGTGACTCCGAGGAGGCCTACTAGACTTGTTAGGGCGCCCAAGCGTTTTGAAGATTTTGTCATGACATGAATAATGTTTTGCTGTTTATATTGTTGAGGGGGAGATGTTGTACGCTCTAGTGTTCCCGCACCATAGAGACGAATGTCTCGTTGCCATCTGTGTCACGTGACGCCCCGTCCTATCAGGACTGGCGGCTCCGTGGCGCGGAGGGGGACGAGACATTCAAGGAGAGCTTTGGCGGCGAGTTGAGATCGCCGCTCCTCGTGGGCCCTAGAATATAACGTAATTGTGGATGTTATCACTAATAAATCTACACGCTGTTATCATACCTACACCAGCGTCCTTCCTATTATTCCTGGCACAACAGGCGCCACAAGCAGTTTTACTTTGGACATGCTGGCAATGGCGCTGACACGTTGTTATTCGGACCTCGCGTGTGGGTGCTGGGGATTACCATGTAACATATCTGCTTTCCTGCACCTTATCCTTGGGCTGTGCTCGGGCAGCTCGTGCACCTGCAGAGCCTCCATAATGAGATCATGGCCCATCACATTAGCAGCTTACCACATCCCTATTCTACCTGTTTTTGTGCTTTAATTGCCGAATGTAGAAATACGGAACTCTAGAGGCCGTTGAAGGGACTCGAGGCGACCAATATTACTTACACAGACCCAAAGAAAGCCATGTAGGAGAGCGTTGAATATAACTGAATTCATCCAGTATTGAAGGACATCAAACACACAAGGCAGCACTGAGGGGCGCCCATTCGAGGCAAAGTAGGTACTGTGGACTGTGCCAGTGACGTCATAGCACGGCTTGGTGTCACAGTGTCAGCCGCTGCTGCAGAGCAGTACAATCACACAGCGGGAAGGATGGTCAGAGCGTGCCCATCATGCGCTTCATCCTTGAATCAAGCAGAGTATCAAGTGGGGGAGGCGGGCACTTGGAAAAGAAAGGGGCACAGCCACTATTTTTGAAGGCGTGCCACGCTGCCCAACAAAAACATTTTTTAAAGCAAAAGGTGCAAGCGGCGCACTTGGAAAATATCACACACGGCAACCATTGCTACAACTACTACGCTGGGGGGAAATAAAAAATACTGAAATGTCGCGGCCCGCGAGCCATACATGCGTGTAATAATGAATCCACCCCAGCCACAGGAAACCCCGTGGAGGGACAACGTGCCAGATTAGAGGGCCACTCTGCCGGGAGCATTCTGCGGTGCAAGGGACTGACTCGCCACAAATCTGGCTCCCATCCAAAACTGGCATCCCCAGGGGAGGCTGCAGATGCGATGCACATGCCACCTGCACAATTTCCCTCAGTCTGCATCTGATGACGAAGGTAGCAAATACAAACACCCACCCCGTCAGTCCCCCAGACCTTCAGCAACCAATCGGGAGCTGCTGAAGGCCAGCCCACGCGAAAGGCATCAGACACGAATCCCCATTTCTTCAAGAAGCTCTCTCAACCCGTTCCGAGGGAGGGGGAAGGCGCGTCAACCGCAGAAACAAAGACGGCTCCCTGAGAGCCCGCCCGCCTTCCCCATTCCCATTGAAAGCTTGAAGTCCACTCACCAGCCAGCCGAAGGGGTGAGAGCGAGGGGCCGAGCCGCACAGACGACGCGGGGAAGGCACTGACAAAAACAAGCATCGATCTCTTGTCTTCTAATTAGAAACATATGGCCCCATAAAGATAAGAAAGTGCTTTGCGACAGCAGCATAGCAGGCCACCGAGTGTGAACCAAAAACCCTCATTTCCAATGGCAGGCTACCATTTAGCATAAACGGTGACGCCAGCCAATGGAAATGAGGGGCGGGGCTTAAAGCCCTCTTCTGAAAATCCTCTCCTACAAAATCTCTCGCGGAGGCGGAGCAGGGCTCTGCCCTGCAACGCACGCAAGACCTAAAAATGGAGTCCCTTGTGCTTATTCATTTTAGAAATTAAGCGATGCATTTGAGATATCCACTCATGTAGATACGGTCCTACATACATTAAAAATTACTGCTTGTTAGGATGGGCGAATGTGGAAAAAGAACCCAGAATGTATATTCAGATCGTTATTCATTACAGGACGACACAGGCACAAGTCTGGAGAAACCGAGATTTAGCAGTAACAACAGCGACAGTGTGACATGCTTTCCAGACGTCTGCCATCTAGTGGGTGAAGAGTAAAGTGAATTTTGATTCTCTGTTACTGTAGTGCGCCTCACAGCAAGGAAGTTCAAGTGTACAACTAATGTTACAGATAACACTAACGCGGTGCACAGATTAACAGACCACAGTATTTGACGTGATAGATGATCAGGATATTCAAGCAGTGTTCCTCAATCCGGCGAATTTTGGGCCAACGAAGATTTAACATATGTGTGTGCTGAACTCCAGGTTGCTGCTCTACAGATAACCTAGAGAGGACTGCTATGTATGACTACATTTCTTGCCATTTGGGCTTTTGTCCACTGTTCTCCGGGTCGGATCTGTAAAGGAGGTCCTATATTGTGGTACCAGGCTTGTATGGAATTGCCATCCCATCTAACTAACAGAATAGCTGACATTCCACAAAATTAGTTTTTGTATGCCCTATATTCTATCGATCTAACAACGTAATACATTTCAGCACTTTACAGGTCAGGTTATTTTTCTTTGCAGAAGATCAATAACTCAATGCTTCGATTCTATTTTGAGATTATTTTGGGTGTGTGAATATCACAATCTTGTTTCTGTACATTTAACAAAAGAGATTGTTAAATAGACAGTTCCCTTGTTAAATGTGCTATAATCGGGGCAACTGCAATTAAGCGATTCTGCAGCCGTGGTGTTTTTCGCAAAGTTCTGGATTTGGCAAACTTGCCACACACTCTATTGACCACTGTATATGAAGAAACTTCCCACACAGCATGTAAAGTAAAGGAGTCTTTATTCCAGCCTCCGCTCTTCACCACAGCAGTAATAGAATCATCACAACACCAACATTCTAATGTCCACTCCAAGAGAGGAAAGAACCAAGGAAGGGGAGAGGGGAGGAACGGACTGAACCAAGTAACAGTAAAATGTAACACATCTACCCTCCCCAAAAAATTTATGAAGAAAACCAAGGCTAGGAGAATAAGCAGGCAAATAAGGGGAGGGAAGTGCAGTCACAAGGAATAACAATGGAGGTTTATCTGTTCATATTAAAGTCTTGATGCCAAGCAGGGGCTCTGCGGACTCTTTGATTATCCAAGCCTCTGGGGGTAGGGCTCGGGAGAAAATCACAGTACGTTGAGTCTCCCAGGGCATGGGTGTCATTGGACATGGGGGCTTTGACTAACCTATCCATGCTCCATGTCTGACCATTGTCCATAACGGCTACATATTGTTTAGTTGAAACAATCTGCATGGGTTTGGAAAATTTGGAAGCACAATTCCCCAATCTGGGATTCTTTACACATACCCAGTCACCAACCACCCATTGAGGAATGTTGGTGCCGTGCTTGGTATCATTGTTGGACTTGGCCCTTTTTGGCAGGTTCACCCCTGAACTTTTTGCCTTAAGCTGGTGGTAGTGGTTTTAGGCCTCTGGGCACTTTAGCACTGTGGCCCAGTGTAAGGTGCGTGCGCTCTGAGTGCGTGTGGTGAGACTGACCTGCCCTCCCATAGGAATGCATGGAGGATATGTGTGTCCATGGTAATTACTGATGTGAGTGGAGTGCGGGGTCGAGTTTAATATGTGCGAACTCGTGAGAATAAATGCTGCGCAATGGTGTGCGCAGATTTATGGTGACTGGTGGAGAAGTGCCACTTTTAGAAATTGGCATTTCTGTGTAGTGTGTGTCTGCCTGCCTGATGTGGAGTGCATGTCTGGCTTGTGATTGACAGGAGCTGAGAGGGCTGGGGAATTCCAGGAGCCAGGGTGAGTCTGCCCGGTGGTGAATGGAGAGATCTGCATGTAGATGGGAGGGAGGAGTTGCACCTGGGACCTGAATAGGACTGGGCCTTCCCTCCACAATGCTGGCTTCACCTCCTGTGGTGCGTCTGATGTCCCTGGCCTGTCCTGTGAATAGAGAGGAGAGCTGAGAAAAACAAAGTGCTCCTGAACCAGTTGTATCTGGTTCTCCCCTTGCCCTACAGTTGTAGAACAAAGGAAAGTGTTGTATAAAAGAAGGGGCTGTGACCCCATGAAAATGTTCTTGCTTTTGGACTTGAAACTACCAGGGGCGTGCTGCTGCTGGGGCCCAGGGGAAGGCTTGCCTCCCTGGGCCCTGCCCTGCCCCTGGATGCCTGGAGGACTTTCCTTTGCTGGGAGCTGTTTTGATCCATCTTTGATGCCCAGGACTTCTTGGACATATTGCCTCCTTCTTTTTGCTTTTACCAAGGCATGATACCGCCTTGGAGCCTGGGGGCTGAGCAGCGCGAAGCTGCAGCCTTTGCTGAGGGAATCCCCCTCGTAGGGATTCCCCCCTCCTTATGGGCTCTTGCAGGTGCCCACCCCGCTCATTTTCACTTTGATTATGCAGGTGCCACCCTGCGTCTTTGCGTGCCTTTTTATCGTTGCAGAGCGGGTGCCCACCCCGCTTTTTACTTTGAGCGCTGAGGGAGCCTACCCCTCATCTGCTGCCCGAGATTGCCGCTGCTGCCGCCCAGCCGCGGCCGCCTGGAAGTCAGGCAAGGCTGCCTGCGACATGGGCAGGGCCTGCAGCTGGGCCGGCGAAAGCAGGAAGCAGCGCGAGCGTTGCGGGGCTCCCTTTAACTGGGGGGAGCCCCAGAAAAGGAGTTTTGCCCAGAGCCGCGAGTGCTCCCTACCTTAAGTCCCGGTCCCGAGACGGGGGACCGGATGAAGCGTGGCGCCGCCTCCCGAGAACAGAGTCCCGCGGTGGCGGCCGCCTGAACACAGGAATCCCTTGCGCCGGAGCCCGGTGAGGGATGTATGACGTTACAACGCATACTATTACAACGCATGCCTTTACAACGCATTTTTTACAACGCAAATACCTTTACAATGCATGTTTTTACGAATACTGTTACAACGCGATATAGTGTTATTAGTTGTAAAGTGCTATTACAAATCTAACGCATACCTTTACAACGCATAAATATTGTTTTTTTGTGGGTTTTTTTGTGTAAAATAAAGCCTGGCACGGGATGCAGGGAAATTAGGGGTTTTTGGGTGGGGAAGTGTTTTAAAACATAGAGAAAAACTTAACGTTAATTTAATGAAATGCAAAGCATTTATTAAAATTAATACTCGAGTATTACAATTAATACTCGAGTATTACAATTAATACTCGAGTATTAAAAAATACTCCCTTTTTTTTAATTTTTGAAAATTTTACACAGGCAACGAATTATTAAATATAATAAACTTACAATATATTACTAATTCACTAAATAAGTATTCGTAGAAACAAACATTTGACATACACATAGGCGTCAATTCCGATCCTGGAGAAACCGGGTACGAACCGTCGGACGGAGCATTTTCTCCGTCCGACTCGTACCCGGTCAAAAAACATTACAAAATGCAAGTACGATTCGCATGGAAACACTATTTCCGTACGAATCGTACAAAACACCGACCGACGAAAATATACATACAAATGTGATCCGGGTAAGCGCCGACGTGACGTCGGGACGCATTCAGGCTGCGTGTCACGAACCAGGAAGTACGATCCGCACCAACGTCACCCCGCACGGATTATATTCTCCGGCTGCCAAAAACTGCCGGGAAATCAGGACGACGCGCACAAGGAGCACCTGTACGCGACGGACAGCCATAGACCCGAACCTACGTGTCATCCCAGCCCTCATAGCAGTCCACCTGCTCTACAGGAACCGACGCAGACGCCGCAGAAGGTCAGAGCAACACCCAGGGGCAAAGGGGGGGGCAGGACACATAACCCCCACCCAAGTCCCAAATCAGACATGCCCTGGACATACCTGACCTGCAGGACCTGGTCACCTCGAGGAGGTGGGGGCGTGCCCAGCAACGCAAGCGTCCGCCACAACGGAAGTGGATGTTGACGCGAACCGGCAACACAACAATTCCGGTACGTACTGTACCCACGCCTTAAGAGCGTGGGTACGGGTCGTACAACGCCCACCCCTACGTCACCCCAACAATGGCGGTACGGCCCGTACCCACGTTCTAAAGGCCTGGGTACGGGCCGTACCAGCATTGTTGGGGTGATGTAGGGGTACGCGTGGTACGACCCGTACCAACGCTCTGAAGGCCTGGGTACGGTGCGTACCCCTACGGCACCCCATTGGGGTCCGCACCGTACCCAGGCCTTAAGAGCGTGGGTACGGGTCATACCACGCGTACCTTTACGTCACTCAAACAATGGCGGTATGGCCCGTACCCACGCTCTTCAGGCCTGGGTACGGTGCGGACCCCCAATGGGGTGCCGTAGGGGTACGCACCGTACCCAGGCCTGAAGAGCGTGGGTACGGGCCGTACCGCCATTGTTGGAGTGACGTTGGGGTACTCGTGGTACGACCCGTACCCACGCTCTTAAGGCCTGGGTACGATGCGGACCCCTACGGCACCCCTACAATGGTGGTACGCACCGTACCCACGTTCAAAAGGCATGGGTGCGGGCCGTACCCAGGCCTGCAGAGCGTGGGTACGGGAATGTACAGAGCGTACCCCCACCCGTGTATGTATGGAGCGTACCCCCACCCGTGTATGAATGGAGCGTACCCACACCCCACCAGTGTATGTACGGAGCGTACCCCCACCCGTGTATGAATGGAGCGTACCCACACCCCACCAGTGTATGTACGGAGCGTACCCCCACCCGTGTATGAATGGAGCGTACCCACACCCCACCCGTGTATGTACGGAGCGTACCCCCACCCGTGTATGTCCCAAGCGTACATGGCCAGACATAGGAGGGGTGGGTGCAGAGTCCTCCCAGCAGTGCCCAGACACCGGAGGGGTGGGTGCAGAGTCCTCTCAGCAGTGCCCAGACACAGGAGGGGTGGGTGCAGAGTCCTCCCAGCAGTGCCCAGACACAGGAGGGGTGGGTGCAGAGTCCTCCCAGCAGAGCCCAGACATAGGAGGGGTGGGTGCCTATCACTCCCAGCAGTGGCCAGACATAGGAGGGGTGGGTGCCTATCACTCCCAGCAGTGCCCAGACACAGGAGGGGTGGGTGCAGAGTCCTCCCAGCAGTGCCCAGACACATGAGGGGTGGGTGCAGAGTCCTCCCAGCAGTGCCCAGACATAGGAGGGGTGGGTGCCTATCACTCCCAGCAGTGCCCAGACATAGGAGGGGTGGGTGCCTATCACTCCCAGCAGTGCCCAGACACAGGAGGGGTGGGTGCAGAGTCCTCCCAGCAGTGCCCAGACACAGGAGGGGTGGGTGCAGAGTCCTGCCAGCAGTGCACAGACACAGGAGGGGTGGGTGCAGAGTCCTCCCAGCAGTGCCCAGACACAGGAGGGGTGGGTGCAGAGTCCTCCCAGCAGTGTCCAGACACAGGAGGGGTGGGTGCAGAGTCCTCCCAGCAGTGCCCAGACATAGGAGGGGTGGGTGCAGAGTCCTCCCAGCAGTGCCCAGACACAGGAGGGGTGGGTGCAGAGTCCTCCCAGCAGTGCCCATGGAAAGAAAAGGGTGGAGTACCCACAGATACAATGGCCACAAATGTCAGTCAGGTGCCCAAAGACCCTGCAGAACACGTAACACATGTGTGCGAGGCTGGGAGTACACACATGCATAGTGTGTAAAAGGGAACATGTCCACATGAAGTAATGTCAATAAACTCCATACACAAGTACAGTGACCACCAAGGATGCCACTAATGATGCAGGTGGAGACATTGCCCAGCATGCATGGCCAAAGTTGAACGGATCCGTCACACACCAAGGAAATGTAGACACAGCTCAGCACAACATATTGGAAACACCCTGCAGGGAAGATGTCCGGGTCCACAGAGGAAGGAACACACCTTGGGACAATTTCACCATACAGTAAGAACACACATGACCAAAGATTATTTGCAGTGCCCTTGTGATGGCACACAGATACCAGGGTCCACCCCATGAGCAGCACACCACAACATTTCCCAGACACCTAACACATTATCACCACCCCAAATCATGGAGCAGCACCACCAAAAGCAATACCAGAAAAGCAGTAGTGTACAAAGGAAAAATAAAACATTGCTTTATTCAGCATGGAAAAAAAAATTGTTAATAAAAGTTCAATATGTACAAGGCCCATAGGGCAGTGCAAAGTCCAATTCCTGGTGGTGGACACATAGGGACGCGTGTCCCCTAGCTTGCCTGTACAGTTCATACCTCCTTTGCTTCCACAGGGGGGGGGGCATCATGTGGGGGGGAAGGACCAGGCACCGCAGGGACAGGAGGGGCAAGGGTAGGTGTTGTGGGTGCAGGGACGGAGGACTCCACCACAGGGGGTGGGGCAGCGCCAAAGGTGGTGGTGAGAATGGCGCTGCACACGGTTGCAAGGTCCCCCAGCGTCTCCCCTGCACCCGAAGGAACCACAGGCCCCAAGGAGGGGGGAGGTCGGAGGGATGGGTCGCAGCGCTACTGGGGGAGGGTGTGGACAGGGGGGGGACTCAACTACCCTGACCGGGGACTCCTTTGACCGCTTGCGGGGTGGTGTCACATTGGGGTTCAGGGACAGAGCGGCCATGAAGGAATCTTTGTTGGAATCTTGGCCAGGAGAGCTGAAGGGAGTGGATTCGGGGGGAGTGGGTTGTGAGGAATGTGGACTCCCACTGTGGCTGCGTGTCTTCCGTTTGCCCCCCGACCCAGTGGGTGTGCCTACTTCACCTTGTGTGTGCGTGAGAGGAGGTGTGCGCTTGGCCTTCCCTGGTGGTGTGGTGCCTGTGTCTGGTGGGGTGCGTGCATGGGGACATCTGGGTGTGCGTGGGACAGGCATGGGAGTGGGAAGTGTGGATGGTGCAGGGGTAGGGGGGGACGCAGCGCTGCAAGAGATCCACTGCTGCAGTCAGTGTCAGTGTCGAGTCTATGGACCTCAGCAACTGGCGTTGGTCAGACTGCGCAGCTGAGATGCCCTCCATGTATGCCTCCATCTGGGTGAGCACACGGGTGTGGCCATGGAGGACATTAAGCATCGCAGTCTGACCAACCTGCAACTGGCGCAGGATGTCCACAGACTCGGCATTCACGGCAGCAGTGGAGACCGGGGCAGGGGGTGCGGTGCCTGGCAAGAAGGAGACACGTGGTGACCTAGCACGGCGGGAAGGGACCCGAGCAAGTGGGAGGCCGGTGATGGTAATGGAGGGGGCGGGTAGAGATTGAGCGCTGCTTTCAGCTGTGGGAGCAGCCTCCGCCCCCTCTGGGAGCTCAGCCTCGGACCCGTCAGCGTCATAGTCGGTGGTGGGACTGGACAGGTCCTCCGCCTCACTCCCCTCGGCCTCCGTGCCACTCGATGCGCCAGACAAGACAGCACTGGTGCTCGATCCCTCCTCACGGTCCGTGCCAGTGTCTCCCTCGGAGTCCCCCGACGATGCTGTGGGCAAGGTGAAGAGACAGGAAATAATCAGACACCTGTATACATATGTCACAAGAGTCAAATCTACATAGGTCACAGTGCATAGCCTGAAAAGCAACATGAGTAACATCTACAATACAAGGTACATATGTAGGCCCTGCAACACACAGTTGGTTGACCCACCATGCCACTGAGAAACAATGGAGAGCATGACACAACAGCAAATTACTTGATATCAAATTGGACAGAGGAGTAAGGCTCTGGGGACAATCGTGCACAGCATCTGCACCACACAGCATTGCCAAAAAAGGGATGAGCAGGAACCATGTCTATTAACTTTTTGCACATGCTGCAAAGTTAATACATTAAACCATGCCCAACATGACTGGGTCACTGCACCTTGAGTGTATCTCCAGACAAACATCACACACAGGCCAGACCTAGCAAGGAGACTTCAGATTTTTACATGTATGCCTTGCCCGCACAAACCACCCCCTACCTGAGACAATGTGATTGAGCCAGAGGAAGTACTTACACCTCTTATTATGGGATAAAAACACATGGCCTGCACTAAATCCTGATTGTACACAAACTACCCCTGGTGCGCCTGTCCACATATATCATTGACAATCAACCATCATCAGATTGTCGTACCAAGACACACAGGCACTGCCCACTGTGAGTATGCACAAGCAAAATTGGGTCACACTGTACAGTGGACACATGTAGCACAGTTTACGTAAATACAGATGAGGCCAGGGTACAATGCCCCAGAGCCCAACCTATGCCGAAGACACAGAGAATGTCCACATTGTTGGATGAACACATGATACCTAGGAAAAGGTGCCCCAGGGCACGGTAGTGGCCACACTCCTCCATGGTCCTGGATGGATATGACTGCAACTGAAGCAACCATCCCTGCACTATGCATTACTCCCACTCATGCACATCATGTCAGAGGGCACAACATTGGACATGCATGCTGTAAGGCAGTACACTTTTAAGAGACACTCCTATGTCAGGACTCACCATCAGTGCCAATTGACATGGACCCCACAATGACTGAACTGGCCAGGGCACAGGCAAGGTCCCAAAACCTGTTACACACCACCCCCACACATGATGCTGCAAGCATTGGGCACTTGGATTAACTGCCAGCCTAGATAACCTTGTGCAAGAGTGACTACACACAGACCAGGGAACACATGGCAAGGAGGGGAAGGGAGGAAGAACAGCATCGGTTTACTTTGGGGAACAGGTCATGCACTGCACATTTAAACCCTGGCAGTGTATCCATGCAACTGCGCACTTCCAAAAGCTGGTGACACACAACACACACACATGTACCTACCCCCTTCCTGCTGCTGCTTCTCCTGTAAGCGCCTATCCAAGTCGGGGAAGACCACCGCCAGCACACGCTTATGGATGTGGGTCAGACGCCGGCGCCCACGGTTCTTGTGGCTCTCAGGTGAGTCCCCCAGCAGGACCCGTGCGATCCTCCTCGTCCAGCACCGGATATCCTGCCAGCGTTTCTTCACCTGGGCTAGGCGCCGCTTCCGACCCTCCGTCTTCCTCACGGCACTGACGGCTTGCTTCCATATCTCCCCCTTGGCATGGACGTCTACCTGTGAGGATGCAAAAGTGAGAATACTTTAATACATAATATAGGCCAAATGCACTACGTGGCATTGAAAGTACACAGGTGGCATGAGGGGTGCCGCACAATCAATGATCCTGGATCACACTGTGCATCACAAGCTACACCAGGATTATGTACAGCACCTTAAAGCAGTCACATGCCCCAGCCCGGTGACGCAACCTCAGCAGAGTACACAGACACACACAGACACAGGACAATCACCTGCCATTGCCAACTGCGGGTACAAACCTCACTCTGCCCATGTGCCACTAGACTGGGGGGTGTCACAGGAGTGGGGCTGGCTCAGCACGGCAGTCACACAGCACTGCTCCCTGCTCACATCAGATGGGCAGGGTATATCCATCCCTCATGCAGCTGGTGTGCAACACTCCCCATATGCACTCACCCACATGACAGGGGACTTACACACACACACCAATGTCCAGGGGACGAACACATCATTTGGACACTCACAGCACAGGTACACTAAACAAACACACATCTATGGGTACTGTCACCTGTCACACTGGGGGGACCACAGAATCACATCAGGACTGTAGAAACAACATTCCCAGGAGGAGTAGCCAGGCAGAATGTGGCATGCACCATGCATTGATTGTCACAGTAAGCACTATGCAAGTGAGGAGTGTACACAGGAACTACAGCATGCTCTGCATGGGAGACATGAGGCCTTCCCCACCCTGGGACCCACTCTAAACAACATTGCATGTCTGTCACACATGGACACAATGCCAGAAGTCACAGTCACAAAAAAGGGGCACAGTCTAAGCTAGTGGAGTCTGCACTCACCTGCTCCCCTGGTCGAACATACAGCATGGTGTACTGTGGGAGGATCACATCCACCAATGCCATATTCTCCTCCATGGTGAATGGCTGGGCCCTCTCAGACCTGGACATGGTGCCAGAGGAATCACGAGCAGCAGCAGTGTTGTGGAATGAAAGGATGTGCAGGCAAGTGCTCTCTCATGGGACCTGGCTGCCTTATATCTGCCTTGCTGGCCTGTTTCATTTACAGGAGTACAGAGTGATTGGTCAGTCACATTAGCATCCTACGTTTCCTCCAATCCCTTTAAACCTACCCCAGTGAGTGGCTTTGCATGGTTTAAAAATTGAGCATGATGTCAAGTCAACAACCAATTTGCAACAAAGTATATTGTTTCTAGGGGCGGTAAATTCCGTTCCGCTCGCGGAATTTGCGGAATTTCGGTAATTTCGCGTTCCGCGGGGAACGCGAGATTGCCCAAAATTCTGCTTTCCGCGACTTCGCGAAATTTTTTCTTGTTCGCGTTCTCAAAATGCGTGTTCGTGAGATATTTCTCCCCGAGCACGCAAACAGCAACTGTGAACAGGAAAAAAGCATCGCAAACATGCAATTCCGCGTGTCCGCGGAATTTCTGCATGTTCGCGGAGATTTTTTTCCGTTTCGCGGAGATTTGCGTAACGCGATTACGCAAATTCCACCCACCCCTAATTGTTTCCAACCGACTTCTGCTGGCCACCTGATGCAAAAATGCAAACTTTAAACTCGGTCTCCATGACAACCAGCATGCATTTAGGCCCTTATACTTGTCCCTCATGTGTCCCCTATGTTATTTCAATATTTACACACAGGTACGGTGCGTTCCACGGCCCTAGGACACCCCAAATGCAGTGAACGGACCGTACAGGCGTGTGTAGGGTCCCTATCACTATGGGAGTGCTGGCGTATGTGTACGCTATAGTAATACGGACCGTACACGCGTGTGTAGGGTCCCTATCACTATGGGAGTGCTGGCGTTTGCGTACGCCATAGTAATACGGACCGTACACGCGTGTGTAGGGTCCCTATCACTATGAGAGTGCTGGCGTATGCGTACGACATAGTAATACGGACCGTACCGTTGATTGAGGACTTGACCGCCCGGCTGGAAGCACACCTCCAACCGCTACACAGGTATCCTACTGCACTGACACCCAAGATGAAGGTGATGGCAGCCCTACATTTCTTTGCCACGGGTGCCTTTCATTATACCATGGCTCATGTCGGTGGCATGTCCCAAACCATGTTCAGCCGTGTTCTGCATGATTTTTTAGAGGCCATGTTGGATCACCTGGATGAGTTCATCAAATTCCCAAATCCTGAGCAGTTGACAGGTGTCAAGCGTGAGTTCTATGCCCTGGGAGGGATGCCCGATGTCATTGGGTCCATAGATGGAACACATGTGGCGTTGGTACCACCACAGGCACAGGAGGTAGCGTATAGGAACCGCAAGCATTACCACTCCATTAATGCCCTTATGGTGTGTCTTACACCAAACAAATGATGGACGGAATGCTGACAATGCAGACATTCTCCCCCAGTCAAGAGATCTGGGTTAAATCCATCGTTCTTTTGCCCACTACGCCACCCCAGTTCAGACATGGCCATATGCAAATCAGTCTTGATCCTGTGCCTCATGGGAACAGTCCAGCCCGAACTGCCAAGCCATGTCTTCCCTGGACCGGAATCAAGCATCCTAGGACCGGTTTCTGGCTATCAGCCGTCATCAGCCAGGATAGCTTGACTCCAGTGGCGTAGTGAGCACGGGTCCCACGTTTGGGAATACCCATCCCACTTAGGGCGAAAAGCGTTACAACAAACAAATGATGGACGGAATGCTGACAATGCAGGCATTCTCCCCCAGTCAAGAGATCTGGGTTAAATCCATCGTTCTTTTGCCCACTACGCCACCCCAGTTCAGACATGGCCATATGCAAATCAGTCTTGATCCTGTGCCTCATGGGAACAGTCCAGCCCGAACTGCCAAGCCATGTCTTCCCTGGACCGGAATCAAGCATCCTAGGACCGGTTTCTGGCTATCAGCCGTCATCAGCCAGGATAGCTTGACTCCAGTGGCGTAGTGAGCACGGGTCCCACGTCTGGGAATACCCATCCCACTTAGGGCGAAAAGCGTTACAACAAACAAATGATGGACGGAATGCTGACAATGCAGACATTCTCCCCCAGTCAAGAGATCTGGGTTAAATCCATCGTTCTTTTGCCCACTACGCCACCCCCAGTTCAGACATGGCCATATGCAAATCAGTCTTGATCCTGTGCCTCATGGGAACAGTCCAGCCCGAACTGCCAAGCCATGTCTTCCCTGGACCGGAATCAAGCATCCTAGGACCGGTTTCTGGCTATCAGCCGTCATCAGCCAGGATAGCTTGACTCCAGTGGCGTAGTGAGCACGGGTCCCACGTCTGGGAATACCCATCCCACTTAGGGCGAAAAGCGTTACAACAAACAAATGATGGACGGAATGCTGACAATGCAGACATTCTCCCCCAGTCAAGAGATCTGGGTTAAATCCATCGTTCTTTTGCCCACTACGCCACCCCAGTTCAGACATGGCCATATGCAAATCAGTCTTGATCCTGTGCCTCATGGGAACAGTCCAGCCCGAACTGCCAAGCCATGTCTTCCCTGGACCGGAATCAAGCATCCTAGGACCGGTTTCTGGCTATCAGCCGTCATCAGCCAGGATAGCTTGACTCCAGTGGCGTAGTGAGCACGGGTCCCACGTCTGGGAATACCCATCCCACTTAGGGCGAAAAGCGTTACAACAAACAAATGATGGACGGAATGCTGACAATGCAGACATTCTCCCCCAGTCAAGAGATCTGGGTTAAATCCATCGTTCTTTTGCCCACTACGCCACCCCAGTTCAGACATGGCCATATGCAAATCAGTCTTGATCCTGTGCCTCATGGGAACAGTCCAGCCCGAACTGCCAAGCCATGTCTTCCCTGGACCGGAATCAAGCATCCTAGGACCGGTTTCTGGCTATCAGCCGTCATCAGCCAGGATAGCTTGACTCCAGTGGCGTAGTGAGCACGGGTCCCACGTCTGGGAATACCCATCCCACTTAGGGCGAAAAGCGTTACAACAAACAAATGATGGACGGAATGCTGACAATGCAGACATTCTCCCCCAGTCAAGAGATCTGGGTTAAATCCATCGTTCTTTTGCCCACTACGCCACCCCAGTTCAGACATGGCCATATGCAAATCAGTCTTGATCCTGTGCCTCATGGGAACAGTCCAGCCCGAACTGCCAAGCCATGTCTTCCCTGGACCGGAATCAAGCATCCTAGGACCGGTTTCTGGCTATCAGCCGTCATCAGCCAGGATAGCTTGACTCCAGTGGCGTAGTGAGCACGGGTCCCACGTCTGGGAATACCCATCCCACTTAGGGCGAAAAGCGTTACAACAAACAAATGATGGACGGAATGCTGACAATGCAGACATTCTCCCCCAGTCAAGAGATCTGGGTTAAATCCATCGTTCTTTTGCCCACTACGCCACCCCAGTTCAGACATGGCCATATGCAAATCAGTCTTGATCCTGTGCCTCATGGGAACAGTCCAGCCCGAACTGCCAAGCCATGTCTTCCCTGGACCGGAATCAAGCATCCTAGGACCGGTTTCTGGCTATCAGCCGTCATCAGCCAGGATAGCTTGACTCCAGTGGCGTAGTGAGCACGGGTCCCACGTCTGGGAATACCCATCCCACTTAGGGCGAAAAGCGTTACAACAAACAAATGATGGACGGAATGCTGACAATGCAGACATTCTCCCCCAGTCAAGAGATCTGGGTTAAATCCATCGTTCTTTTGCCCACTACGCCACCCCAGTTCAGACATGGCCATATGCAAATCAGTCTTGATCCTGTGCCTCATGGGAACAGTCCAGCCCGAACTGCCAAGCCATGTCTTCCCTGGACCGGAATCAAGCATCCTAGGACCGGTTTCTGGCTATCAGCCGTCATCAGCCAGGATAGCTTGACTCCAGTGGCTTAGTGAGCACGGGTCCCACGTCTGGGAATACCCATCCCACTTAGGGCGAAAAGCGTTACAACAAACAAATGATGGACGGAATGCTGACAATGCAGACATTCTCCCCCAGTCAAGAGATCTGGGTTAAATCCATCGTTCTTTTGCCCACTACGCCACCCCAGTTCAGACATGGCCATATGCAAATCAGTCTTGATCCTGTGCCTCATGGGAACAGTCCAGCCCGAACTGCCAAGCCATGTCTTCCCTGGACCGGAATCAAGCATCCTAGGACCGGTTTCTGGCTATCAGCCGTCATCAGCCAGGATAGCTTGACTCCAGTGGCGTAGTGAGCACGGGTCCCACGTCTGGGAATACCCATCCCACTTAGGGCGAAAAGCGTTACAACAAACAAATGATGGACGGAATGCTGACAATGCAGACATTCTCCCCCAGTCAAGAGATCTGGGTTAAATCCATCGTTCTTTTGCCCACTACGCCACCCCAGTTCAGACATGGCCATATGCAAATCAGTCTTGATCCTGTGCCTCATGGGAACAGTCCAGCCCGAACTGCCAAGCCATGTCTTCCCTGGACCGGAATCAAGCATCCTAGGACCGGTTTCTGGCTATCAGCCGTCATCAGCCAGGATAGCTTGACTCCAGTGGCGTAGTGAGCACGGGTCCCACGTCTGGAAATACCCATCCCACTTAGGGCGAAAAGCGTTACAACAAACAAATGATGGACGGAATGCTGACAATGCAGACATTCTCCCCCAGTCAAGAGATCTGGGTTAAATCCATCGTTCTTTTGCCCACTACGCCACCCCAGTTCAGACATGGCCATATGCAAATCAGTCTTGATCCTGTGCCTCATGGGAACAGTCCAGCCCGAACTGCCAAGCCATGTCTTCCCTGGACCGGAATCAAGCATCCTAGGACCGGTTTCTGGCTATCAGCCGTCATCAGCCAGGATAGCTTGACTCCAGTGGCGTAGTGAGCACGGGTCCCACGTCTGGGAATACCCATCCCACTTAGGGCGAAAAGCGTTACAACAAACAAATGATGGACGGAATGCTGACAATGCAGACATTCTCCCCCAGTCAAGAGATCTGGGTTAAATCCATCGTTCTTTTGCCCACTACGCCACCCCAGTTCAGACATGGCCATATGCAAATCAGTCTTGATCCTGTGCCTCATGGGAACAGTCCAGCCCGAACTGCCAAGCCATGTCTTCCCTGGACCGGAATCAAGCATCCTAGGACCGGTTTCTGGCTATCAGCCGTCATCAGCCAGGATAGCTTGACTCCAGTGGCGTAGTGAGCACGGGTCCCACGTCTGGGAATACCCATCCCACTTAGGGCGAAAAGCGTTACAACAAACAAATGATGGACGGAATGCTGACAATGCAGACATTCTCCCCCAGTCAAGAGATCTGGGTTAAATCCATCGTTCTTTTGCCCACTACGCCACCCCAGTTCAGACATGGCCATATGCAAATCAGTCTTGATCCTGTGCCTCATGGGAACAGTCCAGCCCGAACTGCCAAGCCATGTCTTCCCTGGACCGGAATCAAGCATCCTAGGACCGGTTTCTGGCTATCAGCCGTCATCAGCCAGGATAGCTTGACTCCAGTGGCGTAGTGAGCACGGGTCCCACGTCTGGGAATACCCATCCCACTTAGGGCGAAAAGCGTTACAACAAACAAATGATGGACGGAATGCTGACAATGCAGACATTCTCCCCCAGTCAAGAGATCTGGGTTAAATCCATCGTTCTTTTGCCCACTACGCCACCCCAGTTCAGACATGGCCATATGCAAATCAGTCTTGATCCTGTGCCTCATGGGAACAGTCCAGCCCGAACTGCCAAGCCATGTCTTCCCTGGACCGGAATCAAGCATCCTAGGACCGGTTTCTGGCTATCAGCCGTCATCAGCCAGGATAGCTTGACTCCAGTGGCGTAGTGAGCACGGGTCCCACGTCTGGGAATACCCATCCCACTTAGGGCGAAAAGCGTTACAACAAACATATGATGGACGGAATGCTGACAATGCAGACATTCTCCCCCAGTCAAGAGATCTGGGTTAAATCCATCGTTCTTTTGCCCACTACGCCACCCCAGTTCAGACATGGCCATATGCAAATCAGTCTTGATCCTGTGCCTCATGGGAACAGTCCAGCCCGAACTGCCAAGCCATGTCTTCCCTGGACCGGAATCAAGCATCCTAGGACCGGTTTCTGGCTATCAGCCGTCATCAGCCAGGATAGCTTGACTCCAGTGGCGTAGTGAGCACGGGTCCCACGTCTGGGAATACCCATCCCACTTAGGGCGAAAAGCGTTACAACAAACAAATGATGGACGGAATGCTGACAATGCAGACATTCTCCCCCAGTCAAGAGATCTGGGTTAAATCCATCGTTCTTTTGCCCACTACGCCACCCCAGTTCAGACATGGCCATATGCAAATCAGTCTTGATCCTGTGCCTCATGGGAACAGTCCAGCCCAAACTGCCAAGCCATGTCTTCCCTGGACCGGAATCAAGCATCCTAGGACCGGTTTCTGGCTATCAGCCGTCATCAGCCAGGATAGCTTGACTCCGGTGGCGTAGTGAGCACGGGTCCCACGTCTGGGAATACCCATCCCACTTAGGGCGAAAAGCGTTACAACAAACAAATGATGGACGGAATGCTGACAATGCAGACATTCTCCCCCAGTCAAGAGATCTGTACTGGGGTGAATGTATGACATTGTTCTACATTCTGTCCATCAATTGTTGTTTTGCATTTGTCACCCCGAGTGGAAAGGGTATGCCCAGACGTGGGTCCCTTGCTCTCCATGCCACTGAAAATCAAGCAAGCCTGGCTGAAGACGGCTGAAATGCCAGAAACCGGTCCTAGGATGCTTGTTTCCAGTCCAGGGAGGACCTGGCTTAGCAGTTCGGTCTGGACTGTTCCCATGAGGCACAGGGTCAAGACTGATTTGCATATGGCTGGGTTCAAACTGGAACGGCATGGTGAGCAAAAAAACGATGGATTTAGGCCCAGATCTCTGTACTGGGGTGAATGTATGACATTGTTCTACATTCTGTCCATCAATTGTTGTTTTGCATTTGTCACCCCGAGTGGAAAGGGTATGCCCAGACGTGGGTCCCTTGCTCTCCATGCCACTGAAAATCAAGCAAGCCTGGCTGAAGACGGCTGAAATGCCAGAAACCGGTCCTAGGATGCTTGTTTCCAGTCCAGGGAGGACCTGGCTTGGCAGTTCGGTCTGGACTGTTCCCATGAGGCACAGGGTCAAGACTGATTTGCATATGGCTGGGTTCAAACTGGAACGGCATGGTGAGCAAAAAAACGATGGATTTAGGCCCAGATCTCTGTACTGGGGTGAATGTATGACATTGTTCTACATTCTGTCCATCAATTGTTGTTTTGCATTTGTCACCCCGAGTGGAAAGGGTATGCCCAGACGTGGGTCCCTTGCTCTCCATGCCACTGAAAATCAAGCAAGCCTGGCTGAAGACGGCTGAAATGCCAGAAACCGGTCCTAGGATGCTTGTTTCCAGTCCAGGGAGGACCTGGCTTGGCAGTTCGGTCTGGACTGTTCCCATGAGGCACAGGGTCAAGACTGATTTGCATATGGCTGGGTTCAAACTGGAACGGCATGGTGAGCAAAAAAACGATGGATTTAGGCCCAGATCTCTGTACTGGGGTGAATGTATGACATTGTTCTACATTCTGTCCATCAATTGTTGTTTTGCATTTGTCACCCCGAGTGGAAAGGGTATGCCCAGACGTGGGTCCCTTGCTCTCCATGCCACTGAAAATCAAGCAAGCCTGGCTGAAGACGGCTGAAATGCCAGAAACCGGTCCTAGGATGCTTGTTTCCAGTCCAGGGAGGACCTGGCTTGGCAGTTCGGTCTGGACTGTTCCCATGAGGCACAGGGTCAAGACTGATTTGCATATGGCTGGGTTCAAACTGGAACGGCATGGTGAGCAAAAAAACGATGGATTTAGGCCCAGATCTCTGTACTGGGGTGAATGTATGACATTGTTCTACATTCTGTCCATCAATTGTTGTTTTGCATTTGTCACCCCGAGTGGAAAGGGTATGCCCAGACGTGGGTCCCTTGCTCTCCATGCCACTGAAAATCAAGCAAGCCTGGCTGAAGACGGCTGAAATGCCAGAAACCGGTCCTAGGATGCTTGTTTCCAGTCCAGGGAGGACCTGGCTTGGCAGTTCGGTCTGGACTGTTCCCATGAGGCACAGGGTCAAGACTGATTTGCATATGGCTGGGTTCAAACTGGAACGGCATGGTGAGCAAAAAAACGATGGATTTAGGCCCAGATCTCTGTACTGGGGTGAATGTATGACATTGTTCTACATTCTGTCCATCAATTGTTGTTTTGCATTTGTCACCCCGAGTGGAAAGGGTATGCCCAGACGTGGGTCCCTTGCTCTCCATGCCACTGAAAATCAAGCAAGCCTGGCTGAAGACGGCTGAAATGCCAGAAACCGGTCCTAGGCTGCTTGTTTCCAGTCCAGGGAGGACCTGGCTTGGCAGTTCGGTCTGGACTGTTCCCATGAGGCACAGGGTCAAGACTGATTTGCATATGGCTGGGTTCAAACTGGAACGGCATGGTGAGCAAAAAAACGATGGATTTAGGCCCAGATCTCTGTACTGGGGTGAATGTATGACATTGTTCTACATTCTGTCCATCAATTGTTGTTTTGCATTTGTCACCCCGAGTGGAAAGGGTATGCCCAGACGTGGGTCCCTTGCTCTCCATGCCACTGAAAATCAAGCAAGCCTGGCTGAAGACGGCTGAAATGCCAGAAACCGGTCCTAGGATGCTTGTTTCCAGTCCAGGGAGGACCTGGCTTGGCAGTTCGGTCTGGACTGTTCCCATGAGGCACAGGGTCAAGACTGATTTGCATATGGCTGGGTTCAAACTGGAACGGCATGGTGAGCAAAAAAACGATGGATTTAGGCCCAGATCTCTGTACTGGGGTGAATGTATGACATTGTTCTACATTCTGTCCATCAATTGTTGTTTTGCATTTGTCACCCCGAGTGGAAAGGGTATGCCCAGACGTGGGTCCCTTGCTCTCCATGCCACTGAAAATCCAGCAAGCCTGGCTGAAGACGGCTGAAATGCCAGAAACCGGTCCTAGGATGCTTGTTTCCAGTCCAGAGAGGACCTGGCTTGGCAGTTCGGTCTGGACTGTTCCCATGAGGCACAGGGTCAAGACTGATTTGCATATGGCTGGGTTCAAACTGGAACGGCATGGTGAGCAAAAAAACGATGGATTTAGGCCCAGATCTCTGTACTGGGGTGAATGTATGACATTGTTCTACATTCTGTCCATCAATTGTTGTTTTGCATTTGTCACCCCGAGTGGAAAGGGTATGCCCAGACGTGGGTCCCTTGCTCTCCATGCCACTGAAAATCAAGCAAGCCTGGCTGAAGACGGCTGAAATGCCAGAAACCGGTCCTAGGATGCTTGTTTCCAGTCCAGGGAGGACCTGGCTTGGCAGTTCGGTCTGGACTGTTCCCATGAGGCACAGGGTCAAGACTGATTTGCATATGGCTGGGTTCAAACTGGAACGGCATGGTGAGCAAAAAAACGATGGATTTAGGCCCAGATCTCTGTACTGGGGTGAATGTATGACATTGTTCTACATTCTGTCCATCAATTGTTGTTTTGCATTTGTCACCCCGAGTGGAAAGGGTATGCCCAGACGTGGGTCCCTTGCTCTCCATGCCACTGAAAATCAAGCAAGCCTGGCTGAAGACGGCTGAAATGCCAGAAACCGGTCCTAGGATGCTTGTTTCCAGTCCAGGGAGGACCTGGCTTGGCAGTTCGGTCTGGACTGTTCCCATGAGGCACAGGGTCAAGACTGATTTGCATATGGCTGGGTTCAAACTGGAACGGCATGGTGAGCAAAAAAACGATGGATTTAGGCCCAGATCTCTGTACTGGGGTGAATGTATGACATTGTTCTACATTCTGTCCATCAATTGTTGTTTTGCATTTGTCACCCCGAGTGGAAAGGGTATGCCCAGACGTGGGTCCCTTGCTCTCCATGCCACTGAAAATCAAGCAAGCCTGGCTGAAGACGGCTGAAATGCCAGAAACCGGTCCTAGGATGCTTGTTTCCAGTCCAGGGAGGACCTGGCTTGGCAGTTCGGTCTGGACTGTTCCCATGAGGCACAGGGTCAAGACTGATTTGCATATGGCTGGGTTCAAACTGGAACGGCATGGTGAGCAAAAAAACGATGGATTTAGGCCCAGATCTCTGTACTGGGGTGAATGTATGACATTGTTCTACATTCTGTCCATCAATTGTTGTTTTGCATTTGTCACCCCGAGTGGAAAGGGTATGCCCAGACGTGGGTCCCTTGCTCTCCATGCCACTGAAAATCAAGCAAGCCTGGCTGAAGACGGCTGAAATGCCAGAAACCGGTCCTAGGATGCTTGTTTCCAGTCCAGGGAGGACCTGGCTTGGCAGTTCGGTCTGGACTGTTCCCATGAGGCACAGGGTCAAGACTGATTTGCATATGGCTGGGTTCAAACTGGAACGGCATGGTGAGCAAAAAAACGATGGATTTAGGCCCAGATCTCTGTACTGGGGTGAATGTATGACATTGTTCTACATTCTGTCCATCAATTGTTGTTTTGCATTTGTCACCCCGAGTGGAAAGGGTATGCCCAGACGTGGGTCCCTTGCTCTCCATGCCACTGAAAATCAAGCAAGCCTGGCTGAAGACGGCTGAAATGCCAGAAACCGGTCCTAGGATGCTTGTTTCCAGTCCAGGGAGGACCTGGCTTGGCAGTTCGGTCTGGACTGTTCCCATGAGGCACAGGGTCAAGACTGATTTGCATATGGCTGGGTTCAAACTGGAACGGCATGGTGAGCAAAAAAACGATGGATTTAGGCCCAGATCTCTGTACTGGGGTGAATGTATGACATTGTTCTACATTCTGTCCATCAATTGTTGTTTTGCATTTGTCACCCCGAGTGGAAAGGGTATGCCCAGACGTGGGTCCCTTGCTCTCCATGCCACTGAAAATCCAGCAAGCCTGGCTGAAGACGGCTGAAATGCCAGAAACCGGTCCTAGGATGCTTGTTTCCAGTCCAGGGAGGACCTGGCTTGGCAGTTCGGTCTGGACTGTTCCCATGAGGCACAGGGTCAAGACTGATTTGCATATGGCTGGGTTCAAACTGGAACGGCATGGTGAGCAAAAAAACGATGGATTTAGGCCCAGATCTCTGTACTGGGGTGAATGTATGACATTGTTCTACATTCTGTCCATCAATTGTTGTTTTGCATTTGTCACCCCGAGTGGAAAGGGTATGCCCAGACGTGGGTCCCTTGCTCTCCATGCCACTGAAAATCAAGCAAGCCTGGCTGAAGACGGCTGAAATGCCAGAAACCGGTCCTAGGATGCTTGTTTCCAGTCCAGGGAGGACCTGGCTTGGCAGTTCGGTCTGGACTGTTCCCATGAGGCACAGGGTCAAGACTGATTTGCATATGGCTGGGTTCAAACTGGAATGGCATGGTGAGCAAAAAAACGATGGATTTAGGCCCAGATCTCTGTACTGGGGTGAATGTATGACATTGTTCTACATTCTGTCCATCAATTGTTGTTTTGCATTTGTCACCCCGAGTGGAAAGGGTATGCCCAGACGTGGGTCCCTTGCTCTCCATGCCACTGAAAATCAAGCAAGCCTGGCTGAAGACGGCTGAAATGCCAGAAACCGGTCCTAGGATGCTTGTTTCCAGTCCAGGGAGGACCTGGCTTGGCAGTTCGGTCTGGACTGTTCCCATGAGGCACAGGGTCAAGACTGATTTGCATATGGCTGGGTTCAAACTGGAACGGCATGGTGAGCAAAAAAACGATGGATTTAGGCCCAGATCTCTGTACTGGGGTGAATGTATGACATTGTTCTACATTCTGTCCATCAATTGTTGTTTTGCATTTGTCACCCCGAGTGGAAAGGGTATGCCCAGACGTGGGTCCCTTGCTCTCCATGCCACTGAAAATCAAGCAAGCCTGGCTGAAGACGGCTGAAATGCCAGAAACCGGTCCTAGGATGCTTGTTTCCAGTCCAGGGAGGACCTGGCTTGGCAGTTCGGTCTGGACTGTTCCCATGAGGCACAGGGTCAAGACTGATTTGCATATGGCTGGGTTCAAACTGGAACGGCATGGTGAGCAAAAAAACGATGGATTTAGGCCCAGATCTCTGTACTGGGGTGAATGTATGACATTGTTCTACATTCTGTCCATCAATTGTTGTTTTGCATTTGTCACCCCGAGTGGAAAGGGTATGCCCAGACGTGGGTCCCTTGCTCTCCATGCCACTGAAAATCAAGCAAGCCTGGCTGAAGACGGCTGAAATGCCAGAAACCGGTCCTAGGATGCTTGTTTCCAGTCCAGGGAGGACCTGGCTTGGCAGTTCGGTCTGGACTGTTCCCATGAGGCACAGGGTCAAGACTGATTTGCATATGGCTGGGTTCAAACTGGAACGGCATGGTGAGCAAAAAAACGATGGATTTAGGCCCAGATCTCTGTACTGGGGTGAATGTATGACATTGTTCTACATTCTGTCCATCAATTGTTGTTTTGCATTTGTCACCCCGAGTGGAAAGGGTATGCCCAGACGTGGGTCCCTTGCTCTCCATGCCACTGAAAATCAAGCAAGCCTGGCTGAAGACGGCTGAAATGCCAGAAACCGGTCCTAGGATGCTTGTTTCCAGTCCAGGGAGGACCTGGCTTGGCAGTTCGGTCTGGACTGTTCCCATGAGGCACAGGGTCAAGACTGATTTGCATATGGCTGGGTTCAAACTGGAACGGCATGGTGAGCAAAAAAACGATGGATTTAGGCCCAGATCTCTGTACTGGGGTGAATGTATGACATTGTTCTACATTCTGTCCATCAATTGTTGTTTTGCTTATGGTGTGTCTTGCCAACATGGTGATATCACATGTCTGTGCTCGTTTTCCAGGATCAGCACAAGATGACTACATCATGAGGCGTAGCAGGGTGCCTGAAATGATGCTGCAGCTGCGCAACGAACGAGCATGTATTGTTGGTGGGTATACTCTGGCAGTCCTGTATTTAGCGTCATCTTCCTGTCTTACTGCTTCTCCTGACCCACTTTTGTCCATGATGTTTCCATGTAGGGGACGCTGGCTATCCCAACATGCCATGGCTGATCACGCCTCTCCGCAACCCCAGCACGGCTGCCGAGCACCGCTACAACAACGCCCATGGGCGGACCAGGCGAGTGATAGAGAGGACGTTTGGCCTCCTGAAGAGCCGATTCCGTTGCCTCCACAAAACCGGCGGTGCACTCCCATATGCACTGGTGAAGGTCTGCAAGATCTTCCTCGTGTGCTGCATGCTGCACAACATGGCAGTGGAGAAAGGTGTGCCACTCATCCTGGATCCGGATGAGCAGGACCATCCACCCGTGGAGGATGAAGGGCTTGGTGACGAAGCAAGTGATGTGGAGGAGGCGGTGGAGGTCATCCGTAGTCGGCTCATACGCGACTTCTTTGCTTAGTGGTGAGTTCCAGTGTCTGAGTGTGCACGCATTGGGCCGTGTGTGGCATGTGTTGCAATGTGTGTGTCCCTCTGCATGTCTGCCAAGTGAGTCAGAGGTGTGTTTGGATGTGTCACTCGAGTGATGGTGCAATAGAAGAATGTTTTTCCAGAGTCATCATTGTCACCTAGCATGTTGACAACCTTATACGTGTCGAGTACATGCACATGCATGCGGATGTGCTTCTTTTGGCTGACTCCTTGTGTGTCTCTCATCCACAGGTACTTGCGCATGCTGTCTGCTGGTGGCATTGTTGTGCTCCTGCTATTCCTCATGAACACAGCAACATGTGCTGAATCAGCGTTACATGCACGGACAAGTTTGAAAATCTCCTTAGGGTAAGGGATGCAGCACGGCTTTTTGGGTGTGGTATTTGTTTGGAATGTGTGTGCACTGCTCCTGTTCATGTTTGGTTACTTTGCATACATGTAGAATCACCATGGGGCACATGACATGGAGCTGAATTCACCTGAATTGATGTTCAGACTTGGTGACAGTCATCTGTAATGGGATTGTGGATTGTGATGAAGCCATCAATGTGTGTAACACTGCCCTCGGAAACATACGGGTTGCACCGGGTTGACATGGAGTGTGAATTTCCCATTAGAGGCTCAATGGTGTATAGCAGCCTCTCCGTGAGCAGCAGGGGGTGTTTAGCTGTAACCCGTCACTTGTGTGCCAGTTCTATGGATTTCCAGCATCTGTAGTGCAAAGGGGGGTGCCAGTGTCGGTCGGTCCCACATGTTCATCCACATGACCTGTGTATGTGTTGACAGAGTTGCATTAGCATTCCGACACACATGACATAGTTATCAGAGATAGTGCATATGAGTCTATGTGTAGAGTAGCAAGATGCAAGCTGTTTGTCAGGTATTAGAATCTGTATTGTGCATGATGTCCATGGCTGTGTAGGTATTGTAGCATGTCAGTCTCCACGACGGCCACTGTGCTGCATGTGCATCCATTGTGTGTGTGTGTGTGCCATGTTGAACCAGACATTCCTTCCTTGACATACACCTTTTGCACAGTTCCTTCCTGAGATCCTTGTCTTTGTGTGCAACTTGTGGCATTGTTTTCTTGACATGGCGCATGCTGCTGCAGGCCCTGCAGCAAGGGCACCCAGTGTCCACGCAAACGAGCTGGTGTTCATCATGGATTGCTTGCTGACATGTGCTATGCTGATCAGCAGCATCTGTGCCTCATGCTGCAGCACACTCTGCATTATGCACAAGATCCCCAGTTCCATCCACCTCAAGGCAAGAGAGACCATCCCCCAGGTCAACTACAACATCCGTGTCTAATCCTACCATGCACTCTACGGACATGTGCGTTACAACTTCCATGATACTTGTCCACATCCAGGGTGCATCTGCACAGCTCTGCTTCTACATCCGGCGACCAAGCCACATCAACGTCCAACAGAGATGGGGGGAATGGATCACTGCCAGCTGCAGGATGACCTTCTCAATCCACGCCCACACTCAGGATGCAGCCCACAACCCCAACACAACCTTGTGGCACTGTGATCCAAGACCCCATTGTGCCATCTCCATGCATCCAACCTTGGCCGGCCCACCATTCTCCACATCCACCTGACTCAAGCATGCAGGACATGGTTCTGCGACCTGTCTACACATACCTGGGAGTAGCACCCCAGGACACTCCACATGATCCCTGACCTCTGCGCATGACTGTTGCTCTTCTAAATAGGTCTGTAGGCACAGTTGTGCGGGCACCCCCTCAGCTGGTTGGGCCCATCACGGGTGAGTATGGTGCTCCATGTCTGTATTGGATGATACATTGTGACCCATGTGTGACCTGTGCCAGACTCAGACCCCAGGGTATGGATGGTTGGAGTTACTTCTGAAATCAGGCATGGTTTGACTTTACAACACACACATGTAATGGAATAATGGAAAATGACGGCATCATCTCTTGATAGTGGTGAATTTTATTTGTGGTGGGGTACGTGTTTGGGGGGGGATGACAAGAGGTGCTTGCCGGGTGTGTAGAATCCAAAGTTCACTGGGGGAGTTGATATCCTTTCAGAGTCCATGCCACAGTCTTTGTCAACATTGGTCAGACAGTGACCAGCAAGTCCATGTGGCAGAGAATGTCATTTGCTGATGTGCTGCTGTTGGGCCAGAGGGCCAGGTGACCTGGGAGATGGTGATGTTCCGCTGACTCTCACGGTCTTTTGCGTGGATGACCCACCTTCCTGCGGGGACCCTCAGAAGCAGGCCGTGACGATGCTTGTGATGCTCCGTCGGATGAATCCTCCTCCTCCTGATCCCTCCCTGTGGCTAGTGATGTTCTTCGCCTGGTGGCACAGGGAGGGTTGCCCATGTTTTCGGCAATCCGACGGAGTACACGGGTCATGTCCGTTTGCACCGCCACAAGCTCAGCCAGTCTTGCCTCCATCCGTCCTTGGTGTTGCTGTTGACTGGCATATTGCTCGGCCTGCACGTTCTTTATCTGGTTGAGGGCCTCCACGGCCTGGCTGATGCCCCTGGTGTCACGCTGGTATGTGTCAAGGATGTTGCGGACGTGTGACATTACCGGTTCCTGAGCCAACTGGTCAGGTTCGCGCCTCCGCCGTCCTCCACTCCCACCACCACTGCCCACTTGCGCATGGCCTGCCGTTGTGGGCACATCGGGTCTCAGGAGGGATGGCATTTGCGTTGTCGCCTGCCTCCTCCTGGGTGCCCGGCGCACCTTTTCCCTCCTGAGCAGCCTGGCTGTGTTGTCGTGTGCGGACAGGGCTCCTGGGTGTCTCCTGGGATGTGGCAGGAGTGGGGGTGGTGGTTGGCACAGTTGTACCTGACGCAGGTGCTGCAGGTGTTTGGACACCAGAAGGGCCAGGTTGGTCTGGGTCATCCACGGAGTGGTGAGAGTCGTCGCTGCCGGTGGGGTCCTCTTCACGCAGAGCTTGGTCCTGTGAGTCTTCCCCCCCAGTGTTGGAGGGAGATCGACGATGTTGACCTGTGTGTGAGAGAGACAATGTTAATTGTGTTACATGCGACATCCATATTTCATTCATTTTGTGAGTTGGCACAGTTCCTCTGGGTAGTTGGATATGTCTTGCATTCCTCTCACAGTGCACTTGTGCATGGGTATGTCCCTTGGCCACAGCTTTCGACACTTTACCTATGTGTGACACAATCTTAGTTGATGCATCTTTTTGGAACGCAGGCAGCAGTGTAGTGAGCGGGCGTAGCGAGCCATGCAGAGCCGCCTTACGTGTTGCACTGTACGTGGCCAAGTGGTGTTTTTTCCATGCTATTTGAGAATGCAGGTAGGTAACTTAAGCATTTGTGACAGGGTTCTGACAAACACAGTGGGTGGGTATACTGGGTGTAAGGTTAGGTTTGTGCCTGCAGCACGGATGTACTTGTGCACGGATTGACACATGGCCCAGTGTTTCTCAAAAGGAAAAAGGGGGAGTTAAGGCACTGCCAAACATTGTCTACATGCACACAGTCCACCTGCTGACGAGCGGACATGGCCACACCACCCAAGGGTGATTTGGTCTCCCTCTGTCTCCCTCTCTCTGTCACCCTCCTCCCTCTGTCCATCTCCCTCTGTCTCCCTTTCTCCCTCCCTCTGTCAGCCTCCTCCCTCTGTCCGTCTCCCTCTATCTCCCTTTCTCCCTCCCTCTGTCAGCCTCCTCCCTCTGTCCGTCTCCCTCTGTCTCCCTTTCTCCCTCCCTCTGTCACCCTCCTCCCTCCCTCTGTACGGACCGAACTCCTATAGCAACCATGGAGACATGTGCCCGCATACGCGCCGAACACCCCACCCCAGACCCCGTATGTACGCGCAGAACACCCCCCCAGCCCTCGTATGTACGCGCCGAACCCCCCCCCAGCCCCCGCATGAACGTGCCAAACGCCCCCCGGCCGCAGATGTACGCACCGAACCCCCACCAGTGTATGTACGGAGCATACCCCCACCCGTGTATGAATGGAGCGTACCCACACCCCACCAGTGTATGTACGGAGCGTACCCCCACCCATGTATGTACGGAGCGTACCAACACCCCACCAGTGTATGTACGGAGCGTACCCCCACCAGTGTATGTACGGACCGTACCCCCACCCATGTATGCATGGAGCGTACCAACACCCCACCAGTGTATGTACGGAGCGTACTCACACCTGTGTATGATTGGAGCGTACCCACACCCCACCAGTGTATGTACGGAGCGTACCCCCACCCGTGTATGTACGGAGCGTACCCCCACCAGTGTATGTACGGACCGTACCCCCACCCGTGTATGAATGGAGCGTACCAACACCCCACCAGTGTATTTACGGAGCGTACTTACACCCGTGTATGATTGGAGCGTACCCACACCCCACCAGTGTATGTACGGAGCGTACCCCCACCTGTGTATGTACGCAGCGTACCCCCACCCGTGTATGCATGGAGCGTACCAACTCCCCACCCGTGTATGTATGGAGCGTACCCCCACCCGTGTATGTATGGAGCGTACCCACACCCCACCAGTGTATGTACGGAGCGTACCCCCACCCGTGTATGTACGGAGCGTACCCCCACCAGTGTATGTACGGACCGTACCCCCACCCATGTATGAATGGAGCGTACCAACACCCCACCAGCGTATGTATGGAGCGTACTCACACCCGTGTATGATTGGAGCGTACCCACACCCCACCAGTGTATGTACGGAGCGTACCCCCACCCGTGTATGTACGCAGCGTACCCCCACCCGTGTATACATGGAGCGTACCAACTCCCCACCCGTGTATGTATGGAGCGTACCCCCACCTGTGTATGTATGGAGCGTACCCACACCCCAACAGTGTATGTACGGAGCGTACCCCCACCCGTGTATGTACGGAGCGTACACCCAGCCCCCCCCTGTATGTACGGTGCGAAACACCACCACCGATGGACGGTGCGGACCAACACCCTGCCCATGTCTGTACGCACCCTACCCCAGGCCCCTACACCAGCACCCTCACCCAACATCGCGTATGTACGAGTCGTACTAAGCCATTGTAAAGGACAGCACTGTACAACAACATGGCCCATGTACGCACCATACAGACGCAAAAAAAACTCGTACTGAAGCAGGACAAACCAAAACAACACAAGGAGAGTCAATTCGATGCACACAACACCACAAAACATGTCCAACAAGCCCAAATACATCCTATACACTGACCTGCAACTGCCAAACAGCTAAACAGAGGCCCAAAACACAACCACTCCTTATAACACACCCACCCAAAGTTCAAACACAGCCACACCCACAAATGGACCAATAAAAAGGCCCAGCACACACAAACCATGATCCTGTGCAACAGATCCACTTCTGCCAGACCACAGAGACAACGCACTGCAGCATACTACATCCATCAATACACCTTACACTTGCACTCCTTCACACAACCACCATCACAAACACACCCTCATCACATTCACACACACACACCTGCACAACCACACTCACACCCTCACAACCATCCACACCCACACCCCCACAACCATCCACACCCACACCCCACACCATGCCCACTAACAAGAATCCAAAGTTCACAAAGGAGGAGCTGGAGGTCCTTCTCGACGAAATCGTCAGAGTCGAGCCACAGCTCTTTGGAACATTGGTCAGACGGACCAGCATAGCCGAAAAATCAGCCATGTGGGAGAGGATTGTCAATTCTGTGAATGCTGTTGGGTCCATCAGAAGGACCAGGCATGAGTGCCAAGCCAGGTGGTACGATCTGCGGAGGACAGTCCGCCGCAAAATGACGGACGATCACAACCAGGTGAACATCACTGGAGGAGGGCCGCCCCGCAGACCGGTACACTACCATCCCTGGGAGGAGAAGGTGATGGCCACGCTGCCGCCGGTGGGAGTAGACGGAGTAGAAGGAGTCCGAGAGCCTGGTGAGTACACAAACAACTCACCTCACATGGGGGGAACGCCATACACAACCAAAATACCAATTGTTAGAGTCGGGGATCTCTGGTTGGCGCAAGGTTGCCCTTGTGTCAAGCAGGAACCCTCTCCTCCACGTCAGGGCGCAGGATAACCCCTTTTGAATGACCCTTGCTCACCCTCTAGGTGCGTGGCGTGAGCAGCCAAGGCGATTCCTCAGGCGTTGTTGGTTAAGCACTTACAATCACACACAGTAAATACATCAATCCCCCCAGAAACGGACACCAGACTTGGATATATATAAAAATACGCTTCTTTATGTAAAAATAGGTATATATATCTCAGCAGACTTATCACAAGACCAATAACGTTTTCGCTACGCCACCAGGTTGTAAAGCAGGCCAATGTTCTTTGTTCGTGGTTTCAAATAGATATCTTGCAGTCCCTTGCAAATGTCACTTGTGGTTCCAGTACTTACAGAGATCGGTTCCGGCGAACGGGGAAATAAGGCGTTGCGGGCCCCGAGCCCGATACTGGAACCTCTTTCGTGATGTGGAGAGTCGGCACAGGTCGGTGCGACTCTCAGCTTGAGAAGTGGTCTTGGGTCCTCGATCAGCGGGTGTGGGCAAGTAGGCAGGCGCGGCCAGCGACCCTTTAGCACGGCGGTGCAGGAGGGTCTCCACAGCGGGGGCGGCGCGGCCTGAGATGTCCGGGGATCGCGAAGCGGGGTCGCAGGGCACGGTCAGTGCAGCTGGGTGACCCGGCGTAGATCACAGTCGTCGGACGGCTTCCGGCGGGAGGGGTGATAGCGCGGTCAGCGCGCTCCAGTAGCAGGCGGTGACAGGGATGCAGGCGGCCTGGCCCGGGAACAGAGAGCGGCTCGGGACGGAGCGGGGCTCTCACGGGTTGGAGGCAGGCGAGCTTCTGAGTGTCACGGCCCTAGGAGGGGCGATGAGGGGCACAGTCTCTTTTCCAGCGGGATGCCCACACGGCTCGAATTGGAGGATGAGCAAGAAGCACAGAGAACCCACTGGTCCTGGGGTTCAGTTCAGGGGGCAAGCTCAGATCAAGCCCTTGGAGAATGTTCAAGCACAAAGTAGCAAAGTCTGTTCAGTAAGTCTCTTCCTCTCCTTTCTCAGCAAGGCAAGCAGCAGGCCAGCTCCTCCAGCGTCTTCTTCTCCTTCTAGTCGGGCAGAGGTTCTTTGTGGTAAACAGGATTCTGATTTCTTAGGAGCCAGGCTCCTACTTTTATACCATGATTCTTTTGTTCTTTAGCGCCAGGGGGCCTAGGCCTGGCTCAGTCCAGTTCTGGAGCACTTTGTTATGGTGACTCTGCTCTTTCCTTTCAGCAGCAGGGCAGAGACATCAGCCGCCCCACAGGGGGTGGCGCCGGCTTTGTGGTGGCAGAGCACAGGTCTATTCAAGAGTCAAGGTGTACTCCTCCCACCCATCCAGGTGTAATCTCTCTACCCACCACCTGGCAGCCAACCTGTCTCTGGGGATTCCCCAACCCTGCTCCTTACTGTTGCCAGGCAGAACACATACACACAGCAGAGGCGGACTGAGATGGTCAGGTCAGTAAATACTAACTTTCTAAAAGTAGTATTTACAAACCCAGGATACTAAAATAGACTTGACTACAAGAAGTATTTTATCATCCTGAGTTCAGGCATACTAAACTTGACACTTCTACCATGCTCTCTGAGTCCACTGGGGTCACAGCGTCGGCGTGATCCCGGCAGCCCATTCTGGCCTATGGAGAGCAGGTAGCCTTCAATAGTGAAGAACGAAAATGGCTGTAATTCACTACTAAGACATGCCACACACATCAGGGCATGTCCTACCTTATGCCTACAATGCACCCTGCCCTTGGGCCTACCAGAGGGGTGGCTAATATGTAGGTAAGGGAAGGTTTAGGGACTGGCAAGTGGGGGCACTTGCGCAGTCAGCGCGACGGTCCGGGACCGCGCACAGGGTCTGCGGTGGCAGACCCTAGACACACTTTACAAGGCCGCTTCCGTGGGTGGCGCAACCAGCGCTGCAAGCCCACCAGCAGCATTGGCATTCACAAGCCCTGGCACCCCTGGTGCACTCTACTGGGGACTGACAGTGAATCCAATCAACCAATCATGGACATCAATTACAGGTACACTTTACTTAGGGAGCACTTGCACTGCGGCACGGATTAGCCGTGGCGCAGTGCCCTGAGCGGACAACACCAGCAAAACAGTCGAGGCACACCATCAAAAAGTGGAAGGGAAACTCACGCCAAGGTGCCAGGTCTAACACCAATCATGCACGCAACCCCCCCAAAGCCAGCACCATACACAACCACACTCCAAAAACACACACATGCAAGGCCATGCCAAGTCACAGGCCACACAAAACACCAACACAAGACAGGATGTCCCCGATGCCGGGAGGGTGGGCCTCAAAACTAACATAGAGCAACTCTGAAGCACACAACAATGCCCTCAGCCCATATGGCCTAGGGCACAGCCATACACACAGTGTGTCCCCACACAGTACTGTGTTGCCTGCAAATGGTGGCCGCATTGCTGGATGACATGGGTATGAAGGCACAATTTGCACATAACAGCAGCTAATGAAGATGCATCACTCTGAAAGAGTGTCAGCACATACGGCCACAGCAGCAGCGCAGACTCAGACACTCCGCCCAATGGGTGCCCGGAGATAAGAAACAAACCCACATTAACAAGCCAATGGCCTTTGAAAGACCTGCAAACTGTGTGTGCCCAGGAAGCTGGGCTGAGGTGACAGAGGGTGACACACAGAGGGAGGGAGAGGGGGAGAGAGAGGGACGGAGACAGAGGTGGACACAGGGAGACAGACAGAGGGAGGGAGGAGGGTGACCGAGGGAGGGAGAAAGGGAGACAGAGGGAGACGGACAGAGGGAGGAGGTTGACAGAGGGAGACGGACAGAGGGAGGAGGGTGACAGAGGGAGGGAGAAAGGGAGACAGAGGGAGACAAAATCACCCTTGGGTGGTGTGGCCATGTCCGCTCGTCAGCAGGTGGACTGTGTGCATGTAGACAAGGTTTGGCAGTGCGTGAACACCCCCTTCAACCTTTGATAAACACTGGGCCATGTGTCAATCTGTGCACGAGTACATCCGTGCTGCAGGCACAAACCTAACCTTACACCCAGTATACCCACCCACTGTGTTTGTCAGAACCCTGTCACAAATGCTTAAGTTACCTACCTGCATTCTCAAATAGCATGGAAAAAACACCATTTGGCCACGTACAGTGCAACACGTAAGGCGGCTCTGCATGGCTTGCTACGCCCGCTCACTACACTGCTGACTGCGTTCCAAAGAGATGCATCAACTAAGATTGTGTCACACATAGGTAAAGTGTCGAAAGCTGTGGCCAAGGGACACACCCATGTACAAGTGCACTGTGAGAGGAATGCAAGCCAAATCCAACCACCCAGAGGAACTGTGCCAACTCAAAAATGAATGAAACATGGATGTCACATGTAACACAATTAACATTGTCTCTCTCACACACAGGTCAACAACGTCGATCTCCCCCCAACACTGGGGGGAAGACTCACAGGACCAGGCTCTGCGTGAAGAGGACCCCACCGGCAGCGACGACTCTCACCACTCCGTGGATGACCCAGACCAACCTGGCCCCTCTGGTGTCCAACCACCTGCAGCACCTACGTCAGGTACAACTGTGCCAACCACCACCCCCATTCCTGCCACATCCCAGGAGACACCCAGGAGCCCTGCCCGCACACAACAACACAGCCAGTCTGTCCAGGAGGAACAAGGTTCTCAGGGTACCAGGAGGAGGCAGGCGACACCGCAAATGCCATCCCTCAGGGGTCCCGGAGACCCGATGTGCCCACAACGGCAGGCCAGGCGCAAGTGGGCAGGGGTGGTGGGAGTGGAGGACGGCGGAGGCGCGAACCTGACCAGTTGGCTCAGGAACCGGTAATGTCACACGTCAGCAACATCCTGGACACATACCGGCGTGACGCCAGGGGCATGGTCCAGATTGCGTCCACCCTCACAGACATCAAGGGGACCCTCAAGGAGATGAAGACCCTGCAGGCCGAGCAACATGCCTGTCAACAGCGACACCAAGGACGGATGGAGGCAAGACAGGCTGTGCTCGTGGCGGTGCAAACGGACATGACCCGTGTACTCCGTCCGATTGCCGAAAACATGGGCAACCCTCCCTGTGCCACCAGGCGAAGAACATCACCACCCACAGGGAGGGATCAGGAGGAGGAGGATTCATCTGACGGAGCATCACAAGCATCGTCACGGCCTGCTTCTGAGGGTCCCCGCAGGAAGGTGGGTCGTCCACGCAAAAGACCGTGCGAGTCAGCGGAACATCACCATCTCCCAGGTCACCTGGCCTGGTACCTGGCCCTCTGGCCCAACAGCAGCACATCAGCAAATGACATTCTCTGCCACATGGCCTTGCTGGTCACTGTCTGACCAATGTTGACAAAGACTGTGGCATAGACTCTGATGACTTCCAATGGCAAGGATACCAACTCCACCTGTGAACTTTGGATTCTACACTCCCGCCAAGCACCTCTTGTCATCCCCCCAAACACGTACCACACCACAAATAAAAATCATCACAATCACGAGATTATGCCGTCATTTTGCATTATTCCACTACATGTGTGTGTTGCAAAGTCAAACCATGCCTGATTTCAGAAGTAACTCCAACCATCCATACCCTGGGGTCTGAGTCTGGCACAGGACACACATGGGTCACAATTTATCATCCAATACAGACATGGAGCACCATACTCACCCGTGATGGGCCCAACCAGCTGAGGGGGTGCCCGCACAACTGTGCCTACAGACCTATTTAGAAGAGCAACAGTCATGCGCAGAGGTCAGGGATCATGTGGAGTGTCCTGGGGTGCTACTCCCAGGTATGTGTAGACACGTGGCAGAACCATGTCCTGCATGCTTGAGTCAGGTGGATGTGGAGAATGGTGGGCCGGCCAAGGTTGGATGCATGGAGATGGCACAATGGGGTGTTGGATCACAGTGCCACAAGGTTGTGTTGTGGTTGTGGGCTGCATCCTGAGTGTGTGTGTGGATTGAGAAGGTCATCCTGCAGCTGGCAGTGATCCATTCCCCCCATCTCTGTTGGGCGTTGATGTGGCCTGGTCGCCGGATGTAGAAGCAGAGCTGTGCAGATGCACCCTGGATGTGGACAAGTATCATGGGAGTTGTAACGCACATGTCCGTAGAGTGCAGGGTAGGATTAGACACGGATGTCGTAGTTGACCTGGGGGATGGTCTCTCTTGCCTTGAGGTGGATGGAACTGGGGATCTTGTGCATAATGCAGAGTGTGCTGCAGCATGAGGCACAGATGCTGCTGATCAGCAAAGCACATGTCAGCAAGCAATCCATGATGAACACCAGCTTGTTTGCGTGGACACTGGGTGCCCTTGCTGCAGGGCCTGCAGCAGCATGCGCCATGTCAAGAAAACAATGCCACAAGTAGCACACAAAGACAAGGATCTCAGGAAGGAACTATGCAAAAGGTGTATGTCAAGGAAGGAATGTCTGGTTCAACATGGCACACACACACACACAATGGATGCACATGCAGCACAGTGGCCGTCGTGGAGACTGACATGCCACAATACCTACACAGCCATGGACATCATGCACAATACAGATTCTAATCCCTGACAAACAGCTTGCATCTTGCTACTCTACACATTGACTCATATGCACCATCTCTGAGAACTATGCCAGACATGCAGCATGCACAGTGGCAACAGACCACCATTGACAGAGATGAGGCACCTTGGAGGCAGAGGGACACCTTTATTAGTCATGTGTGTCGGAATGCTAATGCAACTCTGTCAACACATACACAGGTCATGTGGATGAACACGTGGGACCAACACTGGCACCCCCCTTTGCACCACAGATGCTGGAAATCCATAGAACTGGCACACAAGGGACGGGTTACAGCTAAACACCCCCTGCTGCTCACGGAGAGGCTGCTATACACCATTGAGCCTCTAATGGGGAATTCACACACCATGTCAACCCGGTGCTACCCGTATGTTTCCGAGGGCAGTGTTACACACATCGATGGCTTCATCACAATCCACAATCCCATTACAGATGACTGTCACCAAGTCTGACCATCAATTCAGGTGAATTCAGCTCCATGTCATGTGCCCCATGGTGATTCTACATGTATGTAAAGTATCCAAACATGAACAGGAGCAGTGCACACACATTCAAAACAAATACCACTCCCAAAAAGCCGTGCTGCATCCCTTACCCTAAGGAGATTTTCAAACTTGTCCGTGCATGTAACGCTGATTCAGCACATGTTGCTGGGTTCATGAGGAATAGCAGGAGCACAACAATGCCACCAGCAGACAGCATGCGCAAGTACCTGTGGATGAGAGACCCACCAGAAGTCAGCCAAAAGAAGCACATCCGCATGCATGTGCATGTACTCGACACGTATAAGGTTGTCAACATGCTAGGTGACAATGATGACTCTGGAAAAACATTCTTCTATTGCGCCATCACTCGAGTGACACATCCAAACACACCTCTGACTCACTTGGCAGACATGCAGATGGACACACACATTGCAACACATGCCACACACGGCCCAATGCGTGCACACTCAGACACTGGAACTCACCACTAAGCAAAGAAGTCGCGTATGAGCCGATTCCGGATGTCCTCTACCACCTCCTCCTCCTCCACATCACTTGCCTCGTGACCAAGCACTTCATCCTCCACAGGTGGATGGTCCTGCTCATCTGGATCCAGGATGAGTGGCACAGCTTTCTCCACTGCCATGTTGTGCAGCATGCAGCACACGAGGAAGATCTTGCAGACCTTCACCGGTGCATATGGGAGTGCGCCACCGGTCTTGTGGAGGCAACGGAATCGGCTCTTCAAGAGGCCAAACGTCCTCTCTATCACTCGCCTGGTCCGCCCATGGGCGTTGTTGTAGCGGTGCTCGGCAGCCGTGCTGGGGTGGCGGAGAGGCGTGATCAGCCATGGCATGTTGGGATAGCCAGTGTCCCCTACATGGAAACATCATGGATAAAAGTGGGTCAGGAGAAGCAGTAAGACAGGAAGATGACGTTAAATACAGGACTGCCAGAGTATACCCACCAACAATACATGCTCGTTAGTTGCGCAGCTGCAGCATAATTTCAGGCACCCTGCTACACCTCATGATGTAGGCATCGTGTGCTGATCCTGGAAAACGAGCACAGACATGTGAAATCACCATGTTGGCAAGACACACCACAGGGGCATTAATGGAGTGGTAATGCTTGCGGTTCCTATACGCTACCTCCTGTGCCTGTGGTGGTACCAAAGCCACATGTGTTCCATCTATGGACCCAATGACATTGGGCATCCCTCCCAGGGCATAGAACTCACGATTGACACCTGTCAACTGCTCAGGAGTTGGGAATTTTATGAACTCATCCAGGTGATCCAACATGGCCTCTAAAAAATCATGCAGAACACGGCTGAACATGGTTTGGGACATGCCAACAACATGAGCAATGGTATGTTGAAAGGTACCCGTGGCAAAGAAATGTAGGGCTGCCATCACCTTCATCTTGGGTGTCAGTGCAGTAGGATACCTGTGTAGCGGTTGGAGGTGTGGTGCCAGCCGTGTCGTCAAGTCCTCAATCAACTGTTGGGGGAAGCGGTAGCGGCGTATACAGTCATGTTCCCTCAGGTCAGCCAAGTCTGGAATTGGTCGAGGGAGAGGCGGAGCCCTGCAGTAAATTTGAAGGGACAACGAAGAGTGAGAACAGTACACCACCAATGTCAATGTACTGAGCACATGTTCAACAGGCAATACACATATGCTACATACAGAGTCAGGTCTGTGCAATATGCCCTGGACACGTATGCCAGGCAGGTGACACTCCTACCAAGAGCCAGCCACAAACGTGGATTCTCAAGCTCAACATGACATGGCATGAAACTAGCCGTGGGCCAGTGTGAGTGTACAGGCAGACGCATCACAGGAGTGCCAGACATCCGCATATGTGCAGAAGAAGTATGTTAATCATACAGAACACTAGAGGTACAGGTCACATGTCATATAAAAAGGACAGACCACACACCCTGCCATGAAGGAGTACATGTCTAGACTGATCACACATACATTTAGAGTATGCAGATATGTCCTTGTTTTGAGACTCCGTGTCGATGCATACATACACACCTTACGTCGGATTACACATGTGGGCTGGTGTGTGTAACAGTGTGCCATGCCCATCTACACACAGACACATGTTGGTTGCAGCAACTGCAGATGCATTTGACCAAACACCTACAGCAAACCTATGGGAACACATGACACACACATGACATAGTTACAGCGTGCAACGCGGGCATTCACATCTCTGGTGTAACATTCCGTGTACCTGGCATCAGGGGACAGTTGCGGGTGTCGGTGACTGTGCCATGCCAGTGACGCATGGCTCAACAAGTCTGTACTACATGCACACATGTCAAAGGAGTGAAGGGGATGTGTGGCACATAGTGCACCATCACACATGACGTGTACACAGCTCATCATACAGTTATTTGCTTCACACCTCAGGAGTAATGTGCCACATCACAGCCTGGCACACCTGTGCCCGATACATGTAGTACTGCACAGGCAATGCCTTGATGTCCAGCCTTTGCCAAGTATGACAGCTCTATTCCTGTCTGTGTGCCGCCTGTCACCACTGTCAGGTGTGAAACGCACCGTACATACGCACTGAGGGCGTGTGTACGGTCCCTATCACAATGGGAGTGCTGGTGTATGCGTATGCCATAGTAATACGGACCGTACACACGCGTGTGTAGGGTCCCTATCACTATGGGAGTGCTGGCGTATGCGTACCCCATAGTGATACGGACTGTACACGCGTGTGTAGGGTCCCTATCACTATGGGAGTGCTGGCGTATGAGTACGCCATAGTAAAACGGACCGTACACGCGTGTGTAGGGTCCCTATCACTATGGGAGTGCTTGCGTATGCCTACGCCATAGTGATACGGACCGTACACGCGTGTGTAGGGTCCCTATCACTATGGGAGTGCTGGCGTATGCGTACGCCATAGTGAAATGGACCGTACATGCGTGTGTAGGGTCTCTATCACTATGGGAGTGCTGGCGTATGCGTACGCCATAGTGATACGGACCATACACGCATGTCTAGGGTCCCTATCACTATGGGAGTGCTGGCGTATGCGTACGCCATAGTGATACGGACCGTACACGCGTGTGTAGGGTCCCTATCACTATGGGAGTGCTGGCGTATGCGTACGCCATACTGATAGGGACCGTACACGCGTGTGTACGGTCCGTATCACTATGGCGTACGCATACGCCAGCACTCCCATAGTGATAGGGACCCCACACACGCCTGTACGGTCCGTTTCACTGCATTTGGGGTGCCCTAGGGCCGTGGAACGCACCGTACCTGTGTGTAAATATTGAAATAACATAGGGGACACATGAGGGACAAGTATAAGGGCCAAAATGCATGCTGGTTGTCATGGAGACCGAGTTTAAAGTTAGCATTTTTGCATCAGGTTGCATCATTGGGGGTCCGCACCGTACCCAGGCCTTCAGAGCGTGGGTACGGGTCGTACCACGCGTACCCCTACATCACCCCAACAATGCTGGGACGGCCCGTACCCAGGCCTTTAGAACGTGGGTCGTACCGCCATTGTTGGGATGACGTAGGGGTGGGCGTGGTACGACCCGTACCCACGCCCTTAAGGCATGGGTACGGTACGTACCAGTATTGTTGTGTTGCCGGTTCGCGTCAACATCCACTTCCGTTGTGGCGGACGCTTGCGTTGCTGGACACGCCCCCACACCCTCGAGGTGACCAGGTCCTGCAGGTCAGGTATGTCCAGGGCATGTCTGATTTTGGACTTGGGTGGGGGTTATGTGTCCTGCCCCTGCCCTCCCCCCTTTGCCCCTGGGTGTTGTTCTGACCTTCTGCGGCATCTGCGTCGGTTCCTGTAAAGCAGGTGGACTGCTATGAGTGCTGGGATGACACGTAGGTTCGGGTCCATGGCTGTCCGTCGCATACAGGTGCTCCTTGTGCGCGTCGTCCTGATTTCCCGGCAGTTTTTGGCAGCCGGAGAATATAATCCGTGCGGGGTGACGTCGGTGCGGATTGTACTTCCTGGTTCGTGAAACGCAGCCTGAATGCGTCCCGACGTCACGTCGGCGCTTTCCTGGATCACATTTGTATGTATATTTTCGTCGGTCGGTGTTTTGTATGGATCGTACGGAAATAGTGTTTTCATACGAATCGTACTTGCATTTTTGTAATGTTTTTTGACCGGGTACGAGTCGGACGGAGAAAACGCTCCGACCGACGGTTCGTACCCGGTTTTTCCAGGATCCGAATCGGCACCCTAATCTGTTTTTCACACACAAATTCAATAACGAAAAAAAAAAAATACTTTCATCTTTGAAAATTAAAACGTCAAGTTTTAAAGAAGGTAAATATTTTAAACATAAAATAACTGCATATTTCTTTCTATCTTCATTAATGAAAAAAAGATTGTGAAAGTGTAAGAAAGTGTAGAGGTTAAAATAATTCAGGTAACTCCATGAAGGTGCAGCAGTAGGGAAAATATGGGATGGTGTAGGGGTATCAATTACTATTCTAACTCCAGGAAGGTGCAACATTAGGGAAAGTGTAGGATGGTGTAGGGACATCAATTACTATTCTAACTTCAGTAAGGTGCAGCAGTAGGGAAAGTGTGGGATACTGTAGGGGGAACAATTACTATTCTAACTCCAGGAAGGTGCAGCAGTAGGGAAATTGTAAGATGGTGTAAGTGTAACAATTACTATTCTAACTCCAGGAAGGTGCAGCAGCAGGGAAAGTGTGGGATACTGTAGGGCTAACAATTACTATTCTAACTCCAGGAAGGGGTAGCAGTAGGGAAAGTATGGGATAGTGTAGGGGTACCAATTATTATTCTAACTCCAGGAAGGTGCAACAGTAGGGAAAGTGTGGAATGGTGTAGGGGTAACAATTACTATTCTAACTCCAGGAAGATGCAACAGCAGGGAAAGTGTAGGATTGTGTAGCGGTATCAATTACTATTCTAACTCCAGAAAGGTGCAGCAGTAGGGAATGTGTGGGATACTGTAGGGGTAACAATTACTATTCTAACTCCAGGTTGGTGCAGCAGTAGGAAATGTGTAGTATAGTATGTAGGTACAATAAAGTAAAATGTCACTTATGCACAGAAATGTTTACATTTTTGACTGTATCACAAACATTGCAATAAAAAATTAAATTTCCATTACTTTCTCATTTTTTCAGATACTCACATAAATCTTCTCAACACCAAATCAAAAGTTGAATCCCACAAGACCAGACAACAAAAAAGACCAGCAAAAAAAGAGAAACCAGACCAGAAACCAGACCAAGAAGAAAACACCTAAATCAAAAGGTATTTAAAATGAACACTCCAAACTAGAAAACCATTCCATTGGCAAAACTTGAAAAAACATATTCCATAAAGCTGCAACAATACAGAAAGTGTGGGATAGTGTAGGGGTAACAATTACTATTCTAACTCCAGGTTGGTGCAGCAGTAGGAAAAGTGTAGGATGATATAGAGGTATCAATTACTATTCTAACTCCAGAAAGGTGCAGCAACAGGGAAAGTGTGGGATGGTGTAGATGGAACCAATTACTATTCTTACTCCAGTAAGGTGCAGCAGTAGGGAATGTGTGGGATAGTGTAGGGGTAACAATTACCATTCTAACTCCAGGAAGGTAAAGCAATAGGGAAAGTGTGGGATAGTGTAGGGACAGGATTTACTATTCTAGCTCCAAGGAGGTGGAACAATAGGGAAATTGTGGGATAGTGTAGGGACAGGATTTACTATTCTAGCTCCAAGGAGGTGGAACAATAGGGAAAGTGGAGGATAGTGTAAGGGCAGGATTTACTATTCTAGCTCCAAGGAGGTGGAACAATAGGGAAAGTGGAGGATAGTGTAAGGGCAGGATTTACTATTCTAGCTCCAAGGAGGTGGAACAATAGGGAAAGTGGAGGATAGTGTAAGGGCAGGATTTACTATTCTAACTCCAGGAAAGTGCAGCATTAGGGAAAATGTAGGATATTGTTCGCTCTTATTTGTCTTTTTATTCCACATAGTAAAATCAAACATTTTTTCTTCACAGATAATGTCTTCTCAGGAAACAGCTTCCTACATAAAATCCAGAAAAGGAAACAGATTACTTAAGCATGCTGGATACATATATTGTAAAGAAAGGATAAGTTTTCCAAGAAATCATTGGAGGTGTGTGCAATACTACTCATCCCATTGCAGCGGAAGAGCGGTTACACATGATGATATCATTATTAAAACAACAGATCATAACCACTCTGCCTCTGCAATGGAGATTGATGTAAGGGAAACCTTAAATGAGATGAAACAACTTGCAAGCACCTCCAATGATTCTACTGGATCCATTTTAAGAGAGGTTGCACAGCATCTCCCCAGTCATGTTGCTAGTAATATGCCTATAATTCCTAATTTGAAGCGAATTATACAAAGACAAAAGCAGGCAAGTAACACACAAACCACAACACCTCATACCTTTTCTGACATTGTTATTCCACATGAACTTACTATTTCCTTTGCTGATGAACCCTTCCTTCTCCTTGACAACAAAAACCCTCAAAAACGTATTCTAATTTTTAGTACACCCCGCAACCTTGTTAAGTTAGAAAATAGTGAAATTTGGATGATGGATGGTACGTTTAAAAGTACACCCCATCCTTTCACTCAAATTTACACTATACACGCTAAAATTAACCATAATGTGATCCCCTTAGTATATAGTTTGCTGCCTGATAAGACTTCTGCAACCTACACTGAACTTTTATCAGTTATTAAAAAATAAAACATCCAAAAGTCCTAGGAAAATAATTGTCGATTTTGAATTGAGCATGATTAATGTGATCTGTAAAACGTACACGGATACCCAAATTCAGGGCTGTTTTTTCCATTTTTCCCAGGCATTCTGGCGTAAGTTACAGAAAACATCCCTGGTTGCAGAATACTCAACAGATAGCAAACTACAATTTGAGTTAAAAAAATTAACAGCTCTTTGTTTTGTTCCTCCCGTAAGTGTAGACGAGTACTACACTGCCATTACAGAATCAGATTATTACAATGTAAATGAAGACAAATTGGCACCCATCCTAAATTATTTTGAAGACACATGGATTGGGCACCTAAGCAGATCGGGTCGCAGGAGGAAGCCACGTTTCCATGTGGAGTGGTGGAACTGTTACACGAGCTGTTTAGAGGGAGAAGCAAAAACAAATAATGCCATTGAGGGATGGCATAACTCCTTCAACCATACAATTGGAGGAGCAAAGTTTTCAGGAAATGAGACTTTCACAAACATTAACTGGTAGTCTAAACCCACGAGTTACACAAAAAACAAAGGAAATGTCTGAGAGACTATTGGGTATTATGCAACAGTTTTCGTTGTGTGTGGCTCTAGACTACCTTGAAAATGTTGCTAACATTCTAAACTTCTAAATAACTTTTTCACCTTACTTTCCTACTTTGCCCTAAATTTAATCAAACACTAATTACAATTGGCAATAATATTTTTCCAAAACATTTTCCAAAAATATACGTCGGGTCAGCCTACCTTTAGTTGCCTTCTTTCTTTTTCTTCTCCTTTTCCCACCATAATAAATCCAATTTTTGCAACATCCAAAAACCCCAAGCAATCCAAAGTATAAAGGAGATAAAAATTGTTTCTTATTTTCCAAAAGTAAAAATCCATTCCAATTTTGCAACCATCAGAAAGCATATTTTGTTTCCATAAAAAGCATTTTTATTTGTAAAATATTATCTTATAGTCTTTGTTCAAAAAATTATTCTTAAATAAGCTTCTTTAAATAACCATGTATGTTTCTTCCGAATTTTGGTTATAAGCACAAAAATATTTTCAAAAGGTAAACTTCTGTAAATTGCTAAAATATCTAAATAGATATTTTCTAAAAAGATTATTTGTATATTTTTTAAAAACAAATATACCATATCTTTTTTCTATCCTTTTTGGACTCAGTCCTTAAACTTTTTCTTCTCCTTACGGAGTTGCTAAATAAATTTTCTAAGTGGAAATATTTTCCTAATTAGTATTTTATGTCCCTAAAATCTTCTTTAAAAAAATAAACATAGTTAGAAAACGAAAAAATCCAAAAAATCCATTATTCTTTTTTTTTGTAAAATCCAAAAAAATCCTTGTCCATAAGCATCCAGGTGAAGACCACGATAACGAAAAATCAAACTCTTTTGCACTCCTTGTTGATTGAATATGTAGATCCATCTTCATGATTTTTTAAAAACATAGTGCAAAAATATGACAGTACTATAATAGCATCCTAAATAAAGTACTAACTCCTAGCAAAACATTTTCTCACTGTCACCCTTGCTATTTACCAATTTGATGCTGAAATGTGCTTCCATTATTTAGAAATAGATCCAAATCTACCTCCTACGAAAGCATATTCTCCCTATGTCAACCTCTGCTAGTTTCCTTTTTGCACCAGAAATAATTTCGTATTTCTTCTGACCAACCAATTCAAAATTAAACAATTACTACCTCCTACCAAACCATACTCTCACTATGTCTGCCATAATACTTTGACAAAACAACGCAAACAATTTAAAATTTTTATCTTTAAAGTTTTTCTATCCAAAATATCACTAATAAATCAAAGAAGCTTTTTTCAATAGTAGATTAACCACATTTCAGACTGTTTTTTTAGAGCTAAAATAGCATGATAATTTCTTTAAAAAACATTTTTAAATTCAGCTTTTCGTAAACAAATACGTTGTATAAAACATTTATATTACAATTAATTTAATTTTTTTTTGCAACAAATTGTAAACACAAATAACTTTTCACTTTAACTTTTTGAGACCCGACATAGGCATACTCTAATAACAGTTACCAGTTTTACATTACATTCTTAAACCGCAACCTCTTCTTATCCTTTCTTTACAATATATGTATCGTTTTTTAACTTTACATGTATAAATAAAGTTAAAATTGTTTCCTACCTGGACGTAGATCAGCTTCCTGCTGCTTCCTCCATCGATGCTCTTCAAAATGGCCGCTTACGTTCACGTTTACGTGCTTACGTCATCTGAAGCTGCAAAGATTGTTAACGGACTATTTATTTATATTATTTTTAGAATTACTTTTTATTTAATTAACTAATATATTACTTGTAAATAAATTTGAAAAATGTGAAAATATCAAAATAAAAAATGCTTTTTTTCTATATTTTTAAAATAAAAAAAATAATTAACGAAACTATGTGAAATTTATTTTTATTAATGTATTTATTTTATCTATACATCTTATTTGTATGTTATTACTTGTAAAATAACGTAATTTTATCCATACCTGGATGCTTATTCCATTTCCTTTCAAAAGATCCCCTTTCTTCTTTTTTAACACCTTCCTTTTCAGTTCCGCGGGAGAAACAGCTTCATATATGGAAATAAATGAAGGAAAATTTTTCCCATTGAAAACAATGTAAAAGCGTGGGACCTTTTTTTATAATAATAGTTTAAAATAATTTTACCACGAATTAATTTTTTTTTAAAATATATATATTTAACATTTCTCTTTTAATAGATTTTAAAAATTATTTTACATTAGTATTATTTTTTCTTTTATTTTTTAATATTAATTTTAATACCTAAGTATAAAAATATTACCTTTACACTACTTTTTTTTATCTTTAAATATAATAAATAATTATTCCCACATTAAAATTAAATTTCCAAATTTACTCAGTTTATTTTTTAATAAAAATACTAGAGTATTAATTCCCAATTTTTTTAGTTTCTTCAAGATAATAAATATAATAAATAATTATTCCCACATTAAAATTAAATTTCCAAATTTACTCAGTATATTTTTAAATAAAAATACTAGAGTATTAATTCCCAAATTTTTTAGTTTCTTCAAGATATTTTTTAAAAAAAAAATCTATATAATTATATTTAATTCCTGAGTTTTAAAACATTACTTTTTATATATTTGCTCACTGTTAATACTATTTGTTTCAATTAACAACACTTTCAATTAACTTGTCAATATTAATACTATATTTTAAATTATTAATACTAAAGTATTATTTCTCAATACTGGAGTATTTTTACCATTTATTAATTTTAAATATTAATAAAATAACTTCAATAAATTAAAATATTTTTTAATACAATAAATATAATAAATCAGAAATATAATTTAATAATATATATAATAATTTTAAAAAATATAAAACATAATACTTGCGTTGTAAAGGTATTTGCGTTTTAAAGGTACTTGCGTTGTAAAAGCAGGCGTTGTAACAGCATGCGTTGTAAATCCACTTGCGTTGTAAAAGTTCAGTTGTAACGGTAGTGCGTTGTAAAAGTTGCGTTGTAAAGGTTGTTTACCCCGGTGAGTTAGGGCTGGGCAGGGGACATGGCCGCATTTCGCTCCCGCTCCTCAAGGAAGCAGATTTAGTTTTCGGCGCCCGTGCGAGGCACCGAGTCAGAGAGGCCCCGTGTGTGCAGTGGGCCGCTCCAACGATGAGGATATTTATTCCAGAGCCTCGATGGCTCCAGCGTGGCCACATTTGAGTAGAGGGTCCGTACTCCCACAGTTGTTTCCCGAGCCCGACGGCTCCCACGCCGTGCTAATTATTTACAGAGCCATTGCGCTCCAAGGGGGCCAGTGTTCTTTCCCCAGTGCTTGGGGACATGCTTCTTCCTAGAGCCAGATGGCTCCAACGTTGGGCACAGTTATTTCAAGGGCCATTGAGAGCCCATGCCGCATTTTAACTTTTATAGCTGCCCAGCAAGTAGTGGGCAGCTGCACCGTTTAGGCGCACAGTTCTTTTGGGGTCTTGCGAAGTCAGGAGTGAGATGCACTCCTTTGCCCCACACTTTCCCAGCTGCCCAGCAAGTAGTGGGCAGCCGCTACGTTTAGGTTTGCGCAGTGGCGCACCCTGGACTTTCGCTGCATTGGCAGCGCGCCCTGACATTCTGGACACAGGGCATTTGAGCCCCTTTGGGATGGACAGTAGGCCAGGGGGATTGTTAGGTTTATAGTGCGCCAGGCCCTAATGTGAGTGTGGTGCTAGGAAATGTTATTCATTTAGTATGATTTACGCACCCTGTTTTATACCTCTAACTGTGGTTTTTATGATTATGAGGTTGGTTTGCATATTATGGTTTATGCTAGTGAGATTTATGCCCCTAATGTAGTTATACTTAGGAGGTCAGGGTCTAATGCGTTTAGACTTGTGAGATGATTGCCTCGTGTTTATGCTGGTGAGGTTGGCGCAGAAGGTGATTCGCGCCTGATGTGATGCTGTGCATAATGTAGTTTATGTTACAGGCTGATGCTAAGTACAGTGATTACCAGTAGTTACTGGTTGTGTTCTATGTTTATGATAAATTCTACATTTACTAAGTTCACTTTGTGATGGTACTCACAGTGGTCCAGTTGGCCCTGTCAGGTGTAAATAATCCCTTGTAAATATGACCTAGTGCCAAGTGGCACCATGTATAATATGTGCTTACTATTCTAAAGTGTTATGATAATACAAAGGCTATTTTTGATATAACCGTGTGTGGAGTTCCTTTTGTGGTGTGCCTGGGAGGTTGTTGCTGTGTGCGTGCGTAAATGCTTTGCACATTACCTCTGGGATAAGCCTGACTGCTTGTGCCAAGCTACCAAGGGGGTGAGGAGGGGTTATCTTTGGCGTGTAACTTCCTTGCCCAGACTAGAGTGGTGGTTTCTGCCTGGCTTTGGCGCAAGCCTTAGCCAACCAGAAATCCCATTTCTAACAATCATAATATGACTTGTATTTGGCTTGATGTGCAGAGATTTTAGAGCTACTGATTTCAGTATTGACTTGTACCCCGACACCTCCTCCCAACCAATTAGGGAAACATTTTGTACATGGTTTCCTCCCTTTGAGAGCTGAGAATGGTGACACCCCAGTGGTCTGGTTAGGAGTGGTGTGGTAGGCCCACAGCATTTCTTGAATGGCTAGTTCCACAGGAATCATGCTAGTGCATGCTAACTGAATACATTCCTTTATCATCCTATTCATACACTCCACAAGCCCATTGGCCCTGGCACAGTAAAGAGACGTTTTGAGGTGGATAACGTCTAGGTTTCTTAAGAATTCTGAAGTGGTCACTGATGTAAATTGTACACCGTTGTCAGTGACAATAGAGGATGGAATCCCTTCAGTGGCAAAGGTGTCTCCTAGAAATTGAATTAGGGATTCTGTAGTGATTTGATTCACCATTTTTAAGACAGTCCAGTGAGAGTTGTAGTCTATTAAGACAAATGCAAACCGTTTAGGTACATTTCTACAGTTTATTGGACCAATGATGTCCAATGCCAGCTTTTCCCATGGTTTAGATGGTAAGGACACCGATGATAAGGGAACTTTGCGGGTACATTTGGACTTATCACTGTTAGCGCAGATGCTGCAATCGGAGTCTGGCTTCAGTTAAACTTCTGCCTAGGTGACCCTCATACACCAGGTCTACTATTTTATTGCGTAATGATTCTGGAGGAATTATCTTGTCATTTTTTAGCAGAAGGTTTTGATTTATGCTGAATTCGTGACGAATCTCCCAAAAGGAGGCAGCACGGAGGTTCAAAGCGGACACCAGTCACTCCCTGCCCCGCTGCTCAGGGAAAGGAGGCGGCGGCACCCTGGGAGTGAAAACTTGCGCTGAAAGCTGATTGGAGCTGGCGGCAGCCTGCGGCAATCTCCCACAGCAGATGCTAGTGCGCAACACTTAACTGCTGCCAGATGGATGAAGAGAACAACAAGTGGAAGGGCAGGGTACACTGGTCTTGGAGAATGCCCAGAAGAGAAGGCCGACGAAGGTGACAGCAGTTCCAAAGGTAGGAGCCAAGCCGACAGGAGAGTGGCGAAGGAGAAGGTAAGGTGAAAACAGTACCTAAAGTCAGCCAAGGAATTACGGAATGTAGTAGTAGTCGTTCAGGGGGCAGAGAAAAACCAAAGAGGGGGGAGGCTGGTCATCTGTCCCCTCACACAGATCGTCGCTAGTGAAGAAACTTCCCACACAGCATGTAAAGTAAAGGAGTCTTTATTCCAGCCTCCGCTCTCCACCACAGCAGTAATAGAATCATCACAACACCAACATTCTAATGTCCACTACAGGAGAGGAAAGAACCAAGGAAGGGGAGAGGGAAGGAACGGACTGAACCAAGTAACAGTAAAATGTAACAGTATAATTTGTACATTAAAATGTTTCTAGTTCAAATGGATTAAAAGTTACTTGAAACGCTGCCACATGTGTTGCTGTGCAGTGGCAGGTCACCTTAGTTTTGCTCATTGCTGCAGTTGGATATATTAAACTAATACTATTAATCTAATACTAATGTGGTGCCGCCTCTGCTTAGACAGTGTTAATGCTATAAAAATTACAAAATAGTGTAGTAATATTGCCACACAATGTGCTGCATTACGCCACATAATAAACTTGTTCTTGCCACATAATTAGTTAATCCCACTGCATAATTTACTAGCAAGTGAATTAGAGGGCATTTCTTAAAATGTCTTCTTTCTTACACACAGTCTTCCATTTGGAAGGCACAAATGCACAGAAATACAATTTGTAATATCACTTACTCTACGATTCTGTGTTCCCCTAAGCAACCTGATAAAAATGGTCACACTTGTGTGGATAAGCCTAGTGCTTGCTATAAAAAAACGGCCTAAAACGCAACATGGGCACCACATTTTTCCATTCAAAACGAACTCATTTTTTGCAGTGTGCCTAGCTGTGGATTCTGGTCCCTAGCTCAGCCGGCATCTAGAGAAACCTAACAAACCTATACATTTAAAAAAAATAGACACCCAAGGGAATCCAGGATGCGCTGCCTTGCATGGTCTCACCAGGCTGTGTAACCCAGAATCCCTTGCACACCTCAAACCTTGATTAAAAAAATTAAATTTTCCTCACATTTCTGGAATCTGCTGGGAGCCACAAACTTCCTTCCACCCAGCATTCCCCCAGGTCTTTCGATAAAAATGCTACCTGACTTGTGTGGGTGGGCCAACTGCCCACAACAGGGGAGGGCTCAAAACATCAAACTTTTCTATTACAAAACAACCTGGTTTTCCCAGGAGGGGCACCTGCATTTTTTGGTCCTGGGATCAATGGAATTCAAGGAAAACCTACCAAACCCAGACATTTCTGAAAACTGTGCACCAAGGGAAGTCCAGGAGGGAAGTATGGATTGCATGGATCCCCCAATGTTTTCTTACCCAGAATACCCTGCTAACTGCAAATTTAGCTTAAAAGTCACATTGTCCTCACATTTCTGGCAAAATTGTAGGATCAATGGGCCTGCACAATTTTTCCTAACACCCAGCATTCCCCCAGGCCTCCCGATAAAAATGGTACTTGACTTATGTGGGTGGGCCAAGTGCCCATGACAGGGAAGGGCCCAAAACATATTCTTGGGATAACGATAACTGCAATAGGTGTACTAATTAGTCCTGGGGTCGGCAACCATGTAGAGAAACCTATCAAACCCAGACATTTCTGAAAAGTAGACATCCAGGGAGGTGTCGCTTGTGTGGATCACCAATGTTTCTTACCCAGACTACCCTGCAAAGGTGAAACATTGAATAAAAACACCAATTTTCCTTGCATTTCAGTGACGTTAACTACAGCAATGTGCAGGGATCCACAAACTTCTTACCACACAGCGTTCCCCTACTTGTCCAAATAAAAACACTACCGCATTTGTGTGCCTGGGCCAAGTGCCCACGATAGGAATGGTCAATGGTAATCCATGCATAAAATAATTCCTGGTATGTAGTGGTTTTCTGCTGCCCTTGGGGGCAGATGGACCTCCAACATTTGGCCGATCTGCTTCTTGGAGGAGGGGGGGGGGGACAGAAAATGGCTATAAATACTTCCCCAATAATGGGGAGCGACCCTTGCCCAAGGGTCTGCTCGCCATCTAAAATAACTATCCCTGGTGTCTAGAGGATTTCTGTCTCCCCTTCCCCCTCCCCCTGGCAGCAGATGGGCCTACAAATATGGGCAATCTACCCCCAAGGGAACAGAAAACAGCCAAAATAATGCCCCATTGCCCAAGGAGCCGCTCCACGACATGTATTTTAAAAAAATTCCTGGTGTCTAGTGATGATTTTCTGACCCCCTTGGGGCAGATTGGCCTAAAGATATGGCCTATCTTTTCCTCAGAAAATGACCAAAATAATGTCGCCCATAATGGGGAGGGACCCTTGCCCAACGGGGCCACTTCCAGTCATGTATTTTTCAAAATTTGTGGTGTCTAGTGGTTTTCTGCCCCCGGCCCAACCCATGGGGGCAGATTGGCTTAAAAATATGTCCGGTCTGCCCCAGGGGGGTAGAAAATGGCCAAAATATATTCCCGATTATGGGGAGTGACCCTTGTCTAAGGGGCCGCTCCCCGCAACAAAATAAAATCCCTTGTGGCTAGTGGCCTGGATCCCTGCTTTGGGGGCGTGCTCCTTTGACAACCCCAAAGCTGGGATCCACTATGGGAAAGGAAAATTCTTCACTTTCCAACGGTACTTCTCCCGTGTGCTTTCGTGCTGGGAACAATGGTTTATTTGTTATCTTAACACTGTAGAAAGAGGCTTGAATACCAGAGAGGATTGGATGAAGCTTTTGCTCCCGGTGTGAGTGCTATTAATTCTCCATCCATCCTACCTGGATTATACAGCACAATAACTCTCTGGAAAAATAGGAAACTCTTAATAGAATAAAAAATAAAATAATGAAGAATAGAAGAGTAAAGAGTGTTGGGGACGATTCATGAAAAGCTATTGTAAATATGTCGTATAATGTTGAAACGATTATTATTATGAGGAGAAATATAAAGATAAAGAATTAAGCCCATTGGGAGTTTCTCACCAAATAATTATTTTTGGACTTACAAGGTAAAATGGAAAAACACAGTGGGGACTTTTATTGCTTAATTAATGCACCGCGCACGTGTGCAGAATGGGTGAGCCGATGTGAGAGACCACGGGATGGAGTGTATTTCGGCTTCGGCGTCTCCATGCATGTACATGGTGAAAAGCAATAAAGTTGGGACGGAAAAAAAACATGCAGGAGGAATACTAGATCAGGTGGCTGTGGCAGCCAATCCCTGCGCAGCTCATTTGGATAGTATCTGAGGACGCGTCATGTGAGGCAGGTAAACCAATGAGCACGGTCGATACAACAGATAAATAGGAAGTGTAAGAACAGGAGAGTGATTTTGCTCCGATCTGGTAATAAACACGACGGAGAGAAAACAGCGGAATTTAGGTAAGGTAATAGAGGCTTCTAAATCAAGATCGATTGAGGAAAGTATGTCCCTTTGACCTTTTGATATTTAAACAACAAATGTATCCACTCTTCCCTCCCACCCACCCCTCTCTGTAGACTCGCTGCCAAAAAAAGTAGAGGATTTTAGTATATCTTCGTGGTGTGGGAACCTCGGACCACAATCGAAGGGAGATACAGTGTATGAAAAATAAGCCCCCAAGAATCACGGAAAGGTAAGTAAGTGAACGATAGCAAGGACATGGGTCCAATAGAGCCAGTTAATTTATAACGGCAGGAAATAACAAGCTAATCCGCATATCTCTCTTTATCTTAGACAAGGTGCAACAAGCTATACGAGAATTTACAAGGGCAAATAGAAGGAGAGTTGGTGTTTATCTCACTATCTATAGAGCCAGGAGCATATAGATAAATCCCCCTATACCAAGGTGAGAATGTGCCTGCATTCAAGTAATATGGAGTTTTGCAGCCACCCTACCTTTAATTAATAACATGAAGTAACTGTAACCTTCAGGTCTTTGGCCTGCGGCCTTAATTGAACATGATTTAATGAAGGAAAGGGTTAATATTGAGTGTCTTCCGATGGGAAATGGTGGGCAAACAATGGATTATTCCGGGTTAAAAGAATAATTGAAACTCGAGATGTTGTGCCGTGTTTTGCATAATGGTCACAGGAATAGAATCCAAACATGGACTGGGCTAATATTTTAACACAAAAAATTATAAAATTTTAAAATGAAAAGTAATTATGTGTACAAATTAAGACAGTAAGAGTAATTGTATTCATTTGTTTGTTTTAGGAAAAACAATAATTGTGGTGGGAGACAGAATTATGTGGTCTTGACAAAGATGGTAATATCATTGTAAGCCATCGAAACGCGTCGACGCTGTGGATTAGCACAATCAAAGAATCAATACAGATCAAATTATATACTGATTTATCCATGTATAACAAGCTGTATGTTAGAGCTCATTTTGATGTGCACTTGTAAAGAAGAGTAATTGGATCTTACATGTTGTGTCTGTCTCCATGTTATGCTGGTCATAATTGGGTTATACTGTTTCACATGATTGAGATTGAATTGACTTGTACTGTATGAAGTTTTTAACATATTTGATTTGATGTATTATGAAATGTTTTAGGATTGTGTATGTTTTACAATGAGAAACATGTTTTTTTAAATAAAAAAACCCTTATATAGAACTCCCCTTTCTGACATAGTACTTTATGCTCTCAGAAATTGTTTAATCAAGGGAATTTTCTCTATTTGCGGGGCTGAGATATGCCCCCGAGCACCTACGCAGCAAAAGTGAAATGAGCCAATCTGCTTATTTTGCTTTTAATGTAATGACGTCAATGCGCCATGCGTGCCGATCGTCATTACATTAGGAAGAAAAAAAAAATGCCTCAAGCTGCTGCTTGTGAAGGTCTTCCCCAGGTCACGAGGCTAAAAAAAAATGTACACAAAAGGGAATCCCTCTGCTGAAAACATCAGATGGATTTCTTGCCTCATGTGCCAGGACAAATGCAAAAACAATCGATGGACAGAATGCAGAACAATGTCATACATTCACCCCAGTGCAGAGATCTGGGCCTAAATCCATCGTTTTTTTTGCTCACCATGCCATTCCAGTTTGAACCCAGCCATATGCAAATCAGTCTTGACCCTGTGCCTCATGGGAACAGTCCAGCCCGAACTGCCAAGCCAGGTCCTCCGTGGACTGGAAACAAGCATCCTAGGACCGGTTTCAGGGTTTCACCCCTCTTCAGCCAGGATAACTTGATTCCAGTGGCATGGAGAGCACGGGACCCACGTCTGGGCACACCCGTCCCACTCTGGGTGCCAAATGCAAACAGAACAATTGATGGACAGAATGCATACATTTACCCCAGTACAGAGATCTGGGCCTAAATCCATCGTTTTTTTGTTCACCATGCCACGCAGGCGCGCGCAGTTAAGCTACCGGAGCGTGTGCAATCGTAGCCTAAGCTGAACATTATTTTAAAATTGGAATTATTGTTTTACTTTGCTAAAAATAACAAAAGAAGTTTGGCTATCTGTGTGGTTTTAAAATTATATTGATTCTTACTTGTCATTTTGCCCTTGCTTCGCCGTCCTACCCCCCGGTCCACCTTCGGTTTTCCCGTTGTAGTGGAGGGAGTATCGGCAATCTTTTCTCTTCCCTCTTCCAGATTACAGACCGGAGGGGGAGGAGTCCTGCTACCTTTTAAAATTCATGCTCTTTCTCCCACGCAGCGGGCGCGCCGGCGGCGTCAAAGGAAAGCCCGTCTGGGCCCGTCCGGGACGAGAGGCAACACCCCCTGGCCGTCTACCTGGGGAAATGACGTCTCTAGTCTATGGGGCACAGTACCTTTACTCTCTTAGTGCTGTTCCCAAAGATCTATGCCAGCACAGGCTCAATGTTTTTAATGGTGACACACATTGTAAAAGTTGTGACTTTTCCCTCCAGCCAGCCTTTGAACGGACAGTAACTAAGGACGATTCCCCCTCTCTATAGATGTTTCTACTAAATTATAGATCATTCTCAAAACACGCTACTGAACTGTCCTTCTTAATGTCAGATCTTAAACCTGATGTTTTCTTTCTGACAGAGACATGGTTACATACTGAATCAGATCCCATTATTGCTCAAATCCTCCCTTCCCAGCTACTCAATCCATAGGGTAGATCGCAAGAGGGGTAGAGGTGGAGGTATAGCTATTTTAGTTAATAACAAATTTAATTGCCGCATTACAGCAGACCCTCTACCAGATTGCGAAAGTTTTACCTTTGCTATTGAGGTATCCCCAACTAGTACCCTCTCTGGTCTCCTTATCTATCGCCCTCCTGGCAATTCTAGCCAATTTGTTGATGCAATCCATACTACGGTAGCCAGTCTGGCTGCGATCTCCTCTAATTTTACGGTACTTGGTGATCTCAATCTTCATTTAGACGATCCTTCCGACAAATCGGCTAATGAGCTGAAGAACCTTTTGGCGCTTGAGCTAAGGGAGAAAGTACTGACCTCCACCCACACCAAAGGCCATTTGTTGGACCCTGTTTTTAGTAATTGTATGGAACTGAGGGCAGGTATTCCCATCCCTCTTCCGTGGTCCGATCATTTTCTGATCCCTTTTTTCTGGGAAACATCTGGTTTCTCTTTCCCTCTTAAGATAACCTCGGTACAGGAACGCAACTGGACGAAACTTCCCATGGACATATGGAAGCAAGTCCTTGAAAGTACCAAACCTGCTAATGATCCCAATCCTATTCAGGCCTCTGAGAATTTTAATCTCTGGATTCAGGGATCATTGGATGCAGTACTCCCTAAAAAACTAAAACATATAATCAGCAGACAAAAGACTGCCCCTTGGTTCTCCCCCAAATTAAGAGGGATGAAACAATCTTGCAGAAGGCTTGAACGGCAATGGAGGAAAGACTACTCGGTTACCCTTAAAACTGAATATAGAGGAGTTATTAGAAGCTGTAAGGCCGAACTCAGGACAGCCCAAGCCAGGTTTTATGAAGACAAGATCATGCGTTCTGCAAACTCCTCAATGGAAATTTTCCGTATTGCCAAGTCCCTTACCAAAGTATCTGTTAAACTACCCTCACCGGATGGCGCCCTTATTCGCTGTAATATTCTGGCTGATTTTTTTGCCCAGAAAGTACAAAACATTTATCGGTCATTTCCCAATTCACCTAACCCCATCCCGAGTGCACTTACACCAGAGTCACTACCCCCTACTCAATCCTCCCTTGTTAAATTTCCTCCGATTGACACTACCATTCTGGATTCCATTAAAATAAAACTTAAATCTGGCTCCCCCACAGAACCCGCCCCTCCTCAGATTCTCTCATTAGCCACTGAAATCATCTCCCCCATTATCCTTGACCTGGCGAACTCTTCCATTGCCTCTGGCATAGTTCCTTTAACATGGAAATGCGCCATGGGCAAAGCCTTGCTGAAAAAAAGTAACTCAAATCCGGACGATTTTTCCAATTACCGCCCAATTTCTCTTCTGCCCTGGGTGAGTAAGATTGTGGAGAAGCATATAAATACCATTATGGTGGACTTTTTGGCACACAACCATCTTCTTCATCCTTCCCAGACCGGTTTCCGCCCCCAATTCGGGACTGAAACCGCCCTGCTTGTAGCAACGGAGGAGGCCAGGAGGATCTTGGATCAAGGGGGTAATGCTGCCATCATCCTCCTTGATCTCAGTGCTGCCATCGACACTGTAAACCATAACATCTTGTTTCGTAGACTAAGAGATCTTGGAGTGTCTGGTATAGTTCTCCACTGGTTGCAGTCCTTCACTGAACGATCGTTCAGGGTCTTTGAAGGTGAGGCAGTTTCTAACCAAATGCCGTTAAACTGTGGAGTTCCCCAGGGTTCCTCCCTAAGCCCCACATTGTTTAATGTTTATATGAGACCACTGGCAGATGTTATCCATCCATTTGGCATAAAAATGGTTACCTACGCAGATGACACTCAGTTAGTGGTGGCGATAAACCACCCTGAGAGATCACCTACGCCCTAGGCTGCTGTCTAGAAGAGATAGCCAGATGGATGGACCACTCGTGCCTCAAGCTCAATGGGGACAAAACGGAGATTATGCTTTTGGGCAATGCCCCCATATTTAACTCAGCTTTGTTGTGGCCCAATTGTCTTGGGCCCGCTCCAGTCCCTAAAGAGCAAATTAAGAGTCTGGGAGTATGGCTAGACCACTCTCTCACCTTTAGCCATCAAGCGGTAAAACTCTCCGCCTCCTGCTTTGGTATACTCAGAATGCTACAAAAGATCCTCCCCCTCCTCCCTTTTCAAGCCAGAAGGATCATGGTCCAGGCGCTTATCCTCTCTCACCTCGACTACGGCAATGCTCTTTATCTGGGTGCACCTCACTCAACCATCAATAAGCTCCAGATTGTTCAAAACTGCGCTGCTCGCTTTCTCTTACAGACCCCGCGGCGGCAGTCGGCAAAACCTGCCATCAAGGCCTTACACTGGCTGCCGATCAAAGAGAGGATTCAGTTTAAAGCCATGTGCCTTGCCCAGAAAGCTTTCTGGAAGACTGGCCCTTCCATCACCCAATATTTGATTATCCCTTACCAACCCAGAAGGGTTCTCCGATCCACCACTGCCTCCCTCTCTCTTCCCCCCAGAATAAAGAGAGCTAGAAGTGGCGGACGGTCCTTCACGTACAACGCATCAACTCTCTGGAACACTCTTCCTCTTTCCCTTCCACAGGAACCCAATCTGCTTATCTTCCGGAGGCTCTTAAAAACTTGGCTCTACAAAAACTGGCTCTAACATGCATCTCACCGGTTCTGGCTGTGCGGTCCGTAGCGCTGGGAGGCCTCAGGGTAGGCATCGCGCTTTATAAATTTCATTTCATTTATTCATTCAGTCATTCATTCATTCATTCCAGTTTAAACCCAGCCATATGCAAATCAGTCTTGACCCTGTGCCTCATGGGAACAGTCCAGGCCGAACTGCCAAGCCAGGTCCTCCCTGGACTGGAAACAAGCATCCTAGGACCAGTTTCGGGGTTTCATCCCTCTTCAGCCAGGATAGCTTGATTCCAGTAGCATGGAGAGCACGGGACCCACGTTTGGGCATACCCATCCCACTCGGGGTGACAAATGCAAAAACAACAATTGATGGACAGAATGCAGACCAATGTAATACATTCACCCCAGTGCAGAGAACTGGGCCTAAATCCATCGTTTTTTTGCTCACTATGCCATTCCATTTTGAACTCAGCCATATGCAAATCAGTATGACCCTGTGCATCATGGGAACAGTCCAGCCCGAACTGCCACGCCAGGTCCTCCCTAGACTGGAAACAAGCATCTAAGGACCGGTTTCAGGGTTTCACCCCTCTTCAGCCAGGATAGCTTGATTCCAGTGGCATGGAGAGCATGGGGCCCACGTCTGGGCATACCCGTCCCACTCAAGGTGCCAAATGCAAAAACAATTGATGGACAGTGTAGGAAAGTAGGATCTGCACTTATGTTGCCCCCACTTTTTTTCTGATGTTAACACTGGTTTCTGGCTATAGTCTGACTGGGACCCTGCTAATCAGGGCCCCAGCCTCTCTGTTCTCTCTAAACAACTTGGAGTGCATATTAGATGCACTAGTGATTGGATACTGTGGTACCTTATGAGCCCCTAGTATATGGTACCTTAGGTACCAAGGGCATAGGTACTTCACAGGCCTACCAGGGGCTGACGCATGTATTATGCCACCCCTGGGAAGCAGACTAAATCTGACACCACAGGCCTGCTACTGCAGCCTGGGTGAGGTAGTGTTAGCACTCCTCACTGAGATATAGGTTCCCTATAGCTCTCCTTACACACACATATAAACCTATCAGTCAACCCTAAGGCAGGACCTAACAATCCTGAGGGCAGGGTGCTTGGTTTCCATGTGAGGGGGTACCTCTGCCTGAGCAGGGCCCCTCTGCAGCTCTCAGAGTCCATTCTCTGTAGCTGTTTGTGGATGCGGTTAAACCATATACTCTTAAGTGCATTATAACCTAGCGGTAAATGCTAACTTTGGGATGGCTGCATCAAAACATGTCGTGTTTGGTGTCAAACGCTTTGGAATCATACCCCCACACCAGTAACTGGTGTGGGAGTATGATCCCACCCTTCTAGAGGGATAGACATGTATCCACTGTGGAAACACGGTAGAATCCTGAAGAGCCCTGGCATCACAAAATAGATGCCACCAGCACAGACACTGGGCTGCCCTCCTGCTGCTGACCGAAACTCGCAGTGGAGGAGGCCCAACAATAGGCATCCTGTCACAGGGAGGTGTAACACCCTTCCAGACAGGATTTAGTGTATTGGTGCTGGGTGGGTGCACTCCTAGAGTGCTTTGAAGTCCTGCACTGGGGAAGCAGTAGGCTCCTCTGTGCATATTGAAAAACCAAAGCAGTTCAAAGAAGGAGGGTTCAAGGGACAGATTTATAGACCACTACGAATTATATCCCCTATCAAAACATGTTATATACCAAGAAATCCTAGGGTCTAATCACAAATCAATAGTAAATGTGAAACAAAAATACTCCTTGATTAAGGATATATCTATACACAGCAATGGAGGTATGCTCATGGGGTCATCTAAAGGCAGATCTGTGAGAAGTTGGCCTGGGATATGATGTTCACTAGTTAAAGTGACCACCTTGTACCATGCCAAGCAACCCTTATGGTGTGGTTGTAAGTCAACCTTTTCGGACTAGCTGCCCTAGTGGTAGCGTAGGCTAAGCAGTCTTTGAGGCTAAACTCGTTAAAGCGTGTTAAGCAGGCTGTTTTACCATATATAACTCCCCTTTATACCAATGAAAGGACACCACACAGATATATATTCAAAATATATATGTATTTATTACTCAAAGTATCCCCTAGACTCTTTATGAGCACAGGAGCACAAATCGTTAAACAAAAAAGTATTACAATAAACAGAAGTTGCACTTTATATGGATGGGCCCTGGTGGCCACTCAAACCATATACTAAAATAGTGGTATAAGTACCACGAACAGGAAAGGGAAAAGGCCTAGGGCCTCTAGAATCGCTGGGCCTACAAGGAGCTAACGTTAGTTAGTGACCAGGAGGTCCACGGGTCGCGTGTGCAGTGAGGAAAGTTACACGCGGGCTCCCATAGGTTTTCAATGGGTGCGTAAAAGTTCAAAAGTTACTGCTAGAAGGGTCTTCTGGATGGACTACGAACTTAAGACTTAAAACACAGACACTAGAGATGTTTCTCTACACTTGGGCACCGGAGTGCCAGCTTTACCTCACCCACAGGAAGCGGGTGCATAGGTCTCGAAGTGCGTCGGGTTTCGTCTATCTGTTCAATGGAGCCTGATGACAAGGATGCTGCAGGTGACCGGTCCAGAAGAGATGCGGTGGATCCAAGGGTGGATCGGAGTTGTAGAAGACCTGAAAGCAGAGGGGACAGTGTTCACAGTCACTAGCCAGTGACCAGCGTGGCACCAGGTAGGTACCAGGCGATGTCGGGTGCAAACAGGTGATGAGGGGTAGCTTGTCTCCGCAGCCACGTGGTCCCTGAAGGTCGACGACGTCCAGGAGTCGGTACACGAGCTGTCCCACGCAGGCTCTCGCTGTCGGCGGTGTCGGCGACTCAAAGGAAGCAAACAAGCCTTGGCAAAAGCAGAAGTCGTGAAGAATGAAGAAAGCTGATTACTCTGACCAGCAAGGTCAGAGGGCGGCTCCTTTGGAGGGGAGCAAGGGCCAGTCTGGGGCAACCAGACCAGCGTAACACCCTTCCAGACAGGATTTAGTGTATTGGTGCTGGGTGGGTGCACTCCTAGAGTGCTTTGAAGTCCTGCACTGGGGAAGCAGTAGGCTCCTCTGTGCATATTGAAAAACCAAAGCAGTTCAAAGAAGGAGGGTTCAAGGGACAGATTTATAGACCACTACGAATTATATCCCCTATCAAAACATGTTATATACCAAGAAATCCTAGGGTCTAATCACAAATCAATAGTAAATGTGAAACAAAAATACTCCTTGATTAAGGATGTATCTATACACAGCAATGGAGGTATGCTCATGGGGTCATCTAAAGGCAGATCTGTGAGAAGTTGGCCTGGGATATGATGTTCACTAGTTAAAGTGACCACCTTGTACCATGCCAAGCAACCCTTATGGTGTGGTTGTAAGTCAACCTTTTCGGACTAGCTGCCCTAGTGGTAGCGTAGGCTAAGCAGTCTTTGAGGCTAAACTCGTTAAAGCGTGTTAAGCAGGCTGTTTTACCATATATAACTCCCCTTTATACCAATGAAAGGACACCACACAGATATATATTCAAAATATATATGTATTTATTACTCAAAGTATCCCCTAGACTCTTTATGAGCACAGGAGCACAAATCGTTAAACAAAAAAGTATTACAATATACAGAAGTTGCACTTTATATGGATGGGCCCTGGTGGCCACTCAAACCATATACTAAAATAGTGGTATAAGTACCACGAACAGGAAAGGGAAAAGGCCTAGGGCCTCTAGAATCGCTGGGCCTACAAGGAGCTAACGTTAGTTAGTGACCAGGAGGTCCACAGGTCGCGTGTGCAGTGAGGAAAGTTACACGCGGGCTCCCATAGGTTTTCAATGGGTGCGTAAAAGTTCAAAAGTTACTGCTAGAAGGGTCTTCTGGATGGACTACGAACTTAAGACTTAAAACACAGACACTAGAGATGTTTCTCTACACTTGGGCACCGGAGTGCCAGCTTTACCTCACCCACAGGAAGCGGGTGCATAGGTCTCGAAGTGCGTCGGGTTTCGTCTATCTGTTCAATGGAGCCTGATGACAAGGATGCTGCAGGTGACCGGTCCAGAAGAGATGCGGTGGATCCAAGGGTGGATCGGAGTTGTAGAAGACCTGAAAGCAGAAGGGACAGTGTTCACAGTCACTAGCCAGTGACCAGCGTGGCACCAGGTAGGTACCAGGCGATGTCGGGTGCAAACAGGTGATGAGGGGTAGCTTGTCTCCGCAGCCACGTGGTCCCTGAAGGTCGACGACGTCCAGGAGTCGGTACACGAGCTGTCCCACGCAGGCTCTCGCTGTCGGCGGTGTCGGCGACTCAAAGGAAGCAAACAAGCCTTGGCAAAAGCAGAAGTCGTGAAGAATGAAGAAAGCTGATTACTCTGACCAGCAAGGTCAGAGGGCGGCTCCTTTGGAGGGGAGCAAGGGCCAGTCTGGGGCAACCAGACCAGCGTCGTAGATTTCAAGGTTCTTCGCCAAAATGGCCACTAGCCAACGGGCCAGGGACCGGGCAGGCGCGTCGAGTTGCAAAGTGCAGAGGGGCCCCACGCAGATCGTGGAGATGCTGGAGGGCTCACCTTTGGTGCAGATGCTGCTCGGATGTTGTGCTTCTCAGGACCCAAAGCACAACTTGGAGGGAGCCTCTGTTGTTGCGCTTGCAGCTTGTCGTGGGTCTTTCAAGATGGCTGGCTCCACGTGTCTTGGTGCCTCCACGGGTTCCTTCTTTGCAGGGACTGTGGATCGGGCGGTGAGAGGTCTGGAGGTCCAGGTCTTGTCGGGCTCTGGGCTCGGGCTCCGGCAGGAGGCGGCGGCAAAGCAGACGTCGAGTAGCTGGTTGGTACTTGCGTTAGCAAGATGGTCACTCCCTGACCATAGGGGAGATTTCCTTCTGTCCTCTGTGCAGCAGAGCGTCGAAGTTCCCGTCTTCTTCTTGTAGTTAAGTTGATTCCAGGATGTCTGATTTTACCCGGGTTTCAGGTACTGTACATGTCGTGTCCCTCTAGAAGGGTGGAATGCTAACCCCGTCACCAGAATTGGCGAGGGGTTAGTATTCCAATTCGTATGACACCTTACTCGACATGTTTTGATAAAGCCAAACCAAAGATAGCATTTAACCGCGAGGTCCATAATGCACTTAATAGTATATGGTATGACGATATCTGGAAACGGAAGAAGGAAGTTGTTCTGACCACTGCAGACAGGCTCAGCTCATGCCAGAGCACCATCTCACATGGAACCAAGCACTCTGCCTTCAGGATTGTCAAGGCCTGCCATAGGAGTGACTTATAGGTTACCAGGTGTCCCATTTAAGGTTAGGTATACTACACCTAAGTAAGAGGTGGTTACACCAACTTACCCCAGCTGAGTGATCAGCCAGTTGTGTCAAATTTGTTAGGCCAGTCCAGGGGTGGCACAATACATGCTTCAGCCCCTGGTGGCCTTAGATACACCAATGCCCTGGGTACCTAGTGTACACTGGTACAGGGGCTCACAGGGTGATCTAGTTCCAATGGGTCCATGCACCTAGGGTACATGGAGTCCATTTTAAAGAGAGAGCAGATAGGCTGAGATCCTGAATGGAGTGGAGGATAGTGTAAGGGCAGGATTTACTATTCTAGCTCCAAGGAGGTGGAACAATAGGGAAAGTGGAGGATAGTGTAAGGGCAGGATTTACTATTCTAGCTCCAAGGAGGTGGAACAATAGGGAAAGTGGAGGATAGTGTAAGGGCAGGATTTACTATTCTAGCTCCAAGGAGGTGGAACAATAGGGAAAGTGGAGGATAGTGTAAGGGCAGGATTTACTATTCTAACTCCAGGAAAGTGCAGCATTAGGGAAAATGTAGGATATTGTTCGCTCTTATTTGTCTTTTTATTCCACATAGTAAAATCAAACATTTTTTCTTCACAGATAGGTGCCAATTCCGATCCGGTAAAAACCGGGTACGAACCGTCGGACGGAGCCCTATCTCCGTCCGACTCGTACCCGGTGCCAAATCCATCCGAAAATGCAAGTACGATTCGCACGGAAACACCATTTCCGTACGAATCGAACAAAACACCGACCGAACAGAAACTAAACACAATTCCGATCCTGAAAGGCGCCGACCTGACGTCGGTACGCATCCAGCCTACGTTTCACGAACCAGGAAGTACGATTCGAACCGACGTCATCCCGCACGGAAAATATTTACCGGCTGCCAAAAACTGCCGGGAAATCAGGACGACACACGCAAGGAGCAGCTGGACGCGACGAACAGACATGGACCCGAACCTACGTGCCATCCCTGCCCTCCTAGCAGTCCACCTGGCGTACAGGAACCGACGCAGACGCCGCAGAAGGTCAGCACAACAACCAGGGGCAAAGGGGGGGGCAGGGGCAGGACACACAACACCAACACATGGTACCAAATCACACATGGCCTGGACATACCTGACCATCAGGGCCTGGTCACTTCCAGGGGGTGGGGGCGAGGCCAGCAACGCAAGCGTCCGCCACAACGGAAGTGGATGGTCACGCGAACCGGTACGTACCCTACCCAGGCCGCAAGAGCGTGGGTACGGAACGTACCACGCGTCCCCCTACGTCACTCCAACAATGGCGGTACGGCCCGTACCCACGTCAGAAAGGCCTTGGTACGGGTCGTACCAGCATTGCTGGGGTCATGTAGGGGTACGCGTGGTACGACCCGTAGCCACGCCCCCAAGGCCTGTGTACGGTGCGGACCCCACGGCACCGCAACAATGGGGGGACGCACCGTACCCACCCACCAAAGGCATGGGTACGGCCCGTACCCAGGCACGCAGAGCGTGGGTAGGGGTATGTACGGACCGTACCCCCACCCGTGGAAGTACGGCCCGTACCCCCACCCGTGCATGTACGCCCCGAACCCCCACCCGTGTATGTACGCACCGAACCACCACCCGTGTATGTACGCCCCGAACCCCCACCCGTGTATGTACGCACCCAACCCCCACCCGTGTATGTACGCCCCGAACCACCACCCGTGTATGTACGCACCGAACCACCACCCGTGTATGTACGCCCCGAACCCCCACCCCAGCAGTGTATGTACGCCCCGAACCCCCACCCGTGTATGTACGCACCCAACCCCCACCCGTGTATGTATGCCCCGAACCCCCACCCGTGTATGTACGCACCCAACCCCCACCCGTGTATGTACGCCCCGAACCCCCACCCGTGTATGTACGCACCCAACCCCCACCCCAGCAGTGTGTGTACGCCCCGAACCACCACCCGTGTATGTACGCCCCGAACTCCCACCCGTGTATGTACGCACCCAACCCCCACCCGTGTATGTACGCACCGAACCCCCACCCCAGCAGTGTATGTACGCCCCGAACCACCACCCGTGTATGTACGCCCCGAACCCCCACCCCAGCAGTGTATGTACGCCCCGAACCCCCACCCGTGTATGTACGCACCGAACCCCCACCCCAGCAGTGTATGTACGCCCCGAACCACCACCCGTGTATGTACGCCCCGAACCCCCACCCGTGTATGTACGCACCAAACACCCACCCGTGTATGTACGCCCCGAACCCCCACCCGTGTATGTACGCACCGAACCCCCACCCGTGTATGTACGCACCGAACCTGCAATAAGAATGGTGTGTGCCAAACACCCCCAGCAGTGCCCAGACATAGGAGGGGTGGGTGCAGAGTCCTCCCAGCAGTGCCCAGAGACAGGAGGGGTGGGTGCAGAGTCCTCCCAGCAGTGCCCAGACACAGGAGGGGTGTGTGCAGAGTCCTCCCAGCAGTGCCCAGACGCAGGAGGGGTGGGTGCAGAGTCCTCCCAGCAGTGCCCAGAGACAGGAGGTGTGGGTGCAGAGTCCTCCCAGCAGTGCCCAGACACAGGAGGGGTGTGTGCAGAGTCCTCCCAGCAGTGCCCAGACGCAGGAGGGGTGGGTGCAGAGTCCTCCCAGCAGTGCCCAGACATAGGAGGGGTGGGTGCAGAGTCCTCCCAGCAGTGCCCAGAGACAGGAGGGGTGGGTGCCTAACACTCCCAGCAGTGCCCAGACACAGGAGGGGTGGGTGCAGAGTCCTCCCAGCAGTGCCCAGACGCAGGAGGGGTGGGTGCAGAGTCCTCCCAGTAGTGCCCAGAGACAGGAGGGGTGGGTGCAGAGTCCTCCCAGCAGTGCCCAGAGACAGGAGGGGTGGGTGCCTAACACTCCCAGCAGTGCCCAGACACAGGAGGGGTGGGTGCAGAGTCCTCCCAGCAGTGCCCAGACACAGGAGGGGTGGGTGCAGAGTCCTCCCAGTAGTGCCCAGAGACAGGAGGGGTGGGTGCAGAGTCCTCCCAGCAGTGCCCAGACACAGGAGGGGTGTGTGCAGAGTCCTCCCAGCAGTGCCCAGACGCAGGAGGGGTGGGTGCAGAGTCCTCCCAGCAGTGCCCAGACATAGGAGGGGTGGGTGCAGAGTCCTCCCAGCAGTGCCCAGAGACAGGAGGGGTGGGTGCCTAACACTCCCAGCAGTGCCCAGACACAGGAGGGGTGGGTGCAGAGTCCTCCCAGCAGTGCCCAGACATAGGACAAGATACCCCATCAACAAGTTCAGTGACCAACAAGGGTGATACCCCAGATGCAGGCGGAGCCATCGCTGAGCCAGCATGGCTATATTGAACGGCAACCCTCACACATCCAGGAAATGTAGACACAGCACAGCACAGCATTTGGGAGACACCCTGCAGGGAAAATGGCCTGCTCCACAGAGGATGGAACACACCTTGGGACAATGTCACCATACAGTGAGAGCAAACATGACCAAATACCATTGGCAGAGACCTTTGTGATGGCACGCAGATGGCAGGGTACACCCCATGAGCAGCACACTCCAACATTTCACAGACCCCTAACACATTATCACCACCCCAACTCAGGGAGCACCAGCACCAACAGCAAGTCCAGGAAAGCATCAGTGTGCAAAACCAAAAGAAAATGCTTTATTCAGCAGGAAAATATCTCTGAGAAAATGTCCACTATGTACAAGGGCCATGGGCCAGGCCAGCAGCAAAGTCCGGGGGGGGGTACACATCGGGACGTGTGTCCCCTAGCTTGCCTGCACAGTTCACAAGTCCATTTCATCCACAGAAGAGGGGGCATCAGGGGGAGGGTGGAAACAGGCACCGCAGGGACAGGAGGGGAAAGGGTAGGTGTTGTGGGTGCAGGGAGGGATGATTCTGCCACAGGGGGGGTGCCAGCGCCAAAGGTGGAGGACAGAATGGCGCTGCACACGTCGGCAAGTTCCCCCAGCGACTCCCCCGCACCCAATCCAACCACAGGCCCCAAGGAGGGGGGGGGGGGGCAAAGGGATGGGTCGCAGCGCCACTGGGGGAGGGTGTGGACAGGGTGGGGGACACAACTCCCCTGGCCGGGTCCCGCCTCCACCGCTTGCGGGGTGGTGTCATCCTGGGGCTGGGGGGCACACTCGCAGTGGATGATGCTGTCACCGACTGTTGGCCAGGAGAGCTAAGGGGAGTGGATTTGGAGGGAGTGGGTTGTGTGGACTGCGGACTCCCACTGTGGCTGCGTGTTCTACGTTTCCCCCCCGACCCAGTGGGTGTGCCTTCCTCACCCTGTGTGTGCGTGACAGGAGGTGTGCGCTTCGGCTTCCCTGGTGGTGTGGTGCCTGTGTCTGTTGGGGTGCGTGCACGCTGACGTCTGGATGTGCGTGGGACAGGCACGGGAGTGGGAATTGTGGATGGGGCAGGGGTAGGGGGGGTAGGCAGCGCTGCAGGAGATCCAGTCCTGCAGTCAGTGTGGAGTCTATGGACCTCAGCAACTGCCGTTGGTCAGACTGCGCAGCCGACATGCCCTCCATGTATGCCTCCATCTGGGTCAGCACCTGGGTGTGGGCATGGAGGACATTTAGCATCGCAGTCTGACCAACCTGCAACTGCCTCAGGATGTCCACAGACTCCGCACTCACCGCAGCAGTGGTGACAGGGGCAGGGGGTGCGGTGCCTGGCAGGAAGGAGACATGTGGGGACCGAGCACGGAGGGAAGGGCCACGAGCATGTGGGAGGCCGGTGATGGAACCTGAGGTGGCGGGGGGATGTGGAGGGCTGCCATCAGCTGGGGGGGCAGACTCCGCCACCTCTTGGAGCTCAGCCTCGGACCCGTCTGCGTCATAGTCTGTGTTGGCAGTCGACAGGTCCTCTGCCTCACTCCCTTCGGCCTCCGTGCCACTCCATGTGCCAGACAGGACAGCACTGCTGGCACTGGTGCTCAATCCCTCCTCCCGGTCCGTGCTAGTGTCTCCTTCCGTGTCCCCCGGCGATGCTGTGGGCAAGGTGAAGAGACAGGAGATAATCAGACACCTGTACACATATGTCACATGAGTCAAATATACATAGGTCACATTGCATAGCCTGAAAAGCAACAGGAGTAACACCTACAAAACAATGTACACATGTAGGCCATGTAACACACAGTTTTTCGACCCACCATGCCACTGAGACACAATGGAGAGCATGACACAACAGCAAATCACTGCACCTGAAATTTTACAGAGGAGCCAGCCTCTGGGGACAAATGTGCACAGCACCTGCACCACACTGCGTCGTCAAAAAGGGATGAGCATGAATCATATCCATTTACTCTTGCCGCATGCTGCAAAGGCAATACATGAAACCAGGCCAAACATGACTGGGTCACTGCACCTTGAGCGTATGTCCAGTCAAACATCACACACAGGCTAAACCCAGCAAGGAGGATGAAGCTTCTGACATGTAGGCCTTGTACGCACAAACCACCCACACCTGAGACAATCTCATTGAGACGGAGAAAGTATGTACACCTCTTACTCTGGGATGAAAACACATGGCCTCCACTAATTAATGACTGTACACACACAGCCCCTGGTGGGCATGTCCACACATCATTGACAGGCAAACATCATCAGATTGTCTCAACAACACACACAGGTAATGCCCACTGTGAGTATGCACAAGCAACCTACCCCAGTGTGTGCCTTTGCATGGTTTCAGTTTTGATGATGATGTCAAGTCAACATCCACATTGCAACAATGTAGATTCTTTCAAACTGACTTCTGCTGGGCACCTGGTGCTCAAATTCAAAAATCTAACTCAGTCTCCATGGCAACCATCATGCATTTAGGCCCTTATACTTGTCCCTCATGTGTCCCCTATGTGTTTTCATACATATACACACAGGTACGGTGCGTTCCACGCCCTAGGGCACCCCACAAGCAGTGATACGGACCGTACACGCGCTTGTACGGTCCGGATCACAATATGGGCGCTGGCGTATGCGTGTGTGACACAGGTGTGTCAGGATGTGATGTGGCACTTTACCCCTGAGGTGTGGGCAAAGCACATGTACGATGAGCTGTGTACACATGTCGTGTGTGATGGTGCGCATTGTACCACACATCCCCTGCACTCCTTTGACATGTGTGCATGTCGTACACACTAGTGGAGCCATGAGTCACTTGCATGTCCCAGTCACGGACACCCGCACCTGTCCCCTGATGCCAGGTACACGGAATATTACACATGACATGTGTATGGCTGCGTTGCACGCTGCAACCATGTCATGTGTGTGGCATGTGTTTCCATGATTTTGCTGTAGGTGTGTGGTCCAATGCATCAGCAGTTGCTGCTGCCAACATGTGTCTGTGTGTAGATGGCCATGGCACACTGTTCCGCACACCAGCCCACATATGTGATTTGCCATGAGGTGTGTATGTATGCAACTACACGGAGTATCAACACAAGTACATATCCACATGCTCTCTATGTATGTTCTGTCTCGACATGTACTCCTCCAAGGCAATGTGTGTGGCCTGTCCTATTCCTATGACATGTGACCAGTGCATATCGCATCCAACAACCTGTCTGTACCATACGCATACTACTTCTGCACATGTGTGGATGTCTGTGAATCCTGTGATGCGTGTGCATGTTCACTTACACTGGCCCACAGCTAGTCTCATGCCATGTCATCGTGATCTTGCCCCACTCCGTTAGTGGCTGTCCCTTGGTAGGAGTGTCACCTGACTGGCGTACGTGTCCATATTATATCCCCTATCAAAACATGTTATATACCAAGAAATCCTAGGGTCTAATCACAAATCAATAGTAAATGTGAAACAAAAATACTCCTTGATTAAGGATATATCTATACACAGCAATGGAGGTATGCTCATGGGGTCATCTAAAGGCAGATCTGTGAGAAGTTGGCCTGGGATATGATGTTCACTAGTTAAAGTGACCACCTTGTACCATGCCAAGCAACCCTTATGGTGTGGTTGTAAGTCAACCTTTTCGGACTAGCTGCCCTAGTGGTAGCGTAGGCTAAGCAGTCTTTGAGGCTAAACTCGTGAAAGCGTGTCAAGCAGGCTGTTTTACCATATATAACTCCCCTTTATACCAATGAAAGGACACCACACAGATATATATTCAAAATATATATGTATTTATTACTCAAAGTATCCCCTAGACTCTTTATGAGCACAGGAGCACAAATCGTTAAACAAAAAAGTATTACAATAAACAGAAGTTGCACTTTATATGGATGGGCCCTGGTGGCCACTCAAACCATATACTAAAATAGTGGTATAAGTACCACGAACAGGAAAGGGAAAAGGCCTAGGGCCTCTAGAATCGCTGGGCCTACAAGGAGCTAACGTTAGTTAGTGACCAGGAGGTCCACGGGTCGCGTGTGCAGTGAGGAAAGTTACACGCGGGCTCCCATAGGTTTTCAATGGGTGCGTAAAAGTTCAAAAGTTACTGCTAGAAGGGTCTTCTGGATGGACTACGAACTTAAGACTTAAAACACAGACACTAGAGATGTTTCTCTACACTTGGGCACCGGAGTGCCAGCTTTACCTCACCCACAGGAAGCGGGTGCATAGGTCTCGAAGTGCGTCGGGTTTCGTCTATCTGTTCAATGGAGCCTGATGACAAGGATGCTGCAGGTGACCGGTCCAGAAGAGATGCGGTGGATCCAAGGGTGGATCGGAGTTGTAGAAGACCTGAAAGCAGAGGGGACAGTGTTCACAGTCACTAGCCAGTGACCAGCGTGGCACCAGGTAGGTACCAGGCGATGTCGGGTGCAAACAGGTGATGAGGGGTAGCTTGTCTCCGCAGCCACGTGGTCCCTGAAGGTCGACGACGTCCAGGAGTCGGTACACGAGCTGTCCCACGCAGGCTCTCGCTGTCGGCGGTGTCGGCGACTCAAAGGAAGCAAACAAGCCTTGGCAAAAGCAGAAGTCGTGAAGAATGAAGAAAGCTGATTACTCTGACCAGCAAGGTCAGAGGGCGGCTCCTTTGGAGGGGAGCAAGGGCCAGTCTGGGGCAACCAGACCAGCGTAACACCCTTCCAGACAGGATTTAGTGTATTGGTGCTGGGTGGGTGCACTCCTAGAGTGCTTTGAAGTCCTGCACTGGGGAAGCAGTAGGCTCCTCTGTGCATATTGAAAAACCAAAGCAGTTCAAAGAAGGAGGGTTCAAGGGACAGATTTATAGACCACTACGAATTATATCCCCTATCAAAACATGTTATATACCAAGAAATCCTAGGGTCTAATCACAAATCAATAGTAAATGTGAAACAAAAATACTCCTTGATTAAGGATGTATCTATACACAGCAATGGAGGTATGCTCATGGGGTCATCTAAAGGCAGATCTGTGAGAAGTTGGCCTGGGATATGATGTTCACTAGTTAAAGTGACCACCTTGTACCATGCCAAGCAACCCTTATGGTGTGGTTGTAAGTCAACCTTTTCGGACTAGCTGCCCTAGTGGTAGCGTAGGCTAAGCAGTCTTTGAGGCTAAACTCGTTAAAGCGTGTTAAGCAGGCTGTTTTACCATATATAACTCCCCTTTATACCAATGAAAGGACACCACACAGATATATATTCAAAATATATATGTATTTATTACTCAAAGTATCCCCTAGACTCTTTATGAGCACAGGAGCACAAATCGTTAAACAAAAAAGTATTACAATATACAGAAGTTGCACTTTATATGGATGGGCCCTGGTGGCCACTCAAACCATATACTAAAATAGTGGTATAAGTACCACGAACAGGAAAGGGAAAAGGCCTAGGGCCTCTAGAATCGCTGGGCCTACAAGGAGCTAACGTTAGTTAGTGACCAGGAGGTCCACAGGTCGCGTGTGCAGTGAGGAAAGTTACACGCGGGCTCCCATAGGTTTTCAATGGGTGCGTAAAAGTTCAAAAGTTACTGCTAGAAGGGTCTTCTGGATGGACTACGAACTTAAGACTTAAAACACAGACACTAGAGATGTTTCTCTACACTTGGGCACCGGAGTGCCAGCTTTACCTCACCCACAGGAAGCGGGTGCATAGGTCTCGAAGTGCGTCGGGTTTCGTCTATCTGTTCAATGGAGCCTGATGACAAGGATGCTGCAGGTGACCGGTCCAGAAGAGATGCGGTGGATCCAAGGGTGGATCGGAGTTGTAGAAGACCTGAAAGCAGAAGGGACAGTGTTCACAGTCACTAGCCAGTGACCAGCGTGGCACCAGGTAGGTACCAGGCGATGTCGGGTGCAAACAGGTGATGAGGGGTAGCTTGTCTCCGCAGCCACGTGGTCCCTGAAGGTCGACGACGTCCAGGAGTCGGTACACGAGCTGTCCCACGCAGGCTCTCGCTGTCGGCGGTGTCGGCGACTCAAAGGAAGCAAACAAGCCTTGGCAAAAGCAGAAGTCGTGAAGAATGAAGAAAGCTGATTACTCTGACCAGCAAGGTCAGAGGGCGGCTCCTTTGGAGGGGAGCAAGGGCCAGTCTGGGGCAACCAGACCAGCGTCGTAGATTTCAAGGTTCTTCGCCAAAATGGCCACTAGCCAACGGGCCAGGGACCGGGCAGGCGCGTCGAGTTGCAAAGTGCAGAGGGGCCCCACGCAGATCGTGGAGATGCTGGAGGGCTCACCTTTGGTGCAGATGCTGCTCGGATGTTGTGCTTCTCAGGACCCAAAGCACAACTTGGAGGGAGCCTCTGTTGTTGCGCTTGCAGCTTGTCGTGGGTCTTTCAAGATGGCTGGCTCCACGTGTCTTGGTGCCTCCACGGGTTCCTTCTTTGCAGGGACTGTGGATCGGGCGGTGAGAGGTCTGGAGGTCCAGGTCTTGTCGGGCTCTGGGCTCGGGCTCCGGCAGGAGGCGGCGGCAAAGCAGACGTCGAGTAGCTGGTTGGTACTTGCGTTAGCAAGATGGTCACTCCCTGACCATAGGGGAGATTTCCTTCTGTCCTCTGTGCAGCAGAGCGTCGAAGTTCCCGTCTTCTTCTTGTAGTTAAGTTGATTCCAGGATGTCTGATTTTACCCGGGTTTCAGGTACTGTACATGTCGTGTCCCTCTAGAAGGGTGGAATGCTAACCCCGTCACCAGAATTGGCGAGGGGTTAGTATTCCAATTCGTATGACACCTTACTCGACATGTTTTGATAAAGCCAAACCAAAGATAGCATTTAACCGCGAGGTCCATAATGCACTTAATAGTATATGGTATGACGATATCTGGAAACGGAAGAAGGAAGTTGTTCTGACCACTGCAGACAGGCTCAGCTCATGCCAGAGCACCATCTCACATGGAACCAAGCACTCTGCCTTCAGGATTGTCAAGGCCTGCCATAGGAGTGACTTATAGGTTACCAGGTGTCCCATTTAAGGTTAGGTATACTACACCTAAGTAAGAGGTGGTTACACCAACTTACCCCAGCTGAGTGATCAGCCAGTTGTGTCAAATTTGTTAGGCCAGTCCAGGGGTGGCACAATACATGCTTCAGCCCCTGGTGGCCTTAGATACACCAATGCCCTGGGTACCTAGTGTACACTGGTACAGGGGCTCACAGGGTGATCTAGTTCCAATGGGTCCATGCACCTAGGGTACATGGAGTCCATTTTAAAGAGAGAGCAGATAGGCTGAGATCCTGAATGGAGTGGAGGATAGTGTAAGGGCAGGATTTACTATTCTAGCTCCAAGGAGGTGGAACAATAGGGAAAGTGGAGGATAGTGTAAGGGCAGGATTTACTATTCTAGCTCCAAGGAGGTGGAACAATAGGGAAAGTGGAGGATAGTGTAAGGGCAGGATTTACTATTCTAGCTCCAAGGAGGTGGAACAATAGGGAAAGTGGAGGATAGTGTAAGGGCAGGATTTACTATTCTAACTCCAGGAAAGTGCAGCATTAGGGAAAATGTAGGATATTGTTCGCTCTTATTTGTCTTTTTATTCCACATAGTAAAATCAAACATTTTTTCTTCACAGATAGGTGCCAATTCCGATCCGGTAAAAACCGGGTACGAACCGTCGGACGGAGCCCTATCTCCGTCCGACTCGTACCCGGTGCCAAATCCATCCGAAAATGCAAGTACGATTCGCACGGAAACACCATTTCCGTACGAATCGAACAAAACACCGACCGAACAGAAACTAAACACAATTCCGATCCTGAAAGGCGCCGACCTGACGTCGGTACGCATCCAGCCTACGTTTCACGAACCAGGAAGTACGATTCGAACCGACGTCATCCCGCACGGAAAATATTTACCGGCTGCCAAAAACTGCCGGGAAATCAGGACGACACACGCAAGGAGCAGCTGGACGCGACGAACAGACATGGACCCGAACCTACGTGCCATCCCTGCCCTCCTAGCAGTCCACCTGGCGTACAGGAACCGACGCAGACGCCGCAGAAGGTCAGCACAACAACCAGGGGCAAAGGGGGGGGCAGGGGCAGGACACACAACACCAACACATGGTACCAAATCACACATGGCCTGGACATACCTGACCATCAGGGCCTGGTCACTTCCAGGGGGTGGGGGCGAGGCCAGCAACGCAAGCGTCCGCCACAACGGAAGTGGATGGTCACGCGAACCGGTACGTACCCTACCCAGGCCGCAAGAGCGTGGGTACGGAACGTACCACGCGTCCCCCTACGTCACTCCAACAATGGCGGTACGGCCCGTACCCACGTCAGAAAGGCCTTGGTACGGGTCGTACCAGCATTGCTGGGGTCATGTAGGGGTACGCGTGGTACGACCCGTAGCCACGCCCCCAAGGCCTGTGTACGGTGCGGACCCCACGGCACCGCAACAATGGGGGGACGCACCGTACCCACCCACCAAAGGCATGGGTACGGCCCGTACCCAGGCACGCAGAGCGTGGGTAGGGGTATGTACGGACCGTACCCCCACCCGTGGAAGTACGGCCCGTACCCCCACCCGTGCATGTACGCCCCGAACCCCCACCCGTGTATGTACGCACCGAACCACCACCCGTGTATGTACGCCCCGAACCCCCACCCGTGTATGTACGCACCCAACCCCCACCCGTGTATGTACGCCCCGAACCACCACCCGTGTATGTACGCACCGAACCACCACCCGTGTATGTACGCCCCGAACCCCCACCCCAGCAGTGTATGTACGCCCCGAACCCCCACCCGTGTATGTACGCACCCAACCCCCACCCGTGTATGTATGCCCCGAACCCCCACCCGTGTATGTACGCACCCAACCCCCACCCGTGTATGTACGCCCCGAACCCCCACCCGTGTATGTACGCACCCAACCCCCACCCCAGCAGTGTGTGTACGCCCCGAACCACCACCCGTGTATGTACGCCCCGAACTCCCACCCGTGTATGTACGCACCCAACCCCCACCCGTGTATGTACGCACCGAACCCCCACCCCAGCAGTGTATGTACGCCCCGAACCACCACCCGTGTATGTACGCCCCGAACCCCCACCCCAGCAGTGTATGTACGCCCCGAACCCCCACCCGTGTATGTACGCACCGAACCCCCACCCCAGCAGTGTATGTACGCCCCGAACCACCACCCGTGTATGTACGCCCCGAACCCCCACCCGTGTATGTACGCACCAAACACCCACCCGTGTATGTACGCCCCGAACCCCCACCCGTGTATGTACGCACCGAACCCCCACCCGTGTATGTACGCACCGAACCTGCAATAAGAATGGTGTGTGCCAAACACCCCCAGCAGTGCCCAGACATAGGAGGGGTGGGTGCAGAGTCCTCCCAGCAGTGCCCAGAGACAGGAGGGGTGGGTGCAGAGTCCTCCCAGCAGTGCCCAGACACAGGAGGGGTGTGTGCAGAGTCCTCCCAGCAGTGCCCAGACGCAGGAGGGGTGGGTGCAGAGTCCTCCCAGCAGTGCCCAGAGACAGGAGGTGTGGGTGCAGAGTCCTCCCAGCAGTGCCCAGACACAGGAGGGGTGTGTGCAGAGTCCTCCCAGCAGTGCCCAGACGCAGGAGGGGTGGGTGCAGAGTCCTCCCAGCAGTGCCCAGACATAGGAGGGGTGGGTGCAGAGTCCTCCCAGCAGTGCCCAGAGACAGGAGGGGTGGGTGCCTAACACTCCCAGCAGTGCCCAGACACAGGAGGGGTGGGTGCAGAGTCCTCCCAGCAGTGCCCAGACGCAGGAGGGGTGGGTGCAGAGTCCTCCCAGTAGTGCCCAGAGACAGGAGGGGTGGGTGCAGAGTCCTCCCAGCAGTGCCCAGAGACAGGAGGGGTGGGTGCCTAACACTCCCAGCAGTGCCCAGACACAGGAGGGGTGGGTGCAGAGTCCTCCCAGCAGTGCCCAGACACAGGAGGGGTGGGTGCAGAGTCCTCCCAGTAGTGCCCAGAGACAGGAGGGGTGGGTGCAGAGTCCTCCCAGCAGTGCCCAGACACAGGAGGGGTGTGTGCAGAGTCCTCCCAGCAGTGCCCAGACGCAGGAGGGGTGGGTGCAGAGTCCTCCCAGCAGTGCCCAGACATAGGAGGGGTGGGTGCAGAGTCCTCCCAGCAGTGCCCAGAGACAGGAGGGGTGGGTGCCTAACACTCCCAGCAGTGCCCAGACACAGGAGGGGTGGGTGCAGAGTCCTCCCAGCAGTGCCCAGACATAGGACAAGATACCCCATCAACAAGTTCAGTGACCAACAAGGGTGATACCCCAGATGCAGGCGGAGCCATCGCTGAGCCAGCATGGCTATATTGAACGGCAACCCTCACACATCCAGGAAATGTAGACACAGCACAGCACAGCATTTGGGAGACACCCTGCAGGGAAAATGGCCTGCTCCACAGAGGATGGAACACACCTTGGGACAATGTCACCATACAGTGAGAGCAAACATGACCAAATACCATTGGCAGAGACCTTTGTGATGGCACGCAGATGGCAGGGTACACCCCATGAGCAGCACACTCCAACATTTCACAGACCCCTAACACATTATCACCACCCCAACTCAGGGAGCACCAGCACCAACAGCAAGTCCAGGAAAGCATCAGTGTGCAAAACCAAAAGAAAATGCTTTATTCAGCAGGAAAATATCTCTGAGAAAATGTCCACTATGTACAAGGGCCATGGGCCAGGCCAGCAGCAAAGTCCGGGGGGGGGTACACATCGGGACGTGTGTCCCCTAGCTTGCCTGCACAGTTCACAAGTCCATTTCATCCACAGAAGAGGGGGCATCAGGGGGAGGGTGGAAACAGGCACCGCAGGGACAGGAGGGGAAAGGGTAGGTGTTGTGGGTGCAGGGAGGGATGATTCTGCCACAGGGGGGGTGCCAGCGCCAAAGGTGGAGGACAGAATGGCGCTGCACACGTCGGCAAGTTCCCCCAGCGACTCCCCCGCACCCAATCCAACCACAGGCCCCAAGGAGGGGGGGGGGGGCAAAGGGATGGGTCGCAGCGCCACTGGGGGAGGGTGTGGACAGGGTGGGGGACACAACTCCCCTGGCCGGGTCCCGCCTCCACCGCTTGCGGGGTGGTGTCATCCTGGGGCTGGGGGGCACACTCGCAGTGGATGATGCTGTCACCGACTGTTGGCCAGGAGAGCTAAGGGGAGTGGATTTGGAGGGAGTGGGTTGTGTGGACTGCGGACTCCCACTGTGGCTGCGTGTTCTACGTTTCCCCCCCGACCCAGTGGGTGTGCCTTCCTCACCCTGTGTGTGCGTGACAGGAGGTGTGCGCTTCGGCTTCCCTGGTGGTGTGGTGCCTGTGTCTGTTGGGGTGCGTGCACGCTGACGTCTGGATGTGCGTGGGACAGGCACGGGAGTGGGAATTGTGGATGGGGCAGGGGTAGGGGGGGTAGGCAGCGCTGCAGGAGATCCAGTCCTGCAGTCAGTGTGGAGTCTATGGACCTCAGCAACTGCCGTTGGTCAGACTGCGCAGCCGACATGCCCTCCATGTATGCCTCCATCTGGGTCAGCACCTGGGTGTGGGCATGGAGGACATTTAGCATCGCAGTCTGACCAACCTGCAACTGCCTCAGGATGTCCACAGACTCCGCACTCACCGCAGCAGTGGTGACAGGGGCAGGGGGTGCGGTGCCTGGCAGGAAGGAGACATGTGGGGACCGAGCACGGAGGGAAGGGCCACGAGCATGTGGGAGGCCGGTGATGGAACCTGAGGTGGCGGGGGGATGTGGAGGGCTGCCATCAGCTGGGGGGGCAGACTCCGCCACCTCTTGGAGCTCAGCCTCGGACCCGTCTGCGTCATAGTCTGTGTTGGCAGTCGACAGGTCCTCTGCCTCACTCCCTTCGGCCTCCGTGCCACTCCATGTGCCAGACAGGACAGCACTGCTGGCACTGGTGCTCAATCCCTCCTCCCGGTCCGTGCTAGTGTCTCCTTCCGTGTCCCCCGGCGATGCTGTGGGCAAGGTGAAGAGACAGGAGATAATCAGACACCTGTACACATATGTCACATGAGTCAAATATACATAGGTCACATTGCATAGCCTGAAAAGCAACAGGAGTAACACCTACAAAACAATGTACACATGTAGGCCATGTAACACACAGTTTTTCGACCCACCATGCCACTGAGACACAATGGAGAGCATGACACAACAGCAAATCACTGCACCTGAAATTTTACAGAGGAGCCAGCCTCTGGGGACAAATGTGCACAGCACCTGCACCACACTGCGTCGTCAAAAAGGGATGAGCATGAATCATATCCATTTACTCTTGCCGCATGCTGCAAAGGCAATACATGAAACCAGGCCAAACATGACTGGGTCACTGCACCTTGAGCGTATGTCCAGTCAAACATCACACACAGGCTAAACCCAGCAAGGAGGATGAAGCTTCTGACATGTAGGCCTTGTACGCACAAACCACCCACACCTGAGACAATCTCATTGAGACGGAGAAAGTATGTACACCTCTTACTCTGGGATGAAAACACATGGCCTCCACTAATTAATGACTGTACACACACAGCCCCTGGTGGGCATGTCCACACATCATTGACAGGCAAACATCATCAGATTGTCTCAACAACACACACAGGTAATGCCCACTGTGAGTATGCACAAGCAAAATGGGTCCCCCTGTACAGTGGACACATGTAGCAACCTGTAGGTCCTAACAGTTGAGCCCAGGGTACAATGCCACCCTACCCAACCCATGGCGAAGACACAGTGAATGGCCATATTGTTGGATGACGCACATGATACCTAGGAAGAGGTGCCCCAGGGCACAGTAGTGCCCACACTCCTCCATGGTCCAGGATGTACATGACTGCAAATTAAGCAACCGTCCCTGCACTTAGCAGGCCTCCCACTCAGGCACATCATGTCAGAGGGCACACAATTGGACATGCATGTTGGAAGGCTGTACATTTTGGAGACACACCCCTATGTCGTGATTCACAATCAGTGCCAAGTGACATGGACACCACATTGACTGAAATTGTCCATGGCACACGCAAGGTCCCCATACCTGTGGCACATCACCCCCACACATGATGCTGATAGCATAGGGCACCTGCATGAACTGCCTGCCCAAATAACCTTGTGCAAGAGTGGCTACAGACCGACCAGGGAACACATGGCAAGGAGGGGAATGGAGGGAGTGAGAACAGCACTGTGCTACTTTGTGGAGAAGTTGACGCACTGCACAATCAAACCCTGGCAGTGTATCCATGCAACTGCCCACTTACATTGGCTGGGGACACACAACTGACACACATGTACCTACCCCCTTCCTGCTGCTGCTTCTCCTGTAGGCGCCTGTCCATATCGGGGAAGACCACCGCCAGCACACGCTTCTGGATGTGGGTCAGACGACGGCGCCCACGGTTCTTACGGCTCACAGGTGAGTCCCCCAGCAGGACCCGTGCAATCCTCCTCGTCCAGCACCGGATGTCCTGCCAGCGTTTCCTCACCTGAGACAGGCTCCGCCTCCGACCCTCTGTACCCCTCACGGCACTGACGGCTTCACTCCAGATCTCCCCCTTGGCAATGGCACCTACCTGTGAGGATGCAAAAGTGAGAATACATTAATCCACATGAGCAGAAACACAGAGACACACATATAGAACAATCCTCATTATGAACAGGCCATGGTATGCATGCAACTAATTGCACCTTTGTCATAGGGACATTATCCACTGTGGAAGGCCAAATGCACTACGTGCCATTGAAAGTACACGGGTGGCATAAGGGGTACCACACACTCACTGACCAGGGATCACACTGTGCCTCACAGGCTACACCAGGATTATGTACAGCACCTCACAGCAGTCACCTGCCCCAGCACACTGATGCTACCTCAGCAGAGTACACAGACACACACAGGTACAGGACAATCACATGGCATTGCCAACTGCGGGTACACACCTCACTCTGCCCATGTGCCAGTAGACGGGGGTGTCACAGGTGTGGGGCTGGCTCAGCACGGCATGCACACAGCACTGCTCCCTGCTCACATCGGATGGCCAGGCTATATCCATCACTCATGCTGCTTGTGTGCAACACTCCCCATATGCACTCACCCACATGACAGGGGACTTACACACACACCAATGTGCAGGGGACGAACACGGCCTTTGGACACTCACAGCACAGGTACACTGACCAAACACACATCCATGGGTACTGACACCTGTCACACTGGGGGGAACACAGGATCACATCAGGACTGTGGAAACAACATCCCCAGGAGGAGTATGCAGGCAGAATGTGGCATGCACCTTGCATTCATTGTCACAGTAGGCACTATGCAAGTGAGGAGTGCACACAGGAAACACAGCATGCTCTGCATGGGTGACATGAGGCCTTCCACACCCTGGGACCCACTCCAAACAACAGTGCATGTCTGTCACACATGGATACAATGGCAGAAGTCACTGGCACACAAAAGGGGCACAGTCTAAGCTAGTGGAGTCTGCACTCACCTGAACCCCTGGTCGACCATACAGGCTCTGGAACTGTGGGAGGATCACATCTATCAGGGCAAGGTTCTCCTCCTGGGTGAATGGCTGTGACCTCTCCACAGTCCTGGACATGGTGCCAGAGGAATCACTATCAGCAGCAGTGGTCATGGATGAATGGATGTGCAGGCAAGTGCTCTCTCATGGGACCTGGCTGCCTTATATATGCCTGGCTGGCCTGTTCATGTACAGGAGTACAGATTGATTGGTCAGTCACATTTGCATCCTACGTTTCATCCAATCCCTTCAAACCTACCCCAGTGTGTGCCTTTGCATGGTTTCAGTTTTGATGATGATGTCAAGTCAACATCCACATTGCAACAATGTAGATTCTTTCAAACTGACTTCTGCTGGGCACCTGGTGCTCAAATTCAAAAATCTAACTCAGTCTCCATGGCAACCATCATGCATTTAGGCCCTTATACTTGTCCCTCATGTGTCCCCTATGTGTTTTCATACATATACACACAGGTACGGTGCGTTCCACGCCCTAGGGCACCCCACAAGCAGTGATACGGACCGTACACGCGCTTGTACGGTCCGGATCACAATATGGGCGCTGGCGTATGCGTGTGTGACACAGGTGTGTCAGGATGTGATGTGGCACTTTACCCCTGAGGTGTGGGCAAAGCACATGTACGATGAGCTGTGTACACATGTCGTGTGTGATGGTGCGCATTGTACCACACATCCCCTGCACTCCTTTGACATGTGTGCATGTCGTACACACTAGTGGAGCCATGAGTCACTTGCATGTCCCAGTCACGGACACCCGCACCTGTCCCCTGATGCCAGGTACACGGAATATTACACATGACATGTGTATGGCTGCGTTGCACGCTGCAACCATGTCATGTGTGTGGCATGTGTTTCCATGATTTTGCTGTAGGTGTGTGGTCCAATGCATCAGCAGTTGCTGCTGCCAACATGTGTCTGTGTGTAGATGGCCATGGCACACTGTTCCGCACACCAGCCCACATATGTGATTTGCCATGAGGTGTGTATGTATGCAACTACACGGAGTATCAACACAAGTACATATCCACATGCTCTCTATGTATGTTCTGTCTCGACATGTACTCCTCCAAGGCAATGTGTGTGGCCTGTCCTATTCCTATGACATGTGACCAGTGCATATCGCATCCAACAACCTGTCTGTACCATACGCATACTACTTCTGCACATGTGTGGATGTCTGTGAATCCTGTGATGCGTGTGCATGTTCACTTACACTGGCCCACAGCTAGTCTCATGCCATGTCATCGTGATCTTGCCCCACTCCGTTAGTGGCTGTCCCTTGGTAGGAGTGTCACCTGACTGGCGTACGTGTCCAGGAAATGTGGCACAGACCTGACTCAGAATGTGGCATATGTGTATTGGCTGTGTAACATGTGCTCAGTGCATTGACAATGTCGTTGTACAGTGCTCACTCTTCGGTGTTCCTTCCATTTCACTGCAGGGCTCCGCCTCTCCCTCGACGTATGCCAGACATGGCTGCCCTGCATGAACGGGACTGTATACGCCGCTACAGATTCAGCCAACGGTTGATTGATGAGTTGACTGGCCGGCTGGAAGCACAACTCCTCCCGCGCCACAGGTATCCCAGTGCACTGACACCCAAGTTGAAGGTGATGGCAGCCCTACATTTCCTTGCCACGGGTACGTTCCAACATACCATTGCTGATGTCGGGGGCATGTCCCAGACGATGTTCAGCCGTGTTCTGCATGATTTCTTAGAGGCCATGTTGGTTCACCTGGATGAGTACATTAAATTCCCAATTCGTGAGCAGTTGACAGATGTCAAGCGTGAGTTCTATGCCCTGGGAGGGATGCCCCATGTCATTGGGTCCATAGATGGGACACATGTTGCGTTGGTACCACCACAGGCACAGGAGGTGGTGTATAGGAATCGCAAACATTATCACTCCATTAATGCCCTTGTGGTGTGTCTGTCCAACATGGTGATTTCACATGTCTGTGTTCGCTTTCCAGGATCAGCACACGATGCCTTCATCATGAGGCGTAGCAGGCTGCCTGAAATGATGCTGCAGCTGCGGAACGAGCGAGCATGTATTGTTGGTGGGTAGACTCTGGCAGTTCAGTGTTTGGCGTCATCTTCCAATCTCACTGCCTGTGCTGACACACTTCTGTCCATGATGTTTCCTTGTAGGGGACGCTGGCTATCCCAACATGCCATGGCTGATGACGCCTGTCCGCAACCCCAGCACGGCTGCCGAGCACCGCTACAACAACGCACATGGGCGGACCAGGAGAGTCATTGAGAGGACGTTTGGACTTCTGAAGAGCCGATTCCGGTGCCTCCACAAGACCGGCGGAGCACTCCCATATGCCCCGGTGAAGGTGTGCAAGATCATCATCGTCTGCTGCATGCTGCACAACATGGCAGTGGAGGAAGCTGTTCCACTCATACTGGATCAAGATGACCAGGACCATCCACCCGTGGAGGATGAAGGCCTTGGTGACGGGACAAGTGATGTGGAGGAGGAGGAGGCTGTGGAGGACATGCGGAGTCGGCTCATACGCAACTTCTTTGCTTAGTGGTGAGTTCCAGTGTCTGAGTGTGCACGCATTGGGCCGTGTGTGGCATGTGTTGCAATGTGTGTGTCCATCTGCATGTCTGCCAAGTGAGTCAGTGGTGTGTATTGAAGTGTCACTCGAGTGATGGCGCAATGGAAGGATGTTGTCTGAGGGTCATCATTGTCACCTGTCATGTTGACAACATGATACGTGTTGAGTACATGCTTGCGGATGTGCTCCTTTGGGCTGACTCCTTGTGTGTCTCTCTTCCACAGGTCCATGGGCATGCTGTCTGCTGGTGGCATTGTTGTGCTCCTGCTACTCCTCATGAACACAGCAACATGTGCTGATTCTGCGTCACATGCACGGGCAAGTTTTGAAATCTCCTTAGGGTAAGGGATGCCTCACGGCGTTTTGGGTGTGTGAATTGTTTGTAGTCTGTGTGCACTTCTCCGGTTCATGTGTGTTCCATTTGCATACATGTGGATCCTACATGGGGAACATGACATGGGGCAGGCTTCACCTGGAGCCATGGTCAGACTTGGTGACTGTCATGTGTCAGGGGATTGGGGATTGTGATGAGGCCATCAATGTGTGTAACACTGGCCTCGGAAACATACAGGTTGCACCGGGTTGACATGGTGTGTGATTGCCCCATCAGGGCCTCAATGGTGTATAGCAGCCTCTCCGTGGCAGCAGGGGGTGTTTAGCTGTTATCCGTCACTTGTGTGCCAGTTCAATGGAATACCAGCATCTGTGTTGCAATGGGGGGTGCCAGTGTTGCTCCCACATGTTCATCCACATGACCTGTGTATGTGTTGACAGAGTATCATTGTCATTCCAACACACATGACTAATAAATTTGTCCCTCTGTCTCCAAGGTGCCTCTTCCCTGTCAATGGTGGCCTGTTGCCACTGTGCGTGCGGCATGTCTGGCATAGTTTTCAGAGGTGGTGCATATGTGTCTATGTGTAGAGTGACAAGATGCTAGCGGTTTGTCAGGGAGTGGAAACTGTATTATGCACAAGATGCACAGTTCCATCCACCTCAAGGCAAGAGAGACCATCCCCCAGGGCAACTACAACATCCGTGTCGAATCCTACCCTGCAGTCTACGGACATGTGCCTTACGACTCCCATGATACTTGTCCATATCCGGAGTGCATCTGCACAGCTCTGCTACTGCATCGGGCAACCAGGCCACATCAACGTCCAAACGGGATGGGGGGAATGATTCACAGCCAGCTGCAGGATGACCTTCTCGATCCACGCCCACACTCATGATGCAGCCCACAACCCCAACACAACCATGTGGCACTGTGATCCAAAACTGCATTCTGGCATCTCCATGCATCCAACCTTGGCCTAGCCACCATTCTCAACATCCGCCTGACGCAAGCATGCAGGACATGGTAGGGACACATGTCTAGACATACCTGGGAGCGGCAAGCCAGGTCACTCCACATGATCCCTGACCTCTGCGCATGACTGTTGCTCCCCTGAATGTGTCTGTAGCCACAGTTGTGCGGGAACCACTAAGCTGGTTGGGCCCAGCACAGGTGAGTATGGTACTCCATCAGATGATACATTGGGACCCATGTGTGTCCTGGGCAAGACTGCGACCCCACGGTTTGGATGGTTGGAGTTAATTCTGAGATCAGGCATGCTTTGACTTTACGACACACACATGTATTGTAATAATGCAGAATCACGGCATCATCTTGTAAGTGTGATTAATTTATTTGTGGTGGGGTACGGGTTTGTGGGGATGACAAGAGGTGCACAGCGGGAGTGTAGAATCCAAAGTTCACTGGGGGAGTTGGTATCCTTGCCGTAGCAAAATGTCAGAGTCCATGCCACAGTCTTCGTTAACATAGGTCAGACAGTGACCAGCAAGTCCATGTGGCAGAGAATGTCATGTGCTGCTATTGGGCCAGAGGGCCAGGTGCCAGGCCAGGTGACCTGGGAGATGGTGATGTTCTGCTGACTCTCACAGTCTTTTTCGTGGACGACCCACCTTAATGCGGGGACCCTCGGAAGCAGGCCGTGACGATGTCTGTGACGCTCCGTCGGATGAATCCTCCTCCTCCTGATCCCTCCCTGTGTCTGGTAATGGCCTTCGCCTGGTGCCACAGGGAGGGTTGCCCATGTTGTCGGCAATCCGACGGAGTACACCGGTCATTTGGGTTTGCACCGCCACGAGCTCAGCCTGTCTATCCTCCATCCTTCCTTGGTGTTGCAGTTGACAGGCATGTTGCTGGGCCTGCAGGGTCTTCATCTCCTGGAGGGTCCCCTTGATGTCATTGAGGGTGGACGCAATCTGGTCCATGCCCCTGGTGTCACGCCGGTATGTATCCAGGATGTTGCTGACCTGGGACACTACCGGGTCCTGAGCTGCCTGGTCAGGTTCGCGCCTCCGCCGTCCTCCACTCCCGCCACCCCTGCCCACGTGCACCTGGCCTGCCGTTGTGGGCGCATCGGGTCTCCGGGACCCCTGAGGGATGGCATCTGCGTTGCCGCCTGCCTCCTCCTGGGTGCCCGGAGGACCGTGTCCCTCCTGGGCAGACTGGCTGGGTGGTCGTGTGCGGGCAGGGCTCCTGGACGTCTCCTGGGATGTGGCAGGAATGGGGGTGGTGGTTGGCACAGTTGTACCTGACGCAGGTGCTGCAGGTGGTTGGACACCAGAGGGGCCAGGTTGGTCTTGGTCATCCACGGAGTGGTGAGAGTCATCGCTGGCGGTGGGGTCCTCATCCCGTGGAGCCTGGTCCTGTGAGACTTCCCCCCCAGTGTTGGGGGGTGATCGTCGACGTTGACCTGTGTGTGAGAGAGACAATGTTAACAGTGTTACATGTGGCATCCATGTTTCATGCATTTCTGATTTGGCACTCTTCCTCTGGGTAGTTTGATCTGTCTAGCATTCCTCTCACAGTGCACTTGTGCATGGGTATGTCCCTTGGCCACAGCTGTCAGGGCTTTACGCATGTGTGACACAATCTTAGTTGATGCATCGATTTGGGTACACAGTCAGCAGTGTGGTGTGCGGGCATAGCGAGCCATGCAGAGGCGCCTTACGTGTTGCACTGTACGTGGCCAAATGGTGTTTTGCCAAGGCAATTTGATGTTGCAGGTAGGTGACTGAAGCATTTGTGACAGGGTTCTTACCGACACAGTGGGTGGGTATACTGGGTGTGTGGTTAGGTCTGTGCCTGCAGCACGGATGGACTCGTGCACAGATTGACACATGGACCGGTCTTCATCTACGGTAGGGGGGGGTTTGAGGCACTGCCAGACCTTGTCTGCATGCACACAGTCCACCGGCTGACGAGTGGACATGGCCACACCACCCAAGGGTGATTTAGTCTCCCTGTGTCTCCCTTCCTCCCTCCCTCTGTCACCCTCCTCCCTCTGTCGGTCTCCCTCTGTCACCCTACTCCCTCCCTCTGTCTGTCTCCCTGTGTCCCCCTCTGTCTCCTTCCCTCTCATTCCCCCTCTCCCTCCCTCTATTTGTCACCCTCTGTCACCTCAGGCCAGCTTCCTGGGCACACACAGTTAGCCGGTCTTTGAATGGCCATTGGCTTGTTCATGTGAGTTAGTTCCTGTTCTCCGGGCACCCATTGGGCAGTGTGTCTGAGTGTAGGCTGCTGCTGTGGCGGTGTGTGCTGAGACTCTATCAGAGCGATGCATCTTCATTGTCTGCTGTTATGTGCAAATTGTGCCTTCAGACCCATGTCATCCTGCATGGCAGCCACCATTTGCAGGCAAGACAGTACTGTGTGGGTACACACAGTTTGTATGGCTGTGCCCTGGGCCATATGGGCTGAGGGCATTGTTGTGTGCTTGTGAGTTGCTCAATGTTAGTTTTGATGCCCCCACTCCCAGCATCGACCACATCCTGTGTTGTGTTGGTGTTTTGTGTGGCCTGTGACTTGGCATGGCCCTGATTGATGCATGGGGCATGGAGGCGCTAGTGGCATGTGTGTGTTTGTGGAGTGTTGTTGTGTCCGGTGGTGGCTTGGGGGGGGTGGCATGCATGATTGATTGTGTATGGCATCCCCCCCATGTGAGGTGAGTTGTTTGTGTACTCACCAGGGTCTGGGAGTCCTGGCAGTCCGTGTAGTCCCTCCACCGCCAGCGTGGACATCACCTTCTCCTCCCAGGGATGGTATTGTACCGGTCTGGGGGGCGGCCCTCCTCCAGTGATGTTCCCCTGGTTGTGATTGTCAGTCATCTTCCTCTTGACCGTCCTCCGCAGATCGTACCACCTGGATTGGCACTCGTGCCTGGTCCTTCTGGTGGTCCCAACAGCATTCACAGAATCGACAATCCTCTGCCACATGGCCGTTTTTTCGGATATGCTGGTCTGTCTTACCAATGTCCCAAAGAGCTGTGGCTCGACTCTGAGGATTTCGCCGACAAGGATCTCCAGCTCCTCCTTTGTGAACTTTGGATTCTTGGTGGTGGACATGGCGTGGGGTGTGGGTGTGGATGGTTGTGGGGGTGTGGGTGTGGATGGTTGTGGGGGTGTGGGTGTGGATGGTTGTGGGTGTGTGGGTGTGGTAGTGGAGGTGTGTGTGTGAATGTGATGAGGGGGTGTTTGTGTAGGTGGTTGTGTGAAGGTATGCAAGTGTGAGGTTCAAGTATGGTGGTGTGGGTCGTCTGTGGGCTCTGGCAGCAGTGGGTCTGTTGCAAAGGCTCATGGTTTGTGTGTGTGGTCCATTTTTATTGGTCCATTTGTGGGTGTGGCTGTGTTTGAAATTTGTGTGGGTGTGTTATGAGGAGTGATTGAGTTTTGGGCCTCTGTTTGGCAGTTTGGCAGTTGCAGGTCAGTGTATGTGATGTTTGTGGGGTTGTTGGGCATGTTTGGTGGTGTGGTGACACTCTAATTGACTCTCCTTGTGTAAATATGGTTTGTCCTGGTTCAGTACGTGTGTTTTTGGCGTCAGTACGGTCCGTACATGCACTGGTGGGGGTACGGTCCGTACATTCCCTGGTGGGGTGTGGGTACGGCCGTACATACACGGGTGGTGGTTTGGTGCGTACATACAGTGCTGAGGTGGGGGTTTGGTGCGTACATACACGGGTGGGGGTTCGGTGCGTACATACACGGGTGGGGGTTCGGTGCGTACATACAGTGCTGGGGTGGGGTTTCGGTGCGTACATACACGGGTGGGGGTTCGGTGCGTACATACACGGCTGGGGGGGTTCGGTGCGTACATACACTGCTGGGGTGGGGGTTCAGTGCGTAGATACACGGGTGGGGGTTCGGTGCGTACATACACTGCTGGGGTGGGGGTTCGGTGCGTACATACAGTGCTGGGGTGGGGGTTTGGTGCGTACATACACGGGTGGGGGTTCGGTGCGTACATACACGGGTGGGGGGGGGGTTCGGTGCGTACATACACGGCTGTGGGGGGGGTTCGGTCCGTTCATACACGGGTGGGGGTTCGGTGCGTACATACACTGCTGGGGTGGGGGTTCGGTGCGTAGATACACTGCTGGGGTGGGGGTTCGGTGCGTACATACACTGCTGGGGTGGGGGTTCGGTGCGTACATACAGTGCTGGGGTGGGGGTTTGGTGCGTACATACACGGGTGGGGGTTCGGTGCGTACATACACGGGTGGGGGTTCGGGGCGTACATACACGGGTGGGGGTTCGGTGCGTACATACACGGGTGGGGGGGGTTCGGTGCGTACATACACGGCTGGGGGGGGGTTCGGTCCGTTCATACACGGGTGGGGGTTCGGTGCGTACATACACTGCTGGGGTGGGGGTTCGGTGCGTAGATACACTGCTGGGGTGAGGGTTTGGTGCGTACATACACTGCTGGGGTGGGGGTTCGGTGCGTACATACAGTGCTGGGGTGGGGGTTTGGTGCGTACATACACGGGTGGGGGTTCGGTGCGTACATACACGGGTGGGGGTTCGGGGCGTACATACACGGGTGGGGGTTCGGTGCATACATACACGGGTGGGGGGGTTCGGTGCGTACATACACGGCTGGGGGGTTCGGTCCGTTCATACACGGGTGGGGGTTCGGTGCGTACATACACTGCTGGGGTGGGGGTTCGGTGCGTAGATACACTGCTGGGGTGGGGGTTCGGTGCGTACATACACTGCTGGGGTGGGGGTTCGGTGCGTACATACAGTGCTGGGGTGGGGGTTTGGTGCGTACATACACGGGTGGGGGTTCGGTGCGTACATACACGGGTGGGGGTTCGGGGCGTACATACACGGGTGGGGGTTCGGTGCGTACATACACGGGTGGGGGGGTTCGGTGCGTACATACACGGCTGGGGGGGGTTCGGTCCGTTCATACACGGGTGGGGGTTCGGTGCGTACATACACTGCTGGGGTGGGGGTTCGGTGTGTACATACACTGCTGGGGTGGGGGTTCGGTGCGTACATACAGTGCTGGGGTGGGGGTTTGGTGCGTACATACACGGGTGGGGGTTCGGTGCGTACATACACGGGTGGGGGTTCGGGGCGTACATACACGGGTGGGGGTTCGGTGCGTACATACACGGGTGGGGGGGGTTCGGTGCGTACATACACGGCTTGGGGGGGGTTCGGTCCGTTCATACACGGGTGGGGGTTCGGTGCGTACATACACTGCTGGGGTGGGGGTTCGGTGCGTAGATACACTGCTGGGGTGGGGGCTCGGTGCGTACATACACTGCTGGGGTGGGGGTTCGGTGCGTACATACAGTGCTGGGGTGGGGGTTTGGTGCGTACATACACGGGTGGGGGTTCGGTGCGTACATACACGGGTGGGGGTTTGGGGCGTACATACACGGGTGGGGGTTCGGTGCGTACATACACGGGTGGGGGGGGGTTCGGTGCTACATACACGGCTGGGGGGGTTCGGTCCGTTCATACACGGGTGGGGGTTCGGTGCATACATACACGGGTGGGGGTTCGGGGGCGTACATACACGGGTGGGGGTTCGGGGTGTACATGCACTGCTGGGGTGGGGATTCGGTGCGTACATACACGGGTGGGGGTTCGGGGGCTTACATACACGGGTGGGGGTTCGGGGCGTACATGCACTGCTGGGGTGGGGATTCGGTGCGTACATACACGGGTGGGGGTTCGGTCCGTTCATACACGGGTGGGGGTTCGGTGCGTACATACACAGGTGGGGGTTCGGTCCGTTCATACACGGGTGGGGGTTCGGTGCATACATACACGGGTGGGGGTTCGGGGGCGTACATACACGGGTGGGGGTTCGGGGCGTACATGCACTGCTGGGGTGGGGATTGGGTGCGTACATACACGGGTGGGGGTTCGGGGGCGTACATACACGGGTGGGGGTTCGGTGCGTACATACACAGCTGGGGGGGGTTCGGTGCGTACATACACGGGTGGGGGTTCGGTCCGTTCATACATGGGTGGGGTTTCGGTGCGTACATACACGGGTGGGGGTTCGGGGCGTACATACGCGGGCGGGGGGGTGGTGGGGTGTTCGGCGCGTATGCGGGCACATGTCTCCATGGTTGCTATGGGAGTTCGGTTCGGACGGTGTTTTTTGCGTACGGTTGTGGAATGGGGAGGACGGGAGGGATCGTACTTGCGCTGTCGGACTTTATTTTTTCGCACGGTGGGTTTTTCGACCGGGGACGTGTCGGTGACTTTTCCCGACCCGAGGACGTGTGGGGAAATCTTCCCAATGCGATTCGTATGGACTTTTTTCCGTTCGAATCGTACTTGGCAGTTTGTACGCTACTTTGACGATTCGGACGGAAAAAAATCCGGATACGAGTCGGACGGGGAATTTTTTACCAGGATCGGAATTGGCACCATAATGTCTACTCAGGAAACAGCTTCCTACATAAAATCCAGAAAAGGAAACAGATTACTTAAGCATGCTGGATACATATATTGTAAAGAAAGGATAAGTTTTCCAAGAAATCATTGGAGGTGTGTGCAATACTACTCATCCCATTGCAGCGGAAGAGCGGTTACACATGATGATATCATTATTAAAACAACAGATCATAACCACTCTGCCTCTGCAATGGAGATTGATGTAAGGGAAACCTTAAATGAGATGAAACAACTTGCAAGCACCTCCAATGATTCTACTGGATCCATTTTAAGAGAGGTTGCACAGCATCTCCCCAGTCATGTTGCTAGTAATATGCCTATAATTCCTAATTTGAAGCGAATTATACAAAGACAAAAGCAGGCAAGTAACACACAAACCACAACACCTCATACCTTTTCTGACATTGTTATTCCACATGAACTTACTATTTCCTTTGCTGATGAACCCTTCCTTCTCCTTGACAACAAAAACCCTCAAAAACGTATTTTAATTTTTAGTACACCCCGCAACCTTGTTAAGTTAGAAAATAGTGACATTTGGATGATGGATGGTACGTTTAAAAGTACACCCCATCCTTTCACTCAAATTTACACTATACACGCTAAAATTAACCATAATGTGATCCCCTTAGTATATAGTTTGCTGCCTGATAAGACTTCTGCAACCTACACTGAACTTTTATCAGTTATTAAAAATAAAACATCCAAAAGTCCTAGGAAAATAATTGTCGATTTTGAATTGAGCATGATTAATGTGATCTGTAAAACGTACACGGATACCCAAATTCAGGGCTGTTTTTTCCATTTTTCCCAGGCATTCTGGCGTAAGTTACAGAAAACATCCCTGGTTGCAGAATACTCAACAGATAGCAAACTACAATTTGAGTTAAAAAAATTAACAGCTCTTTGTTTTGTTCTTCCCGTAAGTGTAGACGAGTACTACACTGCCATTACAGAATCAGATTATTACAATGTAAATGAAGACAAATTGGCACCCATCCTAAATTATTTTGAAGACACATGGATTGGGCACCTAAGCAGATCGGGTCGCAGGAGGAAGCCACGTTTCCATGTGGAGTGGTGGAACTGTTACACGAGCTGTTTAGAGGGAGAAGCAAAAACAAATAATGCCATTGAGGGATGGCATAACTCCTTCAACCATACAATTGGAGGAGCAAAGTTTTCAGGAAATGAGACTTTCACAAACATTAACTGGTAGTCTAAACCCACGAGTTACACAAGAAACAAAGGAAATGTCTGAGAGACTATTGGGTATTATGCAACAGTTTTCGTTGTGTGTGGCTCTAGACTTGAAAATGTTGCTAACATTCTAAACTTCTAAATAACTTTTTCACCTTACTTTCCTACTTTGCCCTAAATTTAATCAAACACTAATTACAATTGGCAATAATATTTTTCCAAAACATTTTCCAAAAATATACGTCGGGTCAGCCTACCTTTAGTTGCCTTCTTTCTTTTTCTTCTCCTTTTCCCACCATAATAAATCCAATTTTTGCAACATCCAAAAACCCCAAGCAATCCAAAGTATAAAGGAGATAAAAATTGTTTCTTATTTTCCAAAAGTAAAAATCCATTCCAATTTTGCAACCATCAGAAAGCATATTTTGTTTCCATAAAAAGCATTTTTATTTGTAAAATATTATCTTATAGTCTTTGTTCAAAAAATTATTCTTAAATAAGCTTCTTTAAATAACCATGTATGTTTCTTCCGAATTTTGGTTATAAGCACAAAAATATTTTCAAAAGGTAAACTTCTGTAAATTGCTAAAATATCTAAATAGATATTTTCTAAAAAGATTATTTGTATATTTTTTAAAAACAAATATACCATATCTTTTTTCTATCCTTTTTGGACTCAGTCCTTAAACTTTTTCTTCTCCTTACGGAGTTGCTAAATAAATTTTCTAAGTGGAAATATTTTCCTAATTAGTATTTTATGTCCCTAAAATCTTCTTTAAAAAAATAAACATAGTTAGAAAACGAAAAAATCCCAAAAATCCATTATTCTTTTTTTTTGTAAAATCCAAAAAAATCCTTGTCCATAAGCATCCAGGTGAAGACCACGATAACGAAAAATCAAACTCTTTTGCACTCCTTGTTGATTGAATATGTAGATCCATCTTCATGATTTTTTAAAAACATAGTGCAAAAATATGACAGTACTATAATAGCATCCTAAATAAAGTACTAACTCCTAGCAAAACATTTTCTCACTGTCACCCTTGCTATTTACCAATTTGATGCTGAAATGTGCTTCCATTATTTAGAAATAGATCCAAATCTACCTCCTACGAAAGCATATTCTCCCTATGTCAACCTCTGCTAGTTTCCTTTTTGCACCAGAAATAATTTCGTATTTCTTCTGACCAACCAATTCAAAATTAAACAATTACTACCTCCTACCAAACCATACTCTCACTATGTCTGCCATAATACTTTGACAAAACAACGCAAACAATTTAAAATTTTTATCTTTAAAGTTTTTCCATCCAAAATATCACTAATAAATCAAAGAAGCTTTTTTCAATAGTAGATTAACCACATTTCAGACTGTTTTTTTAGAGCTAAAATAGCATGATAATTTCTTTAAAAAACATTTTTAAATTCAGCTTTTCGTAAACAAATACGTTGTATAAAACATTTATATTACAATTAATTTAATTTTTTTTTGCAACAAATTGTAAACACAAATAACTTTTCACTTTAACTTTTTGAGACCCGACATAGGCATACTCTAATAACAGTTACCAGTTTTAAATTACATTCTTAAACCGCAACCTCTTCTTATCCTTTCTTTACAATATATGTATCGTTTTTTAACTTTACATGTATAAATAAAGTTAAAATTGTTTCCTACCTGGACGTAGATCAGCTTCCTGCTGCTTCCTCCATCGATGCTCTTCAAAATGGCCGCTTACGTTCACGTTTACGTGCTTACGTCATCTGAAGCTGCAAAGATTGTTAACGGACTATTTATTTATATTATTTTTAGAATTACTTTTTTATTTAATTAAATAATATATTACTTGTAAATAAATTTGAAAAATGTGAAAATATCAAAATAAAAAATGCTTTTTTTCTATATTTTTAAAATAAAAAAAATAATTAACGAAACTATGTGAAATTTATTTTTATTAATGTATTTATTTTATCTATACATCTTATTTGTATGTTATTACTTGTAAAATAACGTAATTTTATCCATACCTGGATGCTTATTCCATTTCCTTTCAAAAGATCCCCTTTCTTCTTTTTTAACACCTTCCTTTTCAGTTCCGCGGGAGAAACAGCTTCATATATGGAAATAAATGAAGGACAATTTTTCCCATTGAAAACAATGTAAAAGCGTGGGACCTTTTTTTATAATAATAGTTTAAAATAATTTTACCACGAATTAATTTTTTTAAAAAATATATATATTTAACATTTCTCTTTTAATAGATTTTAAAAATTATTTTACATTAGTATTATTTTTTCTTTTATTTTTTAATATTAATTTTAATACCTAAGTATAAAAATATTACCTTTACACTACTTTTTTTTATCTTTAAATATAATAAATAATTATTCCCACATTAAAATTAAATTTCCAAATTTACTCAGTTTATTTTTTAATAAAAATACTAGAGTATTAATTCCCAATTTTTTTAGTTTCTTCAAGATAATAAATATAATAAATAATTATTCCCACATTAAAATTAAATTTCCAAATTTACTCAGTATATTTTTAAATAAAAATACTAGAGTATTAATTCCCAAATTTTTTAGTTTCTTCAAGATATTTAAAAAAAAAAAAATCTATATAATTATATTTAATTCCTGAGTTTTAAAACATTACTTTTTATATATTTGCTCACTGTTAATACTATTTGTTTCAATTAACAACACTTTCAATTAACTTTTCAATATTAATACTATATTTTAAATTATTAATACTAAAGTATTATTTCTCAATACTGGAGTATTTTTACCATTTATTAATTTTAAATATTAATAAAATAACTTCAATAAATTAAAATATTTGTTAATACAATAAATATAATAAATCAGAAATATAATTTAATAATATATATAATAATTTAAAAAAATATAAAACATAATACTTGCGTTGTAAAGGTATTTGCGTTGTAAAGGTACTTGCGTTGTAAAAGCAGGCGTTGTAACAGCATGCGTTGTAAATCCACTTGCGTTGTAAAAGTTCAGTTGTAACGGTAGTGCGTTGTAAAAGTTGCGTTGTAAAGGTTGTTTACCCCGGTGAGTTAGGGCTGGGCAGGGGACATGGCCGCATTTCGCTCCCGCTCCTCAAGGAAGCAGATTTAGTTTTCGGCGCCCGTGCGAGGCACCGAGTCAGAGAGGCCCCGTGTGTGCAGTGGGCCGCTCCAACGATGAGGATATTTATTCCAGAGCCTCGATGGCTCCAGCGTGGCCACATTTGAGTAGAGGGTCCGTACTCCCACAGTTGTTTCCCGAGCCCGACGGCTCCCACGCCGTGCTAATTATTTACAGAGCCATTGCGCTCCAAGGGGGCCAGTGTTCTTTCCCCAGTGCTTGGGGACATGCTTCTTCCTAGAGCCAGATGGCTCCAACGTTGGGCACAGTTATTTCAAGGGCCATTGAGAGCCCATGCCGCATTTTAACTTTTATAGCTGCCCAGCAAGTAGTGGGCAGCTGCACCGTTTAGGCGCACAGTTCTTTTGGGGTCTTGCGAAGTCAGGAGTGAGATGCACTCCTTTGCCCCACACTTTCCCAGCTGCCCAGCAAGTAGTGGGCAGCCGCTACGTTTAGGTTTGCGCAGTGGCGCACCCTGGACTTTCGCTGCATTGGCAGCGCGCCCTGACATTCTGGACACAGGGCATTTGAGCCCCTTTGGGATGGACAGTAGGCCAGGGGGATTGTTAGGTTTATAGTGCGCCAGGCCCTAATGTGAGTGTGGTGCTAGGAAATGTTATTCATTTAGTATGATTTACGCACCCTGTTTTATACCTCTAACTGTGGTTTTTATGATTATGAGGTTGGTTTGCATATTATGGTTTATGCTAGTGAGATTTATGCCCCTAATGTAGTTATACTTAGGAGGTCAGGGTCTAATGCGTTTAGACTTGTGAGATGATTGCCTCGTGTTTATGCTGGTGAGGTTGGCGCAGAAGGTGATTCGCGCCTGATGTGATGCTGTGCATAATGTAGTTTATGTTACAGGCTGATGCTAAGTACAGTGATTACCAGTAGTTACTGGTTGTGTTCTATGTTTATGATAAGTTCTACATTTACTAAGTTCACTTTGTGATGGTACTCACAGTGGTCCAGTTGGCCCTGTCAGGTGTAAATAATCCCTTGTAAATATGACCTAGTGCCAAGTGGCACCATGTATAATATGTGCTTACTATTCTAAAGTGTTATGATAATACAAAGGCTATTTTTTATATAACCGTGTGTGGAGTTCCTTTTGTGGTGTGCCTGGGAGGTTGTTGCTGTGTGCGTGCGTAAATGCTTTGCACATTGCCTCTGGGATAAGCCTGACTGCTTGTGCCAAGCTACCAAGGGGGTGAGGAGGGGTTATCTTTGGCGTGTAACTTCCTTGCCCAGACTAGAGTGGTGGTTTCTGCCTGGCTTTGGCGCAAGCCTTAGCCAACCAGAAATCCCATTTCTAACAATCATAATATGACTTGTATTTGGCTTGATGTGCAGCGATTTTAGAGCTACTGATTTCAGTATTGACTTGTACCCCGACACCTCCTCCCAACCAATTAGGGAAACATTTTGTACATGGTTTCCTCCCTTTGAGAGCTGAGAATGGTGACACCCCAGTGGTCTGGTTAGGAGTGGTGTGGTAGGCCCACAGCATTTCTTGAATGGCTAGTTCCACAGGAATCATGCTAGTGCATGCTAACTGAATACATTCCTTTATCATCCTATTCATACGCTCCACAAGCCCATTGGCCCTGGCACAGTAAAGAGACGTTTTGAGGTGGATAACGTCTAGGTTTCTTAAGAATTCTGAAGTGGTCACTGATGTAAATTGTACCCCGTTGTCAGTGACAATAGAGGATGGAATCCCTTCAGTGGCAAAGGTGTCTCCTAGAAATTGAATTAGGGATTCTGTAGTGATTTGATTCACCATTTTTAAGACAGTCTAGTGAGAGTTGTAGTTTATTAAGACAAATGCAAACCGTTTAGGTACATTTCTACAGTTTATTGGACCAATGATGTCCAATGCCAGCTTTTCCCATGGTTTAGATGGTAAGGACACCGATGATAAGGGAACTTTGCGGGTACATTTGGACTTATCACTGTTAGCGCAGATGCTGCAATCGGAGTCTGGCTTCAGTTAAACTTCTGCCTAGGTGACCCTCATACACCAGGGTGCCGATCACGATCCGGCAAAAAATTCCCCCGTGCGACTCGTATCGGGTCTTTTTACCGTACGAATCGTACAAGTGCCGTACGAACTGGCAATCACGATTCGCATGGTAAAAAGTCCATACGAACCGCACTGGGAATCATTCCCCACACGTCCTCGGGTCGGAAAATGTGTCCGACACGTCCTCGGACGATTTACCTTACAAACGTGAAAAGCCAAGTCCGACCGAGGAATCACGATCCATCCCGTGCGTCCGAGCGTACAACCATATGGAAAAAACACCGTCCGCACCGAACACCTATAGCAACCATGGAGACATGTGCCCGCATACGCGCCCAACACTCCCCCCAGCCCCCGTACGTCCGACACGTACCCCCCGTATATGTATACCCCCACCCGTCTAGGTACACCCCAGTACGTTCCAGTCGTACCCCCACCCCAGTACGTGTCGCACCACCGTCAATGTACACCCCCCCACCCCTGTACGTGTCGTACCACCGTCTATGTACACCCCAGTACGTTCCAGTCGCACCCCCACCCCAGTACGTGTCGTACCCCCCGTGTACCTACACCCCAGTACGTTCGAGCCCCACCCCCACCCCAGTACGTGTCATAGCCCCGTCTACCTACACCCCAGTACGTTCCAGTCGTACCCCCACCCCAGTACGTGTCGTACCCCCCGTGTACCTACCCCCCAGTACGTTCGAGCCACACCCCCACCCCAGTACGTGTCATAGCCCCGTCTACCCACACCCCAGTACATTCCAGTCGTACCCCCACCCCAGTACGTGTCATACCCCCCGTGTACCTACACCCCAGTACGTTCCAGTCGTACCCCCACCCCAGTACGTGTCATACCCCCGTGTACCTACACCCCAGTACGTTCGAGTCCTACCCCCACCCCTGTACGTGTCGTACCACCGTCAATGTACACCCCCCCACCCCTGTACGTGTCGTACCACCGTCTATGTACACCCCAGTACGTTCCAGTCCTACCCCCACCCCAGTACGTGTCGTACCACCGTGAACCTACACCCCAGTACGTTCGAGCCCCACCCCCACCCCAGTACGTGTCATACCCCCGTGTACCTACACCCCAGTACGTTCCAGTCGTACCCCCACCCCTGGACGTGTCATACCACCGTGAACCTACACCCCAGTACGTTCGAGTCCTACCCCCACCCCAGTACGTGTCGTACCACCGTCAATGTACACCCCCCCACCCCTGTACGTGTCGTACCACCGTCAATGTACACCCCCCCACCCCTGTACGTGTCGTACCACCGTCTATGTACACCCCAGTACGTTCCAGTCGTACCCCCACCCCAGTACGTGTCGTACCACTGTCAATGTACACCCCCCCACCCCTGTACGTGTCGTACCACCGTCAATGTACACCCCCCCACCCCAGTACGTGTCATAGCCCCGTCTACCTACACCCCAGTACGTTCCAGTCGTACCCCCACCCCAGTACGTGTCATACCCCCCGTGTACCTACACCCCAGTACGTTCGAGTCCTACCCCCACCCCAGTACGTGTCGTACCACCGTGAACCTACACCCCAGTACGTTCCAGTCGTACCCCCACCCCTGGACGTGTCGTACCACCGTGAACCTACACCCCAGTACGTTCGAGTCCTACCCCCACCCCAGTACGTGCCGTACCACCGTCAATGTACACCCCCCCACCCCTGTACGTGTCGTACCACCGTCAATGTACACCCCCCCACCCCTGTACGTGTCGTACCACCGTCTATGTACACCCCAGTACGTTCCAGTCGTACCCCCACCCCAGTACGTGTCGTACCACCGTCAATGTACACCCCCCCACCCCTGTACGTGTCGTACCACCGTGAACCTACACCCCAGTACGTTCGAGCCCCACCCCCACCCCAGTACGTGTCATACCCCCCGTGTACCTACACCCCAGTACGTTCCAGTCGTACCCCCACCCCAGTACGTGTCGTACCAACGTCAATGTACACCCCCCCACCCCTGTACGTGTCGTACCACCATCCATGTACACCCCAGTAGTTCCTGGCACACCCCCAACACAACCTCCTAAGTACGGAGCGCACCCCATGCCCCAACATCACAACCGCATGTACGAGTCGTACAAAGCCACACACAAGGACATAATCGTACAACCAAATGGCCCATGTACACACCGTACACACGCTCAAAACGCACGTACACAACCAGGACAAAACAAAACAACACAAGAACACACCATTGGAAAGGCACAAAGCCACTAAACATGGCCAACAACCACTAAAATAACACAATCACTGACCTGCAACTGCCAAAAACAAACAGAGGCTCAATACACCACCACTCCTTATAACACACCCACCCAAAATTCAAACACTGCCACACCCACCCATGGACCAATAAAAAGGGCCCACACACACAAACCATGAGCCTTTGCAACAGACTCACTGCTGCCAGACACCACAGAACCAGACTACAAGCTACACCACACCTTACACTTGCACACCTTCACACGACCACCCTCACAAACACCCTCTCATCACATTCACACACACACACAACCATCCACACCCCCCCCAACATCCACACACCCCCCACACCCACACCATCCCCACCCACACCCCTCACCATGCCCACTACCAAGAATCCAAAGTTCAGTCACCGAGAGTTGGAGGTCCTTGTTGATCAAATCCTCAGTCGAGCCACAGATCTTTGGAACATTGGTCAGAAGCACCAGCCAGGCAGCCAAAACAGCCATGTGGCAGACCATCGTCGATGCTGTGAATGCCGTTGCGGACACCAGGAGGACCAAGCAGGATTGCCAGAACAGGTGGTACGATCTGCGGAGGAGGGTCAGAGCCAAGAGGCAGGAGGAACACGACCAGGCCAACGCCACCGGAGAGCCGTACAGTACCATCCCTGGGAGGAGAGGGTGATGGCCATACTGCCGGTGGAGGCAGTTGAAGGAGTAGAAGGACTCCGAGACCCGGGTGAGTACACAAACAACGCACCTCACATGGGGGGAACTGCAACCACAACCAAAATTACTAACAGGCACGCAACCACCACAAGCCATCGCATGACTCAACCACACTCCATGAGCAGGCACATGCCACTGCTGCCACCATGCCCCATGCACCCAGCTGGACAATGTCAAGTCACAGGCCACAGAAGACAACAACACATGACACGGTAACCCGGATGGCGGGAGGCTGGGCACCAAAAATCACATAGTGCGACTCCAAAGCAGACAACAATGCCCTCTGCCCATATGGCCTAGGTCACAGCCAGACAAACAGTGTGTCCCAACACAGGAATGACTTGCCAGCAAATGGCGGATGCCTTGCATCAACACATGGGAGTGAAGGCACTGTTTTGCACATGACAGCAGCTAATGAACAGCCAACATTGTGAAAGAGTGGCAGCACACACCACCACAGCAGCAGCGCACAGACACACAGCAGACAAAATGGGTGCCTGGAGATCAGAAACAAACTCACATCAACAGGCCAAGGGCCAGTCAAAGATCTGCTAACAGTGTGTGCCCAGGAAGCTGGGCCAAGGTGACAGAGGGTGACACACGGAGGGAGGGAGAGGGGGACACAGAGGGAGGGAGAGGGGGACTGAGAGGGAGGGAGACGGACAGAGGGAGGAGGCTGACACACGGAGGGAGGGAGGAGGCTGACACACAGAGGGAGGGAGAGGGGGACAGAGAGGGAGGGAGAGGGGGACAGAGAGGGAGGGAGACACAGGAAGACGGACAGAGGGAGGAGGCTGACACACAGAGGGAGGGAGAGGGGGACAGAGAGGGAGGGAGACACAGGAAGACGGACAGAGGGAGGAGGCTGACACACAGAGGGAGGGAGAGGGGGACAGAGAGGGAGGGAGAGGGGGACAGAGAGGGAGGCAGAGGGGGACAGAGAGGGAGGGAGAGGGGGACAGAGAGGGAGGGAGACACAGGAAGACGGACAGAGGGAGGAGGCTGACACACAGAGGGAGGGAGAGGGGGACAGAGAGGGAGGGAGAGGGGGACAGAGAGGGAGGGAGACGGGGACAGAGAGGGAGGGAGAGGGGGACAGAGAGGGAGGGAGAGGGGGACAGAGAAGGAGGGAGACACAGGGAGAGCAAATCAGTCCTTTGGTGTGTGGGAATGTCTGCTCGTCAGCAGGTGGACTGCGTGCATGTAGACAAGGGTGGCCAGTGCCAGAACCCCCCCTCTTCATCATGGCAAAACGCAGGGCCATGTCACAACCTGTACACGAGCACAAGGACAGCTACCTGCATCATATATGTGTGGATCCACTCCATGTGCACATGTACAGTGCTACAAGGAAGGCGCAAATGCATGGCTCGCCACACCTGCACACTCCACTGCTGACTGCAGTCACACTTGACGCAGCAAGTAAGACTGTGCCACACATAGTTAAAGGGGCCAAATTGGTGCCCAAGGGACACACCCATGCACAAGTGCACTGTGAGTGGAATGCAAGACAGATCCTAATTCCAAGAGGAAATGTGCCAACTTTGAAACGGATGAAACATGGATGTTGCATGGACCAAAATTAACATTTTCTCTCTCACACACAGGTCAACGTCGTGCTGCACCCCCCAACACTGGGGGGGAACACTCACAGGACCCGGATCTGCAGGAGACCGATCCCACCGGCAGCGACCACTCTCACCACTCTGCGGACGACCCCGACCGACCTGGCCCCTCTGGTGTCCAACCACCTGCAGCACCTGCGTCAGGTACAACCGTGCCAACCACCACCCCCACTCCTGCCACATCCCAGGAGACACCCAGGATCCCTGCCCCAACACCACAATGCAGCCAGGCTCGCCAGGAGGGACACGGTGTCCCGGGCACCCAGGAGGAGGCAGGCGACAACGCCAATGCCACCCCTCAGGGGTCCCGGAGACCCGATGTGCCCACAAGTGCAGGCCAGACGCAAGTGGGCAGGGGTGGTGGGAGTGGAGGACGGCGGAGGCGCGAGCCTGACCAGTTGGCTGGGGATCCGGTATTTTCCCATGTCCGTAACATCCTGGACTCATACCGGCAGGACACCACGGGCATGGCCCAGGTTGTGTCCGTCCTCGAGGGGATCAAGGTCCAGCAGGCCCAGCAACATGCGGAGCTAATAGCCTGTCTACTGGTACACCAACGGAGGATGGAGGACAGACAGGCTGAGCAAGTGACGGCGTTCCAGGGGATTCACGCTACACTCCGTCGGATGGCCGACACCATGGCCGACCCTCCCTGTGCCAGAAGGCGGAGAACATCACCACCCACAGGGAGGGATCAGGAGGAGGAGGAGGAAACATCCGACGGAGCATCCCAGACGTCGTCACGGCCTGCTGCTGAGGTTCCCCGCAGGAAGCCGGGTCGTCCACGGAAAGGACCGTGAGGGTGGCTGCTACATCACCATCTCCCAGGACACCTGGCCTGGCACCTGGCCCACTGGAGCAACAGCATCACAGCATCAAGAGACATTCTCTGCCACATGGCCCTGCTGGTCACTGGCTGACCAATGTTGACAAAGACTGTGGCATGGACTCTGAGGATTTCCAATGGCAAGGACACCAACTCCCCTACTGAACTTTGGATTCCCTAATCCCGGAAAGCCCCTCACTTTGTCCCCCCCCCCCCCAATAATAAATCACACTATTAAGAGTAGATGCCTGCTGGTAGCATTATTACCTAACATGTGTCTTGTACAGTCTAAACATGCCTGAGTCATCTGTTCACTTCAACCATCCACACCCTGGGGCCTGAGTCTGGCACAGGACACATGGGTCACAGTTTATTAGGCAAGACAGACATGGAGCACCATACACACCCGTGATGGGCAGAACCAGCTGAGGGGGTGGCCGAACAACCGTGCTGACAGACACATTGAGTACAGCAACAGTCATGCGCAGAGGTCAGGGATCCTGGCCAGTGTCCTGGGGGTCACCCAGGTATGTGTAGACAGGTGGCAGAACCATGTCCTGCAAGCTTGAGTCCGGTGGATGCAGAGAATGGGGTCATGGACAACGTTGGATGCATGGGGATGGCACATGTCACAATACCCACACAGTCATGGACATCATGCCCAATACACAGTCTCAGCACACACACACAGCTTGCATCTTGCCACTCGACACATTGACACATAGCCACAATCAGGGAATACCATGCCAGACATGCAGGATGCACCGTGCCAACACACCAGCATTGACTGAGAAGAGGCACCTTGGAGGCATAGGGACACCTTTATTAGTCATGTATTCGGGATTGCAGAGGCAACTTGAAGTACACATGAACACATCATGTGGAGTAACATGTGGGTCCAACACTGGCACCCCCCTTCTGCAGCACAAATGCGTGATAGCCATGGAACTGGCACACAAGTGTCGGCTAACAGCTAAATACCCACAGCTGCACACGGAGAGCCTGACATACACCATAGATCCGCTGATGTGGAAGTCCCACGCCATGTCAAGACAATGTTAACCGTATGTGTCCGAGGGCAGTGTCACACACATTGATGCCATCATCACAATCCACTATCCCATCACTGATGACTGACAACCAAGCAGCCCATCTATTCAGGTGTACCCAGCTGCATGTCGTGTCCCATGGGGATGCCACATGTCTGCAGAGGAACCAAACCCCGACCGGGGCAGTGTGCACACATCGTGAACAACTGCCACACCCAATACACCCCAGATGCATCCCTTACCCCATGGAGACTTCCAAACGTGTCCATGCCTGTAACGCTGAGTCAGCCCACGATGTCATGTCCATGAGGAATAGCAGTGCCACAACAATGCAACCAGCAAACGGCATGCGCAGGTACCTGGGGAAGAGAGACACACAAGAAGTCAGCCACAAAAAGCACAGCCACTTGCATGTGCATTTACTCGACACATGTATGGATGACAACATGCTAGGTCACAATTATGACTGGGGAAATACTACCATCACTGCCACCATCACTCCAGTGACACACCCACACACACCTCTGACCCACGTGCCATACATGCAGGTGGAGACACACATCACAACGCATGCCACACGGGGACCAATGCGTGCACACTCAGACACTGGTACTCACCACTAAGCAAAGAAGTCGCGTATGAGCCGAGTCCGGATGTCCTCTTGCGGCTCCACATCCTCCACATCACTAGCCCCATTGCCAAGCCCTTCGTCCTCCACGGGTGGATGGTCCTCGTCATGTTGATTCAGGATGAGTGGCACAGCTCTTTCAACTGCCATGTTGTGCAGCATGCAGCAGACCATGAAGATCTTGCAGACCTTCGCCGGGGCATAAGGGAGTGCACCGCCGGTCTTGTGGAGGCACCGGAATCGGCTCTTCAGCATGCCAAACGTCCTCTCTATCACTCGCCTTGTCCGGCCATGGGCGGTGTTATAGCGGAGCTGGGCCGGCGTGATGGGGTTGCGGAGAGGTGTCAGCAGCCAAGGCATGTTGGGATAGCCAGCGTCCCCTACATGGGAAGCACATGGACATCGTTAGAACTGGTGAAGCGGTCGTGCTGGTCGGCTATACAGAATACAGGACAGACAGACTGTACCCACCAACAACACATGCCCGTTCGTTGCGCAGCTGCATCATCATATCAGGCATCCCGCTACGCCTCATGATGTAGGCATCGTGTGCTGATCCTGGGAAACGAGCACAGACATGTGAAATCACCATATTGGACAGACACACCACAAGGGCATTGATGGAGTGGTAGTGCTTCCGATTGCGGTACGCCACCTCCCGTGCGTGTGGTGGTACCAAACCTACATGTGTCCCATCTATGGACCCAATGACATGGGGCATCCCTCCCAGGGCATAGAATCCACGCTTGACCTCAGTCATCTGTTCAGGGGTTGGGAACTTGATGAAGTCATCCAGGTGAATCAACATGGCCTCCAAGAAATCATGCAGCACACCGCTGAACATGCTCTGGGACATGCCACCAACATGAGCTATGGTATTTTGGAAGGTACCCGTGGCAAGAAAATGTAGGGCAGCCATTACCTTCAGCTGGGGTGTCAGTGCCGTAGGATACCTGTGCTGCGGTTGCAGGTGTGGTGCCAGTCTCGCCGTCAGCTCCAGAATCAACGGTTGGGTGAAGCGGTAGAGCCGGATCCTGTCATTCTCCTGCATGGTAGCCAAGTCTGGAATTCTTCGGGCAAGAGGCGGCGCTCTGCAGTAATTTGGAAGTGACAAGGAGGAGTGAGTGCACTACGAGAACAACTCATGTCTACTGAGCACATGTAAATCTGGCAATACACACATGCTACATAGGGAGTCAGGTATGTGCTACATGCCCAGGACACGTATGGATGCAAGGTGACACTCCTTCCAAGACCCAGCTACACACGGTGATTGAGAACCTCCCCATGCCACACCATGGAAATAGCTGTGTCCCAGTGCAAGTGCACAGCCCGACGCAAGACAGGAGTGACATACACCCACACATCAGCAGAAGTGGGATGCCGATTGCAGAGACTGGTAGCGGAACACTGGAGCCACAGGTCACATGACATTACACTAGTCCAGCCCACACACCTTGCCATGAAGGTGCACATGTCATGACTCACCACACATTCCTTGTGAGGATGCTGACATGGCCTTGTCACGCTACTCCGTGTCCCATGCATACATGTGCACCTCACATCCGATGACACATGTGGCATGGTGTGCGGAACAGTGTGCAATGACAATCTACACACAGCCACATGTTGGTTGCTGCAACGGCTGCAGCTTTTGAGGGTGCTACAACATCAACCTGATGTAAATCCCGGACACATATATGACATAGTCACATTGTGCACTGTGGGTAGTGACAAGTCATGTGTCATGACCCCTGTACCGGGCATCATGGGACACTTCCGTGTGTTGGTGTCCGTGCCATGCCAGTGACGCTCACCCCAAGTGCGCAGTCCCACATGCACACATGTCAAAGGAGTCAAGGGCATGCCTGGCACACATTGCACCCTCACACAGTACACCTGTACACATCTCATCATACATCTGGTGCCTTCTCCACTCAGGAGGCATGTTCCACATCACAGCCTGTGACACCTGTGCCCCACACATGTAGTAATGCACAGACGATGGCTTGATGTCCATTCCTGGACAAGTTTGTCCATCCATGGACAAGTATGTCCGCCCTATTCCTACCTGTGTGTCGCCTATCACCACAGTGATGTGTAAAAACCGCCGTACTGCTGCTGAGAGGGCCTGTGTATGTTCCCAAATCACTGTGGGAGTGCTGCCGTATGTGTACCCATCGTGATGGCGAGCGTACAGGCATTTGTACGGTCCGTAGCACTACGAGTACGCATACGCGTGCAGACCCATAGTGATAGTGAGCGTAGATGCATGTGTACGGCCCTATCACTATGGGTCTGCACGCGTATGCGTACCCGTAGTGGTACGGACCGTACACTCGCATGTACGCTCACTATCACTATGGGTCTGCACGCGTATGCGTACTCGTAGTGGTACGGACCGTACACACGCATCCACGCTCACTATCACTATGGGTCTGCACGCGTATGCGTACTCGTAGTGATAGTGAGCGTACATGCGAGTGTACGGTCCGTACCACTACGGGTACGCATACGCGTGCAGACCCATAGTGATAGTGAGCGTACATGCGAGTGTACGGTCCGTACCACTACGGGTACGCATACGCGTGCAGACCCATAGTGATAGTGAGCGTGGATGCGTGTGTACGGTCCGTACCACTACGGGTACGCATACGCGTGCAGACCCATGGTGATAGTGAGCGTACATGCGAGTGTACGGTCCGTACCACTACGGGTACGCATACGCGTGCAGACCCATAGTGATAGTGAGCGTACATGCGAGTGTATGGTCCGTACCACTACGGGTACGCATAAGCGTGCAGACCCATAGTGATAGTGAGCGTGGATGCGTGTGTACGGTCCGTACCACTACTGGTACGCATACGCGTGCAGACCCATGGTGATAGTGAGCGTACATGCGAGTGTACGGTCCGTACCACTACGGGTACGCATACGCCTGCAGACCCATAGTGATAGGGCCGTACACACGCATCTACGCTCACTATCACTATGGGTCTGCACGCGTATGCGTACCCGTAGTGGTACGGACCGTACACACGCATCCACGCTCACTATCACTATGGGTCTGCACGCGTATGCGTACTCGTAGTGATAGTGAGCGTACATGCGAGTGTACGGCCCGTACCACTACGAGTACGCATACGCGTGCAGACCCATAGTGATAGTGAACGTAGGCATGCATGTACGGGCCGTTGCCATGCATTTGGGGTGCCCTAGGGCCCCGAAACGCACCGTACCTGTGTGTGATGCTCCAAATTACATAGGGGACAAGTATTAAAGCCTACATGCATGCTGGTTGTCATGGAGACCAAGTTCAAATTTCGAAATTGTTCTGGAAGGTGCACAGCAGAAGTCAGTTGGAATTCTTCTACTTTGTTGCAATGTGTTTGTGGGGCTGACATCATGCAGGAGAATGAAACCGATAGAGAACCCACAGACTGCTAGGTTTGAAGGGATTGGTGGAAACATAGGATGCAAATGTGAGTGACCAATCACTCTGTACTCCTGTGCATGAGACTGGGCAGAAGGGCACATATAAGGCAGCCAGGTCCCATGAGGGAGCACTTGCCTGCACATCTTTGCATTCGTCGACCCAGCTGCTGCTACTGATTCCCTGGAACCATGTCAAGGGCTGTGGAGAGGACACAGCCATTCACCCTGGAGGAGAACATGGCTCTGCTGGATGTGATCCTCCCACAGTACTCCATGCTGTATGGGCGACCAGGGTATCAGGTGAGTGCATAGGCCACTGCCACAGACTGTCCCTATGTTGTGACTGTGACTTCTGCCATTGTGTCCAGTTGTAACACACATGCCATGTACTGTCGGGGGGGTCCCAGGGGGGGGGTGCCTGATGTCTCCCAGCAGTGCCCTGAGACAGGAGGGGTGGGGGCCTATCACTCACAGCAGTGCCCTGAGACAGGAGGGGTGTGTGCAGAGTCCTCCCAGCAGTGCCCTGAGACAGGAGGGGTGGGGGCCTATCACTCACAGCAGTGCCCTGAGACAGGAGGGGTGGGGGCCTATCACTCACAGCAGTGCCCTGAGACAGGAGGGGTGGGGGCCTATCACTCACAGCAGTGCCCTGAGACAGGAGGGGTGGGGGCCTATCACTCACAGCAGTGCCCTGAGACAGGAGGGGTGGGGGCCTATCACTCACAGCAGTGCCCTGAGACAGGAGGGGTGTGTGCAGAGTCCTCCCAGCAGTGCCCTGAGACAGGAGGGGTGTGTGCAGAGTCCTCCCAGCAGTGCCCTGAGACAGGAGGGGTGGGGGCCTATCACTCACAGCAGTGCCCTGAGACAGGAGGGGTGGGGGCCTATCACTCACAGCAGTGCCCTGAGACAGGAGGGGTGGGGGCCTATCACTCACAGCAGTGCCCTGAGACAGGAGGGGTGGGGGCCTATCACTCACAGCAGTGCCCTGAGACAGGAGGGGTGGGGGCCTATCACTCACAGCAGTGCCCTGAGCCAGGAGGGGTGTGTGCAGAGTCCTCCCAGCAGTGCCCTGAGACAGGAGGGGTGTGTGCAGAGTCCTCCCAGCAGTGCCCTGAGACAGGAGGGGTGGGGGCCTATCACTCACAGCAGTGCCCTGAGACAGGAGGGGTGGGGGCCTATCACTCACAGCAGTGCCCTGAGACGGGAGGGGTGGGGGCCTATCACTCACAGCAGTGCCCTGAGACAGGAGGGGTGGGGGCCTATCACTCACAGCAGTGCCCTGAGACAGGAGGGGTGGGGGCCTATCACTCACAGCAGTGCCCTGAGACAGGAGGGGTGGGGGCCTATCACTCACAGCAGTGCCCTGAGACAGGAGGGGTGGGGGCCTATCACTCACAGCAGTGCCCTGAGACAGGAGGGGTGGGTGTGATGCACAGTGTGAGCCTTGATCATTGATTGTGACATTGCCATCATTCCACCTGTGTACCCACTGTGGCACGTACTGCTTTTTCCCTCACCAGGGGATGATGTCCCTATGACAAAGGTGCAATGCGTTGGCTGCATGACATGCCTTGTTGTAACCAGCTAATTTGTACCCATATGTCTCTCTGTGACATGTGGCTGGTGTATTGATGTGGTGTCACTTGTTCCTCCTCACAGGTAGGCGCCACTGCCAAGGAGCAGATCTGGCTGACCGCCGTCAGTGCCGTGAGGGGTGTGGATGGTCGGAGGCGGAGCCTGCCCCAGGTGAGGAAACGCTGGCAGGATATCCGGTGCTGGACGCGGAGGATTGCACGGCTCCTGCTGGGGGACTCACCTGAGAGCCACAAGAACCGCGGCCGCCGCCGTCTGAGCCACCTCCACAGGCGTGTGCTGCCGGTGGTCTTTCCAGACCTGGAGAGGCGCTTACAGGCGATGCAGCAGCCGGAAGGGGGTAGGTACATGTGTGTTTGTTGTGTGTCACCGGCATTTGTAAGGGCACAGTAGCATGAATTCACTGGCAGGGTTTAAAGGTGCTGTGCAGATCCTGTTTGCCCCAGTATAGCGCTGTGCCCCTGCCACCCTTCCCCTCCTTGCAATGTGTTCCCTGGTCTGTGTGTAGTCACTCCTTCACAAGGTAATGTAGGCTGGCGCTTTGTCCACGAGAACAATGACTGTAGCATCATGTGTGGGGGTGGTGTGTAACAGGTTGTGGGACCTTGCCTATGCACTGTCAAGTTCACTGCATGTGGGTTCCATGTCAGTTGGCACTGATGCTGACTCCAGACATGGGAGTTGGTCTCTCATGTGTCATGCCTTACAGCGCGCATGTCCTATGTAGTGGCCTGTGACATGATGTGCATGAGTGTGCGATACACATATTGCAGGGATGGTGACGTGTGTTGCAGTCATTACCATTCAGTAGCATGTAGTTGCGTGCCCACTACTGTCCCCTGGGGCACCTCTTCCTCAGTGGTGTATGTGTCATCATAAACGTGGCCAATCTCAGTGTCTACAGCGTAGGTTGTGCTCTGTGCCATTGTCCCCTGTCACCATGTATATTGACGTGCTATTTTGTACAGGTGTCCACTGTGCAGCCTGACCTGATTGTCCTTCTTCATACTCACAGTTGCCAGTGCCTGTGTGTCTTGTTATACTCATCTGAGGATGGGCACTGGTACCTCATTATTTGTACAGGCGCACCTTGGCTATTTGGCGTCCAATCTTGCTTTTTGCCTGCCCCTGTGTGTATCACCCAGACTATGAGATGTTGGTGCCACCTGTGTCTCAACAATTTGCCTCGTGTAGGGTCTTGTTGGGGCGGGCAATGCCTATGTGTCAAATCCTGATTTCCACTTGCTGGGTCTGGGCAGTGTGTGATGTGTCTGGACACACACGCAATGTGCAGTGACCGAGTCATGTTGGGCATGTTTTCAGCATTACCTATGCAGCATGTGTCTCAAGTTCATGGATATGGTCCCTGGTCATCGGTATTTTCGCCAACGCTGTGTGGTGCAGATGCAGTGCTGGATTGTCCCCAGGGCCTGGGTGCTATGTCAGACTCCGTTTCCTGTCTTTAGCTATTGTCTCATGCTCTCCATGGTATTTCAGTGGCATGGTGGCTCAACTAACTGTGTGTCTCATGCCCTACATCGGTACCCTGTTCAGTAGATGTTAGGGATCTTCCTTTTCAGGCTATGCAATGTTACCTATGTAGATTGGACTCATGTGACAGATGTGTACAGGTGTCTGATTAATTTCTGTCTCTCCACCCTGCCCACAGCATCGTCGGGGGACACAGAGGGAGACATGGACACAGACCAGGCGGAGGGACCGAGCACCAGTGCCAGCCGTGACATCGGGTCTGGCACATCGAGTGGGACAGAGGCGGAGGAGAGTGTGGCCGAGGACCTGTCGACTGGCACATCAGACTACGAAGCTGACAGGTCCGAGGAGGATGTCTCCGAGTGGGCGGAGGCTGCACCAGCAGCTGACAGCGGAACAACACCTCGCACCGCCCCCTCAGTTTCCATCAGCCGCCTCCCACTTGCTCGTGTCCCTTCCCAGCGTGCCCGGTCACAGCATGTCTCCTTCCTGCCAGGCACCGCACCCCCTGCCCCTGTCTCCACTGCTGCCGCCAATGCAGAGTCTGTGGACATCCAGCGGCAACTGCAGGTTGGTCAGGCTGCGATCCTTAACGTCCTCCATGCCCACGGCAAAACCCTCACCAACATCGAGGCTTTCTTGGAGGGCATTCATTCATCGCAGGCTGACCAACGCAACTTGCTGAGGTCCATAGACTCCACACTGACTGCAGCAGTGGGTCTCCTGCAGCGCGACCTCCCCCCACCTACCCCTGCCCCATCCACACTTCCCACTCCCATGCCTGTCCCACGTACACCCAGATGTCGGCATGCACCCACATCAACGGACACGGGCACCACACCAGCAGGGAAGGTCCACCGCACTCCTCCTGACACGCACACACAGGGTGAGGTAGGCACACCCACTGGGTCGGGGGGCAAACGTGTGACACGCAGCCATAGTGGGAGTCCGCATTCCACCCAGTCCACTCCCTCCAAATCCCCTCCCCTCAGCTCTCCTGGCCACATCTCCCCCAAGGACTCCTTCATGGCCGCTCTGTCCCTGAGCCCCACAGTTACACCACCACGCAAGCGGTCAAGGAGGTCCCCGGTCAGGGTGGTTGAGTCTCCCCCCCTGTCTCCACCCTCCCCCGGTGGCGCTGCGACCCATCCCTCTGACCCCCCCCCCCCTCCTTGGGGCCTGAGGTCCCTTCGGGTGCAGGGGACTCCCTGGAGGACCTTGCAAAGGTGTGTAGTGCCATCCTGGCCTCCGCCTTTGGCCCTGCCCCACCCCCTGTGGTGGAGTCCTCCATCCCTGCACCCACAACGCCGCCCCTTTGCCCTGATGTCCCTGCGGTGCCTGTTGCTTCCCCCCCCCCTGATGCCCTCACCAGTGTGGAAGACGATGCCATTTGACTGTGCAGGCAAGGTAGGGGACACGCATCCCACTGTGTCCCCCATCCAGCTGAGAATCATTGACTGCCCTATGGGCTTTGTGAAGATTGAACTGCCTGCGATCCACGGACATTGTGCTCATGCTGAATAAAGCTTAATTTTGTTTTCATTATCACACTACTGCTATGCTGGTATTGGTGTTGGTGGGGCTGCTACATGGTTTTGGGTGGTGTGTAAGGGTTTGGGTGTGTGGGATATGTAGTAGTGTACTGCTCATTGGTGGGACCCTGGGATCTGTGTGCCATCACAAGGTGTTGGCTAACTTTCTTTGTTCATGTAAGCAGTTACTGCATGGTGCACTTGTCCCAGGGTGTATTCCTTCCTCTGTGTACCCAGCTTTCTTCCCTGCAGGGTGTTCCCAATGTTTAGCGCAGAGCTGTGTCTACATGAGCTGTGTGTGTGACTGAGCCCTTCTACTTTGGCCATGCATGCAGGGCCATGTCTCCACCTGCAACAATCGTGGCATCCTTGGTGATCACTGTACTTGTGTGTGGAGTCTGTTGACATGAGTTCATGGGGACATGTTCCCTTGTAGCCAGTATGCATGTGGATAATTCTGGCCTCACACACATGTGTTACACCCCTCCTGTCTCAGGGCACTGCTGGGAGGACTCTGCACACACCCCTCCTGTCTCAGGGCACTGCTGAGAGGACTCCACACCCACCCCTCCTGTCTCAGGGCACTGCTGGGAGGACTCTGCACCCACCCCTCCTGTCTCAGGGCACTGCTGGGAGTGATAGGCACCCACCCCTCCTGTCTCAGGGCACTGCTGGGAGGACTCTGCACCCACCCCTCCTGTCTCAGGGCACTGCTGGGAGTGATAGGCACCCACCCCTCCTGTCTCAGGGCACTGCTGGGAGGACTCTGCACACACCCCTCCTGTCTCAGGGCACTGCTGGGAGTGATAGGCACCCACCCCTCCTGTCTCAGGGCACTGCTGGGAGGACTCTGCACACACCCCTCCTGTCTCAGGGCACTGCTGGGAGGACTCCACACCCACCCCTCCTGTCTCAGGGCACTGCTGGGAGGACTCTGCACCCACCCCTCCTGTCTCAGGGCACTGCTGGGAGTGATAGGCACCCACCCCTCCTGTCTCAGGGCACTGCTGGGAGGACTCTGCACCCACCCCTCCTGTCTCAGGGCACTGCTGGGAGGACTCCACACCCACCCCTCCTGTCTCAGGGCACTGCTGGGAGGACTCCACACCCACCCCTCCTGTCTCAGGGCACTGCTGGGAGGACTCTGCACCCACCCCTCCTGTCTCAGGGCACTGCTGGGAGTGATAGGCACCCACCCCTCCTGTCTCAGGGCACTGCTGGGAGGACTCTGCACACACCCCTCCTGTCTCAGGGCACTGCTGGGAGTGATAGGCACCCACCCCTCCTGTCTCAGGGCACTGCTGGGAGGACTCTGCACACACCCCTCCTGTCTCAGGGCACTGCTGGGAGTGATAGGCACACACCCCTCCTGTCTCAGGGCACTGCTGGGAGGACTCTGCACACACCCCTCCTGTCTCAGGGCACTGCTGGGAGGACTCCACACCCACCCCTCCTGTCTCAGGGCACTGCTGGGAGGACTCTGCACCCACCCCTCCTGTCTCAGGGCACTGCTGGGAGTGATAGGCACCCACCCCTCCTGTCTCAGGGCACTGCTGGGAGGACTCTGCACACACCCCTCCTGTCTCAGGGCACTGCTGGGAGGACTCTGCACCCACCCCTCCTGTCTCAGGGCACTGCTGGGAGGACTCCACACCCACCCCTCCTGTCTCAGGGCACTGCTGGGAGGACTCTGCACCCACCCCTCCTGTCTCAGGGCACTGCTGGGAGTGATAGGCACCCACCCCTCCTGTCTCAGGGCACTGCTGGGAGGACTCTGCACACACCCCTCCTGTCTCAGGGCACTGCTGGGAGGACTCCACACCCACCCCTCCTGTCTCAGGGCACTGCTGGGAGGACTCTGCACACACCCCTCCTGTCTCAGGGCACTGCTGGGAGGACTCTGCACACACCCCTCCTGTCTCAGGGCACTGCTGGGAGGACTCCACACCCACCCCTCCTGTCTCAGGGCACTGCTTGGAGGACTCTGCACACACCCCTCCTGTCTCAGGGCACTGCTGGGAGGACTCCACACCCACCCCTCCTGTCTCAGGGCACTGCTGGGAGGACTCTGCACACACCCCTCCTGTCTCAGGGCACTGCTGGGAGTGATAGGCACCCACCCCTCCTGTCTCAGGGCACTGCTGGGTGGACTCTGCACACACACCTCCGATTTCAGGATATGTACGCTTGGAACATACACGGTGGGGGTACGCTCAATGCATTCAAGGTGAGGGTACGAGTCTACTTACACTGGTGTGGTGGGGGTACGCTCCATGCATACGTGGGTGGGGGTACGGGTCGTACTTACACTGTTGGGCTGGGGGGTACGCTCCATGCATACGCGGGTGGGGGTACGGGTCGTACTTACACTGTTGGGCTGGGGGGTACGCTCCTTGCATACGCGGGTGAGGGTTCGAGTCGTACTTACACTGTTGGCATGGGGGGTACGCTCCATGCATACGCGGGTGGGGGTACGGGTCGTACTTACACTGTTGGGCTGGGGGGTACGCTCCATGCATACGCGGGTGGGGGTACGGGTCGTACTTACACTGTTGGGCTGGGGGGTACGCTCCATGCATACGCGGGTGGGGGTACGGGTCGTACTTACACTGTTGGGCTGGGGGGTACGCTCCATGCATACGCGGGTGGGGGTACGGGTCGTACTTACACTGTTGGGCTGGGGGGTACGCTCCATGCATACGCGGGTGGGGGTACGGGTCGTACTTTCACTGTTGGCATGGGGGGTACGCTCCTTGCATATGCGGGTGAGGGTTCGAGTCGTACTTACACTGTTGGCATGGGGGGTACGCTCCATGCATACGCGGGTGGGGGTTCGGGTCGTACTTACACTGTTGGGCTGGGGGGTACGCTCCTTGCATACGCGGGTGGGGGTACGGGTCGTACTTACACTGTTGGGCTGGGGGGTACGCTCCTTGCATACGCGGGTGGGGGTACGGGTCGTACTTACACTGTTGGCATGGGGGGTACGCTCCATGCATACGCGGGTGGGGGTGCGGGTCGTACTTACACTGTTGGGGTGGGGGGTACGCTCCATGCATACGCGGGTGGGGGTACGGGTCGTACTTACACTGTTGGGCTGGGGGGTACGCTCCATGCATACGCGGGTGGGGGTACGGGTCGTACTTTCACTGTTGGGGTGGGGGGTACGCTCCTTGCATACGGGGTGGGGGTAGGGTCCGTACATATCCGTCCCCACGCTATGTGATGTTTGTGCGGCCCGTACCCAGGCCTTTGCCACGTGGGTGCGATCCGTCCCGCCATTGTTGGGGTGACGTGTGTGGGCGTGGTCCGACTCGTACCCACGCTCTTCAGGCGTGGGTACGGGACGTACCTGTCTGGTTGTGTTGCCGGTTCGCGTGGTGACGGACTTCCGTTGTGGCGGTCGCTGGCTTATCAGGACACGCCCCCACCCCCTCGTGGTGACCGGGGCATGGGAGTCAGGTATGTCCAGGCCATGTGTGGTGTGTGACTTATGTGGTTGTTTTGTGGCCTGCCCTGGTCCTGCCACCCCCACCTCACCCCACTTTCCCCCCTCCCTTAGTTATTCTGACCTTCTGCGGCGTCTGCGTCGTAACCTGTAGAGGAGGTGGACTGCTATGAGGGCAGGGATGACTCGTAGGTTCGGGTCCATGTCTGTCCGTCGCGTACTGGTACTCCTTGCTCGCGTCGTCCTGTCGCGTACGGGTCCTCCTTGATCGCGTCGTCCTGTCGCGTACGGGTCCTCCTTGGTGGCGTCGTCCTGTGTGTCCGTCACGTACTGGTCCTCCTTGTTCGCGTCGTCGTCTGTCCGTCGCGTACTGGTGGTCCTTGTTCGCGTCGTCCTGATTTCCCGGCAGTTTTTGGCTGCCGCAAAATATTCACCGTGCGGGGTGACGTCGGTGCGAATCGTGATTCCTGGGTCGTGAATGGCTGGCTGCGAGCGTCCCGACGTCAGGTCGGCGCTTTCCCGGATCGCATTGGTAGGTGTTTTTTTGTTCGGTCGGGCTTTTTTACGATTCGTACGGTAATGGTGTACCCGTGCGAATCGTAATTCCTTGTTTGTAAAAATTGACGACCGGGTACGCGTCGGACGGAGAATATGCTCCGTCCGACGGTTCGTACCCGGTTTTTACCGGATCCTGATCGGCACCCAGGTCTACTATTTTATTGCGTAATGATTCTGGAGGAATTATCTTGTCATTTTTTAGCAGAAGGTTTTGATTTATGCTGAATTCGTGACGAATCTCCCAAAAGGAGGCAGCACGGAGGTTCAAAGCGGACACCAGTCACTCCCTGCCCCGCTGCTCAGGGAAAGGAGGCGGCGGCACCCTGGGAGTGAAAACTTGCGCTGAAAGCTGATTGGAGCTGGCGGCAGCCTGCGGCAATCTCCCACAGCAGATGCTAGTGCGCAACACTTAACTGCTGCCAGATGGATGAAGAGAACAACAAGTGGAAGGGCAGGGTACACTGGTCTTGGAGAATGCCCAGAAGAGAAGGCCGACGAAGGTGACAGCAGTTCCAAAGGTAGGAGCCAAGCCGACAGGAGAGTGGCGAAGGAGAAGGTAAGGTGAAAACAATACCTAAAGTCAGCCAAGGAATTACGGAATGTAGTAGTAGTCGTTCAGGGGGCAGAGAAAAACCAAAGAGGGGGGAGGCTGGTCATCTGTCCCCTCACACAGATCGTCGCTAGTGAAGAAACTTCCCACACAGCATGTAAAGTAAAGGAGTCTTTATTCCAGCCTCCGCTCTCCACCACAGCAGTAATAGAATCATCACAACACCAACATTCTAATGTCCACTACAGGAGAGGAAAGAACCAAGGAAGGAGAGAGGGAAGGAACGGACTGAACCAAGTAACAGTAAAATGTAACAGTATAATTTGTACATTAAAATGTTTCTAGTTCAAATGGATTAAAAGTTACTTGAAACGCTGCCACATGTGTTGCTGTGCAGTGGCAGGTCACCTTAGTTTTGCTCATTGCTGCAGTTGGATATAATATTAAACTAATACTATTAATCTAATACTAATGTGGTGCCACCTCTGCTTAGACAGTGTTAATGCTATAAAAATTACAAAATAGTGTAGTAATATTGCCACACAATGTGCTGCATTACGCCACATAATAAACTTGTTCTTGCCACATAATTAGTTAATCCCACTGCATAATTTACTAGCAAGTGAATTAGAGGGCATTTCTTAAAATGTCTTCTTTCTTACACACAGTCTTACATTTGGAAGGCACAAATGCACAGAAATACAATTTGTAATATCACTTACTCTACGATTCTGTGTTCCCCTAAGCAACCTGATAAAAATGGTCACACTTGTGTGGATAAGCCTAGTGCTTGCTATAAAAAAACGGCCTAAAACGCAACATGGGCACCACATTTTTCCATTCAAAACGAACTCATTTTTTGCAGTGTGCCTAGCTGTGGATTCTGGTCCCTAGCTCAGCCGGCATCTAGAGAAACCTAACAAACCTATACATTTTAAAAAAATAGACACCCAAGGGAATCCAGGATGCGCTGCCTTGCATGGTCTCACCAGGCTGTGTAACCCAGAATCCCTTGCACACCTCAAACCTTGATTAAAAAAATTAAATTTTCCTCACATTTCTGGAATCTGCTGGGAGCCACAAACTTCCTTCCACCCAGCATTCCCCCAGGTCTTTCGATAAAAATGCTACCTGACTTGTGTGGGTGGGCCAACTGCCCACAACAGGGGAGGGCTCAAAACATCAAACTTTTCTATTACAAAACAACCTGGTTTTCCCAGGAGGGGCACCTGCATTTTTATGGTCCTGGGATCAATGGAATTCAAGGAAAACCTACCAAACCCAGACATTTCTGAAAACTGTGCACCAAGGGAAGTCCAGGAGGGAAGTATGGATTGCATGGATCCCCCAATGTTTTCTTACCCATAATACCCTGCTAACTGCAAATTAAGCTTAAAAGCCACATTGTCCTCACATTTCTGGCAAAATTGTAGGATCAATGGGCCTGCACAATTTTTCCTAACACCCAGCATTCCCCCAGGCCTCCCGATAAAAATGGTACTTGACTTATGTGGGTGGGCCAAGTGCCCATGACAGGGAAGGGCCCAAAACATATTCTTGGGATAACGATAACTGCAATAGGTGTACTAATTAGTCCTGGGGTCGGCAACCATGTAGAGAAACCTATCAAACCCAGACATTTCTGAAAAGTAGACATCCAGGGAGGTGTGGCTTGTGTGGATCACCAATGTTTCTTACCCAGACTACCCTGCAAAGGTGAAACATTGAATAAAAACACCAATTTTCCTTGCATTTCAGTGACGTTAACTACAGCAATGTGCAGGGATCCACAAACTTCTTACCACACAGCGTTCCCCTACTTGTCCAAATAAAAACACTACCGCATTTGTGTGCCTGGGCCAAGTGCCCACGATAGGAATGGTCAATGGTAATCGATGCATAAAATAATTCCTGGTATGTAGTGGTTTTCTGCTGCCCTTGGGGGCAGATGGACCTCCAACATATGGCCGATCTGCTTCTTGGAGGAGGGGGGGGGGGGGGGACAGAAAATGGCTATAAATACTTCCCCAATAATGGGGAGCGACCCTTGCCCAAGGGTCTGCTCGCCATCTAAAATAACTATCCCTGGTGTCTAGAGGATTTCTGTCTCCCCTTCCCCCTCCCCCTGGCAGCAGATGGGCCTACAAATATGGGCAATCTACCCCCAAGGGAACAGAAAACAGCCAAAATAATGCCCCATTGCCCAAGGAGCCGCTCCACGACATGTATTTTAAAAAAATTCCTGGTGTCTAGTGATGATTTTCTGACCCCCTTGGGGCAGATTGGCCTAAAGATATGGCCTATCTTTTCCTCAGAAAATGACCAAAATAATGTCGCCCATAATGGGGAGGGACCCTTGCCCAACGGGGCCACTTCCAGTCATGTATTTTTCAAAATTTGTGGTGTCTAGTGGTTTTCTGCCCCCGGCCCAACCCATGGGGGCAGATTGGCTTAAAAATATGTCCGGTCTGCCCCAGGGGGGTAGAAAATGGCCAAAATATATTCCCGATTATGGGGAGTGACCCTTGTCTAAGGGGCCGCTCCCCGCAACAAAATAAAATCCCTTGTGGCTAGTGGCCTGGATCCCTGCTTTGGGGGCGTGCTCCTTTGACAACCCCAAAGCTGGGATCCACTATGGGAAAGGAAAATTCTTCACTTTCCAACGGTACTTCTCCCGTGTGCTTTCGTGCTGGGAACAATGGTTTATTTGTTATCTTAACACTGTAGAAAGAGGCTTGAATACCAGAGAGGATTGGATGAAGCTTTTGCTCCCGGTGTGAGTGCTATTAATTCTCCATCCATCCTACCTGGATTATACAGCACAATAACTCTCTGGAAAAATAGGAAACTCTTAATAGAATAAAAAATAAAATAATGAAGACTAGAAGAGTAAAGAGTGTTGGGGACGATTCATGAAAAGCTATTGTAAATATGTCGTATAATGTTGAAACGATTATTATTATGAGGAAAAATATAAAGATAAAGAATTAAGCCCATTGGGAGTTTCTCACCAAATAATTATTTTTGGACTTACAAGGTAAAATGGAAAAACACAGTGGGGACTTTTATTGCTTAATTAATGCACCGCGCACGTGTGCAGAATGGGTGAGCCGATGTGAGAGACCACGGGATGGAGTGTATTTCGGCTTCGGCGTCTCCATGCATGTACATGGTGAAAAGCAATAAAGTTGGGACGGAAAAAAAACATGCAGGAGGAATACTAGATCAGGTGGCTGTGGCAGCCAATCCCTGCGCAGCTCATTTGGATAGTATCTGAGGACGCGTCATGTGAGGCAGGTAAACCAATGAGCGCGGTCGATACAACAGATAAATAGGAAGTGTAAGAACAGGAGAGTGATTTTGCTCCGATCTGGTAATAAACACGACGGAGAGAAAACAGCGGAATTTAGGTAAGGTAATAGAGGCTTCTAAATCAAGATCGATTGAGGAAAGTATGTCCCTTTGACCTTTTGATATTTAAACAACAAATGTATCCACTCTTCCCTCCCACCCACCCCTCTCTGTAGACTCGCTGCCAAAAAAAGTAGAGGATTTTAGTATATCTTCGTGGTGTGGGAACCTCGGACCACAATCGAAGGGAGATACAGTGTATGAAAAATAAGCCCCCAAGAATCACGGAAAGGTAAATAAGTGAACGATAGCAAGGACATGGGTCCAATAGAGCCAGTTAATTTATAACGGCAGGAAATAACAAGCTAATCCGCATATCTCTCTTTATCTTAGACAAGGTGCAACAAGCTATACGAGAATTTACAAGGGCAAATAGAAGGAGAGTTGGTGTTTATCTCACTATCTATAGAGCCAGGAGCATATAGATAAATCCCCCTATACCAAGGTGAGAATGTGCCTGCATTCAAGTAATATGGAGTTTTGCAGCCACCCTACCTTTAATTAATAACATGAAGTAACTGTAACCTTCAGGTCTTTGGCCTGCGGCCTTAATTGAACATGATTTAATGAAGGAAAGGGTTAATATTGAGTGTCTTCCGATGGGAAATGGTGGGCAAACAATGGATTATTCCGGGTTAAAAGAATAATTGAAACTCGAGATGTTGTGCCGTGTTTTGCATAATGGTCACAGGAATAGAATCCAAACATGGACTGGGCTAATATTTTAACACAAAAAATTATAAAATTTTAAAATGAAAAGTAATTATGTGTACAAATTAAGACAGTAAGAGTAATTGTATTCATTTGTTTGTTTTAGGAAAAACAATAATTGTGGTGGGAGACAGAATTATGTGGTCTTGACAAAGATGGTAATATCATTGTAAGCCATCGAAACGCGTCGACGCTGTGGATTAGCACAATCAAAGAATCAATACAGATCAAATTATATACTGATTTATCCATGTATAACAAGCTGTATTTTAGAGCTCATTTTGATGTGCACTTGTAAAGAAGAGTAATTGGATCTTACATGTTGTGTCTGTCTCCATGTTATGCTGGTCATAATTGGGTTATACTGTTTCACATGATTGAGATTGAATTGACTTGTACTGTATGAAGTTTTTAACATATTTGATTTGATGTATTATGAAATGTTTTAGGATTGTGTATGTTTTACAATGAGAAACATGTTTTTTTAAATAAAAAAACCCTTATATAGAACTCCCCTTTCTGACATAGTACTTTATGCTCTCAGAAATTGTTTAATCAAGGGAATTTTCTCTATTTGCGGGGCTGAGATATGCCCTACGCAGCAAAAGTGAAATGAGCCAATCTGCTTATTTTGCTTTTAATGTAATGACGTCAATGCGCCATGCGTGCCGATCGTCATTACATTAGGAAGAAAAAAAAAATGCCTCAAGCTGCTGCTTGTGAAGGTCTTCCCCAGGTCACGAGGCTAAAAAAAAATGTACACAAAAGGGAATCCCTCTGCTGAAAACATCAGATGGATTTCTTGCCTCATGTGCCAGGACAAATGCAAAAACAATCGATGGACAGAATGCAGAACAATGTCATACATTCACCCCAGTGCAGAGATCTGGGCCTAAATCCATCGTTTTTTTTGCTCACCATGCCATTCCAGTTTGAACCCAGCCATATGCAAATCAGTCTTGACCTTGTGCCTCATGGGAACAGTCCAGCCCAAACTGCCAAGCCAGGTCCTCCGTGGACTGGAAACAAGCATCCTAGGACCGGTTTCAGGGTTTCACCCCTCTTCAGCCAGGATAACTTGATTCCAGTGGCATGGAGAGCACGGGACCCACGTCTGGGCACACCCGTCCCACTCTGGGTGCCAAATGCAAACAGAACAATTGATGGACAGAATGCAGAACAATGTCATACATTTACCCCAGTACAGAGATCTGGGCCTAAATCCATCGTTTTTTTGTTCACCATGCCACGCGGACGCGCGCAGTTAAGCTACCGGAGCGTGTGCAATCGTAGCCTAAGCTGAACATTATTTTAAAATTGGAATTATTGTTTTACTTTGCTAAAAATAACAAAAGAAGTTTGGCTATCTGTGTGGTTTTAAAATTATATTGATTCTTACTTGTCATTTTGCCCTTGCTTCGCCGTCCTACCCCCCGGTCCACCTTCGGTTTTCCCGTTGTAGTGGAGGGAGTATCGGCAATCTTTTCTCTTCCCTCTTCCAGATTACAGACCGGAGGGGGAGGAGTCCTGCTACCTTTTAAAATTCATGCTCTTTCTCCCACGCAGCGGGCGCGCCGGCGGCGTCAAAGGAAAGCCCGTCTGGGCCCGTCCGGGACGAGAGGCAACACCCCCTGCCCGTCTACCTGGGGAAATGACGTCTCTAGTCTATGGGGCACAGTACCTTTACTCTCTTAGTGCTGTTCCCAAAGATCTATGCCAGCACAGGCTCAATGTTTTTAATGGTGACACACATTGTAAAAGTTGTGACTTTTCCCTCCAGCCAGCCTTTGAACGGACAGTAACTAAGGACGATTCCCCCTCTCTATAGATGTTTCTACTAAATTGTAGATCATTCTCAAAACACGCTACTGAACTGTCCTTCTTAGTGTCAGATCTTAAACCTGATGTTTTCTTTCTGACAGAGACATGGTTACATACTGAATCAGATCCCATTATTGCTCAAATCCTCCCTTCCCAGCTACTCAATCCATAGGGTAGATCGCAAGAGGGGTAGAGGTGGAGGTATAGCTATTTTAGTTAATAACAAATTTAATTGCCGCATTACAGCAGACCCTCTACCAGATTGCGAAAGTTTTACCTTTGCTATTGAGGTATCCCCAACTAGTACCCTCTCTGGTCTCCTTATCTATCGCCCTCCTGGCAATTCTAGCCAATTTGTTGATGCAATCCATACTACGGTAGCCAGTCTGGCTGCGATCTCCTCTAATTTTACGGTACTTGGTGATCTCAATCTTCATTTAGACGATCCTTCCGACAAATCGGCTAATGAGCTGAAGAACCTTTTGGCGCTTGAGCTAAGGGAGAAAGTACTGACCTCCACCCACACCAAAGGCCATTTGTTGGACCCTGTTTTTAGTAATTGTATGGAACTGAGGGCAGGTATTCCCATCCCTCTTCCGTGGTCCGATCATTTTCTGATCCCTTTTTTCTGGGAAACATCTGGTTTCTCTTCCCCTCTTAAGATAACCTCGTTACAGGAACGCAACTGGACGAAACTTCCCATGGACATATGGAAGCAAGTCCTTGAAAGTACCAAACCTGCTAATGATCCCAATCCTATTCAGGCCTCTGAGAATTTTAATCTCTGGATTCAGGGATCATTGGATGCAGTACTCCCTAAAAAACTAAAACATATAATCAGCAGACAAAAGACTGCCCCTTGGTTCTCCCCCAAATTAAGAGGGATGAAACAATCTTGCAGAAGGCTTGAACGGCAATGGAGGAAAGACTACTCGGTTACCCTTAAAACTGAATATAGAGGAGCTATTAGAAGCTGTAAGGCCGAACTCAGGACAGCCCAAGCCAGGTTTTATGAAGACAAGATCATGCGTTCTGCAAACTCCTCCAAGGAAATTTTCCGTATTGCCAAGTCCCTTACCAAAGTATCTGTTAAACTACCCTCACCGGATGGCACCCTTATTCGCTGTAATAGTCTGGCTGATTTTTTTGCCCAGAAAGTACAAAACATTTATCGGTCATTTCCCAATTCACCTAACCCCATCCCGAGTGCACTTACACCAGAGTCACTACCCCCTACTCAATCCTCCCTTGTTAAATTTCCTCCGATTGACACTACCATTCTGGATTCCATTAAAATAAAACTTAAATCTGGCTCCCCCACAGAACCCGCCCCTCCTCAGATTCTCTCATTAGCCACTGAAATCATCTCCCCCATTATCCTTGACCTGGCGAACTCTTCCATTGCCTCTGGCATAGTTCCTTTAACATGGAAATGCGCCATGGGCAAAGCCTTGCTGAAAAAAAGTAACTCAAATCCGGACGATTTTTCCAATTACCGCCCAATTTCTCTTCTGCCCTGGGTGAGTAAGATTGTGGAGAAGCATATAAATACCATTATGGTGGACTTTTTGGCACACAACCATCTTCTTCATCCTTCCCAGACCGGTTTCCGCCCCCAATTCGGGACTGAAACCGCCCTGCTTGTAGCAACGGAGGAGGCCAGGAGGATCTTGGATCAAGGGGGTAATGCTGCCATCATCCTCCTTGATCTCAGTGCTGCCATCGACACTGTAAACCATAACATCTTGTTTCGTAGACTAAGAGATCTTGGAGTGTCTGGTATAGTTCTCCACTGGTTGCAGTCCTTCACTGAACGATCGTTCAGGGTCTTTGAAGGTGAGGCAGTTTCTAACCAAATGCCGTTAAACTGTGGAGTTCCCCAGGGTTCCTCCCTAAGCCCCACATTGTTTAATGTTTATATGAGACCACTGGCAGATGTTATCCATCCATTTGGCATAAAAATGGTTACCTACGCAGATGACACTCAGTTAGTGGTGGCGCTAAACCACCCTGAGAGATCACCTACGCCCTAGGCTGCTGTCTAGAAGAGATAGCCAGATGGATGGACCACTCGTGCCTCAAGCTCAATGGGGACAAAACGGAGATTATGCTTTTGGGCAATGCCCCCATATTTAACTCAGCTTTGTTGTGGCCCAATTGTCTTGGGCCCGCTCCAGTCCCTAAAGAGCAAATTAAGAGTCTGGGAGTATGGCTAGACCACTCTCTCACCTTTAGCCATCAAGCGGTAAAACTCTCCGCCTCCTGCTTTGGTATACTCAGAATGCTACAAAAGATCCTCCCCCTCCTCCCTTTTCAAGCCAGAAGGATCATGGTCCAGGCGCTTATCCTCTCTCACCTCGACTACGGCAATGCTCTTTATCTGGGTGCACCTCACTCAACCATCAATAAGCTCCAGATTGTTCAAAACTGCGCTGCTCGCTTCCTCTTACAGACCCCGCGGCGGCAGTCGGCAAAACCTGCCATCAAGGCCTTACACTGGCTGCCGATCAAAGAGAGGATTCAGTTTAAAGCCATGTGCCTTGCCCAGAAAGCTTTCTGGAAGACTGGCCCTTCCATCACCCAATATTTGATTATCCCTTACCAACCCAGAAGGGTTCTCCGATCCACCACTGCCTCCCTCTCTCTTCCCCCCAGAATAAAGAGAGCTAGAAGTGGCGGACGGTCCTTCACGTACAACGCATCAACTCTCTGGAACACTCTTCCTCTTTCCCTTCCACAGGAACCCAATCTGCTTATCTTCCGGAGGCTCTTAAAAACTTGGCTCTACAAAAACTGGCTCTAACATGCATCTCACCGGTTCTGGCTGTGCGGTCCGTAGCGCTGGGAGGCCTCAGGGTAGGCATCGCGCTTTATAAATTTCATTTCATTTATTCATTCAGTCATTCATTCATTCATTCCAGTTTAAACCCAGCCATATGCAAATCAGTCTTGACCCTGTGCCTCATGGGAACAGTCCAGGCCGAACTGCCAAGCCAGGTCCTCCCTGGACTGGAAACAAGCATCCTAGGACCAGTTTCGGGGTTTCATCCCTCTTCAGCCAGGATAGCTTGATTCCAGTAGCATGGAGAGCACGGGACCCACGTTTGGGCATACCCATCCCACTCGGGGTGACAAATGCAAAAACAACAATTGATGGACAGAATGCAGACCAATGTAATACATTCACCCCAGTGCAGAGAACTGGGCCTAAATCCATCGTTTTTTTGCTCACTATGCCATTCCATTTTGAACTCAGCCATATGCAAATCAGTATGACCCTGTGCATCATGGGAACAGTCCAGCCCGAACTGCCACGCCAGGTCCTCCCTAGACTGGAAACAAGCATCTAAGGACCGGTTTCGGGGTTTCACCCCTCTTCAGCCAGGATAGCTTGATTCCAGTGGCATGGAGAGCATGGGGCCCACGTCTGGGCATACCCGTCCCACTCGAGGTGCCAAATGCAAAAACAATTGATGGACAGTGTAGGAAAGTAGGATCTGCACTTATGTTGCCCCCACTTTTTTTCTGATGTTAACACTGGTTTCTGGCTATAGTCTGACTGGGACCCTGCTAATCAGGGCCCCAGCCTCTCTGTTCTCTCTAAACAACTTGGAGTGCATATTAGATGCACTAGTGATTGGATACTGTGGTACCTTATGAGCCCCTAGTATATGGTACCTTAGGTACCAAGGCATAGGTACTTCACAGGCCTACCAGGGGCTGACGCATGTATTATGCCACCCCTGGGAAGCAGACTAAATCTGACACCACAGGCCTGCTACTGCAGCCTGGGTGAGGTAGTGTTAGCACTCCTCACTGAGATATAGGTTCCCTATAGCTCTCCTTGTAGTAAGGTCTCCCTTAATACGTACATACATTGTTAAGTTAGCATAACCACGTCAGAAGTTAGAAAGCCATCTTGCTGCTTTTGCACACGACACTGCGTTCACATGTTATTGCTTAAACGAACTGCTGACTCGAGTTTTGCCTCACACGAGAGCAATCTGTTGTTACCATCCCGAGCTCTGCGAAGCGACCTTGGTCTGCACACGATGTGACAAACAGTCTGAGTTGTTAGACAATGCATGTTTTCCACTCTAGGTTGATCGACCCACTATTTAGTCATAACACACGAGCAGCTGCACATACCTGAAAGTTGGTGCTTTTAATCTCACGGACATCATGTTTATTATTCAGACCGAAGACGAGCCTTCCTGCGAGAAGACTCCTGATGCTCCTGTGATGTGATTTCACTAAGCTGATCTTTGAGGTATGGGGTCCCCTATTCAAGCCTAAGAGACCTTCTGTTAGACTAATAATAATATTAGCTTCTTAGTAAAGGGAAAGTGGTAGTATCCACTGTCATTATAACATGTTCACCCCTTTTATATTCTATGGAATTGTAACTATGTTGATGGTTTTGATTTTAATCATTTGTCTGCTTGTATTAGCCAAAGTACTGCATATTAGGACACGTGGTCTATAAAAATAAACTCTTTTTATTTTCACCGTGTCTCTGTTGATTCTTGTTGTGGACTGATGTGAGAATAATATACGAACAGGTATTTCCGATTCCCACCATTCCTGAGTATGTACTGAGTCGCGTGTTCTGGGTTGTCTTTTCATTGGGACCTCCGAGCTAAATCTCGGATAACGAATGGGACACTTATGCTAGCCGGATACTGGGTTCTGGGTTCTGAGGTGAGTTTCTGGTACACCACAACTCACTGAGGTCCTGGGGTTCTACGCATAGTTCTGTGTATAAGCAGAATCCCTGCAACATGGCGCACCTAACGTTTGGTCTATGAGTTGAAACGCCTTAGTAGTGCTCGCGTTTGTCCACAACACCCTCATTCTTGTTTCCGGATAACAAGTCTGACGGATTTAAACCTACCTAGCTCTATTGATATAGGTTCTTTCAAGCTTGATAATTAAAAAGGTTATTGAACCCTTGTGCTACTGATAGTTTCACGTGTGTTTTGTCCTAATGTCGGTGGATATTGCGGCGCATAGCCGTGCAGCTCTGAAACGTCATTTGACGCAGTATGGGGTACCGGACACTGGTATGAATGTCATCTTTGTAGTGGGAGCCGATGCGGCTCATCCCTATGAGTTGTTCTACTCTTGGGTGACGATTCCAGCGGTGGGGGATGATGACACCTTTCATTCTTACACTGCCGCTGCAGTGCCGGCGAACTATACGCCGTATAGGACACAGGAAATACCAATATCTGCTTGGCAGCACCATATTTGGTTTAATGGCGCCCTTCCCCATGTGGTTATACCGCCGAGAATGGGCCCTTTATCAATTGCAGGGGCCACTTGGCCGGTACTAGCCGGATTTACGCCTCATCCCCGTTACCTCACGGTGACGGTGGCTGAGTTGCGTGTACTACACACTGCCCTCATTACGGTATATAGGGCGTTAGTGCAGTATGTGTCGCGCAATATGCAGGCGGGGGCACCTGCTGTTGCGGGACAGCCTACTGATCATCACGCGGTGGTCATTAGTCCTGTTATGGTTAATTCTGTTATGGGCAAGCGCCCCCAAACTAGGGATGATTTCCCCTTTTGGCTTGCTGAAAAATTTGACCAAATAGAAGCGGTTTACCCGAATACTACTCCTGTGGAGAAACACAGGATCCTCACCATTAGTTTGCCTAAGGACTTGGTCCCCCACATTGATGATTGTGCAAATTGGGGCAAGGTCTTTGCAGCGACGTACGCGCAGTGCTTTGGCACTCCGTCTATGTTGCAGCTGCCCTCCGTTATCAAAAGAGTTCAAGAGAACCATGGTGCGGAGTCTGCGATAGAGTTAGGGATGCGGCTCCTCGGGCAATTTGACCTGGTGGCTACCATGATAATTGGTAACCTGAAGGGTGATGCTTTGCATTTCCAGGTTCGTAATGAACTGAAACGAGTTCCTGAGGAGGACAAACCGCAGGAATTTGCGAAAATAATCGCAGAGGCATATCGGGATTTGGGTCGTAGCTCTTTAGGAGTTAAGCCTGTAATAAAGAATCCCGATCTAAAACAGCAGGGTAAGGCAGAAACGTCTGGTAAGGACGACCGGCCCTTTTTTCCTAAACAGAAATGGCAGGTTAAACAACAGGGAAAGCAGCAGCAACAGAAACAGGGCTCTCGGCCTGCCTCTCCCGTACAGTCAAGTAGCGAACGCACTTATGATCTGCGCGATCGTGCTGCTATAAAGTCTCCTGATAGATTTCAGGTTTCTGAACAGCGCTCTCCTCGTTCTTCACAGGAAACATCGGCTACACAGTCCGGTGGCGGAGGCGGTGGCAAAGGTCGGGGTGCTCCACAACAGCGTGACCAGCCCCGACAGACTGAGGGTAAAGGCAAGCAGGACGAATTTGCACGACAAAGACCCCTGTTTCAGAAGAAGAAAGTGGCGGCTCTGACGGCAAGGTATGCCTCAGATAGTGCGGACACAGCTTCGGAACCGGACATGGGCGCTGACGCTCCTGGACAGCGCAGCGGAAATTACCATAGTCCGTCAAGCTCTGCGTCCATTTCTGGCGGTGACAGCAACTGATATATCGGTTACTGTTGAAACAGCTGACACCAGAGTGGCTCCCCCTGACAGACTTTATGAAATAGTCTTATTAATAGAGGGTGACATACAACGTACAATAAAAGGGATTTTTTGGGATAATCTGACCACCACCTATGATATCCTCCTAGCGGAGGCAGATTGGCCCCCAGCTTTCATTTTAGAGGCTCCTAGAGGGGAGGAAGTAATCCTCCCGTCCTTTGCGCACACAGTGCCTAAGGACCAAGCTGAAGTGTATGCTGAGGAGTGGACGCTTGCGCTTGCGCCGGCGGTGTATCGTACTCAGGTGGGATGGGACAGATTGTCCCCCTGCCATGAGATTCCATTGCGGTCTATGCCACAGCCTCAACCTCAATATCCCATGCGTCGTGAAGCTAGACCCCACGTCGCGGCAATCCTTGAACAATTGGAATATCAGGGTGTTATTGAAACATGTGTGTCCCCTATGAATAACCCTTTATTCACTGTAACGAAGCCTGACGGCTCGTACCGTTTAGTTTTGGATTACCGGCACCTAAACTCCCATTGCCGGACCTGCGCGGTACAAAATACACATAGCTCGGCTTTGGTCGACAGTCTCGTGCGTAAAAGATTTAAAACGACACTTGACATTTCCAATGGCTTTTTTAGCCACAACCTGTCCACACTGAGTAGCCAGTGGACAGCGTTTACTTCAGGCGGAAAACAAAAACAGTTTACAAGATTAGCCATGGGTTACAAAAATAGCCCTGGCGTCTTTTCTGCTCGCGTGGTTTCTCTCTTAGAAAGAATAGACCCCGATGCATACTCCTGTGTTGACGATATCTATCTTACGGATGATGAGCTGATGCCGCATCTGTCTCGGGTTGACAATATTATCGTGAGTTTTGCTGACTATGGCTACAAATTCAATTTTGCGAAGTCTCACATCGCAGAATATACGGTGTTGTTTTTGGGCTACGAGCTCAACAATGAAGGTAAGGGGTTAACCCCCCACTTTCTGGAAAAGTGTGCACGCTTAAGTGCTCCAACGACACTGAAGAAATTACAATCTCTGCTGGGTTTTCTGAATTTCGGCCGTACGTACATTCCTGATTATGCCCAGCGTATCAAGCCGCTTTACGCCTTGGTACAGCCTTCGTTTTCGAAATCTAGCTGGCAGCTAGAACACTCTGCTATTTTACAGTCTTTACAGGCTGACCTTCTTGCTTCACAATACTTGCTGACACGTGATAACCGCACTAACCTGGTAATAAGAATAGTACCAGGCACCGTGGGGTTCACGTATTTGACGTTTAATGAGGGCGACACAGTCCCCATTGCGTACAAATCCCACTTGTACACCTCTGCTGAATTACGTTTTTCAACGGTCGAGGAAGTTCTGACTGCTGTGCAGATGGCGATCCTCAAGGAACGCGCACTGTCGCATGGGAAACAGATTCTGGTTGTAACTCCATATCCTGCTTTAGAGGCAGTGACTAAAGCAAGTGTACCCAATTCTAAAGCTTTGCATCCACGGTGGATACAATGGGCCACAACACTGACGTCGCCAGACGTCACTTACATCTTTGATGCCTCATTACAGACTCAAGAGTACTTGCAGTATGAATTCGTTCATCCGGCACCTCTGTCTTTGCGCCCGCTCGAAGAATACCATTGTGTCATATACACTGACGGGTCTGCGCAACCCGCAATTGGATCGAAGCACGCTTATTCAGCGGCTTGCGCAATTGTCGTGGGTACATTCATAAATGGTGAGTTCCAATCTGATGCAGTGCATACGCAGTCATTGGGTGATTGTACCGCGCAATTGGCGGAGCTCCGGGCTCTGGTGCTTGCACTGGAGTTTGCTGATCCCCGAGTCACTACTCTTATAGTGAGTGACTCCTTCTACTGTGTCCAGTCCTACAATGACAATTTACACTTCTGGTCTCAGAATGATTACCGCGACACTAAAGGTAGCACAATTAAGCATAAAACGCTTTGGGTTCGAGTGGCGGACTTTAAAGAACGTCTCCCTCTCGTAAGTGTTATTCACCCTCTTGGTCACCAGCGGCTTGGTGTCCATGCTGTCGGCAACAGCTTAGCTGACGAGGCAGCGAAAACAGCAGTGGCTACATACTTGGTGGCAGCAGTTACAAGATCCAAAAGTAAGATTGATGATGACATCTTGGCGGCTATTGCTGCTACAGAGAAGGGAGGAGATTACCCGAAGGGTTTTCCCTCTCGGTATATTTATCATTTAAGTCCTGATAACGTCCCATTTGTGAGGATTAACGACGTTGGTGATAGAATAATTCCCAACGCGGACTGCAGACCAGCACTGATCTTGGCTGCGCACGAGGGGTTGGCGTCAGCCCACGCCGGTGTGTCAGCTACAATATCTCTGCTACAACAACGTTACTGGTGGTTTGGTTTATATAAACAAGCGCGCGCTTATGTTCTTGATTGTGACATTTGCCAACAGATTAAACCTTCTACTGTTGCGCGCCCACCACAGACACAGCTGTACATCTCTAATAAGCCATTTGGTTGTGTTTATTTAGATCACTGCGGTCCTTTTTCTTCTGATACTGCGTACAAGTACATCTTGGTTGCAGTGGATTCGTGCACACGTTTTCTATGGGTATGGCCACAAAGGAGTGCTGACTCGCGGACTGTCATCAGGGATTTGCGTGTCTTTGTGGGAACTTTTGCGTGTGGTACCTTCCATTCTGATCAGGGCCCTGCGTTCGCCTCTAAGGCTTACAAGGAGGCTATGAAAAATGTGGGGGTCCTAGTCAAATTTTCGTCTCCCTACTGACCTGAGGGTAATAGTGTGGTGGAGCGAATGAACCGTGACTTAAAGCAATCATTGACAGCACGTGTTTTAGGCACAGGCCGGAACTGGCTAGCCCATTTGTATAACGTCCAACGTGCACTAAATAATCTCCCTAGAAGGTCTCTGGGTGGGCGGACCCCGTACATGATGCTCTTCGGAATCAGAATGTTTGTTCCAGACCTTGATGGTCTAGACCTTGCGGCGTCGACCGCACCCTTTGACGTAGATGATCACTGTGCTGTTTTGCAGACTCTACAAGAAGCCAGAGACTCTCTTTCGAAAGAACATTTGCCCTCCACGTCTGAAGCTGAGGTTCAGATTCCGGTAGTCGGCTGGCTACCCCGAGTTGGTGATCTGGTCCGTGAGAAGGTGGAGAACAAGAAGGAGTTCGGCCCCTCTTATCGTGCACCAGTTCCAGTGCTTGGAGTGCAGGGTACAAGAACAGTCATTTTACCTCCACTTCCTGGTCGCAAAGAAAACAGGTACATCTCTATTGACAATGTCAAACTTCAGCGAGTGGCCGATACTTCTTAGTATGACTCCGGCAGTTTCATGCCAGACAATGCAAAGAAATTCAATGATGGTTCCTGCTTCTACCACCTTGTCTGATGTTGCAATCGAGATGCATTCAGTTACTGATCCCTTGCTGATACCACCGGCTGGTGGTTTGTCCGATGAGACTGAGTATGCTTATCCTACACGTGGACCTTCGCCTGTTTTACAATCTACAGCACTTGGCCAGTCCCGTTTTTCCTTTGACACTAACTCTTTGCCCTCAACTCCCCCATCAAACATTGCTGTTTTTGTGAGCTGGTTTAAGAAACATTTTTTGATAGCTCCTTGGACATACATCTGGTTGATGCTTTTTGGTATTTTTTTGTTTATGTCCATTGGATTTGTTGTAGTTTTCTTCCGTTTGGTGGATGGCCATTATCTCAAAGAGAGATCGACAATTAGACTTATCAATGGAACTTTGGCTCCCCACTCCTCATCCCACATCATGAAAAGGGACCAGACTTTTGTGAATATTACTGCCTGGCCCGTCATGGATGGAATCGCATGGGATGCAGTTAAATTTCAAATTCATGGGCCTACAGAGGTCATTAATGTGCCTAATGTATTTCGTGTTTCTATGGGTTGATGTAGTTAAACAGAACATACGTTCTGATGATTGGGATGTACACGCCATTGAAGCACTGTTTTCAGATTTGAAATATTACGCCGCCTTTGATGCAGAGGATTTGTATGAAAATGCGGCTAATTATGCGGAACAGTATTGTTTTCAACATTATGGCAATCACTTCCTGCATAAATCGAATTCGTTTAGAAATTTTGTGAATTTTACCCAGTGGGAACATTGTCCCACCCCCTCGTTTTGCAGTTCACACACATTAGTTGATAAGTTTACTTATTTTACTGATTTCAGTGTTTCAGCCCCGGCATCCTTTTATTTTAAAGTTAAGCCTGAGTCTGCCTCCAAGGTTAGACTGACACACACCAAATTGCTATATTCTAAGTCCTTTATGGATGAGTTGTCAATCAAAGGTTATGATCTATGGAAGGCTACTATTGATCTTAAGTCGGTTTGGGGTTCCAAACCGTGGCAGGTTCAGGGAACTGAAGCTTTACACCGTGCCTGTCTAGTACCAAATCATATGTTGTTTTTAAATGCAACCATCTTCCAAACCACCTGTTTCGGATTGGCCACTTCTAAAAAACTAAATTCGCCTTCTATGCCGGATCTGGGTGCTTACCCAAATTGGTATAATCACACAGATCTGTCGCTTCCTGCTTTGCAGTTATTGGTTTCCAATTCGTCTTTCAATATTTCGAAATTTAATAGTGAGGGATGGTTAATTTGGCAAAGCAGTTCTGATACCTGTCAACGTCGTTTTCTAGGACTGAAACCGGGGTATACTCAAGATCGCGTGGACCCCCGGTTTGAGTCGTCACATACAGTAACTACATACTCTGTGGGGAAATTATGTCAGTCCTGGCTGCTTCTATCTGGCCTTCAATTCCAACCTTGAAAGCAGAGTTCGACAAGATGAGCAGAATAAGAGCGCTATTGTCCCAAAAGGAGGTGCCATTGACTTCCTCCCGGGAAACATTTGTCCTTCACGTAGCAAATACGCGCACCGAGGTACAGGCGCTTTTGAATACTGACCTCCCCCTGCATTTTGGTGCTTTGATCCAAACAATTTTCAATGCCTCGTCCACGACTGGCCTGGCTCATTTTTTTAAACTTGTGGGCTCGGGCCTCGTGACCTCTTTCCAAACTATTTTTGGTGTGATTCCGGCATTTTTTCATTCTATTTTCTCCAGCGTCTTTGGAGGTGTCCCGTTAATTCTGGCTCTAGTGGCAGGTGTGCTACTTTTACTTTTCATCTTGCGGAATGGCTGCTCTTTCTGTGCCACACGACAGCCTGTCCCGTCTGCAGCTTCTTCGTGACAGGATGCTTGATTACTATGGTGTCCTGCCGTTGGCGACTTTGAGCCTGGCATATGGATTATCCTTCCGGTATTCCTACTTCACCTGCGTGCAACCTGTCTTCCACTGCCTAGATTGTCCCTTTGAATGGCCTATGGATTTGTGTTTAACCAACATGGTGTCTCCGGACCCGGATTATGATCGACTGATGAGGCCCTTAGTGTCTCACGAGTCTGCCTGTTCTGGTGTTCGGATTATGGCCTGCGGTGCGGCGCATGGTATCCTGGGTAATTGGGACATCGTGAGAGCGGCATATGACTTCTTGGATATGAGTTATTTGGAAGTACACGCTGGTTGCCCTCTGATGGTGCTAGAGGCTCCGCTAATAGAAGAACACGTATGTTCCTTTTCTTTACTTGACTGGATGGCTGAAACCTTCAGTGGCCGTGCCAATGATTTTCTGCTGGAAGCAGTGGCCACATATGCTGCATATACTTTCATGGATTGAGTGAACTATCGTCCACTGTGTTTTCCTCACGTGTCTTGAACTGTCCCTGTACGTCTGCACTTCTGCCCGGTGAGGCGTTTTTTCATTTTTTCACCCCCCACGGCACGTTTGAGGTTTTTGTTTTTTCTTTCCATTTTTGTTTTTTTCCTGTTCGGACTTTGCCTGAACTGATCAATGTTTTTTAAATTGGACACGCCTTGTCTGCTCTGTCGCGCTTGAACTCTGCGTTCTCTCTTTTCTTGCATACTAAGTAGTGCTTCGATCAAGGGGGCATGTAGTAAGGTCTCCCTTAATACGTACATACATTGTTAAGTTAGCATAACCACGTCAGAAGTTAGAAAGCCATCTTGCTGCTTTTGCACACGACACTGCGTTCACATGTTATTGCTTAAACGAACTGCTGACTCGAGTTTTGCCTCACACGAGAGCAATCTGTTGTTACCATCCCGAGCTCTGCGAAGCGACCTTGGTCTGCACACAATGTGACAAACAGTCTGAGTTGTTAGACAATGCATGTTTTCCACTCTAGGTTGATCGACCCACTATTTAGTCATAACACACGAGCAGCTGCACATACCTGAAAGTTGGTGCTTTTAATATCACGGACATCATGTTTATTATTCAGACCGAAGACGAGCCTTCCTGCGAGAAGACTCCTGATGCTCCTGTGATGTGATTTCACTAAGCTGATCTTTGAGGTATGGGGTCCCCTATTCAAGCCTAAGAGACCTTCTGTTAGACTAATAATAATATTAGCTTCTTAGTAAAGGGAAAGTGGTAGTATCCACTGTCATTATAACATGATCACCCCTTTTATATTCTATGGAATTGTAACTATGTTGATGGTTTTGATTTTAATCATTTGTCTGCTTGTATTAGCCAAAGTACTGCATATTAGGACACGTGGTCTATAAAAATAAACTCTTTTTATTTTCACCGTGTCTCTGTTGATTCTTGTTGTGGACTGATGTGAGAATAATATACGAACAGGTATTTCCGATTCCCACCATTCCTGAGTGTGAGAAGTTGGCCTGGTATATGATGCTCACTAGTTAAAGTGATCACCTTGTACCATGCCAAGCAACCCTTATGGTGTGGTTGTAAGTCAACCTTTTCGGACTAGCTGCCCTAGTGGTAGCGTAGGCTAAGCAGTCTTTGAGGCTAAACTCGTGAAGCGTGTTAAGCCAGCTGTTTTACCAAATGCAACCCCCTTTTATACCAATGAAAGGACACCACACAGATATATATTCAAAATATATATGTATTTATTTCTCAAAGTAACCCCTAGTCTCTTTATGAGCACAGGAGCACAAATCGTCAAACAAGATTACAGTAGAATACACAGAAGTTGCACTTTATATGGATAGGCCCTGGTGGCCACTCAAACCATATACTAAAATAGTGGTATAAGTACCACGAACAGAAAAGGGAAAAGGCCTAGGGCCTCTAGAATCGCTGGGCCTACAAGGAGCTAACGTCAGTTAGTGACCAGGAGGTCCACGGGTGGCGTGTGCAGAGCAATTAGTCACACGCGTGCTCCCATAGGTTTCAATGGGTGCGTAAAAAGTACAAAGTTACTGCAAAGAGGATCTTCCGGATGGACTAGGAACTCAAGATTTGGAACACAGGCACTAGAGATGTAATACTACACTTGGGCACAGGTGTGCCAGCTTTACCTCACCCACAGGAAGCGGGTGCATAGGCCTCGAAGTGCGTCGGGTTTCTTCTATCTGTTCCGTGGAGCCTGAAGACAAAGATGCTGCAGGCGGTCGGTCCGGGAGAGATGCAGTGGATCCAAGAGTGGATCGGAGATGTTGAAGACCTGTAAGCAGAGGGGACAGTGTTCACAGTCACTAGCCAGTGACCGGCGTGGCACCAGGTGGGTACCAGGCAATGTTGGGTGCAAACAGGGAGAAAGGTGTAGCTTGTCTCTGCAGCCACGTGGTCCCTGGAGGTCGACGACGTCCAGGAGTCGAGTCACGAGCTGTCCCACGCAGGCTCTCGCTGTCGGCGGTGTCGGCGACTTGATCGAAGCAAACAAGCCTTGGCAAAAGCAATTGTTGTAGGAAAAGGAAATAAGCTGATGGTTCTGACCAGCAAGGTCAGAAGGACTGCTCCTTTGGAGGGGAGCAAGGGCCAGTCTGGAGCAACCAGACCAGCGGTGTATTTCTTGAGGTTCGTCGCCAAGATGGCTACTAGCCGGCGGGCCAGCAACCGGTTAGGCGCGTCGAGTGGCAAAATGCAGAAGGGCCCCACACAGATCGTGGAGATGCTGGAGGGCTCACCTTTGGTGCAGATGCTGCTCGGGTGTTGGGCTTCTCAGATCCCAAAGCACAACTTGGAGGGAGCCTCGGTTGTTGCACTTGTCAGCTTGTCGTAGTCGTTCCAAGATGGCCGGCTCCACGTGTCTCGGTGCCTCCACGGGTCTCCTCTTTTCAGGGACTGTGGATCGGGCGGTGAGAGGTCTGGAGGTCCAGGTCTTGTCAGTCTCTGGGCTCGGGCTCCGGCGGGAGGCGGCGGCAAAGCAGACGTTGATTCGCTGGATGGTGCTTGCGTTAGCAAGGTGGTCACTCCCTGACCACAGGGGAGATTGGCTTCAGTCCTCTGTGCAGCAGAGCGTCGAAGTTCCCGTCTTCTTCTTAGTATTAAGTTGATTCCAGGATGTCTGAAGTCTTAGGACACAGCTCCTACCTTTAAGCGGATTCTAGGGGCCGGACTACCTGCTAGGTCCCTCCCTATGGGTGGGACCAGGAAGGGGGGTGGTTACACCCCCAATCCTTTGTCCAGCTCGCCCCAGGCCCGGGACTGGTGTGCCCCAGGACCGGTTTGAACTGGCATATGCACCGAGGCTCCTTGTGAGCCACAGGCATGTCTGGTTTCTTTCAAGCCCTACCTGACCAATACACAAAATCCTGTCTGGGGTGGTGCACGCACCTCCCCTGGCAGGAAACCCTTTGTCCACACCTCCCAAGCTGGAAGGACTCCCAGCAGCAGGAGGGCAGACTTGTGTCTGTGGTGGCAGCATCCATTTTGTGGAGCTGAGGCTATGTCTGATTTTACCCGGGTTTCAGGCACTGTACATGTCGTGTCCCTCTAGAAGGGTGGAATGCTAACCCCGTCGCCAGAATTGGCGAGGGGTTAGTATTCCAATTCGTATGACACCTTACTCGACATGTTTTGATAAAGCCAAACCAAAGATAGCATTTAACCGCGAGGTTCATAATGCCCTTAAGAGTATATGGTATGACGATATCTGGAAACAGTAGAAGGAAGTTGTTCCGACCACTGCAGACAGGCTCAGCTCATGCCAGAACACCATCTCACATGGAACCACGCACTCTGCCTTCAGGATTGTTAAGGCCTGCCATAGGAGTGACTTATAGGTTACCAGGTGTCCCATTCAAGGTTAGGTATAGGTATACTACACCTAAGTAAGAGGTGATTACACCAACTTACCCCAGCTGAGTGATCAGCCAGTTGTGTCAAATTGTTAGGCCAAGCCTGGGGTGGCATAATACATGCTTCAGCCCCTGGCAGGCCTTGGGTACACCAATGCCCTGGGTACCTAGTGTACACTGGTACAGGGGCTGACAGGGTGATCCACTTCCAATTGGTTATGCACCTAGGGTGCATAGTTTTAATTTAGTAGAGAGAACAGCAGGCTGGGGGTCTGATTGGCAGGCCCACAGCCCCAATATGTCAAAAACCAGTGAAGCAAAAAGCAAAAATTTGGGGTGACCATAGGATAGCAGACCCTACTCTCCTACACTGAGTATGTACTGAGTCGCGTGTTCTGGGTTGTCTTTTCATTGGGACCTCCGAGCTAAATCTCGGATAACGAATGGGACACTTATGCTAGCCGGATACTGGGTTCTGGGTTCTGAGGTGAGTTTCTGGTACACCACAACTCACTGAGGTCCTGGGGTTCTACGCATAGTTCTGTGTATAAGCAGAATCCCTGCAACATCCTTACACACACATATAAACCTATCAGTCAACCCTAAGGCAGGACCTAACAATCCTGAGGGCAGGGTGCTTGGTTTCCATGTGAGGGGGTACCTCTGCCTGAGCAGGGCCCCTCTGCAGCTCTCAGAGTCCATTCTCTGTAGCTGTTTGTGGATGCGGTTAAACCATATACTCTTAAGTGCATTATAACCTAGCGGTAAATGCTAACTTTGGGATGGCTGCATCAAAACATGTTGTGTTTGGTGTCAAACGCTTTGGAATCATACCCCCACACCAGTAACTGGTGTGGGAGTATGATCCCACCCTTCTAGAGGGATAGACATGTATCCACTGTGGAAACACGGTAGAATCCTGAAGAGCCCTGGCATCACAAAATAGATGCCACCAGCACAGACACTGGGCTGCCCTCCTGCTGCTGACCGAAACTCGCAGTGGAGGAGGCCCAACAATAGGCATCCTGTCACAGGGAGGTGTAACACCCTTCCAGACAGGATTTAGTGTATTGGTGCTGGGTGGGTGCACTCCTAGAGTGCTTTGAAGTCCTGCACTGGGGAAGCAGTAGGCTCCTCTGTGCATATTGAAAAACCAAAGCAGTTCAAAGAAGGAGGGTTCAAGGGACAGATTTATAGACCACTACGAATTATATCCCCTATCAAAACATGTTATATACCAAGAAATCCTAGGGTCTAATCACAAATCAATAGTAAATGTGAAACAAAAATACTCCTTGATTAAGGATGTATCTATACACAGCAATGGAGGTATGCTCATGGGGTCATCTAAAGGCAGATCTGTGAGAAGTTGGCCTGGGATATGATGTTCACTAGTTAAAGTGACCACCTTGTACCATGCCAAGCAACCCTTATGGTGTGGTTGTAAGTCAACCTTTTCGGACTAGCTGCCCTAGTGGTAGCGTAGGCTAAGCAGTCTTTGAGGCTAAACTCGTTAAAGCGTGTTAAGCAGGCTGTTTTACCATATATAACCCCCCTTTATACCAATGAAAGGACACCACACAGATATATATTCAAAATATATATGTATTTATTACTCAAAGTATCCCCTAGACTCTTTATGAGCACAGGAGCACAAATCGTTAAACAAAAAAGTATTACAATATACAGAAGTTGCACTTTATATGGATGGGCCCTGGTGGCCACTCAAACCATATACTAAAATAGTGGTATAAGTACCACAAACAGGAAAGGGAAAAGGCCTAGGGCCTCTAGAATCGCTAGGCCTACAAGGAGCTAACGTTAGTTAGTGACCAGGAGGTCCACGGGTCGCGTGTGCAGTGAGGAAAGTTACACGCGGGCTCCCATAGGTTTTCAATGGGTGCGTAAAAGTTCAAAAGTTACTGCTAGAAGGGTCTTCTGGATGGACTACGAACTTAAGACTTAAAACACAGACACTAGAGATGTTTCTCTACACTTGGGCACCGGAGTGCCAGCTTTACCTCACCCACAGGAAGCGGGTGCATAGGTCTCGAAGTGCGTCGGGTTTCGTCTATCTGTTCAATGGAGCCTGATGACAAGGATGCTGCAGGTGACCGGTCCAGAAGAGATGCGGTGGATCCAAGGGTGGATCGGAGTTGTAGAAGACCTGAAAGCAGAGGGGACAGTGTTCACAGTCACTAGCCAGTGACCAGCGTGGCACCAGGTAGGTACCAGGCGATGTCGGGTGCAAACAGGTGATGAGGGGTAGCTTGTCTCCGCAGCCACGTGGTCCCTGAAGGTCAACGACGTCCAGGAGTCAGTACACGAGCTGTCCCACGCAGGCTCTCGCTGTCGGCGGTGTCAGCGACTCAAAGGAAGCAAACAAGCCTTGGCAAAAGCAGAAGTCGTGAAGAATGAAGAAAGCTGATTACTCTGACCAGCAAGGTCAGAGGGGCGGCTCCTTTGGAGGGGAGCAAGGGCCAGTCTGGGGCAGCCAGACCAGCGTCGTAGATTTCAAGGTTCTTCGCCAAAATGGCCACTAGCCAACGGGCCAGGGACCGAGCAGGCGCGTCGAGTTGCAAAGTGCAGAGGGGCCCCACGCAGATCGTGGAGATGCTGGAGGGCTCACCTTTGGTGCAGATGCTGCTCGGATGTTGTGCTTCTCAGGACCCAAAGCACAACTTGGAGGGAGCCTCTGTTGTCACGCTTGCAGCTTGTCGTGGGTCTTTCAAGATGGCTGGCTCCACGTGTCTTGGTGCCTCCACGGGTTCCTTCTTTGCAGGGACTGTGGATCGGGCGGTGAGAGGTCTGGAGGTCCAGGTCTTGTCGGGCTCTGGGCTCGGGCTCCGGCAGGAGGCGGCGGCAAAGCAGACATCGAGTAGCTGGTTGGTACTTGCGTTAGCAAGATGGTCACTCCCTGACCATAGGGGAGATTTCCTTCTGTCCTCTGTGCAGCAGAGCGTCGAAGTTCCCGTCTTCTTCTTGTAGTTAAGTTGATTCCAGGATGTCTGATTTTACCCGGGTTTCAGGTACTGTACATGTCGTGTCCCTCTAGAAGGGTGGAATGCTAACCCCGTCACCAGAATTGGCGAGGGGTTAGTATTCCAATTCGTATGACACCTTACTCGACATGTTTTGATAAAGCCAAACCAAAGATAGCATTTAACCGCGAGGTTCATAATGCACTTAATAGTATATGGTATGACGATATCTGGAAACGGTAGAAGGAAGTTGTTCTGACCACTGCAGACAGGCTCAGCTCATGCCAGAGCACCATCTCACATGGAACCAAGCACTCTGCCTTCAGGATTGTCAAGGCCTGCCATAGGAGTGACTTATAGGTTACCAGGTGTCCCATTTAAGGTTAGGTATACTACACCTAAGTAAGAGGTGGTTACACCAACTTACCCCAGCTGAGTGATCAGCCAGTTGTGTCAAATTTGTTAGGCCAGTCCAGGGGTGGCACAATACATGCTTCAGCCCCTGGTGGCCTTAGATACACCAATGCCCTGGGTACCTAGTGTACACTGGTACAGGGGCTCACAGGGTGATCTAGTTCCAATGGGTCCATGCACCTAGGGTACATGGAGTCCATTTTAAAGAGAGAGCAGATAGGCTGAGATCCTGAATGGCAGGATCTCAGGCCAACTAAGTCGAAAAACCAGCTAAACACTAGGCAAAAAGTTGGGGGTAACCATAGTCAGATATCCGCCTTCCTACAAGATCCCTTTAAGGACGTAATCCCTCACTCACCATAGGTGACATGCTTCATCATAGGGACTCTCCTCCCAAAGGAAACACCTAGTTCCTTTGAGGGCTACAACACCCTCACTGTGAGGGAGGAGCTCAGGGATGTTTTAATGGAGTATGTTGGGTATCCTAAACCCACCTATGACGAGTCTGACGTGTGAGTGAGAACGCAGCGCAAAGAATAAACTAGAACAGTGTGGGTGAATGTTAAAACTGACTAATAGGCAACAAACAACAATTTTAATCAAGGTATACCTAATGTCAGGATTAAAATAGCAGTGCACCAACGGTATAGATTTAACCCGCTAGGATGTGATGACAAATGGTCGACATGTTTCAGCCATAGTGATCCACAATCAGATCAGGCTTTCATCAGGACCTAAACAAATAATGCTGCTGCTCTCAAAAAACGTGAAAAAACAACTAAATAATTGTAACATTAAAGGATATTTGAACAAGAAACCAATCTCTGGTCTTTCAGTGAATAGATTTCTCCATACCTATAAGGATGAAAAACATACACAATGAATTTCAACTCAGTATATATTGTCATATATATAAAGCACTGAAAGACGAAGGGAACTGTCAAAAGTAAGCCCACAAGATACAAAACTCTTACCCGCAATTGCTGGGTGTGAGACCTCACCTATACCTGGCAACCGCTCAGGAAGGGAGCATCGCTCTAAAATGAAGAGAAAAAGAAGCAAACTAGGTTGAGTGTCCCTGAATGTATCAACTACTCGCATGCAGAATTGACTGTCATATCAATATTGCATGCATGCGAACAAACAACCCGTGTAAACTCAAGGAGAAATAACCTAATAAAAATAGTTACAGGAGACATAATTGTAACAACACTGAAGTGTAATCTGAAAGCGTAACCGGAACAAGACAGGTGTTCTGCAGAGCCCTGCAAAATAACACCTTTATCTTTTTATCCGTACGCAATGATCCAAAACCCCATGGTATGGTAAGAGGACTATGTGGTGATCATTCTCATTCCATTGCCCTCATAAAAAAAGAAATGAGAAACTGACGTGTGCGCCCAAAAGCAAGTAGGTAGAGAATGGCGGGAAAAGCTGTAAAAGGCCATCGTAGCGGTCTTACCTGTCCGTCGGTACTTCTTGGCAGAGTGAGCCTGCTGCCGGAGGTAACCGAACAGTGGTAAACGCCGCCTTTAAGTACCCAGTGTCCCACTCGATTAACAGCTTGCACCTGATATCGAATCCCCGGACGGGAAGTGCCTCCGCGAGAGGAACGCGCATGCTCTGTAACGTGAGCCGCTAAGAAAGCATACTGCGCAAGTCCAGTAAAGGGGACTAAATCTGCGCGCATGCATGTGGTATTCAATGAAGCCTGAGCACTAAAAGAGCATACTGCGCAAGTCCAGTGAAGGAGACTAAACCTGCGCGCATGCGTGTAGCATTCAATGAAGCCTGAGAGTCTAAATTGTCCCGTTCATCGACACGCTGTCAAGCAGGGGCCGTAACAACATGGACAAACATAGTGCACAGTTCAAACAGTGTCCTCCGTGTATTTCGAGGGCACACTACAACAATGTGCCAACAGTACAAAAGAAGATTTAGCAAGTCAAAATGCGTGTCATACCACAACAAATATGCATCAGAGTAACAGGAACACACAAGGTGAATGAGACCAAAAAATAACATATCAGACTGAGTAGAACAGATACAAATATTTGATCTCCATGTGTGTCAACAGAGAAGAGCATATGATATATCTGGTACATGATTAATCCAACCAGACATAAAAGGCAATATGTCTGGGAAAGGCTCAATCTCTGTAAAGCCAACACAGTCAAAACAGTCAAAAATGCCCTGTGTGTAGTGGCGAAGTCAAAGCCAAGTTGCTTAAACACCAAACGGCTCAAAAATTAAACAGACGTTGAATATTTCACATGACTGTGTTCTAGTCACTCAAATAAGTTCTATAGGGAAGCCCAGGGAATCTCATCGTTGAGCCCTGACACAGAACTATTGAGCTTATATACCCAACACTGTTCTTTCTTGAAGAGGAAAGCCGAGATATCGACAATATGTGAAGGGACGAAAGGTTGTTCAATTATCGTCCATTGTAATTCCTGAGGTGAGTGTTGTGCTGTGACAAAATGTTGGGTGAGTCTTGTAGATGTTTTTTTACATCGAATGGTGCTCTTATGTTCCAGTATCCTTGTCTTCACTTGTCTGGTGGTCATCCCGACGTATCGAAGGGAACAAGGACAAGTGATCAAATAATTTACATTGCTGCTGTTGCAATTAGTATGTGTAGGACCTGGGGTCTCCAGGCCCTATGGGGCGGTAACGTGACACGAGCGGTCGGGCCACCAAAGGTCTGTGTGTAAAGCAACCATACAACACGCACCTCACATGCGACGAGGAACACACACAATAAGTGACGCCACACTGTAGGAGTTATGTAAATACTCAAGTTTATCCAAGTAGATCACGTTAAATGCAGTTCATGAGGTAGCAGTACATTTCATATGCGGATAATACAATAGCTAGCGATGTACATATCAGTCAGGAGCTATAAAAGGCTGTTTCTACCACATATGCAATTCATGAAATGACAGTACTGCCTGGGGCACAACTACCACTCACGTAGCTGCTCACGCGCGTTGGGCGCGCTAACCGGTGACGACCTCAGAACGGGGCACCTAGCATGGAGAGCTACTCGTGATCTCTGGCACATAGCACTGTAATAGGGAATATAAATAACAGAGCGCTACTCGTAATCAATAGCGTTTAACACATCAATATGGCACAGGAATAACAGCGCGCTACTCGGACTTGATAGCACGTAACACTTCAACCTGGCACATGAATAACAGCGCGCTACTCGGACTTGATAGCACGTAACACTTTAAAGCAGGGCATGTAAAAACAAAGCGCCACTCGTAATCGATGACTCTCAGTACCTTGGAGCGGAGCGTATAACATAAAGCGCCACTCAGAATCAATGACTCTCAGTACTTTGGGACGGAGCATATAACATAAAGCGCCACTCGGAATCAATGACTCTCAGTACTTTGGGACGGAGCATATAACATAAAGCGCCACTCGGAATCAATGACTCTCAGTACTTTGGAGCGGAGCTTCCAGCGGGGAGCTCCGGTGCAGTTCGTTGGGCACCGCGCTTCAGTACCGCTCGAGAGGGCACACGGAAAGGATCCCTCGGCGGGGTCTCTTCCGTCGTGAAGACAGGGGGGGGGATCTCACGGAGAGGAAACCCGGCTAAGGGTGCGGTGTGGCTCCCAACCCGCAGGGGGCGCACCGGGGGCGATCTCAGCCTCCGGGCTTACCTCGATCTCGGCGTCAGCAGGCGTCCGCTCCCACGATGATGGGGGAACTCGGCCCCGGCCTCGCACACCTCCTCACGCAGCTGCGACGGCAGCGACGGGGCCCCGGGCTTCTCCGTGGGCCTCGTGACACGGCAGGGCACTTCTCCAGGCCTCCAGGCCACGGCGGTGAGCGCGCTGGCTTCGTCGTCACCAGGGGGGGCTCAAATTAAGGATGGGGTTCTGTGCTCAGCAGAGCACGCTGCCGGGGGTCCCAGACCAGGGCAGGGAGCGCAGGGGTCACAGCGCTAATACCTGGTCGATCCCCGGTGGTTCTCCAGTCAGCTTTACATCAGGGTTCAGGGGTCAGTCTGGACACGCAGTCTCAGTGCTTGTTGAATAGGTTTTAGAGTTCAGTCTGGACACGCAGTCTCAGTGCTTGGTGAATAGGTTTCAGAGTTCAATCTGGACACGCAGTCTCAGTGCTTGGCTTGTAAGTTTCTGTCCTTAGATGTCAGATAAGGTCTTGTTGGCGCAGATGTATCTGGCGCCCTTAAGGGGTTCTGTTACAGGGGGTTAGGAATGGAGAGGGCGACTAGATCCTTCCTAGTCAGGCTGGGCAGAGAGTCTCTGGGTCCTCCTACTGCTGGGCAAGATCAGTGGGTTTCACAGGGTCCCTCACTCACTTAAGAGGCAGCACCTAAATCCTGTCACTCTCAGAGGCATAAGTCCCTGGCTAGGCCCTACCGCCTACACTCCTGGTGGATTCTTCCAGCTCTGCTTCACCCCAATGGCCAACTCACCACAAAAGTTTCCCTCCCTCTCTTAAGTAGCCCTAGGTCAGGTGACCTCTAGCCAAGGTGGCAAAAGAAAAACCACACCTCCCTTCTAGAAGGTTCCAGCACATTCCAGGAGCTTCCCCACTTTACCTATGGGACAAAAAGGCGGGCTGGAGTCGCAACATTGTTGTGGGGTTCCAGCCAGCTCCTGGCAGCTAGGGTGCTACTAGAACAGGCCACTCTGCAGTAGCAGGGGCCTGTGGCAGCCATCTTGGGTGAAGGGAGCACCTGCACCTTAACACTACAAAAACGAAAAAATTCAGGGAAAAAGGGCCAAGTCCAACAGTATGGCTCATTAGAGTCCATGGTCTAGGAGTCCCTATATCGATCTCAGTGGTGTGTTTGGTGTTAGCACAAGCAGCACAACTACCACAGGGAAAGTGACCACGTATTGCAGGGAGATTCCAAAGTGTGTTCTGCTGTTTATCAGTAACCTCACGTGGGCTGGTATGCACCAATCGATCCCTGATGTTAGAACTGCGTTTAAACGCAAAAAGGGGACGTTGGAGTGGTGTGGTACCAATATTCAGAATCTTCCAATTGGATAAAATACATTTCTTAATCTTATTGGAAAAGGTGCAGAACGTATTTACACACGTGAGTCTCTTAGTAGTTTCTTATACATGTTTAGGTTCAAGTAAGGCAACCCTGTTATTATTGCCTGCATGTTTCAATGATTGTTTAATCAATTTCTTACGGTAATGTCTCACCAACAGTTGATTGGCTAAATCATGTGCATGGTCTTTATACTTCGCCGTTGTGGTACAATTCCTCTTGATACGCAAGAACTGTCCAAAAGGTAGATTTTGGCGTAAGGCTTTTGGATGAAAACTGTCAAATAGTAACAGAGAATTCTTAGACATGGGTTTCCTGAAAAGTTCAGTGCTTAGACCCCCATCTGTCGGGGAAATCAGGATATCAAGAAATGGTAAGCACGACTTGCTAAATTCGCATGTGAAGCGAAGATATGCATTCTGATTGTTAAGCCAAATCTTGAATTCATTGATGGAAGATTCCGAGCCAAACCAAACTACCAGCACATCATCAATATAGCGCTTCCAACATCGTATATGATGTCTAAACGGATTGAAGCTGTGCATATAGAGGTTGGCTAGACTAGGGGCAAAAACACTCCCCATCGAAGTGCCGGACACTTGCAGGAAAAGTTGGTCCTCAAATCTGAAAAAGTTTTCTTTCATTGCAATGCGGGCACAATTGACAATGAAAGAAACTGGTGTAATAGAATCAGGCACTTTCTCAGGTAACAGGGTCTCTACAGTCGCAAGGGTCTCATCCTGCGGAATACAGGTGTATAGTGATTCCACGTCAAATGAGACCAGGAAATCACCGTCTGTATTGAACTCAATGGTCTCAATCAAATTCAAAACATCCTTAGTATCCCTCAAGTACGTAGGCATATCCAGTACCAAAGGATGCAAAAAATGATCCACAAAGGTGGATAAAGGTTCAAGGAGAGACCCAAGTCCAGATATTATAGGACGCCCAGGGGGTGGTCTCTGTGTCTTATGTACCTTGGGTAACGTGTAGAAGCAGGGGATGATAGGATGATTTTTAACCAAATACCTGGCTTCTTGTCCAGTGACCCAACCATTAGCTAGAGCTTCCTCAACCATAGTCTTGATCTCCAATTCTAATCTCTTAGTGGGATCCTCACGTAGAGGTGTATAGAATTGAGTGTTGCCCAGTTGTCGCATGCATTCTGCGCGATACTGGGAGGTGTCCATCACAACAATGGCTCCACCCTTGTCGGCCGGTTTAATCGTGATAGAAGAATCTGTCGCTAAGGACTGCATGGCAAGTTGTTCTTTTTTATTGAGATTTTGATATTGCCTGGTCTTATTAGTACACATACTACAGACCTGTGAGATGACTGCTTTCTCAAAGGTCAAGACCTGTGGAGGAACCTGGTTGGCCAGAGGATTAAACGTAGATTTGTTCTTCAGACCAGTATTAGTAATGAGTTCCTCACTTTCGTCCAATAGTTTATCCCTGAAGAAAAATTCAAGCCGAATCTTACGAAAGAATTGTGCTAATTCTTGTCTGATCTGAAAGGCATCACCACTAAAGGTGGGAACAAACCCTAACCCTTTACTCAGAAGGGCTTGTTGGTCTGCATTGAGCGTGTGACCACTTAGATTAACAACTATAGCGTCTCGTTGGTGGAGTTCGCTTCCGTCATGCTCCTGGTGGAGTGGGCCGGTGGATTGTCTGCCCAATGGACTTGTGTCCTCTGGTTCCGACGTTTTCCTCTTGATCTGTTCCGGCCTGAGCCTAAAAAAGGCTGGTTAGGATAAAACTGAGTCTGGGGCTGGAGCGGGAACAAATGTCCCTGAGGAGGTAAAACAGGGTAGTTATAAGGACCATGGGTCCACCATGGTGGTGGTGGTCCCGGAGGAAAAGGACCTCCTCTATAATCTCTCCCTTGGCCTCTATTACGGTTAGAGAAACCTCTTTTCGATGGTAAACCCTGGTTGGAATTCTCTGAGTCACTAGACCACTCTTCACTCCCAGAGGTGGAATAATTAGACCCATATCTCCTCCCTTGTCGATTGAACACAGGGGGCGCATAGTCTGCACTGGTGTTCGGGTAAATTGTCTCCATAGAGAATCGTGCTAAATCTTTCTTAAACTTGTTGATCTTAGTTAATAAGATCGAGTCCTTAAATTCCTTGTTGTTTTTGTTGTTCTCATCATTTTGTTTCTTAAATTGTGCGCCTGATAAGGTGACCTTAATCTGGGATTCCAAAGTTTGGATTTCCACCAGAATCAGGTCAGCTACTCGTTTGGCCGTGTTGATAATAAGGATAAGCCAATCGCGAGTGCAGCGCCAAGCTATTAAGGACCAATCTTTAAGGAACAGTTTATCCTCGAGAAAAAGCCGGGGGGCGTTGGTAACTATCAGCCCAGTTGGTGCACAATTGCCCCTTAAATATTCAGTCATTATGGCACCGTGTATAAAAACACGTGAATGTGATTTTCTAAGTGTCAGTAACTTAGACCAATCATCCCCGTGTGATGCGGTGCCTACCTGGAAGGTGTCTATAATGCTGGGTGTAGTCAAAATCAGTTGGGCCATCTCATCATCAAAAGCCAAGCCAGGCCGCTCAGCCATGATGCCAATTGAGATCAATGTAAGTCACACAAGAAATGAATGATACAAAGCTAGTCACCAAACTATCTCATCAGTCAAAATAACTCCTCAAATTAAAACAGAACACCAAAAGCATGTGCCTGTAAAACAAGAAAAGTAAAAATACGAACCCGCAGCCAAGTTCCCGTCGTCTTTCAGTGCTTTATATATATGACAATATATACTGAGTTGAAATTCATTGTGTATGTTTTTCATCCTTATAGGTATGGAGAAATCTATTCACTGAAAGACCAGAGATTGGTTTCTTGTTCAAATATCCTTTAATGTTACAATCATTTAGTTGTTTCTTCACGTTTTTTGAGAGCAGCAGCATTATTTGTTTAGGTCCTGATGAAAGCCTGATCTGATTGTGGATCACTATGGCTGAAACATGTCGACCATTTGTCATCACATCCTAGCGGTTTAAATCTATACCGTTGGTGCACTGCTATTTTAATCCTGACATTAGGTATACCTTGATTAAAATTGTTGTTTGTTGCCTATTAGTCAGTTTTAACATTCACCCACACTGTTCTAGTTTATTCTTTGCGCTGTGTTCTCACTCACACGTCAGACTCGTCATAGGTGGGTTTAGGATACCCAACATACTCCATTAAAACATCCCTGAGCTCCTCCCTCACAGTGAGGGGGTTGTAGCCCTCAAAGGAACTAGGTGTTTCCTTTGGGAGAAGAGTCCCTATGATGAAGCATGTTACTTATGGTGAGTGAGGGATTACGTCCTTAAAGGGATCTGCCCTTAGATGACCCCATGAGCATACCTCCATTGCTGTGTATAGATACATCCTTAATCAAGGAGTATTTTTGTTTCACATTTACTATTGATTTGTGATTAGACCCTAGGATTCCTTGGTATATAACATCCTCTGTGCATATGCCAGCTCAAACCGGTTCAGGGGCTACCAGCCCCTGCTCTGGCGCAAAACTGGACAAAGGGAAGTGGATGTAGCCACCCACTCCCCTGACCCTCCCATAGGAGTGGTCATAGAGCTAGTACCTCCCTTCCTAGTAGTATAAGTTAGGGAACCCTTGCCATTGCAAACTAGATATTCCTGGACGACGCTCTGAAGAAGAATCCTGGACCTTCTACGTTCCACTACCTTTGGAAGTCTGAAGAATCTCCCTTGGAGTCAAGGAGTGACTCCTCTGCTTGGCAGGCACCAAAACTTTGCATCAACGATCGAAAACGTTTCCGCTCCCGCCGGAGTCGGAAGTCCCTGCAGCCCCGGAAGTGGATTTCCTGACTTCTCTACGGCCATCGTGAGTCCCCAGCGACGCTGAGGCAAGTGGACCCCATGAGTGACAAGGAACAGCAATACCCGGGTACCGTGCACTGTTGTCGAGTGCAACCCTTTTACGACGTTCTACGAACTTGTGCATTGGACCACGTGTGGTCCATGCCTCCAGCAGAATTTACCAAAAATCAGAGGCCTACCTCGTCCCGAGTGACCGTGGGCTCCTGGTGAGTGAATCCTCCCGAGCGTCTTCGCGATCCCTTGCCGGTTGGCTTGTGGGTCCCCAGAAGACTTTTCTACAGACCCAAAGGGCTCCCCTGGTTGCTCCGGGCCTGCCCTGACTTACCCTTGCTGGGTGAGTCCCTCAGACCTTGCTGGTCTGCACCGCTGACTTTTTCCACTTTCCACAAGAATTGCTGTTGCCACGGCTTGTTGGCTCCAATCTGGTTGCCGACACCTCAGTAAGCTGCAGACTTTGTGGGACACGCCAAATCCAGCTCCTGGTCATGATCGATGCCTCCTGGACCTCGTGGCTGAAGAGTCAAGACACCCGTGATCACCTGAAATCACCAGATGACTGTGGGCATCCAGCTTCCTTGCCCCGGGTCACTGCCAAGTCACTTTGAACACTGTCCCTTCTGCTTTCAGGTCTTCCTTCTTCTGAATCCAGCCTTGGATTCCACCAGACACTTCTCCTGTCTTCACAAGCAGCAAGTCTTCTTTGGCTCCCATTGAAAACGACGCCGCGACCCGACACCAAAACACACCTATGCACCCGGCTTCCCTGGGTGAGGTAACTCCAGCACTACGGTGCTCCTGTGGGTGTTGGCTCTAGAACTACTTACCCTGTAAGTGACTTGCTTGTAGACTCTCCCAAAGTATCCTAAAACTCTAAAATTCCAACCGCGACCTGCTCCATTGAAGTCTATTGGGATCCGCGGCTGTGTTCTCACACTGCATGCGTCTCCCGTGGGTCCTTTACTTACCTGCCTTGGGTGGATTAGTGAGGCCCCAGTGCTTCTACAGGCCCTAGGCCTTGTCCCCTCGCAAGTCGATCTTCCTAAGTCTCTTTTTTAGTATATGGTCTGGTACGCCCCTAGGGCCCCAGCCATATTTGTGCTTAACTTGTTGTGAAATGTTGATTTGTGCATATGTCCTTGACTTCTAATCTCATAAAGAGATTAGTAGAGTGTGTCTAGTAATAAATACATATATATTTTATATATATACCTGTGTGGTGTCCTTTCATTTAGTAATTCAAGAGATTATAAGGTAAAACAAGCTGCTTTACATTCCTCTAAAGACTTAGCCTGAAGGCTGCTCTCCACAGCTACCACTAGGATAGCTTTCTTTAAAAGGTTGTCTTAAACCTACTACCATAAGAGTCGAATTGTACTGGTGCAAGGTGTCCACTTTAACTAGTGAACAGCATATACCAGGCCAACGTCTCACAGACAGGATGCAGAAAAATGTCATACATTCACCCCAGTGCAGAGATCTGGGCCTAAATCCATCGTTTTTTTGCTCACCATGCCATTCCAGTTTGATCCCAGGCATATGCAAATCAGTCTTGACCCTGTGCCTCATGGGAACAGTCCAGCCCGGACTGCCAAGCCAGGTCCTCTCTGGACTGGAAACAAGCATCCTAGGACCAGTTTCGGGGTTTTACCCCTCTTCAACCAGGATAGCTTGATTCCAGTGGAATGGAGAGCACGGGACCCACGTCTGGGCATACGCGTCCCACTCGGGGTGACAAATGCAAGAACAACAATTGATGGACAGAATGCAGAACAATGTCATACATTCACCCCAGTGCAGAGATCTGGGCCAAAATCCACCATTCCTAGGATGCTTGTTTCCGGTCCAGGGAGGACCTGGCTTGGCAGTTCGGGCTGGACTGTTCCCATGAGGCAAAGAGTCAAGACTGATTTGCATATGGCCAGGTCTAAACTGGGGTGACATGGTGAGCAAAAGAATGATGGATTTAACCCAGATCTCTTGACTGGGGGTGAATGTTTTGATTTATTCTGTATTCCGTCCATCAATTGTCTGTTTTTTGCTTTCTCGCCGTAAGTGCACCAGATATGCTCAGACGTGGGTCCTGGGCTCACTGTGCCACTGGAATCCAGCTATCCTGGCTGAAGAGGGGTGAAACCCCGAAACCGGTCCTAGGATGCTTGTTTCCAGTCCAAGGAGGACCTGGCTTGGCAGTTTGGGCTGGACTGTTCCTATGAGGCACAGGGTCAAGACTGATTTGCATATGGCCAGGTCTAAAATGGGGTGGCATGGTGAGCAAACGAATGATGGATTTAACCCAGATCTCTTGACTGGGGGTGAATGTTCTGATTTGTTCTGCATTCTGTCCATCAATTGTCTGTCTTTTGCTTTCTCGCCCTAAGTGCGCCAGGTATGCTCAGACGTGGGTCCTGGGCTCACTGTGCCACTGGAATCAAGCTATCCTGGCTGAAGAGGGGTGAAACCCCGAAACCGGTCCTTGGATGCTTGATTCCGGTACAGGGAGGACCTGGCTTGGCAGTTCGGGCTGGACTGTTCCCATGAGGCACAGGGTCAAGACTGATTTGCATATGGCCAGGTCTAAACTGGGGTGGCATGGTGAGCAAAAGAATGATGGATTTAACCCAGATCTCTTGACTGGGGGTGAATGTTTTGATTTGTTTTGCATTCCGTCCATCAATTGTCTGTCTTTTTCATGTGCCAGGACAGCTTGGAGCCATCTTTGGCACAAAATCACTCTGGTGTAGGATGGCTCCAAGCCGTCCTCCGCACACAAGCTGTTAAACAATCCTCTTCCTCAATTTCACACCCATGCTGTAGGCGCTGATAGTAGAAGCACCCCCAAAATAACCATGCTGAAGTTCAGAAGTAAAAGAGCAATAAACAGGCCTTTAAATTTATTTTGTTTTTATCTTGCCACATTTGCTGTGTATTCAAAGACAGAGATCAAATGTCAGGCTCTGTCTTCTGAAGGAAGTTGGCATTCCCTTTTCAATCTCGGACTTTAAAGTGATAGGATTTATGTGACAATTTTACCTGGTACTGGGGGTGGGAAAGGCTGTAGGATATATTTTTTTCTAGTACACAACAACATTTAAATGCCAGGAAATTAACTGTATAAAAAATTCTGAATATGTCAGAATTAGAAAAGCACAAATGAAGCACATTTTTTGTAATTCTGAAGTGTGGAGGAAACAAATATTTGAATACTATCAAAACAAATCAATACACTTGGTGATGCCGATTTCCACATATTGTCGTTTGTGCTGTATAGTTTTATCAGGTAAAATGTATGTTTGTGAAAATGTAATGGTAATTTTAATAAAAAATGTGTTATCTCTATTGGAAGTGCACTACCACACCATGCATCATACTCCACTTTATGCCACTCAACTCTCCTCTATGCCCCTCCATGTCCCTCCACTCTAGGACACTCTACTCTACGCCACTTCACACTACACCACTCTACGGTGGTAATTATATTTGGGAATATGTGTTTTTTTAGTTTGTGATTATATATATTGGTGCATTTTATTGTGCTTTCTTTTCGAATGTGCAGTATTAGCGGAATAAAAATGTTCTAGTCTATAGTTGACCTTGGTATGGACCGATATTTTAGACACATGCTTTTGGTAACATTAAATATGAATGTGTACCATTGGTGGATGTTGGCAAAAGTCTATTATCATACTATCAGACCTTTTTTCATTGTCGTATGAGTTTTGTTGTGCCCACTCTTTTGATATGAGTTACAGGGATCGATATTGATACATGACCTTGTTATGGTTGGATTCCAACAGGCATTGTGTGTGAAGGGCCAGATGTAGATATGGATTTGAGGATTCAAGAGTGATTATCATATCACTTTATATCATGTGAGAATAAAACCGATCTTTGAATGATAACAACAAATTCAATTCATAAGGTAGGCTTATTATTATATTCTTTGCAGCTCATATGCAAAATGCATATATGAGCCTGATACTATAAGTTCCACTAAGTTATAACTTGTTCCCCGCTGTACTTTGTCTAAAATAGATTTAGAAGCACATGACGATAATATTATTCCGGAAAAGGACTAACGCCTCACAACAAATGAGTATGGTAATAGTCATGTCCGATGAAGACCGAAGTCATGTTTAAAAAAGGAAGTGCTAGTAAAATCGCGTGACTGATCAATGTGCCAACACTCATGTTCTTGCCTAATATAATATTAAGCAAGAATTATCACCACCGGGGCGCTAGGTATCGCACGACCAAGATGGCCGCACGCCTATGACGCTCTGGAAGCTTGGTGGCATGATTCTGCAACTATCCTGTTTTTTTCCTGACAGATGCTGAAATAAATGCCTGCCGCCTGTGCTTGCATATCCATTCTCTTTTTGGTTCCGAAAACTAAAACTACGACAGTCACTGTTGCCAGGGATCCCTGGGGCCGGAATATCCTGAGAGCGCTATGAGTGGTGGGACTTGGCTGTGGACCTGCTCGACTGCTTTTTGTTGCGCGAGCCCGGGGATTTCCACAGGGCGAGAGGCCCTGATGGATCCGCGCTGAATGTGCGCTCACCTTGCACGCTCATGGTGACCCGCCCAGAGCGGCTGACTCATCTGGACACTTGTTGAATATCCCTCCTGGCTCCGGTAGCTGTAATCGCACACATGGACGTTGTAGCGGATCCCAAGCCGGGCTCTTCGAGGCGTGTGGTGTGTGAGGTTATGCGCCCGCAGCCCTGCTTGGCAAGACTCATTACGTGAGTCACGGGGATCCCATGTGGCAATAGGGCCCGGCAGACTCATGCTCTGGACTGTCTCCTGCTGCGGGAGTACTTTGATGACCCTGTGGAACTTAATCCGCTACCCAGTGACTATTGCTCATTAGCCCTCATTATCTTGTTCTCAGCAGTGCGCTACACTCAGTGCTCTACAGTACATTGCAGTGCGCCCATGCTCACAGTGCCCCGGAGCTCTCTGTAACCCCTCAGGCTTCCCCAGCACGATATGGGAGCCTCTTCGGTGCCACGCAGTTTGGTCCTCTTTTTAACACTTCCTCAGCTGACTGTGGTCACAATATTGCCTAACTGCCTGATTCTCCTCCCACTTTTGGGCGCTCCATCTACATTGGTCCGGACTGCTGTGGCTTCATTGCGCACGGCAGACTGGGCTGCAGCTGTGACATCCCAGGCACATTGACCCTCATTACTTTATCTCAGTGGTGTGTTGCACTCAGCGCTTTACAGGACATTGCATCGTGACCACGTCCACACTGACCCAGAGCTCTCTGCAACCTTAGGCTCCCCCAGCACGATACAAGAGCTTCCTAGGTGCCACACAGCTGTGTTCTTCTCCTGACGCTCCCTCAGCTGACTGTGTTTCCGATATTGCATATCTGCCCGTTTCTCTCCTCGCTTCTGAGTGTTGCATCAGCGCTGGACCGGCCTGCTGCGGGTTCATCGCACAATGCAGGCCACACGGTGGCTTGGACTTCCAGGGCTTTTTGAATCCTGTTGAGTACGCTCTATTTTCATTACGTGCATACTGTATTATTTTACCTCCACTTCAACAGCTGTTTGTGGTTGCCGCACAGTAGGCTGGTGCTTGGTAGGGAGTGGTGCATACGATTATTGCACAATCAGCCCTGAGATTTGTGTTTTATGGTGGATGAGAGTTGCTGGATCTTATGCTGCAGCCTATCTTCTTCACTGTTCCTTGACCGCCTTTACTGGGAGAGGCACTAGCATTATTGGCAATCAGACGCCTCTCACTTATCAGAGGCAAAGACATCACTGACACGCTCCCCTACTTGGCTGACTGCTCTGTGAATAAAAGGTTATCCTTCTGCGACAATGGAGAAGACAGACGCCCGTCAACCCAAACTCCTCTTTGAAACAAAAAAAGTTTCCACACGCTCCAATTCGGAAGACTCAAACCAAACCACCGCTGAACAGTCACAGTCGCCAGCTCTGGAAGATTAAGTCTAGAATCTGCCATTAGCCATGCAACATAGCCTCGCCGATATCTCCAGTAAAATGGACTCCATGAGTAGTCGCATGGATTTTATAGTCCAGAAGGTTGACAAGCATGACGAGCAGTTAAAAGACGCTGAACGTCGAATCTCCGATAATGTGGATGTCACCTCCCAGATGCAGCAACATGTGACACAAATGTCTCAAAGTCATTGCCACAAAAAATGAAGATCTTGAAGCGCACTGTCGCCGTAACAACATCCGCGTCATTGGAATCCCAGAGAGCACCAACACGGGGCGTATGGAGGATGTCATCGAACGCCAGTTGCGAGACACTTTTGGTACAGAGGCCTTCTCCCCTCAACTCATCGTTGTTAGAGTCGGGGATCTCTGGTTGGCGCAAGGTTGCCCTTGAGTCAAGCAGGAACCCTCTCCTCCACGTCAGGGCGCAGGATAACCCCTCGCAAATGACCCTTGCTCACCCTCTAGGTGCGTGGCGTGAGCAGCCAAGGCGATTCCTCAGGCGTTGTTGGTTAAGCACCTACAATCATACACACAGTAAATACATCAATCCCCCCAGAAACGGACACCAGACTTGGATATATAAAAATACGTTTCTTTATGTAAAAATAAGGTATATATCTCTCAGCAGACTTATCACAAGACCAATAACGTTTTCGCTAGGCCACCAGGTTATACAGCAGGTAAATGTTCTTGGTTCGTAGTTTCAAATGGATAGTTCGTAGTCTCTTTACTTGTAGTTCCAGTACTCACAGAGATCGGTTCCTGCGAACGGGGAAATAAGGCGTTGCGGGCCCCGAGCCCGATACTGGAACTTCTTTCGTGATGTGGAGAGTCGGCACAGGTCGGGGCGACTCTCAGCTTGGGAAGTGTTCTTGGGTCCTCAATCAGCAGGTGTGGGCACGTAGGCAGGCGCGGCCAGCGACCCTTTAGCACGGCGGTGCAGGAGGGTCTCCACAGCGGGGGCGGCGCGGCCTGAGATGTCCGGGGATAGCGAAGCGGGGTCACAGGGCACGGTCAGTGCAGCTGGATGACCCGGCGTGGATCACAGTCGTCGGACGGCTTCCGGCAGGAGGGGTGATAGCGCGTTCAGCGCACTCCAATGGCAGGCGGTGACAGGGGTGCAGGCGGCCTGGCCCGGGGACAGAGAGCGGCTCCGGACGGAGCGGGGCTCTCACGGGATTGCGGCAGGCGAGCTCCTGAGTGTCACGGCCCTAGGAGGGGCGATGAGGGGCGCAGTCTCTTTTCCAGCGGGATGCCCACACGGCTCGAATTGGAGGATGAGCAAGAAGCACAGAGAACCCACTGTTCCTGGGGTTCAGTTCAGGGGGCAAGCTCAGATCAAGCCCTTGGAGAATGTTCAAGCACAAAGTAGCAAAGTCTTTTCAGTAAGTCTCTTCCTCTCCTTTCTCAGCAAGGCAGGCAGCAGGCCAGCTCCTCCAGCGTCTCCTTCTCCTTCTAGTCGGGCAGAGGTTCTTTGTGGTAAACAGGATTCTGATTTCTTAGGAGCCAGGCTCCTACTTTTATACCATGATTCTTTTGTTCTTTAGCGCCAGGGGGCCTAGGCCTGGCTCAGTCCAGTTCTGGAGCACTTTGTTGTGGTGACTCTGCTCTTTCCTTTCAGCAGCAGGGCAGAGACATCAGCCGCCCCACAGGGGGTGGCGCCGGCTTTGTGGTGGCAGAGCACAGGTCTATTCAAGAGTCAAGGTGTACTCCTCCCACCCATCCAGGTGTCACCTCTCTACCCACCACCTGGCAGCCAACCTGTCTCTGGGGATTCCCCAACCCTGCTCCTTACTGTTGCCAGGCAGAACACATACACACAGCAGAGGCGGACTGAGATGGTCAGGTCAGTAAATACTAACTTTCTAAAAGTAGTATTTACAAACCCAGGATATTAAAATAAACTTGACTACAAGAAGTATTTTATTATTCTGAGTTCAGGCATACTAAACTTGACACTTCTACCATGCTCTCTGAGTCCACTGAGGTCACAGCGTTGGCGTGATCCCGGCAGCCCATTCTGGCCTATGGAGAGCAGGTAGCCTTCAATAGTGAAAAACGACAAGGGCTGTAATTCACTACTAAGACATGCCACACACACAGGGCATGTCCTACCTTATGCCTACAATGCACCCTGCCCTTGGGCCTACCAGAGGGGTGGCTAATATGTAGGTAAGGGAAGGTTTAGGGACTGGCAAGTGGGGGCACTTGCGCAGTCAGCGCGACGGTCCCGGACCGCGCACAGGGTCTGCGGTGGCAGGCCCTAGACACACTTTACAAGGCCGCTTCCGTGGGTGGCGCAACCAGCGCTGCAAGCCCATCAGCAGCATTGGCATTCACAAGCCCTGGCACCCTCGGTGCACTTTACTGGGGACTGACAGTGAATCCAATAAACCAATCATGGACATCAATTACAGGTACATTTTACTTTGGGAGCACTTGCACTGCGGCGCGGATTAGCCGTGGCGCAGTGCCCTGAGCGGACAACACCAGCAAAACAGTCGAGGCACACCATCAAAAAGTGGAAGGGGAACTCACGCCAAGGTGCCAGGTCTAACACGTGTCCCCTCCAGCTGAAATGTGGGGAGAACTACCCTTGCCCAGGGGGTTCCTCGTCACTAAGGCGGAAATACCTGGACAGACCGTCAGCGTTGGCGTGATCTGTACCAGGACGGTGTTCCACCGTAAAGTCCATACCCTGTAGGGAGATGGACCACCTCAACAGCTTCGGGTTCTCACCCCTCATTTGCATCAACCATCTGAGGGGCCTGTGGTCCGTCTGAACCCGGAAGTGAGACCCAAACAAGTAGGGTCTTAGCTTCTTCAGCGCCCAGACCACAGCAAATGCTTCTCGCTCAATTGCACTCCACCTACTTTCCCGTGGAAGTAACCTCCTACTGATGAAGGCTACGGGTTGGTCCCAGCCCTCCTCAGTCATCTGTGAGAGAACAGCCCCTACACCATGCTCTGAAGCGTCTGTCTGGACTAGGAATTCCTTGGAGAAGTCAGGGGCCAAGAGCACGGGCGCCGTGCACATGGCAGTCTTCAGGGTGTCGAAAGCTTTCTGACAGGTGTCAGTCCAAATCACGTTCCTGGGCTGCTTCTTCAAAGTCAGCTCTGTCAAGGGGGCAACGATCGTTCCATAGCCCTTGACAAACCTCCTGTAGTACCCAGTGAGCCCCAGGAAGGCCCTCACTGCGGTCTGCGTCTTGGGGGGTTCCCAAGCCAGGATGGTTTCAATTTTGGGTTGCAAGGGTGCCACCTTGCCGCTCCCCACTTGGTGTCCCAAGTACACCACGGAACCCTGCCCGATCTGGCACTTGCTTGCCTTGATCGTGAGGCCTGCTCGGCGCAGCGCCATCAACACTTCCCAGAGGTGGCGCAGGTGTTCAGGCCAGGTGGCACTGAACACTGCGATGTCATCCAGGTAGGCGGCACTGAACGCATCCAGCCCAACCAGTACCTGGTTGACCAACCTCTGAAAGGTGGCAGGGGCATTCTTCATCCCAAATGGCATGACTCGGAACTGGAAGTGCCCATCTGGTGTAGAGAATGCTGACCTCTCTTTGGCCCCGTCGGTCAAGGCGATCTGCCAGTACCCAGACGTTAAATCAAACGTACTGAGGAACCGGGCAGCCCCCAGCCGATCAATGAGCTCATCAGCTCTGGGGATGGGGTGCGCGTCAGTCTTCGTGACTGAATTGAGTCCTCTGTAGTCCACACAGAACCGGAGTTCAGGTGTGGCTCCCGGCGCAGCAGCCTTTGGGACCAAGACCACGGGGCTGGACCAAGGACTGCTGGAGGACTCAACCACCCCTAGCGCAAGCATTTTGGAGACCTCCTCCTTAATGCAAGCTCTGACCCTGTCAGTTACCCTGTAAGCCTTGTGCTTCACGGGTAAGCTGTCTCCTGTGTCCACATCATGGACGCACCAATCTGTGACACCAGGAACCAGGGAGAATCGGTCGGAAAATTGTCCCAGCAAGTGGCGGCAGTCTTCCTGTTGTTCGGGCGTCAGGGTGGGTGAGAGGTTAACTCCATCCACTGACCCATCTTTCTCAGAGGCCACTAAGAGGTCAGGAAGAGGCTCGGTCTCCTCTTCCATTCCATCATCAGTGGCCAGCAGCATGCCCACTTCGGTCCTCTCTAAGTGGGGCTTAAGGCGGTTAACATGTAGGACCCTCAAAGGGTTCCTGGGAGTCTGCATGTCCACCAAGTAGGTGATAGGACTTTTGCGCTCCACAACCTCAAATGGACCTGTCCACTTATCCTGAAGTGCACACGGCTCCACTGGGGCCAAGACCCACACCTTTTGTCCAGGTTGAAGCTCTACCAGAGTGGCATTCCGGTCGTACCACCGCTTCATCTCTTCCTGGCTGGCTTCCAGATTTGCCTCAGCAAGTTGCCTGAAACGCCGAGTCTGGTTTCGGAAGGCCAGCATGTAACTATATACATTCTGGGGAGGTTTCCTGGGAGATTGCTCCCAGCCTTCCTTTACCAAACTCAGAGGTCCTCTTACCGGGTGACCATACAGAAGCTCAAAGGGGCTGAACCCTAGAGACTTCTGCGGCACCTCTCGGTAAGCGAAGAGCAGGCATGGCAAGAGGACGTCCCACTTACGCCTCATTGGACCGTCCAGGCCCATGATCATGCCTTTGAGGGTTCGGTTGAATCTCTCAACCAACCCATTTCCTTGGGGATGGTAAGGAGTGGTGAACTTGTAAGTTACCCCACACTCCTTCCACAGGGATTTCATTTATGTGGATATGAAATTGGTCCCCCTGTCGCTCACCACCTCTAGAGGGAATCCCACTCGGGAGAAAATTCCCATCAGTGCCCGTCCCACCACGGGGGCCGTCACTGTCCTCAGAGGTATGGCTTCAGGGTACCGGGTGGCATGGTCCACCAAGACCAGGATGAACCTGTTGCCCAGGGCTGTCTTGGGGTCCAGAGGCCCCACAATGTCAATACCCACTCGTTGGAATGGCGTACCGACCACAGGGAAAGGTTGCAGAGGAGCCTTATGCTTCCCTCCGCTCTTACCACTTGCCTGGCAAGTCTGACAGGTTCTGCAGTAGGAATCTGAATTCTTATGCATTTGGGGCCAGTAAAAGTGGGTGACAAGCCTGTCATAGGTCTTGTCCATCCCCAAATGTCCTGCTAAAGGCACATCGTGAGCCAGCCCCAGTAGGAAGGTTCTGAACTTCTGGGGTACCACCAGCACACGGGCTGACCCAGGTTCAGCAGCCTTAGGCTCGGAATACAGGAGGTCACTCTCCCAGTACACGTAATGTGTTTTGGCCTGAACACCATTGGCCTGGTCTGCAGCCTGCTGCCGCATACCCACGAGAGAAGGGCATTCTTTCTGCTCCCTGCAGAATTCCTCCCTGGAGGGACCTCCTTCTTGCTGCCAATGGGTCAGCTCAGGCAAGTCTCCCAGTTCGGCAATCTGTTCCCCGGTAGGCTCCAGAGCATCCCCCTCAGGGTCTACTTCCTCCTGGGCCGTGGGAACTTCGGGGGCCGGTTTCCCGCGCCTCCTGCGCCTTCTCCCTAAGGCCGGTTCCTGGACCTCTCCCTCAGGCTCCAGGACCCTCTCAACACCCCTACTGGCTGCCATGGACCGGGTGGTCACGCACGCCCAGTCGGGTAGACCCACCATCCTCAGATGTGTGGTCTTCTCCACCTTTTCCCAAGGGGAACTCTCCAGGTCGTTCCCTAGCAGACAGTCTACAGGCATGTCAGTTCTCACAGCGACTTGTAGAGTACCAGAGACCCCCCCCCACTCAAAGGGAACTTGAGCCATTGGACAACGACTCTCCACGTTGTCAGCATTGACAACCCTACAGTAGGCATTGGGTACAATTTGCTCTTGAGACACCAGGTGTTGCCTCACCGAGGTCACGCTGGCTCCTGTATCTCTAAGAGCCTCAACCTTCTTTCCATTGATGGTCACCACTTGCCCATATTTCTTAGTGTTAGAGGGCAGGTAGGTTACAGGGACCATCTCACTGTCTCCTAGCGAGACTAGGGTCATCTGCCCGGGACCCCCACCCTCCTGGACTGCTACTTCCTCCCCAAAGTTAACACTAGCTACTTGCCGGGGTGGAGCACCAGTGGGTGCGGTCTTACCAAACAGGCGACACTTCGGATCAGAGGCAATGTGACCCGGGTCACCACACTTATAACAATTGAAGGGCCCCTTTGGAACAGGTCTACCTGTCGGGGCCCCGTTCTGCTGCGGGGGTGGGGGAGGCTGAGAACCCTTCTGCTGGTTCCCTTGGGAATTACTTTGGGGGCCTTTTTGGAACCCCTTCTGTTTACCCTTGTCCCCCCCACTCTTCTGCTGGGGACCCTGCCCACCTTTGGCGGAGTCTCCCACTTGACCCTTGTGGACCCTGGTGCTGAGCCAGCGGTCCGCCTCCTCAGCAAGCTTCCTCGGGTTGGACAGCTTGCTATCAATCAGGTGCTGGCGTAGCTCAGGAAAACATTGACTGGACAAGTGCTCCCATGCAATTAAATCAAGCAGCCCTTGATAATCATTCACTTTGCTACCCTTCACCCAACCATCCAGCGCTCTGCAGAAAAAGGTCACATATTCCACATACGTACTCTCAGGGATCTTCTTGGTCTCCCTGAACCTCTGTCTATATAGCTCCGGAGTTAACCCATACCTGGTCATTAAAGCTTCCTTCATATGGGGGTATGAGGTTTGGAGATCTAAGGGTAAATCTAACAGTGTGTCACGCCCTTCAGCAAGGAACCTTCCCCACAGCCCCGCTCCCCAGTCTTTCTCAGGGACCCGGTGTGAGGACATGGCCACCTCGTAGGCTCTAAACCACTGCCCTATGTCATCCTTTCTAAAATACTCCTTTACTACGTCTTTGGGGATGTACACCTTGGACTCTACCTGCGCTGGTGGAGTGCTGCCACCAGAAGGAGCGGTGTCCAAACTTTTCGCCTTCAGCTCCAACTCCTTCAATCTGATATCATGATCCATTTGGCGTTTTTGTGCCTCCAGGGCCAACTTCTGCTTTTCCATTTCCATTTGACCTGCCAACTTTGCCATCTCCATTGCATGCGCCCTGTCGGCTGCCCTGTCTGCCAGCTCCTCTGGCGACCGGACTCTGCTGGGTTCCTCAAGGTTGTCGGGTGGAACGATGTCCCCCGCATTCCGTAGGTCTCGTGACTCCTTCCAGGCTCTCAACGCCTTGGTGTACTGGGGCTTCCTCTTGCATCCAGCATGGGGGACTCTGAATTGTACACTGTAGCCTTTCAATTGCTCCATCGTGTAGCCTTCCAGTCTCTCCCAATCCACCTCATCTATTCCAGAAATCACAGAGAGTGCTCTTCCAGCGGAGTGCGAGCCAGGCATGGTTGCAGTAATGGCAGATGTCTCAACAAAGTCCAACAATTACAAACCTGTGGCTGCGTTATTTGGTCTGCTCTCACTATCTGGCGATTAATAATTCACTGTATGCAAATTACAAGTGCAAATCCGAAATCCCAACCGCTGCCAACAATGTTAGAGTCGGGGATCTCTGGTTGGCGCAAGGTTGCCCTTGAGTCAAGCAGGAACCCTCTCCTCCACGTCAGGGCGCAGGATAACCCCTCGCGAATGACCCTTGCTCACCCTCTAGGTGCGTGGCGTGAGCAGCCAAGGCGATTCCTCAGGCGTTGTTGGTTAAGCACCTACAATCATACACACAGTAAATACATCAATCCCCCCAGAAACGGACACCAGACTTGGATATATAAAAATACGTTTCTTTATGTAAAAATAAGGTATATATCTCTCAGCAGACTTATCACAAGACCAATAACGTTTTCGCTAGGCCACCAGGTTATACAGCAGGTAAATGTTCTTGGTTCGTAGTTTCAAATGGATAGTTCGTAGTCTCTTTACTTGTAGTTCCAGTACTCACAGAGATCGGTTCCTGCGAACGGGGAAATAAGGCGTTGCGGGCCCCGAGCCCGATACTGGAACTTCTTTCGTGATGTGGAGAGTCGGCACAGGTCGGGGCGACTCTCAGCTTGGGAAGTGTTCTTGGGTCCTCAATCAGCAGGTGTGGGCACGTAGGCAGGCGCGGCCAGCGACCCTTTAGCACGGCGGTGCAGGAGGGTCTCCACAGCGGGGGCGGCGCGGCCTGAGATGTCCGGGGATAGCGAAGCGGGGTCACAGGGCACGGTCAGTGCAGCTGGATGACCCGGCGTGGATCACAGTCGTCGGACGGCTTCCGGCAGGAGGGGTGATAGCGCGTTCAGCGCACTCCAATGGCAGGCGGTGACAGGGGTGCAGGCGGCCTGGCCCGGGGACAGAGAGCGGCTCCGGACGGAGCGGGGCTCTCACGGGATTGCGGCAGGCGAGCTCCTGAGTGTCACGGCCCTAGGAGGGGCGATGAGGGGCGCAGTCTCTTTTCCAGCGGGATGCCCACACGGCTCGAATTGGAGGATGAGCAAGAAGCACAGAGAACCCACTGTTCCTGGGGTTCAGTTCAGGGGGCAAGCTCAGATCAAGCCCTTGGAGAATGTTCAAGCACAAAGTAGCAAAGTCTTTTCAGTAAGTCTCTTCCTCTCCTTTCTCAGCAAGGCAGGCAGCAGGCCAGCTCCTCCAGCGTCTCCTTCTCCTTCTAGTCGGGCAGAGGTTCTTTGTGGTAAACAGGATTCTGATTTCTTAGGAGCCAGGCTCCTACTTTTATACCATGATTCTTTTGTTCTTTAGCGCCAGGGGGCCTAGGCCTGGCTCAGTCCAGTTCTGGAGCACTTTGTTGTGGTGACTCTGCTCTTTCCTTTCAGCAGCAGGGCAGAGACATCAGCCGCCCCACAGGGGGTGGCGCCGGCTTTGTGGTGGCAGAGCACAGGTCTATTCAAGAGTCAAGGTGTACTCCTCCCACCCATCCAGGTGTCACCTCTCTACCCACCACCTGGCAGCCAACCTGTCTCTGGGGATTCCCCAACCCTGCTCCTTACTGTTGCCAGGCAGAACACATACACACAGCAGAGGCGGACTGAGATGGTCAGGTCAGTAAATACTAACTTTCTAAAAGTAGTATTTACAAACCCAGGATATTAAAATAAACTTGACTACAAGAAGTATTTTATTATTCTGAGTTCAGGCATACTAAACTTGACACTTCTACCATGCTCTCTGAGTCCACTGAGGTCACAGCGTTGGCGTGATCCCGGCAGCCCATTCTGGCCTATGGAGAGCAGGTAGCCTTCAATAGTGAAAAACGACAAGGGCTGTAATTCACTACTAAGACATGCCACACACACAGGGCATGTCCTACCTTATGCCTACAATGCACCCTGCCCTTGGGCCTACCAGAGGGGTGGCTAATATGTAGGTAAGGGAAGGTTTAGGGACTGGCAAGTGGGGGCACTTGCGCAGTCAGCGCGACGGTCCCGGACCGCGCACAGGGTCTGCGGTGGCAGGCCCTAGACACACTTTACAAGGCCGCTTCCGTGGGTGGCGCAACCAGCGCTGCAAGCCCATCAGCAGCATTGGCATTCACAAGCCCTGGCACCCTCGGTGCACTTTACTGGGGACTGACAGTGAATCCAATAAACCAATCATGGACATCAATTACAGGTACATTTTACTTTGGGAGCACTTGCACTGCGGCGCGGATTAGCCGTGGCGCAGTGCCCTGAGCGGACAACACCAGCAAAACAGTCGAGGCACACCATCAAAAAGTGGAAGGGGAACTCACGCCAAGGTGCCAGGTCTAACAATCGTGGAAAGGGCACATCACTCATTAGGCCCCAGACCTCCTCCAGGAAGTGCTCCACGCCCCATTGTGGCTCGCCTCCTCAACTATCGGGACCGCGATGAGGCGCTTAAACTGGCCAGAGAGCAAAGATCACTGCAATATGAGGGCAATGAATTCACCTAATTTCCGGACTTCATGGTGGCGGTGCAGGAGGCGAGACGTACATTTTTTATTGTTAAACAGAAACTCCGGAAGGCTCAAATCGAATATGCCCTAATGTACCCGGCATGTTTGCGGGTCACATATAAGGGTAAGCAATCCTTCTTCACGAATCGACAGCAGGTGGAGGACTTTCTCAAAACCATCAAGAAACGTTTGCCACGTCGTGAATCCGAGGATCGTCTTTCCAGATCTCAATCCCTTGCAACTGATTGACTCTGAAGGAAGATAGCTACCATTTTGGAGGCAATTCCTAACTAATTTGTCTGTCAGTGCATTATCTTGTGCTGTTTGTGACCTGACGGTGGCAGGAGGTTCCTGGTCCGCACCTGTTGAAAGAAACACTGCACACCTCCTAGATGATTTGGTTTGTTTGGGCGTTTATCAGAAACAGATAAGTGTTAACTATTATGCAAATGCAATGCAGTGCTGGGCGGTGAACTTAATGTGTAGTTGAAATTATACACAGGACTATGCCAAGCATCCCCTCTTCTCCACCCTCCGCCTTCTTACTGTTGGAAGGCTGTTTGCAGGTCTGGGAGAAGGGAGAACCTCGCTGCCCACGAGCGGCCCCCCATATGTTCGTCCTTTTTTGAACCTACTTGATTTAGACTTGGTTGTCAAATGTTTTGTGGGAGTCGGGTGGGCGGGATATTCCCAGCGCGATTTGGGTGGGGGAGGGTTGGGGATTGTTTTCTTCTATTGTCCTTATTTTTCTTCACCAGCTGGTATACATGCGGGAGCATATTGAGAGAGACACTTACAATCTTAGGTCTGGTATGCATCAGGGTGTAATCATATCGCGTTGTAATAAACCCGCAAACTGAAATGTTAAAGATTAATCTCCTTACTTGGAACATCAGGGGCTTGGGAGATCCCCGTATATACAGGCAAATACTCACCTACCTTGATCGACATCAAATTCACATTGCCATGCTACAGGAGACACACTTTGACCCACACCGTACCCCCTGCTTTGAGAGCCGATGGGCTGCCAACCGAGTCTTTTCCTCCTATTCCACGTACTCAAGGGGTACAGTTATTCTAGTCAAGAAGAACACTCCCTTCATTTTGGGCGGGACATATCATGATTCTTCTGGCAGGAGCTGCATGATCTGGGGCACTCTGGGCACGCAGTCGGCCACACCAGTTTGTTGTTATGGACCAAACTTTGACGATCCCGACTACTTCACTACCCTGTGGGGCCAAATCCTGAAAGTAGGTTCCACACATTATCTGGGGAGGAGACATCAACATTGCTCTATGTCCTGCAGCTGACCAGTCTAACTCACCCCCACACCACTACACCAAGCACAGGAAGCATTAGCAAACCTGTTCTCTGCTCATGGGCTCACGGATTCATGGAGGCATATATTTCCGAATGGGAGGGAAGGCACCTACTTCACAGCAGCACACTGTTCCTGGTCGCGGCTCGATCACTGGGTTGTTTCCAGGGGTGTTGTTCCTTGGATCCTCACTGTTGAACATTTAGCCAGGACTTACTCAGACCATGCTCCAGTTAAGATGACGATTTCACCCCCTAACTCGATTGCCACTCCGAAGTGTTGGCAGCTCATGCAAGAGGCATTGCTGGATGCCGCAATCAGGTCAGAGCTTGGGGCGGAAAATGCTGATTTTTTTCAACACAATGACGGTTCAGTTGAGCACAAGAGTACAGTCTGGGAGGCTTTCAAGGTGACAGGGAGGAGTTTCTGCATGGCTAAAATCTTTGGAGTCCTCAGAGACATCCGACGCAGCCTGCGATGACTCGAAGGGGAAGTGAAACAGCTAGAACAAGATATCTTGCAGACTTCTTCAGGACCCCAGCAGGTTACATTTAGAGACCAACTTTCTGAATTCAAAGACACTGATGAGCTTGAGGCTTGCTTTCGGGGAAAATACTTTGCAGCGTGAAAATACGGGGAGGGGGAGAAACCCAGCAGATCACATGCAATGGAAATGAGAGTACCTCGCTTCTCCAATTATATCCTAGAAATAGCTGATAGCATGGGTGTACGCCATAGAGATAGTTTGGAAATCTAGCAAACTTTCACTGAGTTTTACGCCGACTTATATAGTACTCGCAGGCTCTAGCCCCCAGACCTCACTACCTACCTGAAAGATGTAGCGCTAGGGTGGCTTGGTGATACGCAGAGAGAGTTTTTGCCAGCACCCTTCGAAGACAATGAGATTCACTTGCTTCCTGTGATCAAGCAGGTTTACTTGGAGGCTCAGGAGCTGGGGGCTCTTCCGGGCTCCATGAGGGAGGCACTTTTTACCTCCCTTCTGAAACCGGGTAAATCCGCTGACCTTTGCGACTCTTACCGACCCCTTTACTTCAAAAATCCTTGCCAAGATACTTGCTAATCACCTCAGTCTCCTGATGGAGAAGCTAGTACTCCCTGACCAGGCTTGTTTCATCCCCGGCAGAGCAACTACACAATCTTCGCACCCTCTTTTGCATTTTACAAACTGTAGATCTGCAGCTGGCACTAGTGGCAGTTTTTTAGACTCCACGAAGGCCTTTGATTCTGTGGAATGGGACTACTTGTCTCTCAATCTCCAATGCATGGGGCTACCCAAAGGCTTTTTGGCATGGATCTGTCTCTTATATACTTCTGCTGAAGCTAAGGTTCTGATTAATGGGCATACATCCCCTTCCTTTCAACACCATCAGGACAAGGCCTTTCGCTGCTTTCTTCGGCCCATACTAATCTCCCTATACGCTGATGACGTCACCCTATATGTCAAGGAACCACACCTAAATCTCAATCCATTGCTTTGCGAATTTGTCCGATTATGAGGCCTTTCAGGTATCCACGTTAATTGGGCAAAGACCCAGCTGTTCCCACTCACTACATCGGTGACGGAATTCAGTATGGACTTTCCCATTGAATGATGCGATAATGATATTAAATACTTAAGGGTACACATAACCACTGACCGAGAGGAACTGATGAGACTCAATTACGGTAGGACGTTGGAACACATTACAAATAGCATCACAAGATGGAATGCTCTTTCTCATACCATGGCAGTATGCATCTCCCGCATCAAAATGGTGAGTTCCCAAGTTATTATACCTTTTTTTAAATATCCCTTATGACCCGGGCAGGCATTTCTTCTCGACGCTGCGCTCGGAGCTGATTCGGTTAACCTGGGGTGGCAAACAACCTAGGCTACAATTGGAAACAATCACCAAACCCTACTCCCAGGGTGGGTTAGATGTCCCTAATCTTGAATTATACTATCTCTGTGCTTAAGCCCACTATGCCCACTATTGGTTTAATCCCCCTAGATACATGCTTCATGTGGCGGCGGAGCACTGGCTGGCGGATCCTATCCCACTGGAGGGTGCTATCCTGACCAAGCCGATTCCTCGGGAGGCCAACCCGACATCGGTTGATTGCACGGTGAAAGCGTGGCAACACATTACCAGGCGACTACAAATCCCCATACTATACTCTCCCCTACTCCCTCTCACTTATCACCCGAAGACGCCGGTCCTTCAAGAAGGCGCTTTCAAAAAAACCTAAAGCTAAATATGGCATCACTAGTTGGGGAGATCTTTATTTAAATGGCAGGTTTCGTACACATCAGCAGCTCTTTTCGAAACATCTGCCTTCCCCATGGATATTTTCCTTTATGTACTCCTATGACAAGGTCTGAAAGAGTATACCCCTGCATTCCCACTTGGGCCCCACGAGGTTCCCCCCTTACGTCACATACTATGCACTGATACAGACTCACACTTAGTCTCTACTCTCTATCATAGCATGTATACTAGCACGTCACCAGCCCCCTGCACGGCTAGGGATAGATGGGTTGCTGAGCTTGGACAGGATATTACTGACCAGCATTGGACGTAGTGCTGTAATCAGACCGAACAGGCCTTTCCAGCAGCCGCCCACGCATCACACATTATAAATTCCTACATCGCATATAGTACACCCTGGTTAAACTGTCTAAATATAAACTGTGAACCACTGACAAGTGTGATAGATGCGGGGCTGAGGCGGCGGACTTCCTGCACCTTGCTTGGGACTGTAGCAATATCCAGGCATATTGGCAACAAGTGGTTACTGCACTAGAGCTAATTAGATCCTCGAAGCTTCAAATCACTCCTATACTGACAGTACTCGGCTACATGAAGTAATTGGCCGTGTCATAACGGAAATTTGTTTAATTTGGTCTACTATTGGCTAGAAGGAGGGTAGCATGTAGGTGGAGTCGTGGCCGGGTACCCAAATTTAAGTGGATTAGCAACATGTTATTTTGGCAAGAGCAAACATATGCATATGCGGAACTCCTCCCCCCTACTTCACATCCCCGAGATATTTGGGAACCTCTTAAGATGCATCTCCTTGAACATCCAGTGGATGCTGTATCCACTCCACACACCTCTGTCAGCTGTGCTCCATAATCGACCCCTGCCCTTTATTGCACAATGTTTTTGCACATGATTACGCTCCTATGTTGTCTGTACACTTCTATCTGTTCTCCTGCACCGCATATGGGGTTACAGCATATGATTCATGTTGATGGGTTGTCTTCTACTATTTGTGTCCTTTTGGACACTAAACTGTTATCTCCTTGATGCTTGTACATTGTTGCTTTGCATATGTCTACCTATGTAATGTATCTGTCATGCTGTTTTTTTGGTTTTTTTACTTTGCTTTTGGAAAATTTCAATAAATAAATAAAAAAATTAAAAAGAAAGAATTATCACCAACATACCTCTTGAACAAAAGAGCATTGAAATTGACAGCACACAATAATATGTTGGCTGAGTTTATTGAATTTTGTGTCCAAAATAATATATTCCTCTTTCATGGAGATCTCTACAGGCAGGTCTCGGGGACCGCGATGGGCACCTGCTTCGCCCCCAGCTATGCGAACTTGTTCGTAGGCTGGTGGGAGGAGCAGGTGGTATGGTCCCCCTGCAATGCTGAATGGACAGATAAGATAGCAATATGGCACCGATATATTGATGATCTCTTTGCCATTTGGAAGGGGTCAATAGATGAAGCAAGAGATTTCATTGAACATCTCAATAACAACAATGTGAATTTATACTTCACAGGCGAGATAAGTTCAGTGGCAGTGAACTATCTCGACCTTGAGGTGAGAGTACAAGACAACAAAATAATCACAGCCCTATATCGGAAACCGACTGCAGGGAACAGCATATTGCATGCTACTAGCAGTCACCCAATGAAATTGAAAAATAGCATTCCATATGGGGAGCTTTTGCGTCTTAAACGTAACTGCTCTAGGGAAGGTGACTTTGCAAGAGCAGCCAAAGATAGCATTGAGAGATTTGCAGCCAGGGGGTATGATTCACTGTTGTTGCAAAAAACGTTGCGTAAGGTGAATAAGATACCCAGAGGCAACCTGTTAGGAGAAAATATAAAGAAACAAAATAAGAAGGAAGAGGAGGGCAGATTTCGTTTAATCACAACGTATTCTGAGGATGCCAATGCCTTAAAAACCATTCTTCGAAAAAACTGGCAGGTTTTAAGAACGGATCCCATAATTGGGTCAGATATCTCACCGGTCCCATTAGTAACCTTTAGGAAAGCGAGGTCACTTAGGGACAGATTGGTCCATTGCCCTTTAGAGAATCCAATAGACAAGAGAGGCACCCTGGGTGATATGAAAGGCTTTTACCCTTGTGGGCGATGCAAAGCTTGTGCATTTAGCAAGAGAGTTTTAAGCTATGAAATCAAAGGTATGAAGGAATGTAAGATCATAAGCAAGTTTGTGACATGCCAGACAACGCATGTGGTGTATTGTTTGATTTGCCCTTGCAAATTAAGATACATCGGCAGCACCATACACAGTGTGAAAATAAGAATTTTAGAACACATGCGTGCAATCACAAATAAGGACTTAAATTATCCGGTGGCAAGACACTTTGCCATGAAACACAACAGTGATAGAAATTTACTTCAATACTTTGGATTAGATCATATACCACTCCATCTCAGAGGTGGGGATAGAGTACTTAAACTGAGAAGATTGGAATCTCGGTTTATAATCGACTTGCAGACAAAAACTCCGAATGGTTTGAACAGTGGTGAAGAGTTAAATGTACACCTAGGGACCTAGGATAAAAATAACTCATCTGACATTGTAGAGTCTGAAACTTTTTTAACTAATGTTACACAGATAGGTGGAAAAGGCCGATACACGGCGTGAATGAGAGAAATGGATGAGGACAATAGGCGGTTCAGTATGACTGAGTCGTTAATGGCCGATCCACGGCAAGATTTTAATGACAAGGAGGTGCAGAAACATTTATACTGACGAGGTGATACATAACACAAACAATAATGTAGAATGTGGTATGAATTGTTTTAGCAATATGCTTATATATAATTGTAAAGTAGAACTCTAAGCTAAAATGTTGATTTTTGCACACTCCAAAATGGCGCCCAATTTGTATGGGAAAATTTGTCCTTCGTCTATTTCGAAAACTGGAAATGCTGTGTTTTTTAATATATAAAAAACAATGCCGCGCTACACTAATTGCAAATACACTGACGAAGGGAGAACCCGAAACGCGTATGTGAAGCGCTATGGAATAAACTGGTTATCGAACAAAACCCGCGAGTGCTGTGTCTTTCTTCCCGACTGGGAGAGAGAACTTTTGGAGCTGTGTGGTAAATATTTCGTTACCGGTACTATTTTTTATGCGGTAAAGTCTTAGTGAGAATAACTCAGTAAAAATAAGAGGCAGAATCCGTGGTATTAGAGGTTTTAAAAGGCTTTATTCCTATACAAAGGAATACAATTCGAATTGTGGGCCTTCTATTCCATCACCACGAAAGTTCAGGAAGGAAGGGGCATATATTATTGACAGATAGGCAGTTTTATAGAAAATACATTACAGTGAAACAGATGCAAGAGGCGTGACAGCTGATAATTCAGATAAACTGTACATACGTAACTAATAGAGGCGTAAACATGGGTGTAACTAAAATACGTCATTAAACATGATGTCATAAGTGGGTGGATCCATAGAAGAATCCTGTAATGTCAGCAGAAATATTCGGCAGAGATGCGCGCGCAGCCGCATGACGTGTGATTGACGTGCAACTAGAGGGTGAAGGGGACTTGACATTTAGCTCTACATGTGGAGACAGAAGTCTGGGGTTATGTCAACCTAATCCCAAATCATATCTAATATCCTATGTTTAAAGAACTGTGTTATCCAAAAGGAAAGGTCTCTAGGATAGAATCTATTCTATACTGACTGTTAGTGCGTGTACAAGCGTCTAAGTGTCTACACTAGATGCGAGGGAGTAGGAATATTCCATGGTAACGGGGCTATGAATTACTTGCATGAGGACAGCGAGGCCTGGCCCCTTTGCACGGTAGCTGGAGGAATGTTTACCTAAACTACTAGACAGGAATGCATCGGATGAGGAGGGAGGAGATAATCTTGAAGGTGAAATACAGTTTTTGGCAGGTGATAGGCTGGATCAGGCACCGTTAGCCGCGCAGGGAGTAGGACAAAGTTCATGGATACAGATGCAGGCTCAGACTGGAGCTTTCAGAGGCAGAAGGCAGGAAAAGGCTTGATGACAGAATTCAGGGCCTACTCGCCTGAATCTGTAAAATGTGGAAAGTGAACCACATAAAGTCGGTGGCCTTTCATACTTAGGAATGGAATATCTGACCCATTCATGGCGGATCTGAAAGAGGACATGTTGATGGTGGACGCACATATATTTGCGTCTTCAAAACTGGAGCAGGAGGGAACATACATGTACTTATAGCATGTACATGGAGCCGTTGGGGTCTACGATAGGGGACATAACTGATCACAAAATTCATATTTCCTCATTCCCTCCTTGTCCCCTACGGACCCTCAGGAGATATCGATCTTCATCAATCCATCGATCTGTTCATATAGCATCATTTGTTCTTCTTTCTTCTTCCGGGATCTTGAATGAAAACGTGGATGTGGGATACACGATGTGGCACACAGACCACAAATCGCTGGCCCACATTGTAGACATAAACAGCAACTGAATAGTATGAGAAAGCCAATACCTAGGAAGGATAGGATTCTCCATCCCCAGGCTGACAACACGCCCCAGAACCAACCGGACCAAGTCCAGGTGCCTGGACTCTGGTGTATCTGGCTTATAATCTTATGAAGGCGGGTTATGGCTTTATATACTGACGGCGAATTTTCTGGTATGAAAATGCAACAACTTGATCCGATGACCCTACAAGCTCCGCCCCTATCGGCCAGGATGACGTCAAGGACAAGACGATTTTGAAGCACAACAATCCGCATAGCAGACTGCTCTTCTGTTAAATTGCCTAAGGCGGAAATAGTCTCGTTCACTACTGCTTCAAGGGTTCTTGTTAATCTACGTATCAGCTTACTATTAGTGACTGTACCTATATAGGGAAAGAATCCTTTATTGAAATCTGTGTATTTTTCCCATGCTGTTTCAGTGTAATCGACAATTGGGAGATCTCTCTGCTGTCTATTGTGTACTAAATGGGTATTTCTATGATAATCAGGAGGAGCTAGGAAAACAGGTGGCAGAAGGAATGCTATGTAACAGGTACCATCCCAATCTAGAGGTAGACATATATATGCGGTCTGGCCACATATGAAGTAGGAATGATGGGAAGCTCTAAATGTAGACTTGCCTTGATCACTGAATTTTATTACAGTGGTGCATTTACTGTGGCCCATGTGTATGGAACCATTCTTTCTTATACATAATTCCCCTTTTACTGGGAATACTGACATGGCGGGCAAGATTGGTGTAGCTTCAGATTCAACGTTCAGGATCATGAGGTTAAGTGTAAAATTACCTAATCCATATACTTCATTTTCTAGATCAGTTCCTGTTCTTTTGGGGAGTCCCTCCTTGTTAGGGTAGCAGACTTTAAGCAAAACTAGGTTCAGGTTTCCCCAAACCCAGTTGTCTTGATAAACTGCGGAATTTGAATCTAGGGAATTAATCAAACTAAACCATGCTCCACAGGAGCCATTGTGTGTGAACGGATATGGAAAGAAGGGCAAAACTCCCTTATAGTTTTGATAGGGAGGGAGTCGGCCACATATCCAACAAATTGTGGCATTGCTGGTTTGATGGGAATGATGTAACATACTAATAAATGTGTTGTTGCGCAGCGCAAATCTATATGACAACTCATGCGGAGGTAATTCGCTAAAAGAATGTTCTGCAGTTATGTTGTAAGCACGCTTAAGAATAGGGTAATACATATGCAATAGTATGCTAAAAATAATGATCAGAAGACTTAGAAAAAACAGAGTTAATAATGTTACTGTACAGTGACTACGAAGTGATTTACAATACGCATGCTTTTTGAGCTGCATCTGATGATTTCTTTCTCTATTCCGGTCTAGAGGATACATGTCAGAGACAAATTCAACCGATTCACCTTGGAGAGGACTTAAACAATCAAATTGTCTGACTTACTAGACCTCAATTTTAGTTTGTAAAGTTCTGGTTTGGTTAATTCAACCAAGGGGAGCTTTGAGTCTGTCTGTGAGGGAATACAGGGTTGAGTAATCACACTGGTTGGTAGTCCATAAATTTTTTTGATATGACTCGAGTGCAACCACCCTTTGCGACCCTCAATCTTCACGGCAGTCCTTGTAGTCAGTAGAACCAACTTAGGCGACTTCCACCTAGGATCCAGTTGGGTCTTCCGGTCGAAATTCCTGACCAAAACCAGGTCACCAGGAACCACGTCATGGGGCTTCACCTCAGTATTATCGGGAAAAGCTGCGGTTACCTGTGAACGACAAGATTGTAGTGCAGACATCAAGGAAGCCAGGTAATCTGTCAGCATATTACAGTCAACATCAGTGATTTTGCGAGGTATAGGCGTCCCCCACATATTTGGTGGTCTACCGAAGATCACCTCGTACGGGGATAGCCCAGTTCGAGAATGTGCTACCATTCTCATGTAAAAGAGCGCAACTGGTAAGGCTACTATCCAGTCGACACCTTTTTCCCTACATATTTTGGACAATCTAATTTTCAGAGTTTGATTATGGCGTTCCACGAGACCTGCGGCCTCGGGATGCCGGACACAGTGGAATTTCCATTGGTAGCCTAACAAAAGGGAAACGTGTTTCATTAGTTCGGATGAGAACGGCTGGCCGTTATCTGAGTAGACAACACGTGGTAAACCGTACCGTGGGAATAATTCTCGAACTAACTGTTTGGCAGTAGTCGGGGCAGTGTAATCTGAAACCGGGTATGCTTCTGTCCAACGGGAAAGAGCACAGACAACTACGAGAACATATTTGAATCCTCGACATCGTTCCATCTGGATATAATCCATCTGGAGGACTTCAAAAGCATGATCGGGAGTTTGAAATCCACCCTGCTCTACGGGGATGCTTTTACCTGGATTAAACTGACAACATATCATACAGGTACGAACTTTTTGTTTAGCTGCTGCTCGCAAGTGCTTGTTGAACCAAATGTGTTGAATGCTGTCTAGCATAGCTTTCTCTCCTAGGTGTGCTGGACTATGTATTGTGTTAATGATAACTTGAACCATTGAGTCGGGAAGAAACCATATAGATTTTTCCTTCGTCATCCATCCTTGATCCGTTTGGATCCCTCCTAATTCAGTCCATTTCTTTATTTCTTCTGGTGTAGCATGTGTCTGTATGTCAATTACATCAAGGGCGGGATCCTTAACTGTCATGCAATGTGTTAGTGTCGGAACTATTGTCTTTGTCATGTCAGTTGTGATAGTCTGATTCTGAGCAGTCTGTTTAGCTGTTCTGTCAGCTAGGTCATTACCCTGAGAAATTATATCGGTAACTTTTGTATGGGCTTTGCATTTCATAATCGATATTGTAGTGGGTAGATGAATCGCATCTAATAGGGCTTGAATGAGGGGTCCGTGCTGGATGTGGGCACCGTGAGAAGTTAAATAACCTCTCTCTCGCCACAGTACGCCGAAGTCATGGACGACTCCGAATGCATAACGTGAATCTGTGTATATATTGACTTTCTTATTTTTGGCTTGAATACAGGCTTGTGTCAGAGCGATGAGCTCTGCTGCTTGAGCTGACGAAGTGTTAATACGATTTGTTTCAATGACTTCAGTGTCTGTTGTGACTGCGTAAGCAGCCACTAACTCTCCTGTACTTGTTCTCATACATGACCCATCTACATACAATGTCAAGTCTGGATCTGACAAAGGGATATCTGTCAAGTCTTGTCTGGGTTTCGTCGTGATAGTAATGACTTCGACACAATCATGTGCCAATGGATCTGTTCCGCTCACTGGTAACAGTGTGGCAGGATTTAACGTATTGCAACGTCTGATTTCTATGTGTGGCTGAAACAATGTCAGTTCGTAACCGGTGAGTCTCGCTATAGTCAAGTGTTGTGTTTGTGTGCGGTTCAAGAGAACCTCTACTGCATGTGGTACTTGTACTGTCAATTGATGTCCTAACACTATGGCATCGCTTTGTCTGATTGCTAAAGCTGTTGCTGCCACCGATTTCAGGCACGCAGGAAGAGCCTGAGCTACTGGATCTAATGTACTAGAGAAATAAGCACATGGTTTGTGTGATCCTGCTTGTTCCTGAGTGAGTACTGACAAGGCAGTACCTTCGCGTTCTGTAACAAAGAGTGTAAACTGTTTGCTGTAACATGGTGTTGCTAAAACAGGTGCTTGGCATAAAGCTTTCTTTAAACTTTCAAAGGCGTGTGTATGTTCTTGAGTCCAAGGGAGGACAGTCGATGTGGCTGCCTCCTGTGTTGTCAACTGGATGAGTGGTTTTGCTAGAAATGCATATTGAGGGATCCACTGCCTACAGTATGAAGTGAGGCCTATAAAAGCCCGCACCTCCTTTTGTGTCTTGGGTGGTGGCATGTTAGCGATTAACTGGATGCGGTCGGGTGTAAGCTGCCTTCCCTCCTTGGACAGCGAGTGCCCAAGGTAAACAACTCGCTGGACACAGAATTGCAGCTTAGAAGGGGACACCTTGTGCCCCTTGTCAGCCAAAAATTTTAAAACCGTCAGTGACGCTGTTTCACATTCAGGTTCGCTTCGGGCGGTGATCAGCAGATCATCGACATATTGAAGCAGGGCAGTGTTGACTGGCATGTGGATACTGTCAAGTTCTCGTTTCAGTGCTTGGCTATAGATGCTGGGGCTTTCTGTAAATCCTTGAGGTGCGCGTGTGAATTTAAAACTTCGTCCATTTAAACTGAACCCGAACAAGTATTGACTTTCCGGATCTATTGGGACGCTAAAGAAAGCATTCTTGAGATCGATTACAGTGAAGAACGTTGCTTCTGAGTCAATAGTTGTTAGTAATGAAGAGATATCGGGGACCACAGGGTATTGTGGTACAATACATTTATTTAATTCGCGCAGATCAATAACTAATCGATATACTGGTGGTGCTTTTGGATCCGTTCTTTTAAGAATCGGAATTATCGGGGAATTACATACATTGGAGTCGGTTTCGACAACCACTCCTTGTGCAATGAGCTCGTCAATGATTTGCAGCAAAGCCACAACAGCATCGGGTGGTAACTTATATTGTCGTATTCGTGGTAGTATTACTCCTGTTTTTAGTGTGACACGATATGGTGTAATATTCATGCAACCAACATCAGTGGGGCCTTGTGCCCATAAATGTGTAGGTAAATTCTGCAGTCGGTGATCCATGTCTCTGGACACGTAGTGACCTTTAAAGTCACGTAAAAATAGTCGTACTCCTTCCGGAGAACAACATATTATAGCTCCTAGAGCTTTCAATGTTTTTATACCTAACAAGTTTTCTGGACATGATTTAGTAAGCAATAAATCTGTAGTACGTGTCAATGGACCAATCGTAAGTGGAAGAGGTTGTGTCACGTCATTTATTATAGGTTTTCCTGAGAATCCAAGGGAAATATTCTGTGAGCCTGAGAGGGGTGCCCCTGGAACTTCACTGCGTCTTATAGTTGTTCTGCTTGCCCCTGTATCAAGTAAAAACTTTCTGTCTTCCACCTAATAGTTCACTATGTACATAAGGTCCCTCTTGGTCTACAGGAACCTCAATAAGGGGTAAGCCAACTTCCCTCTCTAGGCTATCTCATGAGTATCGCTGATAATCGGGATAATCTGCTTGTGCATACTGATACATCTGTTGTGTTGTTGCTTGTGTTGCAGCAATAGGCTGCGCTTGTGGTGGTGCTATGGTCTGTTGTGGAGCTCCCTGTTGCGGAGCTAGTTGTTGCGGAGCTAACCTAGGTTGTACATGCTGAGGGATTTGTTGTTGATTCTGATCCTGTCTAGGTGGACGTGGTCTCTCCTGAGTTTTACCTGTAGCAATATTATGTTTCAGGACTAGACAATCGTGTATATAATGACCTGGTTGTTTACAATAGTTGCATGTCCCTTTCGTAGGACCTGCGGAATTACCCTTATGATGACCATCGGCTGGAACTGACTGAGCAACAAGCATTTTCATTTTTGTATCTTTCATACGTCTTTGTTCGTGTTCTTGTTCTTCTCTAATTCTATTGTGATGATATTGTAACATCTGTAACATCTGTGATGGGGTATTACCTTGCCAGGTACTTTCGAATTTCAATACTCTATTCTTAACTTGTAGCAGAGAATTTTCAACTAATTTTGTCACGAACAGATGTGGATATGACTCACTACTGGCTTTTATGCCACTATTTATACCAAAACATTTTTCAAATCGGGAATAGAAATCACTAGTGTCTTCGTCTGGCTTTTGTTTACAGGCTGAGATTGCACCCCAGTCTTCCTTTTTCGTAGTTAACAAACGTGGTAGTACCTGCACTAGTAGTCCTGCTAGTGCTGTAGTCTTTTCCCCAAGCCCTGCTCCTGCAGCTCGGGCCCTTTCTTCGTTTTCTAATGCTGTCCAATCTATCTTTTGGTCTCCCACCTCCCATTCCTTTTCTTTGAGTTTCTCATAAACACCGGCGGGTAATAGGACTTTTAATATTTTCATAATGTCGGGATAGGTATACTCTCCCATGAGTAACATGTCCTTTATTTCACGGTGGAAACCTGCTGGGTCCTTGTCATGGCTGGGTACTACTTTCTTCATTTCCAATAATTCTAGTTTAGTTATAGGCGTGTACACAAACACGTGTGTAAAATTATCACCGGCACCTCTAATTGGGTGCACTTCGCGTAACGGGTTCTGTCTATCTATGTGATACATTTTTCTTCCCCTGATGGGAACTGGAACGTGTTCTGGGCATACGAAATTTAAATATTGGTTTCGGAATTCTAGAATTTCTTTAATCAAATCAGTACTTGACCCTCTCCATATATTCGTGAGCAGTTCTGTCAATATGTCAGGTAAGGGTCCTGGATCGGAGTGCTGGCTCTTATATAATATAAGGAGGTGTTGAATCATGTATATACTAGCTAAACGCTGTTCGTACGGGTCAAGATTCAGAAACGTGTGTGCAAGTACATCATCATTGTATTCGCTGGGACTGTCAGCCCATTGTACTGCTGACCTAGCTAATTCTTGTTCGTCCATGGAATCGAGCATATGGTACCCTCTTCGATCTCGGAGTAATTTATCAACGGCTTGGAATAGGTGTTCGGGGGATTTTGCATTTAACATAGGGTTTGGAAAATGTCTATTATATTCTGGACGTATTGGACGTATCGGGTCGTTAAAGTCTCTAGTATTATTATGGGGTCTTCCTTTACCTACATAAGCTATTGTTTCGACTTGTTCTGATTCTTGCTCCTCCTCCTCCTCTGATTCTACTCTGTCTGTTTCTCGTCTTTCTTTATGTATTCGTTCTACTTCCTTGCGGATCTTTCGACTCATGGCGATTATACACGCCTGTCTATCGTGTTTCTCTTCTGATATGTTCTGACCCCATTTGACAAGTCTTTGCATGGTATCGTGATCTGCCCCGGGCCTGTCTTGATTCCTAATTACACAATTTATGAAAAAACGTAGTAGTTGTCTTTGGACATCCACTTTCTGATATTCCATAGCTTCGTTAATACTTTCTGGACCTCGCCCTGTGTGGACAAAGCGATATATTTCGTCTAGGTGATCACCCATTCCTGGTATTGTCATTAAATATAATGTAGCTCGTCTTATACGTAGTGATGATATGAGCAATTTATCCTGTCTACCTGGTACTGGGTCGTATCTACAATCCACAAGTTGTTCTTTAAACATGTCGGATGTCGCTAATTGGGGTGTACGTTGGAGTGCTAAATCTCTAAGGGTCTGTTTATTTCGCGGCGGGGTGGCAAACATGTCTGTCGTACCTCCTGTAGCACCGTCTGAGGTGCTAGGCACGAAAGGATTCGTTGGGCGTAGGATAGAGATTGTAGATGCGGGAAAAACTGTAGAAACGGACGGACCTGTGGGAACTTGTGTAGGAGTTTGTAGTTGCGGGGATACAGACGGATGCTCTTGGTGTGGAACACCATCGGCAAGCGGTATGTGCGGTATGGCATTAGCATACTCGGGAGCTACGTCATCTAAATAGGAGGAAAGGAAAACGTCCTTTGCTGTTTTGGGATGTGTTATGGGATGTGCTTTTATCGGGAGCAATGGAGGAGTTAAATCTTTTGGTATTTCCGGGGTAGCCTTAGGTAACCCTTCGGCCAGAAGAGGATACATACCATTCGTAAGAGTGTTTCTTTGTCTATCTATTTGTTCTGATTTTACTCGGGTACCTTCCTCAAGTAATAGATTTTCTCGGGTTTTATTTGAATTCTCTCTACCTTTCTCTTCCTGTCTGTGTGCTTTTTCTGTACGTCTGTATGATTCTTTACGCCATAATTCAATGGCATCTTTCTGTGACTGTCTGGCTTTCTTTTTCCATAATTCTTCTTCTACTCTCATGATGCAATCTGCATCCCAGGTCCCTGCTGCGGGCCATCTCTGACTCTCTGGTAATTCTTTTGTGTAGTCCACCCATAAATCAAGAAATAATACGGCATCTAGACCATGCTTATGATACATAAAGTATCCTGGAGTATCCCTAGGTGGAATGGGAACAGCTTCTTCGAGTACACCTTTTCTAGTTTTGATCTGTCTTAGTTTCGAAAAGAGCGGCATTTTTAGATCTTGTTTCTAGAACACACTTTATACGATGAACACAATAATGAACAGTCATTCACACCACAATATATAGAACGTATTAAAACCTTTTAACATTTAACAGTTTTAACGAACAATGATAACTAATAGAAAACTAGTTACTGACATAATACTGACACTAGATAATACTTATTTATATGCAAGACATACTATATATACTGCTAAACAGTACAGATACACTGCTGAAACAGTGCAGACCGGATTTGTGTACCCAAACCCGTCTTGACCGGCACAGACTATGTGCACGTAAAATGCCTCCCCGGTAATGGTACTCACCGGGTAGCTCGGAACGGAAGGCCTCGGAACGGAACTGAAACTGGACCGGACTGGACTCGACTCGACTGGACTCGGAACTTCGGAACCTGGTGGGCCTCTGTATACCTCGGATCTTGCTCTCTCAGCTAGGCTCTGGTCGGGATACTTCGCACTTCTCACCGCCTCGTCTGGGTGTTGATCGCAGCCTCAGTCGCTCCCGCTTGGCCGGAGGGAGATACAGGAAATCCTGCGGGTACGCGTTTTTGTCCGTTCAGCTGTGGCAGGACACCGGGCCTGCAACGCACCGCCGGCGCGTGAGATGAGAAAGTGTCCCTATTCGGGCGCCAATTTATGTGGTAAATATTTCGTTCCCGGTACTATTTTTTATGCGGTAAAGTCTTAGTGAGAATAACTCAGTAAAAATAAGAGGCAGAATCCGTGGTATTAGAGGTTTTAAAAGGCTTTATTCCTATACAAAGGAATACAATTCGAATTGTGGGCCTTCTATTCCATCACCACGAAAGTTCAGGAAGGAAGGGGCATATATTATTGACAGATAGGCAGTTTTATAGAAAATACATTACAGTGAAACAGATGCAAGAGGCGTGACAGCTGATAATTCAGATAAACTGTACATACGTAACTAATAGAGGCGTAAACATGGGTGTAACTAAAATACGTCATTAAACATGATGTCATAAGTGGGTGGATCCATAGAAGAATCCTGTAATGTCAGCAGAAATATTCGGCAGAGATGCGCGCGCAGCCGCATGACGTGTGATTGACGTGCAACTAGAGGGTGAAGGGGACTTGACATTTAGCTCTACATGTGGAGACAGAAGTCTGGGGTTATGTCAACCTAATCCCAAATCATATCTAATATCCTATGTTTAAAGAACTGTGTTATCCAAAAGGAAAGGTCTCTAGGATAGAATCTATTCTATACTGACTGTTAGTGCGTGTACAAGCGTCTAAGTGTCTACACTAGATGCGAGGGAGTAGGAATATTCCATGGTAACGGGGCTATGAATTACTTGCATGAGGACAGCGAGGCCTGGCCCCTTTGCACGGTAGCTGGAGGAATGTTTACCTAAACTACTAGACAGGAATGCATCGGATGAGGAGGGAGGAGATAATCTTGAAGGTGAAATACAGTTTTTGGCAGGCGATAGGCTGGATCAGGCACCGTTAGCCGCGCAGGGAGTAGGACAAAGTTCATGGATACAGATGCAGGCTCAGACTGGAGCTTTCAGAGGCAGAAGGCAGGAAAAGGCTTGATGACAGAATTCAGGGCCTACTCGCCTGAATCTGTAAAATGTGGAAAGTGAACCACATAAAGTCGGTGGCCTTTCATACTTAGGAATGGAATATCTGACCCATTCATGGCGGATCTGAAAGAGGACATGTTGATGGTGGACGCACATATATTTGCGTCTTCAAAACTGGAGCAGGAGGGAACATACATGTACTTATAGCATGTACATGGAGCCGTTGGGGTCTACGATAGGGGACATAACTGATCACAAAATTCATATTTCCTCAGCTGGATAGAATACACGGGGCACCACCGTGTGAGAAGCACCCGTCATGGAGTGACCCGTTGCAAATGTGCAGTGGAGCGATTTTATATATATATATATATATATATATATATATATATATATATATATATATATATATAATCTTTGCATTACATAGGAAATCTGAAAATTCTATTTTGAATAACTTTGGCGCCGGTTGACTTATCTTCGTGAAATTTTCAAAACTAATGGGGCGCTCCGCTCAGCTCCTACCCTGAAAGTCTCGGGGTGATTCGTCAAGCGGGGGCTGAGAAAAAAGGGGGGTCCCAAAACGCGTTTTCCCCATGCATTTTCCCATAGGACCTTTAGTCGAAGGTACAACCCGAACGGCTAAACAGAAATACTTGAAATTTGGCAAAGAGGTAGTCCTCAAGTCAGGCATGTGCCTTTTGCTTAAATGGTGTAAATCCGTTCAGTAGTTCCTGAGAAAATCAAAAGTAAAATCACATATATCTGGGCGGAGCCTAACCAAACATCTCATCGTGAGATCAGCACTTCATCCAAGAAGTGTTGGCAGCCATCTTGGGACCAATATACATGATAGCACCTCATTAAAAAGCATTGCAGTTAATAGAAGGTTTTAAAACTTTAGTTACATTATAAATCATTTGTTGATGGTACCATACTCATTTTAGGAATTGTGGTGTGTTCTAAGGTGATTTTACCATGTGAAAAAGCCTTCTGCTGTGATATCATGAATCATGCTTGAGGGAAAACTATTTTCTCATGCTTTTCCCACAGAGGTTTGGAAGGTGATCTATAAGCTAACTGAGAGCATATTTTCTGTAAATTCACATTATCTTTCTCAGTCATGTGAGAATGAAGTCTGACATTCTCAGTAAAACATGTACATCCAACAAGGGCAGAGACTGTCAGTTGATTCCTTTGTTTTCTACTGCAGCTTCCCAGAGTGTTCTAAAGAACAACTAGAGTGCTAACAGTCCTACTTATGACAAACGTATGGCACACCCGAAGCCATCTTGGTTGGAATAAAGTGGTAACACTTAAAACATTTAATTTACAAAGGAACACAATGAGGGGATTCATTTTTCCATAGAAATTATGATTAGTGCTGCAGAAAGAAAAATTAGGGCACATTTTGACTTCTCAAATCCTCTACTATGTCATAAACATATTCTGACATGCAGACTGAAACATGCACTTTCAATACCAGCAGCAGACTTCCCTGGTGAGCAGTAGCTTTACTACAGCGATCTAATGAGCAACTAGAGTGCTAACATTCAGAATTTATGGCAAATGTGTGACACATCTGAATGCCTTCTTGATGGAACCAAGTAAAAAACTGAAAGTATTTCCTACTGAGAAGACTGCAGGAAATTAGGAAACATCATAACAAATAAATCTCCCAAGATGGCCACCAGAGACAAAAGAGCCCAAATGTAGCCCAAATATCACCCAGATGTAGCCCAAGTATAGCCCAATGACAGAATGTCCCAGAGTGTTCTAACGAATAACTAGAGCGCTAACAGTCTTACTTATGACAAAAGTATGGCACACCTGAAGCCATCTTGATTGAAATAAAGTGGTAACACTTAAAACATTTAATTTACAAAGGAACAACATGAGGGGGTTCATTTTGCCATAGAAATTATGATTAGTTCTGCAGAAAGAAAAATTAGGGCACATTTTGACTTCTCAAATCCTCTTCTATTTCATAAACAAATTCTGACATGCAGACTGAAACATGCACTTTGAATACCAGCAGCAGACTTCCCTGGTGAGCAGTAGTTTTACTACAGGGATCTAATGAGCAACTAGAGGGCTAACATTCAGAATTTATGGCAAATGTGTGACACATCTGAATGCCTTCTTGATGGAACCAAAATAAAAAACTGAAAGTATTCCCACTGAGGAGACTGCAGTAAATGAGGAAATTAGGAAACTTCATAACAAATAAATCTCCCAAGATGGCCACCAGAGACAAAAGAGCCCAAATGTAGCCCAAATATCACCCAGATGTAGCCCAAGTATAGCCTAATGACAGAATGTCCCAGAGTGTTCTTAAGAACAACTAGAGCGCTTACTGTCTTACTTATGACAAAAGTATGGCACACCTGAAGCCATCTTGATTGGAATAAACTGGTAACACTTAAAACATTTAATTTAAAAAGGAACACAATGAGGGGGTTCATTTTGCCATAGAAATTATTATTAGTGCTGAAGAAAGAAAAATTAGGGCACATTTTGAGTGACTTCTCAAATCCTCTTCTATTTCATTAAAAAATTCTGATATGCAGGCTGAAACATGCACTTTCAATACCAGCAGCAGACTTCCATGGTGAGCAGTAGCTTTACTACAGTGATCTAATGAGCAACTAGAGTGCTAAAATTCAGAATTGATGGCAAATGTGTGACATATCTGAATACCTTCTTGATGGAATCAAAGTAAAAAACTGAAAGCATTTCCGACTGAGGAGACTGCAGTAAATGAGGAAATTAGGAAACTTCATAACAAATAAATCTCCCAAGATGGCCACCAGACAGAAAAGAGCCTAAATGCAGCACAAATATCACCCAGATGTAGCCCACATGTAGCCCAATGACAGAAGTGTGCAAAACACGTATTTTTTGTGTATTTGCAGTTTTATATAGTGCAGACTTGTCAGGTATTGGAATGCTTTACATGAGCATTGGTTACATCACACAAGATCAAATTCATTTTGGTTGTAGACATGGGGAGATTAAGTGATTTGACCACAATCACTGAATGTTGAGCTGAAGCAGAAACTCCAACCTGGTTCCCCAGTTGCAAAGTCTGCAGCTCTGGAAGTAACACCACATCCTCTCGCCAAGGTGCAACATTTAATCAAGTGGTCAACTGGATAAAAAAACAAAGATTACAAATAATTTAAAATTTCTTTGTCGCTATTTGAAAACTCAGAAAATATGTCCTCATTTTAGTTTTTTAGAGCACTAACCATAATTTTTATGCAAATAAGACCCTCTAATATATGTAATTTCTAAAGGAAATACTCTAGGTATTACAGTTTTGATTACATCAAGATGACGTCAGGCGTTCCACACTTTTGTAATAAATATAGAATGTTAGCAATCTAGTTGTTCATTGGGATACTGTTGAGAGGCAGAGGCCAGGGGCACGGACTCTGAAAATTGAAGGCAGGTAGGAGAGTGCAGAGGCAACAATTTGACCACACTGGGCAGGCAGGAAGGGCAGTGGCAGCACAACAGACTATGGAGGGCAGTGGAAAGGGGGGCAGGGGCAACAAACCAACAATACAGGACTGGCAAGAGAGGCTGTGGCAATATAATAGACCATTGTGGGCAGAAGGAAGAGGCAGTGGTAGTACAACCATACATGCCAACAGACCAGTTTCAGCCAGGAAACGTCCAATGTTTTGAAGCTCAAATGGGCTTTATTTGATCTGTCTCCTGTCTACAATCTCCTCTTTTTCAATGTAACTCAAAGGGGAAAATCAATACCCCAGTTTTTTTTAAAAATCTCCCTCTTACCAAGTTCAACATGTTCGCAAGTATGGTACATTGGATCATGGTAGGCAGGAGGAATTGGGGTAGGGACATGGACTCGGATAACAGAGGACAGGAGGGACATGGAGAGGTGCACCAAACTGACACTACAGGGCAGGCATCAGAGTTTGCAGCAGCACAATACACCACACAGCGCATGCGGGACGGGAGTGCAGCACAACAATCCATAGAAAGCAATACGGAGGGGACAGGACTATGCACATGGACAACAGAGAACAGATGGGAAAGAGGCAATGGTAGCTAGCTGACCATAATGGACAGACAGGAGAGAAAGCTGCATGATAACAGACCATAAAGGGCAGGAGGGACGGATCAGGGGCATTACAATGGAACAGACAAGCCAGGAGGGAGGGAATAGGGGGTCTGCACATGGAAACAGAGGCTGGGGGCAAGGTGGCAGGGCAGGAGCAGCAAGATGACCATGGAGGTCAGGCAGGATGGGCACTAGAAACAAGACACACCATGGAGAGCAACAATGAGACTATGGTGGCATACACACAGACCATGGAGGGAAGGTGGGAGGGGGTCAGGGGCAGCTAGCTGACCACACAGGGAAGGTGGGAGGGGCCATGGCAGCACAGAAGACCATGCATGGCAAGCGGGATGGTTAGTGGCAGCACAATTGCTATGATGGGCAAGAAGGAGGGTGCAGGGGCATGCACAAAGGACCATGGAGGATAGAAGGGAGGGTCAGGACCTGGGCACAGACAAGAGAGTTCAGGGGAAGGGGCCTCACAACAGACCGCGCGGGGCAGGCAGGAGGAGCAGTTGCAGCACAACAGATCAGGGAGGGCAGAAGGGTGTGGCAGTAAAATGGACCATGGGGGACAGGAGGAAGGGGATAGGGGCATGGCATGTGGACAGGCAGGGTGGAGGTGGCAGGCACAGGTTACAGTCATCTGACAATGCTAGGCAGGTGGAAGGGGGGAGTGGCAGCTCAAGAGAACACTCAGAGTAGATAGGAGTGGCAGGTCCATGGAACATAGTGGGCAAAAAGGATGGACTAGGGGCATGCACAAAGACATCGGCGGGCAGGGGGAAGGAGAATAGGGGCAGCAAGCTAAGCACAGAGGCTAAGCAGGAGGTCAATGATGGGCCATAGAATTGGGCAATGGAGGGCAGGAGGAGGGGACTGGTACATCATGCTAAATGGAGGGCAGTGGCAGCACATCAGACCATGCATGGCAGGAGGGAGGAGGCTAGTCCATGGATTTAGACAACAGAGGATAGGGAGGAGGTGGATGGGGCAGCAAGATAACTGTTCAGAGAAGGTGGGTATTAGGAACTTTATTGTTTTCAAAATGTGTGTCTGTGCGAACTACTTAAAATATGAACAGGTATGCAGCATAATCTCACTTTTATTCAGGAAGAAGAGGACGTTTGTGACTGTGACTCCGGGCTCACTTGGCAGAAACACCCCTGACCCTCCACCCCCATCGCAAAATGTAATGCCCGTGAAAAGGGTAGGTGGACGCAGTGTTATATAGAACATAGTCCTGAGAGCACGATTGAAAATGAAAACTAGATGTAGTATATGGTATAAACTATGCACCAAAAAGTGTGATATAAGATGAACCGGGGCGTGAAATATAATATGCAATACATTGTGCGCAATGACAGATTAATTGGAGAGCGCGAGATAGCACAGGCACTAGCGCGTGCTATGCGATATGCGCCTTGGAGTGTAATATGCACAGGGCAGTGTTGTGTAACATAACTAGTCTCTAAAGTTGTAATATAAAATATGTGCTGGGGAGTGTAATGTTGCATATGCACTGTGACAAAGATATGGATCCCAGATTGTAATATGTATGGCATAGCGCTGTGCGTTATAACATACACATCGAGGAAGGCACGTTAGATGGGGCAATATGACCCGTGCAAAGGCAAGTGTGGCATGACATATTCACGGGGTGGTGTTACAGTGCACATGGGCTAGAGAGTGTCCTAGCATACGCACTAGCTGGTGGAATACAACACAGAGGTGTGAGGCAATTGGCGGGCACTGGTGGGTGTAACACAGCATTGGGCTCAGCCAGGAGCACGCTGTGACTCTCAAGTGAGGTTTGTCTCCTTTCCAGAGAGTAAAATAAAAAGTATTACACATCCGGCGGTGGATGTGTTTTTTATTAACCCTGAGGGGGGTTTCTTGCATAGTTTGGTTGAATTTTTGTCGAATCCCCTTTGAATGGCTTGGTGTGCGTGTATATTAAATGTGCCCGTCAATAGCTACCCATGTTTGTATAAATAAACGACAAGGGTTTCTACTTGGAGAGTACCCACCGGCGGGGGCGCCGGGATTAGGCACGGTAGGGCGTCAGACACGTCAGAGCTTCACTAGCGGTGTAAATACATTCCATGTGGATTCATTCTATGCATAGTCACCTTTTAATGAATATCACGCAAATCGTCATGGTGATAGATACATACGGTTTGTCCAGCATGTCCTAGGTGTTTCTATAAATATATATATTTTTAAAATATTAAAAAACAAAGGCCTGGAGGAGCCTAGCGCGCAACCAAGATGGCCGCGTAGGTGCGAGGCTCCCGAGGACCTCCGCAACCTCCTACGTTTATCCTGTCTTCATCCTGCCTCGGTTGAGGGGACTGTGTCGGTGAGCCTGAGCCGAGGTGGTACCCGTTCTCCGTTCTCAAATCGGACTTCGGGTACCGGAGTGAGCATCGATTGAAGTTGGCGGCCTACTTCTCGCCGGACCCCGGATTTGCGCTGGGGGGTGACCCAGTGGCAAAGTGAACAACAACGGCGGGCTGGGCCTGGTGAGTCGCGTACCCTGCACTTTCGCTTTCACTTTCGCACCCCCTTGCCGTCTCTGCAAGTGAGATCGCGGAGCTCTTTGTGTTGGTGTGGCCTCGCGGGGAGACCCTGCCTGCCTGCTGGCTGTGACCCACCCCGCCGACCTGGGGTGGCCCCCCGGAGCTCGTGGCCTTGATTGCCTGCCCTCTACGGCGTAGCTGGTGCGGGTGTGTGACCCGTGGCGATGGCCACGAAACAAGACGGAGATCGGTCGAAGACCAAGTCGACCCGGCGTGGCGCCGTACATCAGGCCAACATCATGGACCGCTATACCCTCCAGAAGGGATCTCCCGGCGGACCGCACAAGTCCTCTGAGGGCCCCCCTGATGCCCCGGATTTGCCCACGGATCTGACTCTGCAAGACGTCATGGGCGCCATTGCTGAGATGAAGGCCTCGGTGGGCCAGCGGTTCGACACCTTGGCGCATAAGATCGACGCGGTCCTCGTGGATGTCGGCCTGGTGAGGGCTGATGTCTCCAAGACCAACGACCGGGTTGATTCTTTGGCCCGAACCACGTCGGGCCTCACGACTGAGGTGGAGGCCCTCCAAACGGAGGTGCACCGACTTCGTCAGGCGAGTGCGCTTATGGATCGGCGCCTGGAGGATTCCGAGAGTTGGGCCCGGAGGAATAATATCCGCATCATCGGAGTACCCGAGGGACGGGAGGAGGCGGCGGCGGATCTTTTTGTAGAGGACCTGATCGCTACCCATCTCCAGCCTCGGGGACTGAGTAAATTCTTTGCTGTGGAGAGGGCCCACAGAGTTCCCGGGGGAAGGCCGAAGGTCGGAGCCCCTCCGCGGCCTCTCATTGCCCGGATTTTTAACTTTCGGGACAGGGACTCGATCTTGCAAGCCTCCAGACTGCAAGGGCCGATTAAGCTGGAAAACATGGAGGTGAACTTTTATCCCGATTTTACCCAAGCGGTCCAGAAGCAGAGACTGAGTTTCCTGGGTGTCAAGCGCCGTCTCCGGGACATGAACTTAAAATACGCCATGCTCTTCCCGGCCAAGCTGCGGGTAGAGGTGGATGGTCGCACGCACTTTTTTGATCGTCCCGAAGCGGCCGGGGACTGGCTGGACACTCTGCCTGGGGGTAGTGATCGAGATGGTGGGGGGGGGGCGGCGGGAGGAGACGGCCCACAGGATCGGGACTGAGGGGTTGCTATTGGGCCTCACTCTGGACGACTATGATGCCACTTTCGACCAAGCTTCTGTCTTTGTTCTTTCCCCTCCCTTGGAGGTTGTGTGGGGTCTAGAAGGGGTACTCTTTCCTCCTCTAGGGGGTTTAGCTAGTTTCATTATATAGGGGCGACAGGCACACTGCAAGTTGGGGGGCTGTCTGGGCTCATGCAGGGGTGCAGGGAGGGGGGAGTTTTGTTGGGGTGGGTGGGTTGGGGTGGGGTGTTGTTCGTTTATACCACAAGGCAAAAGTATTGTTGTGTTATTTCTAAAGTGCTCTCTGGGGGACGAGTGATGGCTTCTGTTTATGATGGGGGGTAGGGGACTGAGTCTGTTGTCCTGGAATGTTAATGGATTGGGGGACAGGATAAAACGAGGTGTGGTCCTGCAGTTCTTGAAGCGAATTTTGCCCGATATAGTTTTTTTGCAGGAGACACACCTCATTGGCAACTCCTTTTGAGCTATGAATCGACGGGGCTACCGCCTTGTGGCCCATTCGGGCTTCACGTCTGGTTCAAGGGGTGTGGGCATTATGGTTAAGAACTCGCTCCCGTTGGAGATTGATGAAGTGCTCCATGACGACAGGGGACGTTACACGGTTTTGGTGGGTAGAATGGAGGGCAGAGTGGTCGTTTTTGTGTCTGTTTATGTCCCGCCGGGGCTGCAGACGACCACCTTTGCGGATCTGGGGCGCCTCCTCCTTGGCCTTCCGGAGGGGATTCTAGTGGTGGGGGGGGATTTTAATGCTGTGGTTTCCGGAACTGTGGATCGTCACCCCCCTAGGGATCTCCCCCGTGCCCAGGCGTGGTTGTCTGGCCTCTTGGATACCTTGGGGCTGGTGGATTGTTGGCGTTTGCAACATCCCACGCAGCTACAGTACACCTTCCACTCAGGGGCTCATGGTAGTCTCTCACGGCTAGATTATGTCCTGGTTCCGGCGGCGCATGTGGGGAGGATAGGGGAGGTGCGCCATTTGGCACGGGGTATTTCGGACCACTCCCCGCTCTTGTTGCACTTTGATATTCTTCCGAGGAGAGAGGGTAGGGTGGTCCCGATTAATCCCTGGTACCTGCGTGACCCCACCATTCGCACAGAGCTGGTTAAATCCCTTAAGCGCTACTTTGCCGAGAATGTGGGGTCTGTGTCATCGGCGGTCTCACTGTGGGAGGCGTTCAAGACGGTACTCCGGGGAGAGGCCTTGTCCCTTATTTCCCATTCCCGGAGGCGCGAGCGGGAGGAGGTGACCCGTGTTGAAGCTGAGATAACCGAGTTGGAGGGTGATCTAGAATGTGGGGTGACGGATGACAAATTACATGTTCTCCGACTCAAGCAAGCGGCCTATAAGGCCCTCGTCACGGAGGCGGCCAGGGGCCTCAGTAGAGAGCAACAGGGGAGACTGTATGATGTGGGTGATAAGGCTGGTAAATTGATTGCGTGGCTGGACAAAAAGGAGAGAGCGAGTCGAGTTGTCCCGTTGATTGAGAAACAGAATGGTGTGTGTGTCACTGAACCAGAAGAAATTGTCTCCTGCTTTGCAGACTATTTCCGTGGGGTGTATTCCCCGGTGTCCTCCCGCTCTGAAGAGGATTCCCATGCCCTGCTCAGGGATATCGCGCTGCCTTCCCTTTCGGAGGAGGACAGAGTGTCGTTGGACGCCGCTCCAACTTCCGAAGAAATTGCCCTCGCCATACGCTCGGTCGCTTCCGGCAAGGCCATGGGTCCTAATGGTCTTCCCATCGAGTTGTATAAACTGCGACCGGATACGCTGGCGCCGCATCTCCGTGCTATGTTCCTCGCGGCCCACTCGGCGGGATCCCTCCCACTAGACCAGCGTCTAGCTACTATCGTGGTTATCCATAAGGAGGGGAGGCCACGGGACCGGGTCACATCCTATCGGCCTATTTCGCTATTGAATGCGGAGCCCAAAATTCTCGCCAAGGTGTTGGCCAATCGGCTGGTCGGCGTAGTGTGTGACTTGATTCACTAGGATCAGTCCGGCTTTATCCCTCATCGCAACACAGCGCTTAACCTGCGGCGTTTGCATGGGGTGCTCGCACGTGTCCCGTTCATACGGGAGCCGGCCATTTTGGCGTCCTTGGACGCCACTATGGCGTTTGACACACTTGAATGGCCATATATTTGGGCGACGCTCGCGAAGTTTGGGTTTGGCCCAGGATTCATCGGTTGGGTAAAATTGTTGTACTCTGGCCCGCTGGCGCAGGTGGTTGTGAACGGTAGAATGTCGGCTCCGTTTGAGCTGGGCAGGGGCACGCGACAGGGCTGCCCATTATGACCGCTCCTCTTCGCGCTTGCCCTGGAGCCCCTGGCGGAGTGGCTGCGGTGGGAACCTTCTATTCGTGGTCTCCGCTGGTCCCCCGAGTATGAAGACCGCGTATCTCTATACGCTGATGATATTCTCCTGTACCTGGCTTTCCCACGTAAATCACTGATAGTACTGGTCGACGTATTGCATTCATTTGGCCTTAACTCCGGCCTTGTCATCAACTGGGCTAAATCGTGCGTGTATGTTCTCTCTGGGGAGGATCCTATCCTTCCGCGGGGCTGTCCTATCCAGATCGCCCCGCGGGGATTTAGGTACCTGGGTGTCTTCATTACCCTGGACGCGGAGGCCCGATATGGTCAGAACTTGCTTCCCCCCCTCCAGCGCCTGAAGGAGGATGTCGCGCGTTGGAGGCGTTTGCCGCTCTCGCCGCTCGGCCGGGCGGCATTGTTTAAGATGATGTCGCTGCCGCGTTTCCTGTACGCTCTGCAGAACACAATGGACGTCGTCCCGGCGCGCTACTTTCGCGAGGTGGAGAGTTTGCAGCGCCGACTGTTCTGGGAAGGTAGACCGCGTATCGCCCTGGCGAAGCTGACGCTCCCGTGGTATGACGGGGGGATTGCCCTCCCGGATATCAAACGGTATTATTGGGCCTCCCAGCTGGCTGCGATTAATCACGGCCTGTACGGGCCCGCTCTAAACCCGGCCTTTAAAATGGATAAGATGTTACTGCTGGGTGGCGATTATAACCGAGCGCTTTACTCCAGCTCGCTTGACGCACGTCTGACGGGCCCCACGCGTGTCATGGTACGAGTGTGGCACGCGGCTAACGTGGCGATGGGGTGGAAAGATCGTTTGACCCGGGCGTCGCCACTATACGCATCTGAGCAGTTGGGCTCCCTGTGGACCTCGAAGGGCTTTGAGAAGTGGGACATGATAGGCATCAGCAGGGTGGGTGATCTCTGGACGAGGGGGGGATTCAAAACGTTCGAGATGCTGCAGACAGAATTCCAGTTGCAGGACAGGGAGTACTTTCGTATATGCAGATCCGTCATGCGCTATGCTCCGTATTCCCGGACGTTGCCTCCATCCCGGAGTATTCCCCTCTGGAGGATAGAGTGCTAGATGGACATGTACCGGACAGCACGATTTCATTAATCTATAAAAAACTTATCAATGACCGCTCGGGACTGCTGACTAACCTTCGTGAGGCATGGGTTGCCGATGGATTGGAGCTGGATGACGAGGACTGGGTATCTGCGGTGGCCTCCCCGAAAGAGGTGGCCATACCGCCTTCGCTTCGTCCAGCTCAAGATACTCCATAGGGTCTATGTTACGGGGCCAAGGCTACTGCGTATGGGCTATGCTGTGGACGGGTTGTGTAAGCGTGGGTGTGGTTCTTTGGGGACCTTTCTCCATATTTTGTGGGAATGCCCGGAGGTGGAGCGATTCTGGCGTGGTGTGCATGAGGTCCTGCGGGTGGTTACGCGTGTGTCGCTGCTGCCCGAAGCGAGGAGATGCCTTCTGAATGTGTGGGAGCCAACCGACTACTCGGTGCCGCAGACGTGGTGGGTGACTCTGGGATATATGGTGGCCAAACGCGACATTGCTCAACTGTGGGGTTCCCAGAGGTCGCCGACTGTCTCGGCATGGAAGGATAACATGGATTGGTGCATGTTTCGGGAAAAGGTAGTGTATGTTGCGAGAGGTAAGCCTGGGACATGGGTGAAAGTATGGGGCCCCTGGAACGCTTACCGCGGGGGAATCTGTACCCCGCCGTTATTGCCCGATCCGTCACCGGCCCCATCCCCTTAGCCAGTTTATCTCCCCGGTTCCGGGCACTGAGTCCACCTAGTCCCCGTCCTGACATTTTCCCCCCCTTGATACTCCTATGGATTGGTAGGGTCCCCCCTCTAGGGGAGCACATGCTGCTGTTTTCGATTGTGGGTTGCCTTGTGGATTTGTTTTTTGTTGTTATTTATATTAAAATGAAACCGTTATGTGGGGTCCGGATGGTGTGGCTACCACCGCTTCTAACTCCTGTGCATTTCCCTTTGCCGCGGCATGCGCGCTATTGTTTGTATCACATGCTCCTCTTGCTTGCTAGCGGCCGGCCTGAAGGTTGTAGGCCCATCTTTGTATATTTTTTTAATTTTGTAATAAACGGTTTCAAACAAAAAAAAAAAAACAACAAAGGCCGGCCCCGGGGGATGGGGTCCCCGGAGCCATAAGTGGCCTGAGGAGGGGGGCAACGCAGCCCCCTCCTAAAGAATTTAAATTAAAAAAAGGCCATGACCCGGGGGTTGGGGTCCCCGGGGCCGATTAAGGCCTTGAGAGGGCCAAATTTATTTTTTTCAACAAAACAAATTAGGGTGCAGGCCCTGGGGGATGGGGTCTCCAGGGCCAGTAAATTAGAAAAAGAAGGGGGGCCACACAGCCCTCCTTCTTAAAAAAATAAAATAAATAAAAGACCGGCATCGCGCTGGAGGCCACGCCCCCTCCTTGCTGCACTCTGCAAACGCGCCCCCTGGCCAGTTGTAAGTTGGGGAATTAATTCCCCTTCAATACTGAGGGTCCCTGAGGGCCAACTAGCCCAACAGGTATCTCCAGTGTGCGCCAGGGAGCTGCGTTGCAGACAGGTGTTCTGAGGCCACGCCCCTTTTTACACCTCTATGCAACGCAGCTCTGTGGCGCTTACTGGAGGTACCTAGTGGGCTAGTTTGACCCTAGAGACCCTTAGGATTCAAGGGGACTTAATCTCTCAACTTAGAACGGCCACAGGGCGCGTTTACACAGTGGTGAAGGGAGGGGACGGGGCCTGAGGTGACGTGTGCAAAGACGCCCTGTGGTACGTTTTAAGTTGGGGAAATAATTCCCTTTCAATCCTGAGGGACCCTGGGGGCCAACTAGCCCACCAGGTGCTTCCAGTAAGTGCCACTGCTCTGCGTTGCAGAGAGGTGGTGCAGGCCGTGCCCCTTTTTACACCTCTCTGCAATGGCGCTTACTGGACGTACCTAGTGGGCTATTTTGCCCCTAGGGATCCTCAGGATTCAAGGGGACTTAATCTCCCAACTTAAAAAACGGCCACAGGGCATGTTTACACAGTGGGGAAGGAAGGGGACGGGGCCTGAGGTGACGTGTGCAAACACGCCCTATGGCGCGTTTTAAGTTGGGGAAATAATTCCCCTTCAATCCTGAGGGCCCCTGGGCGCTAACTAGCCCACCAGGTGCTTCCAGTAAGCGCCACTGAGCTGCGTTGCAGAGAGGTGGTCCAGGCCGTGCCACTTTTTACACCTCTCTGCAACGCAGCTCTGTGGCGCATACTGGAGGTACCTAGTGGGCTAGTTGGACCCTAGGGACCCTCAGGATTCAAATTAACTTAATCTTCCAACTAAAAACGGCCACAGGACGTGTTTACACAGTGGTGAAGGGAGGGGACGGGGCCTGAGTTAACGTGTGCAAACAAGCCCTGTGGCGCGTTTTAAGTTGGGGAAATAATTCCCCTTCAATCCTGAGGGCCCCTGGGGGCTAACTAGCCTACCAGGTGCTTCCAGTAAGCGCCACTGAGCTGCGTTGCAGAGAGGTGGTTCAGGCCGTGCCACTTTTTACACCTCTCTGCAACGCAGCTCTGTGGCGCATACTGGAGGTACCTAGTGGGCTAGTTGGACCCTAGGGACCCTCAGGATTCAAATGAACTTAATCTCCTAACTAAAAACGCCCACAGGGGGTGTTTACACAGTGGTGAAGGGAGGAGACAGGGCCTGAGTTAACGTGTGCAAACAAGCCCTGTGGCGCGTTTTAAGTTGGGGAAATAATTCCCCTTCAATCCTGAGGGATCCTGGGGGCCAACTAGCCCACCAGGTGCTTCCAGTAAGCACCATTCCGCTGCGTTGCAGAGAGGTGGTCTAGGCCGTGCCCCTTTTTACATCTCTCTGCAATGCAGCTCTGTGGCGCTTACTGGAGGTACCTAGTGGTCTAGTTGGACCCTAGGGACCCTCAGGATTCAAGGGGACTTAATCTCCCAACTTAAAACGGCCACAGGGTGTGTTTACACAGTGGGGAAGTGAGGGGACGGGGCCTGAGGTGACGTGTGCAAACACGCCCTGTGGCGCGTTTTAAGAGGTAGTTTTAATCCCCTGCCCTATTATATACTAGGGGCTTACAGAAGAGGTCATGCTGATCACAGGGGGACACCAACGCATAGTGTTCCCTAGTGTATGTAGGTGTTTTCACTGTATTCTGAGTGTCTTCTAACATAGCACTGGCTCTAGGACTGGTTAGTCAGACTCAGTTACCACCAGTATCTGTCTGAAAAAGTTGAGGGTACAGGATGATTTTGCAACAAGGCTTCTTTCTGCTCTTCTGTTTGTTCTTTCTGCACATTATCCTTCTTCCTGCACTTTTCTTCGTCTTTGAGGACTACTCTTGCTTCTTTCTGCATTTCTTTTGTTCTTTCTGTGCGTTTTTTTCTTCTTTCTTCACATGTCCTATCTCTGTAGGCATAGTTATAAATTAGCATTTAAAAAACCTTTGAAATTCACTGAAAAAACCATAGGTTTCAGGCACGTTATAGTTAGGAATTAGCATTTTAAAAACCTTAGAAATTCACTGAAAAAACCATAGGTTTCAGGGGCGTTATAGTTAGCTGGACTTTTCACTCATACAAAACCATTGAAATTCCCCCGTTATAGTTAGTTCAGCTAACTATAACAGAGTTACTCACACACATAGTCACTCATGCTTATAAAGAATCAAACATCCATTTACTTGCATATACAGTTATACACTCACCACCACACTTACTTCTACAGAAACTACACATACTTAGTCTTTTAAACAATCACTTATAGAAACACATACTTATTCATACAGGAACTCTTTCAATCTCTCACTCTCTCATATACTCACTTATATACACCAATAGTCACATATACTAGTTTAAAACATATGTAGTTACTCATAAAGACACTATTGAGACAGACTATCACTCACTAACACACCCATGCACACACTCATCCACCCATACAGTCCTGCACACATGCTGTCTTCAACACATACAAACAGTGAGTCACTCATTCATGCACCTATGCACTACGTAATACCCCCCACCGAACCATACAGACACTCAGACACTCATACTGATACTCATAAAACCAACTAATAACCTATATAGACACTCATGTAGCTACTCACCAACCCATGCAGCCACTTATACACAAAGTGAGAGACTGATACAGATATTTACACATTTAAACATTACTCACTAAGCCATGTATTCACTAAGATACACTTAATCAGTCAGTTATACAATCACTTTTTCAAAAACAAATCATCCATTTAGACACTTATATACCCATTTATTCTTCCATCGACCTTGAGATATACATATATAAAACATATGTAATTTTCAGAAAAACACACATTCACTGGATGATGTCATCAGTGATGTAATTTGAGATGTCATCAGTGATGTCATGAGTGATGTCACTGACCATGTCATGAGTGATGTAATATGTGACGTCATCAGCAGTGCATTGCGGGCGCGCGAGTTATAGTTAGCTGAACTAACTATAACGGGGTAATTTCAATGGTTTTGTACGAGTGAAAAGTCCAGCTAACTAGAACGCCCCTGAAACCTATGGTTTTTTCAGTGAATTTATATATATATATATATATATATTCACTGAAAAAACCATAGGTTTCACACACGTTATAGTTAGGAATTAGCATTTAAAAAACCTTGCAAATTCACTGAAAAAACCATAGGTTTCACACATGTTATAGTTAGCGGAAATTTTACTGATAAAAAACCAGTGAAATTCCCCCGTTATAGTTAGTGCAGGCAACTATAACTCACGCGACCGCAATCCTCTGCTGATGCTAATACTGTATTTAGACACTTATTTGCCCATGTCTTCTTCCATACATTTTTAGCTATACATATATAACAAATATTTTTTTTTCATAAAGACACATATGTCATCAGCAGAAGATTGCGGTCGCGTGAGTTATAGTTGCCTGCACTAACTATAACGGGGGAATTTCACTGGTTTTTTATCAGTAAAATTTCCGCTAACTATAACATGTGTGAAACCTATGGTTTTTTCAGTGAATTTGCAAGGTTTTTTAAATGCTAATTCCTAACTATAACGTGTGTGAAACCTATGGTTTTTTCAGTGAATTTGTACGGTTTTTTAAATGCTAAGTTACTTTACGCCATTCGTGGCGTGCGCGCCCACTTAACGCAGTTCGTTCCGTGCGCGCACGGTGCGCTTCGCGCACCGTGCGCGCACAGTAAGCACGCGGTGCGCTTCGCGCACCGTGCGCCCACTTTACGCAGTTAGTGCCGTGCACGCACGGTGGGCACGCGGTGCGCGTAGCGCACCGCGTGCCCACGTTACGCTAGATGGGCCATGTACGCACGATGCGCTTCGCGCACCGTGCGCACATGGAGGACATATGATGCACTTCGTTTTGAAAGGTAATATTTTAATTTTTCATAATTTTTATAAGCCATGCACAAATGGTGCCCTTCGGGCACCATTTGCACACGGGGTGGAGAGAGTGTGGATAATTTTCTCTTTTATTATTTTTTTTAAGAATATTATAGTTTATCACACCTCAAATAAGCAATGCACTATTGATGGCTTTCGGCCACCAATTGCACACGGGGTGGGGAGAGTGTGGATAGTTTTTTTTTTTTTTAAATTTTTTACCGTACACGTACGGTAAGCGTAATCGGCGAAATTAGCGAAAAAATAAAAATTACATTTTTGCCCTTGGGGGATCTTTGGGGACTCCCTCAACATGGCTATGTGTGTGGGAGCTGTCTAAACAGCCCCTTTACATGTTTTTGGGCTTTATTTTAAAACCTAACTCTCAGTGCGAGAGAGAAAATGGCGGCCGTCGCTTCCTGGTTTCGGCTGATTCGAATGTTTACTAAGATCTAAGAGCCAATCAGAATCGTGCTCGCGCACGCCACCGTACGGTAAGCGTACCGTAAGCGCACCGTAAGCTGGCTCAGATATATATATTGATTTAAAGGCTATTTTCTCAGAATCTACTGAACAGATTTACACCAAACCTACAAAAGGCACTTCCTTGACCTGAGGACTACCTCTCTGCCAAATTTCTAGTAATTCTGTTCAGCCGTTCGGGCTGTAGCCCTGTCTAAAGGTCCTATGGAAAAATGCATGGGAAAAACGCGTTTTGGGACCCCCCTTTTATCTCAGCCCCCGCATGACGAATCCCCCCGAGACTTTCAGGGTAGGAGCGGAGCGTAGCACCCCACCTATTTTGAAAAATTCGCGAGGATTCGTCGACCGGCGCCAAAGTTATTCAAAATAGAATGTTGCGGATTTCCTATGGAAACGTGGTCCTAACTATAACTACCTACTGGCGACCGCCAGTAGGTAATATATATATATATATATATAGCTATAGTTATATATACATATCTATAGTTCGGCGTATGTAGCTATAGTAAGGATTAGAGGAGCTTTTTTGTTTTGCTAATATCTTTGGCGATGTTTGAAGAATCTTCTTGAAATTTTCATAACTAATAGGAGGCTCACAATCCATCAAGAGGGGGCTGAGAAAAAGGGGGGGGGTCCCAAAACTCGTTTTCCCATATGGTAATTCCTATAGGAAAATTGAACAGCGATAACGCACAAACTGCTGAACGGATTTACACCAAATGTGGCAAAAAGGTAGCTCTTGGTCCAGAAAGAAGCCTTTTTGTGAGTTGGTGTAATTCTGTTCAGTAGTTTTAGAGAGATTAACTGAAATACACATTTTTATAGCTAGGGGTGTGGATCTGACAGTCCCTCTGCTGAAAACTGATTGGCTGCCAACACTTCAACCAGGAATTATTGACAGCTTATGCTGAGTACCCAAAAAGTTTAAAGGAAAGGGGGCAGGGTAAGAATACCCTGACCCTATAGCTCTGGTCCTAGGGTCCCGCTGAAAATCCCAAAAGGGCAAAAAAGCATAAAAAAATATTTTTCTGCTGGAATCGCGGCTGGATCAGCGAATACCATGAAAAATAGAAAATAAACAATTACAAAAAGACAAACCCAGGCTCCCACTCTGGTTTCGGCTGATTCGAATGTTTACTAAGATCTAAGAGCCAATCAGAATCGCGCTCGCGCTCGCGCACGCCACCGTACGGTAAGCGTACCGTAAGCGCACCGTAAGCTGGCTCAGATATATATATTGATTTAAAGGCTATTTTCTCAGAATCTACTGAACAGATTTACACCAAACCTACAAAAGGCACTTCCTTGACCTGAGGACTACCTCTCTGCCAAATTTCTAGTAATTCTGTTCAGCCGTTCGGGCTGTAGCCCTGTCTAAAGGTCCTATGGAAAAATGCATGGGAAAAACGCGTTTTGGGACCCCCCTTTTATCTCAGCCCCCGCATGACGAATCCCCCCGAGACTTTCAGGGTAGGAGCGGAGCGTAGCACCCCACCTATTTTGAAAAATTCGCGAGGATTCGTCGACCGGCGCCAAAGTTATTCAAAATAGAATGTTGCGGATTTCCTATGGAAACGTGGTCCTAACTATAACTACCTACTGGCGACCGCCAGTAGGTAATATATATATATATATATATATATATATATATAGTGGCAAGTCTATTTTTAAGGGTTTAGGGTGAGTATGGGTTTTGGGTGATAAGGGCAATTATAGGGTTTAGGGTGGGTATGGGTTTTTGGGTGGAAAGGGAATTTATTGGGGTTTTGGGTGGCAAGGGTAGTTTTAGGGTTTAGGGTGAGTATGGGTTTTTGAGTGGCAAGGGTAATTTTAGGGTTTAGGGTGGGTATGGGTTTTTGGGTGGAAAGGGTAATTTTAGGATTTACGGTGGGTATGGGTTTTTCGGAATACAAGGTTATTTTTAGGGTTTAGGGTGGGTTTGGGTTTTTGGCTGGCAAGGGTAGTTTTAGGGGTTTGGGTGGGTCTGGGTTTTTGGGTGGTTATGGTAATTTTAGGGTGGGTATGGGTTTTTGGGTGTAAGTGTATTTTTAGGGTTAAGGTGGGGATGGGTGTTTGGGTGGCAAGGGTAATTTTAGGGTTTAGGGTAGGTATAGGTTTTTGGGATTGCAAGGATATGTTTAGGGTGGGTGTGGGTTTTTGGGTGGAAAGGGAATTTTTAAGGTTTGGGGTGGGTGTAGGTTTTTGGGTGGAAAGGGATTTTATATCATTAAAAGTGGCAGTCACCAGTAAGTTATAGTTAGGACCTATTTTCCATAGGAAATCTGCAACATTCTATTTGGAATAACGTTGGCGCCGATTGACGAATCTTCGCTAAATTTTCAAAAATTTTGGCTAGCTCCGGTCCACTCCTATCCTGAAAATTTCACGGTGATTCGTCAAGCGGGGGCCGAGAAAAAAGAGGGGTCCCAAAAAGCGTTTGCCCCATGCATTTTCCCATAGGACCTGTTGACGCAGCTACAGCTCGAACTGCTGAACGGAATTACACCAAATTTGGCAAAGAGGTAGTCCTCAGTTCAGACTCGTGCCTTTTGGTCTACATCCGTTCAGTAGTTCCTGAGAAAATTAGAGTTAAAAAGATAGATATATCTGGGCGGAGCCTAACCACACATCTCATCATGAGATCTGATTGGCTGTCAGTACTTCATCCAAGAAGTGTTGGCAGCCATCTTGGGACCAATATACATGATAGCACCTCATTAAAAAGCATTGCAGTTGATAGAAGGTTTTAAGACTTTAGTTACATTATAAATCATTTGTTGATGGTACCATACTCATTTTAGGAATTGTGGTGTGTTCTAAGGTGATTTTACCATGTGAAAAAGCCTTCTGCTGTGATATCATGAATCATGTTTGAGAGAAAACTATTTTCTCATGCTTTTCCCACAGAGGTTTGGAAGGTGATCTATAAGCTAAACTGAGAGCATATTTTCTGTAAATTCACATTATCTTTCTCAGTCATGTGAGAACGAAGTCTGACATTCTCAGTAAAACATGTACATCCAACAAGGGCAGAGACTGTCAGTTGATTCCTCTGTGTTCTACTGCAGCTTCCCAGAGTGTTCTAAAGAACAACTAGAGCGCTAACAGTCCTACTCATGACAAACGTATTGCACACCTGAAGCCATCTTGATTGGAATAAAGTGGTAACTCTTAAAACATTTAATTAAAAAAGGAACAAAATGAGGGGGCTCATTTTGCCATAGAAAGTATGATTAGTGCTGCAGAAAGAAAAATTAGGGCACATTTTGAGTGACTTCTCAAATCCTCTTCTATTTCATTAAAACATTCTGACAAGCAGACTGAAACATGCACTTTCAATACCAGCAGCAGACTTCCCTGGTGAGCAGTAGCTTTACTACAGTGATCTAATAAGCAACTAGAGTGCTAACATTCTGAATTTATGGCAAATGTGTGACACATCTAAATACCTTCTTGATGGAATCAAAGTAAAAAACTGAAAGTATTTCCTACTGAGGAGACTGTAGTAAATGAGGGAATTAGGAAACTTCATAACAAATAAGTCTCCCAAAATGGCCACCAGAGACAAAAGAGCCCAAATGTAGCCCAAATATCACCCAGATGTAGCCCAAGTATAGCCCAATGACAGAATGTCCCAGAGTGTTCTAACGAACAACTAGAGCGCTAACAGTCTTACTTATGACAAAAGTATGGCACACCTGAAGCCATCTTGATTGGAATAAAGTGGTAACACTTAAAACAATTAATTTACAAAGGAACAAAATGAGGGGGTTCATTTTGGCATAGAAATTATGAGTAGTGCTGCAGAAAGAAAAATTAGGACACATTTTGACTTCTCAAATCCTCTTCTATTTCATAAAAACATTCTGACATGCAGACTGAAACATGCACTTTGAATACCAGCAGCATACTTCCCTGGTGAGCAGTAGCTTTACTACAGTGATCTAATAAGCAACTAGAGTGCTAACATTCTGAATTTATGGCAAATGTGTGACACATCTAAATACCTTCTTGATGGAATCAAAGTAAAAAACTGAAAGTATTTCCTACTGAGGAGACTGTAGTAAATGAGGGAATTAGGAAACTTCATAACAAATAAGTCTCCCAAAATGGCCACCAGAGACAAAAGAGCCCAAATGTAGCCCAAATATCACCCAGATGTAGCCCAAGTATAGCCCAATGACAGAATGTCCCAGAGTGTTCTAACGAACAACTAGAGCGCTAACAGTCTTACTTATGACAAAAGTATGGCACACCTGAAGCCATCTTGATTGGAATGAAGTGGTAACACTTAAAACAATTAATTTTACAAAGGAACAAAATGAGGGGGTTCATTTTGGCATAGAAATTATGAGTAGTGCTGCAGAAAGAAAAATTAGGACACATTTTGACTTCTCAAATCCTCTTCTATTTCATAAAAACATTCTGACATGCAGACTGAAACATGCACTTTGAATACCAGCAGCATACTTCCCTGGTGAGCAGTAGCTTTACTACAGTGATCTAATGAGCAACTAGAGTGCTAACATTCAGAATTTATGGCAAATGTGTGACACATCTGAATGTCTTCTTGATGGAACCAAAGTAAAAAACTGAAAGTATTTCCTACTGAGGAGACTGCAGTGAATGAGGAAATTAGGAAACTTCATAACAAATAAATCTCCCAAGATGGCCACCAGAGACAAAAGAGCCCAAATGTAGCCCAAATATCACCCAGATGTAGCCCAAGTATAGCCCAATGAGAGAATGTCCCAGAGTGTTCTAACGAACAACTAGAGCGCTAACAGTCTTACTTATGACAAAAGTATGGCACACCTGAAGCCATCTTGATCGGAATAAACCGGTAACACTTAAAACATTTAATTTAAAAAGGAACACAATGAGGGGGTTCATTTTGCCATAGATATTATGATTAGTGCTGAAGAAAGAAAAATTAGGGCACATTTTGAGTGACTTCTTAAATCCTCTTCTATTTCATTAAACAATTCTGATATGCAGACTGAAACATGCACTTTTAATACCAGCAGCAGACTTCCGTGGTGAGCAGTATCTTTATACAGTGATCTAATGAGCAACTAGAGTGCTAACATTCAGAATTTATGGCAAATGTGTGACATATCTGAATACCTTCTTGATGGAATCAAAGTAAAAAACAGAAAGCATTTCCTACTGTGGAGACTACAGTAAATGAGGAAATTAGGAAACTTCATGACAAATAAATCTCCCAAGATGGCCATCAGAGACAAAAGAGCCCAAATGCAGCACAAATATCACCCAGATGTAGCCCACATGTAACCCAATGACAGAAGTGTGCAAAACACTTATTTTTTGTGTATTTGCAGTTTTATATAGTGCAGACTTGTCAGGTATTGGAGTGCTTTACATGAGCATAGGTTACATCACACAAGATCAAATTCATTTTGGTTGTAGACATGGGGAGATTAAGTGATTTGACCAGAATCACAGAATGTTGAGCTGAAGCAGAAACTCCAACCTGGTTCCCCAGTTGCAAAGTCTGCAGCTCTGGAAGTAACACCACATCCTCTCCCCTAAGTGCAACATTTAATCAAGTGGTCAACTGGATAAAAAAACAAAGATTACAAATATTTTAAAAGTTCTTTGTCGCTATTTGAAAACTCAGAAAATATGTCCTCATTTTTGCTTTTTAGAGCACTAACCATAATTTTGATGCAAATAAGACCCTCTCCTATATGTAATTTCTAAAGGAAATGCTCTAGGTATTACAGTTTTGATTACATCAAGATGACGTCAGGCTTTCCACACTTTTGTAATAAATATAGAATGTTAACAATCTAGTTGCTCATTGGGATACTGTTGAGAGGCAGAGGCCAGGGGCACGGACTCTGAAAATTTAAGGCAGGTAGGAGAGTGCAGAGGCAACAATTTGACCACACTGGGCAGGCAGGAAGGGCAGTGGCAGCACAACAGACTATGGAGGGCAGTGGAAAGGGGGGCAGGGGCAACAAACCAACAATACAGGACTGGCAAAAGAGGCTGTGGCAATATAATAGACCATTGTGGGCAGAAGGAAGAGGCAGTGGTAGTACAACCATACATGCCAACAGACCCGTTTCAGCCAGGAAACGTCCAATGTGTTTAAGCTCAAATGGGCTTTATTTGATCTGTCTCCTGTCTACAATCTCCTCTTTTTCAATGTAACTCAAAGGGGAAAATCAATACCCCAGTTTTTTTTCAAAATCTCCCTCTTACCAAGTTCAACATGTTCGCAAGTATGGTACATTGGATCATGGTAGGCAGGAGGAATTGGGGTAGGGACATGGACTCGGATAACAGAGGACAGGAGGGACATGGAGAGTTGCACCAAACTGACCCTACAGGGCAGGCATCAGGGTTTGCAGTAGCACAATACATCACACAGGGCATGCGGGACGGGAGTGCATGACAACAATCCATAGAAAGCAATAGGGAGGAGACAGGACGATGCACATGGACAACAGAGAACAGAGGGGAAAGAGGCAATGGTAGCTAGCTGACCCTAAAGGACAGACAGGAGAGAAAGATGCAGCATAACAGGCCATAAAGGGCAGGAGGGACGGATCAGGGGCATTACAATGGAACAGACAAGCCAGGAGGGAGGGAATAGGGGTCTGCACATGGAAACAGAGGGCTGGGGGCAAGAGGGCAGGGCAGGAGCAGCAAGATGGCCATGGAGGTCAGGCAGGATGGGCACTAGAAACAAGACACACCATGGAGAGCAACAGTGAGACTAAGATGGCATACACACAGACCATGGAGGGAAGGTGGGAGGGGGTTAAGGGCAGCTAGCTGACCACACAGTGAAGGTGGGAGGGGCCATGGCAGCACAGAAGACTATGCATGGCAAGCGGGAGGGTTAGTGGCAGCACAATGGCTATGATGGGCAAGAAGGAGGGTGCAGGGGCATGCACAAAGGACCATGGAGGATAGAAGGGAGGGTCAGGACCTGGGCACAGACAAGAGAGTTCAGGGGAAGGGGCCTCCCAACAAACCGCGTGGGGCAGGCAGGAGGAGCAGTTGCAGCACAACAGACCAGGGAGGGCAGAAGGGTGTGGCAGTAAAATGGACCATGGAGGACAGGAGGAAGGGGATAGGGGCATGGCATGTGGACTGGCAGGGTGGAGGTGGCAGGGACAGGTTACAGTCATCTGACAATGCTAGGCAGGTGGGAGGGGAGTGGCAGCTCAACAGAACACTCAGAGTAGATAGGAGTGGCAGGTCCATGGAACATGGTGGGCAAAAAGGATGGAGCAGGGGCATGCACAAAGACATCTGAGAGCAGGGGGAAGGAGAATAGGGGCAGCAAGCTAAGCACAGAGGCTAAGCAGGAGGTCAATGATGGGCCATAGAATTGGGCAATGGAGGGCATGAGGAGTGGACTGGTACATCATGCTAAATGGAGAGCAGTGGCAGCACATCAGACCATGCATGGCCAGAGGGAGGAGGCTAGTCCATGGATTCAGACAACAGAGGATAGGGAGGAGGTGGATGGGGCAGCAAGCTAACTGTTCAGATAAGGTGGGTATAAGGAACTTTATTGTTTTTAAAATGTGTGTCTGTGCGAACTACTTAAAATATGAACAAGTATGCACCATAATCTCACTTTTATTCAGGAAGAAGAGGACGTTTGTGACTGTGACTCTGGGCTCACTTGGCAGAAACACCCCCTGAGCCTCCACCCCCCATCGCAAAATGTAATGCCCGTGAAAGGGGTAGGTGGACGCAGTGTTATATAGAACATAGTCCTGAGAGCACGTTGAAAATGAAAACTAGATGTAGTATATGGTATAAACTATGCACCAAAAAGTGTGATATAAGATGAACTGGGGCGTGAAATATAATATGCAATACATTCTGCGCAATGACAGATTCATTGGAGAGCGCAAGATAGCACAGGCACTAGCGCGTGCTATGCGATATGCGCCTTGGAGTGTAATATGCACAGGGCAGTGTTGTGTAACCTAACTAGTCTCTAAAGTTGTAATATAAAATATGTGCTGGGGATTGTAACGTTCCATATGCACTGTGACAAAGATATGGATCCCAGATTGTAATATGTATGGCATAGCGCTGTGCGTTATAACATAGGCATCGAGGAAGGCACGTTAGATGGGGCAATATATCCTGTGTGAAGGCAAGTGTGGCATGACATATTCACGGGGTGGTGTTACAGGGCACATGGGCTAGAGAGTGTCATAGCATACGCACTAGCTGGTGGAATACAACACAGAGGTGTGTGGCACTCGGCGGGCACTGGTGAGTGTAACACAGCATTGGGTTCAGCCAGGAGCACGCTGTGACTCAAGTGAGGTTTGTCTCCTTTCCAGAGAGTAAAATAAAAGTATTACACATCTGGCGGTGGATGTGTGTTTTATTAACCGTGAGGGGGGTTTCTTGCATAGTTTGGTCGAATTTTTGTCGAATCCCCTTTGAATGGCTTGGTGTGCGTGTGTATTAAATGGGCCCGTCAATAGCTACCCATGTTTGTATAAATAAACGACAAGGGTGCCAACTTGGAGAGTACCCACCGGCGGGGGCGCCGGGATTAGGCACGGTAGGGCGTCAGACACGTCAGAGCTTCACAGCGGTGTAAATACATTCCACGTGGATTCATTGTATGCATAGTCGCCTTTTAATGAATATCACGCAACTCGTCATGGTGATAGGTACATATGGTTTGTCCAGCATGTTCTAGGTGTTTCTATAAATATATTACAACAAAAAAAAAACAACAAAAAAAACAAAGGCCGGCCCCGGGGGATGGGGTCCCCGGGGCCATAAGGGGCCTGAGGAGGGAGGCAACGCAGCCCCCCCCCCCCCCCTCCTAAAGAATAATAAAAAAAAAATAAAAAAAGGCCATGACTCGGGGGTTGGGGTCCCCGGGGCCAATAAATTAGAAAAAGAAGGGGGGCCACACAGCCCTCCTTCTTAAAAAAATAAAAAAAATAAAAGACCGGCATTGCGCCGGAGGCCACACCCCCTCCTTGCAGCACTCTGCAAACGCTCCCCCTGGCCAGTTGTAAGTTGGGGAATTAATTCCCCTTCAATACTGAGGGTCCCTGAGGGCCAACTAGCCCAACAGGTATCTCCAGTATGCGCCAGGGAGCTGAGTTGCAGACAGGTGTTCTGAGGCCACGCCCCTTTTTACACCTCTATGCAACGCACCTCTGTGGCGCTTACTGGAGGTACCTAGTGGGCTAGTTTGACCCTAGGGACCATTAGGATTCAAGGGGACTTAATCTCTCAAATTAGAACGGCCACAGGGCGCGTTTACACAGTGGTGAAGGGAGGGGACGGGGCCTGAGGTGACGTGTGCAAACACGCCCTGTGGAGCGTTTTAAGTTGGGGAAATAATTCCCTTTCAATCCTGAAGGCCCCTGGGGGCTAACTAGCCCACCAGGTGCTTCCAGTAAGCGCCACTGAGCTGCGTTGGAGAGAGGTGGTCCAGGCCGTGCCACTTTTTACACCTCTCTGCAACGCAGCTCTGTGGCGCTTACTGGTGGTACCTAGTGGGCTAGTTGGACCCTAGGGCCCCTTAGGATTCAAGGGGACTTAATCTCCCAACTTAAAACGGCCACAGGGCGTGTTAACACAGTGGTGAAGGGAGGGGTCGGGGCCTGAGATGACGTGTGCAAACACGCCCTGTGGCGCGTTTTAAGAGGTAGCTTTAATCCCCTGCTCTATCATATACTAGGGGCTTACAGAGGAGGTCATACTAATCACAGGGGGACCCCAACGCATAGTGTTCCCTAGTGTATGTAGGTGTTTTCACTGTTTTATGAGTGTCTTTTAACATAACACTGGCTCTAGGACTGGTTAGTCAGATTCAGTTACCACCAGTATCCGTCTGAAAAAGTTGAGGGTACAGGATGATTTTGCAACAAGGCTTCTTTCTGCTCTTCTGTTTGTTCTTTCTGCACGTTATCCTTCTTCCTGCACTTTTCTTCATCTTTGAGGACTTCAGTTGCTTCTTTCTGCATTTCTTTTTTTCCTTTCTGTGCGTTTTTTCTTCTTTCTTCATGTCCTAGCTCTGTAGGCATAGTTAGAAATTAGCATTTAAAAAACCTTTGAAATTCACTGAAAAAACCATAGGTTTAAGGCACGTTATATATAGTTACTCATGCTAATAAAGAATCAAACATCCATTTACTTGCATATACAGTTATACACACACTACTACACTTACTTCTACAGAAACTTACACATACTTAGTCTTTTAAACAATCACTTATTGAAAAACACATACTGATTCATACAGGAACTCTTCCAATCTCTCACTCTCACATATAATCACTTATATACGCCAATAGTCACATATACTAGTTTAAAACATATGTAGTTACTCATAAAGACACTATTGAGACAGTCATTCACTCACTAACACACCCATGCACACACTCTACCACCCATACAGTCCTGCACACATGCGGTCTTCAACACATACAAACAGTGAGTCACTCATTCATGCACCTATGCACTACGTAATACCCACCACCGAACCATACAGACACTCAGACACTCATACTGATACTCAAAAAACCAACTAATAACCTATATAGACACTCATGTAGCTACTCACCAACCCATGCAGCCACTTATACACAAAGTGAGAGACTGATACAGATATTTACATATTTAAACATTACTCACTAAGCCATGTATTCACTATGATACACTTAATCAGTCAGTTACACAATCAATTTTTCAAAAACAAATCATCCATTTAGACACTTATATACCCATTTATTCTTCCATCGACCTTGAGATATACATATATAAAACAAATGTAATTTTCAGAAAAACACACATTCACTGGATGATATCATCAGTGATGTCATCAGTGATGTAATTTGAGATGTCATCAGTGATGTAATATGTGCCGTCATCAGCAGTGCATTGCGGGCGCGCGAGTTATAGTTAGCTGAACTAACTATAACGGGGGAACTTCAATGGTTTTGTACGAGTGAAAAGTCCAGCTAACTATAACGCCCCTGAAACCTATGGTTTTTTCAGTGAATTATATATATATATATATATATATATATATATATATATATATATATATATATATATTCACAAGCACTCTTACACTCCGCGATTCTGCCACCAGCCACGGAAAAAGAGCACGGACCACAATCCTTTGAGATCGATAGTTTTTTAATGTCCTTAGGTTACATCCACAGAGTAGCAGCCATTACGCGTTTCGTCCCTGCTAGGGGACTTGATCACATGACGCTGAACCACCAATTGTGTTGCACTTTTAAAGGGGGTAGGGCATGGTGTGTTTCGACAGTTTTTTTCACAAATGAAACATTGAAACTTTACTCACTGTCAGTTATTTTCATTATTGTCCACGTGTCTTTAACACTTTAGCTTTTTCGAGTTAGTATAGAGATTTTGATATAGATTTAAATATCAGAATGATTCATCATATCATGTTTAGAAAGATTAAAATCTTCAGAATAAATATATAAATATATAAATATGTAAACATGCATAAATAAATAGAGTAGTCTATAAATTTATAAAAAATATTCTCTATATCATAATCATAGAGATAAAATCTTATATAAATACATAAATGTATAGACATATAAACATATATAAAAACATATAAATATATGTACAAATATATAATAATAAATACGTAAATGCAAAGAATTCTGAGTATATGATTGTGAAATACTTCACAGTTTAAAATTCAATCTTGCAATTCGTTTTGTCTTGCATGACCCCCGTTAACTGGTTATGTTAGCATGTTGGGAGCCACAGTTCTCTACGTTTGATGATCACAGACTCGAAAGACTAAATAAAAGAAAATTTAATGGGGGGACAGATCAGATTGCCCACTATAAAATCATCCCCGATTTGTTTCTTCACACTAAAATAATTTTTTGTTATTTTCAATAACTTATTTATTGATTTTTTTGTGTGTCTTATTTGATATTAATATTATTGTGCAAAAAGTGCTTGAATTTAAAACTACTAAAAAAGTGACAAGTGATGATGATATATATATAAAAAATATATACAAAAATATAAGAATATTATATATAAAAAGAGAACGGAGAGAGGAAGAAAGCAGTTTTAAAGATCTTAGTAGCTTCATAGTTACTAAGATGTTGGCCGATATATGTATAGTAACTTACTACTAGGGCTTGAAAATAATGTAAGTCACAGGTCAACAAAGGATCTGATTATCAAACTTAAATTAGATTAAAGTCTCGTTCCAGCAAGGAAAAAATATATATATTACCTACTGGCGGTCGCCAGTAGGTAGTAATAGTTAGGACCTATTATCTATAGGAAATCCGCAACATTCTATTTGGAATATTTTTGGCGCCGGTTGACGAATCTTCGCGAACTTTTCAAAACTGGTGGGGCGCTCCGGTCCGCTCCTATCCTGAAAGTCTCGGGGTGATTCATCAAGCAGGAGCCGAGAAAAAAGGGGGTCCCAAAACATGTTTTCCCCATGCAATTTTCCATAGGAACCTTTAATCGCAGCTATAGCACGAACTGCTGAAAGGAATTACACCAAATTTGGCAAAGAGGTAACTCTTGGTTCAGAGTCGTGCCTTTTGGTTAAATGGTGTAAATCCGTTCAGTAGTTCCTGAGAAAATCAAAAGTAAAATCACATATATATCTGTGCGGAGCCTAACCACACATCTCATCGTGAGATCTGATTGGCTGTCAGTACTTCATCCAGGAAGTGTTGGCAGCCATCTTGGGACCAATATACATGATAGCACCTCATTAAAAAGCATTGCAGTTAATAGAAGGTTTTAAGACTTTAGTTACATTATAAATCATTTGTTGATGGTACCATACTCATTTTAGGAATTGTGGTGTGTTCTAAGGTGATTTTAAGGTGATTTTACCATGTGAAAAAGCCTTCTGCTGGGATATCATGAATCATGTTTGAGAGAAAACTATTTTCTCATGCTTTTCCCACAGAGGTTTGGAGGGTGATCTATAAGCTAAACTGAGAGCATATTTTCTGTAAATTCACATTATCTTTCTCAGTTACGTGAGAATTAAGCCTGGGCAAAGCACTATGTTATGCTCGCGTAGTTTGCGAAGTTTGTGCTACTTCGCACTACGCGAATTGCACGTAGCACAGTGCAAACACACGTAGTGTAGTGCAGCGGTCATTTTTTGCTTGCTCGCGGTCCTCAACGTCAAGTTGGCGACCGCAAGCAAGCAAAATGACATCCTGGTGAGACTTTTTCTTCGTTCGCGTTCAGCAACATCAAGTTGCCGATCGCGAGTGAGGAAAATAAACCTCCCGGCGAGATTCTCAACGTGGGGAGGTCAGGTTTCTCATTGCGAGTGGTCGCGTATGCTTGCGACCGCTCGCGATGAGAATCTACCAGTCCGCGTTGAGAAAGCTGCCGCGCAAGTAAAAATCTACTGGAGCGGCAGAAAACTACAGCTCGCACTGTGCAAGATGCCGTTTTCAATGATTGCACAGTGCCGGATGCTTGTCCGCACTGTGCAATCATTGAAAACGGCATCTTGCACAGTGCGAACAGGGTACTACGCAGTTTGCGAAGTGCTACGCGTAGCTCGCGTAGTGCGAAGTGCACTTTGCGTAGCTACGCGTAGCGCTACTTTGCGAACTACGCCCAGGGTTAGTGAGAATGAAGTCTGACATTCTCAGTAAAACATGTACATCCAACAAGGGCAGAGACTGTCAGTTGATTCCTCTGTGTTCTACTGCAGCTTCCCAGAGCGTTCTAAAGAACAACTAGAGCGCTAACATTCCTACTTATAACAAACATATTGCACACCTAAAGCCATCTTGATTGGAATAAAGTGGTGTAGGAGAGTAGGATCTGCCTCTTATGTTGCCCCCACTTGTTTTTCTGATGTTTACACTGGTTTCTGGCTATAGTCTGGCTATAGTCTGGCTGGGGCCCTGCTAATCAGGAACCCAGCCTCTCTGTTCTCTCTAAACAACTTGGAGTGCATATTACATGCACTAGTGATTGGATACTGTGGTACTTTATTGGCCCCTAGTATATGTTACCTTAGGTACCAAGGGCATAGGTACTTCACAGGCCTACCAGGGGCTGAAGCATTTATTATGCCACCCCTGGGAAGCAGACTAAATCTGACACCACAGGCCTGATACTGCAGCCTGGGTGAGGTAGTGCTAGCACGCCTCACTGAGATATAGGTTCACTATATCTCTCCCTGCACACACATTTAAGCCTATCAGTCACCCCTAAGGCAGGCCCTATCAATCCTGAGGGCAGGGTGCTTGGTTTTCATGTGAGAGGGGGCCTCTGCCTGAGCAGGGCCCCTCTGCAGCTCTCAGAGTCTATTCTCTGGGGCTGTTTGTGAATGCGGTCAAACCATATACTCTTAAGTGCATTATAACCTCGCGGTAAATGCTAACTCTGGGATGGCTGCATCAAAACATGTTGTGTTTGCTGTCAAACGCTTTAGAGTGATAGACATGTACCCACTGTGGAAACACGGTAGAATCCTGAAGAGCCCTGGCATCACAAAATGGATGCCACCAGTCACAGACACTGGGCTGCCCTCCTGCTGAAGACCGAAACTCGCAGTGGAGGAGGCCCAACTATAGGCAACCTGTCACAGGGAGGTGTGGTCACCTCCCAGACAGGGTTTAGTGTATTGGGGCTGGGTGGGTGCACTCCTAGAGTGCTTTGAAGTCCTGCACTGGGGGAGCAGTAGGCTCCTCTGTGCATACACCAGTTCAAACCGGCTCAGGGGCTACCTACCCCTGCTCTGGCGCGAAACTGGACAAAGGGAAGTGGGTGTAGCCACCTACTCCCCTGACCCTCCCATAGGTGGGGTCATGGAGCTAGTCCCTCCCTTCCTTCTAGTATAAGTTAGGGAACCCTTGCCATTGCAAACTAGATATCCCTGGACGGCGCTCTGAAGAAGAATCCTGGACCTTCGAGGTTCCACTACCTCTGGAAGACTGAAGAATCTCCCTTGGAGTCAAGGAGTGACTCCCCAGCTTGGCAGGCACCCAATCTTGCAATCAACGGTCGCAAACTGTCCCGCTCCCGCCGGAGTTCGAAGTCCCTGCATCCCAGGAAGAGGATTTCCTGACTTCTCCAAGGCCATCGTGAGTACCCAGCGACGCTGAGGCAAGTGGACCCCACGAGTGACGAGGAACTGCAATCCCTTGGTACCGTGCACCATTTTCGAGTGCAACCCCTTCACAACACTCTACGAACTTGTGCTTTGGACCACGTGTGGTCCAAGCCTCCAGCAGGATTTCCACCGAAGATCAGAGGCCTACCCCGTCCCGAGTGACCGTGGGCCCTGTTGAGTGAATCCTCTCGAGGCGTCTTGGCGATCCCTTGCCGGTTGGCTTGTGGGTCCCCAGAAGACTTTTCAACAAATCCAAAGGGCTTCCCTGGTTGCTCCTGGCCTGCCCTGACATACCCTCACTGGGTGAGTCCTTCAGACCTTGCTGGTCTGCACCGCTAACTTTATACACTTTCCACGAGACTTGCTGTTACCAAGGCTTGTTGGCTCCAATCTGGTCACCGACACCGCAGTAAGCTGCAGACTTTGTGGTACACGCCGAATCCAGCTCCTGGTCGTCGTTGACGCCTCCTGGACCTCGTGGCTGAAAAGTCAAGACACCCGTGATCACCTGAAATCACCCGACGACTGTGGGCATCCATCTTCCTTGCCCCGGGTCACTGCCAAGTGACTTTGAACACTGTCCCCTCTGCTTTCAGGTCTTCCTTCTTCCGAATCCAGGCTTTGATCCCACCGGACACTTCTCCCGTCTTCACAAGCAGCAAGTCTTCTTTGGCTCCCATTGAAAACGACGCCGCGACCCGACACCAAAAGACACCTATGCACCCGGCTTCCCTGGGTGAGGTAACTCCAGCACTACGGTGCTCCTGTGGGTGTTGGCTCTAGAACTACTTACCCTGTAAGTGACTTGCTTGTAGACTCTCCCGAAGTATCCTAAAACTCTAAATTTCCAATCGCGACTTGCTCTATTGAAGTCAATTGGGATCCGCGGCTGTGTTCTCACACTGCATGTGTCTCCCGTGGGTACTTTACTTACCTGCCTTGGGTGGATTAGTGAGGCCCGAGCACTTCTGAAGGCCCTAGGCCTTGTCCCCTTGCAAGTTGTTATCTCTAAGTCTCTTTTTTAGTATATGGTCTGGTACGCCCCTAGGGCCCCAGCCATATTTGTGCTTAACTTGTTGTGAAATGTTGATTTGTGCATATTTCCTTAACTTCTAATCTCATAAAGAGATTAGTAGAGTGTGTCTAGTAATAAATACATATATATTTTATATATATACCTGTGTGGTGTCCTTTCATTTAGTAATTAAAGAGATTATAAGGTAAACAAAGCTGCTTTACATTCCTCTAAAGACTTAGCCTGAAGGCTGCTCTCCACAGGTACCACTAGGATAGCTTTCTTTAAAAGGTTGTCTTAAACCTACTACCATAAGAGTCAAATTGTACTGGTGCAAGGTGTCCACTTTAACTAGTGAACAGCATATACCAGGCCAACTTCTCACAAGTGGTAACTCTTAAAACATTTAATTTGCAAAGGAACAAAATGAGGGGGTTCATTTTGCCATAGAAAGTATGATTAGTGCTGCAGAAAGAAAAATTAGGGCAGATTTTGTGTGACTTCTCAAATCCTCTTCTATTTCATTAAAATATTATGACATGCAGACTGAAACATGCACTTTGAATACGCGGGGACGCGCTAATCTTTGACTTACCCATGCCGTGAGGGGAACGGCTAATCTTCATTATCGGCACCCGTCGCAGCCTTCTCCCCCCTGCCTCGCTCCGCTCCATTGTCACCGACGCTGCCATTGCCGTGAGGGGAACGGCTGTTTAAGCGGACTCCCAAGCCCAGGGGGCAGTGCGCGGCACCTGCGAGGGTGTCACCAGAGGGCGCCAGAGGCCCTTAAAAGCCTTAACGGATTCCCGCAGCGCGGGACGCGCTAATCTTTGACTTACCCATGCCGTGAGGGGAATGGCTAATCTTCATTAACGGCACCCGTCGCAGCCTTCTCCCCCTGCCTCGCTCCGCTCCATTGTCACCGATGCTGCCATTGCCGTGAGGGGAACGGCTGTGTAAGCGGACTTCCAAGCCCAGGGGGCAGTGCATGGCACCAACGAGGGTGTCACCAGAGGGTGCCAGAGGCCCTTAAAAGCCTTAACGGATTCCGTTAAGGCTTTAAAAGCCTTAACGGACGCGCGTGGGCTCGCCCGGGCAAAGCCCGGGCCAAGGGCGGGCCCGTCCTTGCCCGTCACCACCTGGAGAAGGCTGGGCTGGGCCAGTCCTCCAATCCCTGGACTCCTGAGACTTATACCTTTCCATCAGATATAAGGTATTGTGCCGATAATTAGGTTACCTGTCTGTGCAGTTATTAACTATTTTCTCCTGTGTTGCGATGGCTCCCCCAGAACCACCCCATCGCAGACAGGGGAGACGTGCTTGTGCAGCTAAGCGCCCTGGGTTAAAGCCAAACCCACCCTCACCATCATTGCCCACAGCTATTGACCTAATGCTCCAGAAGGCGATTGGAGTTACATCTGAAATTGAACAGACTGAAAGACGCCTCTCAATTACGCCAGACTGCTTCCACTTGACCCACTTGCCCCTAAATGATCCCACAAATCTCCTAGATCAGAATGACTGCCAAAGTGTGGCTCCATCTAACTCCGATCATATTTCTACACCAAACCTTGAGTCTCGATCTGAGGGTAATACTGTTAAAATCTCTAGATCTAGGAAGAGAAAACAAGAAAAAAATGGGGGCCCTAAAGGGAAAAAAACAAGGAGAGGGTCAGTTCGAGGCACTGTGAGGCTAATTGATAGTGGAACTTCTCTGTCCAATTCTCCCAAATCCCCGCCATACCATACTTATCCTTCTTGGGCTCAAGCCCTAATGGCAGACTTCCTAGTCCAGTGTTGAGCGATTATGAGGGAAGAGATCGCCCCCCTCTTCCAACATCTACAAAATCTTGTATCTACCAAGAATTTATCTCAAGCCCATTCCAATCAGGAACTTACAGTAATTCCCACAGTTCCCATACACAAGAATGGGCTCCCAACCACACAGGATCTATCCTCCCGCTGGGCATTGCAGTCATATGAAGTCAGCAAATTGACGCAAGATCGAGCCCCCCAAAATCCTGGAGCTAGCAGCACAAAGGATTTGGGAGTGACTTTAAACGGCGGAGAAGGGTTTGCTGGGCCTTCATCCCAAGGTTAACATGAGAATACCCATAACACTATGCGGGCGACACCAACTCATACCTTACCAATAGCTAGTAATGCACCCGCTACTGACACAAGTGCCTTGTCATCTGTCTCAGGGAATGCAGGGGGGATGGCTATGCGCTGCAACAATCCTGTCTTCCCAAAATTAACCTACCTCCCTACGTAACTATATTGGCAGGATTACCAGAACTTAAGAAAGGCCATAAAGAATCCCACTTAGAACTACGTAATAAGATCCTGTTTTGGTTGGCTAAAAACAAGCAATTCCCATATAACAAGGCTGGTGACATTTTGATGGTAAGGAGGGTCGCTTGGGTGGGCCCTACATATAAATCCATCGGCGGGGATTGCGTGATCATTCATTTTAGACATCCAGAAACTATCCAAAGATCATCATTACGATCCCCGATTAATAGGGAACCTCCCACGAATATCCGAGCTCTTACCCTTGACTTTTTCTATCCATGTCCCTGGAGGACGGGCGCCTCTCAGTCTTTTACCAACTATGAAAGGCGAGGCTTGAACCCTCCGACTACTTCTGTTAGCTCCCAACAACATCTTTCTCTTTTCAACATTCCTGTATCTAATCGCTATGCCCAACTGGAGGAAGTAGATTGACTCGGCAGGTTGGATGCCTTAAACGCTGGTGGACATTTTTTAAGCCTCTTTGACACAGCTACCCAGCTACCCACTCTGCTCAGTCTACTAGTACCTTGGGGACTAGAATCAATCTAGATCATAACATTACCCCAATAAAATTGGATACAATAAGGCATGGTGTAACTGCAGACTCCCTTCAGCTCCCATCTACTTTGTCCCCACGGCTCCACAAGGTGAATGAAACTATTAATTTTCCAAGTGATACTGATACCACCCCTCCCTTTGCCCCAGTTATGGTGACAAGGGCCCCAAATGACAAAGGCGGAGGATTGTTGGTATTTGAAAACAAACTTACCATTTTGTCCTGGAACGTGGCGGGGCTTCCTAATAAGATGGCCTCTCCTGACTGGGGACTTTTTATTGATCAGCACGATGTCTGCCTGTTTCAGGAGACTTGGCTCAGGGAACACTTTTTTACGTTGGGTTTTTTGTCTGTCAATAACTTGGCTTCAATTGGCAAGAGGGGTAGACCCTTTGGGGGTTTGTCCATCCTGATTGGTTCACACTTAGGATGTTCAGTGTCACAATTAGACACTCCAACCCCTGATCTTCAATGTATCAGACTCTCCTTTCCGTCTAAATTTAGTCTGATTATTATTAACGTCTATTCCCGTCCTACCCAGATGGGAAAAGAATCACCAACATTGGACATTTTAGACAAATTTATACCTGCGGTACAGGGGGATAGTACTCTGATTGTTGCAGGGGATTTCAATTGCCAGTATGAACCTCTGCCGGGCATTATGGAGTCTATTACTGGCGAGGGGGATTCACTTTAGTCCATTCCAGATCTCCAAGTACCTCGATAAAGGCATGGACACCACTTGCTCTCCAGCTGAATTCTCTCACTATGGCCCACTCTCTGAGAGCCTCTAATGGCTATGCTCAATCTGATTTGGAGGGTAATCCCACTTTTAATCGCCCAGGCCAGTCTTCCCATATAGATTATGTCATGGAAGAGGCAAGGACTTGGCCTAGGGTAATTGACTTCGAGATCCTCCTACGTCATGATAGCGACCATAACACCCTTGTACTTGACTTTAGTCTCCCTAAGATGGGTCTAAACATAGAGGAAAGAGTAGATAACCGAGGTACCCCCCTTCTCTCTAATGACAGAAGAAGGCTTAAATGGCCAATGTTGAAAAGGTCCCCTGATAAAATGACTACTCTTTATCGAGTTGTTTATCTGGCGTTCCTTGAATTAAGTGATCACTTTGACCAGGGCCAGGAATTGTTGTGTAATCAAATATATAACATCCACAAAGGTCTAGTGACTGCTCTTGCCGAACTACTGAATCCACCAATGGCTAAACTAAGGAAGAATAAGAAGGCCCTCACATGGTTCGATCATAACTGTAAGAAAGCAAAGGGGGCACTCTTGGAAGCAATTAAATCTTTGAATAGACCACTAATAAAACATAAGAGACTAGATTATAAGAAAGTGCTAACTGAGGCCAAACAGAACTGGGATAATAATAAATGGGATGCCATAAAATCTGCCCTTGGGAACAGGGACATGAGGGAATTTTGGTCAATTATAAGAACTGGTAGTAGGGCTGGTCAAAAGGCAGACGATCCTAACATTGCACCAGAGAGATCGGTTGAGCATTTCCAGCTCCTGTATGCCCCTCTGGCAGAACCAAATCCCTCTCACGACCCCTCTCCTCAGTCACTGCCTCAGAACACTGTTGAGCCACTAAACTGCTCCCTCAACAACCCTCCCTTACCTCATATTTCTAATGGAAAAATCCCATCTTAAAGTAACACTGAAGGAGGTTGAACTTGCCATAAAAAGGCTCCCAGCAGGCAAGGCACCTGGCCTCGATAACATTCCCGGCGACCTTTATAAGGACCAAACAGCGATTTGGGGTCCTTACCTCTGTTTATTGTGCAACGCCATAATCCAGGGAGCTAAATTACCTGATACCTGGGTGGGAGCTGAGATCATACCAGTGTTTAAAAACGGATCCCCACTACTCCTGGCCAATTACCGTCCGATCAGCCTGATCGATGTAAGCCAAAAACTATTTTCACGTATTATACTCGATCGGCTTCAGATCTGGATGGAGGAACAGTCAATTCTTAGCCCCTATCAGGCCGGTTTTAGGGCAAAGACATCCACGGTTGGCCAGTTATTAAGGCTCCAACTCCTATGCTGGAAAACTGTGAGAGTAGAGGGTGGCAGCCTCTACTTAATCTTTGTCGACCTCAAATCTGCCTTTGATTTGGTACCCCGTAAAACACTATGGGCAGTAATGGAGGATATGAGGATCCCTGCAAACGTCCTTAATATCATCAGGAGGCTCCATTTGGATAATTTTGCACAAGTGAGGAGTTGCAAACGGGGAGGCCTAACACCTAAATTCCCAGTTAAAAGAGGAGTCAGACAGTGTTGTGTTTTGGCGCCCACCCTATTCTGTCTTTTTGTAAATGCACTGATTGCCCACCTTAAAGGGGTCAAAGACATCGATACCCCAAAGTTACAAAATGATCAGGTAGTGGCATTTTTGTTCGCTGACGATACCCTCCTATTGACAAAATCGCCAATGGAAATCCAACGCGCCCTGGATAGTTTTGTTAATTTCTGTCTCAAAAGGGGGTTGGAGATTCACACTCAAAAGACCAAGTTTATGGTCTGCAATCCACCAAAGACCAGATGTTCTAATCCCTCTCTGAATGGCATAGCGTTGAACAGGGTAACTGTCTTCGAATATTTGGGTATTGCTCTTACAGATAGAATGGACTGGGGCCCACAATTGGCTAAGGTTAAATTAAGACTTTTGCAAACTACAGGTGGTATTTTAAAACTTCATAGAGAATCCACCTCCAAGCCAGTTGCTTCTATCATAGAAATATATAAAGCACAAGCACGGGGAGCAATTTTATACGGGCGGAACTGTAGGGCCACTCCTCGATACCAGACATTTGTAAGTCTGAAAAATTATTTTTAAGATCTCTGCTGGCTCTTTCACCTAGTACCCCTCTTATTCCCATTAGAATGGACATGGGTATTAGACCTACAGAAGAAGCACCGGCTCTACGGCCTCTAACTTATTGGCGTAGACTTTCGGTTACCCCCGAGCTGGCGCACTTTAAAGCTGAAACTGCAGAGGTAATGGTTCTCTCCGGGTCTGAGAAACTGCCCTGGTTTGCTTTTATAAAAAAAGAAAGTATGAGACTGGGTTTACCAGGTCTCTGGTCTAATCCCGCTGTAGCCTGTGTTGAGTTGTCACGTGCTGACCTGGTCCATTTACACCGCACGTGCAGAATCAGGGACATCCTTAGCAACCCTGGGCTGGGCTCGCTTACCCTTCACTTTCTCAATATAAAATCTGAATATAGAGTGGAGCCGTTCTTAGACGAGATTTTGCCTAGTATCGCAAGAAAACTATCTGCATTTTAGATATGGCACACTCCCGCTTAGGGCCCTCTCTTATAAATGGTCGACAGATAAGACTATAGAATGTCCGGCCTGTGGGGCCAAGGAAGAGTCCGTGTCCCACGTTTTTTTTTTCTGCAGTGGGTATCAATCTGTACGACAACGGTGGCTTCTTCAACTCTGCAGAAATCTCGGGTTCAGTCATTACAAAGAGGCGCTCAGAATTCTCAAATCCAATACTTTCACCCTTCTTGTTTTCTCTGTCTCGCACTTTATTAATGCTATGTGGCGCAGGAGAAGATCTTTTTTATAATTATTTTAATCTATATTCCCCTCTTGACATCAATTAATTAAGAACTGTCAACCAGTGCTTTTTATCCTTTTATACTTTTTAAATTCAAATAATTTTTACATACTATGATAATTGTATTGTGTTCTTAATCTTAAGTGCTGGAAATATTAGATATGTTATTGTTTGTATATATGTATCTTTTAGGGTCTATGACCGAAATGAAGATTATTTGACTGACTGACTTTGAATACCAGCAGCAAACTTCCCTGGTGAGCAGTAGCTTTACTACAGTGATCTAATGAGCAACTAGAGTGCTAACATTCAGAATTAATGGCAAATGTGTGACACATCTGAATGCCTTCTTGATGGAACCAAAGTAAAAAACTGAAAGTATTTCCTACTGAGGAGACTGTAGTAAATGAGGCAATTAGGAAACTTCATAACAAATAAATTTTCCAAGATGGCCACCAGAGACAAACAAGCCCAAATGCAGCACAAATATCACCCAGATGTAGCCCACATGTAGCCCAATGACAGAAGTGTGCAAAACACTTTTTATTTTTTGTGTTTTTGCAGTTTTATATAGTGCAGACTTGTCAGGTATTAGAGTGCTTTACATGAGCATTGGTTACATCACACAAGAACAAATTCATTTTGGTTGTAGACATGGGGAGATTAAGTGATTTGACCAGAATCACAGAATGTCGAGCTGAAGCAGAAACTCCAACCTGGCTCCCCAGTTGCAAAGTCTGCAGCTCTGGAAGTAACACCACATCCTCTCCCCTAAGTGCAACATTTAATCAAGTGGTCAAATGGATAAAAAAACATAAAGATAACAAATAATTTAAAAGTGCTTTGTCGCTATTTGAAAACTCAGAAAATATGTCCTCATTTTAGTTTTTTAGAACACTAACCATAATTTTGATGCAAATACGACCCTTTCATATATGTAATTTCTAAAGGAAATGCTCTAGGTATTACACTTTTGATTACATCAAGATGACGTCAGGCCTTCCACACATTTGTATTAAATATAGAATGTTAGCAATCTAATTGTTCATTAGGATACTGTTGAGAGGCAGAGGCCAGGGGCACGGACTCTGAAAATTGAAGGCAGGTAGGAGGGTGCAGAGGCAACAATTTGACCACACTGGGCAGGCAGGAAGGGCAGTGGCAGCAAAACAGACTATGGAGGGCAGTGGAAAGGGGGGCAAGGCCAACAAACCAACAATACAGGACTGGCAACAGAGGCTGTGGCAATATAATAGACCATTGTGGGCAAAAGGAAGAGGCAGTGGTAGTACAACCATACATGCTAACAGACCCGATTCAGCCAGGAAACGTCCAATGTTTTTAAGCTCAAATGGGCTTTATTTGATCTGTCTCCTGACTACAATCTCCTCTTTTTCAATGTAACTCAAAGGGGAAAATCAATACCCCAGTTTTTTTTCAAAATCTCCCTCTTACCAAGTTCAAAATGTTAGCAAGTATGGTACATTGGATCATGGAAGGCAGGAGGAATTGGGGTAGGGACATGGACTCGGATAACAGAGGACAGGAGGGACAAGGAGAGGTGCACCAAACTGACCCTACAGGGCATGCATCAGGGTTTGCAGCAGCACAATACACCACACAGGGCATGCGGGACGGGAGTGCAGCACAACAATCCATAGAAAGCAATAGGGAGGGGACAGAACCATGCACATGGACAACAGAGAACAGAGGGGAAAGAGGCAATGGTAGCTAGCTGACCATAATGGACAGACAGGAGCGAAAGCTGCACCATAACAGACCATAAAGGGCAGGAGGGACGGATCAGGGGCATTACAATGGAACAGACAAGCCAGGAGGAAGGGAATAGGGTTCTGCACATGGAAACAGAGGGCTGGGGGCAGGGCAGGAGCAGCAAGATGACCATGGAGGTCAGGCAGGATGGGCCCTAGAAACAAGACACACCATGGAGAGCAACAATGAGACTATGATGGCATACACACAGACCATGGAGGGAAGGTGGGAGGGGGTCAGGGGCAGCTAGCTGACCACACAGGGAAGGTGGGAGGGGCCGTGGCAGCACAGAAGACCATGCATGGCAAGTGGGAGGGTTAGTGGCAGCACAATGGCTATGATGGGCAAGAAGGAGGGTGCAGAGGAATGCACAAAGGACCATGGAGGATAGAAGGGAGGGTCAGGACCTGGGCACAGACAAGAGAGTTCAGGGGAAGGGGCCTCACAACAGACCACGCGGGGCAAGCAGGAGAAGCAGTTGCAGCACAACAGACCAGGGAGGGCAGAAGGGTGTGGCAGTAAAATGGACCATGGAGGACAGGAGGAAGGGGATAGGGGCATGGAATGTGGACAGGCATGGTGAAGGTGGCAGGGACAGGTTACAGTCATCTGACAATGCTAGGCAGGTGGAAGGGGGGTGGCAGCTCAACAGAACACTCAGAGTAGATAGGAGTGGCAGGTCCATGGAACATGGTGGGCAAAAAGGATGGAGCAGGGGCATGCACAAAGACATCGGAGGGCAGGGGGAAGGAGAATAGGGGCAGCAAGCTAAGCACAGAGGCTAAGCAGGAGGTCAAGGATGGGGCATAGAATTGGCCAATGGAGGGCAGGAGGAGTGGACTGGTACATCATGCTAATTGGAGGGCAGTGGCAGCACATCAGACCATGCATGGCAGGAGGGAGGAGGCTAGTCCATGGATTCAGACAACAGAGGATAGGGAGGAGGTGGATGGGGCAGCAAGCTAACTGTTCAAAGAAGGCGGGAAGACCAGTGGCAGAACAGCGGCCACACAGGGCTGTAATAAGGGAGCAGGGACATGGACTTGGACAATGGATGGCTAGGAGGAGGGAAGGCAGGGGCAGCAAGCTTGGGTGGGGGCAGCACAATGCCAGGTCCTGCTTCCAACCCCCCACCATCCATTGTGATATGCATCTTACTTAACGTTAAAAAAAAAAACTAGAAATTTGCTGAAAAAAACAAAGATTACAGGGACGGTATAGTTAGACTCAGATTTCACTCATACCCAACCAGTGAAATTCAGCAGTTATAGTTACCTGAGCTAACTATAACTTACGCCCCCGCAATGTACTGCTAATGACCTCAGACATTACATTATTCATGACATGGTCAGCTACATCACTTATGACATCACTCATGACATCTCTAATGAGCTGTGAATGGAATGGAACTATAATCGCTAGAACTTTATTTAGGGATAGTGTGTGTATATTAATACCCCTTTTTTTCCCTTTTCTTTCGTGTAAGAACCAATATAATACGCAACGTGCCCAGATTAATATGGCCGATAGCCTTTCACTTTAAAGTAATGTGTAGTCCATTGTTTATGTTGATGTTTGTAATTCTAAGTATGTTTATTATGAATAAGTCACATTGACGAACATACAGGTATGGCGGTCACGGGGCAAGATATGCTGAAATGACATTGTGTGCATATTAACACCTGTTTTCTTTTCTTTATTGTATCAATTCCTGAATTTTCACATCGTGACCAGGCCAATCTGGCCACCAGCTTTTTGGATTAAAATAATGCACTGCTGATGACGTCACATATTACATCACTCATGACATGGTCAGTGACATCACTGATGACATCTCAAATGACATCACTGATGAAATCATCTATGTGATCATGTGATGCACCTCCTCACACCCTAAAATACAGACTACCATTCTAGAAACCATAGACACACCAATACTAGTACAGCTACAATATTCTGTGCAATATGCATGCAGACCTCTAATCAGCTACATAGCTTTGAAACAGTCTTTTAAATACTCAGTGTTAGAATCCGGGTTCTCTGGTTGGCACAGGTAGGTACTTGTATCAAGCAGGGAACCTTTCCTCCAGTCAGGGTAGGGGGGTACACTCCAACAATAACCCCTGCTCACCCTCTAGGTAGCTTGGCGCGAGCAGACAAGTCCTATCTCAGAGCGTTCAGGTTAAGCATTTGTGAACACACACACAGTAACTCAGTGACAACCTCACAAATGAACTCCACACTGGGATATAGAAAAATAATTCTTTATATATATAGTTTAGGCTTAGCACGAGACCAGATAACGTTTAAACGGCCCACAATACTTATTAGACATAGAGTTCTTGGTTTTAGTGTACTTTTAAAGTTCTGTGCGCTTCGTTCCTGTCCGTACGCGGTAAAAACTGCTTGGGAACGGGTCTCACACGCACTGTAGTCGCTTCGGGATGAAGCGTACACCCTACGGTGTGAACAGGCACAGTACCTTTACTTTTGGTGAGTTCGTCACGGATGCTGCGCTGACATCAAGTGCAATGTACGGTGCGTTGTCCTCCTGGTGCGATGCGTACTACGGTACGTTAGACCTTGGGCGTGCAGGTCTTCAGGGGACGGTGCGTAAGTATGGTGCGTTCAAAGTTCGTCGCGGTGTTCGTGCCGTACCATGAGATCGGCAATCTTGATTCGAAGCGCTGGATACAAGCGAACAGTACGCTCCGCACAAGGGAGAACTACGCAACTACCTTACGCACCGCAGCCTTTCCAAAGCAGGGGAAAGGAGCGTACGCCGGCAGTACGGTTCGTAGGGGATAGTAGCAAGTACGGTTCGCAGTCCTTCCGTTACGGTGCGAGCTACGGCTTGTAGGGGCCTGTTAGTCGCGTTGCTCAGGCCGGACGATACCTTCCTTTGCGGTGCGAGCTACGACTTGTAGAGGGGCCTTAGTCACGTTGTTCGGGCCGGACAGCGGGATACCAGCTTTCAGGGGGTACGCTGCGATCAGCGAGACGTACGCAGCAGTTCGAGTCGAAGATGCGGGGAAAACGGTCCGTTTTCCAAGGCGATCTCACGGCGGTGAAGTCCACTGGTCCTGGGACTTCGTTCAGGGGGCAAGTTCACTCACAAGCCCTTGGAGATCTCTCAGCACAAGTCAAATAAAAGTTTCTTGAGTCTTTTCTTCCTCTTCTTCAGCAGCAAGGCAACCACTGCAGGCCAATCCCCCAGGTCAGGGACAGTACTCCTCCATGCAGCTTTTCCAGTTCCTTCAGGTCGGACAGAGGTTTCTTCTTGGCAGGACAGGATCTAGTTTCTTAGGAGCAGGGCTCCTACATTTATACCCCAAATCCTTTGTTCTCTCAGGCCAGGGGGGCCCTTGCCTAGTTCAGTCCAGTTCTGGAGCACTTTGCTGATGCGATGCAGGCTTCTTCTTTCAGGGTGCAGGGCAGAGCCATCAGACGCTCCACAGGGGGCGGAGCCAGCATTGTGGTGGCAGAGCACAGCCCTATTCAGAGCCCAGGTGTACTCCTCCCACCCATCTATATGTCAATCTTCCTATTCACCACCAGGCTACCTAGCCCTGCCCATCTGGGTTTCCCCAGCCCTGTCACTCACACAAGCCAAACAGCAGATACACATTACGCAGAGGCGGGCTGAAATGGTTAGGCAAGCAAAGGCCAACTTTCTAAAAGTGGCATTTGCAAACGCAGAATATTAAAATAAACCTTACTAAAAGATGTACCTTATTATTCTGAGTTCAGGCATACTAAACTCGATTTTCTACCATGTTCCCTGGGTCTGTTAGGATCATAGGATGTAACAATCTTAACAGCCCATTCTGGCCTATGAGAACAGGGTAGCCTTAAATAGTGAAAAACGAAAATGGCTGTAATTCACTATTAGGACATGCCACACACATCAGGGCTTGTCCTACCTTATGCTACAATGCACCCTGCCCTTGGGCCTACCATAGGGGTGACTCACATGAAGTTAAGGGAAGGTTTAGGGACTGGCAAGTGTGTGCACTTGCCAGTCAGCATGTCAGTACCAGACTGCACGCAGGTTCTGCAATGGCAGACCTAGACACATTTTACCAGGCCGCTTCTGTGGGTGGCACAACCAGTGCTGCGAGCACACCAGCAGCATTTGTATTTACACGCCCTGGCACTCCTGGTGCACTTTACTGGGGTCTGGGTCTGATAGTAAATCAAATAATCCAATCATGGAATCCAACCAACATATACATTTACAATGGGGAGAGCATATGCACTTTAGCACTGAACAGCAGTGGCAAAGTGCCCAGAGTCATAAAACAGCCAACAACAGGTCAGAAAAAATGCAGGAGGAAGGCAAAAAGTTTAGGGATGACCCTGCAAAAAGGGCCAAGTCCAACACTCAGTTAATACCTAAGCAGTCTAGGAATCCTTCTGTCTGTCCCATGCACTTCTCCATTTAACCATCTAGCACTATCTACGTATCCTATCACTCTGCCAATACCTAAGAACTAATAAATTTAGCATGCACTCTCTTTGCAGCACTGAAATTACTCCAGTTATTAGTCATATACTTAAGGAATGGCCTAGCCACTAACACAAGTGCAGGTACAATATTTTGTACACTATGCATGCACACCTCTAACCAGCTACATACTATTGATACGCTCTTCTAAATACCCAGTTAGTACCTATGCAGTCTAGGAATCCATCTGTCTGTCCCATGCACTTCTCCATTCACCCATCCAGCACTATCTACGTATCCTATCACTCCACCAATACCTAAGCACTTATAAATTCACTATACACTCTGTTTGTAATACTGTAATTGTTCTAGTTACTAGTCATGAACTTATGGAATGGCCTAGCTACTAACACAAGTACATCTATAATATTTTGTGCACTATCCAAGCAGACCTCTAACTAGTTACATACTATTGATGCACTCTTCTAAATACCCAGTTAGTACTCATGCAGTGTAGGAATCGTCCAGTCTGTCCCATGCACTTCTTTAATCACTTATCTACCACTATCTACTTATCCTATCACTCCACCAATACGTAAGCACTTATAAATTAAGTGTTCACTCTGTTTGCAGCACTGTCATCATTCCAGTTACTAGTGGTATTCTTATAAAATGACCTAGGCATCAACACAAGTACACATAAAATATTCTGTGCATAATCCCTACAAATCTCTAAGCAGATACATACTATTGGTCCACTCCATTAAATACTGAATTAGTACCCATGCAGTGTAGGATACCTCCTGTCAGTCTCATGCAATTCTTCAATCACCCATCCAGCACTATTTTCTTATTGTATCAGTCTGCCAATATCTAAGCACTTATGGGGCAGATTTACCAGCACCCTGAGCCACCAGTACGTCACTTTTTGCAATGTAGTGTTGGCGACAGGCACTCCTTCATATTTACAAGGAGAGGAAAAGCCACCCTGCGTGGTTTTTCCTCTCCTTGTAAATATGACCCCTTCATACACAGAACTTTGCGTTGAAGGGGCGTCCCATAGGTGTTGCTGTGGTTGTTCCCACGCAACACCCATAGAACAAGACACATCTCCAGATTTATGAGAAATCATAAATCTGGAGGTGTGTGTGAATGCTGCGCCATCCTAGAGTTGGTGTAGCAAGGCACAACGAGGAGAATTTTCATTTCTCCTCATTTTTTCCTCTTTCAATGCATGCTGCATTCCACAGCATACATTGAAATAGGAAAATGCCTTTACTGATTGTTTTTGTGCAAGAAGGTGTCCCTTCCTGCACAAAAACAATCTCCACACGACACAGAGATCCTTGCACCATGGTGCAAGGGTGCCTGTGTCACCACATGGCTGCAGTTTGTGCAGCAGTGCAGAGGGAAGCACAGAGTTGCAACATATTCATGTACATATGTCACATCCCTGTGCTTTGGAAGTGCCACAGTGCAGTGCAGCTAAAGAGCTTGCAGAGTCACGCTGCAGTACTTCCTCGTAAATCTTCACCTATAAATTCACCATACACTACTAATGCATTCTTTCAGTCAATCATGCTGTATCCATATATTTACCAAACTTTCACACATTACCTTGTAATTATAGTTCTTTCTTTAACCAGATAAGATAGTTCTGATAAGAACTTTTTTTTTCTTCCTTCTTCTTTTGTATTTCTTTGAACAATTTTGTATTTTTTTTGTTTTTTTCAAAAAATGAAGAAAAAAAAAGAACGAATAAAACAGGAAACATTTGGAATTACTTATCATTCCAAAAACATAAAAACAAAAAAATGAACAACGATGGTTGCGTTGCGCAGCACAAACTGCATCCACCGACAGCAGTGTTGCTCGAGAAAGGCGAATTCTGGCCTAATGTCCATTGCAGGTGTTCCTGAGGACGCTCCAGATGTACTTGCCACAGCAGGTGAGGGGTTCAAAGCAGCTCACCTCATTTCCTCCCGAGCAAGATTGAGAGGATGTGTGGTCCGGAGATGCTTGTACATAGAAGCAGTGCCACAAGGGTATTTTTTTTCACTGCCTCTTGACAGGACTCAGTCACAAATTTTGCAGGTCACCTTTCTCGCATTTACTTTCTTCTCTCCAGGTGGAAAAGTGAAGAATTTCCACCGGACAGATTCCGGCCTCTGTGGACGTAGTGCCTCCTGCAAGAATTCTTCTTCAGAAGATACTTTCTCCTGCTGCTGTCCAGATGCCATTTTGTTTGATATTTTTTGAAAAACTCAAAAAAAAAACAAGCAAAAAGGGTTCTTGTAGGAAAAGAGATGTCTCTCTAAAGATGCTCCAACAAGAATGATTAAAATGGGTGGGGTCCTTCAATAGTTACAGTGGGAAGTTTTATGAAACAATGAAATCTTTTTTTTTGAGGTCACATGGGATCCACGCACTCTGCGCTCACGAAGCACGCACCCGACGCGACTTTGCGAAAATATATTTTAAAATAATATAGGTTTATTAGAAGTACAAATATATATTTTTTATGAATATATTAGATAGTCTCTTGCCCTAATATGTATATTAAAAACACATACATATCATTTTAGAACATAACATTTTTTTGCTGAAGTCGCGTAGCCAGTTGCGCCCCGGCATGTATATGACGTCACGCAGGACCCGCCACCGTGCAAGCGTCGTGTTCTGTAATGCGCATGTGTCGCGAATGCGCGGGAGCAGGAGTCACGGACTGGTCGCATACCAATCGCGCACATCACGTAATATTAAATGTATATGATGTAACTGAAAAACACGCAGCCGTTGCACACCGTACGCGGATCCTTCACGACGTTTCTGAAATGGCGGCTAGAATCCACGCACCCACCGTGATGTGTACGCTTTGGGATTTGAGATGTAATCAGTGATGTCATCAGTAAAAGTCCGATTGGCCGCACTCTGCTCGTCCTACCAGCGTGTTACCCCAAAGCATTGTGGTCCATGAAGTAGCGTCGGCGAGTACGCCTATGCCAAAGTTTAAAGTGAAAATGAGTGTCGCGTTAGCCATCCCTGGACACGTGTTTCGAGGTAGTTGCCTACTCGCCGACGCTATTTCATGGACCACAATGCTTTGGGGTAACACGCTGTTAGGACGAGCAGAGTGCGGCCAATCAGACTTTTGTTTATATTCAGGCTCCCTTGAGCCGGTGGGGCTGACGAGCCCATGGCTACGCACCTGCGCGCCTTGAGTGGTACTTTACCTGAGAATACTTTTTATGGCAGCCTACGCAGCAACCCCACACACATACCTACTCCCTGCTGACGAGAGGCAACTACCTCGAAACACGTGTCCAGGGATGGCTAACGCGACACTCATTTTCACTTTAAACTTTGGCATAGGCGTACTCGCCGACGCTACTTCATGGACCACAATGCTTTGGGGTAACACGCTGGTAGGACGAGCAGAGTGCGGCCAATCGGACTTTTGTTTATATTCAGGCTCCCTTGAGCCGGTGGGGCTGACGAGCCCATGGCTACGCACCTGCGCGCCTTGAGTGGTACTTTACCTGAGAATACTTTTTATGGCAGCCTACACAGCAACCCCACACACATACCTACTCCCTGCTGACGAGAGGCAACTACCTCGAAACACGTGTCCAGGGATGGCTAACGCGACACTCATTTTCACTTTAAACTTTGGCATAGGCGTACTCGCCGACGTTACTTCATGGACCACAATGCTTTGGGGTAACACGCTGGTAGGACGAGCAGAGTGCGGCCAATCGGACTTTAGTGATGTCATCAGTGATGTCACTGACCATGTCATGAATGATGTAATATGTGACATCATCAGCAGTGCATTGCGGGTGCACGAGTTATAGTGAGCAGCACTAACTATAACGGAGGAATTTCTATGGCTTTGTACGAGTGAAATGTCCAGCTAACTAGAACACCCCTGAAACCTATGGTTTTTTCTGTGAATTTCTAAGGTTTTTTAAATGCTAATTTCTACCTATAACGTCTTTGAAACTTATGGTTTTTTCAGTGAATATATATATATATATATATAAGTTATAGTTAGAACCTAGTTTCCATAGGAAAAGCCTTTTTTGATTTGCTAATAACTTTAGCATCGTTTGACAAATGTTTGCGAAATTCTCCAAAAAAAGGACTATCCAGGTCAGCTCCTATCCTGAAAGTTTGGGGGTGATTCGTCAAGCGGGGGCTGAGAAAAAAGAGAGGTCCCAAAAAGTTTTTTCTCTATGTTAATTTCCATAGGAAATTTTATTACAGGCTACAGCCCAAACTGCTGAACGGAATTACACCAAATTTGGCAAAAAGGTAGTGCTTGATTCAGAAAGCAACTTTTTTCTTTAAATGGTGTAAATCCGTTCAGTAGTTGCTGAGAAATTCAAAAAATAAAAGTTTCGATATCTGGGGCAGCGGTGGGTTTGCGCACCCTTCCGACCAAGCGCTTCACTGTGATTGGCTGCCATGATCACGAGCTTCACTGTGATTGGCTGCCAACACTCCAAACCAGGAAGTGTTGGCAGCCATCTTGTGACTCGTTCTACAGTCGAAAAAAGATTAAAAAAGAAGAAAAGGGGGTAGGGTAGATATACCCTGATCCCCTAGGCCTGCTCAGGGGCCCCACAAGGACCCCCAGGCACAATTTTAATTATTTTTTACACGTCAGAATGCACGCTGGGTGCGCGAATCCAGACTTTTTTTTTTTAATGAGGCAGGGGCTCCCCCACTTCATTTAAATGAGCCCCCGGGTGGGCCCGGTTCCAGGGGCAATTCTATAATTATATTGCGGGATTGCTTTTGGGCAAGGGGAGCTGTATGTTAGCAGCTCCACTTGCCCAAAAGCAATGCCGGCTCCCGCACGAGGGGGGAGCCGGCAGTGACCGTGGGGGCATTGGAGCTCCCCCCATGGTCCCCAACGAAGAGGCCAGGCCCCGGGGGAAGGGGTCCCCGGGGCCAGAAGTGGACAGGGAAGGGGGACCACGCGGCCTAATGATTAATAAATACATTCAAGTATTGGGCATGCCCCGGGGGATGGGGTCCTCGGGGCAAATATAAATTAATGGAAGTGGACTGTTTTTTTTTTTTTTAGAAAAGTTTGGAGTGGCGATCGTAATGCAGCGCTCAGCACAGCCCCCTAGTGTGAACGCGCTGTGTGTGCGGCTCTCAGCACGCCCCCTAGTGTGAATGCGCTGGGTGCGCGGCTCTCAGCGTGGCACCTGAGTAAATCACAGCTCTTTAAAAGACCATTTACCTGTAAATGAGGCTTTGTGGTGATTTCACCTATTCTTAGAACCCCTGCATCTCCACTCTGCCTATGACTGGAAGAATTAGCGCCCCCCCCCTGACATTTTTATCAACCTCCCCTGAAATTTGGCTCTAGTTGCGCCCCTGACTGGCGTACGCCGGCTCTGCCCACTCTGCTTACGCTTACAAAATTCAGTAGATTCTATCCGCCGTATGTCAATGATCCAGCTGTGGGGCTGGGAATATCTTGCAGACAGGATTCTGGGCCTTTCCCGAGGCTTGGTTTACAACCCTGACGCTCTGCCGGGGTTGCCACTGGTTGGCAGCCAATTAGAGCCAAGCTCGTGCTCGGGGGTTAGGCTCTGCCAACATATGTACCTATCCAATCACTCCGCCAATCCCAAAAGCTCTTATAAATTCACTATACACTCTCCTTGCAGTACTCTAATCATCCAGTCTCTACCCATGTACTCATAGAATGCCCCAGACAAAGTTACATAACCAAGGAGTTCCGCACTGCCAGAGGTAACATGGTTGTGTGCGCAGTCAACAGCACAATGTAATGTGGTAAGGACCAGAGCCATCATGCATACATAATGAACAAACGGACACAGTTAGATAGATAGTGGAACTGGCTACGGGCACGTGCGCTCGGCACCTTTTTATTACAAGGGGCACATGTCCAGTGACGCCTGTGCTGGATGCGTGTGGGGTGAGTGTAAGCCAGCCCTCAGGGAATGGTTCGTGCTGGCAACAACTATAACAGAGATAATCGGATCACACACAGAGATTCAATCATAAAGGGTCCATGACTTGTGGTGCACTAAGGTAGGGGTACCAGATCTTAAATCACACAGAAAAGGTTGTATCGTAAAGGGTCTATGACTTGTGGTGCACTGAGGTAGGGGCACCAGAGATAAGCGTGCTGATGTGAAGAAATTGTTAATGTCCCTTCGGTATATTCCTGCTGCATGAGGTGACATTGTTGCATCCTGTGTCTACAGCACGAAAGTCAATCATAAAGGGTCCATGAGTTGTGATGCACAGAGTTAGTGGCACCTGAAGAACTCGGCGTGTGCACAGCCAGCGATGATGGCGTGTCCTTGTAGGACAGGATTGGATTGGATATGTGTGAGACCTGCTGACCGCAGTGTAGGCCAGAGGCAGCGGTCAGCAAGGGCCTACAACCACGTGGTGTTGACTTGTGGTGCACTGAGTAGTGGCAACAGTGGCGGTCAGCGTGTGTGCAGCCAGCGATGATACGTAGTTCGGGCGGGCCGCACTGGGAGCAATGTCTTTTCCCAAACTGTGCACCGTGGCTACCTGGGGAGCCATCAAATCTAGCCAGGGGAGCCGCGCACCAAGCACTTTAATGCATTTAACGTTGAAGGGGTTGTTGGCTTCAGTTAAACTAATTAAACTTAAACATATGATGTTAATGATTTGTAAGTGACATGCCTAAAACTGTAAACGTAGTGCTTAATTGATGGCATCTCGAGGGAGAGGACCTCCATATTTCACTGGATCCCCACATTCCAACGCAACCAAAGTAGGCAGAAGATACCCGATTTATTTTGTTAGACTTGTTAATAGTTTCATTTTTTTCCAAATGCATTTTACACCAATGCAAGTTATCAGGAAAGTACAGTTGCCTGTCTATTAAACACACTAAGTATTATTAAATATTGACATTTGTACTTGAATCATGGGTACTTCCAGTACACGTTTCTTTCAGTAAACACACTTCCAGACAGGCCGGCTCTCTCCTTGAACACAGGGAAGTAAAACGCCATATATGGCACAATGCCAACATTTGAAGCAAGAAAAAGGCACGTTTAAAAAAAAATAAAAAAAAGAGGAATTTATTTTACTTGCATTGATTTGGAGGCAATTTTAGGGAGGAGATAGCAAAAATAAAGCTGTATGTGGTTTAAAAATTTTGAGTCACCCTGCTGAGACAGGTGTGTTGGCACGTATGACATGGGTAGAAATGGAAGTGCATGCAAATATTCTTCAAGCGCAGAAACACTTTGGCAATTGGGCCTACATGCATAGGGGTGCTATCTAGCACTGTAAGGGGGATAAAGTATAAGAGGGTACTCTAAAAAAGGCATGAGCAAAGAAGTGTAACTAGGAATATTTTATTAGAGGCGCCACCTTAGTAATACAAAACACCCCGCGTATAAGATTAGAATACATTCATCAACTTCTTCATTCCAATTATTTTTAGGGAGAAAAATGAGAGTACTCCCAAGGCCAGGCTTCCGGCTCCCACTCCACCCCCCCCCACCCTCCAAAAAAAGTAACAGTGGGGAGCCAAGGGCAATGGCCAATGGGTCAAGGGAGCCACGGGTTGAAACAGTTTGGGAACCACTGGCCTAATTAATTCTGCGTCAATAAGGCCACGTGGCGGTGAATTGTGGAGCACTGAGTTAGTGGCATCAGAAGCTTCAGCGTGTGCGCAGCCAGCGATGATGCGTGGTGCAGGCGGGCTGCACTGGGAGCAATGTCTGTTGCCTACTGGACTGCGTCATTTGCAATCGCGAGTCGATCTGAATTGTGAGCCCTGCTGTCCGCAGTGTGATGGAAGGCAGTAGTCAGCACAGACATCGAGGAATGCTTTTTGTTACTTCCTCTTGACAAAATCAAAGGACAGAGTACAATTCTCTCTGCAATTAATAAACCAAGACTCAATTCAAATTGTGAGCTCTGCTGACTGCAGTGTAGGCGTATGGAACAAAAGATTAAATATGTATGGAATACATTGTCGAAATGTGTAGGTTTCAGGGACGTTATAGTTAGTTGCCTACTGGACTCTGAAATTAATGAATCAAGACTGAATTTGAGTTGTGAGCCCTGCTGACCGCAGTGTAGGCCGGAGGTAGCGGTCAGCAAGGGCCCACAGGCACGTGGCATAGAGTTGAGCTGCACAGTTTGTGGCACATGAAGCACTCAGCGTGTGCACAGCCAGCAATGATGCGTGGTCTGGCCAGGCCGCATTGGGAGCAATGTCTGTTGCCTACTGGACTCTGCGAACCTTGACCCTTTCATAGGCAGGTCGCTCACTACACCGCACAGCACCACCTGTGTGTCCTGCCCCTAAGCCCCAGCTGCCGCTGTTGAGGAGAGTTTGAGGCCCTCCTCCACCCGCAGGCTACCACCTGCACCTCATCCCTGGTAGCCAGTGGTAGGCCATAGGTTTGTTTTGCTGTATTTGTATTTGCTTCGGTCTTATTTGTTTATTTGTTTCTTTCCTCCTTGTTTTATTTCTGTGCCCTGTGCCCTTTGCCTTCTGTTTCCTTCGCCGTTCCTGTCCCAGTTTTCCCACCACTGCGTCCACTGCAGGCCCGCTCGCCCATTCGTCCGCTCCCTCCTCCCAGCTGCCTCCTCCCTCCCACCTCCCCTTCTTATGGTGGCCGCTGCGCGGTGAGGAGAGCGACCCTTGACCCTTTCATAAGCAGGTCGCTCCCCACGCCACACAGCACCACCTGTGTGTCCTTCCCTTAAGCCCCAGCTGATGCTGCTGAGGAGAGTTCGAAGCCCTCCTCCACCCGCAGGCTACCACCTGCGCCTCATCCCTGGTGGCCAGTGGTAGGCCATAGGTTTGTTTTGCTGTATTTGTATTTGCTTCGGTCTTATTTGTTTCTTTGTTTCTTTCCTCCTTGTTTTATTTCTGTGCCCTGTGCCCTTTGCCTTCTGTTTCCTTCGCTGTTCCTGCCCCAATTTTCCCCGCCGCTGCGTTCCCTGCGGCCCCACCCCCCACTCACCCATTGCTTCTGTCTTATTTGTTTCTTTCCTCCTTGAACCTTGTTTTATTCCTGTGCCCTTTGCCTTCTGTTTCCTTCGCCGTTCCTGCCCCCGTTTTCCCGCTGCTGCGTCCCCTGCGACCCCACCCCCCGCTCGCCCATCCCCTCCTGCCAGCTGCCTCCTCCCTCCCCTTCTTATGGTGGGTGCGCCTAAGGCAAGCTCGTCTGCGCCCGTCCGCGCCTGGACCGAACCCAGCACCAGAACCCCTGGCCCCAGCGAATGCCACGACGCCAGTCTCCACTATGACACCAACACCCTCCACACACTCAACACCGGACAAGTGCACACCTGCTTCCTGGCTGCCCCAAAGCGCACCAGAGGACCCTTCTCCTGCCGGAACTGCAGCTTCACCAGTCTCAGAGCCGCCAACCCGCCCATCAGGACAGGACGCAACCACCTTAGATGTATACTACTGAACACACGCTCCGCACGCAAACACGCCGTCGAACTCTGGAACCTGCTCGACACATCATCCCAGGATGTCGCCTTACTGACAGAGACCTGGATGAACGATTCCTTGGCACCGGTCATCGCCATAGCCATCCCGGACAGCTACAAGATCACCCGCAGGGACCGCACCAACGGAATAGGAGGGGGAATCGCCATCATCCACAAGTCCACCCTCAAGTTCTCGACCAACTTCGATGACACCCTCAGCACCGCCAAACACCTGCACTTCCAGATCCACACTGATCCCAACACCACCCTCAGAGGAACTCTGATCTACAGAACCCCCCGGACCCCGGCCTCAGTTCAGCGACTCCATCGCCGACTTTGTAAGCACACACGCCATGACCTCCACAGACTACATCCTCTTCGAAGACCTGAACTTCCAACTCGAGAACCCCAACGACACCAACTCCACCACCCTGATCGACAACCTCGGACTCTGACAGCTCGTCACAAAGCTCACCCACTCCGCCGGCCACACGCTTGAGCCCATCTTCTCCGCAAGCTCCCACGTCTCCTTCAGCCACACCACCGAACTCCACTGGACCGACCATCACTGTATCCACTTCACCTTCCAAAAACCCACCACGCACCACCGCACCCAACAGATCCCCTGCCGCTGCTGGAGCAAAATCACCGAAGACCAGCTAAACACCGCCCCCGCCCAAAGCCCACCCGCCGACCCCACCGACCCGGACGCCACCGCCACCAACCTCAGGCGTTGGATCGATGACTGCGCCAACACCCTCGCCCCGATCAAGAATCCCTCCAACAGACACACCAACAAGAATGCCAGCTGGTCTCCGCGGACCTCCAGACCTCCAAACAAACCTGGCGAAGACTAGAGAAGAAATGGCACCGCAAACAGACACCGGAAAACCACGCAGCCCTCAAGAATGCCATGCGCCAAAGCCATCACATCATCAGATCCACCAAATGGACCTCCTTCAAGGACCGCCTCCACAACAACGCACACAACAGCAAAGAGCTCTTCAACATCGTGAAGGAACTCTCCAACCCCAGCTCCAACACCAACGACATCCCACCATCGCAAGACCTGTGCAATTCCCTGGCCATCTTCTTCCATCGCAAGATCACAGACATCCACAACAACTTCGACAACCAGACCACCATGACAGCCAACGACACCTCAGACCCTACGACCACCACTCACAACGACCACCTGCTCACGTGGAGTAACTTCAACGACGACAACACCATCAACACCATTGAACACCATCCACTCCGGCTCCCCGTCAGACCCATGCCCACACCACATCTTCAACAAAGCCAGCGCCACCATCGCACCCCATGTCCGCAAGGCAATCAATATCTCCTTCGAGACCGCGACCTTCCCGGAGAGCTGGAAGCACGCCGAGATCAACGCCTTGCTCAAGAAACCCAAGGCAGATCCGAGGGACCTTAAGAACTTCCGGCCCATCTCCCTGCTCCCGTTCCCGGCAAAGGTCATCGAGAAAACCATCAACAAGCATCTGACCTGCTACCTCGAGGAGGACAACATCCTGGACCCGTCCCAGTCCGGGTTCCGCAGCAACCACAGCACCGAAACTGCCCTCATTGCAGCCACCGATGACATCAGGGCCCTGCTGGACAACGGCGAAACCGCAGCCCTCATCCTCCTGGACCTATCAGTTGCCTTCGACACGGTCTGCCACCGCACCCTACGCACATGCCTCCACAATGCAGGGATCCGAGACAAGGCTCTGGAATGGACCACGTCTTTCCTCTCTGGCAGAACCCAGAGCATCGGTCTCCCGCCTTTCCGTTCCAAAGCCTCCAAGATCATCTGCGGAGTACCCCAAGGATCATCCCTCAGCCCAACATTGTTCAACATCTACATGGCCCCGCTCGCCCACGTCGCCAGACTGCACAACCTCAACATCCTCTCCTAAGCCGACGACACACAGCTTATCCTCTCCCTTACCAAGGACCCCCTCACCACCAAGACCAACCTCCACGAAGTAATGAAAGCTGTCACCGAATGGATGAAGAACAGCCCTCTTAAGCTGAACTCGGACAAGACGGAGGTCCTCATCCTCGGCTCCACCCCTTCAGCCTGGGACGACTCCTGGTGGCCGACCGCCCTGGGAGCAGCACCAACACCCACCAACCACACACGCAACCTGGGGTTCGTCCTCGACTCAACACTCTCCATGACCAAGCAAGTCAACGCTGTCTCATCCTCCTGCTTTAACACCCTCCGCATGCTGCGCAAGATCTACAGGTGGATCCCCACCGACACAAGAAAAACGGTCACCCAGGCCCTTGTCAGCAGCAGGCTGGACTACGGAAACGCCCTCTATGCGGGAGCCCCGGCCAAACTGCTGAAACTACTACAACGCATACAGAATGCTTCGGCCCGCCTGATCCTCGACATACCTCGATACAGCCACATCACACCCCACCTGAGAGACCTGCACTGGCTGCCGTCAACAAGAGGATCACCTTCAAGCTCCTCACCCACGACACCGGACCAGCATACCTCAACAGACGACTCACCCTCTAAACCGCGAACAGCCAGCTCTGCTCCGCTGACCGTGCCACCATCCCCCGCATCCGAAGAGCGACCTCCGGCGGCAGATAAGTTCTCCTACCTCACCACCAAGACCTGGAACACCCTCCCCATCCTCCTACGGCAGACCCAAGACCTACTAACCTTCAGGAGGCTACTCAAGACCTGGCTGCTCGAGCAGTAGCGGCACCCCCCCCCCCCGGCGCCCTGAGACCCTCACAGGTGAGTAGTGCGCTCTACAAATTCCTTGATATATTGATTGCAATTAATGAATCAAGACTCAATTTTAATTGTGAGTCCTGCTGACCACAGTGTAGGCCAGAGGCAGCGGTCAGCAAGGGCCCACAGCCACGTGACATTGACTTGAGCTGCACAGATTGGGATCATTTGGTCTTCTTAACCAATTATACTCTCTTACACAATTTGCATTGGCACTAATCTTGAATTGTGAGCCCTGCTGAGTGCAGTGTAGGCCGGAGGCAGCGGTCAGCAAGGGCCCACAGCCATGTGGCGTTGACTTGAGCTACACAGAGTTAGTTGTACCTGAAGCTCTCAGCATGTGCGTAGCCAGCGATGATGTGTGGTCTGGGCGGGCCGCACTGGATGCAATGTCTGTTGCCTACTGGACTGCGTCATCTGCAATCCCGACTGTATCCGAATTGTCAGCCCCTCTAACCGCAGTGTAGGCCGGAGGCAGTGGTCAGCATGGGCCAACAGCCATGTGGCGTTCACTTGAGCTGCACAGAGTTAGTGGTACCTGAAGCACTCAGCCTGTGCGCAGCCAGCGATGATGCGTGGTCCGGGCGGGCCGCACTGGTAGCAATGTCTTTTGCGTAAGGAATTCTGCCTTAATAAGGCTACGTGGCGATGACTTGTGGTGCATTGAGTTAGTGGCACCGGAAGCACTCAGCGTGTGCACAGCCTGCGATGATGCATGGTCTGGGCGGGCCACACTGGGAGCAATGTCTCTTGCTTACTGGACTGCGTCATCTGCAATCGCGACTTGATCTGAATTGTGAGCCCTGCTGTCCACATTGTACATCGAAGGCAGTAGTCTGTACAGACATAACTCTGCGGTGCTGTGCCGCTCGGTTCGCAGGGGGCCTGTGTTGAGGAGGCCGGTGGTCACAGCGGCGGCCTCATGGCAGGGTGAGGGCCGCCACACTGGCAGACGCGTTGGCCTTCCCAGAAGTGAACCACGCCCAAAGACCCGGCCTATTTATTCACACTTCTACGCTGGAGTGGCGTACGTTGGACCAGTTCACTCCGCTTCCGGATCCGCTTACAGGGGGGGCCCAAACAACTACATGACCGAGATCTTCTCCACTGCCTGAGGTAACATGGTTGCGTCCATTGTCCACAACAGTACAAGCACCAGCAGTATATGTACACATGGAAAGGTCTGTGCTCTGCATAGTGAGGTCTGTCCAGCACATTACCGCTACACTTGGCATTGTTATTGATGGGTGACTTGCCTCCTTCACACATACTTGGTTACCACATTCAGCTATTGTGTGGCTGAGGGGCCATGCCATTTTGGGAAGGTCCGCTGTTCCGTTCTGCGCTGCCTCGGTGGTAGTAGGAGTGGGGTGGTGGTCCAACAGGGAGGTCCTGGGGGTGGTGGCAGTGGGTGTTGTGGCCTTCTTGGGTGTCGGAGCTGCATGGTCAGTAGCTCTATGAAATGTGTTGGTCTTCAGATGTGGTTCTGGGCTGGGCTCCCTGTCATACTGTAGGTAGTCGTCCTGCTTTACATCAGTAAAAGGCAGATGTTAAATTCTTACTGCCAACGTGGCTGATCGCCTGTTTTTTGGATCGCATTGCAGATTTCGCTGGTTGTTGAAAATATCAGGAAGTGGTGTTTTCATGGTTTGTTTTGCACAGGAACGCCTATTCTGCATATCATTAGCGTTAGTTGTCGCTCTCATTGGTTGCAATGTTTTTTTGAGGAAGCTATCACTGGAAAACTGGCGATATCGGCAGTTTTCACCATGTTGAGAATGGGATGATAATTATTTTGCTATGGTAAAGTGCCGATAACTCAGCGATAATGTCTTCAGAATACACCCCATCATTTTGTTTATTTTTTCGTCCGGATTCGTGCACCCAGCCGCTTTAAAAAAAAACAAAATAGTAATAATGTTTTGGCCCTGGGCCTTTTGTGGGATCCCCTGAGCATGCCTAGGGGGTCAGGGGATTTTTACCCTGCCCACATTTCTTGTTTTTTCATCTTTTTTCTTGTCATTCGCATGTAACTACAACAGAGTCCTAATAAACACAAGTGCTCTTTTTAGAGTCACCCTATAACCCAACAGTTGGGACTTATCGCCGAGTTATCAGGAGTTTAGCGCAGAAAAAGTGGCGATAGAATTATCACACTGCCCACAGGCTGACGGTACCAACACAACGGACAATCAACATCGTTACGCAGACAAAGCTGCTGGCTGTGCTGCACTTGTTGGCCTCTGGTATCTTCCAACCAACAACTGCGAGAGTCAGAGGAGTCTCACAACCAGCCCTATTAAACTTCCTCACACGTCTTGGATGCATGTCTACAAAAGCAACTTAGGCCCCTGCATCCGCACCACCTGCTCGCCCCGATTCGAAGTATTCCTGCACAACCAACCCCAAACCCAGCCGTTGCTTGACGCCTCTGTGATCCAGATCCAAGATTGTAGTCACTGAAATGGGGGTGCGCCAGGTCATGAAGTCTAGTAGTCAACAGTAGTGGAAAAACAGTACTTTATAAGAAAACAAATTAACAACACAAAAACATCAACCAACGAGTGACACTGCCAACTGGAAACATTAACTTGTGGATTGAAATAACTGTAGATCATCCTGGAAATCCCAAAAGTCCGTATTCAGAAACCTGTTGGATAAATGAAGATAATGGTCAAGCGTTAGTATGGTCACAAAAATAATATGGTACAATGTATTGCACTTGGACAAACCGGAAAGCTTAAAGGTATGATCAATACTGCACAAAATGACCGTAAAAGAAGCTTGTGTGGTCGTAACCTTCGTAGGACAGAAAAGGAATGTTGCAACCACACAAACTTCTGTTACGGTCTCATTATGCAGGATTTATCACAACTGCAAGCATCAGGGTTCGTTTCAGCTTGATACACATGCATGTTCGCTTCACCTAAACTGCACAGAAACAACTGGAGACCAAGCAAGGGAACCGCGCCATAGCAGCCTTCCTGCACGTGTTGGGGGCAACTGACTGCACACATGTACTATTTGTGCCCCCTGCCGACACTGCACCCAATCACCGCAACAGAAACCACACACATTCCAACAATGTGCAGGCAAAACTGGACCACCGGGGCCTGTACACTAATATCGTCGCACACTTCTCAGGCAGTGTGCATGATTCTTACATCTTCACAAGCATCCCAGCCCTGGTCCACACATCAGTCCACCTCCCAGCGATGACTGCCCGACCCTACACACCCAGACCTCAATGCTCACATGCCGCCACCGGCGTGTCTCCAAGAGGGCCCACCACGTGCCGGAGCAACCTCCTCAGCCGTCGCTGGATTCCGCAGCACAGGCCCCCAGCGCATCCTGTTGCACCGTGCCAAGGAGTCATGTCTGTACAGTCAGCTGCCTTTGGTGTACACGCTGTCTAGCCGAGCTCACAATTCAAATCGGGTCTTGATTGCCAGGATAGCGTATCGAGGCCATGCATCATCTCAGGCTGCACACCCGCTCAGCTCTGGTGGCACTAACTCAGTGCAGTTCAAGTCATCACCACGTGGCGAGAGGCCCGTGTCGGTCAAAATGCCTCGGCTGCCACCAACTCTGTGCACCTGAAGTCATCATCACGTGGCAGGAAGCCAGTGTCCGGCAAAGTGCTTCATCTGCCACCTTCTTTGTGCACCTCAACTCATCACGACGTTGCGGGAGGCCTGTGTCGGTCCAAGTGCCTCGGCTGCCACCAACATAATAAGCACTCGGATACACCCAGATAGAGAGTGGAAATGGCGTCGAGCACGCGCGCCCAGCCCTTTTTATTGGCAGGGTCTCATCTCCTGTGACGACTGTGCTGCATGAGTGTGGTGTGGGTGTAAAGCAGCCATGAGGGAGGGGCTGTGGCATGCTGACAACTAGACCCGTAATCAGCAGATCACTACAGGGAAGACCTGGGACATGTAGCGTTGTAGTTCCCTCCCTGTAAGCGTAAGCGGAGTGGGCTGGCTGAAATGCGCATCCTTCACGACCAATATGGCGGTTTGAATCCACACACCCAGCGAGATAGGTACATGATGAGTGCGCGACTCTACTTTTTCAAAAAAAATATATATATGTATATATTTATATTTAAGAAAACATGTGATGTCATGAGTGATGTCACTGACCAGGTCATGAGTGATGTAATATGTGACGTCATCAGCAGTGCATTGCGTGCGCACAAGTTATAGTTAGCTGAACTAACTATAACGGGGGAATTTCAATGGTTTTGCACGAGTGAAAAGTCCAGCTAACTAGAACGCCCCTGAAACCTAAGGTTTTTTAAATGCTAATTTCCAACTATAACGTGCCTGAAACCTATGGATTTTTCAGTGAATTTCAAAGGTTTTTTAAATGCTAATTTCTAACTATGCCTACAGAGATAGGACATGTGAAGAAAGAAGAAAAAACGCACAGAAAGAAATAAAAGAAATGCAGAAAGAAGCAACAGAAGTCCTCAAAGATGAAGAAAAGTGCAGGAAGAAGGATAACATGCAGAAAGAACAAACAGAAGAGCAGAAAGAAGCCTTGTTGAAAAATCATCCTATACCCTCAACTTTTTCAGACGGATACTGGCAGGGACGAAACGCGTAATGGCTGCTACTCTGTGGATGTAACCTAAGGACATTAAAAAACTATCGATCTCAAAGGATTGTGGTCCGTGCTCTTTTTCCGTGGCTGGTGGCAGAATCGCGGAGTGTAAGAGTGCTTGTGAATATATATATATATATATATATATATATATATATATATATATATATATATATAATTCACTGAAAAAACCATAGGTTTCAGGGGCGTTATAGTTAGCTGGACTTTTCACTCGTACAAAACCATTGAAGTTCCCCCGTTATAGTTAGTTCAGCTAACTATAACTCGCGCGCCCGCAATGCACTGCTGATGACGGCACATATTACATCACTGATGACATCTCAAATTACATCACTGATGACATCACTGATGATATCATCCAGTGAATGTGTGTTTTTCTGAAAATTACATTTGTTTTATATATGTATATCTCAAGGTCGATGGAAGAATAAATGGGTATATAAGTGTCTAAATGGATGATTTGTTTTTGAAAAATTGATTGTGTAACTGACTGATTAAGTGTATCATAGTGAATACATGGCTTAGTGAGTAATGTTTAAATATGTAAATATCTGTATCAGTCTCTCACTTTGTGTATAAGTGGCTGCATGGGTTGGTGAGTAGCTACATGAGTGTCTATATAGGTTATTAGTTGGTTTTTTGAGTATCAGTATGAGTGTCTGAGTGTCTGTATGGTTCGGTGGTGGGTATTACGTAGTGCATAGGTGCATGAATGAGTGACTCACTGTTTGTATGTGTTGAAGACCGCATGTGTGCAGGACTGTATGGGTGGTAGAGTGTGTGCATGGGTGTGTTAGTGAGTGAATGACTGTCTCAATAGTGTCTTTATGAGTAACTACATATGTTTTAAACTAGTATATGTGACTATTGGCGTATATAAGTGATTATATGTGAGAGTGAGAGATTGGAAGAGTTCCTGTATGAATCAGTATGTGTTTTTCAATAAGTGATTGTTTAAAAGACTAAGTATGTGTAAGTTTCTGTAGAAGTAAGTGTAGTAGTGTGTGTATAACTGTATATGCAAGTAAATGGATGTTTGATTCTTTATTAGCATGAGTAACTATATATAACGTGCCTTAAACCTATGGTTTTTTCAGTGAATTTCAAAGGTTTTTTAAATGCTAATTTCTAACTATGCCTACAGAACTAGGACATGAAGAAAGAAGAAAAAACGCACAGAAAGGAAAAAAAGAAATGCAGAAAGAAGCAACAGAAGTCCTCAAAGATGAAGAAAAGTGCAGGAAGAAGGATAACGTGCAGAAAGAACAAACAGAAGAGCAGAAAGAAGCCTTGTTGCAAAATCATCCTATACCCTCAACTTTTTCAGACGGATACTGGTGGTAACTGAGTCTGACTAACCAGTCCTAGAGCCAGTGCTATGTTAAAAGACACTTAGGATACAGTGAAAACACCTACATACACTAGGGAACACTATGCGTTGGGGTCCCCTGTGATTAGCATGACCTCCTCTGTTAGCCCCTAGTATATAATAGGGCAGGGGGATTAAAACTATCTCTTAAAACGCGCCTCAGGGCGTGTTTGCACACGTCACCTCAGGCCCCGTCCCCTCCCTGCCCCACTGTGTAAACACGCCCTGTGGCCGTTTTAAGTTGGGAGATTAAGTTCATTCGAATCCTGAGGGTCCCTAGCATCCAACTAGCCCACTAGGTACCTCCAGTAAGCGCCACAGAGCTGCGTTGCAGAGAAGTGTAAAAAGTGGCACGGCTTGGACCACCTCTCTGCAACGCAGCGCAGTGGCGCTTACTGGAAGCACCTGGAGGGCTAGTTGGCCCCCAGGGTCCCTCAGGATTGAAAGGGAATTATTTCCCCAACTTAAAACGCGCCACAGGGCGTGTTTGCATACGTCACCTCAGGCCCCGTCCACTCCCTTCACCACTGTGTAAACACGCCCTGTGGCCGTTTTTAGTTGGGAGATTAAGTTCATTCGAATCCTGAGGGTCCCTAGCATCCAACTAGCCCACTAGGTACCTCCAGTAAGCGCCACAGAGCTGCGTTGCAGAGAAGTGTAAAAAGTGGCACGGCGTGGACCACCTCTCTGCAACGCAGCGCAGTGGCACTTACTGGAAGCACCTGGAGGGCTAGTTGGCCCCCAGGGTCCCTCAGGATTGAAAGGGAATTATTTCCCACACTTAAAACGCGCCACAGGGCGTGTTTGCACACGTCACCTCAGGCCCCGTCCCCTCCCTTCACCACTGTGTAAACGCGCCCTGTGGCCGTTCTAATTTGAGAGATTAAGTCCCCTTGAATCCTAATGGTCCCTAGGGTCAAACTAGCGCACTAGGTACCTCCAGTAAGCGCCACAGAGCTGCGTTGCAGAGAGGTGTAAAAAGGGGCGTGGCCTCAAAACACCGGTCTGCAACGCAGCTCCCTGGCGCATACTGGAGATACCTGTTGGGCTAGTTGGCCCTCAGGGACCCTCAGTATTGAAGGGGAATTAATTCCCCAACTTAAAACTCGCCAGGGGGCACGTTTGCACAGTGCTGCAAGGAGGGGGTGTGGTCTCAGGCGCGATGCCAGTCTTTTTTTTTATTTTTTATTTATTGGCCCTGGGGACCCCATCCCCCAGGGCCTGCCCCCTAATTTTTTTTTAGAAAAAAAATAAATTTGGAAGAGGGCCGCGTGGCCCCCCTCCCGAGGCCTTAATCGGCCCCGGGGACCCCAACACCCAGAGAATGGCCTTTTTTAAAAATATTCTTTAGGAGGGGGGGCTGCGTTGCCCCCCTCCTCAGGCCACTTATGGCCCTGGGGACCCCATCCCCTGGGGCCGGCCTTTGTTTTTTATTATTTTAAAAAATATATATATTTATAGAAATACCTAGGACATGCTGGACAAACAGTACGTACCTATCACCATGACGATTTGCGTGATATTCATTAAAAGGCGACTATGCATACAATGAATCCACGTGGAATGTATTTACACCGCTAGTGAAGCTCCGACGTGTCTGGCGCCCAACCATGCCTAATCCCGGCGCCCCCGCCGGTGGGTACTCTCCAAGTAGACACTCTTGTCGTTTATTTATACAAACATGGGTAGCTATTGATGGGCACATTTAATACACACGCACACCAAGCCATTCAAAGGGGATTCGACAAAAATTCCACCAAAACTATGCAAGAACCCCCATCTAACGTGCCTTCCTCGATGCCTATGTTATAATGCACAGCACTATGCCATACATATTACAATCTGGGATCCATATCTTTGTCACAGTGCATATGCAACGTTACACTCCCCAGCACATATTTTATATTACAACTTTAGTGACTAGTTAGGTTACACAACACTGCCCTGTGCATATTACACTCCAAGGTGCATATCGCATAGCACGCGCTAGTGCCTGTGCTATCTCGCGCTCTCCAATGAATCTGTCATTGAGCACAGTGTATTGCATATTATATTTCACACCCCGATTCATCTTATATCACACTTTTTGGTGCATAGTTTATACCATACACTATATCTAGTTTTCATTTTCAATTGCGCTCTCAGGACTATACTCTATAGAACACTGCGTTCACCTACCCTTTTCACAGGCATTACATTTTGCGATGGGGGGTGGAGGGTCAGGGGGTGTTTCTGCCAAGTGAGCCCGGAGTCACAGTCAGAAACGTCCTCTTCTTCCTGAATAAAAGTGAGATTATACTGCATTACTTGTTCATATTTTAAGTAGTTCGCACAGACACACATTTTAAAAACAATAAAGTTCCTAATACCCGCATTCTCTGAACAGTTAGCTTGCTGCCCCATCCACCTCCTCCCTATCCTCTGTTGTCTGAATCCATGGACTAGCCTCCTCCCTCCTGCCATTCATGGTCTGATGTGCTGCCACTGCCCTCCATTTAGCATGATGTACTAGTCCACTCCTCCTGCCCTCCATTGCCCAATTCTATGCCCCATCATTGACCTCCTGCTTAGCCTCTGTGCTTAGCTTGCTGCCCCTATTCTACTTCCCCCTGCCCTCCGATGTATTTGTGCATGCCCCTGCTCCATCCTTTTTGCCCACCATGTTCCATGGACCTGCCACTCCTATCTACTCTGAGTGTTCTGTTGAGCTGCCACTCCCCTCCCACCTGCCTAGCATTGTCAGATGACTGTAACCTGTCCCTGCCACCTCCACCCTGCCTGTCCACATCCCATGCCCCTATCCCCTTCCTCCTGTCCTCCATGGTCCATTTTACTGCCACACCCTTCTGCCCTCCCTGGTCTGTTGTGCTGCAACTGCTCCTCCTGCCTGCCCCACGTGGTCTGTTGTGAGGCCCCTTCCCCTGAACTCTCTTGTCTGTGCCCAGGTCCTGACCCTCCCTTCTATCCTCCATGGTCCTATGTGCATGCCCCTGCACCCTCCTTCTTGCCCATCATAGCCATTGTGCTGCCACTAACCCTCCCGCTTGTCATGCATGGTCTTCTGTGCTGCCACGGCCCCTCCCACCTTCCCTGTGTGGTCAGCTGGCTGCCCCTGACCCCCTCCCACCTTCCCTCCATGGTCTGTGTGTATGCCATCATAGTCTCACTGTTGCTCTCCATTGTGTGTCTTGCTTCTAGTGCCCATCCTGCCTGACCTCCATGGTCATCTTGCTGCTCCTGTCCTGCCCCTTTGCCCCCAGCCCTCTGTTTCCATGTGCAGACCCCTATTCCCTCCCTCCTGGCTTGTCTGTTCCATTGTAATGCCCCTGATCCGTCCCTCCTGCCCTTTATGGCCTGTTATGCTGCAGCTTTCTCTCCTGTCTGTCCTTTAGGGTCAGCTAGCTACCATTGCCTCTTTCCACTCTGTTCTCTGTTGTCCATGTGCATGGTCCAGTCCCCTCCCTATTGCTTTCTATGGATTGTTGTGCTGCACTCCCATCCCGCATGCCCTGTGTGGTGTATTGTGCTGCTGCAAACCCTGGTGCCTGCCCTGTAGGGTCAGTTTGGTGCACCTCTCCATGTCCCTCCTGTCCTCTCTTATCCGAGCCCATGTCCCTACCCCAATTCCTCCTGCCTTCCATGATCCAATGTACCATACTTGCGAACATTTTGAACTTGGTAAGAGGGAGATTTTGAAAAGAAACTGGGGTATTGATTTTCCCCTTTGAGTTACATTGAAAAAGAGGAGATTGTAGATAGGAGACAGATCAAATAAAGCCCATTTGAGCTTAAAAACATTGGATGTTTCCGGGCTGAATCGGGTCTGTTGGCATGTATGGTTGTACTACCACTGCTGCTTCCTTCTGCCCACAATGGTCTATTATATTGCCACAGCCTCTCTTGCCAGTCCTGTATTGTTGGTTTGTTGCCCCTGCCCCCTTTCCACTGCCCTCCATAGTCTGTTGTGCTGCCACTGCCCTTCCTGTCTGCCCAGTGTGGTCAAATTGTTGCCTCTGCACTCTCCTACCTGCCTTCAATTTTCAGAGTCCGTGAGCCTGGCCTCTGCCTCCCAACAGTATTCTAATGAACAACTAGATTGCTAACATTCTATATTTATTACAAAAGTGTTGAACGCCGGACGTCATCTTGATGTAATCAAAACTGTAATACCTAGAGCATTTCCTTTAGAAATTACATATATGAGAGGGTCTTATTTGCATCAAAATTATGGTTAATGCTCTAAAAAACTAAAATTAGGACATATTTTCTGAGTTTTCAAATAGTGACAAAGCACTTTTACATTATTTGTTATCTTTATGTTTTTTTATCCAGTTGACCACTTGATTAAATGTTGCACTTAGGGGAGAGGATGTGGCGTTACATCCAGAGCTGCAGACTTTGCAACTGGGGAACCAGGTTGGAGTTTCTGCTTCAGCTCGACATTCTGCGATTCTGGTCAAATCACTTAATTTCCCCATGTCTACAACCAAAATTAATTTGTTCTTGTGTGATGTAACCAATGCTCATGTAAAGCACTCCAATGCCTGACAAGTCTACCCTATATAAAACTGCAAAAACACAAAAAATAAAAAGTGTTTTGCACACTTCTGTCATTGGGCTACATGTGGGCTACATCTGGGTGATATTTGTGCTGCATTTGGGCTCTTTTGTCTCTGGTGGCCATCTTGGGAGATTTATTTGTTATGAAGTTTCCTAATTTCCTCATTTACTGCAGTCTCCTCAGTAGGAAATGCTTTCAGTTTTTTACTTTGAAATGAAAAATGAAATGAAAAAAGATTTCTAAAGCACATGGCTGCCCTTGAGCGTCCCAGCGCTAACAATATACTGAGCTGCTACCCCAAGAGACAGAGAGAGACCTACAGAGGGAAAAGATAAGTCTTCAATGCTTTACGGAATTTTGCCAGGTTGGGTTCTTTACGCAGAGCCATCGGTAGAGCATTCCATAGTTGACCTGCATTAATGGAAAACCGACGTCCACCCGATTTCACCTTTTTTGCTCTGGGTATCATTACCAGATTCCCATCTTCAGAGCGAAGGGCTCGCGTAGGTTTGTAAGAGTGGACCAAATCTCTTAGAATGGGGGGACCCGATCCTTGTAATGCTTTGAACACTATGCAGAGAGATTTAAATTTAATGCGCGCTCTAATTGGTAGCCAGTGCAAGGCCTTCAAGGCAGGCCGAGCTGAAAAGCTTTTGGCAGTACCAGTGAGCATCCGTGCAGCTGCATTCTGTGCTCTTTGGAGAACATTCAGTGTGGATTCGGGTGCCGCCAGGAAAAGGGCATTGCTATAGTCAAGCCTGGAGAGCACCAATCCCTGGACCAATAATCTCCTGGAATTATCAGGGAGAAGCGACAGGACTTTTCGGGCTGACCGAAGCAGCCCATAACACGTCCCTGCCACTCGTTTGGCTTGAGTGATCATAGACAGCTCAGGTTCCAGCCATACCCCAAGACTTTTTATGGCGCCCTTAGGGGCTGGGGGGACGCCCAGACTGGCCGGCCACATACATTTGGGCAATGATGAGCATAGATTGCCAAGGAGCATAAGCTCCGTTTTCGTCCCATTCAGTTTTAGCCGGGAGTCCGACATCCATGCCATGATGTTGGTAAGGCAAGCAGCAAACTTCGCCCCCTGGCTTTCCGACAGGGACAAAGAAACAATCAGTTGAGTGTCGTCTGCATAGGTTGCCATTGTCACCCCAAATGGGCCACCACCTCCTCCAGAGGGGCCATGTAGACGTTAAAAAGCGTCGGGCTCAATGAAGAGCCCTGCGGGACTCCACACAGGAGGGGGGTAGGCAAAGATCTAAAATCGCCATCGCAGACCTGATAGGAACGATCACTCAGATATGACTGAAGCCACTGGAGGGCCGACCCTCCTATTCCCATCTTTCCCAAATGGTGGATCAAGATATTATGGTCCACCGTATCGAAAGCAGCGCTTAGATCCAGGAGGACCATTGCAGCGGATCCGCCCGAATCTAAGATGCATCTGCCTTCTTCGACCATTGCTATCAAAGCCGAGTCGGTTCCCTGACCTGGTCGAAAGCCAGTCTGCGTCTGACCTAGTAAGTTATTAGCTTCTAGGAAGCAGGAGAGCTGGCGGTTGACAAACTTCTCAGCGATCTTATTCAGGCCAGGCAGAAGCGAGATGGGACGGTAATTGGCCAGATCACCAGGGTCAAGGTCGGGCTTTTTCAGAAGAGCCTTGACAGTGGCCTTCTTCCAGCTAGGTGGAACTGTGCCATAGGTGAAGGAGGCATTCAGAAGGTCAGTTGCAGGACCAGCAATGAGATCCACAAATTGTTTGAGGATCCGGATGGGCATGGGGTCCAACGGGGAGCCACTCTTCAGAGCCGAAAGCTCCTTACAGAAATCCTCCCTTGAAATGGGAGAGATTATATCTAATCCCTTCACAACTGGAACCCCCTCGGGGGCTGTTATGGCCATATTTCCTGAACTAAGGGGAAGGCTGGCTAAGATGTTCCGTATTTTGGTGTAAAAAAACTGAGCCAGCTGGTTACATTTGTTAGAATTCACCACCTGAGAGGTCGAAGGGGTGGGAACCGTGATAAGCTCTTTGAGAATCTTATAGGTTTCCTTTGAAGAATTGCCTGCCTTATTTATTCTATCCTCAAAATGGGCGGCCTTAGTAGATTTACGTGCCGCCTTGTAAGATCTCATGGCTTCACGGTAATTGTCTTTACTATTAACGGCCCAGTCCTTCCGCCATTCCCGTTCAAGCCTTTTGCATTTCTTTCTCATCCTCCCCAGCTCTGGGGTATACCAGGACGACCTGTGGCTGTTGCTTTTATTGGTAATTTTTTTGGCAGGCAGAACTGCATCTAAAGCTTGACAAAGCCAGTCATGAAAAGCAGTGTCAGCTTCCAGAGGACCAAGACCAGGGGGGGGAGTAGACTCAGCGAGGGAACGTGAGAGGTTGTCAATAGGGAGTTGAGACCAAATTCTCTTATAAGTAGGGGGTGTCTTCTGATGGTGAGAGAGAAGAGGGTCCAAGCTGACATTAAGCTCCCCTGCCACCAGGAAATGATCCGACCAAGGCAAGGGAAAGGGGGAACCTATTTGAAGGTGCACAATGTTAGAGAACACACAATCCAACAGGTGGCCTTTCACGTGCGTAGGTTCCAGGTTGTGTAAGTTGAGATTAGATATTCTAAGTTCAGATCTGAGGTCATTTGCACTCTTATCCTCCTGCAGGTCGAAGTGAAGATTAAAATCCCCCAATAATACAAAGTTAGGGGAGGATGCCGCTAGGACGGGGACATGATCCAAAATAGAGCTGGAAAATTGTTTAATCATCCCAGGTGGGCGATAGACTAACAATCCAGTTAGAGAGAAATTCGGAGAAAGCTGTATATGAAAGTGGCCACTTTCAGCATCCAAAATAGGACCCCTGACTACTCTACACGAAAACTTGTTCCTGTAAATGATGGCTAAACCACCTCCTTTTCCTTGGGGTCTATGGAGGCAGTGAATCAGATAGCCGGGGGGAAGAGTGTTGACTAGGTCAAAGTTTGAGGAGGCTGACGTCCAAGTTTCGGTCAGATATAGAATATCTAAACCGTTATCTTGAATCAGCTCACGCTGACTGACGTTGCGACTCTACTTTGATTCCATCAAGAAGGTATTCAGATATGTCACACATTTGCCATAAATTCTGAATGTTAGCACTCTAGTTGCTCATTAGATCACTGTAGTAAAGCTACTGCTCACCACGGAAGTCTGCTGCTGGTATTAAAAGTGCATGTTTCAGTCTGCATGTCAGAATTTTTTAATGAAATAGAAGAGGATTTGAGAAGTTACTCAAAATGTGCCCTAATTTTTGTGTCTTCAGCACTAATCATAATTTCTATGGCAAAATGAACCCCCTCAATTTGTTCCTTTTTAAGTTAAATGTTTTAAGTGTTACCACTTTATTCCAATCAAGATGGCTTCAGGTGTGTCATACTTTTGTCATAAGTAGGACTGTTAGTGCTCTAGTTCTTCTATAGAACACTCTGGGAAGCTGCAGTTATATGCCATAGTGTGTAATGCCCACCTAATGGGATTGGACTACTCAGCTTGGATTTGGTCCGCAGTGGGGGAGATATGTGCAGACATGCAGACCAGAGATGACATTACGAGATTTCAGGGGGGGGGGGGATTGGGCCGGGCCTAAGCCGGATGTGCATGATGTCGGGGCGGGGGTCGGGCAGGGGGGGTGAGACGCTAACTGTAGACTTATGGCCGCACTGGGAGTGGGGTTACTTGCATTCCCTAGAATTGTTTATGGGGGGGTGACAGGCACTCTGCATGTTGGGGGTGGCGGGCAGTTCTGGTTCCGTTATGCAGGGAGGGGGGTGTGTTTCTAAGGATAGGGTTCTTGGGGAGTTTCATTGGTTGGGGACAACGCGGGGAGTTACTTGTTGGTGAGATATTGTGACTGTGTATATCGGTACGGATTGATTGGTTGTTATGTTCAGGCGACAGCAGAGATGATCCGATGCTTAGGTGCTATCAGGGAAAGTCCAGAGGTTACGCAATTTTCTACACTGAGGGGATCCGGCTATCGCGGGCCCTCGGTACATGTCGACCCGTTGCTACCTGGAATTTATGACGATAGGGCAAGGGCTTAGACTGGTCACCTGGAACGTCAATGGGTTAGGAGAAAAGATTAAGAGGGGGGGGTAGTGTTGCAATTTGTCCACCGCCAAGGGCTTGATATGGTGCTATGACAGGAAACTCATTTAAATGGGAACTCATGTACGGCCCTAGATAGGAAAGGGTACCGTATGTTGGCACACTAAGGTTTCACTACTGGATCTAGGGGGGTAGGAATACTCCTGCGGAAAAACTGTCCCTACGTGCTTCACAATACCTGGACAGATCAGCTGGGGCGATACGTAGAGTGCACAGGTATGTGGGAAGGTAGAGTTCTTAATGTTTCAATATCTGCACCTCCCGGCTTACAACGTAGGACGCTGACTGACGTTGCGACTCTACTTCTAAACCTATCAATGGGCACACTAGTGATGGGGGGCGACTTTAATTTGACGATGGACGGACTCGTGGATAGATCCCCCCTAGACATGACACAGCGCACGGTTCCCACCTACGCGACTTCGTAGAGGCCTTGGGGATGGTTGATGTTTGGAGGTGGGCGCATATCAGGGACACACACTTCACATTTCAGTCGGGGGTCCACGGGAGTCAATCAAGAATAGACTATCTGTTTACACACGCGCAGCATATCCACAACTTTGCGGACTCACGGTGTCTGGCGCGAGGAGTGTCAGACCATTCCCCTGAGTTTACGGTCCTGGGGATGCGACACCCGCTGCAACCAGGCCCAATACGGATTCCACCCTGGGGACTAAAGGTCCCTCACATCAGAGATACTTTGAGGACAGATACGGAGTACTACTTTACGGAAAACACTGATTCGGTCACATCAGCTGTCACACTGTGGGGGCATACGGTGCGGTGATCGAGGGTAGGGCGTTGTCGGTGATTGCTGGCCATAGGGCCCAGCGCCGTAGAAGAGTGCTGGAGTTGGAAACAGAAATTCTTCGTCTTGAAGTTGATAACTCTTGAGATCCAGATACAGACACTCAACACTTACTAAACACAAAAAGGCAAGACTATAAACAGCTACTACTGGAGGACGTTAATGGGAGAATGTTGGCCAGCCGACATCGTATCTATGAACAAGGGGAACGCACCGGAAAGTTATTAGCCTGGCTGGAGCGGAAGGAGCAGGCAGAAAGATGGGTGCGTGCACTCAAGGGTGCTGAGGATACTCAGATCACAGACCCACGGGAGATTGCTGAAACTTTCGCTCAGCACTATAAAACAGTATATGGGGCTCCGGAAGCCTCCCAGGCTGCATGGGCGGCAGACCTTCTTGCCACTATCGAGGTGAGGGGTCTCTCTGAGCAAGACGGTATGGCACTAGAGGCTGATCTGTCCACTGAAGAAGTCCATAAGGCCATACAAGATATCCGCTCCAGAAAAGCAGCGGGCCCAAACGGCCTCCCGATTGAGCTAATTAAGCCAATGGCCTCCATGCTAGCACCTCATTTACTTAACCTTTATAATGAAAGTGACGAGCGCGCCCTTCTCCCAGACGACATCTGAGAGGCCGCTATAGTGGTTATCCATAAACCCGGCAAGCCAGTGGACGAGTGTCATTCGTATAGACCTATTTCTTTAATCGCAATAGAGGCAAAAATATTGGCCAAGCTACTGGCGAATCGACTGCTCCCCTACTTAACAGACCTGATCCATCCGGATCAATCTGGATTTATGCCGGGACGTAATACGGCGTGCAACCTGCGAAGGGTCAATGGGGTCATTGGGCGGGTGCACACCCTGGAAGAGGAAGCTATACTACTAGCACTCGACGCGCAAATGGCATTCGATACCGTAGCAAGGGAGTACCTGTTTGCGGTTTTTGACCGAATGGGCTTCGGCCCCAAATTCAAGAGATGGGTCCAATTGTTATATCCACAACCCAGGGCTCACGTCTTAGTGAATAATCATCGCTCCACCTCCTTTCCCCTTAGCCGAGGCGCTAGGCAGGGATGTCCACTGTCGCCTCTTCTTTTTGCCCTGGTTCTCGAGCCATTGGCGGTTTGGATACAGGGAGATCCGGGGATCAGAGGCATGAGATGGACGGAAGAACATGAAGACCGAATATCATTATATGCCGATGATATTTTACTATACCTTGCCTCCCCAGCGCGATCATTACGCCGGGTACTTCATATCTTTCATATCTTTGGGGCGCACTCTGGGTATCAAATAAACTGGTCTAAATCCCAGATGTATTCCCTTTGGGGGGAAACTCCTCGAAGTCCTCGAGGATACACTATCCCGGTGGCTAGCCAGGGGTTTCCTCTACTTGGGAATATTTATCACAGCCAATACCACATTGTTTTTTTAAAGGAATTTACAGGGGTTGCTGCGGCGGTTTCATACAGATGTTGTATATTGGAAAACTCTCCCATTGACATTGCTGGGTCGTGCGTCCTTATACAAGATGCTAGCTCTGCCACGTTTCCTGTATGCATTACATAATACGCCTAATCCGGTCCCCAATTCCTATTTTTCGCGGATTAAGGCCGTATTGCGAGATTTACTGTCGGAGAATAAACCGCCCACATAGCTATGGCTAAGTTAACAATGGGATGGTATGATGGGGGCATAGGATTGCCGGACCTGCGCCTTTACTACCAAGCCTCACAACTGACGGCCATTAACAATTGGGTGTTCGGGAGACATGATGATCCGAGCTTCTGCACGGACCATTGGTTGTTGGGGAAAGGGGGCTATAATAGTGCATTGTACACAAATCATAAGAAATTGGGAATGACCGGCCTGACAGCGCGAACGGTGGAGGTGTGGCATGGAGCGCAGAGACGGATGGGATGGCGGGGACGACTAACGAAGGCTACCCCACTATGGGAGCTGGATATTCTAGGGAGACTAAGCGCATATGCGGGGTTCGATAAGTGGGAGATGATCGGAATCTCCAAGGTGGGCGATCAATGGGTCAAGGGCAAAAAAGGCATCATTCCCGGAACTTCAGGACAAATATCAATTAGCTCCATCGGAGAGATTTCCATACCTACAGATAAGCCATGCAATAGAATCGGCCCGCCCTAAAAACACACCCCTTCCGGACTCCTCTCCCCTGGAGGATAGGCTCTTGTTGGACCCTATGAACCGTAAGGCAATTTCATTCACATACAAGAAGATGATCAACAACCGGGTGGATCCGATGTCGAAGCTCAGGGTGGCCTGGGAAAAAGAACTAGGGGATTTGGCCGATGAGGACTGGCGGGAGGCATTGTCCTCACCCAGAGAGGTGGCTATCCCAATGCGTCTTCGCCTGGTGCAGCTTAAAATCCTGCATCGGGTGTACTTTGATGCCATTCTGCAGCACAGGCTTAATAGGCGACCTGACACACTCTGCCTCCGGCATTGCGCACAGACGGGAACATTCTGGCATATCTTATGGGGCTGCCCCCATATACAGAGATACTGGGCTAATGTTACCAGGCAATTGGCTAGGACATGTGGTAAGACAATTCACCCGACACCCACGCTATGTCTCAATATCTGGGAAGCGACGGACCTCACAAAGGCGGAGCAAGAGTGGGCCACAGTAGGGTGGTGTGTAGCTAAGTAGAACATTGCCCAGCGGTGGGGAGTGGACACCATACCGTTGATGACAGATTGGGCAAAGGACATGGATCCCGCCATGCTCGCCGAAAAAACAGTGTTTAAAGGGAGGGGGTGCCCACGCAAATGGGACCACAAGTGGGGGAAATGGAATAAGTATAGAGGAGAAATATGTATCTCTCCGACGATAGAACTCAGGAGGGAGAGACCGCTGGAAAATGAGGGGTGTGCGAAGGATTGGCTGGCACACAGGGTGAAGGGTCATGAATAGCCAGAGTGATATGCAGACTCCTGACCAGGGACACGCAAGTGCTTATCAAGGGTAGCGACTGGCGACGTTTGAATTTAGATACCCTGGACTCCAGCGAGTTTGAGGGTCGCTGAGGTTGATTTGTAATGGTATGGACTGGCTTATCTACATTGTCAAGGTAATTGTCACTGCTGCTGTCTTTGTTTCTAATAAAAATTGTTTATAAAAAAAAAAAGAAAGTGCATGTTTCAGTCTGCATGTGAGAATTTTTTAATGAAATAGAAGAGGATTTGAGAAGTCACTCAAAATGTGCCCTAATTTTTCTTTCTGCAGCACTAATCATACTTTCTATGGCAAAATGAACCCCCTCATTTTGTTCCTTTTTAAATTAAATGTTTTAAGAGTTACCACTTAATATCAATCAAGATGGCTTCAGGTGTGCAATACATTTGTCATAAGTAGGACTGTTAGCGCTCTAGTTGTTCTATAGAACACTCTGGGAAGCTGCAGTAGAACACAAAGGAATCAACTGACAGTCTCTGCCCTTGCTGGATGTACATGTTTTACTGAGAATGTCAGACTTCATTTTCACAAGACTGAGAAAGATAATGTGCATTTACAGAAAATATGCTCCCAGTTTAGCTTATAGATCACCTTCCAAACCTCTGTGGGAAAAGCATGAGAAAATAGTTTTCTCTCAAACATGATTCATGATATCCCAGCAGGAGGCTTTTTCACATGGTAAAATCACCTTAGAAGACACCACAATTCCTAAAATGAGTATGGTACCATCAACAAATGATTTATAATGTAACTAAAGTCTTAAAACCTTCTATTAACTGCAATGCTTTTTAATGAGGTGCTATCATGTATATTGGTCCCAAGATGACTGCCAATACTTCTTGGATGAAGTGCTGACAGGCAATCAGATCTCACGCTGAGATGTGTGGTTAGGCTCTGCCCAGATATATATATGTGATTTTACTTTTGATTTTCTCAGGAACTACTGAACGGATTTACACCATTTAACCAAAAGGCACGACTCTGAACCAAGGGCTACCTTTTTGCCAAATTTGGTGCAATTCCATTCAGCAGTTCGGGCTGTAGCTGCAATTAAAGGTTCCTTTGGAAAATTGCATGGGAAAACAGTTTTGGGACACCCCGAGACTTTCAGGATAGGAGCGCCCCACCAGTTTTGAAAATTTTGCGGATTTCCTATGGATAATAGGTCCTAACTATAACTACCTCCTGGCGAACGCCAGTAGGATATATATATATATATATATATATATATATATATATATATATATATTTTATTTCCCAAATGCCCGTGAGCTCTAGGGAAGCACTCAACAGTTCGCCAATTGAATGTCAGCTTGCTGCGATATCCCCAATATCTTTACTTGATGCCTGACGCGTTTCACGGCTCACGCCACTTCTTCAGAGGCAATTTGCATACAGGTGGCGTGGCGGATGCTCCATTTCATTTCAAGAGGTGAGGCTGATTTTAATTGGTTTGTTGCCCCTCGTGGGACTCGCTAAGTGCATATTGTTATTACACAGCCTGTTGGGACATGTGGTCCTTGGAGCAGTTAGTTCATTTCCCTTGTGGGTTCCTACACCAAACTGTATATTTTAAACGCAATATTAAAATCCTTAGTAGGTTATGTGAGTACCTTGGCAAGACTCTTTTCCCGTTCGGCGCGCTGTGCTCAAAGATGTGGACTCAGTTCCCACCTTAGCCTCTCTGCAGTTGGAGATGGTGCTTAACCCTCACGGCAGGGCCGCCGTGTCCGTAATTTTATTTCCCAAATGCCCGTGAGCTCTAGGGAAGCACTCAACAGTTCGCCAATTGAATGTCAGCTTGCCGCGATATCCCCAATATCTATACTTGATGCCTGACGCGTTTCACCGCTCACGCCGCTTCTTCAGAGGCAATTTGCATACAGGTGGCGTGGCGGATGCTCCATTTCATTTCAAGAGGTGAGGCTGATTTTAATTTAATATATATATATATATATTATATATATATATATATATACACACACTGAAAAAACCATAGGTTTCAGGGACGTTCTAGTTACAAATTAGCATTTAAAAAAACCTTAGAAATTCACTGAAAAAACCATAGGTTTCAGGGATGTTCTAGTTAATTGCAAATGTTACTCATACAAAACCATAGAAATTCGGCCGTTATGGTTAGTAGAGCTAACTATAGCACCCGCAATACACTGCTGATGACGTCACATATTACATCACTCATGACATGGTCAGTGACATCACTGATGACATCACTGATGAGATCTCAAATGACATCACTGATGACATCATCCAGTGAATGTGTGTTTTTGTAAACTTTAAATATATTTTATATATGTTAATGCCAAGGTGTATTGAAGAATGAGTTGGTGTATAAGTGTCTGGGTGGAGGATTTAATAGGTGTGTGACTGTATAAGTTAGTGATTAAATGTGTCTTACTGAATGCATGGGTTAGTCACTAAACTGTGTGAATGTCTGTATCAGTCTCTCAATTGCTGTATAAGCTGCTGCATAGGTGGATAATTAGGTACTTAACTGTCTGTATGGCTTACTTATTGGTAACATAAGTATTATTATGGGTGGCTCAGTGTGTGTGTGTGTGTGTGTGTAGGTGGGTGGGTGGTGCATAACTTTCTGCCAACATGTGTGAGTGGCTAATTTACTAGGTGTATGGGTTCAATAGTGCATGTAGAAATGGCTGTTTCGGTGAGTGTGTGTGTATCACTGTGTTGGAGAGTGAATGTATATCTCACTGGTATATGTGTGAGTAACTACATATGTGGAAGGCAGTATATGTGAGTGTTGGAGTATATAAATGACACTTTGTGATAGTGAGTAATTGGGAGAGTGGCTGTATAAATGAGTGTGTGCTTGTGTCAGTGATTGTATAAGAGAGTCAGTATATGTTACTATTTGTATGAATAGGTTAGATGCTGAATGTATAACTGTATAAGTGAGTAAACATCAGTGTTATAGATTCTTTACATGACTAGCTACGTGTGTCAATAACTTTATGGATGAGTGACGGTGTATGAGTGTTTGTATAGGTGTATGAGTACATATGATGGTGCTACATTGATGAGTGACTGCATGTATGAGTTACTGTATGGGTGAATGAATGTGTGTGTGTAACTAGGAAGTAGTCAGTGGGTATATAGTAACTGCTATTTATTTGTCTTTGGTTTAGAAACTGGTAGTCGGTATTTTAGAGTGAGTGTATCAAAGGTTATATTAGGGTGTGAAGAGGTGCATCAAATTATCACGTGGATGATGTCATTTGAGATGTCATCAGTGATGTCACTGAACATGCCTTGAGTGATGTAATACCTATGGTTTTTTCAGTGAATTTCAAAGGTTTCTGGAATAATAATTTGTAAATATAACGTCCCTGAAACCTATGGATTTTTTTGTGAATTTCAAAGGTTTTTTAAATGCTACTTTCTAATTATAATGTTCATTAAACCTATGGTTTTTTTCAGTGATTTTAAATTATCATTCCATTTTCAACCTAATGAAAACAGGCGATATCACCAGTTTTCCAGCAATAGCTACTGCAAAAAAAAATTGCCACAAATGAGAGCAAACGCAAATAGTATGCAGAGTAGGCATTCCTGTACAAAAATAACATGAAAACACCACTTCCCGAAATTTTCAACGAGCAGCCAAATCTGCGGTGCGATCCAAAATCAGTTGATCAGCTGCGTTAACAGTAGGAATGTACCATCTGCCTTTTACTGATGTAAAGTAGGACGACTACCTACAGTGTGAAAGGGAGCCCAGCCCAGCATCATATCTGAAGACCAACACATGTCATAGAGCTACTGATCATACACCTCCGACACCCAAGGTGGCCACAAAACCCACTGCCACCACCCTCAGGACCTCCCCCCCGGACCACCCCCCCTACTACCACCGAGACAGCACACAACAGGACAGTGGACCTTCCAAAAATGGCATGGCCCCTCAGCCACACAATAGCTGATTGTTGCGAGATGTGGCAACCAAACATGTGTGAAGGACGCAAGTCACCCACCAATAATAATGCCCACAATACCAAGTGTAGTGGTGATGTGCTGGACAGACCTCACTATGCAGAGAACAAACCTCTACATATACTGCAGGTGCTTGTAGTGTTGTGAACAGCGGACGCAACCATGTTACCTCAGGCAGTGGGGAAGATCTTGGTCATGTACCTGTATCGTCGTCCCCTGTAAGCGGAAGCGCAGTGGGCTGGTCCAACATACGCCACTCCAGCGTAGAAGTGTGAATAAATAGGCTGGGACACTGGGCGTGGTTCACTTGTGTGAAAGCCAATGCGTCTGCTAGAGCAGCGGCCCTCACCCTGCCACGTAGCTGCCGCCATATCCGCCGGCCTCCTCGACACACGCCCCCTGCGAACACAGCAGCACAGCACCACAGAATTATGTCTGTACAGACTACTGCCTTCAAACTACACTACGAACAGCAGGGTCCACAATTCAGATGGAGTGGCGATTGTAGATGACGCAGTCCAGTAGGCAAGACACATTCCTCCCAGTGCGGCCCGCCCGGACCACGCATCATCGCAGGCTGTGTACACGCTGAGCACCAGAGGTACCACTAACTCCGTGCCCACAACTGAACGCCATGTAGTCTTATTAACGCAGAATTAATTAGACAAAAGACATTGCTACCAGTGCGGCCTGCCCGGACCACGCATCATCGCAGGGTGTGCACACGTTGAGTGCTTCAGGTGCCACTAACTCACTGCACCACAAGTCATCGCTACCTAGCCTTACTAAGGCAGAATTCATTAGACAAAATACATTCCTACCAGTGCGGCCCGCCCGGACCACGCATCATCGCAGGGTGCGCACACGCTGAGTGCTTCAGGTGCCACTAACTCAGTGCACCACAAGTCACCGCCATGTGGACTTACTGAGGCAGAATTCATTAGACAAAAGACATTGCTACCAGTGCAACCCGCCCGGATCACGCATCATCGCAGGGTGCGCACACGCTGAGTGCTTCAGGTGCCACTAACTCACTGCTAAATACAAAAAATATCTGCTGTACCTATAGTTATTTTATAAACGCATCTAAGTCGTTTCTTAAGACAGAGAGGAACCACTCTTACTGGACTGTGTAAGGATTACAAAACACATAAAAATGAGGTATTAATCCATATTTTAATTTTTGACCTTGTTAGAAAAATACTTATTCAATGAATACGTGAGATTTAGACATTATACCACCATTTTCATACAAACTAAACCCAGGACCTATTTGTCCTACAATACATTGGTGCCCATGGACAATCTGTGGAATAAAATTATTCACACATACTCATTCATACTCAGACGCATTCATACATTATAACAAAAGACACATGACCCTAACTACTAAAATTAGAACAAAATGCAGGCCCAAGATAATGGTAAGCGAGTCTTCTTAAGTGTTAAACATAAACCAAGGGGTGCAAAAGAAGAATGGCATATGGTAAACAGAATGGGGTAACAAGAAAAATGTTCTTGTAGTATCTTAATAAATCTGTGTAGTGAACAATCCAGTTCAATATGCCGACGCGCGTTTCGGTGTGACGCCCCCTTATAACCGGGGCAACACCTTCTTCAGGGCAAGAAATTATTCAGACATAAGTTCCATGGGACCTATCAAGTGATAAATAACAATTAGTGAACACAAAACTGTTAATTCTAAACATATCTATTAGATGACACTGATTATTTATAAAGTTACAACATACAAAAAACATCTAAGATAGACACTGGTCCAGATAAATGAGTGGTTGAGCATTAAACATATTAATTATATTATGAACGTTGCACACATAATGGAAAATAACGAACAGAAAATCAAATTTGAGAGAAGTTTATGAAAGAATACACATGCAACAATTGGTTAGGTCATATTGGCAATTGATCAAAAGGAATCCTGAATATATAGCTAGGACTGGATACCGTTGCATAAAATCTGGTAAACAGCATTTAGATAAACTCAGTAAATAAAAGATATCATTTGGGGATTCATATATCTTCAAGAGAATGATATCAATTGAGGGATAGGTGAGTTTCGAGGACAGTAATAAAAAGTAGGGGTGCTATATCTGCATGAAGCTGATGGTTAGGAAAAGGAAGATAAGAGACATGCTCACCAAGGGATCAGATGGGAAGATGAGAATAATTATCTCTCTTTCTCCTTAAGTAATGCAACCTCAGTACTTCTAGTGGTACACATATATAGCAATGTAGAGGAACTTTTCAACTTATAGGCATGCGAGATCTAAGGAAGAAAGTAGATCAGGAAAGATTAACATTTCTAACATAAAGCATAGTTTGTTAGATTTGTGATGTTTATGAAATCAACAATTTTCCTAACCTTTTCCTAACCATCAGCTTCATGCAGATATAGCACCCCTACTTTTTATTACTGTCCTCGAAACTCACCTATCCCTCAATTGATATCATTCTCTTGAAGATATATGAATCCCCAAATGATATCTTTTATTTACTGAGTTTATCTAAATGCTGTTTACCAGATTTTATGCAACGGTATCCAGTCCTAGCTATATATTCAGGATTCCTTTTGATCAATTGCCAATATGACCTAACCAATTGTTGCATGTGTATTCTTTCATAAACTTCTCTCAAATTTGATTTTCTGTTCGTTATTTTCCATTATGTGTGCAACGTTCATAATATAATTAATATGTTTAATGCTCAACCACTCATTTATCTGGACCAGTGTCTATCTTAGATGTTTTTTGTATGTTGTAACTTTATAAATAATCATTGTCATCTAATAGATATGTTTAGAATTAACAGTTTTGTGTTCACTAATTGTTATTTATCACTTGATAGGTCCCATGGAACTTATGTCTGAATAATTTCTTGCCCTGAAGAAGGTGTTGCCCCGGTTATAAGGGGGCGTCACACCGAAACGCGCGTCGGCATATTGAACTGGATTGTTCACTACACAGATTTATTAAGATACTACAAGAACATTTTTCTTGTTACCCCATTCTGTTTACCATATGCCATTCTTCTTTTGCACCCCTTGGTTTATGTTTAACACTTAAGAAGACTCGCTTACCATTATCTTGGGCCTGCATTTTGTTCTAATTTTAGTAGTTAGGGTCATGTGTCTTTTGTTATAATGTATGAATGCGTCTGAGTATGAATGAGTATGTGTGAATAATTTTATTCCACAGATTGTCCATGGGCACCAATGTATTGTAGGACAAATAGGTCCTGGGTTTAGTTTGTATGAAAATGGTGGTATAATGTCTAAATCTCACGTATTCATTGAATAAGTATTTTTCTAACAAGGTCAAAAATTAAAATATGGATTAATACCTCATTTTTATGTGTTTTGTAATCCTTACACAGTCCAGTAAGAGTGGTTCCTCTCTGTCTTAAGAAACGACTTAGATGCGTTTATAAAATAACTATAGGTACAGCAGATATTTTTTGTATTTACTTGTGAATTTTCCCCTGCTGCTCTACCTTCATTCATTCAGGGGTTCCCCTTTTCTAGTGGCCACTAACTCACTGCACCACAAGTCATCGCTACCTAGCCTTACTAAGGCAGAATTCATTAGACAAAAGACATTGCTACCAGTGCGGCCCGCCCGGACCACACATCATTGCAGGGTGCACACACGCTGAGTGCTTCAGGTACCACTAACTCAGTGCACCACATGTCACTGCCATGTGGCCTTACTGAGGCAGAATTCATTAGACAAAAGACATTGCTACCAGTGCGGCCCGCCCGGACATCGCATCATCGCAGGGTGCGCACACGCTGAGTGCTTCAGGTACCACTAACTCAGTGCACCACATGTCATTGCCACGTGGCCTTACTGAGGCAGAATTCATTAGACAAAAGACATTGCTACCAGTGCGGCCCGCCCGGACATCGCATCATCGCAGGGTGCGCACACGCTGAGTGCTTCAGGTACCACTAACTCCGTGCACCACATGTCACTGCCACGTGGCCTTACTGAGGCAGAATTCATTAGACAAAAGACATTGCTACCAGTGCGGCCCGCCCGGACATCGCATCATCGCAGGGTGCGCACACGCTGAGTGCTTCAGGTACCAATAACTCAGTGCACCACATGTCACTGCCACGTGGCCTTACTGAGGCAGAATTCATTAGACAAAAGACATTGCTACCAGTGCGGCCTGCCTGGACCACGCATCATCGCATTGTGCGCACACGCTGAGTGCTTCAGGTGCCACTAACTCAGTGCACCACAAGTCACCGCCACGTGGCCTTACTGAGGCAAAATTCATTAGACAAAAGTCATTGCTACCAGTGCGGCCCGCCAGGACCACGCATTATTACAGGGTGTGCACACGCTGGTTGCTTCAGGTGCCACTAACTCAGTGCACCACTTATCATCGCTGGCTGTACACACGCTGAATTTCCAATAACTGTGCAGCACTACTGAATGCCACGTGGCTGTGGGCCCTTGCTGACAGCTGCCTCTGGCCTACACTGCGGTCAGCACGGCTCACAATTAAAATTGAGTGTTTATTCATTAATTACAGAGTCCAGTAGACAACTAACTACAATGTCTTCGAAACCTAAATAATATCCTTTTAGTATCCTTGCTTCAAGAACTTTTTTGATATCAATTATAGCTTTAGTACAATCACAAAATAATTCAGAGTCCAGTAGGCAACTAACTATAACATCCCCGAAACCTACACATTTCGACAATGTATTCCATACATATTTAATCTTTTGTTACCTACACTGCGGTCAGCAGAGCTCACAATTTACATTGAGACATGATTTATTAATTGTAGACAGAATTGTACTCTATGTCCTTAGATTTTGTCAAGAGGAAGTGACAAAAAGCATTCCGCAATGCCTGTGCTGACTACTGCCTTCCATCAACATTGCGGATAGCAGGGCTCACAATTCACATCAAGTCGCAATTGCAGATGATGCAGTCCAGTAGGCAAGAGACATTGCTCCCAGTGTGGCCCACCCGGACCATGCATCATTGCTGGCTGCGCACACGCTGAATGCTTCTAATGCCCCTACCTCAGAGTACCACAAGTCATGGACCCTTTACAATAGAATCTTTTGTGTATTATTTCACATCTGGTGCCCCTACCTTGGTGCAGCACAAATCATTGACCCTTTATGATTGAATTTCTGTGTCTGATACAATGATTACTGTTCTACTTGTTGCCAGCACCAACCATTCCCGGAGGGCTGGCTTACACTCACACCACACGCATCCAGCACAGACGTCACTGGACATGTGACCCTGGTAATAAAAAGGAGTCAAGCGCACGTGCCCATACCCAGTTCCACTATCTGTCTGTGTGTTCATTATGTATGCAACATGCTGCCCCTGGGCCCTACCACATTACATTGTGCGCTGGACAGCGTATGTAACCAACTTACCTTTGACAGTGGGAGAAAACTTTGGTTATGTAACTTTGTCTCGGTCATTGTACAAGTACGTACGTAGAGACTGGATGATTAGAGTACTGCAAGGAGAGTGTATGGTGAATTTATAAGTGCGTGGGGATTGGCGGAGTGATTGTATAAGTACATATGTTAGCACAACCTAACTCCAACAATGAGCTTGTCTCTAATTGGCTGCCCTCCATGTCCCAAAAACTGAATTTTGGACGTTGCATGGCCCACCAGTATTGCTTCAGCTGCAATACTCCACTGAATGTGCAATAAACATTCACATTCACACAGATGTGTCATGTCCACCATCGTTCTTGTGTGGAACTATGGATGAATGTAGGGTCAGTGATTCCCCGTACCTTCCATGTTGGCCATGTTGTGGGACTTGGCTCACAGAGTGACACATTGATGCTTGCGACCAGGGTGACGCCGGCACTACAACAAGAACACCCGCATGCCTGTGTTGCCAGATTTTTAAAGCATTCTCTACCCCAAAGACAACAAAAAAGTAGCCCAAAGTAGCCCAATATTGCTACTTTAAGGAAGGAGGGGCAGGGACATCGTCAAGCAGGCGGTGAATGCATTGGAATTGATGTTGCAGCAGGCTGCCAAGTAAATATTTGTCTAATAAAGCGCTTTAACATACTAGTTTGCTGGAGCGCTGTGTGTATATATATATATATATATATATATATATATATATATTTATAATCTGGCAACTAGCACAAACCAAACTTTTACCGCACAACTGGAAACAATATAGCCTAATTGTGCGTGATCTAGCCCAATCTGGGAACAGTGCCGCATCAGTTGATTCCTCATACAGCTCACGATGGAGCCACGCACGTAGCTCCGGAGTCATTCTTCACAGCCTCACGCAGGACTGGCATACGTCAGCCAGCCCGTTCTGCTTACGCTTACAGGGAAGAACAACAATGCTACATGGCCCAGATTTTCATTATAGTGATCTGCTGGTCACAGGTCTAGTTGTCATTATGCCACAGCCACTCCCTCACGGCTGGTATACCCCCACGCCACACCCATCCAGCACAGGCATCACAGGACACATGACCCTACAAATAAAAAAGACCAGGCACACATGCTCTACGCCATTTTAGAGTTGCTCCCACCTCATGCACTGTCATGGCCCGTCTCGGTGGTCCAGATACCTCATGTAGGCCTGAGCCACCGAACAGGAAGGCCTACCGCCACGTGCATGGCCTCACTGGTCACTGAGTTTGTGGCACCGCAAGGACTGAGCGGGTGTACAACCTGCGATGATAATAGGTGCACTAGTATGTCTCAAGACGCAGCCCCAAATGTGAGACCTGTTGGCCTGCGGAGCGGGATTGCATGATGTGGAGGTTGCCCTGTCCGCGAAAAGGTGAGTAGTGAGGCCTGGGTGAGCAGCGATGGGCAAAAACTTCTGGGAAGCGGGAGTGGATACACAATGGCGGCACAGCGATTTAGACGTACACAGTCGTATATACTCTACCATTACTAATTCTGTACTATGTTTCAGATGTGGGAGCTTGAGGGCTCCACTAGGTCCCGGCACGTGGTTGGAGACACAACGGTGGCGTAAAGGTGAGCTGTGAGGGTTTTGTCAACATAATGGGCACTCACTGTGCCTCTTCATCTCTTCCTTTCTCTCCTTCACACTCTCTCTCTCTTCTTCTCACACTGTTTCTCTTTCTCTCTCTATTCCGGTTTCTCACACTTTCTCTCTCTTCCTATCTCTCACTGTTTCTCTCTCTCTTCGTCTCTCTCTCTCTTTCTCTTTGTCTTCCTCTCACTCTTTCTGTCTTCCTCTCACTCTTTCTTTCTCTCACTATCTCTCTTTCTCTCTCCTTTGATGGACGCATGACGCACAATCTTATCTTGCTTTTTGTCTTGCAGGCCTGCGATGATGCGTGGCCATCCTGCAATCAGCACTCAATCTGAATTGTGAGCTCTGCTTCGCTGCGTGTACACAATGGGTGAGGAGGTTTCTTCAGCACGTGGTGGACCCTCTTCGACATACACTGATGGTGTAAGGTGAGCAGAGAGACTTGTTTGCACAGCGGCGGGCAGTCACCTCCGGGCAGTGGGAGTCGATGGGGTGCAGCAGCCTGGGTGCGCAGTGGCACGCAGTCACCTCCGGGCAGTGGGAGTGCATGGGGTCCAGTAGCCTGGGTGCGCAGCGGCTGTCATACACCTCTAGGCAGTGGGAGTGGATGGGGTGCAGCAGCCTGGGTGTTCAGCAGCGAGTAGACACCTCTGGGCAGTGGAAGTGGATGGGGTACACTAGCCTGGATACACATAGCCGGGACAGCGATTTAGGCATGCGCAGTTGGTTGTACTCATCCATTACTGATTACATACTATGTTTCAGATGACTAAGCTTGAGGACTGCCCTATATCCCGGCACGTGGTTGGAGACACACCGGTGGCAGAAAGGTGAGCTGTGAGGATTTTCTCCACAGTGTCAACACTCACTCTTCCTCGCCATCTCTTTCTTTCTCTCTCCCTCACTCTCTATCTCTTCCTTTCTCTCTCTCACTCTGTCTCTTCCTCTCTCTTCTTCTCTCTCACTTTCTCTCTCTCTTCTTCTCTCTCACTCTTTCTCTCTCTCACAGTTTCTCTCTTTATTTCTTCCTTGTATCTCACTCTTTCTCTCTCTCTTTTTCTCTTTCTCTGTCTTCCTCTCGCTCTCTCTCACTCTTTCTTACTTTCTCTATTCCTCTCTCTCACTCTTTCTCTCTCTCTCTCTCTCTCCTTTGCTGGACGCATGACGCACCATCTTATCTTTCTTTTTGTCTTGCAGGCTGTGATTCACAAATTGTGCACTTGTATGTACTCATCCATTACTGATTCCATACTAAGTTTCAGATGACTAAGCTTGACGGCTGCCCTATATCCCGGCACATGGTTGGAGACACACCGGTGGCAGAAAGGTGAGCTGTGAGGATTTTCTCCACAGTGTCAACACTCACTCTTCCTCGCCATCTCTTTCTTTCTCTCTCCCTCACTCTCTATCTCTTCCTTTCTCTCTCTCACTCTGTCTCTTCCTCTCTCTTCTTCTCTCTCACTTTCTCTCTTCTTCTCTCTCACTCGTTCTCTCTCTCACAGTTTCTCTCTTTATTTCTTCCTTGTATCTCACTCTTTCTCTCTCTCTCTTTTTCTCTTTCTCTGTCTTCCTCTCTCTCTCTCTCACTCTCACTCTTTCTTACTTTCTCTATTCCTCTCTCTCACTCTTTCTCTCTCTCTCTCTCTCTCTCCTTTGCTGGACGCATGACGCACCATCTTATCTTTCTTTTTGTCTTGCAGGCTGTGATTCACAAATTGTGCACTTGTATGTACTCATCCATTACTGATTCCATACTAAGTTTCAGATGACTAAGCTTGACGGCTGCCCTATATCCCGGCACATGGTTGGAGACACACCGGTGGCAGAAAGGTGAGCTGTGAGGATTTTCTCCACAGTGTCAACACTCACCGTCCCTCACCATCTCTTCCTTTCAGTCACTCACACTCTTTCTCTCTCTCTCTCACTATCTCTTCCTTTCTCTCTCTCACACACTCTCTATTTCTGTCTCTTCCTCTCTCTCTCATTCTTTCTTTTTCTCATCCCCTCTCTCACTTTCTCTCTCTCTTCCTCTCTCTCACACTGTTTCTCTCTTCCTCTATTACACTGTTTCTCTCTTTCTTTCTTCCTTGTATCTCACTCTTTCTCTCTGTCTTCCTCTCTCACTCTTTCTCTCTCTCGCTCTCGTTCTTGCTCTTTCTCTCTCTCTCTATCTCTTCCTCTATCTCTCTCTTCCTTCCTCTCTCTCACTCACTCATTCTCTGTCTTCCTCTCACTCTTTCTTTCTTTTTCTCTCTGTCTTCCTCTCACTATTTCTTTCTCTCTCTCTCTCTCTCTTTCTCTATCCTTTGATGGACGCATGACGCACAATCATATCTTGCTTTTTATCTAACAGGCTGTGATTCACGAATGGACGTCCCCCCCACCACCACCACAGCTGAATGCGTGTACAACCTGCGATGATGCGTGGCCATCCTGACAATGCCTCAGCAAGTTGCTTCGACACGTGGTGCACCTTCTTACGCACACACCGGTGGCGGAAGGTGAGCAGAGAGGCCTCTTTCTGCAGCAGCGGGCAGTCACCTCTGGGCAGTAGGAGTGGATAGTGTGCAGCAGCCTGAGCGCACAGACACCTCCGAGCAGTGGGAGTGGATGGGCTGCAGCAGCCTGAATGCACATTGCCGAAATAGAGAATTAGGCATATGCAGTTGTATGTACTCTGAAATTACAAATTCTATACTATCTTTCAGATGACTAAAATTGAGGGTGCACTATGTCCCGGCACGTGGTTGGAGACACACCGGTGGCACAAAGGTGAGCTGCGAAGATTTTCTCCAGTGTCAACTCTCTCTCTCTTCCTCTCTCTCTCACTGTTTCTCTCTCTCTCTCTCTCTCTCTTCCTCTCTCTCTTTCTCTCTCTTCCTCTATCTCACACTGTTTCTCTCTTCCTTGTATCTCACTCTCTCTCTCTCTCTTTCTCTCTCTCACTCTTTTTGTCTTCCTCTCTCTCTCTCACTCTTTCTTTGTTTCTCCCTCTCCCTCACTCTTTCTCTTCCTCCTTTGCTGGACGCATGACACACCATCTTATCTTTCTTTTTGTCTTGCAGGCTGTGATTCACAAATGGTCCAGCGATGACACGACATGGCTGTACAGTTTTATTTGTTGTTTTTTTTAAATAATTTTTTTTATATGTAAATCCATACATGACTTAGATTCTCATTTGTCAAACCTAATGTGACTGTCACATTTGTTTGTGGGGGGTGGGGGTGAGGGAGGATGGCAGACAAGGAGCTCCTGCTAGGTGATGGCGGAGCAGTGTTGGGTGTCCGACCTGCATGATCGTTGCCTCCATTGCATCTGTTGTCAGAGACTTACGAGCCAGCGGGCTGGCTCTTAGAAGAAGAGCTGTGAGCCGACTGGCAGGCTCATAGAGGGAGAACCACGGCCCGTCAGAGGGAGAGCTGCGGGCCAGCTCGCAGAGGAACACCTGAGGGCCGACTGGTATAGGGAAAGGTGCGGGCCTTCGGCTTCCAAAGGGATAGCTGAGGAACAGTGATGTGGGGAGAGGAAGCGTGAACGGGGTATCTCGCAGAGAGAGACCTGCGATATATTTCCAGTCTTGGCTTCACAGATACAACTGAGGGCCAGAGAACTCGCACCCAAAGAGCTGTGAGCCGACAAGTGGTTAGCAGAGGGAGAATTGCGGGTCCAAGAATGTTGTTGGAGGTATGCTGTTGATGGGGGGAAAGGGTGCGTTACCTGCTGATGTAGGGAGACGCAGCGTAAAAGAGGTATATTGCCCCTGGACCTTTATTTTATATTTTCACTCGATGCGAGGCACAAGATGGCTGCTAACACTTCCTGGCTTGAAGTGGTAGCAGCCAATCAGAGGCAAGCTCGTGCTCGGGAGTTAGGCACCGTCCAGATATATATATATATTTTTCCTTTAATATCTCAAAAACTACTAAACAGATTTACACTATTTCAACAAAAGCGCGCTTTCTGGACCAAGACCTTTCTCCCCGCCAAATTTGGCGTAATTCCGTTCAGCAGTTTGACCTGTAGCCTTGTCTAAAGTTTCCTATGGAAAATGCATTGAGAAAACACTTTTTCGAACCTCCCTTTTTTCCCAGCCCCCCAGACCAATCACCCTGTAATATGTCTTCGCAGCTGGATGGCTCCGGTCGTGGGTGCAAATATCTCGCAATAAACTTGCTTTCAATCAATAACCAACCTTGGACGTCCTCAATACACCCCTAAACTTTCAAGATACGAGCTGATCAAAAAAGAGAAACTATCTGGAAAATTTTGTAAAGATTCGTCAAACGACGCCAAAGTTATAAGCACATGGAGGGCTCCAGGAGGGGGGGCCACACGACCCCCCTCCCTACATGAGTGAAGCCCCAGCAGGCCCCCGAAGCCCCAGCGAGCTCCCACTATTATTTTTTAAGAAATGCCCCCAGGACCTAGCCCACCCCGGGGTCTCATTAAAATAAAACGTGGGAACCCGCGACCCCAGCACGAATTACGCCTCTATATATTTTTTTTATGCTTTCTTTGGCCCGGAGGGTCCTTCTGGGACCCCCTGACCAGGCATAGGGGATCAGGGTGCTTCTACCCTGCCCCCTGCTCTTGTTTTATATCTTTGTTTCTCTGTTTTCTGGTGACTCGCTTCTACCGAGTCACAGGATGGCGGCCAACACTTCCTGGTTTGGAGTGTTGACAGCCAATCACAGTGAAGCTTGTGCACGGGACTTACGCTCTGCCCAGATATCGAAACTTTTATTTTTCTAATTTCTCAGCAACTACTGAACAGATTTACCCAATTTAAAAAAAAAGATCGCTTTCAGATCCAAGCACTACCTTTTTGCCAAATTTGGTGTAATTCCGTTCAGTATTTTTGTCTCTAGCCTTGCACAAAGTTTCCTTTGGGAAATTGATTTTTTGACTCTTATTCTTTGAATTTCTCAAAAACTACTGAACGGATTTACACCATTTAAAAAAAAGGTTGCTTTCTGAACCAAGCTCTACCTTTCTGCCAAATTTGGGGTCATTCCGTTCAGCAGTTCGGGCTGTAGCTCGTCGCAAACCGTCCTATGGAAATTAACATGGGGAAAACGTGTTTTGGGACCCCCTTTTTTCTCAGCCCCCGCTTGACGAATCACCCCCAGGATAGGAGCTGACCTGGATAGGCTTTTTTTGGGAGAATTTCGCGAAGATTTGTCAAACGACGCCAAAGTTATTAGCTAATTAAAAAATGCTTTTCCTATGGAAACTAGGTTGTAACTATAACTACCTACTGGCAACCGCCAGTAGGTTATATATACAAATAAATATATAAAGGTTTATACTTACCTGTAAAGTAGCTACATTAATGGGGTAAAGGCAATCGTAGTAAAGGCATAGTAGCTGTAAAAAATAGTTGTTGTTAAAACGTTAGTGGTTTAGACTAAGTAGTGCTTAAGGAGTCGTTGTTTAAACTGTAGTTTTTCAAGTGGTAGTTGTTCCATCATACAAAACCCAGTCAGGCATTGCAGGGCCGGCCTGATGAGGAGCATGCCCTATGATGAAGCATGACACCCAGCGGGTGTTTGAGGTAACCAAATCCCAAAGTGGTAGACACCCTGTCTCCACCATAGAGTTAGTGTGTGAGACCGACTAGGCCTCTTCTATTTCTACTCTCTCTAAAAGGAACTGCATACCATAGTTGCTTGCTTCCTCCACTCTATGACCCTAGATTCTTTACCATGGGTACTCACCCAGGGGCCTCAAAGTATTGTCTGTGGTGTGACCAGGTGCTGCACTGATGCAAGCAGGGTGGTGATGGTAGGGGGTCTAGGTGTGCCAGAAGATTGAGTAAAGAGGTCAGCAACTAAAACAGCAGCTCGTGCTGCTGTTCACCAGGGGGGGCACGTGTAAAGATCAAGAGGGCCGCAAGTGGCCCTCGGGCCGTACTTTGAGTATCACTGTTCTATACTATAATACTCCACTCTGACAGTCTTACACCACTCCACTCTGTGACACTCCATACCACTTTAATCGACTCTATGACACTTAACTGTATGACACTACTCCGTTCTATGCCACTCCACACTATGCCAGGTCTGTCTGCGACACTCACTCTTTGACACTCTATGTTTCACCAATCTTTGCCACCACACTCTAAACCCTTCCACTCTGACACTCCACTGTACTTCACCCTACGCCACTCCATAGCACTTTGCACCACACCACTCCACTCTATGAACCTCCACTGATCTGTGAGTGAGACTTGCTCAACCGACTGCAACTATCCACACAGTTTAACTCCAGTCCAGGTTTTGATCTCGTGACCAGACCGTGACTGCAGCGAGCAAGCAGGAGTGGAGTAGGAAGAGACGTGCGCCGCAGAAGGAATTCGTCGAAAAACATCAGCCCTGGGGGCTTAAGCCGCTTGGAAAGAGGGGGTCGCAGTGCCCAGGTGAATGTGTGCAGATATCGGATAGCGGGTAATACTTGCAGCCATCACGGCAAAACGCCAACCACTTACTGCCATCCGTCAACCGCCCCTCCCCATCCCCCTTCTCTCCAGCTCCATCCACCAGCTCTGCCTGCCTGCCAGCTCGAGCTCTACCTCGTTTGCTCAAAAACTCCCACTAATCCCCTGCTAACCTCTCACCGACTCACCGACCCGCAGCAACTGCCTGCTAAAACACCACCTCACCTATTGCATTTGGAGAGGTAAAAGATCTGGGACTGTGGACTTTGGATCTTTGGACCTTTGGACTCTTGGACCTTTGGACTCTTGGACCTTGGGCTTTGGGCTTTGGATTTTGAGGGGGGAAAAAAAAATACCCCGCTGGAAAAGAAATTGGAAAAAGACCTGTTGGTGATCGAGACTGTGGGAGGCAAGCACGGCTGCTCTTTAGCAGGCAGCCGCAGCAAGTGTGTGCCCCTGGCGTCTTGCAGAGGCGACCCGAATAGTTCAGGTGCAGCCAGCAACTCAGTCTTGAGAGCCCCGCTTGCCCCCGCCTTTATTCCAGCCCATCACTGCTTTTGCACCTTTTAAACACACTAGCGGCATACACCGCCAGGATGGATCAAAAACTGGAGCCGCTCAATTCACTCATTATAAAAGCCCAATCCAGTCCAACTGGTTCAATCAGCATAATTGACTCTTTATCGTCGTTACCTCATTTTCTCTCCTCAGTATTTACGGAAATCAAGAAGCGACCTGTGCCAGGGCTCTATGATTCCCCGCTCCAGGCCTCGAGTTCTGTCCAGGACCCTACTCTCACTGAAGCGCAACCTCAACCCCTCCCTCCGCCCATCGTGGAGCAAGCTGACTGCAATGTAATTCACACAGAATCAACTAACCCTCATGTGAGAAGTTGGCCTGGTATATGATGCTCACTAGTTAAAGTGATCACCTTGTACCATGCCAAGCAACCCTTATGGTGTGGTTGTAAGTCAACCTTTTCGGACTAGCTGCCCTAGTGGTAGCGTAGGCTAAGCAGTCTTTGAGGCTAAACTCGTGAAGCGTGTTAAGCCAGCTGTTTTACCAAATGCAACCCCCTTTTATACCAATGAAAGGACACCACACAGATATATATTCAAAATATCTATGTATTTATTTCTCAAAGTAACCCCTAGTCTCTTTATGAGCACAGGAGCACAAATCGTCAAACAAGATTACAGTAGAATACACAGAAGTTGCACTTTATATGGATAGGCCCTGGTGGCCGCTCGAACCATATACTAAAATAGTGGTATAAGTACCACGAACAGAAAAGGGAAAAGGCCTAGGGCCTCTAGAATCGCTGGGCCTACAAGGAGCTAACTTCAGTTAGTGACCAGGAGGTCCACGGGTGGCGTGTGCAGAGCAAATAGTCACACACGTGCTCCCATAGGTTTCAATGGGTGCGTAAAAAGTACAAAGTTACTGCAAAAAGGATCTTCCGGATGGACTAGGAACTCAAGATTTGGAACACAGGCACTAGAGATGTAATACTACACTTGGGCACAGGAGTGCCAGCTTTACCTCACCCACAGGAAGCGGGTGCATAGGCCTCGAAGTGCGTCGGGTTTCTTCTATCTGTTCCGTGGAGCCTGTGGACAAAGATGCTGCAGGCGGTCGGTCCGGGAGAGATGCGGTGGATCCAAGAGTGGATCGGAGATGTTGAAGACCTGTAAGCAGAGGGGACAGTGTTCACAGTCACTAGCCAGTGACCAGCGTGGCACCAGCTGGGTACCAGGCAATGTCGGGTGCAAACAGGAAGAAAGGTGTAGCTTGTCTCTGCAGCCACGTGGTCCCTGGAGGTCGACGACGTCCAGGAGTCGGTTCACGAGCTGTCCCACGCAGGCTCTCGCTGTCAGCGGTGTCGGCGACTTGATCGAAGCAAACAAGCCTTGGCAAAAGCAATTGTTGTAGGAGATGAAATAAGCTGATGGTTCTGACCAGCAAGGTCAGAAGGACTGCTCCTTTGGAGGGGAGCAAGGGCCAGTCTGGAGCAACCAGACCAGCGGTGTATTTCGTAAAGTTTGTCGCCAAGATGGCTATTAGCCAGCGGGCCAGCAACCGGTTAGGCGTGTCGAGTGGCAAAATGCAGAAGGGCCCCACGCAGATCGTGGAGATGCTGGAGGGCTCACCTTTGGTGCAGATGCTGCTCGAGGGTTGGGCTTCTCAGATCCCAAAGCACAACTTGGAGGGAGCCTCGGTTAATGCACTTGTCAGCTTGTCGTGGTCGTTTCAAGATGGCTGGCTCCACGTGTCTCGGTGCCTCCACGGGTCTCCTCTTTTCAGGGACTGTGGATCGGGCGGTGAGAGGTCTGGAGGTCCAGGTCTTGTCAGTCTCTGGGCTCGGGCTCCGGCGGGAGGCGGCGGCAAAGCAGACGTTGATTCGCTGGATGGTGCTTGCGTTAGCAAGGTGGTCACTCCCTGACCACAGGGGAGATTTCCTTCAGTCTTCTGTGCAGCAGAATGTCGAAGTTCCCGTCTTCTTCTTAGTTTCAAGTTGATTCCAGGATGTCTGAAGTCTTAGGACACAGCTCCTACCTTTAAGCGGATGCTAGGGGCCGGACTACCTGCTAGGTCCCTCCCTATGGGTGGGACCAGGAAGGGGGGTGGTTACACCCCCAATCCTTTGTCCAGCTCGCCCCAGGCCCGGGACTGGTGTGCCCCAGGACCGGTTTGAACTGGCATATGCACCGAGGCTCCTTGTGAGCCACAGGCATGTCTGGTTTCTTTCAAGCCCTACCTGACCAATACACAAAATCCTGTCTGGGGTGGTGCATGCACCTCCCCTGGCAGGAAACCCTTTGTCCACACCTCCCAAGCTGGAAGGACTCCCAGCAGCAGGAGGGCAGACTTGTGTCTGTGGTGGCAGCATCCATTTTGTGGAGCTGAGGCTATGTCTGATTTTACCCGGGTTTCAGGTACTGTACATGTCGTGTCCCTCTAGAAGGGTGGAATGCTAACCCCGTCGCCAGAATTGGTGAGGGGTTAGTATTCCAATTCGTATGACACCTTACTCGACATGTTTTGATAAAGCCAAACCAAAGATAGCATTTAACCGCGAGGTTCATAATGCACTTAAGAGTATATGGTATGACGATATCTGGAAACAGTAGAAGGAAGTTGTTCCGACCACTGCAGACAGGTTCAGCTCATGCCAGAGCACCATCTCACATGGAACCAAGCACTCTGCCTTCAGGATTGTTAAGGCCTGCCATAGGAGTGACTTATAGGTTACCAGGTGTCCCATTTAAGGTTAGGTATAGGTATACTACACCTAAGTAAGAGGTGATTACACCAACTTACCCCAGCTGAGTGACCAGCCAGTTGTGTCAGATTGTTAGGCCAAGCCTGGGGTGGCATAATACATGCTGCAGCCCCTGGCAGGCCTTGGGTACACCAATGCCCTGGGTACCTAGTGTACACTGGTACAGGGGCTGACAGGGTGATCCATTTCCAATTGGTTATGCACCTAGGGTGCATAGTTTAAATTTAGTAGAGAGAACAGCAGGCTGGGGGTCTGATTGGCAGGCCCACAGCCTCAATATGTCAAAAACCAGTGAAGCAAAAAGCAAAAATTTGGGGTGACCATAGGATAGCAGACCCTACTCTCCTACACAACCCCCCCCAAACGCTGGGACATTAAACTAGCCTTGACCAGTCTCGTCTTCATGTCCTAAGTGGAAGTACCTGGAGAGACCATCTGCATTCCCATGGTCAGTACCTGGCCGGTGCTCCACTGTAAAGTCCATCCCCTGTAGGGAAATGGACCACCTAAGCAGTTTGGGGTTTTCACCCTTCATCTGATTTAGCCACAAGAGGGGCTTATGGTCGGTCTGAATCTTGAGTGCCAAACAAGTATGGCCTCAGCTTCTTCAGGGCCCACACCACAGCAAAGGCCTCCCTCTCAATAGCTGACCAATTCTTCTCTCTGGGGGTCAACCTTCTGCTAATAAAAGCAATGGGTTGGTCTTGACCATCTACATTAAGTTGTGACAGCACAGCTCCCACACCCAACTCAGAAGCATCTGTTTGGACAATAAACTCTTTGGAGTAGTCAGGACTTTTCAGGATAGGTGCAGAGCACATGGCCTCCTTCAGGTCATCAAATGCCTTTTGACAGCTTACTGTCCACTGAACCTTTTTGGGCATCTTCTTGGATGTCAGATCATTAAGAGGAGTCACAATGGACCCATAGTTCTTAACAAACTTCCTGTAGTACCCAGTCAAGCCCAAGAAAGCTCGAACTTGAGTCTGGGTGGTTGGAGGAGACCAGTCCTTGATGGATTGTATCTTACTCTCCAGTGGCTGAACTTGGCCTCCACCTACAAGGTGGCACAAGTATACAACCTTACTCTGCCCTATCTGGCACTTAGTAGCCTTGATAGTGAGGCCTGCCCTTTGCAGAGCCTCAAGAGCCTTCTTCAGGTGGATCAGGTGATCCTCCCAGGTGGAGCTAAAGACAGCAATGTCATCAAGATATGCTGCGCAAAAGTCATCCAACCCAGTAAGGACTTGGTTCACCAGCCTTTGGAAGGTGGCAGGTGCATTCTTCAGACCAAAGGGCATCACCACAAACTGGTATTGCCCACCTGGGGTTGAGAATGCTGTTTTGGCCTTAGACTCCTCAGCTAATCTGATTTGCCAATAGCCAGCTGTTAAGTCAAATGTGCTCAAAAACTTTGCAGAAGCTAGTTTGTCTATGAGCTCATCTGCCCTTGGAATAGGGTGTGCATCTGTCCTGGTGACAGCATTGAGACCTCTGTAATCCACACAGAACCTCATCTCTCTCTTGCCATCTTTGGTGTGAGGTTTGGGGACCAGAACCACTGGGCTAGCCCAGGGGCTCTCTGAGGGTTCAATGACACCTAATTCCAGCATTTTATGTACCTCAGCCTTTATACAGTCCCTGACGTGGTCAGGTTGTCTGTAAAGCTTGTTCTTTACAGGCAGACTGTCACCAGTGTCCACCACATGGGTACACCAGTCAGTTTGACTAGGTATCAAGGAAAACATATGTGAAAATGATTGTAGAACCTGTCTACATTCAGTCTGCTGATGGGCAGTGAGGTTGCCTCCAAGGGTCACTCCTTCAACTGAGCCATCTTCAGGGTTCTGAGACAACAGGTCTGGGAGAGGGTCACTCTCTTCCTCCTGTCCCTCATCTGTAGCCATGAGCAAGCCCATGTCTGCCCTGTCAACATATGCTTTAAGCCTGTTAACATGGAGTACCCTGTGGGGACTCCTGGGAGTTCCTAGGTCTACCAAGTAGGTGACCTCTCCCTTCTTTTCCAGGATTGTATGGGGTCCAGACCATTTGTCTTGGAGTTCTGCTGGGGCCACTGGCTCCAACACCCATACCTTCTGTCCTGGCTGAAACTCAACCAAGACAGCCTTTTGGTCATGCCAAGCTTTCTGTAAGGCCTGGCTTGCCTCAAGGTTTTTGGATGCCTTCTCCATATACTCAGCCATCCTGGGGCGGAGACCAAGTACATAGTCCACTATGTCTTGCTTAGGCTTTTTGAGAGGTAACTCCCATCCTTCCTTCACTAAACACAGTGGGCCTCTTACAGGGTGCCCAAACAACAATTCAAAGGGGCTGTAGCCAACCCCCTTTTGTGGGACCTCTCTGTAAGCAAACAGAAGGCAGGGTAGAAGGATGTCCCATCTTCGCCTGAGCTTTTCAGGTAATCCTTTGATCATACCCTTTAGGGTCTTGTTGAATCTCTCAACAAGCCCATTGCATTGTGGGTGATAAGGAGTGGTGAACTTGTAGTTGACACCACATTCCTTCCACATAGCTGTCAAGTATCCTGACATAAAGTTGGTACCTCTGTCAGATACTACCTCCTTAGGAAACCCCACTCTGGAGAATACTCCCAGCAGGGCCCTGGCCACAACAGGTGCTGTAGTGGTCCTAAGGGGAATTGCCTCTGGATACCTGGTGGCATGATCCACTACCACCAGTATAAATCTGTGCCCAGATGCAGTGGGAAGATCCATGGGACCCACTATATCTATTCCCACTCTTTCAAAGGGGACCCCCACCACAGGTAGTGGTATTAGGGGGGCCTTTGTTGTGCCACCTGATTTGCCACTGACTTGGCAGGTCACACAGGAGCGACAAAACTCCTTTGTATCTTCATTCATATGAGGCCAGTGAAAGTGAGGGACAAGCCTGTCCCAAGTCTTGTTCTGGCCTAAGTGTCCTGCTAAAGGAATATCATGGGCCAAGGTAAGAAGGAAGCCCCTAAATTGCAGAGGTATAACCAACCTCCTGGTAGCACCAGGCTTGGGGTCTCTAGCCTCTGAATAAAAGAGCCCTTCATCTCAATACACTTTATGGGTACCTTGAGCATTCCCAGCAGCCTCAGCAGCAGCCAGCTGTCTGAGGGGTTCAAGAGAGGGACAGGATAACTGAGCCTGCCTCAAGTCAGCCCTTGAAGGTCCCCCTGTCCCCAGAAACTCAACCTGATCAGGTTCAAGCTCTTCAGGGACAGTTCCTTCAGGGTCCTCTAGATCAACTTCCTGGGAAGGCTGATCATCACTCTGAGGCAGGGGGGAAGGCACAGCCTTGACCCTCCTGTTCTTCTTCTTGGTAGGTGCTTGGTCCATTGTTCCAGGATCCAAGACCTGAGGTTCAGTGAGGCACTTTTTGGCCTGTGACCTGGTCACAGCAAGGACATGTGATGATATACCTAACATCTCTGCATGAGTCCTGTACTCCACTTCTGACCATAGAGAACTCTCTAGGTCATTGCCCAACAAACATTCTACTGGGAGGTCTGCACTAACCACAACCCTTTTGAGGCCAGTTACCCCTCCCCATGAGAAGTTAACAACTGCCACACTATGTGAAGTAGTGGCATTGCTGGCATTGGTCACCAGGTAATTCTCACCTGGTATGTACTGTCCAGGGTCCACAAAGCCTGGTGTCACCATAGTGACACTGGCACATGTGTCCCTGTAGGCTTGAGCCACTTTTTCGTTAATTAAAGGAGTCTGTCTGTACTTGCCCAGGTTACTGGGGCTCACAGTCAGGGACAAATCAATGTCCCCATCACAGATCAAGACTGCCTGTGTCAGGGTTCTGTCTAAGTCAGAATCTCCTTCAGTTCCCATAGTGATTCCCACTACACCCTTTGTCTGGGGACCAACACTGCTAACAGTAGTACTGGGAGCAGGTGCCTTAGGGGCAACAGTGTTGGGGGCTCCACCCTTCTTACAATCACTGGTCCAGTGAGTTGTATTCTTGCAATGATTGCACCAGGGTTTCTTTTGACCTTCTTTCTTCTTTCCCTTAGTTTGTTGTTGGGACCCACCCTCCTTAGCAGTAGTTTGGGGCCCTGTTGAAGACTTCTGGTCTTTAGATTTCTGATCTCCACCCTTTTGGTCTGTTTTCTTCTGATCACCCCCTTGGCCCTGGTTCTGGTTCTTTTGCTTAACCCTGGTTCTGACCCATTTGTCTGCCTTCTTTCCCAATTCTTGGGGAGAGGTCAGATCAGAGTCAACCAAGTGTTGATGCAGTTGCTGGTTTTGACAGTTATTTAAAATCTGTTCTCTCATCATCAAATTATACAATCCTGTAAAATCAGATACCTTACTTCCCAGCAACCAACCCTCCAAAGCCTTAGTGGCACATTCAACAAATTCAGACCAGTCCTGAGTCTGTGTCTTTTGGGTGTCTCTGAACATTAACCTGTACTGTTCAGTGGTTAAGCCTAACCCATCAACCAGAACACTCTTCAGGACTCTGTAATTTCTGACATCCTCTTCTCTAACAGTGAGGAGTCTGTCTCTGCCTCTTCCTTCAAAGGAGAGCCAGAGGATTGCTGCCCACTGGTCTTCAGGAACCTGCTGTACTTTGCAGGCTCTCTCAAGAGCAGTTATCCATTTGTGGATGTCATCCCCACTTTTGTAGGGGGGCACAACCTTAGACAGGTTCCTATTATCAAAGACCCTATCTTTGTCCTTAGGGACAATGCTGCCACCAGTGGGTATAGACCCACTCTCTCTAGGTTGCCTAGCCTTGTTCAGTTTCTCTTCCATCAGGGCTACATCTAGCTCCTGCTTTCTGATCCTCAGCTGGGCTTCCTGCATTCTGGCCTCATGTTCCCTCCTCTGAGGGGTGGTCATCCTTTTCCTGGAGTGACCTTGAGAGCCTCTAGAGGCATGAGAAGCATTAGAGTCACCTGAGCGATTCCTTTGCCTCCCAAGCCCCTGGTTAAGTCCACTGGGGAGATCCAATGGGATGATCCCATTGTCAGTCCCCAATAGCCTTAGTTTAGCTGGGCCAAGTATAACACTTGGCACTGGGCTAGTTCTCCCTTCATCATCACTACTTTCTGTATCCTCCCCACTTTCCTCCTCTGTAGTATGGTTCTCATCTAAGGGATGGCTATTGGAAAGGGGTACTTCTGTAGCATCTTCAGAAGGGGGGCCTCCTGTTCCTGACCCTAAGGGTGCTAACTGGGAAGCTTTCTTGAGCTCTCTCTGATTTTCATCATTTTGCAAGAGTTCTCTGAGCTCAGCAGAGGTAGGGTTCTTGGGCTGTTTAAGGCCTCTAAGAGTTGCCAAATGCCTGAGCTCATTCTGGTTAAGGGTAGCAAAGATGGATGGTGCCCTCTGGGGGTCACTCTCAACAGAGATAGGTACAGTGGGCCCCTCTGCCCCAGCCATTGCTCTTAAGTGTGGGTGGATGTGTTGCAATCTACCTACACTTGGGTTTACCTACTAAACCTATCTAGTAGTTGTAGTCAGGGTGTGCTACTCCCTTTGCTCTACAACAACTTAGTTCAGTAGAACTTATGTATATCTAATCTTGTTTTATATGTACCTATAGGTACCTATGTGATCTTTCAATTGGTAACCAAGAGATTACAATGGTAAAACACAGCAAGCTCAAATCCAACCGCTGCTCACCAATGTGAGAAGTTGGCCTGGTATATGATGCTCACTAGTTAAAGTGATCACCTTGTACCATGCCAAGCAACCCTTATGGTGTGGTTGTAAGTCAACCTTTTCGGACTAGCTGCCCTAGTGGTAGCGTAGGCTAAGCAGTCTTTGAGGCTAAACTCGTGAAGCGTGTTAAGCCAGCTGTTTTACCAAATGTAACCCCCTTTTATACCAATGAAAGGACACCACACAGATATATATTCAAAAAATATATGTATTTATTTCTCAAAGTAACCCCTAGTCTCTTTATGAGCACAGGAGCACAAATCGTCAAACAAGATAACAGTAGAATACACAGAAGTTGCACTTTATATGGATAGGCCCTGGTGGCCGCTCGAACCATATACTAAAATAGTGGTATAAGTACCACGAACAGAAAAGGGAAAAGGCCTAGGGCCTCTAGAATCGCTGGGCCTACAAGGAGCTAACTTCAGTTAGTGACCAGGAGGTCCACGGGTGGCGTGTGCAGAGCAAATAGTCACACGCGTGCTCCCATAGGTTTCAATGGGGGCGTAAAAAGTACAAAGTTACTGCAAAAAGGATCTTCCGGATGGACTAGGAACTCAAGATTTGGAACACAGGCACTAGAGATGTAATACTACACTTGGGCACAGGAGTGCCAGCTTTACCTCACCCACAGGAAGCGGGTGCATAGGCCTCGAAGTGCGTCGGGTTTCTTCTATCTGTTCCGTGGAGCCTGTGGACAAAGATGCTGCAGGCGGTCGGTCCGGGAGAGATGGGGTGGATCCAAGAGTGGATCGGAGATGTTGAAGACCTGTAAGCAGAGGGGACAGTGTTCACAGTCACTAGCCAGTGACCAGCGTGGCACCAGCTGGCTACCAGGCAATGTCGGGTGCAAACAGGAAGAAAGGTGTAGCTTGTCTCTGCAGCCACGTGGTCCCTGGAGGTCGACGACATCCAGGAGTCGGTTCACGAGCTGTCCCACGCAGGCTCTCGCTGTCAGCGGTGTCGGCGACTTGATCGAAGCAAACAAGCCTTGGCAAAAGCAATTGTTGTAGGAGATGAAATAAGCTGATGGTTCTGACTAGCAAGGTCAGAAGGACTGCTTCTTTGGAGGGGAGCAAGGGCCAGTCTGGAGCAACCAGACCAGCGGTGTATTTTGTAAAGTTCGTCGCCAAGATGGCTACTAGCCAGCGGGCCAGCAACCGGTTAGGCGCGTCGAGTGGCAAAATGCAGAAGGGCCCCACGCAGATCGTGGAGATGCTGGAGGGCTCACCTTTGGTGCAGATGCTGCCCGAGGGTTGGGCTTCTCAGATCCCAAAGCACAACTTGGAGGGAGCCTCGGTTGTTGCACTTGTCAGCTTGTCGTGGTCGTTTCAAGATGGCTGGCTCCACGTGTCTCGGTGCCTCCACAGGTCTCCTCTTTTCAGGGACTGTGGATCGGGCGGTGAGAGGTCTGGAGGTCCAGGTCTTGTCAGTCTCCGGGCTCGGGCTCGGGCTCCGGCGGGAGGCGGCGGCAAAGCAGACGTTGATTCGCTGGATGGTGCTTGTGTTAGCAAGGTGGTCACTCCCTGACCACAGGGGAGATTTCCTTCAGTCTTCTGTGCAGCAGAATGTCGAAGTTCCCGTCGTCTTCTTAGTTTCAAGTTGATTCCAGGATGTCTGAAGTCTTAGGACACAGCTCCTACCTTTAAGCGGATTCTAGGGGCCGGACTACCTGCTAGGTCCCTCCCTATGGGTGGGACCAGGAAGGGGGGTGGTTACACCCCCAATCCTTTGTCCAGCTCGCCCCAGGCCCGGGACTGGTGTGCCCCAGGACCGGTTTGAACTGGCATATGCACCGAGGCTCCTTGTGAGCCACAGGCATGTCTGGTTTCTTTCAAGCCCTACCTGACCAATACACAAAATCCTGTCTGGGGTGGTGCATGCACCTCCCCTGGCAGGAAACCCTTTGTCCACACCTCCCAAGCTGGAAGGACTCCCAGCAGCAGGAGGGCAGACTTGTGTCTGTGGTGGCAGCATCCATTTTGTGGAGCTGAGGCTATGTCTGATTTTACCCGGGTTTCAGGTACTGTACATGTCGTGTCCCTCTAGAAGGGTGGAATGCTAACCCCGTCGCCAGAATTGGCGAGGGGTTAGTATTCCAATTCGTATGACACCTTACTCGACATGTTTTGATAAAGCCAAACCAAAGGTAGCATTTAACCGCGAGGTTCATAATGCACTTAAGAGTATATGGTATGACGATATCTGGAAACAGTAGAAGGAAGTTGTTCCAACCACTGCAGACAGGCTCAGCTCATGCCAGAGCACCATCTCACATGGAACCAAGCACTCTGCCTTCAGGATTGTTAAGGCCTGCCATAGGAGTGACTTATAGGTTACCAGGTGTCCCATTTAAGGTTAGGTATAGGTATACTACACCTAAGTAAGAGGTGATTACACCAATTTACCCCAGCTGAGTGATCAGCCAGTTGTGTCAGATTGTTAGGCCAAGCCTGGGGTGGCATAATACATGCTGCAGCCCCTGGCAGGCCTTGGGTACACCAATGCCCTGGGTACCTAGTGTACACTGGTACAGGGGCTGACAGGGTGATCCATTTCCAATTGGTTATGCACCTAGGGTGCATAGTTTAAATTTAGTAGAGAGAACAGCAGGCTGGGGGTCTGATTGGCAGGCCCACAGCCTCAATATGTCAAAAACCAGTGAAGCAAAAAGCAAAAATTTGGGGTGACCATAGGATAGCAGACCCTACTCTCCTACACCTCATAAATCACACCAACTGTCAAAACGTGAAAGAAAAAAGACAGCGGAAGAGCCGTAATAAACAAACAACAGAAACTAAAAGCTCCAGAGTTAGTTACCTCCCACAGACCAACTCAGAAACACTACGGGTAGAGCAAGCCATGCTAGTTACGACAGGAGGAAACCAGAGCCAGCAGCCAACGGCGCCTGAACCGGTTATCCAGAAAGACCCCTCACAACAGAACAGTCAATCGGTAGGGCAAGTGCAAGAACTACGGCCCCTCACGCAGTTACTCATTCAAGAAAAACCCGGTTTTAATCAATCCCAGATGCCCCAGTACCCAACACTGAGCCTGAGCAACAAGGGTCCGTACACCACCAGATGCCACTATCCACAGTGGAGGACAACATCCTGGGTCCACAGTGCACAGCCAAAGAGCAAGCTCACTTGAATTCCTCAAATTTATTAAATCATCACCAGTTGGTGGCCACAAGTAACAGACACCCTGTTTTACTTTCTATCACCTATTACTGAGACCCGTCCCTTCAACCGCCTGCCACAGTCACAACAATCCTGCCAACTGAAGAAAACCCAAAACAAACAAAGCTGGCAACTACCAACGAGGTTTTCACGCATGCAATCAACAGCTCAGATACTAAACTATTGCTAACCCCAGAATGTCTCAAGAGGCCCTCATGATATCCTCAATTGAGGGAACATCCTCAGGCACTTTAAATCAACGCCAAACTTAAGTACCCTTCAATCGAAAGACATAGTTGCGATTGAATTTTTACCAACCACAGGATTCATAAGGGTGACGTAGCCCAACTCACATTGGCATCTCCAGCAATTCGAGAATTGGTTCAGTCTATAACCAAACAATTTAAAAACTGGGGTATAAAAATCACAACGCCAAGTGTCTCTCGCTATCCATCAATATTAGAAAACAACCAAGCTCATTCCCTTAGTACAACCTCTGCCCCTTTTTCAGTTTTCAAGTCAGCAAGAAGTAATTCGCCAACAGTAACTCCAGAGCGCACATTCAACCAGCAAATCCTCAAGAGGGTGGACTGGTCATGGTTGCCAGGGGCTCTATCAAGAACACGGAACGATTGAAACATCACTCACCATGGCCAAACAATATGCTCCTGGAACATTAACGGATTTGGGCTGAAAAATCAATCCGCCGCTACCCTCGAATTCTTAAAGGAATATGATATCATCCTCTTACAGGAAACCTGGGCAGTAGAGAGCATCCCTATAGAAGGCTACCTGGAATTTACGTTATTCGCCTCAAGACAGTCGAAGTTTGGCAGGCCGAGTGGCGGCCTCTCGATTTATGTATCAACTTAATTATCCCAACGCATTACGCAGATAAAAATTGAGGAAAACTGGCTCTCTGGCATAGTGTTAGGAAGTTCACCCACTGATTGGCAGCTGCTTCTCAATGTTTACATCTCCCCATCTACTGTCGATAAAAAACCCAAAATGGACAATCTAACCAACATCGTCTGCAATCTAAGTAAGTACGGCAGTATACCAACTATAATTTCAGGAGACTTCAACACCAATCTCCATTGCAACTCTTTAGAGGACATAGGGATCGATCCCCCAACGGTTCCCGCATATTTTGCTCCACGTTCACTCCTACTGGAAACAGACCATCGAAACTGAGAGAGTACGCGGTTATACAGCTGAGTAGGGTAGGATTCACCGTGTTGAATAGGCATCTTCATACGGACATCCCCCCTGCATGGACCCGTTCAGACGGTCGAACACACTCCTTTTTGGACTGCACTCTAGGGAGCAGAGAGGTACTTCCCTGGATCGAGAGCTACCACATCGCATCACAAGCCGAGAGCGACCATCGACCTCAAATCATAACACTATCAGCCACTAGCCCATGTCACCAGGAACTCGCTCACACCCACTCAGATTGTCAAATAGAAAATCTAAAGCGAATAAAATGGACGGATGTTACGGCTCTCCCCATGATGGAAAAATGTAGAGCTCTATTACACATATATCAGGAGGCAGATACTCCGGTCATTAGCAGCTGGGCTAGCTTTATAAATCAACTATTTGAAGACTCGCCACCAAAGCGGGCATAAGGCAACAAGCATTTCAATTTCGTATCTCTCCAGCAACTAAGCAATTAAAAGCCCAAAGAAATCTAGCACTACGCCAATCGAGGAAGAGCCCAGGCGACAAAACCAAATGTTTTACTTACAAGCAAGCCCAGGTAGCCTTCAAGATCGCACTACGTAGGGAAAAACAAGAGGCCTAGGATCAATTTTGGCTGAAGCTTATCCACGAAAGCAAGAATCCCAACTCAAAACAATTCTGGTCTCTTGTTAACCGGGGGCTACGAGGCAGAAGTGGTGACGGTAATGCAAACATCAGCGCAGATGAATGGAGCCAATTCTTATCAACGCACTTTAAAGACCATAACACAAAGGATGACCATTCTGAAGCCCACAGCTCAGCCAGCTCAGCCAACTCGGCGATTCCATGTTTAGAACCCAGGAGCCCAAAATGACCAGACCTCAGTTACTCATCCACTAAAGTGCCAGAAGTGCCAACAACCAAGGGCCCAGCAAATAACAATGACTTACCGTCAAAGTCCATCGGGACACCGGATGAGTTAAAAACAGGATTTCATGTTCCATAAGGAAAGCCGGGGCCGAAGGCGCTCCAGGGCCAAACAGTCTTCCCCAGGCCATGTTCAAATTTGACGTGGACTTATGGTCAGCTTACCTGACCCCCCTGTTTCTCCATTGCTGGCTAAACAACACCGTCCCCGAGTCCTGGCGAGGTGCTATCATTCACCCAATTCGCAAAGGTGGGAAGAGAAATGACCCCAATAATTACCGAATTATAGCACTCCTAGACGTTGAGTCCAAACATTACACCAGGATTTTATTAGAAGAGTTGCAGGCCTGGGCCAATTCAACAAAGCGCCTCCCTTTCAACCAGACCGGATTTGTGGCTAACTCTGGCACAACAACTAATTTATTCACCCTAACTGTCCTGACGGAGAAAGTGGCAACCCAACAAACCCAGTTGCACTGCTGCTTTGTTGACTTTAAAGCAGCCTTTGACCGTGTACCCCGGGGCCTACTGTGGCAAAAATTAGAGTCCTGGGGCATACCCCGACCCTTTTACATGCAATCGTCCAACTCCATTTGGAAACATGGATCAGAATCAAGCTGGGTGAAGGCTCCCACGAGTCCAGGAAAATCAGAACCAATTCCGGCGTAAAACAAGGCTGTGTGCTGGCTCCACTCCTTTTTAACTTGTTTATATCAGACCTATCTCTGTCACTAGAGAGTGTCAACTGCCATCCCCCTCAACTTGATGGAACCCGCATCAGCAATCTGCTCTATGTCGATGACTTGGTGTTGCTAAGTCATACAAAAGTGGGCCTACAGAGGCTTCTTGACGAACTGCTTCCCTACACTATAAGGAATTCCTTAGAACTGAATCTGTCCAAAACTAAAACAATATCTTTTGGGAAGGAAAAGAAGCCACGTGGTGGGTCGTTTTTTAACAAAACAATACTCGGATCAACATCCTACTGCAAATATTTGGGTATCTTTTTGGACCGCAGATGTTCTTTCGTCAAGCAAAAAGAAACGCTAAGGACCAAAGCCCTGTCACTAGAGGCCGCCGCCACAAAATAGCTACTTGGCCCAAGTTTAACACCCATGCTGAAAGTGAAGAAGGCGAGGATAATCAACTCTCTGTCGTACGGGCAAGAGATCACGAAGGGCACAACTAGTTCTTTATTAAATAAATGAACAACCAAAATCTTTAAACGTGCCTTTCGTCTGCCAAAATCAAGTTCACCATCTCAGGTTTGACTCGAACTGGGTCTACTGGATCATCACGGCGTTGAGGCAGGCGCGTTCATAAAGTTCTGCAACAGACTGCGCCATTCAAGGGAGGGCTCCCTGGAGGCCAGACTCTGGCAAGAAATAGTGAAATACCAGACTAGCCAGAAATACAGGCAACACCTGGACCACAGCCTAAAACTACTAGGAGTCAAAGAACTCTGTGCAACAAACCCCTCCCAGCTGGTACTAAAGGCGGCTATTAAGAAGAGCGTCCGATTGTGGTCTTTTCATTCAGACAGGGCAACTCTGTCAAAAAGGAAACACGCCTGGGCTGTAATTTCCAATTTCAAACCAGGTGTTGAGTTGCTTTACTTATCAAGCACTTTTGCACTTTACTTGAAACAAACATTTTTAGCTCTAAGAATGGGTGACTGGCCACTTTTAAAGAGCCTGCCAGAATGGCGTCACTCAGGTAATAATATCGAATGCAGGATGTGTGGCTATCACTCCGAAGCAATGGAACACATAGTTTATGCATGCCCCGCTATGCTTACAGACAAACGGCTACTACTGCGGGCGAATGGATCAGGCTAGGAGTTCAAACATGCCGCCAGGCCATAACAGCAGCCCTAAACCCCGAAAACATCAAGCTGAACATTGGGCTTACCGAATTAATTTGTCAACAAAGCGTCAAAGCTGCTGGAAGAAATCAGTGCCGCCAAATCTCCTTTAAATCCGCAGGGCGGCTGCCAGTCTGCTGGATTAACAACAGAACCCTAGACTGCTAATATCAGCCGAACTGTTCCCGGTCTCCCAAGTGAACATTATCTGCCCACAATGCATTTGAAGGTTTTAAGTAATTTATAAGTTCTGCATTCTAATTTTAAACCAGCGGTTTCTTCTTTTTTTTAAAAACGCATTGATCATGTTTTCAAGTTGACCATCATCTATTTACAATGCTCTTGTGGGTTTCTATTCAGCGGTCCTTTTTATGATGAACTGAACAAGTTTTAATTTGTAATGGTTTTAACCAAACAATAAAGAACATATATGGACCCTCCACTCTACGCCACTTTACTCCACTCCACTCTATGGCACTCTACTTCACTATATGCCACTCCATAACACTCTACGACTTTCCACTCCACTCTATGCCACTCCACACCCCTTTACTACACTGTACCTGTCAGGTAGAATCCATCGGAGACCAGTTTGATTAATAGAGTAAAAGGGTTACTGGAAGAGACTAGGTTTAATAGGGAGTCCATTTAATAGTGAGTCTGGGGATGCGGAAGCACTATTTATATATTGAGACTATGAGACAACTTGTAAGTCAGAATGATGAAAGAGCTGACCGTCCAAACCAAAACCCTACAGCAGCTCATTGTAGCCTTAAATAAAGAAATAAGTAGATTAGTTAGAATTCAATTTTCCTCCTCTTCTGTGAAAAGAGGGAAAGTAAGTTCTCTCCTAAAGAGGAGAAGGTGATTAAAGGAAAGGATAAAAAAGCAGAGTAGAATAAATAGTTGAGCTCAGAGAGGCAGCCTACTGCAAAGATATGAGAAAGTATTGGGAAACTATTTCTAATTGCTATGGGGCAAGAGTAAGGTCTCGCCCCATCCCCATAAGGGAAGAGCAATAGAACAGATATGTCTCAGAGTTGTATGCAGCAAATGACAGGAAGGTCCCAGACATTCAAGAGGCCATTTATGAAATGGATTTGGGGGCTTATGGCCGCTCCTTGGGCTGAGCGGATTGAGGTTCTCATTCATTCTATGATAAGGTTGGGTGCAATGGGCCCGGATGAAGTACCAATCTCAGTTTTAAAAAGAGAACCTAAGCTCTGGGGACATTTCCTGGCTCCTGTCTTTGCACATTGTTACTGTCAGACTCTAGTCCCTCCATCATTTGTTAGAGAGTGTTAATTCCATCATTTTAAAAGGGAGTCATATTTTACCATATAATTATAGGCAAATTGCCCTTTGAGATGCGGTAGGGAAAATCTTTGCAAGAAGCTTTTTTTCGAAAATTTGCTCTACTGAGTGGAAACTGAAAAGATCATTCATTAGAACAATATGCCTTCGGGAAAAATCAATCAACAATAGATAATATCGCATCCCTTCAGCTCCTAACCGATAAATATGTGAAAATTAGAGGTTCCTAAATTAAATATTTGCAGCTTTTATCAATTTTTCAAAAGCATTTCATAAAGTTGACCAACATACGTTATGGAGAAAGTTATATGATTTTGGTATCCTAGAGTCCCAGTTACATTTAATTATTGCATTACATGGTGCCACATGGTCCCAAGTGCAGATGGTGGTAACAAGGGGTTATCGCCTGTAATTGATACTAAAAATGGCCTGAAGAAAGGCTGCCTTTTGGCTCTGTTGTTATTTTCCCTTTACATTTCTGAATTACCTACCTTTTTGGATAATAGTACAGGCGATTCACCAGAAATAGGGGTATGGTTGGTGTCTTTTCTGCTAAATGCAGATGACATTGTGATCCTGGATTTAACACCGATGGGATTGCTGTCATTGTAGAAATTCTCGTGCACACATTTTCTGAAAATGGATGTCACTACAAGTAAGAATCTGGTATTTAAAAACACAACCTCCCAGAGATACCACAATCACAATTGGCACCTGGGTGAAGAAAAACTTAAGGTAGTTAATGCACATCTGTTTCTGGGGTAAATCATGTCGAGAAACTTAAATGACTCAGCTCAGTACTCTAAGAGTATCATCAAGGCTAAATTCTAGGCCACCGGACTAAGGGCCTTTTACAATGCTGCGGGGAGGAGGTACTTTGAGCACTTACTATTTGAGTATTGCCAAAATCCAGTCCACCCTGTTTTATGCCTCGGTATAAATTGATGTGAAGAAATTGGATTTTTTAGGGATAAGACAGAAGGGTTAATTTTTTAGGAAACTGTGTGGATTTCATACACAGGCAGCTCTTCCGCCAATTAGTTTAGAATGTAGGCTACAGAGTGCCTTTGTACAAGGTCTTTCTGCAGTTATTCACTGGGGCTTTCAGCTATTAATAAGTGATGTAATATCATAAAGAAATGTTATGCGTAAAGAGATCTTTAAAGTAAGAAAAGAAAAGTCCTTGTTTTATAGAACTTTTATTCATGTGTTAAGTATGTTTGATTTAAATCAAGAGCGTTTACTTTTCTGGTTTGAGAAGCAACTAAAAGCCTATAATAAGCATGTTTCCTCTAATCGAAGTTGTCATTTAGAAGCGGAATATTGTAGGCAAAAATCTACATTTAAGGTGATATTGAACGCCTTCATTCCGAGAAAGCCACAGCAATATTTAACTTGGGATATTGACCATGGTGTTAAACATTGCTGGTCTCTACTATGTCTTGATATTGTACCATTAAAGATTTTAACTGCCAGCTGCTATCCTTTGCCTAGTCGGTATAATATATGAAATTTTTGTAAGTATGTCATCCAACATTTAATTGCCCTGCACTGCTCCTCTATCGCCGTACATTTTTCAGATCCCTGTTTCTGAATTATCAGGTTCAAACAACTGCGGGCGCTTTAGACTTATTATTATCCCCTCCTAATGAAATGATTTGTACGCACGTTTTTAAAATACTTTTTACACTTGTACTGATTATGCAGTTATAGATACAGTTATTTATTAATGTTGTTGTTGGCCATTTAATGAAATGTCTAGATTGCACAATTTTAAAACTTGGTCCATTATCCTAAATCATTTATTCTGCGATGCTGTATTGTATTGTTTCTGTAGACCTCATAGGAGTCTTGAATCTTGAAATAAAACTTGAACCTCACTCCACTTACGACACTACTCCATTCTATGCCTCTCTACTCTATGCTACTCCTCTCTATGACACTCTACTCCACTCTATTCTAGGCCACTCTATGGCCCTTCTCTCTGCGCCACTCCACTTTACTCCACAACACTCCACTCGAAGAAACTCCACTGCACTCTACACCACATTACTCCACTCTATGTCATTCATCTCTACGCCACTCTACTCCACTCTATCTCACTCCACGTCCCTCCACTCTACACCACTACATGCCACTCACCCCCCTCCACTCTACACCACTATACTCTACAACAGAGCTTTCCAAAGTGTGTGTCGCGACACAGTACTGTGTCGCGTCCCCTGCGTGGGTGTGTCGCGCGACGATGACCTCTGCGGGCACATTAGCGCGAATGCTCTCGAGACTCTTGGGCATTTGCATTCAGTGATGCAGGAGTACAGAGACGTACGCAGAGGAAGGAGAGCGTGAGCTGAGCGCGCAGCCTTGTTCCATTTGAGACGCAGAGACCACGAAGCCTCCTCTGTTCCCCAGGTGCTCGGTTAGCTAAATCTTTAAAAGTGTAAAACTATTTGGGCATGCACATTAGGTCACTCATTGGAAAGCGTGGGGCTGAGTCCGGGCGCTTTAAAGGGTGTTTTGGATGAACGGGAGGTAGCGATGGCGTAGAGCTCACAGAACTCGTGAATACGTCAGAGCTCCTTCGGCTTGTTCTGGTGAGATCGATGCCCGTGCCCTCGATGTCCCTCCCGCTTAAGGCTCAGCTGCACGGCAATAAAGGGTCGGTAAAAAAATGAATATCTTATTTATTTTAAATTTGATGCTGTCTCCCTCAAATTGTGATTTAAATACAAATAGGTGAGCTGCGTGAATTGCGCATAAATTAAAGTTGTAAAAGAAGCGGAGGTTTAGATTCTGACATTGATGTGTTTTATTTTGCCTTTGACTATTCCTGCTTTAATTTGTCACCACGTCTTGAGCCGGCAACATTATGTCATTGAATCTCGTCAGTAACATGGAATACCGACACGGGGATAACACAGTCTTGAAACTGTAAAAGGTGCTTGTTTTTTTTACAATTCAGTTGTGACCGTAAGCGCTATATAAACGCAATTCAAACAAATTTAAACAACACGGATTGTTATAAACTCAACTTTCTCAGTGTATGAAAACTATTTTCAAAGTGACGTTGTGCAGAAAGATTACACTTTTCACCATAAGGCTGGCATAAAAGATAAAAAAGGAGTTTTCCAAAACTGAGATGACACAAGATGTGACTAAATCTGAAATAGAAGTCACAACCTTTTAAAAACTTTCACTGCATTCCAATACCATGCTGAAAAACTGAATATTGTTAAATCATTTCCCAAATGGTGGGTAGTACATCGAATCAGAACTTTCAACAACCTCCTTATGTAAATATTTCCAATAAATCCATTCCCGTCTGATGAACGGTCTTGCATAGTTTGTTAAATGTAATTTGCAGGCAGGAACATAGCATGACAGGAAATGATCATTTTATTGCACGGCTGTAATGCAGTTGTTATGTTTCTAGTTTGAAGCAACTGCGCCAGCAAAGAGGGTGGTGTGTTTTTAATCTAATATGTTTACTACTGCTAACAGATGTTTCTAAACAAGATTAGAAGACATTACTTTCCCCAACCACTATGCTACATGAATGAGTACAAACAGCCTAACCAAGAGTTCATTAAAACAGCTGTAGTTGTAACATGAGACCGTCACCCCCTCACATGTTAACCGTATGAAGGTATTTATTTTTATTCCTATAAAAGCAATCTACCTGATTGAGAGATAATTAGAAAAAAAAAAGTAAGAAATGCCTTAAAAAAATACTTGAAGTGCTGACCGCCTACTGGAAGGAAGTCTTGGACGAGGTGGATAAGCACTTTGGGATAGAGCTGCCGCGACTCCCGGCGTATGTCCTGTTGGGCCTCCCCAATGACCTAATGTACCCACTGAAGTCCCGTAGGGGTAGGCAGATCGCAATCTCGCTGGGGTCTGCGGTTCAGAACATTCTAATCCACTGGCGCACCACCACCGTCCCCTCCATCACCGGTTGGTTGCATAGGCTCTGGCATGTGCTGGGGATGGAGAAGCTGTCGCTTACGGTTGCGGGGGAGATAGACCAATTTGAAGAGCTATGGCAACCCTTTCTAGCGCTGCTGTCCACTGAATTCCGGGAGCTCACCTGCCCGAGGTATCTTAGACTTCTCAGGCTGACGCCGCCGGTGACCCCGGCGGACTAGCTTACATGTGAGACGGGGACCCCCCGGGGAGGGGAGGGGGGTGCGGGGCTTCCTGGTTAGGATTACTCTGATGCGGGACCATAGGACGGGGGGGGGGGGGGGGGAGTGTTGTTGTTTCGTTACTGGGAGGATGGGGGATGGGAGGGGGGGGATTGTGTTCTATTGAGGTGTTGATGGGGGGGGGTTTTATTGCTTAGATTTGGGGTGTCGGATACGCGTGCGGGGATTTCACAGCTTGTATTTCTAGCTTTCATTTACTGTGTTTTTCCCCCTGACCCACCGCGCTACCTATTGCCAACCCTCTGGAGTTGCACCCTTTTTCTTTGACTGTATTCCATGTATCCTGCCCTCCTATCCCCCTCCCCCATGGTTTGTTTTGTCTCAATAAAAACGTTTTTAAACACAAAAAAATACTTGATTAACCCACAAAGGTAGGAAGTGAGAAATAACATCTTAACAGCACATAGCAAAGACGAGAGCACGCTTGACCGAGCATTTTGATCAGTTTACTGGTGTGTTGCTGAAATTCACTTTTGTACTCTCGCTAGCAGTGTTACACGGATTGTCAAATGTAATTAGTAGTGTCACTAACCTGACTTCATATGCAGTAAAGATAAAGCAAATAAAAAGATGTGCTCGCACGTATTACCGTGTCTCAAGATGAAGATTGTCTAAAAGGTGTGTCACCAAAATGAAAAGTTTGGAAAGCTGTGCTCTACAAAACTATACTCCACCCATAGCCACCCCACTATACAACACTCTTCTCCAATCTTCACCACTCCACTCTACGCCACTAAACACTCCACGCCCCTCCACTACATGCCACTCACTCCCCTCCACTCTACACCACTTTACTCTACAAAACTATACTCCACCCTAAGCCACTCCACTATACAACACTCTTCCCCAATCTTCACCACTCCCCTCTATGCCACTAAACACTCCACTCTACGACAACACTCTACTCCATTTGACACCACTCCATGACACTCCACGCCAGCTTATTTCACTCTACCCCACTCCACTTTATGACACTACTCCATTCTACACAACTCCACTCTATGCCACTCCTCTCTTTGACACTCTACTCCACTATACTCTATATGTCACTTCACTATGACTATTCCACATCATTCCACTCTACGGCACTCCACTACACTCTATGCCTCTTTACCCCACGACACTCATCTCTACGATACTCAACTCTACACCCCTCCGCCCTACTCCACTATACTTTACACCACTTTACTCTACTCTATGCCACTCCATGAAACTCTACTCCACTCTACACAACACTCTACTGCACTCAATGTCACTCCACTCTATGCCACTCTACTCTACGACGCTCCATGAAACTCCACTCTATCCCACTCCACCCTATGACACTTTACTCCAATCTATGCCACTCCAGTCTGCACCACTAAACACTCCCCTCTGACACTCCACTTTATGACACTCCACGCCACTTTTACTCCCCTCTATGACACTCCATTCTATGACACTCCATGCCACTTTTACTCCACTCTGCTGTACAACAATTCTATGACACTGTACTCCACTCCACTGTACTCTACACCACTCCAAGACACTGTACTCCACTTCATGCAACTCCACTTTACTCCACTCTATGCCCCTCTACACCACTCCACAACACTCTACTCGACTTCATGCCACTCTGCTCCAATCTATGCCACCCCATTCTGCACCACTCCACTGCACTCCATTATGCCACTCCGCCCTATGCCACTCTCTTCTACGCTACTATCTTTTAGTCATGCTGAACAGCAGCCACGCTGGTGTACAACATGGCTAAAACATATTGGCAGAGCCAATAGCTCTCACATAGGCAAGACCTATTGACTTTGCCAATGCTGTTTTTTCTGGTGTTTCCCCGACTATAAATGCTGCTAACTGTACATTAAACCAGAAATGTTTCATCCCAGGGCACTACACAATATCTAATATTATGAGCTTCTCTCACCTGAGATTTTGGACTATCTATCGATCACCTACGTGATCTGTTCAACATGATGAAGACATCAGAAGTGCCGCGTAAGCCATATTTGTATGATGTCCTCAGGAAGATGAAATTTGATCCGGGAATGATAGCCTGAGATGATCTTTTGAAGATCAAAATGTCCTGGGCTACCTGTTTCAATCTCGAATTGTGTGTTAGAGACTCCGAAATGCTTATGGCTTCTGAAAACACATATTTTGGTTTAAAGATATCTATGCTGTATTGTAACATTTCCAAATGTTGACTCTTCCATGACTCATGCAGGATTCTTGGGCATTACAAATCGTGATCACTAATGTCCCGGAATCTGGCATCAGAGTTACAGGAGGCTTGCTGGTACTCAGAGGGCCCCTTGGTGTCTGGAAGCCAGTTCCTCATCTTTATGTTTAGCATGTTCGTGAGGTTCCAAGAAGTTATCTGGTCAAGGCATGAGGGGATGGGGATCTTCGCCTTATATACAGTTCTACAGCTTCTGGCAATACCTGCAGCCAACTGCCTCTTCCACTTCGAAGCCTCATGAGGCTTGTATTCCATGTGCGCCTCATCACCGGAGGCTGTATGCACCGCGTTTATCCTGCTCGCCACTTACTTGTTGGAACTGATGGTCCAGCCGGTATCTGAGGATATGTAATGGAGCAGTTTCACAATTGATCCAACATTAACAAACTTACTGGTCATCTCTCCATGGGAATTATTCAGACCATCCATGCAAAGTGTGAACCAGATTTTGTCCATAGACTGTAAATCAGAGGTGCGGTGTAATTTTACAATTACTCCCTCCACAGAGGTGTTCACAGTGGCAGCTCCTCCATGGGGGGTGCAAGGGATTCGACCCACCACCTCGCTCAACTAATTGCTGGAGATGTTACCACTTTTAATGATAAATGATCTCGGATCGCTGGCATGTAAAAGCTCTAATATCGCCTTGGCAGCAGAAGAGGGCCCTACTGGCTGCATTGCGCCTCGGTCAGCCTCACCCAGTCTGGTCACAATACATATCTAACATGCTGCACTAGCTTAAGACATTGTAGTAAATCAGAAAATTGTGCTTCAATCAGGCGCTCTTTTGCTCTATCAGAAAAGGAGTCTAGCTTGAACCCTATTGGGGCTTCTGATTGGGTGTGTGCTCTTGGGCCTGGCTGCTTGCCCAGCGAGTATTCGTTGGCCCTGCTGGAAGCACAGGCCAGCTCGCATCCAAGAGGCCTGGCCCGAGTGAGTTGTCTTCAACAGTCTCCCTTTGGAGGAGTGTGTGTCTGCATGCTTGGGTTTGTGTATGTCTATGATTGTCAGGGTTCTTCCCTCTGTACGGGTGCCCAGGAGAGCATGCATGTTTACATGAATAAACTTGTAATTTGAAGACCTGTAGGGTGAGAGGTGTCGGGACAGGACCATGGGCGCCAAGAAGAGGCATCATCTGATCTTGTTCCAAAATAGCTGATGGCAGCGGAAGCAGCAAAACTATGTGGACAACTCATGCGAGCCACAGCATGGCCCAAAGGAACTGTGCTCCATTTTTAGGTCTCACCTACGCAGCGCGCATGCGCTGCGTAGGAGGGCCTTTAGCCGTCGCTCTGCTCATTTTCAAGCACTGCAATCGTGCTTGTGGTGGCATCTACCTTGAGGGAGCGCGCAGCGGCGTGCCACAAGCACGAGTGCATTGCTTGAAAATGAGCAGACTGCTCGCCCAAGCGCGCGTGCTCTCCTCGCCCACACGTCCCGGCACTCACTCCACCCTCTCCGTCTCCTTTTTGCTCGTGCTTCTTGTTTCGACGACAAATGCCAGCGTCGATCAGCTAAAATGTCCTACCTTTATTCCCAGTGGAGTAAGCACTTATTGCAGCACATTAGAGTTGTGTGCTGCACAAAGAAACCGTTCACCAAATGTTCGGCACTTTCTCTTATTTTACTGTTTAACACATTTTCAATAATCCAGCGTCTGTATTTGCCAGGATGATAGCACGACTAGTCTTTACCGCTGACATTAAAACTGCTTTTATATTTGCACTGGTCTTTGGGTTCACGCTGTGTTTTCCCATATTAAGAAAGAATGGAGCCAGTAACTGCACTAATAGCTATTTGTTTTGTGGCATTCCTTATCAGTGCCTATTAGTTAATGCATGCTCCACACACAGCATCACTCGATAAATACCACACAAAATTCACTTTCAAAGATGTGTGGAGCGCACACGTCTTTACATTAAATCACGTTTCGTCCCAGTAATTTCCATGCAGTCTGTAGTTTCTTACAATTCTCAGCAGCATTAGAGTGGTTGTGACAGAAGAGTCGCTGTCTGTCCTCCGTCACACCTACACACCAGCTGCTCGCTTCACCCTCCCTCCCCTTGTTACTACTAGCATCCCGGCAGACATTCCACCGATCAGCGTGCGTTGCTTTCTAAAGCACGAGACGCTGAGCTCAGTGAATTCATTTCTTGGTGAAGGATGCCAATGCACCACCGAAGAACCGTCCTTCCTGTGTGCACGTCCCGTATGCACGGCCCTGAATGCACCACCTCTGTGCACTGCCCTACATGTCCTGTCCTGTGTGCACTTTCCCCACTGACAACATAGCCTTTCTATTGTGTTCAATCTCGGGGGTGCTACTGTGGCAGGGCAATGCCAGAGTGCTTCCGTCTGTGGTACTCCCTGCCCCCACAGTTGGCAACCCTCCCCGGGCACTTACAATATGTCCATCTAGCGCTTGGTGCCCGGGAGGGAGCAGCACCTCGGCCCTGCAGTCTACCAGCATGTGCAAGTGATGTGTATACATGTGCACACGGGTGAGGTGGCCGCAGGTTCGCGTTCAGTGTCTGCTGCAGTTGGGGTGGGCGGTGCCAACCTTAGAAGTACAGAGTGATCCGGCCTAATGTCGGCATTGGGGCGAGGGGAGGACGGCCTGCCCTGGTACATTTGTTGGACACAGCGGACTGGCATTTATATAAATACCTTTACATAACGCAAGGTGGCTGCTGCAAGCCCTTGCACCCTGTTGTACCAGTAAGTATATGTCCTTGGAAGCGAGCTGCTTCTCATGAGCTTTGTGAATGGCAAAAAATAGTAATTGTATAGCTATTCAATCCCTGGCATCACCCCACCCAGGATTATATGCTGCATAGCTAAGCACTTATAAGGTCCCAAAGGCGAGACCTATTGGTTATGCCAATGCTTGTTATCACTGTCAGTCGCTCTGATTGAAACATCATCGGATTTCGGTTCTGCACCTTTCAAAGTGATTGTGTGGGTAGTAGTGTAGAGGATGAGTTTATGGATGGAAGGTGCCCTATTGTTCTGCCAACCGCCTGGCCTCTCTGCAAGTGAAAGATATACGCAGACCACGCTGCACTTGTGGATCCTGCTGAACCGGTGAAACAGCCGCAGCATTTGAAGAGTTTTCGCATTTTCCGATATATTGCGTGACTGTTTTTTTTTTTCTATCTGGCATGTGTGCACGATCTGTTGTAAATCATCGACACAAATATCAGACTGCGAAGAAAAGAATATGAAACAGACGAGCCGGAAACGGGAAACGTTGGCGCTCTGCTTTTGCAGCAGAGGAGCAGGTACCAATAGTTCACCAGGTACAGTGGCACCGCCGCCTTGGAGTGTGAGCTGCCCTATTTATTCCAATTAGTTGCTGTTTTCAATATTAGCCCCTGGCAGGGAGTCCCATTTTCTAGCCTGCATTAGTGCGCAGGGTGGCCCTGCTGAGCCACTGTGCGTTTGTCTTCTGTAAATTAGGGAAACATTGTGGTCTTGTCTTCACAGTGCATGTTCAGGATGGACTTTCTAATATTCCCTGTCTCTCCTCATTGTGCACGGTCAAAGACCAAGCAGCCGCTACGGACGCATACAGGCATATTTTTAAATCTTCAAAAAGCTGAAACACACACACTGCCCTCTACTAGCAGTCAAAGTACCTCTGTTAGCACTATTTTCTGATGGACAACCCCAGTTTCAGATCTTGCAGTCTGGGTGGTTCCTCCACAGACCCACTTGTTAAATCCTAGAGGTGTTAAATAATTTATTTTAAAAAGCCATACATGCACTGTGTGGCATCTACTTTCTTAGGGAAGAAGTCACCCCAAAATCACGCTGCTATGGTCGCTGGGGACATTGTGGCCTGTGATCGCGGCTTGTGAGGCACGTGATATCACAGCGCATGATCACAGGAAGTGACTTCACAAGAAGTGACATCAGATCTAAAGCCCTCACATATATGTTAAGCAGGTCTATCATGAGTATATTTGAGCACATTTCGAGTATACAGGGAAACTCTCCTGATTTAGGCAGAAAATTCACACTTTTGTAAGCTACTCATAAAACAATGTTGCCTTTTGTCAGCGTAAACTTCCTCTACCCATAGTGCTTTAAAAGAAAAAAAATTGAGATGTTTAAATTATTACAACGCCTCCTCAGGGATAGTATGCGCTATATAAATGCTATTATTTTGTGCAAATACTGGGAAAGATCAACACATCTGACATTCTTTTTTTTTTTTTTAAAACACTTTATTAACACATACAAAAACAAAAATGCACCTTTCATCATTACATAATATTCCTATGCAGTACCTCTGGTAGCATATTGGCCTTTCCTGACATGTAATAAAACCATTATTCATACACACCCCTGCCGCTATAGCCACCACCCGCTGCCCCCCCCCCCCCCTCCCCGCCCACACATCCATCCCACATCACGTCTCTCCCCAGGTCGCGAGAATGGCGTAGCACATCTGACATTCTTACAGTGCATGCATATCTCCTAAACAGAGCCTGAACAAAGTGAAAACCTTCCCCTCTTAAGTATGTGTGAAGTGCTAACAAGGTGTGAGCCTTTGTTTCCCCTCTGATGCATTTGCTTCTAGGTGTGATGCTCCTGACTGCTGCCAGCCAGGAGACTCCAACAAAAGGAGGCCTGATGACCCCTCAAATTCAGCCTTCATTAAGTCTGGAATAAGAGAGCCCCATCCCGTCCCCGCCTGCATGGTGTTGTAGATCTAAAGCAGATAACGTGCAGGCGCTGCTGAAAGTGTCCCAGTGTTTGCAAATTACACCGTTTGGAAATTACACCTGGACGAATTCAGCATCTTTTTCAGTGGGGCCCAACTTCTTGGCAGAATGGACCGCGTCCACCCTGTGAAAAAAGTGGGTGGACACCGTCCACCCACGTGTACCCCCCCGACTTGTGCCCGGTTTATGCCCTCACCTACTTGAAAGTTCATCAACCGCCACTGCTGTAAACACTTGTAGGAGACATTTTTTTTAAAAATCTCCAATAACCAAACACATATTATTAGCACCTCATCAACTTCACATTGGCGCTCACTCTCAATAGAAAAAAATCGAAGATGCACTTTTCCGAACAGCCGCTAAGGGGCAATAGTATGCAAAGTAAATGACTCTATAGAATATTCAAGACGTAAAACCTAAGGCTTACCCAGTGGAGTCACTAGGGGGGAGCGGGGGGTGCGGACCGCACCGGGTGACACCATTACATGGGGTGACACCGTGACACCGACCAAAATGCAAATTAATGGGACCCCCGCCCCGCCCGCGGGCCAGCCTGCACGGCCCTAAACTAGGACATTTTTCATTCATTACTCACTTCCTTCGGCACTGCTCAGTGCCTGGCTCAACCCTTGCAGCTGCTTTAGTGCGTCAGAAATACGCTTATGTATGGGAAGCCGTTCATGTCAAAATTACAGATCCCCATATAAGCCACCTCCTGAAATGCATAGCATGCTACAAAATGAATATGACACACACCAGAATAAATGTAATATGTGTCGAAATAATTATGATACCTAGCAGAGTGAATCTGACTTGAATCAAAACAAATATGAAACCTGGCAGAGTGAATATGCTACTTTGTGATTAATATGAATAACACACACTCCAAATTAAATAAGAGATATACCTAAATATATATCAATCATACTGAAATGAATATGGCCCTCACTATAAACAATATAGCAATCACTGACACGAATACAATATGCTTCAAACAGAATGGGACATTTCTTGAAATGACTCACATATGCCAAGAGGTATATGACATACATTGAAATGAATATAACAGATTTAAATAAATATATTATATTCTGAAAAGAATGCAATGCACATTGAAAATATTATAACTTGCACTAAAATGAACATTAGACATGTTGCAATGAACATGAATTGCGTTGAAATTATTGTTACCCAGATTGCAATGAATATGAGAATTTCAGAAATGAATAGAAGTTGATTTAAAATGAATATGGCTTGTGTTGAAATTAATATAAGCCCCATTGAACTGAATTTGACATGTCTTAAAATAGGTATGACCAAAGCTGAAATTCTCACGACATTTGTCAACATTAATATAGCATGCATTGAAATGAATATGATACATATTCAAATGAATATGATACATGTTAAAATAGATACGTTGCATCTTAAAATTAATAAGACTAGTATTAATATGAATATGACATCCATTGAAATAAATATAACATTGATTGAAAGGAATATGTAATATGTAAAAAGGAATATGACATGCATTGAAATGAATATGACATTTATCAAAGTTAATACGGTTTGCATTTAAAGTAATATGATACACATTGGCATGATTATGATACGTGTTGAAATGGTTATGATTCATGTTAAAATGAATATAAGATGTGTTAATGTGAATGAGACATCTATTGAAATGAATATGGCTTGTGCTAAGATGAATACGACATGCTTTGAAATGAATATGAGCCACATTGTAATAATGCAACATGCCTTAAAATTAATATGACCAATGCTGAAATTAAAATGAAACTTGTCAAAATGAATGTTATGTTTTGAAATTAATTTGATACACATCAAAATGAATATTGCATGTATGGAAATGAATATAACCTATATTGAAACGAATATGACCCATGTCAAAATTATGACAGTTGTTAAGGTGAATAAGACATTATTGAAATGAATATGACATTCATTGAAAGGAATATGACAAATAAGTGATGGAGAGTGAGTAAAAAAAGAGTGGGAGATAAAGAGATGGAATAAGGGATGAGGGATGTGGAGGGACAACTCAGGGGTGAGGGATGAAACATAAAAAGTCTATTGAGTGAGTGATGTGAAGTGATTATTGGAATTCAGAAGTTAGAGATGACTTGTATATGGGAAATAGAGGATGGCTGATGGATGGTGAGAAATGAGGAGTGAGAGTAGAGGAGTAAGTAGGACATTTAGGTCCTCCTTTATATTTTGTCGGTCGGCCCGTCCTCGACCAGAGTGACGGAGTAAATTACCACATCACCCTGATGGAGGTGCAGACCGCCACATTTTGAAATATCCATTGGCCTGATGGACATTTCAAGCATTGGCAGGTACCATAGTTCCATCTCCACCAAAAATTTTAAGTAGGCCCTAAGCGTGACAGAAGAGAAGGATATATAATGGATCAGGACTGATGAGCGAGCGCTGAGGAGTGAGAAGGGATACATGAGGAGTAAAGGATGTGGAGAGGCATGTGTTGTGTGTGGAACACAGATTGTATACCTACAGTGAAGACCTGGCTGTATGATATACTGCAACGACCAACTGGAACTCTACTATTCCACCATTTCCCAGGTTCTGTGGCCCAAGAACATCTGGGGTCCCTTGAAAGAATATCTGTTGATTCATGATATAAACTGCATCAAGCGGTTAAAGCTTGTGCTAAACATGCAGAATGGGGGAGGGATGGCAGAATGATGGGAATGTGTATACTGACTAGTTCCTTAACAACAGCTTCAAATGCCATGGCACCTGAAGCCCTCTTGCAGCCCCACTTTAGCTGTGATTAATGCCACTGTACTATAGAGGTGCCATCTTGAAGTGAAGAAAAGATTTCTGTGACAAGGGCGACACTGCTGGACTGTTTATGTATAATACACAGGGCCACTGGAATTATGCAGCAGAGAGAGGAAGGCCAAATTGTATGGCAGGGTTGACTAAATTATGCGTCAAGAAAGGCAAATTATGCAGCATAATGCAGCACATATTATTATTGCATTATTTTGTTATCTATTCCCAGGTTACCGTCCTCCAGGACCACGTCCAGCCTTCTGCAACTTCATCGCCCCCCTCGCCATAGACTCCAATAACTACATTTTCTTCGGTGACCTCAACTTCCATCTCGACGACCACAATGACAATCACTACCAACCTCCTCGACAGCATGAACAACATCGAACTCACCCAACTTGACCATGGCCCCACAAACACCACAGACCCCACACTAGAACCCACATATATCTCCAGCGACTGCATCAGGTACAGCCTCACCACAGAACTCACCTGGATGACAACTCCATCATTCACTTCAACATCACCAACTCACAAACCTCTGCCCCCAGTCTGCCCAACGCCCCCCACCGCAGCTGGATCTAAGTCTCATTGGACGAATTAATCAACTCCATCAACACCATCCACCCCATCTCCTCCAACAACCTATACCAGAACGCCAGAAACTTCAACGATTAGATCACCGACTGCGCTGACAGCGTCACTCCCATCGGCAACAACACCCACAGAAGGTCCAGCAAGAAGGCTACTTGGTACACTGAAAACCTAAGAACCACTATACGACACTGTAAATAACTGGAAAGGAGATGGCGCAATAGTTAGGACACAACCGACTTCAAGACAGCCCTGAACCTCTACCACAGAAAGTTGAGAGAATCAAAGAAAAAGTCCTTAGCCTCAAGCATCAAATCAAGCTCCAATAACAGCAAAGAACTCTTCAACATTATCAAAGTATTTCCAACCTCTCAGCCACGACAAACAACGTTACCCCCTCACAGGAACTCTGAGACAACAGTGCAGGCTTCTTCCACAACAAGATCCCCAACAGCTACAGAAACTTCAAATCCGAGCCCAAGGACACAGACTTTTTCAAGCAGCACAACGACCCCGCTACCACCACAGACATCTGACTAACTGAATGGAGACAGCTTGCCCCACAGGACATCACCTCCATCATGAGCTCGGTCCACTTAAGGGCCTCAACCGACCCATGCCATCACCACATCTTCAACCACATACTCACCACCTTCATCAACTCCTCAATTGCCATGGCCACCTTGCCCGGGGACTGAAAACATGCAGAAGTCAATGTCCTACTAAAGAAACCATCGGCAGACCCCAGCGAACTCAACAACTACTGACTGATGTCCCTGCTCCTGGCCAAGGTATAAAAAAAAAAGAAATCAACCAACTCTCCTCACATCTGGAATGGAACTTACTACTCGACTCCTCTCAAACGGAATCTGCAGATACCACAGCACCAACACAACCCTTATCGCAGCTACCAAACCCTACTTGACGGAGGAGGGACTGCAGCTCTGATCCTCCTAGACCTCTCAGCAGCCTTTGATATGGTCTCCCACACACATTCATCACAAGGCTGCACAACACAGGCATCCAAGGTGCCGCTCTCAGCGTGCCATGGCAAGCCTGTCTGTCCCTGGACTGCGCCCAGTGCAAGGAACTCTGGTCCTCCCCTTACCGACCATGTTCCTCAGCATGCTCAACCCCTATCCCCACTGACCGCACTGCTCCACACTCCACAAAGGGAGTCTTCACTTGCACCTCCCTCAAGCCCTCATGCACCCATCCACTTTCACCGCTCCCGTACCCAGAACCCCACATGCAAACTAACCAACCACCAACCACACAGTAACCCACCCGCTCATGAATGGTCACTCAACCAAAACACGCCAGAGCCTTCATTTCTCTTCCTGGATCCAGCAAGAATCTGAAAACCTTGCTTTTCTACTCACCATCCTGCCCTGTCCTAGGCATGGCAAAGCACACTCATCAACTCAGTGCCAGGATGCCCTCCTGATAGTTTGCTTTACAAATACACATAACATAACAGGTGTACCCAAATGTTTGTGGTGTAGATTTGTATTGAAGACGGAGCAACATTACAGTCTATTAAACAAAAAACAAGTGCTTACTGGATAGCGTACATCCTGATTGCTCCGATTTGAAGGCTCTCTCAAATGCGATAATGAAGAAAAAGGAGTCTTGCATGGGATTACACAATTTTGTCAAGCAGGGAAGCCATGATTTCTTGTTTTGCACTATACAATTCAGCCATTAGCTATGTATCTTCTGTTCTCGTCTGTTTTACATCAAACGTTTTTCATCAAATGTTTGTCTTCATTTCTTGGTGCATGAGGTGGCAGCCTGAGTGGCTTGCAGCAAGTACCCACATGAAAGCTTGGTTAGTTTTGGGCTCCAGGGACCAAGAGGACGTCGAGCTGAGCTAGAGCCATCATCTGCTTGAGCCTGGCTTGAGTTTTCAGTGGCTCACCTACCTCTAGTACAAAAAACTCATGTCTTATTTCGTAACCTAAAATGTTGCTCAAGCCATAATTAGAATCTAGTCCACATTACTCTATACTATATAGTCAGGACTACTGGAATTGTGTTAGAATAACACCAAGTCAAGCAGCAGGGATGACTAAATTATGCAGCAAAAAAGGCAAATTATGCTGCTTAATATGGCACATTTTTTGATATTGTTACTTCACTGTTTTGTAACTTTTACACATGGTAATAATGTCTGGGCAAATATTTCACCTCTGTAGTAGCAGTTACACAACCAAATACATAAAGAAAATATGCAAAAGATGGCCAGTTAAACTTTGCAAAGGGCCTTGCACTGCACATAAACCCACGTCACCATATTTGTCATAACTTTTCATCCTTTTGAGCTAAAAACTATTTTGTTTGTTCAAATCTGCAGATTATACAGCAGGTGTTGGATTATGTGGCAAATCCATTAATATTTTTTTTAAAGCTGCAGCTGTTGAATCACATTATTCCAGTGGCCCTGTATATAGGGTATCCATAACTGACTTACCTTTAAGTTCACTGATCGTGTTGTCATGAGGTTTTTCAGTGTATGTTTAAAAACCCTTATTTTAAATACTTCTGTGATGTACTAAGGTATGAAGCTTCAGAGTGTTAACGAAATCCACTTTTTCTTATTTTGAACATCTTATATTATAAAATATTTGTGGCATAATTTACGTGGCAGTTATTCTGAAGCCTCGGCTCGTGCATGGAATCTTTGAGCCAGACTCCACTCTTGACTTTGCACTACATGATAATTTGCTGTACATCGCATATGCTGAGCTTAAGTATTTCAAGGTGCTTCGTATGCACTAGTGAGATCACTAACACATGAGTGTCTTGAAATACGCTTGTTCAGGATGTGCGCTGTACAAATAGGGATTCCCTAACAAAATAGCTCACATGGCTCAATGACATTGAGTACTAGCCTATCAAATTAATTTCTGATTAAATCAATCGAGATTGCTTTGCATGTTCCATACACTATTCTAACCAGTCCTGTGAGAAAATGTTTCAGGAGCTCTTAGCCAGTCCCAGTCCTAACTACAACAGGGGGACTGCACCTCAGCAGCTAACATCAGTTGCCCCTCAGGATACAGGCATAAAGGCAGGGTAAAGTGTGCTGTGGTCAGGTAGTTGCACGAAGGCTCACTTGTGGTTGCTCACAGTAATAAACGACCAAACTGCAGACATGAGGGAGAAACAGAGTACACACTTCTGCAGCCAGATAATATATTTAACACTGGTTGACTGGAGGGAGGGAGGCCTCGTGGTTACTGGAGGATTGAGACTGCCGCCTCCTTTCATTCGCTAACCTTATTATGGGTCAGCCAAGAAGAGGAAACTGCAGTCCCTTACTCGTCACAAAGTGGGATGTGGTCAGTAGGACTGCTAACTCCAACCCACCCACTCAGGGACGAGGCTTCACTGATGAACAGTCAGCTCTGGGCACTTCAGGGCATAAAACTGAAGCGCCTGTGTCTATATGTGAGGCAGCCACTCGTCATGAGGGGGAAGGGCCTCCAGTGCTTTGCCGGGCTGAAGAGCTTACACCCACAATGCTCTGAAACCTTTATCAAGGCAAATTTAATCTCAGACAGCCAGGCACCGGTGCATTTAGCACATGTACAGCGCCTAGCTGCCTGACCTGAACATGAAGTGTGTCAGACTGAATTTTGCTCAGCCTGACACACTTCATATGATGGAAAAAGTTGGTGGGGGGGTGGCGCCCTTAAGAACGGACCACACCAGTGCCAGAGATAGCCATGACGAGACTAAGACAGCACAGCATCTTAGTTTCACGCACAGTTTGGCTGAAAAGGACATATACAGTAATACACCTTCAAACTGTATTCAGCACCACGCATGACACTACAATGCATCTAGAATTACAACGTGGTAAGTTACAATATGCAAAACTGTGCCCAGGGCGGAATGTGCCACATCAGAGACTGCACACAAGGTAGACTGTGTTGCGGTCTACGGCCCAATTCCCATGTCTCATTCAACTCCAGCAACAGGTTCAGAGGCCAGCGTCTTCACTGGAATCCGTACACCTCTAAGCACTGCGGTGGAGGCCTCAGCTGCTACCTGCTGTGTCCTCTGCACAAATGTGGGAAAAAACTCCTGTCAGCATGTCACCTCTTGGAAGAGGAAGCAGCATGTAATGGCAAGTAACGTGTGGCAGGGCTTTCTTTTCTGATGACGCATGCATGTTACTCGGTCACGTGTGTACGTGCTAGGCTTAGGGTCTAGAAAACAAATGGTTTTAATTGTGATAATACTTAACGGAGCGTGCAAGATGGTTATATCATTTTTTAAGCAGTTTGGCATTATTCACACCAACAAAAATAACAGCAATGCAGCAGAGGAAACGTCCATTCAGCTGTTCAGAGAGCTATGTGTAGGGTGCAGCATTACAAGGTCATCCAACCCAAGACAGTGCAAATGTGATAGCATATTTCGATACACTTGCTTACCATTCAGATATGCCTCTAACTGAGGCATTGCTTGTTCTGTGGTACAGATACTTGAGACTGAACTACAACTTTCCCACCCTTTTCTATAGAGAATTATTGAGGAGAAAGATATAAAGAGACTTATGAATTTGGGAGGGGAAGACAAGAGGACTGGTTGGTAGGGGGGAAATGCTAGTGACCAACTGCAAGCTTTTAAAGGTATTCAGTGGTACGATATGAATTGGAGGTAAAATAGTTATGGACAATACTAATCATACACCAAAATAAAGAGGCTAATATTATCCATATTGGCGCTAGGTATGACTTAAGCCAATTCATTATTAATAGTAGGGATGCGAGATGAGATTATTTTTTCTAACTTTCTTTTTATTTTATAGTATGACTGCTGAAATTATTATAATATATATTCCCTTATTCTGATACACAAGGTTTGTGTGCCGATTGTACATATGACATAACTTAGTATCAGAAAACACCAATAATTGTGTATGTCGACTGCTTTCAGGGGCAGGTTGAGAGTTCACACACCTACAAATATTCCTTGCAAATAAAAGTTTATCTGGTAGGACTGTTTGACTCTTAAAACTCTGGATCTAGACGAGACTAACTCATTGCAGAGAAGTATGAGAGACTCCTGCCTTTTTTACTGTTCTCTGAAGGTAGTGTAATAACTAAGACCCATGGAGCCAGATGAATCTTTGTGGGTGTGCCCTGCAATTTGGAGGTTCACGACACGGTGCAGTAGGTCCCTGCTGACCACTCGTGGTGGGCTGAGCCAATTCCACTGTGATGGGCACGGTCACACAGGTCTGCTTGAGATAACTTAGTGCATAACCTATTCAAAAAGGTGATCAGCACCTGACCTGTTACTGGGCCTTTAGAGCTCAAATCCAGAAGAATGGAAACACCTGGAAGAGAAGGACTAGGATGCAAGGCACAGTAGCTCAGTAAAATAATTGTACCTATAGCTTGTTCTGTGAAACATTAAGTTTTACATTTTTGTATAAAATTATTTTTCCTAAGCAAAGTAAAGCAATGTGTTGGACGATCAGTTACTGTGCTGCAGGCCAGTTGAGTTCGGAGTTTTCACACCTTCACACTTCCTCCCTGAGAAGCCTGTGACTGTTTGCCGTTGTTACAACTGAAGTCAAGTGTTAAAGAGATTGTACTTAGCCCAGTTTGCAGAGCCATAGGCGACTGTACCCCTGTACACCAGAGGTAAATGACTGCAGGCCCAGTAGCCCTTGCTTGCCTTGTGGCCACCAAAACAGGGTCTGACACTGACACAAGAAACACAAAAAAGATGAAAACGAGAACTGTCAATCTGAAGAACATCTATTTATTGACAACCGATGTAGAATGTATTGGTATAGGTAGTTTAGGAAAAAACTTTATTGATTATACCAGCAACAAACATTGACAAAGTTTCAGGAAAAAAAAGTTTGTTCAGTAGTCTTTTCTAATATGCCATGATAAACGATCGAGGAAGGGAAAGGAATGTGCTATTCTAATGGCACAGAGCCCTGCACCATGCTACTAGATGATTTTCCGGAAGCCTAAGGCCCTTGAATTTCACGAGTTTCCACAAGACTCCCACACCTTCCTAGACAGCAGCGTGGTCAATCCTCTGTATCTATAACTACTTCGTAATATATGCATGCATTCTACCCATCATCTAAATATGATGACTAGGCCTGTCCATATCCAGGTGAATCCAGTATCCCAAAGTAATTTGTTTTAAATGGTTCATAGGATATTGAAAAGGGAGGGGCGGAACACATTTCCACAGGTGTTTGCCTCTGAAAACAGACATTTGGACGTGGCTATCGTATGCATGCAGAAACTCTTTTGATGGTTGATGATTAAAGCCAAATGGTGGAACTGTGCTCGTACCAGTCACAAAACACAATGTCTTAATCTGGCTTCACATGCAAGCTCTAAAAGAAGAAGAAACAAATATTTGAGTCAAACGATTACTGCAACAATTGTGAATGTTTTTATTCCATCTGCTAAATGAAGACAGTAATGACTGATCCATGAATAATGAAAACCCCTGATGATTTGCTATGTATCATTTCACAAAAAACACATCAAACTTAGATTATCTGCTGTTAATAACAGTGAACACTTCTAGTCCTGGTGTGAAAGTATGTTACCATCGCCACAATACTGCTCGCCTTCCCACTGTTGAACATGGAGTAAGCATGACAGGTGTTGAGGAAAGCATGTCAGACGTTCGGGCATCATAGGTATACTCCAGAACCAGCCCAACAAGCAGAACGTGCTGTTGGGAGAGTGTTTAGGATAGAGTGTATATAAACTCCACCAGCTAGCACACCGGTCTACCTGGAGTATTGAAATATGCGTTATGGTAGAGAAACTGACCATAAAGTAGAGGTGTAATTGCAGGGAGCACGTGAGCAGAATGACAACATAGACAAAAGCAAATTACTTAACTAGAAATGCAGTGAGAATGGGGGAGTACCAACACGGCTACTCTGGACTGCATTCGCACAATCCACATGCGGTGGCCGTTTGCTTTTCACATTAGTGTGTTTGTTACTTTGGTCTGGGAAAAGAGGAGATTTGTGATGTTCCCAAGAAGTGTGGCAGCTGGGAAGGTTCCCGTTTGGCTGGGAAATATTGATTGGCTGAGGATACTGCAACTCACTCTCTTACGCTCCTCCTTTTTCTTGCCTAGGGCCTCACTAGAGGTGAGGAGGTGCTGTGATGGGCACATATAACAGAAGATTCTGAGTGTCCTCACCTGAGCCAACTGAAATAGATTTTCAAAAGCTCAGGTTGGCTGCTGACAATGGCATCAGCGAAGCAGCCAAGTTTTCCATCTGCCTGTATTTCAACATGCTAGACATTTCATTTCATCTCCGTTTGTGTGTCACTTATCGCCCATAAGTAACACTTTATAGGGAGGAGTTTGCATCAGTTATGCCTAAGTAATAAAATACATTACTATGTTTTGTGCAATCTAATGGTCTTAAAGCATGCAGTGATTTGAAAGATCTTAAGAAAGCTGTCATACATGCGAAGTTAAAACCATATATAGGTGGGACGTTTCCATGTTCCGCATGCGGATTATTCACTCTGACTGGCTCTGGCTTAGTGGCTGCCAAGCAGCACAAATGACAGGACTCAGTGCTATGGAGAAGATTACAATTGCCATGCAAATGATACAGTAAAACTGAAATTAGGTAATATATTGTGACTTTGTATTGTGCAGGAGACGTTAGTGTTTGCTTTGCCACACATTAGAGACTAAAGTATTGTTACCACTGTCACACAATTTCAAGGAATTGAGCTTTGCTTTTGGAAAAATTCAAGTTGCTTGCATTAGGCCTGGTGAGAAAAGGGATTTTTTCCTTTTCTTTTTTGATTAAAAGAAATCTACTTGACTATGGTCCGATTTCAAATCAAGTTGGATTGTGTACCACTTACACTCCGTTTCCTTGATTTCATACATTGAACTTTCTTGCATACTAAGTCAACTAAGTATTTGGCCTCAGTCTGGCTCAACATACCAAAGAATTCCCCACATTTAACTAATAACGTTGTCACCAATTTAGTTTCTATTCTTATTTCACATGTTTTACTTAATCTTGCATTCCCTAATGGGGGAGTTAGCTATATCCAAGATCAATCAATCAATCAGGGGTTTGTAAAGCGCTAGCTACTTACCGCAAGCGGGTATCAGGGTGCTGAAGGAAGGGGGGGGAGGGGGGGGGGGGGTCCGCAGTTCATGGAGGTTCATTGAGTTCCATCAAAGAGCTAGGTCTTGAGAACCTTTAGGTACTTGGGAAGCATTGCCGTCTGTCAGAGGTGTAGAGGGAGGGAGTTCCAAGCCTTGGGCACGAGGAGGGAGAAGGAGCGCCCTCCTGTTCTGCTTTTCTTGATCCTAGGTACTGCTGCGAGGGAGTGCTGCGCCGAGCGGAGAGAGCGCCGGGGAGCATGGAACACAAGGCGGTGGTTCAGGTTGGCGGGTCCGGATTTGTGGTGGGCCTTGTGTGCGTGAGTGAGAAGCTTGAAGGGTCGGTAGGTGCTGGCTGATGTGGCAATGGCACGGTAGGTTGAGGACTAGTCTGGCTGTGGCGTTCTAGAGTTTGTGGGTGAGGCTTTTGCTGACCCTGGAGTAGAGTGCGTTGCCGTAGTCAAGTCTGCTACTGATGAGAGCTTGTGTGACGTTTTTCCTGTTTTCGGGGGGGGGGTCCACTTGAAGGTCTTGCGGAGGAGGCGGAGGGTGTGGTAGCAGGAGGAGGTGATGGCTTTGACCTGGCGGTCCATTTTGAGTTTGGAGTCCAGAATTATTCTGAGGTTGCGTGTGTGGTCTGTGGAGGGTCCCCGAGGGCAGGGGTCCACCAGGTGTCGTTCCAGGCATCGGGGTGTGCGCTCATGTAGAGTATCTCTGTTTTGTACGTGTTGAGTTGGCGGCAGCTGTTCTTCATCCATCTGGTGACGGCTTCCATTCCATCTTGAAAGTTGTGTTTGAGGAGGGCGGGTTTGTTGAATAGGGAGAGGATGAGCTGGGTGGTATCTGCGTACGATGTGATGTTGAGTCCATGTGCTCTGACGACGGATGCGAGCGAGCCACATAGATGTTTTTCCCCGTAGCATTACACTTATACAGTGGATAATTCGAATTGAGTACCCTCCGGATTTTTATTACTGGTCATGGTTTAGAGCTCAGAAGTGCAAGTTTCTCACAGTGCCTGCCAGGGAGTCAAAACGGTGTTAAAGTACATGGTCATTTAAACCTATGTAGAGCGCACAGAGCAATGGGCATGTATTTCAGTTCCAATTGTGTTTCTGTGCAACTGTGTGAAGTGGGTATACAGTTGTCAAAATATTGACAAGATGAAAGTAAAGGAAAATGCAGTGTTACAGGTGAGTAGGTGTGTTGTGTTGGGAATGGAGTGAAGGAGATGCAAGTGCATTTCAGGAAACAATGAAAAGAGGATGCTGAAGAGGAAAGAGGAGGTGTGTGATATGCAGATGGAAAAAGATATGTTGTAATTGTACCTAGATAGCGCTTACTACCCCTGCCAAGACAAAGTGCTTTTCAGCGAGTAGCACGCTGCTCCAGAACCCAAAGATGATTAGTGGTGGGTTAGTGTAGGAAAATATGTGTTAATTTGAGTGGTGGACATGTCAGTCTGTTAGTTGGATTGAATAGGATAATGGAGAGATAGAAGAGGGGTGAGTCTAGAAAGTGTTATTTAGGATGTCATAGTTGTAAAAGGAGCCTTGGGAGTAGCACCGTAGCATTGCGTAGTGCAGCGGTCATTTTTTGCTTGCTCGCGGTCCTCAACGTCAAGTTGGCGACCGCGAGCAAGCAAAATGACATCCCGGCGAGACTTTTTCCTCGTTCGCGATCAGCAACATCAAGTTGGCGATCGCGAGCGTGGAAAATAAACCTCCCGGCGAGATTCTCAACACGGGGAGGTCAGGGTTCTCATTGCGAGTGGTCGCGTATGCTTAAGACCGCTCACGATGAGTAACTACCAGTCCGCGTTGAGAAAGCTGCCGCTCGAGTAAAAATCTACTCAAGCGGCAGAAAACTACAGCTCGCACTGTGCAAGATGGTGTTTTCAATGATTGCACATTGCCGGATGCTTGTCCGCACTGTGCAATCATTGAAAACGGCATCTTGCACAGTGCAAACAGGGTATTACACAGTTCGTGAAGTGCTACGCGTAGCTCGCATAGTGCGAAGTGCACTTTGCGTAGCTACGCGTAGCGCTACTTCGCGAACTACACCCAGGGTTATTTAAAATCTGCCTTCGACCTGATACTGAGGGACAAATTATGGGATATTTTAACAGACATGGGAATACCAGAATACCTGTGCCAGCAGCTAAAACGTCTACATGAGGGTAATTTTGCCTGAATTAGATATGGCAAAAACGGCGAACTCACTGCCCCTTTGCCGGTAGAGAGAGGGGTTCGCCAGGGTTGCGTGCTCGCACCAACACTCTTCTCCCTTTTTATGAATGGCCTAATAGACTCATTGATTGCAGGGAAGAACATCGATGCCCCTAGGCTGGTGCAGCGCAAAGTCCCAGCCCTGATGTTTGCAGATAATACGCTCCTCCTCGCAAGATCCCCATGGGAATCCAGAGGACCCTCGACAACTTCAGTGCCTTCTGCAAGCACCGGGGACTGGAGATTAACCTGCAAAAACAAAGCATATGGCCTTTAATGTAGGCAATTCCACCCGCCCCAATCCTTGCTTGGTTGGTAGACCCCTGGAGAGGGTAACCATCTTTGAGTATTTAGGACTGAAGCTGGCAGAAAGAATGGATTGGGGTACCCAAATTAACAAAGCAGGGCTGAGATTAACCCAAACAACGGCGGGCATTTTAAAACTATATAGGAGCTGCACTGAAAAATTGGTCTCCCCAGTAGTGGAAATCTATAAAGTCCAGGCTAGGAGCGCTGCTCTTTATGGAGCAGAACTTTGGGGACACTGTGCATCGGGCTCGCTAGTCCGTACTGAGAATTATTCAGAAACCTCATGGGCCTTCCTAGTAGTACCCCCCTAACACCACTCTGCCTGGATCTTGGGGTTAGACCCATGGCAGATGAGGTTGCTCTCAGACCTCTTCTCTATTGGTGCCGTCTTTGGAGCACCCCAGAACTAGCAGCATATAGGGACGAATTGACTGATGTTATGGGCCTGCGAGGTTCAGGGCAGATTCCATGGCTGGTTTACATTAAAAGTATTTGGGTAGGGGTAATCTATGGAGAAATGCAGGAGAAACCTCCCAAACAACCTCTAGAAGGACCCTGGTAGAGAGCTATAGAGCAGAAACCAAAGGAAATGATGGACGGAGTGTTGAACATTGCAAGCACTCACCCCCAGTCAACTGATCTGGGTTTAATCCATCACCGTTCTTTAGCCAACTCTGCCACCCCAGTTCAGACATGGCCATATGCAAATCAGTCTGACCCTGTGCCTCATAGGAACAGTCCAGCCCGAACTGCCAAGCCATGTCTTCCCTGGACCGGAAACAAGCTTCCTAGGACCGGTTTCTGGCATTTCAGCCGTCTTTTCCTTTGGTTTTTGCTTTGTTCGCCATAAGTTGGCAGGGTATGCTCAGACGTGAGTCCCTTGCTCACTTTGCCACTGGATTCAAGCAAGGCTGGCTGAAGACGGCTGAAATGCCAGAAACCGGTCCTAGGAAGCTTGTTTCCGGTCCAGGGAAGACATGGCTTGGCAGTTCGGGCTGGACTGTTCCCATGAGGCACAGGGTCAGACTGATTTGCATATGGCCATGTCTGAACTGGGGTGGCAGAGTGGGCTAAAGAACGGTGATGGATTAAACCCAGATCATTTGACTGGGGGTGAGTGCTTGCAATGTTCAACACTCCGTCCATCATTTCCTTTGGTTTTTGCAGAGAGCTATAGAGAACATAAGCTCAGGGAGCTCAAAAGGAGGTCCACCATTGGCCGCCTGACGGTGGAATTCCTGACAGTAAAAAACAGATACAGCTTAGAACTGGTGCTGGACGATATCCAGCCACTCCTCGCCAAAAAACTTTACGTACAATTTAGACATGGAGTACTCCCGTTGCGCTCTTTTACTAATAAACGGGAGGGCGCCACTAATGGGGGGTGTCCGGCATGTAACATCACTGACGAAACGGAACTCCGCGTGCTATTTTTCTGTAAGGGTTACAGGAGGGCTAGGTCGCGCTGGTTACTCCAACTTTGTAGGAACATGGGGTCTAGACACTGTAGCGAAGTATACAGGCTACTGAAATCTGACACACAAATGCATATTGTCTTCTCCATTTCACGGTTCCTATTCACCATGTTGTGCACCCGTAGGGCCATCCTAAAAAAGATGGCCCATTAGAATGGCATTGTAGAAATTCTCTGATTGATCTCCACAATGTACCTCCCTGGACACAATTTGGGCTAATGAGCGAGTGGCTACAAAATAAATTGGATACTGATTCTTTTTATGTCAAATTTTAACCGTGAAAATTTTATGAACCTAATGTATTATATTGGGTGATTTTAATGATGCTTTTATGGCCTTGTGTGCCGAAATAAAGTTTTTATGAAGTGAAGTATCTGTTTTCTTCGTCTAAAGTAGGAGTAAAGTAATACATCTATAGAGATACATAACTACATAGAAAGGATATACATTTTTTTACTGTAGGAATTAAGTAATTAACATATAGACACATATACTAAATAGAAGGGGTATACAGTAACGTAATTTCCACTCTTATCAAAGCCAACCAAGTTTGAAAATATAAGCAGACTGTCACCAAGCTTACAGTTTGTAGACTTTTTCTATTTGCGATGGCAAAAATGCACTGAATTGTGTTTGTAAGTTTACCTTTTGTGACAAACTGTTGCAAAAAGTCACATTCTTTACACAAATGTGTGGAAAGGATGCCTCTTAACTATAATGTGAAGTTGCAAAGTTTTAGATAGTCCTATCAACCATGACTTGCCTATTTTTGATAATACCTACATCATAATCTTTCTGCATGTTGTTTCATTCAGATACAATGATATGCTGAAGGCAGGTCTGATAGCTCAATGCATTCGCTCCAGGAATTTGTGTTTGACTTCATGGTCACAGGTTTAAACTCCGCTGGACTGACTGCCATTCAGTTGCGTGATCATGTCCGCAATGTGTTGACCTGGATTTGTTTCTCTTTCGATTGCTTTGTTGGCCTGTTGCATTGTAATCTGTTTTTATAGAAGAATAAAGTACCCCAAGTACCAGTTCCTACATTTCCTGGCATTGCTTAGTCCCCACACAACCACCAGTACCCCCTTTCTGCAGCTCAACTGTGCATTTTTCTTGCAATTACTGCCAGTGCCAGCTTCCTGCTCTGCCCATGTACTGCCAACAAATACCAGTTTGTCACACACTGTTTACCCGTTCCAGCTTCTCACAAGGTTAACCAGTGCCAGCTTCCTCAATAACCATCAATGCCAGTTTCTTACACTGCCTACTAATGTCATTTTCACATACTGACCTTTAAGTGCTGAATCCTCATACTGCCCACTGGTGCTTACATCTTACAATGTTAAACAGTGTCAACTTTCCACACTGCCCATCAGTGTTAGCAACCTCCTACTGAATTCCAGTGCCAGCTTCTTACACTGGTTGCTAGGGTCTTCTGCTCATAGTGGCTATAAGCGCTGGGTGCTTGTACTGCCCACCGGTGCCAGCATCTAACACTCCTACTGCCCACTGCTCATGCTGATCCCACTGATAATTTGCTTCTGTGCTCCACATACAAATGTGCGAGGAACGGTCGAATCTATGTGAAATAAAGGCAAAATTGGTCATAGACACCTGCGTGAAATCAGCACAGGTGGAAAGAGTTGCTTGGGGCACGCTTCCCGTTTTAATCTTGGACAGATCCTTAGATTGGGGCCAGACGTGACTTTCACAGAGATGCGATCAGGGAGAGCGAAAGCATCGATTTCACTAAAGTTTATGAAGTGCAGCTTTTCAACCAGCAGTTAACATAGAAACACCTCTGGACGGCGGGGTATGGGATAGGTGGTGAAGCAAGTTGTAGCCGTGATGGAACAACTGGTTCTCGTTTCTGCTGCTCACCACCCCCTTCACAACTCCTCAGTGGACAGAACAAAGAATTGCAGTCTGTGAATATGGCCTGCCTGCTCCTGTTGTGCTACCTGCCACACACATACAAACATTAAGCTTAGCACAGCTAGAGGTGGAAGAAAGAGGGGGTGCATGAGGAGAGGGTGGCTGCAAGAGTCTGTCATGCCGCTGACCTAGGGAGGGAGGGAGATGCAAGGCAGTGTAGAGTCACTGGTAATCTCAGGTTTGGACTAGGTAAGCACGAGGGCAGCACAACTGAATTCACCAGCAATGGAAACCGTATTACCTTGTCAGAGCCAAACCCATAATGTGCAAATCACACCAAAGATTAAGGATGTTTAACTCACTGAGACATCATTCCGGCATCTGAGACCACGCAGGTGTGAGGCAACTGGTTACTGTAGCCGGAAGGAAGACAAAGTAGAGCATAATGTCCAGTACGACCGGTAACACTTGCAGGTCTGCGGTCACACCCGAGTACTGTGTGCTGTTCTGCTGGCCATATCCAAGTTCAGAGTACTTGTCTAGTTCTGCAGGCTGTTGCAGTAGTATTGCGGCCTAAAGGCCACGCCGGAGCAGAGTCTGACTGGCCTATAGGTAAATCTTGCAGTGTTTAAAGAGCTGCTCCGAGAGGCCGGTCTGTGGGCCTGTTTTGCAGTCTTGTGGGCCAGGTTTAATGTTAACTCTCCTAATATCACAAATATTGCCTCCAGCAAGGACAAATGCATGCAGACCCCCATACTTTGCAAAACATTTATACAATGTTTTTTATATGTTCAAAACGACCTAATTTGAAAATCTGGGTTACATTTTTAACTACCTGCTAAAGGGGCCACTTTTATTTTGGTGCCCGAGCCTCTTTTCTGTCCAAGTCGAACACTTTGCCTAAGATTTGAGTACTGTGTCCAGTTCAGCAAGATGCACATTGTATTTAGCGCTGCAGGCCACTCCGGAGAATACTTAGGGCCAGTCTGGAGTATTGCATCCAGTCCTGAGGGCCAAAGCTGTGCCCAGTTGCTTGAGCATGTGTCTCCTCCCAAGTATTATGTCTAGTTCTGCAACTCGCACCCAAGTATAACGTCCATTTCTGTTGGCCACACCGGAGTACTGAGCCAGATCTGTAGGCCACGCCCACATTATTGTGTACAGTTCTGCAGGGCACCTTGTGAGTATTGTATCCTGTTCTAACATTCTACAGAATGTCGCCTAACTGTAAATGAACATCTACAATATGGTGACGATCATTGTGTCCAGTACTGCAGGCAGCATTGGGAGTAGGGCAGGGCTTTAAGTGGGCTGAACACATTTGGGGGGTCTCTTATAGGGGCGTCACTGATGTAATTAAGGGAGTGGCTTAAAACACTTCAGCTAAAAATCTGCACTTAGTATAGTGTGCTGCCAGACTGGTATTTTAATGCTTCTGTCCATTCATCCAGATATACAACACAAGAAGCAACATTACACCAAAAACAAGCCAGGACTATTGGCTTTGTCAATGGTTGTAAATTGCATAAAATAAATGAACAACAATTATGACTTCGTTGTATATCATTTTGAAAATGTTTCAGTTCTTGTGCTCAAGGTTGTGGCGTAAGGCTGGAGCCGTCGACTTTCAAGCTGAGAAAGTAGTTTTGAGCTTGCGGTTGGCTCAACATCCTGTGATTCAACAAATTAATATGTTTTTATGTAATGTAGCTGGTGCTCATGTAAAGCGTTGCATGTTTGTGCAGTATAAAACTAAAACACGAGATTCTTTGAAGTTACATCAAAGGCAGTGACGGATGGTACTATTAGAAAGTTTTTTATCACCCCAAATGTAAAAATGGCCAGATAGGGACCTGTCTAGTTACCTGCTTTTAACAACTGCAGCTGCTGAGCACCGATAGGACCCAGCCACTTAAAGCCCTGGAGTAGGGAGTCCTGCAGTAATATCCTGAAGTATGGCATACATCTAGCATATGGCGGACAGTTATGGGCGACACATTCAAGCACTGTGTGCAGTTCTGCAGACCCTATTGGGAGTATGGTGTCCTGCTCTAACATTCTATAGAGTATGGCTCCCAATTGCAAGTAAACATCTTGATTAGAATATTGGGCCAGTCATGGGTTCCACATCTGGAAATCTGTACATTGTTCCGCAGAGCAGTATTTTGTCATTTTTTAACATTCTGGAGTATGGTGTCCTAACTTTAAGTGCTCATCTGGCATATGACGGTAAGTCGCGGCTGCCAGATTTAGATCATTGTGTCCTGCAGGCTGCATCAGGAGTATGATGGCCTGTTCTAATTCTGAAGCACGGAGACCAGCTTTAATTACACATTTGAAATATGGTGGCCATTTGTAGGGAGCAGAGACAGTATTTCGTGCACTTATGGAACAATATTTGGACTTGTGTGGTCATGCCTTGAACTCACATCTGGAGCACTTTGCTCCGTTCTGCGGACCGCGTCTTTGGGAGCAGCCAAGCAGATTAGACTCAGTCTGGAACAGGGCTGTTGAGACGGGCATTTTGTTTAAGCAGCACACCAGGGAAACAATGAGGTTGGGACATGATAAAAGAGGGACATTTATATGTCTTGAGGGCATGCATGCATTCAGATGCCAGCATGTTCCAGGATCCTTTGGCGCACGTGGCTAACACATACACCTTGCCGACATGCACGTGAGGGGTATTCAGAGCAGAAAATAAAACACAAAACAGGCTGGTACAAATATATTAAATGCAGGTACGTCCGTTCCCGTTCCGCTGAAAACAGTGCTAGAAAAAAATAAAACTGAATAGAGAGAGGTGGACAAACATAATTCGCCAGGGATGTAAGCATCAAAGAAAAGTTCACGTCAACCCGGTAGCAGCACAGGGGGTTAGATTAATTAAAGGCTGTCCAACTCTCACCTTCCGCCTGGGCTGAAAGGATTTCATTTATTTCTACATTGACAGTAGAAGCATAACTGACAGTGGAAGGAAACGGTATGCAAAAATTTCTTCATTCTTAGGTTAAACGGGAAACTAAATTCCCGGGCAGTGTGGAGCGGCCCTTCAGTTCCCCTCCCCTGCTGCGGGCACATAGGAATCATGCGGCCTACCCTGCAGCCTCTTCCCCGTCCTTTCCCAGCCTCCCCTACCCGCATCCTGTCTGGCTTACCTCGCTGGTACTTCCGGAGCATGCCGCGCTCGGGGAGGGCGAGCCCTGCGGCATCACCAGTGCCATGGTGAGCTGAGCGCTGGCCATGGAATTACCTTTCAGAGGCCGGGGCCAGACAGGGCCGCTTGGGGGCCTCCATCTGCAGAAGCTCACACCGGCGCGTGCTGCGGCTTCCTCACTCCCCTACCTGAGGGTTTGTGAGTTAATTCTCTACTTTCTGCCATCCCCCCCCTCCTGCTTGGAGGTTGCCCGCTGACCTAACAACTCACCTTCCATGATACTTTAGATGTGCGCCTTGGGACAGGACACAATACACAATGTTGTCAGAGGGAGGTGCGGGGCTTAGGAGTCAGGCTGGGTGCTCGGCTTGCTGACTTGAGTAGCTTCTCGGCACTGGCAGGCACCGAATCAGTGTCACTGTCCACCAAAAGCCTCTCAGGCACCCTTAGCGAGGACATATGGCTGGAAGTGCTTCACCAGGAGAGTGCTGCCCGAGAAGGTATGGGCGGGGGCAAGCCAACATACACGGCCGTCATTGGTAGACTTTCAGCTCTATGAGATTGACGGCCTTGTGATCCAAACAGCACAGCAGGGAAGGGTGTGGCTGGACTCTGTGCTGCCTGTTTCTACACGTGTTTTTCAATGTGTTCCTGTCCACAATCCCTCCTCTTCCTGAGCAGCCCCGTTCATTGTCCGAGTGAGCTCTGCAACTTGCATTGAACTCCACTGTGATTGGCTGTCAGTGTCATGTGCTTTTCAGTATGTGTTATACACATAATTCACCATATCCAATTCATTCACATCCTTATCCAGTGCATTCAATATTCTATACAACACAATGTGATTCATATCCGTTTTCAGTGGTGTCCCTATTCATATCGAGAACAGTGTTATTTGCCTCACTGTTAGTTATATCAACTTCAAAATGTGTCTTATTGAAACCATCCTATTGGCTAGTCGTTCAAATGTATGTGTTCGTAGAAACTTGCTTTTGTTTGGTTTATGACCTTTATTTGTCCCACATTTTACCTCTGGTTGCGCACTATTTTATTTTTTTTTGCAGAGTGCAGGATTTTGTAAAGAATATTCAATTTTGGTCTCTTTAGTTACATAACCCTGTGCGTCATGTATTGTACGCTAATACCACTATTTTGACTTACATATACATAGTCTAGTTTAGTGCGCACTTTTTGTAGATAAAATCCTTTTTATCCATGTTATTTAAAAGAACTTCCACGCGGTAATTCAAAGCCTATTAGCCGATGACAAGCATTATTTGTTATTTGTGAACGGGACCACTGTTGCAGACTCCATTTTTGTTCTCGCAATGTTCCTTTATTTTTGGATTTGTAAATGTATGCAATACCCTTATTCCAGATGCAACATTTTACTTAGTTTAATTAGGTGAATTTATATTTTTTATATTTTTTGCTTTCTGGTTGTGCCTCTTTTATTTATGTGCAGGCTTGACACATTTTTTGCGGATGTTCCTTTAGGATGTGTAGTGATGTCACTGGGTTACTGTATGTGTTCACAAATGCTTTACACACTGCCTCTGAGATAAGCCGGTCTGCTCGTGCCTATCTACTAAGGGGGGGAGCAGGGGTTATTTTAGGAGTGTACCCTCTTACCCTGACAAGACACAAGGGTCTCTATTTGGTCAAAGGTACCTACCTCTGCCAACTAGAGACCCCCAAATCTAACACTGCCCATATGGTTCATTCAGCTTTCATCAGGGCTTCTCTACCTTCCTGACTATGGGTAAGTATTCAGGGTATACCAATAACATTTTTAACTGAATCCCTGCAACTGTCCAGAAAAAGGTCATCTACAAACTCTCACTTGGTTGACTGAGCATTAGGGTTAGGAAGGGAGGAAAAGAAAGAGCTGCAGTCTTCCAAGTTCCCAGGAGCAGGTTGTCATGAGAAGCATGCGGCATGGCCTAGAGTGGCGCTCCCCCATCCCTCAACCCTCGGATCAGGCTGGGGAGCTTCTGTCTCAATATCCGTAGTCCTGGGACAAACAAGGATGGAGGACATCAGGTGCAATTCTAAAGTGTCTGCCTCAATCAGAAGTTTCACAGTATTTAGTGTACAGAAAGTATTTTAAACTTGTTAGCTCGTAGGGCAAATATTGGTTAGCTCAGTCTACGTTGCTTGAACCCTCCTCTGGGACAGGAGGCTCATGCGGTGACACAAACAGTCTTTTAGTTTTTGATGCATTTCTGCACAAAATGTGCAGTGCTTTGAGAAGCAAGGAAAAGGTAGGGCCTGTTGCAATGCATGATCTTAAGTAGCACTGGATACAGCATTGCACAGTGTATTCCAGCTTGGCACAGTTTTCAGTTAATGTCAAACACCCACACCGGGCCACTTGGACTGTTAGCGTGAAATCCAGAAAGATGGAAAGAGTGATGTTCTCGTGTGTCAGAACGTCACTGTCTACTTTTCTCAGGACAGGCGGCGATTATTCTAGAGATAATTGAGCCCCATGTGAGTGGCTAGGACCCAGGGATCTGTAAGCCCTTTCCACAGCGAACAATGCGAAAAGCTGTCAGCTCCACAAAGGTATTTGAGAAGCCATATTGCCTGTGTTTGTTGCCTCAGGCATAACTATGACTCATAGGTTGTTGCATTATGATCTGGCTCCAAGTGCTCGCTCTTCACATTTATGACATTTAGTACTTAAATGATGTTTACTATTTATTTCATTGTAGTCAGCTGTGTTGCGCTACTTTCAGCTATAGCAATCCATTTTTCTTGCTTGCTGAGAGCAGTGGTTAGCGTGTCCACTCTGGAGTAAAGCATTTCAATCGTGTTATCTATAGATGTCAAGCTTTACTGGATATGTACTAGGTGCAAATTCATTTTGTCGTCATCCGTTTCCATGATGGGTCCCTGAGAGGATAATGCTTGTTCCGATGAGTGAGCTATGTCTGTCCTCTTGGTTTCAAAGTCCAATTTAGCTTGCATGGTGTCATCCTTCCCCATCATGCATACAAGGGTATAGGCAATTGGGCACTGCATGAAGCTCCCAGATGCACAGTAGAGGTAGGATATATGATCATTGGTGGATGCTGTGGCTGCTGGGGGAGCTCAGCTGTGAATAGAGGGCACACGCCCTACAGTACATATGCTGCAGATCTCAACATTCTCAATGCAGTCCACTTCTCTCCAGATCACCCCAACGTCGCTAGGGCGAGGGACTGGACACCCGACAGAATTTTACACAATGAAGGCATTGAAGTCTATGTCCACTTTTGCTCCTGGCACTGGAAATACAGCAGGGTACCCTCAAGGTTAGTCCCAGTAATGATACACAGCAGCCAATCAATTTGCTTTAGGGTTTCAAGGGGGCCAAATGCAATGCAAGAGCCCATCCCAGGCCAAGCAATTGCAGTGGGGCCAAGCTGTGCTGTGTAGCACCTGTACATACCACAGGGGTACTTTAAAAGGATATATGGGCCTCAGTGGTGGGCATCAGTAACATGCCGAGATGAGGGCGGTCCTGTCCTGACCCAAGGCACCCCAAGGCCAAGCAGGCCCGTCTCGAACTCACAGGGCGCTCACTTGTCCCCATGGACCGGCTTCTATATACTCCTCAGTGCCTGCTGTCCGGACCACTGTCTGCCATAACTACAGAGGTGGGAAAGTGAGGCCACTGTAGGAGAGTAGGATCTGCTTACTATGGTTACCCCCACTTTTTTGCTGGTGTTTCACTGTTTTTCGAATTTAGTCTGTCTGGGGCCCTGCTATACAGGACCCCAGCCTAGCTGCTTCCTCTCTAAATTGATTTCATGTACTATAGGTACACTCCAGTTTGGTTACTTGGGTACCCTTGTGAGTCGCTAGTATATGGTACACTAGGTACTAAGGGCATAGGTACCCCAAAGGCCTACCAGGGGCTGCAGTACGTATTATGCCACCCCTGAGAAGCCTTCCAAAATGACACCACAGGACTGCTACTGCAGCCTGGGTAAGGTGGTGCATGCACCCCTTACTAAGATATAGGTTACCTATATCTACCTTTAATCACTGCAAATATAAACCTATCAGTCACTTCTATGGCAGGCCTCATCAATCCTGAAGGCAGAGTGATTGGTGTTGTGTGAGAGGGTGCCCATGCATGAGCTTGTTCCCCATTGCAGCTTTTGGAGCCTATTCTCTGAGGCTGTTCAGTGATGCAGCCAGACCATATACTCTTAAGTGCATTATAACCTCGCGGTTAATGCTAACTTTGGAATGGCTGCATGGAAACATGTAGTGTTTGGTGTCAAACACTTTGGAATCCTACCCCACCCCCGCCAGTCCTGACAGCGGGGGTAGAATTCCACCCTTCTAGGGGGAGAGACATGTACACACTGGTCTCACCGGTAATTGTTTAAAAGAGCCCTGGCATCACAAAATGGATGTTGCAGCCACAGACACGAGTCTGGCCTCCTGCTGCTGACCGAACCTCCGGCAGGGGAGGCCTGGACAATAGGTTTCCTGTCACAGGGAGGTGTAACCACCTCCCGGACAGGCTTTAGTGTATTGGGGCTGGGTGGGTGCACTCTGAGAGTGCTTGAAGCCAGCACTGGGGGCACATTTGGTGTCCCTGTGCATAGGCCAGTTCAAACCGGTTGCAGGGGCTACCAACCCCTGCTCTGGCTCAAAACTGGACAAAGGAAATGGGTGTAGCCACACCTCTTTCTAGACCCTCCCATAGGTGGGTCCCCAGAGTATGTCCAACCCCTTTCTTTAGTATAAGTAAGGAACCCCTGTCAACAGGACTTTAGATTACACCTGGACGAAACTCTGAAACTGAATTCTGGAACTTCGATGCTCGACTAGAGGATGGAAGAATCTCCCTTGGGGTCAAGGAGTGACTCCCCTGCTTGGCAGGCACCAATGAAGCATCTTGCTGGTCTGCATTTCTGAAGCTCCTGCCGGACTCCGAACTATTTGCAACACAGGAAGAGGATTTCCAGACTTCTCAGAGGCCAACACCGAGTTCCCAGCAAAGCTGAGACCCGCAGCTCTTGTGAGTGACGTGGAACCTGAACTACTGGACACCGTGCACATTTGCAAGTGCATTAACTTCTCGACGTTTCTTGAAGTTGTGCTTTAGGTTACTTGTAGCTTAAGCCTCAAGCATTATCTGCACTAAAGACTGTGGGCCTACACTCCACGAGTGCTCCGTGAGCACGCTTCTTGCATTTCCGCTCAAGGCTCCTTCGCGATCCCTGGTCCGTTGACTGGTGGGTCCCTATGAAGGCAACTCTGATTTTCCTTGGACTTCCCTGGTTGCTCCAGACGTGCCCTAACTCCCCACTGAGTGGTGAGTCCCTCGAACCTTGCTGGTCCACACCAAAGCATTTCTTTGATTCCTGTGTGGGTTGCTGTTGCCAAGGCTTGTTGGGTCTAATCCGGACACCGACACTGCAGTACTCGACATCCTTTGTGTGACAGCTCGATTCCAGATCCTGGTCATTGTTGACACCTCCTGGTCCTCGTGGCTGAAGAGTCAAGCTTCACCTCTTTCACCTGAAAGCACCCGACATCGGTGGGCATTCGACTATCGCGCCCCTGGTCACTGGCAAGTGACCCAGACTCTGTCCCCTCTGCTTTCAAGTTCTTCTCATCTTCGATCCAGGCTTGGATCACAGCAGACACTTTCCACTTGGACGGCAGCAGCGCTTTGAAGCAGATCGCCATTGAAAACGACGACGATTCCCGACACCAAAAGACGCCTATGCACCCGGCTTCCCTGGGTGAGGTAACTCGAGAACTCCGGTGCTCCCGTGGGTGTTGGCCCTAGAACCCCTTAAGTCTAAAGGGGTTTGCTCCTAGTCCTCTCCTAAGTGTCCTTTATCTTTAATTTCCAACCGCGACTTTCCCCATAGAAGCTAATGGTGATTCGTGGCTGTGTTCTCACACTGCACGCATCCTCCGTGGGTCCCCTGTGTCACTACTTTGGGTGGTTCCTTGTGGCCCCAGCGATTCTACAGGCTCTAGGCCTTTTGTCTAGTCAAGTCGTGGTTCTTATACCACTTTCTTAATATATGGTTTGGTACGCCCCTAGGGCTCAGCGTATATTGTGCTAATTTACTGTGTGCTATTAAGTTTACCGTATGTACTTTTGCCTCTAGCCTCATAAAGAGACTAGTGGGATGAGTTTAGAATAAATACATATATTTTATATATATACCTGGTGTGGTTCTCCTTTCATTTGGTTATTCACGAGATTATAGACTGGTAAAACAAGCTGCTTTACATTCCTCCAAGACTACCACTAGGATAGCTTTCTATAAAGGTTGTCTTTAACCTACCATCAATAAGGGTCGTTTGGACTGGTGCAAGGTGCCCACTAGAATAGTAGACAGCATATGCCAGGCCAACTTCTCACAGCCACCCAGCCTTTTTACACTGAACCCCATGGAGAGGATGGGCCAGGGCAGGCCTCACCAACTGACATTGCAGTCACCGCACCGCCGTCACCAGCGCTCCTCATTCAGGTTAGGGCGCTGATTTCAGAGCGTTTCAGGGTCCACCATCGTGGACCTAGTTAGGCTGGATGTCTATTCTATTATTTCTTACCCTTCAACCTAATGTTCTCATTCATCATCTTTTAATCCTCATCTTTTACTCCTCATTTCCCATGTCTCACTCCAGAAACTTCAGCTGTTATTCCTAATGCCTTACTAACCAGTCCTTGTCCCTCACTCCTCCTTCCTCCCTTATCATCCATCACCCCAATCACATACTCATTATCCCTCGCTTCTAATGTCTTCATTTATCATCCTTAAATTACTTCTCCATGACACAGTTTTCATACCTCATGTCCTATCCCTCATTTTGCATCTCCCATTTCTTATTCCGCACTTCACAGCACACACTCCTCATTTTTAATTTCTCGCTACTCATCCTTTACTCCTCATTTTACTCCTTATCCTTCTTACCTCATTCCTTATCCCACACTCATCAGCTCTGGCTCCTGAGTATTCACCGCTCAATTCTCATCCTTCCCCCTCATTTATTACTTTCATGATTAACTCATGTCTCACCTTAGTTCTTATCCATCAGCATTCATCCCTCATCTCTCCACATCTTCTGCTCCTCGTGTATCCCCTCTCACCCATCTCTCCTTAACACTTGCCAGAGCACTGGGCTGATCTTACCATTTATCCTGCCATGAATCTTTTTGGTTGCCTGAGAGGTAAAGGAAAGTTAACATCAATCAAAAAATGTCAATTGCAGTGTAGGCCATTTGGCCACACAATGAGAACCGAGAATCAGTAAGTATGGTTAAGTATGTTTTATTACAAATTAAGGGCCAAATTGATGTATATAAATCTTAAGAACCTGTTGTTTGTCTCTAATACATAGTAGGCCTTTCACTAACTATGAGATCATATGAAAACCCCTGCAAAAGAAGAAACATTGCAGCACAAGCAAAACTTTCACATTGAAGGGTTAAACTTAGGAGGCCAAATGCTTAAGGTCATTGAATTGGGCTAACTTTGTAAGACAGTCAATGTGCACTTCAAATGCATAATTATATGTACACATTTGATTACAAAATAAATGCAAACATTAATAAATGAAGACATGAGTACATAAGAAATGCAATTTCAGTAAAGCAGTATAATTTGAAATAGACAAATATGTGTGAATGAGAACTACAATATGTGACATTACAATAAACATTAAAGCACACACTTATATAAATTCCTAATTTCCATACTGAATACATTCCAGTAGTATGTTTGGTGCTTCACTTGACATTAATAAGGTTAAAGCACATAGCAAATATATTGTGCTAATACATGTAAATATAGCACTTCTGTGACATATAGGGGTAGAGCTTAAATTGTGCCTCTCAATTCTCCCTCACCAGTCCTTATCCATTACACATCCTACCTCACTCCTGACTTCTAATTCATCAGCCCTTCCCTTCTTCTTCACTCCTCATTCTCTGCTTCTTTTCTATTATGCTTAGGGTCCAATTTAAATGTTGGCAGAGAGGGAACGGTGGTTCTTGTCAATGCTTGAAATGTCCATTGGCCGGTAGACATTTTAAAATTTGGCAGTCAGCGCCTCTGTCAGGGCAATGGAGTAATTTACTCCAAATATAAATAAGGCCAAAATGTCCTACGTAAGGTTATCACTTTTTATCCCCACTCCTCCCTCCTCTACCCTCACTGCTAATCTCTCATTAATCAGCCATCCTCCATTCCCCATACACAAGTCATCTCTCACCTTTGAACTCTTTCACATCCCTCACTCTGCATCACTCCAAATATTTTTAAATGTTTCATCCCTCACCCCTCATCCCGCAGTTGTCCCTCCACATCCCTCATCCCTTATTCCATCTCTTTATTTCCCACTCTTCCACTCACTCCTCATCACTTGTCACACCTTATTCCACATCTCTGCTTAATTTTCTTCCCTCATTTCTCCTAGCTCATACCCCCACCTTAGAAATGAGTGAAATGGCCGAATGGTGATACCCTAAAATATATATCACACTGCCAGTTTTAGGACACGCTGATCACTTACATCTCATGCCTCACTTCTCTTTCCTCATTCCATACCCATTTGCCCTCACTCCTCATTCTTTGCTTCTCATAACTTTTTAATCACTATCATTCCTCATTAATATCCAGTAGTCCTCAATGCTCAACCCTGATATCTAACTCCTCATCCTTCATTTCTCATTTGTTAACTCTCATCCCTCACTTTTAATTACTCCTTCTTTCAGTCTAACTACTCATCTTTTATCTCATCCATCACTCGCCTTGTCCTTCACCCTCACTCCTCATCCTCATGACTCAGTCCTCATCTCTTACTCCTCTCACCTATTTTCTCACTAACTCACCAACTTCCCTCACTCTTCATCCCTCATTAAACAATCTTGACCCTTGATTTCCTACTCTACAGCCCTCATCCATCAATGCTCACTCCTCCTCTCTTCAACAGTGACACAGGAACTGGACAAAAGATGTTTTCCCTAAAATGTCTACTACCCTGACCATTTTAGGATATCCTTATTCCTCCCTCCTCATGACACAGATCTCAATATTCACCCCATGTTTCACTGTTTTTGCCTGAGTTAGGCCTACGTAGCAACGCAGCACATTCTCTTACATTGCCCTTTTTCTGCACAATAACATTTCACTGTAACCTTTTGCACATATTTGCGTGCATTACAATGTTGGATTTGTTTCGCTGAAACTTCTTTCCTTATACCATCTGCTTTGCGCAACATTATCATGATGCCTCAAACACCATGTACAAGGCCTTTCACACTGTTCAAATGTCATCCTATCTTCATACATGGGGCGACAGGGCTATCTGCAAACCCATTACTTCTAATCTGTATACACATCGCAAGGATGCTTTTTATCATAAATAAATAAACATTTCTGGGGGTTAGGCAGTGGAGACACTTCTGCTGACATCGAGAGGTCCCTGCATGCGGAGGCTTCACAAAGCAGCTACCTAAAATCTCCATGAGTGGTTTCTAGTTCGTGACCAAGACGTGATCCTACATTCTGTCCCGCCAGGTAAATGGGTTGGATCATCCCTCAGGCGGATTCTTGGCTATACACTTATATACACACTCCAGATGCTCATAGAGTAGGGATTGCATAGTAGAAGTACGCCTGATTACTATCCTGTTTTATATGTTTGAATACATTTAGCACCAATGATGGAACAGTACCTGCTATTTACTCTTTTGGTGCTCGTAATCACTTTTATATGCTTCTACTGATTATCGCAGCACATGTATTCTATACAAGAACAACGTTGGTTCAATAAATATATTGAAAAAAGTCCCATTGTATATTCTTTGTTTATTTCTCTGAGAACAAGAGTGCATGAGTGCTTGAGCGAGAGGGTTTTCTAGATCCGTTACCATGATCCCTGAGGGGTCAGGGTTGTGCTGTTTAGTGGTCGCCAGAAACCATTTGCTCTCTGTTTGGGTTAGGGGGGCTTAGGGAGGCACTGTGACCTATCTGGTCTCTACGCCAACATATACTAAGGGGTGCATGGAATCAGTGTAGGCATCTTACCCAAAGTTTATGTTGCCCACAAACGCACAGATCCTATGGAATAGTCGGAACTGCATGACATCACACTCATCATGCCTCTCTGTTCCCTCATTCTTCATCTCTCACTGAAGCCTCGCCAATCAGCCTTTAGTCCTCAGCCCTCACACTTCATCTCTCATTCTTTACTTAGCATCTCTCAATCCTCATCCATCATTCCTCACTTGTCACTCTTCAAACGTGCCTTACCAAATCCCTCATTACTCACTCATGATCCCTCAGTCATCATCCCTCACGCTTCAGCTCTCATCCCAAAAACCTTATCTGTTATACATCACTCCTTACTCCTTGAGTCTCTTCTTCCACTCCCATTCCTTAAATTCCTTACCTCCAGTCCCTCACCCTTAGTAGTTACTCCTTATCGCTTCTGCCTCATCCTTCTTTCCTCACACTCCCTTTATTCTTCCTTACCTCTTACCCCTAATTGCTCATTCTGTGTCTCTTGGATTTCACCTTTTCTTTTTGCTTTACATGATAAATGAAATTGACAAACAATGTCCCAAAATGGTCAACAGCCTGTCCATTTTAGGACAATCTACTATCTCACACATCTGTTTTTATTCCTCATTCCTTATCACTCATCCCTATCTCCAATTTCCTTTGTCCTCAAGGCTCAGTGATCACCCCTCATTCATCAAACCTCCCCCCTCATTCTCCACTTATCACCCCTCATTTCTTATTTATCAATTCTAATTCCTTACCCCTAATTATTTATCCCACACTCTTCTACTCTTACACTTATTACCTCACTCTTCATCTCTCATTCCTCATCTCTCACTCCACATTCTTTTAATTTTCAGCTCTTTATTGTTTATCCCTTACTTCCGATTTTCATCCCTCAATATTCATCTCCTATTCCTCAATTCTCATTCTGTCCTCATTGTTCTTAATTCCTTGCTTCCTTTTCCTAACCCCTCATTTCTAATTTTTCACTTCTCATTCTTCATCCCCCATCTTTCCTTCCTTATACCTCATCGCTCACACCTCACGGCCTACTTTTCGTGCCAGATTCTTTATCCCTCACTCTTCAGATTTTTCACTGCTTGGGCCTCAACCCTTGGTCATCACACCTCTCTTACCAACCCTCACACCTCATTATTTACCTCTCTTCTCTTGCTGCTTGTCCTATAATTCTCCTCTCTTACTCTTCATCCTTTAATCCTCACTCATTATCCCTTGTCCCTCGATCACCTTTCACACCTCTGTCTTACTCTCCCACTCACCATTTCTCACTCTGTAACTCTCATCCCTTACTCCTTATTCCTCATTCCTCTTCCCTCACCCTTCAACTTTGGTTTTGTATTTTTACTCTTAATAATAATAAATAATAACCTTGAATTTGTAAAGTGCACAGCTACTTCTGTAGTGGTTTACCGGCGCTGGGGGCCCTGGGGAAGATTAAGCAAGCTATTGCCCAGAGTCACATGGTGCTGGGCTGACCTGCTGCCGGCGCCGGCGATTGAACCGTGAACCCCATGGTCCGGAGTCAGGGACCCTAGCCCCTGCGCCACACCTCTTCCACTCTTCAGTCTTCATTTCTCAACCTTCACTCACTTCCCATCTTTAACTACTCATTTCTTGCTCCTCATACCTCATGCAGCACTCCTCATCTCAGACTACTTACTCTTCATGCCTTAGTCTCAGTCCTTATTCACGTCCATCACCTCTTCATTTCTGATTTCTGTCTATCATCCCTCATTTATCTTTCACTACTCTTCCCTAGCATTTCATGGGCACAATGTGCATATAGGTTCCATGATGAATTATTGAGTGTTGTATTCCTTTAAACATTTTTTATATGGTTGGATATTATAATGCATGCAAATACAACACATGCCATTATCATCACACGTATAATACAACACACTGACCTTTAAACACAGTGTGTGGCATACATTATGGACCTCAGCCACACATTGTTGCAGCTTTTATATATGTGTGTGTGTGTATGTATATATATATAACTGTTTCACAGCTCACTGACTCTTGCACTTCAATTTTAATTAAAACCACTTGTACCATACCCGTGCAGTGTCATATCCATTCTTATGGGGAGTGGAGTATTGGATTTGATATTTTGGGCCAGTCTTGCTGGCATTAGCTACCGAAACGCCTTCTCGATTAGGAACAATGCATCAGCCGGCAAAAGTGGACGTTGTAGGAAAATACAAATGGGTTGTCCCCCGGCGGACAGAGTACTTTGGCAGAAACATCACCGCATTGGGGAGAGAGGAGTAGTATGTTACTACTGAAAAGGGACTATATTTGTGGATTGAACAACAAGAAAACCTATGAGCCAGCTGCAGAGGAGGTTGTGCAGTCCGCGGGCCAACAATGATAGGGGCACCATTGTGTGCACGGATGCCACATTACTTAATGGGCTTTCTCAGCGGACCACAGCAAACCGACGTAAATTGGCTGGGTGAGAGGCGGACGGTGTATCCTTTGGATGGGACACTGCATCTTTAAACATAAAGTAAGCTAGGACTGTGATCCATTTGGAGTAAGGACTGCCGTATTTAACTAATCCTCTGGTGTAATGACCCCCATTGTGAAACCGGCACTGAAGAAAGCTAATCACTGAAACGCATCTGCGATGACGTTTCACAGCTCACTGACTCTTGCGCTTCAAATTTTATTAAAACCACTTGTACCATACCCTTGAAGTGTCATACCCATTCTTATAGGGAGTAGAGTATTGGATTCGATGTTTTGGGCTAGTCTTGCTGGCACTGGTTACCGACACGCCCTCTCAATTAGGAGCAACGCGTCAGCCAGCAAAAATGGACGTTGTAGGAAAATACAAATGCGTTGCCCCCTCATCGGACTGAGTAGTTTGGCAGAAAAATCACCGCATTGGGGAGAGGAGTAGTATTTTACTACTGAAAGGGGACTATACTCGTGGATTGAACAACAAGAAAACCCGTGAGACAGCTGCAGAGGAGGTTGTGCAGTCCGCGGGCCAACAATGATTGGGGCACCATTGTGTGCACGGATGCTGCATTACTTAATGGGCTTTCGCAGCGGACCACAGCAAACCAAAGTAATTTGGTTGGGTGAGAGGTGGACGGTGTAGCCTGTGGATGGGACACTGCATCTTTAAACATAAAGGTGGGGCTAGGACTGTGCTCCAATGGGAGTAAGGACTGCCGTATTTAACTAATCCCCAGGTGTAATTACCCCTATTGTGAAACAGGCACTAAAAACTGAGGTACTGCTTTTTGGGACTGAAACCTCCTTCTGGAACGCATCTTGGTGGCCCCAGGAGTTGGGGGATCTACCTAAGCCAGTTCTGAAAGCTAAAAATCTGGGAGTCATCTCTGCCCCTTTTCCGTCTTTGATCCACTCAGCACTAAGACACCTTCGGGTATTGCGCGCTTTACAAAATCATCTCATTCATTCATTCAACTCAAGAAAGCTAATCGCTGAAACGCATCTGCCATGGTGTTTCACAGCTCACTGACTCTTGCGCCTCAAATTTTATTAAAATCACTTGTACCATACCCGTGCAGTGTCATGCCCATGCTTATGGGGAGTGGAGTATTGGTTCCGATATATATATCACAAAGTCCAAATATGAATAAGCACGCGCTCTCAGAAGTCCATAGAAGGATATTTATTTAGAGGTCCAAGTTACGCGTTTCGGAAGCAATACTTCCTGTGAGCAAGGAAGTATTGCTTCCGAAACGCGTAACCTGAACCTCTAAATAAATATCCTTCTATGGACTTCTGAGAGCGCGTGCTTATTCATATTTGGACTTTGCGATTTATGCCAGCTTTGCTCTACTGGCTTCACGCGCCACTGATCTACGGGCGGAGTTCTCAGGAAGGGCGCCTACACTACATATATATATATATATATATACACACATAGATATATATATGTATGTACACATAGATATATATATTTTCACTGAAAAAACCATAGGTTTCACACACGTTATAGTTAGGTGGATATTTCACTATAACTCGCGCGCCCGCAATCCACTACTGATGACGTCACATATTACATCACTCATGACATGGTCAGTGGCATCACTCATGACATCACTGATGACATCATCCTTGTGATAGAGTGGCGGCCGCGCGAGTTATAGTTATCTGAACTAACTATAACGTGGGAATTTCATTGGTTTTTTTACGAGTGAAATATCCACCTAACTATAACGTGTGTGAAACCTATGGTTTTTTCAGTGAATTTGTACGTTTTTTTAAATGCTAAGTTATGTATGTATTATTTTTTTTATATATATATTTATTTTACAATAAACTACGTATTAAAAAAAATAGTAAATTTTTTTTTGGGGGGGGGGGGTTTCACCGTGCGCGCACCCCCGCGATTTAAAAAAAAAAAAAAAAAAAAGTTTTTTTCTGCCTTCGGGGACCTTCAGGGACCCCCTGACAAAGGCTAGGGTGTCAGGAACTCTCTACCCTGCCCCCTTTTCACGGTCGCCACCTTCCTTTTTCACTCTCGCACTGAAAACAAACAAAATGGCGGCCGACACTTCCTGATTTCGACCGATTCGAGCGTTTACTAACATGTAACCACCAATCAGAATTACGCTCGCGCACGTTAGGGTGCTCGCACGGTGCGCGCACAGTGCGCGGCTATAGATACGTATGTGCTTTTAACTGCAATTTTCTCAGGAACTACTGAACAGATTGACTCCATATATGCAAAAGGCACATCCCTGAGCTAAGGACTACCTCTCTGCCAAATTTCAAGTAATTCTGTTCAGCCGTTCGGGCTGTACCTTGGACTAAAGGTCCCTACGGAAAATTGCATGGGGAAAACGTGTTTTGGGACCCCCCTTTTTTCTCAGCCCCCGCTTGACGAATCCCCCCGAGACTTTCATTTTGAAAATTTCGCGAGGATTCGTCAACCGGCGCCAAAGTTATTCCAAATAGAATGTTGCGGATTTCCTATGGAAACACGGTCCTAACTATAACTATCTACTGGCGACCGCCAGTAGATAATATATAGATATATATATGTACACATAGATATATATATACACATAGATATATATATATATAGATATATAAATATGTGTTCATGTATATATATTTATTTATGTATGCATATATATATGTGTTTGTGTGTGTGTGTGACATATACTGTGTGCTCCCTTATGTCTGGACAAAGCTATACATCTCTGGAGTGCTATAATAAGATAGAAACATGTGCCAGGGGTTGCTTTTATTGATTCCAGGTTGCCTTGGATGATATTTTCCTAATTCAAAGCTGTGATACATTGCCTGGAGTGGTAAAAGGCTTTTGTTATTTTTTTGCTCAGCAAGGATGGCAGTAGCTAATACTATGTTTAAAGACTTTACTTTAAAAATGGGAAAACACTTAGGGCCCCCTTACGATGTCTGGCAGAAGGCCTTCCGACAGCACGTCGGTAGCGTTCCACTCGACATCGGAGGCATCAGTCCGACCGCCATATTAGGATACAGGCAGTCCAACTGATGCCTGCGGCAGGTATCTACTCCTCCTCCGACAGGCTCAAGGAGCCCGTTGGGGCTGATGGCAGATCGTAATCTCCAAAATGGAGGAGGTGGGGATTACGATGCACATTTCTGACAGTCTTCCTATGGGGGTCCGACTGCCATAGAAAGGCTGTCGGAAATGGACTCTGGGGGCCCCTAGCAGGGCCCCCGTCTTTCCGCAGCCTTCGCAATGAGGCCTGGGGGGCACCTGTGGTGCCTCCTCAAACATAAATGCATCATGTGGCAGGCACCGCAGGGTGTGGATGTTTAAAAAGTGTAATTCTCCTATTGCGGCTTCTGCTGCAGCCCGCAGGACAAGCCGCAATAGGAAATATGGAATTTCCGTGAAGGCAGTCACCCGCTAATTAGGGAAGTGGGACCGCGACTCCTTCTCAGGCGGGCCCGTTTCCGACATGATGCCGGTCGGACACTCGTCCAACTGGCATCGTAAAGAGGCCCTTGTCACTTTCTAGCTTGGTGTGGATGGAACTGTACAAATCCTATGCTTAAAAACGTTGCTATTGGATAGAAGCCCTAGCCTCCCCACATGGGGCGGCCATTGCAATGAGCCTTCACCTCATCCAGTTTTAAATATCTCCACAGGGTGTATTTTACTAGAGTCAGGCTGTACAGGGCGGGTTTGGTGGCTTCCCCGGTGTGTCATCGCTGCATTCATGAAGAGGGCACCCTGCTTCACACCATATGGGACTGTTCGGTGCTGGCGCAGTTCTGGCGGGGAGTAATGACCTGCCTGTCGGAGGTTCTGTGTTGGGATCTCCCCCGTTCACCTAAGCTGGTTCTCCTGCACATCATGGACGATATCGGGGGCAATGTTTACAAACGTCATCTTATGCTCTTGGGTTTTACCTTGGCCAAACGTGACATTGCTAGGGCCTGGAAGGCTACAGTGGCGCCCTCAGTTTCTGTTTGGAAGAAAGGCCTAGACTTTTGTATGGGCTTAGAGGCTCCCATCTTTGTTACGAGGGGGTGCCCTCGTAAACACTACAAAATATAGAAACGCTGGACGGATTATCAGGCCTGGAATTGGAGCCTGTTCCAGCCCAGTGCCAAGACCGGCTCCGGTTTCTCCCCTTTTCCCTGAGGTGTCCTGTGTATACACTTGGTGGGATAGACGCTTTTTGGTAGTGAACCGTAGTGAGCGTAGGATTGTGGCTTTGACTGTACATATTATTCTTGCATGGTCGACAATGCAATGGGGAAGGGGGGTAGGAGGGTGTTGTATGTTTTTCCTTTTTGTTTTGATTTAAGTGCAATTCCTTTTAACATTCTCTTATGTATACAAGAAAAGTGTCAAAGTCATAATAATGTATATTGATACTGCAGAAGTCTCTGGGTCACAGAGCTCCGCTCTCTACGTGCTTTTGACAAATAAAATATGTTTTATTAGGTGAGCAGATTCCGTGGTCGGTGGTGTTGTAGAGTGTGCCATAGAAAGAGCTGCTCTCCACCTAAACTTGGGAACTACCCAGAGTTCCCTGCTTCCTTTTATGCATAATTTATGCAGCACTCTAATCCTGAAACGATAAAGATATATACATATTTGTGTGCACACACGGATGTATATGAAAATATATATATATATATATATATATATATATATATATATATATACACACACACACATATTATATATATATATATGTCCAAGGAAAATTCTCCAACCAAAGGGAGCCCCCATCCTGCAGGGCGGCTTCACAGAAAGGGGCATGGAGCATTCCATGATTTGGCACACCAAAGAAAAAGAGAAGTGAAGCCCAACTCGGTAAATCACTGGCTTTATTGTGTCTCAAGGGTGGCAGAGCATCAACCCTTACGCGTTTCGGTTGTTGGTCATGACCTTGCTCACAGGTGAGGAAATTCTCATTGAATAAACTCGCACCATTTAAATCACAATGATCACGTGACCCGGTGCAATCCTACATTTCCCAAAATGCACGGGGTGTTATTGCAAACTGTGGTAGATGTACAATAATGCTGAATAGCATCTTGATGCCACAGTCTGATTAAAATCATTGCCCTGTGCTTGGACTGTGATGTAATGTAGATCTTGCTGGATAGCGTCCCAAATCGCAGTTTAAAAGTCTGCGTGCAATGTAATGTTCAAAAAATGAAATGTCACATATAAATTGTGTAGCGTTTACCTTCCATGTTTAAAGTCCTCATGATGTACTGCCCATGGTATCACCATATCTTTGAACATAATGCCAGAGAGTCCAAGTTGGCAAGAGGAGACATAACTCCTCTAGTACTCCCTTTCGCACTGCCGTGCAAAAATACCTGGGAAATCCTTTTTGTCTACATGTAGGCATACGGGACATATATTTATATATCTATGCATATATATAAATATATATGTGTGTGTGTGTTTATTTTTTAATAGAGAACCCCCTTTTTTCATTCTTTACCTGCCTTTACCTCTACTCACTTCCTACAACCAAAAATTATCCTCACCTCCCTTTACTTCTAACCACCTTTAAACCCTAAAATCATCCTTACCTCCCTTTATCTCTGTGTGCACATAAAAAATTATCTTATTTACAAAAATACTTACCTGCCTGATAAATTGCTGTGTGACAAATGTAGAAATACTTAATTGTGTGGCAAATCGATGCATGTAATTGATGCGTGGTAAAGGCTGGTTCCTGTGTGTAATATTCATTTTAGTTACTTCATTTTTAGTCCTTATCATATCCTTTCAGAATATGTAATATTAATTTTAATATGTAATATTAATTTTACAGCTGCTCAACATAAGTTCAATGCAAGCCATATTCATTTAAACAGGGGTCATACTCATTTAAACATGGCTTGTGTTCATTTCGATATGTGGTTTATTCATTTCAAAGCATGCTACATTTATCTCACATAGTTTCATATTTATTTCAAAAGGTGTCATATTAATTTTAATAAATGTCATGTTAATTTTGATGTGGGCCATATTATTTTCACCAGGCGTCATATTCATTTCAAAGTGGTTCATATTCATCTTAGCATGTGTCCTATTCCTTTCAAGGAATTTCATATTTATTTCAATGGATGTCATATTCACCTTAACACCTGCCATAATAATTTCAACATGGGTAATATCCATTTCAACATAGGTCATATTCATTCCAGTACATGCAATATTTGTTTAGATGTGCATCAGATTAATTTCAAAGCATTATATATTCATTTTGACAAGTTTCATTTTAATTTCAGCATTGGTCATACTCTTTTTAAGACATGTTGAATATATTTCAATGGGGCTCATATTAATTTCATTGCATGTCATAGTCATCTTAGCATGTATCATACTCCTTTCAATGGATGTCTCATTCATATTAACGCATCCTATATTCATTCTAACATGAAACATATCCATTTCAACAGGTATCATAATCATGTTAATGTGCATCATATTACTTTCAATGTAACCCGTCTTCATTTTGATAAATACCATGTTCATTTTAACGTTATTTGTATTAATTTTAAAACATGTCAAATTAATTTCAATGAAGCTCATATTAATTTAAACACATTTTGTATTCATTTTAGCATGTGTTATATTCCTTTCAATCAATGTTATATTTATTTCAATGGATACCATATGCATATTAACGCTTGTCATATTAATTTTAGGATGCAACTTTTCAATTTTAGCACATATCATATTCACTTCAATATGTGTCATTCATTTCAATGCAAGCCATATTCATTGTGACAAATGCCATGAGAATTTCAGCTTTGGTCATACTCTTTTTAAGGCATGCCAACTTCAATTCAATGGGGCTTATAATCATTTCAACACAAGCCAGATTCATTTTAAATCATCTTCTATTTATTTCTGTATATCTCATATTCATTGGAATCTGGGTAACATTCATTTCACCACAATTCATATTCATTGCAACATGTGTAATGCTTATTTCAGTTTATGTTATATTATTTTCAATGTGCATTATATTCTTTTCAGGCTACAATATATTCATTTCAGTAACTTACATTCATTTCAATCTGTCATATTCATTTCAATGCATGTCGTATACCTCTTGGCATATGTCAGTCATTTCAAGAAATGTCCCATTCTGTATGATGCATATTGTATACATTTCAGTGATAGCTATATTATTTACGGTGAGGGCCATATTTATCTTAGCATGATTAATATGTATTTCAGTATTGCTCTTATTCAGTTTGGACTGCGTTTTATTCATATCAATCACTAAGTAGCATATACAATCTGCCAGGTTTCATATTTGTTTTGATTCAAGTCAGATTCACTCTGCCAGGTATCATAATTATTTTGACACATATTACATTCATTCTGGTGTGTGTCATATTCATTTTGCAACAGGCTATGGATTTCAGAAGGTGTCCTATATAGGGATCTGTAATTTTGACATGAACGGCTTCCCACGTGGGTGGGACCTGAGTCTATACGTGAAGGGCATGCAACGAAGCAGCCATGTTAGAAGATGAGACGAGACCATACTGCGGCGGTAGGTCAGAAAATAAAACGAGGGCTGCGTTTCCGAAGACATTAAAATGATACGAGAAGGGATTCTTGTCAAGAAAAGAAAGTCGTCTTGACTTTAAAAAAAAAGTCAGGGCGTTGTTTTAAATTATTAACGTGCGCCGACATGCATCATTCTCTAATAAGAATTAATTCTAAATACACGTAAAGATTACATTGCTCGTGGTATTTTTGATAAAAAGGTAAACTTCCGTTGTACATTTTAAGGTGATTATGTCTTGTCTGAGCCAGTCAAGTTGGCCGCCGCATTCCCCTGAAGAAATGCCACCGGCGTCTCCTGTCCCGGCCTTTACAGTGTCTACACCTGTTCTCTCTAGTGGCCCTATTAGTTCTGTGACACCATAACTAATATACGTTTTTTTTCCACATATATTTTGGACACAAGTGTGAGTTAAACTGGTGTGTACCAGGGCCTGCAGTCTGTAGCTCGTGTGGGTTGCACGCAAGCCATCGCTCTGTCACCCGAGGGGCGTGCCCTCGTCTCCCATGATGCACCGCGCCAGAGGCACCTCCGGTGTTTGAAAGCGGAGGGGGGAAATGGCAGCGCAATCTGCGGGCGGTGAGCCAGTGGAGCGGAGACGAGAGCGGGCGAGGAGAATCAGCAGGACCGTACTCAGCCGCAGCCCGTGAGTCCCCATCCCTTGGGTGAGTGCAAGTGCCAGACGGGGAGACCACGTTGGACATTCTAGGTAGGGGCAGTGAGGGTAAATAGTCTAGATATCCTAAAAGGCCGGGAGTGGAGACATGGTTTTAATGTGGTGCAGGTGGCTTAAAGTCAATGGCTGTTAGCAAGGAGTAGACTACTCTCGAGCCCCCCTTCCCACTCCACAGGTGGCAGGAGTGGGCGTGTTCAGAGGAGAGGGGGCTCACTGTAGAGGGTCTCGTGGGGGCTCACTGTAGGGGGTCCCGCGGGGTCAAATTGTACCCCAGAACAGGTACAACGAGTGGGGAGTGCAGAGGTAAGGGGCACAGGGAAAATGTGGAGGTACGGGGCACGGAGGAGTACGTAGGTATGAGACACCGGGGGATGTGGGGGTGACACCATGAGTTACCGCACTGGGTGACACCAACCCTAGTGACGCCGCTGGGCTTACCCATATCCTTCCATCCGTCACAATCATGGCATGAGTCAATTCAGTGGATAATGGCGCGAGTTGAGGAACGTGAAGCTTTCTGCACAGACTAACATCCCTAACCTCTCGATAATACAGAAAAGAGACAAAGGTCTCGCCCCTTTGATCACAGTGGTTCATCAGGCCAAGGTAGAACCGCAGCGTCTCTTGGCCCAAGGAGGCTCGTGCGAAGGAGAGTGGCTGACAGGCTAATGACTAATAGGATTTCCTCCCACACACCACACGAGGGTGTGAGCACCTGCTGTGTGAATTCACCTTGGGCATGAGATTTTACATTCACTCAATAAAGATTGCATGAATTTAGCTCTGGATTGACACTGCAGCTGTTCCCGACGTATGTGATCAACAGAAAGAGAGCCTTAGGAAGCATTAGTGAGAGGGGCTTTTGCTCCGCCCACATGTTGACTTTCATGAGTACAGCATTTGTTGGACAGACGGTGTGAAAAAAGTGTGTGCTATTTCTTTCCTGTGGGAAGATAATGCTCAGCAGAGCAGGACTGAACTGATTATGGTGACAATCCAATTATCAAAGCTATAGGCCCGATCTGTTTATTATAAAAGATCTCACCAAGACAGTAGGCCCGATGCATTTGTTGAGAAACACACGTTAAAGCCAAATGGTGGATTGTCATACGGTCCATTCAACCCTGTAGCCAGGTATTGTGATAGATGGGATCTCAAATGCTACTGCAGGAGATAAGGGTCTTGGTGTGGAACACCCCAGCTGGCAAACCCAAGGGATAGAAGAATTTTATTGTGGTAATCCTTGTTAGTCGCTCTTAAAAGGGGGCTGTTAATTGTTTTGAACATATTTGCAATTTTAAGAGAAGAAGAGTTGGCCTAACGGCTAGGGCGCTCGACCTCGGACCTGGGGAACTGGGTTCGAGTCTCGGTAATGACGCTAAACATCACTTAATCTCCCTGTGCCTAACAAAGAATGAATGTGTGTCCTCATGTAACGTAACTGGTGCTATGTAAAGCGCTCTGATACCTGATTGGATTCGGGTCAAGTTCGCGCGATATAAAACTCTGGAGGAAAAAAAAAAGAAAAAGAATGACTGGCATTTGCCTTATGAAAAGGCTGTTGCTGAATTTTCTTGGCCTCACGGGTTATAGAGGCAAGCCAATGATAAAGGCCGCAGGTCTGCTTGGTTGATTGCTACGTCATATACCATAGGTCTAATCTGTTTATTATGAACCGTTATGACAAAAACAGTAGGACTGAGGAATTTATTGTGAAAACAATATGTTAAAGTAAATAGACATGTACGGGAGGGTGGTGAACCCTATAAACAGATTTGACAAGGAATCTCAGGTTTTTAGTGGAAGGCAAGGTTTTGCTCTCGGTCACCCTGATGGAGCAAGGACTCATAGAAAAGAGACTTGCTCGGAAGCAATCCACTCGTTTAACTTACTAACAAAGTTATTATTAAGTTTTGTGAAAACTAATACACACTACAAGAACACGCGGGTTAGCGAAGCTTGCGTATGTGTGTACTAACGCGGATAGCAATGAAGGACTAATACGGCTTAAAACAGGCAAACTGTCGTGAGCATGCGTCAACTATATCTACGTAGGATGACGAAATAACGCTTGAGGGAAATTCTGGCGCATGAGCAGAAGGTACTAAAATGTAGTCTTGAAGACTCGCGTGCATGGCATCTGCTTATTTAAACTAAATCAAGTGGTTTTACTAATGCTAATGCGGGAAAAGATATTAATAAATAAACTGGGATAGAGTAGAGGTGGGTGGTATACAGTGCAAACACTTTATTTTAGAAAGTAACATCTGTCTTCTGATTTTTATTATTAGTGCATATTTGGGCCTCGCTTGCATAGCCGGATTGAATGGAGTGACGCGAAGTCCACGCATTCCCACTGAGTGAAACCATGAAGGCCATGACAAAGCAGTGAGGAAGGCGGGGCCAGCATCGGCCCTGCCGCCATTATGGTGGTCGGCCGTGCCCCCCAGAACCGTGCCCCAATCATGGTCTCCCGCCGGCGCTGGTGGACATGCCCCAGAAGTGATTGAATCACTTCCGGGTCATGGGAGGCTCCCCCGCGCCCCGGAAGTGATCTGATCACTTACGGGGGCGTGGGCGACCCTCGGGGTCCTTTAAAGCCGGGGGGAGCACAAGAGACTATCTCTTTCTCCCCTCGGCAGCACATCCGTTGCATGTGCCACCCCTCCCTCGGGAGGATCTTTAACCGTTTTTTCTGTTTTCTAGGTGTTCAGCGCTGCTTTGGAATCGGGGCATCGAAGGTGCAGGCGTGTGGAACGAGGAAGTCTCGCCGGCGGTTTTCGTTTCAGCTGGAGGCTTTTTCGTGGTTGCAAGCAGCGGGCATCAGAAGCGAGCGGGAGACTGGGTCTGCGGATCTTGCCGCCTTTTGAACTGCGGCGGACGGGCGGATTCCCGGTGGGGACGCGGGCAGTGCTTCGCGCTTTACCATCCTCTCAGGTGGCTTCCGATTGACGGAGGTAAGGTGTCGGGGGCTTGGGCGGTGTTCGTGCGTCCTTCCCGGTCGACGTGCGAGTGTCTCAAGGTACGGGTGCGTTGTCGGCCCTCAGAGGCTGCCCGGCGCTGCACTCGGCTTCTCGGCCCATACTCGTTACATCGCATGCGGGGGGGGGAAATAGTGAGGCGCTTTGTGCCAGCCCACCGGGCGCATCGCTGAGAACGTGGGAATTGTATTCTGGGCTGTAGTGAGACACAGCGGTAATCAGGTGACATCGCGGGTAGGGGGGGCGATTTTTGAGGCGGTGTGCCAGCCCATTGGGCAGATCTATTTTGAAACGTTTGTGTGCAAGTCTGCAGGGGGATAACACGGTTATCAGTGGACATCGTGCGTGGGGTAAAGTTTTACCAGCGCTGTTGCCCGTCCATCGGGTTACTTGGCTACTAGTTACATCTTGTTTTCCCAGCTGCTGGGGAGCGAAGTGTGTCATCAGGTCGCCTAATATTTGATTTGCACAGAAGAGGCATTTTATTAATCACTATTTTGTTGTTTGCATACCAGGAAGGCGGTGACTGTATCACAGCTTTGGTTAAAGATTCTACGCGGATCGCGGAAAGCAGCTCCAAGTGCTGGCAGGTGCCTTCTCACCGGTGTGACGAGGCGGTGACCAGCGGCGGAAGCACAAGGACGTGGGGACCTGCGCAGAGGGTGCCTGAGGACACGGTCAGGGTTCTGTATCCCGGCGCTGCTGGGAGCCAAGCGGGTTGGAGCCTGTTGCCCACCTGCCCTGCTGGGCTAGCCAGTAGTGAGGCTCCGGTAGCGGGGGTGAAGTGGCCCGCGTGTTTCCTCCATCAACACATTGGTAAAAGTTGGTACAGGTAGCAGGGTAGTCATGCCCCCTAAGGCTAAGCGTGGCGAGCGGTGCCCGGGTATAGCGACTGTTTTAGACGCGCTCATGAGAAAGATTGGGGAGATGGATAGTACCATGGCGCAGCTGGCAGAGAGGCTGGATGCGCAGGAAGGGCCATCTGGGAGGTCGCGCAGGGACGCTTTACCACCAAGGGAGGCTTTTTGCCTGTAATTCCCGCATTCCCTAATGCACCAGCGGGCGAGCCTTTTCCTGTCGACCCAGTGGGGGGGGGGCGGTTCCTTTGCTCCCCGCGACGCCTGTTATCCCGCCGCCAGCACCTGCGCACCCTATCCCTACTCCCGCGCCAGCAGTGCCAGTACCAGCAGTTCCAGTGCCAGCGGTGCCTGATCTTTCTTTACCTGTTCCCCCCCGCACCTGCAAATCCTACCCCTGCACCAACACTGCGAGTGCCGGCGGTGCCTGCACTTTCGGTACCTCTTCCCCCCGCACCCGGGGGGGTGCCAACACTGCCTCCTGATTTTGTTTCCAGTTTAGCAGCTGTGCTTCCCTGGCTGGGGGGCATGGGTTTGAACGTGAGTGCGGCGGGTGTTGTCGGGGCGGACGCATTGGAAAGGGCGAAGCAGCTTATCGATCTAGCCAAGCCTAAGGACGTGCCGGCGGTCGGGGGCCCCCAAGGAAAGCCCGGGACCTTCGCAGGGTAAGCCACAGACGTTACCTTTGTTGGGCATGGGTGAGGCACACACGTCTTACGAATCTCTCTCACGCCACCTGTCGCAGGAGGTTAAGGAGAGAATTTGGAAAGGGACATATATCGATATTTTTTCACTTTTGATAGATGAGGTTGAGAGGGAAGAAATGAAGAGGAAGAAGGATTATATGCCTGCGCGTGAGTGGGCGAATGAAATGTTGAAATACAGGGTTGAGGAGAACATTAGGCATTGGATGCTGGCCTACAACATTTACATGGCAGTGGTGACAGAGCGTTTCCCTGAGGAGGCACCTGCGATGGCTTGCTATATGTCTAGGATCAGCACGGCGCAGGCGACAAAAGGGGGCTCGGGGTGGTTGGAGTATGACAAGAAGTTTAGGCGCATCAGGGCATCTGATCCTACGTTAAAGTGGAATCAGGTGGAGGGAATCTCATGATTGGATCATGTGGGCGGCCTTTCAACTGAGGCTGCCAGTGACCCGCCTAAACCCCAGCCCTTTCGGGCGTTCCCCCCAGCTGCGCAGGGCGGGGGGGGTGGAAAGAAGGGATGTTGCTGGGATTATAACAGGCGCTCCTGCGTTAGGGCACCAGGGACATGCAGATTTAGACATGCGTGCAGTTTCTGTGGCAACTCAGGGCATGGTGAGGCAAAGTGCCTTAAAAAACAGAAGGATAGGGGGGGGGAAGAAACCAGATGGAAGGGGCTTCCACCAGAGCTAGGACGCCCATCCTCCTCCACGCCATGATGCCCTGGTTGAACAGATATAAGTGCGCGACTTCAGCAAAAACTTTAATTGGGGGTTTCAGAGACGGTTTTAGAATTCCTGTGGAGAATTTTGTGGGTCCCTCGTTCTGCAAGAATCAAGTATCGGTAACCCAGAATGCTGGGATGGCAGCAGCCAAGATTGGCAAAGAATGCAGATTGGGTAGAGTGGCAGGTCCCTTTGACACAATACCTGCTCACAACTTTGTTTGTTCCCCCCTGGGGGTAGTCCCAAAAAAGGAACCGGGGGAGTTTAGGCTGATTCACAACTTGTCAGCGCCAAGAGGGCAGTCTGTGAATGACTCCATTGATGATGTTTGCTGCTCTGTGCGTTATGCATCTATTGATCAGGCTATTGAAATGTTGAGGGGTTTGGGTCCGGGGGCGATGATGGCAAAGTCAGACATAGAGTCTGCCTTCAGGTTACTACCCGTCCACCCGAGCGATTTTCACCTCCTGGGATTCCAATTTGAGGGCAAGTTTTTCATGGACATGTGCATGCCAATGGGGTGTTCGGTGTCGTGCGCCTACTTTGAAATGTTTAGTACGGTTTTGGAGTGGGTTTTCATACAAGTGACAGGGCATAGGCATGTGCTGCACTACCTAGATGACTTTCTCTTCTTGGGGCCACCGGGGGGCGCGGGGTGTGGGCAGGCGCTGGAGCGGTTCTGTGCATTGATGGCGAGCTTTGGGGTACCCTTGGCCCAGGGAAAGACCGTGGGCCCTTCCCCGGTTATAAAATTCTTAGGGATCGAGCTGGACTCAGTCTCGGGGTGCTCACGGCTTCCCGCTGACAAGGTGACTAAGTTCGGGGAGACGCTGAGGCAATGTCTGGAAGCTAAAAGAGTGACGTTGCATCAGCTACAACAGCTGGTGGGGCAGTTAAATTTTGCATTACGCATTGTACCAATGGCACGCCCCTTTTCGAAGTCCATTGCCCAGTCAATGTCAGGCCTCAAGCAGAAACACCACCACACCAGATTGAGCTGCGAGGTCAAGCAGGATATGCGGATTTGGCTAGCATTCCTGCGGGACTTCAATGGCTCGGTCCTGTGGCCCGGCCCAGTCACTTCTTACGCGGAGTTGGGCTTAATGACAGACTCCGCGGGCAGTGAGGGGTTTGGCGCCATTCTGGGCATTCAGTGGGTGGCGCAGCGTTGGCCAGCATGGTGGGTGGGCAATGGACTCACAGCTAACATTGGTTTTCTGGAACTATTCCCCATTTGGGTGGCGTTGTGGGTCTGGCCGGAGCAGCTACGCAACAAAGCAGTGGTGTTCTGGTCTGATAACATGACCGTGGTGGAGTGTATAAACAACCAGGCAGCAAAATGTAAAATGATCTTGCGTTTGATTAAAGAAATAGTATTGAGATGCCTCCAGTTGAATCTGCAGTTTAAGGCGAAACATGTCCCGGGGGTGTTGAACCATGCTGCTGACGCTCTATCTCGTTTCAAGATGCAGGTTTTCAGAGCTCATCTCCCGGGAGCAGCACCATGCCCAACGCCTTTTCCCGAACAGCTCTGGCAGATTGGTGCCCACACTTACCAGACTTGGTGGCAGCGAGCCTAGCACCAGGAACAAGAAAGGCATACGAAGGGGCGTTTGGGGCATATTGTAATTTCTTAAAAGATCAGGGTGGGACACATTGGGCTGATTCTGCCGGGGTGTGCTGCTTCTTGCCAGCCCTGCGGGACGACGGGAAGTCGGTTGGGGTAGCTAGGAGACACATAGCAGCAATTTCATTCTTTGCACAGATGGGCGGCGGGACCCTACGCAGTCATTCATAGTGCGCAAGGCATTGAAGGGTTGGCAGCGGTTACAGGGGTCTGCGCCGGATACTAGACGCCTTATAGGTTTGAATACCCTGACAGCAGTCTTGGCAGCGTTAGATCAGATCTGCGACAACGTCTTTGAATGCTTATTATTCAGGGCAGCCTTTACTTTGGCTTTCTATGGGGCCTTTAGAATAGGGGAATTAGTGGCTAACAACAAAAGGGACCTGGGGGGTGGCTTACAGCTGGGTGACATTCATTTCCATAACGGGGCATTGCAGGTTACAATCCGGCGTTCAAAGACCGATCAGCAGGGAAGAGGTCAGGTAGTGTTTCTCAGACGGGCACCGGGCAATCCCTGCTGCCCGGTTTTTCATGTGGAGGCTTTCCTGCCATACAGACCGAGTGGTAAGGGGGGGGACATTGCTAATACACATGGGGGGGATCTGCTGACAAAGTTCCAATTTAGACGGGTTTTAGATAAGGCAATAGGCAGGGCGGGTCTGGACCCCGGTAGTTTTGGGACACATTCCTTCAGGATTGGTGCCGCCACCGAGGCGGTTGCGCAGGGTCTTGGGGAGGAGGCTGTGCGTAGGATTAGGCGGTGGGCCTCCATTTGCTTCAGGCGTTATGTGCATGTTGATATGTTGTGACTCCATATGTTAACGGTACTGATGGCACTCTTTTCTTGTTCTACTACCAGTTCCCTCGGCCTGTCACGCAGGAAGAGAGAAGGCGACGTCCCACCAAGAACGTGGCACAGTCAAGTCGACGAGGATTTGCCCGAAGGCACAGTGGGAACGTCATGCATGTGTTTTTGGCCATTCTTATGTGTCCCGGTTGGGCAGTTTTTTCAGGGCAGGCGATGGGGCAGCGCGCGCACAGCGGTTAGGTGTCAGGGTTTCCTTTTTCGGCCATGGGGGCTTACGTTTTGACAGGTTCAGGGAACGGGTAGGTCACATGCTCACCTCTTTGGATACCCCTCCCGACGCTATAATTTTGCATCTGGGGGGCAACGACTTGGTACATCTCAATAGGAGGGTCCTGCTAGAAACGGTGCTGTCGGAGTCGGCATGGCTGGCCAAGCAGTGCCCTGAGACGGTTATCGTGTGGTCAGTGGCGTGGGGGGGTATCAGTGAAGGCTCTCAATCACTCTGCCCAGAGGATCAATAACAAAATAGACAGGCTGTTTAGGACCCCTAGATTACAAGTAATTGCTCATGGATGCATCAGGGGGGACATGTGCTATGTGCCAGACGGAGTGCACCTGTCACGCTTGGGTAATGAGTTATTCCTGGGCAACATTTTAGCTTGGCTGGAGGGTTTTCATTGGTAAGTATGATCTTGGGTTTGGGGGGGGCCTGATAGTCGGTCTACTATGCAGGCCTGTGCGGTAAGGTCATAGGTTGGACAGACTAAATTGACTCATCTTTTGGGGCGTCTTATTACGTGGGCCGCCCAGAGGGGAGGGACATTTGGCTCTCACCAGACTCCAGGGGCAGTTACAACCGGTTGGTTGGAACGGTGCGGGGACAAAGGGGGGGTTACGCTTTCCATTGGCTGGTTGGCCACCCCGCACGCGGGCGTAAGTAAGCTGCGCTGTCTGCATGGCCCCTTTATGGAGTAAGTCCTGAACGTTTGGGGGTTGCCTGGGGGTAAGTACTTCCGGGTCAGCTGGGCCTCCGGCGCATGCGCATCCCAGTTGGGGTGCGCGGGACAATTCGGTGTAAGGGGGAGGAGCCAGCGTTTTGACCTTGCCGTAGGCCCAGAGGAGTACGCAGAAATGTGATCAGCAATGTTTTAGACTAGGATAGGAACATTTATGTATTAGAGTTTTGTTAAAGCTAGGATTGAAGCAAATGTACCGAATCCTGTCTTGTCATTTCTGCGTTATGTTATTTATGAATATAACTTGTTTTGTATGTTAATAAATACGATCTTCCACACCATCCTTGGTAACTATAATTAGTCGTTATTAGCTGAAGGTCCTTTTCTCTCTGTCCTCTTTTGTCTCTGGGTATTGATTATTGCATGAGTCTGAAGCATATGTATGGTGATAATGAACTGAAATTTTCTCTCCAATGAATTAAGGTGACTGCACTGTATTGAATTGTTAACATGCATTAATTTTTAGATACAGATTTAAAACTTCTAGAGTCTGTGGTTATTTACTTTAATAAATGAAAGTTAAGGTTATGGTAATTATCACCATCAACTAGTTCAACTAAAGGTCCATCGACCAGAGAACTTGTTGATCTCTAAAGGGTTAGTTAGATACAAATCCTGAGTAAAGTAAAATGTCATGAACTTGACACCAGTGGTGTACTCGGATGCGAGTTTATGGGCCCAGGTGAGTATATTGTAGTTGAGTATCTGTTGTTGGTGGACCGCTAAATCAGTTTTCTGGTAGCAGAGCTATGGTTATTATTGACTAGTTTGGTGATAAATATCGTTATTAATTATTGATTTATGTTTAACAAAAGAGTTAATGTCTTGTTTTATGTTGTCTAGAAGCACAGGTACAGAGGTTGCCTTGGCATCCCAGGAATGGAATAGCGGGTGGTGATAGAAGCCATACTGCAGGAGGTTACTTGTCTGTTGTCATAACACTGAGAAGCTACGGAGGGCTGGCAGTGTTGTATTAGGGACTAAATCGTATAAAAGTAGAGTGTGGATGATAGCAGAAGGGTTCGCTGGTGAAACTCTGGTCTTATTTCCCAATACGGGTGACACTGAAGAAGTAACAGGTTCTCCTGAGCTTGAATGAAGGGTAAACAGGGGTTTTACTCGAAGTGAAAGGAATTCTGGAATAAATTGAAATCTATCCTGGTTTAGTGGAACAGACAGAGTAGCAATGTTGTTACTAACAAAATTTTATTTTGAGAAAAGTTAAAGAGATACGTTTTCGTATTACCTTGTGAAGGGAGGGTCAGTCGCAGGAGTTATACTGGCATCACAATGAGCCGCGCTGGGATTGGTTGAAACAGCGGGCGTGAGAAAGGAGCAGATTGTAAAGGCAGGGTCAGTAGTGGGAGCAATATTGACGTCACAAAAGGCAGCGCTGGCATTGGTCAGACCACGAGCCTGAGTCTGATTGGTTGATAGATAGAAGGCGCGTGAGGGTTGGTCGAAAAGGAATTGTATGTTGACTCCTGACTTGACTGCAGGTGTGAGCCGTGCTGACATAGGACGGGACGTGGGTAATAGAGTTCGAAGGTATACGGAAGACTCTTTTCTATATCGTCCGTCTGAAATGTTTGGAGAACAAAAGAAAATTACGTTAATAAAGAAAATAAAAAATCTCTTTAAAAAAGACAAGCCTGTGAGGACTAGAGAGGGAATTCCCATTCCGCCACCTAAAACGCCTGCTTCATTTATGATGATGGAAAGAACATATCGTACCTGTGTATGTTTGGAGAATTGGGTGGAGTATACGAAAGGTTATGGTATTTTGGCTTTTCTAGTTCATGGTACTTTTAATGTAAGGATATTGCAGAATTTGAGAAATCGGATGAATATGCTAGAACCAAATCCTAGATTGACACAGTATGAAGCATTAGAAGAATGAGAGGTTGAGGCATTTGAACGGGAAACATTTAGAGGTGGTCGAAGATTTAGAGTATTTTTGCCTAGATATCCGTATGAATCTTGTAGAGATCAAATGAAGCGTCGGAGAGGAGCTGTAGTGACAGAGGGTTTATATCCAGTATTAGTGGCTGAAGAGCAGTCAGGAAAATGAGAAAAGGAGAAAATGAAACATATGAATACAACAGGATATGGTGAATCAAATGAAGAATTGTTGGTGGATATTTTAATTAAAAGCCCTCCGCCGTACCAAGAAGAACCTAGTAGAGTTACCCCAAGTGCACCGGTGATAGGAACGCCCTTGATTCCACAAATTATACATGATACGTCAATTAATAGGGTGTTGCAAGATAATGAGAGAGAAGCTTTAAATAAAACTAGAGAAGAATTAGTTCAGAAAATAAGGCAATTGAATTTAAATGCGGAAGCCTTGACAGTACCAGTGACTATTGGCCATGTTATCCCATTATATGGAGATAAAAAGGTTTGCCCGAAAGCTCAAGCTATGACAATTCCTTTGAGTAATCCCAGAAAGGAAGTAGTGATGTCTGATGATCAGGCCAGTGAGAGTGATTCAGTCATTTCATTAATGGATCTCCCAATAATGGAACCTTTAGTTAAAACTCCAAAGAGAGTTTCTCCTGAAAATTTGAAAGAAAAAGGGTTTATGGTCCCTCAAGGAACAGGAGGTTCAACAACGGTTACTCCTTAGGATTTAGAGAGATGGGCACAGGGAATAGAAAAACGAAATTTACAATCAAAGGTTCTAGATATTAGCAGATTGAAAGTAGATTTGGAAGAAATGATAGCTGTAAATGTGAGCACAGAAAGATTGAAAATCTACGATGATGAAGAGTTGTTATTTTTATGCAAGAGCATAACCAGAACAGCAAAAGTATTTCATGATAAATTAACAGAGGTCGCATCAGAGATTGGAATAGATATAAGCAGATCAAAATTATTGCAGAAACCATATTGAGTGGAGTTCACTGAAAATGATTTAGAGAATGTAAATACATTTGGTAAAAGACTACAGATAAAAGAGTTGATGACCATTTTGCAAAAGTGGGGAGACATTGACAAATGGAGAATTAGGTGGGCAAGAAAGAAAGAGGTAGTACAAGCGAGGGAAGCATCGTCTCCATTTCCTGTGAGGGAATCAGAAAAGATTGAGAGAATATGTCCAATGAGAGAAGTTCCTGGTGGTGGATATGTACATGTTCCTTGGAGCAGACAGGATATTTTGTCATTTACGAATGATTTCCCTAGGTTGAGAGAAAAACCAGTCGAATGGTAGAAGCAGGTGGAAAGATTTGTGAAGGTTTAAAAAGTTTTGTTGAAGGATTTGGATGGTTTATTTGATATTGTGGTACCTGCTGATTTATGGACAGAGTGTAAAATCACAGTTGATTGGCCAAGTGAGGAATATCCAAGAGACTCTAAAACAGGAACGCCATCAGAAGAGGTGATGAAGAAATATCACCAGGTGATTATTTTCTTGAAAGGGGAAATCCCTCCAATAGAAACAGACTGGGTAAAAATAGATAGAACCACTCAGGAGCCATAAGAGTCAGTACACGCGTATTATGAGAGATTGTTGCAGGTGTTCAAGCAGTATAGTGGATTTGAGAACATCGGTGATAAAGATATGGCACACTTTGTATATCGGTTTGTGTATGGTCTGAAACCGGAGATTAGTCAGATGATTCAACAACACATGTTGTGCTGGCAGAGCAAGACAATAGACGAAATATTGAATTATGCAAAGTATTGTAGTGACGACATGGAGGCAAAACAGAAAGCTAAAAGAGAAAATGATGTGGGCACAGGTAAAATTGACAGAGCAGGAGGAAACAATTTTAATTTTACAAACTGATAATCACACAAAATAACAGACTCAGGGTGAACAAGTGTTGAGTGGTGGTAAAGGGAGAGGACAAATGAATAGCGAGGAAGCGAAGAAGATATTTCCTTGTCATGCGTGCGGAAAGCTTGGACATTGGAAGAACGAGTGTAAAGTTGTCCAGAATAATAATGGGCCAAATCAAAATTTAAATTCGCAGATGCAGAATGAAGTGGTTGGGAATCAGCATCAGCAGGTAGTTACTCCACAGTATCAGTTGCCACAAGTTCCTATGCCAAACAATGTGAACATTCAAAAATACAGTGCGAACACCGAATTTCACGAAGAAAGTGGTAAGAATACTTCTGTGGTTTCACAATATTTTTTACAGAATGATGAAGATGGTTCGGACTTTATGCAATGACGGTGCCTGAGGGGGGAGGAAGAGGAGTGCGTGCTTGGCACATCCTTGTCAGTAGATCAGACAGGTCCATTTATTGATGGGAAAGTGGAAGGTAGTGACATCACTTTCCTATTGAACACTGGTGCTACCCGGTCTACTGTGAGAACAGCAGACATCCCAAACTAACCCCTCTCAGGAGAAACTATCCAAGTTGTAGGAGTGTCAAACAAACAGATTAGAACCCCAGTTACAAAACCAATGGAGGTACATATTGGGAATTGTAAAGACATGCATCGATTTGTGATTCAAACCCAATACATTTGTTAGGAAGAGACCTATTGTGTAAGATGAATTGCACAATCTACTGTACACCTGATGGTGTTGCTTTCCAAACACCTGATGGGGATGTGGTTTACAAGATGATGTTAGCTAAGCAAGGTACAGAAGTGGATGAGATGTATTCATTAATGACTGAAAATGAATTACCAAAAGAATTGAGAACAACAGTAAATCCGGAGATGTGGGACTTTTCAGGAAAAGATATAGGGCTAATGGTGAATGTAGACCCCGTGAAGATAGTGGTAAAAGACGGTGCAGTTTATCCAAACACATGACAGTACAAATTGAGTCCAGAAGTGAAAGCAGGAGCTGCTCCAGTGATTAACCAAATGATTGAGCAAGGAATTCTCTGAAAGACATGAGTAGCCCTTGTAATTCGCCCATTATGGGACTTAAAAAGCCTAGCGGTAAGTACAGGATAGTGCAGGATTTGCGGAAGATTAATAGCATTGTAGTGCCTTGTTGCCCAGTGGTGCCAAATCCAGCTGTGATCCCTTATCAAATACCCTGGAATGCAAGTTGGTATACAGTAATTGATTTGTGCCAAGCATTCTTTTCCATACCTTTACACCCAGACAGCCAGTATCTTTTTGCATTCCGGTTTGAAGATCGTGTTTTAGCATGGTGCCGAGTTCCTCAAGGGTACACAGAGAGTCCTTCAATGTTCAATCAAATTCCAAAATAGTGTCTAGAGTCATTGATTCATTCTGGAAATTCAGTTCTGGTTCAGTACATTGATGACCTACTGGTGGCATCAAAGACACAAGAAGATTGTGTCACTGACACAGTTGCATTACTTAACCATTTGGCCGAAGGAGGACACAAAGTGTCTCCAGAGAAATTGCAATTTAGTCAACAAGAAGTTAGATATTTAGGGCATAAAATAGAAAGAGGAGTTAGAAAAGTAACCCCAGAAAGAATAAAAGTAATTAAACAAATGCAACTACCTCAGACACAGAAAGAGATGAGAATGTTTCTGGGAGTGGTTGGGTATTGTAGGCAGCGGATAAATGGTTTCTCCCTGCTAGTGAAACCATTGATACAATTGGCCCGGAAAAGAGCGAAAGATCCAATTGATTGGAATGATGAATGTTTAGAAGCTTTTGTAAAACTACGAAATTGTTTGTGTGAGGCCCCTGCCTTGGGCATGCCTGACTATTCAAAAGCATTTGTCCTATTTTGCTGTGAAAGAGAAGGATGCTCACTCTCAGTTCTAAATCAGAGACATGGATTAAGCCGACGTCCAGTGGCATATTTTTCGGCGACTTTGGATCCAGTGGCTTCAGCTTTACCTGGTTGCTTAAAAGCAGTAGCTGCTATTTGTATGAGTCTGGCGCAAAGTGAATCAATTGTGATGGGATATTCTGTAAAGGTTTATGTGCCACACTCAGTCGAGATTCTTTTAACAAGGACTCGAACACAGTACCTCACTCCTAGTCGGATGACTAAGTATGAAAGAGTGATTTTGGGAGCAGAAAATGTTACAGTGATATGGTGTACCATAATGAATCCTGCCACATTGTTACCAGACCTATGTTGTGAAGAAGTGAAAGATGAAGTTGATCATGATTGTTTGGATGTGACTGAATTGTGTACTAAGCACCGCCCAGACATAAAAGTACCACCCTTAACGGAATACGGTCATATATTATTCATGGATGGGTCATGTCTGAGAACAGAAGAGGGAGGGCTAAGTGCTGCATATGTTGTATGTAAAATATCAGGAGTCATTGAAGAATCCTGTTTACCAGGTGTCAAGTCTGCACAAGTAGCTAAATTGGTGGCCTTAACAAAGGCATGCACAATTGGGAAAAATTGGAGAGTAACCATATTTACGGATAATCAATAAGGTTTTGGGGTTGTGCACGACTTCAGCTAGCTCTGGATGCAGAAGGGATTTCTGACTTCTTCAGGATCTCCAATCAGAAACAGCAAAAATGTAAAGGATTTATTGGAAGCATTACAGTTGCCAAAAGAAATAGCTGTTGTAAAATGTGCTGCACATAGGTCAGGAAATGACTATGTGACGGAGGGTAATAGGTATGCAGACCAAATTGATCAATACTGTGCAAGAAATACAATGGCATAAAACAGAAAATTGGAAACAGATGAAACCAGCTGCCAACTTATGTTCTTCTCAGCTCTAGAAACATGGGATGAGGTCAGACAGTTGCAGGAAGAAGTGGAGGAGAAGGAAAAGGAACTCTGTACAAGGTCAGGTTGGACAAAGAGGACAGAAGATGAAGTGTGGGTATACTAAGATGGCAGTCCAGTCATGCCAGACTGTTTGCTTTCTCAAATGGCAAGAGTATATCATGGGGCAACCCATAATGGCAGGGATGCAATGATTAGACTACTCAGACAAAATTGGTACAATCCAAAAAGACTTTGCCAACGATGCTTAATCTGTCAGCAGCAAAATCAAGACAGGAAGACAGTGGTCAGTTGGGGAAAAATTGGAAAGGCAAAAGGACCATTCACCAGGTTGCAGTTAGACTTCATAGAATTGCCTCCGTGCAATGGATTAAAGTATGTTCTTGTTATAGTGTGCTTGTTTTCGAGATGGGTGGAAGCATACCCCACTAGAAGAAATTACAGTCTCACAGTTGCTAAATTACTGTTGAGAGAGTTGATACCTTGTTTCGGTTTTCCAGTCAATTTGGAATCAGATAAGAGGACCTCATTTTAATAATGAGATAATTTGATTAATCTGTGCTGCATTTAACATTGAACAAAAACTGCACTATGCTTATCGTCCAGAGGCTTCTGGAGTAGTTGAACAGCTTAATGGCACAATCAAGTCAAGGTTAGGGAAGGTGTGTGCATCCACAATGCAAAAATGGTCAGATGCATTTCCTCTGGTACTGATGGGTCTCAGAATCATTCCTGACAGAAAAACAGGATTGAGTCCTCATGAGATACTCATGGGAAGGGCGAGGAGACAAGCATATATTCCTGGAAATAAATTGATGAATATAACTGATGATCTGGTATTGGACTATTGCAAAGGATTAGCTGACCTGGTACGTTCTGTCTCTCACCAGGTTGGAGAAGACGCAGTTGCAAGGCAGCCAAACCAGGCGCATGATTTGAATCCTGCAGACTGGGTGTTAGTGAAGAAACACGCGAGGAAATCGTGTCTAGCATCCAGGTGGGATAAACAACGTCAAGTAATACTAGTCACTACCACAGCAGTGAAGTGTGCGGGTTTATCCAATTGGAGTCACACTAGTCGTACCAGAAGAGTTCCAAGCCCATCTGAACAACCAGAGCAGCCACTGACTGAACGAGCAGAGGCGTCAGAAATTGAAAATCGTGAAGTCGAAGAATCTAGACTGATAGATTCTGAAGAACAACTATATGACGAACAGCCAAGTACAAGTCAGGAGGATTGGATACCAGTGATTGAAATACCTGAAGTTGTTACTAAAACAAGAGGAAGAAGAATCAAATTAGGAGGACAGCAAGGTAGAAAGGAAAAGACAGGGAAAGAAGAATACACTCCGGTAAAAGCGAACCAAGCCATTCAGAAACCTGAGCAGGGCCAGATAGAAGATGAATAACAAGTTCAGGCCGAAGAAGAACAAATCATAATAAGACCTGAACAAGATCAGGTAGAGGTAGAAGAAAAAGTTCAGGAAGAAGAAGAACAAATTGTAATAAGACCTGAACAGGACCAGAATGAAGAACAGGTTCAGGCGGAAGAAGATATAACAATAAGACGACCTGAACAGGTAACGGTAGAAGAAGAAAATAACACAGTACGTACAGAACAAAGACAATTAGAGAGTGGAAAAGAACAAGAACAGATTGTGCCCAGATCAAGTGAAAATAAAAGAACCTTAGAAGAAGACGGAGAAGGTAAATGTGCAGTTCAGGTTAAAAGAGTCAGAAAAGGAGATAATTGGCCAGGTGGAGTGAAAACACTAAGATATTACCTAAGAAAGTCAGACAAGAAACCAGAGCAAGTAAATGAAGTTACAAGTCAGACGCAATCTAAACAAACTTTAATAAAACTCACACGAAGAAGCCAGAGATTGAGAAATCTGAACAGAATATACAAGGCCCCTGAGTGGACCCAAGTTATATTAGAAGAATTTGAAAACTTAGATTTACGTGAAGAATCAGAGTAAGTACATGTTGCACAGATTGATGAAAACAAATTAAGACCTCCTTAAAACAAAAGACTGTATTTTAAGAAATTTCAGACAAAGAAAGAAAAAGAGAAAATAAATGTTCTCAGATTGAAAATGGCAGAAGTTAAAGTGACCGAGCAACCGAAACGAAACCTGAAACAAAGATGTCTTAGAGTTTGTTTATGTAGTATTTTATTATTAACATTAGTATGGTTATTTCTAACAGTGACTGTGCCTTATTTAATGATAACAAGTAATAAGAATAATACAGTTACTAATGAGAGAGTAGATGCAGTGAAAGGAACTAAGACAGAATTAGGGAAAATAGATGAGACCGTCTACAATCATAATGAATCAAATAGTGATTTGTCTTTAAATGTGTTTACTAAATTGTTATTTCAGTAGATTAGTGATTGTTATGTCTGTATGAAATTACCCTCATCAGTATCAGAAGGGGTGACCTATCACCATATACCTTTAACATATGGTGTTTCATGTAGTGTTTTATCAGGTTTATTTTATGTAACCGGGACACTTCAGTATTTTTATTTAAACATAGATGTAGTGTTTTCAGAACTACCTATTCGGAAAATATGAACCCAGTACTTAGTAGTAAAGAGGCACAGTTTATGGGCGCATTATTCTTAACAATGAGCCCAATAGATATAGTACAGGATTTAAAGAAGGTTGCTGAACAGAAATCCCATGTACCTCCATGGGCCGAGAAAGAGCGAAGTTATGAAAAGGGCAAGGCTTATGCTGCAATGTCCCTGGACTTTGTAAAGAAGGGAAAATTCTGCCTCCATAGGTCGAAGACTAGTTATAATAAAATGTTCATTGGTTCCAGTGAATGTGAACACAACTTCCTAACTCTAGGGGGATGGGGACCAAAAGGGGGTAACGATCCAGTATTTCCAGGAGTGTACCATGTATGCGGGAATAAGGCCTATTATAGGTTGTCTGCACGGTGGTACGGGAGCTGTTATTTTGGAATAGTATTTACGAAAATTTACCATGTGAACAGAATCAATGGAATCAATGAAATATCTAATGGACTAACACGAAGAAGAGCTAGTTTTTCAGAAATAGTAGTAGATATATTTGGTGCATTGATACCCTCAGTTGGAGTCATTCTAAATTCACAGAAATTTTTTAAATTTTCAACAGTAGTTTATTGTCTTTCAACTGATACTGCTGGAGGATTCTTAATGATTAATACAGAAATGGATGCAATAAGGTCTATGGTTTTACAAAATCGTCTTGCGCTTGACATTTTATTGGCAAAGGAGGGTGGAGTCTGTGGAATGTTGAAAATACAACATTGCTGCACTTATATTCCTGACAAAAGTCAGGAAATTAAAGGATATAATGAAAATTTTACAAAAATTCATAAATATTTGACCCAACTGGAGGTTGACGGTGTATGGGAAAGACTAACAAAAAGTATCACATCAATAGGGAAGTGGTTTACTAATTTTGGAAAGAGTTTCTTAGGACAAATAATATTACCAGTAGTCGTGATAATAACAATAGTATTGATAGTAATGATCACATGCAAGTGTTGTAGAAGCAAGGGAAAAAGAAGGATACATAAAGAAAGGGAAGAGAAAGGAAAGAAACGAAAGAGGGAATATGAAGAAATTCAGTTAGAAGAAATAAAAGAAAAGCTATACAAAAAGATGAAAGATTTAGAAGAAAAAGAAGCAACTGATGAAATGAGGAGAAACTGAGAGTTGCTAAAGTTGGCATCTAGGAAGAGATGGGTAATTTTGTGATGGCTCAAAAATCCCATCAGAGAGGGGATTGATGGAGCAAGGACTCAGAGAAGAGACTTGCTCGGAAGCAATCCACTCGTTTAACTTACTAACATAGTTATTAAGTTTTGTGAAAACTAATACGCACTACACGAACACGCGGGTTAGCGAAGCTTGCGTATGTGTGTACTAATGCGGATAACAAAGAAGGACTAATACCGCTTAAAACGGGGAAACTCGTGAGCATGCATCAACTACATCTACGTAGGATGACGAATTAAGGCTTGGAGGGAAATTCTGGCGCATCAGCAGAAGGTACTAAAATGGAGTCTAGAAGACTCACGTGCATGGCATCTGTTTATTTTAACTAAATCGAGTGGTTTTACTAATGCGGGAAAAGATATTAATAAATAAACTGGGATAGAGTAGAGGTGGGTGGTATACGGTGCAAACACTTTATTTTAGAAAGTAACATCTGTCTTCTCATTTTTAGGTCTCACCTGGCGTTATGCGAGGGCTTTTTGTAATCAATTCACGATGTGCACGCGAACGGAGGGACAAAGATGACGTCGGGCTGTCCACATACAGCTGCAAATGCACGCGCATGTGGACAGCCCAAAGCCATCTTTGTCCCTCCGTACACGGGCACATGTAAAAAGCCCTCGCATGGCGAGAGCAGCGCTGTGCGCTGCTAATGCCGCCGGGCTGTCAACATGCGCATGCAAATGCGCATGTGGACACAGAGAGAGGGGGCGGCGCTTTCCTTTCCTGGGCGCACTCTGATCTTCTTTGCCATTCAACCTGCCAAGTGTGACAAACACCCTGTAACCTCCCACTCTACACTGCAGTCAATTGTTGACTGTATCTTTACTTTGACCTAATTCAGTGCTTCGCTGCCTTTCGCCGAGGTCCACGCTAAACAAATATCGCACACATACACAGTGCACTTAAACACAGGAGCGACTGCGGCGTCTCGACTTCCATATCTGCTGTTTCCCAACTTTACTGTATTTATAAATCCAAAGGTATTTAAATGCCTCTGCCTTACGTCCCCGCTGCTGCTGCGGAATGATCAAAGGTTGTGCATTGGTGCGGTGGGGGTTGCTCTTGTGTCCCTATTTAGGGCCATGTGTTATAGTCAATTCCCTGCAGTATTTCATCGTTAATGTTGGTTGAAATGGGCTCCTATCAGGCTGTTGAAAAGCTTCAATGTGATTAACCCTCTTAGGAATTAAATCATGTCTTGTTCCTGATATGACACAAGATTCTGGAGTTACGTAATGTAATTGAGTCTGTCCCTAAAGGGTAGAATGCTTTGTTTCAGGACTTACAGATGGCCTAGATTGAGAAAGGACGCTGTCTTGCTAAATGGGCATTGCAAGCCCCAACATGGCAACAAAATTCCCCTATGGTGGTCAGGTGTTTATAAAGCAATACTTTTAATGGAAATGCCTCGGTTGTTTTACTGCCAGCACACCGGCTTGAGGGCGAGTGCGCGGTAGTTGTATTTGAACAAGCATTTGCATTTGCAATGCAATAGGTCTCGCATTTATGCGAGTTTAAGCTATTGGCATTGTAAATGACAATGCGTTTTATTTATGTTTGAAAAACCAAAACATAAATAAAAGGCATTGTAATTTACAATGCCAATAGCTTAAACTCATGTAAATGCGAGACCTGTTGCATTGCAAATGCTTGTTATTATTAGTACGTATTTCGGCCTCTCTTGCATAGCCAGTTTGAATGGAGTGACGCAAAGTCTGTGCATGCCCACTGAGAGAAACTATGAAGGCCATGACAGAGCAGTTGAGAGGGAGCCAAGATTGAGTGCTACAAACGTGGGAACAGGATGGTGCAGAATTCAACCATGAAGAAAACTATTCATGTTAAAGTTATAATTGAATCAACATCGTTACATTCGGCACATGGGAATAACATTTATGAATAAAAAGTAAGGGGTTGGGTTACGAACAATGGTTTAACTGAATCTTGTGACATGTAAGCATGGTGTGATGAAACCCCCCCCTTGCTGGACCAATCAGATTTCGTATTTTTACGATATTGAAACATTACTGGGTGGACAAGGGAAAACGAAAGGTATAATTATGATAGCTTTAGTTAGTTGGATTTTGCTGGGGGAGATGCTGAGTGCGGTGCTGATGAGATGCTGAGTTGCTGATGAAGACCTGATTGCAGAACCTAAAGTGTCAGAGAGGGTGCGGCGCAACCGTCGGTATTCTAGAAAGGTCAACTATCCTGTCCTGATTCCTGTCCTGAAGTCTTTGTCTCCTGACCTATTCCAGGGGACTCTTACCAGCCCTTTGGCCAGAGGGTTGGTCTTCACACCATTCTTGGTAACTATAATTACTCGTTATTAGTTGAATGTTCTTTTCTCTCTGTCCTCTTTTCTCTCTGGTTATTGATTATTGCATGAGTTTGAAGCATATGTATGGTGATTATGAATTGAATTTTTCTCTCCAATGAATGAAGGTGACTGCACTGTATTGAATTGTTAACATGCATTAATTTTTAGATTAAGATTTAAACTTCTAGAGGATGTGGTTATTTACTTCAATAAATGAAAGTTAAAGTTATGTTAATTATCACCATCAACTAGTTCAACTAATGGTCCATCGACCAGAGAAAAGAAAGTGTTGAGTATCTGTTGTTGGTGGACCGCTGGATCAACCCCTTCAGATAAACCTTGGGTGTAGAAGATTTACACTTTTAGAATCCTCTAAACTCTAATTTTGAACATATTTGTGATTTCATTACAGAATGCCTAACTGTTACCATAGCTCTGATCTGTTTATTATTAAAAATGCTTGGCAGTTCGGGCTGGACTGTTCCCATGAGGCACAGGGTCCGACTGATTTGCATATGGCCATGTCTGAACTGGGGTGGCAGAGTGGGCTAAAGAACGGTGATGGATTAAACCCAGATCAGTTGACTGGGGCTGAGTGCTTGCAATGTTCAACACTCCGTCCATCATTTCCTTTGGTTTTTGCTTTATTATTAAAAATGAACATAAAGGAAGTAGGACTGACCTATTTATTGTGAAACAAGCACAACAAAGCTAATAGGCATTTAAAAGCGGGTTCGAATTATATGGTGTTAAAGCCTGTAGACAGCAGTGGCGGCACCCCCGCAATGGCGGAGGACCATCACCCCACTGCTGGGCTCAAAGCAAGCAAATGTAAAATAAAATTATGTTCCTGCATCGTTTTAATTTACATTTGCCAGCTCTTAGCCAGCGGTGTTGGGAGGGGCGGGGCGAGGCATGGGAGGGGGGAGGAGGAGTGCTAGTGCACTCCACTCCCTAAGTGCTCATGTGTGTCTGGCCGGCTGTCTCAGGCCGACCAAAACACATGGGCACTTAGGTTTTCTCCAGCCCAGCTGCATTGAGCAGCCGGGCTGGAGAAACCCCACAGACTCCCTGGTCTGAGCAGGGTGTCTTTCCTGTCTGCTCAGACCAATCCCCGTGCTGCAGTCTGTCCCAGGGGCTGCTGGGACCAGCAGGTAGGAAGAGGAGAGACGTCGCGACGAGACGAGATGCTGGAGCGTCTGGCGGCAAAAGGTTACATTTGAAAAAATTGTTGATATTGTATTTCCCACCTTCCCCGCGTGACCCCACCCACCCCACCACCCTTCGTTTATGGCGGCAGCTGTTGGTAGACAGGTGCTATTTTGTCACATGTATTGTCACAGATTACCGTAGCAGGCAAGGGGTTTCGTTAAACACTCTGACAAACCCTGTGGGTAGACTTGCACCATGGTAAGCCTTGTTTGGCTCTCATAAAAGGAGTAATATACTGCTTTGCCAAATGTAATTTGGTACATTTGTAATTCTATGACTAAATGTCAGATGGATGGTTTCTAGGCAAGCTTGCCTTCATTTCAGTAGGTCTGTGTTGGCAATGGTACACTGGGGAAAAGTGGGAAGAGTGCATGTATGGTGAGTTTTAATTACAACCCAGATCTTCTGGACTCATCAACGCTTGTTCTATATGTGAATTACTTTGTCTTCCTCTATTATATTTGAATGCATTTTTAGAATATATATATTGACTCTTTGGAACTGCCCACACGATGAGAAAGAGCCATGATTCCTTATTCCTTTATCTAGTAATATTACAGGCAACCAAAGATTCCACTTCTTTGATAAGGAGTGCAAAGTTATAACAGCCAACAGATGCTGAAAAAAAACCAACTTTCCTTTTCTTTGCTGTGGTTATCAATGTTTTGACTTCTACAGTTACCTGCTAAACGGCCCCAGCCATGGATGCTTTTTAAAATGGAAAACTTTATCAAAATATTTCGATAAATATCACTTGAAGAAGACAACAAAATGCTTACTTACCATGAGTAGTTTTACAGCATGACGTTTTCTGGCTGAACAAGCTGTGCATCTATTCAGCCATCTAGTGGTTTGGCCCAGAATCGAGTTTCACCTGTCTTCTCTTTTTGAGGGGGGGGGGGGGGGCGTCGTCAACTACCATTTGGTGGTTAAGTCTATCCCTTGTGTAATATCAGATATGGGCCCTGGAAGCTCCTGTGCCTGGTCACCATCTTTATATTCTTTTCACCCCTTGATTCGGATTTTATCTTGAAGGGTAGCACTCTGACTTAGTAGTGTAGTCTGTTCACGAGGAATCTGAGGTATGTTTTGTGTCTGTGGTTCACTGTTATGTGAAAGTTTTAGGTCTAATGCGGCCAAATAGTCTGACCTTCTTAGGAACGAGATAATTTCTTGTAATGTCATTTTGGAATGTTGCGTTCGTATGAACTTGTTAGGGTACCAGAGGGCCAGGATTTTCTCAGTGTTAAGTTTTATTCTTATACTAGTAAGTATGCTGAGTAGATGCTTCCACCTGTCTCCCTCTGAAAGACTTCCTCTATAGCCTATTTTTTTATGAGTTCCTTAACCTCTTCTAGCAACTGTGTGAGTTCCTGTTTCCCTTAATGTTCTTGTCCTTGGGGAGGCAGGGGGCATGAGGTGGTGGTTGGCGAGTTCTATGCAGTACCGATGTTTTATAATGTTTAAGAACCAATCGTCTGAGGTGACTTACCTCCATTCCTGGAAGAATCCTCCTATTTTTACCTCTGCTCCCCCACCGGTGTTATGTGGTGGGGTTGTTGGTCATCTGAGTCAATTGGTAGTTCCTCCCATCACAGGTTATCCCCTTCCTCTGGCATTTCCGCGAAAGGGCTGCCTCGCCGGGTGTTGCCACTGCTGCAGAGCAGGCTGCTGTGCGACCTGTTGGTTGAAGCCATGCTGCTAGCGATGTTGCTGGGTTGTTGAGAAACTGACTCTTCCTGTAGGTCTTCTGTTGAAGGCAGCTCCTCTCCTGACGGACTATCTGAACTGTAAAGCCCTTCTGACCGTAACAGTTTCATTGTCCTTCTTGATTTGTTGGGAGTGCTTCTTCCACAGCAATCCCAAAGAGAGCCTCCCCTGTAAATGGCATGTTTATAACCGAAGGCTATACCTTGGCCTTGAATCAGGGGAGATCCTGAGCCTTGTGTGCTTCCTCATTGTGGTGCCTGTGCACAGCTGTTTGCTTGTGGTGTTTGCTGTGTCCAGCACAGAATTGAGGCAGGAGTTGTCAATGTTCTTTCCTTTCTGTATGACTGTGTTTACTCTTTTTGGAGCTACTCATGGAGGTGTTGCATGAGTCCTTCCATTTCTTACCATTGCTGTTGGCCATATCGGAGGAGCAGAGCGCTGACATTTGCAATTCTCCATTGGGCCGCTGCCTCCTTTTCTATCCATCTACACACCAGATCCATCCTCTTGCTTTCCTTGTCTGGAGGTGGACCAGTCAATGTGGGGGCATTATTCCTTTTTCTGGCTGTGGCTGCTATGATAGTCTGCTGATAAGTTACCCCTTAATGTACTAGGAGTCTGGTGAAAAGGGTTTATATTTTTTCTCTACTCAAGTAATGGCCCTAGCTGTGGCAGGTCCCTTAAAGGCTTCCTTGTCTATAATGCTGGGGAGCATGGACGGGTGTAGGCTGGCCTTCTGAGAAAGCATCAGGGTTTTGAAAAGGAAGCATGATTCCTCCCTCTCTTACTCCAGCTGGACCCTGTATGTGTCTGCCACCATCTTTATTAGTCCATTGTACATGGATGGGTTATCCGGGGGAGAGGATCGCTGCCATTTCAGCCTTGAGTCGGTGTCTTTTACTTTCACCTTGAGGGACTGTTTGCCGTTGGTCGTTGAGGAGGGCTTCCTCTTCAAGGCAATCGGCTCTGGTGTCCTTTGCCTACCTGACTCTTTTCTTTGGCAACTCCTTACTTAGTGCCTGCCAGCGTTCAGACTTGTTGAGAAGGCTTGTCCCCATTGGTGTTCTTTGATTGGGAACCTCTTTGGGTTTATGCTGACCATCAGTCATCAATTATTTCAACATCGAGGTGACCTTTGTGGTCTTTGGGCCTTAGTTACCTTCCTCTTTTTGGCATCCATTGCAGTTTTACTCACGGCCTCTGCTCTTGACGTCGACCACGCTCCCTTCGGAGTCCAACTCTCCTCCCTGTGCTTGCTCGGCTTCTTCGGCGTGTTTCCTCATCGTCGCTGGAGAGATCCGTATCCTTCAGGGATTCCTGTGGTTGCGGAGTGTCAGCCATGGCGTGATGCGCGAGTCACTGCTTCAGTCGGAATTTGGCACATGCCTCGCAGTTTTCGGCATTGTGACCTATCTGAAGGCACAGGTTACAAACTTCGTGTGGACCCCTCTGCGTGAATTTCTGGTGGCAGTTTGGACAGAATTTAAAACATTTATCTGTTCCTCTCCTCTGCAATCTCAGGCCGTGTATTCTCCAGCAACGGGATCCTGCTACCCAAGGGTAGCGCTTCTCCCGGGCTTTGATGTTCCTCGTGGCATCGGGTGATTTTCAGTGCTTTTCGTGTTGGTTTTTCCCTTTCTTTGCAGATCCTTGAAGATTCTTCGTGGCTCCTTCAGTGTGCTTCCAGACCCAATTGCGGAAAACAGAATTTGAAGATGGCGGTGACACAGAGGAAATTCCGGGGAACTGTTTGACGTTACACAAGGGATGGACTTACCACCAAATGATGGATGGCGATGCAAAACTTTTTTTATAAGAGAACGAAAGAAGAAGGACAACACACTATTATGGACCCAACCACTAGATGGAGGAACAGATCAACAGCATGTAAATCCAGAAAAGGATTCTTGCTGCAAAACTGTGTTTGCGCAAGGTTCCTGTGTGGTTGTCTCGAGTATCAATTGGGGTGTATGAATTACCAACTACAACTACAACTCTCACCATGTGAATACCACATTGGCACTACACTAACTTATAACAGTCACAGTTTTAATCTTTGCCAGTCTAGTACGATAGGCACAACCAAACATGTGGGGTAACAATATTTGTATTGATTAGGTGTACGAAGTATGTTAGGTAGTTTGCCATTACCTGGAGGTTCTGAAGTTTTCAGTCACATAAAAGTTAGGAAACGGAGTTTAGATTTCTGACCTCTACTTTGACATATGCAGAGACATTTGAGAAGGAAGAAAAGTGGCATTTGTGCAAGCCACAGCACCCTGGATACCTCAGGCTCTCTAGCTTTTTAGAAATACTGAGGGTTGGTAGTGTTACTCTGACTGCCAGTCGAGTCCAAGCCAAAATACTGTTGCACTCCCTTATAGAAACTGAGGGGAAACTTGGTTGTATGTATAGTTTGCCGTTTCCACGGCATTCTGAATAAGAAAACTTAGTGTGACAGATCCAAGTAAGCCACACCACACCACTCTGGACAGCCCATGGTCTTTAGTTTTAAGAACTGCCCAAGATTGACAGGTTCCCGTCATGCGGTTGATAGTATGCCTAAATACATTATTCATCCAGCATGGAAATGGAGAGTAAATTCTGTTAATCCTAACAAAAATGTAATATTAGCAAGGCAGCGGGTTAAGAAAAAGTGGTAGGTCCACACAAGCCTCGCCACCATGAACTCCTTGGTTTTCTGAAATTTCTGGGATTTCCAGGTGTTTACCCAGGCAAAAAAAAAACAGCAGCTACCCTCATCTAAAGAAAAACAAGCATTTGCAATGCAATAGGTCTCGCATTAGTTAAATGCAGATCTATTGTCTTTGCAAATAGAAAAGAAACGCGGCGTCCACCTCTCCTTGTTTTTTTATTTATTGACTTTTGTAGCAATGGCAGGAAGCCCAGCTTTAGCTTTAGGTCTTTAAAGCTAAATCGTGGCATGCCGCCATTGTTACAGAAGTCAATAAATAGAAAAAATAAGTTGTTTGGCCATGGTATATTTGTTCTATTTGTAAAAAATAATATATGGCAAGCTCCTTGCAGTGATTTTTAATACATTATTGTAAACTATTAAAAAAACAAAACTTGCCTACCTTTTAATGAAATAGGCAGACCGAGCCAGGATGCATGGTCAGGGCAAGATGCAAATTCCGCCTGCAAACTAAGTTTAACATTTGATCAGTTTGTGGCTCCCAGGATTACGGAACCGGAGCTGGGTGTATGGCGGGGAGGGTGTGCATGGTGACACCATACCGAGCAGTTGCGGTGCTGGCTGGGCTGTGAGGCAGTGTCGACTGCCCTGAAAGAGAGCGGGGAGCGGCATCCTAGGGTGTTTTGAGGCCTCCTCCTCAAGCTGTGGCAAGGGACTGGTCCCATCCCCCTGCTTACGCCGAAGAAAAGCAAGGCGCGCTGCCTCTATTGTTAAAGCGTGCCACGCTGCAAAAAAATATACAAATATTTTTTGTAAATTAACAAGTTTCATCAGAGGTGCATGTCAGGCGAGCCGTGCATTTTGAAAAGTACACATGCGGTCGCCATTGTTAAAGATGAAGCAAAAATATATAAATACAATGTTGCAAAAATAGAGTTGAGTGAACCACGCCCAACAAAAGAAAAGTCGCGTGGCCGCCACTGTTAAAGTCCAAGCAGGGCATGCTGCGCTACAAATAATAATAATAATTATGTTGTAGGACAGCGTGCCATGCCTGCAACATCAGGTAGGAGAAAGCCATTTAAGAAAATACTGCTCACAGACTGTAAATAAAACATACTGAGTAACAACACATGTAAGAGGGGCAGTCCTCAGAGGAGGTTACAACATGAGAAAAGGAGGTACGGAGGAGAAACTATTAAGCCTATTCACAAATCAAAAGCCACCATTTACAAAGGACAGGAACAGGAGCCAATTGAAAAGATGGGCAGAGAATGGGCGGATCTTAAAGTGCATAACTGAATACAAGTCTCAAAGAGACAGCTCAAGCGATGCCTAGGGAGACCTAAAAAGTGCAATGCTTACAGTTCTTAGGTAACTTATGTTCAGTACATACACTAAATACATGATGCAAACAGTGCAGTGCATACAGTCTGTACTGTGCCTGCATTCACTGAGTGCATGGTACAAATAGTGTAGTGCTTACAGTTCTTATGTGTAGTGCATACACTAAATACATGATGCAAACAGTGCACTACTTACAGTTTGTGCTGTGCCTGCATTCCACAAGCACTTGATGCACAAGTGCAGTGCTTACACTAAAGACATCTCTCCCTAGGCGAGACCTAAAAAGTGCAGTGCTTACAATTCGTATGTGTCTTCTGTTCAGTGAATACACTAAATACATGATGCAAACAGTGCAGTACTTCCAGCCTGTGCTGTGCCTGAATTCACTGAGCACGATACAAATAGTGCAGTGCTTACAGTTCTTGTGTGTAGTGGATACACTAAGCACATGATGCAAACAGTGCAGTGCTTACAGTCTGTACTTTGTCTGCATACACTCGGCACAGGATGCAAAAAGAGCATTATTTTTCTTATGTGTCTTTTGTTTAACACATACACTAAATACATGATGTACACAGTGTAGTGCTTAAAGTTCGCGTGCATAAATATATGATGCAAAGAGTTCTTATTAGCAAAGCTTGTAGCGCGTCTGAGAGATGCCGTCAGCAATTAATGCAAACAGTGCGGCACTTGCACTGTGTGTGTCTGCACACGCTCAGCATACTATGCACATAGCCCCGTGTTTGCTTGCTGTATATGTATTTCCTACATTACACACATGATAGCAATGCAACATGTACTTGTATACCTCTACAGACTGTATGTGCACACATCTTTACAATTTGTGTGCGCCTTGCTGCTTTAACGACAGCACAAGTGTAGTTTGAAGATGAGTGACTGCATCTTGCTGCACCGAGCACATGACACAAATAATGATGCAGTCACCACTCGCCTGTGTTTCTGGCTGCACCAAGAACTTGACATAAAAGGTGCAGTGAAAGGTTAGAACTCTGGTCTTTGCCAGTGCTTGTTTTAAAATGCCTCTTATCTCCCGGACACAGCAGCTCCCGGGAGGAGGTTGGCGGTTTCTCGCACACTTCCTAAGGCTGCCCTGGAGCCTGCTCATCCCAGGTAGGAGGGCACTCCTGACTCGGGGGGGCTCATTCCCGCCCTCTGGCTGAACTTGTAACCCACCCTGGCAGAGGGGGCTCGCACCGAGCCTGACTCAGGCACCCGGTGCGTTTTTAGGTCTCGCCTGAGACAGCGCTTTAGCGCTGCTCTGGCGAGACTTATAGTAAGCGAGTGTGAGAAGTTGGCCTGGTATATGATGCTCACTAGTTAAAGTGATCACCTTGTACCATGCCAAGCAACCCTTATGGTGTGGTTGTAAGTCAACCTTTTCGGACTAGCTGCCCTAGTGGTAGCGTAGGCTAAGCAGTCTTTGAGGCTAAACTCGTGAAGCGTGTTAAGCCAGCTGTTTTACCAAATGCAACCCCCTTTTATACCAATGAAAGGACACCACACAGATATATATTCAAAATATATATGTATTTATTTCTCAAAGTAACCCCTAGTCTCTTTATGAGCACAGGAGCACAAATCGTCAAACAAGATTATCACAGAATACACAGAAGTTGCACGTTATATGGATAGGCCCTGGTGGCCACTCAAACCATATACTAAAATAGTGGTATAAGTACCACGAACAGAAAAGGGAAAAGGCCTAGGGCCTCTAGAATCGCTGGGCCTACAAGGAGCTAACGTCAGTTAGTGACCAGGAGGTCCACGGGTGGCGTGTGCAGAGCAAATAGTCACACGCGTGCTCCCATAGGTTTCAATGGGTGCGTAAAAAGTACAAAGTTACTGCAAAGAGGATCTTCCGGATGAACTAGGAACTCAAGATTTGGAACACAGGCACTAGAGATGTAATACTACACTTGGGCACAGGTGTGCCAGCTTTACCTCACCCACAGGAAGCGGGTGCATAGGCCTCGAAGTGCGTCGGGTTTCTTCTATCTGTTCCGTGGAGCTTGAAGACAAAGATGCTGCAGGCGGTCGGTCCGGGAGAGATGCAGTGGATCCAAGGGTGGATCGGAGATGTTGAAGACCTGTAAGCAGAGGGGACAGTGTTCACAGTCACTAGCCAGTGACCAGCGTGGCACCAGGTGGGTACCAGGCGATGTCGGGTGCAAACAGGTGATGAGGGGTAGCTTGTCTCCGCAGCCACGTGGTCCCTGAAGGTCGACGACGTCCAGGAGTCGGCTCACGAGCTGTCCCACGCAGGCTCTCGCTGTCGGCGGTGTCGGCGACTTGATCGAAGCAAACAAGCCTTGGCAAAAGCAATTGTAGGAGGATTCGGAAATCAGCTGTTGGTTCTGACCAGCAAGGTCAGAGGGATTGCTCCTTTGGAGGGGAGCAAGGGCCAGTCTGGAGCAACCAGACCAGCAGTGTATTTCGTAGAGTTCGTCGCCAAGATGGCCACTAGCCAGCGGGCCAGCAACCGGTTAGGCGCGTCGAGTGGCAAAATGCAGAAGGGCCCCACACAGATCGTGGAGATGCTGGAGGGCTCACCTTTGGTGCAGATGCTGCTCGGGGGTTGGGCTTCTCAGATCCCAAAGCACAACTTGGAGGGAGCCTCGGTTGTTGCACTTGTCAGCTTGTCGTAGTCGTTCCAAGATGGCTGGCTCCACGTGTCTCGGTGCCTCCACGGGTCTCCTCTTTTCAGGGACTGTGGATCGGGCGGTGAGAGGTCTGGAGGTCCAGGTCTTGTCAGACTCTGGGCTCGGGCTCCGGCGGGAGGCGGCGGCAAAGCAGACGGTGATTCGCTGGATGGTGCTTGCGTTAGCAAGGTGGTCACTCCCTGACCACAGGGGAGATTTTCTTCAGTCTTCTGTGCAGCAAAATGTCGAAGTTCCCGTCTTCTTCTTAGTTTCAAGTTGATTCCAGGATGTCTGAAGTCTTAGGACACAGCTCCTACCTTTAAGCGGATTCTAGGGGCCGGACTACCTGCTAGGTCCCTCCCTATGGGTGGGACCAGGAAGGGGGGTGGTTACACCCCCAATCCTTTGTCCAGCTCGCCCCAGGCCCGGGACTGGTGTGCCCCAGGACCGGTTTGAACTGGCATATGCACCGAGGCTCCTTGTGAGCCACAGGCATGTCTGGTTTCTTTCAAGCCCTACCTGACCAATACACAAAATCCTGTCTGGGGTGGTGCACGCACCTCCCCTGGCAGGAAACCCTTTGTCCACACCTCCCAAGCTGGAAGGACTCCCAGCAGCAGGAGGGCAGACTTGTGTCTGTGGTGGCAGCATCCATTTTGTGGAGCTGAGGCTATGTCTGATTTTACCCGGGTTTCAGGTACTGTACATGTCGTGTCCCTCTAGAAGGGTGGAATGCTAACCCCGTCGCCAGAATTGGCGAGGGGTTAGTATTCCAATTCGTATGACACCTTACTCGACATGTTTTGATAAAGCCAAACCAAAGATAGCATTTAACCGCGAGGTTCATAATGCACTTAAGAGTATATGGTATGACGATATCTGGAAACAGTAGAAGGAAGTTGTTCCGACCACTGCAGACAGGCTCAGCTCATGCCAGAGCACCATCTCACATGGAACCAAGCACTCTGCCTTCAGGATTGTTAAGGCCTGCCATAGGAGTGACTTATAGGTTACCAGGTGTCCCATTTAAGGTTAGGTATAGGTATACTACACCTAAGTAAGAGGTGATTACACCAACTTACCCCAGCTGAGTGATCAGCCAGTTGTGTCAGATTGTTAGGCCAAGCCTGGGGTGGCATAATACATGCTTCAGCCCCTGGCAGGCCTTGGGTACACCAATGCCCTGGGTACCTAGTGTACACTGGTACAGGGGCTGACAGGGTGATCCACTTCCAATTGGTTATGCACCTAGGGTGCATAGTTTTAATTTAGTAGAGAGAACAGCAGGCTGGGGGTCTGATTGGCAGGCCCACAGCCTCAATATGTCAAAAACCAGTGAAGCAAAAAGCAAAAATTTGGGGTGACCATAGGATAGCAGACCCTACTCTCCTACAGCGAGTTTTGGAAGTGCAAACAGTGGCTTTTCAGGCCTCCAAATACAGTGCATGTGCGCCAGGCGCGCGCACAATTTGGCAGCCTGAAAAGCACTGCCTGATCACTTTCACGGCCGCTTTGATGTCCTCAGTGAGCCGCGCGGCAACTGAGGACATCAAAGTGCACACCATTTGACACCCCCTTCCTGCTTGTTATTGTCTAGCTAGGTGTTAAAGCTCTGCCTCCTGTGGTTTCTATCTATTTTGTTTCTCCTTCGATCCCTATCTTTCCCTTTCTCAATCTCACCCGATCTCTATCTTTCCCTTTCTCAATCTCACCCTCTCCCGGCACCACTGTGCCCGCCCCCACTCCCCCCTCCCACTCCCTCCTCGTCAGCTTCAGTGCGCGCTTGTTACAATATTATATACTTTTAGTAACGAGCGCTGCATACCGCCTGTGCTGGTTACTAAAAGCATAGGTCTCGTTTAATTTCTCCACTTCTCTCTACCCCGGACTGCCGCTTCCGAAGCATTTTTTCCTTCCTCCACTGTAAACAAGGTTGTTAATCTTGGCTGGGTGGTAGGGGGTAGACAGTCTTTTGCTTGAAATCAACTGCGGTGACAGAGACTGCTTCCCAGCCCGCTGCAGCCTCTTACAGGCCCCAACTTCTTGCCCCTCCCCTCTTAGCTCGGACTCCTGTCGGGGACTTAATCTTCACTCTCACTTACCTTTTGTTTTTACGTACCTGGCCTTCTCTCCCTCCCCCGCCGTTTGAATCAGGTAAGCTGCATGATTTCAGCCCCGACCCCCAAAGCCAGATGAACTGGTTATTCCCGTTTTATCAATATTCAGTGATCAACAGAAGTTCAATGTATCAAAATATTGTCTGAAACGCAGAGCACGTCTGCATTAACTACTCATTATTTGAATTCAAATACTCCACAGGTAAGGACTACACATTGGCTTTGTGCGCGCGTTCTTGCATCTTTGCTTGCAAGTCTACGCTTTTCTTTGCAGCTAGTGGGGTGCTTATGGTAGGTAAACAATAAAATATTACCTAAGAAACATCTTTGTTAGAAAGAAAAGGGAGAAGAGAGGAATTATAAACCGCCTAATGTTTGTTGTGCAGTTTGTTACATTTTGACTTCCGTTTTATCGTAGCAGACAGAACGAGAGATGACAAGGTGTAGCTGCGTGTCATTTTGCCTCACACGTTCTGACCGTGTATGATTGATCACTTATTTTTCGCCCATTTAAAATATGTTTTTGCAAATGGCCTAATCTCACGAGGGGAACTTTCAGTCATCCCTTGTAAATGGCAGCTTCCCATCAGAGAACGCCATGTACAAATCTCTGTGCCAATGAGGGTGAACACATTCTGGCATACCTGGAATCAGGCGCGCAACACCCATTGGACTCACAGGGCTTCAGCCCCCCCCCCCCCCGTCGTGTGTGGCAGCCCGGGATGAGACCGCTTCCCGGGCAGACACAAAGCCGCGCCCGAGCACTTCACAGGTCTTTAAAAGACCATTTGCATGTTAATGAGGCTTCGCTGTTGTTTCACCCCTTCTAAGAGCCCCTGCAGCCGCCTAGATTCAGCCCCCCCACCCCCGAAATCAGCGCCACTCTGCCTGTTTAAAGATTCAGCCCCCCCCCCGAAATTTTTGCTTAGCCCCCCCCCGAAATTTGGCTCTAGTTGCGCCTCTGCCTGGAATTTAATTTGGATTAAAAAGGAGAAATGAAACTTAAAGCACGTACTCAGTACATACATGCACTCGTCACCGCACAGCTATCTCACAAACATAATAACAGTACAAAGTGGCTCAGAGAGTTAAACATCGCGGCTGACTTGGGATGTTATAGGTGGACCATACTTCTAAGGTGGGTAAATATTACAGCTTTACTATGTGTCATGGCAACAGTTGCCGTTTCTATTTAAAGCACCTAGAGGTGACAGGAGCGGCGTTTTAAAAAAAATGTTTTTCTTCTTAACCTTTGTCTGTTTGGGTGAGCTCCTTTCAGGCATTGGTTTGTCCGGTTGTCCGTTATGTTTCAGGGCCAGCCTAGAGGATTTTGCAGATGATTAGATTACCCAATTTACACTTTGAATTGGTGATGCACTGGAAAAAGGTTCATGTTCGCATGCCCTTTGCCAAAGCCAGCTTTTACCTGCTTTCTGAACTAATTCTGACAAATCGACATCCCCTACCCATCTTGCACATCAGCCACACTCTCATACTTGCCAAAACACATATTCAGGCGGGAGATCCCGATTTTTAAAGCCAAAAGTTACTTTATTTTTGCTTTCTCCTAACTGAAATTACCTCCTCTTCAATGCACGTTAATTAAATTCTCCCATTTATTTATTCTTTTAATTTTAAATTTACATCTTTCGTGTCTACACATGTTGGCACGCATGCACTGTGTCCTGAGTATTATATTTTCTCTGCATGGCATTGAGAATGAGATGAAACGTGTCCTTGTAATGTCCACATATTTAGTTCAATACCTTAAGACATGATGACATACTTGCCCCCACATATATACTGTTTTTAGTTGCAATGTTGATGCACAGGCTCCAAAATGGCTGCATATATTTGTGGCTTTGTACATGAAAACTCTCAAGGTAATGGATACGGTTATTCGTATGAAAGCACATTTTTTTTTAATTAGGTATTATTTATGTATGCATTGGTTTAGTTGAATACTGCCATGAAATGTCACCACAGATTGACTAGAATTAAGCCCAATCCCTTATCCATATAGTTGCACACCTTGTGACTAACATGTTTTCATCTGACTAGTGGTGCAGTCGCACACAGAATGTTATAGTACTGTTGACTTGCATCAGCGCACTTGTCTTTTTTGGAATGTATCTATCAATGTTTCCTGAGCATGTATTCTTGAAGTAGACTGCATGGCCCAGTGTGTAGTAATTGTATATCTATTCAATCCCTGGCAGCACAGCACCCAGGCTAATGTGCTGCTTGGCTAAAAACTCTAACTATCCATTGGCTGAATTCAGCTCGATTGGGCTATCCCTGTGCTTAGAAATATCAAAAACAATCTACAGAAGAATCTACATCAATTCAAATTTTATTTATTACTTTCTTTTGCAAATTCTATCTGTCTTCTTTTTTTTGGGAATTATAAATGCATTTTTTTAAGGTGGTAATAAAAGTCACCATAATTTTCTCTGTGTCCATATATATAATACAAATAGTGCAAACATGAATACAGTACTATTAAATGTGCAGATTTGTGCAAGAAAAAACATACAATATAACAATATTAAATTTGTCCCCATATCAATATCTCATTAATACAAACCTCACATCCAGTCATAGCATACCACACATTCTCATTCACACATCACATTCATTGTTTTCCAGCTTAAAAATGGCTTGCTACAGAAAGAACTCATGGTGAAGATTCTTCTTTAGTACCATGGTAATGCCGCCAGCTGGAGAATGGAACAGGCCGACGCACGTTTCAGTGGATACCTGTCATTCAATCCACCTTCTTCAGGACCGCTTGCTTTCTTAAAGTTAATGCAGCGGAGGTTGATTAGGGGACCAATTGATATGTGTCAAGATGATTTCCTTGTTTAAATATTGTCTTGCTTCTTCTGAAGCTCTTATATCCCACTCTGCCAGGAGCAACAAGGTCATCCAGTCCTGATTTTATTTGCGTTATGGTATTTATAGTCTTGAGTTCATAACTGGGGAAACAAAACAAGCCCCAAATTACAAAGATACATTCAGGCAGTACCCTGCCGTTCCCGCCCACTTCGACCACTGATTCAGAGAGATTTAGTAAGGGGCACAAGACCTTAGGAATGCGGTTTATGGCCAGTGCATGTGAGGCATTCAAGAGCGAAGCTGGCGTTTGGCATCGGACTTGAAAGCAGCAGACTGCTTTCGCCAGCGCGCGCTCGGCCTCACTTCCTGCATACCCTCTTACAACAATTAACTTTCGTTATAACTCACACCCCACATGCTCGTTCCCTCCCACCCTTCCTTTGATGTCCGCTTTTCTTGTTGTTTACAAACCACGCCACACACTCCTGCACGCCACATACTGCTGCACGCCGCACACTACCGCACGCCACACACTGCTGCATTACACACTGCTGCATTACACACTGCTGCATTACACACTGCTGCACGCCACACTGCTGCACGCTGCACACTGCTGCATGCCGCACACTGCTGCACGCCACACACTGCTGCACGCCACACACTGCTGCACGCCACACACTGCTGCACGCCTCACACTGCTGCACGCCGCACACTGCTGCACGCCACACACTGCTGCATGCCGCTGCACGCCACACACTGCTGCACGTCGCACACTGCTGCACGCCGCACACTGCTACATGAAACACTGCTGCACGCCACACACTGCTGCACGCCACACTGCTGCTCGCCGCACAATGCTACACGAAACACTGCTGCACGCCACACACTGTTGCACGCCACACACTGCTGCACACTGCTGCATTACTCACTGCTGCATGCTGCACGACACTGCTGCATGCCGCACACTGCTGCACGCCGCACACTGCTGCACGCCGCACACTGCTGCACGCCACACAGTGCTGCATGCCTCACACTGCTACAACGAAACACTGCTGCACGCCGCACACTGCTGCACGCCGCACACTGCTACACGCCTCACACTGCTGCACGCCACACACTGCCGCACACTGCCGCACACTGCTGCATGCCGCACACTGCTTTTATGCGAGTTTATGCTACTGACATTGTAAATGACAATGCCTTTTATTTGTTTTAAAACCAAAACATAATTAAAAGCCATTGTAATTTTACAATGCCAATAGCTCAAACTCTTATAAATGCGAGACCTATTGCATTGCAAATGCTTGTTGCAATGCCCGCTTGTCTCGTGGCTGATGGGGAAAGGGGCGCAGGACAGAAGGTCCCGGGGAAGTGGCCTTATTCACAGTCCGCCCCCTCTCTCTCACGCCCAGACACACAGACAAACACAGGCTATATATACACACTGCCACCAGGCAGCAAGGCACAGAGCTGCAGTGTTTCACAAGAAGCAGCGAGCGCCGGCCCTCCTCGCAGCCCTGCCCCTCCTGTCCTCACGGAGAGGGACCCCTGGAGATGTGAGCACCGACCAGGGAAGGAAGGTACAGGCTCCTCCTTTTAACACATGGGCATCTTTCATACTGTGGTCGTGCGTGTCTGAAGGGTGGTCTGCTGTCTGCGCCTTCTGAATCCAGGACAGAGAGTGGAGGAGTGGTCTGGAGGGAGTGGCTGGGGTTGGGAGAGAGAGATAGAGAAGTATCACGAGTACAGATGCATGTTAGTGTAGCAGTTTAGTGGCTGTGTCTCAGAGTTTACGACGGGAACTTCGTCGGTGCAGGTCTCCTCAATTTCTCGCTGACACTGTGATCTTGGATTCTCCCAAAACATGTATGTACAGATCTGGTAGCGATTTGGCCCACACCGAATGCATTTAAATGTACATAAAATGTCTCGAAGTAGAACAAGCGGAGACCTGGGTAGGGTGGTGGTGGCAGTAAGCAGCAATCTGGGAGGGATGGTGGAGATGGAGAAGAGGTTTTGTGGGAGGGGATGCAGAGACCTGGGAAACCTTCAGAAAACAAGCCCAAACAAGCCCGCGAGTGGTGCGCGCGCGCGCCACAGCGAGCGATCTGTTTTCAATTATCGTGCCCATGTCTGGGCACGATAATTGAAAACAGATGTGGCCTGTACGGGTAACCGACACCAATAGGCCGTGGGCGGAGCAAAGGCGGGACATGCACCCACCTTTGCCCAATTGCGTGCTATCTTTATTTGAAAGACGCACGCAAAGCCCATTAGCCTGTGAGGAAGGAAAAAAACACGCGCACAAGCATGTGGTGCGCTTGGGGCGATTTCTGACGCTCCCTTACTAAATGTCGAGCAAGCAACGCATGCGCGCTGCTATAGGCTCGACCTAATGACCTGTTTCAAAGATATTGTTTTAGCCTTTCTAATGTATTTTTTTTCTTCCCTTTTTGAATTCTGGGTGATAAGCCCACCAACACCACTTTGGAGAGGGGGGCAGCTTTTGTCAGGAGAAGTGTAGTATCACTGAACAGGAGAACATATAGTATTATCTATTGAAAATGAATTGATCTGTAAGTCAGTACCAATAAAAATATCTAAAAACAAAAACTCCTCCAGATTCACCGGACACAGATAATCCAGAAATTGAAAGGCTTATTATCCCTAAACTCACATTGCTGGGTGCATTTCAAAAGTGCATAGTTTTTCTTCGTACTCAATTTTTATTTCACTAAAAATGTCCTTATTGAGTGCTGCATGGTTGGTGCACAGTGGAACATCATTGTAAACTGCGGTTCAACTGTTGGCTCTGGGTGGCATGTATTTTTAACAGACTTCAAATGCTGTATATTGTGTTCAGAAGAGTCTTGCGAAAGTAGTGGTATATTACTTTTGTAGATTTTTCATTTTAAAAGGTTACAGATAAGAATCTTGTTACCCACTTAATTAATGTTACTATTGATTTCAATAATTTCTTTCTTTGGGAAAACTTTGAGAAATCTACACAAAAACTTTTGCTGAATTCAGAATGTTGCCCATTTTTCAGAAATGTGTAACTTTTCGGACTCAACCATGTATTTTCACTCCTGTATGCCTGTATTGCAAGTTGGTATAATGCCCAAAAATTATTGAGGTGTTTGGTATACTCTCATACCTCGCCAGAGTAAATCATACACTTTGGGTAACTTTATTATCCTCAACGCGCAGGAAAAAAGGACGTAAATTTGGCCTGGACATCACTTAAAAAAAGAAACGAAAAAAAAGTTATGTAGCCTTAAGCATAAGCTGCACAAATGTCAAAAAGGGCCTAGCGCCAGAGGGAAAACCCCTATCAATCAAGATATCAATCACTGCACAGCACAAGCTGAGGCGAGAAGTGGCTTCCCCCTGTTGCTTCATTGCAAACTGTGAAACTGGCTGACCGGAACCATGTCCAATGGGACCTGCTTGCTCCTGAACATTCTTCCTGTGACCCAGGGACGGCTGGTGTTCATGGGCGAGATGGGCGCCGCCCTGCCACCCTTGGGGGATTAAAAAAATGTGAGCTGGAACACTTCTGCACTCTGCAGTCAAGGACAGGGCCGGCTTTAGGGCGGTGCGACCGGTGCCACCGCACCAGGTGCTGGCTTCCTGGGGGCGCCCTGTTTGAAAGTTTATTATGCTTTTGAAGCACCTGCTGCAGCGTTTCTTACCCCCGCAATTACCAGGCCTCATAAAAATGTCAAGATAACTCGTGTGATTAATTATCTTCCTGGAGAGAGATGAGGATTTTGTATAGTTGAGGTTTTGAGTTCAGTGAAGTTAGTGCAGAGGGTTAATATGCCTGCTGCAAAGAACGTGTTCCAGGTAGATTACAGAGTGCGTATGATGTAAACAGATCAGCAGGTTACTGCTTTCAAAAGAGACATCCTTTTGTTACTTGCAATTTATAACTTAAAGTCCTACTATAGAATAGTGAGCTATTAACTTTCATCCTAGAACTGCATACACACTGCAAAGTATACATTATTAGAAAATTGATTAATGTTGCAAAAAGGGTTAATTTGGCTAGAAATCGATTCTTATTATGAAAGAAAACTCCCAACTATGCTGTTTCTTTTTCGACTCTGAGTTTGTGCTTCTCCAGTATGGATGACATGTGACTCCTACACTTTTAGTCCTTTGGCTTATGTAACATTTCCTATACAGTGATTTACACACGCATGATTGATTGTCTCTGTGTAATGTGCGTGTGATGCAAAGTGCTCGGAAACCCTACATTGGTATGAGTGGCGCTATAAAACGAATTCAATGCATCTGAGAGAGTGTGGTTATGGAGACTTGGTCACTGTTAAAGGGTGGTCATTGGGGGGGGGGGGGGGGGGGCGCCAACAAACATTGACGCACAGGGCGCCACCAGCACTAAAGCCGGCCCTGGTCATGGAGGCAGAGACCGGAGTGAAAACATATCGAACTCGGATTGAGGTAGCTGTGTTTGACAATTTTTTTGGAGTGACTGTCAATTTACCAGGACTTTCTTTAATTGTGTCATCATTCCAGCCTTTAATGAGTGAATAACACAAAAATACACTTCTCATTACCAACAGCATTGTGACTCGTGAAACCCCCCTGGATACAACAGGGGCGGGAAGTGTTGTTTATTACCTGTTGCATGAGTATCTCGATGAAGCACTAAGACAAACCAGAGGACTCTTCGTTTGGGATACAAGCTACATTTAATTTCTAATTTTGAAAAGCTCCGGAGCGCGCTTTGTCTCTGAGTGTGGAACAGCGCGCGGCCTCTTAAACACGAATCCAAAAATCCAGGCCCCGAATCCGAGGGAATTAGTACAGGCCTCCCGGCATGCCTCTCGGGCGGGTGTTTTTGTTTCTCTGAGTGGCTGCATCTGAAGCCAGGGGACGGGGGCAGGGAGGGGCTACCTTCTTTATTACTGTCAGATAACATTTAGCACCTTCAGAGTGCCGTGGAAGAAGGATGCGCCCTGCTCCCAGGAGCTCCTCGCAATTTCAGACAAAGTGATACATTTTACAGCAAGCAATAATTGGAAGCTTTTGTTTACAACAGGAGGTCATAATCTGGTAACAAACTATTACGCAGTAGACCCTGCACAGATATAAGCTTGACCACTGGAATTATGCGGCAATGGAAGACCACATCATGTAGCAAATTAGACTAAATGATTTGGCAAACAAGGGTCTATTATGCAGCCTGTCAGACAATGCAGCTTGTTCAGCATAGTGTGTAACTATTTTCACATTTTGACACATACCTGCACACATAGAATGTCAACTCCTTTAGAAAATGCATTTATTCCATGAGAAAGAACAGCATACTGAGTTAGCAGGTCCTGGTCAAACTGTTATTATAAAATAATTGTGTCTTGCATTGCATCTGTGTTCACACTGTAGGGCCTCTGGGAGCAGCTTTTTCCAACACAAAAGTGCCCTGCAAAACAGGATTGTACATTCCATGTATCTGAGACACTTAAAGATACTAACTACAAACCCGTAAATGCAATTGTCAAATATCTGGATGTTTCTAACAACGAGGGGTCCAGAATAGAGTGGGGCCTAGGGCAAACAGTCCCGATGGCTCCTCCCCCTTATGACGCCCTGGCATCAGGTGGCAGGCGTCGGTAAACAAATAACTGTGAACTTCCTGCCTAAACTGAGCCCAGAGGGTAATGCCTATAGCAAGCAGAGCTGCCAAGTAGAGATCCTAAAATCGTCTATGGTGGTCTTTGTTTGGGGAAATGCCAGGGATGCAATATTAGTTCTGACTGAATTTGTAGGATTCCACAAAAGTGTACATTTAGAGGAAAACACTAAGTCAAGAGTAAATGCCCCCAAAATGTCAATTATAATAGTTAACACTATAAACGCGCGGAAATGTAATAACTTTACTCATCAAAAAAGATTCCAGTGTTAAGGTAACTTCTAGTAGTTCAACCACTCCAGTACGCCGGAGAGCCCCCCTCCAGGCCCTGCACATGCCAGAACCCTTGACCCTCTGAAAGTTGCCATTACTGTTTGACCCCTGTTACAAGCCTACAGATGTAGCTTCAAAGAAACCAGCTATAGCTCTTTCACACATCATTTCAGAACTGAAGCATTTTCAATATTATATACAACGAAGCCATAGTTGTTGCTTATCTTATGCAACTAACTGGATGCAATGACAGAAGAAGCAAATTACCAGTCGGGCTGCACACTATGCTAAGTACAGAAATGTAGCTTACTTTTTGAGCCACACCCTAATTACATCACCCACACCCCTTTGAGACCTCCCATTTAAAGCCCTGGTTGGCAGAAGTTGAAACCCATGAAGAAGGAATAAAAAAAGTTTGGTGCACAGTGACGAAGGAGGTGCTGATGAGCGTGTGGTCTCTATGTAAATATTAAATTTGTACGAGTGGTAGCCTATACGCAGGGCCACTGGAATTATACGATCCTAATGCTTCTTTCGCATATCAATGGATATTTCGTATTTGCCACATAATCCATCATCTGCTGCGTAATATGCAGATTTTAACAAATAAAACAACTGTGTTCACGTGCATTGGAAGGCCCTTCACAAAGGTCAAGTGGGCATCTTTCAGTTTCTCATTTTTGTATTTATCTGTTAAACTGGTACGAATCAAGTGTAATATTTGTCTAGAGAGTGTACAAATGGCAAAATATTGAAGCAATACTATATAAAAAATGTGCTGCATAATTTGCCTTTTCTTGCAGCTTATCTAGTCAACCCAGCCGCACTATTTGGTGCTCCCCTGCTACATAATTCCAATTACCCTGCATATGGGTATGGACTGCACATTAATAGTTAAAAAGCAGGTCTTCTGATGCTAAATGTTAGTGATGTAAAACACGCAGAAAAAGACCTGACAGTGACCGATGCAGTTTAGAGAACTGAACGCTTTGACCACATTTTACCTGATGCTAAGTAATACCTTTTTAAAATAAACGGAAAGTTTGTCAGTTCATTCACTCCTGATACCTATGCCTTAATGGTCCTCAGAGTACATTAGCATTCACTTCTTGGAAGCCTGCGCCAATATCTGTAATAGCTGAAAGCATTGTATAGTGAGTTTGTGTCTGTTTAAGTCAACCTCTCGGTACAGCAAACCACCACCAGGCCTGACGCACCACTGTACGCCACTTAATCATGCATTTATCACTTTTAAGGCCTGTTATTGACAAATGTGGCCGGTTTTAGTCCGGGGTTCCAAGGTTAAAAGGGTGAAGTCCTTCAGCAGTAACAAATCTCCTTGCTTTCAGAATACAATTTAAGGGACCTGGGGCTCATGTGAAGACGAATGCAAAATGTAAGAATCTCCGTCAGGTAGAATAAGGACACTTGAGTCAGGAGATTGAACACGAACATGCAGGTTTAATCCAAAGTACATTAGGACCCATCCAAAACCCCAGCCAGCTCTAGCTCCAAACAGTTTATGCTGTTAGACCGCACTTCAAACCATTACATTCCAAAACCTTGGAAACTCCACACAGAACATTCCCATGTCATAACCAGGAGACAGAGATCTAGTTCATCGTGCTGATGGTGTCTTCGAGGTTGATCGGTGTCCAGGCGTTGAGGGTGGTGGTGGGGGGCGTTGGTTTGGTCGTGGGGAGCGTTGGTTGTGTTCTGAAGCTGTTGTGTATGTCAGCGATCTTGTTGTGGAAGTAGGAGGCGAGGGAGTTGCAGAGGTCTTGCGATGGGGTGATGTCGTTGGTTCCGGCGTTGGGGTTGGAGAGCTCTCTGACGATGTTGAAGAGTTCCTTGCTGTTGTGTGCGTTGTTGTCCAGCCGGTCCTTGAATGCTGTTTTCTTGGTGGCGTGGATCAGTTGATGGTGCATTCGGGTGGCGAGCTTGAGGGTAGTCATGTTGTCCGGCGTTGGGTCTCTTCTCCAGGCTCTCTCGAGGGCACGGCAGTTCTTCTTGGAGCTCTTGAGTTCGTCGGTGAACCACGGGGCCTTCTTGCTTCCGGGTCTGCTGGGCGGGGTCCTCAGAGGGGCGAGCTCGTCCGCGCAGGTGGAGATCCATTTCGTGAGGTTGTCGGCGGCTTGGCTGGGGTTCGGTGAGCTGGCGGGAGGGTGCTGGCTCAGGGATGCAGCGAGTTGTTCGGCTGTGATCTTGTTCCAGCTTCTTCGTGCAGCCTGTTGCTGGTGGTGGTGGACTGTGGTTCTTTTGAAGGTGAAGTGGATGCAGCTGTGGTCCGTCCAGTGGAGTCCAGTGGCGTGGCTGAAGGAGATGTCTTTGCTGGACGAGAAGACGGCGTCGAGTGTGTGTCCGGCGAGGTGGGTGGGGGTGGTCACCAGCTGCTTGAGTCCGAGGGTGGCGAGGTTGTCAAGCAGGGTGGTGATGTTGCGGTCGTTGTTGTTCTCCAGGTGGAAGTTGATGTCCCCGAGGAGGATGTAGTCAGCGGAGGGGAGGGCGTGCGGGCTGATGAAGTCGGCGATGTCTTCGCTGAATTGAGTGCGTGGTCCCGGGGGTCGGTAGATCAGGGTGCCTCTGAGGGTGGTCTTGGGGTCGGTGTGGATCTGGAAGTGCAGGTGTTCAGCGGTTGTCAGGGTGTCGTCGGCGTTGGTCGAGATACGGATGGTGTCCCTGTGGATGATGGCGATGCCTCCTCCAGTCTGGTTGTAGCGGTCTCTCCGGATGATCTTGTAGCCCTCTGGGATGGCGATGGCGATGTCGGGCGCTGAGGAGTCGTTCATCCAGGTTTCCGTGAGGAAGGCAACGTCAAGAGCTGTGGTGTCGAGGAGGTTCCAGAGTTGAACGGCGTGTCTGTGGACGGAGCGGGTGTTGAGCAGGATGCACGTGAGGTGGTTGCTGCTGGTGTTCCGTTTGGTGGGTGCTGAAGCAGTGCAGGTCCGGATGCAGGAGAACTTGCAGGACTGGCAGGTGAAGGGTCCGTGGGTGCATCTCGGAGTGGCTCGGTAGCACCCGGGGGTTCGGCCGGTGTTGAGTGCGTTGAGGGTGGCGGCATCGTAAGTCCGGCAGGTGGGGTGGCCTCTGCGGGGGCCAGGGGTTCTGGCGCTGGCCGCGGTCCAGGTGCGGACGGGCGCAGACGGGCTTACCTTTGGCGCACCTTCGGCGCTCAATCGGTGCTCCCGCTGCGCGCGTCCGCTGTGCGGTCGCTCTGGGGGCGTCATAAGAGGGGAGCCGGGAGGGAGGGTCTGCGGGGAGGCGGGGAGCGCGGGACCCAATCGGCGGGCGGGGGGGCGGGGTCTCGTTGGTAGCGGCGGGAAACCTGGGGGCTCGGCGGCGGCTCTGAGGTGGCTGGGGCGGCGCTCGGCGGCCCTGTGGCGGCTGGGGCGGCGCTAGGCGGCCCTGTGGTGGCTCAGGCAGCAGGTGGCAGCAGGAGGCTCAGCAGGTAAGGAGCAGGCGGGAGGTGTGGGGGCGACCAGGCCGAGGGCGCAGTGGTCACTCGAGGTACAGTGTGTATAGAGTCCAAGAGTCTGCAAAAGTTTGGCAGAGGTAAAAGTTAGATAGAACCTTACTCTCTAAAGTGGTAGCTTGGTCGAGCAGTAAGGCAGTATCAGAGGACAGTGTAAAGCAATTGATGTACACACTCAGTCAGCAAATGGTCTCACACACTCAAGAACTGAACTCTAGGCCAATTGTTTTGTATAAAAAAATATACTGTTTTATTTCTAGAACCAAGCAAGCCTGGTACAGGTAAGTATATAAAAACTTCGCAGTAGTAAGTTACTTGTTTGAACACAGTTCAGAATTGCAGTATAACTTGTACTGGTTTTGGTTAGTTTTAAGAAAGCAGTTTGTAACACATTGCAGGTATAGAATATTCAATTGAAGTAAAATGCAGTTAATTACTTTTCAGATTACATTTGTAACCACAGGACTGGGTCCTAGATTCAGCCCTGGGACATTTCCTGAAAACAGGTGAATAAATGCGTTTTGGTTAAAGGCACGATTTTTAAGGAATATTCTTGCATTTCAAAAGTTGACACTTCGAAACTTTTTCACATAGAATCACCAATGTTATCCTATGGGAGGAAATTCACTTAGCAGGTAAGTTAGGTTATTGTTACTTTTTCTTACTCAGTGCTGGATTCTGGATTGGGACATTTTCTGGAAACAGTTGAGAAAATGCGTTTTGGTTAATCGGCTGATTTTTAAGGAATATTTGCAGTTTTCAAAAGTCGACACTTAGAAACTTTTTGGGAGAAAAAGTGTCAATGTTATCCTACGAGGAAAAATTATTCCTCTACGTCCACCAAAGTACTCCCTTTTGAGTCCCACGGGCTTGGTTTCGGGAGCTAGACAGTATGGCTACCAAATTCCTCAGGGTGGAGGGGGGGGGAGGGGGGGGAGGGGGGGAGGGGGGGTGAGGGGGGGAGGGGGCTGCGACCCCGTACAGCACTGACCCGTTGCCGGATCCCACCCATTGACAGGGGCATGGAAATGACCAATTTGCACCTATACTAACCTGGCGACCCGCCTTCTCACAATCCACGACTGGTTCAATGGGGGGTGGTCTGATCAGGCCTAAAGGCTCGAGCTGAGCAAGCTGGGTTTTCCCCAAATCCAATCCATGATGTACGGAGGATCAGTACCCTCCACCTTACTGGATGTGACGCGTACTGTGCTTCTGGCCTGGCAGGCATCACTGCGCCACACCCAATGGACACATAAATTAACCCAATATACGCCTCTCTGGCATGGTACTTGGCTCTGGGAGGTTAGTGGGTTGAAGAGATTTTGTTCTTGGGCCCTCATAGGGATTTCTCAACTCGGGGATGTGTGGGCTAGCGGTCCCATGCGCTCCTTCCAAGACCTACAGTCCAAGTTTTCCCTACACCCGTCGCAATTTTACAAATACCTGCAGCTGCGCCACACTCTCCATTCGCACATACTAGTCGGCACAGCGGTCCCAGAGTACAACCCTCCCGAGGCACAGATAATGATGGGCAATTTTGGGAAAGGGGGCATCTCCCGCATCTATCGTACACTAATCAACAACACCCCAACCATACTAACTCAGAAGCCAAAGGGAGGATTGAGTGGGACCAATGGAGGAAGAGGACTCGAGGGATGCGTTAATGGCACCCAAGACAGTCACTGCTTCGGCTAGACTCCGCCTGATTCAACTGTACTACTGCGTGCTACCTATTTAACTCAGATACACCTTCACAGGGCCGGTTTGTGCCCAACTGCCTCCTGTGCACACTGCAGTCAGGACCAGGTGGATTTCTTTTATATGGTCTGGGCATGTCCCGAACTGCCACGATACTGGGGGGGTATTGAGGGGGAACTCCCAGAAGTCTTGGAGTGGGAAGTTCCCCATGACCCGCGACACACGCTCCTGGGGATCACGGATGGGTTCGATGGGTCCAGAAACTAAAAGCTATTCTTTAATATGGCTATGATAGTGGCGAAGCGAGATATAGCCGCCAACTGGAAACATCCTGATCCACCTAGTCTCAAGAAATGGCGGAAGGGGGTGGACTGGTGTGCCGCACAGGAAAAACCCATGTATGAAGCACGGGGGTGCCCGAAGAAATACTGTAGGGCGTGGGGCAAATGGATGGGCATTATGGGCTAACTGTCTATATCATGTAAGTTTTGGCGGGGTAGTGCAATATGAGATTAATCATCCACTTGCCGGGAATTGCCTTTCCTACTGTAATGTGCTGATAAGCTGGTTCTTGTTTTCTTTTCACATTTTTTTTTATTGTCATCAAATGGGGCAAAAGATACATAGTATGCATTAGAGAAATAAATGTAAGCAATAAATATTGACTTCACAATTAGATTAAACAAAGAATAAGGATCTGAAAGGAGACAAGAGCATTTAGAAAAGGAAAAAAAAAAAGGGGGGGGGGGAAACATAATTAGGACCCAGAGATTTCAAAACAATGACATAGCATACAAATATATATCATTAATAGCTAAATAGCCATTTTACTTGAATTTTATGGTGCCGCCATATCCATAGGCCCCCAAATTGCTCTAATTTTGACCATGGAGCGAATACCCCTAAGCTTTAGCCAAGGCAGTTTCCAAACCCAATGTTTCCCTAATAATAGTCCACCATTCACCAATAGATGGTGGCGTCGATGAAACCCATGCCCGGGCAATAGCTAATCTAGCGGCAGCCATCAAGATTGAAAAAAGACTTGCTAAGGCTGGTTTATCTGCCTTATAGCCTAGCATGATTTCTAAAACAGTTAACGTGGAACCCAAACCTAATTTAAGGTAGAGCACTTGGCCTATCCTCTGCCAATAAGTCTTTAATTCCGGACACTCCATAAACATATGAATAAGATTGGCCGCGTATGTCCCACATTTGGGGCATTTTGTCTTTCCTCCAGAGCTAGTCCCTTCAGCCCATTTAGCTATTCTTTCAGGTGTACAGTAGAGCATACAGATTGTACGAAATTGCTGCAATTGTAAGCTCACTGAGTGGACTGAATCCCCTAAGATGTCCAGGGCCTGTTTAATCGTGCCAGATGTTACATCTATATTCAATAATTGACTCCAGCGTGTTGCTAAGTTTTCACATCCATCCAATTTAAAATTCGACAGATGTCTATACATGTTACCAATTAAAGACTTGGTAGTTTCCCCGTATAAGCAGTCCCAGATCATGGAGTGAGTTATCACATTCAACCACAAGTTTTTTACCAGGTAATCCTTGATCTGCATATATTAAAAAAAGTAGTGAGCAGGTAATTTGTAACAAAGTCATAAAACTTCAAATGACTTAATACCATTCATATCATACAAATCTTATAAGCATATAACTCCATACTTAGACCAGGATTTACCCACTGGGTCGTGAAACACATCGGGGAACATAGGGTCCCCCCACAGTGGGAGATTATTATGTATCAGTGATCATTTGTTTCTGGCAGCCATAGCCCTCCATATATAAACACTGTCCCGAACTGTCTTGAATCTGACGCGTTTTAAATAGTTTGGGTCATTAGTACGATATAAAAATAAATGACTATCATCTCCTAAAATCAGCCGATAGAAAGAATTTTTCTGATAAATCCCGATGAGGCTGCGAAAGTGTTCGGCAAAAGCAGCCCAAAAATAAATGTTAAAGTCTGGTAGCCCGAGGTCACCTTGGTTGTAAGGAGATCTGAGCAGGTCAATCGCCCGTCTGGGCTTCCTAAAGCCCCATATAAAGCTGCTGAGTACCCCATCTAGTTTTTAAAAAAATGTATTAGAGACACGTAAAGGAATAGACCGAAACAGGTATAAAAACTTAGGTAGTATTTTCATTTTAATTCAATTACATCTCCCTAGAAGCCCTTTAGGAAGCTTATGCCAGTGCTTCAATAAGTTGACTGTTTCATTCAGTAATGGGGTGTAATTTAGAGTAATAATTTGATCTATTTGGGCTGAAATCTTAACTCCAAGGTACGCGGCTGTATTGCATACCCCCATGAGTGAAGATTCTGGTTTAAAATTGATAAGCACCTGTGTTTTATTAATGTTTAGTTAATAACCAGATATAGAACCAAACGTATTTGCTGCTATTTCAACTGCTGGAACAGTTTCAGATGGGTTGGTGGAAAAGATCGCGAGATCGTCAGCATATGCCGTAATCATGAGTCTACTAGTAGGTTTTATATTTGTGCATGCTTGTAATGGTCGAATAAATGGCTCGATATAAAGAGCGAATAATAATGGGGAGAGGGGGCAGCCCCGTCTTGTTCCACAAGAGATATCGAATGAAGTGGAGTATGAGCCTGAGTAGATCAGCTTAGCCTTAGGTTTATAATATAAGGCTTGTACCCATTGTCTAAACTGCCCACCAAGGCTGAGTGTACTTAATGTAGCTGAGAGAAATTCCCACCCGACCTTGTCAAAGGCCTTTTCGGCATCTAAGAGGATCATACCAAGACCCATCTTCTCTTTCTCAGCATAACCGAAAGCCCCAATAGCCATATTAATGTGGGTGGTAGTGTCTATGCCAAGTATAAACCCGTGTTGGTTCTCAGACACCAATCCTGGCATCATTGGAGCAAGACGATTTGCTAGAATTTTCAAAAAAATCTTGGCACGTATTTATAAGAGAGATGGGTCTGTATGATCCGCAGTCTGTGGCTGGTTTACCTTTCTTAGGGAAAAATACAATCTGGGTCATATTCCACGAATCAAGCGCTTTCCCGGTAAAACTGCTATGATGGATAACCATACTAAACGGTATGAGTAATGTATTTTTAAAAACCTTATAGAATTCTATAGGTATTGAGTCTACCCCTGCTGCTTTCCCTGAGGGTAATGCCGATATAGCCAGTCCTATCTCTTCCACCAATACTGCACTATCTAATAAGGCTGCATCATTCAGAGTTGAAAGGTTACAATATGTGAGATAGTGCCATATCGTCTTTATCAGGTATGATAGTAGAAGAATAGAGCTTCTGATAAAAAAGCGAAAACTGTTCCAAAATAGCTGTGGTGTGACTGTGTAAGATACCATCTGCTCCCTTTATAGCTTTTATCTTAGTTTGAGCCTTAGCCTCTGCCGTCTGATAAGCTAAAATTTTGCCAACATGTTCTCCATATTCATATTGCTCCATATGGTGCTTATTGTAGTTGGCTGCTATTTTTTTCCTAAAAACCTTTTTAACCACTGCTCTTGCATCTATCAAAGTAAGCAATAGGTGATCCTGAATTCTCTGATCTTGTGCTACGGCATCAACATGTTGTGCTTCAATATCACGTAAGGCAGTAAGTAGTGTCTCCATTTCATTCTTCCTTTGCTTATTTTGCTGCCATATATATTGCTGTGTGATGCGTCTAACAAAAGCTTTCATTGTTTCCCAGACTATCAGTGGAGACGCTGTGCCGGTATTTTCCCTAAAAAAACACCTCAAGTTGTTGCGTAGTGTTAGATATATATTCATTATCAGCGAGAAGGTGTCTAGGAAATGAAAATGGCCTAATCTTTTTATCTTCAGCTCTAGCCATAAATGTTAATAAGATAGGATTATGGTCAGATGTCACCCGGGGGCATATTACGATATCCAAGTCTAATATTAGGCTATCAGAGACCCAAGTCATGTAAATTCTTGAATATGTCTTATGAGGCGCGGAGTAGTTTGTATAGCCTGGAAGAGCTGGATACTTTTGTCTCCAGGCATCTTTTAAAATTTGTAGTCTCTTTATTTCTCGTATTGCTGTCCGGGTCTTGCACATTCTGCGAGTACCCCCCCTTCTTGTAGAATCGATACTGTAATCCATAGGGCAGTTGAAATCCACCATTAACAATCCTTCCCCATCCCTGTTTAGCAACTCAAGATTAAGGAAATCAAATATTGTGGGGTCATATATATTTGGCCCATTTATCGTGCATATTACATATTCTTTACCTCGAATGTCTATCTGAACCACTATCCAGCGACCTCTCTGATCAGTCAGAGTCTTAGATATTCTACACATAATCCTCTTATCTTTTAGTATAGCGACTCCTTTAATTGATATGGTTTGTGTTGTACATGCTATTGTCTCATACCCCAGATGTTTTAACAAATGTCGATCCTTGTAAGCCAGATGAGTTTCGATGATTAAAACTGTGTGGTTGGTACTGCCTTAATTCCTCCCGGACTAATTGCCGCTTATTGCCGTTGTGAAGACCAGCAACGTTCCATATCATACATTTAACCCTTGCTATAATTCCTTATCATCAGATCAGCTTTATGTATAATTAGCATTTGAACTCTTACAAAATATTTTAGAATACCTAATCTAGTAACTAGCCCCCTAACAAAACCTTGATATGCCCCAGTAATTACTTTTTTTCCCTCCTCTGCATACCTCCCAACTCTCCCACAACCCACCCTGTCCCAGAGAATCTCTGGGAACCCAACCCCCAACCTGTCCCTTGAAGGAGGAGTCCCTCCCTTTAACCTGTTGCCGCTGATTGGGCAACGCAACAGAGGCACATCCGCTACGGTGGCTACCCTTACACCCCTAAGAGCTGCTATAAATGTGAAAACCAAGTGTAAAAAGAGGAAGAATTGCCCTAAGATAATTATACTTAATTATCTTTAATAGTTTCTAATAGCTGCAATTCAAATCAGAAAGAAAATCGAAGCCAGAATCTAAAAAAAATCAGTACCAATTCTATGTTTCTTAGAGCTAAGCACATAGAGCAATGCCGCCTTACGGCCTTTCATACTAAGTCCTCTATTTTGTTACAGTTTGCCATTTTACAATCGCTAATTTAGCTTCTTGTTCATCTGTAAAAAATGAGTGCATCCGTCTTTAAAGACCTTTAGATGTGCTGGTTCTTGAAGGTAAACTTGCGCCCCAAGAGACTTTAATGGATCTATTAATTGACGGAGTTGCCATCGTCTATCCAATGTTATTTTGCAGAGATCTGACCGGACAAAAAAAGTAATCGATTCTACTGTTACTGGAGAATTAGGATGGGCCTTCAGAGCTGTCGCCTGTCTGAGCAAAAAGTTGCCAAAAAAAAAACATCAGAAAAGGGCGGGGATACCGAGCCTCCAAATTACGCTGACCCATTGGCAATCTATGCACTCTTTGTAGTTGGGAATCCCAATCCCAGTCAGATAAGTCCAGGAATGCCTTTTGTAATAGCTGTACCAGGTATGCCCTGGGATCTGCCCCTTCTGCTCCTTCTGGAATGCCAAATAGTCATAAGTTACGTAGTCGTTGATGATTTTCCAGATCTTCTAGTTTAAGATGAATGGTTGAGATCTGAGTTGCCTGTTTCTGCACCAAAGTATCTGTATGACTGGCCAATTGTTCAGTGTCCCCGACCCTCTGTTGAAGCTCAGATACATCCTTAGTAAGACCTCCAATTTTTACAGTCATTTCTTGCAATGTCTGTTGCATTATGTTATTGTCTGTTCTGACCTGTATGTAATGACCTTGAGCTTCTGATCTTTGGTCTTTCAAAAACTGTAATATCAGAGCCAATGTAGGCTCAGTACTCGTTAAAGTGTCGGTAGACAAATTCGCTGCTGAAGGTGGATTGATGAGTCCCTTATATCAGCAGAATGTGGTAGAAGCTTCTGAGATGGTTTTCCTATAGAAGGGGGGACCGGTTGGGAGCTCCCTCCATTCTCCATTTGATTTTCTCAGTTTTCTCTGCTTTGTCTAGGACACTCATTTACCGAGGAGCTCTCAGTTGGGCCATTGCCAGTTATTCGGGATACCATGCTCTTAACCCCTCCTTTTGCTTGCACCCATCAACGGAGGGGGCTGTCTTCCGCATTACTTTTCCCACGTGCGAGCGTCAGATTTTGCTGTACCATACTCTGACGCAGATTGTCAGGCCCTTGGGGTGTTTTCTTTTTTGTTTGTGTTTTTTAACCCCGGGAGGTGTTTTGTATATTTTAGTGCTAGGCTCTGCTACTGCCTCATTATCAGTGGAGGACGCCATCTCTTCCCACTCTTCCAAGGCAGATTCCGTGCCATCATTACTCACAGTCATCTGTACATCTCCCGAGCCCTCTGTGACATCTGAGCACCATGGGGTACTGGCTGCAGAAAGTTTATCGTCAATTTCTCTTAAAGATGCTGAGTTATCAGCTGCAGAGAGTTGGTACACTAGTTCAACCGGATTTGCTTACTCTGCCGGTATAGGAATAGATTGTCCACTGAGCACCTGTTTCCGCAATCTTCTCAGCTCTTGTTGCTACTTAATATCCCCGACTGGGAAAACTCCTTAGATGTATTGTAACAATCTGGAATGGCTTCCAATAATGTATCTGACAGCTCGCTACCAGTCATTGTTTGGTTAGCAACCCCATTAACTAAAAGTTCGGCTACTTTTCCCGTTTGAAAAAGACGTAGAATCGGCTTACCGGCTATCTATGTATTGCTCTTGTCCTCTTTACTGCCGGTAACAAAAGTGTCAGTATCTCCCCCTGTGGCGGCTGCGAGAACTCATCCAGCTCGAGTTCCTCTTGGGAGCGTTTCTTGGTGGCGCCATTCCTCGATCAGGATCAGAAACTAACACCGATGTCGGCGTCGGCGCTGTTAGAAGGAGCAGCCTCAGCCAGTCGCGTACCAGTCTGCGCCCGACACTCCACAGCTCAAAAACAGTCCAAAGCGTGGATAGCCAGCGTCCGACCCTGACTCACCAATCTTCCACATGCGTTCCAAGTTCTCGAGGCTCACTCCCAGCCCAGAAGTCTCGGGAGTTCCAATATACGCTGACCGGTGAGTTGCTGCTCCGTAGTTATGCCATATAGAGTTAGGGCACTGTTAGCGGTCTTATTCATAAAAAATCGTGAGGTGTATGGAGCTCGTCCGTGCGGTGGTACGCTGCAGCGGAGTCAGTCCACCATCTTGCTCCTCCCCGCTGGTTCTTGTTTTCATGTCCAAAATCAATGAAATAGTTAAAAAAAAAAAAAAAAAAAAAAAAAACTGGTATTTCAGTACTAGGACCAATGCTTATTTCTGCCAATCCTTCTCAGGTGAACCCAAAATGACGATCGATAGATAGATACCTTTTTTTTACCAGTGAACCTCAAGCTTGTACTCAAGGGTATTCCGAGGTACTTAGGGCACACCCTTAAGTACCTGGGAGTACACAGCTTAACCACTGCTTTGTACCTCTCTTCTGACAATCACACCACTAGTATTGCAGTGAAGGAGCCACATACACCTCTGCCATAGCACCCCCAATCCATGATGTACAGAGGATCAGTACACTCCACCTTACTGAAGTGACGCGTACTGTGCTTCTGGCCTGGCAGGCATCACTGCGCCACACCCAATGGACACATAAATTAACCCAATATACGCCTCTCTGGCATGGTACTTGGCTCTGGGAGGTTAGTGGGTTGAAGAGATTTTGTTCTTGGGACCTCTTAGGGATTTCTCAACTCGGGGATGTGTGGGCTAGCGGTCACATGCGCTCCTTCCAAGACCTACAGTCCAAGTTTTCCCTACACCCGTCGCAATTTTACAAATACCTGCAGCTGCGCCACACTCTCCATTCGCACATACTAGATGGCACAGCGGTCCCAGAGTACAATCCTCCCGAGGCACAGATAATGATGGCCAATTTTGGGAAAGGGGCATCTCCCGCATCTATCGTACAATAATCAACAACACCCCAACCACACTCGACTGACTCAGAAGCCAAAGGGAGGATTGAGTGGGACCAATAGAGGGAGAGGACTTGAGGGATGCGTTAATGGCACCCAAGATGGTCACTGCTTCGGCTAGACTCCGCCTGATTCAACTGTACTACTGCGTGCTACCTATTTAGTGCTAAATATTTAACACCGATACACCTTCACAGGGCCGGTTTGTGCCCAACTGCCTCCTGTGCACACTGCGGTCAGGACCAGGTGGATTTCTTTCATATGGTCTGGGCGTGTCCCGAACTGCCACGATACTGGGGGGGTATTGAGGAGGAACTCACAGAAGTCTTGGGGAGGGAAGTTCCCCCTGACCCGTGACACAGGCTCCTGGGGATCACGGATGGGCTTGATGAGTCCAGAAACGAAAAGCTATTCTTTAATACGGCTATGATAGTGGCAAAGCGAGATATAGCCGCCAACTGGAAACATCCTGATCCACCTAGTCTCAAGAAATGGCGGAAGGAGGTGGACTGGTGTGCCGCACAGGAAAAACCCATGTATGAAGCACGGGAGTGCCTGAAGAAATACTGTAGGGCAAATGGATGGGCATTATGGAGTAAAGTGGGGTCGCATGCTAACTGTCTATATCATGTGAGTTTTCGCAGGGTAGTGCAATATGAGATTAATCATCCACTTGCCGGGAATTGCTATTCCTACTGTAATGTGCTGATATGCTGGTTCTTGTTTTCATGTCCAAAATCAATAAAATTGTTTAAAAAACATAAAAATGGTATTTCAGTACTAGGACCAATGCTTATTGCTGCCAATCCTTCGCAGGTCAAGCCAAAATGACGATCGATAGATACCTTTTTCTTACCCGTGAACCTCAAGCTTGTACTCAAGGGTATTCCAAGGTACTTAAGGTACACCCTTAAGTACCTGGGAGTACACAGCTTAACCATTGCTTTGTACCTCTCTTCTGACAATCACACCACTAGTATTGCAGTGAAGGAGCAACATGCACCTCTGCCATAGCACCCTGCATCTGGACCACTGGCACCACGATGCAATTTCAGCCTTCTACTAATGCAGACATAAATAAAACCTAACTCCGAACTGTAAATGAAGAACTACACTCACGGAGGAGTGGCCTAGGAGGGAATGGAGTAAGGATGGGTTTCTCCTGCTCTCCGACTCCCCGTGGCCCATCGAACGCCATCGACTGCACCAGGGCAGCTGAATGGGCACTCTATAGACATAGGGGAGTGGCTACCCTCCCCCCCTCGCCGTGAGGGGGCTGCTTCCTCCTCCGACAACGATGCTGAACGGCAGTCAGAAGAGGCTCTCCGTGGCATCCGTGAGCACTTGCCGCCATCTTGCCCAGTTACCCTCGCAACGCCCAGCTTGGTGTGTTCGAGACGGCCCTATTCAACGATCTGCCACTAAACTGTGGCTGGCGGTGGGCCGCCCTTCTGCCACCTTTGGTGGGGCCATACCAATGCTGCTCGTCGTGAAACACACAAAGCCTGCTGAAAACCCTGCGCCTGGTGCCCCGGGAGAGTGCGGCTGTGCTCCTCCTGTGTGGCCGCTGCTCATCGGCCCTTAGTATCCCTGGCACTGCCTCCGGCGGCAGCTTACCCAAAAAATCCCAGCTGCTGAGTCTCCCTACCAGCAGCTGTTGTGGTGTGGGCCCGCCTGACCTCGCCTGCCTACTCCCGACCAGTGTACCCGTCCCTGGGAGAATTGATGGAGCTATGGCGAGGTCGCGTGGGCTGAGTGAACTGCCAGCTGCTGAACGTTTCACTGCGCAGGAAGCTTGCTGGAGAAGGTGGGTTTGGGGGGTAGCCGACTGGAGGGAGGTCTCCCTCCCCCCCAGGCGGTTCGGGAGGGGCGGGGGGGGGCAGTCCCCCTCTCCCTCCATTTTGTGTTTGGGCTATTTTTTATATAGCCCAATTGTAGTCCAACTATAAGGGCTTTGTGCGCTTGCTCCCAGCCACTATTTTAGGTTTGGTGACCTGGTGGCTGGGAGCGTTTGCGGTAGTTTAGTTTCTAGTCTATTAAGGCAGGTTAATTAGGTAGTTAGGGCATGTTAACTCATTTGATTTATGGATCGTCTGCTTACCTTAGGATGGCGGACAATAGAGTGCAGGAGACTTTGCTTCTCTTAAGCGAGGGTGGGCGCATGGACCTCGTGATAGCAGATATGGTGGTGCCGTCACGGCCCTCAGCAGGCGTCGGCAGGTGTAGCAGCAGCTTGGCGGCTTGCAGGTCGCCCAAGCGGCGAAAATACCTGTCGGTGAGTGAGCGGGCCACTCCAAAGTCAGGAGAGCAGCCCCAGTTTCGTCCGCCTCGCCGGGGGAGGCTGGTGAGGCGGTTGGGGCAGGACTCCAGCAATGCGGCACGAGGCAGCGGCGATGAGTGGCAAGCCCGCGAAAAAGAGGACATCTGCCTCTGCTGCCGCAGAGCCTGAGAGGCCTCGACTGGCTTCCGGGGCGGCCAAAAAGGCAGGCTCTGTTCCAGCTGTGAGCCGTGAGGGGAGCGGCGGGAGAGACCCTGTGGGTGAGACAGTAAAGAAGGCCCATATCGCCCCTGAGCCGGGGGCTCCTGCCCGGCTTGGTGAGGCGCTTCCAGTAAACGGCCCGGCTCCTGCTGATACCTTGAATGGGGCAAAAACAACAGTTGATGGACAGAATGCAGTACAATGTCATACATTCACCCCAGTACAGAGATCTGGGCCTAAATCCATCATTTCTTTGCTCACCATGCCGTTCCAGTTTGAACCCAGCCATATGCAAATCAGTCTTGACCCTGTACTTCATGGGAACAGTCCAGCCTGAACTTCTAAGCCATGTCCTCCCTGGACTGGAAACAAGCATCCTAAGACCGGTTTTGGAGTTTCACCCCTCTTCAGCCAGGATAGCTTGATTCCAGTGGCATGGAGAGCACGGGACCCACGTCTGGGCATACCCTTCCCACTCGGTGACACAAATGCAAAAAGAACAATTGATGGACAGAATGCAGAACAATGTCATGCATTCACCCCAGTACAGAGATCTGGGCCTAAATCCATCATTTCTTTGCTCACCATGTCGTTCCAGTTTGAACCCAGCTTGAATGGGAATGGGAGCGGGGGTGGGGCCGCATGGCGGAGGGCGGCATGTTCTGTGTCCCCCCCCCCGGAGCCTGCTATGTCTCTGCCGGGTGCCCGGACCGGGGTTATGGATGCCCCTCTTTCGGAGAGGTAATCTCATTGGGAGCATTCCTCGGGCGGGGACATGGGGCAGGGCTTGTTGGTAGTCCGGGAGTATGAGGCAATGAGGGTCTGGCAGCCTGACAGGGCTGAAGGAGCACGTTCCTGGGGGTAGGGGTCAGCAGGGGATGGTGAGTGGGATCAACAAGAAGGCAGAGAAGGGAGAGAAGGGAACCCGGGATTCAGTTGGCCTGTTGGGTAAGAGGGCTTTGAGGGAGACCCCGGTCTGTCTGCCACTGGGGCTGGGTCAAGGGGTTATTACCGGGGGGGGCCTTGGATTTAGGGGACGGGGGAGGGCATGGGTATGGGGGAGGGTGGGGTAGGTTCAGATGAAGAACTGCCAGGTGAATTGGAGCCGGCAGGGGGGGTGGGCCAGGCTTGGGAGGGGCTGGACATCTTTACGGCTTGGAACGAGGAGGTGAGGGGCCTGGACAGGGTGGGGTAGTTAGATGCTTACATGGTGCGGGGGGCCCTTGGCGTCGGGCACGACATCCTGGGAACAGGCTGGGATCCCAAGGGGGGGGGGGCTGTTGGGGGCCCCAGGAAGAGGTCTTTGATGAGGAATGGGTCGCAGGCAGGGACCGGCTTCAGCAACGGTAGCTGCCATGTTGGAGTGGAGACGAGGACGGGGGGGAATCTCTCCTAAGTGGGCCATTAGAGGGAAGGGGGCAAGCAGGATGACGTATAGAGGGCTAATCGGGGTTCAGGGACAGAAGGGTAGGTGCTAGGGGTAGGTGGAAGGGACCCAGCACATCAGATCAAACATTTTTATTGCAGGGCAAGGAGCAGCGAAGCATAGTGGACTCGGCAGGGCTGGGTGTGGCCCATTTGCACCGAGGAAAAGCGAGGGTGGAGCCTCGCGCGGCGCTCCCGGTACCGGCAGGGCAGCCCTGCGCGGCGCGGCCAGTAGACTAAGGCCCAGAACGCCCTCGTTGACCCAACAAACGGTGGACCGCCGTGCCGCCAAGTAAAGATATTGAATAGGCAGGGGCCCTGGGGGAGTACTGGCGTGTACAGTCGGCTCCATCCCAAAGAGGGCGCAGCGGGTCTGGTAGGGCCCGCAGGGAAGAGCGGTCTCATGAATGGTTCCAGGTCGGGGAGCCAATTGAGTTAGATTATGACGAGAAGAGTCTTTTTTTTTTTTTTTTTTTTTTTAAATAAACAATTTTTATTGAGCAAAAGGAAAAGGACATGGTACATTGCTTGGATACTTCGGTATACGGGTCCACTGTGAAAACATGGCAAATACAACTTATATAGTACGACTCGAGTACAGTCCACCACCCCGCCACCCCACACAAGCGTTAATAACATATCTATTAGGTCACAATCCTCACCCGGGCACTTAATCATTCCCGATAAGAGTCCCTTCCCTTTCGTTGACATTATATGGAGCAAGCATGGCACTCTCATAAGGGTGGGAGTGTGTCTTCAAATTCAAGACCTCCAGCAGAAGGCGTTGATCTCACTTTATCTCAATGGTAGAGGGATACACATAAGTCACCTCTGTATTCGTTCCACCTCCCCCACTTATGGTTCCATTTTTGGGGCACCCTCTGTGCTTAAAAATGTATTTTTCGGCAATCATTGCCCTGTCCACATCCTTAGCCCAGTCCCTCCGGCATGGGGCCGTGTCTACTCCCCATTTCTGCGTAATATTCAGTTTTACAAGTGACCACCCAGTTGAAGCCCAAGCCTGTTCTGCCTGTGTAAGATCCGTGGCGTCCCACATGTTGAGTAGACAGAGCCGGGGGGGGGGGGGGGGGGGGGGGGGGTAGCCTTCATAGATTTACCACACTCCCTCTCCATCTGCTTCGTGATGTTTCCCCAATATGTTTGTATTTTAGGACATTCCCACAATATATAGAAGAAGGTGCCTGGCAAATTACAGCACCGGAGGCACAGAGGGTCAGGCCGTCTTCCCATTTTAAACAGTGTGTGTGGGTCAAAATAAACGCGAGACAAGGAGAGTCTTGAGGAAGGGGAACTGCGGGAAGATGAGGTTCAAGGAAAGGGGGTCAATCTCACGTTTTGGCTAGTATTTTGCAGGCACCGGCAGTGAAACTGCGAAAGGAGCATGGGCAAGCTGTAAGGGCATCGATGATGTCGGAAAGGAAAGAGCCACTGGCAAGGCGGACTGCAACTGAAAGGGGCACCCTCCTTGGAGCCAGGTAAGGCTGATGGGGTGGGAGACCATTCATGGTGTCAGGAGGGACGGGGGGAGGAGGGCCAGGGGGAGGTAGAAGGGCGTTTACGGAAGGGAAAATACGTGATTGACATAGGGGTAGGGATGAAGGAAGTTGAGGACTCAAGAAGTACAAAAGCGGCGAGCGGGACTAACACGGACAAAGTCACGGGAGACGGCGACAATGCAGGTGAAAAAACAGGAGGGCCTAGAGAGCAAGGAGTTGAAAATTAAAAAACTCCCTGACATGGGAGTAACGAAACACCTGGGGGCACACTTAAGGTGGACGACCAAAGAGCGCATCTGGAAAGGGGAATATGTGGAGATGTTAAAGCTCCTGCATAGGGAAGTACAGTCAAAAGAGGGATCAAAGGAAGAGGAAAACGAGTTGGCCAAGAGGCCGAAGGTACCCAACGATAGAAAATTGGACGCCGGCATTTTTGATTTACGCCAGTGTCTACTGAGAGAAGTTCCTGGAGCGCTGCATAGCTTTATTTAAATATATGGACGTGATAAGAAAGGCTCAGATCACGGGGGTGGATACGCTTGGGCACAATATGATGTGGCGAATGGCTTGGGACCCAGGGGCAAAATGGGGGGAATTGGACACAGATCTGTGGCAACACACCATGTGGGCGGCAATACCATATTTACAGTCAGCGGCTTATCCATAGTGTACCGCCCTTTCAGGGGAAACCCACCCGGGGTGGGGTGGTGGCACAGGAAGGGCGTGCTGGGACATTAACAAAGTCCTGTGCACACAGGAGTTTTGTAGGTTCCGTCACGATTGTTCCAAATGTGGGGGCCGCCATGCCTTGGTCAACTGATAGGGCGGACAACAACGGGGCGGCAAGCAATGGCATCAGCCAGGGAACAGCGCAGCAGGACACCCGCATCAATTCACAGGCAATAGAGGAGGTAAGGGGACACAGGGACCTGGGCCCAAAGGCTCGTATGCCAGCTAAACTTGAAAAGTTGGAGGAGGGGTTGCAGGGGTATGTGGACCTGAGAGCAGCACAAGTACTGAAGGAGGGGTTCAGATAGGGGTTTTGTTTGGGTTGGAGGGGGCCGAGACAGAGACGATGGGCTGACAATCTGAAATCAGTGACAGAACACAAACAGTTAGTGCAGGAAAAATTAAACAAAGAAGTGCAGGAGGGGAGAATGGCAGGTCCCTTTGACAATTGGCCAACAGAGAACCTCATTGTCTCGCCAATAGGGGTTGTGCCCAAGAAAGAAGCGGGGCAATACAGATTGATTCAACATTTGTCATGGCCCGAAGGGACCTCGGTCAATGACTTTATTGATGAGGAAGCGGCCTCTGTATCTTATTAATCAGTTGACGTGGTCATGTCACGGTTAGTGACCGCGGGCGCAACTGCATCAATGGCAAAATGTGACAAAGTCGGCTTTTCGGTTGCTTCCAGTCCATCCAGGAGATTGGGATCTTCTGGGTACCCATTTCGAAAGAAAATGGTACGTGGACAAAGCACTGCCGATGGGTTGCTCTAAGTCGTGCGCATTGTTTTGAGTGCTTCAGCACGTTTCTGCAGTTGTTATTCACTCGGCGCACAGGTCACCGTCTGGTGATGCACTATTTGAATGATTTCTTTTTCGTAGGTTCACCGGGATCCACGGAATGCCAGGCAGTGCTGGACAATTTCCATGAGCTAACGGAGGAACTGGGGGTGCCTTTGGCACCTGAGAAGACAATGGGACCCAGTACGGCTTTGTCTTTTTTGGGCATAGACATCTACTCTGTCGCAATGCGGGCTCGCTTGCTGGAAGAGAAAAAAGGGAAAACGTTGGATTTGTTAAAAAGCATGTTGTCAAGGGACAAAGTCAAGGTTAAAGATATTTAAGTACTGTTAGGACATCTCAACTTCGCGTGCAGGGTGGTGCGGGGTGAGAGGACTTTTTGTAGGATACTGGGGCGTGCACTGGTGGGACACCACTTCACCACCATGTACGCCTTTTGGCAGGAGTGAAGGAGGATTTGAGGATGTGGACTGTGTTTCTTCTGTCATTTAATGAAGTGCCATTGGTAAGGGAGGATGACGTCACATGGGATTTTCAGATTTTTTGGATGGAGCAGGCAGCGAAGGCTTTGGCTTGTTTTGGCAGGGAAAATGGTGCGCGTAATAGTGGCCGCCACTTTGGAAAAGTGGGGTCAGAAGCATAGCCTTTTTGGAATTTGTTCCTCTTGTGGTAGCAATAACACTCTGGGGGGAGTAGTTGGCTCACAAGAAGGTTCTATTCAGAGTGGACAACATGGCAGTGGTCGAAATTGTGAACAGACAGTCAGCAAGGGACGAGCAAATACTGAATTTGTTAAGAGTCTTCATGTTGGGGTGCCTGAGACATGATATTGCTTTCAGGGCTTTGCACGCACGCTGTGTGGACAATAACATAGCCGATGCTTTGTCTCGTTCACAGTGGGGGAGATTCCGTGGGCTGGCCAAGGAGGCAGACAGGACAACAATGCCCGCTCATTTGTGGTACGTAGGCAACGTAGGATGCTACAATTGGTGGTAGGCTCGTTGTCAGCATCTACTTGGGCGTCATACAGTTTGTCATGGAGGGATGTTTTGACATCAGGTGCCCAGCGGCACGCTGAGGCCTGGCGGCAGTCAGAAGATGTCATTCAGTTCATTATGGACCTCGTTGACCGGAGCTTATCTAGGGTGACAATCGCCAGGAAGCTGGCCGGGATAGCTTTCGTGGGCAAATTGCTATGGGGTTATCCAACAGCAGATGAACTGGGAGGGGAATTCTGGAAGGTTGGGCCAGGAAAAAAGCCGGGGGCGGCAACTGCGGAAACAGCTATCTTGGCGGATTTTGACCAGGGATATTGAAGTATTACCTGTGGTTTGTAGGGATGATTTTCAGTCTTGCTTTTGTTCAACGTTAATGGTTTGGATGTTCTTTGGGGCTTTCAGTTTGTCAGAACTACTGGGTAACAGACAGTGGGGGGGTTGCGTGGCAGGATGTGACTTTTCATCGGAAAGGGTTGCAGATTTGGTTGGCCAGGTCCAAAACAGATCAAAGGGGTAAGGGTAGATGGGTCAGGTTGGAGGAGTCGGTACCACAGGTGACATGTACGCTTCGGTGGGCCCGACGCTGGTTTCACATGATGGGCAGGAAGGGGGTGGGGGCAGTGTTTAAGCATGGAAATGGACACAGGGTGACGGACTACCAGCTGCGGGTGGTGTTGCGGAAGGCATTGCAACCCATCGGGTTGGATGGGGCGCTTAATGGGACTCATTATTTTCGGATTGGAGCCGCAACAGAGGCATGCAATAGAGGTTGGGCCTGGGAGAATAACATGCAATTGGGTTGCTGGTCTTCTGATTGTTTTAGGGCGCTTTGTTAGATTGGATATTGAAGGAGCAGTGGGCAGGTTGCCGGGTGCTGTGGACAGGGTTTGTGCCACACAGGGTGTGGAGGGGTGCCTTGCACCAGAGTGCGATTGACAAAGCCAGGCGGTAGGTGAATACCGAAATGTCCCGTTTTTGTAGAAGCCTGGGTTTGGTAGAGTTAGCCATAGGAATATTCGTTTTGAGTCAGTGGAGTTTTTTTTTTTTTTTTGAGATGACGGTGTGCACTTGTCAAGGCTCGGTATGGATTTTCAGGGGATCATAGGGGTGGGGGGCGGGGTCAGGTATTTGGATGTATTAGTGAGGCTTTAAGTTTTGTAAGGCAGCTGCCAGGGATGTTTATTGTGATGTGCACCTGTTTCAATAAAGCGGCCTTTTACACACAACAAAATGGTCTATTCTGGTCTGATACCCTTCCCAGTCATGTGGCGTCTCGACGCTCCAGGCGAGTTAGACAGTGTTCCACTGGCGGGACCGCGACTTGTTGCCACCCCGGACATCAGGGGGTACAGTAGACGGCGGCAGCGCGCTGAGGGGGGCACGGACACCGGATCTCCTGACCTAGTGCCGCAGCGGACGGACGCGCGCTGGCTGCACCTGCTTGCCCTGGGCCGGAGACACACTATCAGCGCTGCAACCAGACTGAGGTGAGGTGCGGCTATGAGGGCAGAGCATCATGCTAGCGGTGCACTAGGCTCCTGAGTCTTACCATTCCTTGGGCTGGCTGTGGCAACTGGAGGTGAGACCAGGGGCCCAGAGATCACAAATATACCCCTGGCCTGGAGCTTGGACCTTTTGACAACAAGAGGGGGGAACCTGATTTATTGTCGATTACACAGGAAAACGTTACTGGCATGCCCCCTCCCTTGCAACTTTCCTCGTGGGATGTTAACAGTCTGCTCAGGATCAAGGGTCTGCGGCCCTGTCTTCCGAGGAGCAACCGGAGGCGGTGATAGCCGCGGCTGCCATTCAAACTGTGAAAAGGCCCTGGAGCTGTGCCTTTCCAATGCCTGATACATGCTTTGATACTGTATCAGAGGTCCCAATACTGCGAGTCCACTGCCATCCCAGGGAGGCAGTGGGCTGAGTCTCCTTGGGGAAACTTGTGTGGTGGCTGCGTGGAAAACCCAGGGGCACCCTCCCCCCCGAACAGTCGTGGCCCAGTCTCCAGGGGGCCCAATTGACCATCTTTGCAGGGACAGCATATCTGTGCTCTGGCTGTGACATTGTGCTCCCTCTCTGCACCACGGGTGAGATCCAATACCACCGCCATTGTGTCTCTACATCAACTGCCCCAGTGCTCTTTTCTGATCTAGCAGTGCCTGGCCTTTTGGCCACAGTGGGGGTGGGAGGGGCAGCACGAGCAGACACCCCTGCCCACCCGGGTGGAGGGAAGGGCGTTGTAGTAGGGCCGGTGGGTCCTCTATTGTGCAGGGGGCCCAAATCGGATTGCCTTGCTCTTTTGACCTCACACCCTGAACAATATCTGCTCCTCATTATAGCCGGACAAAGCCCTGTTGAAGCATCATCCAGCTGGCCGCTCCTACTCCCTACATTATGCCGCTTTTGCTGCTGCTCAGGCCAACCCTGGCAGGGATAGAATGACACACCGCTGGTGGCCCTACATATCTTGACCTGGACCCGGTGCACAACTTGCTGTCATGCTTCGAACCATGAAGGATAATCCAGTGATGTCGCTCTGGTCTAAGGCCTCGTCTGCAGATTCAGCGGTGCCGCCTCCCCCGACCTCGGAGAATGAGCCTACGATGACAACACTTCACAACCGCCCCTTGACAGGGCTCATTGGGCGGCCCCAGCCTTTGGACGCGTGGATGTGGAGCCAGATATCCTGACCGAAGTGCATTTCTTTGCAACGATAGAAGCTATACTTCGAGCGTCTAGGGGCAAAGCTGAACTTGTGTTCCGGGGCCATACTGTTCAACTCTTCCAGGATCAATCTACCATCACAATATGCCTATCCATGTATGCCTTAAGTGGACCTCATTAGCGATCCAAATTCTTAATAAACATATTGAATTGAATTAGGATCCCGATGCCTCCTCTGTGCAGGGCCCTTCTAGGAGGATCTTCGACCTCTTTGGACCACGGTGAAACCTCAACGTCCTCACAAACAGTAGGATGAATCGTCCGCACAGGAAACCAAGCGAGATTTCACTCACCAACTCTGTGGCCTGGGGTGGGGGTGCTTCTCAGGCTCGCTCTGAATATAGACATTCCACCACGCTCCCATCCGCCACCATACTTATATTGATGCTGCCCTGTGCACTCTTCTGCATATTTCTGGCGGCGCTGGGCCTAGGAGTGGCCTCCCTTATACTGTTTATTTGACTGTTACTCCTCCGATGACCATCCCCTGGTGACTTATTCCCCAGGAGGCGGACTCTTCTAGCGGGTCTGGAGCGCTCAGGTGCCAGCATCTGCATTACGCGGAAGTCGCTACTGGACCCTGTTGGGAATTTGTTTATATTACTTGTGTTTTGTTTTTCCTTTCAGATCGACACATATTGTCTGTGGGAATTCCTGCGGATGACAAACTGTCACACTTAACAATGGGAGGGCCAGTGAGGTGCAGGTGCATGCAGTATTGTTTCCTCTTTCAGGGATCTGCTCAATGGATCCCCAGTATGGCAGGCTTCGTTTGGGTTTTCTTTTGCCTGCCACCCCTTGGGGTTGATTTGGGCGATAGTGGATTCCCCCTCCATTCAGACAATAAGTTCCCTTCCGTGCTATCTCTTCTTCATAGGTAGAGTACCCTACTTACACAATCTGGCTTCATGTCTATGCTGGGAGACACTAAATTGAAATCTCTGAATATGCGGGACTTAAAACTCCCCAAAAACACACAAACAAATCTGGCGAAACATATTACATGACCCTGATGTTGTCCTTCTGCAAGAGACTCACCTGTTGGGGGCTGATAACTACTGTATGGCACAACTAAGATATCCCAGATGACATTGGGCATACACAAATAACAAAACGCTTGGGGTGCGCATTCTCTGTAAAGCAGGCTTCTATACATCTGTTACCAAAGTGGTACGGGATGGGGAGGGCTGATATCTGGCCCTACCTCTCCTTCGGGGGCAGCAGAGACTTACACTGCTCAACGTCTATGCACCAAACACCTCACAAGACACTTACCTTAGACGCATATTTCAAGAACAATTGGAGTGGGGTGGAAGGTGACAATATCATATGTGGAGATTTTTAATCTGGTGTAGAACCCGGTCCTAGACCACAGCAGTGCCACATTTCAACATGCGGGGACCATGTCCTCTAACCCCAAGCATGACATTGAGAATCTGAGCTTAGTAGATGCGTGGCGTTCTAAACACCCTGACACGCAGGATTACTTTTTTTACTAACTCACAAGTACATACCTCCTACTACCAAATCGACTATGCCATAGTGATTCACTTCCTCCTTCGGACACCTAGGCACTGCAGAGCTCTCACACATCTTTATTTCAGACCATGCACATTTAGAATTGATGTGACACAGCAGAACTTTTTCTACAAAGAGCCCGCCACCCTGGCGCCTGCCCCCTCACCTCCTACAGGACTCGGTGGCTGTGTCAGAGATACACAAGGGCATCACTGATTACTTCTCCCTAATACTCTTCCTGAAACCTCCCTACACACTCTTTGGGACGGATTTAAAGCAACCATCCGGGGTACAATCACATCTATCGCTATTGCCCGGGGACGGGAGGCCAGACTTGTAGAATCTAACTTAAAGGTGGAAATTGAACAATATATGCAATTGGACAAAGCCACACCCTCCCGTCGCTTGAAATGGCAGCTCGCTATGCTGCGCAGCAAACTTTGCACACACCGGACAGGAAAGGCTGAGCGTGCACTCCTGGCACTGAAAGAACGCTACTACGAGGTGGGCAACAAGGCGGGCAGATTCCTAGCTTGTAGGCTTTGTCAGGCATGTGCCAAGACGCATATTGTGTATGGGGTACGGGTGTATGGGCAATAACGGAACGAGACAAACTCCATGCCTTTCATGATTATTATCAATGTTATACTCCCGGGACGATCCACCCCCAGAGTAGAGCGAAGCATATTTGGACGCCTGCGAACGGCAACCTTTACAACCACGCCATGGGGATCACCTTGATGAACCGATTACTCTTGAGGAACTACGTGCATCGGTCTGGGCTCTACCCCAGGGAAACCCCAGGGCCTGATGGCCTCCCAGCTTTTTATCAACTCTTTTTACATGATCTACAAAACCACCTAGTGCAGGCAAAGACCCGACCTCGTGCTCTTCCCATCGCCCCTATAGCCTTACTCAACACGGACGCAAAGCTGTTTACTAAAATCCTTAACTGGTCGCAAGATGCTTGTTTCCAGTTCAGGGAAGACCTGGCTTGGCAGTTCAGGCTGGAATGTTTCCATGAGGCACAGGGTCAAGAGTGATTTGCCTATGGCTGGGTCTGAACTGAGGTGGCAAAGTGAGCTAAAGAACGATGATGGAGTCAACCCAGATCTGTGACTGGGGGTGAGTGTCTGAAAAGTTTCAGTACTCCGTCCATAATCTCCTTGTGTTTACTTAAATCCTGGCCTCTAGACTCAAACCCCATCTCCCGAGCCTTATCAACCTGGATCAGGTTGGCTTTATTTGCCATAGACAGGGTGCAGACTACATCCGCCGCATAGCTCACCTAGCTGAAAAATCGCAACGTTATGATATCCCAGCATGCATTCTCTCATTGGACATGGAGAAGGCCTTTGATAAAATAAAGTGATTCTTTCTCCGTGCTGTGTTAGTAAAGATTAGGCTGGGGGCTGGGTTGACTCTCCAAGATGATGGTCTCATATGTGGCACCGGTAACCACTGTACGTGTAAATGGACAAATCACAAGGCCTGTAACCATTATTTCAAGAATGCGTCAGGGGTGCCCACTATCGCCCTTATTGTTTACCCTAGCGGTCGAGTCCCGTGCCATTGCAATCTTCGGCTTCAGAATCAATATGGCCAAGTCATCTGTACTTAACTTGAATATCCCAGCTCAGGTTCTTCTGGCTCTGCAGAGCCTCATGCCCTTTCAGTGGTCCCAGGAAGCCATTCGATTCCTGGGTCTCAGCATCACTCCCACGCTTTCTTCTTGGACTCGTGCTAACTGGCCCAACCTACGCCGCTCTATCCTGGCCGACCTTCAGAGGTGGAAGCCACTTCACTTCTCCTGGATGGGGCATGTGAATGTTGTAAAAGGAAAATGCTACTTACCCAGCATGCATCTGTTCTTGGTATATAGAGCTGTAGATTCATATGCATTAGCATAGATCACCATCTGGTGTTGGGCCCGGATGTTTGCACTTTGTTTTTTTCGAAGAAGTCTTTGTAGTCACGAGGTACGTGACTCCTCCTTTTGGTGATGCACATGGGCATCGACTCCATCTTTAGATTGTTTTGCCATAACGGGTGATGGAGTTAGTAAGAGTAGTATGGAGTTAGTAAGAGTAGTAAAGAGATGACCATGTACAATGTATCTAAGTAAGATATTACTGCAACAGCTAGAGGTACCCGGGAAGGCGGGTGGGTGCATATGAATCTACAGCTCTATATGCCAAGAACAGATGCATACTGGGTAAGTAGCATTTTCTGTTCGAGGCATATGAGCTGTAGATCATATGCATTAGCATAGACTACACAGCAGATATTCCCCAAGCGGTGGTTAACCTGTATCTGTTGCAGTGGTCTGAAATAGTGTTCAAAAAACTGCCTGGCCCACACTAGCTTGTTGTTTCGCTAACACATCTACACAATAGTGCTTTGTGAATGTGTATAGTGCAGCCTTGGAGATGTCATCTAAGGGTATGTTCCCTAAGAATGCCATAGAAGCCCCTTGTTTGCATGTAGAATGCGCTCTAGGGGGAATTGTTAAGGTGCATTTAGCTTTAAGATAGCATATTTGGATGCACTTGACTATTCACTATGCAATACCTACTTTTGAAACTGCCTTTATGTGGTGGTGAAAAAGCAACGAAGAGTTGTTTAGTTTTCCAAAAAGATGTGGTTCTTTCAATGTAATAAAGTAATGCTCTTTTCACATCTAAAGTGTGAAGAGCATGCTCTGCTACCGAGTCTGGTTGAGGAAAAAAGACAGGTAATTCATCCGACTGGTTGAGATGAAAAGCAGAGACGACTTTGGGTAAGAATTTAGGGTTAGTCCGAAGAACCACTTTATTTTGGTGAATTTGTAAAAATGGTTCTAGTATAGTTAGTGCCTGGAGCTCACCAACTCTTCTAAGAGATGTGATGGCTACAAGAAAGGCTTCCTTTCAAGTGAGGAACTGTATTTCGTATTTGTGCAAAGGCTCAAATAGTGGGCCCATGAGTCTTGTTAGGACTATATTAAGATTCCATATAGGAGAAGGTGGAAGTGTAGGAGGAATAATTATTTTGAGACCTTCCATAAAGGCTTTGATAGCGGGCACACGAAATAAAGACAAGTATTGTCTGTTTTGTAGGTAAGCCGCTATTGCGGCAAGATGTAATGCAATTGTGTCTTCGACACGGTTCATAATGACCTCCTGATGGACTGTTTGTCGGAGGTTGGAGTCAAAGGCAAAGCGTAGAATCTGCTAAAAGCTTTTCTAACAGACAGGAAACAAATAGCCTTAGGGAAATTTTATTCCAATCCTTTTTCGCTACCATGTGGAGTCCCTCAGGGATCGTCCCTTAGCCCAACCCATTTTAATATATATGTGGCACCCTTGGCCCCTCTAATCAGAACACATGGATTTAGCCCTACCTCATATGCAGTTGACACACAAATTGTAGTGTTGCTGCTACCAGGGCAAGAAGTAGGGATGGGCAAGAAATGTAATGACTGTATGAGGGCAGTCAAATCTTGGATGTCATAGAATTGCCTAAAACTAAACTCAGGTAAAACTGAGATCCTCATATTCGGAAATAAGCCCAACTTCTGGACCCCAGACTGGTGGCCAGCAGATCTGGGTATCCTCCCCAAACCCTCAAGGAAGGCAAAAAATCTGGGGGTACTGGTGGATGATCGATTGAACTTTGAGGATCAGATAAATGCCACGACCTCGGCCACCTTTCACTCCCTCAAACTGCTTAAAAAGTTCAAACCTCTCCTGCCAGAAGACAGCCTACGAACGGTCGTATCATCCCTCATCTTATCACGGTTGATCTACTGCAATGGGCTCTACCTAAATATGCAAGAGCGGCATCTAAATAGATTGCAGACTCTGCAAAACGTGGCAGCAAGACTAGTGACAGGCACCCCTAAATTCGAATCGATAGCCAAAGAAATTAAAAGACTACACTGGCTGCCCATTAGGAAACGGGTGCAAATTAAGTTATTATGTATTGCCTTTAAGGCACTACATAGTCTGGGCCTTGACTTCCTGACTCAACAGTTCAAATGGGACACTCCAACAAGAATCTTATGCTCTCTAGGTGTCAAACTGGTGAGAGGCCCACCCGCAAAGAAAGCCTCGCGGGGAGGGAGAAGTTTCATCACAGGTGCGGCCAAAGCGTAGAATGCCCTCCCCTGGAGTTTGAAGAACTTCTCCGACCTCCTCGCATTCAGGAAGCAACTGAAAACTTGGCTCTTTAAATTATAGTCCCCTCCAGCTACATTTCCGTGCTACCCTGTCTCAATAGAGTTGAGCTACCAGGGCCAGGACGCCCTCGGGTAATCACGCGCTTTACAAGTATTATTAACATAACATAGATGTATATGCTAAGTTAGCTTGTTGCAAGTGTAACAGATCGCAAATAATGTTTTGAGTTGATACATCCAGTGGATTGATGTTATTGTTAGTACAATAAATGGAAAATCGTTTCCACTTGGCTGCATAGCATGCTCATGTCGTAGGGCGTCTAGCCTCTTTAATGACGTTCATGCAGTCTGGCGGGAGATTAAGGTAGCCAAACTCTATGATTTCAGGTGCCAGATCGCATGGTTGAGTTGATTGGGATCTGGAGTAATAAGCTTGGGGGAGAGGTGTAACTTTTGGCGAGGAACTACTGCTAGTTCTAAGAGGGTTGAGAACCATGGTTGTCGAGCCCATGTGGGAACAACTAGGATCATTGTGAGGGAATGTTGCTTGAGCTTCCGAACCACTAATGGAATTAGCGGGAGAGGTGGAAAAGCATAAGCAAATTTCCCTGACCAATTCATTCATAGTGCATTGTCTTTGGATAATGGGTGCGGATACCTGGATGCGAAGTTTGGGCATTGTGTGTTCAGGTGTGTGGCGAACAGATCTATTTCTGGGTAGCCACACATGCGGAAGAATGGGAGGAGAACTTGAGGATGTAATTCTCATTCGTGGATCGGTTGTTTTTGACGACTGAGCAGATCCGCGATGTGGTTGTTTACTCCTGGGAGATGTTCTGCAAGGAGGTGTATGTTCTGAGGTATTGCCCATCTCCAGAAGTAATGAGCTAAGTGTGTGTATGTAGTACATCGCTGTCATGTTGTCTGTAAGAACTAGGACAGCTTTGCCTACTAGATGTAGTTGAAAAGCTTTCAACGCAAGAAAGATTGCTAGGAGCTCCAGATGATTTATGTGGAGCTTTGTTTGTTGTGGGGTCCACATGCCGTGAATGGTATGTTTTTGAAGATGAGCTCCCCAACCAGTGAGTGATGCGTCTGCTGTTCGCACTATCTGTGGAACCGGGTCGACGAATGGCCTCCCTTTGGAAAGGTTTTGTGTGTTCCATCACTGCAGAGAGCAATGGGTACGGCCGTCTACCAACACCAGATCTGTTAACTGACCTTGAGCCTGGTTCCACTGACGTGCTAAGCATTCCTAGAGGGGACGCATTTGGAGTCTTGCGTAAGGAATGATAAGAATGCAAGATGCCATCATTCCGATGAGTTTCATGAATACTCGAGCTGGTAATGAGCGTGGAGGCCGAAATTGTGATATCAGGGTTTGTATGTTGCGTATTCTGATAGGGTTGGGGTATGCTAGAGCCTTGCAAATGTCTACTGTGGCTCCCAGGTATGCTTGCCTGTTGGAGGGTTGGAGATGAAACTTGGTGAGGTTTACAGTGAATCCCAAGTCGCGAAGCAGCTGAACTGTTTTGTGAGTGTGTTGTGTGCAGCTATGTTGTGACTTGGCTTTTATTAGCTAGTCGTCCAAGTAAGGGAAGACATTAATGTGTTGTCTTCTCAAGTGTGCTGCGAAGACTGCCAAACATTTGGTTAACACTCTGGGTGCTGTAGTTACTCCGAACGGGAGAAATTTGAATTGGTAGTGTTGTCCGTCCACCAGAAACCTGAGATATTTCCTGTGAGACGGGTAAATGGGAATATGGAAGTAGGCGTCCTTTAAATCTAGAGTGGAAAGGAAGTCACCTTGTTGAAGCAGTGGGAGCACCTGTTGTAGTGTGACCATGTGGAAGTGATCTGACTAAGTATAGAGGTTTAGCTGTCTGAGGTATAACATAGGCCTGCGAGAGCCATCCTTTTTTGGAATAAAAAAGTATAGGGAGTACAACCCCATCCCCCGATGGTGTAATGGAACTGGTTCTATTGCATGTTTTTGTAACAGGGAGAGAACCTCTCGTTTTAAGAGTGTGAGGTGTTCTGGTGACATTGCACTTTCTTTTGGAAGGAGAGTTGGGGGAGTACATGTAAGTTGTAGGCAATAACCATACTGGATACTTTGTAATACCCACTTGTCTGTGGTGATTGAATTCCAGACAGGCAGGAACTGTGAGAGACATCCCCCTGCAGGTGTTAAATGATCGGGGGTAGTGGAGGGAAGTCATTGTTTATTGGCAGGGGAAGTGCGGGTGGAATTACCCCTGCCTCGTCCCTTGTTATTATTTCCCCAGCAGCCTCCTCGAAAATAACCTCTGGAGGAGGTGGATTGGTTGTTTTGTTATAAGAGGAGGAGGGAGTCTCTGATGACTGTTTTTGAGCCACCTCTATAAAAGGAGTGGCAAAAGGAACCCCTGCTGGAAGGTAATTGTAAGGCCCCCATGGACTTAGAAGTTTCAGTGTCCTTTTTCATCCTTTCAAGTGAAGTGTCGACTGTTGGCCCAAAAAGATGTTCTTTATCAAAGGGCTGATTGAGTATGGAGGATTGGACCTCCTGCTTGAATCCAGAGATTCGAAGCCAAGCCTGCCTGCGTAATAGTATACTTGTGTTGATGGCACGAGATGCTGTGTCTGCTGCATCCAGTGCACATTTTATGGAAGTATTGGTGATAAGCTTCCCTTCTTGAATGAGGTCGTTAGCCTCCGTCTTGTACTCATCAGGCAAGTGTTGGATGAGCTTTTCAAACTCATCATAGCGAGCTCTGTCGTAGCGTGCTAACAGGACCTGAGCATTGGCGATTCGCCAATGGTTAGCAGCCTGTGAGGCCACTCGTTTGCCTGATGCATCTATTAATTTAGACTACTCATCAGGAGGAGGGGAGTCGCCTCTAGTTTGGGAATTAGCTCTTATGCGGGCTTTAGAAACGACAAGAGAGTCCAGGGGCAACTGTCCCCTAATATATGAGGGTCTGTGGGAGCGGGCTTGTACTTTTTATCCACTCTAGCGGTCAGTATTCTGGCTCTGACTGGGTCATTAAAGACCTCATCTACCGGTTTTATCATGCTCTTGAGAATGGGCAAAGTGCTGGCGATTTAGGGAGTGGCACATGTGGCGGCTTATGTTTCGATGCCGAAGGTGCTGTTTCGGTACAAGAATGGGGCTGGCTCGAGCCCGAAGGCTTGTCCTTATGTTTCGTAGCCGGGCAGGAGGGCGGACCATTAGAAACTTTACGTCAGTATCTGCCCGAGAGCGGGGGTGATGCGGGAGCCTTAGGTTTTTTGGGGTGCATGGTCACATGGGGATTTGTACTCACGGTACGTTGACCCGGGGTGATGCTCAGGTCTTCCTCTATGTCAGAGTCGGCTTCGGAGACGGAGACTGGTTAATCTTCCTCGGCCTCTACATCTGTACGGGGAACCTCTGAATCTTTGCCAAAGATGTCCGGTACGGAGCCGCTGTCTCGTTGCATTTCGTGGCGTCGAGCCCGACGGTCACGAAGAGTCTTCTTCGATCGGAACGATTGACACGCTTCACAGTCCTTCTCGTCATGTTCTGGGGATAAGCACAGGTTGCATACCTGGTGCAGGTCAGTGCTTAGGAACTTAGCACGACACCCGGGACATAGTTTAAATGGAGTCGGTTCCATCGACTGCTGGCGTGGTCGGCACAGGTAGGCCCGACGGCCCGCCTCGAAGTTCCAAATCGAAGGTTTTACAAATTCTACAATGCGCGTCGAATGGGAAACCGCGATCGAAAGCAAATACCATCGAGGGTAGAGGACTGCGCGTCGAAGGGGTTCGAAAACTATACCGAACCGGAGCGCAGCAATACACATCCTAACCAGATGGCGGAAAAAGCAATCTAAGGATGGAGTTGATGCTCCTGCGCACTATCACCAAAAGGAGGGGTCACCTACCTTGTGACTACAAAGACTTCTTCGAAGAAAAACAAAGTGCAAACATCCGGGCCCAACACCAGATGGTGATCTATGCTAACGCATATGATCTACAGCTAATATGCCTCGAACATGAATGTTCTCCCGTGGGCCCTTTATCTCTTCCAGACCTGCAGGATGATATTCTACACCTACAACGGGATATCGTAACCTTTATTTGGAATGGAAGACGACCCCGGATAGCTAATTCACCTTTGATGCTACCGCCGTATAGAGGAGGCTTAGCATGCCCTAATATTCTTGAGTCTTGCTGGGCAGCCCACCTATTTCCAAGTGGGTGGTCCGAGAGAGCGAAAAGCACTGGTTCCACATGGACCGAGCAGTGGCGTGCCAGCCCTTGTGGGACCTGGACTGGCTGCCCAAGCACGTCCGGCCGCATAGTGCCCCGCTTCCCCTTACTCAGGGGACGGTCCTCCACATCTGGGACAAACTGGCCCTAAAGAAAGGTCTAACCACCTTTCCCTCCCTAAACACACCAATTGCACGAAACTCGGATTTCCCTCCAGCGCTTTCACTTCTCTCATCTCGCCTCTGGAACAACAGGGATTGTCGGACACTTTGTGATCTCTTCACGGGAGACGTGATGAAGTCCTTTTTACCAGTGCAGAGCGGACTATCAATTAACGGATGCTTCACGGCTCCAATAATGCCAACTGTGGCACTGGGCCTTACAGCCTTCGGTTTATCCTGCGGACACATGTCACAACACTCTTTGAGAAGCTGGTCAGAGCTTATAATGGCTTGAGAGCCTTCATCTCCAACACTTACCATACCCTTCAGCACTCGCCACCACTGCGCGCACATGCCTATCAGTCAACATGGCACAATACCTCACAGAAAGAGATCACGTCCAAACAATGGGAGACATTATGGTGAGATATACCTAATACCTACGGCAGTCTCTCCATCAGAGAAACAGAATATAAACTGATGTTTTATTGGTATCATACTTCGGTCCGTCTCGTCGCGATCTACCCGGGTACTTACCCTCTCTGCTGGCATTGTAATAAGGATACAGGGGACTTCCACCATATTTGGTGGTCGTGCAAAGTAATTACTACATATTGGAAGGAGATACTGGGCCATATTAAAGACACTGCCTCGTATCTCACAATTATTTTGGGTGTCAGACCTCTGTCCTTAGGAAGCTTATCAGTTATCTGTTCTTAGCGGCGCAGCAACTTATAACAATGGAACGGATATCAAACAACCTAACTAAGACAGAGACTAAGTTCCAATGCCTGTGGAAGCCCCAAATTCACTCATCATGCGCATATAATTCACCTGCTTCATTCCCGTGAAACTCCAGATACTCTAGCTTTTTTACTAAAACTGGCCTTTGCACCCCATATCACTGTATCGGCCAACGCTAGATGGAGCTGACTGCCATGCCCCTTTCTCCGCACAGGATTCCCTTGCCCTTACTCATGCTCTCCATGCAGCGAATCCTGACCTGTACTTATCTTATTTGTTATACAACCTTTACATTTATATGTGAAGGGTTTTTCTTTTTTCTTGTTTGTTCCTTTCAGTGTACTCAATCCTGAGTTGTCGCTAGACGATCTATTGAGCATTTATTAGATGCTATTTCCCTGTGACCTACTGTATCTTGTACCCATCTGGTGCTACTTTGATGCGCAACTACGTGTGCAGATATGACTCATGCTATTGTGTTATTCTGACAGAACGGCCTATTGTTCCTATGCACCAACACTGACACCATGATGTGTTTATTTTGTCTTTTTGATATACAATAAAAAGATCTCGAGTAAAGAAATATTTCACATAAGAACAACACTCACATGCAGCTTTGCAAACGCGCCTCAATCTTGCCCGCAACATTCATTACTATTTTAGTAGTGGGGCTGAGGCGCAACTCCCTGGGAATAGTTCTGTTCCTAATGTTTTGCAAACCTGATCTGCGATGGGCCAGATCAAAGGCCACTCAACCTGTAACAGAAAATTCCTGGACAAGCTTGTTAAAGGCCAGGAGGCAAAAACAGCTTTATTTTAAAACTGTACAAATCCTTATCCACGGTATAAACACCCCACCCATCCAGATTTTCTATATAGCAAAAGATTATATTTTGTAAATTAGAGTTAAAAGTAAAGTCCTCGCTTTTCACAATGTTTTGTCTCAGAATTCAGTAACAAAGTTGGTTTTGCATAGCACATATGCCCCTCAACTCCCTGGTGATGAAGCGTGGGTAAAGTCCAGGGTCAGACAGTTCATTTCCATCACTGGGACAGCCAGAAAGCAAATGGTTTAGAACCCCATCGATGGCACAGTCCAAAGGCCAGTGGGTCACCTAGGAAAAGCCGAGGGCGGAGTAATGGGCGGGGAGTTGTTTTACCAGCAGGCTTTTCATACCCATAGTTAAAACAGTCCATTATCTAGGAGTTAATCCCAGTCTACAGACCAACCAATGGTCGGGTAATTTACCCTGTCATTGAAACTGTAAGCAGGGATGAACTAATTTCTCTTCCCTCGTTTTGAGGAATCGAGAGAAAGTGCTACGCCCAGTCCTTACATCAGACTAATGCGAGCAGTTTCCCATTCCAAGTTGTTGGACAGACCCATGAATTGAGATTTCTCTCTGGCCCGCTGCAATTGGACCAGCCAACAGCAGACATTCACACGAGTTCAGGGGGGGGAAATGGCATCACACTTGTCTGAAGCTGTTCAGTGGTGGGAAGAAGACCAGAAAGGCGCGAAGCATCCAGCAAACATGTTCTGTAAAAGTCAGTTATTCAAAAAAATTAAATAAAGAATAAATAATTGATTGTTGCTCCATTCATGGGCCTAGAGACATGGTGTACCATGGTAGTCGAACAGAGGGGGTCTCAGACTGCTAGGTGGCTCAGTAAAGTGGTGAATGCCAAGGAGCAGCCAGAAAGCTCAGTCACCCGGTCCACCATCTCCTGCATGGCTGGAAGTGAAGGGTACTGCAGGGCAGCACCTTTGGTGGCTAGCACTACCACTTTCAGGGCCTGACATAATGCGTTGCTGCAGGTGGTCACCTGCGCCCGCAGCTCTGGGGAAGCTAGCAGGCGTGCTAGTGTGTCACCGATGAAGACCAGCTTGTGCGCTGTGACAATTACAAACTTGCCATGGGAGATGAACACCTTTGGTGGCTGGTTGCCACGGACGCTGGCGAAGAATGAGTCTATGGCAGTCAACAAGGTGGTGTAGTGCCCCTGGCACTGCCCGGCATAGAAGTGGAGGAGCTGCAGGTCTTCGAGTGACGGATCTGGTGACCTGCCTCCAGGGTGATTCTGCAACAGAGAAACAAAAAGTGAGAACACTGAACTCTTTAACAGCTAAGAGACCAAACATTCCCAATCCCACTCCCAATCCAACATGAAGTGTCAACTGTGAGGCAAAGAATTCCCATTACAGCTTTACCTGTAAATTGAGAAAATTATCCCTTCGTTTAACAAACCCAGGCTCCCTGTTGTAGTAGAGGCATCTTTTTAACACTTTGGGATGATGAGGTGGGGTGAGGTTGCTTGCAGATCACATTTGGATTTAAATGACAGTATCTGGTTTTAGAGTCTTGGCAAACAAGGGCAACAGACCGATTTTGTTACCGTGGCAAGTTCTGGAGCTCATAGATGTATGTGGTGGTGAGGGAGAGGGGATGAAAAGATGCTAAGAGGAAGCACACTGGATGTTGCCACGGTTCATCACTGCTCTTTGTGCTGGATGCCTTTCAGGTACCGAGGTATTTTCACCCTCCCCAGAGTAGCTATCACCCCTCCACAAATCACTAGAATCAGCGAAGAGCTTCCCAATACGTGTGGCGCATTCAAGGCACACTGTGCTTCCATAATATACCAAGTCCACTATTTTAGACACCCTCTCTCCCCAAGGACTATGGGGTGTGCTGAGAAGACCCACAACCTGGCCAGGCACTTTCTTCCATCAACGTCTCACCATAGTCCTAAAGAAGAGATCAAGGCAGGATAAACTGCCTTCTCGATTATTCGGATGCTCCTAGTCTCTGCAGTCAGTCCTCTTCTCAACTGACTGGAAACTGATTTCCAAAACAAAATGCTGCAGAAAGGACAAAAAGTATGACATCAACAAATCCCTGGCTGCAAGCAAATAGCCTTTAAAGACCTTCCTGGCCAAAACCTTAAAATAACAAGCATTGAAAATGCAACAGGTCTCACCTTTGATTAAGTTAAAGCCAATGGCATTGTTAATGGTATTGTATTGTAGTTTTGCATTATTTAGTGCACATTTGTGATATGTTGTAGTTGTATGTAGTTAGAATTGTGTTGTTAGCTGTGTAGTAGTTTAAAGCATAGCGTTTGTGGGAAGACAGCAGTTTAGATTTGGGAGGTGAATGAATTGAAGAATAGTATGTGTGTTTATTTCGTATAGCGAGAATTACAATTGCATGAGGCAGAGGAAAGGGGCGAGTGGAGAGTACATATATGCACATATCACAAATATACACTAAATAATGCATAGGTAGAATACAATACCATTAGCAAAGCAAATGGCTTTAACTTAATCAAAGGCGAGACTAATTACATTTTTAATTGCGGGGGAGGGGGCGTTCTTCAGAAGGAGGATACAGTCCCTTTTGGCCAGGATACACCATGAACAGACAGGGCAGCAGTCTGAATCTTCCATGTAAACAGGCCGTTCACTTCACTCCTCAGTTTTTGAAGTCAAGTAGAGAGGGCACTGATCGAGTGGAAAATGCCAATATTCCCAAGAATGAATGCGTCTAGCCCTAATGGGGTATTAATAAGCTCATTTTTGGCAAGCAAAGACCTCGGGGTGTTTCTCTCTCCTCTCGTTTTGTTATCCAAGGGAACTGCGAGACAGGGAGATAAAGTCCTTGCCAGACAAGGATCACACAATGCGTCCACACAGGTGAGCAGAGATCTCACGTTGCCCCATGTCAGGCCTAATTAGCTTGTTTAGCTCCTTGTGAGTGCGTTTTAAGACTGATTGCTCTGCACTTAGAAAGAAGCAAAATTGCAAGTACCACAATGCAAAGAGGGAGAACAGGACAGATATTCCGATCCAACATGAGGAATAAGCGAGGATCTGGGGTAAAGGAAAAAGTCTACAAAACAAATAAAAATCGATATGCGATTAGAAAAAATTAAAACACAGCAAAAGATACAGTGTGATAACATTGCAGCTCTCAGAATACACGCGCAAAGTTTACAAAACTGCCACAGCATGTAAACCTGTAATATCCCACCCCCCACCAGTCTACTCTTGCCACGTGCAAGACCCGTGTGGAGGCAAACGCATATGTAAACATGCACCCGCGCTGCAAGTGAACACCATAAACAAAGGGAAGAGGGCCCCACACCCGCTCCTCGGATGTTACTCACCAGGGCTGGAAGTCATCAGCAGGTATGAAGACTTGTGCTCGCTGAAGCTGCCCGCCCTCCATGACAAAGTGGGTTTAAAAGCCATTTCTCCGAGTGGAAGCAGGCACACACTAGCTCGCCTGCAGCCCCGTGATGATGCTGTGTGTGCGCAGGGAGGGCCGGGCTCCAAGCCTGCCCCGGGGCAGAGGGGTAGCACCGCCGCCCCATGGTGTCCTGGGCAAACAAAATCTGCTCAAAACTGGTTGCCACGCAGCACGGCGCCGAGCTCACTGCTGCAGCAGTGCATATGTGCGAGTCCGAAAACCAAACCTGTGCTGGGAAAAAAACTTTACACCAGGCAGCTGACCCCTCACGGATACTACTGCAAATGGTCAAAGTCGGAGGTCTCAAAATAATAATAATAATAATAATAATAATAATAATAATAATAATAATAATAATACAGAAATTTATTGAGCGCGAACAGCTACCTCTGGGGAGGTGTCCCGGCGCTAGCGAGTCCCACAACAAGAGTAAGTAGTCAGGAAGGGGGGCAGGATTATTGCGTAAAAAGCCAGGTTTTTAGGAGTTTCCTAAAACTTGCTTCTGACGTAGCGGATTGGATGGCAGGAGGCAGGGTATTCCAAAGTTTCGCCGTGCCGGCCGAGAAGGATCTGCCTCCAAGTCTCGCTTTCCTTATGTGCGGTACAGTTAGCTTGAGTAGGGAGTTTGAGCGTAGCTCACGTTTTTGGTGGTAGCGAGGAAGTCGGAGTTTCAGATAATTTGGACATGTGCCTTTTAGCGCTCTGAAAGCCAGGGTTAGCACTTTGAACTTAATTCTGCTTGCCACTGGTAGCCAGTGCAGCTCGTGCAGATGCGGAGAGATATGCTGCCTAAAAGGGACCCGTTTTATTAATCTCGCAGCCGCATTCTGCACGATTTGTAAGCGTTGCACCGCATATTTAGGTAGACCAAGATAGAGGCCATTAGAGTAATCGAGTCGAGAGGTGATTGTTGCGTGAACAACCGTTTTCCGGCACTCGAGTGGTAGCAAAGGCAGAAATTTCCGCAAATTTTTGAGTTTATGCAGGCAGCCCGTGGTGAGCTGTTGTATATGCGGCAAGAAAGACAACTTCTCATCCCATTTTACTCCTAGATTTTTTGCATGGGGGCTGGGAGATGGGGCAGGGCCCATTTCCGTTGGCCACCACAGATCCGGAGGGGGATGTTTGGAGTTACCAAAGAATAGCACCTCCGTTTTGCTCGCGTTCATTTTAAGTTTGTTTGTGTTCATCCACTTGGCCACGTCTTGCAGACAGCCCCTGATTTTGCTAAATGCTGCCTCGGACGTGTCTGTGTATGGGAAGACTAATTGCGTGTCGTCCGCGTAGGATATTGCCTTGACCCCCCATTTGGCAATCAAGGTGAAGAGTGGGGCCAAGTATACATTAAACAGCAGGGGGCTGAGTGCCGACCCTTGTGGGACGCCACACCAGAGATTTTTTGGTCCAGAAGAGAAGGGGCCCAAGGCCACTTTCTGGGAGCGATTAGTGAGGTAGGAGAGTAGCCAATTGAGAGCTTTGTCTCCAATACCTATGTCCTTAAGTCGGGTCAGCAATCTGCTGTGATCTACAGTATCAAAAGCAGCTGATAGATCCAGGAGCACCAGCATAGCTGATGCCCCTGAATCTAAGGACCACCTGATAGACTCGGCAACCTCAATGAGGGCCGTCTCGGTGCTGAAGCCGGCCCTAAAGCCCGACTGAGTTTCATGTAGGGCGCCGCTGTCTTCAATAAATTTGTTAAGCTGCCGCTGGATTATTTTTTCAAGCATTTTGCCGGGGGCTGCAAGGAGAGAGATGGGTCGGAGATTGTTCAGATCATCCGGTGCGCCTTGGGGTTTTTTTTTCAGCGGGAGAAGTGTGGCCTGTTTCCAACAGTCCGGAAACGTGCCCGTAGCCATGGACGTGTTCCATATGTGTAGGAGGGGAACTGCAATTGCTTCCGACATTAGTTTCCACAGTTTAGGTGGGCAGGGACCGTCCGGGCCTCCCGATTTACATTTTTGTAATTCTTTTACTGCTTCAGAGAGGGTAATAGGCTGAAATTGATTTAAAGGGGTAATAAGGCACTCAGAGACTCTTAGCTCATCCATTAATGTCGGCTCAGGGTCCGTAAAAGTGTCATAGACTTTTAAAATTTTGGTATCAAAGAAGTCTGAAATGGATTCGCAGAGATTTACTGAAGGGATGATATCCGTCTCGATAGCTCTGGGCTTGAAAAAGGATTGAACAATCTTGAATACTTCTTTGCTTGATTGTTCCGCCTGTAGGATGGAGGCCTCAAAGAAGTTTTTCTTGGCTTTTTTAATAGATAAATGTAGAGCATGAAGGGCTTTTTTATAGCTAGATTTGGCAGCGTCGCAGTAGTTATCTCGCCAAAGGCGTTCCAGTCTTTTACATTTACTTTTTTCGGCCTTGAGTTCAGGGGTGAACCACGGTGCAGAGGGAGATTCTCTTCGTGATGTGGCAATACTGGCCGGCGCTATAGAATCCACTGTTTTGCTTATCCACAAGTTCAGAGAAGCCGCATCGGAATTAGCATCTGAGGTAAGGGGTATGGGGGTCGCGCGAAGTGCTGGGCATAATTTGTCCGCTGTTAGATTGTCCCATTTTCTCCGCACATAGGATCGCTTTCCAGTGCTCTGAGATTGGGTAGGGATTGAGATGGTCATGGTAGTTAGCTAGTGGTCCGTCCAGAGCAGCGGTAGCGGAGAGGAGGCTGTTGTGTTTGGTATGTTGGAAAAGAAAAGATCGAGCATATGCCCTGCCCGATGCGTGGTGCCTGTAATAGCTTGAGTCAGATTGGCCGATTGGAGGGTAGAGATAAGATGGGAAGCCTGTGGACAGTCAGGAATGTCGGTGTGGAGATTGAAATCGCCGGCTATGAAAAAGTAAGAGTGGTCTAGAGAGTTTAGGATTATAAAGTCCGTAAGCTCACACAGGGCTGATGTCGGACAGTCAGGGGGTCTATAAATAACTAGGCCTGTAAGAGATAGTTGGGGGGTAATTTGGAGGCAAAAGCGTAGCCCCTCAATGCTTGGGAGTGTGGTAGGAGTGGAGGACAACAGAGTGTAATTCTCGTTGTAAATGAAAGCCACTCCACCTCCTCTTCGGCCCTCCTTTCTATTGGAGAAGCTCATTTTAAAGCCTGGCGGGATTGCTAACGAAATGGATGCCATGTTGTCTTCATTGAGCCATGTCTCTGTGAGGCATAGAGCGTCCCAATGTGAGTCCGTTATGAGCAAGCATATGTCATTAGCATGCTTGGGAAGAGATCTGCAGTTAAGTAATCCGATTCTAAGTTGGATGGAAGGGGTGTTACGAGAAGGTTTGCAAGCTTTTTTGGGAAGTGAGGTTGTTAGAGAGGAGACTGTGCCTAAAGACATATGGCAGCGTGGGCAATGGGGAGGGAGAGCCTGAGTCGCCAGATTAAGTTCAGGCGTCTGACAGATAGTAGCAGCATTCAGAGCCCGGAGCTCCTCACTGGACCAGACTATCCTTTGTTTGTGGGCGCGGGCAGCATGGCTGGCGCTGGTCGCAGGCCGGTCGCGGACGGGCGCAGACGGGCTTGCCTTAGGCGCGCCTTCGGCGCGCAAACGGCGCGCAAACGGCGCTCCCGCTGCGCTCGTCCGCTGCGCTTCCGTCCAAGGCACATTATGTAGGTAATTGCCAAGGGGGAGGTCTGGGGGCGTGTCCTAAAAGGGGCGTGGCCTAAGTCCTCGCGCTGGGAGCGTCCGAGGAAATGTTTCAATGCTCGACCAGCCAGCAGCGTTAGGATCTGCTGCTAGTGCTGGTGAGTGGCAGAGAAGTCAACAAGGTGCTTTTAAAAGCTAGCACACATAAACAAAGTGATAATTTTCAGTTTTTAAAAACGAGCAAATTCGAACCTCTCCCGGCTTCCGCCTCAGGAGTGTGGACTGCTGGCCTGTCAGGCGCTTGTTTTCAGCGCTTTGTAGTTGATGCGGGGGGCGTGTCCTAAAAGGGGCGTGGCCTAAGTCCTCGCGCTGGGAGCGTCCGAGGAAATGTTTCAATGCTCGACCAGCCGGCAGCGTTAGGATCTGCTGCTAGTGCTGGTGAGTGGCAGAGAAGTCAACAAGGTGCTTTTAAAAGCTAGCACACATAAACAAAGTGATAATTTTCAGTTTTTAAAACGAGCAAATTCGAACCTCTCCCGGCTTCCGCCTCAGGAGTGTGGACTGCTGGCCTGTCAGGCGCTTGTTTTCAGCGCTTTGTAGTTGACGCGGGGGGCGTGTCCTAAAAGGGGCGTGGCCTAAGTCCTCGCGCTGGGAGCGTCCGAGGAAATGTTTCAATGCTCGACCAGCCGGCAGCGTTAGGATCTGCTGCTAGTGCTGGTGAGTGGCAGAGAAGTCAACAAGGTGCTTTTAAAAGCTAGCACACATAAACAAAGTGATAATTTTCAGTTTTTAAAAACGAGCAAATTCGAACCTCTCCCGGCTTCCGCCTCAGGAGTGTGGACTGCTGAGCAGTCAGATAAAGGCACTCGGATTCTGTGAAAGGACGTGCTGGGCTAGGATCACACACTGATGAAACTGGAGAAGCCGGGATTAGAAGGAGGGGTGCGTCCAGTGGGTGCACGCTTCCCTGTTTATTTTGTTGAATGATAACGCTCACTGATGTAAACAGCAGCCCAGTGCTGCTGTTAACAGGGGCCACGTGTGAAGGCTAGTGTAATAAATGCAGTAGGCAGGCAATCTTTTTGGAGAATTTAATGAAAGATTCAAGGCACCCACAGCCAGGCGCTCCCGCTGCGTACCAGGATCTCCACCAACTGATTAACGTTGGTAGAATCCTGGCACGCATCGTTCGCAGCCAGACCGTAGAACTACAATCAAATACATACGAGCTCTCGCGCCTTCAGCGCGAGAGCATGTAAACATATGCAGCACACCACAGCTAGGAAAGCCCCAGGCAGCTCCAGGCCCTACTTTAAGTATCACTGCTTTAGGCAATGTATGTATTGGATAAGTTCAGGTAGTGACATTTCACCACAAGCCTGGCATGTCCATTCCTTTCGGTAATGCCTCGCATGTAAACTCCCTGACACTGACATTTCCCTCAACATTTGCCTGCCCCCCTTTAGAGGTAAGGTCTGTTGTTTAATTGTACCCTATTAAGAAGGTCACGCAGCCTCAGCCTGTCCTCAATCCTCCCTGACACGAGCAGCTCCACTCAACCCATGCTATGCCCGTGCACTAACCCCTCACCTTACAGACTGTGCACATGTGATAACTGCATACTTTAAAGCCGGTATCATACTGATGTATTACCAATATTGCTTGTTCTGTGATATTCAATACTGATGAAGATTGCTGCGAGTGGGAACAATTGCTAATATGTTTTTAGGCGCACAGTTCGGCACCAGAACTTTAATGAATCACCTGTTCTTCAAAGAAACATGTGCCTTCATGATTGCCCTGATGATTGTGAAAGGCCACACAGTCATACATGTTGCATGAAAGGACTGCTGCAGGCAGCAGTATTGCTTATTGTGAGTGCTACTTAAGTGTATTTCAAGAATGTCTCTATTACTACAGTAAAGGTGCAGCAATAATGCCACCGAGCCATCACCCTGGCGCCCCACACTCGCAAGCAGGAAGAGACACTAATTCTCTATTGGCTGATTACAATCAGGGTGGGCTAGGCCAGCACCCCCCCCCCCCCCCCCGCCCCCAGGCAGGAAGAGACACTAACTCTCTATTGGCTGATTTCATTCAGGGTGGGCTAGGCCGGCACCCCACCCAGGCAGGAAGAGAGACTGTTTCTCTACTGGCTGATTACTATCAGGGTGGGCTAGGCCAGCACCCCCCCCCCCCCCCGCCCCCAGGCAGGAAGAGACACTAACTCTCTATTGGCTGATTTCATTCAGGGTGGGCTAGGCCGGCACCCCACCCAGGCAGGAAGAGAGACTGTTTCTCTATTGGCTGATTACTATCAGGGTAGGCTAGGCCAGCACCCTCCCTCCCCCCCCCCGCCCCCAGGCAGGAAGAGACACTAACTCTCTATTGGCTGATTTCATTCAGGGTGGGCTAGGCCGGCACCCCACCCAGGCAGGAAGAGAGACTGTTTCTCTATTGGCTGAGTTCATTCAGGGTGGGCTAGGCCAGCACCCCACCCAGGCAGGAAGAGAGACTGTTTCTCTATTGGCTGAGTTCATTCAGGGTGGGCTAGGCCGGCACCCCACCCAGGCAGGAAGAGAGACTGTTTCTCTATTGGCTGAGTTCATTCAGGGTGGGCTAGGCCGGCACCCCACCCAGGCAGGAAGAGAGACTAGTTCTCTATTGGCTGATTTCATTCAGGGTGGGCTGGGCCGGCACCCCACCCAGGCAGGAAGAGAGACTGGTTCTCTACTGGCTGAGGTCAATCAGGGTGGGCTAGGTCAGCACTCTCCTAGCCCCACACTTTTTGCTGAACCATTCTGACTGACTGGCATTGAATGGTGTACAGGGTCAAACTAGGGCAATCTGGCAGTGGAGAAGGGCTGGCCTGACAGGTCAGTGTTTATGTCTGCTTTTTGGTGTGTTTTACTGTCTGGTGGGCATGTTGTTCTTCTGATGTGTCTTCAGAAGATCAAAACTGTCCTGCTTTGTAAATATGATCCACTGTTTTTGGCCATCTGCTTCGCTGATGGGAGCCACTTTTATTCTTGATGCCTGGGCCTATTTTCTGTACCATTCCAGCCCTGTTGATGTGGCCAGTCACAGATTTAGAACCACAGTGAAAACCAAAAGGGACTACGCAAGATAAACCAGGGCAGGCAAGAACACAATCCATTTATACATGTTTTCATTTAAATATGATATTTGTGATTTATTTCCTATTATAAATGGTGATCTACAGATAACAGGATGTAAAGAAAAAACAGAAAAGACATTAGGAGCCAGGTTTTCAGCTTCTTGCGGAACACGAGAATTGAAGAGGATGCCCCGACGTGGAAAGGGATGTTGTTCCATGCTTTGGATGTTACATGGGAGAAGGCAAGGCCTCCGGCTTGCTAGTGAGAGTCTGGCTGAGTGGAGGTTTCTGGGAGGTGTGTAGAAGTGTATGTTGATATTCAGGTATGCAGAACTGGTTTTGTGAAGTGCTTTGTGCATGTGTGCGAGCAGTTTGAATCAGGTTTGTTTGTTGATTGAGAGCCAGTGTAGTTCCCTGAGGTGAGAGGTGGTGTGGGTGCGGCAAGAGAGGTCGACTTTGTTAGAACTTAAAATTATCGTGTCTGTGCTTCTTAAGGTGGGCCTCCATGTGCAGCTGTGTGCAGGTGCTGTACAGCATCTGTGCACTACCGTACACTGCACTCATCAAGTGATGACAGAGCAGGCAGACACATTTATGTTCAACTGTGGACAAAAAGGGAAGGTAGTTTATAGCCGTTATTGACCTTAAGCCATGACTGTAGGGAAAGAACACTGGTACTGGGAACCTGGACAGCAGGGACCCAATACACCCGCTTCAAAAGCCAGGCAAAATGTGGTGGGGGGGGGGGGGGGGGGGGGTTAGGTGGAGGGTACTGCACCAGAAACCCAGTTTCTTGTCTGGCCACTTGGAGAACTGCACTCTAGTCCACCACTACCGCTCCCAATTAGCTATATTCTATGCACGCTGCTTTAAATCTCACAATGGCACTCAGATTTGAGATGCTAGTAACTAAGCCCACCGAGCAGATCTTCCTGACCACTTCTTTCACCAAACATGCCAGTTCAGAACCATGAACTGTAAACAAAATATCAGACTGGACAACCCAGTGCAGTAACAATATAAATATATCATATGAAATACCACAAAAAGACCTGCACAGTTGTTCAAAGCTGCATGCCTACCAAAGAACCATGAAATGCATGTTTGTCTCAACCTAATATAAACTATTTTTGACTTGTACTTGTGTTTGGTTGTCTATTTACTTATGTAATATTGCGCGACCTCCTCTGATGTGTCTGCAAAACTTACCTTTTGTCTTGAATTTTTGTCCTGAATTTTGACCTTCAGTCCTGAATTTTTGTCCTGAATTTTGACCCTTTGTCCTGAATTTTTATATTCACCGTCCTGAATTTGCAACCATGCCAGTTGGTCACCCTAGTGGGGAGGGGGAATAAAGAGAGCCGGGGTGCAAGCTAAGAAGATAGTTAAATTACTTTCACTACAAATGGGCCTTGTTTTTGCTGTTAGACTAAAAAAAAAACAAATCTATAAATGCAGTTTATTGTCCGCATCTGTCGCGCTGTCCATGCGACCCCTGTATTTTAGCACGGCTGCGAGGCAAATGCCTTCACACGGTCTCTCCCCTCTGCACAACTGTTGCCCCCCCATTGTTTTTGTGACACTTTATCCAGCGCTAAGCTTTACAGTGATGAAAACACGCATTTCTATGTACGGTACGTTTCTAATTCTCGTACCCGGGACTCTTCTGTTTGTCTCACTTGGTGCAGCAGCTCTTACCAGGGGCCAGGGCCAGACCCCAAGGGCGGGAGTCCACTAACCCCTCACGGATACTACTGCGAATGGTCCAAGTCGGAGGTCTCTAAATCTGAGCAGTTTGATAAAGGCACAGGATTCTGTGAACCGACGTGCTGGGCTAGGATCAAACACTGATGAAACTGGAGAAGCCGGGATTAGAAGGAGGGGGGCGTCGAGTGGGTGCACAGTAAGATTTGATCTTTTACCCCCGAAAATTACACAATGCCTTTATCTTGTGGCTAAGCAGGGAGAGCAAGCATGCTACAGAAACGAGGGCTCACGCGCCCCTTCCCTGCTGCTAAATACGAGTGAAAGAAAATAGTGCTGAGCCACAAGATAAAGGCACCGTGTAATTTCCGCGAGTACAAGATCAAATCCCGGTGGGCGGGGCCAAAAGGGGACAGGGTGGCAACCCTCAGTGTAATGATTGCCTCTGGTGCAATCATTACACTGTGTTTTGCCTAATCTATGATGCAAAATGACACGCACCAATGAAAATTGGAGGCAGAGCCGCGAGACGACTTCTGGAATCGTATCGATTCCAAGAAGCCTCGTAAGACGAGATCAGTGCATGCACTGCTTATGTCAGGCCGAGACCTAAAAAGAATATGGAGAGGCTCATTCTGTTGTCCTACTGCGGTCTACAATGAGTGAATGCCTCTCAAAAGCCAGGTGCGCTGTATTTGCTCTGCTAGGGCAGTAAGAACTCTGTGGGTATAGTGGGAAACAGATAAAGATATTTTGCCTATGAACCAGACACGTTTTTGGCAGAGTAATTCTACGGTACAGTGGTGCAGACCATGATAGGCAGAGTAAGCTTAAAGACTGGGGCAAAGCCATTGTTCTGCGCATTTGTGTACAACTCGGAGTCTTTCCATGCTTTTGACTGAATAAGACTCTGGAAACAATGGTGCCAAAAGAGAGGTCTGCGGGAGGCAGGTATCAAGGATAACTATTGAACTATTGGTCAAAGATTAAAATGTCAAAATCAACCTGGGCAGAGAATCCATTGCAACAGAGACGTGTGGCAGGGCTGCATGCTCAAGAACTTAATTATGCTTCGCTGCCAACATCTTACGGCATTGCGTAAAATACTCAATGGAGACAATTTTAGTTAAAGATATAATGAAGTCCAAAGGTATAGTGATTATCATGCTAATATGTCAATTATAGTCAAATGCTAATGTTTTATGCAGCGGATTATGTGTTATAGACTGACAATAATTGTTTATGTGGGTTGATGCAACCAAATTAATTTATTAAATGTTAATTATAGGTCCCTGGGGAGTGTTCCTCTCCTTGAATTTCTTAACATTTACAGATGAAGGAAAATGATGCATCTGACATTGCTAGAATTGTCCATCTTGTTGCCTAGTTAAGTCCACCCAAGTCACATACGCATCATCAGACACTCAAAGTGTTTACTCTGCTAAAGCATAATTTGCAGTCAGGAGTGCGTGACAGGGCATGTAATGGCTTCTAGGAAGAGGAAGACTGGGGTTTACGGTGGGACACAGAAATTATTATTTCCTTGGCCAGATTCAAGTGAATAGCTTATTTTGGAATGAAAAGAAATACAACAAGACAACAAACCACCAAGTCTTTGTGGAGGACGATATAATGGACTTTATCTCATGTAGTCAAAAGCTGTAATTTTTCCTTGAAGAGTTAATTGTTGCCAGAAATGCAGACTTCGAGGTGACATAATAAAGGCCACAAGAAGCCTCCAAACTAGAAAGGTTTGTGCCTGACAGAAGATAACATACAATTTAAATCACATTGAAGAGCGAAGCCTGTTCTGAGCCATTAGAAGCAAAATAAAAATGGAACTGAACTCTAAGGCCGATTCAGATCTTGGCAGACGGCTTACTCCATCACAATGGTGACAGGTATCCTGTCCGCCTAAATATAAACCCAATTATATCCTATGGGATTTATTTTTCGGCGGTCGGAATATCCATCACCGTTGTGAGGTGGTAACACTTCCACCAAGATCTAAATCAGGCCCTTAGTCTTTAAAGAAAAATGTTCATGATACTGGGCTTGATACTTTACAATAAATCACCTATAGCCGGCATTAAAGGATGCTCTTAATGTTGCTTCTCTCTATAGAACCCATTAGCAAAATCTCGACTCCTTGCTCTTATTCTACCTGGTGTGTGCCATGAATAATCTTTACCAGCAGAACTCTTGACGACAATGTTCTTGCCTTAAATGCCAAAAATGAGAATAAACAGGTCTTTGGAAAGCCTGCTTTAAAGTTCAGCAATGGAAGGGAGTAATGAACATTTAACTACTCCTGCTTGCGTCATCCCCTACGCCTTCCTGGACTACATGAACTGGGGGTAGCAAGATAATGCTTCTGTCTGATAGGAGGAGACACAAGAGCTAAAACTAGTTTAGACAAAACGGGGCTACCACTGCCTTTCTGAATTTTTCAGCATACTACAGCTGAAAGAGATATGGCAAGGTCCCTAGCCAGCCCAGCAGGTAAGTATTCCTGGAAGCAGGCTGATTCAACGCTGACCCACGGCGGCTTAACAACATTGACCAGGCGAAGACTGCTTGTTTGCAATTTTACTTCATGTGGATAAGCAGATCATCTGTCACTGATTAGCTCCAAGTCTGGACGCCCTTGTCTTGGGGAGAGCACCTCCCTTTCCAAGTGGTTGAGGCCTAGTCAGGAAGTGTCCTTCAGTCATACAGGAATATAGTACCAGTGGAGTGAGGCTAAAGGAAATCTAATGCTGGTCCACTGATGGACTCTGTGGCTGAAACTGAACATGCACGTCAATACTGAAGAGTTTACAGTATACTTCAGCGGTCTCTCAAAGTAAGTGGCGCACACCCTAAGTGTAGAGAAAGCAAGGGCTCAGTAACAACCTCAGTAGCTAAAGGTCCTCAGCACAGTTTGTGAGGTTGGGGTAGAGAGATTCCTCAATTCCCTGAAAATATGTTGTATGTAAGCACCAAAGCAAGCTCACACTGATTCACTCATTGTTCATAAGCCTGCAGCTGTACTTGTCCTCAACAGTGTCTAGTGAAGAACAGAACAAAGGCCCATCAGGCTGTGAAATACAACAAACTGTTACAAACAGCACCAGCGAGTGCACAAATTATTACAGAAACAAGAGAAAGGGTGGCGAGCCTTGTTCACTCGTGCTTACAAAGAAGGGCTAGTTGGTCAGGAGTACAGGAGCCCACGTGTAATTCCCTTGGTTGTACATAAACACACAGTTGGATACAGGCACCTCATACAAACAGCTATGGGTTATATGCATGGTCATAATGGGCTGCTTTCTCTTTTACATTTAAACTAAATCAGCGTCCACGATGTAGGAAGCAAGATTCGACACAGAAATATAGAAAACGTCACAGTTGATAAGAGTTTTTAAACATACCTGAGGAAACATCACATGAAGTATTGTACATTTTTAAGCCTATGTGATGACTGAACTAACAAAAATTATTCTCAATTTTGAGACTGTGGTGAAATAAGAATTATCAATATACAGTTCTTCTTCCCTAAAGCCTCGTCCACAGGAAATCCTGTGAATTCCACTGCTTTTATTTGAGCAGTGTGAAGTCTACATCTGTCTTTTGGCGGGCCATCATCCAAATAGAAAGTTAGTTCTATTATTCTACATTTGATATTCCTCCATGCCCAGCTGCCATGATGGGCTGGGGTGACAAAGAATGATCTCTGTAAAGGATGCATCTCATAGAGTGGTTTCGTATCTAGTCTGCATGTCCCTGGCATACGAGTGGGTAGTTTTAATACCCATGGGCGCTTGGTAGGTTGCATCCATGTGGATTCTCCCAGCCATATGGTGGACATGTACAACTTTTTAACTTTGCTGTTGGGCACTGTCACCGGATCAGCCATCTTGAAATGCTAATATCAAGTTAAACACTAAGACCCACGGGCATGTGTGTGCCCTGTGCACTAGCGCCGTGCAGATTTTCCCAAGGCAACTGTCTGAATGAGTGCCTTGATTTCCAACATGGTGATGCATCCAAGTGGATAAAGGAATCGCGCGACGACTTGTGAACACCAATGTGAACTGCAGCAAGCAAGCAAAGAAACACAGGAGCACTCTTTATCCCCGTGGTCTGTGTTCTTGTGGATGCCAGCGCAATAGGTTCATCCTAGTGGGGCACAAAAAGCCAGAAAAATTAAATCCCTGTTCACCTTCTGATCTTAAGATATTGATTGTTTGAGAATTAACATCTACCTTCTGAACAGGACAAGCGCCATAGAAAGGTGTGGCTGCATGTGCCTGGATAGTAGGGACTTAGTGGTACTGGTGTTGGTATGGATTTTTGTTCTCTTTGGGTTGGCACCTAGGGGGACCTAAAACACGGCAGTCTTGTATACCAATGTGTACACCGATTGTAGGGCTGCAGCGTTTCCCTCTAGGATTCTTTTTGTGAGAATCAAGAACTGGGTTTGAAATGTTATCGGGTTCTTCAAAATGCACCATACTTTCTTCTCAGGAATTGTTTTGGTCCCAGGACCCTGGAAGGAGTGTGTCATGACCGCAAAATGAAAGCATCCAGCAAAAAGGTGATTGATATTTTGGGGATTTGATAGATAGTAAGATGCCAAACTGATCATGTATGGAGAATACGGTCCAGGCGCAAGGACAACAGTGTAAATACAAGAACTAGGCTGGCTCCGATGCCTGTACAAACTATAATCTTCATTTACCTTCCTGTTCACTTCCAGTTTAAGACCATTCCCCAAAAGTGACAGAATCCCTCTCTTCGGATACCCTCCTCATTCAAGCACTGTGTGCGCCTCTTTCTCGTGTCTGATCAGGGAGGCAGCGCATTTGTTCTCTAGGCTCTTATTCGGTTCTTGGTAACCTAAGGCCGATCATCCATTACCTTCCACAAGTGCAGGCTCTGCATATCTGTTGCAGCAACCAGCTGCTTGTATTGGGTATTCTGCCCGATTACATCCCCGATTATGATGATCTGCTTTACTTGGTAATCCTACCTCCTGTGTCGCCCTCCAAACCTACCTCCTGTCTGTGAGGCCTTCCACATCCTGTGTCCCAGCTTCCAGGCTGCATTCCTTCCTATCCTACCGAACAGTGTCCCCGCCATGCTGCCCCAGGTGCAAGGTTCTACAGCACTTCCCATTCCAGCTCCAACCACAGCGGGGAGCCCTGCACAGCTGTAGAAAGAGTACTGGGAATCCCAAGCTTAAGAGTCATGTCGGTACCTTGGAGAGCTGCTCATGGATCACCCCGTCCAGTTCTGGGGAGGTCCCTAGAGATACCTCCTCTAGCGTGTCCGAAGGGCTCTCCGGGTCTATGAAGGTCTGGCTATTCTGCTGAGGCGCGCGTCCTCCTGGAAGGCCACTACCCTTCTGCGAGTTGGGTTTCTCAGCTTCCTGCAGGGAAGAAGCAAAAACTGTATTTAGAAGAGTCAACGAGACAGAAGAAAGAAATAGAACAAGGGACAGAAGAATGCGCAACCCTGTCGATAGCGAGAGCAACAATAGTCTATTAGAGCGCTAAGATTGGGAAAACCAGGCATAAGAACTCTAGTATCAGGCAGTACTTAATTTGAGCCTGCAGTTTCCGGTGCTCGGCATCAGCACTTAATTGTCAGCACCGGCTCTAGTGACCCTCCACCGTGTGGTGGTGCTGTCTGTTCAATTTTGAGAGGAGCACAACAACCTTGTCTATTAAGTCAATTTGCATTGAAAATGAATAATATCACCCTTTCGTCATTATTATAGCTTTGTGTGGTTTGAAATAGTCTGAACTGTCACACTCGTAGGAGTGTGATAGTTAGGCTTAATGTTGGTACTGTCATTGCAAGCGCTGGCAGGGACAATGGGCGGTGGAGGAGGGCCCTGGCACTTAACGTTTTACAAATTAAGTACTGGTATCAGGACGCAGAGCAACAGAACCAGTGGCAGGGAAGGATGCTAGTGTCCCAAGACACTTTAAAAGATTGCTGTTTTAGGGAGGAGTGCAAGAGAGCCGGGGAGCTCAACATAAGCCAAACAGTGGGTGTCAAAGAAGGATGGAAAGGCATCAAGACATCACACAAGAGCTTGGGTATCAGAGGTAGGACCAGGGGAGTTGGTGTAAGGAAATGTTGCAAAAGCCCTTTATGCCAAAGGAGCGCTGGTGCAGTGCATGCTACAACAGGATCAGTCACGGGGAAGTCACAAGGGAGAGGCGATTCATGTGCCAGTCCTATGCTGATCTAGTGGGGAATGCACCTGGAACACCAGCCCAGGGGCTTGTGGAAGGAGAGTTTGCCCTTAGGAGAATACGGTAAGGGAAGCAGCACTGGGGTGAAGTGGAAGAAGCCCTGAGACTGCAGAAAGAGGAAGAGCTGCGATGGTGCTGTAGGAGTGCTGGCTCGTGGGGCACAGAAGCGCTAGATTAAACTAGATACTTACATGGAGAATAGTTTCTAGCTTGAAACTCTATGTTCATGTGCTGCTCATCCTTTATCTAGTGGTTACCTCTTGAAAGATCGTTGGGAAATGTTTTCATATTACTTTTGCAAATGTTAAGACCTCAGGAGCCATGCTGGCAAGTTTTATTAATTGATCTCTGGATGCAATATCTGATCCTCTTCTATTGTTTGGAAAGAAAGCAGTCATTTACATCTCCTATTGTTTTATGAACAGTATTTGTGAATATCCCACTTGACGAACCCATTGACATGAGAAAATGGTCATCTCTGAGGCCTCACATTTACTGAGGACCTGTGAAATTTGAGAAAAGTGTAGGCACATTTCCTGACCGGTTTGGCAATAAGAATGCATTCGCACCGACTCTGGGGGTGTGTACTGTGCCATGAAGTCTCCACATTTTTTGTTGGGGTTGCAAACAAATCTGTAGTATGTGCGCCACATACCAAAAAGATCTCTTCCACCATGGAATCGTCCAATTGCCATTCATGATGTATTTTAATAGGTCTGCCTGTGCATTTGCTAAGTTACCAAAGAAATGTTGTTTTGAATTGAATAATGCTACGTCTACTGTGCTAGGTTTGTCAGAGGGAACATTTCCCCTCCTTGCTTGTTGATGCAAATCACTCGGAGTGTTGCCTATAAGCATTTGCACCATTTACCCCTTTTTGGTTTGAAAGGGTTTCACGTGAATCTGTTTTGCAAACAGCCCTTCCAGCTATGGAGTCCCCTGATCTTGAATTTGGAATGTTGCCGGGTGCCCTCCCCACCTGTGGGTGTGAGGCATTTTATCAACGTTACACTTGGGGCCGGTGATCTGAATGTCCTATGTTCATCCTTTGTGGTTTTGTGCTTTGTAGCTGATAAACACTAGATTACCAATGCTGAATGTCACTAGTGACCACTGACTGGTTAATCATTCACATACTGGTCTCGTTTGTAAGAAAGCACGTAGTACTAGCTAAGTCGACAGCCAAGCATCCACAATCATTTCACCCTCAGAGTGTGACATCCGATGCCGGGAAACCGCTTTCTGAAATGCCAGAATTCTTTTTTTGGCACTCACACTAATCTCTCTTTGGGAGAAACTATTTCCGTGCCCAAGAGAGTCTTGTGTGTAAGATCACTGCACTGAGCCTGTTCTGGCGTTGCTGAAAGTTCCCCTTTAAGAGCCAGTGGGATTAGGCATTATGGAAATGCTATTGGGGCTGGCGCTGTGACTAAAGGGAGTACGCTGCATTAACGCCTCCCACTTCTTCAAACCTTCAATAGTTTCAACGCTTCAGATACATTGGTATGTGACAATAGGCACATTGGGGTGTAATTCTGCAGGGGGTCATGTTTTTTAAAAACATTTGTCACTTCCTGCAGTATTACCTGGTAATCATCAGCGCTACAGTGTGGTAGGATACGTTTCTATCTTTCCTTGAGAGCAAACGCCTATGTGTTCCCGTATTCGTGCTTCCTTTTCACATTTGCATTGACTTACCCTCTATCCTCACCTCAGGTCTCCTCTTAGCGTGGGTGTCATTAGATAAAGGTAATGGCCAGGTATGTTCCAGAATGTCCTATTTACTCTCTAGTCTTTTTCCTCCAAGGACTACTCTGGGATCGTTAAAGTTTACAAGAGGTTTTCTGCCTTTAAAACTCTTTTGGTGTCAAGAGATTTCTTTTCAATGCCAAACGGTTTTGTGGCAGTTACACTCCAGTGACAGTGTTGTTTAATGGGTGTACACCGGGTCTGGTCGACTTGGAAAGACAACAAGCAATGGTGAATTATAAACCATGCATTATCTCTACCCAGCATATTTTCACTTTGACCTGAAAGACAATTTGTCAGTACTGAAAGAAAATACCCTTTCTTTCTTTCTTCTTTTCAGTCACTAATATGCCGTTCGACATAAAGTATGTTCTCAATTTGAGGGAGATCTTTTTTTTTTTACCCCTTGAGTCCGAGTTTTATGGTTGTTGTAGGAAGGTGGAATCTGACTGCATGGTTGCCCCCACTTTTCTTCCTGGTGTTTGAATGGTTTTTGACTAGTCTGGCTGGGATCCTGCTATCCAGGACCCCAGCCTATCTGCTTACTCCCTTAAACGACATGGTGTGCACATTAGGTGCACTAGTGATTGGATACTGTGGTCCTTGTGAGCCCCTAGTATATGGTACCTTAGGTACCCAGGGCATAGGTACTTCACAGACCTACCAGGGGCTGAAGCATGTCTTATGCCACCCCTGGGAAGCAGACTAAATCTGACACAAACGGCCTGCTACTGCAGCCTGGGTGAGGTGGTGCTAGCACTCCTCACTGGGATATAGGTTCCCTATGTCTCTCCTGCACACACATTTAAACCTATCAGTCACCCCTAAGGCAGGCCCTATCAATCCTGAGGGCAGGGTGCTTGGTTTCCATGTGAGGGGGTGCCTCTGCCTGAGCAGGGCCCCTCTGCAGCTCTCAGAGTCCATTCTCTGGGGCTGTTTATCAATGCGGTCAAACCATATACTCTTAAGTGCATTATAACCTCACAGTAAATGCTAACTTTGGGATGGCTGCATCAAAACATGTTGTGTTTGGTGTCAAATGCTTTGGAATCATACCTCCACACCAGTAACTGGTGTGGGAGTATGATCCCACCCTTCTAGAGGGATAGACATGTACCTACTGTGGAAACACAGTAGAATCCTGAAGAGCCCTGGCATCACAAAATGGACGCCACCAGTCACAGACACTGGGCTGCCCTCCTGCTGATGACCGAAACTCACAGTGGAGGAGGCCCAACAATAGGCATCCTGTCACAGGGAGGTGTGGCCACTTCCCAGACAGGGTTTAGTGTATTGGGGCTGGGTGGGTGCACTCTTAGAGTGCTTTGAAGTCCTGCACTGGGGGAGCAGTAGGCTCCTCTGTGCATATGCCAGCTCAAACTGGTTCAGGGGCTACCTGCCCCTGCTCTGGGGCGAAACTGGACAAAGGGAAGTGGGTGTAGCCACGCACTCCCCAGACCCTCCCATAGGTGGGGTCATAGAGCTAGTCCCTCCCTTCCTTCCTTCTAGTATAAGTTAGGGAACCTTTGCCATTGCAAACTAGATATCCCTGGACAACGCTCTGAAGCTGGACCATCGACGTTCCATTACCTCTGGAAGACGGAAGAATCTCCCTTGGAGTCAAGGAGTGACTCCCCTGCTTGGCAGGCACCAAATCTTGCAATCAACGGTCGCAAACTTTCCCACTCCCGCCGGAGTCCGAAGTCCCTGCAGCCCAGGAAGAGCATTTCCTGACTTCTCCAAGGCCATCGTGAGTCTCCAGCGACGCTGAGGCAAGTGAACCCCACGAGTGACGAGGAACCGCAATCCCAGGGTACCAGGCACTATTTGAGTGCAACCCCTTCACGACGTTCTACGAACTTGTGCATTGGACCACGTGTGGTCCAAGCCTCCGGCAGGATTCCCTCCGAAGATCAGAGGCCTACCCCTTCCCGAGTGGCTGTGGGCCCCTGGTGAGTAAATCCTCCAGAGGCGTCTTCGCGATCCCTTGCCAGTTGGCTTGTGGGTCCCCTGAAGACCTCTCCACAGTTCCAAAGGACGCCCCTGGTTGCTCCAGGCCTGCCCTGACTTACCCTCGGTGGGTGAGTCCCTCAGACCTTGCTGGTCTGCACCGCTGACTTTTTACACTTTCCACGAGACTTGCTGTTACCAAGGCTTGTTGGCTCCAATCTGGTCACCGACACCGCAGTAAGCTGCAGACTTCGTGGGACATGCTGAATCCAGCTCCTGGTCATCGTCGACGCCTCCTGGACCTCGTGGCTGAAGAGTCAAGACATCCATGGATCACCTGAAATCACCAGACGACTGTGGGCATCCATCTTCCTTGCCCCGGGTCACTGCCAAGTGACTTTGAACACTGTCCCCTCTGCCTTCAGGTCTTCCTTCTTCTGAATCCAGGCTTGGATTCCACCGGACACTTCTCCTGTCTTCACAAGCAGCAAGTCTTCTTTGGCTCCCATTGAAAATGACGCCGCAACCAGACACCAAAAGACACCTATGCACCCGGCTTCCCTGGGTGAGGTAACTCCATCACTATGGTGCTCCTGTGGGTGTTGGCTGTAGAACTACTTACCCTGTAAGTGACTTGCTTGTAGACTCTCCCGAAGTATCCTAAAACTCTAAATTTCCAATCGCGACTTGCTCCATTGAAGTCAATTGGGATCCGCGGCTGTGTTCTCACACTGCATGCGTCTCCCATGGGTCCTTTACTTACCTGCCTTGGGTGGATTAGTGAGGCCCCAGCGCTTCTGAAGTACCTAGGCCTTGTCCCTTCTCAAGTCGTTATTCTTAAGTCTCTTTTTTAGTATATGAGCTGGTACGCCCCTAGGGCCCCAGCCATATTTGTGCTTAACTTATTGTGAAATGTTGATTTGTGCATATGCTCCTGACTTCTGATCTCATAAAGAGATTAGCAGAGAGTTGTAAGTAACAAATACATATATATTTGATATATATACCTGTGTGGTGTCTTTTCATTTGGTAATTCAAGAGATTATAAGGTAAAACAAGCTGCCTTACATTCCTCAGAGACTTAGCCTGAAGGCTGCTCTCCACAGCTACCACTAGGATAGCTTTTTTTAAAAGGTTGTCTTAAACCTATCTACCATAAGAGTCGAATTGTACGGGGGCAAGGTGGCCACTATGACTAGTGACCAGCATATACCAGGCCAACTTCTCACAGTTGTGAAAACGTGTCTGTCTGAGGCAATGACTTTGATTTTTCTCACACCGACAAGTCTTTACGGACTTGGCCAAAGGCTCAATTTAAGTTTGAACAATTGATTTTAGCATGTTAGTTTTGGGGAAAATGTTCTCCACGTGTTTTCTTTGCCCCTGACTCAACCCCTCCTCATCAAATGTAAACCCAAATCAAACAAGTGCTGCTCCAAAGACACATGGTTACTTGAATCTGACCTCTATGTCACAATGCAGTGATCCCTATGTTGTCCCCTTCTAATTTTTAATACCTTTGGTCTGAATTTAGAACAAGAAACAAACCCTTCAGTCTTGTGTTTACGTGGAAAAACAATTACATTAATTACACAGGTCATTCAACACAAATTTTCAAAGATAACCTTGGCAAAACATAAAAGAAGTCATCTTTATAGACAAAGATCCTGAAAAAAGGAGAAAGCAAAACATCCTAGTACATGCATTCTCTCCAACCTGGACCTGCTGTGGTCGAAGAGAGTTGAATTCTAATGCGATCTTACGTTGATACTCATTGCTGTTATTCTTTCTCTATTTACTGTCAAAGCGGATGAAGAACCTCAGAATACATTATGAAAAGAGTTGTCCTCCTTAATGAAAGTCATTATCTCCTCTTATAGCTTCTGAAGCCACTGATAGAAAAAAGAAAAAAAAAAAAGAATATAAAGATGGTAGTCCCACACAAGAGCACAGCGGGCTCTAAGTTGACCTAATCAAGAGGTAGTGGTTCCATCTATGGTCGATGCCCAAAATAAAATAATTTCTAAAACCCATTCGCACCCAACCACTACCTGGAGGAATAATGCACAGCATGTGACTATAGCATGGGCAGATGCAGCAAACAAGGGGGTGTTACAGAAGTACTATCTATGGAGATGCTGTAGGAGTACTGACACTTGGGAGGTGTAGGAGTTCTCTCAGGGCTGCACTCACATTGAGATGGACGTAGTCGTACTCCTCAGTTAGTTTGATGCCTTCATACTCATTTGGCCCTAGCTCTGCTTTCCCAGATATGAACACTGGCGGTGGAGGTGGCAGCGGACGATCCTGGATGCTTCCTTTGCGTAGAGAGGCTGGCGAGGCGCTCTCGGTCACACGGCGCGCCGCACTGAGTTGAGTGGGCAGGGCAGGCAGCGGCCGGCGTGAAAGGCTCTCATTGGATGGCAGCCGTGGCCTCTGGAAGAGCAGGTTGGCATTAGTCTGGACCAGCCCAGCCACACTAGCACTGCTCTCAGAAATCTGGCAAAGCAAGGATGACAGAAGAGAGCTTGTTTCGCCGTCCTTCACTGGCGTCTTAATGCTCTTAACCCGCCGCCCTCCAGATGCCTCTGGTACGCCAACACTACCACATGGAAGACTACTCAGGGCTTCTTCCAGCAGCTCTAGGTGCCTAGCCAGACGCTGGTGTAATGTCGGGTCCGAGGCCTGCGTGGATCCCATAACTGCCACCTGTGCAAAGCCAATGTAGTCCTTCAGGGCCTCACGCAGCGGCTCCGTGTCCGGCATCTCTGGTGGGTGAGTACCAGCAAAGCCTGCCAAGAGGCCCTGTAGGCACTGGTGCAGTCGTGCTAGCGTCTCAAGTGCCGATACAACATCGACCACTAGTTCCTTGCCAACGGGAGGCACATCCTTGCCAGAGCTAGACTCTACTGATGACTTGGAGTGGCTGCTGCCAGCGCTAGAAACGGATAGACGGTGGAGGGCAGTAGGGGGAGAGCATGGCTCTTCCAGGGCTAGGGCTGGCACGTCGTAGACCAAGCCGTCTGCCTCCGCACAAAGCACCTCTTCGGGGACCTCATAGAGGTTCAGCAGGGCCGAGGCCCTCTTCAGATTGGATGGAGTAGAATAGACATCCTCGTCCTCTTCTTCCTCCAGAACTTCCCCAGCCATCTTCTGGAAGGCAGGTGGCACATCATAGATGTCTTCTGGGATCTGCTCGGGCTCGTGACAGCTCGTGGGCACAGGCTGTGGGGTCACCCGTGCTACCTTCTTGCCAAAGGAAGTTGGGGTATCGTAGACTTCACTGGGTGACTGCCGTGCTTTCAAGGGGTCTCGGAGCGGCTGGGGGTGGCCATAAACCTGCAGATGGAGAGAAGAGAAACAAAGCAACAGGTGAGACAGACTAATATGTACCCTACCTCTCTACTCCAAGCCAAGGGCAATAATTCATCATTTTCAGTCTGTTCAAATTGCACTGCACACCACTTCCAAGTCCCTGGCCTCCGTTACCTAGCTATCAACTTGTCAAATGTTGCGATTCAGCCAGTCTGGTGTTTTAAATACCTGCACTAAATTGGCTTGGACTGATCACTAATCTCCATAAACTTAATCGTGCGCTGGTCTGTGGCAGAGTGTGTGCTGTAAACAACAAAAACAACTTGTAGATCCATATTTATTTATTTAAATATTTTTTATTTGAAGAAGAAAGTAGTAAAACAACAATTATACATTCAAAACACATGACATCATCTAGATTACGCATAATTAATCAGTAATAGCTTTTATCTTATTAATATACAATACTATAACCAGAGATAAGGCAGGAAAAATAAATATTGAGAGTGCAGTTTCCAGACCAAAAGGATATAGACTAGCATGGCGTGAGTTAATTAGATACAAACGCTACTTTAAAGCAACAATTCATAATAAAAATATATCAAACTAGCATTAATACCATAAAAGACCTTCAGATAATTAATAGCAGTTCTTAAATAATGTACAAGTACTTGAAGCTTAAATAAAACAGCCAAGAAGTATCATGGCTCTTATATTTGAAAAATAAAGGGGCATATGTAAAATCCATCCATATATGAAGCGGTTGTGAGAAGATGTTAGTTTATTACAGAGTAAGAAAGATCCCATCCATCAAGACACATCAGCCAGGAGCAACTGACCAGATCAAGACCTCAGCATTCCATTACCATGGAGCTACTTTGATGGTCACCACTTGTCCTGTACATGGATCTTAAAGTGGTACTACAACACCTATGTACAATACATATATATAAATATTATGCACATTACTACACATCCTCCTCCTTTACAAACAAAAACACACCCAGTATGGAAAGAGATATAAAGCAAAGAAAACAATGGAAATAACTTTCTAATATAGTGTTTTGGTCATAAAAACAACGGAGATCACATTCTGACATAGTCTTTGAATTTTTCAGGAGACTTTATGAATCTTTTACTCTTCTCTCTCAGATAACTTGCTTGACCCGTATTATCAGAGTTTAACTTTGTCTTATCTAAATTCCCCTTTACTACAGAGTTATTGATAACAACCACTCTGTTGAGATTCCAGATCCTAGAATCCTCAGTTTTGATTGCATTGGAAAATACCTTTTTGACTTTGTGTATCATTCTGAATAGTTCAGCTTTGTGTATCATTCTGAATAGTTCAGAAGACTTCCGCCCTGGTGGTGCTCTGATCATCACTAAATCGCCTACCTTAACACTAGTTTTCTTGACAGCTTTCTTATTATCAAAACTCAATTTTCTATCCATAATTTTTTTAGCTTCTCTTTCCCTCCATGACCCAAAAGACAGATCTTCATCGTTCTTGATGACCTTTTGATTGACCCAATAAGGTGTGATGAAGGTATTTGGTTGTCTGTTTTTAAGAAGAAGAAATGGTGTACACCCAGTAGTGGAATGAGGGGTAATTCTATACATTTCTACCGTTTTAATAATTCCTTCCTTCCAATCTATGTTAGTTTGTTTGGACAGAGAAATGGACTCCTTGAGAACTCTAACAAATCTCTCCACCGTACCATTACTTTCTGGGTGATATAGAGAGCAACGCTTGTGCTTAATAGAGCATTTCTCTAAAAACTCACCCATTTCCTTAGAAACAAATTGTACCCCATTATCTGTGAGTAGAAACCCAGGAAAACCCTCTCTAGAGAACACATCCATGAGAAAAGAAATAACATGTTTGGAATCAATCGACCTTGTGATTTTAATTTCAGACCACCTTGAGTACAGATCTATCGGCACAAACACAAAAATCACCTTCTTTACTTTTAACTGGACCCAAAATGTCCAGGGCTAATTCTTCCCAGGGAGCATTGGGTCTGTTCCTAATAACCATTGGTTGTACTCTTGGTTTAAAACACTTTTCACTTAATGTACACGGGATACACTCCCGCACTAATCTCTCAATGTCCAAATCCATCCCAGCCCACCAATAATTGAGTCTGATGCTTTCTTTGGTTTTAGAAATCCCCTGATGTCCTTGATGAGCTAATGTGATCAATTCCTCACAGATGCATTTAGGGGGAATGAGTCTTGTACCACGAAATAGCAACCCATCAGAAACAGATAATTCGTCCTTCACATTCCAGTATTTTTCTGATACACCTTTTCTTTTCTTAACCCATCCAGTGGCAAGAAAGGAGGATAATTCTACAAGCTCCTCATCAGTTCTACACTCTTCTCTCCACCTCTCCTGTTTTATTCCATCACAATCAATAATGCACACCCAATCAAGTTCCTCCTCTTCCTCTCGCTTAGAACAATTCTCATCAAGCGTTACCAGTCTGGATAAAGCATCTGCTGTAGGATTACGTACGCCAGGTAAATACTCTACCTGAAAATCATTACCTTGTAAATCAACAACCCATCTTGAGATCCTGCTCGAGATGGCATCCGTTCCTTTCTTATTGAAAACTTCAACTAAAGGTTTGTGGTCCGTCCGGACCACAAATCTGTTACTCCACAATAAATTCTTCAATTTTTTTATAGCCCAATGGACAGCCAAAGCCTCTCTTTCTATCACAGAATACCTGTTTTCAGCTCCTCTTAGACTCTGTGACAGAAATAAAATGATATGCGTTTTCCCTTCACCTTCTTGCTGCAACACCGCACCCAAGCCTTTGTTACTTGCATCGGTGACTAGCACCGACTTTGCTGTAGGGTCAAAACTACTCAACCTAGGAGTCTCCCTAAGATACTCTTATTTTGACAAATTCCATTTCACATTCCTTATTCCAACTGAACTCCACACCTTTGCAGAGTAGTGTGCGCATGTTAACACACTTCTCAGCAAAACCTTTAACAAATTTACTGTAATATTCAGCCATTCCTAGGAACTTCATGAGCTCTTCTTTGTTTTTTGGGGAGGCCAGGTTTTCTATAGACTTAACCAACTCACTTTTAGGTTCAACACCTCTACCAGATATAGTGTGGCCCAAGTAATCAATCGAGGATTGCCTAAATTTGCACTTATCAATCCTCACCGTGAGGTTATGGGAACTAAACTTCTCCAATACTTCCTTCACTCTTAAATCACGCTCACGTGCATCTCTCCCAAAAATCAAAACATCTTGGTAGATTTTTACGCCTTTCTGAACCTCAAAACACGTTCAAGTGCTCTCTGAAACACCGAGGCTGCCGAAACCAAACCAAATGGTAAGCATTTAAATCTAAAGGTGCCAAATGGTGTAATGAACGAGGTATAATCCTTGGACTCTTCATCCAATTTGATCTGGTGATAGGCCGATTTAAGATCAACCGTTGAAAAAACACTAGCACCCTTAAGAAGCATTAACATGTCTGAGATTTTGGGAAGGGGATATTTATCAATCACCACCTGTTTGTTAAATTCTCTGAGGTCAATGCACAGACGGAGACTTCCGTCAGATTTGCGAGCTTCAACCACCGGAGCCAACCACTCTGTCCCTTCCACTTCCTCTATTATTCCTGCTAACTGAAGTTTTTCCAACTGGTCTCATCTCTTCTCTAACCGCTAAAGGGACACCTCGTACCTTGCTGGCAAAGGGAACCGCCCCCGATTTAAGTTTTATCTTGTGAACATAATCATTAAGACATCCTAGCTCATTTTTAAAAACCCTAGGGAAGGAGTTCTTTAATTCCTCTGTGTATCCTTTATCACAGGACTGTAACTTTATACTATTTATGTCAAAATGTTCTTTCAATATAATAGGCGGATCATTGTTTGGATCCAAAATCACACCTAGATCTTTCTGGTGTAACCAGCTCAATAAGCTATCACCTTTATACGAGACATACACCTTTCCAGAGGTATATCTTCCCTTATATTCAATTAAACCATTAAAGTAACCTATTAGTTTTATAGGCTCTCCACCATATGAATAAGGATTAATGTCAGGCTTCAAAAGATTAACTCTGTTGAGTAGGTGTTGCTCATAGAACGTTTTTGAAACAATGGTTATTTTAGCACCCGAGTCAAACAGAACATTAGTTTTGCAATTTTTCACTATCACCTCATCAATGGGGCCTTTCTTTTTATCATCGGAAATATGAGAGATGATTTGCCCACAATCCAGGTCAGAATCAGAAGTACTTAGACTTTCTACATCTTTACATATCATGTTAACCTTAGAACCAAGTTTTTTTAATCTGTAAGAGGTGGAATAATGTCCAATTGTTTTACACTTATTGCATTTCACTTTAAGGGCAGGACATTTCCTATATTGGCTAAATGATTGGGGTTCCCACACCTGTAACATTTGACGTTATACTCTTGGTCTTTAGAAGTAATCATAACTTTCTTATCAGACCTGGAGGTTTTGAGTTTCTTATCGTATTTATCTTTGTTTTCACCATTTTCCTTTCCATGAACTTTAACTACTTGAACATTATCACTCTTATTTTCATTCTTAGTTATCACTTCCACACATTTAAGAGAATGTTCAATCTGTTTTGCAATCACCAGAACTTCATCAAGAGTAGGGTCGTCCTTCTGCCATATATCATCCCTTACGTACATTGCACCCTAGCATAAATTGATCTCTTATTCTTTTCTCCAAAAGCCCTCCAAATTTACAAGAAGAACCTAGCTTCCTAATGATATCGCTCAGGTATAGTGCTCACTTTGGGTAAATGGTGACGATCTAATTTTAATATGCAGACTTCATACTCATTTAAACTAGCATCATCTACCTCAGGTAAATGGTCAAATACCTCTTGCCCTTCTGAGCCTAGACAGTGGAGCAACAGCGCAGTTCTTCTTTCAGCACTTAAATTAGTGCCACACACTTTGGCATACCTCTCGAATACTTTCTTCCATTTCTGCCACCTAATCGGTGGGTCACCAGGATTGGATAAAAAGAAAGGTGGAGTGGCCACGTTCTGCATCTCCAACAAATACTGAATACACTTGTAATTTTATTTAATTTTTTTTTTAAACTTGAACGTGAAGCAAAAATTACTAACTAAACAAAACCTCCACTTGCACTAAATGGAACAGATCACAAGTCAGTACTATTCCCTTTGTCAAATATGCAGAGCGATCAATCAAAACTACAAAAAATAAATGCAAACGTATATTCACATAAATTGTTAAATATAGAGAAATTTCACTTGCACTGCAAAATAAATAAAAATAAAATATGCTTGTAAAATGAGTTTGATTTAGAATGTGCACAAACCAAAAGCAAATTTTTCCGGAAAGAAGTCTTAATAGAATAATTCACTCCGTTGTACTGTCCATGGTGAACTGCTTTGAAGTGCAAAAAGAAGTCTTAACAGAATAATTCAATCTGTTGTATTATCCATGGTGAACTGCATCGAAGTTTATTTAAGTGCGCTGATGGCGCTGCTTTCCCTTTAATCTCAATTTTTTTTTTTTTAAGAAAAAAAAAATGTACCTTCGTTTCTCGTTGCAGCAATAGCTCATGAGGTAACAAGAGAAATGTCAGCGAGGTCGAGGATACCAAACAAGAAACTGCTTGCTGAAATGGAATTTGGATTCACCACGAAAACGAAGGAAATTAAAGCGCTGTCAATCGCGCAGAGCACGTCGCAGAGACGTCACAGGAGCTACCGGAGCCTATGATGTTCAAAAGGCGCACTGTAGCCTCGCAGATAACAATCCCACTGACGTTTCGATGTTCTTCCTGATGCGAAGCTCAACATTCGCCGGGTGAGTGTCCCAAGTTTGTTTATTTTTAATTTAAGCCTCAGCAGGCAATGTACGGAACGCGCTGAAAGGGATGCATAGCGCGCTCCTTTAATTCAGTGAAATCAGACGAACCCCAAGCGAATGAAGGTCTTCACAGGGAGCACAATAAAATTGCTAGGTATTGGAAGAGTAGTTTAGTTGTAGAAAACATTTCAGGGAGCCAAAACAAGTTAGGTGATGCAAAGGTTAGTTCCCAACCTTGCTAGGACAAATCTTTTGAAGGTAACTTCCTTTGATATTATAGAAAAAATAAATCCTTACTTTGTGAACATACAAAACATTTCTCCATTTAATGAGAAGGAGAAAATGCGTTCCCAACAAAGTATCCAGGTTTCATTAAGCCCACATCGAATATCTCCCAGCCCTCTAAAAGTTGTTTTAAAGTCAAAGGGGCGAGAAATGTGGCGAAGCTTAAGTTTAAAATAAGGAAGAACACTTACAAGAAGATTAGATGTCCAAGTTGAGTGGACTTCAGATGTTGAAATCTTCTTGTAAAATCCCACAACAGTAGGTTCACAACTCAGTAAGGATGATGAGTAGATCCCACGCTCGTCGCCAATGTAGAATCCATCCATATATGAAGTTCCAAGCAGGAGGTTGTGAGAAGATGTTAGTTTATTACAGAGTAAGAAAGATCCCATCCATCAAGACACATCAGCCAGGAGCAACTGACCAGATCAAGACCTCAGCATTGCATTACCATGGAGCTACTTTGATGGTCAACACTTGTCCTGTACATGGATCTTAAAGTGGTACTACAACACCTATGTACAATACATATATATAAATAACATGAACATTACTACAGCATACAATAATCCAAAATGCAAAAATGCTAATAAGAGCAGCTCTTAAACAAGATATCATAAAAAAGCTAATAAATAGAAGCTTTTTAAAGTACAAGATGGAACATAGCAGCAGTCAATAAAATGCAAAATATTAAAACTAGATTTCAGTCACCTTGCCCCTCTACTATCACCAGCATAATACTAATATAGTTAATCTGACCTGGCTTATTTGGTTGTGCAAAGGATAAAGACTCTAAAATACCTTATTTTCTAAAATCTTTCTCCTTCCCTCTCAACTTGTTCAGAGTATTCATGCCAGATAGCTCTAAATCTTTTGGTTGCTCCAACCCTTCTCGCATAAGCCTCCTCAAACCTGAAAGTTCTATTCATTTTATTAAGCCAATGGTCGATCTTGGGTTGTTTATCTGTTTTCCAATTTTGTAGGACTAATGATCTTGCCACAGCTATGGCAATGAATATAAAATACTGCTGATATTTAGTAAGCCCTTTCACCTCCCCCGAAGTGCCAAATAAAACCAGCATAACCGATGGTTGAATATTCCAAGACAGAGATGATGAGATCTTATCAAAGATCTCATCCCAAAAAAATCGTAACTTATTACATTAATAAAAAATATGTACCCATCCACCCTCATCCTGAATATTACATCTAAAAAATTGGTTTGGGTTTGTTGGAAACATCTTATGCAATTTAAGAGGTGTGTAATAGACACGCCATCTAGATAAAAAATTCATCCTTTTATAATTAGCCCCTCCAAGTGCTTTTTTTGCTAACTTATTAAGATGTTGCCATTCCCTTATATCTTATATCTCTGAATAGATTTTTTGAAGTTCTGTTATCAGAATCTCTTCTGAATGGGCTTTTTGATGAAGTAGCCGATACCAGCCTCCTATCCCCAACATTGTATTCGCCATTTGCCTAGCAATTTGCTCTGACATTTTATTCAATGCTACATAATTAATTTTAAGAAAATTGACTAACTGATAAAAACTCAGAGAGAGGGCTGTTGTTAAAAAATTAGTTTGTAACCAAACTGTTTCCCAAGTTATTAATGTCTCATGATTAAAGAAATTTCCAAGCCGATTAAAACCCAATTCTTGCCACTGTTGAAAAAGGCCTCTGGATACTAGGAGACCACCTGCTGCACAGTCCTCTATAGAAGCAAAAGCATGAAATGCTGGAATATCTCGTAATTTGAAGAAGAGCTGCATCCTTTCTACTAATGATGAAATCACTTTATATCTGGTCCTTTTGGGCAATTTTGCCAGCCGTAATAAATTCGGCAACCCTATAGCACTCTCTTTCAACATCTGTACCAATATAAAATTATCAAATACTGAATTTTCCACAGCCAATTGAGAAAACAAATCTAGTAATGATGCCTGATAATATGTGGAGAAATTTGGTAAAGCTAGACCTCCTGAGGCTACATCCAGTTGTAATGTAGCAAATTTCACTCGAGGATGTTTGTTATTCCAAACAAATTTCCGAATCATTTGATCTAATTCCTTAAAATAGGAACTCTGAATTTTCAGCGGAAGATTGCTGAAAAGAAACATAAGCAATGGAAGTATCGACATCTTAATCATCGAAATTCGTCCTATTAAAGATAAATTAAGCAGAGTCCATTTGTCCAATACATTTTTCACTTTTATAAGCATTCTATTATAATTCAGGGGGAACAACTGACTAAAATCCTGTGTAACGTATATCCCCAAATATCTAATTGGATGCGGTGGTCTTATGACAATAGAAGCGGGAATATCCGCTAGAGTGGAGTTAAAAAACAAGGATTTCAGTTTTTACTTGGTTTACTTTGTAACTGTCAAGAATTCCTGTCATACAAGGGAAACACGCCCTTATGTAAACAGGAGAGCTGTTACATAACTCAAGGGAAACACGCCCTTATGTAAACAGGAGAGCTGTTACATAACTCAAGGAAAACACGCCCTATAAAGGGAGGAACCGGGAGGTACAAGGCTGTCGGATATTGTGTTTACACCGACGTACCTGCTTTGTGAAGAGCAGTGTTCCGGAGTGGTGCTCCAGTAAGGCAAGAACGGAGGTAGGTCGAGTCGTTACTCCCTGGGCCGTGTCTTGCCCCATCGTCACCTGTGAAGGACCCGGAAGCTCTACCGGTCAACCATTGAGCTTCGCTTTTTGACTCGGCTGAGTCCAAGCGCAGTGGCGCTTTTGCTGGTTGGAGTCGTAACTCCCAGCCCGACCAGAGACACAGGGACTGCCAGCTGTAACGCACACCAGGAGGTGTTTGCCGCGTTACAGACTCGGAAGTCCACAGGATCGATCGAGCGGCTGCTCTCGGTTTAGTCTTCTTGCTTGTGATTGGGGTATCGGTGACGCATCACCAGGAGGTGACCCCGCGTCCCGGTGCAGTCTGAGGAAGAGGTTGAGCGGCTGCTCCCTTCAGGTAGAGACCCCGGCTGGGTGTTTCCCTGACTCCTCGATTCTCCCCAACACTCTTCGTGCCCCTCACAGCCTACCGATTGGCATTGTCGGCCATTTCATTTCTGCCCTCTGTTGGCATACGCCGGGATCGGCGTATATGCAGAGGACGGTTAGGACCATCCGTGCTGTGGGCTGGTAACGTACTTAGCCTGGAGGATTCCAGTGACTATAACTTTTGTTTGTTCTTTGTATTTTATTTGCCTTCAGAAAAAGAACTAACCCTTCACAAGTGGTTGCGTCCTCATTGTCGTGTCTGTTAAACGATCCTGAGACGTTCAGGGCGTTACAGTAACCCCCCACCTGCGTAAATTTCTGTATTTCATCCAGTGCGTTTTGAACATTAGATCCCCCGGCCTTCAGATATAAAATAATGTCATCTGCATAGAGTTTGACTTTTGCCATCCCCTCAATTGGAGGCAAAATCAACAAACTCTTCCGCAGCCTGACAGCCAAAGGTTAAAAAAACAAGGAAAACAAAAGGGGGGATAAAGGACAGCCTTGACATGTGGCTCGCTTAATTTGTACCCTACCAGCCTCTTCTCCATTTATAACAACCTTGGCTTCCGCACAGCTATAGAGTTCCTTTAACATTCTTAAAAAAAATAACGGAAACCCAAATTTATCCAAAATAAAAAATAAAGCACTCCAATCTACCAAATCAAAAGCCTTTTCGACATCCATCATCATGACCACCGACTCCATCTTATTGGTAGATAAATAATCAATGGCTTGTGTTAAGAAATATGTATTGGCTGCCATCAATCGGCCCGGAATAAAACCATTTTGGTCCTCATGTACCACCTGTTGTACAGATGGGACAATTCTTTTTGCCCAAATTTTCATAAATATTTTATAATCCGTATTTAATAGGCTTATTGGGCGATAGGAATTGGGATCGCTGGGATCTTTATCTTTTTAAGAAAAATTACTAGGACAGATTCCTTAAAGCTTTTTGGGATATCCAAACCCTCCTTTATCTGGTTAAACAATTTTACCAGAAAAGGAAGGATTTCTTCCTGAAATACCTTAAAAACCTCAACAGGAATTCCATCTGCACCGCTCGCCTTAGCATTGGGCATACTTTTTAATACTGCTAGAATTTCCGTAATCCCGATTACGCTATTCAATATCTCAGAGCCATGTGAGGGTATCTGAGGTAAATCCAAAAATTCAAAATAACCCGACAAATCTACTACATCTACCCCCTGCGTTTCCGCATAAATTTGGTTAAAATGTGATAGGAACACCTCTGAAATAGCTTGTTTATCGTCAATTAGTATCCCAGTTGAGGGATTCTTTACCTGGGGAATTATTTGGGTTGCTTTCTGACTTTTTGTGGACCAAGCCAAGAATCTCCCAATCTGTTGACTTTCTTCATAAAGTTTCTGTTGATAAGCCAATCTCCCAGATATCTCTTCCAATAAAAAAAAATCCTTCAGCTGTTCCTTTTCTTTAGCTAATTCATGCTGATGAACTCTAAAAGGGGACTCCGTAGTATTTAAATCGAGATTTTGTCTTGCTTTTTCTACTTCTTTCTGTAATGCTTGAATCTTTTCTTTTCTTATTTATTCTAGCCTTATATGATATTGTGTGACCTCTAAAGGTCCCCTTAAATGCTTCCCATACCATGAACATAGATGCAGAATTTTCATTAAACTGAAAAAACTCCTTTAAAAAAACTTTAGTTTCTGTTATCCAGGTAGAGTCTTGCAATAAAGATTTATCGAACTGCCACCTGGGCCTGTTTTTCGGAGTAATTCTTACCCTTAATATAAATGAAACTAAAGAGTGGTCTGAGAAAGAGTTAGAAAGTATTTCTGTAAGCCCATTAGCGACCAATCTGTCTACTAAGAATAAATCCAAACGGGATGCTGATCTAAATCTGGCTGAATAGCAGGTATACTGCTGAAGATCCATATTTATAATGGGAAAAGCAAATGTATACATATCAGCGTGCTAAACGTTGCCAGCTGAAATCCAGAACTTGCTCTTTATCGCCTCTGCTGTGTGGTACCAATTTACAGCTATCGTCGGACGAGCATCTCTCCACAGTAGCCCCTTTCTTCTGGTCTGTCCTACTCAAGTGTCCCCACACCTTCACGCTCTGCAGACACCACAAACCCGCTTCTAGGTCTCATCTGCCTCTGCCAAGCAGAATCGGAAGAAAATTATGACAGCTATAATCCCAAACTTTGCATCTCCCCAAATGAAGACTGGGGTGAAGAACATAGTGGGGACGAAAGGTCCTTGAGAAGCATACTAACAAGATAGCACTGGAACTGAACACAAGCGCGTCATTAGAAGAGAGCCTTAAATCACCACTCACAAGATGGGATCTACGCAATGCCACAAGAGCTAGGATATGAAAGCACACAGGCAGAGACAAACCAGAACAAAGCCCTAACCCCAGAGGCTTAAACCCTCAACCCCGCCAACAGAAACAATCCACCACAAAGTACCACCCTTGAAAGAAAATCTAACAAAGCACCACTCCTAGCAAGCACAATCAACAAACACTCAAAATATGGACCATGAAACCCGCCCTGAGATAGGATCCTCAAGCCCAACAGTGGGAGCCCATAATATCGCACTAGTCCTGATCTCAGAAAGTGCCTGTAAAACAAGGACTGCCTCCACATCCCACCAAAAACAGCTGTAGGTAATGCAAGCATTGCCTTTGTGGGTGTACGCTTGCAACCAGGAATAGTTGGGAAGGTGAAAGTAAAGTGGACGCTGGTCATTATAGTAGTGATGATATGTTGAGTGCATAGTATTAGTGTACCTACATTTATTCTCCCTCCTCGAAACACTCCTGCATCACAGGTCTGGACTTCCTGGAGTTGGCTTATGCCATACCACAAACAATCAGACAGAAGCCTAGGTCACTGTTACACGCACTAGAAATATGTGCATATAGTGTTGGAATGCATATGCTATGTCCAGACCAAATCATTAACTAGCAGTCAGTTTGGGAATAAGTGCACCCACATCCTTCAGGCGCTATGAAAAGTATAAAGATGTAACTGCCTCCAGAAAGATTAGCCTGGGTAGAAGGCTGGGACCTCGGCTCCTGGCTAGCTTCTGCATAGCTGAATGGGTCGATACCACTCTGGAGCTGCCGATGAAGGCAGGAATTCAGTAAACCATTCGCACTAGGTGGGTTTGGCATTTACCACCCTCAGCACTTGCCGCATGCAACAACCAAGCCCTGCTGGTTAGATGGGTTGTGAAGGCGGAAGGCCATGGCGCATCTTCTGAGGGTGTCATGGAGCAGGTGATGAGCCCAACTTCAGCCCCCGAGACCCCGCTGATCGGTGGTGCTATGCGGGGTCCTACTCACCGTCTTCAGCTGTTTTACAGCTACAGGCAGTCATTAAGTGAGCTACTATTGCACAATAGCATAGATTTAGGATTGTGTCCAGGTGACCGGGCAGGGGACACAGGCGCCACCCAACGGACTCACTAGCATGGCTTAATACCATGAATGTACCACGACCGTCCGCTACATCTGTATTAATAAATGAATTAAATAATAACGTAAACTACAGAGCATTTGAGAGGTCTAAAACCCAGACTTACTGCATTCTCTTTCTGGATCTTCATGAGACAGAGGCAAAGTCGTTGAGGTTTTCATGATATCGTACTGTACGCTCCACGGAGGAGGGAAATTCATCAGGGGGTTAAAGTCGGCCACAATCACTAGTTGAATCCGCTGAAAGCCGAGGTCCACGCGTGGACTCGAGCCACAGCCCACGTGTATAGGGCGGGATTCTCCTACTACGGCCTGAGGGGGCGTTACGTTCCACCCGAGGCACTACACCCGCTCCGGGGATCCAGAAGACTAAGGCCGGCCACCAGCTCTTGGAAGCCTGCTATCAAGACACCCACCATACCTGCCTTCGAAAACGTTAAGATATGACCCGAGTGTCAAACACACGTGACTCCTCAGCTGCCTTCGGCGCAGTAGCCTCAAGGAGTGACATACCACCGGCCTCAGGAGGACAGAAATCAGAAGGCAGTTCTTCTAATTATAAAAACGTTTTCAAAAAACATTCACGCCCCCACTCGTGTCCTGCAGAGCCGAGTCGCATGGTCGACGTTATCCTAGATTACACAACTTCGCACGAACATGGGTATGAAACGTGCCCTTATCTACCCGCTGCAAGACCCTCGGCCCGCCTCTTGTCAGGGATCAACTGTCCACAGCCACCAAAATATTAAATCTGTTCACCCATGAACCTGCAGGTCGGCTCGCTGGTTCTTAATATGCCACACTGAACAACCGACCGCCAAGCTTGCTCTAGATGCCCCTCCCTCCGACCACCATCTTTGCAGGCCTGGACTTTTCTGTGGCAAAACATTGGTACTAGGACTGATGATGTAACTGGTTCTTTCAATGGAAAGGAACCAAAACTTCAACTCCAAGATCACAATAGTTTATGAAATGAAAGGTCAGGACGGAAACAGGGAGTGTTGACCACTTGGCATCAGGTGGCAGCCTTACACATGAATCATGCACACATCTGCATGCATTAACACACCACACTCCTGCCGAGCCAAAACCAATGTATACAATGCTGCTAAATACAAGGCACTTCTCTAACACCTGTGCACACAATACACTCATGCCACGCCAACAGTTTGCAATTTCAGACCTCATAATAGTAGGCAACCAAACTGAAGACCTTCCCTAGCGCTTATACACTACACTAGTAGCAGATTGGGACTATAAAGATAGCACTGTAAACAAACTAAACCGGCAAGACGCATGGCAGGGAAGGGTAACCCCAGTTCGCACCCTCAGCAGTGCGTCCTGTGGCAGAGAACGGTGTGGGCACTGCGGCGCTCGCTTTCACTCCCTGATGAGAGCCAGCGGCCTCACGAAGCTGACACGCCCCGTCAAACAGCAGCATGCCCGTTGTCCAGGCTTGTGTGCCGCGCTTCCTCGGCATAGGAGGTTATTTCGGGGTAGCAGGAAGTGGGCCAGGGACCTGCGGTGACCTCGCGGGCAGCAACATACCCCTGGCTCTCGCTTGGAGGTGCACGTGAGCCCACGTGCCGGAGATGTCTCGTATCCAGAGACAAGCCGGAAATAAAGACAGGCCTCATTTCTACTCTGAGTTGAACCGGAACAGCAGTTCTAGCTGGCACCTTAGTGAAAGGCGTGGAGCGCTGCCGCTCGCTAATGGACGAGTGGGGCGCCTTCAGAGCACCGAAAAGGCTCAAGGCACTCGCTGACCGACGCTGCAGTGTGGAGAGGGCGGGGCACGGAGTACCTTCAGGTGGAATCTTTAGGTGGGCACGGAAGACCCAGGTAGTTTCCAGCCTGAGCGGGAGACGGATCGCTGGTACCACAGGGGGTAGAAATCAATAGGGCAGCAGGGGCAGTGGCACCAGGAGCATTAGGCGTTCTGGGCACCCTAATTATGGCTGCATTTGACAACCTAAACCGAAGAAGATGGTCAGTTTTCCTGGACTGCATTAGGACAGGGTGCACAACCACCACTGGACTATAAAGGCTTCAGCAGGAAGTGAATCCTGGTTGGTGCGCTTCTAGTGAATTGTGACGGATCTTTATAGTGCTACAAGGTCCCAGCTTGAGACAGAAAGCACTGTGAATATATGATTAATTTAAACTTGCACTGCACACTGTATAAGACAGGCTGCCGTGAAATGTGAAAGGAGGTTAAGGACCAGATATAGAGCCTGGCAGCTAAGTACTCCGTCAAAAACCGTGACGAACATATGGTCCACCTTATTACAAGCGCATTAGGATATAATGGATAGGATATCAGTCATGTTTGTGACAGAATACCAGCCCGCCAAAGACTAGATCAAGCCCATAATGTTTAAGAGAAAAGAAGTCTCTAAAATATACATTTAATAATGCACACTCAAATTGTAGGAGGTGCAAACCTTTTTATAAAAACCTAATAGAAGAACACAGTTCAGACCTCGGCTGATAACACCCTTACATAAACTCTAAAAAATAAAGAATCTTGGTCGCCATGGGACCTCAAATGATTCCCTCAATTAAATCAATCTGACTTGTGGAAGAGGTGTGGTGCAGCGGTCAGGTAAACTGACGCAGAAACCCCGGGGCTCACGGTTCGATCCCTGGTGCCGGCGGCAGATCAGCCCCAGCACCATGTGACTCTGGGCAATAGCTTGCTTAATCTTCCCGAGGGCCCAGCGCCTTGACACCTTCGGGTATTTTACTTCCTAGCAGACATTGGATCTGCTGATTAACAAATTACACACACTTACATTTCTTTGAGGTGGCATGCACCCTGGCGACATTGCTTTTCCCATCTTCCACTGTCTGCTTCTCCCAGGCTTCACAGAACAGGAGTCCCTTTCCCTTCAGCCAGAGACAGCCAAGGGTCTGCATTATCCATTCCGGAACAAAGGTGCGGGGTGTGTGTGGGCGCAGGTGTGGGTGTGTTGTCATTCTAAAGTTGAAAAGGGTTGGGAAGATGTTACCAAATGATTTTTGCACATTTAAAACACTGAGGTAATCCAAAATCCATTTATAGGTATAGAAGTTTTTTTTCTTCTCCCAATGTGTCTCATGCCTCACACTCGCTCTGCCTCATTAGCTCACTAGTAGCATTTGAGTTACAGGCCCTGGGCACACAGTGCACTGTAGTAGGGATACTAGTAAATCAAATACACCAATCATGGAGAAACCAAATGCCATCACGGTTTAATTACAAAGTACATGCACTTTAGCACTGTTCAGCAGTGGTAAAGTGCTTAGAGTCCTAAAACCAGCAAAAATGAAGTTCAGCACACAGACAAAAAACAGGCCAGAAGCAAAACGACAGGGGAAATCACGCTAAAAGATGCTAGGTCTAACATACAAATTTCTACCCATCACTGAGAATTGAATGCCTAAAAACCTCTCTCACTCACTTTCTCTTCAAATTCAGAGACATTGCAACAAAACGTATTAAGTGCAGAACTCTGGTCCCAATGCAGGACATAAACAAAACTACCCATACAGACCTCATGGCAAACACACTAATCCATCTACGCCACACCGAGTAACAAGCTACTCTTCTACAAAGGCACTATGGTGCTTCATTATACGTACGAAGCAATGTATAAATACAACAACAACACAGCATACTTAAACCCTACAGCTCTGTGAGACTATAATAATGGCAAAACAGAGCAAGGCAAATCTCTAATGTCATATACAATCCCTGCTTTCTATAAACGTAAATACTTAGATCTGGATTCAAAGTGGTGTTTAAATTCTGCTCCATGCACAAATGGAAATTTGGAAACAAAGATCGAAATTTTGAGCTCTGCACCAGTGTCCACATTCTACAATGTTCTACTAGCAGATTTATTCGGAAAAAGACCTGAGTAAATCTGTCAGGATAAAACATTCAAAACATGTAGAAATCAGAGCTTTAAACACTGAATACTCAAGTCAAGTCAAAGATAGCTTTATTCGATTTTAGAGTTAAAATCATAAAAGCACAATCAAATGAACATAGTTAAAAAGAAATCGAATTACATACAAGTTATGTACATCAAAAAAAGGGGATAACAAACATAAAAACAAGCACTAAAAATTAATCCAAGGTTAATCTACATCGAATTGCAAATTTTAAAAACTTGGATACAGCACTAATAGTTATTTCATCTTCTAATAGGAGTAACTTTAAATACGCAGATCTGCACCGTCTTAGGCCCCAGATCTTAAGAAGGGGAATCAGATATTTCTTTCTTCCCCAAGCACAATACTTGCAAAATAGAACACAATGTTTCCCTTTTGCTCCCTGTGCCCAGGACGCTACGCTGATTGTGGGGCCCTTGAATCGCCTGAAACTACGGGACTGCGAGGACCGGGGAGCATTGCGCTCCGTTAATCTGGCTCACCTGTTCCTCTTCCCGCTGGTCACCTTTCGGACGCCACGCCTCGCGGCCCCCGCTGCGCGGGAGCCGCTCGCAGGCTCCACCACCATCACTTAAGAACTCGGCTGGTGCATCGAAGGTTGGGTTTCCCTTTTGCTCCCTGTGCCCAGGACGCTACGCTGATTGTGGGGCCCTTGAATCGCCTGAAACTACGGGACTGCGAGGACCGGGGAGCATTGCGCTCCGTTAATCTGGCTCACCTGCTCCCCTTGCTGAAGCCCCGCTCACTTCATTACTTAGTTCCGTCCACGTGAATCCGCAGCGCGGATCGCAGCGCGGGCGAAGCCCGGGCCAAGGGCGGGCCCGTTGTAGCCCGTTTGAGACCGAGAGAGACCGGACCGGGCCACCTCTCTTTCACCCACGGACCATTCCGTACGTGCTTATTTTACTGTACTCTTATTGCACTTGGTTATAATTATTTTTATACTGACCTGTGGAGGGTACATTGTTGCTTATTATTTTATCTGCTTATTGTGTTACATTTTAATCGAGCATGGCAGCTAAAGAGGGTAGAAACCATGCGACTAAAGGCAACCTCACCGGTACACTAGATCAATTTATAGTAAGAGCTAATTCGGTGATTGATCAGGGTATTGTCCTCATGGAGCGCAGAGTGTCGCAGGATTTGGCCCAAGCAAGAAGGTCTTCTTTGGGCCTCCTTGCATCTGCACGCACCCCAAATGGCACTGGTGCGAGCAGTAATGTCCTCCCTCTGACCCAATTTGTTGATGACACCTCAATTAGTGATCTTTCGAGTGACAATGATCCTACTATCAACTTAAAAATTACACCTCCCCCCGTGACTAGGTTGGGACCGATTCTGCGGAAAAAAAGGGTTACCAAGGAAGGGCCGATTTCAAAAACCAAGCCAAAAGCAATTAGGCAAGTTAAATCAAAATCAGGGGGAGCTAAATCCGCACAACAAGGCGCAGCCTTGGTTACTGATTCGGTGGCCAGAGAGGGACAGGGCAGTCGTACCCCTCCTTCAGCTTCGACTTTTTCCAACTCCCCTGGGGAGCACCCTGCTCAGGTACCAGTCTCTCCCACATTTATGCCGCAGTCACTCGGGGACCCATCGGCTCCGCAGAAATTAGATCTTCTGCTGCGTACGTTATTGGTACCCCTGGAATCTAGGTTGGAGGGAATAGTGACCCTTCTTACCAAGCTAGAACACCAAATTAAGGGTCTAACTGAGGGTGCCATCAATAGTAAAGTACTCCCCACATGCTCTTGTAACTGTCATGGTACCACTATAGCTGGGGTTTTACCAGTCCCTATGGCCCAATGTATAGCCCCACGGCCACTATCCGTCCCAACAGACACAGCATTGGCACCTCCAGCCACTCTTAACACTCCCTCACTAGTACAACATGAAGTTAGGTCCCCCACTGACCATCACATAGATAGTAACATCTCGGGAGAGGCCCCCCTGATTAATAATAGTGACAACGTGAGGACAGCGAGAAAGCGAATTCAGGATGAGGCTTCCAGGCCTATTTCTAGAATAGATTTGCCCCCGGAAGCTAGTCCCTACCTGGTTGTCCTTACAGGGGTCCCCGAAATCAATGATCACAGCATTGAGGAGTTCTCCAACCTGAAAAACAAGGCAATCCATTGGCTTTCTAATTTTAGGCCCTTGCCACCGCAGGTTAGTTGTGAGATCATTATGGTCAGAAGGGTGGGGTGGGTAGGGCACACCCCTAAAAATTTAACCGGCGATTGTGTCATAGTTAACTTTCGGGACGCCAGGACAGCAGACTATATCTGCAATTGGGTAAAACCCCGTCTAGACACCAAAATCGGGGTGCGTTCCCTTTCCTACTTTTACCCAAATGATCACCTGAAGATAGATGAAAGCGGCTGGACCCTTATCCCGCATTTGCTAAGGAGAGGTGGTGGGAAAGCAAGACATATCCCTTCTGGTGCACATTGGGCCTATCCTGTCTGTTCAAACAGGTTCAGCTGTCTCGACCAGGTTGATTGACTGGCTAAGTCCAACTATGTTGCTCAGGGGTCCATGGGGGGTAGTACCTTAGGTCTAGAGCCCATTGAGTTGCCTAAGGAAGGGAATCTGACTCCTGCTACCAAGGGGTACACCTCTAGTACAGTGGGGACTAGTAATAGCAATATTATTGGTACTACCCAAGTGTATTCTATGCAGCCTTCTGCTACCCTCCCAATGCCAGCCACTTTCCAGAGTGCTAGTCCCACCCCTACTGGGGAAATTGATCCCCTTCAGCAGAGTAGTACTCCTTCTTTACCAGATCCCTCATCTCATTGTACGCTTCGTCCCCAATGCATGAACCTTCTATCTTGGAATGTGGCAGGCCTAAAGAATAAGCTAGCATGTCCTGCATGGGGTTCCTTTGTGGACACTGCTGATGTGATTCTATTGCAGGAGACCTGGGCTAGGGAGGAGGTTCATAGAGCCGGGTTTGCGTCCTTTAACATCGCAGCACGGTGGGGAGGCAAGGGCCGCCCTTCTGGTGGTCTGACAACATGGATAGGCGTACATCTGGGCTGCAGGGTGGATTTGATTCAGACTAATTCGGATGATATCCTGTGTGTTCAACTGTCCTGGCCTAACTTATACAAACTGGCAGTTGTGAATGTTTACTCACGTCCCACTGCTATGGCTAAGGAATCTAACACCGTAGGTGAATTATCAGCCCTTCTTGAATCCTTGGACCATGATATTCACTGTGTAATTGCAGGAGACCTCAATTGCCACTTCGAGCCCCTCCAAGGGTTGGGTGAGGGGGCACTGCAGGATGAAGATGAGTTTTGGGGCATCCCGCAGTGTAGGACCACCTATGCAAAGGCATGGACCCCATTGGCTATGCAGATTATGACTTTAACCCTGCAATTCTCAGTTAGGGCGGTCAATGGTCGGATGCCCTCGGACATTCCCTCCAAATGTACCTATAACAAAAAAGATCAAGAATCCCACCTGGACTACTTCATGGTTCAGACCAGGATGTGGTCCAAAATTGTGGACTTGGAGGTTGTGAATAGATCGGACAGCGATCATAACGCCCTGCTGTTGAAAATGGAATTGCCAAAATCTGCTAACACCCACACGGAACCAACCGTCGACTTAGGATTGGTTCTTACAAACAACAGGAGGAGGATTAAGTGGGAAACCCTGTGCGAAAGGCGGGATGCATTGCCAAGATTATACTCTTCTATCCTTCCCCCTGCTCAAAATGGCAAGTGATATCTGGGCCCAAGAGCGGTCTAAGGACAACTCTGCACGTCTTCTCAATGTCCATCGGGATCTAATTGATACCCTTGCAGACTTTTTAAACCCTATCGCCCCCACCAGGCATTCCAGGACCGCCACCTCATCCTGGTACAATGCCACATGTAGGAGTGCCAAATCTGCTTTGATTAATGCCATCAAAACCGGCAGTGACAGGCTAACAATCTGTTCACTCAGGACTGCCCATAAACAAGTTCTAAAACAGGCAAAGATAGATTGGGATTGGGACAGATGGGAAAATTTATCATCTGCTCTTGCCAACAAGGAATCGAGTAGATTTTGGGCCATTGTGAACTCAGGGTGTGCGGAACCCCGTAATGCAATCAAAGTTAATCTTGATCCGGGGGTGTGGGAATCCCACTTCAAAAACCTTTACGCCGCCACCTCTGATTTAGATCTTTTGCCCTTTCAGCAATCCTCTGCGGGGGACGCCGAAGTTTTGGAATTCTCCGTAGATGATGTTAGGAGTGCCATAGGAAAACTGGCAACGGGAAAAGCACCTGGTATAGACAAGATACCCGGGGATATGTTTAAAGATCAGCCTAAGATATGGGCACCGTATCTATGTGCACTTTATAACTCAATCTTGCACGGCATAGAGGTTCCGGGCTCTTGGCTGGGAGCGGAAATTATACCTATATATAAAAAGGGTTCTCCTCTGCTCCCCGTTAATTATAGGCCCATTAGTCTCATTGACGTCCCACAAAAAATAATGGCAAGACTTATCTTAGATCGCTTGCTGGACTGGATCAATGAGAATGAAATCCTCTCTCCCTATCAGGCTGGTTTTAGAAGTAAAACATCTACCATGGACCAGATCTTCCGTTTAGTAATGTTGTACTGGAAGACTGTGGTATTGGAGGGTGGCAGCCTCCACATGGTTTTTGTCGACTTACGCTCTGCGTTTGATACAGTTCCTAGGGGTAAACTTTGGGCTGTTTTGCGTGATCTGGGCGTACCCAATTCCTTATTAGGTATATTGGTGAGGCTGCATACTGAGAATTTTGCCCAGGTCAGGTGTGCAAGAGGAGGTGTATTGTCCGCTAGGTTCGCTGTCAACAAGGGAGTTAGGCAAGGGTGTGTCCTGGCCCCTACTCTGTTTTGTATATATGTGAATGGACTGATAGCCAGTCTGGATGCAGTCCCCAACAATGATGCACCCAGGTTGGCAGGAAGGAAAGTAGCAGCTATAATGTTTGCTGATGACACCTTGCTCCTTTCCAAGACATCAATGGGTATTCAACGTACATTGGAGGGATTTAACAAGTTCTGTAGAGAGCATGGACTACAGAATAATGTTGATAAGACCAAATACATGATTTTTAATCCCCCGTTATACACTAGGCCACCACCTACCCTTGATTCGGTCGCACTTGAGAGAGTTCACACCTTTCAATACCTTGGTGTCACACTAAGCGAAAAACTCTCCTGGGGCCCACACCTTGCTAAATCTCAACTCAAACTGACTCAAATAGCTGGGGGAATTTTAAAAATGACAAACGCCTCCACTTATAAACCCATTAGCCCTAGCCTTGAAATCTATAAAATGAGGGCTAGAGCGGCTGCATTATACGGAGGGGAACTCTGGGGGCACGTCAATAGACCAGGATTGATCAAAGCTACGAACAATTTCCTGAGACAGCTGCTCTCGCTCCCCCAAAGCACACCTTTATTACCGCTGAGGCTCGACTTGGGTTTACTTCCCATCCAGGAGGAATTAGCCATTAAACCTCTCAGGTTCTGGAGGAGGATCTGGCTGACCCCCGAGCTAGAGCAGTATAAAATCGAGCTCCAAGAAATACTGAGATCAGGCAGGGCAGCACATATCCCTTGGCTTTCGTACATCAAAGCCGAATTTACGAATTTGGGTCTTGCAGATATGTGGGCCAATCCAGTAGTAGCGTGTAGGGAGATCTCAGGGAACACATTCACTGAGTTGTACAGATCTCGATGCTCCAACGCATGGCTCCATGACTCAAAGAATGGTACCTTGGTAAAAGCATTTATAGAGATTAAATCTGTCTACTCATTCGAAGCATTTCTGGATGTAATTTTCCCTGTTTTGGCTAGGAAGCTATACATACAATGGAGGTTTGGGGCACTCCCCCTAGCGTGTCTAATAAGTAAATGGACCCCGACTAGGTCCTCACATTGTCCTGGCTGTGGTATGATCAAAGAGGACGAAAGTCATATTCTTTTCTTCTGTCCTCTATACAGTAGAGCAAGGCGGAAATGGATCGTACCTATCTGTAGGAACCTTGGATTTAGGAAGTGCTCAGACGCACTAAGGGTCCTTAAGACTGAAACTGCAGGACACATTGTATTTGCTCTAGCTAAGTATCTGCATGCTTTCTGGATTAAAAGGAGTTTTATACTATCAAATACTGCCTAGCAGCCGGGCTTATATTTTGCTTGTGTAATTTCAGCTACTGCTATAATGGTGTATCCTATCAATGACCTCAATTCCTGATCTGTATTTGCCAAAGTTATTTTAGATGCTGTTTTAACATCGTAATTTTTAATGTATATAATACTTTATGTACTCTTTTATGGCTGAAATATTGCCGAAATAAAGATTGAAAGAAAGAACACAATGTATTGAAGATTGCAAGGCAAGATCATCACAGGGACAATTAATTAAATTTAAGGACCAATCATTGCTAACTGGGAATGTTATCAACCTATAATAGGTGCCAGTTCTCAATCGCGATAGCAACATTCTGTCATAACAGGGGTAGTCAGGAGACAGATAAAGCTGCAAACCAGGGCCCTGCACAAGTAAGTTGTATTGAATTACAGATGTCTTAGTCCTCTCCTCAAGCCATCGTTTGTTCTCCAGGAAAGCAAGACAACTTATCTTAAAAGCCTTTCTGGAGATCAGGGATAGCGAGGAGGGATTATCAAAAAAAGATTGATGCCCCATATTGGTCGTAAACTCCTTTACATAGGAGATCCAATGGATGTCTTTCCACCTCTCTAGTTTAAGGCAATCACTCAAGATGGTTCTATTGAAAGCAGTTGCCTCTGAAGTCCATATCTTATGCCACAAGAGTAATGGATTGATTTTAATGAGATCCGAAATATAGACCAAATCCAATTCCCTATGACAAATATATGTAGAGGTCGATTTGGGGACCGCTAACAAATAGCGCAGGAAAGTGTTTTCTTTTACTTGGATTTCCTGAGAATCTGCGATACCCCGTATGCCAGATCCGTATAGAGCAGTTGATATACATTTGGACTTATAAATGTCCATTAAAATACGTACAGGCCTGCCCCCTAATTTATTGGCAAACGGTCTTATTGCTCCTAAAGTACGGGCAAAAGCAAGATTCCTAGCCCTAATTGCGGTTTTCCAAGTACCTTTTTGATTAAAAACAACCCCCAAATATGAGAAAGTACTGGTAAGTTCTATCTTAGACTTGTCGATAAAAGTCTTACAAGAAAGTTTATTCTTTGACGAGCAGCACATGGAAAAGGTTTTCCCTATGTTTATTTTTAAACCCCTAGAACTCATAAAGAAAGAAAAGCTGGTTAATGCCTTTTGAAGGCCCAACTGAGTTCTGGCCATGATAACCGCATCGTCCGCATATAGTAAAATGGGGACTGCCGTGCCGTCAATTTGAGGATAGTCTAACTCTTGTTTGACTAAAAAATCTGCCACTTCATTTATGTACAAATTAAAAAGAAAAGGTGCCAAAATACAACCCTGTCTGACGCCTTTCATAATTGGAAACTTGTCAGTACACTCCCCTTTGTTACCAAAACGCACCTTAGCCCCTGCCTCTCTGTATAATTCTTTGATAAAATTAAGGATGTTTAAATCTATGCCCAAGCCTATTAAAGTGTCCCATAGTACGTCGTGGTCCAGGCAATCAAATGCTGAACTAAGGTCAACGAAGGTCATAAAAAGATTACCCTTTTTTGCCATCATGTATTTGCCAGTTATTAAGGCCAAGTTGAGCCCTTGTTCAACAGTACCTAGACCAGCCTTGAAACCGTACTGGAACTTAGAAATAACATCGTATTCCTCTGCCCAAGTGTGCAATCTGTTTAAAATAATTCTACCTGCCACTTTCATCAGTGAATCAAGTAGGGAGATGGGCCTATAACATTTGGGATCAGTTCGATCTCCCTTTTTAAAAATAGGCACCACAATGGCTTCCTGCCAGGTCGGTGGAAATCCCTTAATGTTAAAACTATTTCACGTTAGTCAACAGTGGAGCCCATAAAGAAAGAGTATCTTTATATATATCTGTAGGGAACCCATCAGGCCCGGGGGCTTTGTTTCTTGCACTTTCCTGTAGGGCCAAATCTACTTCAGAAGCAGAGAAAACAATCCCCAAAGGGAATAGAACAGAAGCAGTAGGTTCAATAGCAACCTGCTGGATTAAGGGTTTGGAGGCTATACTGAGCAAAACATCTTTTTTATAGAGCTCAGTGAAGTAATCCACCCAGGTTGATTCTTCTATCGCAAGATCCAGCTTATCAGAATTCCTTTCAACGAAAAAGGGGGCATTTACTGCTCTCCAAAACGCAATGTTATCTCTCAAGGAGCTTGCCTTTACTAATGCATTCCACGCATTCTCCTTGAGCTCCCGCTTCCGTTTTTTTATCGATATTTTATAAGCTGCCCTGGCGGCTCTAACTTCTAGCATATTTTTAGGTGTTTTCTTTAAAATCTGCTTTAAGTTAGAATGTGCTTTGGAACAATCCGAGTTAAACCATCCAATTGTTTTTTGGCAGGCCTTATCTCGTAGTGTTCCTGTTAACTTTTTGGCAATGAATGACGTAATCTGGTCAAAGGCACAAATAATCAAACTGGGGTCAGGATGATCCTCTAGACAATTCCTGACATTATTATATTGATCCAGTATCAGGTTCTGGAGAAAGTTTGAAGGGTCGACCTTGTTCCATTTTATAGCATATCCGTTTTGTCTTGCCAATGAAATTGCATGGCGGGAAAGGTTTTCCGCTACGTTTGGGACAGATCTGGTACTCCTATCAATATCAAAGATTGAGCTAATCGGGAAGTGGTCACTCATTGCAGTGTCCAATGTTTTGCACAACAGGACTTTACGGTTGTGAGTAGTGCTAACCATAGTGTAATCTATAACAGACTCTAGACCACGCCCATTAAAAGTGGGTTGGAAATGAACCTGAGGTGTACACAGTTCATTTGCAAATCCCAGATCCCATTCAAAAATTAAGCTATTAAACATATTTCCCAGCACGGTATGCTCAAAATGTGTACATGGGTCGCCAATTAAATTAACCATTCCACATATACCGGAATTGTTATAAGGGCACAAGTGACAATTAAAATCCCCCGTCAGAATGATACAAATATCATTTTGTTCCAAGCCAATAGCACGGGATTATGAATTATTTAAATCTTCAAATACTTTGTTCAAGTCTTCCTTCGGGATGTTGTTATATAGATTTATTAAAATAAGTCGTTTTCCTCCTGCAGTTAAACAGAAGACCTGATAACAATTATGCCCCCCTGTATTCTGTTGCTTTGTTGCCAAATTGACCATATTGGAAATATAAGTACAAAGCCCCCCCGAGTTTCTACCTCTCCTGGATTGGGTTGCAGGGGTAAAATACGTACGGTACCCTGCAAAATGAATCTCAACCTGTTCCCAGCACTCCTGCAGACAAATAATGTCATTCTTCTCAATTAGGTCACAAAAGATGGGATCATTTACCTTATTTGCTAAGCCTGCTATATTCCAGGATAGAAGAGCCAACTCTCCCCTTACGGCGTCTCGATGACGCTCCTCGTCAGGGGAACAATCTACACACAAATTTGTTTCCATCAAAGGAATGTTGCGTTCAATATCTAACTCCTCGTCAGGAGAGCAAACCGCACACAAATGTGTTTCCACCAAAGGAGAGTTGCGTTCCACGTCAGACTGCACTGTGGGATGAACAACTTTCGGGGATAAAACGCTTTTTGTACCAAGGACAAAATGTGTAATTTTTTCAGACTCTTGTTTGTCAAATTCATCAAATGAAACTTTGGTTGTTATTAGGGGATCTAACAAGTTTTTTATCCTACCCTCATTAACATCCCTTTGGGGGTCATTTGGCGGGTAATTTAAACTTTTGTACATTTTATTGAAACTAAAGCAATGGACAGGAAAGCTGGGTCCAGTCCGATGGAGTCAATCCACCGTCTCTAAACTACTATATCGATTGAAGGTTGGTAATCCTCTCCAGATGTCACTATATGTTGGATCCCTATTAACTTGCCTTCCCCAATCCCTTGTGACCGCTCTTCTATCACGGGAATTTACAGTGACCCAATTACAATCATTGGGTAAATAGGGGTGAGATCTAGGAGGATAAAAAAAAGATAATCGTTTAGTTTCAATGCTCTCATTTATAGACTGATTCCCCCAAGAGCAAATATAGTCGACCGTTTCCGGGTCCTCAAAATTGACCAGGACACAATCACCCTGTGTTGTTTTTCTTTCTGCCCCCACCCAGGAAACCCTGCGGACCATTAGGATCTTACTCGTCCTATTCGGAGGGAGTGGTCGATTTGTATTAAGCCAATATTGGACCTTATTTTTCAAATATCCAAAGGGTTCTTCTTTGTCCTCTTTCAATTCAGGGACCCCCGTTAGAATCACCAAATAAGGAGATGCTTCTGGGGGCAAATCTATAACTAAATTTCCCGGTTTAAGACCCCTATTAGAATCTTTCTGTGTGTTTAGCCCTTGAACATTATTTCCTGAAGGATGGTTAATTTTTTCTGTTATATAGTTCTCTGTATTAACAGATGCCAAACTATTTACTTTTGTAGCGTGGGTTAGCGATTTAACTGTTGGAGGTCCCACTAATAGATTTTTTGTACTTTTTGGTATCCCATCCACAACCTTTAATGGCTCAGTATTAGTCGAGATCTTAGAGAAAGCAGCCAAATCTATTAACTGCATCTCAATCTTCTTCAGTCTAGTTTCTAGCGGGGTAAGATCTATTTTAAAAAGCTCCCATATGTATTCAATTAACTTATAGTCAGCCTTCAAAGGCTCAGAATTTATGGACATGGGGGAAGAAATAACAACACTCGACAAGTCCAATAACACACTATCCGCATTAGGACAATTTTGAATGGGGCCATCCTTTAACTGTTGTTCAGTTCGTTCTATCCTTCTAATGGGAAGTTCGCCTATCCCTTTATCCCCAGTAGCAATAGTTTTTTTTGGCTTCCTGGACTTTTTTACTTTAGGTTCATTTTTCTTATACTTTCTCTTGGGGTTTTTAGATGTCTTTGGTATAGCACCCTCTTTCTCTCTCATCATCTGACTATTTGTTGGGTCTTGCGACCGTGGTTCTAGTACCAAAGGCTCCGGAGCAAGAATCGGGGACCTCTCTAATTGCGAGGAAGATATGCATTCCGTTTGTGGGGAAGTCGCTGCTGTTGTACGTGCTGGGGCGCTGGACGCTCAGGGAGACAGTTTGCCGGGACTGCGAGGACCAGGGTGCAGTCGGCGGACATCGCTGGGCGCACCTGGAAGCTCTTCTCGGCCCCGCCTCCCTCATTGATTGACACTGACACTCCCATATAGACACTTTCCCACCCGCGCTAGCGGGACGCGCACCGGGGCGAAGACCGGGCAAAGAGCGGGCCGTCTTAGGCCGTTAGAGGCCGGCAGAGACCGGACCGGGCCCCCTCTCTAACGTTGTCTTTGTCCCAAGGCTCATTTCCTTACTCCATCAGCCTGTGGCTTTGACTGTCCCGCCCGCCATGGCCACTAGAGTATCCAGGAGTAAGGCTGCCCAACAGTGCTCTAGCACACTGGACAAATTCTTTCCTAAGACTAGTGCCGCGGCTAGTAAAGGCCGCACACCATCAGTCACTCTCCCTGAGGTAAATTTGGGAAATGTGTCAGTCTCAATGGTCCCCTCGGACTCTTCATCCATTGATATTAGTACTCCAACACCATTTGACGCCACCCATCTATCTCTCATGGATAGTATCGATCAGACAATCGAGACAGTCCTCCAACAACTTAGGACCCCGTCCAATCTATTGAGGGATAGTGAGTCTCTGTGCCCCTCGGGGGTGGTGGAGACCACTCCGTATATCAACTGTGCGGAAATGTCTAAGGTGCAGGATGAAGGGCAGGTTGCAGCGCCAACAGATCCCGTAGGCAGGAGAGTCTACCACCCTTCGAAAAGGAAAAGGTTAAGGAAACTAAGAGGGGCAAAAAGGGCCAAAGTGGATAAAATCAACCCAACATTAGATGCTAGCTCTGGCATTCCGGCTTCTCCCGTGGTTACCTCCCCGGGAATTGGCTCTGATCATTCAGACTCGCCATTAGCCAAAGTGGTACCTGGGTGTTCTGGCCCGTTTGTATTCGGTGGAAATCCTCTAAATGCAACAGAGGCTCTGATTGGCTCTTTTAGGGATATCCTTAGGAGCCTGTTGGAGCCTCTGTCTGCAAAATTGGATTCCATAGTTGCTAGACTTAAGGCTATAGAAGATGCACATAATAGGAATAGTCCTAGCAGGGGGTTGGGTCCAGGTGCACAGACGGCTCCCCGGGATTCTGCAGGGTTTAGACTGTCTACTGCTGGAACAAGCATACAGGTCCCGGTTGGGGCACAAGATAGTGTTACAGGTAGTCATGCTCCCCCACTGCCCCCTTTACAAATGTCTAGGCCCCCTGTCCCGGCACCCAGAAGATCTAAACAACCAACACCACCCCTCCCAATGAGTGGGGGGCGAGCCAATAATGAATATGCTGATCGCCCCATGAGTCCTAACAGCAGGCGTAGGGTGGTTAATTTGCCCCCCGAGGCTGTGCCTTACACAGCGATTATGGTGGGAGTCCCTGAGCTCACTGGTGACATCAGAGAGCCACAGGACTCACTTCGTAATAAAGTAATTAGTTGGCTTAATATTAATAGGCCCCTCCCTTCTAACATCAAAGGTGATGTGCTGATGGTCAGAAGGATCCCATGGATTGGAACTACCCCCAAAAATAGGGCAGGGGACTGTATCATAATTAGTTTTAAAAGCCCACTAGTTGCCCCTTACATTTGCAACTGGCTGGTAAGGCCGGATAAATCCAACATAGACGTAGTGTCTCTCTCGCATTTCTATCCAAATGTTCCCAATTTAGGAGTGGGGAGGGAACAGAGTTGGACTAGAGTGGGCTTTGCCGTAGACGGTTCACGGTACAGACCCAAGTATAATTCATTGCCTGTCCATGGTAATTTTGTCCTTCAGAATAGATACTCCTGTCTGGACCTAGTAGATTGACCAATAAGGGGGGTCATTCCGCAACACCTGATAAATTCTGCCTATGGGTCTACATTCAGGGGGGAAGGTACATCCGTTCCCGTAAACAAAAAAAGGTCCCTGGCCCCTGCAAAAGACGGAGGGACCACATTGGGAAGCACTCAAGCGTTAGATGGGGAGCCACCAAATACATTAACTGTTGCTGCAACGCAATTGGTGGAGCTTGTTGAATCACCCACTCGGACGCCCATTACCACTGGCTTGGGTGACTTGGGTAATTCTGCATATGACATCCCGTCTGCACTAAGTGAAGTTGGTCCCCAATTCCAAGGTCCAGGTTTGACCATCCTGTCCTGGAATGTAGCTGGCATTTCAAGTAAGGTGGATACCCCAGAGTGGGAAACTTTGGTTAGCAAAAGTGACATACTCCTCTTTCAAGAGACATGGGCTAGGGCACCACAGGTCAGGAGGGGATATGACATTTTTGAAATCTCGGCAAAGTCGAATGGGAGAGGGAGACCCTCGGGAGGTTTGGCAATCTGGGTGGCGAGCCACATTGGGTGTCAGGTGGTTGGTATGGATACACTTTCACCGGACATTCAGTGTGTGCTCCTCAGATGGCCTGACAAAAGTACGTGGGCTATTGTTAATGTCTACTCTCGACCAGTCGCTGTGGGTAAAGAATCTCCCACCCTAGCTGATCTCTCATCTTTTCTAGGGCAATTGACAGGTAACCTGAAAATAGTGATGGGAGGAGATTTTAACTGCCACTTTGAACCCCTGGAGGGCCTAATGGAGGGTGCTTTTACTGCCGAGGATGACCATTGGGGAGTCCCTCCTTCTTCATCACCTCACCCCAAAGCTTGGTCCCCGTTGGCAGTACAACTTACTTCTCTCACCCTGAATTTTGCACTGAGGGCGTGTAATGGGCGCACCCCTTCTGACACTCCTTCGGTGTGCACCTTCAACAAAAAGGGCCATGAGTCAAGGCTGGACTACATTTTTATAGATATTTCCCTGTGGCCCAAAGTTCTAGATTTTAGAGTGATCCCGAGGATAGACAGTGACCACAATGCCCTTTCCTTGGAGATCCAGCACCCAGCCCCTGCCTTAGGGACGCCAACTACCGATTTTCTAACCGACCAGGGAGACATATTACTCACCACAAGCAGGCGCCGAGTGAAATGGGGGAAGCTAGTTGAGAAAGAAGAAGCTTTAAAAAACCTCTATGGTATAGCACTCCCTAGGTTCCAGGAGGTGGATGCCCTTATCAACCAATCTAGACCCTCAGATTACAATAAGAGACTATCTGGCATTCACCAGGCCCTAGCAAGGGACCTTGCAGATGTCTTCAATCCGGCCCTGCCTATTAGAAGGAAAAAGATTCGTGCTCCGACTTGGTACACCTCCACTAAAGGAAAACTAAGTCTGAGCTTCTTTCTGCAATTAAAGAGGGTAGTGATAAGGTGAAGATCGCTGCCCTTAGGAGGGGGTACAAGGTAGCACTGGCCAACGCAAGGGCAGAGTGGGATTGGAACCACTGGCATGACCTGTCTGGAGCCCTTAAATCTAAAGACTTTAGAAAATTTTGGGCTCTGGTAAACAATGGAACAGGGGATCTGTTGTCTGCAGTAGAACCCAATATTGCCCCCTCTGTTTGGGAGGCTCACTTTGGGTCACTATATCAAGAATCCACTCTCTGGCCGGAAGGGATGGTGGTAGAGTCCCCCTGCCTGCCAGATGTGGCCTTGGAATTTTCTTTGGGGGAGGTGAAGCTGGCACTGGAGGGCTTAGCGCTGGGGAAGGCACCGGGGCTGGACAAGCTACCCGGTGATTTGTTCAGATATCACCCTGACATTTGGGCCCCGTACTTTCTTGTCCTTTTCAATGCCATTTTGGGAGGTATGGTGATCCCTTCCTCTTGGTTAGGGGCTGAAATAGTTCCGATTTATAAGAAAGGGTCCCCCTTGAGTCCTGCAAATTATAGGCCTATCAGCCTGATAGATGTTCCCCAAAAGCTTTTTGCGCGCCTTATTTTGAACCATCTATTAGACTGGGTGGAGGAAAATGACATCTTGAGTCCCCTGCAGGCTGGCTTCAGGAGAAACACATCGACCATGGACCAGATCTTCCGCCTAGTTCTCCTCTACTGGAAGACGGTGAGGATCGAGGGCGGGAGATTGTACATGGTCTTCGTGGATCTGAGGTCAGCCTTTGACCTAGTCCCGCGCAGGAAACTCTGGGAGGTATTGGAAAAGTTAGGAATTCCCCCCCAGCTACTTAACATCTTGGCCAGGCTGCATGAGAACAACTATGCGCAAGTTAGGTGTGGGAAGGACGGTAGACTTTCATCCAGGTTTCCTGTGCGCCGAGGTGTGAGGCAGGGTTGTGTCTTGGCACCGACCCTGTTTTGTTTATTCATCAATAATGTCATCTCACATCTGGAAAACGTCAAGGACAACGACGCCCCCTGTTTGGCAGGTAGGAGGGTACCGGCAATCATGTTCGCCGATGATACCCTCCTCCTTTCAAAATCCCCAATGGGGATCCAGAGGATCCTGGATGGTTTTGGTCTCTTCTGCCATCAGCATGGGTTGGAGGTGAATACAGAAAAGACCAAGTTTATGATCTTCAACCCACCAACTAAAACTAGGCCTAATCCTACCCTGGGGACCGCTAGCCTTGAGAGGGTGTCCACCTTCATATATCTGGGGGTTACACTGCAGGAAAACTTGGCATGGGATCGACAGATAGTACGATCCAAGGCCAAACTATCCCAACTCTCGGGTGCAATCCTGAAAGTGGCTAACACTTCTTCCTTTAAGCCCATAAGCCCGGCCCTTGAAACCTACAAGACCCAGGCCAAGGCTGCGGCCATGTATGGCAGTGAGCTATGGGGACATAAAACGGTGAAGGGCCTATCAATAGTGGAAAATAGCTTTCTAAGGCGCCTTCTAGCCCTTCCAAGTGCCACGCCACTCCAGCCTCTGAGAATGGACATGGGTCTCCCCCCTATTGCAGAGGAGCTTGTGTCAAAGCCAGTGAAGTTCTGGCACAGGCTCTGGTCTACGGACGAACTCCATCATTATAGGGAGGATCTCACCCATGTCATGAGCTTAAACTCTAGCGGTAAAATCCCCTGGCTCACCTTTGTGGAAAACGAACTGTCTGCCATTAATCTCCGTGTCCTGTGGGAGGACCCTGCACGAGGCTGCCGTGCAATCTCGCGCAGGGCTCTGGCACAAATCTACAAAGCCAGGTCCCTTGCACATTTGACGGCTGCTCAAAATAGTGGCACCTTAACCTTGCAATTTTTAGAATCCAAAAATTCTTATGTTTTTGAACCTTTTATGGATTTTATTTTTCCCATCCTGGCAAGGAAACTGTATGTTCAATGGAGGTATAGCACACTACCTATCAATTCATACACTTCGAAGTGGACAAAGGGGGGCGACAAAATATGTCCCTGCTGTAACAACCATGTGGAAGACGACCCCCATATCTTGTTTGTGTGCCCTGCATACCAAAGGCCCAGAAAATATTGGATAGCGCCACTCTGTAAGAACCTGGGGTTCAGAGAGTATGCACAAGCATACAGGATTTTGAAAACTAGTACCTTGGGCCACATTGTGTTTGCTGTTTCCAAATTTCTTATGGCCATATGGCTGATTAGAAGAAAAAAAATCGTCTGAAGCTCCTTGAACTTTTTAAAGAACTTTCTAAATGCAATTTTAACCCATTCCTCGCTGGGAGAGTCGTTTTTATTCAAATGTATTTTAATAATGTTTTAATGTCTGTAATGTTTTCATTGCATCTTTTATGGTCTATATGACCGAAATAAAGAATTTTTGGAATTGGAATTGGCATTCCGTCATTGAAAAAGACAAATCTACTACATTAGGGATGCTATGTATATCCGCATGTACTAAGGCAAGGGGTACTTTGTTACTTGTATTGTCGGGAGTTTTAGCTGTCGCAAAAAGGCCCATAGAGGAACGCTTTGCTAATAATAGGTCTTGTGACACTCTTCGTTCCATAAGAGCAATTCCTTGGTCAATAACAGATTTCGCTCTTACAATAAAATTATCTAATGGGCCAGTAATGTTAGTAACATCTTTGATCACCTTGCTCCTACTCCCTCGTGTAGTCGCCATGGATAATAACATATAATTACAACAATTATTAAACAGCCGATATTTACAAGGCAGCGACGACGTCCAATACACACCACTTCACAATTGGAAACGTTAGAAAGGGGGCCCGGTCCGGTCTTACTCGGTCTGTAACGGGCTAGAACGGGCCCGCCCTTGGCCCGGGCTTCGCCCGGCGCGCGTCCTGCGCCGCGTCCCGCGCCACGCCACTGGTCTCAGAATATATAGGTAGTGACCTGCTAAGAGGGGAGTGTCCGGGAAGAGGCCGCAGCTGTAGCTGGTTTCACAGCCGCAGAGCCTCGCAGTCCCTCACACCCAGGGCAGACACAAAGTTCAATGAGCAGAGTTCCACAAGGCACGAACGGCTCCCGCGAAGCGGGGGCCGTGAGTCGTCTCTTTGAAGGCAGGCAGGGGGAGTGTCCGGGAAGAGGCCGCAGATGTAGCTGGTTTCACAGCCGCAGAGCCTCGCAGTCCCTCACACCCAGGGCAGACACAAAGTTCAATGAGCAGAGTTCCACAAGGCACGAACGGCCCCCGCGAAGCGGGGGCCGTGAGTTGTCTCTTTGAAGGCAGGCAGAGGGAGTGTCCGGGAAGAGGCCGCAGCTGTAGCTGGTTTCACAGCCGCAGAGCCTCGCAGTCCCTCACACCCAGGATACTCATGTTAGGCGTCATTCTAAGGTGGTGAACTCCCCAAGTAAATTATGTCACCCATTCAGTACCCGAAACCAAGGTAGCAACAATTACCGCGAGTAGCAACAATTACCGTGTACACAAATTATAACCCCAATTCTACATCCCCAGGAAACATTTCCCTTTGTCTCCAAAATCAGTCTTTGTGCTTCTCACATGACGATATACATACATGTACATAGCTTACTATCAACTAGTCTCAGTTTCAAGTCACTAAGCCAACCTAATGTGCCTATTTTCTACTTGAATCCTTATCTGCGATTGTTACGCCTGCTTTTACCTTCATCCTTAACACCCGTTTTCATCTGGCACTGTACCTAGTGGGTGGAAAAAAGGGATAGTCAAACTCTTTTTGAAGAAGTCAGACTTCTTGGACCACAAGGCAGAAGTTTACTACAAGCTCATCTTTCTTGTGTGAGTAGTCACATAAATTGACAAGTTATGGCTCACCATTTTTCCAAGCATCTTGAAGAGCACCAGTTACTAGATGATAGTTGAAGGCGTTTAAGGCCTAGTTTAGGCACTAAAATTGACCCTATGGCTGTTCTGAATGAAGTCCAACAAGATTACAATGTTGGAATTTCCACCTGCGTCATCCTGCTGTTGCAGTTGTGTCTGCCTGTTACCGCAAAATTACAATCTTGAAGAAAAACATTATTTTTGTTCTGTGTCACTTGAAAGCTTTGTGTTAATGCTACAATAATTTCTTGAATAAACTATGTCAATACTTGCCACACTGGCCTTCCCAAGTCCGATATTTACAAGCTTCTATGTGTTCAAACTATGGCAGCATGACTAGTCATGAATTTCAGGCAATTTCATAGGTTCTCTGAGGCTTGCCATGCGATGCACTGGTTGTCAGTTTCTGGAAGGATCCATTATATGGCGCTCTGCATTGCCCGCAGAAACTATTTTGAACCAGGGACTATGTTGCTTATGTGTTTACTTCCAGGTCTAAGTGAGGCCTTGGTTTTGGCTCTTCCATGCTAGGCAGTAACGTAAAGTGGGGTGCCAACAACAGCTGTTTGGATTTAGGATAGCACTCATTCCTGGCAGAGTACTTTTAAGGTGGGATTACTGCCAACTGATGGGCACACACTTATTTAATCTCGAGGGGAATAGGAGATGGATTAGTGATCAAACACTAAATTTGCTAGTCAAACATTCAGAAATAAAGTTCTTTAACCCAGTAAACTCCATATTCTAAGACAAGTACATGTGTGCAGCTTCAAACAAGTATATGTTGCAACGTCCCCATGAGCAGACTGAAAACGACCCCTAGGCTGACAGTCTGACAAAACCGTCTTTCTGAAGATGGAATTTGAAATATTTCATGAGCTCTTTGTCATTTCAGAGAAGTAATTTGCAGATCAATGTCAAAAATGTTTGTAGGGTTGAACTAACTTTGTTAAAACAAGTTATATTGTGCTTTGCATTGAAATCTATAGAAGGCACTTTTTGTCAAATCACTCATTCCCCTTTTTAGGTCTCACCTGGCGTAGCTGCGCAGACATGCGCATCTCGCTGGTGAGATTTAATGAGTTAGGGTAGCTTTCACTAGCGGGGTTTAAGCCCCGCCTCTCTTTTCCATTGGCTGGCGTCACCGTTTATGCTAAACGGTGGCCAGCCATTGGAAAAGAGCTTTCAGTGACGTACACTTTTCTCTTTTAGAGCCGTCCCAGTTGGACTGGCTCGCTTTCCTTACGTTTGTGGTAAAAGGTTTCTTATCTTTATGGGGCCATGTGTTTCAAACACATGGCCCCATAAAAACAAGAGATCACCGCCGGGAGCTTCATAAAGCTCCTATGTCACCGCAAACCGCGCTGAGATTGGCCCAGCGTCGCAGGTTGCCTAGCAGGCAGCGAAGGGGAGGCTCGTCTCTTTTTTTCCCCTTTCAATGGCAGTCGCTTCACTTTTGCAGCTGCTTGTCGTTGCTTTCCTAAGCCACGCGATTCTATTCAATTTGTAACCGAAAGTGATACTGCTCTTGGAAGCCCCCAAATATCTGGCCTCCCGCCCTGATCACGTGATCACCAGAAGCAAACTGTTTGTTCTCAGTTGCTAGTTAGACATGCAGCTCGAGCCACGGAGAAACCTACTTCGTCTGTCTTACCGGACGAGGCAAAAGACAGGAATGTGAGATACTGTAAGTAACTGCATGCAGAATGTCTTGCAGCGTTGGTTTGCCTTTTTGCAGAGATGTAAATAAACATCTCTGAAGAACTGACTGCAGCCAATTCTTGTTGGCTTTCTGAAACAATTCACTGCAAGACTTCCTTCCATTAAGGATGTGTTACCTAAAAGCTCGTGCACATTCATCATCAGTGAGGTAAAATAACATATGTTTTTTAAATCTCAGAATCCGCATGAACTGATAGCGCTTTACCGCAGCTCTGCCTTATTACAGTGTCTAGTGACAAGTGAATTTTAAGGCTTGTACTTTCCGAGCCGTGTTCTCTGTGGAAGACGCGTTGTGCATTGAGCTTTCCATAATGCTTTGCGAGGAGCGGTTTCACTCGCACTGGGAATGAACAGTGGCTTGTGGGGTCTGTTGAACATACATGCAGGTCAGACAAGACAGATGTATTCAGTGAAACGAGGCAACATTTGCCTGACGTACTAGATTGGCTCCTGTTCTAAGTTCCTATGATTGAGAGGATGTGGGGTAACGGCCAGAGCGGACGTCTTTGGAGCTGCGGGACAAGGTTTGAGATACGGCTCAACATCCTGTCATTCTGGGCAAATCACTTAATCTCCTGGTGCCCCAAAAAAGATGTAAAAAAATGCGTCCTTGTGCAGTGTAACTGGAGCTCACCTAAAGCGCTCCAGTACATTCGAGTCGAGTTCACAAAAACTGCCAAAAAATGATTAGTTTTCAGTGCTTTAATTGGAAAAACTTTACTCCGGAAACCCATAAACTGGGGGTCCAGATGTGGCAACAAAAAGAGGGTTGAGTCATGAAAATCAGTTTGACAGTCCTCTTATACACTTGCTTTGAAAAGTCGTCCACTAAGACATTGGAAACAAGTAGAAATGTGACAGTAAATATGCTGTGGCTTAATGGGTTGCAAAGGCTGCTTTTTATAATATCTTTTGTGGTCAAGCCACCTGCTGCTGAGAGCTTTGTGTGCCATGTAAATCTCATGGAATAATAATAATGATAAGGTAACTCTGGAGGTTATTGCTTTTGCTGCAGAGATCTGTGTTTTGTCTAGTCACGCTTTAACTCAAAGTAGTATAGAGGGCTAATGTGTCTACAGAGAAGCAAATGTGTACCATGCAGATGAAAGATTTGTATTTTTTGCAGATAGCAGAGTTACTGCTTTTGACACCGAGATTTTTTTTTTTACTTCCAGTTCATACCTTGCAATCCTCCTAATATAACACAGTGAGCTATGAACCAGCATTAAGGACCTGCATGCAAACTGCAAGGCATGGGCTTAGAACCGTATTTTTTTTTTTTAAACAATTGTTATTATAAGGCTTCTATGAAGTAGTCTATTGCTATTATAAGGGTGCTAAAAAGGGTAGTGATCAAAAGGTAGTAATCAACTCTTATTAGTACTGACAACCCCACACACTGTTACGTTTTAAATCCTGACTTTGAGGATGGCAGACGTGAGACTCTACTATTGCACAGCTTAGCTACTGGTGGTGAATGAATAACTGGCTGAATGGGGTGTTGGAGGGACCCAGCCTTCCTGCTGAAGGTGGCCGTGGAGTGCCTGGATAAGATTGGTGGGTGGCTGTATCGTGATCGCATCCCCCTGGACTCATAAGGGTGGTTTTCTTCTCTAGTTCTTCTCTGTACATGCCCTGTATCTCTTCACTGTCAGATCTTTGTACAATCTCAGCAACATCTCTCCACAATCACTACATCTCTTAACTGCCCTATATCTCCACAGCATCCCCATTTGCTCATGTCCCCATACTTTCGACTTAGCCCCTGCATCTCACCCTGTCACATCTCTCCAGTCTCTGCATTTCTTCATTCTCTATCTTGCCAAAGCCCAAGTATCTATTCATTGTCCCAAGTATCCACAGTTCTGTCGCAATCGTGATGGATCTTTTGTCTGCTTTATAAGAAGTGCATTATATCCTATGGCTCTTGTAGTAACTCAGACATGGTATCCAAAATATTTGTGGTGGAGTAACCCTCTCACTAAGCTGTAAATCAAGCGCTTAGTGTCTTGGCAACACTTCACTGCCCCATCTACAGACCCCGCATTCCTTCACTATCACATCTGTCTACAGCTCATATATATTCAGATTAGTGGACTGAGGCACAGAGAGAGTATGATGTGTCCAAGATCAAACAGTTTGTCCAAGTAGTAAATTCATTACTGCTTACTCCAAAACTTTACCACCAAATGATATCTTGCTGAATAAACCAGGAAACTGCTCACTGGTTCCCCTACCCATGTAATATTGCATCCAGTTTTATTTTTAACCACACACTTCTGAATAGCCTTTAGACTGATTCTAAACACTCCTTATATTTTAAAAAGTGATTTTGCAAAATCACACAGTTTGGCTTAATGCAGAGGACAGAATGAAAATCATAGTCACCTAACGTAAGCTGAACCGCTTATATAGTCCTTATAGCAAGATGCTCTTTTCATCGATTGGTAGGTACTGTAGTGACCAAGTGCCCTGCTCCAAGCAAAAGTTTCCTTTTTCAGGCAATGCATGTGCTGTGCCCTGAGCAACTATATCCCCCACACAGTGGTACCAGACTTTGCAGATGATACCTTTGCTCTAACTTTCTTTTTTTTTTTACTTCAGCACGAGAGTGCACGTGTTTTCCACTTCTCTTCCCTGTGTTCATCCCGCAAATGACCCACGCCGCTGTGTTTCTCTCTTGTATACTATTCCCTCCCCCAGCCTCGTCCTTGCGCTGCATGTTAACTGTTTTTGCTTGAAAATGTTCCCTACAAATAAACTTATTGACTCCCCAATGTCAAATATCTCTCAACTTTGCCTGTGTGAAAAAACACCGAGAACACATTTGAGCAGCATGCAATCGAAAAGGACACATTACACGTTCTTAATGTGCTGAATGACAAATTATAGACTGCATTTCAATGCTCTATTCTTAACCATCTGCACTCATGTCTGCGACTGTTCTCTTTATAAATCTCGATGAAATTCTGTCTTTTCACCACTTTCTCTAGATGTTGCAATTTCTCTTCCTCTCTTGCAGCAAACAACCGGTTTGATGTATAAACAGCTGATAAACATGGAGCTTTCCATGTCTCTTTCCCTCATAACCAGTTGACAAAAAAGCTAACAATCACTGCAATTAATATGCAATGAAATTGGCCTTCAGCGGAACTCTTCAAACACCCACTTCAAACGTCTCCAATTACAGACTCAGTGCCTACTTGCAAACCGCTAACTTGCCACTTCAGACCTACATCTTATCACAGAACTTCTCCTTCAAACAGACATCGTCGCCCCGATAACACTGCCAACCTCTCAAAAGCGGATAAACCACGTGATTGAAGGCAGTGGGTTAGACGAATAGATGCTGATCTCTTTTTAATTTGTAATTCCTTTCTGATATTTTTTCATTTTTAACTATATGCAACATCAATGAGCTGCAATTATTGCCTTTGGGCTGCCAGGCAAAGGTATTGGTCGGCTCCACAACTTTTTCATAAATGCTCTTCACTATTGATAGTAGTAAACTGACAGGCTCTTTCATTGTTAACATGAGTGGCCAGAGATTTGTCCTCATTTCATTTAACAGTTGCACCCACACTGTTAACCTCTCTCAACTTTAAACCAGCTACTGTGAAGCAACGATGACACCATGTTTAGGTCGAGCCTGGGCAGTTTATGTGCTGGTCTGCAAGGCATGCTGTATTCAGGTATGGACCTGAAGCTCCGCCCACTCTACACCCATATTTTTATTTGGCTTGCGTCATTGTCCTTTGCAAACGATAGCTTTTCATTGGTCAATAGGCTTAGCAGTACCTCCTTAGAACTGCCGTGTATCATTTTGTAACCTCCCATCAGGACACTCCCTGTTACATGTGTTGTTATTTGGTAGGCTTTAAGTACAGCCTACGAGCAGTATTTGGCTAAATGGTTACGCCTGCCTGCTGTTGTGGGCAGGACACGCTCTCCCCCGATTTAATTTTTTTATAGCACTGCACACCATGCTGATACAGTGGTGGCCATGCCTTTAGTTTGTTGTTTGTGGCCCGAATGCGGCCACATGTTTTTTTCTTACTTTTTGTGCACAAGCACCCCATATGACGCTTTCACTTTCATGTCCGCCACGCCCCTTTTTTTAGACGCGGCATGTCTAAAGAAAGGTACGTGGCAGCTTTTAAAAAGAAACTGCAGTATAGGGCACTTTTCTTTTTGTGTAAGTGCCCCATACCGCGGATTCACTTTAATAGCGGCCGCACACCTTTCTTTAGACGAGCCAGATCTAAAGATAGCATTTGCAATGCAATAGGTCTAATTTGCGACAGTTGAAGCAATTGGCATTGTCATTTATAATGCCAATTGCTCAAACTCTCGTATGTGCGAGACCTACTGCATTGCAAATGCTTGTTTGAAACAGTAGTTATGCTCATACACCTCAAATGTCCTGACAAGACCAGGAAGAATGACCTACAACAGTGGTTAACTTTTTTTTATTTCAAATCGTTTTTATTGAGTTTTCAAGAAAAGAACAAATAAATTATGAATACCATGGTGAGATAATAACCAAAGGCAAAATGATAGAGTATTGACAAATCATAAGAAATCATGAGAAAGAAACAAAGTAAATAGAAACAAACAATTTTTGACCGCTGTGAACTGCTACTTAATCTTTACAGGAATCCGAAGACCCCCACTGAATCATTATTGGAATCAGAGGAACCCAGAGTAAGCAATTAAGATGATTTGACCCTCAAAATAACACACAAAAATACAGAATCCATTTTAAATCTTTATTTTGGTAACAAGCCATAAAAGTACGATAAGACATAGTATAAAATTAAAAAAACATTAAAATCCAGCAAGGGTACACCAAAAAGGGCAGAAGGAATATGCTACTTACCAGTATGCATCTGTTCTTGGCATGTAGAGCTGCAGAGCCACACACTAGGATAGTAGGTCGCCATCTGGTGTTGGGCTCGGATGCTTGCAGGTTGTTGTCTTTGGAAGAAGTCTTTGTGGTCACAAGATCGGTGACTCCTCCCTTGGATGACAGTGCGCATGGGCATCAACTCCATTGTTAGATTGTTTTTCGCCATGATGGGAAATGATGGAGTTTGTAGAAAAGAGAGATGTCCATGTGTGGTGTCTAAGTAAGACAGTGCTGGAACAGATACAGGTCCTGGGGAGGTGGGTGGGCGTGTGTGGCTCTGCAGCTCTACATGCCAAGAGCAGATGCATACTGGTAAGTAGCATATTCTGTTCAAGGCATATGAGCTGCAGATCACACACTTAGGATAGACTATATAGCAGTGTCTCCCCTAGCGGTGGTCACCTGTATCGGTTGCAGCAGTTTGAAATAAAGTTTTAAGGACAGCCTGTCCCACAGAAGCTTGTTGCTTTGGTTGCATGTCAACACAGTAGTGTTTAGTGAAGGTGTGAATTGTAGACCATGTGGCTGACTTACAAATATCTTCTAAGGGAATGTTTCCTAAGAATGCCATGGAAGCCCCTATATTGCGTGTGGAATGCACTCTAGGGGAAACCGTTAATGTGAGTTTAGCTTTATGGTAGCATATTTGGATACATTTAACTATCCACCTAGCTATCCCAGATTTGGAAATGGGGTTGCCTTTATGTCGTGGAGAGAAAGCTACAAACAATTGTTTTGTTTTGCGCAATGATTTGGTTCTGTCAATGTAGTAAAGAAGGGCTCTTTTAACGTCTAAGGTATGAAGAGCTCTTTCAGCTACAGAGTCTGGGTTTGGGAAGAACACTGGTAACTCTACTGATTGGTTAAGATGGAACGGAGATATGACTTTTGGAAGGAATTTGGGATTTGTCCTGAGAACCACTTTGTTACGGTGTAATTGTAAGAATGGTTCTTGTATGGTTAAAGCCTGGATTTCACTTACCCTTCTGAGGGATGTGATAGTGATAAGGAAAGCCACTTTCCATGTGAGGAATTGTAGTTCGCATTCGTGCAGAGGTTCAAATGGGGGTCCCATGAGCCTGGCAAGAATAATGTTTAGATTCCACACTGGAGAAGGTGGTAATCTGGGAGGAATAATCCTTTTAAGCCCTTCCATTAAGGCTTTGATCGCAGGCACTCTAAAGAGTGACAAGTGTTGTCGATTTTGTAAGTAGGCTGCTAATGCTGCTAGGTGGAGACGTATGGATGAGTATGCCAAATTACATCTTTGCAAGTGTAGTAAGTAGCAAATGATGTCCTGGATGGATGCATCCAGTGGGTTTATATGATTGTTAGTGCAGTAAATGGCAAATCTATTCCATTTTGCAGCATAGCAAGCTCTACTGGTAGGTCTTCTGGCCTCTTTTATAATGTTCATGCAGTCTGGTGGCATGTTGAGGTAACCGAACTCTAGGACTTCAGGAGCCAGATCGCCAGATTCAGTTGCCCCGGATCTCGGTGTCTGATTTCTCCATGGTTCTTGGTTAGTAAGGACGGGAAGAGATGCAGTTTTTTGGTGTGGAACTAGTGAGAGTTCCAGTAATGTTGTGAACCACGGTTGGTGTGCCCATGTGGGAGCTACTAGGATCAGTTTGAGAGACTGTTGTCTGAGCTTGCGTACCACTAATGGAATGAGTGGGAGAGGCGGAAAAGCGTACGCAAATCTGACTGACCAGTTCATCCATATCGCATTGCCCTTTGACTCCGGGTGGGGAAACCTGGCGGCGAAGGTTGGGCATTTTGCGTTTTTGTGTGTGGCGAACAGATCTATGTCTGGTTGGCCCCATTGTTGGAAAAAGGGCAGTAGGACTTGGGGATGTAGTTCCCATTTGTGGATCTGTTGTGTTTGTCGACTTAACAGATCGTCAATCTGATTGTGAACCCTTGAAAGGTGTTCTGCAAGTAGGTATATGTTCTGAGGAATGGCCCTTCTCCAAATGTTCTGTGCAAGCTGGGACAGCTGGAGAGAATGTGTGCCTCCCTGTTTTTGTATGTAATACATGGCTGTCATGTTGTCTGTCCGGATGAGGACAGTTTTGTTCTGGAGATTTAGTTGGAATGATTTTAGTGCTAGGAACACTGCTAGTAGTTCCAGGTAATTGATATGGAGCACTTTTTGTTGAGTGGTACATTTGCCCTGAGTGGTGTGTCCGAGGAGATGGGCTCCCCATCCTGTAAGTGATGCGTCCGTTGTCAGCACTATCTGTGGAAGAGGCTCTAGGAACGGCCACCCTTTGGACATGTTTGTTATGTTCCACCATTTCAGAGAGCGATGTGTGCGGCTGTCCACCAACACCAGATCTGTGAGTTGTCCATGAGCCTGGTTCCACTGTCGTGCTAGACATTCTTGCAAGGGACGCATTTGAAATCTTGCATAAGGCACAATGAAGATGCAGGACGCCATCATGCCTATGAGTTGCATGAACACTCTTACCGGGAGAGAGTGTTGGGTTTGAAATTTGGTGATAAGAGCTTGTATATTGGCTATCCTGGCTGGGCTGGGATATGCTAGGGCTTTGGAGGTGTTTATGGTGGCTCCTAGATACTGATGTATGTGAGAGGGTTGGAGATGAGATTTGGGATAGTTGATTGTGAATCCCAAGTTGTGTAAGATTTGGATGGTTTGGTGAGTGTGTAGAACACATTTGTTGAATGACTTGGCTTTTATTAGCCAGTCGTCTAGATACGGGAAGACATGAATTTGTTGTCTTCTGAGATGTGCTGCTACAACTGCCAGACATTTCGTGAATACTCTGGGCGTGGTTGTTACCTCGAATGGAAGGACTGTAAACTGGTAGTGTTGTCCGTCCACCACAAACCTTAGATACTTCCTGTGGGCAGGATGTATGGGAATGTGGAAGTAGGCGTCCTTGAGATCTAGTGTGGCAAGGAAGTCGCCTTGTTGCAGTAGTGGGAGCACTTGTTGAAGAGTGATCATATGGAATTGATCTGAGTTTATATACAGATTTAGGGGTCTGAGGTCGAGTATTGGTCTTAAGAGTCCCGTCCTTTTTGGGGATTAGGAAGTAGAGTGAATATACCCCTGTACCCTGATGTTCTAAGGGAACTGGTTCTATTGCGTGTTTTTGGAGCAATGAGAGAACCTCTTGTTTGAGGAGCATAAGATGGTCTGGTGACATGGAATGCTGTTTGGGTGGTATATGTGGGGGGTAGTTGTGAGTTCCAGGCAGTAACTATACTGGATAATTTCTCTTACCCACTTGTCTGTTGTGATGGAATTCCAGACAGGTAGGAATTGTTTTAGTCTTCCCCCGACTGGAGTGGAATGGTCTGGGGGGAGTGGAGGAAAGTCACTGTTTTGTGGCAGGGGAGGTACGAGTGTTATTACCTCGACCTCGCCCCTTGTTGTTGTTTCCTCTGTATCCGCCTCTAAAATATCCTCTACTGGGGGATGTTTGTGTAGCGGCTTTGAATGTAGAGGAGGTGTCCGCTCCCATATGTTTGGAGGCTCCTCTGAAGAAGGAGCGCCGAAAGGAGCCACGTGGTTGTGGAGACTGTAATGCTCCCATGGACTTAGCAGTCTCTGTGTTTTTATTCATTTTTTCAAGTGCAGTGTCTACTGCTGGCCCAAATAGCTGTTCCTGGTTGAATGGCTAAGTATGGTGGTTTGTACCTCTGGCTTAAAGCCTGAAATGCGTAGCCAGGCACGTCGTCTAAGGAGCACACTTGTGTTAATTGCTCTAGAGGCAGTGTCTGCGGCGCCAAGCGCACATTTAATTGCTGCATTTGAAATAAGTTTTCCCTCCTGGATAAGGTCATTTGCCTGGGTTTTATATTGCTCTGGCAGATGCTGTAATAGATTCTCTAACTGGTCGTAGTGGGCCCTGTCATAGCGTGCTAGTAGGGCTTGGGTGTTAGCAATACGCCAATGATTAGCGGCTTGTGCTGCTACTCTTTTGCCAGAGGCTTCTAACAGTTTGGATTCTTTGTCGGGGGTGGTGTGTCGCCTGTGGTTTGGGAGTTGGAGCGTTTCCTGGCATTGGAAACGACCAAAGAATCCAAAGGGAGCTTCCCTTTGATGTAATTAGGATCTTCAGGGGCAGGTCTATATTTCTTTTCTATCCTTGGGTTAAGAACCCTGGCACGGACGGGGTCTTTAAATACCTCAGGGGCGTGTTTTATGACTTCTTTAATCATGGATAGAATTTGTACAGACCTTTGAGATTGTTCAAAAGTATCTAATAGGAAGTCTTCCTCTGGTGCGTCGGAGTGCATTGGTACGCCGTGGTAAAGTGCCGCGCTATTTAATAATTGGCCAAACCCCAGGTGATCGTCTGGAGGCGATGGTTTGGAGGGATATGGCTGAGGGTCAGGCATGTCTGGTAGAGGGAAGGCCCAATCATCCAATGGTGAGGTATCTGGATCCATAAACGGATCATTAGGGTCACCCCCACCCCCTAGGTCATCATCATCATCTTCTTGTGGAGGTGGTGTATGTGATGGAGAGGGTATAGGTAAGGGTGGTGTAGGCAGAGGGGGTGGGTTAGAAGGCAGAATAGGAGAGGAAGGGGGCATAGGCGATGTTGCAGAGTCCTTCCTGTTTATAGGAACTGGGGCAGGTGGTGTGTTTAGTTTCCGTTTTTTACATGGCACCGTGGTGACATGGCCAGTCTTTGGATTAATATAAATCTTTTTCTGCCTTGGGTCGATGGGATCTGGATGAAAAAGTTCTTGTTCCTCAGGAACAGTCTTTGGTGCTGATTTTTTCGTTTCCGATCGAGGTTTTGGTTGATCGGTGGAGTTTTTGGCTTTAGGACGCGTATGAGCGTCCTTAGCCATTGGTTTCGGTGCCGATGATGGTTTCGGAGCAGAAGTTGTATCTGTAGGCTTGGGAACCTTCGGTGCCGGTTTATCTATTGGCCTTGGTGTTTTCAGGGCCGAAGGCGTCGGAGCCGATTTCGGTTCCGAGTGGTCTTTTGTCTTAGGTGCCGAAGGTGCCGGTTGGAACAATGACATGCGGTTTGCTCGGTCCCGAGCTACCGGAAGGCTTATGTTTCTTAGGAGCCGAGCCCGGAGGCGGGGCTTCTGAAGGATGTTGGCTTCTGAAGGATGTTTTCGGTCTCGACTGGGGCCAGCAGGCGAAGTCTTGACCAATGCCTTTGGTTTTGGAGGGGTAGGGGCAGTAGTACTCACACGTTGCCCAGGAGTGATGGGGTCGTCTGAGTCTTCGGAATCTTCTTCTGGGACATCGGGGCCTTCATCAAAGATGTCCTCTGGTTCCGGAGCTGGTCTCTGTGCCATGATGTGTCTTCGAGCCCTTCGATCTCGAATGGTCTTTTTGGATTGAAAGGATGCGCAGGCTGGACAGCTGGACTTGTCGTGTTCAGGTGATAGGCACAGGTTGCAGACTTTGTGGTGGTCACTGTGCGGAAATTTTGCTCCACACTGGGGGCATTTTTTGAAAGGCGTCCTTTCCATGAGCTGTAGGCCTCACGACGTGGATAGGCCCAACGGCCCGCGTCGACGTCCGGAATCGAGCCGATGAAATCGATGTCGAGAATGAAGGTGCTTCGATGTTTTGTGGAAGTTTTGCGCTTTGGAAAGCTTGGAATTGAAATTTCCAACCGGAGCGGAAAAGTTGCATCCGAACCCAATGGCGGAAAAAAACAATCTAACGATGGAGTTGATGCCCATGCACACTGTCATCCAAGGGAGGAGTCACCTATCTCGTGGCCACAAAGACTTCTTCCGAAGACAACAACAACCTGCAAGCATCTGAGCCCAACACCAGATGGCGATCTACTACCCTAGTGTCTGATCTGCAGCTCATATGCCTCGAACAAAACGGTTTAAGATAGACAAGCATCATAAAAAAAATCTGTACAGCCTAAACATTTAATAAACTCAGTAAAAGGGGTCACAAGAATGACCACAACGTCTCAAAGTTCTAGTGCACGAGGGGGAGCAGAGTCACTAGGAACGCACTGTGCTTTTGTGATATAAAGTCCCGCATTTGGCTTGGACATCCTGATCCTAGTCTTTTCCATTGTCAGGAGGCATCAGGAGACTGTAAGGACAATGCTTTGTCTTGTGTCGTATCTCAGAATACAACGGGCCTCAACATGTTTAACCCCTAAAATCTGGCATACTGCAAGTATCCATTTTTTCCTCCCCTTCATGTAGGCTGGACAGAAGAACAATGCATGCTCCACAGGTTCCTTACTGGCACTACAGTACCTGTCCAGCTCATGTGGCTGACCATCCGGAGGTGAAGGAGGGGAAGGGTGCCGTAGCGAAACTGAAGATAGTTTCCTAGCTACCACAGGTTCAATCTTGTCAAGGAACTGCTCTGCTTTAAACTCATCCTTCACCAAAAGGAAAGTGCCAGACAGGGGGGCCGAAAGGGGGTTGTGACTACATTAGGTTCATTATATGCTGTTCATAATTGGCTTTCATGGTGTTCTTACTAATGGTGATGGATCAAACCCAGATCTGTTGACTGGGTGTGAGTGTTTGATTGGTTCTGATGCTCCGTCCATCACCACCCCCTTTTGTACCGCGTTCTTACTAATGGACCCAGCTGTCATCGGGTTATCCCACAAAATGCCATTTCCAGACTTTCCCAGTGTGTCTCTGATGCACCTTATCCACAGGATTTTGCCAGAACCTGACACACCCAACATTTCTTCCAACCCCTGGTGGTATATTATAAGCTAGGGGTAGCCCAGAGCCTCTTCCAATAGATTATTGGTCTCAAACGTATCCCTTATGAGATCGGCTGAATACCCATATCCAGCCTGAATGAAAGCAAAGGGGTGCTAACAGGGAGACCTGTCAACCAGCGCAGAAATCGGTTTTCCACTAGAGTAAGGGCTGCTTATGGCCCCAGAGCTCCACCTCTTAGCGGGCAGCCCCCATGGCCTGTTTATACATTTGAAGTGCTGTTGTGATTGGACGGAATTTGAAGTTATTCTGCACTTTTAACTCACACCCCCTCCCCCAGTATGTTGCTCGAGTTTAAGTCTGCACCTATTAATATGGCAACACCAGTCCAACTGCTCGGTGAGGATCAATCTTAGGTGCTCAAAAGTGAACGGTAAAGAGCCTTAAGTCATGGATTGGGTCTGGTGGTGCCACAGGGGTTGAGAACCATGTATTTTGTTTTTGTGATGTTGATTTCCAGTCCCATATTGGTGCAAAAAGTTGCAAAACTGCCTAGAATCCTCTGCAGCCCCTTGGGTCATTTGGATATTATTAAGAACAGTCTGCAAATATCAGGACAGGAACCCTGATGCATGCGAGACTTGGGCTCTCCCTCGCACCCATTCAAACGCTCAGTCAGACCATTAAAATAAATTGTAAAAAGGGTGGGGGCTAAGACGCAACCTTCTCTGACCCCTCTTGTGACGGAAAGCAATCTGTCAGCTCGTCTAGTTGACCACACCTCACTTGGGCATAATTGTGCTCATGAAGTCTTATGATGTTAGCCAGTAGATTTTTAGGGACTTGCATAGCGGCCAGCACCTGCCGGAGTGTGAGCCTCAGGACCAGGTCAAATGCTTAGCGGAGATCTACATACAACCTTCCACCTCCCAGAACCACCATCTTCCAGAAAAGCATTTGGAGGTGAAAGGCCATATCCAGTGTGCTGGTGCTGTTCCTAAAGCCAGCCTTTAGGGTGGGGGGTGGTGATCACTTCCACAGCAGCTGGCCATTCTTGTAACCTTCCTAGAAGGGTTCTGCTGAGAGCAGTCAATAAGACTTATGGGCCTATAATTAGATGGAAGTGATGGACATCCTTTTTTGTGTAAGGGAACAATTTCAGCCCCCAGCCAAGTAGGCGAAATGGAAACCCGCTTAAAATATAGCATTAAAAAGAACTGTAAAATAAGAACCTCAAACCGGGCAATCAAATTACGCTTTTTTTTAATGTTTGGTGTTCTTTCATTCCCATTTTTGTTTGCCCAACCAGCATAAAGCATGGTGTCAAGTGGCAGCCCTCTTGACCCAGCGGCTTACCTCGTTCTTAGTGATGTTGCTCCACTTTTCTACTATGTACACTTACACAGAAAAAGTAGCACACGAGGGAGAAAGTAAAAAAAATGCACCATCTTTCCTATAGTGCTCAAAGGGAAAAAAGTTGTTTTCTCGATGGAAAGGATCTGAGACATCCCATAACAAGCATTGGCATAGCCAATAGGTCTCGCCTTTGGGACCTTATAAGTGTTTAGCCATGCAACAGTTGAATAACTAAATACTTATAAGGTCCCAAAAACAAGACCTATTGGCTATGCCAAGCGGCCGTGAAAGTGATCGCAATCAAACATCAAAGTGGCCGTGCGGCCGCGAAAGTTAAAGTAATCGCAGAAAAGCGCGGAACACGCGCCCGCGCACATGCACTGTAGCTCTAGGCTGGCCTGGTAGCACTTTTTGGAGTAAACACACTGAGGGGGGGACCAGGAGCAAGGGTTAAAGAGTAGGTCCTGTACCAACGCTCCTAAGTTAACTACTTAAACAAAAAGGTAACAGTTCCTAAGGGTGGCAGTACCAATGAGGTATCTTGCCTGAAGGGTGGAGAGGGAGCAAAAGAGAAGGTTCGTGGTGGTGTCTATGGTGTAGGCCAGATACTCCTGGGCGGTGTTCAAGGTGCCCTCACACACCCTTGCGGGTGCAAAGCATCATCATCGGGCGTTGCTCCTCGTGGGGGTGGCGCTGCAGTCCCTCACGGGCCCTTCAAGAGGGCTCTCTGTCGGAGATCTTTTGTTGGAGTAGCCGTAGTTGTGCGTGCGGGTGTGTGGGTATAGTGGGTGAGGTGGTGAAACTAAAAAGACCCTAAGGTACCCCAAACGGTTTATTAGTGAGTCCGTAGGGTCTGGATAAAATCTAACGGGGAGTGGTGCCAAATTAGCACTCCAAAGAGTAAGGGAAAGGATAGATAATCCTACTGCTCTCAACCCGTGTGTGAATTGTTAGAGTGAGAGTGAGGACGTGGAGTGGGTGGTCAACATGTTTCGCGCTGCCCTTGGTCCCTAACGGATCCTTAGCGCTTCGTCAGGACCTAAAGTGAAGGATAGTTGAAAAATGGGGAAAGAGGGAGTATACTATAATCCCATCTTGAAGGGGAGCACGTATTATTCGTGTCCCTGACAGCGAACCCGCATTTGTCTGGGTCCAAGCTGTGCCGGGTGAAGATCAACTGGGACAAGGGCTACAGACGAGCCCCAGGTAAACTGTTCTGAAAACCTACGGTGCCTCCAGGATCGCCGGCGATCCTGGAGGCACCGTAGGTTTTCAGAACAGTTTACCTGGGGCTCGTCTGTAGCCCTTGTCCCAGTTGATCTTCACCCGGCACAGCTTGGACCCAGACAAATGCGGGTTCGCTGTCAGGGACACGAATAATACGTGCTCCCCTTCAAGATGGGATTATAGTATACTCCCTCTTTCCCCATTTTTCAACTATCCTTCACTTTAGGTCCTGACGAAGCGCTAAGGATCCGTTAGGGACCAAGGGCAGCGCGAAACATGTTGACCACCCACTCCACGTCCTCACTCTCACTCTAACAATTCACACACGGGTTGAGAGCAGTAGGATTATCTATCCTTTCCCTTACTCTTTGGAGTGCTAATTTGGCACCACTCCCCGTTAGATTTTATCCAGACCCTACGGACTCACTAATAAACCGTTTGGGGTACCTTAGGGTCTTTTTAGTTTCACCACCTCACCCACTATACCCACACACCCGCACGCACAACTACGGCTACTCCAACAAAAGATCTCCGACAGAGAGCCCTCTTGAAGGGCCCGTGAGGGACTGCAGCGCCACCCCCACGAGGAGCAACGCCCGATGATGATGCTTTGCACCCGCAAGGGTGTGTGAGGGCACCTTGAACACCGCCCAGGAGTATCTGGCCTACACCATAGACACCACCACGAACCTTCTCTTTTGCTCCCTCTCCACCCTTCAGGCAAGATACCTCATTGGTACTGCCACCCTTAGGAACTGTTACCTTTTTGTTTAAGCACTTTTTGGAGCCCTCTCAAAAAGTCTCGCCAGATCAGCGCATTCGCTGGGTCAGGCGAGACCTAAAAAGGATGGTGGAAAGCTATCCTCCATGGGAGGGCTAAATGCAAAAAGAAAGGCAAGCCATTAAAATAAGGAGACAGCAGATGATTGATTGGAAACCTTTTGTATGGTCCACAAGAGTTTGAGGTCTAAAAATGTTTAGTATAGTCAGAGGTCGGGAGGTGAACGAAAACAAATGCTTATTTTTGTATTTTGTGTGTTTTTGTTTTAATAAAAAAGCCGGAACCTTATTTTTATTTGTAGCACAAACCTAACCGAGAGGCATTCCATTATAGAGGGCAACAAAACAAAGTAACTGAAAAATAACACAAAGAACATCAGGGAAAGCAATATATATTTTTGGTGCTGAATAATCCATTATATTAATTATGGGTACAGCTGAATCCCATGTGTGCTACAAGTGCGTGAAATGAATGGGCCAGGCAAACCTACCTTTAGAAATGGAGGGCTTGAGTTCCTGGGGTCCCCATTTCGAGGTACATATGTAGCCGCAGTTGGCCTGGCTCTCCTTATCCAGAGGGAGATGGAAGGCTGCGCGCTTCCTGGATCTAGGTAAGGCATTGGTTGGTCACAGGGATCCTTCTCTGATGCTTCTCTGGATTTGGAGGGGGTAGAATGGATGGGCGGGGCGGGGGGGGGGGGGGTCTCATTGTTCCTTCTGTGTAGAGGGAAGGGCAGACTGTATGGGCCGGTAGGGGAGTTCTTAGCAGGGGAAACGTGCTCTGTATTGGTTAATTCCTACCCCGGACAAAACCTGCACCAATGCCAGGGCACCATTGATGTCTTGTATCATCATACATGGTGCTGGATCTGCCATTTTTGGAAAGCCCCTGCATACTAGTCGTTGTGTTCCCATAAAGTTTGTTTGCTGTCCTTTCATTATTCAGAACCAACCCGCATAAAGCACTGTGAAAGCTTCCCCTCCTACGATAGCCCCTTGCGCCCCACGCCCTCTGAATCATGGACCTTGTTTACAGAGAGCATAAAGATGCTCGTTGCTTTTTTCTTTTAATTCAGGAAAGTTTTTTATTGAACAGGAAAAAACGCAGGGTGCCGTTTAAGTTCCTTTCCATTCCAGGGAACCTCCCTTTGGAATCCACAGTGAAAGGTCAACTTCCTAACCGCCTATTTTTTTTCTCTCTGCGCCCGAGTTTAGTTCTATGCTGTGTACATCTTTGCATGTTGCTCTTTTTCGGAATGGGTTTTTGTTCGGAAAATTACGTTTTATTTTTATGGCGCCTGTAATTACTAATCTCTTCACGAGGTCGGTTGTCTAATTTCATGCAGTGTTCTAGCTTTGTATTTCAGGCTGACTCAAAATCATGTTTTCCTGAAGTTTCTCGAAACTGTTGATTTTGGCCAGTTATCATGGTCAATTAAAAGGCGCCTGCCTAGTTATAATACATGAATCCCTCGTTTCGGCGACCCGGTTGTGTACTTCGGAGTTTAAAAATTAAAACGGTGCTTGAATTTGGTTCTTAATTTAGCTGTTTCCAGCAAAATTTAGGATTTGTCTTGAGGGCACTGCAGCTGTGGTCGACAGACCTGCAAATGGCAATTAGTTTATCCTGCAGGCTCAAGGAAGGCAACTGGACTGAACTTTGGGTTCTTGATGTTTGAAAATTAAGCTTCTTTTTAAATGCCAAATCCTCCATAGACTGTAGATTCTAAACAATTTTGTCACGATCAGTGGTCGAAGTGGGGGAAAAAAAGTAGGGGAACTGTGGGCGGAGACTCAGGGGGCGGGAATAACCCAAGGATTGGATTAGTGGGCGGAGTCGGAGGTGTGGCTAGAAATAGCAAAACATACCAATTTTTGAACGTTTGGCATTTCACTGACCAGTTACAGCTTATAACGTTATTTAATTCAAAGAATCAATAAACATGTTTATTTGAGGTTTAATATAGAAGTTGTTTATATTTAATTCATTTACAATGTGGGACATGTTTCCAATCACAGAATATTCCAAATACGCTTATAAGTGGAATCATAAGCCATTTGTCTCCGAGCCATGCAGTTTCTTTCATCTGCACTTCTCCTCCCTTTTTCTAACCATTTCTGAACATAAAATTCAGGTTTAAATTCTATGACAGGTGGCCCCACGATATTTATGAACATTGTAGAAGACAGACGATTGATTGATATTCTGTTCCGCAGTGGTGTGAGCACATCATTCATTACACTAAAGCCCCGTTCACATTCAGCAGTTGAGGTACAAAAGGTGTTTATAATGTGCATTAATGGTTTCAGGCTTTCAGAGATGCAATTTTTATGTTGTTTGTACTCTCTGAAACCAAGGATGTACTGCCTGGTATCAAATACATGCAACCTGCTACAAAGGTTTTGTAATTCTCCCTCACCGTATAAGATGTCTACTGGATCTGGCCAATAAACTGGTTGTAGGAGTTTCATTCTATGTACTAACTCTTTGTATTCTATTTCATCATTGTTTGTGGTTCTGCATCTGGAAACATTTGATGCATTAGCCATTGTCCTCCTTTTTCGCAGGTTATTTGCTAAGCTCCTAAAGAACTGTGCCCTATTGATGCTAACACAGCCTTTGTTCTGTTGCAGTCCTACACCAGCAAACTGCATCCGTTCAGCAGCATCTAATGCAGCTGTAGCAAACAAAGGGCCCAGGTGCATCAGCCATTGATTCAAACACTAAAATCTGCATCTGTATTGAACGATCGGCCTCATATATGGTCATATCACGCCGCTGCAGCCTTCTGGATAGGTCACCCAATTCTGTGAGAGCATCATATAAAATGCCCATATTTTCAACAAACACCAGGGAGGTTAATAAATGGTTTAAACCAGCATATTTCCTCTGCTCAATGTCACTCCTCGTTGAGTCTTCGGAAGATTCCATGAAATGTTTAATAAGTCCTTTGTAGTTATTCCAAACAGCTCTCAAAGATCTTTCACTTGAGGACACCCACCGTACATCTAGCACCTTTCCAATTGCCAGAAGTCTTACTTCTACCTCCAGAGCACATTCCCCAAGCTCTCTCTGATTTTTCGGAGAGGCATGGTAGGTGGTATATAGTTTATCAAAAAAAAATTTGAGCTGATTAATGCCTGCGACTTCTTTACAAACATCACCCACAGCAAGCTCCAGCTTGTGGTTAGCACAGTGCCATACACTCAACTGTGGATATTTCAGTTTCAGAAGAGTTGCCACACCGGATTTCCTACCTATCATATTGGAAGCACCATCTGTTACAAGCTGAACCAAATGACTTTTTAAATACTCATCAGTAAAACCGTGCCTCTCTAAGCATGCAAGTAAGGTATCTAAGATTAGATCTGCTGCTGTGCTTGGCAACTCAACAAGGTCCAAGAAAAAGGTCAGTGGCTCATTGTGTTTATCAATACATGCTCTTACACAGATAATTAGTCTGGTCAATTTACTATTTGTGAGCTTAGGGACATATTTATGGGAATGGTGGCGCAGGGCAGCACAGCAAGTTACTTTGCTGCGCTGCCCTGCGTCACAGGGAAAGGGCGGGAATGTGCCGTATTTATCCAATATGGTGCATTCCGGTCTTTTCCCCCTGCACTGGCGCCATTTCGACAGCCTAGCTTCAACGCAGGCACACTTGCCCCATGGTGCAAGGGTGCCTCCTTTGCATGCAGGATTGTTTTTGTGCAGGAAGGGGCACCTTCCTGTACAAAAACAATCTTGAGAGGCTTTTTCATCTTTCTATGTGGGCTGCAGAATAAAGCACAGTTTGAAAGAGGAAAGAGCAAGGAGAAATAAAGATATTTCTCCTAGTGGTGCCTCCTCTGGGGCAGCGCAAGATTTTGCCGCATTCCCAGGATTACAAGTCCTTGTTACCTTAACGCTTTTACTCTCGTTCAGAAATCAATGAGTATTTTTTGTCTCAAACATTGAGGACATGAATATAGGGCTCCTCCTTTACACATGTGTTAAGCAGGGCTCAGAGACAAAGGAACTCTTCAAGAGAATCTGATCTGACTCACGGAAACCCACAAGGGCTCCTTCTTATCCACAAATTGTGCACTCTTGAGTGTCAGCGCCAGGATGCCTGTTAGGTGAGAGTGCGCTTTACAAGTGAGATAAATAAATAATTCTTATTCATGTCAGCCAGCTAGCTGCTCAAACATAGTATAGCACATATGTATTCAAGTGTCCTGCAAAGAAGAATGAGTGCGAGTAAGTAAATGTGGGTGTGAATGATTGAGTGCCTGAATGTAACTGAGCATGAGTGAAAGAGTGTATGTCGATGAAAGTGAGAGAAAGTGAGTGAGAAGGAGTCACGTAGAGTAAGTGAAACTGTAAGTTAGAATGAGGTAATCAGAGTAGGAAAAAGTGGTGAGACTGAGTGAGAATGTGATACCGAATGTTGAAGAGTGAGTGCAAGTGAGCAATTTTGAGTAAAAGGGAAAGTGAATGAGAAGAATAATGGGGGTAGTGGGCCTGAGTGAGATAACATGTGAGCAAGCAGGACAAAACACAGGCCTTGGCAAAGTGGAGGTAAATATTTACTTATGGGAGGAACATTGTGCATCTTGAAAAAAAATGTGGTCAACTCCTGGGGATGTTGTCTTGGCACAGTAATGGCTTTTGAGAGAATATGTGTAAAAATGGGGTGTTGAAAATAAAATGCAGTATTTGACCCTATAGTTTTTTTTTCAAAATTATCTTGGGAGTAGCAACACCCAGACTGCAAATCCTCCGGGCCCTCCTTTATCTCTTCTTAGTCTTACAAGGCCCAGTAAATCGCACTCTTTTCCAAATCTCTTTCTAAATATTATCACTCTCAAAAACTGTTTTTTCTATGTAATTTTCCTTTGATGGGAAGAGGAGGTTTCTGAGGTGGTAGTATCAGGCAAGTGACACTACTTGGGCTCCCTCTGTTCGAGCCTTCATGGAGGATCCCTCTTCATTGCTACCTCCACCTGACCCCAGACTCCGCAACGCACTCCCTTACAGGCTTGATTATCCACTACTCCTCTCCAGTGCACCTTATCTCACAGCTGACCTTGGGCCCCAGCCCCATATCCGGCACCATCGGGCTCCACTTTCATTTTTCCCGGTAAAAACATTAGTAAAATCACCTTCAAACTTAAAACATTGAATATAGCAGTAAATACAATTAGCACACACTTTAAAGTATGTTCCACAGTAGCCCTTATGACCCGACTGCTAATTAAATAAACAAAAACAGAAAGGCCATGACAAGGCCGGCTTTAGCGCTGATGCGAAAGTCTTTTTTGGCGCCACACCAATAATCACTGCCATACGCCACAAGTGCTCCTAATCTCCCCATAGCCCCTCCCCCTCATGACCTCCTCCTCGGATTCCCTCACTGCCACCCTCCACCAGTGCCCCTCATTTCGCTGTAGCCCCTCCCCCTCATGACCTTCTCCTCAGAATCCCTCACTACCATCCTCCAGCAGTGCCCCTCATCTCTCCCTAGCTCCCCCTTCCCCCCCATTGACCTCTTCTTCGGATTCCCTCACTGCCACCCTCCAACAGTGCCCCTCATCGCTCCATAGCCACTCCCACTACCTCCTCCTCGGATTCCCTCACTGCCACCCTCCAACAGTGCCCCTCATCTTTATGTAGCCCCTCTCTCATATGCAATTCATTTGTTGTGTAGCGCTACTCATATCAGTGTAGTGTGTGTCAGTACTTTACACCACGCACACATTATACAGAGACAACGAATCATACAAGTATGTAAATCAGCCTACAGGGAATGTCACATAAGCCAATGAGGATTACAAGGTGTATGAATCACATGTCATCCATACTGGTGGGCAGTTATTTTAAGAGGGTTTGGTCTGGAGAAGCACAAACTCAGGATTTAAAGAGTACTCTAGTGGTTAGGGGTTGGCTTTACTGATAAAAATGTATATCTGCCCAAAGATACTCATTTTAGCAACATTAGAATAATGAAAGACTGGGGAAGTTCTAACTATATCACAAAACAAAAAACGCGAAGTTCTAACTATATCATTCAGGTTTGCATACAGCTCTTTGATGACAGTTCATTGGTCACTGTCCTATGTTAGGGTTGTAACTTCTGAACTGTAAGTAACACAAGGATCTCTTGTCACAATGACAATAACCCACTGAGCTTCCACATAAAATACAGTTCATCTGCACTTAACTATTAACAGAGAAATTATTGCTCTCCAGCAGGATCATTAATCCCCAGCGTTATCTGGGCATTTTTTTATTGTCCTATTGTTGTCCTGCATCAGCCATGGTAACGATAAAAACGGATTAAATGAAGCACACACAAAGTACATGTCCTGCTGCGCCTGTGTAGTATTTAAAAAGAAAAACAAAAAGTGACACATTCTCCTACCTACTCCATTAGTCAAACTTACTGTCGCTGCCTGAAGTGATAAGCAGCTGCAGGGGTTGGGAAAGGTGAATTAAAATAAACAAACTTCTTTTATCCTGCGCTGCATAGAAAAAGAATATCCACGCAGCAGGACAGTGGGCAAAGGTTACCGTGGCCAAAGAAAGGATTTGTCGCCTTTCGCCATGCCCCTGTTGGAGATGAAGGGGTGAAAAAATAAACAAAGCCTCGTTAACATGTAAATGGTCTTTTAAAGACCTGTGAAGTACTCGGGTACGGCTGCGATAATCTCTGAAACTGTCTGTGTGTGAAGCACTTTGAGCCCCATGGCGCCTACCTTCAAGCCCTTACTAGAACCGGGTGTGAATTAGGGCAGTCCCGGGACGCTTTTTTAAAAATCAAGAAGTAGGGGAACGGACTAGCATAATTTTTAAAAGTAGGGGCACGCCGTGCCCTTCCGTTCACCCCCACTTCTAACACTGGTCACGATATATACATATATACTATTTGATAAAACATCCACATAAAGATGATTTGTGTGGAAGATCTGGCAGCTCCGTATATTCTTTTAAAAGTGCCGCTTATACACGCCATAGAAGGCAGTCTCTATCAACCAAGCTGCCAGCTGGCGAGCCGAGTGACAATCGCATTTTTGGAGGCTTAAATTAGCTCTCACCCTTTGCAGCCAGAACTGTGGGCTCTAAGTGCCGTAGCCCGAGACTCGATGAATAGCTGTTCAGCTTCATCTTTGCTTTGGTCAAAAAAGTTTGTGCTAGCTAGGCCTTCGGATCGCATCAAGCTGAAGTAGAGGCAGTTGAATGGCATACAGTGCATACTGCGTTACACTAGGTGCATAATCCGCAGAGCGCAGCCAACACCATAGATCGAGTCATCCGAGTTCTAGGCTACAAACATTTTTACGGGAGGGGAGGTAGGCAAGAATAAGCCCGCGAGTGCCACCACGAACGATCTGTTTTCAATTATCGCGCCCGTGTCCGGGCACGATAATTGAAAACAGATGTGGCATGTGCAGGTAACCGAAACCAATAGGCCGTGGGCAGAGCAGAGTCGGGAAATGCACCCCCCCCCCCCCCTTGCCCAATTGCGTGCTGTCTTTCTCAAAAAGACGCACGCAAAGCCCAATAGCCCTGTAACGAGCGTGTGGTCAGCTTTCTGAAGCCCCTACAAGAAGTCATGTGCTGCGCGAGCACTGTTGCGCACTGCAACGCTAGGCGCAAGACCTAAAAGCAGTCCTAAAGGCTGAAGAAATACAGATGCCTCCCGTAGAGGGTCTAGCTGCGTTTTGAAATCAGCGGCCATTTTGGAGGCAGCTAGAGTCAGACTAATAATTCAGTGCAAATTAAAAGTGGACAAGCCTTGCTTTGAGTCGGCTGCCATCCTGAAAGTACAAACAACATACTGTGAAGTCAGCTCTTTTTAAGGAAAGAAACGTGCACTGCTAGCAAGCTGTTAGTAGCCAAGTGTGCTCTCCGTGACAAACATGCATGCCAGGAACAGTACAAGAGAAAGAGAGAGTGAGTGAGAGTTAATTTTTACACACACACTTTTGGCGTTACTGGTTACAACCCATAATGCGATGCATATGCATTAAGGTGGGTACAAGCCTGCTATTGTTGAAAATAGACGATAGTAAAGTACACTATGATGTGCACACAGGGGAAGTCACAAATCAATGTAAGGCAGCTGAATAAATTAAGACGCACTGAAGTTAAGGAGCGCACTCCGTTATGTGCACGCATGAGGAGACTGTAGGCAAGTCAGTGACAAAAGAAGGCCTGGTCTGAGATTTATTGATGTCTCATTTGTAATATATACAAGGTGTTGTATGTTGCTTGGGGTAAACGGTCATAGAATTTACTAGCCACACTTTATGTGTTATATATGGTGCACCACAGGGCAGTAGTGCTGTGGAGTATACATTGTTCAGGACATCTGGAGAGCTACAGCACCAATATCCGAATGGGTATTAACCACTTGTTTTTATTTTCTGCTGGCATTTGTCATAGATAAGATATATGGATTGAGTGTACCACCATTTTTTAGGTCTCGCCTGACCCAGCGCCTGCGCTGGTCTGGCGAGACTTTAAGTAAGGACTTCAAAAAATGCTACCGCCGGCCACAGCTTGCAGTGCATGTGCGCGCGCGCTTGAGCTGAGGCGCCATATGGCGTGATTACTGCTGCGCACGCACCACTCGCGCACATGCACTGCAAGCTGTGGCCGGCGGTAGCATTTTTCCCCCGCCATCACTTTCACTTTGTGCACGCACACAACTCCCGTTCATCACGGCGCTCGCTTCACAGATGCTGCCTTTGCATTTTCCAAGGAGTATATTCATATTATAATCAGCATGACTGCCACCGCACAGAGTCGTGTTTGTGTTGTGTTAAACATCCTCTCCCTTATCGCTGCATTCCCATTTATGTTGGAGTCCCCCCGTTGTCTATGTTGACTTTAGCCCCTCCCCCCTCCTCATGCAGTCCAACAGTCCAAATAGTAAATTCCCCGATCTCTTCCATGCCTCAGGCAAGCAGAACAGAGGAGACTTTGCAGCACGCACTCCCTGCCGCTCCCGCTTGTCCATGTCGAATGAGTAATTGAATGTGAAGTGCTGAATAATACTGTCAATGGGGTAGACATCTGCACTGGTTTCAAATTATTTTGCTTAAACTAGGTTAATTTAAAATGAAACGCCTGTCCGCTACTTACAAGGACCATCCGTGATTTCAGTCTAATGCCCAGTTCCCGTTGTTTAACCTTTCCACGGACGTCATTTGCTCTCAATGTTAGTAGGTACGGCTCGCATAACAACCAGGACACAAAACATTGTACGGGTCGTCTTGGACTCGGAGGTGCAGCATATGTGTAAGTTGGCCTAGGGTTGGATCACTGGGGACTCCCCAAACATTTGCAGGGCGTCCAAACACAACCTCATAAGGACTAAGCCCCATACGGGAATGGGTGGTTGTTCTGGTGGATAAGAGAGCCAAGGGCAAGGCATCAGGCCAAGCAAGACCCGTGCTGGCTTGTATTTTCGCGAGTTTAAGCTTAAGAGTGCCATTATAGCATTCCACCAAACCTGCTGACTGAGGATGGTTTGCTGCGTGGAACTTTTGTTTAATGCCAAGGCCTGTACATACTTTCTGCAAGATCTGACCCACAAATTCACTTCCGTTGTCACTCCAAATAATTCTGGGTAACCCAAATCTCGGCAGAAACTCCTTCAAAAGGACTTCTGCCGTGGATAGAGCAGTATTATCTTTCAGGGGATAGGCCTCTATCCATCGGGAGAAGGCACATACCACAACAAGAACATACTTCAGATTGTTACATCGTTCCATGTGAATGTAATCTATTTGCAAAACCTCAAAAGGGTACGTTGGGGGAGCAAAGTGGCCTGCCGGTGTTGGTGTTCCCTTCCCCGGGTTATGCATCAAACATATAATACAATGCTTAACCAGATTGTCTGCACATTTAGGGATCCCCACATTCTGCCATACCGGAGCCAGAAGTTTGCATATACCTTTAGCGCTAATGTGGGCTGGACCATGTGCCATGGTAACAACTGGGAGTACATAAGCATCTGGTAACAACCAGCGTTGATGTTCTGACAAGTCTGTCCAGCACCCTGTCACATCCAACCTTCCTATACTCTTTCCACTTACTTAATTCTTTCTCTGTGGCTTCTGCCTGGATCGTTTTCACACTGTCCACAGTATTCTCACACATCCCTCCTTGTGTAACCCATCTAGCAGAGCCCATAACATACATGCGGCTTGTAGTGTCTTTAGCTGTCTCTTTCGCTATCTGGTCTGCGAAAGCATTTCCTTGACCTACATCATCAGTGATCTTCTTATGTGCACTACACTTCACAATTACTATCTGAGTGGGCAAGGTAAGTGATTCAAGAAGGTCATTTACCAATTGGCCATGCTGTATCTTAGCGCCATGGGATGTGAGAAACCCTCTTTCCTTCCACAGGCGGCCAAAACTATGGGCCACTCCAAACGCATACTGACTATCAGTATACACATTCACCCTTTTTCCTTCAGCCAACACACAAGCTCTAATCTCTAGTGGAGAAGTGTGGCTCAACACACAAGCTCTAATCTCTAGTGGAGAAGTGTGGCTCAATGGTAAGAGCGGCAGACCATGATGCAGAGGTCTGGCCCGGGACCAGGGTTCAATTCCCCGCCTCGGTGGGTCTTGGGCTTAAATCAAAATTCCACGGACCTGACAATTCTCGCCTCGGTGCCTATTCCCATCATGGAGTCCCACTCTGCAACTCTGGGCAATAGCTTGCTTAATCTCCACAACGGCCCCCACAACGCTAAGGATGCCTGGCCTCCACCTTGGGGGTGCCCAGGAGTGGACACCTCACAGGGAAAGCCAGGATGGATTCCACAGCGGTATTCGTACAAGCGCCTTGAGACCCTTGCGGGTGAGTAGTGCGCTATACAAGTATCAATTTACATAGTCAGTGCTATCAATTCAGCTGCCTGGGCTGAATTATGTATAATACGCGCTGTTTCCACAACAGTGTACAAGGTAGTGACTGCAGGTCGTTTCACCATTGCGAAGCTTAAAACAAGAACCGTACACCCATAGGATCCCGTCCGGGAGTGGAGTATCCTTTAAATCAACTCTGCCTCTTGTCTCTTCCTCCGTGTGGAGGAAGCAATCATGCTGCTCCTGAGTACCATTTTCTACTGGAATTGGCAGCAATGTTGCCGGGTTCAGGGCATTATATCGCTTAAGGTGTATGTGGCTAGCCAAGAGCGTCAATTCGTACCCCGAAAGGCGGGCACTCGTGAGGTGTTGAGTCTTTGTTCTATTTAGGAGGGTGTCTACTGCATGCGGCACCATGACAATGAGGGTATTATCTAATACCAATCCAGCACACTGGCGAATGGAAACTGCCGCTGCTGCTGTAGCCCTCAAACAGCTAGGTAATGCCTTGGCCACTGGATCTAACGTGGCCGAAAAATAGGCACAGGGACGTTGCTTGTCCCCAAATCGTTGCGTTAAAACTGATAATGCGCAACCTTCTTTCTCATGAACATAGAGTGTGAAAGGCTTACTGTAATCAGGAGTTCTTAACACAGGAGCAGAGCACAAGGCAGTACGTAAATCAGTGAAACTTTTCTGACATTCCGCAGTCCATGGGAGAGGGTGCGGTGTATCTTTAAGAGTAAGTGCCAACAAGGGTTTCGCCAGAAGGGAAAAATTTGGGATCCATTGTCTACAATAAGAGGTAATACCTAAAAAGGCACGCACCTCTTTTTGGGTACATGGAATAGGCATTTGGGCAATTGCTTGGATACGTTCTGGGGTTAATCGCCGTCCCTTCTTTGACAAGAGATGACCTAGATAGGTAACCTCTTGGCAGCAATATTGCAATTTAGATGGTGAAACCTTGTGGTGGTGGTCAGATAAGTGGCGTAACAGTGAAATGGTAGCCTTTTTACAAGTGTCCTCAGAATCTGCTGCAACCAACAGGTCATCCACATATTGAATGAGAGTGGCCCCTGGTGGTGAAGACATAGTATCGAGCTGTGATTTTAATGCTCGACTATAAATGGAGGGGCTCTCGCAATAACCTTGAGGAGCCCGCTTGAACCGGAAGCTTCGGCCTGCTAAGGAGAAGCCAAAAATATCCCTACTTTCCTCAGCAATGGGAATGCTGAAGAAAGCATTTTTGAGGTCAATGACAGAAAACCAGGAAGCTGAGGCGAGTATCATTGTCAACAGGGCATGAATATCCGGGACAACAGGGAATTGAGGTACATCAATCTTGTTGACCTCTCTGAGATCAATCACAAAACGATAGACAGGTGGCTGAGAAGGGTCGGTTCGTTTAAAAACAGGCAGAACAGGGCTATTGCATACATTTGCCCTAGTCTCTTCAACCACACCATTTTGTACCAAATCATGAACTATAGTCAAAAGAGCTTTTTCGTCGTCACTGGAAGTTTTATACTGTGGAATGCGAGGGAATTTTATATTAGGCTTGAGGGTTACAATGTAGGGCGGAATCCGTAGGAGGCCCACATCATTGGGGCCGGTGGCCCAGAGGGTGGCGGGAAGAGATTGTAATTCAGGGGGGAGCTGGTCTTTAGACAAGTACATCGGTGAGGTCAATTTCTTACGTAAGGTAAGACGTACACCAGAAGGGGAACAGTGTAATGTCGCATACAATCTCTTCAATAAATCCAAGCCCAACAAATTTTCACCACAACCAGTTGTTAAAAGGAGCGGGGCCTCCAATTTGTAAGGACCTAATGAAATGGGCAAAGGGCGTTGTAGGAGAGTAGGGTCTGCTTTCTATGTTCACCCCCACTTTTTGCTTTTGCTTTACTGGTTTTCGACTTAGATGTGGCTGTGGGCCTGCTAATCAGACCCACAGCCCTGCTGTTCTCTCTCTAAATTAATACTATGTACTTTAGGTGCATAACCCATTTGGATAGGATCACCTTATTGGCCCCTGTACAGTGTACCCTAGGTACCCAGGGCATAGGTGTACCCTAGGCCTACCAGGGGCTGCAGCATGTATTATGCCACCCCTGGCCTGGCCTTCCATTTTGACACAACTGGCTGATCACTCAGCTGGGGCAAGGTCGTGTAATCACCCCTTGCTTAGGTGTAGTATTCCTATACCTAACTTACATATAGACACATGTGTACCTATCAGTCACTCCTATGGCAGGCCTTGACAATCCTGGAGGCAGAGTGCTTGGTAACATGTGAGATGGTGCTCTAGCATGAGCTGAGCCTGTCTGCAGCTTTCGGAACCTTGTCCTTATAGCTGTTCTATGATATAGCCTACCATATACTCTTAAAGTGCCTTATAACCTTAGACGGTTATGGTAACTATGGTTTGGCTGTATCGAAACATGTCGTGTAAGGTGTCTAACACTGTGGAATAATACCCCCATGCCATTTCTGGACATGAGAATATTATTCCCCCCTTCTAGAGGGAAAGACATGTTAAAATCATACTTCAACTGTTAGCCTCTGACCAAAGCCTCAGCATCACAAAATGGATGCTGCTGCCACGACACAAGTCTGACCTCCTGCAGCTGGGATGATCCCAGCCAGGGAGGCCTGGACAATAGGTTTCCTGCTTGGGGAGGTGCTAGCACCTCCCCAGACAGCCTTTAGTGTATTGGGGCAGGGTGGGCTGAAAGGAATGAAACATGCCTGGGGCACACAAGGTGTTCCTTGCATAGTCCAGTTCAAACCGGCGCTGGGGCACTCCAGCCCCAGCTCTGGCGCGAAACTGGACAAAGGGAAGTGGGTGTAACCACCCCCTCCCAGGTCCCACCCATAAGGCGTGACCTAGCAGGTATCCCAGCCCCCCAGATTAGTATAAGAGTGGGAGTTGGGCCTCAAGACTTTAGATTATCCTGAACCTGCAAAACTGAACAGAAACTCTGGACCTTCGACATTCGACGAAAGAAGAAGACTGAAGAATCTCCCTTGTAGCCAAGGAGTGGCTACCCTGTGCAAACAGGCACCATCAAGAGACTACCCTTTGCTTTGCGACCGTTCTACGAGGAACCGACTGCAGAGCCCGACCAGAGCCTTGACTTCCAGACTTCTCCGACCCTCATCCACATCTGCAGCAGAGCTGAGATCCGTGGAGGCGACGAGCGACGTGGGACCGGCTACCTGGAAAAAGTGGCTAGTAACTTACAGCGCAGCTTCTGAGGTACCCTCGAAGTTGTGCACCGGGGATTGAGAAGCCCCAACCCCAAGCACCATCTGCACCGAAGATCAGCCCCCCACACTCCACGAGTCCTGCGTGGGGCCCTTCAGCATTTTCCTGCTTGCCGCGTCTGTCCGGTTGCTTGCCCGCTGGCTAGTGGCCTCTGTGACGACGCACCCTGAAATCTTCTGCGCTGGTTTGGCTCCTCCAGACTGGCTCCCGCTTCTCTGCAAAGAAGAAGCACCCCAGACCTTCCTGGTCTGCACCAGAAGCAAGTCCTTTGTTCTTCGTGGGTTCCGCTTGCCAAGGCTTGGTGAGTCCTAGTCCAACTTCGACGCCGCCGACAGCAAGAGCCTTCGTGGGACAGCTCGCCTCCTGGTCCTGGTCGTCCTCGACGCTTCCTGGTCCTCCTGGCTGCAGCGACAAGCTTCACCTTCACCTGCAATCTTCACGACATCGCCTGGTTCCTTCCTGGTTCCACGTGGTCACTGGCTAGTGACCTTGACTCTGTCCCTTCTGCTTGCAGGTTTCCTCTCTTCTTGATCCCAGCCTTGGGATCCACCGGACACTCTTCACTGACTGCCTGTCAGCATCTTTCTTCAGGCATCCATAGGAGTCGACGACGAAAACGACGCATCTTCACCCCTATGCACCCGCAGCCTGTGGGCTAGGTAACTTGGGTACTCCGGTGCTCATCAGGATAGTGACTATCCTAGTGTCTAGTTTTCAAGTCTCAACTTCCTAGCTACTCCGGAAGTGTCCTAAATCTACCGTTTTCTAAACTGTACTATTGCTATTGACTTTTACGCATTACGCGTGAGTGTTTCCACTCTGCACACGAATCCCGTGGGCCTCCCACTTCCTAACTAACGCTAGTGTAGTGTAGCCCCAGCGATTCCCTAGGCCTAGGCCTATTCTATTTCCGTGACAGTGGTTCTTATACCACTTACTTAGTATATGGTTTGCGTGGCCCCTAGGGCCTAACTGTATTACTTACCTGTGTGACTTAATGTATGCATAAATAAGACTGTGTTGTACTTACCTCTAATCTCATAAAGAGTGCTGAGGGTTTGCTTAGAATAAATACACTTTATTTTATATATATATCTGTTGTGGTGTCCTTTCATTTGGTATTCAAGGGATTATATATGGTATCACAGCTGGCTTCACATGCCATTCAGAGTTTAGCCTAAGACTGCTCTTGTCCATGCTACCACTAGGATAGCTGGTCTATAAGGTTGACTTTACAACCAATCACCATAAGGGTATTTGGACTGATATAAGGTGTACACTATAACTAGTGACATCATACATCAGGCCAACTTCTCACAGGCGTGAAACTGGGTTTTGAACTGGGGCGCCAGAAAAACCTACAGAAACATTCGTACAGCCAGACAAAGGTGCCCCAGGGAGTTTAGAGTGAATCATAGAGCTCTCTGTCGCACCAGTGTCTAATAGGAATGGCTCTGTAACACCTAGTGCTACCACATCAACATAAGGCCCGCTTTGGTCCACTGGAACTGATACTACTCCCTTACTTTGTCCATGGCTGTCCTAGCTAGATTGGGAATTCTGGCTCTCATTCTCGGTATAATAATCATCATTGTAATAGTTGGTAGACTGAACATTTTGCTGATCAAAATAATTCGTGGAGTTTCCAGGGGGCATGGAACGTTGGTTATTAGGCGGCGTACCCAGTCCTCTACCTCTGGGTGCTGACTGATAACCACACCGGCCTCGTGACCCGGGAATGCCGCTCGTACGCTGTAACAAAACCGGGCAATTATACTTTAAATGGCCTTCTTCTTTACAGTAGGCGCATTGATTCTGGCCCAGTGGGGGTCGGGGAACAAAAGGCCCAGGCCTCTGCAACTGTCTCTGAAATTGTAGAGGCGGCTGATATTGACGTTGGGCAGGGCGAGGAGGATAAGCTTGTTGCAAAAGAACTTTTGTTTTCAGCTCTTTAGTCTTTTTATCAAGTTTCTCTCTTTCCTCTTTATCCCTATTTTCATAATACTGAGCAGTAGCCAATATCTGGGCCGAAGAGGAGACCGCCCACGCACTTTCGGAATTCTTCAATTTATTAGATATTTCCGGAACCAAATTTGACCCAAATTTATCTACAAACAGTCGTTGGCCACCTTCCGTGCTCATATCCTGACCACTATGATCGATAAACGTCTCCTCAAAACGAGTGAAGAAATCAGAGACGTTTTCATCCGCTTTCTGCTTACAAGCTGCTAACTTATTCCAATTAACTCGCAGAGGGGGCATCATAGTTTTCAGTAAGGCAATGATCCTAGCTGGGAGTTCTGTAATTAAAGCCTCAGGTTTGGCACCACCCACTTGGAGTCTGTCCGCGGCAAGTATGGCAGCCCAATCACCCCCCAATTCCCCGGGATGGTCCTCCTTTCGAATCCTAGCCCATAATGGTTGTGGGACCACATTACCCATAAGCATGTCTATATCGGGCAAATTCATAATACATGCATCGACAGTTTGGGACAACTCTTTGTAGTACCCACCAGGATTTTTACGGGGGTCCGGTAAGGACTGTTTAAGGGCCAATACCTCAGATCGTTTCCAAGGAACGTGTACCCACACACGTTGAAAGTGAGCAGGTATAAGAGGATTACCACCCTGAGCTGCAACCTCCTCTCTCCACACTGGGGGAACCTCTCTCATAGGATAGTGTTTTAATTTTCGCCTAACAGAGGAATCGCGTTTTGGCAAAGACCGGCAAGCAAACATCATTCTAAATGTGACAAGCGTCCTTACCGCATCCTCAACCTCTGCGCCCACAATCAGCCCTCTATCAAACTCGGCCTGAACATCTAGCAGGCCCTGAGGGGCTGGTCCCAATCCCATATCCTCCCATTCTTGACCTAAAATGTTACACATAGTATCAAAAACATATCTCTGCGTTGGTGCCTCCCACTGTTGAAAGGTGACCATAATGTCTTGCACACTATACTGGGGGCCATTCGTGATACACCTTCGGGCAAGGAGATCTAGCACTTCCCGTTCATCTGGACCTGGGAGCTGACTACGAGTCTGTCTACGAGGAGGAACAGGGGTCATTTAAAGTGTCCCAAAGAGAGGGGACAAAAGGCCAGAAACGGTATCAACCATTCACCTCCGAGCGGAGGGAGAATTCGTCACTAGGACAGGAGACAGAATATTAGGCGGGGCAGAAGAGGGAGTACTAGGTACAAAGGGAGACGAAGGTAGGGGAGAGCTCGGTAATACCGGAAGAGGCTGTGATGGGGGTGCAGGAACCGATTGAGGAGCGACAGGTGGAACAACAGGTGGAACAGGTGCTAATAATAAAGGTGCATTCACTCCCGGGGCAGGCGGTAGTGCAAAAGGTACATTAGCCCCCTGCGCATAGGGCGGAGGTAATCTCAACAGATGGGACATTAAAGGATCCTGCTCAGGGTCCACATTTTTCTCTGTAGGGGAAGTTGGCAACACTGGATAACATTTATCTACCGCCATACGATGTTGCCTCTCATTATTTTTAAACTGTTGGGCAGCCTGTAAAATAGACATATCCCTCCTATCTCTTTTAGCTTGTTTTATTTCTTTCTGTTTGGCCTCCTTACGCCATAAGTGAAAAGAGTCAAACATAGCCGGCCGGGCTTTTAGTTTAAACAAAGTGTCCTCCAAATTATCTAAGATATTGAGCTCAAAACTGCCATTCTGCGGCCACCGTAAAACACCATCTTTCCTAGTATAGTGAACCCACGCCTCATTAAAGGCTATGGGGCCAATACCATGTTTAGAATATACTTCATAAGTGGGAGTCCCGGCCGGAGGAATTGGACAAGAGTCCTCCAGTCGGGAATCCCTATCGCAACAACAACACAACCATCTTCCAAACTTACTGAAACCAGGCATCGCTATCACACTAGTTTCTTTACAAACTTCAAGGGGTTAATTAGTCACTTTATAGTACAAACACTGCACTCACCCCTCGGTTTCGGCTTTTGCAAAAGTCGAACAAAGAAAAGACAAAGGAGTGGCCACTATACTTAACAACCAGATGTTTTCTTACGCCAACAGAGGTCCGTCTAATGTCTCGCAATACCAATCACCAATGGAGCCAAAGCGTGGCGGCAGTCAGGGCAGCAGGTCTTCGCAGCCGTTGGAAGGGAGAAGCCACACTGTAAAAACCTTCGGTCCACTTATGACATGCAGGGGTCGATCACGTGGTGCGCGTCCTCCGGAATTTCCTTGGGGGGCTCCTCACGATCCTCGGGCTGGACCCACGACCTCTGAAGCCGCCTCACAGAGGGCACCATTTGAAGAACCAGGCTGAATTAGGCCTGGCGGCGCAGGGTACGCCTGAAATCTTCTGAGTTCGCCTTCTAAATGTACAGAGACACAGAACACTCTGTTGGCATAGGAACTTCAATTTATTAGCTGCAGCTAGGTACAGTTGTCCTAGAAGTACATCAGTGGTAGGTTCTCAGGAGACTGCCACTTCAATCCGTGGCTCACAGTCTTTTATAGCGCTTGAATCCCCTAAAGCAACAACCCCCTCAATGTGCAATAAAAACAAACAAATCATCCACTAGCAAACATTCTTTGTACAAGATACAGGCTAATAGGTAATAGAAATTCCTTCCCTAGGGTCGTGTTCTCTACCTGACCCTATAGGCCAGGTGGCATGAGCATTCCTAAGTTTAATTAATTTACAACAGGACGTGTTTGCGTGTTGCAGGTGGTGATCCGTAAAACAATTGGAGAGGCAGAGAAGGATCACCAAGGGTCGATAGATGGTTATCACGGGAATTAGTTGCTTCGGGCCGGGTCTCAGAATGTACTTTGCTCAGAGAGACAGGAAAAGGTCGTTTAACATGTTACAGTACAGAGTATGAAAGAAACGCTACGAAGGTCGTCAGTGCCTGAGTGAGGGCAACATCACAATGGTGTCAATACGCAAGATGGAGCCGTAAACTAATTTCCTCAGAGTCTCTGATTTCTTTACTCGTTTTGAGGAGACGTTTATTGATCATAGTGGTCAGGATATGAGCACGGAAGATGGCCAACGACTGTTTGTAGACAAATTTGTGTCTAATTTGGTTCCGGAGATATCTAATAAATTGAATAATTCCGAAAGTGCGTGGGCAGTATCATCTTCTGCCCAGATATTGGCTACTGCTCAGTATTATGAAAACAGGGATAAAGAGGAAAGAGAGAAACTTGATAAAAAGACTAAAGAGCTGAAAACAAAAGTTCTTTTGCAACAAGCTTATCCCCCTCGCCCTGCCCAACATGAATTTCAGCCACCTCAACAATTTCAGAGACAGTTGCAGAGGTCTGGGCCTTTTGTTCCCCGACCCCCACTGGGCCAAAATCAATGCGCTTACTGTAAAGAAGAAGGCCATTTAAAGTATAATTGCCCGGTTTTGTTACAGCGTACGGGCGGCATTCCCGGGTCACGAGGCCGGGGTGGTTATCAGTCAGCACCCAGAGGTAGAGGACGAGGTACATCGCCTAATAACCAACGTTCCATGCCCCCTGGAAACTCCACAAATTATTTTGATCAGCCAACTGTTCAGTCTACCAACTATTATAATGATGATTATTATTATACCGAGGATGAGTGTCAGAATTTCCGATCTAGCTAGGACAGCCATGGACAAAGTGAGGGAGTAGTATCAGTTCCAGTGGACCAAAGTGGGCCTTAGGTTGATGTTGTAGCACTAGGTGTTACAGAGCCATTCCTATTAGACACTGGTGCGACGAAGAGTTCTATAATTCACTCTAAACTCCCTGGGGCACCTTTGTCTGGCTATACAAATGTTTCTGTAGGTTTTTCTGGCGCCCCAGTTCAAAATCCAGTTTCACGCCCTTTGCCCATTTCCATAGGTCCTTACAAATTGGAGGCCCCGCTCCTTTTAACAACTGGTTGTGGCGAAAATTTGCTGGGTTTGGATTTATTGAAGAGATTGTATGCGACATTACACTGTTCCCCTTCTGGTGTACGTCTTACCTTAGGTAAGAAATTGACCTCACCGATGTATTTGTCTAAACACCAGCTACCCCCTGAATTAAAGTCTCTTCCCGCCACCCTCTGGGCCACCGGCCCCAATGATGTGGGCCTCCTGCGGATCCCGTCCTACATTGTTACCCTTAAGCATAATGTTAAATTTCCTCGCATTACACAGTATAGAATTTCCAGTGACGGCGAAAAAGCTCTTTTGACTATAGTTCATGATTTGGTACAAAATGGTGTGGTTGAAGAGACTAGGGGAAATGTATGCAATAGCCCTTTTCTGCCTGTTTTTAAACGAACCGACCCTTCTCAGCCACCTGTCTATCGTTTTGTGATTGATCTCAGAGAGGTCAACAAGATTGATGTACCTCAATTCCCTGTTGTCCCGGATATTCATGCCCTGTTGACAATGATACTCGCCTCAGCTTCCTGGTTTTCTGTCATTGACCTCAAAAATGCTTTCTTCAGCATTCCCATTGCTGAGGAAAGTAGGGATATTTTTGGCTTCTCCTTAGCAGGCCGAAGCTTCCGGTTCAAACGGGTTCCTCAAGGGTATTGTGAGAGCCCCTCCATTTACAGTCAAGCATTAAAATCACAGCTCGATACTATGTCTTTACCACCAGGTGCCACTCTCATTCAATATGTGGATGACCTGTTGGTTGCAGCAGATTCTGAGGATACTTGTAAAAAGGCTACTATTTCACTGTTACGCCACTTATCTGACCACCACCACAAGGTTTCACCGTCTAAATTGCAATATTGCTGCCAAGAGGTTACCTATCTAGGTCATCTCTTGTCAAAGGAGGGACGGCGATTGACCCCAGAACGTATTCAAGCAATTGCCCAAATGCCTATTCCATGTACGCAAAAAGAGGTGCGTGCCTTCTTAGGTATTACCTCTTATTGTAGACAATGGATCCCCAATTTTTCCCTTCTGGCGAAACCCTTGTTGGCACTCACTCTTAAAGATACACCACACCCGCTTCCATGGACTGCGGAATGTCAGAAAAGTTTCACTGATTTACGTACTGCCTTGTGCTCTGCCCCTGTGTTAGGTACTCCTGATTACAGTAAGCCTTTCACACTCTATGTTCATGAGAAAGAAGGTTGCGCATTATCAGTTTTAACGCAACGATTTGGAGACAAGCAACGTCCCTGCGCCTATTTTTTGGCCACGTTAGAGCCAGTGGCCAAGGCGTTACCTAGCTGTTTGAGGGCTACAACCTCCGCAGCCGTTTCCATTCGCCAGTCTGCTGGATTGGCATTAGATAATACCCTCATTGTCATGGTGCCGCATGCAGTAGACACCCTCCTAAATAGAACAAAGACTCAACACCTCACGAGTGCCCGCCTTTCGGGGTACGAATTGACGCTCTTGGCTAGTCACATACACATTAAGCGATGTAATACCTTGAAGCCGGCGACATTGCTGCCAATTCCAGTAGAAAACGGTACTCAGGAGCAGCATGATGGTTTCCTCTGCACGGAGGAAGAGACAAGAGGCAGAGTTGATTTAAAGGATACTCCACTCCCGGACCCGGATGGGATCCTATGGGTGGACGGTTCTTGTTTTAAGCTTCCCAATGGCGAAACGACCTCAGCCTATGCAGTCACTACCTTGTACACCGTTGTGGAAAAAGCGCGTATTATGCATAATTCAGCTCAGGCAGCTGAATTGATAGCACTGACTAGAGCTTGTGTGTTGGCTGAAAGGAAAAGGGTGAATGTGTATACTGATAGTCAGTATGCGTTTGGAGTGGCCCATAGTTTTGGCCGCCTGTGGAAGGAAAGAGGGTTTCTCACATCCCATGGCACTAAGATACAACATGGCCAATTGGTAAATGACCTTCTTGAATCACTTACCTTGCCCACTCAGATAGTGATTGTGAAGTGTAGTGCACATAAGCAGATTACTGATGATGTAGGTCAAGGAAATGCTTTCGCAGACCGGATAGCGAAAGAGACGGCTAGAGACACTACAAGCCGCATGTATGTTGCGGGCTCTGCTAGATGGGTTACACAAGGAGGGATGTGTGAGAATACTGTGGACAGTGTGAAAACGATCCAGGCAGAAGCCACAGAGAAAGAATTAAGTAAGTGGAAAGAGTATAGGAAGGTTGGATGTGACAGGGTGCTGGACAGACTTGTCAGAACATCAACGCTGGTTGTTACCAGATGCTTATGTACTCCCAGTAGTTACCATGGCGCATGGTCCAGCCCACATTAGCGCTAAAAGTATATGCAAACTTCTGGCTCCGGTATGGCAGAATGTGGGGATCTCTATAAATGTGCAGACAATCTGGTTAAGCATTGTATTATATGCTTGATGCATAACCCGGGGAAGGGAACACCAACACCGGCAGGTCACTTTGCTCCCCCAATGTACCCTTTTGAGGTGTTGGAATTCACATGGAACGATGTAACAATCTGAAGTATGTTCTTGTTGTGGTATGTGCCTTCTCCCGATGGATAGAGGCCTATCCCCTGAAAGATAATACTGCTCTATCCACGGCAAAAGTCCTTTTGAAGGAGTTTGTGCCGAGATTTGGGTTACCCAGAATTATTTGGAGTGACAACGGAAGTGAATTTGTGGGTCAGATCATGCAGAAAGTATGTGTAGGCCTTGGCATAAGACAAAAGTTCCACGCAGCGAACCATTCTCAGTCAGCGGGTTTGGTAGAATGCTATAATGGCATTCTTAAGCTTAAACTCGCGAAGATACAAGCCAGCACGGGTCTTGCTTGGCCTGATGCTCTGCCCTTGGCTCTTTCATCCACTAGAACAGCCACCCATTCCCGTATGGGGCTTAGTCCATATAAGGTTGTTTTGGACGCCCTGCAAATGTTTGGGGAGTCCCAAGGCCGAAGAAATACTCCGAGATAGAGCATCCATTGTTAATTGACTATTTGCATGATCTCACCACTAAATTACGTGTCCTTCACCAACAGGTACAAGATACTTTGCCTCAGGCTTCAACTGATCCTGGTCATACCATACGACCCGGAGATTGGGTCTGCATTAAAAACTTCCAGAGGTCGAAGAACTTGGAACCTCGCTGGAGAGAACCTCGTCAAGTACTGTTAACGACGCGTACTGCAGTGAAGGTGGTGGGCAAAAAGAACTGGGTACATGGGGTACATTGCAAGAAAGTGCCCCTACCATTGCCTTATGATCAGTGGGTTCGTAAACAAATTGACGATTCTGAAAGTGAAAGGATACCAAGATATGGACCGTTTAGCGATTCACGCCTAGACTCTGCCAGATCAGAAGGAAAAGACGACGAGGTCGCCCAAGCAGCAATACCACCGGCATTGGAGTTGGACCCTACTGAACCACATCTCCTTTTCCCAGAACAAACTGTACCTGGTTCCCGGAGGTACGATTTGAGGCCCAGATTGAACAATACCACCTCAGTAGTACCTCATTGACTTTGTCTTTATCCCGATTTCCACATGTTGCAGGGCCGTGATCGTAGTCTCAGAATTGTGACCCAAGGTATGGCTCTAGGCCTGTGGGACTTGTAGGAAAATAAAAAGAACTACAGACAATCACAGCTGAGTGAAGCAACCTCCCGTCACGGGCAACATTTAGAGATGGAAATGACTGTTCGAAAGGGAATGGACAAAATACAAACAACAAGCACGAAGCATTGTAAATTATTGCAAAACCGTTTTGTGGTGGCTTTAATAATATTGATTTTAATGTGTATTATATTGTATTGCATAGGAAGGGGACTACATGTAATTTTTACGCAGCCCATTCCCAAAGTTACCGTTGAAATGCATACACATGTCACTCTACCCCCTCATGTTGAGTCGACAAGGAGTGAATTCCGTAACAACACATTTGTTTCTATGCTACACCAACATCAATTGGATACTAATGCGATGAACTGTTGGGTTTGTGGTCTTCTGCCAATTTCGGTGAATACTGGAATACCATACATTACCCATCCTTTTTCATTTAATGGTTCTTGTAGTGCATGGTGGGAATTGAGTGCCAGTTGGGTATTTTCTGGAGATGGTGATACCCGAGACGTAAGGAGCTTGGGAGTACATCTATACCATTTATGTTGGCGGGACAGAAAAAGGATATATGGGACGGATAGTGAGAAGTCCGAATATGCTGATCGCCAAACCAGATCTACGGATTTGTATTTCCTGCCCTCTAATAAAACCTCTCGAAAGGGACAAACTTTTCTAGTGGTACCTGGACAAGCACCATTCTGTATTAGGAAAGGAGGGTTAGAATATAAAGGTACAAGCAAATGCCAGCATATTGTGACCTTGAATGGGACAGATTGGCCCCGCATGGTTCCCTCACGTAATACATACTTCGTGTGTGGAAATAAGGCTTACACTTCTCTACCTGGTAATTGGAGAGGCACTTGTTATATCGCTTGGTTTTGCCCCCTACATATATAGCGGATGCCAAGCATCATTTACAGAAAAGAAGGGTGGTGTCTGACCAGGATACGTCAGGACAAGAAGTCGGAGATGTCTTGAAAGGACTCCTTCCATTCTGGGGCCCAATAGCCAACAGTAGAGACACAAGACAACTAATTTGAGTTGTAGAAGCCACTGTCAATGAAACAGCTGGAGCTTTGAGTAATCTTACTGCAGATCTCGTTGCTGTCCGCCTTGTCACGCTTCAGAACAGGATGGTATTAGATATTATTCTTGCTGACCGTGGGGGCGTATGCAAATTGATCGGATCTAGCTGTTGCATTTATATTCCAGACAACGCCCCTACAGTATACCAAGCCATCTCTAAGCTACATAAGATCGCCGAGTCTGTTCACCAGGATGAAGGGAATTGATCTCTGAGGGGATGGTTTGGGGGACTACTGTCTACATGGGGATGGAAGATTCTTACCTTTGTCGGAGCGACATTGGCTATTTTCTTCTAATGTTGCCTTTGCCTACAATGTGGTCCCGCTATATGCGGGCTTTGCGCCACCCTGAGTGTTCCAAATCCTGTATCCCAGAAAGCGGAGAACACGAAAATAATGCTGCAACAACAGCTTGTAGATTTCATGGCTATTGAAGTCGATTCTGATTAACAACAGCCTGTGTGTTTTTGCCTGAGTAATGGCAAAAGGAGGGTCTGAGGAAATTTGATTACGGCTCCATCTTGCGTATTGACACCATTGTGATGTTGCCCTTTACTCAGGCGCCGACGACCTTCGTAGCGTTTCTCCGTACACTGAACTGTAACATGTTCAATGACCTTTTCCTTTCTCTCTGAGCAAAGTACATTCTGGGACCCGGCTCGAACCAACTCATTTCCGTGATAACCATCTTTTGACCCTTGGTGATCCTTCTCTGCCTTCCCTTTGTTTTACAAATCACCACCTGCATCACGCAAACACGTCCTTTTGTAAATTAATTAAACTTAGGAATGCTCATGCCACCTGGCCTATAGGGTCAGGTAGAGAACACGACCCTAGGGAAGGAATTTCTATTACCTGTTATCCTGTATCTTGTAAAAGGAATGTTTGCTAGTGGATGACATGTTTTGCACATTGAGGGCGTTGTTGCTTTAGGGGATTTAAGCGCTATAAAAGACTGAGCCACGGATTGAAGTGGCAGTCTCCTGAGAACCTACCACTGATGTACTTCTAGGACAACTGTACCTAGCTGCAGCTAATAAATTGAAGTTCCTATGCCAACAGAGTGTTTCCGTGTCTCTGTACAATTAAGCAGGCAAACTCAGAAGATTTCAGGCGTACCCTGCGCCGCCAGGCCTAATTCAGCCTGGTTCTTCACTCCGTATCAGCACAGCACCACCTCTGAATCAGTGCACCACCACCAGCAAAGCACTAACTCAGCACCAGCGCAGCCCCATCACAGCATCAGTACAGCACCATCTCAGCACCAATGCAGCATCACTTCAGCATTAGCGCAACACCAACTCAGCATCACTCAGCACCACCTCTGCACAAGCACACCACCACCTCAGTACCAGGTCAGTATAACTCAGCATCAACACAGCAATACCTCAGCACCAGGATAGACAAACTGGAAGACATTGTATATGTTCCTTTTTGTTTTTAATAGGGTCGTTCGTTTGTACATTATGTTTACTTGGTTATATATAAGGTAACAAAAATGGTTACAACACTTTATTATAACTTTTCAACATGCAGCACAGCAGCAACACTCCTCTACAACATAGCTTAAACACATTGACAAAACCAATAGCTCTGGCAAAACACGTATAAGGTCCCAAAGGCGAGACCTATTGGCTATGTCAATGCTTGTCTAACAGATTCCTGGCGAAAAGGTCATGGAAAATGGGTACAGGACATTCAGCAATCAATTAAAAGCCTTTGGTAGTGAAAAGTATTCCGCCCAAAGAAAGTTTGCCATCCTTATTTATTGGTTAGGCAGAAAAGGGCAAAACATACTTGATCATTGGCCAGAATAAAAGCTCGAAGATGAAAAAGTTGGGCTGGACATATATAAATTGGTCAATGTCTTGAAAAGTATTTAATCTCAGAACCTAGTATTCGAGTAGAGGGGCAAAACGTTCTTATGTGTAGGCAACAAGAGTTGCTAGATCAGTAAGTACCGGATCTGAGAATTTGTGTGTCAAGCTGCTAGTACAAAAACTTTGTGGATGAGAGGGCATCAAATCATGTGTCACTTTTACATTAAAAAAACTTCATGAGATATTGTTGGCATGGTGAATCTAAAACTTTAACAAACCGTATCGGCTGCAAAAAAGACAAAACACAATCCAAAGGTTTTGAACCAGTCATAAATTAGAGTGAATGTTATTGACGATGAAAAGAAAAACAAACCAAAAAATAGGGAATATGAAAGAAGACAGAATGAATTAAATTATTAGAAGAAATATACTTTTGACCAGTCGAGAGAATGCAGCAAATGTTGACACTGTCATCAAACCAAAAATCTAAAGTTTTGCTCCATATTCAGAAAAGATTTGGTAAGCATGGTGTAGGAGAGTAGGATCTGCACTTATGTTGCCCCCACTTTTTTTCTGATGTATACACTGTTTTCTGACTATAGTCTGGCTGGGTCCCTGCTAATCAGGGCCCCAGTCTCACTGATCTCTCTAAACAACTTGGTGTGCATATTAGATGCACTAATGATTGGATACTGTGGAACCTTATGAGCCCCTAGTACATGGTACCTAGGGCATTGGTACTTCACAGGCCTACCAGGGGCTGCAGCATGTATTATGCCACACCTGGGAAGCATTCACAATCTGACACCACAGGCCTGCTACTGCAGCCTGTGGGAGGTAGTGTTAGCACTCCTCACTGAGGTATAGGTTCCTATATCTCACCATACACACACATATAAACCACCCCTATTGCAGGCCCTATCAATCCTGAGGGCAGGGTGCTTGGTTTACTATGTGAGGGGGTGCTTCTGCATGAGCAGGACCCCTCTGCAGCTGGCAGAGTCTATTCTCTGCTACGGTTTGTGGATGCGGTTAAACCATATACTCTTAAGTGCATTATAACCTCATGGTAAATGCTAACTTTGGAATGACTGCATCAAAACATGTCGTGTTTGGTGTCAAACAACTTGGAATCATACCCCCACACCAGTAACTGGTGTGGGAGTATGATCCCACCCTTCTAGAGGGGATGACATGTACCCACCGTACTAAACGGTAGAAATCTCCTAGAGCCCTGGCATCACAAAATGGATGCCACCAGCACAGACACCGGGCTGCCCTCCTGCTGCTGACCGAAACTCGCAGTGGAGGGAGCCCAACAAAGGGTTTCCTGTCACAGGGAGGTGTCACCACCTCCCAGACAGGATTTAGTGTATTGGAGCTGGGTGGGTGCACTCTTAGAGTGCTTTGAAGTCCTGCACTGGGGGAGCAGTAGGCTCCTCTGTGCATATGCCAGCTCAAACCGGTTCTGGGTCTACCTGCCCCTGCTCTGGCGCGAAACAGGACAAAGGGAAGGAGTGGTCATAGAGCTAGTCCCTCCCCTTTCTTCACCATAAGATAGCAAGCATTGCCAATGCAATTCAGATTACCCTGGACGACGCTCTACAAAGAAGAATCCTGGCCCTTCGACGTTCCACTATCTCTGGAAGACTGAAGAATCTCCCTTGGGGTCAAGGAGTGACTCCCCTGCTTGGCAGGCACCTATAACTTCAATCAACGGTTGCAAACTTCACCGCTGCCGCCGGAGTCCGAAGTCTCTGCATCCCCAGAAGCGGATATCCTGACCTCTCGACGGCCATTTTGAGTCCCCAGTGAAGCTGTGGCATCTGGACCCCACGAGTGACTAGGAACGGCAATACCTGGGAACCGTGCACTGATTTCGAGTGCGAACCCTAAACAACGTTCTACGAACTTGTGCTTTGGAACACTTGTGGCCCAAGTCCGTAGCAGGTCTTGTTCCAAAAATCAGCGGCCTACCCAGTCCCGAGTGACCGTGGGCTCCTGTGAAACTTTTCCTGTGAAGGCGTCTTCGCGGTTACTTGCCCGTTGGCTAGTGACTCCCCCGAAGACTTTCTAACCGACTTCAAGGGCTCTCCTGGTTGCTCCGGGCCTGCCCTCACTTACCCTCGCTGGGTAAGTCCATCAGACCCTCGCAGTTGCCAAGGCTTGTTGGCTCCAATCCGGTTGCCGACACCGTCATCAGCTGCAGACGTCGTGGGACACTCCGAATTCCAGCTGCTGGTCATCGTCGATCCCTCCTGGACCTCGTGAGCGAAGAGAAATCACCATCGACGACCTGAAACGACGCAACATCTGTGGTCATTCATCCTGCTGGCCACCGGTCACTGGCAAGTGACTTTGAACACTGTCCCCTCAATTTTCAGGTCCTCTTCATCTTCAATCCACCTTCGGATTCCAGCGGACACCTCTTCAGTCGTCTCAAGCAGCAAGTCTTCATTGGTCTCCATTGAAAACAGCATCGCAACCCGACACCAAAAGACACCTATGCACCCGGCTTCCCTGGGTGAGGTAACTCGTGCACTCCGGTGCCCAAGTGTGTGTTGGCCCTCGAAATACTTACTCTGTAAGTGGCTTGCTTGTTGACTTCTTCGACGTGCCCTAAAACTTTAAAATACAAACCGCGACTTGCTCCATTGTAACCTATAGGAAACCCGCGGCTGTGTTTAGACACTGCACGCGTCTCCCGTGGGCTTGTTACTTACCTGCTAACACTGCAGTAGTGAAGCCCCAGCGATTCCCAAGGCCCTAGGCCTTTTTATTTTGCAAGTCGAGTTTGTTAAACCATTTTCTTAGTATATGGTCTGGTACGCCCCTAGGGCTCCAGCCATATTTGTGCTTAATTTATTGAGAACTGTTGACATTTGAATGTGTATCTGGGTTCTAATCTCATAAAGAGATTAGTAGAGTGTATCTAGAAATAAATACATATATATTTGATATATATACCTGTGTGGTGTCCTTTTCATTTGGTAATTCAAGAGATTATAAGGTAAAACAAGCTGCTTTACATTCCTCAGAGACTTAGCCTGAAGGCTGCTCTCCACACCTACCACTAGGATAGCTTTCTTTAAAAGGTTGTCTTAAACCTATCTACCATAAGAGTCGAATTGGACTGGTGCAAGGTGGCCACTATAACTAGTGACCAGCATATGCCAGGCCAACTTCTCACACATGGGTGCAAAGGGCACTTTACAAAAGCAGAGCGAAGGCCAAAATATTGATGGAGGATAAGGTTAAAGACATGATAGAGAATGTGGATAATCTCATTTCATTGGTAAAGAATCGATCTTGTGATCAAACCATGTGTACACTGAACATTCCACACAATTTATAGAATGTTTGGTTGATTGAGGCTTCTCAATCACTAGTACTGACTGTGATGTATTTAGAAAAGAATGGCCAGACATTATATTTATTATAATTTCTGAGTTTTATATAGCGTAAGCTAGACCAGAAGGTATCAGAGCACTTTACATCTTATGTGAATAAGTTCACTTGAACTGAACTACATGCAAGGATTTGTGTGGGTCACACACAGAACAAACGACAAAATTCATACTGCATTAAGGTAGACAGAAACACTCAAATAAGTCTATAAAAGTACAGCAATATGGCAACGGCGTTAGTGACAGAATGATACTTATGGAATCTAATATTAAACATGCTGGGTATCAAAAAATGATTCGTTTTATGACTATTTTTGGACCAAAATGAAGGTTCGTGGTATGAGTACATATGGCAAGATATGTGTAGCACAGAATAGTAATAATACAATCAAATATAAGCTTTGAAAATGAAGTTTGATCCTTGTATTGAACCATAAATGTACAATACCAACATTTGTACTGAAGATATTACAAAAAAGTAAAATTACATTTTTGTGTGAAAAATTGTGAAAGTTAAAATGATTCCATCACAAAAAAAAGTGCACACATGGCATCTTGGTTGTCACCTGCAGTTATTGCATGCAAGTAGAGTTGATTGCTATTCTGCATGACTCAAAGCTTTTCAACCCTTTAGATTTAGGAAGCGAGTAGCATTAGGTAGAGTTACAAAGGCAGTCTTGGGATCCTACCTGCTTTATTACTCCTTTGGGCTGGCATCGGCTTGGTTAAGATTCCAACAACTTATGCACAATTTACTTAAAAGGTACTAAAAGTATGGAATATGCTACTTACCAGTATGCATCTGTTCTTGGCATGTAGAGCTGCAGATCTATACACTGTGCATAGATCGCCATCTGGTGTTGGGCCCGGATGTTTGCAGTTTGTTTTTGCTCTTGGAAAGTCTTTGGAAGTCACGAGGTCGGTGACTCCTCCTTTGGTTCGTATTGCGCATGGGCTTCGGCTCCATCCTCAGATTGTTTTTCGCCAGCAGGGAAAGATGGAGCGTAGTAATAACAGTAAAGAAACCCATGTGTGTTGTATCTAAATAAGATAGACTGGAACGGATACAGGTAGCCGGGGAGGCGTGTATAGATCTGCAGCTCTACATGCCAAGAACAGATGCATACTGGTAAGTAGCATATTCCGTTCGAGGCATATGAGCTGCAGATTATACACTGTGCATAGACTATATAGCAGTACCCAACCCTAGCGGCGACCACCGGCATCCGTTGCAGTTGTTTGGAACAGTGTTTTTAGTACAGCCTGGCCCACACTAGCTTGTTGCTTGGTTTGCACATCTACACAGTAATGTTTTGTGAAAGTGTGCGGTGTTGACCATGTCGCTGCTTTGCAGATGTCATCTAGTGTAGGTTTCCTAGAGAAGCCATAGAAGCCCCTATCTTCCTTGTAGAGTGGGCTTTAGGGGGAACAGATAGCGTTCGTTTTGCTTTGTGGTAGCAAATATGTATGCATTTTACAATCCACCTAGCTATCCCTGATTTAGAAATAGGGTTGCTTTTATGTGGTGGAGAGAAAGAGACAAATAGCTGTTCGGTTTTTCTGAAAGGTTGTGTTCTTTGGATGTAGTAAAGTAAGGCCCTTTTAACATCCAGTGTGTGTAAAGCCCTTTCCGCAACGGTTTGAGGTTGTGAGAAAAAGACTGGTAATTCTACCGACTGGTTTAGATGGAAGGGAGAAATGACTTTGGGTAGAAATTTTAGGTTGGTGCGGAGTACAACCTTGTTCTGATGCATTTGGAGAAAAGGTTCCTGTATAGTGAGTGCTTGTATTTCACTAACCCTTCTAAGGGAAGTGATGGCCACTAGAAATGCTGTTTTCCATGTGAGAAATTGCAGCTCACATTTATGTAATGGTTCGAAAGGGGGTCCCATTAGCCTTGTGAGAACTATATTCAAGTTCCAGACAGGTGAGGGTGGTACTCTGGGTGGAATTACTCTTTTGAGGCCTTCCATAAAGGCTTTGATGGCAGGCACCCTGAAAAGTGATAGGTGCTGCCTGTTCTGTAAGTAAGCAGCAATTGCTGCGAGGTGTCACCGAATGGATGTATATGCTAAGTTACACCTTTGTAGATGGAGCAAGTAACATATGATGTGCTGTATGGACACATTTAGAGGGTTGATTGTGTTGTTGTGGCAGTAAACAACAAATCTTTTCCACTTTGCAGCATAGCATGCCCTAGTAGTAGGGCGTCTAGCTTCCCTGATAATATTCATGCAATCAGGGGGAAGGTTAAGGTATCCGAATTCTAGGACCTCAGGAGCCAGATCGCAAGGTTGAGTTGAGCTGGGTCCGGGTGCCTGATCTCTCCATGGTTCTGGGTTAGGAGGCATGGTGAGAGGTGCAGCTTTTGGTGTGGTACTACCGAGAGTTCCAGCAGTGTGGTGTACCACGGTTGTCTGGCCCATGTTGGAGCTACTAGGATCAGTGTTAGGGAATGCTGTTGTAGCTTTCGCACCACTAATGGAATTAGTGGGAGAGGTGGAAAAGCGTATGCAAATTTGTTTGACCAGTTCATCCAAAGCGCATTGCCTTTGGACAATGGGTGTGGATATCTGGCGGCGAAGCTTGGGCATTTTTTGTTTTCGTGGGTGGCGAATAGATCTATGTGTGGATGCCCCCACTTCTGAAAGAATGGGTGAAGAACCTGTGGGTGAAGTTCCCATTCGTGAATCTGTTGCGTTTGTCTGCTGAGCAGATCTGCCACGGTGTTTTGGACTCCTGGGACGTGTTGGGCCAGGAGAACATTTTTCTGTGGAATTGCCCATCTCCATATGCTCTGTGCTAATTGAGAGAGCTGTGGAGAGTGTGTGCCCCCCTGTTTTTGAATGTAATACATGGCAGTCATGTTGTCTGTGCGAATGAGGACTGCCTTGCCTGAAATCTGCGTGTTGAAGGATTTTAGGGATAGGAAGATTGCCAGTAACTCCAGATGGTTGATGTGGAGTAACTTCTGTTGCGGCGTCCATGTGCCCTGTACTGTGAGATGTAACAGATGAGCTCCCCAGCCGGAGAGCGATTATTTGTGGAACCGGGTCCAGGAACGGTCGACTTCTGGAAAGGTTTGTGGTGTTCCACCACTGCAGAGAGCGATGGGTGCGACCGTCTACCAACACCAGATCTGTCAGTTGCCCCTGGGCCTGGTTCCACTGGCGCGCTAAACACTCTTGGAGTGGACGCATCTGGAGTCTTGCAAGGGGTACTATGAAAATGCAAGAGGCCATCATCCCTATCAGTTGCATAAACACCCTTGCAGGGAGAGAGTGTTGAAATATGAATTTTTGACGCAGAGCCTGTATATTTGCAATTCTGGCAGGATTGGGATAGGCTATGGCTTTTGAGGTGTCTATGGTGGCACCGAGGTATTGTTTTGTGTGTGATGGTACCAGGTGGGACTTTTGGTGGTTCACCGTGAAACCTAGCTGGTGAAGTAGTTGGATTGTATCGGCGGTGTGTTGCACACATTGTTCGTAGGACGTGGCTTTTATTAGCCAGTCGTCCAAATACGGGAAGACGTGAATGTGCTGTCTTCTGAGGTGTGCCGCCACTACTGCTAGGCACTTTGTGAATACCCTTGGTGCTGTTGTTACCCCGAACGGGAGCACCTTGAACTGGTAGTGTTGCCCATCCACTACAAATCTGAGGTACTTTCTGTGAGCATGGTGTATTGGGATGTGAAAGTATGCGTCTTTCAAGTCCAGAGTGGTGAGAAAGTCGTTCTGGGAGAGGAGTGGAAGAACCTGTTGAAGGGTTACCATGTGAAAGTGGTCTGAATGTATGCAAGTATTTAGAGGTCTGAGATCTAGGATAGGTCGTAGAGTCTCGTCTCTCTTTGGAATCAGAAAGTACAGGGAGTAGACCCCTAAATTTTGTTGATTGATGGGGACCTGCTCCATGGCTTGTTTTTGCAGGAGGGAGATTACCTCCTGTTTTAGTAACTTGGCATGTTCTTGAGACATTGGGCGTTGCCTGGGTGGAATGTTTGGGGGGTAGATGTTAATTCTAGGCAATACCCTGAATGAATAATTTGGGTCACCCATCTGTCTGAGGTGATTGTCTCCCAGATGTGAAGGAAATGTTGTATTCTGCCCCCGACCGGAGTGGAATGGTCTGGAGGGAGCAGGGGAAAGTCATTGGGTAGGCGGTGTGGCAGAGCGGGCGGTATTGGTCTTGCCTCTGCCTTTATTATTATTGCCTCTGTATCCGCCTTGTGAAGGTAGATTGAGGGGATTTGTAGGACGTGGATGCACTATCCGAGGAGTAGCCTCTGCCCGTGCCCCGAAAGGAAGAGCGGCGAAAGGAGCGCCTAGGAGTGTGTGACTGTAGGGCTCCCATGGATTTCGCTGTATCAGTATCTTTCTTCATCTTCTCGAGGGCTTCATCAACTTTTGGGCCAAATAAATGTTGTTGGTCGAATGGGTGATTCAATATGGAGGCTTGTACCTCAGGTTTAAAACCTGAAACTCTTAGCCAGGCGTGGCGACGGAGAAGGGCACTGGTGTTTATGGCCCTGGAGGCTGTATCTGCCGCATCTAGGGCACAGCGTATGGAGGTATTAGTTATAGTTTTTCCCTCTTGGATCAATTCATTAGCCCTATTTCTGTATTTTTCAGGGAGATGGTGCATGATGGTCTCTAACTCATCATAATGCGCCCTGTCGTATCTGGCCAATAGCGCTTGCGTGTTGGCGATACGCCATATATTGGCGGCTTGTGACGCAGTGCGCTTCCCTGAGGCGTCTAGGAGCTTGGACTCTGTCAGGTGGTGGTGCTTCGCCTGACGCCTGAGAATTTGAACGCTTCCTAGCTGTATGAAGGATCTGTGGGGGCGGCTTTGTATTCTTTCTCTATACGGGGGTTTAGGACCCTAGCCCTGACTGGGTCTTTAAAAACCTCCGGTGCATGTTTGATTACTCCTTTTAACATAGGTAGAATGGCAGTAGACCTATGTGCATTATCAAAGGTATCTAGGAGAAAATCTTCCTCCACTGGGTCAGTATGTAACTCCACCCCGTGATAATGTGCCGCCCTCTGTAGTAGGTGGTGAAAGCCTAACAAATCTTCAGGTGGGGATGGCCTGGATGGGTAAAGGTCATCATGTGGGACATCTGGGATGTCCGGATTGTTATAGTCATTCCATGGGTCTGGAGATCCAGTAGGGGTGGGGTCTTGTGGCACATCTGCTGGATCATAGTAAGGGTCCACTAGATCATCTTGGTCTGGAGACAGGGTTGGAGAGCGATGAGGCAGGGGTGAAGGTGGAGGTGGGGAGGGTGGTGGAGGTGGGGAGGGTGGAGGAGGTGGGGAAGGCACTCTGAAAGGGGAGGTAGCAGTGTCCTTCCTCTTTGGAGGTGGAGCTGGTTTGTCCAAGTGTCTCTTTTTTGAAGACAGTGTCAAATGTCCAGTTTTTGGATCCTTGGTAAGTGTCTTTTGCAGAGGATCCGGTGTGAAAAGTTCTTGCGACACTGGTTGTTCGGTCAGCGCCGAGGTTTTCGGGGCCGACGGCTTTTTAGGCTTGTCTAAGCCGTGCTTCTTCGGGACCTCCGATTTTTTGTTCGGTGCCGAAGAACAAGTTACTTACCTTCGGTAACGATGCATCTGTAAGAAACATTAGTTAGTTAGATTCCTCACCTTAGAATATCCCCAGGCGTCAGACTGGATCCGGAAGATTTTTGTAGCAATACCCCTTGCGCGTCGCTAGGCGTCGTCTGCGGCTCCGCGTCCGTCGTTGGCGTCGTGCGCCTGAATGACGTCGGAGTACTTAGACGCTGCCCTCGCGCGCGGACGTCAGTTCTTGTACATAGCCTTCCGCGCCAGGAACGCAGAGCCATGCAAGAGACCGACACTGGTGCCAAAAAATCTAGGGCCCTGAAAGGGATAGCCTTAACCCTAGATGTCAGTTCGCAGAACGGGGAGGATGGGTGGGTCGGTGAGGAATCTAACTAATGTTTCTTACAGATACATCGTTACCGAAGGTAAGTAACTTGTTCATCTGAAAGAAACACGTTAGTTAGATTCCTCACCTTAGAATAGATACCCAAGCAATACCAACCCCGGTGATGGGTCTGCGAACCAAGATCACACCAGAAAGTCCTGAAGGACAGAACGGCCAAAGAAGCCATCCCTCCGGACTTGGCTGTCTAGGCAATAATGCCTGGCAAACGTGTGCAGCGAAGCCCATGTCGCCGCCTGACAGATGTCCTGCAAAGGGACTCCCCACCCCAAAGCAGTAGTAGCCGCTGTGGCCCGAGTAGAATGGGCTCGCAGCCCAACAGGAGGGTCCTTTTGTTGCCAAGGAATAACAGGTTTTTATACACAAAACGACCCACCGGGAGATGGTCCGTTTGTGCACAGCTTTTCCCTTCTTAGCACCCACGTAGCCAACGAAAAGCTAGTCGTCCACCCGGAACTGTTTCGTGCGGTCCAAATAAAAGGAGAGCGCACGTTTTGGGTCCAGACGGTGGAGCCGCTCTTCCTCTTTGGAAGGATGCGGAGGTGGAAAGAAGGTGGGCAAGGTGACAGATTGCCCAAGATGAAAGGGGGTCACCACTTTCGGTAGAAAGGAAGGACGAGGCCGAAGGACAACCTTGTCCGGATGAACAGATAGAAAAGGAGGCTTGGATGATAGAGCCTGGAGCTCACTCACCCGTCTAGCCGAGGTGATGGCTACCAGGAAAGCAGTCTTAAGAGTGAGAAGACGAAGAGGACAATTGTGAAGCGGCTCAAAGGGAGCGCACATCAGAAATGTTAAGACAAGATTCAAGTCCCACTGAGGCATTACGAAAGGGACAGGAGGGAACGTGTGAGTAATGCCTTTAAGAAAGCGTGACACTACAGGGGACTTGAAAAGAGAGGGCTGATCAGGAAGCCGTAAGAAGGCAGAGATGGCAGCAAGATAACCTTTCAAGGTACCCAGGGCAGAGCCCTGCCGGGCCAAAGAAAGAAGAAAGAGGAGAACCTCAGAAAGAGGGGCGGAAAGGGGATCCACAGCCTTTGCTGTGCACCATGCCACAAATTTGTTCCACCGGCAGGCGTATACCGTCTTTGTGGAGGGACGCCTGGCTGCCAGAATGACATCACAGACTTCAGGAGGCAAGTCAAATGGCATCAACTGCCGCCGCTCAATCTCCACGCATGGAGGTGGAGGCTGGACAGGTTTGAGTGGAGGACCGTCCCCTGCTGCTGCGACAGAAGATCCTCCCGAAGGGGCAGACGTATCGGAGGATCCGTCAACATACTGAGTAGCTCGGGATACCAGTACCTTCATGCCCAATCCGGAGCCACCAAGATGACTTGGGCCCGGTCGCGCCTGATCTTCTTCAGCACTCTGGGCAGAAGTGGTATAGGCGGAAAGGCGTACAACAGACCGCAACTCCACTCGAAAAGCATCGCCGAGCGAGTGCCGCCTTGGAAATTCCAACGCGCAGAACTGCTGACATTGCGCGTTCTCGTCGGTGGCGAAAAGATCTAACCAAGGCTCTCCCCACTGCTGAAAGAGACCTTGCGCCACCTCGGAGTTCAGACGCCATTCGTGATCCATCATGCACCGGCGGCTGAGTTCGTCTGCTCTGGCGTTCAGAGAGCCCGCCAGATGTTGAACCACCAGGGTGATGCCCTGGTGTTCCAGCCATGTCCAGAGGCGCAGAGCCTCCTGACAAAGGGTCCACGACCCCACCCCGCCCTGTTTGGTGCAATACCACATGGCGGTGGTGTTGTCCGTGAACACCTGCACGACACTTCCCCGGACAGAGGGAAGGAAGGCTTTCAGTGCAAGTCGGATCGCTCTCAGCTCCAACAAGTTGATGTGGAGGCGAGACTCCGCCGGAGACCAGAGGCCTCTGATCTCCGCCTCTCCCATATGGCCACCCCATCCCAGGAGGGACGCATCAGTCACTACGACATGCTCCGGTAGGGGTAGGGAGAGGCTCTTGCCCGTGACCCAATCGCAGTCCGTGAGCCACCACTGCAACTGCTGTGCAGTGCCCTCCGAGATCAAGACATGGTCGGACAGGTTGCCGTGATGCTGGGCCCACTGAAACTTCAGGTCCCACTGCAGAGCCCGCATGCGCCGCCTGGCGTGATGCACTAGTAGGATGCAGGATGCCATCAGCCCCAGAAGCCGCAACACTAGCCTGACCGAAACCCAGGATAGAGGCCGAAAGATGGGAATCAGGGCCTGTATATACCGGACCCGCTGTTCCGGTGGATGAACCCGGAACTGCGCCGAATCGAGAACCGCTCCGATGAAGACGAGCATCTGAGAGGGGCTCAGGTGTGACTTCGGCACGTTGATGGAAAACCCCAGCAAATGCAGGAGATCCGCCGTAGTCTGGAGGTGGGAGACGACTGTCTGGGGCGAGCCCGCCTTCAACAACCAGTCGTCGAGATAGGGGAAGACTGAAACCCCCGATCTGCGCAGATGAGCTGCGACCACCTCCATCACTTTCGTGAACACCCGAGGGGCACTGGTAAGGCCGAAGGGGAGCACGGTGAACTGAAAGTGCTCCTGACCCACCGTGAACCGCAGGTAACGCCGGTGGGCCGGCAGGACGGGGATATGGAAATATGCGTCCTGCAAGTCCAACGCTACCATCCAGTCTCCAGGGTCTAGGGCAGCTAGAACCTGAGCCAAAGTCAACATTTTGAACCGTTCCTTCCGGAAGAAGGCATTGACGTTCCTGAGGTCCAAGATAGGGCGTAGGCCTCCTTTGCCCTTCTTGGGAACCAGAAAGTAGTGGGAATAACAACCACGACCTACTTCTGGGCTCGGAACGTGCTCGACGGCCTCTTTGGCCAAGAGTGCCGAAACTTCCTCTTGCAGAAGATTCAAATGATCCTCCGAGATACGGTGGTGCTGCGGTGGCATGGCTGGAGGGGTCGTCTCGAAGGGGAGGGAGTAGCCCCTTCGGACGATTTGCAGCACCCACCTGTCCGAAGTAATGGTACGCCAGTGGAGCAGGTGATGGCGAACCCGGCCTCCCACTGGCGAGGAATGGGCCTGAAAGCTCGTACTAGGAAGGCTTTGAGTCGGATGCTGCCAGGGTGGATGTGGACTGACCGCGTTGTCCTTCAGTACCGCCGCGGCGGAAACCATGTCCGCGACCGCGTGCAGGCTGGTTCTGCGGCCGGTGGCTAGGAGGACGTGAGGAGGTGCCCCTTCCTTGGCGAAAGGAGCGAAAAGCGGAAGTTTGTGGCCGCGGGGCCGAGAGGCCCAAGGACTTGGTCGTAGCCCGGGAGTCCTTGAAGCAAGCCAGCGCACTGTCCGCTTTCTCACCAAAAAGGCAAGCGCCATCAAAAGGCATGTCCATGAGTGTGCTCTGGACATCCCCTGAAAAGGACGTGGACCGCAGCCAGGCGTGACGTCGAAGCGCCACCGTGGTAGAAATCGCCCTACCCAGCGAGTCCGTAGTGTCGAGTCCACATCGGATGGCATGGCGCGCTGCATCTCTCCCATCGGCCAGAGCCGAGGAAAGCCATGCCCGGACCTCCACCGGGCACAGTGGCAGCACGTCCTCCACCGTATCCCACAGAGAGTGGGAATAACGGTCCAAGAGACAGGCGGTGTTTAAAGACCGCAGGCCCAAACTGAGCGAGGAGAACAGCTTTTTCCGAACTGTTCCAGTCTCTTGGAATCCCGGTCCGGAGGAGCGGACGGGAAGGAGGATTGGGAGGTAGAGGCCTGGATAACCAGACTCTCGGGGGTGGGGTGTTGGGACAGAAAACTGGGGTCGCCCGGAGCAGGGCGGTGGCGCCTGGCAACGTTCCTATCCAGGGACTGTGGAGGGCTTGGACCAGGTGCCCTGCAGAACGTCAGTGAGGGCCTCATTGAATTGCAGCAGAGGTTCAGTGGAGCATGCGGCAGACAAGCACCTCAGTGAGGATGTTAGTCCTCACAGCCACGGCAGGCAGCTCAAGCCCAAGGGCTGCGGCCACCTTGCGCAGCACCACAGAAAAAGCTGCACCCTCATCCGAAGCCACAGTCGGAGGAGAGATGAATCCAGTGTCCGGTGAGGTATCCAAACCACTGGCCTCCCCCAGTTCATCTGCCCAGACCTGTGAAAGTTGCCCCTGAAGGGCCATAGGGTCCTCAGACCCCTCCCAGTCGCCCCCGTCATCCGATTCCTGGTAGACAAGAGGAATGATCGGAGCCGGTCGATAGACAAACTGTCTCTAGCGGCGCCGGATGCGGCGTCGGGTGGCGCCGTACCGGCGTCGGGACCGGACAGGGGCTGAACCGGGGATCGACGTCGACCGGAGTCAGCGTCTGAGGTGGCACCGGTGTCGACGCCGGCGGAGGAGATGTGACGAGGTCTACCGGCGTCGACGGGGGCCCAGGCCTGGTCCCCTCGGGGACCTGCGGCGTCTGGGCCGGAGCCTCCAACGGCGCCGGAGCCGCCGGCGCGCAAGGTCGCCCAGTCGAGTCCGCGGGGCCCGAAGGCGCGCTGGCGGGCGTCGACGGAGGGGGCCAGGCTCCTCATGGCCGAGAAGAAGGCACTGACCTCCGCCGGCGTCGCGTCAGTCCCAGGGACCGGCGGGTATGGGGACGTTCGCGGCGCCTGCGGATCCGGCGGAGCCGCGGGGGTGGAACCACCCTGACCCTCGGCTGAGTCGCGCGACTGGCGAGGGGAGTCCGAAGAGCGGTGTCGCCTCTTGGACTTCTTGGAGTGCTTCGACTTACCCGAAGACTTTGATCCAGACGAGCGACGATGTCGAGTGCGGCTCCGCGACCGATCCTTGAACCTCCTCCTAGACCGGGATCGAGAATGGCGCAGAGCCGAGTGGCGAAGCGCGAGAAGCTAACGGGACCGCTCCCGCCGAGCTTTCGAGGTCAGGGCCATGCAATCGGAGCACGACTCCGCGTCGTGGTCGAGGCCCAAACAGTACAGGCACCGGCGGTGATGATCGGTCACCGACATCAGTCGATGACAGTCGTCGCAGGCCTTGAAACCAGGCATCCTACCGGCACCAGAGTCGAGAAAGTGACCAAAAAGAGTCAAAAAAGTTAGTCAAAAAATGACTAAAGGGGTAGCTCTCCCGGATAGGCGCTTACTGGCGCGGAAAAAAGAAGAACCGACGTCAGCGCGAGAGGGCGGCGTCTAAGTACTCAGACGACGTCATTCTGGCGCACGACGCCAACGACGGACGCGGAGCCGCAGATGACGCCTAGCGACGCGCAAGGGGTATGGCTACGAAAATCTTCCGGATCCAGTCTGACGCCTGGGGATATTCTAAGGTGAGGAATCTCACTAACGTGTTTCTTTCAGATAGAGGCTTCGGCACGGGAGTGTCGGTGCCGAGGGCCTTATGATGTTTGGTCGGCACCGAGAGGGCAGGTTTCGACACCGAGGGCTTTGGTGCTGGGCTCGGTGTGGAGGGGGAGGCCGATTTTTTCTTCGGTGCCGAAGGGTGTCTTTCGGTACCGCTGGTAGGCTGGCTCGAGCCTGAGCTGCCAGAAGGCTTAACAGGCTTCTTTACCGGGCCCGAAGGTGGGGTGTAAGAAGCAGTATCCTTGGTCTTGCCTAGGCGCGAAGGCGTGACCGAAGCCTTTTTGGGTATCGGTGTGGGTATAGTACTCACGACCCTTTGCGCCGGAGTCATGTCCTCTACATCGTCGGCCTCGGAAGCACTGACGAGGTAGTCGTCCTCTTCTTCGATGTTCTGCTGTCCCGGAGCTTCGACGTCATCCCCGAAGAGGTCGACTGGAGCGGAGGTCGAGGAGTGCGCCATGTTGCGTCTGGCCCTTCGAACTCGAATAGTCTTTTTAGATCTAAAAGACTTGCAGGCGGGACAGTCTCGGGCCTCGTGTTCAGGGTAGAGGCAGAGGTTGCACACCTCATGAAGATCGGTGTGGGGGAATTTGGACCCACATCGAGGGCACTTCTTGAAGGGAGTTCTTTCCATCAGCTGAGACCGGAGCCGGAATAGGCCCGAAGGCCGCCGTCGACGACCGGAATCAAAGAAGTGCTGAAGAGAAGGTATTAAGATGATTTATTATCTGAAGGATCTCGATGAGCGAGGATTTTTGCGTCGATCACTGAACTGGAAAAGTTCGGAACCGGAGCGCGAAGTATTACATCCGAACCCGATGGCAGAAAAAAACAATCTGAGGATGGAGCCGAAGCCCATGCGCAATACGAACCAAAGGAGTCACCGACCTCGTGACTTCCAAAGACTTTCCAAGAGGAAGAACAAACTGCAAACATCCGGGCCCAACACCAGATGGCGATCTATGCACAGTGTATAATCTGCAGCTCATATGCCTCGAACATAATATTTCTAGATAATATTTTAGTTTTTGGAAATAAAGGGGCAGAGCATCAAATTGTCTCTGAGTGTAGGGATACCAAGAGAACAAGGGCTAACTTTACAAAAGGAGAAATGACAATTCTGAAAAAATGAAAAAGAATATTTAGGAGTCATAATAACTAGTTGTGGTGTCCTTCCAAAACTGATCTGGTACAGGCTATAACTTAAACCGAATGTTCCTGCACACATTAAAAAAAGGCCAACTAATGTTCTTAGGTTTTTATGAGCATTATTAGAAATTCATTAAGAATCTTGCTGATGGAGAGGGTTTAAATCATGTTTTGAAAAAGAACACAACCTTTATGTGGGACGAATTCAAGCAAACCTTTTTGAGGTTGCAAAAAAATGGCAGAGTTTGCCCAGGTATTGAAGTGTTTCAATCCAAAACTCATCTGTTCCATTACTGTTGATACATGCATGTGTGGTATTGGTGTTTCAATTCAACATCATGAAGATCGAGAAAATAGCATCAGGTTTGCTTCAAGTACGCTAAACACCTCAGAACGTAAATATCCAATCATTGACAAAAGAGAGGTTGGCTTGTGACTTGACGGTGGAAACATAAAAGCCATTCGCAAGACATTAATTCAGAATTTCTCAGTAGAAAAAAAAAGGGCAGCTCAGCACGGTTAATGCGTCTGTCTGCTTGCATTGAGGAGTACCAGTTTGATATACATCACATTTAAGGTAAGAGGAAAGTATGTGCAGATCGTTTACCCTAGACAGCTGTGAAGAAGGGGAGAATGTTGACTATGAACTTGATGAAAGCATAATTTTCAGTGTGGATATTGGGAAGGACTTTGAGGAAAATATAGATGAGGATGAGTGGATAAGGAAGTTGCAAACAAGAGAGTATCACACAGTATGTAAATTATGGGCGGCCTAAGAAAAATTGCTTACAAAAGAATCTCCAGCATTTTGAAAAACGAGAGGAACTTTCAGAGCAATCCAGTTTGTTGAGCTAAAACTCAATGTTAGTGCTACTGTGCAAGTAGCAAATTAACCAGCTGGGTACAAGCAAGACACATAAGAAAAAACCACACAAAAATGTAAATGAAGACGGTTGTGGCTGGACACGGAAACAAATGTTGAAATCCTTGTTCAGGCTAGGTGGTTTGTTGAAATGCTGACAAGCCCATGATTACACACAAAGCCCGTTTGGCCTACAATGACTCCTAACAGACCCTAGTATAGAGACAGAGGTTCTGCCATGAAAGTAACAATCACTTTTTTTTAGATAAATTTGTCTACAGAAATTTAGGATTATCAATCTATGATAAACAGAAGCACACTACTGACTATAGATAATACCACATATGACAAACAACAACAACACGGTTTACTTGAAAAAGAGTGATCGATACATTAAAAAATCATATATCGTATGTGATGATACACATCAATATTATACAACTTTCATAGTTGTATCCACCTATTAAATCCTGCATTATTGTTATGTTAGTCGGGATTTATAGAGCGCACGTACGCCGATTGGCTTCATGGCGCTGAGGCTCAGAAGGTTGACAGAAAAGACAGAAGCTAACCCTGTGTGAATAACCATGTTTTCAGGGATTTCCTGAATTGGAGAAGGTCGGTGCAAGATCGAATTTCAAGCGGAAAGGAATTCCATAATTTGGGGGCGAGAGTAGCGAATCTGCGACCTCCTTGACGTACCCGTTTAAAGCCCAGGATAGCAAGAAGTGAAAGATGAGCAGATCTTAAGTCGCGTGTAGGAGAATGCCTGAGTATCAAGCTATTAATGAACTCAGGACTGGTGCCATGCAGAGATTTAAAAATGAGGCAACCAGTCTTGAAAGCGCAGCGCTGTGATATTGGAAGCCAATGTAGTTTCCTCAACAGCGGGGTAGCGGTGTGCCATTTAGGTCAACGATAAATAAGTCGTGCGGCCCGATTCTGAACTATCTGGAGGCGCTTAAACAAGTAGTGGGGCATACCCAAGTAAACAGAATTGGAATAATCTAGATGGGATAGGACCGTAGAAATCATGGCTTGATTCAGGGCGTCGTGAGTGAGGAAACGGTGAATTTTCCTGATTTTGCGCATTTGGAAAAAGCACTTAGACACCACAGCTCCAACCTGAGTTTTCAAGGAGAGGTCGCTGTCCAGAAATACTCCTAAAGTTTTAGCTGACGTGGTCGGGGCGGGAGGAGAGCTGAGCTCTGAGGGCCAATAATAAGGACCCCAGTGCTTATGGCTGTCACCAGTAAGGACTATCTCTGTTTTACCAGGATTCAGTTTAAGATGATTAAGATCCATCCAACTTTGGATATATAACATAGTATCCTGGAATTCAGTGATGGAGTTGTAGGAACTATCAACCCTAAGAATAAGCTGTAGGTCATCAGCGTAGTTGAGGACCAGTACATTCCTGTCTTTAAGAGACTGGATCAGGGGTGCCATATAGATGTTAAATAGGTGGGGAGAAAGAGCCGAACCCTGAGGTACCCCACAGGTGGTATTATGTAGAGGTGATAGAAAGTGACCCAGGCGAACAGCCTGAGAGCGATCTTCCAGGAAGAAGGTAAGCCAACGGGCCGCAGTCCCCTGAACACCAGCCCTCCTTACACGGTCGACCAATATACTATGGTCGACCGTGTCGAAGGCCGCAGAAAGATCCAGCAAGACCAGGGCCCGGGGACAGCCTCTATCAGCATTATCCCGTAGGATGTCCACAACCGTCAGAATCACAGCTTCGGTGGAATGGGCAGGTCGAAAGCCAGCCTGATGAGGGTCCAGGTATTTTGAGGACTCTAAAAATTTAGAGAGACATTTTTCTATGTGGCGCTCTAGAATCTTGGCCAAGAAGGGTAACAAGGAGATCGGGCGGTAGTTGGAAAGGAGCGCAGGGTCAGCTCCCAGCTTTTTCAGAAGGGGGACCACTACTGCTCTTTTAAAAGCCAAAGGGACTGTGCCAGATTTGATGGATTCATTCAGTAATGCAAGTGCAGGACCAGAATGAATTGCAAGGCAGTCTTTTAAAATGCGGGGGGGACAGCAGTCAGAGGGAGCGTCTGATTTAATTTCCACTAATAGGTCTTGAAAGATCTTGTTACTAATGATAGGGAAGCAGCTAAGAATTCTGTTGTTACAATGTGCCACAGGGGAATCGAGAGGAGAGAGATTGTGGGGATGCTAGCTTTTATTGAAACAATATTGTCAATAAAATAATCGTTTAATGAGTTGCATAGGTCTTGAGAAGGAGCAGCCTTCAAAAGAGTACGCTTGGGATTAGAAAGTTCATCTATTATAGAGAATATTTCTTTAGACTTTTTGTTAGATTTCAGGATACGATCGGAAAAATAGGCTGCTTTGGCGGTCAGAATACTTTCCTTGTACTCTTTCCGAGCAGAAGTGTATCGTAATTTTTTTTCTGAAGAGTATTGCAAACGCCATTGTCTCTCCAATTGGCGCAAGGCCAATTTCTGGGCCTTAAAGTCGTCAGAGAACCATCTTTGTGCCTCCGCCCGACATGCTAATTTGACTTTTTTTAACGGGGCGTGTTTATTACTGGCATCAAGCAACCATTTGGATACCATTGTTTCAGAGGTATTGACATCATGGTCAGGGAGTGGAGCTGTATCAGCTAGTGTGTTGAGAAAGTCATCTTTATTAATAAGATTCCACCTCCTGGCGCGCGCGCTGTCATCTGCTTTTATCCCCATGTGATGGGAACGTCTAGAGCGCTGCCCGAGCCCCCACCCCATGTGTCTGCCTGCTCCTACCTGTGTCGCGTAAGAAATAGAGGCGATGCAGGTTCCGGATGGCCAACAATAAGCTGAGTGAGGTGAGCCCTGAGTAATGGTGAGGTTAAGGGGGGGGTGAGACGCAACTCAAAATATTCCAAAAGAATGAAAGAAAATACCAATAGTTTTAAAAGCTCTCGGCTTCCGCCTCAGGAGTCGACCTTTGATACTGCGCGCACGCGCTGTCATCTGCTTTTATCCCCACGATATTATTCTCCTTTTATATCCACATAAAGGTACCTGGGAAGCCCTGTTGCTCCTGGAACTTGGATGCTCACTAAGTGGCGATCTATTTAGATACAAAGCAATTTTGACGCAAAGGAAGCACTTAATTGGCTCCTTCGTGAGATAGGACACGGGCGTAATAGTTTCATCCACTCAATGAGGTAGGCATATTTTCCTACCCTATTTGTCATTTCTAATTGGGCCTTATTGTTTATGTTATAGGTGGCTCATCCCTTGTAAGCACACGTTGTTTCTCACAATGCAGGTCCTGATTGACTTGAGAAGAGAGTACGCAATCTCATTTTCTCCGAGAAACTGTTCATAACAGGTGAGACTGATGTTAGAGTTTTCACCTGGTTAAATGGCTTTATGCTGCCGAGCACACCGACACTCAGTATACATTTCTTCACCATACACGCTGTTCACTATCGTGTTTATAGTCCTGATGAAGACGCCATGGTGATGTTGTCCAACCAAACTCGTTTTCTATGGGTTGAAACGTCGACGTAAATCGAACAGGCATTCCATGCCCAAAAGGCAAATGCTACTTACCAGTATGCATCAGTTCTTGGCATGTAGAGCTGCAGATCTACACACTGTGCATAGATAGCCATCTGGTGTTGGGCCCGGATGTTTGCAGTTGTTTTTCCTCTTGGAAAGTCTTTGAAAGTCACGAGGTATGTGACTCCTCCCTTGGATCGTATTGCGCCTGGGCTTCGGCTCCATCCTGATTGTTTTTCGCCAACAGGGAATGATGGAGCGTAGTAATAAACCGTGAAGATGCCCATGTGTGTTGTATCTAAATAAGATAAACTGGAACAGACAGAGGTAGCTGGGGAGGCGGGTGGGTGTGTGTAGATCTGCAGCTCTACATGCCAAGAACAGATGCATACTGGTAAGTAGCATTTGCCGTTTGAGGCATATGAGCTGCAGATTACACACTGTGCATAGATTATATAGCAGTACCCATCCTTAGCGGCAACCACCAGTATCTGTTGCAGTGGTTTGAAACAATGTTTTGAGTACAGCCTGGCCCACACTAGCTTGTTGCTTAGTTTGCACATCTACACAATAGTGTTTAGTGAAAGTGTGCGGTGTTGACCATGTAGCTGCTTTGCAGATATCATCTAAGGGGATGTTCCCTAAGAATGCCATGGAAGCCCCTATCGTACGTGTAGAGTGGGCTTTAGGGGGAACAGATAGCGTTCGTTTTGCCTTGTGGTAGCAAATCTGAATGCATTTGACAATCCACCTAGCTATCCCAGATTTGGAGATGGGGTTGCCTTTATGTGGTGGTGAGAAGGAAACGAACAGTTGTTTTGTCTTACGAAAGGGTTGTGTTCTCTCGATGTAGTAGAGTAAGGCTCGTTTGACATCTAATGTGTGGAGAGCTCTTTCTGCAACGGGTTGTGGTTGCGAGAAGAATACGGGTAGTTCCACAGATTGGTTGAGGTGAAAAGGAGAAATGACTTTAGGGAGGAATTTGGGATTAGTACAGAGAACCACTTTGTTATAGCGCATTTGTAGAAAGGGTTCTTGAATGGTGAGTGCTTGAATCTCGCTGACCCTTCTGAGAGAAGTGATGGCTACAAGAAAGGCAGTTTTCCATGTTAGGAATTGAAGTCACATTTGTGTAGAGGTTCAAAGGGAGGTCCCATTAGTCTGGTGAGAACGATGTTTAGGTTCCACACAGGTGAGGGTGGCACTCTTGGGGGAATTATTCTTTTGAGGCCTTCCATGAAGGCTTTTATGGCAGGTACTCGAAAGAGATAGATTTTGCCTCTTTTGTAGATAAGCTGCAATGGCTGCAAGGTGCAGTCTAATAGACGTGTAAGCTAGATTGCATCTTTGTAGATGTAGTAAATAGCGTATGATGTGTTGAATGGACACATCTAGGGGATTGAAGTTATTATTGTGACAATAGATCACAAAACGTTTCCACTTGGCTGCGTAGCAAGCTCTAGTGGTAGGTCGTCTAGCTTCTTTAATGACGTTCATACAGTCAGGGGGAAGATTTAGGTAACCGAATTCTAAGATTTCAGAAGCCAGATCGCAAGGATGAGCTGAGCTAGGTCCGGGTGCCTGATCTCTCCATGGTTCTGGGTTAAGAGGCGTGGAGAGAGGTGTAATTTTTGGTGCGGTACTACAGATAGTTCCAGCAGTGTGGTGTACCACGGTTGTCTGGCCCAAGTTGGAGCTACTAGGATGAGAGTGAGGGAGTGTTGTTGTAGTTTGAACACCACTAATGAAAGTGGGAGAGGCGGAAAAGCGTACACAAATCTGCCTGACCAGTTCATCCATATCGCATTGCCTTTGGACAATGGGTGTGGATATCTGGCGGCGAAGCTTGGGCATTTGGCGTTTTCGTGGGTAGCGAAGAGGTCTATCTGTGGATGCCCCCAGATCTGAAAGTACGGGTGAAGAACTTGTGGATGGAGTTCCCACTCGTGGATCTGTTGTGTTTGTCTGCTCAGCAGATCTGCCATAGTGTTTTGGACTCCTGGGACATGTTGGGCTAAGAGAAAGATGTTTTGGGGTATGGCCCATTTTCATGTGCTCTGTGCTAGGTGAGAGAGCTGCGGAGTGTGTGTGCCGCCTTGTTTTTGTATATAGTACATGGCTGTCATGTTGTCGGTGCGGACTAAGACGGCCTTGCCTGAGACATGCGTTTGAAAGGCTTTTAGGGCTAAGAAGATGGCTAGTAACTCTAGATGGTTGATGTGGAGCAACTTTTGTTGAGGCATCCACCTGCCCTGCATGGTGTGATGTAGTATGTGAGTTCCCCAGCCGGAGAGCGATGCGTCCGATGTCAGTACTATTTGAGGAACAGGTTCCAGGAACGGTCGTCCTTTGGAAAGGTTTGTGGTGGTCCACCACTGCAGAGCGATGGGCACAACCGTCTACCAACACCAGATCTGTTAATTGACCCTGGGCCTGGTTCCATTGGCGCGTTATGCACTCTTGGAGAGGACGCATCTGGAGTCTTGCGTGAGGCACTATGAATATGCAAGAGGCCATCATTCCTATAAGTTGAATGAACACTCGAGCGGGAAGAGAGTGTTCTGGCTGAAATGAGGCGCGGAGAGCCTGAATGCTTGCTATCCTGGCAGGACTGGGATAGGCTAGCGCTTTTGCGGTGTCTATGGTGGCACCGAGGTATTACGTTACGCGAGATGGTTGCAGATGGGACTTCATGTGATTTACTGTGAAGCCCAGGTTGTGAAGTAGATGGATAGTGGCGTGAGTGTGTTGTACACACTGGTTGTATGAGTTGGCCTTTATGAGCCAGTCGTCGAGGTATGGGAAGACATGGATGTGTTGTCTTCGCAGGTGTGCTGCCACTACCGCTAGGCACTTGGTAAATACTCGTGGGGCTGTGGTGACTCCGAATAGGAGTACTTTGTATTGATAGTGTTGACCGTCCACTACAAATCTGAGAAACTTCCTGTGAGCGATGTGAACAGGAATGTGGAAATAGGCGTCCTTGAGGTCTAAGGTGGCCAGGAAGTCGTGTTGGGAGAGCAGTGTAAGTACCTGTTGAAGCGTGACCATATGAAAATAGTCTGAGTGTATGTAGTGATTTAGGGGTCTGAGGTCTAGGATGGACCGGAGTGTCGTCCCTTTTTGGTATGAGAAAATATAGGGAGTAAACTCCCATATTTTGTTGCTGGGTAGGAACTAGTTCTATCGCATTGTTTTGTAGGAGGGAGTTTACCTCCTGCTTTAGTAATGCTAAGTGTTCTTGTGACATTGGGCGTTGTTTGGGTGGAATGTTTGGGGGGTAGATGTTAGTTCGAGGCAGTAGCCTGACCGAATTATTTGTAATACCCATTGGTCTGAGGTGATGATTGTCCAGACAGGAAGGAAATTTTGGAGTCTGCCCCTGACCGGAGTGGGATGGTCTGGGGGGAGTGGAGTGAAGTCATTGAGTAGGGGTGGAGGCAGAGCGGGAGGTGTTTGTCTTGCCTCTGCCTTTATTATTGTTGCCCCTGTAGCTGCCTCTTTGGTAACCCCTTGTAAAGGTGGATTGGGTAGGGGCTTTATAGGAAGTAGAAGCGGTGTCAGAGGAGTAGCCTCTGGAGGTGCTTCGAAAGGAAGAGCGGTGAAAGGAGTGCCTGGGAGGGTGCGATTGTAAGGCTCCCATAGACTTCGCTGTATCTGTGTCTTTCTTCATTTTTTCTAGGGCCTCATCAACTTTTGGGCCGAACAGATGAGCCTGGTCAAAAGGGTGGTTCAGGATGGAAGCTTGCACCTCTGGTTTGAAACCTGAAATTCGCAGCCAGGCATGCAGACGGAGGAGGACGCTGGTGTTAATTGCCCTAGAGGCGGTGTCAGCTGCATCTAGGGCACAGCGAATGGAGGTGTTGGTGATAGTTTTACCCTCCTGGATTTACTCATTGGCTCTATTTTTATATTTGTCAGGGAGGTGTTGCATGATGGCTTCTAGTTCATCATAATGTGCCCTGTCGTATCGTGCCAAAAGCGCTTGTGTGTTTGCGATGCGCCATATGTTGGCAGCCTGGGATGCAGTGCACTTGCCGGATGCGTCCAAGAGTTTGGACTCCATATCAGGTGGTGGTGCCTCGCCTGATGCTTGGGAGTTTGCACACTTTCTTGCAGTAGACACTACTAGGGAATCTAGTGGTAGGTGGGGTCTGTAGGGGCGGCCTTATATTTTTTTCTATGCGAGGGTTGATGACCCTGGCTCTGACTGGATCCTTAAAGACCTCGGGTGCGTGCTTGATAACGCCTTTGAGCATGGGCAGGATGGAAGTGGCCCTGTGTGCTGTGTTGAAGGTTTCTAGTAGGAAGTCCTCCTCCACAGGGTCAGTATGGAGTTCCACTCATGCTAATTTGACTTTTTTTAACGGGGCGTGTTTATTACTGGCATCAAGCAACCATTTGGATACCATTGTTTCAGAGGTATTGACATCATGGTCAGGGAGTGGAGCTGTATCAGCTAGTGTGTTGAGAAAGTCATCTTTATTAATAAGATTCCACCTCCTGGCGCGCGCGCTGTCATCTGCTTTTATCCCCATGTGATGGGAACGTCTAGAGCGCTGCCCGAGCCCCCACCCCATGTGTCTGCCTGCTCCTACCTGTGTCGCGTAAGAAATAGAGGCGATGCAGGTTCCGGATGGCCAACAATAAGCTGAGTGAGGTGAGCCCTGAGTAATGGTGAGGTTAAGGGGGGGGTGAGACGCAACTCAAAATATTCCAAAAGAATGAAAGAAAATACCAATAGTTTTAAAAGCTCTCGGCTTCCGCCTCAGGAGTCGACCTTTGATACTGCGCGCACGCGCTGTCATCTGCTTTTATCCCCACGATATTATTCTCCTTTTATATCCACATAAAGGTACCTGGGAAGCCCTGTTGCTCCTGGAACTTGGATGCTCACTAAGTGGCGATCTATTTAGATACAAAGCAATTTTGACGCAAAGGAAGCACTTAATTGGCTCCTTCGTGAGATAGGACACGGGCGTAATAGTTTCATCCACTCAATGAGGTAGGCATATTTTCCTACCCTATTCGTCATTTCTAATTGGGCCTTATTGTTTATGTTATAGGTGGCTCATCCCTTGTAAGCACACGTTGTTTCTCACAATGCAGGTCCTGATTGACTTGAGAAGAGAGTACGCAATCTCATTTTCTCCGAGAAACTGTTCATAACAGGTGAGACTGATGTTAGAGTTTTCACCTGGTTAAATGGCTTTATGCTGCCGAGCACACCGACACTCAGTATACATTTCTTCACCATACACGCTGTTCACTATCGTGTTTATAGTCCTGATGAAGACGCCATGGTGATGTTGTCCAACCAAACTCGTTTTCTATGGGTTGAAACGTCGACGTAAATCGAACAGGCATTCCATGCCCAAAAGGCAAATGCTACTTACCAGTATGCATCAGTTCTTGGCATGTAGAGCTTGGTTGCGTAGCAAGCTCTAGTGGTAGGTCGTCTAGCTTCTTTAATGACGTTCATACAGTCAGGGGGAAGATTTAGGTAACCGAATTCTAAGATTTCAGAAGCCAGATCGCAAGGATGAGCTGAGCTAGGTCCGGGTGCCTGATCTCTCCATGGTTCTGGGTTAAGAGGCGTGGAGAGAGGTGTAATTTTTGGTGCGGTACTACAGATAGTTCCAGCAGTGTGGTGTACCACGGTTGTCTGGCCCAAGTTGGAGCTACTAGGATGAGAGTGAGGGAGTGTTGTTGTAGTTTGAACACCACTAATGAAAGTGGGAGAGGCGGAAAAGCGTACACAAATCTGCCTGACCAGTTCATCCATATCGCATTGCCTTTGGACAATGGGTGTGGATATCTGGCGGCGAAGCTTGGGCATTTGGCGTTTTCGTGGGTAGCGAAGAGGTCTATCTGTGGATGCCCCCAGATCTGAAAGTACGGGTGAAGAACTTGTGGATGGAGTTCCCACTCGTGGATCTGTTGTGTTTGTCTGCTCAGCAGATCTGCCATAGTGTTTGACTCCTGGGACATGTTGGGCTAAGAGAAAGATGTTTTGGGGTATGGCCCATTTTCATGTGCTCTGTGCTAGGTGAGAGAGCTGCGGAGTGTGTGTGCCGCCTTGTTTTTGTATATAGTACATGGCTGTCATGTTGTCGGTGCGGACTAAGACGGCCTTGCCTGAGACATGCGTTTGAAAGGCTTTTAGGGCTAAGAAGATGGCTAGTAACTCTAGATGGTTGATGTGGAGCAACTTTTGTTGAGGCATCCACCTGCCCTGCATGGTGTGATGTAGTATGTGAGTTCCCCAGCCGGAGAGCGATGCGTCCGATGTCAGTACTATTTGAGGAACAGGTTCCAGGAACGGTCGTCCTTTGGAAAGGTTTGTGGTGGTCCACCACTGCAGAGCGATGGGCACAACCGTCTACCAACACCAGATCTGTTAATTGACCCTGGGCCTGGTTCCATTGGCGCGTTATGCACTCTTGGAGAGGACGCATCTGGAGTCTTGCGTGAGGCACTATGAATATGCAAGAGGCCATCATTCCTATAAGTTGAATGAACACTCGAGCGGGAAGAGAGTGTTCTGGCTGAAATGAGGCGCGGAGAGCCTGAATGCTTGCTATCCTGGCAGGACTGGGATAGGCTAGCGCTTTTGCGGTGTCTATGGTGGCACCGAGGTATTACGTTACGCGAGATGGTTGCAGATGGGACTTCATGTGATTTACTGTGAAGCCCAGGTTGTGAAGTAGATGGATAGTGGCGTGAGTGTGTTGTACACACTGGTTGTATGAGTTGGCCTTTATGAGCCAGTCGTCGAGGTATGGGAAGACATGGATGTGTTGTCTTCGCAGGTGTGCTGCCACTACCGCTAGGCACTTGGTAAATACTCGTGGGGCTGTGGTGACTCCGAATAGGAGTACTTTGTATTGATAGTGTTGACCGTCCACTACAAATCTGAGAAACTTCCTGTGAGCGATGTGAACAGGAATGTGGAAATAGGCGTCCTTGAGGTCTAAGGTGGCCAGGAAGTCGTGTTGGGAGAGCAGTGTAAGTACCTGTTGAAGCGTGACCATATGAAAATAGTCTGAGTGTATGTAGTGATTTAGGGGTCTGAGGTCTAGGATGGACCGGAGTGTCGTCCCTTTTTGGTATGAGAAAATATAGGGAGTAAACTCCCATATTTTGTTGCTGGGTAGGAACTAGTTCTATCGCATTGTTTTGTAGGAGGGAGTTTACCTCCTGCTTTAGTAATGCTAAGTGTTCTTGTGACATTGGGCGTTGTTTGGGTGGAATGTTTGGGGGGTAGATGTTAGTTCGAGGCAGTAGCCTGACCGAATTATTTGTAATACCCATTGGTCTGAGGTGATGATTGTCCAGACAGGAAGGAAATTTTGGAGTCTGCCCCTGACCGGAGTGGGATGGTCTGGGGGGAGTGGAGTGAAGTCATTGAGTAGGGGTGGAGGCAGAGCGGGAGGTGTTTGTCTTGCCTCTGCCTTTATTATTGTTGCCCCTGTAGCTGCCTCTTTGGTAACCCCTTGTAAAGGTGGATTGGGTAGGGGCTTTATAGGAAGTAGAAGCGGTGTCAGAGGAGTAGCCTCTGGAGGTGCTTCGAAAGGAAGAGCGGTGAAAGGAGTGCCTGGGAGGGTGCGATTGTAAGGCTCCCATAGACTTCGCTGTATCTGTGTCTTTCTTCATTTTTTCTAGGGCCTCATCAACTTTTGGGCCGAACAGATGAGCCTGGTCAAAAGGGTGGTTCAGGATGGAAGCTTGCACCTCTGGTTTGAAACCTGAAATTCGCAGCCAGGCATGCAGACGGAGGAGGACGCTGGTGTTAATTGCCCTAGAGGCGGTGTCAGCTGCATCTAGGGCACAGCGAATGGAGGTGTTGGTGATAGTTTTACCCTCCTGGATTTACTCATTGGCTCTATTTTTATATTTGTCAGGGAGGTGTTGCATGATGGCTTCTAGTTCATCATAATGTGCCCTGTCGTATCGTGCCAAAAGCGCTTGTGTGTTTGCGATGCGCCATATGTTGGCAGCCTGGGATGCAGTGCACTTGCCGGATGCGTCCAAGAGTTTGGACTCCATATCAGGTGGTGGTGCCTCGCCTGATGCTTGGGAGTTTGCACACTTTCTTGCAGTAGACACTACTAGGGAATCTAGTGGTAGGTGGGGTCTGTAGGGGCGGCCTTATATTTTTTTCTATGCGAGGGTTGATGACCCTGGCTCTGACTGGATCCTTAAAGACCTCGGGTGCGTGCTTGATAACGCCTTTGAGCATGGGCAGGATGGAAGTGGCCCTGTGTGCTGTGTTGAAGGTTTCTAGTAGGAAGTCCTCCTCCACAGGGTCAGTATGGAGTTCCACTCATGCTAATTTGACTTTTTTTAACGGGGCGTGTTTATTACTGGCATCAAGCAACCATTTGGATACCATTGTTTCAGAGGTATTGACATCATGGTCAGGGAGTGGAGCTGTATCAGCTAGTGTGTTGAGAAAGTCATCTTTATTAATAAGATTCCACCTCCTGGCGCGCGCGCTGTCATCTGCTTTTATCCCCATGTGATGGGAACGTCTAGAGCGCTGCCCGAGCCCCCACCCCATGTGTCTGCCTGCTCCTACCTGTGTCGCGTAAGAAATAGAGGCGATGCAGGTTCCGGATGGCCAACAATAAGCTGAGTGAGGTGAGCCCTGAGTAATGGTGAGGTTAAGGGGGGGGTGAGACGCAACTCAAAATATTCCAAAAGAATGAAAGAAAATACCAATAGTTTTAAAAGCTCTCGGCTTCCGCCTCAGGAGTCGACCTTTGATACTGCGCGCACGCGCTGTCATCTGCTTTTATCCCCACGATATTATTCTCCTTTTATATCCACATAAAGGTACCTGGGAAGCCCTGTTGCTCCTGGAACTTGGATGCTCACTAAGTGGCGATCTATTTAGATACAAAGCAATTTTGACGCAAAGGAAGCACTTAATTGGCTCCTTCGTGAGATAGGACACGGGCGTAATAGTTTCATCCACTCAATGAGGTAGGCATATTTTCCTACCCTATTCGTCATTTCTAATTGGGCCTTATTGTTTATGTTATAGGTGGCTCATCCCTTGTAAGCACACGTTGTTTCTCACAATGCAGGTCCTGATTGACTTGAGAAGAGAGTACGCAATCTCATTTTCTCCGAGAAACTGTTCATAACAGGTGAGACTGATGTTAGAGTTTTCACCTGGTTAAATGGCTTTATGCTGCCGAGCACACCGACACTCAGTATACATTTCTTCACCATACACGCTGTTCACTATCGTGTTTATAGTCCTGATGAAGACGCCATGGTGATGTTGTCCAACCAAACTCGTTTTCTATGGGTTGAAACGTCGACGTAAATCGAACAGGCATTCCATGCCCAAAAGGCAAATGCTACTTACCAGTATGCATCAGTTCTTGGCATGTAGAGCTTGGTTGCGTAGCAAGCTCTAGTGGTAGGTCGTCTAGCTTCTTTAATGACGTTCATACAGTCAGGGGGAAGATTTAGGTAACCGAATTCTAAGATTTCAGAAGCCAGATCGCAAGGATGAGCTGAGCTAGGTCCGGGTGCCTGATCTCTCCATGGTTCTGGGTTAAGAGGCGTGGAGAGAGGTGTAATTTTTGGTGCGGTACTACAGATAGTTCCAGCAGTGTGGTGTACCACGGTTGTCTGGCCCAAGTTGGAGCTACTAGGATGAGAGTGAGGGAGTGTTGTTGTAGTTTGAACACCACTAATGAAAGTGGGAGAGGCGGAAAAGCGTACACAAATCTGCCTGACCAGTTCATCCATATCGCATTGCCTTTGGACAATGGGTGTGGATATCTGGCGGCGAAGCTTGGGCATTTGGCGTTTTCGTGGGTAGCGAAGAGGTCTATCTGTGGATGCCCCCAGATCTGAAAGTACGGGTGAAGAACTTGTGGATGGAGTTCCCACTCGTGGATCTGTTGTGTTTGTCTGCTCAGCAGATCTGCCATAGTGTTTGACTCCTGGGACATGTTGGGCTAAGAGAAAGATGTTTTGGGGTATGGCCCATTTTCATGTGCTCTGTGCTAGGTGAGAGAGCTGCGGAGTGTGTGTGCCGCCTTGTTTTTGTATATAGTACATGGCTGTCATGTTGTCGGTGCGGACTAAGACGGCCTTGCCTGAGACATGCGTTTGAAAGGCTTTTAGGGCTAAGAAGATGGCTAGTAACTCTAGATGGTTGATGTGGAGCAACTTTTGTTGAGGCATCCACCTGCCCTGCATGGTGTGATGTAGTATGTGAGTTCCCCAGCCGGAGAGCGATGCGTCCGATGTCAGTACTATTTGAGGAACAGGTTCCAGGAACGGTCGTCCTTTGGAAAGGTTTGTGGTGGTCCACCACTGCAGAGCGATGGGCACAACCGTCTACCAACACCAGATCTGTTAATTGACCCTGGGCCTGGTTCCATTGGCGCGTTATGCACTCTTGGAGAGGACGCATCTGGAGTCTTGCGTGAGGCACTATGAATATGCAAGAGGCCATCATTCCTATAAGTTGAATGAACACTCGAGCGGGAAGAGAGTGTTCTGGCTGAAATGAGGCGCGGAGAGCCTGAATGCTTGCTATCCTGGCAGGACTGGGATAGGCTAGCGCTTTTGCGGTGTCTATGGTGGCACCGAGGTATTACGTTACGCGAGATGGTTGCAGATGGGACTTCATGTGATTTACTGTGAAGCCCAGGTTGTGAAGTAGATGGATAGTGGCGTGAGTGTGTTGTACACACTGGTTGTATGAGTTGGCCTTTATGAGCCAGTCGTCGAGGTATGGGAAGACATGGATGTGTTGTCTTCGCAGGTGTGCTGCCACTACCGCTAGGCACTTGGTAAATACTCGTGGGGCTGTGGTGACTCCGAATAGGAGTACTTTGTATTGATAGTGTTGACCGTCCACTACAAATCTGAGAAACTTCCTGTGAGCGATGTGAACAGGAATGTGGAAATAGGCGTCCTTGAGGTCTAAGGTGGCCAGGAAGTCGTGTTGGGAGAGCAGTGTAAGTACCTGTTGAAGCGTGACCATATGAAAATAGTCTGAGTGTATGTAGTGATTTAGGGGTCTGAGGTCTAGGATGGACCGGAGTGTCGTCCCTTTTTGGTATGAGAAAATATAGGGAGTAAACTCCCATATTTTGTTGCTGGGTAGGAACTAGTTCTATCGCATTGTTTTGTAGGAGGGAGTTTACCTCCTGCTTTAGTAATGCTAAGTGTTCTTGTGACATTGGGCGTTGTTTGGGTGGAATGTTTGGGGGGTAGATGTTAGTTCGAGGCAGTAGCCTGACCGAATTATTTGTAATACCCATTGGTCTGAGGTGATGATTGTCCAGACAGGAAGGAAATTTTGGAGTCTGCCCCTGACCGGAGTGGGATGGTCTGGGGGGAGTGGAGTGAAGTCATTGAGTAGGGGTGGAGGCAGAGCGGGAGGTGTTTGTCTTGCCTCTGCCTTTATTATTGTTGCCCCTGTAGCTGCCTCTTTGGTAACCCCTTGTAAAGGTGGATTGGGTAGGGGCTTTATAGGAAGTAGAAGCGGTGTCAGAGGAGTAGCCTCTGGAGGTGCTTCGAAAGGAAGAGCGGTGAAAGGAGTGCCTGGGAGGGTGCGATTGTAAGGCTCCCATAGACTTCGCTGTATCTGTGTCTTTCTTCATTTTTTCTAGGGCCTCATCAACTTTTGGGCCGAACAGATGAGCCTGGTCAAAAGGGTGGTTCAGGATGGAAGCTTGCACCTCTGGTTTGAAACCTGAAATTCGCAGCCAGGCATGCAGACGGAGGAGGACGCTGGTGTTAATTGCCCTAGAGGCGGTGTCAGCTGCATCTAGGGCACAGCGAATGGAGGTGTTGGTGATAGTTTTACCCTCCTGGATTTACTCATTGGCTCTATTTTTATATTTGTCAGGGAGGTGTTGCATGATGGCTTCTAGTTCATCATAATGTGCCCTGTCGTATCGTGCCAAAAGCGCTTGTGTGTTTGCGATGCGCCATATGTTGGCAGCCTGGGATGCAGTGCACTTGCCGGATGCGTCCAAGAGTTTGGACTCCATATCAGGTGGTGGTGCCTCGCCTGATGCTTGGGAGTTTGCACACTTTCTTGCAGTAGACACTACTAGGGAATCTAGTGGTAGGTGGGGTCTGTAGGGGCGGCCTTATATTTTTTTCTATGCGAGGGTTGATGACCCTGGCTCTGACTGGATCCTTAAAGACCTCGGGTGCGTGCTTGATAACGCCTTTGAGCATGGGCAGGATGGAAGTGGCCCTGTGTGCTGTGTTGAAGGTTTCTAGTAGGAAGTCCTCCTCCACAGGGTCAGTATGGAGTTCCACTCCGTGGTAGTGTGCAGCCCTCTGGAGTAGGTGGTTAAACTCCATTGAGTCTTCTGGAGGAGATGGTCTCGAAGGGTAGAGATCATCCTGCGGGACATTAGGGATGTCTGTAATGTTATAATCGTCCCATGGGTCTGGGGAGCCCGTATGAGTGGGGCCCCCTGTGGGTTGGTCAAGTGGCTCGTCCCCTGTGTCATGATAGACATCATCGTCATCATCCGGATAAAGTGTGGGGGAATGATGAGGTGGGGGAGGCGGAGGAGGAGGCGGAGGAGTTGGTGGAGGAGGTGGAGGGGGTGATGGGATCCTCAAAGGGGAGGTAGCAAAGTCTTTCCTCTTTGGAGGTGGAGCTGGGGCAGGCTTGTCCAGCGGTCTCTTTTTGATGCAGAGCATCAAATGTCCAGTCTTAGGGTCCTTGACCAGTGTTTTTTGCAATGGATCAGGCCTAAATAGTTCTGCAGTGAGTGGCCGATCCGTCGGCGCCGAAGGCGTCGGGCCGTAGGTTTTTTTGCCTTGGAGTCTGCATCAGTTCGGTGTTTTGAACCGTGCTGTTTCAGAATGGCTGGTTGTTTACTCTGCTCCGAGATGACTTTCGGCTTCGAGGTGTGGGTGTCGATGGCTCTGTGTTTTTTGGTCGGCTCTGGGGACGGTGTCGGTACCCAGGAGCTTGTGCTTGTTTTCGGCGCAGAGTGCTTTGGGGTGGAGCTCGGTGCCGAGGAGGCCATTTTCGGCGTCGGTGCGGAGGAGTATTTCTCAGCACCGATGGCAGGCTGGCTCGAGCCCGAGCTGCCAGAAGGCTTGGTAGGCTTCTTTACCGGGCCCGAAGGCGCGGTGTGGGAAGCAATGTCCTTGGTCGTGCCTAGGCCCGAGGGCGAAGGCGTAACCGAAGCCTTTTTGGATGCCGTGGAGGGTGTGGGGTGGGGGTGGATGTTGGTACTCATGACCCTCTGTGCCGGAGTGATGTCCTCGACATCTGAGTCGTCCTTCTGGAGCGTCGACGCCTTCACCGAAGATGTCGTCTGGGATCGCCGTCGACGAGTGTGCCATAGTTCTTCTCGCCCTTCGGTCTCGAATAGTTTTCTTAGACCGGCAGCATTTGCACACCGGACAGTCTCGAGCCTCGTGTTCAGGGGAGAGGCATAGGTTGCATACCTCATGGAGATCGGTGTGGGGAAATTTGGACCCACATCGAGGACACTATTTGAATGGAGTCCTTTCCATCAGCCAGGACCGAAGCTTGGGTAGGCCCGAAGGCCTTCGTCGACGACTGGAATCGAAGACTTGGGTCGATGAGAGCCGCGTCGAGTGTGGAGATCGCGATCGAAAACAATACCGCGAAAAGGGGGAAGGATTTCGCGCCGATAGAAGAACTGGAAACTGTTCGGAACCGGAGCGCGAAGATCACATCCGAGCCAGATGGCGGAAAAAAACAATCTGAGGATGGAGCCGAAGCCCATGCGCAATAGGATCTAAGGGAGGAGTCACATACCTCGTGACTTCCAAAGACTTTCCAAGAGAAAAAACAACTGCAAACATCCGGGCCCAACACCAGATGGCGATCTATGCACAGTGTGTAATCTGCAGCTCATATGCCTCGAACAGACATTTCCATGTCAGGATGAAAATCATAGGTCTTTTTAGGGCCACTTAGTACATTTGGACGCCCAAGCAAGTTTCTGTTTATATGTTAATTCTGTCCAATGTTTTTATTGTCTATTGTGTATCTGTATAATTTATGAGGCACATTTGTATGTCACAAATAATTTCTTTACAGTCTGTATCAGTCTTGCCCTTTAATATTGATATGTGTATCATCACATACGATATATGATTTTTTAATATATCCATCACACTTTTTCAACTCAACAGTGTTATTTGTCATGTGGTATTATCTATGGTCAGCAGTGTACCTCTGTGTATCATTGATTGATAATCCTAAATTCTGTGGACAAATATATCTAAAAAAAGTAATTGTTACTTTCATGGTAGAACCTCTGACTCTGTACTGCTGTAATTCCCCAGGTTCTGCATGATACTGGGACACCCTATTGTTATTGATGTCCTAATAGCCCCTTGCATATGTTAGGGATGTATTTTATGGGCCTATTTCGGGGGTTCCGGCCAGAGAATAGTTATTTAGTAACTGTTTGATCTGGCACCATTGGCGTGGGTCTCTCTTCCATTTTTCGCTGTGGTCTCCTCTGTTTTTGCTGGTATTAGATGCTCTGGGCACTGTGCCACTGCCATTCAGTGCCACAGTGCGAATGCTCCATGTAAATATGACATGTGAATTGGTATATCCATGATTGGCTTATTTGGTTTACCTGTTAGTCCCTAGTAGCGTGGCCTGTGTGTGCCCAGGGCTGGTAAACCAAATGCTGCTGGTGGGCCTGCAGCGCTGGTTTGCGCCACCCACAGAAGCAGCTTGTAAAGTGTGTCTCAGACCTGCCACTGCAGTGTCTGTGTGCAGTCCAGAACTGCCATCTTGGCTGTGAAGTGCACCCACTTCCCAGCCCCTGAACCTTCCCTTGGCATTATGTAAGCCACCCTATGGTAGGGTGCATTGTACGTGTAAGGTAGGACATGCCTTGGTGTGTATAGCATGTCCTGGTAGTGAATTACACCCAATTTCGTTTTTCACTACTGTAAGGCTACCTGTTCTCCATAGGCCAGAATGGCCAGTTTGACTATTACAATCTATATTCCTAACTGACCCAAGGAACATGGTAGAAAAAACGAATTTAGTATGCCTGAGCCCAGAATATTAAAATACATCTTTTAGTGAAGTTTGTTTTTATATTCTGTGAAAATACCACTTTTAGAAAGTAGGTATTTTCTTGCCTAAGCCTTCCAGTGTGCTCTGCTGTTATGTGTATTGGCTGTCTGGTTTTGGAGGGACAGGGCAGGCTGAGTCAGACCTGGGTTGAATAGAGAGATCTGCATTGGAGGATGGGGAGGGGTAGCTCCTTGACCTGAATAGGGCTGTGCCTGGCAAGGTGAATGCTGGCTCCACCTCCTACTGTGCGTCTGATGGCAGACCCCCTCTTTCTGAAAGGAAGGATGCAGCCTGGTAAACAAAGTGCTCCAGGACTGGGCAGAACTGGTTCTGGCTGGGTTCAGTGACTTGTAGCTTCTGAGAACAAAGACTTTAGGGGTATAAATATCTGTGCTGAAACCCCTACAATTGGTATTGCTCCTGGACAACAAGACGAACATCTGTCCGTGTAACTGAAGGAATCTGCAGGAGGTGACTGTCCTTGTGCTGGTGTGCGGTTTCTTGGATTGGCCTGCAGTAGTTATCATTGGACTTGGAAGAAGCGGGAAAGGTGAGAGCTAGCCTCCTGTTGAAGTCTCAGGCACATCAGACTACACCACCAGCCTCCCGTTTCCTCCCAGCGAGAATTTCTATCTGCAGGTGAGGCTCCTGTGAGCTCCAGGGCCTCTAGTTCTACTACAGAGAACAGTATGCTGAAATCGTCGCTAACACCCGTTTGCGATCCGCCGCAGCTGAAAGCGCACGGAAAATCATCGCGCTGCTGCCGCTGAGTGCTCGCTACCGAAGATCATCGCATCGCGCGTTTGCGGGCTGCCAAGTGCTCGCTAAACCCAAAGTTCATCGCATCGCATGTTTGCGTGCTGCCAAGTGCTCGTTAACCAAAGATCATCGCATCACGACATTGCAGCGCGGATGCCGGGCGTCCGCCATTTTCATCGCATCGCATCAGGATCGTCGCTCCCTCACGGAGCGCCATTTCTTTGCATCGCAACCTGGTCGTACACGCAACAGGATCGTCGCATCGTCTCCTCCCTCGCAGCAAGGAGTCATCACATCAACGGCCTAGCGTGCAGAAGTTTGTCGCATAGTCTCTGCAAGCATCAGCAGATAAGCGCTCATCCTCCCTAGCGGTAAGAATTCAACGCATCGCCGGCCTTGCGTTCAGAAAATCATCGCTACAGCTCCTTTGCGACATTTTGGTTGTTTTGCTACAAAATCCAGGTACTTTATAAGTAAAAGGGGCACAGAGACCACTGTTTTGAACTGAACTCCTCTTTGCACACTTTGAACTATTTTTGTAGCATTTCAAGAGTAATCCTATTTTATGGTATTGTGGCTTTTTACCGTTATTGGTCTTGTGTTAAGTCTATATATAAAGATACTTATTTTTTATAACTACTTGTGTGGTGTCCCTTTGTAGTGTTCTTCACTGTGTATGGTCATAAATGCTTCACACACTGCCTCTGAGACAAGCCTAGCTACTCGTGCTACGTTACCACAGGGTTGAGCAGGGGTTATCAAAGGGTGTAGCCCTCTTACTCTGACTTAGGAAGAAGGGTCCCTACTTGGACAGTGGTCAGCCATTGCCAACTAGAGACCCCCATTTCTAACAGTAACTTTAACCGATTACTATTCAAAGTGGTTGTAGTGGAATATCATTGAAAGTCCTTACACTATGTGTGTCTAATGTTTGAATTAAACTTTCATTATGGAAGGATTTCCATCTACTATAAAACAGTGACAATGGTATGCACTTTGTCTGTCGAGATTTCATAAATTTTAATGGCGGCAGTTATTCAACACAGACCTACTGCATTAGATCACTCACAAGCAAATGGTTTAGCCAAAAGGGTCTATCGTTTTTTAAAAGAATACATACAGTGGGCAATAGCATTTAACTTCATTATCTATGATGCTCTAGAAACTATGACTTGGGCACAAAGAAGGACATCACATTCAGTCACCATTGAAACACTGGTTTCCATGCTAAAACAGAGCAAAATGCATCTATTCTTTGCCCAGCATAGAGTGGGTTATAAGTATGAAAGAATGGTACGCAGCTGCACAAGAACATCTCTGCTGATAGACTACATAAGAACCAGAACAAATGTTCAATTTATCACCACAAAAAAAACATGGTATTGCACCCACTGAAGTGAACCGGGTGATCTTGTTAGAGTTAAGAAGCCCACAAGACAATTTAAGAGTGATTCAAAATATTTAATTTCTTCAAAGACGGTTAGAGTTAGTTTGCACAGAAAATAAGAAGTGGTGGAATCTCAATAGAGTGAGTAAAGTATCCAATACTTCCAACAATGTAGAAAATGACACAGAACAGGTCTTGGGTGAGGCTGGTTGCGAAATGGTATGAAATGGTCTAGCCAGTGCCGGCTTTTGGGCAGTGCGAGCGGTGCCACCACACCGGGTGCCAAGGTCAGGGGGGCGCCACTTGCGTCTGAAATCGGCGCCAGTCACATCGTTCAAAAGCCTGCACTGTTAAACACGGTTGTCCTTCTTTCTTTTCTACAATGTTAATCTTCGTAGAAATGGAAGAGAGAAAACCGTGTTCAACAAATCAGGACGCACGCTTTTGCCCGCCCATGCGTCGCTATAAAGTGTTTCGATTAGCTGTACATCTAGTGCCCTGGAAAAGTTGTACTCGGCAATTTCAAACACCAAAGTACTACCGGCTACCATTACTCTCTGGCGCGCGCTCTCCAGCACAACATGAGGGGACATCAATTATCAGTCAGCACACTGCTTGAAGACACACAATGCTTTCTTGATGTGTGTAGTGTGTACCACTGTCGGTGTAACACTTACAGACACAGTCACTAGGAGTCCGAGTCAGAAAAAAATAGAAAAGGTTTCGTCTGAAACATTCCGGGATTTTTGGCACAGAAACCCCAGCTCTGCTCTCTGCAGCATATGAAAGGTCAGTAGGTCAACTTTTTTTACTAAGCAAAAATTGTCCTGTTAAATGAAAAATATAAATGCCGCCCAGGTGACCTTGCCACTGGAATGCACTAGGCTTGTAAAATGCTTAGGAGGTTCGTGGAAGAAATTACATGCATTTCATTTTAGAAACAAGCATTTGCAATGCAATGGTCTCGGCATTGTTAAAGTTAGAGCTATTGGCATTGCTCATGACATTATTTTTGTTTATGTTTTTGTTTTTAAAACATTTAACCCCTTGTGTGCCACGCCCTTTCCCCGCCCTGTGCCGGGCGTTGCATTAGCGGGCGGGGTTCATGACGAGCTGGACTCGTCATGGGCACAGCGCAACCGCGGCCCATGACGAGTCCAGCTCGTCATGGGCACACAAGGGGTTAAAGAAACTGCATTGTTATTTACAATGTCAATAGCTTAATCACTCTCAAATGCGAGACCTATCAATCAAAATGGTGGCAAAGGCCCTCGCTGACACACTGGTAAAAGTGGCACACTCGCTTATTAGGCCAGGCCAGAATGGTTTCATACCTGCGCCAGGGACTCGACAAAGCACCTGTAGATTGCGTCCAGGGCTGGCTCATATGCATGAGGTTCTGAACCAGGGGCCCTGGTGCAATTTCCCTGATTTAGAGTGCTCAATTGCACAACCTAATAAAGATGGATGGGACGGTCTTGCGCGATTTGAACTCAGCACTTGTAGATAACCGCAGATGTCAGCGAACAACGGTTAAATAACAATGTATTTGCCGACAAAACATGAATGGCTGAGTGCACCCTTCTTCTGGGATTTGAACCGGTAATCCAAGGCTGTAGGCAGATATCAATAGCAGGTGGTTTACTTGCCAGCTATGTTACAGACGAGTCAGACGCACTCCCAACATGCAGTTTGAAAAGTATCGCAGGCGATTTCCAAGAAAAGTGCTAATATTAATTAGGAGGTGGATACTGGATAGGATGATGATCGCAGGTGAGAGATGTCCTACCTAGCCTTTACCCAGAAGAGACTGAAAAGATAGTTAGCTACCCAGGACAAAGCAGACAGCCTCCACGAATGGTACAAATAGCCCCCACCGCACCATGAAGCACAAACAGGAAGAAAGTCGCCCTCTCCATGCAGCAGCATCTTAAAGGGATCTCGGTTTGTGATCGCGTGTAGTCACTAAGTGGCCTCGCTAAACCCACATGGTCTCTATGGTGGAATGAGACAATATAGGCCAAAAATGCAGATGGAGTTAAGCGTTTAACAGGGTGATCCCAGTAGTAAGGTGAATGCGGGATGAATAATTCAGCGGGTGACGTGACACCACTAGATACATTTTATTCTTCTGAAGGGTGATAATACATAAACAGGGGATCACACACGCTTAATGCAGACCCCTGCGGTTAAGGGGGAAGCTTTCAGGGTTCCCAACCTTCAGAGAGCCCCCATCAAGACCAAAGAAAATCTGTGAGATATAGAGGACTCAAGGACCTCTAATCAGTCTCACATTCTACAGGAAGCCCTATTGTGTCACGTCACTGCATTCGCCAAATGCTAGCAAGTTGGCACGAACGTACCTGTGATGTCGTCCCAGCCTGAGATCCTTACCAGACTGAGCCCTCAATAATCCCGGTTTCGAGCTGGAGCCGCACTCTGCTCCTCGCACACCAGGCACATAGTGTAAGATTTTTAGATCCACCCTCGCCGATCTACGAACACCTGTCAGAGCCAGAGGAGGGGCGCCGGGGTTAGCGGCAGCTCCTAGGCTGGGGACACCTGGGAAGGGGAGTGTCCTGGCTGTGAGAGCACCTGTGCTGCCCGTGTACACCGTGGGTGAGAACAGAGAGCATCTTGACCGGCAGGAGGGGGAACGCATGCAAACTAACATTCTCTGCCTGAGAAATGAAAAGCAGGCTGTAAATTATCGGACTGCGGTACCACGAGCAAACTGCAACTTCCGCCGTGGGAGTAAGAGGTTATGCATATGGTATCAGTCTGCACAATCACCTGCGGCATCACAAGCAGATTCCAACATTCCCAGTCTCAGGTAGACACTACAAATAAAGGCGCTCTCCGTGACAGCAATATTTACGATATTAACAATAAAAGTGTGCTACCATTCTGCCTGGTTATAAACAAATCATAGCGACACATCGAATTAGGAGACCGCGGCACAGAGACACTGCAATGTGCTAACGAGCCTCCGGGATGTATACTGCTCCTAATACCGGTTTGCTGTTAAATAGCGGTTCTTATCAAACGCTCTCCTTTTTAAGCGCTGTAAATAATAGGTATTCTTATTAGCTAATTTAGACATACAACATTTCTCGACTTCGAATAGATGTAAGGCCAAGGTGGGAACCTGCTGGGACGGGAGAAGGTCCTCACTACAAGATATAAGTACAGCACAACAAAGCGACCCCCGCCTACGTGGCACTCACCAGTTGCTCTTTGGAATGGCTGCGGTCCCATGGGATTATGCACCGCCCATTTTTCCGCTCTATGATTGGCTGGCCTGCTGCTTACAATATTTTCATTGGGCAGAGCCTTAGCGGCCAGCAACCATTGGCTTCTGTGTGGATCAACAGAAGAGCGTTACCGAGAACAACTGACATAGAAGAAGGGCAATTAGTCACGGTGACAGGACTAAGGGCTATAGGAAGTGAAGACAGCCTATGGATTAGAAAAAACACTTCAGAGTATATGTTTAGTTATGGAAAATACGAGCAAAATAAATAGCCAACCAGAATAACAGCCCCACGTCTGAGTACAGAAGGGAATGATTCGTGAACTAAGGCTAGCGTACATGCAAAGATGAAAAACAATGGACCTTACATATGGTTGAAACCAAGAATAGTTACCGATAGGTCAGGAAATCTATCAGGTGAGCGGCAGAGGGAACCGAGGGCAGGGGGAGAGGACAAGCACACCACTGCCTTTCTCCGAGGTGAAGCAGAAATGCCTCGGAGAAAGGCAGCGGCGGTTTCGGATTCGGGGCGTGTTTTTCTTTTTCTCTCCTCTTGCCATTGGCTGGAGGAGAGAAAAACACGCCCAGCGAAAAGTAGCGAAAAAAACGCCCCCGAATCCGAAAAGGACGGGGCCTGTTTTGCGAGACGAACCTCTTTTCCAATGGCTGGCCAGCATTTAAGAGGCCAGCCAATGGAGAAGAGGAGAGAAGAGGGGCGGGTTCAAGCCCCTCTTCTCCAAGTCATTAAATCTCGGAGCGAGACTGCGCAAGCGCAGCCTTCGAGCCGAGACCTAAAAAGCATCAAACTAAAAATGAAAGTAGCAATTGCAATATAACTCTAGAATCTAGAGTCTAGATCAATGCCTGTGAGGGCGACAAACCATTCTGGAACATCTCTATCCTGTCACATCAGGCAGACAACACGAACAATAACAACGTTCACTGGGTCCTTGTCTCCATTATAATACAAGTTGACATTCAGTAGACAGGTCGTCAACTACCGCACAGATGTCTACCGTGACTAGGGTGTGGCTCAATTTCATCCGGGGCGCACCTCGCCCTAACCTAGTTTTCAAAGCTGCAGTCAAATATCAATGGCCCGGGAGTGAAACTTGGCAGAAACAGGTGGGAATGTGAAAAATAATTCTATTTACGAATATAAAAATAACATTTAAGCAAAACATGCAGTCACGGAAATCCACCCTCTTATTTTTTCGTTTTTCATTCAAAAGTAATAAAAAAAGATCGCAATGTGTACCGCTCTTAGTACTGCATTAATATGTTATACAATTGTTCCAGAAAAAGAAAATTCAATGCAATATATATATATGAGCCGTGCGCAATTGTCACACTCACAACTCTTAAGAAAAAATGGATCGCCATTTGCAATACATACAATGAAAATTGTTTTTACGACGAAAGAACCAAGTAAAATTAAATGTTGGTAACTTAGCTCTCTTTGTTCGTGTAGGGGAGTCTGAAAAGTTGACCGCGTTGGTTACATAACCGTACCTTAAATTGAATACCATAAATTGAATACCATGCCTGGTCGATTCTGCAGGTGTCTGCTCTTTTCAGCCAAACAGTGCCACTTTTTTTGTAGAATATGTAGATTTATATAGGGTTCCAAGCTGTATTGGCTCTATATATGCCATAAAAAGTTACTACCATATTTTAAGAAACCTTAGGTGCCACGAAATCAAGCTGGAAGATCAAATATCCCTTTGTTGGCGGAATTAAAACAATGACAAAGATTCTTTATTTTATAATGACTAGAAACACGTTTGCTTTTTGTAGGAATTGGCTTGAGTTATAGTACATTTCCTCCACTGTATACTAAAAATGGTCTTGTTTTACAGACACTCAAGCACTACAAGTGGCGTATGAAGCAGGATACGGCTGGCTGTGAGGTGAAGAGGCAGGGAGGGTGCTTCACTGCAGGCTTTGTGGGCGTACTGCGCCCCTCCTTCCTCCCCCTGGGTGTCTTTGGTCCGAAGTGAAGATGGGGGAAGGGAAGAGAGCAGCGCTGCCTGGGGCTGTTATATATCTACAGAAGACATGCGCTTCAAACCGCCTCCAGACCTCGCCCCTCCCTGCAGCCTGTCACCAAGCAAGGGCTAACGTGGCCTGCCAGAGGGAACCCGATGTCACCAGCTCCGGGGAAGCAGTGGCTTTCTCCGCCCAATGCCTCGCCCCCTACACAAGGGGTGGTTCAGCCAAGGGGAAGCAGCTGCAGTCCCAGGTATGACAGAGGCGGGCATGGATCTGGAAAGGAGTGCAATCTACTATGAAAGCAACGAGCCTGCCAGATAGGAATTGCAGTACTTACAGTTTGTTTTTAAAAACAGTATACGAAGTCAATACCTTTAATTGAACTGAAAGGTTGAGCGCGACCTCAACAATTTGACATACAAATGAGCACTGTTTATTAGTGTATCGTCCAAGTAATATGTAAACATTGACACATCCTTTGCTAAGGCATTACTATTAGTTTTACTTTGGGCTAATCTGTCACACAGTTTAATTAAAACTGCAGTGTGAACTTACCGTTTCAAGATGGCCAAAATGTTAACTGTCACAGGCGTTCATGATTGCGAATCGAGTCTCTTGTCTAGTACCAGTTGGCTTTCTTTCACGCCCTCCTCGTTACCCATCTCCTCCTTCCACTGGGGAGATGATTATTCAACAGGGAGCTAGCTGAATTCCCTCTAGACATCCCCCTATCCTCTACTAGAAACCCCAGCCCACTCTAAAAAAAAAGGCTTATTTTATTACACCGAAACATTTCAACGTATGTATAAAATAAGTTATTTACCCAAAATTGTATTTTCCGCAAAAATAACGTGCAAGAATATCTGTGCATATCTGTTGTTTTCACGTGAAGTAGGTTCAATTGATGGGAAAAAAATGGTATACGCGTTTAACATGATGATACTATGAACAGCTGTAGTTCCCTGCGATAGTTTAATACAGAAACAAATAAATCATGTTTTGTGTGGTCAGAGAAGTACCTAATATGTATATTTTCAACTTGCCTCTTTGTATGCAAGGTGTGAGCAAGTAACATATAGCAGGATACCCAGTGACTCATATGCACACTTTAGGTGAGCGGCAGAGGGAGCCGAGGGCAGGGGGAGAGGACAAGCACACCACTGCCTTTCTCCGAGGCGAAGCAGAAATGCTTCGGAGAAAGGCAGCGGCGTTTCCGGATTCGGGGCGTGTTTTGCTTTTCTCTGCTCTTGCCATTGGCTGGAGGAGATAATGAGAAAAGTAGCAAAAAACACGCCCCGAATCCGAAAAGGACGGGGCCTGTTCGGAGAGACAAACCTCTTCTCCAATGGCTGGCCAGCATTCAAGAGGCCAGCTGTTAGACCTGTCAGCCCTTTGGGTGGTCCCTCTTCATCATTATTTATTTTGTCCTACTTTTGCCTCAAACCCTGTTAGAATTTTTCCTTTTTGGGAACCACCAGACTTTTTAGTATTGATGCAGATTCAGGGAGCCATTTTATCTACCCCTGGAACTTCTGTCTGAGGGCCTGGAGCACAAAATGGTGGCCACCCATTGTCACCTGTGACATCACTGGAACCTACTAGAACCTTCTGCAACATTCTGGAACCCTGTGACAGTTGTAGGCGGTTTAGAATGTTGGGAAGCTAAGCCAGAGTTGACAGTTGGAGCTGGCAGTTGGCACCTGACTGGTGAAGAGAGAGCAGCAGAAACCTGAAGGAGGAAGGAGTGAGGCAGCAGGGGTGGAAACTTGTGCCTGGAGTGGGGTCCAGAAACCCACCCTTGATACTAGTCCCTACTGACTGAGCCCAGCCTGGAGCCCTGTGTGGGATAAAGTCAAGAAGAACCAACTCAAGGACCTGAACAGCCGGAACAGGCCTTGGAAGTAAAGAACAGCAAGTTCCTGACCTGTCTATTGGTATCTTCCTGGAGTCCGACGCCGAGAAGCCTAGAGACCTGGGGCCGGAGGTGAAGAAGCGGCGCTGACTGGAAAGCAGATGTCGTACCCGGAGCCGCCAGAGGTCGAGAGAGGGCGCAGACGGAGGTCGTGGAGACACCAGAGGTCGAGGAGGAAGTCACCTGAGGTCGAGTGTGCGGCGTCGACGGGGGAGTGAAGTCCGCCCTCCGGAGTCGCCGGAGACCGAGGTGAATCGTGCCGGAGGTCGGGAGTGGAGATCGCACTCCGGAGTCGCCGGAACCTGAAGGGAAGAGCACCGGAGGTCGGGAGTGGAGGTCGCACTCCGGAGACACCCGGAAGTAGGGAGATCGTGACCCTGTGACGCCGGAGACCGACATCGAATCGAGGCTGCCCAGCGACATCGAGCTGAGGCCGTCCGCCGACATCGATCCGGAACCACCTCACGGCGTCGACAGGAACTGACATCGAGCCGAGGCCGTCCGCCATCGATCCGGAACCGCCTCACGGCGTCGACAAGAACTGACATCGAGCCGAGGCCGGCTAGCGACATCGAACCGGAACCGCCTCACGGCGTCGACACGACTCCAGTGGAGTCGGAAGTTCACAAAGAGGGCAGTAAGTGGAATAGAGGGCGCCTAAGGCCCTGTGGAGCCCTAAGAGACCATCCTAGGGGCTAGAGAGGTGTTAGGACCAGCCTGGGAGTGCCAGGGGTGGACTGAGACTGACAGTGACCTGTGTGAGGGGTTGTGTAGTTTGGGAGAGCCAGATTCCTAGATTACCCTTGATCTACCTCAGTTTTAGCCTCAGCCTTATCCAAGCTAGGTGAGACACCCTCAGGCCATCCACATAACCACAAGCTGTGATTGGGCCAAATCATCCCATAGTACCTCAGGAATGTGAACTGATTTTCAAGTGTCACTGTTGGCTTTTATTATTTATTGAGAGCACTGTATTTATTGTATTCAGCCTATTTATTGCCTCACAGTATTTATTGTTTCACAGTATTTATTGTCGCACAGTATTTATTGTCTCGCAGTATTTATTGCCTCATAATATTTAATTGCCTTTTATGTAATGCACTTATATTTATGCCTTGATTATTTATGATCGATCTTATTTATTGAATCGTTGACGTAATATTTATTTGACTTACCCTACCACAGGAAAAGCCTTGTGTACTGTGATTGTATTATTATTTATTTAATCCGCAACTAAGAGAAAACAAGATAAAGAGATATATTTTCAGTATAATTTTTAAGGTGTAGTGTCGTTTTTGGAACGGATGCACGCATGGTTATTGTGTGGGTATGACGTATGCTTAGCACGGTGCCTGACCCTTGACCACTCGAGCCAAGCTACCACAGTGTATGTCTGGGAGAACACCACCACCCTTCCGGTGTGGGAGTGGTTTTCTAACATAATTGGTGTTCAGCGGTGGGATTGAGCTGTGCCTACGTATACTCGACAATAACTGTGGGTAGTCCATAGGCCTACACCGGGAGTTTTCTCCAAGCGGCCTTCCTAATTGTGAGTTTTTGTTTTTCCAAATTTACTCTGGTGGTGGGAGGAGGTATTATATAAGGTACCCCCCCTGCATAGCTTCTGTAAAAACCTGTCTTCTGTTCTGAGTGGGCAAAATGGAGTTTGTGCTAGAAGACCTGGAAACCTATACTGTGGCCCAACTCAGGGAGTTTTGTCAGCGGGAGGGGGTGTATTGTCCCCCAGGAGCAAAGAAGGGTGCACTCCAAACCAGCTTAAGGGCTTGGGGGAGGCACGACGAGAAAGCAAGGCTGAGGAGGAGGACAGGGATAGAGAGCCCGACAGTGAGGGAGCTGGTTTGTACCAACCTGAGGTGGGGAACCTGTTAGCGGGGCCCAGGACACTTTCTAGGAAGGGCAGCAGTGCCTCTAGCGGTGGCTTGTCTGAAGTGGAGTTAACAGACCGGAGGGAGAAAAGACAGCTCACATGGGACTTAGCAAGGCTGGAGAAAGAGAAGGAGGAACAGAGGATGGCTCATGAGCTAAGGCTGAAAGAGATAGATCTTCAGATCCTAAGAGTCGGGGCACACCCTATTCCTAATGGTGGCAGCGAAGAAAGAGAGTTCACCAGGGAACCCAAACCCTATTTGCCGAAAGACATAGTGGCTAGCTATGGTGTGGGCGACGATATTGCCAAGTGGCTAGCGGCCTATGAGGTCTCATTAAGGGCCCATGGGGTTCCAGAGAAGTACTGGGGAGGGGGATTGTACAGGTACATGCCTCCAGCTGGTAGGGATGCATTATTGGCCCTAGAGCAGGATGAGCAGACCCACTACCCCACCATGAAAGTGGCGCTCATACGAAAGTTTGGACTAACACCCGAGAAATACAGACAGAAGTTCCGGGGTAGCCACAAACTGGGCACACAGAATTGGGTGGACTTCCTGGATTATGCAAAGAAGGCATTAGAGGGTTGGATTCAGGGCAGTGAAGTGAGGAACTACGAGGGGTTGTTTGATTTAGTATTGAAGAAACACCTGCTCGAAAAATGTTTCCCTGAACTGCGTCAACACCTGGTGGATAGCAAGCTGACCAATCCCCGGAAGCTTGCTGAGGAGGCGGACATTTGGGCTAGTACCCGTGTAGGAGAGTAGGGTCTGCTATCCTATGGTCACCCCAAATTTTTGCTTTTTGCTTCACTGGTTTTTGACATATTGAGGCTGTGGGCCTGCCAATCAGACCCCCAGCCTGCTGTTCTCTCTACTAAATTAAAACTATGCACCCTAGGTGCATAACCAATTGGAAGTGGATCACCCTGTCAGCCCCTGTACCAGTGTACACTAGGTACCCAGGGCATTGGTGTACCCAAGGCCTGCCAAGGGCTGCAGCATGTATTATGCCACCCCAGGCTTGGCCTAACAATTTGACACAACTGGCTGATCACTCAGCTGGGGTAAATTGGTGTAATCACCTCTTACTTAGGTGTAGTATACCTATACCTAACCTTAAATGGGACACCTGGTAACCTATAAGTCACTCCTATGGCAGGCCTTAACAATCCTGAAGGCAGAGTGCTTGGTTCCATGTGAGATGGTGCTCTGGCATGAGCTGAGCCTGTCTGCAGTGGTCGGAACAACTTCCTTCTACTGTTTCCAGATATCGTCATACCATATACTCTTAAGTGCATTATGAACCTCGCGGTTAAATGCTAACTTTGGTTTGGCTTTATCAAAACATGTCGAGTAAGGTGTCATACGAATTGGAATACTAACCCCTCACCAATTCTGGCGACGGGGTTAGCATTCCACCCTTCTAGAGGGACACGACATGTACAGTGCCTGAAACCCGGGTAAAATCAGACACAGCCTCAGCTCCACAAAATGGATGCTGCCACCACAGACACAAGTCTGCCCTCCTGCTGCTGGGAGTCCTTCCAGCTTGGGAGGTGTGGACAAAGGGTTTCCTGCCAGGGGAGGTGCGTGCACCACCCCAGACAGGATTTTGTGTATTGGTCAGGTAGGGCTTGAAAGAAACCAGACATGCCTGTGGCTCACAAGGAGCCTCGGTGCATATGCCAGTTCAAACCGGTCCTGGGGCACACCAGTCTCGGGCCTGGGGCGAGCTGGACAAAGGATTGGGGGTGTAACCACCCCCCTTCCTGGTCCCACCCATAGGGAGGGACCTAGCAGGTAGTCCGGCCCCTAGAATCCGAATAAAGGTAGGAGCTGTGTCCTAAGACTTCAGACATCCTGGAATCAACTTGAAACTAAGAAGAAGACGGGAACTTCGACATTCTGCTGCACAGAAGACTGAAGAAAATCTCCCCTGTGGTCAGGGAGTGACCACCTTGCTAACGCAAGCACCATCCAGCGAATCAACGTCTGCTTTGCCGCCGCCTCCCGCCGGAGCCCGAGCCCAGAGACTGACAAGACCTGGACCTCCAGACCTCTCACCGCCCGATCCACAGTCCCTGCAAAGAGGAGACCCGTGGAGGCACCGAGACACGTGGAGCCAGCCATCTTGAAACGACTACGACAAGCTGACCAGTGCAACAACCGAGGCTCCCTTCAAGTTGTGCTTTGGGTCCTGAGAAGCCCAACCCTCGAGCAGCATCTGCACCAAAGGTGAGCCCTCCAGCATCTCCACGATCTGCGTGGGGCCCTTCTGCATTTTGCCACTCGACGCGCCTAACCGGTTGCTGGCCCGCTGGCTAGTGGCCATCTTGGCGACGAAATCTACGACAAACACCGCTGGTCTGGTTGCTCCAGACTGGCCCTTGCTCCCCTCCAAAGGAGCAGTTCCTCTGACCTTGCTGGTCAGAACCATCAGCTTAAACTCCTTGCCTACAACAATTGCTTTTGCCAAGGCTTGTTTGCTTCGATCAAGTCGCCGACACCGCCGACAGCGAGAGCCTGCGTGGGACAGCTCGTGACTCGACTCCTGGACGTCGTCGACCTTCAGGGACCACGTGGCTGCAGAGTCAAGCTACACCTTCCTTCCTGTTTGCACCCGACATCGCCTGGTACCCACCTGGTGCCACGCTGGTCACTGGCTAGTGACTGTGAACACTGTCCCCTCTGCTTACAGGTCTTCAACATCTCCGATCCACTCTTGGATCCACTGCATCTCTTCCCGACCGACCGCCTGCAGCACTTTTGTCTACAGGCCCCACGGAACAGATAGAAGAAACCCGACGCACTTCGAGGCCTATGCACCCGCTTCCTGTGGGTGAGGTAAAGCTGGCACACCTGTGCCCAAGTGTAGTATTACATCTCTAGTGCCTGTGTTCCAAATCTTAAGTTCCTAGGTCATCCGGAAGATTCCTTTTGCAGTAACTTTGTACTTTTTACGCACCCATTGAAACCTATGGGAGCACGCGTGTGACTATTTGCTCTGCACACGCCACCCGTGGACCTCCTGGTCACTAACTGACGTTAGCTCCTTGTAGGCCCAGCGATTCTAGAGGCCCTAGGCCTTTTCCCTTTTCTGTTCGTGGTACTTATACCACTATTTTAGTATATGGTTCGAGTGGCCACCAGGGCCTATCCATATAAAGTGCAACTTCTGTGTATTCTGTGATAATCTTGTTTGACGATTTGTGCTCCTGTGCTCATAAAGAGACTAGGGGTTACTTTGAGAAATAAATACATATATATTTTGAATATATATCTGTGTGGTGTCCTTTCATTGGTATAAAAGGGGGTTACTATTGGTAAAACAGCTTGCTTAACACGCATCACGAGTTTAGCCTCAAAGACTGCTTAGCCTACGCTACCACTAGGGCAGCTAGTCCGAAAAGGTTGACTTACAACCACACCATAAGGGTTGCTTGGCATGGTACAAGGTGGTCACTAGAACTAGTGAACAGCATATACCAGGCCAACTTCTCACATTGGTGAGCAGCGGTTGGATTTGAGCTTGCTGTGTTTTACCATTGTAATCTCTTGGTTACCAATTGAAAGATCACATAGGTACCTGTAGGTACATATAAAACAAGATTAGATATACATAAGTTCTACTGAACTTAGTTGTTGTAGAGCAAAGGGAGTAGCACACCCTGACTACAACTACTAGATAGGTTTAGTAGGTAAACCCAAGTGTAGGTAGATTGCAACACATCCACCCACACTTAAGAGCAATGGCTGGGGCAGAGGGGTCCACTGTACCCATCTCTGTTGAGAGTGACCCCCCGAGGGCACCATCCATCTATGCTACCCTTAATCAAAATGAGCTCAGGCAGCTGGCAACTCTTAGAGGCCTTAAACAGCCCAAGAACCCTACCTCTGCTTTGCTCAGAGAGCTCTTGCAAGAAGATGAAAATCAAAAAGAGTTCAGGAAAGCTTCCCAGTTAGCCCCCTTAGGGACAGGAACAGGAGGCCCCCCTTCTGAAGATGCCACTGAGGTACCCCTTTCCAATAGTCACCCCTTAGATGGGATGCCTACCACAGAGGATGAGAGTGAAAAGGATACTGACAGTAGTGAGGATGAAGGGAGAACTAGCCCAGTGCCAAGTGTTATACTTGGCCCAGCTAAACTAAGGCTATTGGGGACTGACAGTGGGTTCACCCCACTGGATCTCCCCAGTGGACTTAACACAGGGCTTGGAAGGCAAAGGAATCGCTCAGATGACTCCAATGCTTCCCATGGCTCTAGAGGCTCTCAAGGTCACTCCAGGAGAAGGATGACCACCCCTCAGAGGAGGGAACATGAGGCCAAGATGCAAGAAGCTCAGCTGAGGATCAGGAAGCAGGAGCTAGAAGTAGCCCTGATGGAAGAGAAACTTAGCAAGGCTAGACAGCATAAAGAGAGTGGGTCTATACCCACTGGTGGCAGCATTGTCCCTAAGGACAAAGATAGGGTTTTCGATAATAGAAACCTGTCTAAGGTTGTGCCCCCCTACAAAAGTGGGGATGACATCCACAAGTGGATAACTGCTCTTGAGAGAGCCTGCAAAGTACAGCAGGTTCCTGAAGACCAGTGGGCAGCAATCCTCTGGCTCTCCTTTGAGGGAAGAGGCAGAGACAGACTCCTCACTGTTAGAGAAGAGGATGTCAGAAACTACAGAGTCCTGAAGAGTGTTCTAGTTGATGGGTTAGGCTTAACCACTGAGCAGTACAGGTTAATGTTCAGAGACACCCAAAAGACACAGACTCAGGACTGGTCTGAATACATTGAATGTGCCACTAAGGCTTTGGAGGGTTGGTTGCTGGGAAGTAAGGTATCTGATTTTACAGGATTGTATAATTTGATGATGAGAGAACAGATTTTAAATAACTGTCAAAACCAGCAACTGCATCAACACTTGGTTGACTCTGATCTGACCTCTCCCCAAGAATTGGGAAAGAAGGCAGACAAATGGGTCAGAACCAGGGTTAAGCAAAAGAACCAGAACCAGGGCCAAGGGGGTGATCAGAAGAAAACAGACCAAAAGGGTGGAGATCAGAAACCTAAAGACCAGAAGTCTTCAACAGGGCCCCAAACTACTACTAAGGAGGGTGGGTCCCAACAGTCCAAAAAGAAGAAAGAAGGTCAAAAGAAACCCTGGTGCAATCATTGCAAGAATACAACTCACTGGACTAGTGATTGCAAAAAGGGTGGAGCCCCCAACACTGTTGCCCCTAAGGCACCTGCTCCCAGTACTACTGTTAGCAGTGTTGGTCCCCAGACAAAGGGTGTAGTGGGAATCACTATGGGAACTGAAGGAGATTCTGACTTAGACAGAACCCTGACACAGGCAGTCTTGATCTGTGAGGGGGACATTGATTTGTCCCTGACTGTGAGCCCCAGTAACCTGGGCAAGTACAGACAGACTCCTTTAATTAATGACAAAGTGGCTCAAGCCTACAGGGACACATGTGCCAGTGTCACTATGGTGACCCCAGGCTTTGTGGACCCTGGACAGTACATACCAGGTGAGAACTACCTGGTGACCAATGCCAGCAATGCCACTACTTCACATAGTGTGGCAGTTGTTAACTTCTCATGGGGAGGGGTAACTGGCCTCAAAAGGGTTGTGGTTAGTGCAGACCTCCCAGTAGAATGTTTGTTGGGCAATGACCTAGAGAGTTCTCTATGGTCAGAAGTGGAGTACAGGACTCATGCAGAGATGTTAGGTATATCATCACATGTCCTTGCTGTGACCAGGTCACAGGCCAAAAAGTGCCTCACTGAACCACAGGTCTTGGATCCTGGAACAATGGACCAAGCACCTACCAAGAAGAAGAACAGGAGGGTCAAGGCTGTGCCTTCCCCCCTGCCTCAGAGTGATGATCAGCCTTCCCAGGAAGCTGATCTAGAGGACCCTGAAGGAACTGTCCCTGAAGAGCTTGAACCTGACCAGGTTGAGTTTCTGGGGACAGGGGGACCTTCAAGGGCTGACTTGAGGCAGGCTCAGTTATCCTGTCCCTCTCTTGAACCCCTCAGACAGCTGGCTGCTGCTGAGGCTGCTGGGAATGCTCAAGGTACCCATAAAGTGTATTGGGATGAAGGGCTCCTTTATTCAGAGGCTAGAGACCCCAAGCCTGGTGCAACCAGGAGGTTGGTTATACCTCTGCAATTTAGGGGCTTCCTTCTTACCTTGGCCCATGATATTCCTTTAGCAGGACACCTAGGCCAGAACAAGACCTGGGACAGACTTGTCCCTCACTTTCACTGGCCTCATATGAATGAAGATACAAAGGAGTTTTGTCGCTCCTGTGTTACCTGCCAAGCCAGTGGCAAATCAGGTGGCACAACAAAGGCCCCCCTGATACCACTACCTGTGGTGGGGGTTCCCTTTGAAAGAGTGGGAATAGACATAGTGGGTCCCATGGATCCTCCCACTGCATCTGGGCACAGATTTATACTGGTGGTAGTGGATCATGCCACCAGGTATCCAGAGGCAATTCCCCTTAGGACCACTACAGCTCCTGTTGTGGCCAGGGCCCTGCTGGGAGTATTCTCCAGAGTGGGGTTTCCTAAGGAGGTAGTATCTGACAGAGGTACCAACTTTATGTCAGGATACTTAACAGCTATGTGGAAGGAATGTGGTGTCAACTACAAGTTCACCACCCCTTATCACCCACAATGCAATGGGCTTGTTGAGAGATTCAACAAGACCCTAAAGGGTATGATCAAAGGATTACCTGAAAAGCTCAGGCGAAGATGGGACATCCTTCTACCCTGCCTTCTGTTTGCTTACAGAGAGGTCCCACAAAAAGGAGTTGGCTACAGCCCCTTTGAATTGTTGTTTGGGCACCCTGTGAGAGGCCCACTGTGTTTGGTGAAGGAAGGCTGGGAGTTACCTCTCAAAAAGCCTAAGCTAGACATAGTGGACTATGTACTTGGTCTCCGCTCCAGGATGGCTGAGTATATGGAGAAGGCATCCAAAAACCTTGAGGCAAGCCAGGCCTTACAGAAAGCTTGGCATGACCAAAAGGCTGTCTTGGTTGAGTTTCAGCCAGGACAGAAGGTATGGGTGTTGGAGCCAGTGGCCCCAGCAGCACTCCAAGACAAATGGTCTGGACCCCATACAATCCTGGAAAAGAAGGGAGAGGTCACCTACTTGGTCGACCTAGGAACTCCCAGGAGTCCCCACAGGGTACTCCATGTTAACAGGCTTAAAGCATATGTTGACAGGGCAGACATGGGCTTGCTCATGGCTACAGATGAGGGACAGGAGGAAGAGAGTGACCCTCTCCCAGACCTGTTGTCTCAGAACCCTGAAGATGGCTCAGTTGAAGGAGTGACCCTTGAAGGCAACCTCACTGCCCATCAGCAGACTGAATGTAGACAGGTTCTACAATCATTTTCACATATGTTTTCCTTGATACCTAGTCAAACTGACTGGTGTACCCATGTGGTGGACACTGGTGACAGTCTGCCTGTAAAGAACAAACTTTACAGACAACCTGACCACGTCAGGGACTGTATAAAGGCTGAGGTACATAAAATGCTGGAATTAGGTGTCATTGAACCCTCAGAGAGCCCCTGGGCTAGCCCAGTGGTTCTGGTCCCCAAACCTCACACCAAAGATGGCAAGAAAGAGATGAGGTTCTGTGTGGATTACAGAGGACTCAATGCTGTCACCAGGACAGATGCACACCCTATTCCAAGGGCAGATGAGCTCATAGACAAACTAGCTTCTGCAAAGTTTTTGAGCACATTTGACTTAACAGCTGGCTATTGGCAAATCAGATTAGCTGAGGAGTCTAAGGCCAAAACAGCATTCTCAACCCCAGGTGGGCATTATCAGTTTGTGGTGATGCCCTTTGGTCTGAAGAATGCACCTGCCACCTTCCAAAGGCTGGTGAACCAAGTCCTTACTGGGTTGGATGACTTTTGTGCAGCATATCTTGATGACATTGCTGTCTTTAGCTCCACCTGGGAGGATCACCTGATCCACCTGAAGAAGGCTCTTGAGGCCCTGCAGAGGGCAGGCCTCACTATCAAGGCTACTAAGTGCCAGATAGGGCAGAGTAAGGTTGTATATTTGGGCCACCTTGTAGGTGGAGGCCAAGTTCAACCACTGGAGAGTAAGATACAATCCATCAAGGACTGGTCCCCTCCAACCACCCAGACTCAAGTTCGAGCTTTCTTGGGCTTGACTGGGTACTACAGGAAGTTTGTTAAGAACTATGGGTCCATTGTGACTCCTCTTAATGATCTGACATCCAAGAAGATGCCCAAAAAGGTTCAGTGGACAGTAAGCTGTCAAAAGGCATTTGATGACCTGGAGGAGGCCATGTGCTCTGCACCTATCCTGAAAAGTCCTGACTACTCCAAAGAGTTTATTGTCCAAACAGATGCTTCTGAGTTGGGTGTGGGAGCTGTGCTGTCACAACTTAATGTAGATGGTCAAGACCAACCCATTGCTTTTATTAGCAGAAGGTTGACCCCCAGAGAGAAGAATTGGTCAGCTATTGAGAGGGAGGCCTTTGCTGTGGTGTGGGCCCTGAAGAAGCTGAGGCCATACTTGTTTGGCACTCACTTCAAGATTCAGACCGACCATAAGCCCCTCTTGTGGCTAAATCAGATGAAGGGTGAAAACCCCAAACTGCTTAGGTGGTCCATTTCCCTACAGGGGATGGACTTTACAGTGGAGCACCGGCCAGGTACTGACCATGGGAATGCAGATGGTCTCTCCAGGTACTTCCACTTAGGACATGAAGACGAGACTGGTCAAGGCTAGTTTAATGTCCCAGCGTTTGGGGGGGGGTTGTGTAGGAGAGTAGGGTCTGCTATCCTATGGTCACCCCAAATTTTTGCTTTTTGCTTCACTGGTTTTTGACATATTGAGGCTGTGGGCCTGCCAATCAGACCCCCAGCCTGCTGTTCTCTCTACTAAATTAAAACTATGCACCCTAGGTGCATAACCAATTGGAAGTGGATCACCCTGTCAGCCCCTGTACCAGTGTACACTAGGTACCCAGGGCATTGGTGTACCCAAGGCCTGCCAAGGGCTGCAGCATGTATTATGCCACCCCAGGCTTGGCCTAACAATTTGACACAACTGGCTGATCACTCAGCTGGGGTAAGTTGGTGTAATCACCTCTTACTTAGGTGTAGTATACCTATACCTAACCTTAAATGGGACACCTGGTAACCTATAAGTCACTCCTATGGCAGGCCTTAACAATCCTGAAGGCAGAGTGCTTGGTTCCATGTGAGATGGTGCTCTGGCATGAGCTGAGCCTGTCTGCAGTGGTCGGAACAACTTCCTTCTACTGTTTCCAGATATCGTCATACCATATACTCTTAAGTGCATTATGAACCTCGCGGTTAAATGCTAACTTTGGTTTGGCTTTATCAAAACATGTCGAGTAAGGTGTCATACGAATTGGAATACTAACCCCTCACCAATTCTGGCGACGGGGTTAGCATTCCACCCTTCTAGAGGGACACGACATGTACAGTGCCTGAAACCCGGGTAAAATCAGACACAGCCTCAGCTCCACAAAATGGATGCTGCCACCACAGACACAAGTCTGCCCTCCTGCTGCTGGGAGTCCTTCCAGCTTGGGAGGTGTGGACAAAGGGTTTCCTGCCAGGGGAGGTGCGTGCACCACCCCAGACAGGATTTTGTGTATTGGTCAGGTAGGGCTTGAAAGAAACCAGACATGCCTGTGGCTCACAAGGAGCCTCGGTGCATATGCCAGTTCAAACCGGTCCTGGGGCACACCAGTCCCGGGCCTGGGGCGAGCTGGACAAAGGATTGGGGGTGTAACCACCCCCCTTCCTGGTCCCACCCATAGGGAGGGACCTAGCAGGTAGTCCGGCCCCTAGAATCCGAATAAAGGTAGGAGCTGTGTCCTAAGACTTCAGACATCCTGGAATCAACTTGAAACTAAGAAGAAGACGGGAACTTCGACATTCTGCTGCACAGAAGACTGAAGAAAATCTCCCCTGTGGTCAGGGAGTGACCACCTTGCTAACGCAAGCACCATCCAGCGAATCAACGTCTGCTTTGCCGCCGCCTCCCGCCGGAGCCCGAGCCCAGAGACTGACAAGACCTGGACCTCCAGACCTCTCACCGCCCGATCCACAGTCCCTGCAAAGAGGAGACCCGTGGAGGCACCGAGACACGTGGAGCCAGCCATCTTGAAACGACTACGACAAGCTGACCAGTGCAACAACCGAGGCTCCCTCCAAGTTGTGCTTTGGGTCCTGAGAAGCCCAACCCTCGAGCAGCATCTGCACCAAAGGTGAGCCCTCCAGCATCTCCACGATCTGCGTGGGGCCCTTCTGCATTTTGCCACTCGACGCGCCTAACCGGTTGCTGGCCCGCTGGCTAGTGGCCATCTTGGCGACGAAATCTACGACAAACACCGCTGGTCTGGTTGCTCCAGACTGGCCCTTGCTCCCCTCCAAAGGAGCAGTTCCTCTGACCTTGCTGGTCAGAACCATCAGCTTAAACTCCTTGCCTACAACAATTGCTTTTGCCAAGGCTTGTTTGCTTCGATCAAGTCGCCGACACCGCCGACAGCGAGAGCCTGCGTGGGACAGCTCGTGACTCGACTCCTGGACGTCGTCGACCTTCAGGGACCACGTGGCTGCAGAGTCAAGCTACACCTTCCTTCCTGTTTGCACCCGACATCGCCTGGTACCCACCTGGTGCCACGCTGGTCACTGGCTAGTGACTGTGAACACTGTCCCCTCTGCTTACAGGTCTTCAACATCTCCGATCCACTCTTGGATCCACTGCATCTCTTCCCGACCGACCGCCTGCAGCACTTTTGTCTACAGGCCCCACGGAACAGATAGAAGAAACCCGACGCACTTCGAGGCCTATGCACCCGCTTCCTGTGGGTGAGGTAAAGCTGGCACACCTGTGCCCAAGTGTAGTATTACATCTCTAGTGCCTGTGTTCCAAATCTTAAGTTCCTAGGTCATCCGGAAGATTCCTTTTGCAGTAACTTTGTACTTTTTACGCACCCATTGAAACCTATGGGAGCACGCGTGTGACTATTTGCTCTGCACACGCCACCCGTGGACCTCCTGGTCACTAACTGACGTTAGCTCCTTGTAGGCCCAGCGATTCTAGAGGCCCTAGGCCTTTTCCCTTTTCTGTTCGTGGTACTTATACCACTATTTTAGTATATGGTTCGAGTGGCCACCAGGGCCTATCCATATAAAGTGCAACTTCTGTGTATTCTGTGATAATCTTGTTTGACGATTTGTGCTCCTGTGCTCATAAAGAGACTAGGGGTTACTTTGAGAAATAAATACATATATATTTTGAATATATATCTGTGTGGTGTCCTTTCATTGGTATAAAAGGGGGTTACTATTGGTAAAACAGCTTGCTTAACACGCATCACGAGTTTAGCCTCAAAGACTGCTTAGCCTACGCTACCACTAGGGCAGCTAGTCCGAAAAGGTTGACTTACAACCACACCATAAGGGTTGCTTGGCATGGTACAAGGTGGTCACTAGAACTAGTGAACAGCATATACCAGGCCAACTTCTCACAACCCGGGTGTCCACAAGGGGGACTGGAGGGGATACTCAAAAGGCCGGACAGGGCGCCCCCCAGAAGAAAGAGGGAGGGGAAAAGAAAAAGGAGTTCTCCAAAGGCCCCCAAAATAATTTCCAAGGTAAGGGAACAGGATTCACCCCTAGGGCTAACCCACCCAGAAACCCTAATCCTGGCCAGAGTCAGCAGCCAAGGGTTGTCCATTGCTTCGAGTGCGGTGGCGTTGGACACTATAAGGGAGATGCGAAGTGCCCAAAACGACCACCCCCTCCCATTGGAGGAAAGGCCCCCGGAGTAGCTAGTGTAGTGCTCGGGGAGGAGATGCCTTTAATTAAGGGAAGGGAGTGGGCGGGTGTCACTTTAGTGTCCCTGGGAGAACGGGAGATGGTTCCTAAGATCCAGGTGCCCGCAAATACTATAAAGTATGGGCAGTGGGTCACCATCAACGGCCAAAGGGGGGAGGCTCTGAGAGACACAGGAGCCAGTATGACTATGGTGCGTAGCCAACTGGTGTCTCCAGAGCAGGTGATTCCCGATGTACTCCACCCTGCCGCGATGGCTGACGGCAGAACAGGCCACTATCCGGTGGCCGAGGTTCCCTTTGAATGGGAGGGGGTTGCAGGTTCACTTCGAGTTGCCGTAAGCCCTGCCGTGCCAGTTGATTGTCTGCTGGGGAATGACATGGAGCACAATGCTTGGAAGGAGGTGGAATACTGGACTCATACTGAGATGCTGAGTACACCTGACTGGGCCTGTGTGAGCACAGGGTCCGCGACTACCCGGAGAGGGAGTTCGTTCAGGCTGGAGCCTGGAACAAAGGCCCAGCCAGCTGCCGATCAAGGGAAGAACCGAGGACGGGAGGAGCCTGCCTCGGCATCCGCGCCCCGTGTGACGGATAGGCCACCGGAGGTGGTGGACCAGGAGTCCGCGGTGGGGGATGTTACCAAACTGGAGGACCTACCCATCCCGGCCGAGTGGCACGTGGAGGGAGGCCCGACCAGGGAGGAATTCTGCCAGGGCCAGAGGGAGTGCCCTACCCTTGAGGGACTGAGGCGACAGGCCGAAGCCCAGGCAGCAGGGAACGTTGAAGGGAACTACAGTGTTTACTGGGAGGATGGCCTCCTCTACAGTGAACCCAAGGCACCCCTACATGGATCGTCACAAGCCTTGGTAGTCCCTCAACGTTATCGAGCCTTCCTTCTGGAGTTGGCTTACGAGATCCCCTTGGCAGGACACCTGGGGCAAGACAAGACCTTCGCCCGTCTTGTCCCACACTTTTATTGGCCTCAAATGAAAGTGTCGTCCGACACCTACTGCCGGACATGTGTGTCTTGCCAAGCCAGTGGGAAAACAGGGGTGAAGCTGAAAGCTCCCCTGGAACCACTTCCTGTCGTTAGCACCCCCTTTGAAAGGGTGGGCATCGACATTGTGGGTCCATTAGATCCGCCTACTACAGCTGGTCACAGGTTTATCCTGGTTCTGGTGGATCATGCCACACGGTACCCAGAGGCTATACCTCTGAGGACCATTACAGCACCTGTTGTGGCTAGGGCCCTGATGGGAATCTTTACCCGAGTGGGTTTTCCCAAGGAAGTTGTGTCCGACAGGGGGACCAACTTCATGTCAGCGTACATGCGGGCCATGTGGAAGGAGTGTGGAGTGACCTACCGGTTCACCACTCCTTACCACCCTCAGACCAATGGTCTGGTGGAGAGGTTTAACAAAACCTTGAAAGGCATGATCAGAAGTCTGCCTGAAAGCCTGCGGAGGAAATGGGATGTCCTCCTACCCTGTCTACTCTTTTCTTACAGGGAAGTGCCACAGAAGGGAGTGGGCTTCAGCCCCTTCGAGCTTTTGTATGGGCACCCTGTACGTGGACCTCTCAACCTGGTGAGAGACGGATGGGAAAGAACTCCCAGAAAGCTTCCCCAGGACGTGGTGAGCTACATGCTGGCCTTCCGAAGCCAAATGGCTAAGTTGTGGAAGCAAGCTTCTGACAACTTGGAGGCCAGCCAAGCAGTAATGAAGGCGTGGTATGACCACAACGCTCACCCGGTGGAATTGGAGCCTGGCCAGAAGGTGTGGGTGATCGAACCAGGAGAGCTTAGCGCCCTCCAGGATCGCTGGTCAGGACCCTTTGAGGTATTGGAGAAGAAGGGTAAGGCTACCTACTTGGTGGATCTTAAGACCCCTCGTCAGCCCCTACGGGTGCTGCATGCCAACCGCCTCAAACCCCACCACGAGAGGCCCGAAGTCATTTTGATGATGGTGACTGACGGAGCAGAGGACGCAGAAAGCGAGCCTCTCCCCGATTTATTTGCGTCTCAAGAGAAGGATGGGTCGGTGGAGGGAGTGATTCTCTCCCCATCTCTAACTCCTGAACAGCAGGAGGACTGCCGCCAGGTCCTGGGACAGTACTCTTCGTTGTTCTCCCTTGTTCCGGGTAGGACTCACCTGTGCGTCCATGACGTGGACACAGGAGACAGCCCACCTGTGAAGTCCAAGATCTACCGGATGTCAGACAAGGTGAAGGCCAGCATTAACAGTGAAGTCACTAAGATGCTGGAGCTAGGAGTGATCGAACCTTCCAGCAGCCCCTGGTCCGGTGGTGTTAGTACCAAAAGCCGCACCACCGGGTGGCCAACCGGAACTGAGGTTCTGTGTGGACTACCGGGGACTGAATTCAGTAACCAAAACTGATGCTCATCCGATCCCAAGGGCGGATGAATTGATTGACCGGCTGGGAGCTGCCCAATATCTAAGTACCTTTGACCTTACTTCTGGGTACTGGCAGATCTCTTTGACTGATGGAGCTAGGGAAAGGTCAGCCTTCTCCACGCCCAATGGCCACTACCAGTTCTGTGTGATGCCCTTTGGGCTCAAGAACGCACCTGCCACGTTTCAGCGTCTGGTGAACCAGATCCTCACTGGAATGGAGAGTTTCTCTGCTGCTTATCTGGATGACATAGCCGTCTTCAGTAACAGCTGGGAGGATCACTTGCGTCACCTGCAAGCTGTTCTCCAGGCCCTGAGACAAGCTGGATTGACGATCAAGGCCAGCAAGTGCCAGATCGGGCAGGGGTCGGTAGTGTACCTTGGACACTTGGTGGGTAGGGGAGCGGTGCAACCCCTCCAGGCGAAGATCGAGGCAATCATGGCCTGGGAACCCCCCAAGACTCAGACTGAGGTCCGAGCATTTTTGGGCCTCACCGGATACTACCGCCGCTTCGTGAAGGGATACGGTACCATCGTGGCCCCCCTCACGGAGCTTACGTCCAAGAAGCAACCTCGACGGGTAGTCTGGACGGAGGCTTGTCAGCAGGCCTTCGTAAAGCTGAAGCAAGCCATGTGCGAGGCCCCGGTCTTAAGGGCCCCAGACTTTTCCAAGGAGTTCATTGTCAAGACGGATGCATCAGAACATGGCATTGGGGCAGTATTATCGCAACTCAATGAAGAGGGTCTGGATCAACCCGTGGTCTTCCTATCCCGGAGACTACTTCCCAGGGAACAGAAGTGGAGTGCAATAGAGCGTGAAGCCTTTGCAGTGGTATGGGCTCTGAAGAAGTTGCGGCCATACCTGTTTGGCTCGCACTTCCTAGTTCAGACCGACCACAGACCCCTTCGTTGGCTGATGCAGATGAAGGGGGAGAATCCCAAGTTGTTGAGGTGGTCTATCTCCCTACAGGGAATGGACTTTCAGGTGGAACATCGGCCTGGAGTGGACCACGCCAATGCAGACGGTCTCTTAAGGTATTTCCGCCTTAGTGATGAGAACTCCCAAGGGGTTGGGTAGCTCTCCCCACTTTCAGCTGGGGGGGGATGCGTGTTAGACCTGTCAGCCCTTTGGGTGGTCCCTCTTCATCATTATTTATTTTGTCCCACTTTTGCCTCAAACCCTGTTAGAATTTTTCCTTTTTGGGAACCACCAGACTTTTTAGTATTGATGCAGATTCAGGGAGCCATTTTATCTACCCCTGGAACTTCTGTCTGAGGGCCTGGAGCACAAAATGGTGGCCACCCATTGTCACCTGTGACCTCACTGGAACCTACTAGAACCTTCTGCAACATTCTGGAACCCTGTGACAGTTGGAGGCGGTTTAGAATGTTGGGAAGCTAAGCCAGAGTTGACAGTTGGAGCTGGCAGTTGGCACCTGACTGGTGAAGAGAGAGCAGCAGAAACCTGAAGGAGGAAGGAGTGAGGCAGCAGGGGTGGAAACTTGTGCCTGGAGTGGGGTCCAGAAACCCACCCTTGATACTAGTCCCTACTGACTGAGCCCAGCCTGGAGCCCTGTGTGGGATAAAGTCAAGAAGAACCAACTCAAGGACCTGAACAGCCGGAACAGGCCTTGGAAGTAAAGAACAGCAAGTTCCTGACCTGTCTATTGGTATCTTCCTGGAGTCCGACGCCGAGAAGCCTAGAGACCTGGGGCCGGAGGTGAAGAAGCGGCGCTGACTGGAAAGCAGACGTCGTACCCGGAGCCGCCAGAGGTCGAGAGAGGGCGCCGACGGAGGTCGTGGAGACACCAGAGGTCGAGGAGGAAGTCACCTGAGGTCGAGTGTGCGGCGTCGACGGGGGAGTGAAGTCCGCCCTCCGGAGTCGCCGGAGACCGAGGTGAATCGTGCCGGAGGTCGGGAGTGGAGATCGCACTCCGGAGTCGCCGGAACCTGAAGGGAAGAGCACCGGAGGTCGGGAGTGGAGGTCGCACTCCGGAGACACCCGGAAGTAGGGAGATCGTGACCCTGTGACGCCGGAGACCGACATCGAATCGAGGCTGCCCAGCGACATCGAGCTGAGGCCGTCCGCCGACATCGATCCGGAACCGCCTCACGGCGTCGACAAGAACTGACATCGAGCCGAGGCCGGCTAGCGACATCGAACCGGAACCGCCTCACGGCGTCGACACGACTCCGGCGGAGTCGGAAGTTCACAAAGAGGGCAGTAAGTGGAATAGAGGGCGCCTAAGGCCCTGTGGAGCCCTAAGAGACCATCCTAGGGGCTAGAGAGGTGTTAGAACCAGCCTGGGAGTGCCAGGGGTGGACTGAGACTGATACAGTGACCTGTGTGAGGGGTTGTGTAGTTTGGGAGAGCCAGATTCCTAGATTACCCTTGATCTACCTCAGTTTTAGCCTCAGCCTTATCCAAGCTAGGTGAGACACCCTCAGGCCATCCACATAACCACAAGCTGTGATTGGGCCAAATCATCCCATAGTACCTCAGGAATGTGAACTGATTTTCAAGTGTCACTGTTGGCTTTTATTATTTATTGAGAGCACTGTATTTATTGTATTCAGCCTATTTATTGCCTCACAGTATTTATTGTTTCACAGTATTTATTGTCGCACAGTATTTATTGTCGCACAGTATTTATTGCCTCATAATATTTAATTGCCTTTTATGTAATGCACTTATATTTATGCCTTGATTATTTGTGATCGACCTTATTTATTGAATCGTTGACGTAATATTTATTTGACTTACCCTACCACAGGAAAAGCCTTGTGTACTGTGATTGTATTATTATTTATTTAATCAGCAACTAAGAGAAAACAAGATAAAGAGATATATTTTCAGTATAATTTTTAAGGTGTAGTGTCGTTTTTGGAACGGATGCACGCATGGTTATTGTGTGGGTATGACGTATGCTTAGCACGGTGCCTGACCCCTGACCACTCGAGCCAAGCTACCACAGTGTATGTCTGGGAGAACACCACCACCCTTCCGGTGTGGGAGTGTTTTTCTAACACCAGCCAATGGAGAAGAGGGGAGAAGAGGGGCGGGTTCAAGCCCCTCTTCTCCAAGTCATTAAATCTCGGAGCGAGACTGCGCAAGCACAGCCCTCGAGCCGAGACCTAAAAATGAGGCAAAAGCGAGTCAGACACTCGAGTTTTGTGACTGTCAGCTGAAGTTAAAATTCTGGTACATTGCAGAGAGATGGAGGAAAGGAGACTGGGACAGTAAAGAGAGTGGACAGAAAGAAAGGTATGGAGAGAAAGGCAAGAGGGAGGAGGGGGAAGAGAAGGTGGTGAAAGAAAACAGGCTGAGGCAAGAAAAAGAAAGGAGAGAGAAAGTGGACGTGTGACCCTAAAAGACCAGATGTAAAAATCATTATTAAAAATTAAGGAGCAGAGGGGAAGAAGATGAAAAAGATAAAAGTGAGCGAGGGAGAGAGGCTTGATGGAAACCAGTGTTTCATTCCAGTTTTCAATCTATGATACCAGCTCTGCCCTCAGCTACTAGTGATAAATTAGCTGAGGATGGAACCGCCTTCCTCCCACTGTGAAATAATCTTGTATTAATTTTATCACAGTGAAATTATCTTTTATCAAATATATCATAAATTGCTTTCGTTGAGCTGCTGCCTGGCTGCGATTGTTTTCTCTTAAAAGGCCATCCTCTGAAGAGAAAACAACAGGCCTCTCCTGCACCAGTACCAGACACCACCAGTAAGCATTCCAGAACGTTCTTTCTTTGATGACTTTGAATGGATGTTGATACCTATAGTGACATCATTCACTAGATGGCCCCTTTAATGAATGGTCTTAGTGGTAGCACACACAATATGATTCAGGCAATCTTGTTGCGCAAATGTGAGTAATGTCTGATATTTATATGATTCCCTCAGCTTTGTTGCTTGATTTTGCTCGCCAGAAAGTGTCACTCGTAGTCGTTGAAATGTCACTGATAATTACATTGAAATTATGAAAATGTCACTCATAGGAATCTGAAACCTTGGCAGCTATGATGATAATGTGCGACTTTATATTTAAAAAATGTGTTCAGACCTTGTCTTTTAATTTCTTTCGTCTTCTATGTCCTGTACATGCTGTGTTCTCTCATGGATGTGGAACTTCAATTTGTCTTTTATTAACACTCCGTCAAAATAGCTATATATACCGAGCATTGACAAACCATCAGGATTTGCTTTAAAAGTGCATGCACAAAGGGGCACAAATCGGTGCAACATGGTATGGTACACAGACCCAGGAAAACACACCCACAAAGACCATTTTCTCCCAAGTCCAACAGATGACCATGCACACAAATCACCACACAGTTATTAAAACGTGAAAATAGACCAACATTTATACAAAAACCTGTGCAACAGGTTGCATAGGGGAGTGTGCATCAGTGGCACAAAGTAAGCTCCACAACAGAAATCAGAGTGTGATGTGTATTAGTGAAGACAGGGTGAAGCACAGCAGTAGAACACTCGGATTTGCATCATAGTGATGTACCTGTGGGGAGGAGCAATGGGTAATAGGCATAAAAGTTTCACTAGTGATACAACTTAGGAGAGGACAAGGTGCTCAGCCTCACCAGAAGACTCGTTGGTGTGCCTTATGAAAGCACTGAGTGCTGCACATCAAAGGAGCACCAAGTGCTGTGTATGAGGTTAGTGCGAGGTGTTGTGCATCTCAGGAGCACAGGGAGGGTTACAGTTATGGGCACATAAATCTGTGCACCTTCTTGGTACAGAGTAATGGGCAGAAAGTGGCAAAGGCGGATGTAGAAGCTGGACAAGTTGATTTGAAATGAGGCAAGCATCAATGTGTAGTAAGTAGGGGCAGTGTGCCTTGCATTTTTCTCTGTGCAACTCGCAGCATTAGTTCCCATAGTTCAGTTTTTCCACTTTAACACCTTTTTTAGCATTTTCTTAGGGAAGCTGAACGCAGAGGCGTAGATTCCATTGGTGCAACAGGTGCGTGGCGCCAGGGGCCTGAGGGGCCTATTGAAACCTCAATATTTCTATATATATATATACACACACACTGATATATACACACCTATATATACCTATATATGTATATATACATATATTATTTATTTCATTTATTTATCTTTTTTCTGTCTGCTATGTAGGTAGCTAGGAGTGCCCTCTTCCCAGAGGGGCATCAGTTGATATAATAGCAGCCATGCAGCATAATTGCTGCGCGCAACTGCCATCTGCCATTCTTATCTAATAAAGCCTTGCTCTGCTTGCACTACCCCCTCACTCCCTCCTCCTTTCTCCCCCGCCCTTCTCGTCCGGCCGCGTCACTTTTGCAGCCGCTTTCTCCCCCCGCCCTTCTCGTCCGGCCGCGTCACTTTTGTAGCCGCTTTCTCCCCTCGCCCTTCTCGTCCGGCCGCGTCACTGCCAATGCTTGTTTTGCTTTATCATTTGGATTAATAAGCTAGCAGTCGGGAGGCATTGTATGCGACAGAATAAGAATGGTTGAGTCCAGTGTGTTTGACTGTAGATTCACAATGCCATATCGCACATCAGGGCTATCGCCCGCTTTTCAGCACTCTGTTGCTCCCAGCTAGTTTTCTTCTATATAAGTGACACTGCATACATTGCCCTGAGCCTACACTTTATACCAAAGCCAAAAAAACCCATGCTGCACTTGCGCCTAGGTACTTCATATCCACCCAACTCCATGCTGCACCTACTCCTATTTCCTTCCGAAATTGTATGAATTTCTGTCACATGATTAGCATAGGAGCATTTAACTCCTATAGATGGATCTACTGGTCTATGGGAGACTACACTTCAGTCTCAAGGAGCGTATGTTGCACAATTGGGTATTTTGATATGGTGCACTTTTTGTAGGAAGTTCTGTCATGCATGTCAAAGTCTGTAATTTAACTTTATTAGTGACCAGGCAGTATTCCAAATGAAGAAAGGAGCATAGGAGAATCAGGCCGTCTGTCAAATCATAACATACCTGCACAATACTTTCAGTCACTGATTAAAGCGGTGATGTAAGAAATCATTTAGTCAAACAATTATCAAGGAAAATAAATGTGCAGGTCATACAGGGAACCCTGGTGGTGCATTTTCGTCAATCTGATTTTAAGAGTCAAACTACATTCTCTGCGAAGGCTTCTACTGATGCACCCAATAACACTACTGCCCGAGTCAAGAAGACAATCGTGATAAATTGTTTTGTTCCAGCTGCATAAAACGTATGTATGTTACTTAACCAATAATGATACTGTGATCCATACCGAATGTTCCTGAAATCACTTTTTTAAACATTTATTTTGTTGTATTTTGATTGAAAGAAAATATGTAAACCTGAGGAGCTAATCATTTGTATGTTAAACAGTTGCTACTACAATTCCGGGATGACTGGTACGCATGCGAGTCCGCGTTATATGATAAGATGTCTATTAATCTATGAATTCAGAACTCCGCATACTGAATAACATTACTTTCGGTCCTCACAACATCTTTTTATTTCCTTTCCCAAAAACCACTAAGCACTGTTTGAATACTAGGTTTTATTGTACCCAAAAGAACCTCAACCACTGCTGTGGCAATCATTTTCCCAACCCCATTTCTAAATAAAGAAGCATTGGCATAGCCAATAGTTCTCGCCTTTGGGACCTTATAAGTGTTTAGCCATGCAACAGCTAATGTTGTTGCGCTAAGGATATTGTGCTGCATAACTAAATACTTATAAGGTCCCAAAGGCGAGACCTATTGGCTATGCCAATGCTCGTTTCTTTTAAGGTCCTGTTGACTGTTTGTGGGACCTTTTAGTTTGTACCTATAAACGTACCTCAGGCTATATCAGCTATATATATATATATATATATATATATATATATATTCACTGAATAAACCATAGGTTTCAGGGGTGTTCTAGTTAGCTGGACTTTTCACTTGTACAAAACCATTGAAATTCCCCCGTTATAGTTAGTTCAGCTAACTATAACTCGCGCGCCCGCAATGCACTGCTGATGACGTCACATATTACATCACTCATGACATGGTCAGTGACATCACTGATGACATCACTGATGACATCATCCAGTGAATGTCTGTTTTTCAGAAAATTAAATATGTTTTATATATGTATATCTAAACAATGATGGAAGAATAAATGGGTATATAAGTGTCTAAATGGACGATTTGTTTTTGAAAAATTGATTGTGTAACTGACTGATTAAGTGTATCATAGTGAATACATGGCTTAGTGAGTAATGTTTAAATTTGTAAATATCTGTATCAGTATCTCACTTTGTGTAGAAGTGGCTGCATGGGTTGGTGAGTAGCTACATGGGTGTCTATATAGGTTATTAGTTGGTTTTTTGAGTATCAGTCTGAGTGTCTGCCTGGTTCAGTGGGGGATATTACGTAGTGCATAGGTGCATGAATGATTTACTCACTGTTTGTATGTGTTGAAGACAGCATGTGTGCAGGACTGTATGGGTGGATGAGTGTGTGTATGGGTGTGTTAGTGAGTGAATGACTGTCTCAATAGTGTCTTTATGAGTAACTACATATGTTTTAAACTAGTATATGTGACTATTGGTGTATATAAGTGAGTATATGTGAGAGTGAGAGATTGAAAGAGTTCCTGTATGAATAAGTATGTGTTTCTATAAGTGATTGTTTAAAAGACTAAGTATGTGTAAGTTTCCGTAGAAGTAAGTGTGGTGGTGTGTGTATAACTGTATATGTAAGTAAATGTATGTTTGATTCTTTATTAGCATGAGTGACTATGTGTGTGAGTAACTCTATGGATGAGTGGCATTGTGTAACAGGATGTATAGGTGTATGAGTACATATGATGAGTGAGTACATGTATGAGTGACTGTATAGGACTGTTGGTGAATGAGTGGATGTGTATGTGGATCTTAGAATTACTGAAGAGGTTGTTGTAACTGGTATTTGTATGTCCATTGTTTTGAACATTTTAGTCTATTTTTGAATGTGTGTATCAAAGGTTATATTAGGGTGAGAGGAGGTCTGCCACTCTATCACAAGGATGATGTCATCAGTGATGTCATCAGTGATGTCATTTGAGATGTCATCTGAGATGTCATGAGTGATGTCACTGACCATGTCATGAGTGATGTAATATGTGACGTCATCAGCAGTGCATTGCGGGCGCGCGAGTTATAGTTAGCTGAACTAACTATAACGGGGGAATTTCAATGGTTTTGTACAAGTGAAAAGCCCAGCTAACTATAACACCCCTGAAACCTATGGTTTTTTCAGTGAATTTCTGAGGTTTTTTAAATGCTAATTCCTAACTATAACGTGCCTGAAACCTATGGTTTTTTCTGTGAATTTCAAAGGTTTTTTAAATGCTAATTTCTAACTATGCCTACAGAGATAGGACACGTGAAGAAAGAAGAAAAAATGCACAGAAAGAAAAAAAAGAAGTGCAGAAAGAAGCAACAGAAGTCCTCAAAGACGAAGAAAAGTGCAGTAAGAAGGATAACGTGCAGAAAGAACCAAAAGAAGAGCAGAAAGAATCCTTGTTGCAAAATCATCCTGTACCCTCAACTTTTTCAGATGGATACTGGTGGTAACTGAGTCTGACTAACCAGTCCTAGAGCCAGTGCTATGTTAAAAGACACTTAGAATACAGTGAAAACACCTACATACACTAGGGAATATTATGCGTTGAGGTCCCCCTGTGATTAGCATGACCTCCTCTGTAAGCCCCTAGTATACAATAGGGCAGGGGGGTTAAAACTACCTCTTAAAACAGGCCACAGGGCGTTTTTGCACACGTTAACTCAGGCCCCGTCCCCTCCCTTCACCACTGTGTAAACACGCCCTGTGTCCATTTTTAGTTGGGAGATTAAGTTCATTTGAATCCTGAGGGTCCCTAGGGTCCAACTAGCCCACTAGGTACCTCCAGTAAGTGCCACAGAGCTGCGTTGCAGAGAGGTGTAAAAAGTGGCATGGCCTGGACCACCTCTCTGCAATGCAGCTCAGTGGCGCTTACTGGAAGCACTTGGTGGGCTAGTTAGCCCCCAGGGGCCCTCAGTATTGAAGGGAAATTATATCTCCAATTTAAAACGTGCCATAGTGCGTGTTTGCACACGTCACCTCAGGCCCCGTCCCCTCCCTTCACCACTGTGTAAACGCGCCCTGTGGCTGTTCTAAGTTGAAAGATTAAGTCCCCTTGAATCCTAAGGGTCCCTAGGGTCAAACTAGACCACTAGGTACCTCCAGTAAGCGCCACAGAGCTGCGTTGCAGAGAGGTGTAAAAAGGGGCTTGCCCTCAGAACACCTCTCTGCAGCGCAGCTCCCTGGCGCATACTGGAGATGCCTGTTGGGCTAGTTGGCCCTCAGGGACCCTCAGTATTGAAGAGGAATTAATTCCCCAACTTACAACTCGCCAGGGGGCGCGTTTGCAGAGTGCTGCAAGGAGGGGGCGTGGCCTCCGGCACGATGCCAGTCTTTTATTTATTTAAATTTTTTAAGAAGGGGGCTGTGTGGTTCCCCTTCTTATTCTAATTTATTGGCCCTGATGACCCCATCCCCCAGGGCCTTTCTCCTAATTATATTTTTGTGCCCCCTATCCCCAGGGCCGGCCACTGTTTTTTATTATTTTAAAAAAATATATATTAATAGACACACCTAGGACATGCTGGACAAACCGTACGTACCTATCACCATGAAGATTTGCGTGATATTCATTAAAAGGAGACTATGCATACAATGAATCCACGTGGAATGTATTTACACCACTAGTGAAGCTCTGACATGTCTGATGCCCTACCGTGCCTAACCCCAGTAGACACCCTTGTCGTTTATTTATACAAACATGGGTAGCTATTGACGGGCACATTTAATACACATGCACACCAAGCCATTCAAAGGGGATTCGACAAGAATTCGACCAAAACTATGCAAGAAACCCCCCTCACGGTTAATAAAACACACATCCACTGCCGGATGTGTAATACTTTTTATTTTACTCTCTGGAAGGGGGACGAACATCACTTGAGAGTCACAGCGCGCTCCTGGCAGAGCCCAATGCTGTGTTACACCCACCATTGCCTGCAGAGTGCCACACACCTCTGTGTTGTATTCCACCAGCTAGTGCATATGCTATGACACTCTCTAGCCCATGTGCACTGTAACACCACCCCGTGAATATGTCATGCCACACATGTCTTCGCACGGGTTATATTGCCCCATCTAACGTGCCTTCCTCGATGCCTATGTTATAATGCACAGTGCTATGCCATACATATTACAATCTGGGATCCATATCTTTGTCACAGTGCATATGCAACGTTACACTCCCCAGCACATTTTATATTACAACTTTAGAGACTAGTTAGGTTACACAACACTGCCCTGTGCATATTACACTCCAAGGCGCATATCGCATAGCACGCGCTAGTGCCTGTGCTATCTCGCGCTCTCCAATGAATCTGTCATTGCACACAATGTAATGTATATTATATTTCACGCCCGGTTCATCTTATATCACACTTTTTGGTGCATAGTTTATACCATACACTATATCTAGTTTTAATTTTCAATCGTGCTCTCAGGAGTATGTTCTATATAACACTGTGTTCACCTACCCTTTTCACGGGCGTTACATTTTGCGATAGGGGGTGGAGGGTCAGGGGTGTTTCTGCCAAGTGAGCCCGGAGTCACAGTCACAAACGCCCTCTTCTTCCTGAATAAAAGTGAGATTATGCTCCATACTTGTTCATATTTTAAGTAGTTCGCACTGACACACGTTTTAAAAACAATAAAGTTCCTAATACCCGCCTTCTCTGAACAGTTAGCTTGCTGCCCCATCCCCCTCCTCCCTATCCTCTGTTGTGTGAATCCATGGACTAGCCTCCTCCCTCCTGCCATGCATGGTCTGATGTGCTGCCACTGCCCTCAATTTAGTATGATGTACCAGTCCACTCCTCCTGCCCTCCATTGCCCAATTCTATTCCCCATCATTGACCTCCTGCTTAAACTCTGTGCTTAGCTTGCTGCCCCTATTCTCCTTCCCCCTGCCCTCCGATGTCTTTGTGCATGCCCCTGCTCCATCCTTTTTGCCCAACATGTCCCATGGACCTGCCACTCCTATCTACTCTGAGTGTTCTGTTGAGCTGCCACTCCCCTCCCACCTGCCTAGCATTGTCAGATGACTGTAACCTGTCCCTGCCACCTCCACCCTGCCTGTCCACATGCCATGCCCCTATCCTCTTCCTCCTGTCCTACATGGTCCATTGTACTGCCACACCCTTCTGCCCTCCCTGGTCTGTTGTGCTGCAACTGCTCCTCCTGCCTGCCCCGTGTGGTCTGTTGTGAGGCCCCTTCCCCTGAACTTTCTTGTCTGTGCACAGGTCCTGACCCTCCCTTCTATCCTCCATCGTCCTTTGTGCATGCCCCTGCACCCTCCTTCTTGCCCATCATAGCCATTGTGCTGCCACTAACCCTCCCACTTGCCATGCATGGTCTTTTGTGCTGCCATGGCCCCTCCCACCTTCCCTGTGTGGTCAGTTAGCTGCCCCTGACCCCCTCCCATCTTCCCTCCATGGTCTGTGTGTATGCCATCACAGTCACACTGTTGCTCTTCATGGTGTGTCTTGCTTCTAGTGCCCATCCTGCCTGACCTCCATGGCTATCTTGCTGCTCCCGCCCTGCCCCCTTGCCCCCAGCCCTCTGTTTACATGTGAAGACCCCTACTCCCTCCCTCCTGGCTTGTCTGTTCCATTGTAATTCCCCTGATCCGTTCCTCCTGCCATTTATGGTCTGTTATGATGCAGCTTTCTCTCCTGTCTGTCCATTATGGTCAGCTAGCTACCATTGCCTCTTGCCCCTCTGTTCTCTGTTGTCCATGTGCATGGTCCTGTCCCCTCCCTCTTGCTTTCTATGAATTGTTGTGCTGCACTCCCGTCCCGCATGCCCTGTGTGGTGTATTGTGCTGCTGCAAACCCTGATGCCTGCCCTGCAGGGTCAGTTTGGTGCACCTCTCCATGTCCCTCCTGTCCTCTGTTATCCAAGTCCATGTCCCTACCCCATTTCCTTCCATGATCCAATGTACCATACTTGCGAACATTTTGAGCTTGGTAAGAGGGAGATTTTGAAAAAAAACTGGGGTATTGATTTTCCCCTTTGAGTTACATTGAAAAAGAGGAGATTGTAAACAGGAGACAGATCAAATAAAGCCCATTTGAGCTTAAAAACATTGGACGTTTCCTGGCTGAATCGGGTCTGTTGGCATGTATGGTTGTACTACCATTGCCTCTTCCTTCTGCCCACAATGGTCTATTACATTGCCACAGCCTCTCTTGCAAGTCCTGTATTGTTGGTTTGTTGCCCCTGCCCCCCTTTCCACTGCCCTCCATAGTCTGTTGTGCTTCCACGGCCCTTCCTGCCTGCTCAGTGTGGTTAAATTATTGCCTTTGCACCCTCCTACCTGCCTTCAATTTTCAGAGTCCGTGTCCCTGGCCTCTGCCTCTCAACAGTATCCTAATGAACAACTAGATTGCTAACATTCTATATTTATTACAAAAGTGTGGAACGCCTGACATCATCTTGATGTAATCAAAACTGTAATACCTAGAGCATTTCCTTTAGAAATTACATATATGAGAGGGTCTTATTGGCATCAAAATTATGGTTAGTGCTCTAAAAGACTAAAATAAGGACATATTTTCTGAGTTTTCAAATAGCGACAAAGCACTTTTAAATTATTTGTTATCTTTATGTTTTTTTATCCAGTTGACCACTTGATTAAATGTTGCACTTAGGGGAGAGGATGTGGTGTTACTTCCAGAACTGCAGACTTTGCAACTGGGGAACCAGGTTGAAGTTTCTGCTTCAGCTCGACATTCTGTGATTCTGGTAAAATCACTTAATCTCCCCATGTCTACAACCAAAATGAATTTGTTCTTGTGTGATGTAACCAATGCTCATGTAAAGCACTCCAATACCTGACAAGTCTGCACTATATAACACTGCAAAAACACAAAATAATAAGTGTTTTGCACACTTCTGTCATTGGGCTATATTTGGGCTACATCTGGGTGATATTTGGGCTACATTTGGGCTCTTTTGTCTTTGGTGGCCATCTTGGGAGACTTATTTGTTATGAAGTTTCCTAATTTCCTCATTTACTGCAGTCTCCTCAGTAGGAAATACTTTCAGTTTTTTACTTTGATTCTATCAAGAAGGCATTCAGATGTGTCACATATTTGCCATAAATTCAGAATGTTAGCACTCTTTTTGCTCATTAGTTCACTGTAGTAAAGCTACTGCTCACCAGGGAAAACTGCTGCTGGTATTGAAAGTGCATGTTTCAGTCTGCATGTCAGAATTTTTTAATGAAATAGAAGAGGATTTGAGAAGTCACTCAAAATGTGCCCTAATTTTTCTTTCTGCAGCACTAATCATACTGTTTATGGAAAAATGAACCCCCTCATGTTGTTCCTTTTTAAATTAAATGTTTTAAGAGTTACCGCTTTAATCCAAGCAAGATGGCTTCAGGTGTGCCATACGTTTATAATAAGTAGGACTGTTAGCGCTCTAGTAGTTCTTTGGAACACTCTGGGAAGCTGCAGTAGAACACAAAGGAATCAACTGACAGTCTCTGCCCTTGTTGGATGTACATGTTTTACTGAGAATGTCAGACTTCATTCTCACATGACTGAGAAAGATAATGTGAATTTACAGAAAATAAGCTCTCAGTTTAGCTTATAGATCACCTTCCAAACCTCTGTGGTAAAAGCATGAGAAAATATTTTTCTCTCAATCATGATATCCCAGCAGAAGGCTTTTTCACATGGTGAAATCACCTTAGAACATACCACAATTCCTAAAATGAGTATGGTACCATCAACAAATGATTTATAATGTAACTAAAGTCTTAAAACCTTCTATTAACTGCAATGCTTTTTAATGAGGTGCTATCATGTATATTGGTCCCAAGATGGCTGCCAACACTTCTTGGATGAAGTGCTGACAGCCAATCAGATCTCAGGATGAGATGTGTGGTTAGGCTCCGGCCACATATATATATGCTTTTAAATGCTATTTTCTCAGGAAATACTGAACAGATTTACACCAGACCAGCAAAAGGCACTTCCTTGACCTTATGGCTACCTCTCTGCCAAATTTCAAGTAATTCTGTTCAGCCGTTCGGGCTGTAGCTGTGTCTAAAGGTCCTAGAAAAATGCATGGGGAAAATGCGTTTTGGGACCCCCCATTTTTCTCGGCCCCTGCTTGACGAATCACCCCGAGACTTTCAGGGTAGGAGCTGAACGGAGCGCCCCATTAGTTTTGAAAATTTCGCGAGGATTCGTCAACCGGCGCCAAAGTTATTCAAAATAGAATTTTGAGATTTCCTATGGAAACTAGGTTGTAACTATAACTATCTACTGGCGACCGCCAGTAGATAATATATATTACACATACATACATACATACATACATATACATATATATAGCGCTTTTCTCCGCACGCAGCCTCTTTTGCTACTGCCCAGAAAATGAGCACGGACCACAAAGTTGGTGCAGCTTTAGATTTTATTCAGCTCCGCACATAACTCTAACAGCATGACGAGTTTCGATCCTCAGGGGATCTTGATCACATGACGCGCTTGCACAGAGGGAGGTACCTTTAAATATAATTTTTTTGAAGTTTCTTAAAGTGACATACAACCAGTATTGTTATGCATAGACATAGACAAAATACTTAAACAAAATTGCCATATTGCTTAATTAATGTCTTCTTCCTATAATAGGGTACAGGTCAGAATAAATATTATACATCCATTAGGTTAAAATTAAAAATTAGGCAATTTAAAGTTTACCAAAAAACAAAGTACTGTAAGCAAACAAATTATAAAAAAACGTTTTCTTAAAATCAGTTTTGTTTAAAAATCTCATCATAATAAATAAGATTAAAACAATAAATACTACTGATTTTTTGACAAGGTCTAGGTTTAAATACCTTTGGAATTTTTTACCTCCACAGGGGAATAAAGTGCTAGTGCTTCCACAGTACTAAGGAAATGTATTAGGCTATTATGTAAACATTTTTTACTGGTTGTATGGTGTTAGTGCAAAGTGCAGTATGAATAAAGTGCTCAGTGCTAAAAATACTTCTAATGTGTAACCCTAAAACCTCAGTACCTAAAACCATATGTGCATATAAAATAGAAAATATTTAGTGGGCGCGGCACTAAAAAGAAGGATTTCTGGAACATGGTGTTCATCAGTATATTATCTTTCTTTCATGATAGTATATTCCTGTATAAACTTATCTTAGCATGTGACTGTTGATAGACTGTCTGGTAAAATTCTAGAGACAGGTATATAAATCTTCTGTTTGGTTTAGACCACCTGGATTCTTGGTATCGAGATTTAGGATGTATTTTGTTTCCAGTTGTCTAAGGGCTTTAATACGATCTCCTCCCCTTTTTTTGATCGGAATGCTGTCAATTATAAAGTACTTCAGTGGGGTAGAATCTGACTTGTGTCTTTCTTCAAAATGTCGTGCGACCAAGGTTCTTGATTGCTCTTATGTGCTGGAGTACCCTCTTGTGTCCCTGTAGTATAGTACTACCCACATATCTGAGTCCACAGGGACAGTCCAGCACATAGATCGCATGATCAGTTTTGCATGACAAGGGCTTGGTGATCGGGATTTCTATAGGATTGAAAGGTGTCTTGAAAATGGTGGTGTTGATGCCATGTTGGCATGCCTTACAAGACTTGCATTTGTAGAATCCTTTGCGTGGACTAAGCCATGTATCTTTTGTTGAACTCTCCAAGTCATTTCTCACCAAAGAATCCCTCATGGAGGGCGCCCTGCTGAATGTGATGGCAGCTTTTTTGGGGAGGAAATGACCAATTGTCGGGTCTCCCAGTACTATTGGCCAATTTCTGTTAATCAGGTTTTTGATAATTCTCCCCGGCTTGCTGAAACCGAAGATGAACCTGAATGTATCATCCCCTTCAATTCGTTTAGGTCTTTCTTTGATATTAAAAAGTGTATCCCTGCTCAATTTATTGCTTTTTCTAATCGCAATGTCAATGCAGTTTGATGAATAGCCCCGTGCCAAAAGGCAAATGCTACTTACCAGTATGCATCTGTTCTTGGCATGTAGAGCTGCAGATCTACACACTGTGCGCATAGGTCGCCATCTGGTGTTGGGCCCGGATGTTTGCTGTTGTTTTTCCTCTGGTTAAGTCTTTGGAAGTCACGAGGTATGCGACTCCTCCTTTGGATCGTATTGCGCATGGGCTTCGGCTCCATCCTCAGATTGTTTTTCGCCAGCAGGGAAATGATGGAGCGTAGTAATAAGCAGTGAAGATGCCCATGTGTGCTGTATCTAAATAAGATAAAACTGGAACAGATAAAGGTAGCCGGGGAGGCGGGTGGGCGTGTGTAGATCTGCAGCTCTACGTGCCAAGAACAGATGCATACTGGTAAGTAGCATTTGCCGTTTGAGGCATATGAGCTGCAGATTACACACTTGTGCATAGATTATATAGCAGTACCCACCCTTAGCAACGACCACCCGTATCTGTTGCAGTGGTTTGAAATAATGTTTTGAGTACAGCCTGGCCCACACTAGCTTGTTGCTTAGTTTGCACATCTACACAATAGTATTTAGTGAAAATGTGCGGTGCTGACCATGTAGCTGCTCTGCAGATATCATCTAATGGGATGTTCCCTAAAAATGCCATTGAAGCCCCTATTTTGCGTGTAGAGTGGGCTTTAGGGGGAACGGATAGCGTTCGTTTTGCTTTGTGGTAGCAAATCTGAATGCATTTGACAATCCACCTAGCTATTCCCGACTTGGAGATGAGGTTGCCCTTGTGTGGTGGAGAGAAAGAAACTAACATCTGTTTGGTCTTGCGGAAAGGTTGTGTTGTCTGTATGTAGTAGAGTTGACATCTAGTGTGTGAAGAGCTCTTTCTGCAACGGTTTGTGGTTGCAAGAAGAAAACTGGTAGTTCTACCACTTGGTTTATGTGAAAGGGAGAAATGACTTTAGGGAGGAATTTTGGGTTGGTACGGAGAACAACCTTGTTAAGTGCATTTGCAGAAAAGGTTCTTGAGTGGTAAGTGCTTGTATCTCACTGACCCTTCTTGGGGAAGTGATGGCTACAAGAAAAGCGGTTTTCCATGTTAGGAATTGGAGTTCACATTTGTGCAGAGGTTCGAAGGGAGGCCCCATTAGTCTGGTGAGAACCATGTTTAGGTTCCACACAGGTGAGGGTGGCAGTCTGGGTGGAATTATCCTTTTAAGGCCTTCCATGAAGGCTTTAATGGCAGGAACTCAAAAAAGTGATAGATGTTGCCTGTTTTGCAGATAAGCTGCTATGGCTGTGAGGTGCAGTCTTATAGACGTATAGGCTTCTTTGCAGGTGTAGTAAATAGCCTATGATGTGTTGAATGGACACCTCTAGGGGATTGATGGTATTGTTGTGACAGTAGACAACAAAACGTTTCCACTTGGCGGCGTAGCACACTCTAGTGGTGGGTCGCCTAGCTTCTTTGATGACGTTCATACAGTCAGGGGGAAGATTGAGGTAACCGAATTCTAGGATTTCAGGAGCCAGATCGCTAGGTTGAGCTGAGCTGGGTCCGGGTGCCTGATCTCTCCATGGTTCTGGGTTAAGAGGTGTGGAGAGAGGTGTAACTTTTGGTGTGGTACTACAGATAGTTCCAGAAGTGTGGTGTACCACGGTTGTCTGGCCCAAGTTGGAGCTACTAGTACGAGAGTGAGGGAGTGTTGTTGTAGTTTGAACACCACTAATGGAATGAGTGGGAGAGGTGGAAAAGCGTACGCAAATCTGCCTGACCAGTTCATCCATATCGCATTGCCTTTGGACAGTGGGTGTGGATATCTGGCGGCGAAGCTTGGGCATTTGGCGTTTTCGTGGGTGGCGAAGAGGTCTATCTGTGGATGCCCCCACAGTTGAAAGTACGGGTGAAGAATTTGTGGATGTAGTTCCCACTCGTGGATCTGTTGTGTCCGTCTGCTGAGTAGATCGGCCATAGTGTTTTGGACTCCTGGGACATGTTGGGCCAGGAGAAAGATTTTCTGGGGTATGGCCCATCTCCATATGCTCTGTGCTAGCTAAGAGAGCTGTGGAGAGTGTGTGTCGCCTTGTTTTTGTATGTAATACATGGCTGTCATGTTGTCTGTGCGGACTAGGACTGCCTTGCCTGAAATCTGTGTTTGGAAGGATTTCAGGGCTAAGAATATCGCTAGTAACTCCAGATGGTTGATGTGGAGTAACTTTTGTTGAGGTGTCCATCTGCCCTGCATGGTGTGATGTAACAGGTGAGCTCCCCAGTCTGAGAGCGATCTGTCCGTTGTCAGTATTATCTGAGGAACCGGGTCCAGGAACGGTCGCCCTTTGGAAGGTTTTTGGTGGTCCACTACTGCAGAGAGCGATGGGTACGACCGTCTACCAACACCAGATCTGTTAATTGATCTTGGGCCTGGTTCCATTGGCACGCTAAGCACTCTTGGAGAGAACGCATCTGGAGTCTTGCGTGAGGTACTATGAATATGCAAGAGGCCATCATCCCGATTAGTTGCATAAACACTCGAGCTGGAAGGGAGTGTTGTGCTGTAAATTTTGCGCGTAGAGCCTGAATGCTTGTGATCCTGGCCGGACTGGGGTAGGCTAGCGCTTTTGAGGTGTCTATGGTGGCGCCGAGGTATTTTTTTACGTGGGACGGTTGCAGATGGGACTTTGCGTGATTTACCGTGAAGCCCAGTTGGTGAAGTAGCTGGATAGTGGCATGCGTGTGTTGTACACACTGGTTGTATGAGCTGCCTTTTATTAGCCAGTCGTCTAGGTATGGGAAGACATGGATGTGTTGTCTCCTGAGGTGTACTGCCACGACTGCTAGGGACTTGGTGAATATCCGTGGTGCTGTTGTGACTCCGAATGGGAGTACTTTGAATTGGTAGTGTTGGTTGTCCACTACGAATCTGAGGAACTTCCTGTGAGCGTGGTGTACAGGAATGTGGAAGTAAGCGTCTTTTAGGTCTAAAGTGGTGAGAAAGTCGTTTTGGGAGAGCAGGGGAAGTACCTGCTGAAGTGTTACCATGTGAAAATGGTCCGAGTATGTATGTGTTTAGGGGCTGGAGGTCTAGGATGGGCCGTAGAGTCTCGTCCCTTTTTGGTATGAGAAAATATAGGGAGTAAACCCCCAGATTTCGTTGGTTGGTAGGAACGTGTTCTATCGCCCCTTTTTGTAGGAGGGAGATTACCTCCTGCTTTAGTAATGCTAGATGTTCTGGTGACATTGGGCATTGTCTGGGTGGAATGTTTGGGGGGTAGCTATTAGCTCTAGACAGTAGCCTGACCGAATTATTTGTGTCACCCATTTGTCTGAAGTGATGGTAGCCCAGACATGAAGGAAATTTTGGAGTCTGCCCCCGACCGGAGTGGGATGGTCTGGGGGGAATGGAGGGAAGTCACTGGGTAGATGTGGAGGCAGAGCGGGCGGTGTTTGTTTTGCCTCTGCCTTTATTATTGTTGCCCCTGTAGCCGCCTCTTTGGTAACCCCTTGTGAAGGTGGGTTGGGTAGGAGCTTTGTATGACGTGGAAGCGGTATCAGAGGAGTAGCCTCTGGATGTGCTCCGAAAGGAGGAACGGAGCAAGGAACGCCTGGGAGGGTGTGATTGTAAGGCTTCCATTGATTTCGCCGTGTCGGTGTCTTTTTTCATTTTTTCTAGGGCCTCATCCACTTTTGGGCCGAACAGATGTTCCTGGTCAAAGGGATGGTTCAGGATGGAAGCTTGCACTTCTGGTTTAAATCCTGAGATCCTGAGCCAGGCATGGTGACGGAGGAGGACACCAGTATTGATGGCCCTGGAGGCGGTGTCTGCTGCATCTAGGGCACAACGGATGGAGATATTAGTGATGGTTTTGCCCTCCAGAATTAACTCGTTTGCCCTGTTTTTGTATTTGTCAGGGAGGTGTTGCATTATGGCTTCTAACTCGTCATAATGGGCTCTGTCATATTTTGCCAGTAACGCTTGTGTATTGGCGATACGCCATATGTTGGCAGCTTGTGATGCAGTGCGCTTGCCGGATGCGTCCAAGAGTTTTGACTCTTTGTCAGGTGGTGGTGCTTCGCCTGACGCCTGGGAGTTGGCCCTCTTCCATGCTGTGGACACTACCAGTGAATCTAGCGGTGCTGGCCCTCTGATGTAGTAGGGATCTGTAGGGGCGGCTTTGTATTTTTTGTCAATGCGCAGGTTAATGACCCTGGCTCTGACTGGGTCTTTAAAGACCTCTGGCGCATGTTTTACAACTCCTTTGAGCATGGGCAGTATGGAGGTGGCCCTATGCGTGGTGTCGAAAGTATCGAGGAGGAAATCTTCCTCCACGGGGTCGGTATGGAGATCTACCCCGTGATAGTGTGCAGCCCTTTGGAGTAAATGGTTGAACCCCAATGAGTCTTCTGGTGGGGATGGTCTCGAAGGATAGAGATCATCTTGTTGGACGTTAGGGATGTCGGGGATGTTCTAGTCGTCCCATGGGTCTGGGGAGCCTGTGGGAGTGGGTTTCCCTGTAGGTAAATCATGGGGCACGTCCCCCATGTCATCATATGTGTCGTCATGATCATCATCATCCAGAGGGGGTGTTGGGGAATGATGAGGAGGGGGTGGAGGGGGAGAAGGTGGAAGGGGTGGATGAGGTGGGGAAGGCATTCTAAAAGGTGAGGTAGCAGAGTCCTTCCTCTTTGGAGGTGGAGCTGGGGCAGGTTTTTCCAGATGTCTCTTTTTGATGCTGAGCATCAAATGTCCGGTTTTGGGATCCTTGGTCAATGTCTTTTGCAAGGGATCCGGTGTAAAGAGTTCTTCTGAAGGTGGTTTATCCGTCGGCGCCAAGGGCGTCGGGCCGTTGGTTTTCTGGCTTTAGTGTCCTGTTTGGAAGTATGCGGCTTAGAAAGGGCTTTTTGTTTGGTCGGTACCGAGATGTGTTTCGGCTTCGAGATCTCAGTGCCGGTGGCTTTGTGTGCTTTTGTCGGTTCCGGGGATGGAGTCGGTACCGAGGAGGTGGAAATGGGTTTCGGCACCGAGTGTTTCGGTATGGGGCTCGGTGCGAAAGAGGAGGCCATTTTCTTTTTCGGTGTCGGTGCGGAGGAGTATTTGTCGGCACGGACGGTGGGCTGGCTCGAGCCCGAGCCGCCGGAAGGCTTAATCGGCTTCTTTACCAGTCCCGAAGGTGCGGTGTGGGAAGCAGTGTCTTTGGTCTTACCTAGGCCCGGAGGCGAAGGCGTGACCGAAGCCTTTTTTGGTGCCGGCGAGGGTGTGGGAGGGGGAGGGGGGGCAGGGGCAAATTGGTACTCACGACCCTCTGTGCCGGAGTGATGTCCTCCACATCAGAATCGTCGGCTTCGGAGGCACTGACGAGGCCCTCGTCGGTGTGGTGTTCTTCTGGAGCGTCGACGCCCTCTCCGAAGATGTCATTTGGAATCGCCGTCGACGAGTGCGCCATGGTCCTTCTTGCTCTTTGGTCTCGAATCGTTTTCTGGGACCGGAAGGACTTGCACACCGGACAGTCTTGAGCCTCGTGTTCAGGGGAGAGGCAGAGATTACATACTTCGTGGAGATCGGTGTGGGGGAATTTGGACCCACATCGAGGGCACTTCTTGAAGGGAGTCCTTTCCATGAGCCAGGACCGGAGCTTGGGTAGGCCCGAAGGCCGGCGTCGACGACTGGAATCGAAGGTCTTGATCGATGAGAGCCGCGTCAAGTGTGGGGATCGCAATCGAAACAATACCGCAAATTGGAGTGAGGATTGCGCGTCGATTGAACTGGAAACCTGTTCGGAACCGAAGCGCGAAGATCACATCCGAGCCCGATGGCGGAAAAAAAACAATCTGAGGATGGAGCCGAAGCCCATGCGCAATACGATCCAAAGGAGGAGTCACCGACCTCGTGACTTCCAAAGACTTTCCAAGAGGAAAAACAACTGCAAACATCTGGGCCCAACACCAGATGGCGATCTATGCACAAGTGTGTAATCTGCAGCTCATATGCCTCGAACATATATATATATATATCTACATATACATACATATATATACATTTCGATGTAGGAGCACACATATGTGTGTGTTTATTTTCTCCTCATGAAGAATATTCCACCCATGTGGTATATCCAAATGTTGACCTGTACAGGAGATGTTGTTATTGACGTAGTTTGGCCCCTGGTTTCAATGAAGGTTACGGCCCTTTAAGTGTATTGGGCACAGTGGGCCTTTTGGCTAACTACTTGCGAATGGTTTCCCAATTGTATTAGGCTAATGCCTGCTGTTATTGGTATTGAGCTTCCTTGTGATTACGCGCAAGTGAGAGACACAATAACGTTTGTGTGTGCTTTGTGCAGACCTTGTGTAGTTTTTATTATGTAGTCAGGAAGCCTGAAGGACTGCGCCCTGTTTTGTGTTCATTTTGCCTTTATGGATGTTAATGGTAGTTGTAACGGAAACCCAGCCTGGTATGGTGTGTGTTACCTTTGCCTTCATACACTGTGATGAGCAGGAGGCCCCATCCGGTGGGCCAGATGTGAGGTATGTGTTCCTACATTATCCCCGTTAACCTGCTTTGCTATATGGAAGGCATATGCAATGTTTGAGGTATTGATTTGTTTGTCTTTTGCTGCATGTGGTGGTAGGGTGTTACCCCTCTCACCGTATTTGGCAAATTTTATGGTCGCGGGCAACCTGACTTTCCAGCCATATGGGATACCTCTGGAAGTCGCGGTTAACTCCTCTAGAAGAGTTGCCGGCTTCCTTACGGTGTCCAGAAAAGGTCGCGGTCAACCCCAGTTGCCGGCCTTAGTTTTGGAAGACGCGGTTAACTCCCCTTGAAAAGTTGACGGCTCCCTTATGGTGCCAAGATCAGTCTCCGTGGTAGGAGAAGACTTCCACCATTTGGGCTCGCCACGCCCATATTGTGTGTGAGATGAGTGTGGTTGTGGTAAGCCCACCCATATCATGGTGATCAGCCCATTTAGTGAAGCTGACTCACCTTTGTCATTGAAGCAAACATAATGTTGTGCTGCAAGTACATACTGCATTGGTGAAAGAAATGCTGTGTAACATGCGTAGATATGTACTTGTATTTAGGGATTTGTAGTCTTGCTGATTGAGACTCAATTGCCCCTTAGAAGCAACAGTGCGTTCAAAAGTATGTATAGTGTCATATTTGCAGCACCGTCTGTTTCAGAAATTATGTATGTTGTATATTTTACAGAGGCGCCATGCGTTGAGTGTTACTGGTAAGTGGAGCGTATATGCATGCATGCATACATCTATACATACATACATACACCCCCACACACATATACATATATATATATGATACCTACTGGCGGTCGCCAGTAGGTAGTTATAGTTAGGACCTATTTTCCATAGGAAATCCGCAACATTCTATTCCCAATAACTTTAGAGCCGGTTGACGAATCTTCGCGAAATTTTCAAAACTTTTGGCCAGCTCCGGTCTGCTCCTATCCTAAAAGTCTCAGGGTGATTCATCAAGCGGGGGCCAAGAAAAAAGGAGGGTCCCAATACTTGTTTTCCCCATGCAATTTTCCATATGAACCTTTAGTCGCTGCTACAGCCCGAACTGCTGAACGAAATTACACCAAATTTGGCAAAAAGGTAGCCCTTGGTTCAGAGTCTTGCCTTTTGGTCAAATGGTGTAAATCCGTTCAGTAGTTCCTGAGGAAATCAAAAGTAAAATCACATATATCTGGGCGGAGCCTAACCACACATCTCATCGTGAGATCTGATTGGCTGTCAGCACTTCATCCAAGAAGTGTTGGCAGCCATCTTGGGACCAATATACATGATAGTGATGGAGCAGGGTTTTTACTTTAAAACCTAATACCTGTTTCATTTTCGCATTTTATAACTAAAAGTACTACTGATTAATTATTAATTATTAAAAGTTTGTCAAATGTTGTCTAACCAACCTTATTAACAAAAGAATTACACGTGGGAACGCTATTGCATGGCTGAAATAATAAGTGAACTAAGTTGGTGAGCAAACTGACAGAAATCGATGTTGCTTATGTGATGTTATTGTGTTTGCGCTTATAATTAATATGCATTAATGGCTTTTGATGTCGCAAATGGCTAGATAAATACACACACATAAGGGTATTACCAGGGGAATAACACTGTGTAATCATTTCCGTGCAGTAATTTTGTTTTATGTCTATTTTCACTTAAGTAGTCTAATGTGGCCTACCCGAAAATGGCTGCCATCCGCAGCCTGCATTCGAGTAGATGGAAATGTTACAAAAAGGCTTCGCGCTGCCTGTGACCTTGCATCTCCGATGAACTGAAAAGCCATGAGCATGATGACAAGTCCAGGAAATCTGCCAAGTGCCCCTGGAAGATGGAGTTGTTGCAATTTTGAAATATTGACTTCATGAACTTATAATGATCCCACCATTTGATACAAATTTATCCAGTAGAGACATCCGTAGATGTATCGAATTAGTCATGGACATTCAATTTTTCTATTCATTATTTGGGACAATCTATGTGTGAGAAAATCTCGCACAATATCGCAAATGTACCAAGATGACATTATTTCCGCCATTCATCCATTCTGAACAAAGAATTGTAACTTTATAGAATGTAAATTTTAGTATAAATATTAGTAGGCTAGAGAGGTCTAGCGCCACTTCTTCCCGAACTGATGATCCGAGGTCCCTATGCTGACGGAGAGGACGGTGACTCTACAAGACGGCAGGAAACTCTAATTCTTCTACAGAGGACCGGTTCTGACTTAGGATCTGACATTTAGACAGAATAGGTAAATATGAGAGAAATGAATTTGCATTTAATTGGCTTTTCTTACAATTTTAGATAAACAAATAACTCTGGTTGAATTTCTGTGTCGGGTGATTATTTCTGGTCATGTTTATTGAATTTGTGTATTCTTTGAAATGTTTGCTAGATTTTTAAGCAACTAAGCAGATGCCATTGACCTCAAAGTACAGGCAGATTGGATAGGTATCTGAAAGTGTTTCCCCTTATACATGGCACGGATAAGAGTGGTAGGATGAAAGTTGGTGTAATGGGCCCCACCAGCGTGTGATGTGTGTGTGCGTGTGTGACTGTGAGATCACTCCGTCCGTGGAAGTAGAGGGGATTCAGAAGCTCCGATCTGCACCAATAGCACCTCATTAAAAAGCAGTGCAGTTAACAGAAGGTTTTAAGACTTTAGTTACATTATACATCATTTGTTGATGGTACCATACTCATTTTAGGAATTGTGGTGTGTTCTAAGGTGATTTTACCATGTGAAAAAGACTTCTGCTGGGATATCATGAATCATGTTTGAGAGAAAACTATTTTCTCATGCTTTTCTCACAGAGGTTTGGAAGGTGATCTATAAGCTAAACTGAGAGCATATTTTCTGTAAATTCACATTATCTTTCTCAGTCATGTGAGAATGAAGTCTGACATTCTCAGTAAAGCATGTACATCCAACAAGGGCAGAGACTGTCAGTTGATTCCTTTGTGTTCTACTGCAGCTTCCCAGAGTGTTCCAAAGAACAACTAGAGCGCTAACAGTCCTACTTATGATAAACGTATGGCACACCTGAAGCCATCTTGCTTGGATTAAAGTGGTAACTCTTAAAACATTTAATTTAAAAAGGAACAAAATGATGGGGTTCATTTTTCCATAAACAGTATGATTAGTGCTGCAGACAAAAAATATGAGGGCACATTTTGAGTGACTTCTCAAATCCTCTTCCATTTCATTAAAAAATTCTGACATGCAGACTGAAACATGCACTTTCAATACCAGCAGCAGACTTCCCTGGTGAGCAGTAGCTTTACTACAGTGATCTAATGAGCAAAAAGAGTGCTAACATTCTGAATTTATGGCAAATGTGTGACACATCTGAATGTCTTCTTGATGGAATCAAAGTAAAAAACAAAGTATTTCCTACTGAGGAGACTGCAGTAAATGAGGAAATTAGGAAACTTCATAACAAATACATCTCCCAAGATGGCCACCAGAGACAAAAGAGCCCAAATGTAGCACAAATATCACCCAGATGTAGCCCAAATATAGCCCAATGACAGAATGTCCCAGAGTGTTCTTAAGAACAACTAGAGCACTTACTGTCTTACTTATGACAAAATTATGGCACACCTGAAGCCATCTTGATTGGAATTAACTGGTAACACTTAAAACATTTAATTTAAAAAGGAACACAATGAGGGGGTTCATTTTGCCATAGAAGGAATATGCTACTTACCAGTATGTATCTGTTCTTGGCATTTTGAGCTGCAGATCTACACACTGTGCATAGATCGCCATCTGGTGTTGGGCCCGGATGTTGCAGTTGTTCTTCTCTTGGAAAGTCTTTGGAAGTCACGAGGTATGTGACTCCTCCTTTGGATCGTATTGCGCATGGGCTTCGGCTCCATCCTCAGATTGTTTTTCGCCAGCAGGGAAATGATGGAGCTTTGTAAGAAATAGGAAAGATGCCCATGTGTGCTGTATCTAAATAAGATAAAACTGGAACAGATAAAAGGTAGTCGGGGAGGCGGGTGGGCGCGTGTAGATCTGCAGCTCTACATGCCAAGAACAGATGCATACTGGTAAGTAGCATATTCCGTTCGAGGCATATGAGCTGCAGATTACACATAGATTGTGTAGCAGTACCCCCTCTTAGCGGCGACCACCAGTATCTGTTGCAGTTGTTTGAAACATTGTTTTAAGGACAGCCTGGCCCACACTAGCTTGTTGCTTAGTTTGCACATCTATACAATTGTGTTTAGTGACCATGTAGCTGCTTTGCAGATATCATCTAGGGGGATGTTCCCTAAAAATGCCATAGAAGCCCCTATCTTACATGTAGAGTGGGCTTTAGGGGGAACAGATAGCGTTCGTTTTGCTTTGTGGTAGCAAATCTGCATGCATTTAACAATCCACCTAGCTATCCCAGATTAGGAGATGGGGTTGCCTTTGTGTGGTGGTGAGAAAGACACGAATAATTGTTTGGTCTTTCGAAAAGGTTGTGTTCTCTGGATGTAGTAGAGTAAAGCTCTTTTGATGTCTAGAGTGTGCAGAGCTCTTTCTGCAATGGTTTGTGGCTGCGAGAAGAATACGGGCAGTTCCACAGATTGATTGAGGTGAAAGGGAGAAATGACTTTAGGAAGCAATTTTGGATTAGTGCGGAGAGCAACCTTATTATGATGGATTTGCAGAAAAGGTTGTTGAATGGCGAGTGCTTGTATTTCACTGACCCTTCTGAGGGAAGTAATGGCTACAAGGAAAGCTGTTTTCCATGTTAAAAATTGAAGCTCGCATTTATGTAGAGGTTCAAATGGAGGGCCCATTAGTCTTGTGAGAACGATGTTTAGGTTCCACACTGGTGAGGGTGGCACTCTAAAGAGGGATAGACGCTGTCTATTTTGTAGATACGCTGCTTTGGCAGCAAGGTGTAGTCTAATAGACGTGTAGGCTAGGTTGCATCTTTGTAGGTGTAGTAAGTAGCCTATGATGTGTTGGATAGACACATCCAAGGGATTGAAATTATTGTTGTGACAATAAATCACGAATCGTTTCCACTTGGCTGCGTAGCAAGCTCTAGTGGTAGGACGCCTAGCTTCTTTAATGACGTTCATACAGGCCAGGGGGAAGATTAAGGTAGCAAAATTATAGGATTTCAGGAGCCAGATCGCAAGGTTGAGCTGAACTGGGTCCGGGTGTCTGATCTCTCCATGGTTCTTGGTTAAGAGGCGTGGAGAGAGGTGTAATTTTTGGTGCGGAACTACAGAGAGTTCCAGCAGTGTGGTGTACCACGGTTGTCTGGCCCAAGTTGGAGCAACTAGGATGAGGGTTAGGGAGTGATGCTGTAGTTTGCGCACCACTAATGGAATGAGTGGAAGAGGCGGAAAAGCGTACGCAAAGCTGCCTGACCAGCTCATCCATATCGCATTGCCTTTGGACAATGGGTGTGGATATCTGGCGGCGAAGCTTGGGCATTTGGTGTTTTCGTGGGTGGCGAAGAGGTCTATCTGTGGATGCCCCCACATTTGAAAGTATGGGTGAACAACTTGTGTATGGAGTTCCCACTCGTGGATCTGTTGTGTTTGTCTGCCTAGCAGATCGGCCATAGTGTTTTGGACTCCTGGGACATGTTGGGCTAGGAGAAAGATTTTTTGGGGTATGGCCCTTCTCCATATGCTCTGTGCTAGCTGAGAGAGCTGCGGAGAATGTGTGCCACCTTGTTTTTGTATATAGTACATGGCTGTCATGTCCGTGCGGACTAAGACGGGCTTGCCCGAGACATGTGTTTGAAAAGCCTGTAGGCTAAGAATATGGCTAGTAACTCCAGATGGTTGATGTGGAGTAACTTTTGTTGAGGTGACCACCTGCCCTGCATGGTGTGATGTAGTAGGTGAGCTCCCCAGCCGGAGAGCGATGCGTCCGCTGTCAGTACTATCTGAGGAACCGGTTCCAGGAACCTTTGGAAAGATTTTTGGTGGTCCACCACTGCAGAGAGCGATGGGCACGACCGTCTACCAACACCAGATCTGTCAATTGACCCTGGGCCTGGTTCCATTGGCGCGCTAAGCACTCTTGGAGAGGACGCATCTGGTGTCTTGCGTGAGGTACTATGAATATGCAAGATCATTCCTATAAGTTGCATGAACACTCGAGCTGGAAGAGTGTGTTCCGGTTGAAATTTGGCGCGTAGAGCCTGGATGTTTGCTATCCTGGCAGGACTGGGATAGGCTAGCGCTTTTGAGGTGTCTATGGTGGCACCGAGGTATTGTTTTATGTGGGACGGTTGCAGATGGGACTTTGTGTGGTTTACTGTGAAGCCCAGTTCGTGAAGTAGTTGGATAGTGGTGTGAGTGTCTTGTACACATTGGTTGTATGAGCTGGCTTTTATGAGCCAGTCGTCTAGGTATGGGAAGATGTGGATTTGTTGTCTTCGCAGGTGTGCTGCCACTACCGCTAGGCACTTGGTAAACACCCGTGGTGCTGTGGTGACTCCAAATGGGAGTACTTTGAACTGATAGTGTTGACCGTCCACTACAAATCTGAGAAACTTCCTGTGAGCTTTGTGAACGGGAAAGTGGAAACAGGAGTCCTTGAGATCTAGGGTGGCAAGGAAGTCGTTCTGGGAGGGTAGGGGAAGTACCTGCTGGAGTGTGACCATGTGGAAATGGTCTGAGTGTATGTAGTGGTTTAGGGGTCTGAGGTCCTGGATGGGTCTAGAGTGTCGTCCCTTTTCGGTATGAGAAAATATAGGGAGTAAACTCCTATGTTTTGTTGGTGGGCAGGAACTGGTTCTATTGCACTCTTTTGTAGGAGGGAGATTACCTCCTGCTTTAGAAGTGACAAATGTTCCTGTGACATTGGGTGCTGTTTGAGTGGAATGTTTGGGGGGGGTAGATGTTAGTTCGAGGCAGTAGCCTGACCGAATTATCTGTGTCACCCATCTGTCTGAGGTGATGGTAGTCCAGACAGGAAGGAAATTGTGGAGTCTGCCCCTGACCGGCGTGGGATGGTCTGGGGGGAGTGGAGGGAAGTCATTGAGCAGGGGAGGAGGCAGAGCGGGAGGTGCTAGTTTTGCCTCTGCCTTTACTGTTGTTACCCCTGTAGCCGCCTCTCTGGTAACCCCTAGTGAAGGTGGATTGGGTAGGGGCCTTATAGGAAGTGGAGGTGCTGTCGGAGGAGTTGCCTCTGCAGTTGCTTCTAAATGAAGAGCGGCGAAAGAAGCGCCTGGGAGCATGCGACTGCAAGGCTCCCATAGATTTTGCCATGTCGGTGTCCTTTTTAGGTCTCGCCTGACCCAGCGCATGCGCTGGTCTGGCGAGACATTTTGTGAGGGCTCCAAAAAGTGCTACCAGGCCAGCCTAGAGCTACAGTGCATGTGCGCGGGCGTCGCGCTTTACCGCGATTACTTTCACTTTCGCGGCCGCTTTGATGTTTCATCGCAATCCGATCACGATGTTCTCCGTGAGGCTTCAATAGATTGCAGCAGTTAAAACAAGCATTGGCATAGCCAATAGGTCTCACTTTTGGGACCTTACAAGTGTTTAGTTATGCAACTGTTGCATGGCTAAACACTTATAAGGTCCCAAAGGCGAGACCTATTGGCTATGCCAATGCTTGTTCATTTTTTCAAGGGCAACGTCGACATTGGGGCCAAACAGATGTTGCTCGTCAAAGGGGTGGTTGAGGATGGAACTCTGCACCTCGGGTTTGAAACCTGAAATTCGTAGCCAGGCATGCCTACACAGGAGGACACTGGTGTTAATTGCTCTAGAGGCTGTGTCAGCTACATCGAGGGCGCAACGAATGGAGGTGTTGGGGATGGTTTTACCCTCCTGGCTCGTTGGCCCTATTCTTGTATTTGTCAGGGAGGTGTTGCATTATGGCTTCCAGTTCATCATAATGTGCCCGGTCATATCTTGCTAAAAGCGCTTGGGTGTTTGCAATACGCCATATGTTGGCAGTCTGGGATGCAGTTCGCTTGCCAGAGGCGTCCAGGAGTTTGGACTCCTTATAGGGTGGTGGAGCCTCACCGGATGCCTGCGAGTTTGCACGCTTCCTCGCATTGGAGACTACTAGGGAGTCTAGTGGTGCAGGGCCTCTGATGTAGGTGGGGTCTGTAGGGGCGGCCTTATACTTTCTCAATGCGAGGGTTTAGGACACTGGCCCTGACCGGGTCTTTAAAGACCTCCGGTGCGTGCTTAATAACCCCTTTAAGCATGGACAGAATGGAAGTGGCCCTCTGTGTAGTGTCAAAAGTATCTAGGAGGAAGTCCTCCTCCACGGGGTCTGTATGGAGATCAACTCCGTGGTAGTGTGCAACCCTATGGAGCAGTTGGTTAAACCCCATTGTGTCTTCGGGGGGGGGGGGGGGGGGGGGGGGTGGTCTTGAAGGGTAAAGGTCGTCCTGTGGGACGTTAGGGATGTCTGGGATGTTGTAGTCGTCCCATGGGTCTGGGGAGCCTGTAGGAGTGCGGTCCCCTGTGGGCTGGTCATGCGGCCCGTCCCCTGTGTCGTCGTAGACGTCATCATCCTCATCAGGAGAGGGTGTGGGAGAATGATGAGGTGGGGGAGGCGGAGGAGAAGGAGGAGGTGGAGGTGGAGGAGGGGGTGAAGGCAGTCTCAAAGGGGAGGTAGCAAAGTCTCTTCTCTTTGGAGGTGGGGCAGGCTTGTCCAGCGGTCTCTTTTTGATACTGAGCATCAAATGTCCAGTTTTAGGGTCCTTTACAAGTGTTTTTGTAGTGGATCGGGCCGAAATAGTTCATCTATGGGGGGCTGATACTTCGGTGCCGGAGCCGTGGGTTTCTTAGGCTTCGACTCGGTATCGGTTCGTTGTTTTGAACCGTGGGGCTTTGAAAGGTCTGTTTGTTTCCTCGGTTCCGAGATGACTTTCGGCTTCGAGGTGTGGGTTTCGAAGGCCTCGGCTCCGGGGATGGTGTCGGTACCGAGGAACTAGTGCCAGTCTTCGGCGCCGAGTGCTTCGGTGTGGAGCTCGGCGCGGAGGAGGCCATCTACTTTTTAGGTGTTGGTGCCGAGGAGTTTTTCTCGGCAACGACAGCAGGCTGGCTCGAGCCTGAGCCGCCGGAAGGCTTGATGGGCTTCTTAACCGGGCCCAAAAGCGAGGTATGGGAAGCAGTGTCTTTGGTCGTGCCTAGGTCCGAGGACGAAGGCGTAACCGAAGCCTTTTTCAATGTCGTCGAGGGTGGGGGGGGTCGATGTTAGTACTCACGCCCCTCTGTGCCAGAGTGATGTCCTCGACATCGGAGTCGTCAGCTTCGGAGGCGCTGACGAGGCCCTCTTCGGTGTGCTGCTCTTCCGGAACATCGATGCCTTCTCCGAAGATGTCGTCGGGGATGGAAGTTGACGAGTGAGCCTATGTTCTCCTCGCTCGTTGGTCCCGGATAGTCTTCTTCGAACGGAAGGATTTGCAAGCCGGACAGTCTCTTGCCTCGTTCTGGGGAGAGGCAGAGGTTGCACACCTCATGTAGATCGGTGTGGTGAAACTTCGACCCACATCGAGGACACTTTTTGAATGGCGTCCTTTCTATCAGCCAGGACAGGAGGCCAGGTAGGCCCGAAGGCCTTCGTCGACGACCGGCATCGAAGACTTCGAATGATGAGTCGCGTCGAGTGTGGAGATCGCGATCGAAACAATACCGCGGAAAGGGAAAGGATTGCGCGCCGATCAGAAGAACTGAAAACGGTTTGGAACCGGAGCGCGAAGAACACATCCGAGCCCGATGGCAGAAAAAAACAATCTGAGGATGGAGCCGAAGCCCATGCGCAATACGATCCAAAGGAGGAGTCACATACCTCGTGACTTCCAAAGACTTTCCAAGAGAAAAACTGCAACATCCAGGCCCAGCACCAGATGGCGATCTATGCACAGTGTGTAATCTGCAGCTCATATGCCTCGAACATTATGATTAGTGCTGAAGAAAGAAAAATTAGGGCACATTTTGAGTGACTTCTCAAATCCTCTTCTATTTCATTAAAAAATTCTGACATGCAGACTGAAACATGCACTTTTAATACCAGCAGCAGACTTCCCTGGTGAGCAGTAGCTTTACTACAGTGATCTTATGAGCAACTAGAGTGCTAACATTCAGAATTTATGACAAATGTGTGACGTATCAGAATACCTTCTTGGTGGAATCAAAGTAAAAAACTGAAAGCATTTCCTACTGAGGAGACTGCAGTAAATGAGGAAATTAGGAAACTTCATAACAAATAAATCTCCCAAGATGGCCACCAGAGACAAAAGAGCCCAAATGCAGCATAAATATCACCCAGATGTAGCCCACATGTAGCCCAATGACGGAACTGTGCAAAACACTTTTTATTTTTTGTGTTTTTGCAGTTTTATATAGGGTAGACTTGTCAGGCATTGGAGTGCTTTACATGAGCATTGGTTACATCACACAAGAACAAATTCATTTTGGTTGTAGACATGGGGAGATTAAGTGATTTGACCAGAATCACAGAATGTCGAGCTGAAGCAGAAACTCCAACCTGGTTCCCCAGTTGCAAAGTCTGCAGCTCTGGAAGTAACACCACATCCTCTCCCCTTAGTGCAACATTTAATCAAGTGGTCAACTGGATAAAAAAAACAAAGATTACAAATAATGTAAAAGTTCTTTGTCGCTATTTGAAAACACAGAAAAGATGTCCTCTTTTTAGTTTTTTAGAGCACTAACCATAATTTTGATGCAAATAAGACCCTCTCATATATGTAATTTCTAAAGGAAATACTCTAGGTATTACAGTTTTGATTACATCAAGATGACGTCAGGCGTTCCACACTTTTGTAATAAATATAGAATGTTAGCAATCCAGTTGTTCATTAGGATACTGTTGAGAGGCAGAGGCCAGGGGCACGGACTCTGAAAATTGAAGGCAGGTAGTAGGGTGCAGAGGCACACTGGGCAGGCAGGAAGGGCAGTGGCAGCACAACAGACTATGGAGGGCAGTGGAAAGGGGGGCAGGGGCAACAAACCAACAATACAGGACTGGCAAGAGAGGCTGTGGCAATATAATAGACCATAGTGGGCAGAAGGAAGAGGCAGTGATAGTACAACCATACATGCCAACAGATCCGATTCAGCCAGGAAACGTCCAATGTTTTTAAGCTCAAATGGGCTTTATTTGATCTGTCTCCTGTCTAAAATCGTATAGTTTCTTACCTGTCGGTGTAGTTTTGCAGCTTGAAGATCTTTCTGGATTCACTATGCTGTGCATTATTCCGCGGTCTGGTGGTTGGGTCCAGATTCGTAGTCGTTCTTTTGTCTTTTTTTTTTTTTGTAGCCCAGGTGGGCGTCGACGTCCCACCATTTGGTGCACCTCTCGCGACGTCGTCCTGCTTCCTGCGGAAGTCCCACCTCGGGGCGCCATCTTCGGATTCTATTTTCTTTTTTAACCCTAGGCCATTTACCGTATTTCTTCTCAGTTTTATCCTTTCTCACATTTCTTTTCAAAACTTCTTTGTTCTCCATTCTCTGTCTTTTCCCCCCTCTTCTCCATCCTCATCTTTCTGGTGGAGGTGGGAGGGTTCGCTAGTGAATCCAGAAAGATCTTCAAGCTGCAAAACTACACCGACAGGTAAGAAACTATTCGCTTTGCAGCGTGAATCTTTCTGGATTCACTATGCTGTGCATCGATTTTGTAGCGGTTTGTCACTTTTGTGGCGGCTGGGTGGAAGATGAGCGTTGGTCGTTGAATATATGTTGAAGCACCCTTTGTCCTACTTGTGCTTCCTTGTTCATTTGTATATCCACGCAGTAGTGCTTAGTGAACGTGTGCACTGAAGCCCATGTTGCCGCCAGGCATATGTCTTGAATGGGTGTGTTTGCCAGAAAAGCAATTGTTGCTCTTTTCTTCCTTGTGGAGTGGGCCCGTGCCCTTTCTGGTAGTTCTTGCCCTGCCTGTTTGTGGCAAAACTGTATCGTGAGTGCGATCCATCGCGCAATGGTGCCCTTTGTTACTGGCCTACCCAGGAAGCTGGTTGCGAAGGACACAAAAAACTGCTTAGTTTTCCTGTGCTCTTTGGTTCTCTCAATGTAGTGCATCACCACCCTTCTAGCGTCCAGAGTGTGCAGTGCCCTTTCTGCGCCTGTGGTAGGGTTCTGAAAGAAGCTTGGTATTTGTATTGTCTGGTTCAAATGAAATGCCGACACCACCTTCGGCATGAAGTGTGGGTCCGTTCTCATTACGACTCTGTCCTTGTGTATCTGGATGTAGGGCTCTTGCAGCGTTAGCGCTTGCAACTCGCTTACTCTGCGCAGCGAGGTTATTGCCACCAGAAAGGCTGTCTTCATTGTTAGCATTTGAAGGGATGCCTTGTGAATGGGTTCAAAGGGCGCCTTCATAAGTTCCGACTAAGTTGAGGTTCCATGCCGGCAGCGGCATCCTTTTTAGTGGCGCTATCCTTTTTGCCCCCTCCAGGAACCTCTTTACAACTCTTGATGTAAAGAAACTTTCACCCATCTCACCTCGTGTGTAGGCAACAATCTCTGCGAGGTGTACCCTTAGTGAGGATGAACATAGTTTAGCCTTTAGTAGGTGCGTGAGGTATCTTAGCACCGTTGATTCCCTTGTCATCTTATTTGGCAGTTTATGTCTCCTGCACCAATGTGTGTACCTCTTCCATTTTTCCCCATAGCATTTCTGTGTCGTCGGTCTCCTTGCTTCCCGGAGCACTCGCATAATGCTTTGAGGTAGCTTAAGGTGTGCAAACTATGTCTTCAGGAGCCATGCCGCTAGGCCGAGGCTCTCTGGCTCTGGGTGTAGAACCTCTCCGTTCTGCAGGGAGAGTAAGTCCTTTCTTTTGTTGAACTTGTGTGGTGGTCCCTGTGCCATCTCCACTATTTGCGAGTACCAGGTCTGTCTTGCCAACTGTGTTGCCACTAGGATCAGCGTCATGTTGCTGGTCCTGCACTTGTTGAGTACCCTGTTTATCAGTGGTATTGGTGGAAAAGCGTAGGCAAATGTTTTTGACCAGCTTATCCATAGGGCATTCCGCTTGGATTGGTTGTCTGGATGCGAAGCTTTGGCATTTTGCATTCTGGTGTGTTGCAAACAGGTCTATTGTCGGTGTACCCCACCTTCTGAATAGCCTTTGCGTTTCCTGTCCATTGAGCTCCCACTCATGGGACGCCGAAGTCTGCCTGCTGAGCCAGTCTGCTTCCACATTGTCCTTCCCAGGTAGGTGAATGGCCAGCAGGTCTATTTTGAGTGGGATGGCCCATCTCCAAATCTCCTGCGCCAGGTTGGATAGGGGAAATGACTGTGTTCCTCCCTGCTTGTTGATGTAGAACATCGTTGTTGTATTGTCTATTTGTATCAACACCTTCTGGCTGTACAGTTTTTCTGGAAGGCTTTCAGGGCTAGGAATACGGTCTTCAACTCCAGGTAGTTGATGTGTCTGACTGCATCCGCTGGAGTCCACAGACCCCTCACTCTGAGCTTGTCCATATGTGCTCCTCATCCTATCTGAGATGCGTCTGTGGTGATGGTCACCGTTGGGTTTGGTGGTGTCAAGGGATTCCCTATAGTTATGTTCTCCCTGTTCCACCATGCTATCTCTTCTTGCACTGCGTGCGTTACAACCACTAGATCCTCCCAACTTCCGCTTGCCTGTGACCATTGCTGTTGCAGCCATTCCTGCAAAGGCCTCATGTGTAGGCGTACATTGGGAACTAGGTGAATGCATGACGCCATCATCCCCATGATCTTGCTCGCTGTTCTCACTGTCAGAGCTTGCCCCTTCTGGTAGAGGTGCGTCTCCTTCAGCAGGGTCAGTGTTCTCTTGTCGCTGGAATCACTGTTCTCTGTAAGGTGTTGATCTTTGCCCCCAGGAAGATCTTCACCTGTTCTGGTTCCATAGAGGATTTCCCCCAGTGTATTGAGAATCCCAGCTTCGTTAGTGTGTTTGTGACCCGCTGTGCGTGTTCCTCGCACTTTACGCGTGAACTTGCCTTTATTAGCCAGTCGTCGAGGTAAGGGTATACATGAATCCCTTCCCTCCGCAGATCCGCTGCAACTGCCGCCAGGCATTTTGTGAAGACCCTTGGTGCGGACTTTAGCCCGAATGCCAAGGTTGTGAATTGGTAGTGTTCCTTGCCAATGGTGAACCTTAACAGACCTTTGTGCTGCCTGTTCATTGGGATGTGCAGGTAGGCATCTTTAAGATCCACAGTGGACATGAAGTCTCCGTCTCTCATTTGCGGGAGTACCTCTTGTAGGGACGTCATTTTGAACTTTTGCGTCCTTACGTACTTGTTTAGGAACCGTAGATCCAGGATGGGCCTTAGTGTTCCGTCCACCTTTGGTACGAGGAAGTAGTTTGAGTACACTCCCTTGTTCCTTTCTTTGAAAGGTACTGGCTCTATGGCATCCTTTAGGAGTAGTTCTTGGGCTTCTTCTACGAGTTGCACTAGCTCCTGTCCTGAGTGCTCCCTCCTCTTTGCTTTTCTGTTCGGTGGTTTCCTTTCCAACTCTATACAGTATCTGAACTGTATGATGTTCAGTATTCATTTGTCTGTTATCTTTTTCCATTCTTGAAGGAAACGTCTCAGTCTGCCGCCTACTGGCGTTGCATGTTCGTTGGCGTTTGGTCTGTGTAACCCTCTCGTCTTTGATCTTTTGTGCTCCACCCTCGGAGGGTTTTTGTGGGTGAGCACTCTTTCCCGTGTGAAGTCACTTTGAGGTGGGTTGGTCTCCCCCTCTGCGTCTCTGGCCTCGTCCGTTCCCCCTGCTCCGAAAGGACTGGTCCCGAGGCTGGTATTGCCAGTGTTGTTTCTGCTGGGCCTGCTGCCCATGATTATCGCCCTGATGGGCCTGCTGGAATGTTTGGTGTGACGTTCCTGGCTGGTTTCCTCCTCTGCCGTAAGGTCTCCGTGTCGGGGTACCTCTTCTCATTCCTCTGAATTACAGGGCCCCCATGGACCTTGCTGTTTCGTTCTCCTTTTTGAGCTGGGTGAGTTTTTCATCCACCGGTGCCCCGAACAGCGTCTTTCCGTTGAAAGGGGTGTTCAGCAAAAAGGGCAGATGGAAGAAAGAGTTATCATACTGGTATTGGGTCCTGATTGAGGTAGAGGGAGTGACAGAATTCGAACTCCAAAGAATGTGGGGTAATGCCATAGATCCAGACGGTAACATGTTATTGGATCTTTGGGCGGAGTCTTTCACTATGCTCCACACGGTGGTCAAGTCGGCCCCTCTAAAAAGAAATCACCTTTTTACATTGTACAGAGTGTATATATCACCAAAAAAACTAGTTAAAATCACAAGCCTAGAACATTATTGTCCTAGATGCAAATTGTTGGCCGCTGACGATCTGCACATGTTTGTAGAATGTCCAATGTTAAAGAATTATTGGCTTAAAATAAAAAGCTTCTTGGCTGAGGTACTTGACACACAATTAGTGGTTACTACTGGGATGATCATGTTTGGATTGACTACACATTTCCATGTTAACTATCTGGCTTCCAAATTTATCTTCTATGTTATCATCCTGGCAAGACGAGAAATTTGTAGAGCCTGGAAAAATGTAAATGCCCCCAATTTCTCAGAGTGTCTGAAATACCTCATATATATAAGTGAAATATATGAGGAACAGATGAGTATTCCAATGATTTCACCTGGGCACTGTTGGTTCTTTGTCTCCAAACCATAGAAGGGCAAAGCGGATAGAATGGAGTGGAGGAAGAAAACAGTCATTACTAGAGGGGTGTTTTCCCTCCCATCTCTCCTCGGACCTTAAACATCAGGACCGGAACAACTTGGGAAGAGGAGAGAGGGCGGGATTCTCCACCTAGAATGCCCGCATTGGTATATGAGGAATCAAAAAAAACAAAAAACAGAAAGGGGTGTTCAGGATGTTCTGAACTTCTTGCTTGAAGCCTGAAATCCTGAGCCAGGCTTGCCTTCTTTCTGTTATTCCAATTGCCATCAGCCTGCTTGATGTTTCTGCTCCATCCAACGCTGTTTTAAAGCAAGAGTTTGCTATATTCTTCCCTTCCTCCACTAGGTGTGCAGCTCTTTGTTGGTATTGCTCGGGGAGGTGCTTCATCAGTTCCCCCATTTCTTCCCAGTGTTGGTACTGGTGCCTGTTCAGTAGAGCATTGGAGTTCGCCATGCGCCGGTGCATTGCCGCGTTTCTCTCTATTTTCCTCCCCGTCAGGTCCATCCTCCTGCTTTCCTTGTCTGGAGGTGGTCCAGAGGTTGCTGGGACATTTGCCCTCTTCCTGGCAGTAGATGCAATGATTGAATCTGCTGTGACGGATCCTTTTATGTATGGAGGGTCCTGGGAGGAGTGTTTATATTTTTTCTCCGTCCTAGGTGTGATGGACCTGCATGTTGCTGGGTCCTTGAACTCCTTGTTCCCCTGGTTCATGACACTCTGGAGCATGGGGAGGAACTGGCTACTAGTTTGGATAGGGAGCAGTGTCTCCAGTAAAAAGTCTGCTTTAGGCTTTTCTTCCTCCAACTTAACACAAAAAGCTGCAGCCGCGCTTTTGACTACCATGTTGTAGGCCCCTATGTCATCTGGCGGCGAAGGCCTCAAAGGGTAAGTCTCCACAGGCTCTTCTGGATTTTCGGCGTCGAGGTCCTGCGTCGACAGCGCCGAGCCGTAGTTCGATTGTTGTTACTCATAATCTTCACCCTCATAGTAAAGGTCTTCTTCTTCCTCTCCGGGAGTCTTCGACAGTTCTTCTGCGTCGAACTCCTCCTGTTCCTCGACCTCGACGATGATCGGCGGTGGTTTCGTTGGGATAGTGAATTTTTTCATCTTCTTGTCGAACTCCCTTTTCCTTTGAAGGATGCTCTCAATCTCTGCTTCGAGCCTCCTCTTTTTCTTCTCCATTTCGGAGGCGTGTTCGACGTCGAGCGCCGGTCTTTTCGACAGAGCTTGTGTCGACGCAACTTTATCTTTCGAAGTCGAACGCCCACTTTCTTGGCCTTGCTTTGACGGCCTTTCGGCAGTCTTCGGCACCTGTGAGTCCTTCTCGAAGGATCCGCCGGTCCTTTCGTCCTTGGATCCACTCGCAGTCGTCGAAATTTTCGGCGCGTTGTTCCTTTCGAGGACTTTGACTCTGTTTTTCGAAAGTCTGACTCTGTTTTTCGGGGCCCTGTCGAGGGTTTAGTGCTTGACGACTCTCCTACCTTGTCAGATGTTTTCTTATCGTCTCTGCGACCGTGAAGTCATCAGGTCCTTCGGCGACGTGGTCTTCCACGTCGGTGGAGAGGCCCAGTTCGTACAGTGTTGGGGCCTTCCCCTTGCCCTCCATGTTGTAGTTGGCTCTCCTCTGTCCCTCTCTCACCCGGAGCGTCTTCGGTGTGAAGGCCGAACAGGCGTTGCAGTCCTTGCTCTCGTGGTCAACTGGCAGGCAAAGGTTGCAGACCGGATGTTGGTCCTTCTGCGCGTATTTGTGGTGGCAGTTACGGCAGAATTTAAAAGGTGTTTTGTCCATTCCTGGGCTCAGTGTCCCTGAGTGCGCATTCTCCGTTGGACGTCGAAGATCTCGAGGTTCTCCTCCTTCTTCGTCGTCCCGGCTTGTTGCTCTTCCTTTCTGTAGTCTTCCTCAACTTCTTCTTCGATGAAACTCGTGCTTTTTCTTCTTTCTTCGGCAAAAAACTCTGGAGCTTCACGGTGACGATCCAGACCCAACGGCGGAAAAAAGAATCTGAAGATGGCGCCCCGAGGTGGGACTTCCGCAGAAAGCAGGACGACGTCACGAGAGGTGCACAAAAGGTGGGATGTCGACGCCCACCTGGGCTACAAAAAAAAAAAAAAAAAAAAAAAAAGAAGGACTACGAATCCGGACCCAACCACCAGACCGCGGAATAATGCACAGCATAGTGAATCCAGAAAGATTCACGCTGCAAAACTCCTCTTTTTCAATGTAACTCAAAGGGGAAAATCAATACCCCAGTTTTTTTCAGAATCTCCCTCTTACCAAATTCAAAATGTTCACAAGTATGGTACACTGGATCATGGAAGGCAGGAGGAATTGGGATAGGGACATGGACTCGGAGAAGAGAGGACAGGAGGGATATGGAGAGGTGCACCAAACTGACCCTACAGGGTAGGCATCAGGGTTTGCAGCAGCACAATACACCACACAGGGCATGCGGGACGGGAGTGCAGCACAACAATCCATAGAAAGCAATAGGGAGGGGACAGGACCATGCACATGGACAACAGAGAACAGAGGGGAAAGAGGCAATGGTAGCTAGCTGACCATAATGGACAGACAGGAGAGAAAGCTGCAGCATAACAGACCATAAAGGGCAGGAGGGACGGATCCGGGGCATTACAATGGAACAGACAAGCCAGGAGGGAGGGAATAGGGGTCTGCACATGGAAACAGAGGGCTGGGGGCAAGGGGGCAGGGCAGGAGCAGCAAGATGACCATGGAGGTCAGGCACGATGGGCACTAGAAACAAGACACACCATGGAGAGCAACAATGAGACTATGATGGCATACACACAGACCATGGAGGGAAGGTGGGAGGGGGTCAGGGGCAGCTAGCTGACCACACAGGGAAGGTGGGAGGGGCATCTCGACCATCTCAAACATCTCGACCAACACGCTTCTATCACCTGAACGATTGGAAGGGGAGTCAGCCCCAAACAAATCCCTTCCAGCGCTGCCGTTATTTTCACCATATTGGCATCGCCTTTGTAGGTTTGGCGGCAGCGTGTGGGTCATGCTCCCCCATTTAACATCAACAAGAAACACCTCTGAATGGGGAGCCCTCGACCCTGCAGGGCGGTCTCTTTAAGACGGGCACGTAGAGGCCTGACAAATCCACCCCAGTGAAGAGATACACGTAAGAGGCCTGCTTCAGTAGTCAGAAAGCCTTTAATATATATACATATATACACCTTTATTTTTTGGGTGAGTTTCCCTCCTGGAGATATATACACATATATCCCTATACATTGGAATACCTAGACATATATATGCGCCTATATGCATATAATGTGTATATACATATATATACACATACCTCTCCTTTGATGTGCGTTATTATGTGGGGATGTATTCAAATTTTTGAGCTGTAATAAGGACTGACTGTATATATGTTGGGTGCATACAAATGCAACCCCGAATCTTTTCCTTTTACTCTGCCCTTTATGGTTGTAATTCTATAAAGTGAAAAAAGGTGCATGGCTCTATGTATTTGTTTACATGTAGGCCCAGCCGCTGTATTTATGCGTGCAAGATTAAATGCTATTTGTTTTTGATCCCTTGTAGCAGGGATTAACATAGCCTTGCCACGTTAGAGTTTGTAGAGGCTCCGTAGGTAATGCTGCAATATTGCACGCATTTGTACCTTGTGATGTGAGGCACCTTTGTGATTCTGAATGTTGCAATGCTATGCAGCAAGACAATGTTTTTGCAAGTGGCCGTAGTTACTGGTAAATGTTTGCATATTACATGGGTTACTGTGCTATTCCTGGCCATCTGCTTTGTAGCTGGTTTGCTTATTACTTTACACCATTGTTGTAAGGCAGCTGTTTCATTAGGTCTGGCCTGAGAGAGCGCTTTAGCGCTGCTCTGGCGAGACTTATAGTAAGCACTTTTGGAAGTGCAAACGAGTGCTTTCAGGCCGCCAACTACTGTGCATGTGTGCCGGGCGCGCGCAGCATTTGGCAGCCTAAAAGCACTCGTTGTCTTTCACTTTCGCCGCTTTGATGTTTTATCGTGATCACTTTCACATTCGCGGCCGTACGGCCGCTTCCCTTCCTACTTTAATGCACTGTTAAAGCAGAATCCACGCGTCGTAAAGCATGCCCGCCCCCACTCCCCCCTCCCACTCCCTCCTCGTCAGCTTCAGTGCGCTCTTGTTTTTTATGTTGTAGAGTGCATGTGCAGACTGCTCGTGTTGCACTGTCTGCGCTTGCCCATACACCTCCCACTCCGTTTGTTCCACCCCCTCCCTAGGTCCCTGGCGTCTCTCCCGCCGTGCTTTCACGCCCGCTCTGTTTATTCCAACTCCTCTGTGGCCTCTCTTCTGCCGTGATTTCACATCCTCCCAGTCCGGAAAACCATTATTCAGTTGCCGCGAATGCCAGTCTGTTGTGGCACACGCAATGTTCTTTTAATTAATATTGACATTGAGCACTTCTGAGAAGTGCCTGCACCTTTAAATCCTGGCTTGCGTGTAGCTGCTCTGCTTTCACCCCTCCCTTTTTCATTCCGGATGTGTCCAGGCACCCGGAAGCAGCAGCTCCTTGTCCTCCGGGTTGCCGATGAACATGGGGGAACTACTGGTTTAGACCGTGGCGGTGGAGGGGGCTCAGAGTGTTTGACCTACTGCCCCCTCTCGAGCCCTTCCAGCATTCGCCAAGTCATCTCTCCAGTGTGCAAGTCCGAGGCACAGAATCCGGGAAAGCTTGGACCGGTTCCCAGCCCTCAAATCACACTCTCTCGAGTTGTATTTCCATCTGAGCTCCTGCGCTTCATGTTTTTGATGCTAACGCAGGGGATTCAGGTGCTTGTGTTACTTCCGCTGGTGCTAAACTGGTAACATGCTGAGTTGTGTACTACCCATTATTTAAGCATGGCCGGAAATGCAGTTAGTGTAGCTAGATACACAAGCGGTTAATATAATGCTATTATAATAGGAGAATGGGTTCCCAATTGCACATTATAAAAAGCATGTCACCTCGTAGTTCAATGACCATATACAGGCATGATGCTGACGAATGAGTGCTTGGTTAAGGGCATGGAAGTCTGAAGAGATTTACCAAAGTCTTATAAAATGGGTCTGGAAGAACCCAAGCAGTCTGGCTCAGACCTGCAGCCCCTCTCCTGCCCTCGTTTAAACCCCGCTAGTGTCTTCGTAGCGCTGCACAAGAGAACATCCTCGGCTTTCCAAAGTCTGTCACCCACCTCACTGCCATGTGTTTGACTTTTTCTGTACTCCCCCTTGCATCTATATGCCCCTACACACCGTGCTCTTTCTCATCTCCCCTTGACTTACTGCGTACTATTTCAAATATCTCTACTCACCTGTCCTCCACCCCAATCTTTTCATCCCCCTCCCGACCAGCTGCCCCAACCCCTTCCCTCCCACCAGCCTCTGCCCAGACACAGCCTGTTTGCACAGGTATCAAACGGCCATCGTGGCAATAAGTGCGACTGAACCTACCTGAAACTAGATTCCTACAAATACCCGCCACGCCTGGCTCTGCATGCAGTGCCTGGATGGGCGCCTTTCTTAAAGCAGCGCTAAGCATAGCATTTCATATATATGCGCATGTGTGTGTGATGTGTTTGTATATATATTGTACGTATTTACGTCTTTGGGAGTGTGAGGTAAATGCAATTGTGTGTGTGTGTAGTGGTAACGTGTTTAGTTGATGTGTTAGCATTAAGTGTGCATGTGTGTGTAAATGATTTCACTGGAACGAAACCCCGTTCTAATTTTTTCACAGCTGGCGAGGTGCAGAGAGCAGCACTTGGTGCGGGAAATAATTCCATTTGTGCGTCTCTGAACTGGTCGAAAGACCCCGGTCTGGAGTCTAGGCGCTGTGCTTTTTCCACGAGTGCTGCTAACGTCTGAATTTCAGTGCCGAAGATAGAAGGAAACGCGCGGGTCAAAGCCACAGGCCTATGAGATGTTAAACACCGAGATTCTTTCCTAATTTATCGCGAAACAGCGCGGTGACAGCCCCTTGATTCTCTTGCCTTCCTCTTTGTGCCCATTTTACGAGTGCACGGGTCATAGCACTTCTGCGGCAAGCACCCTCCAGCACCTCTGAAAATATACTTCAGCTTGTTGTGTTATTGTGCTGGTACATATTACCAGGCTAGGGTTTGAAATCGGCAATTTAAACATACATTGTGTGATCTTGACAACTGCTAGCAACAGCGGCAAATAAAGTATGGAACTCTCAGGGTTTGAGTTGGAAGTGACTAGTTAAAACTGCAGTCTTAGGCACAGATATCAATTTTTAGAGGCCTGCTCTACCATCCAAAGTTTGGACTCTTAACACCCGCAAACACCTCCCAATAACTTTGCTAAACATAACAGCTTGCGAGGGGGAGAGGATGTGGCCTAACAGCTAGAGCGGGTCGACCTCAAACCTGGGGAATTGGGTTTGGGTCTCGGCAGACACGCTCAACATCCTGTCATTCTGGGCAAATCACCGAATCTCCCCGTGCCTACCAAAAATGAATGTGTCTGTGTGAAACGTAACTAGTGCTCATGCAAAGCGCTTAAGTTTGGAACGGAGTAAACCGGTTCAAGACCCTGCGTCGGCTCCACATTGTGTGATTCTGGGCAAACCGCGTATTCTCCCCGAGCCTACACATATGCATTTGACCTCGTGTGAGTAGTTTGGTGCTCATGTAAAGCGCTCAGAAGCCCTTGGACCGAGTTCTCGCTATATAGAACAGAAAATAATAAATGTAAAGCATAGTCACTGCCTGTTGGATTGACCTTGTCTGTTTACAAACCTGGCCGTACCCTGGCTGGTAAACGGTGACAGCAGGAATGCACCAAGTATCATGACGGTACCAGACCAGAAAGAGGATCTGCAGGCAGCACTCTCGCAGACGCACATCCACAAAATGGTGCCTTACTTGCCTTTTAAACAAGCATTTGCAATGCAAATAGGTCTCGCATTTACGTGAGTAAGCTATTGGCATTGTAAATGACAATGCCTTTTATTTATGTTTTTAAAACGAAAACAAAAATAAAAGGCATTGTCATTTGCAATGTCAATAGCTCAAACTCTCGTAAATGCGAGACCTATTGCATTGCAAATGCTTGTTTTTCAGTTGCGATAGACTTTTGCCCTGGCACACGTGTTAATGCGTGTTTGAGGCGCCAGCATAGGTTATTTGTGAACTGTTGCTTCTTTAGTTAAAAGCTTAGCAGTGACCTGTAGCTGTGTGTGCTATGTGTTATATAGCACACGTTGTTAGTAGTATTTTAGCGTTCTCTGGAGCAATCCAGTGCATTTGCTGTCTACTTGTGTAGTATCCTTGTCTGCGTATTACTTTTGCCCCATTCTTGTAAGGCTGCTGTTTTATTTTGCAGCTGCATTAAAAATTTCCCCGTCACACATGTTAATGCGTGTTTGAGGCAGCAGCCTTGGTTATTTGTGACCTGTTGCTTTTTTAGTTAAATGCCTTGAGCGGCTATAAAGAATGCCAAAGGTTGTCTTTTACCCTTGTTAGTGAGCGTTTTTGGGCCCTTGAGTTATGTTATAGTGGGAGCTATGTACAATATGTGATAGCCCTGGAACTAGGCAACAAACACTATGTTGTTGCTGGGGCCCCCCTTCCAAATTCCTGTGTCTCTGCCTGTTTTCAGAGAGCCTTAGAGGAATGCGCTCTTGGAGATAAGCAGAGAATTTATGGGGCTTTTGCCTTCGACTCTGAACAATCCCTGGCATCCGCTTTGAAGTGGAGGGGGGTGCGGGTTTTTATGGCCCTTCCATCCGTCTGCCGAGACGTGAGCTGCATACGGTGCCGTGCTCGAACTGTTGTGGCCAGATATTTCCTGCTTGTGCTGAACAAAGGGGATTGTTCTGCCAAGAGTCCTAATAAAATATGCTGGCTTACTGAAAGTTTCTCCCCCTGTCGGTGTGGGAAACCTTTTTGGTCTAGGCCTGATCAACTTTTTGGTGTAGACCTGAATATCCTTTGTGGTATCTGCTAAATTGTAAGCATAGAGCGCTACATGTCCGCCCTAGCAATGTTATGAAATGGGAGAAGATTTGGGAAGGACTGGTTCCTAGAATTGTGGTGCTCTGTGCTGTGAGGAGAGGCACAGTTGTGCGTATCACCCTTTGTACCAAACATTGAAATGAGATTTTAAACCTTTTTTAGAAAACACTCGTAGTGTACAAACTGCCCCCTGTTCCTTTACTAGAGGTGCTGTGTGCGGTTCAGTACCTTTAAGCATTGCGCGCTAAAATTGCGCCCTAGCAATGTTCTGAACAGGGAGAAGGTTTGGGAATGAATGGTTCCCAGAATTGTTGTGCTCTGTGCTGTGAGGAAGCGGCACAGTTGTACGTTTCCACCTTCTTTTCAAAACCTTGAAAATTAGATTGTAAACCACCTAAAGAACACACACGTAGTGTACAAACAGCTCCTGTCCCCTTACCAGAGGAGCTGTGTGGTCGATGTGTTGTGCGTTCCCAACCTAGCACAAACTAATAAAGTAGGTTTCAGTAACGAAGACATAAAGTGTATCAAGAAATGGCACAATGATGCATTGCTTAAGGCACTGCACGGTAGCGGTGTTGGAAAATCCAAACTTGTAATAAAGGGGCGGCAGTGCTGCTTTATTTAAGGCTTTTGCTAGTACCTGGAGCAATTCATCCATGTTTTGCTCATAGATTAATTAATAAAGGAGCAAATGCTTACCTTATTGTCAGATGAACTATCAGCTCCCTGCGGGGAACCCCCCAAATACATGGAGACTGCATTCTGCCAGCGAGCACAGTACTTGCTTTGGTACCACCTCCCTCCAGAGTTTCTGGTGGGCTCTCTTTCTTGCCAGCCTCTGCTGCTGTCCCTTCCGAGACGTCTTCTGTGCACCTTCGATCTCCATGGCGGAAAAAACAAGCATTTGCAATGCAATAGGTCTCGCATTTACACGAGTTTAAGCTATTGGCATTGTAAATGGCAATGCCTTTTATTTATGTTCAAAAAACAAAAATAAAAGGCATTGTCATTTGCAATGTCAATAGCTCAAACTTGCGTAAATGCGAGGCCAATGCTTGTTTAACATAACGGCTGTGGTTAGTGAGGAGGTGTTCAATTGAGTCAAGCAGAGATCCACAGCGTGCACCACTAATGTCAGACACTTCTAGCTCAGTCCTGCGCTTGAGTCTAAAGCCGGACCGCTGCGACTTCGACCCCTATAGAAACTTGAAGATGTTCTGCAATCATTGTCTGTACAATCTTGTAATCTAGGGAGATGGCTAAAAATACACATGGAAGGTGCTCATGTAAAGCGCTCTGAAGCCCTTGGCCAAGCTCATGCTACATAAACTGCAAAAAGAAACATAACACCAGACAGAATTATTTGTTATTTAACCTCATTTTCCGTCTCGACTTCTTAATGTAAACAGATCTTCATGTCTCTATGTTCACATGATGGTTGCATATCATGTTGCTCTGTGCAGTGCTCAATGATTTGAAAAAGATAAACTATATGTGCTATGTAAACCCCAGGGCTAGTGCTCAGGTCAGAAAAGCCAGTAAAGCAAGACCTCCCCAAAAAAATATAGGGCCAATTTTATTTTCTTTTTTTTTTACAACTTAAGCACTGCACTGGCCCCAAACTCTGCCCCACATAAGGCATAGTACAACCACACAGCTCTTACAACCAATCATAGAGAACCAGCTGTAACCCATCAGAACAGTTTCAATGGTATTATGTAAAGCTAGCGGCAGGTGCGGGCTATTATACATATGCTAGTTAAGGAAGACATGAAACCCACCCACGAGGGCAATTAGCTTACTTCGCATTACACACGCTCACGCTTCAGACTCCATCACACATACTGAAGTGCGCTCCTACAGAGAGGCGTGGGGTTCCCAGCGCTGCACCCCCTCTGAAAAGACATCCAGGCACTAATTGCTGTCTATTTTACTTCTTTTCATTTGGTACGCCTAGCGTGAGTAGAATGTAATTTTACTAATTACTGCTAACCCAGTACAGTCTTTTAAGCTGAAGAGTCGTGCGGGCGGGGGGTGGGCTGTACCCAGGCCCCACCTCGGATGGTTAACATTCCGCCGGAGTCTCTCACGCAGAACAAAGGGAAAGACAAATGCTGCTTACATTTTTTACAAGGCAGGGTCTCTGCCTTGCATGTTGGGAAAATCCCGATTTAATCAGAGGCCAGCGGAGGGTGAGAGGGTGGAATGGTGGTGTAAACTCAAAAGGGAGGAAGGCGCAATCTCAGGAAGAAAGGGGAAGAGAGAGTGGAGTGATGGGGAGGGAAGGAGGAAGAAAGATGAGGGACATGTGAAGAGGGAGGGAGATATAATGGAACGGCTCCGGTGATAGGCAAGCAGGTAGAACGAGAGGGAAAGACGAGGGGGAGAATGGAAAAGAGAAAAAAGTGACACTCTCGACATGAGGGAAAAGAAGGAGGGAAGGGGTCCCTGAAAATGGCAAAAATTAGGAGAGAAAAGATAGAAGAGGAAGCTGGGGAGAGAGATAAACAAGAAAATTAGAGGGAAAAAAGGAGTAGACATAAGAGAGTGAAAGGAAAAGCAAGCTGTGGAGAAATTGGAACGTCCGAGTGAAAGGAGAAGGAAAGACAGAAAGGTAAGAGAGAAAAGAGGAAAGTGTGCGTGCGGCGAGGGGAGAGGTGCAAACACGCGAGGCAGGGTGGACTGAAGAAGGTAGGAAGGGCTGAGCACTAGAGGGAACAAGCAGGAAGTGGGATAAGGGAGGGGGTGGCAAATGGTGTGCACTTTCGCAGCCGCTTTGATGTTCTCAGTGGCCGCGCGACTCACTGAGAACATCAAAGCAGCCGCGAAATGATCACGCAGGCTGCCAAATGGTGCGTGCGCCCGGCGCACATGCACTGAAGTTGGCGGCCTGAAAGCACTGGTTTGCACTTCCAAATCCCCCTTTTACAAAAGCTCTCGCGAGAGCAGCGCTAAACCGCTGGCTCAGACGAGAACTAATAATCTGAGAGCCTGCACACACAGGATGGGGGTTGTAGCCTCACCAGAAGGATCAAGTTTCGCAACCTCCCAACACAAAAAAAAAAAATACAAAGCACTTTCTGACTCCAACCACTAGATGGCGGAATATGCACAGTTTGTGAATCTAGAAGACGTCTATGCTGCAAAACTGCAAGATGCCCATAGGCATGTTTTTGTACAGAAATTCTATTTCATTGCACCAAAGGTGTGCCACTTTTAATCTTCCCATATTCGAGTAATTTCAATACAGTGATAAGTGAACATTGTACTATTATTCCGTTCTCTCTGTTGCAGTTAGTACTTTGAGAGTAGTATTTAAGTGTGACTATGAAGAGGGACAGCCTTTGTGTTATCTATTCAATAATTATTATGTACTGTTTGCACACCTAACATTTTATTATGAAAATATTCTCCCCATTTGCATGATCTCAGTCTGTAGTTCCCCTCCTCAACCAGGTACCCTTCTACAACTAAACCGCAAAGTAGATTGGATAATATCAATATGTGTGGTGCAGTTAGAATGAAGTTCAAGTTCTGAGACCCCCATCCCAATCCTACCATATGGCAATTATCACATCAAACTGATGTAGATATTTTGTGCATTTTTCAGGCTCACTTCAGGAACTGTAATTTAGAAGAATGAGCCCAAAAAAGCTATCGGGAGCACAAAGTCGAAAGCGGAAAGTGAAGCACAAAAACAAAGCTGCAAGAACCCTTGAGAATTTTTTACGGCTTGGTGGACCATCTAAAAAAAAAAATGTGATGAAGGAGGAGGGCCCTCGTTTGAGTGTAGGGATTCTAGGAATTTAGAATTAGAATAGTGTTTTGCTTCAACTGACAAAGAAGTTGACAACGTGGCAGCTGTGCTAAATGACCAAAATGCTAGTATCCTGCCTGCTGAGCACAATATCTTGTCATCCTCCGAGATGTCTGGATTCTACAAATTTTGAATTAGAGTCATCTTTGGCTTCAGCTCAAAACGAAATTGAAGACAACTCAGCTGCTGCTCTAAATAGTCAAACTAGTACATTGTCAGCTGAGCACAATACCTCGTCATCCCCCATATATGACACAGCTGATCCAGCACTGTGGACAGACAAATTGAATTCTACATTTGTGGATACTATTGTAACTTCTGGACCACCTGAAATTGATGATATAACATTCCCTTTAGATAAAAATAAACGTCATTTTTCTAAAATCTTTCAGATGAGGAAACCGGACAATGGTGAAATAATAAAGCGCAGATGGCTTGTTTATTCAAAAACTTCAGACTGTGCATATTGTTTTTGCTGCAAACTTTTTCCATCTGAAAAGTCACAAACTTCCCTAGGAAGTACAGGTTTTCGGGATTGGAGACACATTAGTGTTAGTTTGAAAGAGCATGAAAAATCACAGGATCATATGACCTCTTATTGTGTTTGGATGGAAACAGAGGCAAGACTTCAGTTAAATAAAGGTGTGGATGCGTCACATCAGCAAATGATAAACCAAGAAACTATTCATTGGAGAGGTGTTCTAGAAAGGCTTATGTCAATTTTATTTTTTATCAGAGCACAACTTGGCCTTCAGGGGATCCTCTGATATGCCGTTTACACCAAATAATGGAAATTTCTTTGGATTGGTACAACTTCTTGGCAAGTTTGATGTTGTGACCCAAGAACATTTGAGACGCGTTTGTGCTATGGAGAATACCGATCATTATCTTGGAAAAAACATACAGAATGAAATAATCAATCTTTTAGCAAACCAAGTCCTTAGGATATTCTACTTCAAGCAAAAACAGCGCGATATGTTTCTGTTCTATTAGACTGCACACCTGACATAAGCCATTCTGAGAAGCTATCACTGACCATAAGGTTTACTGATATCACAAAAAAAATAGATCTGTTAAGGAGCATTTTATTGGTTTTAAAGAGGTGAATGACTCTACAGGTGAAGGACTAACTGAACTGTTATTAGGAGTGCTGAAAGAGCATGACTTGAATTTACAAGATCTACGAGGTCAAGGCTATGATAACTTCCATTCCGGGATGCTGGAAACGGAAAAGGAAAGAAAAAAAGTTTATTTTTAAATCGCACGCTCATCGTTGAAACTAGGAGCCTTTTTTAATATTGGTAAGAATCATCATTTTTTAAACCAAGAAATAGAGAGAGGAGACATACGTCCATGATTGGTAGCTAGTCTCCTGCGTTTCTAATAACAAATCTACGTTTACATTATTAGATTCGCCGGACCAATAGGAGGCAACGAATACCTCAAGAGGTGCGGACCTTTGAACTCTTTGATCTATATGAGGGAGACGAATAGGATTAATAACAAGAAGACCCTAAGGTAACCGACATTAGAGATGGGGTTATTAATCAGATAAAAACATAGGGCAAAACGAGAAAAGAAACAATACATCGTTGAATCTAAAAGTCGTTTTTTCACCTTTTCCTACTCAGATAAAAATCAGATGAGGGTAAGAAACAGCCGAAGGCAGGACATCGAATCTCCATATGCTGAAGAGTTGCACAACTATTAAAACGAAAATCACAACTGAATTTCGATTTTATAAGAAATATAGGTGAGACTTTTGAACCGGAATATATATAGTAAAAGGGTATACTTACACAAATCAGTGTCCCAGCTAAAAAACAATAATAGAATTCCCGTATAGCCAAGAATGAATTAAGTGGGGTATAAGGGGGTTTACTAAGACAAAATCAAACAACAACGGGCAACATAGAATCCCTGAAAGACCTTGATGAGTAACAAAGGCCAGCAACATGTTAGACATTACAACAGAGAAAGGGAGAACCTCCGACCTTTATCCCTAACAATAAGAACCATACTGTGTTGGTAAAGAATGTACCATAGATTACCCCCATTCCGTATCTATGCCTAAAGAATAGGATTTCACATAGAATAGACAGGAATTGAAATCACCGTCTGAATAAGATTATTAAATAAGATTAAGACTATATATGACCATATATGTTTGTCTTATTTAGGACTGAACTCAGGAGACAGACTAATTGGTGTCTTGATAAAGATGGTACGAATAATCTGAGGCCATCGAAACGCGTCGACGCTTTCAAAAGACACAATCCAAGGACCAACATAGAAAAACTGAATACTGATTATATCATTGTATCAAGGAACTATGTTTTGAAGTCCAAATCGGATGTGTATTCGTAAAGAATAGTAACTTTCTTTGTGTCTTACGTATATGTCTGTCTCTATATATTTTTTAAAAAAAAAAATTCTTTTTTTTGGTCATAATTGTGATGTATTATACACTTATATGGTTGTGGAATACGAAATGTAAATTAGTGTAAACGATTGTTTTTTAATATTGTGATTAATTTTTATGTGATTGTATTTTATTGTATGTGTTTAGTATATGACTAAATACAATGTATATATATATATATATATCTTTTAATAAAATGTTGTAATAATATAGAACTATTGATTTAGTATTCAGTCTTTCTATCAAATCACAAATATCCACTGAACTGTCATATTGACTAGTTAAGGGAATCACTTTCTTTTCTATGATAACGGTGCCAACATGAAAGGTAAAAATAAAGGTGCCCAGGCCAGAATACTCAGAATGAATTCAAGACCATTTTTGCTTCCATGTGGAGGTCATTCCCTGAATTTAGTGATATCGGATGCAGCCGCAGCATCTATAGAAGCGGTTTCACTTTTTGGAGTACTGCAAAGAACTTACTCTGTTTTCTGCCTCAACTCAGCGATGGAAGATTTGACTAAATCATGTACCTACCCTAACTCTAAAGCCATTAAGTGTAACTCGTTGGGAAGGCCGCATCGAAAGCGTGAAAGCGTTGTGCACCCAAACATCAGAAATTTATGATGCTTTAACAGAATTACATGATTCAAATGCAGTAGATGCAGGTATCCGGCACGAGGCACATTGTCTGTCTGAGCAACTTATGGACTTTAAATTTCTGATAGCCCTTTCTATATGGTATGACATTTTAAATCAAATCAATATTGTCAGCAAACAATTGCAGAGCGAAAAAGTAGATGTAACCACTTTAATAGAGGGCACTATAATTTTTTTGTCCTCATACAGAGAGAATCGATATGAAGAATCAGCCACATCTCTTGAAGAAAACACTACCTTCAAAGAGACACGCAGACGAAAAAAAAAAAAAGACGATGTTGAATTATGAAAGTTTCGATGCAATCAATAACAAGCATTTGCAATGGGTCTCGCATTTGCAAGAGTTTGAGCTATTAGAATTGTAAATGACAATGCCTTTTATTTATGTTTTAAAAACCAAAACAAATAAAAAGCATTGTCATTTACATTGACAATAGCTCCAACTGCGTAAACGTGAGATCTATTGCATTCAAAATGCTTTTTTGGTTTGTTTGTTTTTTTGCTTCGTTCGCGAGACTTTTGCCATTAATATTCAGGCTGCTGATTCAAGAATATAGCGTCCTAATGAATACATCAATTTACACTCCTTTGGGATGGGCACACGCCCCGGTGGAGAATGAGGAAACTGAGCAAGAGTTCGCTTCTCTCAGAAAATCAGATCAGAGGAGACAAGTCCAGGAAAACAAATGCGTGGGAGTGAGGGAGGGAGCCCGTCAGAAAGTCTGCCTGCCACCATTCAATAAATTAGTGCCAGCATCTTCAGAGCACATTAACGACTGCTGGACTGCGGATGCCTTGTAAAATTCAAACACAGGCACAAACTATTTGTAGGAATGTCAGAGGGACCAGTCAGTCAGTGAAATTAGTAAGAACAGCAAAAAGTTGCTTTTGTAAGACGTCCGACTGATTGTACTCATTAGTTATAGCTCAATGGGAATAAAAAATAAATTCTCACTTTACAAGATGTGCATTTTTTACCCACGGATTTTAGACATTATTTTTCCTAAGCATCTAAGGTTAGAACCTATGCATTTTCACGTACAAAGACATAGGAACAGTGAAAAGATTTTTGAAGCTCGATGCAACAATTGTGCTTTTTGAGCACTCCCCATCCTCTGAGAAAAAAGCTAATATTTTGAGCCTTTTTGTGCTTTTCTAATGGATGTAACCTTTACTGCTCCGACAGTTTTCAATAAAAACAAGCAGCTCAATACTGTTTTTCTGTCAAATTCGAGATAAAATATTCTCTCCGGTTAGTGGATTTTGCCATCAACAAGAAGTACATATATTCTTGCCCTCAGCGGCACCCTTGCGCTGGCCTCGGCGTGCATACTTTAGAGAACCCTTTCTGACCAAGCTACAATAACACTAAAAAAAAACAACCAGGCCAAGGGCAATTCGGACTCTGGAGGCTAAACACCTGGTGGCTGCGAGACACTTCCTTCGCTGACAACACCACATCAGGGAATAGCTAGACATTAACAAGGACTCAGTTAAGAGTTCAGTCGCCCTCTGGGAGGAGCTGAAAACAGTCCTGAGAGGGCAGGCAATATCCTAGCAGACAGTAGCTGAGCACAAAATACTTAGCGAAATAGTAGAGCTATAACGCGACATGGTGGAGGCTAAAGGGAAGTTAGAGGTAACGGTAGACGACCAAACTAGACACAAAATAGAAAACATGAGGATGACGCATCGCCACCAGTTGATGGAAGCCGCTGCAAAGTACCATATAACTTATGAAGTTGGAGATAAAGCAAGATAACTGCTGCACTGGTTAGCCAACAGGGAACAAGCCCTGCACCTACTCCCCAGCATCACACAATCCATGCAACACACTATCACTGATTACCAATCTATAGCACAGGAATTTGAAGCCTACTATCAGCACCTATATGTGGAGAAGCACTCAAATGATCACACCCGATTGTAGAATACTTGATCTTACAAAATCTCAGTGACACAGACAGTCTTGAAGAACCGCTCATGGTGACCGAATGATCAGCAGCCATCCAATCACTCCTCACAGCAAAAACACCTGGCCCCAAAAGCTATCCACTGGAATTCTGTAAGAGGTATGCTTCATGCCTCACCACACCATTGTAAGGCATGTACATGGAAGCACTGGAACATGGAGAACTGGAACAGGGAGATCTGGAATAGGGAGAACTGGAACAGGGAAAACTGCAACATGACTTGCAGGGAGCCGCAAATTTTGTGATTTTGAAAGCTCAGGGGGCGTGGCCATGATGGTGGCGTGAGCAGACGTGCCTCCCCGGAGCACCGTCCCCGCCTGGCCAACAGCACCACCGAAAGCATCCCCCGTTTAGCAAAATCCATGGGGGGGGGGGGGAGCCAGAGGCGATCGTCCCGGAGTTCCGAGCGGAGTGCCCGGAGGCATAGTGAGGAGGCACACTGGCACAAGGCCTATCCCCAACACGGGCTGTGTCGTCCTCTGGAGCGGACGAGTGACTGTGTGGTGGGGGGCTCGGTGGCCCATAGAAACGAGGAATCTAGGCCCCTGCCGAAGCTGACCGGGGCACCGCGGGGATCTCCCGGATCTCTCCCCACGTGACCTGCGGCCCGGATTCAGGCAGTGGTGCGGCCCGGGGGCAGTGACGTGCAGATAGGAGACAGAGCGGCGGAATGAAGTAAGTGCAGTGACCTGCACTCCTTAGGCCGCCTGCTCCCTCCCCAGGAACGCACAGAATTAGGGACTCCGGGAGCCACCCCACAAGTGACCTGTATACTTGCCACACCCAGAGTCATCCCGATGGGCAATGTGGCGCGACCTCCCCCCTTCTCATTACCAGTAGCATCGCCTAACTCAGCAGCTACGGGTGGGGGGAGGGGGTGCCTCCCGGACTCCCCAATTCCCTCGCCGTGGCCCGAGCTTACTGTTCCACCACATTCACCCCACGGCTCCTTGACCTCGCACCAGCAGAGTGATGGAGTTTAACACGCCGTGAGCGTGCACATGGCCTGTCCAGGCCGAAGCTAAGAGAGACGCCGTGCGCGCGCACATGTCCTGTCCCCCTTCGGCCTAGAAACTGACAATAATAGATCTCATCAGGGCGAGCAGCGCGCATGCGCTGCGTCGCTAGGCGAGACCTAAAAACCCAGAGCAAACATTTAAACGAGAATTTTTTTTCACCACGGTCGATGCAGCTTTAACATCCTTGAAGGAACGTTTCCAGCAACTATGTGATCATACAAAGATGTGGGGATTTTTATATAATTTGAAATCTCTACCTGAAGGTCTTTCTGATCATTGCAGGGATTTACATGTAGCCCTTAAAGATGGCGAATCTTCTGATATTAATGCATCAGACCTAACTGAAGAATTAAAACACTTTCAGTCTTCCTGATGGTAAAAATACTCCTCGTGAAGCATTGCAGTTTCTTCAAGACATGAGTATGAAAGATATCTTTCCTAATATTTGGGTGGCTTTGCACCTACTTTTAACTCTTCCAGTGACAGTAGCTAGTGGAGAGAGAAGTTTTTCTAAGTTAAAGTTAATTAAAACATTTTTAAGATCCACAATGAAAGGCTATCATTTTTGGCAATCCTATCCATTGAATATTGGCATTTGCAAAAATGAAAGCCCGTAAAGTTAAATTTACTTGAAATTTGCAAATTGTATTATACACAATTAACACAGTTAGAAAATGTTAATAATCACATCAACAAGATATGTATATTGTTTTAGGTTATAAAATAAAAGTTATATTTGACTGATGGTGTTGTAATATCTGTTCCCATGATATTTGAGCATACATTTTATATACTCTAAAATGTATCCAGTATATATTTAATATGCGGTTGAGAAACCACACAAACTCAACACAAAAAATAATGCTTGTTGGGGGGGGTGGCCAACAAAGATTGTCGCACAGGGCGCCACAACCTCTAAAGCCGGCCCTCGGTCTAGCATTGAGTTATTAGGGAAAATGGAAAATTGGTGGTGACGCACAAGTAATGGTGACAGTATCAGTCAGACTCACAAGAGCCACAGAAAGCATTATTGTGTGAGAGGCATCTGCTGAAACAAGAGAAAATTGCATTTATGTTGACATCAATGATTGGTGAATCGGATTGCATAGGTGACAATTAAGGTAAAACCGGGGAACAATAAGTTACACATAATTTATTAGGAGTTGTATGTTCTTTCATCTTTTCTTCTGCAAAGAGGGAGAAATGTTACGATATAATGTCCTCAGGTGTTTGGGTGTTTAAGGCGGTTTATGATGGTCTCTTCAGCTGTGACTCCATTTCCGCATGCTTGAATAAAAAACTTGGTCTACTTAACTTCTCCATATGCTGGAAAGTTTCAATCCCAATCCGAAGGCTCCGTTACCAACAACAATGGACTGCTCAATAGAGTAATTTTAAGCAAAAAGTTACTTACCTGCCACAATAGTTTTAGGGCTGGAGACTATTTTAAATTGAACCTCTGTGCATTCTTTCTGTCATCTAGTGGTTGGGCTCAGAGAGGCACCGTATGTTTACAATTGCATGTTTTTGGGCACCACCACGGGCAGAGAGGACAAGTCTGCTGCTGAAGTCGAATCAAAGCCCACAACACTACAAAATATCTGCCATCTTGAGAATATATTTCCCACCACCACATTCGGAAGCATGAACAGGAATAATATTGAAACCAGGAAACTTCAAAAGACGAGTGAGTGGGCCATTGCAATGAGTATACAAAAGAATTGAAGACTTTCAAGCTGTACTTAGCATTATGCCATAGGGATCACTCACAGTGAGCCAGTACCAAAACGGAAGAACTACCCCAGAGAGAGGCCTTGCAACAAAGCATTACCCAAGAGAAAGGATTTACAACATTACACTACTACAGAGAGGGACCTTACAACAAAGACTCATGGGAAAGAGAGAGGACTAAAAAAACAAGCATTACCCCCAGAGAAAGATCTCACAACAAGACATTACCCCGGAGGGAGGTCTCAAACAAAGAACGACCCCTGAGAGAAATCACAAAGAACTACAGCAAGGAGAGGTCTTCGAACAAAGCACTACCTCAGAGAGGATACAAATCTAAGCACTATAAGACAAAGGACTCACAACTAAGCGCTACCAAGGAGGTGAGTGGGACTGAGAACCTACAAAACAGAGGGGACCCACAACAAAGCACTATCAATAGCGAACACGCACAAAAAAGCAATACCCCAGAAGCACTGCTCATGCCTGAAGACAGCACTCCCCTGGAAGCACAAATGCAGCACAGCCACGAGGACACGCATCAATAACAGAGCACCCCCACCAAGAATCGACTTGCAATTAAATAAATACCCTAGTCAGGGCTTTAATTGGTCCGGGTCCTGCCGTGATCAGCACCGGCAGTTCTAAAAAGTAGGTGTCCCTATTGGGCTCTACATTTTTGCCTTCACCCTCAGAGAGAAAAACAAGCATTGAAAATGCAATAGGTCTTGCGTTTAAGTTAAAGCCATTTGCTTTGCTAATGGTATTGTATAGCAAAGCAAATGGCTTTAACTTAATCAAAGGTGATACCTATTCCTTTTTCAATGCTTGTTACCTTAAGCGAGACCGGCTGCCTGCCTCCAGATTTCTCCCAGTGTCGTCGGTTCTTGGTTGGTGTGTTATGCACCGCACACACCAGGAGACACGCTATCCATTGTCCGCCGCTTGTGCTGAGCGTGGCACGATATAATCCTGCTTTCCAAGCGTCCCTCTGCTATCCTGCTATTTCCCCTACACTATACCCGTCCTGCTCCCTGTCAAATCATTTGCATACGGGTGTTTACATGCCAGGAGCCCTGTTGATCATTAATCATGCACAGGGCTCAAAATACAGCCACTTCCTGGATGTACGTGTGCATTTGCCACTGATTCTGTTTTCATTTCACAAGTCTGGCTACATTGAGTGTTTGCGAGGGGTGGAGCTGGCATAGGGGTACCAGATGCAAACCTAAAGGTCAGACCGGTGACTGCTGGGAGGAGCTCCCAGGTGTGAGTACGATTCAGTAAGATTCGGCCCTTCCCCCATCAGGAAGGTCCTCATGCGACTTCTAGACGGGAGTCTGTGAATAATGCAGAGGTATGCCTGCTTTTGAAACCAGTGAAGATTGTCGTAAGATTTGAACCATTAATTTGTCGCGTTACGTTACACAAGAACACTCTCATTAGGTCTCGAAGAGACATTTTATATGTGGGATTTTCAAAGTGCTACCCACAGTCTTTTGGCTGGCCTAAACCTTGAGTGCACGATCACATGCACGTGCACAGCTGCTCCTCTGCTCATTGCATACCCCCTCCCTTCTCACCCAGCCCTTTGATGCTCTGCTCGATTACTTTCACTTTTGCCGCTTTGATGTTTGATCGCAAACGCGATCACTTCCGTTTGGCATAGCCTGTACTTGTTCTCTTTGTCATATGCTCGTCCCTCTGCAGTTTTTTTTTACTATTGCATGCGTCTTGCGTGTAGGATGCATTCCCTTCTATTGTTCACGTTTACCTTAATCTATTATCGGCGCGTGGGGCTTGTGGCGTTTTTGTTTTTAAGATTGCGTGTGTAGGCTTACCAAACCGCTTGTAACTTTATCTCACACGAAAAACAATCTTCCTTTACGTCCTACTTTTTCAAATTTTTATTTAATCATTAACCTTTCATTTATTTTCATATTTAATTAATGAATATTAATTGTCATCGCCGTTCCCCTTGTGTGCCGTTGCTCTGCGGTCTTCTTTGAAATGTGTGCTCTTCGTGTGGCTCCCGTCTTCTCCTCTCCTGTGAAGTCGGGTGTGTACTTCTGTTTCGCTATACCGGCTCCATAATGCGCTGCTGTTTGTTCCCTTGGCGTCAGTATTTCTCGGCGCCTTTTCTAGGATTTTCTTCCTCGCTTTCTGGTCACAGCTGCCCCCTGATGGTCCCTTCGATAATATCAAAACGGTTTTCAAACACAAGCTCACGCGGGCCCTGTAAGTTGGTCGGAGAATGGAGGGGGTTCAGGCCGACGTATATGCTCCATGCCCACTGTGCAAACAGATGTGACCCCTTTTAAGGATGCAGGGGCACCCCAAACCACACAGAGGCCTTGATTGACACCTAACTAAACTACTGAGGAGTGAAATTAGGGAACTGCTGTGTGTAAGCTAATGAGGACTGTGGGCGACTGGGCGTGTGCCCGCCACCACGGACGGAGCCTCTTTCTGGGGTCAAAGGTCAGCTCGCCCACCTTTAATCACTGGTCCCTCTCATCTCCACTCTCAAACTCAGATTAGTAGTTCGGTCCATGCCATCTAACCCATCACCTCTTGAGCGCCTAGGTTTTTATTTCAGAGCGCCGCAGTGCTGCAAAGATTTCTAGTTCTCCAGTGTTTGGTATGAATAGTTTTCTCAAGCCTCTTTTTATGACTTCATTGAGATGACGCAATTGCAGTACAGTGTTTGTCAAGAGAGAAACAAAACTACACTTCGGGTTGTTTCCGGGAAAGCTATGTTGTTTGATTTGCGTTGGCACATATTTCTTTTTTAATTCGCATGAAAGCTTTTAAGATTGTTGTGCAGCTTTGAGATCGGGAGATACTGAGAAATTGTGCAAACAGAAGCTACTGGCCAGGATAGATTAGTCCTTTTAATTAAGGATAGAAACGATGTTGACACCGTCTGTGGCGCTTAACAGGAACCCAGGGGGAAACTCCTGCTGACTATTAAATGTTTTGCAGTGGAATAATTCATTTTGTACATGTTTTTGAGAAAAAGACGGGGATTTCCACTATTTCATATAAGAGCAAATTGAAACTAGCAGTCGCTAAAAGAAAGTGAATGTGTACATATAACTATACATATATATTTATATATATGTCTGCATATATATGCAAATATATATATATATATATATATACATACGTATGCATACATAAATATTTACACATATATGCGAATAAATATATATATGCATACATATATGCAGATGTGTACATACATATGTATGTGTAAATATATATATATATATATATATATATATATATATATATGTGTATATATTAGTGCATATTTATAAATATGCATACATATATATGCATATATATATACACATAGATCTATGCATATATATATATATATATATATATTTCCAAATATAAATGCATACATATATCTGCATAGAAAAATATATATACACATATATGCATATATATACACATCAAAAACATACACTAATAAATACAAAACTAAAAAAAACAATACCATTTACAAAACAAATTAATTTAACAAAGGCGAGACCTATTGCATTTCCAATGCTTGTGTTCTTTTTTCACCCCTTCTTAGAGCCCCTGCATCCTCCACTCTGTCTATTGCTGGATGAATTCACCCCCTCCCCCCCCGAAATTTTTATTACCCCCCCCCACCCCCTGAAATTTGGCTCTAGTCCGGCCTCTGTCTTCCACCCTTGCACATCTGAAGTATTTTTGTTCGAACGAAGAGGGCGGTAATCAGTCTGGAAATCTGCACAGTATTTTCTGATCTGCAAACCACCCCCCCCCCCCCCCACCCTCCCCCAGGCTGTCCCCTTGTGTGTGACGAGTGGTGCAAACCCAGTGTCAGGAAATTACAGAGTGCCCCCCGGGCGCAGACTAAGATGTGTACGTTTCATTGCATCGCACCTCGCAGTTGCAGTCAGCTGGTTAACAAACAAGCATTGACAAAGGTAATAGTATTTCCTTTTTTTTTTAAGTGAGAGTGTTTTTTTTATGCGTCACTAACAGTGCAAGCGTCCCTCACCCACTGCACACATACAGCACAACGGCAGTTCAGCGAGTATAAGGGGTCAAGAAGGTGAAAAAAAACAGAACAAGCATTTACAATGCATTAGGTCTCGCATTTATGAGAGTTTGAGCTATTGGCATTGTAAATGACAATGCCTTTTATTTATATGTTGTTTTTAAAAAGGGTAAATGAAAGGCATGGTCATTTACAATGACAATAGCTTAAAATCTTGCAAATGCAAGACGTATTACATTGCAAATGCGTGCAATAAAAATAAAATAAGCTATTAGCATTGTAAAGGACAATGACTTATTTATGTTTTGGGTTTTAAAACATAAATAAAAGGCATTCTCAATTACAATTCTAATAGCTTAAACTCGTGTGAATGCGAGATCTATTGCATTGCAAATGCTTGTTTTTTTAGGCACGAGGACATGAAGTGATTTGCCCATTGTCACAGGAAGTTGACCCGGCGCCGAGACTCTCCCGGTTCCCCAGTTCAAAAGTGGGCACCAATGGCCGTAGAGATACATAATCTCCCTTGGCACTGTTTGCACTGCGAAATCTCTTGCGCGTAACGGAGCAGGGCTGGTTGCGACCGAGAAAGAAGCTTTCTTGCAGGATTAAGTGAGAAAGTGAACCCCTCGGCCATCCTTGGCTATAAGTGCAGGGCAGGGTGAGCTGGCCCATGGCTGTCCTACTCTTTGGAGCTGGGAGGGGCGGGAGGAAGCTCTCATGTTTTGCCCTGGGGGTATTGTTTGAAGAAGTCTCTCTAGCGTCGGAGCTCTGACACAAGACTCCCCAACCACTAATTACAGACATCAGAGTAATGGGGACCCCCCCCCCTCACACACAGGAATCCATAATATATGAGACAATCCTGTGGGCCCGTTCCAGACAGAGCATGAATTAATAAAGCGGTGAAACACGCGCGGGTGGAGGTAGTTTATAGGCTTATAGAGGCATGGGGGCGAGACAGACGAAGCCGTAAGGGGCGCGGGCAGGGATGAGTGACTCTCGTGACTGGCTGAAAGGATGGGGTCGGCGAGGCAGAGGGAATCAGGAGGGACTGTAGAGGTCACATTTATAACAATATGTTCTTGGGCAGAGAGAACGGTAAATGGCAGTGGCGGTTGTCAACATAGGTCAGGTTTGGGCAAAGGCTGGTCAGCAGTGAAACGATGAGAGTCTGGGTGCTAATGTGGATGGAGGAGTGATGTGGGGGAAGGTCACATGGCACAGGAGGAGGGCAGGAGGTATGGGGACGGGGGTGCCGCTTAGGGAGGGAGATTGTTTCCCTGGCTTTGTGTGCAAATCGGTTGGCTTTGTGGAGCGGGTAGGGGGTTCCGGTTTTGGGGGTGGGGGGTTCACCATCAGTTGGTCTTGGGGCGCAATGTTTTGGGTCCTCGGAATAGGACTGAAAGGGGCCTTTGTCCGGGGTGAATTAAAGGAAATCCGGTAACGAACGCATACACACGGAGTGGGGTTGGAGGGAGACAAAAGCGCGCCAGGGAGAGCGGTGGGGGGCAGGGGGCACTAACTTAGGCGGCTAAGGAAGAGGCAGTGTCAGGTTCAGTTACAGGGTGAGAAGGGGGCCGTCCGAGGAAAGGAATTTGTTAGATAAGGAGAACAGGGTGGGGCTGGCTATATCCTATTGGGCGGTCTGAAAAAGTCAGTGAGGGGGCCTGCTCCACCAGGCACGGCGGGGAGCGCCACCCAAATGAAAGGGTTGGCGCCATGCAGACAATAGCCGGAGTCCTGTAGTAACAGCAAGAGACATAGCTGCTAATGTTTCAGAGTGCGTAGGCATGACATGTAATAATTTCATGTTAAGTATCAGTGGCATTCAACAGCTACGTTCACAAATTACACAAAGTTAAGGAACAAACGATCTTACAACAGCTTTAAAGCACTGGAAACAAAGGCCCCCAAACGCTTTCGCTTGCACCGCTACGGGGACAAGGATGTTTGCAGCAGGGGTAACTGCTCTCGGACTGCTGGGGGGCTCATGGTGGGGATTGCGGATGCCAGGGGGAGACCGGGAGCACAGTGTGGTTCAGGGGGCGGGCGATGTGGGGGTCTCGGGGGGGAGGCCACAGGCCTTGCGGGTGAAACTGTCCACTTTGGGGAACTGGGAGTGGCATTTGGTTTGCGGTTTGGGATCGGCGTCCGGTGATCCTGGGCGAGGTTTGGGGCAATGTGATAAAAATATTATTGTTAATGTACAATTTATTTCAAACCGCGGCGATCTATGTCATAGTGGCGAAAGGTCTAAAATGTTATTGTCGTGTGGTATATGATTTGGCCTCGGTAAAAGTACTCGTGCATCTCAAGGAAAAAACAGAAGATGTGGCGGTGCAAGATGGGGGGGCTGAAGGTTGTTGGCGTGAGTGAAGGCTCATTGGATGGTCGCCATCAAGGGTCGCAGGGCCTGACGGGAGGGGTTGGGACAGTTGGGCAGGGGTGACATGCAGCTCCAGGGTGGGGGTGCGGCTGCAACCAGCGTTCGGACCAGGTGCCTGCAGACCAGGCACAGCACACTCGGAAGATTGCGAGCCGCCCCCTCCCCCCCCGTCGTCGGGCGGCAGAGGGTGGGCGTGAAAAAGGTTGGGGGTCTTTGCCCAAGAGGTGGTGGCTGTTCTGGCTCCGACCCGCTGCTGGTGTCCGTGGATGGCAGGTCAGGGTAATTGTGTTGATTGGGAGGGTTCGCACAACACCTTCAAACAAGCATTAGTGGGAGGGGGCGGGAACAAAGGGAACACTGCCAACAGGAATGTGCAGAATGTAACAGTAAAACACAGAGCATCACACAGAAACAGCATTCTTCGCAAGGTCAGCTGTCACAACGTACACGGCACAGGACTTCACACAGAATAAAAGAATAAAACACAGGATGTCACACATAACACAACAGCATCATTTCCCCGGTCAGCTGTTGGGAGAATATGAGTCAAAACACACAGGACATCACACAGAACACAACAGTAACACACACACTACATCGCACAAAACACAACAGCACCGTCCGCCTGGTCGGTTGTTGGGTGAATATGACAGGGTAAAAGGATCGCGAAAGTGAAAGCGATCGCAAAAAAAACAAGCGGCCATGAAAGCAATCGCGCGAAGCCCACACTAATTAAAAGCACAAGCGAAGAACCATTTTCTTTGCTATGGCAACAAAATGGCGTTGGACTGTCCACAGTCCCTACGGACACGCGCATGCTGTTTGCTATGGACAAATGGCGAGAGCAGCCATGTTTGTCCATGCAGACGTGTGCATGAAAGGCCTTGGCATAATTGATTCCAAAAGGTACTCGCAATAGCGAATGCAGCGCATGAGCTGCTTTCGCCAGGCGAGACCTAATAACTAACTCTGCAGCATTCCCACCCTTCACTGCCTTTGATGTAACTTCAAAAACACTCTTTATAGTTCTTTCACATTCATCATGTCAGACCAGAAGCATTTTTACAATATTATATAGGGCGAAGCCATAGTTGTTGTTTATTTATCTTATGCAACTAACAACCACTGACACAACCAATAGTAATGGCTTGTTGTAGGTGTAATGTTACTTCTTGTACTGTATTTCCGGATGCAATGACAAAAGGAGCAAAATACCAGTTAGGTGGCGCACTATGTTAAGCACAGATTTTTAGCTTGCATATTTTACGCGACGCCCTTAATTACATCGGCCACGCCCCTTTGAGAGACCACCGAGTTTGTTCATCCCACTTAAAGTCCTGCCTAAAGTGAAACCATAAAGTGCTGCGGCCTTTCTCCAAAAGGTTTTCTAACTACATGTACAGAGTAAATTCCTCACTCCAGGTGAGAACGGCTTAATGTTTCTGACTCAGACTTTGGAGTGGTCTCAAGTGATATCTACTGATGTCTTGGTAGACAGCGGCAGCTGCAAACAATGTACCAGTCTATCCAAAGCTACGTTGGCTACAAGCACAAACCTCACACAGCATACTCCCCATGAGTCTGTAGCACTCCAGCCTTGGGAACCCACTATGTAAAATTCTTATGCAATTTCAAAGACTTGTCTTGACAGATTCCAGAAAAAAAGGCTGCAGTGGAGTCAGTGCCCTGTCTCTGTTGTGGAATGTATTTGTGTAGAATTCCCCTGATGAATTTTCTCCACTGCCTGTGCTGCGAACAAAATAATAACAGAGAGACAACGCTCATCACATACACTCTCCGTTGATGCCTACCTTGATCAGAAAATATTATTCAAAGAAAGACGGGTTTGAATTTTTAACCCAAATACTAAATGGCAGGAGTATGCACTGCATGTGAATTTATACCAAATTCAAGCTGCAAAAATAAATACAGAACTACTCATACCGATACAGAACCCATAACATAACTGCCACATTGAGATCAACCATAAGCACTACCCCAGAGAGAGAACCAACAACCAAGCTTTGAGCTGCACGTGAGACTGGAGGGACTCTGTTAACAGAGGGGGGCCTTGTAATATATTTCATTGTTTCTGCAAGTATGCACCAGGAAGCCTATGGATTCACACCACTCTGGGAGGTATGAGTGTGCAAACTTTGTCATGGCACTCATCTGCTGGGGATGCAAAGAACTCACCTCCTCAAGGTCAGGTTCAACACTGGCCATGTTTCGAGGCACTTTATAGATATCATCTTGCATGGATGAGACAGCCGCAGGTGGAGGTGGCGAGAGGCACAGTCTTGCTCCCGGGGGCACAACATACACCTGTGAAGCAAAAGAAGGAAGCTTGAAGTGGTGTCTGTGCAAGAGAGTATATAGGAGAGAGACTAGTCAGGCAGAGAGGGAGGGAGGGCGTGGTAGCCAGACCAGGGGTCTATTTGCTTCCTACTCCTAAGCATCAGTTGTGGCAGGAAGTACACATACACCTCCACAAAGGGAGAACGCCCATGATACCCCTGGAGCAGAGAGGAACACAGTAGGAGGGACATAGACTGCTCCAGGTACATAGGACGAGACAGGCTCGGGGAGCAAAGAAAGAACCATACAAGGAGACCTCACATTAGACAAGTGTAAAAAACAGATATGCTCTTTTCTAAGGAGATAGTAGGAGGAAGGAGATTTAAGTGAAGAAACCTCACCAGGACACAAGGGGCAAGCTCAAGTGCGAGTGTAAAAACACCTCCAAGATACAGAAGGCAGACCTAAGGAGCAAAGAAAGAGACCTCTACAAGGAGACTTGACACGAGACAGGGGTAGGTAGCAGATTTGCTTTTCATGAAAACACAGCAGGCAGAAGAGAAGACAGTGAAGACACCCCTTTGGGGCACAAAAGGCTGACTCAAGGTTGGAGTGTTGACACCCTTTCCAGGACTCAAAGCATGACAAGTCGGGCTGCTGGGGTGACTCCCTGACAACACCACACAAAGGGTACAGCAACAGACAAGACAGGTCAGACTCAGAAGCAGAGAGTGATCAAAAAGACACCCCCAGCAAGAGAGCACAAAAGCAAGACCAACAACCTCTCTAGAATATACATCGTGAAACAGGCCCAAAAGATGAGATCCCCTGCGCGGAGGGGACAGGAAGACACCTTAAGGTTAGAACACACACGTCAAAGACACCAAAGATCAAAGGCCCCATGTCAACAGGGGGTGGGGAGTCGAAAGAGTCCCCAACGGATGAACAGTAGGAGAGGTCTAAGAACAGCGAAAGGACTACCTCTCCCCCTACACACCAGAGCACTGGGAGAAAAGAAGGCCTAATGAAACCCAATGCACTGGGATTTCATGTCCCCCACTCTCCTTATGTGTTACTTCTCACCTCGCTCTCCTCCTCCGCCGGCAGCTGCGTCTTGCCCCGAGGTGTCCGGATTATGTCGTGTACGAGGTAATTGTTGTCCTGCATTCTAGCAGGAGATCCTCCCTGCAGCAGGGGCTTGGGACAGGAGCGGGCCAGGGGAACCTGGTACACTTCTTGAGGTTCCTTGGACCTTGATGGACCCCAGCAGGGTACTTCGCTTCTGGGAGGAACTTGGTAGACCCCCCAGCTCTCCTTCCCAGGGGTCTGGTGGCCATTATTTTCCCGGTTGGGGCACTGTGGGAGAGGTGGGGAGCAAGGCTGTCCCTGTGGCATCTGGTCCCACCGGGCCCAAAGCTGGTAGTTGACGCCTGCCTCCAGCAGCCTGACGCGATTACCTGGCACAATGCCCTGACGGCCGTGCAGGGAGCAGAGCCACCAGCCCTGCAGGCCTGCTGTGTCAGGCTCCAGCACAACCATGATGTCCCCCTTACGGAAGGACAGCTCGTCCACCGTTTCAGCCACATTGTCATACAGGGCCTTCGCCAGCAGGGTCTGTGGGCAAAAAGATGGCAAGAGTTACAAATAAATCATGACTAACAACATCCTCTCCACACACACATCCATAACCGCGCTCAATCAATGTACATTAGTGATGCCCGGATACATCTTTGTCAGTGTCCCAATGCCTGAAGATTATGGGAAATTAATTTTGTAACAGAATGCAAAAGCTCACAACACACAGTAAATCTCAAGTTTCACCCACAGCCCGTTTTTCTAAAATCCAAAATATCTGCAGTTGAAAGCCTGCTGCATACTTAACCATGCACATTAAATATCTCTGCTAAGTGCAGCCAGCCCTCCATGCTCGCCTCAGCCTTTGGAGACGAGCTGCTTTGCAAAGCAAAATTCTGCAGGAGGCAGGGACACACAAAACGCACTACAAAAGGAGCAACAGCAGCAAGTAGGAATGCAAAACAGGAGAGAAGTACTTCTTAGAACAGGCAGTGGCGTAAAAGTGTCCTTCACTTTCCTGGCGGTCAAGGAGCAAAGCACCAAAGGGTGCTGTAGGGGCATGATTAGCAAGTGATGAATAACCTCTTTTGTAAACAGTGGTTAATATCACATGATCAACTGAATGGAAGGCCGGGTTCACCCACTAGGTTGCGGACAAGAGCCCAGCTGCTTGCATAAACATTGCTGCAGATGTAAACAAATACAAGTGCATTTGTGACTGTGAGGCTACACGACAGCGTGTCTGTCCCAAATGTAACTTTTATTCAATAATAGACCCGCTTTTTAGGTCTCGCCTAGCAACGCAGCGCATGTGCTCTCGCCTTGGCGAGATCTATTGTTCTGGGTTTTGCGTCCGAAGGGGGACAGGAGATGTGCACGCGCCGGGACAGACGATGTGCACGCGCTGGGACAGACGATGTGCACAGGTAGGGGTCACGTGTCCGCACGCATGGCGTGCCTTCGCGGGCTCCGGAGGTACTTTGTTTATGCTTGTTGCTTTGTTGTGAGGGTTTGCTGGTGTCACATCTTTGGTATTTCGGAGCACGAAGCACATTGCAGCCCTTTTTTAGGTCTCGCCTAGCGATGCAGCGCATGCGCTGCATCGCCTTGGCGAGAACTATTGTCGTCGGTATGTCGGCCAAAGGGGGACAGGAGATGTGCACACGTACAGAGGACAGGAGATTTGCACGCGTACGGCGTCGGCTTGCGGCGTTATCACAATTCCTGCTCGCTCGCTCCCTCCCTGTCTCGGAGGCCCGTTCTGCTTTCATTACATGTCGCTGCCTTTATCCTTCTGTCTCCATCAAGCCCCGATATTTGCTTCCTCCAGATAGACTGTTGCCACAGTCTCCCCGGCAGAGCTTTGACTCGCCGTCCTGCAAAAGAGATTTTAGTGAACTTGAGCCGGCGCCTCTGCAGCATGTATAACCGGTGACTACGTTGAGGAAGAACGGACCCAGCCCCGGTCCGGTCACGGGATTCGTCAATACTAAACCAATGTGTGTATTCATTCTGTATGTTCGTGGTATGTGTGCAACGCGAGCGGAGCCAAAGGGTAGATCAATGCTGTCAGCATCAGAGGTAAATCAACAGTCAACTATGACTGATATTGTCTGCATTGTTACTGCATCAGTGTCAGTTTTTATTACGTGAAATTTGACAATCACCCTGGAAACTAAGCCACAACCTTAACTACGTGCAATTCCTATTTCGTGAGTGTACACTACAACAAAACATGAAGATTCCAAAGGAAAGGCTGCGCCTTCGATAAACAACAGTTAATGTTTTGTGATAAAGTACAAATGTGAAATGGGTATGCTGCCAAATAATCGCTTGAACTTGCGTCGCCACACTTTCTAATGCACCGATTGCTTTGGCTGCATTTAAAAAACAAAAACGGTGTATTTAGGAATCGTTTGAATTTGCGTGGATGTTCGTGTGCTTGCTTCGGAGTCTGCTCGGTTAAAATAAAACATCTGGCACGCGTCGGTTCTTTGCGACCCTGTTTATATGCTCGGAGTTTTGCCGATAGCATTTTTGGAAAATCCACTATTGCCCGACACAGAGCTTTAAATTATATCATACGTTACTGACAAGAGGTGAAACAAGCATTTGCAATGCAATAGGTCTCGCATTTACGCGAGTTTAAGCTATTGCCATTGTAAATGACAAAATGCCTTTTATTTATGTTTTAAAAACCAAAATAAAAGACATAGCCATTTAGAATGCCAGTAGGTCAAACTTGTGTTTCTGCGCGACCTATTGCATTGCAAATGCTTGTTTCAGCAAGGAAAGGCTATTCCAGGTACATTTATTTCTTTGGTATTTCGGAGCCCGAAGCGCCGTGCCTGCTCGGATTCACGCACTGTTATAAACACAAGCTAAATGCAGGCCTATGCCATTTAGACCATATATTCGCACGTACTCTCACAGGACACCAGCTTACGGACGAGTGTAAGTTTGCTCTGGAGAGCTAAAAGCAGAATTTTAAGCACAGCGTGAGCATGCCTGGACGGGCGAATCCGCTATTTCCCTGAAATGGGAGCCGACTAGGTTAAGGGTCTCTCATATTTGTGGTTATTTAGTAGTGGACATAGAAAATAATTTTCAAGACGATCTATACGAAGCGTTTCCAGTTATAGATTGATATCTTTATCGAATGCACATTTCATTATATTTTGAGTTACTTCTGTTTATTTTATCGTTACCCAAACGGATTCTTAATATGCAATGTTACAAAATGGCGCAAGCCGCGCCCCCAAACTATTGACCAAAGTAGAGGCGCACCTATTCAGATATAACCCTCACATAGAAAGCATGTGGTTTTTAAAATAAGTTATTAGTCTACAGAGTGCTTTGCATCTTACCTGGGGTAAAAGGTGCTACATAAATTCTTCAATACCAACACATGAATATATTTTCACTTGCTTTCAATTTTATTGCCGTTTTTTTACTTCAAAGACTGCGATTAGTAAGACACTGTTATTAAGTTGATATATATATCAGAGAACCACCGTCTGTAAATATTTAAAAATTGTAAGTTTGATACGAAATAGCCCACCCTTTCTATGCTCATTTGAAACACATTGGCTAGCAGTCCTGCTGCACTCCAGGGTTACTGTATAACCAGTTTGGCAAATCGTGTTAGGACTGTGAAAGGAGGCAGTGCCCTATATTTCATCACATAATACTGAGAAAGGGCAAATCCCTGTGCGTGTACACCAGGATCACACAATTGCCAGATGATGTGGCGATGCCGGGATTAGTGCATGGGTTACGGAGCAGCAATTTAGCCTCCACGGCACACGTTTTCCCTTCTTGCAGACATCCACCATCTCTTTATTCTCTGTACAGATGTTCGCCTTGAAGGGCTCCCTCAGCAGCAATACAATAGTTCAATGCCTCGTCAGGGGTAGTAGGCGCTAAATAAATGCAATCACAATACAGGGGCTCCACCTGCCACGTCCTACAAATCCTCCCGAGCACCCTAGGCTGCCGACAGTGGCTGCCACCCCCTGAGTTTTCTTAAAGCAGCTGCTATTTTTCACACTTGCCGAATACTCCCCTTGAATGTTTATGCAATGAGAGCTGGGTTTACAGAAAACCGCTGGGGTTCACCACCCAGTGCAAATGTGTTTGGGGTGTGACTGGCCTGGTTCCCCACGCCGTGCTTAAAAACATTTGGTTGAAATTTTACACACCACGCAAGACGTGTTGTATTTGGGGTGTGCCTGGTTTGCTCAGTGCAATCTTTACAGGGCAAACTCGCGCCTGGGCGTGTGAAGATGTGAGCTAGCATGAAGCGTCTCGGCGCCTCACACGGGGTAACAAGCGCTATGCAAGAGTACTCATAAGACACACTGTAGCTGGCATAAAGATATTGTTCCAAACGCTATATAGATAGATGCATCTTCTGGTCCAGTCACACATACTGGCACTGTACGGTTTGCGCCTGGTCTCCCCCACCCATTGAGTGTGGTCGCTCAGTTGATTAATGCCCCTACTACTCATACTTGTGTCTGAATCCAATATTCATCAGCTAGAATTTCGGCAGGTCCTCAACGTGTCATCCTCCCATAGCGGACGTCAACACCATTGTCATTTGCGTCAATGTACGTCTTTACCTTTTAGTAGTGCTTGCCTTAGACGCATTGTGGGGAGACACATACACTACATGTTATGTGTGCAGCGCTGTGGTGGTCTACAGAGCTCTAACAATTAATTATATAGGAAATCCCCATTCCGAATGTTAGTAGGGCCTGTTTTGGATAAGAGAATTTGGCGAGTTACATCATTGTTGGAAAAATTTGAAATCTGCCTTTCACAGGTCCTGATATGGACTGACTCTGCCTTTTATCCTTCCGAGGCCCTTCTTCTATAGGCAGTAAAGAGGGTAGTGCTGTCCAGCGGTATAATAAAAGACCTTGCTTTCACTAGCCTTGACACAACGTGTTCTTAATAGGAGTACAAAGAATGGCTCAGCATTGTCTCCTTTTAAGGTCAGTAAAACAAGTTTCACTGACTTGGGGAATAACAACACATAAAATCAATAGCAGCGCAATAACGGACCTCTGAGTTGCTAGAAACTAGAGCCAATAAAAAAGGTAATTACATTTTATTAACACTTCGCTATGTATGCAAAAACAAGATGTCTCCGGGCAGGTAAGCCCCGGTGCGCCTTGATCTTCCTTTGTTTTCACTCTGCAGGTATCGAGTTACCAGTCTTTACTGTAGGGACACACTTTCTACGTGCCCTCGGATCACATTTTAAGATGCTTCAGTTGGGGAAAAGCTGGAAAGGACCACCAGCTGCACCCAGCAGTCTATGGGAAAGCACTTTTAGGGGTCGAACAGCGCCTCAGTGAGTCAGAAAACACTTTTACACACCAGAAATCTCAGTCACAACAAACTGGGTGGCTTCGGCTGGCAATTAAAGAAACCAGCTGGGATGAAGTAACCAATTAGAGGTCACCTTGTAATTAGAGGCCTGTCCTGCCTTCTCCTCCTCACCGGGGTCGCATGCAACCGGCCGCTTCTCTCCTGGTCTCTGCTGTTCCTGACTTCAGAAATCCCTTATTTGAAGGCGTCCACTTACTCGTTTGCAAATGTTTTTCACCTCCTGAATGTAAGAATGGGAACGCAGTAAACACGCATTTGTAATGCACTAGGTCTGGCATTTGCAAGGTTTTGAGCTATTGGCTTTGTAAATTACAATACCTTTTAATTTTGTGTTTGAAAACCTACAAGCGGTGCGCAAACACGCACTTTCTATTTATGGTCATTGCTTACAAGAAGCAAAGCTGGCAATAACTGTGCCTCTTTTACTGCCAGCCTTGCTTCTTATAAGCAACAACTAGAAGTACAAACTGCGTGTTTACGCACCGCTTGCAGCTTTTCAAAATATATCAATAAAAGGCAATGTTATTTATAATGCCAATAGCTCAAACTCTAGCAAATACGAGACCGATTGCAATGAAACGCTTGTTTACGTTCTCATGAAATGGCTTAGTTTATATTAGAGAATAACGAATAGTTTCTTACCTGTCGGTGTAGTTTTGCAGCTTGAAGATCTTTCTGGATTCACTATGCTGTGCATTATTCCGCGATCTGGTGGTTGGGTCCGGATTCGTAGTCTTTTGGGTTTTTTTTGTGGTTTTTTTGTAGCCCAGGTGGGCGTCGACGTCCCACCATTTGGTGCACCTCTCGTGACGTCGTCGTGCTTCCTGCGGAAGTCCCACCTTTGGGGCGCCATCTTCGGGTTCTTTTTTCCTCTCTTTTTTTTTTTTTTTTCTTTAACCCTAGGCGAATGATTAAATTATATGTCCACTTTTCTGTAGTATTTCATTCCTTCTGTACTTCTCTGTTTTTCCCCCCTCTTCCTCCAGCCTCATCTTCCTGGCGGAGGTGGGTGGGTTCGCTAGTGAATCCAGAAAGATCTTCAAGCTGCAAAACTACACCGACAGGTAAGAAACTATTCGTTTTGCAGCGTGAATCTTTCTGGATTCACTATGCTGTGCATAGACTTTGTAGCGGTTTGTTATCTTTGTGGCGGCTGGGTGGTAGATGAGCGTTGGTCGTTGAATATGTGTTGAAGCACCTTCTGTCCTACTTGTGCTTCCTTGTTCATCTGTATGTCCACGCAGTAGTGCTTGGTGAACGTGTGCACCGAAGCCCATGTTACCGCCAGGTATATGTCCTGAATGGGCGTGTTTGCCAGAAAGGCAATGGTTGCCCCTTTCTTCCTTGTGGAGTGAGCTTGAGGCCCCTCCGTTAGCTCCTGTCCTGCCTGTTTGTGGCAAAACTGTATAGTTAGTGCAATCCATCTAGCAATGGTGCCCTTTGTCACTGGTCTCCCCATGAAGCTTGATGCAAAGGACACAAAGAGCTGCTGAGTTTTTCTGTGCTCCTTGGTCCTCTCAATGTAGTGCATCACCGCTCTCCTAGCGTCTAGAGTGTGTAGAGCCTTTTCTGCGTTCGAAGTTGGGTTTTGAAAGAAACTCGGTATCTGAATACTCTGGTTCAAATGGAATGCCGACACGACTTTAGGCATGAAGTGTGGGTCCGTTCTCAGGACAACCCTGTCCTTGTGTATCTGTATGTAGGGCTCTTGTAGCGTTAGTGCTTGCAGTTCGCTCACCCTGCGTAGCGAGGTTATGGCTACCAGAAATGCCGTTTTCATAGTCAACATTTGCATTGATGCCTTGTGCATGGGCTCAAATGGTGCCTTCATAAGCTCCGTCAGGACCACGTTGAGGTTCCATGCCGGCGGCGGCAACCTTTTAGGTGGCGCGATTCGTTTCGCTCCTTCCAAGAATCTCTTTATTACCTGCGACGTAAAGAAACTTCCACCCTTCTCCCCTCTTGTGTAGGCTACTATCGCCGCTAGGTGTACCCTTAGGGAGGTGGAGCATAGGTTGCTTTTCAGAAGGTGCGTGAGGTATCTCAGCACTGTTGAGTCCTTTGTCATTTTATTCTGCAGGCCTTTTTTGCCACACCATATTGTAAATCTTTTCCATTTTGCACTATAGCATTTGCGTGTAGTTGGTCTCCTTGCCTCTCGCAGCACTCGCATAGTGCTTGGAGGCAATCTAAGGTCCGCAAACTCTAACTCTTCAGGAGCCATGCCGCCAGGCTGAGGCTTTCTGGCTCTGGATGTAGAACCTCTCCGTTCTGCATGGAGAGCAGGTCCTTTCCTCTTGTGAATCTGTGGGGATTCCCTTGAGCCATTTCTAGAATTTGGGAGAACCAAGTCTGCCTTGCCCACTGTGGTGCCACCAGGATCAGTGTCATGTTGCTGGTTCTGCATTTCTCGAGCACCCTGTGTAACAGTGGTATCGGCGGAAAAGCGTAGGCAAATGTCCTTGACCAGCTTATCCATAGGGCCTTCCCTTGGGATTGCTGATCTGGTTGCCTGGACGCGAAGCTTCGGCATTTTGCATTCTGGCGTGTTGCAAACAGGTCTATTCTGGGAGTTCCCCATTTCCGGAAAAGCTTCTGCGTTTCGTGCCCATTGAGCTCCCACTCGTGTGAAGCCGAGGTCTGCCTGCTTAGCCAGTCTGCCTCCACATTGTCTTTCCCTGGTAGGTGAATCGCCAGCAGGTCTATCTTGAGAGGTATGGCCCATCTCCAAATCTCCTGTGCCAGAGTGGAAAGGGGGAACGACTGTGTCCCACCCTGTTTGTTGATAAAAAACATGGTTGTGGTGTTGTCCGTTTGAATCAACACTCTCTGGTTGTACAGGTGCTTCTGGAATGCCTTCAGGGCTAGCAGGACAGTCTTCAATTCCAGGTAATTGATGTGTCTGACCGCATCTGCCGGAGCCCACAGACCCCTCACTCTGAGTTGGTCCATGTGTGCTCCCCATCCCCTTTGAGATGCGTCCGTGGTGATGGTCACAGTTGGGCTTGGTGGTGCCAGGCTTTTCCCTGTAGTTATGTTGTCCCTGTTCCACCAAGTTATCTCTTCCTGCACTGCGTGCGTAACAACCACTAGATCTTCCCAACTTCCGCTTGCCTGTGACCATTGCTTTTGTAGCCATTCTTGCAATGGTCTCATGTGAAGTCGTACATTTGGGACCAGGTGGATACATGACGCCATCATCCCCATGATCTTGCTCACTGTTCTCACTGTCAGAGCTCGCCCCTTCTGGTAGAGGCTCGTCTCCCTCAGTAGGGCTTCTGCTCTCCTGTCGCTGGGCACGACCGTGCTGTTTATGGTGTTGATTTTTGCTCCCAGGAAAATCTTCACCTGTTCTGGCTTCATTGATGACTTCCCCCAGTGTATGGAGAACCCCAGGTTCGTCAGTGTCTTTGTCACCTGTGCTGCGTGTTTCTCGCACTTTTCGTGGGTGTTTGCTTTGATCAGCCAGTCGTCTAGGTAAGGGTACACATGAATCCCCTTCCTCCGTAGGTATGCTGCGACTGCCGACAGGCATTTCGTGAATACCCTTGGTGCTGATTTTAGCCCAAAGGCCAGGGTCGTGAATTGGTAATGGTCCTGGTTGATGCTGAATCTTAAAAGTCTTTTGTGCCTTCTGTTTATTGGGATGTGCAGGTAGGCATCCTTGAGGTCCACGGTGGACATGAAGTCTCCGTCCCTTATTTGGGGCAGCACCTCCTGCAGTGATGTAATTTTGAACTTTTGTGTTCTGATGTATTTGTTTAGGTATCGCAGATCCAGGATGGGTCTGAGATTTCCGTCTACTTTTGGTACCACGAAGTAGTTAGAGTAGACCCCTTTGTTCCTTTCCTTGTGAGGCACTGGCTCGATGGCTCTCTTTTCGAGCAGCTTCAGTGTTTCCTCTCTGAGTTGAGCAAGCTCCTGACCTGAGCGTTGCCTTCGTTTTGGTTTTCTGTTTGGAGGCGTCCCCTCCAAGTCCACGCAGTAACCGTGTTGTATGACGTTCAGTATCCACTTGTCCGTGGTTATACGTTGCCATTCCTGTAGGTAGAGGCCCAGCCTTCCGCCTACGGGTGTTGGATGTTCGTAGGCGATTGGGTCTCTTCCCCCCCCCCCTAGCTGTTTTTGCATCGCGCCTCACCCCTGGGGGTATGTTGGGGGTGAGCGTCCCCATGCGTGCCGAGTCACTTCGATGAGGGTTGGCCACTCCCTCGTCTCCTTTGGCCACGTCCGTTTCCCCTCCCGCGAAAGGACTGGCCCCTTGGCTGGTACTGCCAGTTTTGTTTTTGCTGACCTTGCTGTCCGTGACTTTCACCCTGGTGTCCTTGCTGGAACATCTGGTGCGATGTTCCCTGCTGGTTACCCCCTCTACCGTAGGGTCTTCTAGTTGGAGTGCCTCTTCTCATCCCCCTGAACTGTAGGGCCCCCATGGACCTTGCCGTCTCGTTCTCTTTCTTCAGCTGGGTGAGTTTTTCGTCCACTGTCGCCCCGAACAGTGTTTCCCCGTTGAAAGGGGTGCTTAATATGTTGCTCTGCACCTCCTGTTTGAATCCAGAGATTCTCAGCCAGGCCTGTCTTCGTTCGGTGATCCCTATGGCCATTAGTCTGCTGGAGGTTTCCGCCCCGTCCAATGCAGTTTTAATGCATGAGTTGGCTATGTTTTTACCTCCTTCCACAAGGTGGGATGCTCTTTGGCGGTACTCTTCAGGGAGGTGTTTGACTAATTCCCCCATCTCGTCCCAGTGCTGGTACTGGTGACGATTGAGAAGCGCATTGGAGTTCGCCATGCGCCAGTGCATTGCCGCGTTCCTTTCGACCTTCCTTCCAGTGAGGTCCATTCTCCTGCTTTCTTTATCGGGGGGTGGCCCCGAGGTCGCTGGCACGTTGGCCCTTCTCCTGGCCGTGGAAGCGATGATGGAGTCGGCAGTGACCGCTCCCTTGATGTAAGGCGGGTCCAAGGAGGAGTGCTTGTATTTCTTCTCCGTTCTTGGCGTGATGGACCGGCATGTTGCTGGCTCCTTAAAGGATTCCTTCCCCTGGTTCATTACGCTTTGGAGCATGGGAAGGAACTGGCTCCTCGTCTGAATGGGGAGCAGGGTCTCGAGAAGGAAATCAGCTTTCGGCTTCTCCTCGTCCAGTTTTACCTCAAAGGCTGCTGCAGCACTCCTGACGACCATATTGTACACCCCGATGTCGTCTGGCGGCGAAGGCCTCGAAGGATACGTGTCCACGGGCTCTTCGGGATTTTCGGCGTCGATATCTTGCCAATCCAGTTCGTGAGTGGTTGATGGCGCCGAGCAGTAGAACGACTGCTGGTCGGCCTCCTCGTCTTCGCCTTCATAGTAGGTGCCTTCTTCCTCCCCCTCAGGATCTCTCGGCAGCCCTTCGGCATAGAATTCGTCCTGTTCCTCGATCTCGACGACGTCCGTCGACGGAGTCGTTGGAATTCTGAATTCTTTCAATTTGGCGTCGAACTCCTTCTTCCTCTGAAGGATGCTCTCCATCTCCGCCTCGAGCCTTCTCTTCTTCTTCTCCATTTCGGAGATGCTTTCGACGTCGACCGCGGCTCTTTTCGACGGAGCTTGCGTCGACGCTGGCTTGTCTTTCTGCGTCGAACGCCCCGCTTCGTGGGCTGCTTTCGACGAACTCAGCCTTTCGGCGTCCTTCGGCACCAGGGAGTCCTTCTCGCAGGATCCGCTCGGCCTTTTGTCCATGGATCCACCCTTGGTCGTCGAAATTTTCGGCGCCGGTGCTCCTTTTGAGGACTTAGACTCAGATTTTCGAGAGTCTGTCTCGGGTTTGAGGCCCTTTCGGGGGTTTTGAACTCGACAATTCTCTTACCTCATCAGGCGTTTTCGTATCGGTCTCTGCGACCGTGAAGACGTCGGGTCCTTCGGCGATGTTGTCCTCGTCGTCGGTGGAGAGGCCCAGATCGTAAAGCGACGGGGCCTTACCCTTGCCTTCCATGCTGAAGTTAGCTCTTCTCTGGCGTTCTCTCACTTGGAGCGTCTTCGGCGCGAAAGCTGAACAGGCGTTGCAGTCCTTGCTCGGGTGGTCGATCGGTAGGCAAAGGTTGCAGACCGGATGCTGGTCCTTCTGCGCGAACTTGTGGTGGCAGTTAGGGCAGAATTTGAATGGTGTCTTGTCCATTGCGCTCAGAGCCTCTGAGTGCGCATCATCGAAGGGCGTCAAAGAAAATTCCTGGGAATTCTTCCTTCTTCGCGTCCCGGATGTAATTTATTCCTCTCTGATATCTCAGCTGTTCTTTCTCGACGAAACTCCCGTTTTCTCCTTTCTTCGATTGAAATCCTGGAGCTTCTCGATGACGATCCAGACCCAACGGTGGAAAAAAGAATCTGAAGATGGCGCCCCAAAGGTGGGACTTCCGCAGGAAGCACGACAACGTCACGAGAGGTGCACCAAATGGTGGGACGTCGACGCCCACCTGGGCTACAAAAAAAAAAAACACAAAAGAAAGACTATGAATCCGGACCCAACCACCAGATCGCGGAATAATGCACAGCATAGTGAATCCAGAAAGATTCACGCTGCAAAACTACTACACTGGTACAACTAGTGTGGGAGCTCGGTCAGCAGTGACAACCCACACTTGGTATCTCTCCAACTAGTGGCCAGTACCTGATGGATGAACAGTCACCCAGAAATACAAATCTGGATGAAGGACAGCTGGCTTCAGCCAAATAATTCCAAGCCATCATCCTTGGGGACAACAACAGCTAAGGCAGGTCATGGCACCAGACACTTGTTGTCTAGGGCATACCAGCAAGCGTAAGTGTTTAGTATCCATATTAGACAGTCGTCTTGAAACCCCCTGCACACCACTTATCAGGTAGTAAGACATGTTTTCAGACTATGAAGATACTAAGAATGCCTTTCCAATCTATCCTGAACTATCTTCGAGTCACAGCGGCGAGTGGTAAAATTAATTCCTGATTCTACTATTACAAACCGATGTTAAAGTGCCTATAAGATTGTGCAGTTGTAAACTACAAAACTCAAAACAAAGCTATCAGATGAGATACAGGCCTCAGAAACCTCGACCTTTTTTGTGAAACCAAAGTGACTCTGTGGCGGCTTACAGCCAAGGCAAGGTGACCTTAAGGAGATGCAATCTAAGGATTTAACCTCAAGGAACAGAGCAACATCCCTGGCTTAAACGAATAAATAATTGAGCTCTTAGTCTTGATGCTCTGCTTTAAGGTTCTCCCACAACTCTATTCAAAGAAAGCATTGTCCGGCTACTTGAAAATGTTCAGTCATGGGTACAAGCATTAACCTGGATAAGATTTTTACCACAAATAGAGGTCAGTGCTACCTGTTAAATAAAGCACTGAGGGGCTGGGGCCCACATCTGAATCTCATATATCATCTTTAACTGCAGTCTTTAGATGAGAAAAGATCTCTGGGAGGGGCAGAATTACCAGCACTTGTCTAGTGTCTGCCCAGCGATGAGGTTATATATGAAACAATGGTTAACTGTCTGCTGGTTTGCTAATTTTGATACACAGCTAGGAAGAGATGGTTAATTCCGCTGTTCAGGTTGTACAATGGTAGATTGCTTGCTGGAGCACTATTTTGGTGCCACTCTACTCGTAGGCCGTGCATTTCATTCTCTGCCTCCAAGTATGTCCAGCGAGCATGGCCCAAATGTACGCTAGGTTTGGCAATCTAGATTACAACTACTATAGTGTTGCTGCCTAGTCGATTGTTCACCATTATTATCATGGTTAAGCATTTTATACCAAAACGCATATTTCGCCTTACCCTTTTTACTTATGAACATACAAACATTATATATAAACACACACAATATGTTATATACACACACACACATATATATATATATATATATATATATATATATATACACACACATATATACACATACACACACACACACAAATATATATATTTTATTAACAATAATTTAAAGATTAAAAGCCAGTGGAAATTTGTACTTGTATTGTGATTTTGTGTGGTAGCAGTGTATGCTTTTATGGATTATGGTAACCTAAAATGAACTTAATAATGAATGCAAGACTGAATCTGGTGTTCAAATGGCAGATTAGGGATGCCCAGCCAAACTAGTAAAGGTCGTACAATGACCCCAGAGTGAGATCTGCCCTCAAGAAACAAATATTTAACTGTCAAAAGGGGGGTAGTGAAAAGAATAGCGAATAAAGTGCCCACTCATGTAAAACAGACTCCATACTTTGGACAGCTTTTGGAAAGGCCTCAAGTCACATCTTTTTGCCATTGCCAAATCAAATGCCTTCACTGTCCCAGCTACACACTATCACAGCAACTTGGAGACCAGTGCCTGGAAGCAATTTACTCTGTAATGTCACTGAAATAATATAACCACTCAGGCACTGTGATACTTTAATTGTATGTTTTATATCCCCAGCAACATCGCTATAGGCATGGCACACTGATCGTTTTTCATGCAAACCACTGCTTAAATAAAAATAGAAAAATAAAAACTTTACTCCAGGAAAAGGGCCAGTTATGCATGCTAGCTATTTCCACCAAACATCAAAAACACACATACAAGAAAAGTCCACTCATATGCAGACCAAAATGTGCAGCCCTATTGACTGCTGCAGTTGCTCCGGCGGCTCCGGCCTGGTCAATGGCAGCTTCTGGGCCCTTCAAAAATATTTGCATTGGAAATTTGTTTTTTGAAAAAGGGCCATGAGGGGTGGGAGAGCAGCGGCTCAGGAGGGGAGAAATGAGTGGAAGTAGGTAAGGAACGGGTGGGGAAATAACAGGGAGTGGACCGGGGCAAGGGAGCAACAGAGGCCCGAGAAAGCACTTTTTAGAATGCAGAGCAGCGTAGCAGCAAATGGCTATTGCCATGGTTGTCCCCCGCCCAAAAAATGAGTTTGAAACATTTTATTTCACAGACAAGTTGGGGTAGGGGAGCAACTGAGGTGCGTATGACGGGCAAAACAATGTGGGGGCAGGGGGGTATTTTGGGGGAGAGCAGTACACAAGAGAGAGCAAGAAAACATACAGTCTCATGCGGTGCTTAAAAAAGAGAAAACAAGCAGTGGCAAAGCTGTTGGAAATGGGTAGCGTGGTGCAGAGCGGGTGGGCCAAACTCCAGAGGAAATGTGCAAAGCATCCACGCAGTACACACAGGCGACACACAAGGCACACTTCAAAAAGAGACGCTACACAAGATTGTGTAAGAATAACTTTTGTATTGTAGGAACACAAGGTATTTTCAGTAATATCTATACTGCGTCAACCGGCGCCAAGGCAATATATACAGGGGGGAATTATATACATGGCATGGCCAATCGGGCCGCTGCCAGAACCATTGCGTATTACAGTTAGGATAAATGTACGTTTGAAGAATAAAGGTAAAGTCCATGAGCATTAACCTGGAATAAAAACATCAGGGCGTGACATTAGACAGTATTCCGGAACACCTGCAATGAAACATGGCATCACCATAGGCATAAACGATATGAATAACCCCTGGGGCAGGAACGTGGTAAGGGGAAAACATCAGGCATCCACCTGTGGGCATAAACCTGTAAACATTCGGCTTACTTCGAATGAGGAACACGTCATGCAGAACACCAACGCTGTAGCCTTAGGGGAGAAACATTATCAGCATGACTGCAGCATCATTAGCACCACATCATTATCATATGTCTAACCAGGGGCATAAATCACAATAACTGGACGCATTAGGCAGGAACATCTGCCATAGGCCTAAATCCCATTAGATTACACATAGCATAAAGGCAACATTAGGCATAAACTGAGACATCAGGTTAGGCATAGGCAAAGTCACATTGGCGGGAGGCATAAAAGTGGAACCAGGCATCAATACATTATGTATACCTTCTGGCATCATCACTGGGGTATAAACCCATTTGCATAACTCACTTTAGTATGGTGCCTAAACACCGTAGGTCAGGCATGAACTACCTGAGGTCATCCTAGTATGACAGTAGGCCTGAACATTAGCATAAAGGCAGGAAGACACCACAGCTTGAAGTGGGCATCAAGCCTCCTTGGCGTAAGTGCCGGGTCCTTAGGCATACATCATAAACATAGAGGCAACTCCAGCATAACCAACACCAAAGTCCGCTATGAGCCTCCCTAACAGTGGGCATGGCATCACCTGGCATCCCAAACAACATGCCCACTGTGGCCGATTAGTCTTTGGAGCCACTGCACCTGGGGAGCCCCCTCAGGGACTCTAAACAGTGTGCCCCAAAAATGTTGCAACTGCCCACTCTCCGGCGGGGCAGTTGAGTAGAGTAACGAGAATCAGTCCTGGTCAATGGGGAAGTTGGGGTCCTCCCTCCCGGGGGCTCTGCAGGAAAGTTATCCCCAAAAGCGAAATAGGCGCAGCAGCCCGCAATTGCGGCGCCGCTGTGTAGCCCCTGGGGCACTGTGGCCCGGTCTGTGCTGGGGGAGCCCCACGTGGACTCCAAAACCAATGCGGCTGCTCACGGCAGCTGCCCTCTGCCAAGGGGGCAGCTGGGAAGACCAGCAGCCCCACTAAGCTGGGCCTCTTAAAAGGACTGCCGGGGGCGGGCACCGACAATGTGCCCCTTTGCCCCCTTCTCCACCACCAGTCCCACACGGAGCCCCTCACTCACCGGGCTCTCCTCGGGCTGCTCCGGGCGCTTCTCTCGGCAGGCAGGTCTCTTTCTGACATGGGAGCCCTGCCAGCAGCAGCACCTTCCTGGCGGCTCTCCGCACTTCACCCGGGCCCCTTCCTGGGACCCAGGACTTCTACGCGAGGCTCGCGGGGCTCTCCTCACACGCGAGAGCCCCGCCCAGACTTCGGCAGCACTCGGGGCTCTCCTCTGCCTCCGGAGAGCCCCCCCCCCCTCCACGGAGCGAAGTCTCCGTCGACGTGGGTGCTGGGTCAGCGCGGGGTAGACTCCGGCCTGACTACTCACGGCGCCGGTGTCTTCCCTACCCGTGCGGTGTTCCCACCGTTCCCGGGAGCCCCGTTCGGCCTCACCACCACTTCCTGCCTTGGCTCCGCCCACACCAGGCAGTTTGCAGGTCTTCCAGGTCGCCGCGGGCAGCGCAGCGGCTCTCCTCTTCTCCTGGCCCCGGGCTGTGGCGCGGAATTATTTCTTGACGGCGATATGCGGGGTGGACACCCGCTTAATTTAAAAATACGCACAGCGCCACCATGATGCGGGGTGGGCACCCGCTGTAAAGATTAAGTACACCGGCGGCAGAGACACGGGGTGGCCTCCCGCGGTTTCAATATGCCAAAAATACCGCCACAGCACGGGGGAATCGAAATGCAGTGCCCACCAGGCGCTAGGGAGCAGGCAGCTGGGATTGCAGCACTCACCAGCAGAGCACAGTCAATTAAAATATAGCGCCCACCGAATATAGCGCTCTCCTTCCGCAGGCAACTGGAATATAGTGCTCTCCTTTCGCAGGGACTGCAGTCAGGGTCCCACGAGGCGCTAGGGTGCAGGCAGGGAGTTCAGTCATTTAAGTATAGCGCCCCCGCTCCTCACCTCCTGGGTAGTAAGATCGGCGCTCCTCTTCTCCAGGCGCTAGCCAGCAGGTAGGGCACAGTTGCAGAGCTCACGAGGCGCTGGGTAGCAAAGCAGCAGGCACTACTGGGCAAGGTCAGCAGTCAGTGGGCACTCATCAGGACAGGGCTGTAGGTCCTGTGAACCATCATCCTCTGTAACGTGGCACTCCTCCTGATACAGCAGCCTTCACTCCAGCAGCGGGGCTCTCCCTAGCCCTGTGGACAGCAGAGGGGTTACAGTTGGGCACAGTGGCCAGCACACAGGCCCAGGTGGCGGTACCTCCTGGCAGCAGGTCTCCTCTCTCTCAGGTCCACGCTCTGACTGAGCACATGGCAGCCCAGCTCCGCCTACCAGACAGTGCCAGAAGCTTCTAAAAGCGTCTGGGGAAACTGGTTCTAACTGGCTCAGGGGGAGGTGTAGAGCACCCTGGGTGCCAGCCTTCCCTCCAAAAGCTGGGGTTGCTGGGAAATAACAACTAGATGGTAACCCAGCTCAGTCAGGCAGAACAACCACACAGCCAAGGCATCCATTTTAAAAGTGAATTGTGAAAGTCAGTTTGGGCACGCCATTGCACAGCACGTCTTATGGCATCTCACACCACACATGGCCTATACCTTTCTCTACCATGATGGAGATACAGGTGCGTACACCATTGCACAGCGTGTCACATAACAGGTTGTTTCCCAAAAAAGCGAAAAAATTCAGGGAAAAGGGCCAAGTCCAACAAAAGCCAATAGGTCTCGCTTATGCAAAAGCTACTGGCTTTGCCAAAGTGTTTAGCCATGTGGTACACAAGTGTGGCTGCTGTTCAGAATGCATAAAAGTTAGTAGGGTAGAGGAGAGTGGCGTGGAGAAGAGTGTTGTGTATTGGAGTGGCAGAGAGTGTTGTGTATTGGAGTGGCATAGTGTGGAGTCACAGAGTGGTGTACAGTGGAGTGGAGTCAAGAGGACTGGGGTAGAGTGCATTGGCGTAGAGTGCTACAGAGTATAGTGCGTAGAGTGCAGTGGCATTGAATTCAGCAGAGTGCAGTGTTGTAAAATGCAGTGGCATAGATTAGAGTTGTGCAGAGTGAGTGGCACAGAGGGCAGTGGTGCAGAGTAAGTCGAGTGGCATAGAATGCAGTGGCGTAATGTGGTGTAGAGTAGAAGAGAGTGCTTCAGAGTATAGTGGAGTGGCGCAGAGTGCAGTGGCGCAGAGTGGAGTGGCGCAGAGTAGAGTATCATAGTGCTGTGGTATAGAGTGGCGAAGAGAGCAGTTGAGTTGAGTAGAGTGCATTGACAGAACGCAGTGGTTAAGAGTAGAGTGGCGTAGACCTCAGTTGCATAGAGTGTGGTATAATGGCATAAAGTGCAGTGGTGTAAAGTAGATGGTTTCAGAGTAGAGTGAAGTGGCGTAGACTGGAGTGGAGCAGGGTACAGTGAAGTTGTGTAGAATGGTAGAGTTTAATGGCGTAAAGTGGTGTAGAGAGCAGTGGCATAGAGTACAGTGGTGCAGAGTAGATTAGAGTGGCGTACAGTGCAGGAGCATAGAGTTGATTGTTAAAGAGTGAAGTGGATTAGCGTAGAGTGTACTGGCATAGAGTGCAGTGTTGCAGAGTGGCGTAGAGTACAGTGGCGAAGAATGGAGTTGTGCAGAGTAGATTGGTGTGGCTTAGACTGGAGTGGTGTAGAGTGCAGTGGAGCAGAGTGGCGAAGATTGTATTGGCATAGAGTAGAGTGGTACAGGGTAGAGAAGAGAGGCATAGCATGAAGTGGCGTAGAGTGCAGTGGCATAGAGTGTTGCAGAATAGAGTGCAGTGGTGCCGAGTAGAATAAAGTGCAGTGGCACAGTGTAAAGTAGAGTGGAGTATGCCATTACAGACATCACATTTTCAATTGAAATGACCATTACATTTGCACAGACATACAATTTTACTAATAAAACTATACAGTGCCAAGACGTAAATGTGTGGATATTGAATCACATCAATGTAATGATTTGATCTTAATGTATTTGGTTCCAACACACTTCAGAAATAAAAAAAATGTGCTTCATTTGTGTTCCTAATTCTGATATATTCTGAAATAATTACACAGGTAATTTAAATGTTGTGGGCTAAGAAAAAAAAGTTTTCCTACCTCCAGTATACAGCAAGATTGTCACATAAATCCTCTCACTTTGAAGTCAGAGAAAGAAAAGTAAACAAGCGCCCTTGGAAGTCAGCACCTGACATTTGACCTCGGTATTTGAATGCACAGCAAATGCGAGGATATAAGAACAAGATTTATAGGCCTGTTTTCAGAAAAGGGAGCACTGGGAAGGATAAGACAGCGCCTGACATTAGGCCTCGGTCTTTGAATGCTCAGCAAATGTGACAAGATAAGAACAAGATTTAAAGGTCTGTTTAAAGAAAACAAGTTTGTGAAAGAATACCGTAAATACGGTTTAGGCAACAGGAGGGATGAACTGAACCGGGACAGCCTAAAGCAAATAAAGACAGCAAATAGAAAGCAAAAAAACATGAGTTACAAACCACAAATTGCAAAACAAACGAAAGGAACTGGGGGTCTAGCAAAATCCTACGGAATGAGCAGGAGTGTAGATAGAGGGCTAATAAGTCCCACATGACAGAAGAGGGAGTAAGAGAAGAAGAGAGACATCCAAAAGCAATCTAAAAGGACCTCAGAGCGAAGCTTGGATGCCCATCAATTGTCTGTGAGATCAATCCTATCATCTGGTCATCCAATCCAGGATAAGCTGCTTCTCTTAATCATAGACAGCATCTAATTTGGAGTGATTTCACTCAAAAAAGGCCCAAGATCGTCAGAGGATTGGAGCGAGGAGACCAACAATTGCAAGATGATAGAACAATTGAAAGGAGTGCAGTGCTGAAGAAAAAAAGAGGTTAAAGTGGTGTATTAAAATAGAATTGTGAGAGAACACTACTAGTTTAATATGTATCTCCCACTCTAAATAAAACAACAGTGCATAAAGCAGTGTTAAACAAATAACTGCTATGTAAAGAGGTCGACATGTTTCAGCCCAGTGGGAACCATTTCTCCCTGCGGCTTTCTTCAGGACCCTTGTTGTTAGATTTACGCTATTGCAATAATGTATAAACACAGTGTATAGTGAAAAAAGAAAAAGTGCTTGTCTCACTATCAACTGAAGGTAGCACTTTATACAACCTTCAGTAGATCCTCCACTTCAAAAGGATGCAGTGAGCATCCGTAATGATTGAGGAACAGACCTCACCTCGCCTGGAACCTGGCTCAGGACTAGGAGGCCCCGCTCTATCCGTCGTTGCCCCGTTGTGGCTATCGAGTCCTGACTCAATCATTACGGATGCTCACTGCATCCTTTTGAAGCGGAGGATCTACTGAAGGTTGTATAAAGTGCTACCTTCAGTTGATAGTGCGACAAGCACTTTTTCTTTTTTCACTATACACTGTGTTTATACATTATTGCAGTAGCGTAAATCTAACAACAAGGGTCCTGAAGAAAGCCGCAGGGAGAAATGGTTCCCACTGGGCTGAAACATGTCGACCTCTTTACATAGCAGTTATTTGTTTAACACTGCTTTATGCACTGTTGTTTTATTTAGAGTGGGAGATACATATTAAACTAGTAGTGTTCTCTCACAATTCTATTTTAATACACCACTTTAACCTCTTTTTTTCTTCAGCACTGCACTCCTTTCAATTGTTCTATCATCTTGCAATTGTTGGTCTCCTCGCTCCAATCCTCTGACGATCTTGGGCCTTTTTTGAGTGAAATCACTCCAAATTAGATGCTGTCTATGATTAAGAGAAGCAGCTTATCCTGGATTGGATGACCAGATGATAGGATTGATCTCACAGACAATTGATGGGCATCCAAGCTTCGCTCTGAGGTCCTTTTAGATTGCTTTTGGATGTCTCTCTCTTCTTCTCTTACTCCCTCTTCTGTCATGTGGGACTTATTAGCCCTCTATCTACACTCCTGCTCATTCCGTAGGATTTTGCTAGACCCCCAGTTCCTTTCGTTTGTTTTGCAATTATAGGATTAGGGGATTAGAACTGAGGCAGGTCATTAAACTTTCCCTTAGACCTATCATACTTTTTGTGTTTTCTTGGTTACAAACCACATAGCCAATAGCAAGCAACAGGCAGAATGCATTCCTAGGTCAACTTTCTGAAAGTCCCCAAGATGTCTTTAGCATCTGTGACCTAAATAGTAGATCTCTAAATGTGAGCACTAGAAGGATACAACTCAGCCAATCAAAAGGATGGTAATGGGGCTATGCTGCAGGGCAGGGACAAGTACAAGAACGGGAAGGCAAGATATCACATACGAAGCAAGGAAATGAGAATGCCAATGCAGTCAACCAATTGCAAGCATTGGTCGGGCTCTAAGCCCACTGTAGGTCTTTGGTATGGTCCACACTAGTTTTTTTGTGTGCAAGCAAACAAAAGTTTTAGGCTGGACCAAAAAATAGCGGCAGCAGAGCAATGCAATTGGCAAGAGCCACAGTTTGGGTCATAGAATTATTGGAGATGGGCAGAGGATGGGGAATAGAGGGGTATTTAGAGAAAAACTCGAAATCTACCACTTTAGCTAAATATTTATGAGGCTATAAATTTGGAACTCCTAATTTAAACACAATGCAATCTATATAAATATTTGACACCGTGGCTAATATGTTTATTAAAATATTGGAGGCTTGTATGAGACTACATACCCAAAAAAATGCCCAGCTGGCTGAAAGAGATGGTCATTCCTGTGTTTCGCAATAAAACACTACAAGACTATCCGTGCTGCAGGCTCCGCTCCTTCATCCTACAATGCATAAGCTCTGTGGTATTTTAATCCACAAATAACACAGTTCAATTATGGAAGGAGCATGGAGTCGGTGGAACTCCTTCCTGTGTGTGTAGATTTCCACAGAGGTACAAGACATAACAGCATTTGCACAATTCTCTTTCCACTGATGAAGTGTTTCGAGTCTCCTAGTATGTGACAAGCACAAAGGCTCCTCAGACTCACTTTGAAAAGATATACAATTTGTCTCCCGGGTTAATGAAGAAGAATAAACCAAGCAGGGACATTATTAGGATGGTAGAAGAAGCCTGTGAGAAAGCTTTGTTCCAGCCACGTGGAATTATGAAGAAATTAGGAACAGCACGTTGAATCACATTTGTGTCCAATGCTGGAAGCGCGTCTGATGTTCCCTTTTAACAACCTGCTTGTCCATGGGATTTGGGTACAAAGCTGAAGAAAATTCAGTATTTTTTTATTTCACTTGTAATGGACAGCCTTAGTATTCATAAATCAGATGGATAATTTACTTAAGGTTTGCACCACACAATCACAATCAAATAACTGTGAATTGTGGGTTTAGATACAAAAGCAGAAATGCTATTCCTCCTGGTCCAACACCATCTCATGTCCCCGTGACACACTGAATTTCAGCTTTCCCGCCAAGAACCTTGACTTGGCATCATGAAGATGGAAGCCTTCATCATCCATACTACAGTGGCATACAAATGGTCTACTCAGTGATCCTGCTCAACGCTGCTCAATCATTTAACTCACGGGTGTTCAGTAGATCGGATTACTGCAGCAGTCCTGGTCAGCTCACCCAGTCAATCCACTTCTGTGGATCAGATTCTGAACTTTACAACTCAAACTTTAATTAACTTTGACAGGCACACCTCCACTTCCACCTATCACCAGTCGAAAACAGAGCACTCTACAAATGTGTTACTTGTTTTCAAGCGAATAAACTGCCTGGCCTGCAACTGTCTTCAAAGCAACCCAGCTCACTAGACGTCATTGCAAAATCTTCAATCTGGCATGCAACTCCCAACCGTGGAGGTTTTTACCTAGTAGGCCCAGTCCATTGAACCCCCTACTAAATAGCTGACAGGCTGGACTTCAAGTTGCTCTGAAATGGCATCCAAGTAAAACAGAGACTAAGTGGATGCACCCGGGCCACCGTGTGTATGTATACAGCATGTCCTTCGTGATTTACATTCTTAGTTTGCAATATCCTTGTCCTTCGTGCTATCCTAGCCAGTACCTACAGACATGGGAGTATTTCAAAATGACTAATCTGTTAAGGAATATGCTACTTACCTGTATACATCTGTTCTTGGCATGTAGAGCTGCAGATCTACACACTGTGCATAGATCGCCATCTGGTGTTGGGCCCGGTTGTTGCAGTTTTTCTCTTGGAAAATCTTTGGAAGTCACGAGGTATGTGACTCCTCCTTTGGATCATATTGCGCATGGGCTTCGGCTCCATACTCAGATTGTTTTTCGCCAGCGGGGAAATGATGGAGCTTTGTAAGAAACAGGAAAGATGCCCATGTGCGCTGTATCTAAATAAGATAAAACTGGAACAGATAAAGGTAGACGGGGGGCAGGTGGGCGTGTGTAGATCTGCAGCTCTACATGCCAAGAACAGATGCATACTGGTAAGTAGCATATTCCGTTTGAGGCATACGAGATGCAGATTACACACTGTGCATAGATTATATAGCAGTACTCGCTCCTAGCAGCGACCACCAGTATCTGTTGCAGTTGTTTGAAACAATGTTTTGAGGACAGCCTGGCCCACACTAGCTTGTTGCTTAGTTTGCACCACATCTACACAATAGTGTTTAGTGAAAGTGTTCGGTGTAGACCATGTAGCTGCTTTGCAGACATCATCTAAGGGGATGTTCCCTAAAAATGCCATGGAAGCCCCTATCTTACGTGTAGAGTGGGCTTTAGGGGGAACAGATAGCGTTAGTTTTGCTTTTTGGTAGCAAATCTGTATGCATTTAACAATCCACCTAGCTATCCCAGATTTGGAGATGGGGTTGCCTTTGTGTGGTGGTGAGAAAGACACGAATAGTTGTTTGGTCTTACGAAAAGGTTGTGTTCTCTGGATGTAGTAGAGTAAAGCTCTTTTGACATCTAGGGTATGTAGAGCTCTTTCTGCAATGGTTTGTGGCTGCGAGAAGAATACGGGCAGTTCCACAGATTGATTGAGGTGAAAGGGAGAAATGACTTTAGGAAGGAATTTTGGATTAGTGCGGAGAACAACCTTATTATGATGCATTTGCAGGAAGGGTTCTTGAATGGTGAGTGCTTGTATCTCACTGACCCTTCTGAGCGAAGTAATGGCTACAAGGAAAGCAGTTTTCCATGTTAAAAATTGAAGCTCACATTTATGTAGAAGTTCAAACGGAGGCCGCATTAGTCTTGTGAGAACGATGTTTAGGTTCCACACAGGTGAGGGTGGCACTCTGGGGGGAATTATTCTCTTAAGGCCTTCCATGAAGGCTTTAATGGCAGGTACTCTGAAGAGTGATAGATGCTGTCTATTTTGTAGATACGCTGCTATGGCAGCAAGGTGTAGTCTAATAGACGTGTAGGCTAGGTTGCATCTTTGTAGGTGTAGTAAGTAGCCTATGATGTGTTGGATAGACACATCTAAGGGATTGACGTTATTGTTGTGACAATTGATCACGAAACGGTTCCACTTGGCTGCGTAGCAAGCTTTAGTGGTAGGTCGTCTAGCTTCTCTAATGACGTTCATACAGTAAGGGGGAAGATTAAGGTAACCAAATTCTAGAATTTCAGGAGCCAGCTGGCAAGGTTGAGCTGAGCTAGGTCCGGGTGTCTGATCTCTCCATGGTTCTGGGTTAAGAGGCGTGGAGAGAGGTGTAACTTTTGGTGCGGAACTATGGAGAGTTCCAGCAATGTGTGTACCACGGTTGTCTGGCCCAAGTCAGAGCAACTAGGATGAGGGTTAGGGAATGTTGCTGTAGTTTGCGCACCACTAATGGAATGAGTGGGAGAGGCGGAAAAGCGTACGCAAATCTGCCTGACCAGTTCATGCATAACACATTGCCTTTGGACAACGGGTGTGGATATCTGGCGGCGAAGCTTGGGCATTTGGCGTTTTCGTGGGTGGCGAAGAGGTCTATCTGTGGATGCCCCCACATTTGAAAGTATGGTTGAAGAACTTGTGGATGAAGTTCCCACTTGTGGATCTGTTGTGTTTGACGGCTCAACTGATCTGCAATGGTGTTTTGGACTCCTGGGACATGTTGAGCTACGAGAAAAATGTTTTGAGGTATGTCCTACCTCCATATGCTCTGTGCTAGCTGAGAGAGCTGCAGAGAGTGTGTGCTGCCCTGTTTTTGGATGTAGTACATGGCTGTCATGTTGTCTGTGCGGACTAAGACAGCCTTGCCGGAGACGTGTGTTTGAAAGGCTTTTAGTGCTAGGAATATGGCCAGTAAATCCAGATGGTTGATGTGGAGTAACTTTTGTTGAGGTGTCCACCTGCCCTGCATGGTGTGATGATGTAGGTGAGCTCCCCAGCCGGAGAGCGATGCGTCCGCTGTTAGAACTATTTGAGGAACCGGCTCTAGGAACGGTCGTCCTTTGGAAAGGTTTTTGGTGGTTCACCACTGCAGAGAGCGATGGGCACGACCGTCTACCAACACCAGATCTGATAATTGACTTTGAGCCTGGTTCCATTGGCGTGCTAAGCACTCTTGGAGAGGATGAATCTGGAGTCTTCATGAGGTACTATGAATATGCAAGAGGCCATCATCCCTATAAGTTGCATAAACACTTGGGCTGGAAGAGAGTGTTGTGGTTGAAATTTGGCGCGAAGAGTCTGTATGCTTGCTATCCTGGCGGGACTGGGGTAGGCGAACGCTCTTGAGGTGTCTATGGTGGCACCGAGGTATTATTGTACGTGGGACGGCTGCAGATGGGACTTTGCGTAGTTTACTGTGAAGCCCAGGTCGTGAAGTAGTTGGATAGTGGCGTGAGTGTGTTGTACACACTGGTTGTAGGAGCTGGCTTTTATGAGCCAGTTGTCTAGGTATGGGAAGACGTGGATGTGTTGTCTTCTCAGGTGTGCTGCCACTACCGCTAGGCACTTGGTAAACACTTGTGGTGCTGTGGTGACTCTGAATGGTAGTGCTGACCGTCCACTACGAATCTGAGAAACTTCCGGAGAGCGTTGTGAACGGGAATGTGGAAATAGGCGTCCTTGAGGTCTATGGTGGCAAGTCGTTCTGGGAGAGCAGAGGAAGTACTTGCTGGAGTGTGACCATGTGAAAGTGGTCTGAGTGTATGTATAGGTTTAGGGGTCTGAGGTCCAGAATGGGTCTTAGAGAGCCATCCTTTTTTGGTATGAGAAAATATAGGGAGTAAACTCCCTTATTTTGTTGGTGGGTAGGAACTGGTTCTATTGCACTTTTTTGTAGGAGTGAGATCACCTCCTGCTTTAAAAGTGACAAATGTTCCTGTGACATAAGGGGGCTGTTTGGGTGGAATGGTTGGGGGGGATAAATGTTCGTTCTAGACAGTAGCCTGATTGAATTATCCGTTGCACCCATCTGTCTGAGGTGATGGTAGCCCAGACAGGAAGGTAATTGTGGAGTCTGCCCCCGACTGGAGTGGAATAGTCTGGGGGAGTGGAGGGAAGTCACTGGGTGGGAGTGGAGGCAGAGCGGGAGGTGTTAGTTTTGCCTCTGCCTTTGTTGTTGTTACCCCTGTAACTGCCTCTTTGGTAACCCCTAGTGAAGGTGGATTGAGTAGGGGCCTTGTAGAAAGTGGAGGCGCTATCGGAGGAGTAGCCTCTGGTGGTGCTTCTAAAGGAGGAACGGCGAAAGGAGCGCCTGGGAGCTTGCGACTGCAAGGCTCCCATAGATTTTGCAGTGTCTGTCCTTTTTCATTTTTTCGAGGGCTACGTCGATATTAGGGCCAAACAGGTGTTTCTCATCAAAAGCGTGGTTGAGGATGGAACTCTTAACCTCAGGTTTGAAACCTGAAATGCGTAGCCAGGCATGCCTACGTAGAAGGACGCTAGTTTTTATTACCCTGGAGGCGGTGTCAACTGCATCGAGGGCACAACGGATGGAAGTATTAGTGATAGTTTTACCCTCCTGAATTAGTTTGTTGGCCCTATGTTTATATTTGTCAGGGAGGTGTTGCATTATTGAATCCAGCTCATCATAATGTGCCCTGTCATATCTGGCTAGGAGCGCTTGGGTGTTAGCAATGCGCCATATGTTGGCCGCTTGGGACGCTGTCTGCTTGCCAGACGCGTCCAGGAGTTTAGACTCCTTATCTGGCGGTGGAGCCTCACCTGATGCCTGGCAATTTGCACGTTTCCTCGCATTGGAGACTACCAGGGAGTCTAGTGCTGCGGGGCCTCTAATGTAGGTTGGATCTGTTGGGGCGGCCTTATATTTTTTCTCACTGCGAGGGTTGATAACCCTGGCACTAACCGGATCTTTCAAGACCTCTGGTGCGTGCTTAATAACCCTCTTAAGCATGGGCAGAATTGAGGTGGACCTCTGTGCAGTGTCAAATGTATCTAAGAGGAAATCATCCTCAACGGGGTCTGTGTGGAGATCAACCCCGTGGTAGTGGGCAGCCCTATGGAGTAGCTGGTTAAAGCCCATTGTGTCCTCTGGGGGAGGGGAGGTCTGGAAGGGTAAAGATCGTCCTGCGGGACGTTAGGGATGTTGTAGTCGTCCCATGGGTCTGGGGAGCCTGTAGGAGTAGGGTCCCCTGTTGGTTGGTTGTCCGCCCGTCCCCTGTGTCGTAGATAATGTCCTCATCATCACCTGGAGATGGTGTGAGAGGATGATGGGGTGGAGGAGGAGGAGGAGGTGGAGGAGGTGAAGGAATCCTCAAAGGGGAGGTGGCAAAGTCTCTCCTTTTTGGTGGTGGAGCTGGTGCAGGCTTGTCCAGTGATCTTTTTCTGATGCTAAGCGTCAAATGCCCAGTCTTTGGATCCTTTACAAGGGTTTTTTGGTAAGGATCGGGTCGAAACAGTTCCTCTGTAAGGGGCAGATCCTTCGGTGCCAATGGTGTCGGAGCCGTGGGTTTTTTAGGCGTCGATTCGCCACTAGTTCTCGGTTTGGAACCATGGGGTTTAGAAGTGTCTTTTGACTTCCTCGAGTCAGAGGTGGGTTTCGGTTTTGAGGTTTGGGAGTCGAGATTTTTCGGCTTCTTGCTCGGCTCCGAGGATGTTATTGGTGCCGAGGAGCCAGTGCAAGTCTTCGGCGCAGAGTGCTTCGGTGTCGAGCTCGGCACGGACGAGGAAAGGGGTGTTTTCTTTTTCGATGCCGGTGTCGATGAGAGTTTTTCGGCACCAAGGGTAGGCTTGCTCGAGCCCGAGCTGCCTGAAGGCTTGATGGCCTTCTTAACCGGGCCAGGAAGCGAGGTATGGGAAGCAGTCTCTCAGTGTATACCTAGGCCCCAAGGCGTGACCGAAGTCTTTTTTAATGGCGTGGAGGGGGGTTTGGGGTTGGGAGTCAACGTTTGTACTCACGCCCCTCTGTGCCGGAGTGATGTCCTCGACGTCGGAGTCGTCAGCTTCGGAGGCGCTGACGAGGCCTTCTTCGGTGTGCTGTTGTTCCGGAACATCGACGCCTTCTTCAAAGATGTCGTCGGGGATTGAAGTCGACGAGTGAGCCATAGTTCTCCTTGCTCGTCGGTCTCCGATCGTCTTCTTCGATCGGAAGGAGGCGCAAGCTGGACAGTCCCTTGCCTCGTGTTCTGGAGAGAGGCAGTGGTTGCACACCTCATGTAGATCGATGTGGGGAAACTTCGACCCACATCGAGGACACTTTTTATATGACATCCTTTCCATGAGCCAGGACAGGAGCCTAGGTAGGCCCGAAGGCCTTCGTCAACGACCGGAATCGAAGACTTCGATTGTTGAGAGTCGCGTCGAGTGTGGAGAACGCGATTGAGACAATACCGTCGAAGGGGGAAGGATTGCACGCCGAACAGGAAAACTGGAACGGTTCTGAACTGGAGCGCAAAGAACACATCCGAGCCCGATGGCGGAAAAAAACAATCTGAGGATGGAGCCGAAGCCCATGCGCAATAAGATCCAAAGGAGGAGTCACATACCTCGTGACTTCCAAAGACTTTCCAAGAGAAAAACAACTGCAACATCCGGGCCCAAGTACACAACTTATGAAGGTCGGGGGCAGAAGGAAGAGGGGAGGAAAAGGTGGTATATATTGCTAGGCCCACGAAGAGTGTGGAGATCGGGATACACCGAAAGGGGCACCACTGGAGCGGGGTCGTGGTGCTGGAGCCAAGGGGGCTAATGCAAGCTGAGAGACCCTCACAGGGTTCAACAGCATGGAGGTTCACATTACAATGAGGTACTTAACGAAGATGATAGGTAATAATTCTGCGAGACAAGGCTGTACTTAAGTTTTAGGGGCAGAACACACCTAAACTCCCTGTTCATTTAAAGGGCCTCATCCTCACTGGAAACCTCGCTTCCGTTCCACCCCGCCAAACAGTGCCCACTGATTTCACTGGGGTCACCTTCAAAAGACACCCTGTCGCCCGCTCCTTCATGACTCAATAGCACCAGAAAATGTGAAAATCTACTTTAAGAGATGTGTTGCATTACCTGCAGCTGTGAATCTAACACAAGATACGGGCAGGCCGGGGGCGATACGCCGTGGCAGGGGTTGGTAGGCTGGGGTTGGTAGGCCGGGGCAGGGGGTGGTAGACCAAAGGGGTCATGTATTGCAGACACATAACCTCATTTGTTTTAGTTTTGGCTGTGCCATGCTACAAAGCGCTTTTAGTACCCTTGCACTTGGGTTAAGGGGTGGCCCTCTCTCCATTGTGAAAGCCACATACTAACCACACGCACACCAACAAAGATCCACCTCAAACTATCAGAAAACAGACTCCGGTCTGTGACCAGCTCCTCGAGCCCAGAACTTAGCACTGAAAGGTCCAACTAATAGCAATACTGCCCTACACAAGTCTCCTTTAGACAACATTACAATATCACCAACTTAAACTGACCTGTACTATCCGCACACTTCACATTAACTTGGGCCAGTTCTAGGAAAAAGAAAATACTCGTTGGCCACAGAGTATGGTTGCAACCTGACCTCTATTTTGTCTGGACAGTCATGCCACGGCAGGTTAAAAATAAATAAATCATGTACCACTCTGGGAATTAAATATTTGGGTATATTTTTGACTCTCCACAAAGGGACATACGACCAACCCAATTTGGGATGGGTTATTCATAATTGTCGGAAAGACATGGGTAGGTGGAAGGGGGTCCTCTCATTACTGGTAAGCGCTGGGATAGTCAACATGATAGCGTTACCCAAGCTACTGTATGCCCTTCGACATACTTACTACCCAATTCCTCCAGATGTCTTCATAGTCCTAGAGGGGTGAATAGCGTACATTTCTGTGAAATGGCAAACACCCCAGGATGGCTCATAGAACACTCCAGCGTTACCAATGTAACAGCAGCATCACCCTACCTGACATTCGAGGCTATTATTGGGCAACCCATCTCATAAATGTCAATGACTGGCTTTATACCCACAACCTCCTCAGAGGGGAAATGGCTTACCGAGCTTGGTAAACTGAAGAGTTTTTAGGGCATGGCACCTGATAATGATCACAAATAGGAGATCTGCTGGAGGGGGGCGGCCATACACCATTCTCCTCGTTGAAGCGTGAATATGGTATGCACAACACCCAATTTCTCAAATACGCACAGCTCAGGCAGGAATGGAAATCTAAATGGCTCCCTGGAGAGGGAATCTCAGAATGTGCACCACTGGAGGGAAGGCTCCTGATGGGGAGCAGCTATCTACTCCACATATCGAACCCTTATAAATAAACCTGAGAAGCTGAGGGGCCCAATAGGGAAATGAGACAGATGTGGGGGACACTGAAGATATAGATTGGGAGGCAGCCCTAATGCATCTCCATGAAGTAGCAATAAAAGTAAGGCTCCGCTTGATTCAGTTCAAAGGCCTACACAAAGTTTATTATGATAAGCGACAACTTCATGCCATGGGGAAGGCACCTGAACCCTCCTGCCTATGATGTGCAGACATCGAGAGCTCCTTTTTCCATTCAACCTGGAGTTGTCCGCAAATCCAGATATACTGGAGAGTCATCATGGGGGAACTTTCTGCCATGCTTACCCTATCCCTCCCTATGGACCCTAAATTCATTATTCTGGGGATTCCCAATCACATGTATTTGCTATGAGCCCAGTTGTTCTGCAACCTTTCCATGGTAGTGGCTAAGAGAGATATAGTCCGTCACTGGGGGTCTGAAGAGAGCCCTACGACACAGGAATGGAGAAATGCTATGGACATGATCGCTAAGGTCACCTACCTCAGCAGGGGCTGCCCCTAGAATATTCTACAAAATATGGGGTACTTGGATTTCATACTATTCTTTGGAAGATCTGAGAAACGGGAAAGAGCGTGAGAGGGCCTGGGCTGAGGGATGAACATTATATTGTCCATATTGCTGTGATCATCTACTGTTGAATATCTCTATACTAATTTGCTACCCTGCCTAGCTTACTATCGGTTTGTGGGGCTTTGTTCAGGGTTATACACTGCATCGTTCACCAACAATTACACTGTGGCAACCTCCTGGTTATGGATTGACTGTGAATCCATGCCATGTCATTGTTGGGCTTTTCACTGCAAATAAAAACATTTAAAAAATAAATAAAAGCCACAAAGAAGATATGAAAACACAAAAATAATTTTAATGGAAGCCTGACTCTTCATAGGTGTTTTTAAAGCAAACAAACAGAGGAAGAACTGAAGTGTTAAAATGAATACAGAAGATTTTACATTAACTAATATTCTCTATTAGCTTTTCCCCCTTCTAGAAACTCACTATACAAAAAAGGCCTGCATTTTTCTCTGAGAAAGGTGGCAACCCTACCACTGAGGAACCAGCAGCAGGTGGGTCATCAGACGTCAGGCTGATACAACAGGCAGCAAATTCACATAAGGTCATGACTAGTGACTTGGATTTGAATAATTCTCTAGCCCAGATAGTCTATAGTCCTTACCAAAACCCCATCGCCTCCATCTTTTCCAAGATTAAAGAAATGCCATGTCAGAAATCACTACTACAATGGTACTGGTTAAGAATATTTAACCTCAATCTGCATGTATGCAGAGTTCTATAGGACAAACCTAATTAAAAAGCAAGAGAGGTCTGTACAATAGAGGGGTTATTCACTGCTACAGGAGAAGGGAGGGATTAGGTGTGGCAATGGAGGAAGAGGGGCAGCAGAAAGGGAAGACAGGGGATGAGTGCCCCTATAGTGGACAGCAGTAGGTGAGGAGGGAGTTAGTCAGTGGGGCTGAGGGACCTAGGCTAAGATCAGTTCACAGCAGGGAGTACGAGCTGGCACTTTTGCTTCTGGCACTACTGGAGGATATGCTGTAATGAGATACTGCCTGAACACTAGGGAATCTTTCCTGAAACAGGAAGGGATGGAGCCTCGTGGCTTCAGACTCATATTCTTGTAGCATAGCACAATTAAAGGCCTTGCATATGTTCTTTTGCTGTATCGGGTCCCTCCCACTTTCTACCATCATCTGCTTAATTGCAGTATTTGCTCTCTGGCCTTCTCCCTGCTACCCAGACTATTAGATAGACTGCCCTGTGCCACCACCACGCAACACAGTGGGAGGGACGGTGGGAAAATAGGCACTACTGAGCCACAATTCTGGTCTTGGGGGACATATGCCTCTAGTGTCCTGGGCTCCATTCGACTACAGTTCTGCAACAAGCATTTACAATGCAATGGTCTCGGCATTGTCAAAGTTAGAGCTATTGGTATTGCTCATGACATTGGCCTACTGCTCTCTCCTCTTAAATGTCAGTGCTTGGAGATATGTTACCAAAGTGGCAGCTTTGATTAAGGGCAGAAGTGGTAACACAAAGGCGGGAGGGATGGAGAGAGGGAGGCAGGGAGGGATGGAGTGAGGGAGGGAAGGACGGAGAGAGTGAGGGACGCAGAGAGGGAGGGAGGGAGAGCGGGATGGACAGAGAGGGAAAGAGAGAGGAAAGGCGGGAGGGAGGAAGGGACAGAGAGGGAGGAAGAGAGAAAGGGAGGGAGGAACAGAGAGAGGAAGGGGAGGAAAGAGGAAGGGAGGAGAGAGGGAAGGAGGGAGAGAGGAAAGGAAGGAGAGAGGGATGAAGAGAAGGAGGGACGGAGAAAGGCAGGGAGGGAGAGAGGGAGGGGCGGAAAGAGGGAGGGATGGAGAGAGGGAGGGAGGAAGAAAGGGAGGGAGGTGGAGAGAGAGGGAGGAACGGAGTGAGGAAGGGAAAGAAAGCAGAAGGGAGCGTGAGAGGGAAGGAGGGAGGGAGCGAGAGACGAAGGGAGGGAGTGAGGAAAGGAGGTAGAGAGTGAGGGAGGGAAAGAAGAAGGGGCATAGAGAGGGAAGGAGGAATAGAGGAAGGAAGAGAGGGAGAGAGGGAGAGAGGAATAGAGGAAGAGAGGGACGGAGGGAAGGAGGGAGGGATGGGGAGAGGGAGGGAAGGAGGGAGGGAGGGACGGAGAAAGGGAGAAAGGGAGGGACGGAGAAAGGGATGAGGGAGGAACAGAGAGAGGGAGGAACAGAGAGAGGGAGGGAGGGAGAGAGGAAGGGAGGGAGGGAGAGAGGAAGGGAGGGAGGGAGAGAGGAAGGGAGGGAGGGAGAGAGGAAGGGAGGGAGGGAGAGCGTAAGGGACGGAGAGAGAAAGGGAGAGAGAGAGGTACTGAGGGAGAGAGGGAGGGAGGAACAGTGAGGGGGGAAGAAAAGAGGGAAGGAGAGAGGGAGGTACTGAGGCAGGGAGGAAAGGAGGTAGAGAGGGAGGGAGAGATGGAGGGAGAGAGGGAGGGACAGAGAGAGGGAGGGACAGAGAGAGGGAGGGACAGAGAGAGGGAGGGACTGAGAGAGGGAGGGACCGAGAGAGGGAGGGACCGAGAGAGGGAGGGACCGAGAGAGGGAGGGACCGAGAGAGGGAGGGACCGAGAGAGGGAGGGACGGAGAGAGGAAGGGACGGAGAGAGGAAGGGACGGAGAGAGGAAGGGACGGAGAGAGGAAGGGACGGAGAGAGGAAGGGACGGAGAGAGGAAGGGAGAGAGGAAGGGAGAGAGGGAGGGAGAGAGGAAGAGAGGGAGAGCGGGATGGACAGAGGCAGGGAGGGAAAGAGAGAGGAAAGGCGGGAGGGAGGAAGGGACAGAGAGAGGGAGATAGAGATAGAGAGAAAGGGAGGGAGGAACAGAGAGGGGAAGGGAAGGAAAGAGGAAGGGAGGAGAGAGGGAAGGAGGGAGAGAGGAAAGGAAGGAGAGAGGGATGAAGAGAAGGAGGGACGGAGAAAGGCAGGGACGGAGAAAGGCAGGGAGGGAGAGAGGGAGGGGCAGAAAGAGGGAGGGATGGAGAGAGGGAGGGACGGGGGAGGGAGGAAGAGAGGGAGGGAGCGAGAGACAGAGGAAGGGAGGGAGTGAGGAAAGGAGGTAGAGAGTGAGGGAGGGAAAAAAGAAGGTGCACAGAGAGGGAAGGAGGGATAGAGGAAGGAAGAGAGGGAGAGAGGAAGAGAGGGAGAGAGGAAGATAGGGAGAGAGGAGGGGAGGGGAGGGAGGGAGAGAGAGAGGAAAGGAGGGAGAGAGAGAAGGACGGTGAGAGGGAGGGACAATGGGAGGCAGGGAGGGAGAGAGGGAGGAATGGAGAGAGGAAAGGAGGGAGCGAGGGAGAGAGGAAGGGACGGTGAGAGGGAGGAAGAGAGGAAGGAAGGAAAGAGGAAGGGTGAGAGAGAAGGAGAGAGAGACAGGGATGGAGGGAGGGAGGAAAGGTGGTAAGGAGGGGGGGAGAAAGGAAGGGACAGAGAGAGGGAAGGAGGGAGAGAGTAAAGGAGAGAGGGAGAGAGGAAGAGGAAGAGAGGGTGAGAGGATGAGAGGAAGTGAGGGAGAGAGGATGAGAGGGAGGGAGAGAGGAAGGGACAGAGCGAGAGTAAGAAAAAGAAAGAAGGAGAAATAGCAATGAAGTGAGAGGGGAGGTAAAGAGAGAACGAAAAAAAGAGAACAAGAGCTAAAGAGAGAGGAGAGAAAGCAGAAGGGAAAGGGAGCAGAGGAAGAGAGAGCCACACATCTAGAGCTGGAGCGAGACAATGTGAAAGAGAGAAAGAGTGACCGAAAGAGAGGGAGCACGAAAGCAAGCGGGAAACAGGAGAGTAAGAGAGATGAACAGCTAGAGAGGGAGGGAAGCGATTGAGAGAGAGGGGCGTAAACTCTGTGTACCTTGTGAGTGAGAGGGGCAAGTAGACGTCACCGGTAGCAGAGCTGACGCTGTCCTCCTAGGTCGGTACGCACTCACACAGGTCAGTGTAAGAGGCACAGCCTTGCAAGCGCTATGTTACGCAGTCTAACTAAATACGAAACAAAGCGCTATGTTACAGTCTAAATACAAAACAAAGTGCTATGCTACACAGTCGAACTAAACACAAAACAAAGCGCTCTGTTAATACAAAACAAAGCGCTTTGTTACAGTCTAACTAAATACAAAACAAAGCGCTATGTTACACAGTCTAACTAAATTCAAAACAAATTGTTTAAGCAAAACGAATCTGACATTAAAATCAACCGTCAAAAAGAAAAACGAATGATAATAGAAAAACGAATGATAAGAAAAGGTCCGATCCGAATTGCAGTTTAAGCTGGACCCCCCATGAAGCACCGACCTTTCACAGTCGCACTGACTGGGTGTCGTGTTAGCATCCAAAGAAAATTATGAGTTGAGCCATCAAATGCACAGGAGGGTGGGGCAGGGGGTCATGTCTGGTGATGGTATGTGGGTGCCGCATAATTCACGGGGTCAAAAACTAATGCTGCTCCCTGGCTCACCACTGACGCCCACTGACCCAGCTGTGGAATTTAAAGAATCTTTAATTTTAGAAAGAAAGAGATCTCCGATGGAACGAGAAATAAACATTTGATTTTTTTTGTGAAGAAAAATAATTAAACGAACACTTTATCAATACCACTACAGAGAGGCAAGTTATCAGAAGGGGGCGGAGGGGGCCATTGATGTTAAATCGACAATGGCAGAGCCTACTGTACCACCGGATCTTCACTGAGAGTCATAAACGTTAGATAGATGCCGGATGAAAGCGTGGCAGTGGTAAAAGGGCACCTGGGTGCAGCGCACAGCGCCGGTTCAAACACCCCTTCTGTTTCGTGCTCACCTCGACACCCCCAGACCCAGGCGTCGACTTTAGAGACGCGTTTCAAGTTCTGCGCTTCCAGCGCGAGAAGAAAGCGGTCTCCGGCGGCATCAGAACTGGGCACTTTTTTTGTTTTGAAGAAAAACATAAAAAAAACTCATCAATGGCATGGAGGCATAATTGGCAAAACAAGAGAAGGCAGGCTATCAGAAGGGGCCGGCGGGGTCCCTTCCACGTCCAACTGACAGTGGGGTGCGTTTACTCACCTTCAAACGGCCTCACATCCATCCCGGAGCCCTTCGCGCCTTGTTCCCTAACAAGGCCGCCATCAAAAGGAACAAGGAGAAACGGACTTCATGCAGATTTATGGGCAGGAGCAGTATTTGCAAACAAATCTATAAAACGCTAATCTTAAACATACACCGCTAGGGGGCATTCCATTTCTGAAGGTGTAAGCACAAATGGCATGTTCTACAACAAAAGGGGAAAAAACAAATGCGTCCGGACGCCGGGACACCACCGCCTTTCTCCGAGGCCAAGCAGAAATGCCTCGGAGAAACGCAGCCTCGGTTTCGGATTCGGGGGCGTGTTTCTTTTTCTCTCCTCTTGCCATTGGCTGGAGGAGAGAAAAACACGCCCTGCGAAAAGCAACGAAAAAACACGCCCCCCGATCCGAAAAGGACGGGGCTTCAACGGAGTGACTGGACCTCTTCTCCAGTGGCTGGCCAGCATTTAAGAGGCCAGCCAATGGAGAACAGGAGAGAAGAGGGGCGGGTGCAAGCTCCTCTTCTCAAAGACATTAAATCTCCGGACATCCGGTCTGCCGACCGGATGGTCCCGAGACCTAAAAAGGGGCAAATACAGTTTCTGCACTTGATTCAGAGTAGCGAGCACTGCAGTCAAAGGCTTCTTAGAGTGATAGTGTTGAAGGCCAGAGAGCAAAAATTAACAGTCAACCATCAGATACAATAATTTAAAGCCCTGCCCTGTGCTAATCATTAGTTAAAGGGAAAGTACTTTCATCTCACAGCAGCAAAAAATACCAAACAGTTCAATAAAAGGTACAGTGAGGAGGTTGTAATCTCATCTACGACGCTCAGTAAGGTGCCTTACCACACAAACACAGAAAAACAAGCATTTGCAATGCAATAGGTCTCTCATTTACTAGAGTTTGAGCTATTGGCATTGTAAACAATGTGCTTTGTCCTGTCACTTGGCCTCCTCCAATAGCGAATACTGAAAGAGGAGAGGCCTGAGCAAATATAAAGGCCATGTTGTAACGTGTGCCTACCGGTCCGAGGTAATAAATGCCCCCTCACACAAGAGGATAAATGAACAAGTCATAAATTACATTAAAAACGAACATGAGAAAAGTAGAAAATGCTAAATATCAATGTTTAAATAATATTTAGTTTAAAAAACGGCACTTTTGGGAATACTTCGTAAGATGTTTTTCAATACAAACAAATACCAAGAGAGATGCCAGCCCTGCTCCCATGGTATGATCCGCAGCAGCACCCTCTGCGAGGGGGTGTGTAGAGCTGATAATACCTCTAATAGTGAAGGTACAATGCAGAGATCGCAGCACAGCTTTAGCAGTGGGATAGCAGCCTTGATAACATCGGAGCAGCCCCTGCGCCCGGCCTCAAAACAGTAAAGTCAACTCATGAATGCAGATTTACGTGCATCCCGCGAGTGATGTGCGCAGCTGTGAAAAAAACAAACCTCAGAGAGCTGGTGGAGCAGGCAAGCACAGCACCGGGAGACGCAATATAAATAAAACAACAGCTAGTATCAAATTATACAAAAGCCCAACGTAACTGATTGGTCCAAAAAGTCAAACATCATGTGTACTGCGAGGGGGCGTGGAGAGCTGATAATACCTCTAAAAATGAAGGTACAATGCAGAGATCGCAGCACAGCTTTAGCAGTGGGATAGCAGCCTTGATAACATCGAAGCAGCCCCTGCGCCCGGCCTCAAAACAGTAAAGTCAACTCAAAAATGCAGATTTACGTGCATCCCGCGAGTGATGTGCGCTGCTGTGAAAAAAACAAACCGCAACCTCCGAGAGCTGGTGGAGCAGGCAAGCACAGCACCAGGAGACGCAATATAAATAAAACAGCAGCTAGTATCAAATTATACAAAAGCCCAACGTAACTGATTGGTCCAAAAAGTCAAACTTCATGTGTACTGCGAGGGGGCGTGGAGAGCTGATAATACCTCTACCAAGCAGGAAGTGAGATAAGGGAGGGGGTGGCAAATGGTGATCATTTCGCGGCGGCTTTGATGTTCTCAGTGGCCGCGCACCTCACTGAGAACATCAAAGCCGCCGCGAAATGAGAACAACTGGAAACAGGAGAGCATGCTTGTGCAGGAGTGTGAGTCGCGCCTGGCAGTTTGAGGTGATTACCCTGCAAACCGCAGGAAACGTCTTTGAGGAAGGGAAGGTGGGGCAAGGGAAAGAAGCTGACTGTTTTCTGCCGGTCTCCCCAAGCGCTGAAGGAAGAAGTTAACTTTACTACGCTTACATCTGCAATTTTGATAAAGTTATTCCTTTTCAGAGGTCGAACGGCAAGAAGTTATATTTAGTACGTTTAACCCAGCAACACCCAAGTTAAAAGCAGTAAAGTATCCTAAAGTACTATCCTGACAGCAGCATTTCGCCTCTCCAGTCCCATGCCCCCACCACGACCCGATCGCCCCGGCTTTGCCCTGTGGAACAGCTTAGCCTCGCACCATTGGCCTCTGATGAGACAATTGGGAGTGATTGAAATCACTGCCTGGCCATATTCCTGGCAGGAAGTGCAGAATGCTGCGCGCTGATGGGTTAAAGCACGAATGGCCTGCCTGGGAAACTTCTGGTGGATGGGGGAAAGGGTATCTTGGTATGGCTTTACTTATAAACCGCGTCTGGTGTACTGCACGAGACGCTCCGACTCAAAGTAGACAGTGTACAGAGTTAAAGTACACACAAAGACATTTATTGCTGCTCTGAAAGACGGTTTTATATACGTTTGTTTGTGGTCCTAAAACCCGTTTAGATTGTGAGCGCTAGCGTGGGATCCACATACTGCAATAGGTGAAACCAGTGGTGCGCGGAGCCGACGCAGGAATCCAAACCCATGGTGCGCGCGCACCACAGAGGAGGGGGGAGGAGGGAGCGCGGCAGCGAGGCGAACTCGCGCTGCTGCGCGTGCTGGCCACCATCGATCGCGATCACATCAAAGCGGCCGTGCTGCCCGCGAAAGTGAAAGCAAACGAGTGCTTTCAGGCCTCCAAATGGTGCGCGCGCCCGGCCGACACACATGCACTGTATTTGGAGGCCTGAAAAGCCACTGTTTGCACTTCCAAAACTCGCTTAATATAAGTCTCGCCAGAGCAGCGCTAAAGCGCTGTCTCAGGCGAGACCTAAAAAGTTTGGTCAACCTAATAATTCCTGAAACTCTGCCTACTGCATTTTATCACTAAACTAGGCTTTGGACAGTGCTGCTATGAGGGCACACTTGGTGCACCTCTCCAAGTTAGAGAACAGGCTCTGGCCCTCACATTATCATTCTGGGCAAGCTGGACCCGCAAGGGTTGGAGCATCTTGCACAGCATTTGAACGTTTCTTTAAGAGAAGGATATGTTCCCAAGGCATGGAAGCACGCCATGGTCAGGCCATTGCTGGAAAAAACAAGTATTTGCAATGCAATCGGTCTCGCCTTTGGGACCTTATATGTATTTAGCTATGCAGCACATTTGCCGGGGTGCTGAAACATCTACTATTCTTTAACATGGAGGGAAAATAAGCACCAAACTGCGTGACACGCCAGGTATGGAAACACATGGAGAGAAATATTGCCTTTCAGCAGGCAAGAAGGATGTGCACAGCCTCAGGCAGTAGCGGAAGGACCCGGGGGTAAGAGAAGGCCAAGGTAGGATGTTTGCATACGACGTGTGCTTGCATCTCCTGTGAACTGGCGGTGCTTTGACTGTGTATACAGGGTTCGTCAGCGTACAGCAGAATTCTGTACCCCTGTGTACACGGGGAGGATCTGAGTGCACGCGCTCCGAGAGTCCGCATCTATGTGCACTGTAAGAGCCGCTTTGTACACGTTTGATTCGAGTACCTCTGTGCACAGTGAGTGAATGCACCCAGTATGTGCCTGCATTTATTTCTATGTACACAAAGGGTCTGTATTGCGTGTGTGCCCGTGGCTCTGATTTCTGCGCCTAAGTCTGCATGCAGTTAGTGACTGCATCTTAAAGTACAGTGAATGTCTGTGTATTTTTTGGGAACAACCTGCACCTCCATGTACAGTGAACAGGGCTTGTACCTCTGGGTTCATGTGTGACCTCTTCGTTGTGTAAAATGATTGCCCTATAAAGCCCACCTCTACTTCTATTTTCTCGAGTACCTCGAATGATTGTGTACATATGTGGCACTCCCCCTGTGTACCATGAGCGGCTTGCACATCTGAGAAATGGAATGGCTGCCACCTCCGTTTAAGGGTGAGCATGGAGGGCAATGTGAATCAGTGTCAGTCAGTGTCAGTCAGTGTCAGTCAGTCAGTCAGTCAGTGTCAGTCAGTCAGTCAGTCAGAGTCACTCAGTCAGTCACTCAGTCAGTGTGAGTGTGAGTCAGTCAGTCCGTGTGAGTCAGTCAGTCAGTGTGAGTGTGAGTCAGTCAGTCAGTGTGAGTCAGAGTCAGTCAGTCAGTGTGAGTCAGAGTCAGTCAGTCAGTGTGAGTCAGAGTCAGTCAGTCAGTGTGAGTCAGAGTCAGTCAGTGTGAGTCAGAGTCAGTCAGTCAGTCAGTGTGAGTCAGTGTGAGTCAGTCAGTCAGTGTGAGTCAGTCAGTCAGAGTCAGTCAGTCAGTCAGAGTCAGTCAGTCAGAGTCAGTCAGTCAGTGTGAGTCAGTCAGTCAGAGTCAGTCAGTCAGTCAGAGTCAGTCAGTCAGTCAGTCAGAGTCAGTCAGTCAGTGTGAGTCAGTCAGTGTGAGTCAGTCAGTCAGTCAGAGTCAGTCAGTCAGAGTCAGTCAGTCAGAGTCAGTCAGTCAGTGTGAGTCAGTCAGTCAGTGTGAGTCAGTCAGTCAGAGTCAGTCAGTCAGAGTCAGTCAGTCAGTCAGAGTCAGTCAGTCAGAGTCAGTCAGTCAGAGTCAGTCAGTCAGAGTCAGTCAGTCAGAGTCAGTCAGTCAGAGTCAGTCAGTCAGAGTCAGTCAGTCAGAGTCAGTCAGTCAGAGTCAGTCAGTCAGAGTCAGTCAGTCAGAGTCAGTCAGTCAGAGTCAGTCAGTCAGAGTCAGTCAGTCAGAGTCAGTCAGTCAGTCAGAGTCAGTCAGTCAGTCAGAGTCAGTCAGTCAGTCAGAGTCAGTCAGTCAGTCAGAGTCAGTCAGTCAGTCAGAGTCAGTCAGTCAGAGTCAGTCAGTCAGAGTCAGTCAGTGTGAGTCCGTCAGTCAGAGTCAGTCAGTCAGTGTGAGTCAGTCAGTCAGAGTCAGTCAGTCAGTGTGAGTCAGTCAGTCAGAGTCAGTCAGTCAGTCAGAGTCCGTCAGTCAGAGTCAGTCAGTCAGAGTCCGTCAGTCAGAGTCAGTCAGTCAGTGTGAGTCCGTCAGTCAGAGTCAGTCAGTCAGTGTGAGTCAGTCAGTCAGAGTCAGTCAGTCAGTCAGAGTCAGTCAGTCAGAGTCAGTCAGTCAGAGTCAGTCAGTCAGAGTCAGTCAGTCAGAGTCAGTCAGTCAGAGTCAGTCAGTCAGAGTCAGTCAGTCAGAGTCAGTCAGTCAGAGTCAGTCAGTCAGAGTCAGTCAGTCAGAGTCAGTCAGTCAGAGTCAGTCAGTCAGAGTCAGTCAGTCAGAGTCAGTCAGTCAGAGTCAGTCAGTCAGAGTCAGTCAGTGTGAGTCAGTCAGTCAGAGTCAGTCAGTCAGAGTCAGTCAGTCAGAGTCAGTCAGTCAGAGTCAGTCAGTCAGAGTCAGTCAGTCAGAGTCAGTCAGTCAGAGTCAGTCAGTCAGTGACAGTCAGTCAGAGTCAGTCAGTCAGTGAAAGTCAGTCAGTCAGTCAGTGACAGTCAGTCAGAGTCAGTCAGTCAGTGAAAGTCAGTCAGTCAGTCAGTGAAAGTCAGTCAGTCAGAGTCAGTCAGTCAGTCAGAGTCAGTCAGTCAGTGTCAGTCAGTCAGTGTGAGTCAGTCAGTCAGAGTCAGTCAGTCAGTCAGAGTCAGTCAGTCAGAGTCAGTCAGTCAGAGTCAGTCAGTCAGTGTGAGTCAGTCAGTCAGAGTCAGTCAGTCAGTCAGAGTCAGTCAGTCAGAGTCAGTCAGTCAGAGTCAGTCAGTCAGTCAGTCAGTCAGTCAGAGTCAGTCAGTCAGAGTCAGTCAGTCAGAGTCAGTCAGTCAGAGTCAGTCAGTCAGAGTCAGTCAGTCAGAGTCAGTCAGTCAGAGTCAGTCAGTCAGAGTCAGTCAGTCAGAGTCAGTCAGTCAGTCAGTCAGTCAGTCAGTGACAGTCAGTCAGAGTCAGTCAGTCAGTCAGAGTCAGTCAGTCAGTCAGAGTCAGTCAGTCAGAGTCAGTCAGTCAGTGTGAGTCAGAGTCAGTCAGTCAGTGTGAGTCAGTCAGTCAGTCAGTCAGTGTGAGTCAGAGTCAGTCAGTCAGTGTGAGTCAGTGTGAGTCAGTCAGTCAGTGTGAGTCAGTCAGTCAGAGTCAGTCAGTCAGTCAGAGTCAGTCAGTCAGAGTCAGTCAGTCAGTGTGAGTCAGTCAGTCAGAGTCAGTCAGTCAGTCAGAGTCAGTCAGTCAGTGTCAGTCAGTGTGAGTCAGTCAGAGTCAGTCAGTCAGAGTCAGTCAGTCAGTGTGAGTCAGTCAGTCAGTGTGAGTCAGTCAGTCAGTGTGAGTCAGTCAGTGTGAGTCAGTCAGTCAGAGTCAGTCAGTCAGTCAGAGTCAGTCAGTCAGAGTCAGTCAGTCAGTCAGAGTCAGTCAGTCAGTCAGAGTCAGTCAGTCAGTCAGAGTCAGTCAGTCAGTCAGAGTCAGTCAGTCAGTCAGTCAGTCAGTCAGTCAGTCAGTCAGTCAGTCAGTCAGTCAGTCAGTCAGTCAGTCAGTCAGTCAGTCAGTCAGTCAGAGTCAGTCAGTCAGAGTCAGTCAGTCAGAGTCAGTCAGTCAGAGTCAGTCAGTCAGAGTCAGTCAGTCAGAGTCAGTCAGTCAGTGACAGTCAGTCAGAGTCAGTCAGTCAGTCAGAGTCAGTCAGTCAGAGTCAGTCAGTCAGAGTCAGTCAGTCAGTGTGAGTCAGAGTCAGTCAGTCAGTGTGAGTCAGAGTCAGTCAGTCAGTCAGTGTGAGTCAGAGTCAGTCAGTCAGTCAGTGTGAGTCAGTCAGTCAGAGTCAGTCAGTCAGTCAGAGTCAGTCAGTCAGAGTCAGTCAGTCAGTGTGAGTCAGTCAGTCAGAGTCAGTCAGTCAGTCAGAGTCAGTCAGTCAGTGTGAGTCAGTCAGTCAGAGTCAGTCAGTCAGTCAGAGTCAGTCAGTCAGTCAGAGTCAGTCAGTCAGTGTCAGTCAGTCAGTGTGAGTCAGTCAGTCAGAGTCAGTCAGTCAGTCAGAGTCAGTCAGTCAGAGTCAGTCAGTCAGAGTCAGTCAGTCAGTGTGAGTCAGTCAGTCAGAGTCAGTCAGTCAGTCAGAGTCAGTCAGTCAGAGTCAGTCAGTCAGTCAGAGTCAGTCAGTCAGTCAGTCAGAGTCAGTCAGTCAGAGTCAGTCAGTCAGAGTCAGTCAGTCAGAGTCAGTCAGTCAGAGTCAGTCAGTCAGAGTCAGTCAGTCAGAGTCAGTCAGTCAGAGTCAGTCAGTCAGTGACAGTCAGTCAGTGACAGTCAGTCAGAGTCAGTCAGTCAGTGAAAGTCAGTCAGTCAGTCAGTGACAGTCAGTCAGAGTCAGTCAGTCAGTGAAAGTCAGTCAGTCAGTGAAAGTCAGTCAGTCAGTCAGTCAGTCAGTCAGTAGAGTCAGTCAGTCAGTAGAGTCAGTCAGTCAGTAGAGTCAGTCAGTCAGTAGAGTCAGTCAGTCAGTAGAGTCAGTCAGTCAGTAGAGTCAGTCAGTAGAGTCAGTCAGTCAGTAGAGTCAGTCAGTCAGTAAGTCAGTCAGTCAGAGTCAGTCAGTCAGTAGAGTCAGTCAGTCAGTAGAGTCAGTCCGTCAGTCAGAGTCAGTCAGTAGAGTCAGTCAGAGTCCGTCAGTAGAGTCAGTCAGAGTCCGTCAGTCAGAGTCAGTCAGTCAGTGTGAGTCCGTCAGTCAGAGTCAGTCAGTCAGTGTGAGTCCGTCAGTCAGAGTCAGTCAGTCAGTCAGAGTCAGTCAGTCAGAGTCAGTCAGAGTCAGTCAGAGTCAGTCAGTCAGAGTCAGTCAGTCAGAGTCAGTCAGTCAGAGTCAGTCAGTCAGAGTCAGTCAGTCAGAGTCAGTCAGTCAGAGTCAGTCAGTCAGAGTCAGTCAGTCAGAGTCAGTCAGTCAGTCAGAGTCAGTCAGTCAGTCAGAGTCAGTCAGTCAGTCAGAGTCAGTCAGTCAGTCAGAGTCAGTCAGTCAGAGTCAGTCAGTCAGAGTCAGTCAGTCAGTGACAGTCAGTCAGAGTCAGTCAGTGACAGTCAGTCAGAGTCAGTCAGTCAGTCAGAGTCAGTCAGTCAGAGTCAGTCAGTCAGTCAGTGACAGTCAGTCAGTGACAGTCAGTCAGAGTCAGTCAGTCAGTCAGAGTCAGTCAGTCAGTCAGTCAGTCAGAGTCAGTCAGTCAGTCGAGTAAGTCAGTCAGTCAGTAGAGTCAGTCAGTCAGTCAGTCAGTAGAGTCAGTCAGTCAGTCAGTCAGTAGAGTCAGTCAGTCAGTCAGTAGAGTCAGTCAGTCAGTAGAGTCAGTCAGTCAGTCAGTCAGTCAGTCAGAGTCAGTCAGTCAGTCAGAGTCAGTCAGTCAGTAGAGTCAGTCAGTCAGTCAGTAGAGTCAGTCAGTCAGTAAGTCAGTAGAGTCAGTCAGTAAGTCAGTAGAGTCAGTCAGTCAGTCAGTCAGAGTCAGTCAGTCAGTAGAGTCAGTCAGTCAGTCAGTCAGTCAGAGTCAGTCAGTCAGTCAGAGTCAGTCAGTCAGTCAGAGTCAGTCAGTCAGTCAGTCAGAGTCAGTCAGTCAGAGTCAGTCGAGTCAGTAAGTCTGTAGAGTCAGTCAGTCAGTCAGTCGAGTCAGTCAGTCAGTAGAGTCAGTCAGTCAGTCAGAGTCAGTAAGTCAGTAGAGTCAGTCAGTCAGAGTCAGTCAGTCAGAGTCAGTCAGTCAGTCAGAGTCAGTCAGTCAGTCAGAGTCAGTCAGTCAGTAGAGTCAGTCAGTCAGTAGAGTCAGTCAGTCAGAGTCAGTCAGTCAGTCAGTCAGTCAGTCAGTCAGTCAGTCAGTCAGTCAGTCAGTCAGAGTCAGTCAGAGTCAGTCAGAGTCAGTCAGTCAGAGTCAGTCAGTCAGAGTCAGTCAGTCAGAGTCAGTCAGTCAGAGTCAGTCAGTCAGAGTCAGTCAGTCAGTAGAGTCAGTCAGTCAGTAGAGTCAGTCAGTCAGTCAGTCAGAGTCAGTCAGTCAGAGTCAGTCAGTCAGTAGAGTCAGTCAGTCAGTCAGAGTCAGTCAGTCAGTAGAGTCAGTCAGTCAGTCAGTAGAGTCAGTCAGTCAGTAGAGTCAGTCAGTCAGTAGAGTCAGTCAGTCAGTCAGAGTCAGTCAGTCAGTAGAGTCAGTCAGTCAGTCAGTAGAGTCAGTCAGTCAGTCAGTCAGTCAGAGTCAGTCAGTCAGTCAGTCAGTCAGTCCGTCAGTCAGAGTCAGTCAGTCAGTCCGTCAGTCAGAGTCAGTCAGTCAGTCCGTCAGTCAGAGTCAGTCAGTCAGTCCGTCAGTCAGAGTCAGTCAGTCAGTCCGTCAGTCAGAGTCAGTCAGTCAGTCAGTCAGTAGAGTCAGTCAGTCAGTCAGTCAGTCAGAGTCAGTCAGTCAGTAGAGTCAGTCAGTCAGTAGAGTCAGTAGAGTCAGTCAGTCAGTCAGAGTCAGTAGAGTCAGTCAGTCAGTCAGAGTCAGTCAGTCAGTCAGTCAGAGTCAGTCAGTCAGTCAGTCAGTCAGAGTCAGTCAGAGTCAGTCAGTCAGAGTCAGTCAGTCAGTCAGTCAGTAGAGTCAGTCAGTCAGAGTCAGTCGAGTCAGTAAGTCAGTAGAGTCAGTCAGTCAGTCAGAGTCAGTCGAGTCAGTAAGTCAGTAGAGTCAGTCAGTCAGTCAGAGTCAGTCAGTCAGTCAGAGTCAGTCGAGTCAGTCAGTAGAGTCAGTCAGTCAGTCAGAGTCAGTCAGTCAGTCAGAGTCAGTAAGTCAGTAGAGTCAGTCAGAGTCAGTCAGTCAGTCAGAGTCAGTCAGAGTCAGTCAGTCAGAGTCAGTCAGTCAGAGTCAGTCAGTCAGAGTCAGTCAGTCAGAGTCAGTCAGTCAGAGTCAGTCAGTCAGAGTCAGTCAGTCAGAGTCAGTCAGTCAGAGTCAGTCAGTCAGAGTCAGTCAGTCAGAGTCAGTCAGTCAGTAGAGTCAGTCAGTCAGTCAGTCAGAGTCAGTCAGTCAGTAGAGTCAGTCAGTCAGTCAGTAGAGTCAGTCAGTCAGTAGAGTCAGTCAGTCAGTCAGTCAGTCAGTCAGAGTCAGTCAGTCAGTAGAGTCAGTCAGTCAGTCAGTAGAGTCAGTCAGTCAGTCAGTCAGTCAGTCAGTCAGAGTCAGTCAGTCAGTCAGAGTCAGTCCATCAGTCAGAGTCAGTCCATCAGTCAGAGTCAGTCAGTCAGTCCGTCAGTCAGAGTCAGTCAGTCAGTCCGTCAGTCAGAGTCAGTCAGTCCGTCAGTCAGAGTCAGTCAGTCAGTCCGTCAGTCAGAGTCAGTCAGTCAGTCCGTCAGTCAGAGTCAGTCAGTCAGTCCGTCAGTCAGAGTCAGTCAGTCAGTCCGTCAGTCAGAGTCAGTCAGTCAGTCCGTCAGTCAGAGTCAGTCAGTCAGTCAGTCAGAGTCAGTCAGTAGAGTCAGTCAGTCAGTAGAGTCAGTCAGTCAGTCAGTCAGTCAGAGTCAGTCAGTAGAGTCAGTCAGTCAGTCAGAGTCAGTCAGTCAGAGTCAGTCAGTCAGAGTCAGTCAGTCAGTCAGAGTCAGTCAGTCAGAGTCAGTCAGTCAGTCAGTCAGTCAGTCAGTCAGTCAGTCAGAGTCAGTCAGTCAGTCAGAGTCAGTCAGTCAGTCAGAGTCAGTCAGTCAGTCAGAGTCAGTCAGTCAGTCAGAGTCAGTCAGTCAGAGTCAGTCAGTCAGTCAGAGTCAGTCAGTCAGTCAGAGTCAGTCGAGTCAGTCAGAGTCAGTCAGTCAGTCAGAGTCAGTCGAGTCAGTCAGAGTCAGTCAGTCAGAGTCAGTAAGTCAGTAGAGTCAGTCAGTCAGAGTCAGTCGAGTCAGTAAGTCAGTAGAGTCAGTCAGTCAGAGTCAGTCGAGTCAGTAAGTCAGTCAGTCAGTCAGAGTCAGTCGAGTCAGTAAGTCAGTAGAGTCAGTCAGTCAGTCAGAGTCAGTCAGTCAGTCAGAGTCAGTCAGTCAGTCAGTCAGAGTCAGTCAGTCAGTAGAGTCAGTCAGTCAGTCGAGTCAGTCAGTCAGTAGAGTCAGTCAGTCAGAGTCAGTCAGTCAGTCAGTCAGTCAGAGTCAGTAGAGTCAGTCAGTCAGAGTCAGTAGAGTCAGTCAGTCAGAGTCAGTAGAGTCAGTCAGTCAGAGTCAGTAGAGTCAGTCAGTCAGTCAGAGTCAGTCAGTCAGTAGAGTCAGTCAGTCAGTCAGTCAGTCAGAGTCAGTCAGAGTCAGTCAGAGTCAGTCAGTCAGAGTCAGTCAGTCAGAGTCAGTCAGTCAGAGTCAGTCAGTCAGAGTCAGTCAGTCAGAGTCAGTCAGTCAGTAGAGTCAGTCAGTCAGTAGAGTCAGTCAGTAAGTCAGTAGAGTCAGTCAGTCAGAGTCAGTAAGTCAGTAGAGTCAGTCAGTCAGAGTCAGTAAGTCAGTAGAGTCAGTCAGTCAGAGTCAGTCAGTAGAGTCAGTCAGTCAGAGTCAGTCAGTCAGTCGAGTCAGTCAGTCAGTAGAGTCAGTCAGTCAGTCAGTAGAGTCAGTCAGTCAGTAGAGTCAGTCAGTCAGTCAGTCAGAGTCAGTCAGTCAGTCAGTCAGTCAGTCAGAGTCAGTCAGTCAGTCAGTCAGTCAGTCAGTCAGAGTCAGTCAGTAGAGTCAGTCAGTCAGTCAGAGTCAGTCAGTCAGTCAGAGTCAGTCAGTCAGTCAGAGTCAGTCAGTCAGTCAGAGTCAGTCAGTCAGTCAGAGTCAGTCAGTCAGTCAGAGTCAGTCAGTCAGTCAGAGTCAGTCAGTCAGTCAGAGTCAGTCAGTCAGTCGAGTCAGTCAGTCAGTAGAGTCAGTCAGTCAGTCAGAGTCAGTCAGTCAGTCAGTCAGAGTCAGTCAGTCAGTCAGAGTCAGTCAGTCAGTCAGAGTCAGTCAGTCAGTAGAGTCAGTCAGTCAGTAGAGTCAGTCAGTCAGTCAGAGTCAGTCAGTCAGTCAGAGTCAGTCAGTCAGTCAGTCAGAGTCAGTCAGTCAGTAGAGTCAGTCAGTCAGTCGAGTCAGTCAGTCAGTCAGTCAGTCAGTCAGTCGAGTCAGTCAGTCAGAGTCAGTCAGTCAGAGTCAGTAGAGTCAGTCAGTCAGTCAGAGTCAGTCAGTCAGTCAGTCAGAGTCAGTCAGTCAGAGTCAGTCAGTCAGAGTCAGTCAGTCAGAGTCAGTAAGTCAGTAGAGTCAGTCAGTCAGTCAGAGTCAGTCAGTCAGTCAGTCAGTAAGTCAGTCAGAGTCAGTCAGTAAGTCAGTCAGTCAGAGTCAGTCAGTCAGTCAGTCAGAGTCAGTCAGTCAGTCAGTCAGAGTCAGTCAGTCAGAGTCAGTCAGTCAGTAGAGTCAGTCAGTCAGTCGAGTCAGTCAGTCAGTAGAGTCAGTCAGTCAGAGTCAGTCAGTCAGAGTCAGTCAGTCAGTAGAGTCAGTCAGTCAGTCGAGTCAGTCAGTCAGTAGAGTCAGTCAGTCAGTCAGAGTCAGTCAGTCAGTCAGAGTCAGTCAGTCAGTCAGTCAGAGTCAGTCAGTCAGTAGAGTCAGTCAGTCGAGTCAGTCAGTCAGTCAGTCGAGTCAGTCAGTCAGAGTCAGTCAGTCAGTCAGAGTCAGTAGAGTCAGTCAGTCAGAGTCAGTCAGTCAGTCAGTCAGAGTCAGTCAGTCAGTCAGTCAGAGTCAGTCAGTCAGTCAGAGTCAGTAAGTCAGTAGAGTCAGTCAGTCAGAGTCAGTAAGTCAGTAGAGTCAGTCAGTCAGTCAGAGTCAGTAAGTCAGTAGAGTCAGTAGAGTCAGTCAGTCAGTCAGAGTCAGTCAGTCAGAGTCAGTCAGTCAGAGTCAGTCAGTCAGAGTCAGTCAGAGTCAGTCAGTCAGTCAGAGTCAGTCAGTCAGTCAGAGTCAGTCAGTCAGTCAGAGTCAGTCAGTCAGTCGAGTCAGTCAGTCAGTCGAGTCAGTCAGTCGAGTCAGTCAGTCAGTAGAGTCAGTCAGTCAGTCAGAGTCAGTCAGTAAGTCGAGTCAGTCAGTCAGTAGAGTCAGTCAGTCAGTCAGTCAGAGTCAGTAAGTCAGTAGAGTCAGTCAGTCAGAGTCAGTCAGTCAGAGTCAGTCAGTCAGTCAGAGTCAGTCAGTCAGTCAGAGTCAGTCAGTCAGTCAGAGTCAGTCAGTCAGTAGAGTCAGTCAGTCAGTAGAGTCAGTCAGTCAGAGTCAGTCAGTCAGTCAGTCAGTCAGTCAGAGTCAGTCAGAGTCAGTCAGAGTCAGTCAGTCAGAGTCAGTCAGTCAGAGTCAGTCAGTCAGAGTCAGTCAGTCAGAGTCAGTCAGTCAGAGTCAGTCAGTCAGAGTCAGTCAGTCAGTAGAGTCAGTCAGTCAGTAGAGTCAGTCAGTCAGTCAGTCAGAGTCAGTCAGTCAGAGTCAGTCAGTCAGTAGAGTCAGTCAGTCAGAGTCAGTCAGTCAGTAGAGTCAGTCAGTCAGTCAGTAGAGTCAGTCAGTCAGTAGAGTCAGTCAGTCAGTCAGTCAGAGTCAGTCAGTCAGTAGAGTCAGTCAGTCAGTCAGTAGAGTCAGTCAGTCAGTCAGTCAGTCAGAGTCAGTCAGTCAGTCAGTCAGTCAGTCCGTCAGTCAGTCAGTCAGTCAGTCCGTCAGTCAGAGTCAGTCAGTCAGTCCGTCAGTCAGAGTCAGTCAGTCAGTCCGTCAGTCAGAGTCAGTCAGTCAGTCCGTCAGTCAGAGTCAGTCAGTCAGTCAGTCAGTAGAGTCAGTCAGTCAGTCAGTCAGTCAGAGTCAGTCAGTCAGTAGAGTCAGTCAGTCAGTAAGTCAGTAGAGTCAGTCAGTCAGTCAGAGTCAGTCAGTCAGTCAGAGTCAGTCAGTCAGTCAGTCAGAGTCAGTCAGTCAGTCAGTCAGTCAGAGTCAGTGAGTCAGTCAGTCAGAGTCAGTCAGTCAGTCAGTCAGTAGAGTCAGTCAGTCAGAGTCAGTCGAGTCAGTAAGTCAGTAGAGTCAGTCAGTCAGAGTCAGTCGAGTCAGTAAGTCAGTAGAGTCAGTCAGTCAGTCAGAGTCAGTCAGTCAGTCAGTCAGAGTCAGTCGAGTCAGTCAGTAGAGTCAGTCAGTCAGTCAGAGTCAGTCAGTCAGTCAGAGTCAGTAAGTCAGTAGAGTCAGTCAGAGTCAGTCAGTCAGTCAGAGTCAGTCAGAGTCAGTCAGTCAGAGTCAGTCAGTCAGAGTCAGTCAGTCAGAGTCAGTCAGTCAGAGTCAGTCAGTCAGAGTCAGTCAGTCAGAGTCAGTCAGTCAGAGTCAGTCAGTCAGAGTCAGTCAGTCAGTAGAGTCAGTCAGTCAGTCAGTCAGAGTCAGTCAGTCAGTAGAGTCAGTCAGTCAGTCAGTAGAGTCAGTCAGTCAGTAGAGTCAGTCAGTCAGTCAGTCAGTCAGTCAGAGTCAGTCAGTCAGTAGAGTCAGTCAGTCAGTCAGTAGAGTCAGTCAGTCAGTCAGTCAGTCAGTCAGTCAGTAGAGTCAGTCAGTCAGTAGAGTCAGTCAGTCAGTCAGTCAGTCAGTCAGAGTCAGTCAGTCAGTAGAGTCAGTCAGTCAGTCAGTAGAGTCAGTCAGTCAGTCAGTCAGTCAGTCAGTCAGTAGAGTCAGTCAGTCAGTCAGAGTCAGTCCATCAGTCAGAGTCAGTCAGTCAGTCCGTCAGTCAGAGTCAGTCAGTCAGTCCGTCAGTCAGAGTCAGTCAGTCAGTCCGTCAGTCAGAGTCAGTCAGTCAGTCCGTCAGTCAGAGTCAGTCAGTCAGTCCGTCAGTCAGAGTCAGTCAGTCAGTCCGTCAGTCAGAGTCAGTCAGTCAGTCCGTCAGTCAGAGTCAGTCAGTCAGTCCGTCAGTCAGAGTCAGTCAGTCAGTCAGTCAGAGTCAGTCAGTAGAGTCAGTCAGTCAGTAGAGTCAGTCAGTCAGTCAGTCAGTCAGAGTCAGTCAGTAGAGTCAGTCAGTCAGTCAGAGTCAGTCAGTCAGAGTCAGTCAGTCAGAGTCAGTCAGTCAGTCAGAGTCAGTCAGTCAGAGTCAGTCAGTCAGTCAGTCAGAGTCAGTCAGTCAGTCAGAGTCAGTCAGTCAGTCAGAGTCAGTCAGTCAGTAGAGTCAGTCAGTCAGTCAGAGTCAGTCAGTCAGAGTCAGTCAGTCAGAGTCAGTCAGTCAGTCAGAGTCAGTCAGTCAGTCAGAGTCAGTCGAGTCAGTAAGTCAGTAGAGTCAGTCAGTCAGAGTCAGTCGAGTCAGTAAGTCAGTAGAGTCAGTCAGTCAGAGTCAGTCGAGTCAGTAAGTCAGTCAGTCAGTCAGAGTCAGTCGAGTCAGTAAGTCAGTAGAGTCAGTCAGTCAGTCAGAGTCAGTCAGTCAGTCAGAGTCAGTCAGTCAGTCAGTCAGTCAGAGTCAGTCAGTCAGTAGAGTCAGTCAGTCAGTCGAGTCAGTCAGTCAGTAGAGTCAGTCAGTCAGAGTCAGTCAGTCAGTCAGTCAGTCAGAGTCAGTAGAGTCAGTCAGTCAGTCAGAGTCAGTCAGTCAGAGTCAGTAAGTCAGTAGAGTCAGTCAGTCAGAGTCAGTAAGTCAGTAGAGTCAGTCAGTCAGAGTCAGTAAGTCAGTAGAGTCAGTCAGTCAGAGTCAGTCAGTCAGTAGAGTCAGTCAGTCAGAGTCAGTCAGTCAGTCGAGTCAGTCAGTCAGTAGAGTCAGTCAGTCAGTCAGTAGAGTCAGTCAGTCAGTCAGTAGAGTCAGTCAGTCAGTCAGTCAGTCAGAGTCAGTCAGTCAGTCAGTCAGTCAGTAGAGTCAGTCAGTCAGAGTCAGTCAGTCAGAGTCAGTCAGTCAGTCAGTCAGAGTCAGTCAGTCAGTAGAGTCAGTCAGTCAGTCGAGTCAGTCAGTCAGTCAGTAGAGTCAGTCAGTCAGAGTCAGTCAGTCAGTCAGTCAGAGTCAGTCAGTCAGTCAGTCAGTCAGTCAGAGTCAGTCAGTAGAGTCAGTCAGTCAGTCAGAGTCAGTCAGTCAGAGTCAGTCAGTCAGAGTCAGTCAGTCAGTCAGTCAGAGTCAGTCAGTCAGAGTCAGTCAGTCAGTAGAGTCAGTCAGTCAGTCAGAGTCAGTCAGTCAGAGTCAGTCAGTCAGAGTCAGTAGAGTCAGTCAGTCAGAGTCAGTCAGTCAGTCAGTCAGAGTCAGTCAGTCAGTCAGTCAGAGTCAGTCAGTCAGAGTCAGTCAGTCAGTCAGAGTCAGTCAGTCAGTCAGAGTCAGTCAGTCAGTCAGAGTCAGTCAGTCAGTCGAGTCAGTCAGTCAGTAGAGTCAGTCAGTCAGTCAGAGTCAGTCAGTCAGTCAGAGTCAGTCAGTCAGTCAGTCAGAGTCAGTCAGTCAGTAGAGTCAGTCAGTCAGTCGAGTCAGTCAGTCAGTAGAGTCAGTCAGTCAGTAGAGTCAGTCAGTCAGTAGAGTCAGTCAGTCAGTCAGTAGAGTCAGTCAGTCAGTCGAGTCAGTCAGTCAGAGTCAGTCAGTCAGTCAGTCAGTCAGAGTCAGTAGAGTCAGTCAGTCAGTCAGAGTCAGTCAGTCAGTCAGTCAGTCAGAGTCAGTCAGTCAGTCAGTCAGTCAGAGTCAGTCAGTCAGTCAGAGTCAGTAAGTCAGTAGAGTCAGTCAGTCAGTCAGAGTCAGTCAGTCAGTCAGTCAGTAAGTCAGTCAGAGTCAGTCAGTAAGTCAGTCAGTCAGAGTCAGTCAGTCAGTCAGTCAGAGTCAGTCAGTCAGAGTCAGTCAGTCAGTAGAGTCAGTCAGTCAGTCGAGTCAGTCAGTCAGTAGAGTCAGTCAGTCAGTCAGAGTCAGTCAGTCAGTCAGAGTCATTCAGTCAGTAGAGTCAGTCAGTCAGTCGAGTCAGTCAGTCAGTAGAGTCAGTCAGTCAGTCAGTCAGTCAGTCAGAGTCAGTCAGTCAGTAGAGTCAGTCAGTCAGTCGAGTCAGTCAGTCAGTCGAGTCAGTCAGTCAGTCAGTCGAGTCAGTCAGTCAGAGTCAGTCAGTCAGTCAGTCAGAGTCAGTAGAGTCAGTCAGTCAGAGTCAGTCAGTCAGTCAGTCAGAGTCAGTCAGTCAGTCAGTCAGAGTCAGTCAGTCAGAGTCAGTAAGTCAGTAGAGTCAGTCAGTCAGAGTCAGTAAGTCAGTAGAGTCAGTCAGTCAGTCAGAGTCAGTAAGTCAGTAAGTCAGTAGAGTCAGTAGAGTCAGTCAGTCAGAGTCAGTCAGTCAGTCAGTCAGAGTCAGTCAGTCAGAGTCAGTCAGTCAGAGTCAGTCAGAGTCAGTCAGTCAGTCAGAGTCAGTCAGTCAGTCAGAGTCAGTCAGTCAGTCAGAGTCAGTCAGTCAGTCGAGTCAGTCAGTCAGTCGAGTCAGTCAGTCGAGTCAGTCAGTCAGTAGAGTCAGTCAGTCAGTCAGAGTCAGTCAGTAAGTCGAGTCAGTCAGTCAGTAGAGTCAGTCAGTCAGTCAGTAGAGTCAGTCAGTAGAGTCAGTCAGTCAGTCAGTAGAGTCAGTCAGTCAGTCAGAGTCAGTCAGTCAGTCAGTCAGAGTCAGTCAGTCAGTCAGTCAGTCAGAGTCAGTCAGTAAGTCAGTAGAGTCAGTCAGTCAGAGTCAGTCAGTCAGTCAGTCAGTCAGAGTCAGTAAGTCAGTAGAGTCAGTCAGTCAGTCAGAGTCAGTCAGTCAGTCAGAGTCAGTCAGTCAGTCAGAGTCAGTAAGTCAGTCAGAGTCAGTCAGTAAGTCAGTCAGAGTCAGTCAGTAAGTCAGTCAGTCAGAGTCAGTCAGTCAGTCAGTCAGTCAGAGTCAGTCAGTCAGTCAGAGTCAGTCAGTCAGTCAGTCGAGTCAGTCAGTCAGTCAGTAGAGTCAGTCAGTCAGAGTCAGTAAGTCAGTAGAGTCAGTCAGTCAGAGTCAGTAAGTCAGTAGAGTCAGTCAGTCAGAGTCAGTAAGTCAGTAGAGTCAGTCAGTCAGAGTCAGTCAGTCAGTCAGAGTCAGTCAGTCAGTCAGTCAGAGTCAGTCAGTCAGTCAGAGTCAGTCAGTCAGTCAGAGTCAGTCAGTCAGTCAGAGTCAGTCAGTCAGTCAGAGTCAGTCAGTCAGTCAGAGTCAGTCAGTCAGTCAGAGTCAGTCAGTCAGAGTCAGTCAGTCAGTCAGAGTCAGTCAGTAAGTCAGTCAGAGTCAGTCAGTAAGTCAGTCAGTCAGAGTCAGTCAGTCAGTCAGTCAGAGTCAGTCAGTCAGTCAGTCAGAGTCAGTCAGTCAGTAGAGTCAGTCAGTCAGTCGAGTCAGTCAGTCAGTAGAGTCAGTCAGTCAGTCAGAGTCAGTCAGTCAGTCAGTCAGTCAGAGTCAGTAGAGTCAGTCAGTCAGTCAGAGTCAGTAGAGTCAGTCAGTCAGTCAGAGTCAGTCAGTCAGTCAGAGTCAGTAAGTCAGTAGAGTCAGTCAGTCAGAGTCAGTAAGTCAGTAGAGTCAGTCAGTCAGAGTCAGTAAGTCAGTAGAGTCAGTCAGTCAGAGTCAGTCAGTCAGTCAGTCAGTCAGTCAGTCAGAGTCAGTCAGTCAGTCAGAGTCAGTCAGTCAGTCAGAGTCAGTCAGTCAGTCAGAGTCAGTCAGTCAGAGTCTGTCAGTCAGTCAGAGTCAGTCAGTCAGAGTCAGTCAGTCAGTCAGTCAGAGTCAGTCAGTCAGTCAGTCAGAGTCAGTCAGTCAGTCAGTCAGAGTCAGTCAGTCAGTAGAGTCAGTCAGTCGAGTCAGTCAGTCAGTAGAGTCAGTCAGTCAGTCAGAGTCAGTCAGTCAGTCAGTCAGTCAGAGTCAGTAGAGTCAGTCAGTCAGAGTCAGTCAGTCAGAGTCAGTCAGTCAGTCAGAGTCAGTCAGTCAGTCAGTCAGAGTCAGTCAGTAAGTCAGTCAGAGTCAGTCAGTAAGTCAGTCAGAGTCAGTCAGTAAGTCAGTCAGTCAGAGTCAGTCAGTCAGTCAGTCAGTCAGAGTCAGTCAGTCAGTCAGAGTCAGTCAGTCAGTCAGAGTCAGTCAGTCAGTCGAGTCAGTCAGTCAGTAGAGTCAGTCAGAGTCAGTCAGTCAGAGTCAGTCAGTCAGAGTCAGTCAGTCAGTCAGAGTCAGTCGAGTCAGTAAGTCAGTAGAGTCAGTCAGTCAGAGTCAGTCGAGTCAGTAAGTCAGTAGAGTCAGTCAGTCAGAGTCAGTCGAGTCAGTAAGTCAGTCAGTCAGTCAGAGTCAGTCGAGTCAGTAAGTCAGTAGAGTCAGTCAGTCAGTCAGAGTCAGTCAGTCAGAGTCAGTAAGTCAGTAGAGTCAGTCGGTCAGAGTCAGTCAGTCAGTCAGAGTCAGTCAGTCAGAGTCAGTCAGTCAGTAGAGTCAGTCAGTCAGTCGAGTCAGTCAGTCAGTAGAGTCAGTCAGTCAGTCAGAGTCAGTCAGTAAGTCAGTCAGAGTCAGTCAGTAAGTCAGTCAGTCAGAGTCAGTCAGTCAGTCAGTCAGTCAGAGTCAGTCAGTCAGTCAGTCAGAGTCAGTCAGTCAGTAGAGTCAGTCAGTCAGTCGAGTCAGTCAGTCAGTAGAGTCAGTCAGTCAGTCAGAGTCAGTCAGTCAGTCAGTCAGAGTCAGTCAGTCAGTCAGAGTCAGTCAGTCAGTCAGAGTCAGTAGAGTCAGTCAGTCAGTCAGTCAGTCAGTCAGTCAGTCAGTCAGAGTCAGTAAGTTAGTAGAGTCAGTCAGTCAGAGTCAGTAAGTCAGTAGAGTCAGTCAGTCAGTCAGAGTCAGTAAGTCAGTAGAGTCAGTCAGTCAGAGTCAGTAAGTCAGTAGAGTCAGTCAGTCAGTCAGAGTCAGTCAGTCAGTCAGAGTCAGTCAGTCAGTCAGTCAGTCAGAGTCAGTCAGTCAGTCAGAGTCAGTCAGTCAGTCAGAGTCTGTCAGTCAGTCAGAGTCTGTCAGTCAGTCAGAGTCAGTCAGTCAGTAGAGTCAGTCAGTCAGTCAGAGTCAGTCAGTCAGTCAGTCAGAGTCAGTCAGTCAGTCAGTCAGAGTCAGTCAGTCAGTCAGTCAGAGTCAGTCAGTCAGTCAGTCAGAGTCAGTCAGTCAGTCAGTAGAGTCAGTCAGTCGAGTCAGTCAGTCAGTAGAGTCAGTCAGTCAGTCAGAGTCAGTCAGTCAGTCAGTCAGAGTCAGTAGAGTCAGTCAGTCAGTCAGAGTCAGTCAGTCAGTCAGAGTCAGTCAGTCAGTCAGAGTCAGTCAGTCAGTCAGTCAGAGTCAGTCAGTCAGTAGAGTCAGTCAGTCGAGTCAGTCAGTCAGTAGAGTCAGTCAGTCAGTCAGAGTCAGTCAGTCAGTCAGTCAGTCAGAGTCAGTAGAGTCAGTCAGTCAGTCAGAGTCAGTCAGTCAGTCAGTCAGAGTCAGTAGAGTCAGTCAGTCAGTCAGTCAGAGTCAGTCAGTCAGTAGAGTCAGTCAGTCAGAGTCAGTAAGTCAGTAGAGTCAGTCAGTCAGAGTCAGTAAGTCAGTAGAGTCAGTCAGTCAGAGTCAGTCAGTCAGTCAGAGTCAGTCAGTCAGTCAGAGTCAGTCAGTCAGTCAGTCAGAGTCAGTCAGTCAGTCAGTCAGTCAGTCAGTCAGAGTCAGTCAGTCAGTCAGAGTCAGTCAGTCAGTCAGAGTCAGTCAGTCAGTCAGAGTCAGTCAGTCAGTCAGAGTCAGTCAGTCAGTCAGAGTCAGTCAGAGTCAGTCAGTCAGTCAGAGTCAGTCAGTCAGTCAGTCAGAGTCAGTCAGTCAGTCAGTCAGTCAGTCAGAGTCAGTCAGTCAGTCAGTCAGTCAGTCAGTCAGTCAGTCAGTCAGTCAGTCAGTCAGTCAGTCAGTCAGTCAGTCAGTCAGTAGAGTCAGTCAGTCGAGTCAGTCAGTCAGTAGAGTCAGTCAGTCAGTAGAGTCAGTCAGTCAGAGTCAGTCAGTCAGTCAGTCAGTCAGAGTCAGTAGAGTCAGTCAGTCAGAGTCAGTCAGTCAGAGTCAGTCAGTCAGTCAGAGTCAGTCAGTCAGTCAGAGTCAGTCAGTCAGTCAGAGTCTGTCAGTCAGTCAGAGTCAGTCAGTCAGAGTCAGTCAGTCAGAGTCAGTCAGTCAGTCAGTCAGAGTCAGTCAGTCAGTCAGTCAGAGTCAGTCAGTCAGTAGAGTCAGTCAGTCGAGTCAGTCAGTCGAGTCAGTCAGTCAGTAGAGTCAGTCAGTCAGTCAGAGTCAGTCAGTCAGTCAGAGTCAGTCAGTCAGTCAGTAGAGTCAGTCAGTCAGTCAGAGTCAGTCAGTCAGTCAGAGTCAGTCAGTCAGTAGAGTCAGTCAGTCAGTCGAGTCAGTCAGTCAGTAGAGTCAGTCAGTCAGTAGAGTCAGTCAGTCAGTCAGAGTCAGTCAGTAAGTCAGTCAGAGTCAGTCAGTAAGTCAGTGTAGGAAGGTGGATATCTGACTATGGTTACCCCCAAATTTTTGCCTAGTGTCTAGCTGGTTTTTCGACTTAGTTGGCCTGAGATCCTGCCATTCAGGCTCTCAGGCTATCTGCTCTCTCTGTAAAATGGACTCCATGTACCCTAGGTACATACCCAATTGGTTGGATCACCCTGTCAGCCCCTGTACCAGTGTACACTAGGTACCCAGGGCATTGGTGTATCCAAGGCCTGCCAGGGGCTGAAGCATGTATTATGCCACCCCAGGCTTGGCCTAACAATCTGACACAACTGGCTGATCACTCAGCTGGGGTAAGTTGGTGTAATCACCTCTTACTTAGGTGTAGTATACCTATACCTAAACTTAAATGGGACACCTGGTAACCTATAAGTCACTCCTATGGCAGGCCTTAACAATCCTGAAGGCAGAGTGCTTGGTTCCATGTGAGATGGTGCTCTGGCATGAGCTGAGCCTGTCTGCAGTGGTCGGAACAACTTCCTTCTACTGTTTCCAGATATCGTCATACCATATACTCTTAAGTGCATTATGAACCTCGCGGTTAAATGCTATCTTTGGTTTGGCTTTATCAAAACATGTCGAGTAAGGTGTCATACGAATTGGAATACTAACCCCTCGCCAATTCTGGCGACGGGGTTAGCATTCCACCCTTCTAGAGGGACACGACATGTACAGTACCTGAAACCCGGGTAAAATCAGACATAGCCTCAGCTCCACAAAATGGATGCTGCCACCACAGACACAAGTCTGCCCTCCTGCTGCTGGGAGTCCTTCCAGCTTGGGAGGTGTGGACAAAGGGTTTCCTGCCAGGGGAGGTGCATGCACCACCCCAGACAGGATTTTGTGTATTGGTCAGGTAGGGCTTGAAAGAAACCAGACATGCCTGTGGCTCACAAGGAGCCTCGGTGCATATGCCAGTTCAAACCGGTCCTGGGGCACACCAGTCCCGGGCCTGGGGCGAGCTGGACAAAGGATTGGGGGTGTAACCACCCCCCTTCCTGGTCCCACCCATAGGGAGGGACCTAGCAGGTAGTCCGGCCCCTAGAATCCGAATAAAGGTAGGAGCTGTGTCCTAAGACTTCAGACATCCTGGAATCAACTTGAAACTAAGAAGAAGACGGGAACTTCGACATTCTGCTGCACAGAAGACTGAAGAAAATCTCCCCTGTGGTCAGGGAGTGACCACCTTGCTAACGCAAGCACCATCCAGCGAATCACCGTCTGCTTTGCCGCCGCCTCCCGCCGGAGCCCGAGCCCAGAGACTGACAAGACCTGGACCTCCAGACCTCTCACCGCCCGATCCACAGTCCCTGCAAAGAGGAGACCCGTGGAGGCACCGAGACACGTGGAGCCAGCCATCTTGGAACGACTACGACAAGCTGACAAGTGCAACAACCGAGGCTCCCTCCAAGTTGTGCTTTGGGTCCTGAGAAGCCCAACCCTCGAGCAGCATCTGCACCAAAGGTGAGCCCTCCAGCATCTCCACGATCTGCGTGGGGCCCTTCTGCATTTTGCCACTCGACGCGCCTAACCGGTTGCTGGCCCGCTGGCTAGTGGCCATCTTGGCGACGAAATCTACGACAAACACCGCTGGTCTGGTTGCTCAAGACTGGCCCTTGCTCCCCTCCAAAGGAGCAATCCCTCTGACCTTGCTGGTCAGAACCAACAGCTGATTTCCGAATCCTCCTACAATTGCTTTTGCCAAGGCTTGTTTGCTTCGATCAAGTCGCCGACACCGCCGACAGCGAGAGCCTGCGTGGGACAGCTCGTGAGCCGACTCCTGGACGTCGTCGACCTTCAGGGACCACGTGGCTGCGGAGACAAGCTACCCCTCATCACCTGTTTGCACCCGACATCGCCTGGTACCCATCTGGTGCCACGCTGGTCACTGGCTAGTGACTGTGAACACTGTCCCCTCTGCTTACAGGTCTTCAACATCTCCGATCCACTCTTGGATCCACTGCATCTCTTCCCGACCGACCGCCTGCAGCATCTTTGTCCCAGGCTCAACGGAACAGATAGAAGAAACCCGACGCACTTTGAGGCCTATGCACCCGCTTCCTGTGGGTGAGGTAAAGCTGGTACTCCGGTGCCCATGTGTAGTAATACATCTCTAGTGCCTGTGTTCCAAATCTTAAGTTCCTAGGTCATCCGGAAGATTCCTTTTGCAGTAACTTTGTACTTTTTACGCACCCATTGAAACCTATGGGAGCACGCGTGTGACTATTTGCTCTGCACACGCCACCCGTGGACCTCCTGGTCACTAACTGACGTTAGCTCCTTGTAGGCCCAGCGATTCTAGAGGCCCTAGGCCTTTTCCCTTTTCTGTTCGTGGTACTTATACCACTATTTTAGTATATGGTTTGAGTGGCCACCAGGGCCTATCCATATAACGTGCAACTTCTGTGTATTCTGTGATAATCTTGTTTGACGATTTGTGCTCCTGTGCTCATAAAGAGACTAGGGGTTACTTTGAGAAATAAATACATATATATTTTGAATATATATCTGTGTGGTGTCCTTTCATTGGTATAAAAGGGGGTTACTATTGGTAAAACAGCTTGCTTAACACGTTTCACGAGTTTAGCCTCAAAGACTGCTTAGCCTACGCTACCACTAGGGCAGCTGGTCCGAAAAGGTTGACTTACAACCACACCATAAGGGTTGCTTGGCATGGTACAAGGTGGTCACTAGAACTAGTGAACAGCATATACCAGGCCAACTTCTCACATTGGTGAGCAGCGGTTGGATTTGAGCTTGCTGTGTTTTACCATTGTAATCTCTTGGTTACCAATTGAAAGATCACATAGGTACCTGTAGGTACATATAAAACAAGATTAGATATACATAAGTTCTACTGAACTTAGTTGTTGTAGAGCAAAGGGAGTAGCACACCCTGACTACAACTACTAGATAGGTTTAGTAGGTAAACACAAGTGTAGGTAGATTGCAACACATCCACCCACACTTAAGAGCAATGGCCGGGGCAGAGGGGTCCACTGTACCCATCTCTGTTGAGAGTGACCCCCAGAGGGCACCATCCAGCTTTGCTACCCTTAATCAGAATGAGCTCAGGCATTTGGCAACTCTTAGAGGCCTTAAACAGCCCAAGAACCCAAACTCTGCTGAGCTCAGAGAACTCTTACAGAATGATGAGAATCAGAGAGAACTCAGGAAAGCTTCCCAGTTAGCCCCCTTAGGGTCAGGAACAGGAGGCCCCCCTTCTGAAGATGCCACAGAGGTACCCCCTTCCAATAGTCACCCCTTAGATGGGATGCCTACCACAGAGGAAGAAAGTGATGGGGATACAGATGTGAGTGGGGATGAAGGGAGAACTAGCCCAGTGCCAAGTGTTATACTTGGCCCAGCTAAACTAAGGCTGTTGGGGACTGACAGTGGGTTCACCCCATTGGATCTCCCCAGTGGACTTAACACAGGGCTTGGAAGGCAAAGGAATCGCTCAGGTGACTCCAATGCTTCCCATGGCTCTAGAGGCTCTCAAGGTCACTCCAGGAGAAGGATGACCACCCCTCAGAGGAGGGAACATGAGGCCAGAATGCAGGAAGCCCAGCTGAGGATCAGGAAGCAGGAGCTAGAAGTAGCCCTGATGGAAGAAAAACTGAGCAAGGCTAGGCAGCATAGAGAGAGTGGGTCTATACCCACTGGTGGCAGCAATGTCCCTAGGGACAAAGATAGGGTCTTTGACAATAGGAACCTGTCCAAGATTGTGCCCCCCTACAAAAGTGGGGATGACATCCACAAATGGATGACTGCTCTTGAGAGAGCCTGCAAAGTGCAGCAGGTTCCTGAAGACCAGTGGGCAGCAATCTTATGGCTCTCCTTTGAGGGGAGAGGCAGAGATAGACTCCTCACTGTTAGAGAAGAGGATGTCAGAAATTACAGAGTCCTGAAGAGTGTCCTAGTTGATGGGTTAGGCTTAACCACTGAACAGTACAGGTTAATGTTCAGAGACACCCAGAAGACACAGACTCAGGACTGGTCTGAATATGTGGAATGTGCCACTAAGGCTTTGGAGGGTTGGTTGCTGGGAAGTAAGGTGTCTGATTATACAGGATTGTACAATTTGATGATGAGAGAGCAGATTTTAAGTAATTGTCAAAACCAGCTTCTCCATCAACACCTGGTAGACTCAGATTTGACCTCTCCCCAAGAATTGGGAAAGAGGGCAGATAAATGGGTCAGGACCAGGATCAGGCCTAAAAACCAGGGTGGTGACCAAAAGAAAGATACCACCAAGCCTCAAGAGAAGGGTGGGGATAAAGAAAAAGAGAAACCTTCCTCAGGGCCCCAAAACTCCACACAGGGTGGTGGGTCCCAAGCTCCCTCCTCTACCACAGCTAAAAAGCCCTACTGCCATGAGTGTAAAACTCCTGGGCATTGGAAAACTGACAGCGGTTGCCCAAGGGCTAAAAACAAAACTGTTCCTCCAATTACTCCTGTCACACCACCTATTACTGTCAGCAGTAATCCCCCAGGTGGTGGGAGTGCCCCCAGAAATCTGGGTGGGTTTACTTGGGGAACACAGGGGGACCCTGGCTTAGCCAATTCCCCTACAGCAACCACTCTTGTCTGTGATGGTGGCATGGGGTTTGCCAACTTCACTGCCTGTCCCAACACTTTGGGTAGGTACAGACAGGAGCCCTACATCAATGGTACAAAAGCTGAGGCCTACAGAGACACTGGGGCTAGCATCACAATGGTGGCCCATTGGCTAGTTCCCTCTGAGCAGCTTTTGCCCGGTTTCTCCTACCAGGTGACTAACATTGATGGCAAACAGAACAGTCATCCCATGGCAGAGGTATGTCTCAGCTGGGGAGGGGTCACTGGCCCTAAAAGGGTAGCAGTGTCCCCAACCTTGCCTGTAGACTGCTTACTGGGGAATGACTTAGAACTCTCAGCTTGGGCTGGAGTTGAACAAGACACCCATTCTAAAATGGTAGGCCTTTCACAAAAGGGTAGGGGGGTTGTGCCATTCACAACCCCTGTCCAAATAGATTTCCTCCCTGAAAAGGTTGGAAGGGCAGTGGTAGCCACAGCCCAGGCACAGACAGACTTCCCTGTAGGGACTGGCAGAGCTGTGACAGTCACAGCTCAAACACAAACTGAGTGCCCCCCTGAAAAGGTTGGCAAGGCTGTAATGGTCTCAGCCTATACTCAGACTGACATAGGTGTAGTGAAGCCTGAAACAATGGATCACTCCACACAAACTGAGAGTAGTGGGGAGGAAGAAAAGTCTCCCTCTCCCCAGACATTAGGAAAAGGTCAGCCTCCTCAGGGATCTGACCTCACCCCTTGTGAAGGAACTGCCCCAGAGGTAGCCAGGCCTGGCCTGGCAGAGCCTCTGATGTCAGTGGCCCCTTCCAAGGTGGGATCCAGTCTGGTGCAGGTAGCCTGCCTCTCTCTACCCTGCCTCAGTCAGCCCAGGGCTGCAGAGGTCAGGGAGGCCAGTGGACCCCCAGAGGGCCCCTGTCCACAAGAACCCCCCCATCAAAAGAATGAGGATTGCCTGGCTAGTAGCCCTAGTCAGGTGATGGGTAAAAACATTCCTGAGGGATCTCCTTTACAGGTAGTTAGGGACCTCCCCCAGGGGGATTCTGTTGGGCACAGGCAAACATGGGACCTTAGGGCCCCAAACCTGACCTGTCCCTCCAGTAAGCCCACAAAAGGGACCCAGCCTCCAGCTTTAGGTAGCCAGAGGCTGACCCTGAGAGCACAGTGCAACTCAGTTAAAGAAAGAAAGGCATCCATGGTGGAGGATGATTGGAGGAAGCTGAGGCCTCACTTTGAGGACACTCACTTCAGTACTCCATCTCAACACCAGCCTTTTACTTTGCCAAGACACACCACAGGTAGAGATTCCCTATGGTGGAGACCCTCTGATACCCTTAGGGTGAGGGATTGCTTAGTGGACCATGAGACAGGGGGTAACCATGCCAGTGCTGGTTCCTCCTTATATGGCCACTTGGGCAATATAGGCTTACCTGGTCAAGGTCAGCCTTATCTCCCTTCGTTTGGGGGGGGGTTGTGTAGGAAGGTGGATATCTGACTATGGTTACCCCCAAATTTTTGCCTAGTGTCTAGCTGGTTTTTCGACTTAGTTGGCCTGAGATCCTGCCATTCAGGCTCTCAGGCTATCTGCTCTCTCTGTAAAATGGACTCCATGTACCCTAGGTACATACCCAATTGGTTGGATCACCCTGTCAGCCCCTGTACCAGTGTACACTAGGTACCCAGGGCATTGGTGTATCCAAGGCCTGCCAGGGGCTGAAGCATGTATTATGCCACCCCAGGCTTGGCCTAACAATCTGACACAACTGGCTGATCACTCAGCTGGGGTAAGTTGGTGTAATCACCTCTTACTTAGGTGTAGTATACCTATACCTAAACTTAAATGGGACACCTGGTAACCTATAAGTCACTCCTATGGCAGGCCTTAACAATCCTGAAGGCAGAGTGCTTGGTTCCATGTGAGATGGTGCTCTGGCATGAGCTGAGCCTGTCTGCAGTGGTCGGAACAACTTCCTTCTACTGTTTCCAGATATCGTCATACCATATACTATTAAGTGCATTATGAACCTCGCGGTTAAATGCTATCTTTGGTTTGGCTTTATCAAAACATGTCGAGTAAGGTGTCATACGAATTGGAATACTAACCCCTCGCCAATTCTGGCGACGGGGTTAGCATTCCACCCTTCTAGAGGGACACGACATGTACAGTACCTGAAACCCGGGTAAAATCAGACATAGCCTCAGCTCCACAAAATGGATGCTGCCACCACAGACACAAGTCTGCCCTCCTGCTGCTGGGAGTCCTTCCAGCTTGGGAGGTGTGGACAAAGGGTTTCCTGCCAGGGGAGGTGCATGCACCACCCCAGACAGGATTTTGTGTATTGGTCAGGTAGGGCTTGAAAGAAACCAGACATGCCTGTGGCTCACAAGGAGCCTCGGTGCATATGCCAGTTCAAACCGGTCCTGGGGCACACCAGTCCCGGGCCTGGGGCGAGCTGGACAAAGGATTGGGGGTGTAACCACCCCCCTTCCTGGTCCCACCCATAGGGAGGGACCTAGCAGGTAGTCCGGCCCCTAGAATCCGAATAAAGGTAGGAGCTGTGTCCTAAGACTTCAGACATCCTGGAATCAACTTGAAACTAAGAAGAAGACGGGAACTTCGACATTCTGCTGCACAGAAGACTGAAGAAAATCTCCCCTGTGGTCAGGGAGTGACCACCTTGCTAACGCAAGCACCATCCAGCGAATCACCGTCTGCTTTGCCGCCGCCTCCCGCCGGAGCCCGAGCCCAGAGACTGACAAGACCTGGACCTCCAGACCTCTCACCGCCCGATCCACAGTCCCTGCAAAGAGGAGACCCGTGGAGGCACCGAGACACGTGGAGCCAGCCATCTTGGAACGACTACGACAAGCTGACAAGTGCAACAACCGAGGCTCCCTCCAAGTTGTGCTTTGGGTCCTGAGAAGCCCAACCCTCGAGCAGCATCTGCACCAAAGGTGAGCCCTCCAGCATCTCCACGATCTGCGTGGGGCCCTTCTGCATTTTGCCACTCGACGCGCCTAACCGGTTGCTGGCCCGCTGGCTAGTGGCCATCTTGGCGACGAAATCTACGACAAACACCGCTGGTCTGGTTGCTCCAGACTGGCCCTTGCTCCCCTCCAAAGGAGCAATCCCTCTGACCTTGCTGGTCAGAACCAACAGCTGATTTCCGAATCCTCCTACAATTGCTTTTGCCAAGGCTTGTTTGCTTCGATCAAGTCGCCGACACCGCCGACAGCGAGAGCCTGCGTGGGACAGCTCGTGAGCCGACTCCTGGACGTCGTCGACCTTCAGGGACCACGTGGCTGCGGAGACAAGCTACCCCTCATCACCTGTTTGCACCCGACATCGCCTGGTACCCATCTGGTGCCACGCTGGTCACTGGCTAGTGACTGTGAACACTGTCCCCTCTGCTTACAGGTCTTCAACATCTCCGATCCACTCTTGGATCCACTGCATCTCTTCCCGACCGACCGCCTGCAGCATCTTTGTCCCAGGCTCAACGGAACAGATAGAAGAAACCCGACGCACTTTGAGGCCTATGCACCCGCTTCCTGTGGGTGAGGTAAAGCTGGTACTCCGGTGCCCATGTGTAGTAATACATCTCTAGTGCCTGTGTTCCAAATCTTAAGTTCCTAGGTCATCCGGAAGATTCCTTTTGCAGTAACTTTGTACTTTTTACGCACCCATTGAAACCTATGGGAGCACGCGTGTGACTATTTGCTCTGCACACGCCACCCGTGGACCTCCTGGTCACTAACTGACGTTAGCTCCTTGTAGGCCCAGCGATTCTAGAGGCCCTAGGCCTTTTCCCTTTTCTGTTCGTGGTACTTATACCACTATTTTAGTATATGGTTTGAGTGGCCACCAGGGCCTATCCATATAACGTGCAACTTCTGTGTATTCTGTGATAATCTTGTTTGACGATTTGTGCTCCTGTGCTCATAAAGAGACTAGGGGTTACTTTGAGAAATAAATACATATATATTTTGAATATATATCTGTGTGGTGTCCTTTCATTGGTATAAAAGGGGGTTACTATTGGTAAAACAGCTTGCTTAACACGTTTCACGAGTTTAGCCTCAAAGACTGCTTAGCCTACGCTACCACTAGGGCAGCTGGTCCGAAAAGGTTGACTTACAACCACACCATAAGGGTTGCTTGGCATGGTACAAGGTGGTCACTAGAACTAGTGAACAGCATATACCAGGCCAACTTCTCACAGTCAGTCAGAGTCAGTCAGTCAGTCAGAGTCAGTCAGTCAGTCAGTCAGAGTCAGTCAGTCAGTCAGTCAGTCAGTCAGAGTCAGTCAGTCAGTAGAGTCAGTCAGTCAGTCGAGTCAGTCAGTCAGTAGAGTCAGTCAGTCAGTCAGAGTCAGTCAGTCAGTCAGTCAGAGTCAGTAGAGTCAGTCAGTCAGAGTCAGTCAGTCAGTCAGTCAGAGTCAGTCAGAGTCAGTCAGTCAGTCAGAGTCAGTAAGTCAGTAGAGTCAGTCAGTCAGAGTCAGTAAGTCAGTAGAGTCAGTCAGTCAGTCAGAGTCAGTAAGTCAGTAGAGTCAGTCAGTCAGAGTCAGTAAGTCAGTAGAGTCAGTCAGTCAGAGTCAGTCAGTCAGTCAGAGTCAGTCAGTCAGTCAGAGTCAGTCAGTCAGTCAGAGTCAGTCAGTCAGAGTCAGTCAGTCAGAGTCAGTCAGTCAGAGTCAGTCAGTCAGAGTCAGTCAGTCAGAGTCAGTCAGTCAGTCAGAGTCAGTCAGTCAGAGTCAGTCAGTCAGTCAGAGTCAGTCAGTCAGAGTCAGTCAGTCAGTCAGTCAGTCAGAGTCAGTCAGTCAGTCAGTCAGAGTCAGTCAGTCAGTCGAGTCAGTCAGTCAGTAGAGTCAGTCAGTCAGTCAGAGTCAGTCAGTCAGTCAGTCAGTCAGAGTCAGTAGAGTCAGTCAGTCAGTCAGAGTCAGTCAGAGTCAGTCAGTCAGTCAGTCAGAGTCAGTCAGTCAGTCAGTCAGAGTCAGTCAGTCAGTCAGTCAGAGTCAGTCAGTCAGTCAGTCAGTCAGAGTCAGTCAGTCAGTCAGTCAGAGTCAGTAAGTCAGTAGAGTCAGTCAGTCAGAGTCAGTAAGTAAGTAGAGTCAGTCAGTCAGAGTCAGTCAGTCAGTGTCAGTCAGTGTCAGTCAGTGTCAGTCAGTGTCAGTCAGTGTCAGTCAGTGTCAGTCAGTGTCAGTCAGTGTCAGTCAGTGTCAGTCAGTGTCAGTCAGTGTCAGTCAGTGTCAGTCAGTGTCAGTCAGTGTCAGTCAGTGTCAGTCAGTGTCAGTCAGTGTCAGTCAGTGTCAGTCAGTGTCAGTCAGTCAGTGTCAGTCAGAGTCAGTCAGTCAGAGTCAGTCAGTCAGTCAGAGTCAGTCAGTCAGAGTCAGTCAGTCAGAGTCAGTCAGTCAGAGTCAGTCAGTCAGAGTCAGTCAGTCAGAGTCAGTCAGTCAGAGTCAGTCAGTCAGAGTCAGTCAGTCAGAGTCAGTCAGTCAGAGTCAGTCAGTCAGAGTCAGTCTGTAGAGTTAGTCCGTGTCAATCTATAGAGTCAGTCAGTGTCAGTCTGTAGAGTTAGTCCGTGTCAATCTATAGAGTCAGTCAGTGTCAGTCTGTAGAGTCAGTCAGTGTCAGTCAGAGTGTCAGTCAGAGTGTCAGTCAGAGTGTCAGTCAGAGTGTCAGTCAGAGTGTCAGTCAGAGTGTCAGTCAGAGTGTCAGTCAGAGTGTCAGTCAGAGTGTCAGTCAGAGTGTCAGTCAGAGTGTCAGTCAGAGTGTCAGTCAGAGTGTCAGTCAGAGTGTCAGTCAGAGTCAGTCAGTCAGTCAGAGTCAGTCAGTCAGTCAGAGTCAGTCAGTCAGTCAGAGTCAGTCAGTCAGTCAGAGTCAGTCAGAGTCAGAGTCAGTCAGAGTCAGAGTCAGTCAGTCAGTCAGAGTCAGTCAGTCAGTCAGAGTCAGTCAGTCAGTCAGAGTCAGTCAGTCAGTCAGTCAGAGTCAGTCAGTCAGAGTCAGTCAGTCAGAGTCAGTCAGTCAGAGTCAGTCAGTCAGAGTCAGTCAGTCAGAGTCAGTCAGAGTCAGTCAGTCAGAGTCAGTCAGTCAGTCAGAGTCAGTCAGTCAGTCAGAGTCAGTCAGTCAGTCAGTCAGTCAGTCAGTCAGTCAGAGTCAGTCAGTCAGAGTCAGTCAGTCAGAGTCAGTCAGTCAGAGTCAGTCAGTCAGAGTCAGTCAGTCAGTCAGAGTCAGTCAGTCAGTCAGTAGAGTCAGTCAGTCAGTCAGAGTCAGTCAGTCAGAGTCAGTCAGTCAGTCAGTCAGTCAGTCAGTCAGAGTCAGTCAGTCAGAGTCAGTCAGTCAGAGTCAGTCAGTCAGTCAGTCAGTCAGTCAGTCAGTCAGAGTCAGTCAGTCAGTCAGAGTCAGTCAGTAAGTCAGTCAGAGTCAGTCAGTAAGTCAGTCAGAGTCAGTCAGTAAGTCAGTCAGTCAGAGTCAGTCAGTCAGTCAGTCAGAGTCAGTCAGTCAGTAGAGTCAGTCAGTCAGTCAGTCAGTCAGTAGAGTCAGTCAGTCAGTCAGAGTCAGTCAGTAAGTCAGTCAGAGTCAGTCAGTAAGTCAGTCAGTCAGAGTCAGTCAGTCAGTCAGTCAGTCAGTCAGAGTCAGTCAGTCAGTCAGTCGAGTCAGTCAGTCAGTCAGTAGAGTCAGTCAGTCAGTCAGAGTCAGTCAGTCAGTCAGTCAGTCAGAGTCAGTCAGTCAGAGTCAGTCAGTCAGTAGAGTCAGTCAGTCAGTCAGAGTCAGTCAGTCAGTCAGTCAGAGTCAGTCAGTCAGAGTCAGTCAGTCAGTAGAGTCAGTCAGTCAGTCAGAGTCAGTCAGTAAGTCAGTCAGTCAGAGTCAGTCAGTCAGTCAGTCAGTCAGAGTCAGTCAGTCAGAGTCAGTCAGTCAGTAGAGTCAGTCAGTCAGTCAGTCAGTAGAGTCAGTCAGTCAGTCAGAGTCAGTCAGTAAGTCAGTCAGAGTCAGTCAGTAAGTCAGTCAGTCAGAGTCAGTCAGTCAGTCAGTCAGTCAGAGTCAGTCAGTCAGTCAGTCGAGTCAGTCAGTCAGTAGAGTCAGTCAGTCAGTCAGTCAGTCAGAGTCAGTCAGTCAGTCAGAGTCAGTCAGTCAGTAGAGTCAGTCAGTCAGTCGAGTCAGTCAGTCAGTAGAGTCAGTCAGTCAGTAGAGTCAGTCAGTCAGTCAGAGTCAGTCAGTAAGTCAGTCAGAGTCAGTCAGTAAGTCAGTCAGTCAGAGTCAGTCAGTCAGTCAGTCAGTCAGAGTCAGTCAGTCAGAGTCAGTCAGAGTCAGTCAGAGTCAGTCAGAGTCAGTCAGAGTCAGTCAGAGTCAGTCAGTCAGAGTCAGTCAGTCAGTCAGTCAGAGTCAGTCAGTCAGTCAGTCAGAGTCAGTCAGTCAGTCAGTCAGAGTCAGTCAGTCAGTAGAGTCAGTCAGTCAGTCGAGTCAGTCAGTCAGTAGAGTCAGTCAGTCAGTCAGAGTCAGTCAGTCAGAGTCAGAGTCAGTCAGTCAGTCAGAGTCAGTCAGTCAGTCAGAGTCAGTCAGTCAGTCAGTCAGAGTCAGTCAGTCAGAGTCAGTCAGTCAGTCAGAGTCAGTCAGTCAGTCAGAGTCAGTCAGTCAGTCAGAGTCAGTCAGAGTCAGTCAGTCAGAGTCAGTCAGTCAGTCAGTCAGAGTCAGTCAGTCAGAGTCAGTCAGTCAGAGTCAGTCAGTCAGAGTCAGTCAGTCAGAGTCAGTCAGTCAGAGTCAGTGTCAGTCAGTGTCAGTCAGTCAGTGTCAGTCAGTCAGAGTCAGTCAGTCAGAGTCAGTCAGAGTCAGTCAGTCAGAGTCAGTCAGTCAGAGTCAGTCAGTCAGAGTCAGTCAGTCAGAGTCAGTCAGTCAGAGTCAGTCAGTCAGAGTCAGTCAGTCAGAGTCAGTCAGTCAGAGTCAGTCAGTGTCAGTCAGTGTCAGTCAGTGTCAGTCAGTGTCAGTCAGTGTCAGTCAGTGTCAGTCAGTGTCAGTCAGTGTCAGTCAGTGTCAGTCAGTGTCAGTCAGTGTCAGTCAGTGTCAGTCAGTGTCAGTCAGTGTCAGTCAGAGTCAGTCAGTGTCAGTCAGTGTCAGTCAGAGTGTCAGTCAGAGTGTCAGTCAGAGTGTCAGTCAGAGTGTCAGTCAGAGTGTCAGTCAGAGTGTCAGTCAGAGTGTCAGTCAGAGTGTCAGTCAGAGTGTCAGTCAGAGTGTCAGTCAGTGTGTCAGTCAGAGTGTCAGTCAGTGTGTCAGTCAGAGTGTCAGTCAGAGTGTCAGTCAGAGTGTCAGTCAGAGTGTCAGTCAGAGTGTCAGTCAGAGTGTCAGTCAGAGTGTCAGTCAGAGTGTCAGTCAGAGTGTCAGTCAGAGTCAGTCAGTCAGTCAGAGTCAGTCAGAGTCAGTCAGTCAGTCAGAGTCAGTCAGTCAGTCAGAGTCAGTCAGTCAGAGTCAGTCAGTCAGTCAGAGTCAGTCAGTCAGTCAGAGTCAGTCAGTCAGAGTCAGTCAGTCAGTCAGAGTCAGTCAGTCAGAGTCAGTCAGTCAGTCAGAGTCAGTCAGTCAGTCAGAGTCAGTCAGTCAGTCAGAGTCAGTCAGTCAGTCAGTCAGAGTCAGTCAGTCAGTCAGTCAGAGTCAGTCAGTCAGTCAGAGTCAGTCAGTCAGTCAGAGTCAGTCAGTCAGTCAGAGTCAGTCAGTCAGTCAGAGTCAGTCAGTCAGTCAGAGTCAGTCAGTCAGTCAGAGTCAGTCAGTCAGTCAGAGTCAGTCAGAGTCAGTCAGTCAGTCAGAGTCAGTCAGTCAGAGTCAGTCAGAGTCAGTCAGAGTCTGTCAGAGTCAGTCAGAGTCAGTCAGAGTCAGTCAGAGTCAGTCAGAGTCAGTCAGAGTCAGTCAGAGTCAGTCAGAGTCAGTCAGAGTCAGTCAGAGTCAGTCAGAGTCAGTCAGTCAGAGTCAGTCAGTCAGAGTCAGTCAGTCAGAGTCAGTCAGTCAGAGTCAGTCAGTCAGAGTCAGTCAGTCAGAGTCAGTCAGTCAGAGTCAGTCAGTCAGAGTCAGTCAGTCAGAGTCAGTCAGTCAGTGTCAGTCAGTCAGTGTGTGTCAGTCAGTGTGTGTCAGTCAGTGTCAGTCAGTGTCAGTCAGTGTCAGTCAGTGTCAGTCAGTGTCAGTCAGTGTCAGTCAGTGTCAGTCAGTGTCAGTCAGTGTCAGTCAGTGTCAGTCAGTGTCAGTCAGTGTCAGTCAGTGTCAGTCAGTGTCAGTCAGTGTCAGTCAGTGTCAGTCAGTGTCAGTCAGTGTCAGTCAGTCCGTGTGAGTGTGAGTCAGTCAGTGTCAGTCAGTCCGTGTGAGTGTGAGTCAGTCCGTGTGAGTCAGTCCGTGTGAGTGTGAGTCAGTCCGTGTGAGTGTGAGTCAGTCCGTGTGAGTGTGAGTCAGTCCGTGTGAGTGTGAGTCAGTCCGTGTGAGTGTGAGTCAGTCCGTGTGAGTGTGAGTCAGTCCGTGTGAGTGTGAGTCAGTCCGTGTGAGTGTGAGTCAGTCCGTGTGAGTGTGAGTCAGTCCGTGTGAGTGTGAGTCAGTCCGTGTGAGTGTGAGTCAGTCCGTGTGAGTGTGAGTCAGTCCGTGTGAGTGTGAGTCAGTCCGTGTGAGTGTGTGTCAGTCAGTCCGTGTGAGTGTGAGTGTGTGTCAGTCAGTCCGTGTGAGTGTGAGTGTGTGTCAGTCAGTCCGTGTGAGTGTGAGTGTGTGTCAGTCAGTCCGTGTGTGTGTCAGTCAGTCCGTGTGAGTGTGAGTCAGTCCGTGTGAGTGTGAGTCAGTCCGTGTGAGTGTGAGTGTGTGTCAGTCAGTCCGTGTGAGTGTGAGTGTGTGTCAGTCAGTCCGTGTGAGTGTGAGTGTGTGTCAGTCAGTCCGTGTGAGTGTGTGTCAGTCAGTCCGTGTGAGTGTGTGTCAGTCAGTCCGTGTGAGTGTGTGTCAGTCCGTGTGAGTGTGTGTCAGTCAGTCCGTGTGAGTGTGTGTCAGTCCGTGTGAGTGTGAGTGTGTGTCAGTCAGTCCGTGTGAGTGTGTGTCAGTCAGTCCGTGTGAGTGTGAGTGTGTGTCAGTCAGTCCGTGTGAGTGTGAGTGTGTGTCAGTCAGTCCGTGTGTGTGTCAGTCAGTCCGTGTGAGTGTGAGTCAGTCCGTGTGAGTGTGAGTCAGTCCGTGTGAGTGTGAGTCAGTCCGTGTGAGTGTGAGTCAGTCCGTGTGAGTGTGAGTCAGTCCGTGTGAGTGTGAGTCAGTCCGTGTGAGTGTGAGTCAGTCCGTGTGAGTGTGAGTCAGTCCGTGTGAGTGTGAGTCAGTCCGTGTGAGTGTGAGTCAGTCCGTGTGAGTGTGAGTGTGTGTCAGTCAGTCCGTGTGAGTGTGAGTGTGTGTCAGTCAGTCCGTGTGAGTGTGAGTGTGAGTGTGTGTCAGTCCGTGTGAGTGTGTGTCAGTCAGTCCGTGTGAGTGTGTGTCAGTCAGTCCGTGTGAGTGTGTGTCAGTCAGTCCGTGTGAGTGTGTGTCAGTCAGTCCGTGTGAGTGTGTGTCAGTCAGTCCGTGTGAGTGTGTGTCAGTCAGTCCGTGTGAGTGTGTGTCAGTCAGTCCGTGTGAGTGTGTGTCAGTCAGTCCGTGTGAGTGTGTGTCAGTCAGTCCGTGTGAGTGTGTGTCAGTCAGTCCGTGAGTGTGTGTCAGTCAGTCCGTGAGTGTGTGTCAGTCAGTCCGTGAGTGTGTGTGCGTCAGTCCGTGAGTGTGTGCGTCAGTCCGTGAGTGTGTGCGTCAGTCCGTGAGTGTGTGCGTCAGTCGGTGTCAGTCGGTGTCAGTCGGCGTCCGTCCGTCGGCGTCCGTCCGTCCGTCGGCGTCCGTCCGTCGGCGTCCGTCCGTCCGTCGGCGTCCGTCCGTCCGTGTCCGTCCGTCCGTCGGCGTCCGTCCGTCGGCGTCCGTCCGTCGGCGTCCGTCCGTCGGCATCCGTCGGCGTCCGTCCGTCCGTCGGCGTCCGTCCGTCCGTCGGCGTCCGTCCGTCGGCATCCGTCGGCGTCCGTCCGTCCGTCGGCGTCCGTCCGTCGGCGTCCGTCCGTCCGTCGGCGTCCGTCCGTCGGCGTCCGTCAGTCGGCGTCTGTCAGTCGGCGTCCGTCAGTCGGCGTCTGTCCGTCCGTCCGTCGGCGTCCGTCCGTCCGTCGGCGTCCGTCCGTCCGTCCGTCCGTCGGCGTCCGTCCGTCGGCGTCCGTCAGTCGGCGTCTGTCCGTCCGTCCGTCGGCGTCCGTCCGTCCGTGTCCGTCCGTCCGTCGGCGTCCGTCCGTCGGCGTCCGTCCGTCGGCGTCCGTCCGTCGGCATCCGTCGGCGTCCGTCCGTCCGTCGGCGTCCGTCCGTCCGTCGGCGTCCGTCCGTCGGCATCCGTCGGCGTCCGTCCGTCCGTCGGCGTCCGTCCGTCGGCGTCCGTCCGTCCGTCGGCGTCCGTCCGTCGGCGTCCGTCAGTCGGCGTCTGTCAGTCGGCGTCCGTCAGTCGGCGTCTGTCCGTCCGTCCGTCGGCGTCCGTCCGTCCGTCGGCGTCCGTCCGTCCGTCCGTCCGTCGGCGTCCGTCCGTCGGCGTCCGTCAGTCGGCGTCTGTCCGTCCGTCCGTCGGCGTCCGTCCGTCCGTCGGCGTCCGTCCGTCCGTCCGTCCGTCGGCGTCCGTCCGTCGGCGTCCGTCAGTCGGCGTCAGTCGGCGTCCGTCAGTCCGTCGGCGTCCGTCAGTCCGTCGGCGTCCGTCAGTCCGTCGGCGTCCGTCAGTCCGTCGGCGTCCGTCAGTCCGTCGGCGTCCGTCAGTCCGTCGGCGTCCGTCAGTCCGTCGGCGTCCGTCAGTCCGTCGGCGTCCGTCCGTCGGCGTCCGTCCGTCGGCGTCCGTCCGTCGGCGTCCGTCCGTCGGCGTCCGTCCGTCGGCATCCGTCGGCGTCCGTCCGTCCGTCGGCGTCCGTCCGTCCGTCGGCGTCCGTCCGTCGGCATCCGTCGGCGTCCGTCCGTCCGTCGGCGTCCGTCCGTCGGCGTCCGTCCGTCCGTCGGCGTCCGTCCGTCGGCGTCCGTCAGTCGGCGTCTGTCAGTCGGCGTCCGTCAGTCGGCGTCTGTCCGTCCGTCCGTCGGCGTCCGTCCGTCCGTCGGCGTCCGTCCGTCGGCGTCCGTCCGTCGGCGTCCGTCAGTCGGCGTCAGTCGGCGTCCGTCAGTCCGTCGGCGTCCGTCAGTCCGTCGGCGTCCGTCAGTCCGTCGGCGTCCGTCAGTCCGTCGGCGTCCGTCAGTCCGTCGGCGTCCGTCAGTCCGTCGGCGTCCGTCAGTCCGTCGGCGTCCGTC